>NW_027130617.1:4900000-7887500 GCF_026122565.2 Emydura macquarii macquarii | reverse complement strand
CCCTATAATGGATCTCAGTTTGCTTAACTCCCACTTATATTAGTGGAAGTTCCACGTCATCTGAAGAATTAGGTGTTTGTGTTTAAAAAAAAAAAGAAAAAAGAAATCTGATTACATGTAGGATTAATTCCAGTGTTTTACATTAGTTAGCTGCTACCAATACCCTCTTCTACTTGGTATTAAGTATTAATGGGCAGAATTTATAGTAGTCTTTTTTTTATTGCAGACAGTTTCAGAGGAGTAACAAAATTAATTTTGTGATCAATCCACAGTCATGACTAAGTCATGAGACTTAGTTGACCTTTTGCATTGATTTTGTTCACTATAAAAATTGACTAATTAGGGATCTGCACATTAACATTTTTTGGTATTAGTCCAATTACCAACTTTAGTTAGTTAAGATCATAATATAGCACCTACCTGATCCCTAGGCAGTGTACAATATTAAAAGCACAAGATAAATGTCCTTCAGGCAGTTAAAATACAAATACCAGGAAGAATACAAATAATTTACTGTTATGAATAGCAACTGCAATACTGTCAGTATAGAATGCAGATCATATTGTAAAATGTTACTGTTTTCCATTTTAGTGATACATCAAATTATTCACTAATTACTGTTAATATATTGCATGTTTAACAATTATTTATTTACTTAAAATATGCACACGGTGCTTAGCAAATAATGAATAATGCTGGTACTTTACTGCACGATGTCAGCTCTTAATTAATAATAGTAATAGATAAAAATAAAGCACTGATTAATACACAATATGCAATGATCAGTATTTTAAGTTGGTCAAAGCTTGGGCTCTCAGAAGACAATCACAATAGCTCTGTGAGGATTCAGCGCTATTTTTTATAAAGCATGCATAGCTGACTATCAGTTATCCATATCCAAATACACAATTCCAACCTCTGGGCATGTGAGTATGTTAGATGCACGAGTCCACTCAACAAGCTCACTGAATAAGTTCATAGATAGGCAGATTTGTGATGTATGGTGGCAATTCAGATGATATAATCCTCAGTGCATAGCACATTCACAAGCACTGAACCTGACACTGTACTGAGCAATATCAAATCCAGAGTGGCAGTGGGATACAACAACATTTCACCAGAATCCCTGAAACACCTTGGAACCAATGCCCATCAATGGTTATCCAAATTCCTGACATAGTTTGTCAATGAGGGTAATCTGCCAAGGATCTGGAAAATGTCAAAAGTGATTGCCCTTCTAAAACCCGAAAAGGGCCCCCACAATGCAGCAATCTACTGACCAATTTCTCTGTTTCATCTTCAAAATCCTATTCTCCAGCATATATCTCCAGAGGTGGAGGCAACTCTCAGTGTCAACAACGTTGGCTTCTGGAAAGGTTGAAGCACATGCAACCAAGTCCTAGCCTTGCTACATATATAGAAAACAGATTTCAAAATAGGTGCTGTCTTGCATCTGACAGCGGCCTACAATACAGTATAACATACTGGTCTTCTGGTAAAACTGTCGAGCTCTCCCAGCATGGATGGTGGACATTGAACTTCCACTTCATGACAGGCATTTTCAGATACACGTAGGAGATAGAACAAGTATATTGAGAAGACAATCCAACAGCTTACCCCAAGACTGTGCTTGCACCCACCCTGTTCAATCTTTACACAAATGACCTGTCACTGACTCAGTCACACAAGTTTATCTGTGCAGATGACATCTGCTGTGGTACCCAGTCATGCTCTTTCACTGAATTGGAGAACGTCTTGAATGCCAACCTGGCCAAGTTGGCAGATGACCATAGCAGTTGATGCTTCCAACCAAGTGTGACCAAAATGGTTTCGAGCATCTTCCACCTCTACAAAGCAAGTGTTAAACATGAGTTAGACATCTTCCTCTACATAGAATGACTGACTGAAATACAAGGCATAACTGATCTATATTGGCGTCACACTGGACCACTCTGACTTACCGTGACCATCTAAAAAGACTGCTGCCAAAGTCAGGACCAGGAATAAACTAATCAGTAAATTAGTCAGTTTGACATGGGGAGCAGCCACACAGGCACTTCATGCATCGGCTCTGGCTCTTTGCTATTTATTGCTCAGCAGAATATTGTGTGCCTACGTGGTGTAGTTTGCCTCACACTAACCTGGTCGATGTCAAATTGAACTCTACCATGTGCATCATCACAAGCATACTGCGCCCCAGTCCTATTTCATGGCTGCCAGTTCTGAGCAACATAACTTCTCCACATATTCATTGCATATTCATTCCACACTAGTGGAAAAGCTATGTGCCAATCCAGGTTTCCCACTGTACATGGACATCTTCCATCACCTGAGAGCATGACTTACATAAAGGCATCAATTGTGGTCTCAACTGCCAGATCAGAATCTGTCAGCAGCATGATAAGTGTTCTTCCTTGTCGCTGATCTGACCGCTGGGACTAGACCTGCCATGTCACATTTGGACTCTGCTGAACAGGTTCCAATCTGGCCAAGGAATATGCACAGTCATCCTCTTCACATGGGGTCTGTGCAGTGACCCACTTTGTCAATATGGTCTCCGTCAGTCAATGGTGCATGTTGTTGACGCATGTCAACCAACCAGACTTCATGGTGGCCTTAGGGCTCTTCATTCTCCTGATGAAGCTGCTCTTGGGTGGCTCAGCAAGCACTGCAAACACTGGAAGACGAAGATGATGTCCATGCTATGCTCGATGACTACTGTGGGGCTCTGCAGGAGCAGGGCTTTTGTTTGTACTGTTATTTTTATAAGTATCATTTACATGGATACTATTGGTGAATGCTTCCATTAAAAAAGGGAAAATTAACATATAAAGAATTTACTATTCAACCAAGTGCACAAGGTTTTACAGAGTGATATCTTTTTCTAATCAAAATGAAGAAAATAGTCAGTTTTGCTGGAAGCAAATGCCAATTTAGTTGGTTTTTATTATAAACAACTTACAGTACATGTGCATTTTTGGCATGGAAATTGCTCTTTTTTAAGATCCTTCACTAATAATATGAAAGTGTGTTTATGAAGTCTGTAAATGATTTCTATGATAAGATTTTTTTTTAAATGGGTTGGAATGTTGAATTAAGATCTGGAGAAATGCTTGAGGTGTAGTTGTAACAAACTTACAAATGATACATCATTAACACTATCAGAAAAATTAATTTTAGTTTCCATCAAAGTAGTCTTATATGGCTTTGAAGTGGTAACCATGAGGTACTTTTATATTACAGTTTATTGTCTTGAATACTGAAGGACAGATTCTCTGCTTCTGATATGGCTGTTTTGTACTCAGGTACCAGCATAGCCTGGCTCTACAGATGGATGAAAGGTGTGACGAGTACTTCTTGTGTCTTGCTGATCTTGGGCAGTTATGCCGCAGGGGAACTGGCCTCCACTGAGCTGCTGCAGGATCAGGGGACTGCAGAAGTGAGCTTTGAATACACATTGTCTATATTTTTGGTTGTAGCTGAGTATCCTGCTTTTAAAATTATAACACTAAAGAATGTTTAACCAGTGATACCTGAAGACATAATGCACACCAGATGAATCAAGTCAAAATCTGATCCATGTTATGTGTAAATCAAAAAGGTAAGACTGAGACAGCAGGCTGCATGCAGTCATTAACTTAATGATACAGCAAATCAAAGCTCTACGGAGGTATTTTAGATTCAGTAATTAATACAGGATTTTTTACACTTATTTGCCCTCAAATTTAGGGGCAGATTCTGCTAAACTTGTTCACATTTTAGATGGCTTCAGATATGATGTGTTCTCTCCCATCTGATCCAAGGCCTATTATGCCTCCAAAATACCAGCCAAATAGATCCAGGGTCTTAAGTCTGTCCATAGCCTCTGCTGGGTCTTAATGATCTCTTGTACTATTAGTTCATACTTGTGACTCCATGTGTTGTGATGATTCTGATCTGGGGAACCCCAGATATTTTGAGAAATCTACTCTTCCACTGACCAGTTGTGTGACCTTGAGCTAATCTCTTCAGTTTCTTATATTCCTCATCTGTAAAATAGTGGTAATAATACCTACCTTCCTTCGTAAAGTGCCTTGAGATCTATAGATGAAAAGTACTACATCAGAGATAAATATTATTTATTATTATATTTAATTATGGAAACAAAAAGGATACTTAAGTTTTCTGTTGATGAAATTTTGCTAAGATATATGGCTACTGTGGTTCCCTCTCGATTAAAGGATATCCATGATATTGCAAGTAAACCGGGAACTTGTGATACTGAAGAAGACAGGGATTAGTTGCTTGCTGAATATTCAGTGTGCCAGACTGCAGGTACTGATGCATCCCCCATTGCAGCAAATGAATGACAACAACATATTTTGAGTTATTGGAGCAGCATTCTTAAGCTGTGCTGTAGAACAGATGTATTGCCTCTCTTCAGGAGATTGATGAGAATTCTGCTGTGACTGCCATACTCCAGTGCAGAGCACTGGAGGGCATTTAGCATGTTGAGAAAGGTCAAAGCAAGACTACATCAGTCTCTGAACCTAAAAACTCAGAACTCTTTGCTACCTATTAAGATGAGTGAAGAAAAGCTGTATTTTGATATGCAACATCCCAAAGACTTGCTTGAGGCAGAAAAGAAATTTACTGCTACTTAAAATAAGGAGCACTTGTACTTGCTTTGAGAGATCGAGTTTGAAGACAACAGTAGAGTAGTGTCAAGCTGCCTTTTTTTGGCAAGAATGACTTCCTCAACAAATTGAGGAATTCAGTAATGAAGCTCTTATAGCAAAAATGCATATACTTGCTTTACTTTATGAATTGGTAAAGAATTTGACAGTTTAAAATTAAGCATTGTGGATGCAGGATGAAATAATACTTACATTTAATGAAAAGTATTATAGCATGATGTGCGCACACTCTATAAAAGAGGTATCCTGCATTTTTAAAGGCTGGTGCGTCACATCACTCCAGCTGGTACCTGGGGGGTATGACAATACACGTGTATGCAGAAGATCGCAAGAAGTCTGAAAAAGAACCTTTGGTGTTGTGGGGGAGGGCAACACAAATGAAGCAATATTGCATCTTGAAATATATGGTTAGATTGCTTGACATCAGTGTGAGACAGTGTGCTGGACTGGGAGTCAGGATACGTGCATTCAAGGGTCAGCTCTATTATTCACTTGTTATGTGACCTTGGGCAAACCACTGCAACTATCTGTGCCTTTGTGTACCCTCCCATGCTTTTTCTCTCTTGTGTTTAAATTGTAAGATCTTCAGGGGAGAGACTACCACTATGTTTTGAACAGGGCCTAGCACAATAAGGCCCAGATCTTCACTGGAACCTCAGCTGTTAGTTTAAAATGAATGATAAATAATTAACACTTCTGCCCTCCCTTTCACATTATTTTAAGTATTTTTGTTACAAACCACTAGCTGATTTTGTCTACTTAATTTATACACGCTAGCTTTCTTGTCTTTTTTTCCCCACACAATTTAAGGACCCCCTTCTAAGCCTCAACTTCAGTACCTTTGGTGCAATCCAGCTCCTTAAATCCCAAATAGTGCACTACTAAACTTCTGTAGTGTTTGAAATCATGAGAAGGCAAACCAAGTGTGTATCTATCTAATCTACATTTAATATATATTACAGACAAAAATACTTAATTTAAGAAAAAAGGAAATTCCTGAATTAAGGTTGCTTGTGTCACCTTAATTTGACCCGCTTGTGCATTATGATTCAGTCTTTAATTTCATGATCACACTTTTTTTTCTTTAATTCAGTGCACAAGGTGGATGGTGCTCAGGGAATGAAACAAGATTGTGCACAAAGGATATGATATGATCCTGCTCTCATTTAAATCAGTAGCAAAACTCACTCCTTGTCAAACTCCTTAATCTTCAGCAATAGAGTCATCTCAATCTGCTTCTCATTGCTGTCTGAGTGCTAGCAGGGGGAGCCATTTCTTGTGTACTGCATCTCAGCAGCCCCAGCAGTGGGAAGGAGCAATTGGAGGGAAATGGTGCCAGATTCTGCAGCCATGGCTAGACCATGGTCAGTGCAGACAGTATCTTCAAAGAATTTAGCAGCCAAACTCTAACAAGGCTCTGCTGACAATGCACAAACAGTTTTTTTGGGTTTTTTTCCAATGGCTTATAACTTGGTGAGTATATTTTCACTGGGATAGGAAAGGCATATCCCTGACATGAGGGTGACCTGTCCCCCCCGCCAAATTTTAAGACCTTGCTCCAAAGCTTGGAGGCCTTAGAGCTTCTTGAACAGTTAAGAATTTTTTTTAATATAAGCAAAATAATGTATTTTTCCTGACCTCATTCAATGAAACAGCTGAACTGCTTCTACTGGAAGGAAAAAAACAAAAACAAAACAGTTTGAGACACACGCTGAATGGAAAATAGTTAGTTTGAAAAAAATTATAAGCAACTGAAAACAGGAGATTATAATGGAAAATGTCAGGCAATCTAGCTATAGATGATGCTCTCTGCACTGACTATAATAAGGCTATATCACCCTTTCCCATGGAGAAACCTGTGGGAGACACAATATCAGTCAGAAAATGCTACAAATTTAAAGTTGTGAAGACAGGTCCTCAGCTCATGTATACTGAAGTAGCTCCCTTGAACCCTTGCTGACTAACCTTCCATGGCATCATCCTTAGCTGGTATATCTGTTCACCAGCTCTCCCCTCCCTATATGGTCAGAAATCCTACCCCTGCAAACCACAGCCTCAGCTGTGTACTGGTTGCACAGTGGGACTTCTGTGGTGTTGGGGTCTTAGGCTCCCTTCCCCCTTCTGGTCCTTCTTGGGCAGCGTTGGGCCATATTTTACATTTTTAATTTTGTCTGAGAAGTGCAGTATATCAACTTCATACTGTATTCACATTACAAACAATGTTAGAGAATCACCAAGGCATGAATTAATGTAATTAAACATCTGAATAGAAAGGCAGGTCTCCAACTGCATACATTTGCCCTTCACTGTGGCCTTAATCAAGGCTTTATGTACTCTGCAGCAAGGTGGACCTAAAGTCAGCAGCAAGTTCCCTGGGTTCTTCGCACTCTGATAAAAATTTGGTAGTAGCTTCAGATAAATATATAAATGGAGACTTATCACAGTTAAATATGACAAGATATAAGACAATCAGTAGATTAGGCCCTGTAATACAGTTAAATATTGGCATGCTTAATTTTTCAGCATTAGCTCTCCATTTAGTTGAGTAGGGCAGGTCACACCTCTCAGACAACTATGGTTTCAAGGTGTCTGAAAACCTAGCAATGAATTTTTCAAAGTTATCTTCCAACCCATGAAGATTGGAAAAATATTTTCACGTGAAGCTGAGATTCTTGAATACAATTCTGCTACAAGGGGTAGAGTTGGTAGCAAATTCTATGGCTACATGTGAAACCCTGCATATTACTCTTGCAAAAAGGCTTTCTTTTAAATCACACCAGTAAGAATGTAAGTTTCTTTTCATAAATTTCTCCAAGCAATGCAAATTTTTATAGCTATATAAATTAAACTAAAAATCTGGCCATATTCTGTTAGGAGAGAAACCAGTTACAATTGTTTCCATTCCAGTAATGTTGAGTGTATTGTCCTCTAATGGTCCCAACAGAGAACTGGAGATTCAGACTCCTGCACTCTGTTCCCTGCTCTGCCACTGTATGGCTTTGTTCTGTGACCTTGGGTAAGTCATCTAACTCTTCTGTAGCTCAAAGTGTCACCTTAAAATGCATGTAATAGTTACATCTCTTACCAGGTACTTGTGAGACTTAATTTATGCTGGTATAGCATTCTGTGATCCTGAAAGGTGCTAGTGACAAATACATGTCTGTATTATAACATTTCTTGTGGAAACTCTTCATAAAGGACACAGTATTGCACATAGAGTTTCACTGTACTTATCTCAGTACCATACGCTTTAGCTTAATAGTTGTATTAGTTTGCCTTGAAAAAACAAACAAAAAAAATCCCCAAAACCAGTTTCCAATACATTAATATTATGAGCTTGTTAACACTGGCAAAATCCAGCCTTGTTATAAATGCATCATTAGATGAAGAATAATGGAGTCAACAAATGAGAGTGAGGAGTATGGAATTATGTGAAAATTACTCCTGAAACTATTGCTGGCTTTGCAGTTTTGTAATTCAACATCTACATTATTACATGATGGCATTAACTGTGGGTTTGACAGTTCTGCACAAAGGGAGTCACATCTGAATCCAAGAGTGAGGAAATTTGTGCAGCAACTATAGAACATCTTCAAGGAGTAGACCTGCCCCTGAATATTGCAATGATAGCATAAGACTTTCTTCTCTTTGTTCGACAGTGCAGAAAGCATGCCACCTGCTGATCGACAGCCTGTTATGAATTGAGATGTCATGCTTTCAGTTGCTAATGATATACCTGATATACTCATTGTCAGAGAAGTATCTACTTGTTGATAGGTATTGACATGGTTATATTCCCAATAAACAAAGTCTTCAAGCCTCAGAGCCATTGGTCCCTAAGCTATATTCCTGGAATGGATCTCGATCTCGATCACATCTTGGAACATGGATACAACCATTTATGAAAATTGGTGTAAGATAGCGGGGTAGAGAGGAGCAATGGGTAACTTTAGAATCATGAAAGAAGGGTTTGGGCTAAAGGGATAGAGACATAATCCAGGCTGTATATCACACTCTGTACACTTGTTCATGTTTGGAATAGCATGGAGCTGCATTGCCTCAGGTGTGCGAGTTTGTGCCTCAGAATACACAATCATTCCCTAAGCTCACCTCTCCATCATCAATGGTCCTGCCTCTTCCCAGCCCCTATGGTTGATTATGCGCGAGAAGCAAGGCAAATAATCCTCCTGTGATCCTTCTTTCCCCTTGAATACTTGTGTAAGGGCCAGGACAATCTAATGCTTATATAAGGACTGAAGCAACATTTTGGCTTGGTGTGACAGGATAATGATCTCTATCTGAAAGGTTTAGTGGTGAGAATGTGGTTTATTCTATGCTGTTAAGTCATACCCTACATTTGATATTCCCTAAATCAAACAAACTAATTAGGGTCTACAATGTCAATGTGAGTGTGTCATTATAGCCTAAAAGATACAGAGGTGATATTTACTTGAATGAAGAAGCCATTTTCCATTATAGTCCAGTCTGAGTTCAGTTGCATGGCAAGGGTTGTGTGGTTTAACAGACCTGGATTTTAACTATGTTGCAAGCAGCTATTTATTTGTCTAATCTTTGCTGTGACAGGTAATTGCTACATTTTCTGAATGTACATCAATCTGTTTTGAGTTTACATACTGGAAAAGGACAATGAGACACTAAATGACATGCTGCCATTAATTCTCCCAAGTTTGCACAGAAACAGTTAATAATACAAATAACTGAGTTACTATTGATCTTCAGCTATATCAGTTGTCCTTTAACCAGCTATGGATTACATATATTATCCTCAGTTATAAGCTGTATTCAGTAGTGCTGGAACAATTTGTATAATGGGGGTGCTGAAAGCCATTGAACCAAATTGCAAACTCTGTTTATTATGGAATCCACTTCAAGCCAGGGAATACTGCAGCACCCCCTGCATCCTTAGTTCCAGCATCTATGGCTGTACTTGTCTTTGACTCAGCAAACTGAAGGCCACCATGAGGAATGAAAAACACACTTGCTCTAGCTGTAGATATAACAAATAATGGTTTTTAAGAGCAAAATTTCCATTCAACATACAGAAGAATATTTGTGTCTTCAGAGACATTCAGAATATTCTACTTCTAAAACACCTTCTGACAAGGAATGTCTAGGAAAATTACTATAGTGCCCTTGATCTGTACCCCTTCCTTTGACATAAGTGGCATTTGTGTCTGAAGCAATGATCTTAAATTATAGCTAATATATCATGCAAATTCAATGGCGTACAAAGAATTATTAGATAGGAAAAGACATTTAATTATGGAGTGCTCTAATATGCTGTTGAAACCTAATAACCTAGCATGCAATGGAAGTCTCTGCTTCTACATGTAATGCTGGAATGATCAATGATTTAGGCATTTACAAGATGGGAGTATGAGGAAATGTTCTAAATTTGCCACATCTGGCCTTAATGAAACAGGAGCTGAAAGGATATTACCCTGTCAGTTTAAGGGTATGTCTATACTAGAAATGCTACAGCAGCACAGATAAAGGACACTGACTTCCCCATCCTCAGGGAACGTTTTACTTTGCTGGGAATGTTTAGGGAAGGAAAAACTCATTGACTTTGGCTTTCCTGGCTAAGAGGGTTAAGGGACATGGGAGATGACCAGGAAGGGACATTTACACACTGGGAGATGATCACAGATCACAGGTGTTTTAGGGATTCTTAGCTGCATGGAGTGGGTGGATAGGTCTGATCTTTGAGAGAGTGGCAGGACGGATATTGATTGATCCATTTTGAGTAGTTGAAGTGATGTTTGGGGAATTTCTTTAATTGGGGGGGGGGAGGAAATAGACCCCCAATTTTGGGGGTGTGGGTGACTTGTGAAGATATTCTCAGGATGAGCACTGAAATATTTTTATTGATATTTTGAGAAGAGGATCTTGAAATGGTATAAAATAGGTGGCGTAACTTGCACTAAAACTCCCTATTCAGGTTCTCAGAGGAGCTGACTACATCTGTTCAGAGAGTGAGGGCTTATAGTGGAATTGGTAGTCCTAATGGGTTTTAGAAATCTGGATTTAATTGTTCGTGATTTCAGAGAGGAAAAAATACACACATCTCTTTACTGTTGTACCAGCAATTTAAAATAGTTGAAGTTGTTTTTTCCAGAACATAAAACCAGACCACAGTTTAATCCTAAGGGTCAAAATACCCCCATACCTTAAGGTACACACTTGGGATAGATTTTGTCTCCTATTAGAGCTGGTTTGGAATATTTTAGCAAAATGGTTTTTCACTGGAAAACATTGATTTGTTGAAACTAAAACTTTTTCTGGGAATATATTGATTTTGATGAAATATTAGTTGGGCAAGATTACTCAGGTTCAGGATCGAGGGTGTGTGTGTGAGCGAGTACCCCCTACCCCAGAATAGCAAATACATTGGTTAGGTTAAGACACTCACTTTGCCTATGAGAGATTTGGGTTCAGATCCCTGGTCTGAAAAGTCTAGAATTTATCCCAATGTGGAATGAGTTGTTTTGGGGTTTTTTTAAAGCTTCACAGGATGAGAAAATTGTTTTCTGTTCAATTCTGTCTCCTATATCCACACAATGGATTTTTTCTTCAGTGTGGACATTCTAGTGATGGGAAAGTGATATATACCAGCATATAGAAACTGAGACATGCTGTGCAGACTTGAGTGGAAAATTGTGCCCCAAATCACTTGTATTGTAGAGTACAAGAATGTTTAAAGTCAGACCCTATGTGACTATTGTTACTCAATCAAGCAAGTGGTAAGATGTTGATTTTCTTTTTTAATGGAATACACTGTACATTTCCCACTATTTATATATATATATTTAATGATTTATATGATGGTTACATACTAAAGTGAGGGGAGCATTAGAAATACCAGAAAGAGTAAGAAATATTGTGGTATTTAATAAGTGCCCCTTGTGCATATTAGCATATGAAAGTTTATTAATTGTCTTTATTTGGTACCATTAGGTTCCCACAACCAGGACAAATAAGTAGTTAGTCAATATATTATTTTCAAGATGCACATAGCTAGGAGGGTAAAATACCCACTCAAGTATATTTTATCTTTTGATTTCTGAGGGGGTTTTTTTTCACTTCAAAAAAGCTTTGTCTCTCCAAACGGTGTCAGACTTTGAGTTTCCCTACAGAATGTTTTAGCTTGCCATGGCTTTTAGGGTTGCCTCAAGTCACTGACATTTACAGCTACACAGTAATCAGAAAACACTTTTTAAACAACAGCCATGACAAACTTCCCTTTATTACTCAAATAGACGTTTCAAGAGAACTAATCATTAAAGCCAAAATTGTTTAAAGTTATACAGTGTATAATGATGTGTTTTAAATGTGGCTTTTATAAAAGTTATTTAAATAAAAATCCTCGCTTCATTGTCACACCTGTGCTTTTTAGATGACATCTAGGAAGTGAATCCAAGGGGTTCCTGTTTCTTGTCCAACTCAGTTTGGTAGAATTGGGCAGGAGACAGTTTTCCTATCCCAGGAAACTATTCAAGATTTCAAAAAAAATTTCCCTTTGCAAATCAGGATGAAAAGTTGAAATCTCAAATGTTCATGAACCAGCAAACCAAATAAAAAAAATTGGCTTGGGTCAATTGAAATATTTTTGTTTTGATTTTGGAACGTTTCATTTTGATTTTGGCCAACTTTTATAATTATAATTGGCTCAAATTTTGAAACAGTTTTTTTGAACAGGGAAACAAATTTTTCATATTTTAAAAATGTCAAAATATCCTACTTTGTGAATTTAAAAACTTTTTCCAAAAATTTGAACTGAAATTCAACCTTTTCCTGAGAAGGTTCTGATGAACACTTGATGGCTTGTCAAAAAATTCCTGACCAACTTTACTCTATGGCCTTCATCTCTAATATTTTTTTAAATCTAGATACCCCTTTTAAAACATCTATGAGTGCTAAGTAACCTACCATGTAATGGAAAACTTTGGTGGCAGAACACTTTTCCATCACATATTATTTATTTACCATTTTATTTTAATAACTTTGCTCTGATGTTGACAAGCACTTTAAATCTCTGCTTTACTGAGAGAGGGTGATAGGGATAATCACTTTTCCAGAAGTGACATGACTAGGGTAATTTTTGTTGAAGAATGCACAATATTAAGGAAATTCAGCCTCAAAATTTGGGGAAGATTTATGGCTTTAAAAGTTTTCACATTGAAAAAATTTCACCTTCAGAGATCCCCCTTTGAGGATTTTCACACACAAAAGTGATGCCTCCTTTGAAAATAGTCATGTTCAAAAATAGCCCCATTGCTTGGGTATCTTTGAAGCTTCTTTCTCCCCCCTACCCACATAAATGATTTCCCATTTGAATATTTTCACACTGCTGAAAGGTGTCCATTTGAAATGGATGCTTTTTGATAATTTACAGAAAAACTTGTAAGAGTTCATAAAATAAGTCATGTAAACCAAACCCAACCGCTCCTCTCCCCAACTTGCTGTCACAAGGCAGCTTGCTAAGAACTTTGCCACGCCCATGGGGTACATCTACACTGGAATAAAAGACCCACCGCATAGCCTTGGCTGGCCTAGATCAGCTGACGGGCTCAGGCTGCCAGGCTAAAAATTGTTGTGAAGGTGTTGGGCTCAGGTTGGAGCCTCAGCTCTGGGAACCTCTCCATTTGCAAGGTCCCAGAGCTTGGACTCCAGCCTGATCCTGAATGCCTACACAGCAGTTTTATAGTACTGCAGCTTGAACCCACTGAGCCTGAGTCAGCTGCCACAGGCTAGCTGCAGGTGTTGAATTTTTCTGTAAACATACCCTCAGTCTTAGGAACATTTATTGTTTAAAAATAAATGCAGGATATGTCTATTCTGCACTGCAGGGCAAACTACAGTGGTGCAAATTGCAGAGTGCACCAAATTGTGCTCTAGCTGCCCCATGCAAATGCTGCTAGCATAAACTAAACTTGTTTACATTACATTGCATCCTCTTTCAATAGGACTACATTGAAGTAAATTAGGTATATTTTAGTTTGCACCAGCAGCATCCACAGAAAGCAATTAAAGTGCACCATGCTAGTGCATGCTGAAGTTCACACCCCCATAGGCCAAACTGCAGAGTGGTGTAGGTAAGCTTAAAGAAACAAACAATTCCTCAGCTCACCCTTTACAACTTGGTATCTCACTCCTCCCTTCCCAGGAGACTCTGGCAATCTGCTGCGTACAGTTTCCTCTCCCCGCCCAGTGCTCCCTCATGAGGGTGCCCTCTAATCGTTTTATAGCCCAGGTGCAGCCGTTCCCCTTAATTAGCCCAACTGATAGCACCTGTTCGGGGCAGGAGGGGCTGGACCTACTTCATTTCCTGGGCCCAGCCACCCTGTGACACTCTCCAAAAAACTTAACAGTGGTGGTACCTACTATAAGTGAAGCAGAGCTAGTAGAAATTAACATTGGAAGGAACATTTTCACAATAAGGTTTCTGGGAAGCTGTGTAAACGTGTTTCCCAAAATCAAAGAGTTGAAGAGAAGAGGATATCAGTCAGTGATGTGACATTTTAAGGATTACCATAGAAAAGCTTTTTTTTAAAAAAATCTTTAATAATCTAAAAGTTATGGGGTGAAAGCCTGGTCTCACTGAAGTTAATGACAAAATTTCCATTAGTTTCAGTGGGGCTAGGATTTTATTCCAGGTCTTCAAAATAAGAATGTTTGAAGCTGATGTGCTTTCTTTGATTTATACAGTGTGGTATATATAACTTTTATTTACTGTTTTATTATGGGGATTTTTTTTACTGCTGCTGAACCCACTGCTAGTTTTTTTTTAGGACATTGGTACCAACACAGTGAAGATAACATATGCATTTTTACTAATTACAATTAATAACATTTGTAAAAATAAGCGACCTTGAGGCCTTAAAGCCTTTTATTGCATTTCATGAAGGTTTTGCATGTAGGGTAATACAACTGCCCAGGTCTCAAATTCTAAAAACAAGGTATTAGTCTTAGTAAATGAAATAGTGTTTCAAATAGTGAGTTCTTCCCCCAGATCGTTTCTATGCAGAGTCCTTGGGACCATTCTAAATTTTTCAGTTTAAAAAGAAATATTTTATGAGACTTTTTGCTGAATCTTTTCAACTTGCCATTTAAAAAAGAATCACTGTGTACTTTCTTATTGCAATGTAAGAATACAACATCTATGGAAGATATTGCTTTGACATTAAACAATCTGATTTTTGAAAATAAGACCACTGTATCAAAATTAAAAAAAAAAAGACAAAATGTTGTCGCCAAATCTATGCCAGTGGGGCTCCTTTCACTCTCAGGGTCATGCTGTGTGGGCACAGGGTTAGAGTGTGACCCCCCCTTACATTGGTATGTGGGGTACTTGGCTGTGGGTTCAGGGGTGTAGGAGTCCACCAAGTTAAGGCGCCAGGTTACCTGCAATATGGGGTGGCAAACCGCAATATACTGACTAATAGACTGACTGGCTCCAACAGTAAAAGACAGACAATTCTTGCAATACTGGGATACGTTTACAATGACTAAATAAGATTAAAAACTATGCTTAAACATAATTTAAGATCACTTCTGGTCAACTGGCACTCTATTATTATTTGACCAGCCCAACCACAATGGAACAACCATGCTCTATATGAAGTAGTGATCCAGACCACGTAATTTTTTTAAAACAATTTTTCAATACAATTTTTCCCTCTTCAGGCTAGAGAGTCAAACTATATTCAAACTCAGTTGGGCTATAACTAAGTGATAAATCCAGTCCTTCCAACTATGTAGACAGACTTTGTTATGCTTGCTTTGATGCCATTACATATCAGCTGCCTTTTGTAGTGTTAATTTTATACTGCTAAATCCAGGCCACCACTTAACAAGACATCATGAAGATAGGAGGCTCTACAGGCTGTGTTAGTTTAGGAAATGGAGAAAAAGGAAGGGTTTCTACTCAGTGTCCTGTAGCCTCAACAAAGAATCAATTTTGCATTCAGTACAATGGACTCCTGTCTCTTCTCTAACATAATAGAACATAACACAGTGTAGAAACAACTTTCAAATCCAACTTGGGCTAGATTTCAACCATAGATGCAAGAATCTTTTCCACTACCCCTCTGCTGAGACATTGTTTCTTCTGATAGGGACAAAACAAACACTGTGGATTAAAATATGTATGTGGTTGATTTCACCAGTTACAGATGTTCTGTGGGACCCCCTGATCTTGGGGCCCGAGTCATTGGTGTGTAATATTTGACACAAAAAGTAAACTCAACTCCAGGCCTGAGGAAGGCAAATGTGCACATAAACAATTATGATGGGAAAAAGGTGTGTATCTTCAGGAAAATAAAGTTTTAGGTGGAATGCATTTGAAGCAAGAGGGGAGGTAGGCAGCCAGCCAGCCAAATAATCTGGGTGTTAAAGCTGGACCTCTTAACCCATGCGGAGTCTTGCTAAGGTGCAGTGTGTGCTAAATCACATGTTCAGGCATTTGAGATGGTAGAGAACAGCAGCACACTTCCAGAGAATAATCTTTCTGTTTTTTTCGGGGAGACTTTCCTTGCTAGAAATAAAACGCCAGAGAATAGCCTGTAGGACTCAGCATTGTCATCTTTAATTCCATTGCACTAGATCCAGAACTTCTGATATGAACTTAAAAAGGAGACCTTTATGTGGGGGTACCATCTGTCAGAACTACTCTGGCAGCTGCCAACTTCAGTTCAATAAAGCAAGGCAAAATAAACCAGGCTACTGGAAACAAAATGTTGCTGAAGGACATTGTTTATAGGCTCACAAAATACTGACTATCTGTTAATAGTAGACAGGACTTAACCACACGGCAACTAGGGAATTTTATAAAACCCTAGTTGGTAACAATTGATGATTTAGGACTGAATAATACAGTTTAGAGGAAGAAAGATGGGTGAACTGAATGGACTACCTCTAAACTAATATTCAGAAGTTTCATTGTATAGAATGAATATTTTTTTTTAAATTCCATATGAGGCAACATTAGGAGGATTGGAGCTAGCTAGTTTAGAAAGGAGAGACAAATGAGAAGTGGTATATTAAAGGTATATAAAATAGTGAATAACATAGAGATGGAAGTCTTAAGTGTTGCTATTTATCCTTTCTCCAAACCCAAGAAAAATAAAACAACCAATGAAGCTAAAAGGAAATAAATATATGACTGATAAAAGGAAATGATTTTTATACAGATAATCATTTTGTGGAAGAGAGTTCCACAGGTTATTATTGAGTCAATGAGATTAGCATGAGGAATCAGATGTTTATATGAATAATAATTTATAAGAATATCCACAGTTACTTCAGGTAGAATAAACATGGATAAAGAATATAAATCCTCAATCTTCAAAACTTTAAATCAGGATTAGGAAGAAATTTTCCCCAGAGGCATTTTACTACATAATAACATATTATGGGGATTTTATACCTTCTTTTGAAACATCTGATACTGGATACCATTAGATGCAGGACACGAGACTAGATAGGCCATTGGTTTGATTTGGTATTGCAGTTCATATTCAGTGTTCCTAAGATATATCCAGAGTAGAATAGTGCACAGCTTTGATTTGGAGGAAAGAAACTTGAGCTTGATGAAGCGGGAAAATAGAAGCCAATGAAGGGATACAAAGAGGGGAATGACATAGCGTAAGTAGGAGAAAAAGATTGTTTTGGCAGCGATATCTTGGAAGGACTAGAGGGCAGCAAAGTGAGAAAGCCAAAGGGGCATATGCTACCGTGGCTCAGAAAAGAGATGATGAAGGCATTATTTTTATTTAGTTTGTGACAACTCCCAATATGTGCGAGGTGATTTTCAAACAGTTTTAAAAGGCAAAGATGGATGAAGAGTGAGAGAGAAGAGTGAGTTAAAAGTTTGTATGTATACCCCTTTTACAAGATTATGATACATTTTGTACAAAGTATGCCTTATGAGGTATCATTTGAAAACTTATAATTTGCTGATCATAATTATCTTGGTAAAATATGAATGGCAACGTTGTATGTAAAGTTCTAAGATTCTACTGCATGATATTACTAAGACATGTTCCAAGTCTGGAGAGCAGCCACAAACTAGTTCCCTAGAGACTAAAGGCTAGTCAACATCTCAGCCAGGTGTCAACACAATAAAATAGACAATCAGCTGGTTAAGTGGCAATTCTTTGCAGGAAAGAGGATGGGGTGATAAAGAAATAGCTAGGGGTTCCATCCACACAGACTTTCTATCTCCTGAACCTCAGCTGGAGATGATTCTCAAAGAAGAGAAAGAGTTATAAGAAAGGAGACCAGATGCCGCAAATGATTCCTCCCTTTTTCTCTACCCATAGCATCCATAACACATGAAGAACAAATAAAAGAGCATTGGACTGGAGGAGGGATCCTGACTGAAGGAGATTCAGCCACTAAAACTGCTGAAACTTGTGGTGAGAGAGACTTTGCTTTGAATTCACTTAGCTTGTTAAGTTAGGTATTAGTTTTATTTTACTTTTATTTTTTTGTAACCAATTCTGACTTTTATTCCTCATTACTGGCAATCACTTAAAATCTATCTTTCTGTAGTTAATAATCTTGTTTTATTGATTTATTTAATTTAGTGTGTTTGGACTGAAGTGTTAGAGAAACTTCATTTGGGATAACAGGATTGTGCATATCATTTTCTATTAATAAAATGACAGCCTTGATATGGTCTCTTTTTGTCCAGGAAAGAGCTGGGCAGTACAAGACGTACATTTCTGGGGAAAGTCTGAGACTGGGAATTTGCTGGTGTTGCTCTGCAGTGTAATTCAAGAGTGGCAGGCTATAGCACTCAGATACTATAACCAGGGTTGTTTTAAGACCTTCGTAGGCCCTAGGCACACTTGCCTTTGTAGGCCCCCCCAACCGAAATAACTAATTTGATTTTAAGCTATTAATAAATAGTTTTTAAAATAAATACAAAAAATTATATATGCATTTTTTTTCGTAGGCCCTGAAAGTTTCATAGGCCCTAGGCACTGTGCCTATTGTGCCTAATAGATAATACTGCCCTGACTATAACTGGGACTAACTTACGTGCTGGAGGCTGTGTATGAGGAGACCAGGAGTGGTAGCTCTCACACTGAAGCAGTGTAAGAGGCACCCCAGGATGGACACAGCTGTTCATCGGTCCAGATTGCACCCTGGGTAATGTCACAAACACTGTACAAACAAAGTGATAAGGAGGACACTAGGCCACATTTTATTAGGTACACATTTGGTTGTTGATGTCTTCCTCCACCCCCCCCCCCACCTTTAGAGTTAAACACAATGGGTGAAATCCTCATGCCACTGAAGTCAATGGGAGTTTTGCCATTGATTTCAGTGGGGCTAGGATTTTACTCAGTAAATTCACCTTCCTTTATCTTCTCTCCACCATTCATCACAATTGCCTTCCCACCCACCACAGCAATCTGAAACTTCAATTCCAGTGCCCTCATGCTGTTCATTTTCAACATTCAACCTCTTTCCTTCACACAGATGAGCATTTAAGCCACAGGATAAATAAATGAAATAAATAATAGATGACTTAACCAGCTAGTTGCTTATAGGTGCCATGAAAGAAGTGGGTCTTCAGGAGGATTTAAATGAGGAAAGAGTAATGGCTTTGCAAACCAGCTCTGGAAGGGTGACCATAAGCACGCAAAGAAGAAAGTGTATACATGGCTATTGGAGAAGTAGAAACGAAGCTTTGAAGATGGCATTGAAGAGAGCAGAGAAGACAAGTACAGTGATGAGAGAAGGACAGATATGAAAGGCTGGCAGGGACAAAGACTTTAACAATTGGAATGAAAAGGATGGATTTTACAGATATTATAAAACGAAAACCCTAGAAAATGTGACAACAGAATTGACTGGAGACAGGAGGGAAGGGGAGGAGTCAAACTGAAACCAAGTTGGAAGTGCTAATGACAGATGAAGCCTACAGAAACAAGAAGTAATGCACACTGTAAAAACATGCCCTGCATTTTTTGGAATGTTTATATTAAATATTACATCTCTGACGTTCGTGGGCTACTTCCAAGAATTAGCACTTTTGTCTCTAATATGTGCAATAAGTAGGTAATGCTATAGGAATATGTTCTACCTTTTTATTGACATGGGGAAAAATGTTGATGGATATAAGGGAAAAAAATTCTAGATTGGTGGTGGTCACAGAGCAACTGCAGATGGTGCGGCACCTCTTCTGACCCCGAGAAATGACCATTGACTAGTGGGATCACATTATAATACAGCTTTCAGATGACAAGCAGTGGCTGTCAAACCTTTGGATGTGAAAGACCACATTCCTGAACCTGTGTGTTGAGCTCGCCCCAGACCTCCTGCACAGGGACACCAGAATGAGAGGTGCATTGACAAGTGAATGGCAATGCAAACTTCCAGAGGGTGAACACTGGAAGGACTGTGATTCTTGGCAATGTGCAACAAAGAGTGAATGGATTTGGAGCAATGCACTGCACTGGGGTAGTACATGGAACGCATATCTCCATTTTTGGCACCAACCCACCTTGCTACTGAGTACATCAACAGAAAGGGTTACTTTTCTGTGATTATGCAAGTGCTAGTGGGTTACTGAGGATGTTTCTCTGATATCAATGTGGGATGGGCAGGGAAGGTGCATGATGCTTGGATCTTTAAGAACACATGACTACAGAAAGCTGCAAGTAAAGATATTCTTTCCTGATCAGCGGATTAACACTGGTGATGTGGAAATACCAATGGTGATTCTGGGGCTATTCAGCCTATCCCTTGCTCCCATCACTCTTGCTGCTGTCCACTAGCCATTTGGATTGCACCAAGAAAAGATTTAACTACTAGTTCAGTAGGTGAAGAATGACTGTGCAATATGCCGTTGGTAGACGGAAGGGATGCTGGTGTTGTTTACTCATTAGATTAAATCTCAGTCAGAAAAACATCCCAATGGTTATAGCTGCCTGTTATGTGCTGCATATCTGTGAGGCAAAGAGGGGACGTTACCTCCAGCAGAGAGGTGGAGCAGTTGTCTGATCAGTCTGAACAGCCAGACATCAGGCTATTAGAAGAAGTCAATGTAGAGCATTGAGGGATGCTTTAAAGACTTATTGTCATAGTCAGCCACAGTTATGTTCTCTAGTGTTTGTCTTGTGTAATTTAAATAATGTATTTTTTGGTTTTTGCCTGCTGGTATCTATTCTGTTGTGCCTGCTGTCAATTATAAATACTGCTGGGCCTGGGGCTTTGCCAGCTGCTATGAATTGTGTGATGCTTGCTGTACATTTAGAAATATGGCTGGGTGTTTTCCTGATGCTATGAATTCTCTGGTGCCTGGTGTGCATTTATAAATCCTGTTTGATTTGACTGCCACTGTGCATTCTGTAATATTTGTTGTGAATGAATAAAGATACTTTGATTCTCCAAAAATACCTTAACAAGTGCAAAAATTCAATGCACAAAATCAGAGTGCAAATAAACACTCATAATGTTATACAACTTTTAACAACTTAACGGACTGAAACTTTTAAAATTCAGCATAGTTCATTTTTGCTGCAAATATACCAATTTGTGATTTTCACAGGTCAGCATATGTGAAGCTGTGGTTTTCCTTATTGCACCTAGCATGGAGTGGGAGGGGTTAGAATCTGTTTCATGATGCCACGTGGTATGTTGGGTGTGCAGGGTGCAATGACCATGGAGTTCTCCATGAAATTCAAAGGCTGAGTCCAGGATTTTTGGATACAGGTCAACAGACTGCAGCATTTGGGTTTGCTGCCTGAATAGACCCATTATGCCCTCATGAATTTTCTATTCCTTGTCCTGCTGGGACTCCCAGGTCTTTTGCTTGTCTTCCCTGTCTTTCTCAATGCTCTCCATCATACTGACCCTTCAAGCCTTTTATTCCTGGTCTGATGCAGCATTAGCCTGTAGGATCTTGCAGAATATATCATGCCTCCTCTTTCTCCTCCTCATCAGGGTGAGGCATTCTGTAGGTATGAGGGGGCACCTTTGAGGCTGCCACACCAGAAGTTGCTTATAAAAACAGACACATATGCCATTAGATTTACAGTCACAATTAAAAAGGAAAAATAAATTTCAAAACTCCCTTCCCTTATTCCCATAAATACTCTTAATAAAAAATGCTTATAGACACTTCAGCTTTGGACTGCCTTGGCACAGCACTGCTCTCCAGCGCCAACCATGGTGAGTAAAGCCTGGCAGGAGTGGGGTGGGTGGTAGATTTTCTGTTGTATGAAGTTATAACATTCCGGACTCTGTTCGATGGGCACAAGTACAGGGCAATGGCAGTGAATATTGGCATTATTTTTCACAAGCAATGGTGATTTGGCTATATCATACCTGAGGGTCACAAAGGCACAGCAAATCCAGCTGGTACTGGCACCCCGAAGCTGCCCAGGCTCATATGCCACTAGCCTGTTGGCTGAGATGCTGCCAGCCACACTCATTGCAGAGTGGCGTGGGAAAGTGTCCTATCATGGAGAAAGAAATAAGGCCGCTATCCCTAGAAACCTTTCCGAGAGGATTGTGGAATAGCTCCATGAAAGTTTCAAGATTTCTCAGCAGATGCTGAGTCTTTCTGTTTGTTCTACCTCTAAATGAGCACAGGACACTGAATCAAGGTGATTTGTGTAATCCAACTGCCCTGTCTTGGCTGTCCCAACTTTTCTGCAAATGGGACAAATGCCAACTTTTTAAAAAAAAGTGGGGTGTGGAGGAACGTGGTGGAGGAGCAAGTGGCTCTGACAGGGAGCAGGCAGGGCTCAGACGAGCAGCAATGCCAATCCAATGCCAGCTCCAGGCACCAGTGGGGGGCAGGCAGGCGGGGCATGAGTGAACGACGACGCCAGCCCCGCGCAGGGGCGGGAGTAGGCACAGCTTTGGTGAGCAGCGACGCCAGCTCTGTGCTGGGAGAGGGGAGGGTTCGGGCTAGCCCCACGCAGTGTCCTGTTTTCCCTATGGGAAATATGGTCACCCTACTCCTTCGAGGTATCCACAGTGATCCATGGAATGCTGGTTCATGGAATGTTTGGTTGGCATGCAGTTCATTGTAAAAGCAGCAGGTCTGTGGGGCAGCATTAGATTTCCTGTTGCTCTCTTTGTGGTATCCATGGTGAAGGTCCTTCACATTCACGTGAAACTGCTGCTGATCCCTATTGTACACCTTAGCCTGCATCCTCTATGCGATCTACTGATAGATATCCTTGTTTCTAGGGCTATTCTATAGCTGTGCTTGCACAGCCTCTTCTCTCCACAGGTTGAGGAAATCCCGTTCTTCCTGCCTGCTCCAGGCAAGAGTGGATCTATTGAGAGAGAGAGAGAGAGAGAGAGAGTGTGTAGAGCCATTGCTGGGTGGACACAATCACAAAGGCGAGCTGCTAAGTGTGTTCACCAAGGTGGGCAACCAGGAAAGGTTTTTTTTGTTTTTTTTTAAAAAGAGTTTTTAAAGATCGGGGGGAAGGCTTCCAGTATATGTGACCCCTCAATTATGGAGTTTTAAATTATGAGCAGAGTGGTCATTGTCGTGAGGACTGGGGCATTGTGGGATAGTAGCTGGAGGGCTGATCAGGGCTCTATGCTGTTCAGGGAAATGGTTTTACTGTGTGACCATAACAGGACCTGTATGCTAGTCACAAACAAATTTGAATGTGGACATATGCATAAATAGATTGATGCAAGACAATTTACGTCAACCTAACTTTGTTGTGTAGACCAGGCATAAGGTTCCCAGTTTTTATGGGCATTAAATACAAACAAAAGCCTGTTGTCTGGCAAAGGAAGGAGGCTTTGTCATATTTTTCTGGCATTGAAATTCAGCCAGATTAAGTAATTTTTCAATCATTTCCATGAAAGACCCCCTGTAGACCTACACTACTCTAAAAATGTTAAAACCGCCAATAATTTTAATTTGACATTGCTAATGATTCTATCCTCCAGGTGTTTTCCTGAAACCAATATTGCCTACTCCAAACATGCCAAAAGCATGAGGCAGGACCCAAGAAATCATGAGATTGACTTAAAAATTATGAGAATATTTTTTTAACAAAATGCTTGTTGAGTTCTTTTTATTTTCCTTCTGGTTTTTGAGCGTTTATGTTGCCCTTGGGTCACGTTTAAGCTTTTCTCCATAACCACAAATTCTAGAAACTTATTTTTTTCAAAGAAACAAAAGATGAGATTCTCCCATAATCAGCTGTCTCCAGAAGCGCTGGATTTAAGTAAAACATCAAATATTGCAAGATTTATGATAAAAATAGAGAGTTTGCAACGTTGTGAAACCAGACACACTACTTAATGGCCTTGTAGTGTAATATACCTAGTTTAGATTTAGGCCCCAATACTGCAATGTACAACATGCAGAACTGCTGTGGCCATGAGTCCCAAGGACTTCAGTAGGATTATTGGCCAATAAGGCTAATGCCTCTTGGTGGTGCACCAGTTCACCTGCACATTGTACAATACAGGATTTAGCAGGCCTTAAATTGTACGTTCATCTTAATACCAATTGAAGTATGATATTTGTTGTCAGTTTTGCCACTCGTATAGGGAAGTAAGAGTCATTGTATGCAATCTTTCATTGCTTGGGGGAGGAGGGGAACAACATATATATATATATATATATCATGCTTGGGGGCAGGGCCCCCACGGGAGGGGGGAGGAGAGAGAAGGTACACTTTACTGGGGCCTGGAGGCTGCAACCCCCATGGTTACGTGTGTGGGAGGGGCCCTGTGTTACAAGTTTGTACTGGGCTCAAAAAAATTATGCTTGGACCCTGCTTGGAGGTTTTGCTTTTTTGTTCATCAGGTGTCTTAACAGTGGTTTATATCTATGGCTAACTGCACTAGCTGCAATGATGATTATATTGAATGCAGTAATATGTGTACCTTTTCATTGTTCATGTTTCAGGGCGTAAGCATTATATTGATTTATCAATTTTAAACAGGAAGAATTTCTTTCCTCTCTCCTAAGGAATATTGCACAATTAGGTGCATTAGGAGTGGGTTATAATTTCCTTTGAAGCACACTGTACCGGCCATTGTGAGAGGCAGGATACTAGAGAAGACAGACTCTTGATTCTCATAGATGCTAAGGTCAGAAGGGATCAAATATGATCATCTAGTCTGACCTCCTGCACAACGCAGGCCACAGAACCTCGCCCATCCACTCTTGTAATAGACCCCTGACCTATGACTGAGTTATTAAAGTCTTCAAATCATGGTTTTCAGGTACAGAGAATCCACCAGGAAGTGACCCATGCCCCATGCTGCAGAGAAAGGCGAAAACTCCCCAGGGCCTTTGCCAGTCTGCCTTGGGGGAAAATTCCTTCCGGACCCCAATGGCAGTTCCCCTGCAAAATTTTCCATTACAAGAGGAGAAAGACTTGATCTGCTCCCTCTCTGGTCCCAGAAATGAACAAGGTGTGTGCCCCCAAGTTTGGACAGGCTCTTCCTGCAACAAGTGAAGCCTGGCAACAGGGCTGGAGCCTGGCCTATCCAATCCGACTCCCCGTGCCACAGATCTGGAACGTTTCTCTCTTCCCAGGCTCAGCCTGGCAGCAGGGCTGAGGAGTCTCTGCCCAGCTAAAGGAGCCAGGCTTTGAGGGAAGCAGTCAAAGAATTTCCCTCCAAGGAGCAGGCCTCCAGTCAGCAGGGCTAGGAAACTGAATGTGAGGTGGGCCTAGGAGCGGGCCCTGGGCGCAGAACTACTGGGAACCTCGCTGCTCTCCTTGGGGAGGGGTCCAGGGAGGGGAAGTTTGGCTTTGACCGAGGCCGGTGGGGTAACGCAGACGTTCAGCAAGGTTGCTACTGAGCATGCGCAGAGCACACGGGCATGCTCCGTGACAACGCGGGAGCCCAATCTGATGGGGAGCAGAGCCTGGCGCTCGGCAACCTTCGGCGGTTTCCGTGCGGGCCCGGCCGCCATTTTCTCGCTGCCTCTCTCCGCTCGCTGCCTGCGCGGCTCCCTACCCTACTCGCCAGCGCTTTGTCCTGTTCGGCGATGGACGGGTGAGTAACGGGGCGGCGGGGCGGGCAGGGCTCCGCGTCACTCGGGGCTCGCTCCCCGCCCCGTGGGTGTCGGAGGGAAGCAGGGAGTCCCGCACAACCCCCTGAATAACGGGGATGAGCGCCTGGGTCCTCCCTGCGGGGCTGCAGCTGGCGGCCGACTGGGGCCCAGTGAGGACGGGGGCGGGCTTGAGCCTCGGTATAACGAGGGCTCAGCTTCAGGGCCGGGGCGCGGGGTCCGTCCCTTTCTCATCCAGGGCTGTGGGAGCTCTTACTTAGCGCCCTCTTCATCCTGTAGCCCTGCAAATGGGGGGCTGCCCCATCCCTTCCCTCTTACCCCGCGCTTCCCCTCGTTTGTGGGGTTCGGGGAAAGGCTCTGAACAAGACCCCTGCTTGTTTTGGAGATCGCCAGAGAGGAGGAGGAGGAGCAGCAGGAGGAGGTGGAGGAAGCAGATGTCAAGCTCTTTTGTTTTCAATAGCTGTTTAATAGCCTCTGGCTTTTTTTTAATTTAAGGTAGAAAGATGCCTTTGTGTATGCTGGAGACAGGCAGTAAAAGCCCAAGGAGGGAAGGGTTTGCAGGCGTGAGCCATATGGGACAGCAAGGGCCTTAATTCCTGGCAGGGAGCTTGGGTGGGTAGTTTTAACAAGGCCCTCTTTTCATTGGGGCTGGGAAACGCTGCTGGTGTTTACAGCCTCAGCATAAACAACTTGTACTTGTGCTGCATCTTACTGCCCCAGAATGCATTTAACTTGCCTCCCTCTTTTGAGACCAACTAAACAATCTCTTGTGTAAGTGTTAAACATATTGGTAATGTGATTTTTAAAATCTTTTATGGTTGTTTGTCATCATAATTTTGGTGTTACAAATCCTGTCTAAAAAGTCAACCTTTTGTGCCATCCACAAATTGATACCCATGGAAATGGCATGCTTTCCTTATCACATGCTTTTAACATTTTATGATGTTTTGTGTTAACTTGGGTATCTTGGCTATATTCTGTTTTGGGTTAATTTCTTCCTATCCAGGGCTAGATCCTGCAAATAGATCTGCATAGGGTGCCATTTGCAGGATCTAGCCTCCAATGGATTCAACATGTTCAGTTCAGAAATAGTATTCATCACTTTCTGCCCTAAACTGTTCTGTAGGATTGCCGTTAAAGGGGTGGACAAAAAGGTAATCTCACATACTACACCTATCCTTCAATCCTCCTATTCTTACCCTATCCATGATCCCACAAAGCCCAGAGACCTCCTCTTCAGACTCTTTCTGACATTGGCCAAAATGGCCATCTGTCAGACTAGGTGGACGAGGTTGGATGGGGTGAGTTTTCTAACTGTGGGTCCTATTTCCTTTCACTTATTAAGTCCTGTGTCCAGACAGGGTTCCTTTGGGTAGTGTTCACTGACAATGGACAACTTTTTGTAGCTGTGGGTTCTCTCAAGGATTCTCTGTTCAGTGTCCCTTCTGGATAGCTTTTATTTTGAGCCTTTGATCCTACTCCCATTTCTGTTTTGTTTTTCCATTGACCTCTCTCCTCTGTTGAGGGGGGTGTCTTTGCTCTTTTAATTGGCAGAGCCACCATAGGGTTCTGCCTATTACATGGGGATCAGGCTGGCACTATGCACAATTACTAAAGTTAGTTAAAATGTGTTAAAAGAATTCAGTTTTGTGGGGAAATCATACTTATTTTGAGGGTCAGTCTGTGGATTAAAAAAGTCTGATTTACGTTTATTACTATTAAAGAAGGTTTCTTATTTTCTTTACAGCATTGTCACTGATGTTGCAGTTGGCGTGAAGGTAGGATGTGAATCTAGCTGATAAATGGGCAACCTATTAATTCCATATATGTTAATTTGTGGAGTTCAAGTGTGATGCAAGATTTTAATAAGTGATTTTCAGCTGACATTTTGTCATCAAGATATGCTTTAATAAATAGAAAACTTTAAGTTGAAGGCTGACTAGAAAAAAGAGAATCTATTATAATTATCAAGATCAGTCACGTGGGTGGCAGATTAATATAGTGATATAAATTTATTCTAAAGGTTATTCCAACAGATTTATTCTCTCAGAAATAATGTTTGGGAAACATTCTGTTCTCATTGCTGTCTGATTACCTTAAAAGCTGATTTCTCTTTCTCCTCGCTACCTGCAAACAACTCCAGATGAGGTCAACGAGAGTTGAATACCCGTAATGGGAGCAGAATATGGGAAAAAAAGTTCTGCCCTGCAAATCTGAGAGCAGAAGTTTGCTGGGGTCTTTTTAATTTTGTTCCCTCCTCCCCCCCCTCCACATTGGTACATTTCTTATAAGTGGAGAACTTTCGTATAGTTAATTTTAGTTAGCCTTCTGATTCTTTCACTCCTGAAGTGAATTTTGCCTTCATGTATTAGATCAGTACTTTGTAGGAGCTGTATGAGACAAAAATATAGTTAACATGAAGGGAACAATAGCACAGGGCTAGTCTTGAACTATACAGATAAACATGTTGCTACAGGTGCACAATTTATGAACAGATGAGAGCATTTTCTAGTGTATATAATATTTGTTTAAGAGCATATTTGGGATTATGGAAGTGAACACAGGGAAAATTCTTTCATTATGAAGTAGACTCTTGAAATTAGCACTCCATAAAATAAAGTTTTGGCGGCATTAGAAACAACTAAATCACACAATTTTAACACTTTAACCCCTTTCAATATCAGGCTCTTAAGATGCCCTGACTTATGTGTAATTAAATAATTCCTGTTAAATCATGTATTGATTGAGAGGATTGTGCAAATTCTGTTAGAGATCTTTTGTTTTACATCTGGGGGTACCTACAGGCAACACTTTCCTTCATTGTAAGACCATCCCATTCTTAGAATTCTCAGTTGTTGTTTATGTTGATAAGTGTAAGTGTTGATGTGACATGTTCAGAGCAAATTGAAGTCACTTACCTGAAGTGTACTGTATTTTAAAATAAATGTGAAATTCCCAGATAACCTGTTTATGAAATGTAAACATTTCAGTGGCTTATTTATTTTGTTTATCTAATTATGGACGAAGTAGTGTCATGAGTCTAAGCAAGAGAGGCAAGCGACAGCAGTCATAAAGGGAGGAGCCTTTAGAGAACAAGCCTCAATAAATTAGGTCAGAAATCTAGAGCAATATAGAGTCAGGGAAATGCTCAGGGGAACCTGATAATGTTAAAGAGGCATGCACCTCACCATTTTTTCTTGAAGATAGACTTTATGGTATGTGTTTTTAAAGGGAAAAGACATCTATTTGCATGGAAAGGGAAAATACGGAATAAGAGCTAGTCTTTGAAGCAAGCAATTACAGGCTGGTAAGCCTAACTTCTGTACCAGGCAAATTGGTTGAAATTGTAGTAAAGAACAGAGTTATCAGAAACATAGCTGAAAGTGATATGTTGGGGAAGAGTCAACATGGCTTTTGTAGAGGGAAATATTGCCTCAGTAACATATTAGAATACTTTAAGTGGGTCAACAAACATGGACAAGGGTGAACCAATGAATATAATGTACTTGCCCTTTCAGAAAGTCTTTGACAAGGTCCCTCATCAAAAGCTCTTAAAATAAACTAAGCAGTCATTGGACAAGAGGGAAGGTCCTTTCATGGATCAGTAAGTGGTTAAAAGACAGGATACAAAGGGTAGGAGTAAATGGTCAGTTTTCAGAATGGAGAGAGGTAAATAGAGATGTCCCCCAGTTGTCTATATTGGGAGCAGTACTGTCAAAATGATATTGAATGATCTGGAAAAAGGGGTAAACAGTGAGATTGGAAAGTTTGTAGATGATATAAAATCACTCAAGATAGTTAAATCCAAAGCAGATTGTGAAGAGTTACAAAGGGATCTCACAAAACTGACTGGGTAGCAAAATGTCCGATGAAGTTCAGTGTTGGTAAACGCAAACTAATATATATTGGAAAATATAATCGCAACTATATATACAAAATGATGGGATTTACATTAGTTGTTACCACTCGAAAGAGATATTGGAGTCACTGGTTAATTCTCTGAAAACATCTGCTGGATGTGCATCAGCAGTCAAAAAAGCCAGGAACATTTGGAACAATTAAGAAAGGGGTAGATAATAAGACAGTAAATATCATAATGCCACAATATAAATCCATGTTATGCCCACAAATATTGTGTGCAGTTCTGATCGCCCCATCTTGGAAAAGGTTTATTAGAAATGGAAAAGGTACAGAGAAGGACAACAAAAATGATTAGGGGGCATGCAACAACTTCCATATTGGGGATATTAAAAAGACTGGGACTGTTCTTCTTTAAAAAGAGGTGATTAAAAGGGGAAATATGATAGAGGTCTATAAAATCATGAATGGTATGGAAAAAGTGAATGAGGAAATGCTATTTACACTTTTACATGACACAGGAACCTAGGGTCACCCAATGAAATTAATAGGCATCAGGTTTAGAACAAACATAAGGAAGTGCTTCTTCACATAACAGTCAACTTCTGAAACTTTGTTGCCAGGGGATGTTGTGAAGGCCAAAAGTATAACTGGGTTTAAAAGAGAATTAGATAAATTTATGGAGGTTAAGTACATCAGTGACTATTAGCCAAGATGGTGCGGGATGCATCCCATTTCTTGGGTTGTCTCTAAGCTTCTGACTGCCAGAAGCTGGGATGGGATGGATCACTCTATAATTGTCATGTTCTCTTCACTCCTTTTGAAGCATCTGGCATTTGTCACTGTCAGAAGACAGGATACTGGGTTAGATAGATTTATTGGTCTGACCCAATATGGCCATTCTTACGTTTTGATAAGTGAGCCAGACTAAGGCCATATCTACACTACAAATTTATGTTAAGTCAAATTACGTCAGCATACAGCTGCTGCAGTTAGTACATCGCTTGTGTATATGCATACTTGGCTCTTTGTGTTGGCAATGTGAGTACTCACTAGGAGTGCTTGTGTCAGTGCTCAGTGCAGTGCACCATGGGTAGGCATCCCACTGTACAACTTGCACTGTCCAGCTTGATAACTTTTGGCAATGCATGTTGGGGCCAAAATGAGTAGTAGTTTGGGAGCATGGGTCAACATCCCATGCAGCTGTCTCCAACCCATAATTGTATCTGTATCCCATAATTTTTGCACCTTTTTTAAAAATCCCACAAGTCTGTTATCTCTGACAGAAGCATGAAACCTGCACAGCTCTGCACTATTGTCATGACCATTGCAGGCACAGGGTGCATGATCCTGTAGTATTTGCAGAGCCTCAGGAAGAACCGAATAAGGGGGGAACATGATGATTCCTTGGAGGACGGATGGCTGTGGTACATAATGTGAAGCAATTCAGGGTTGTTCATGGAGCAGCTAGAGATGGTGGAGCGCCACTTCAGGGCCTGAGAAACAAGCACTGACTGATGGGATCGCATCGTAATGCAGATGTGGGATGATGAGCAGTAGTTGCAGAACTTCTGGATATACAAGGTCATGTTCCTGGATATATGCATTGAGTTTACCGCAGCCCTCCAGTGCAGAGCAACAAAATGAGATCTACACAGACAGTGGAGAAGCAAGTGGCCCTCGCACTGTAGAAACTTGCAACACGGATTTCTACGGTCAGTCAAGAATCAATTTGAAGTTGTGAAAATCACCTTGGGGGCTGTTGTCCTGCAAGTGTACAGAGCCATTGCCTCCTGCTATGCAGGATTGTGACTGCAGTGTGCAGGACATAGTGGATGGCTTTGTAGCTGTGGGGTTCCTGGACTATGGTGGAGTAGTAGATGGCATGCATATCCCAATTTTAGTACCAGACCACATTGCCACTGAGTACATCAACAGAAAGTATTACTTTTCTGTGGTTATACAAGCATTGGTGGATCACCAGGGACACTTCACTGACATTACTGTGGGCTGCTCTGGGAAGGCGTGTGATGCTCACATCTTTAAGAACACAAGACTGTTCAGAAAGCTGTAAGTGGGGACTTACTTTCCCTATTGGCGGATTATCGTTGGCAATCGTGAAATGCCAATAGTGATCCTAGGCCACCCAGCCTACTCTTGGCTTATGAAGCCATACACGGGCCATCTCGACAGCACCAAGGAATGATTTAGCTATCAGCTCAGCAGGTGCAGAATGATAGTTGAATGTGCATTTGGTCACTTGAAGGGTCACTGATGTTGCCTACTCACAAGATTGTGGGAGAAAAATATCCTGATGGTTACAGCTGCCTGCTGTGTCCTGCATAATATCTGTGAAGCAAAAGAGAAAAAGTTTCTGCCAGGGTTGGAGGTAGGGATATAAAACATCAAATGGTTAACCGGAAAATATTGGTCTTACCGTTTAGTGCAGTAGATGTTACCTAATGTGCACATAATAGACACTGCAGCAGTATCAGCAAATATGTAGCAATTGTGCTGTGAGAATTGGATTTTAACTTGTCATATTTTCTGTGGGCCTTGTTTCTTGGCCTATATATTTTTCTACATTTCATAGTGTATGTATTGTGAAACTAGGTTCCGCTCCCTCATTGTTAGGACCATTATGGGACCATTATCAGAATTTTTGGTAACTACTTTTCCAGAGCATTAAACAGCACGCACACAACCACAGTTTGAAGATGAAGTGATTAAAAAGAAGGAGGAATGCCTGGAATTATTTCACAAAAATAACAGAAGACACCGTTAAATGTAAATTGTGCAATACAGAATTGAGGTATGCAAACAGCACCGGCGCAATGCTGAACCATTTGGAGCTGAAACATCCCTCTGTTTCATGTGAAAAAGAAAGCAAAAATCAAACACTGACAGTGTTTTTTCCTGCAGTTAAGAAAATGCAACACACAACGTGCCAAAAAACTAATGGAGTTGTTGTGCACCATAGAATCATGGAAGATTTGAGTTGGAAGGGGCCTCAGGAGGTCATCAAAGCAGGACCAACCCAACTAAATCATCCCAGCTAGGGCTTTGTCAAGCCAGGCCTTAAAAACCTCCAAGGATGGAGATTCCACCTCCCTAGGTAACCCGTTCCAGTGCTTCACCACCCTCCTAGTGAAAAAGGTTTCCTAATATCCAACCTAGACCTCCCTCATCGCTACTTGAGACCATTGCTCCTAGTTTTGTCGTCTACTACCAATGAGAACAGCCTAGCTCCATTGTCCCTGGAACTCCCTTTCAGGTAGTTAAAGGCTGCTATCAAATCCCCCCTCATTCATCTCTTCTGAAGACTAAACAAGCCTAGTTCTCTCAGCCTCTCTTCATAAGTCATGTGCTCCGCCTCCTAATAATTTTAATTGCGCTTCGCTGGACTCTTTCCAACTTGTCCACATCCTTTCGGGGGGGGGGGGGGGGGGGCAAAACTGGACACAGTACTCCAAATGAGGCCTCACCAGTGCTGAATGGAGGGGAATAATCACTTCCCTCAATCTGCTGGCAGTGCTCCTACTAATGCAGCCTAGTATGCCGTTGGCCTTTTTGGCAATAAGGGCATACTGTTGATTCTTGTCCACTGTAACCCCCAGGTCCTTTTCTGAAGAACTGCTGCCTAGCCAGTTGGTCCCCAGGATCACTGGAGATATGCTGCCTATAAATGTCATTGAGGAGGGTACAGGTTTTTGTGCATTGATGAATTTTGTAGAACCTGAATACCGTGATCCTGTGAGACAGATTGTAACCTCACAACTAGAGAAGTGCTCTGAAGACACTGAAGTCTCTCCAGGAAAAATTGGAAAAAGCCATTCAAGTAGCTTTCACCACCGACTGCTAGACAGTATTAACTACAAAAAGCTACATGACTATCACTTGCCATTAGATTGAAAATTGGAAGCTTTGATCCGCAGATGTACAAACCAAAAGTATGGCAGAACGACATACAGCGGAAAACCTTACTGAAAAATTAAACATTATAGTGGAAAGATGGGGTCTGGCAGGCAGTGTCTTAGAGTGTGTGCATGATAATGCAAGCAACATTGTGCTCGCCAACACACAGAGGTATGTTACATGAAAATCTGTTAATTGTTTTGCTCGTACTTTGCAGCTATCCATAAATGATGGTTTTTCTTCAAGTAGTGTGGATCGTGCTGTTGCAGATGCAAGTAGACTAGTTGCACGCGTCCATCACAGCATCGTGGCTGCAAAAGGACTCGAAAGAAAACAAACACAGCTTCAGGTTAAGTGACACCATCTGATCCAGTTGTGTAACACTCACTGGAATTCGATATGACATGTTCGATAGACTCAGTGACCAAAGGTGAGCTATAACAGCTGTGCTTTCAGATAGCTCTGTAACAAAACAATCTGATACCCAAACACTTCAGCTGCAAGAGCACTGGCAATTAATAGAGGATATTTTAACACTACTTTCCACTTTAAAATGTGTTACAACTGGCATGTCTGCTGAACAGTCAGTTTCAGTTTCAAATATTTATCCAATTTGCAACAGTCTTCTCCAAACTCACTTCAGGAGCGAAGACCCTGTCAAAAATGGAAAAGTTGCTGATTTCAAGGCTGCTGTTTGTTGCTCTCTGGAGCAGTGTATGAAACCTAACTATCTTGCCATAACTGCCAAATCTGCGCATATTGCTTCCTTGTTAGATGCGTGCCATAAACATGTGGTTTCTTTCACCTGTCCTACAGATTGCTACTAAATCAAAGCTTCTGCAGCTTGCATCAATATTAGAACTAGAAGAACCTCAGAATGCTGTGGCTGAACCAAGAAGTGCTGAACTGGATGAGCCAAAGATAGAGCCAGCATTGAAAAAAATGCATGAAATTGAGAAGAGTGCAATAATAATGCTTTTAGGTGAAGATTATACCAAAAAGGAGAATGGAGTAGAAAATGAACTGGAAAATTACTTCAGGGAACCTTGTCCTTCATTGGAATGCAGTCCATTGGAGTGGTGGGAAGTCAATGTACTGCGTTTTCAAAGGCTTGCAAAACTGGCAAAGAGTTACCTGTGCATTCCAGGATCGTCTGTGCCTGCAGAACGTGTGTTTTCCAACGTTGGCCTTACTGTTAATTGTCTGCACACTAGACTGATGTTACAGCATGTAAACATGTTAATTTTTCTTAACAAAAATTATCAGTGGAGTTGAAATACGGCATTTTTTAAATTTGATTCTTGTGAACTGGACTGACTTTTTTGTTTGTAATTGGACTTTTTGGATGGCTCAAGGGTATTATGTAAAAAGTTAAACAAAACGGCCTCTGAAAATGACTTTTTGCAATAATTTTTTTGAAAGGCATTAATAATATTTGACGATAATATGTGAGAAGTTGCTACAGTTAGTTATTCCTGCAGATTTACCCATTTTTTTCATCCTCGGTGAGTATAATTTAAACTATTTTAAAGCTGAAAGGAAGGAATGTATCAGTATTTTTGGGTCATTGAAAAATGGGTCTACATAAGACTCTGTTTTTGTTGTTACTAAAGACACTTGACAAATATGTGGGTGTGGGGCAGATTGTAAACTTGTTAATGATTAAATGTTTAACCAATCTAATTTTAGCAGTTTAAACAGTACTTTTTTAAACGATGTTTTACATCCTTAGTTGGGGGCAGATGTGGAGCGGCTGCTGAATTTGAAAAGGGCTATTAGAAGAGCTCAGCACTGAGCTATATGGCTCAGGGAGGCTTTGAAAGACAGTTTTAACAGTGAGTGGAGTAATGTGTGGTGGTGGTGTGCTCTATCTGGCCCTGCTCTTTTGTGGCTTGGTAGGAATTGCATGGTGATTGCTATACATGTAGGAATATGACATTGCCAATACACCTATTAATTTTGTTTGACTATTCCTATGAGTTGTGTGATACAATACAATAACAGGTATTGTTTTCCAAATTGCTGAGCATTCAGTAGCATGTATTGTGAACTAATAAAAATGAATTATGTTCCAAATAATATAATTGTTTTCCTTCCCTAAGTGTAGCACCTTACATTTGACTTTGTTGAATTTCATTTTGTTGTAGCTCAGTTCTCCAATTTTATCAAGATCCCTTTGAATTTTAGCTCTATCCTCAAAAGTGTTTGCACCCCCTCCAGCTTTGTGTCATCTGAAAATTTGATCAGCAAGCGCTCTGTTTCTACATCTGGGTAATTAATAAAGATGTTAAATAACACTGGACCCAAAACAGATTCCTGTGGAACCCCTCTCAAGACCTCCATATTTTGGTGTCATTCTATTAATAGTTACTCATTGTTTGTGGTCTTTTAGCCAGTTATGTATCCGCTTAATGGTAGCTCCTCCGACCCTGCATTTCTCCAGCTTACTTACCAGAATGTCATGTGGGATTGTGTGAAAAGCCATGCTAAAGTCCAGGTATATTATGTCCACTGCATTCCCCATCCATCAAACCAGTTGCCCTGTCAAAGAAGGAAATCAAATGGGTTTGGCATGATTTGTTCTTAGTAAATTCATGCTGGCTGCTAATGATCTTCATTCTCTCAGATGTCGAGGTCAGGCTGACTGGTGTATAGTTCCTCAGCTCGTCCTTTTTCCTCTTTTTCATGATGGACACTGCATTAGCCCTTCTCCAATCTTCCAGGACCTCTCCTGTCATCCACGAGTTTACGAATATTATTGCCAGAGGCGTCGAGATTTCTTCAGCTAATTCCTTCAGCATCCTGGAGTGAATAGCATCAAGCCCCTCTGACATGAATTAAGTCAGATTAGTCAGCAGATCTTTGATGTTCTTCACTTATCCTCATCTGCATCCTTTCCCCTTTGTCAATGGTAACTTTGCGAGTTGTTGGATCACATTATTTTTGTGAGAAGACAAGCAAAGTAGGCATTGAGCAGCTCTGCCTTTCTATTATCTTACATTACCAGATCACCTTCTCCATTGAGCAGCGGACGCACACTATCACTGAACTTTCTTTTAGTCTGACATATTTGTAGAATGCCTTCTTGTTGTGTCTATGATGTGTATTGCCAGCTACAATTCCGTCTTTGCCCTTGCTTTCCTGATTGTCTCTACGCACTCATGCTATTCCAATGTATACTTCATTAGTGACATGCCCCTCCTTCCATTTCCTGTATGTATCCCTTTTGGTTTTTAGATAGCTAAAAAGCTCCTTGTGTAGCCACATTGGCCTCCTGTGGCTCTTCTTATATTTTCTCTGCATAGGAGTAACTTGATGTTGAGCCTCTAATATTATATCTTTTAGGAACTGCCAGCCCCCCTTTGACTCCTTTTTCTTCTTAATTGGTCTATCCATGGACCTTGCATACTATTTCTCTGAATTGGTTGAAATCTGTCTTTCTGAAGTCCAGTGTCCTCGTTTTGCTCTTCTCACGTCCTCCTTTCCTTAGCATCTTTAATTCTATCAAGTTCCTCCCAAGTTCCCAACCACCTTCATGTTTGCAACTGATTCATCTCTGTTGGTCAACACCCAATCCAACATGGATGACCCCTTAATTGTTTCCTCAACTTTCTGAATCAGAAAGTTGTCCCCCCTACACATGCTAAGAACTTGCAGGACATATTATGTTTTGCTGTAATAGTTTTTCAACAGATGATATCTGCAAAGTTAAAATCCCCTATTAATACTAGCTCATGTGTGTTAGCTAATCTTGTTACCTACTTGTACATCTACTTCTCTTCTTGATTTGGTGGTCTACAATAGACCCCCACTGTAACATCACTATTGTTCTTTTCCCTTTTTATCCTCATCTAGAGACTCTTAGTATATCTGCTGCTTATTTCCTCTTGGACTTCCAAGGAAGTGCATAAATTCTTGACATACAACACAGTGTCTTCTCCTTTTTTTCCCATACCTGTCCTTCTGGAACAAGCTATATCCCTCAGTGCAGGTACTCCGGTCATGGGAGTTGTCCCACCAAATCTCTAGTGCCAAGTCAGTCATAATTTTCTTCATATACCATGACTTCTAGTTCATCCTGCTTGTTCTCTATATTCCTTGTATTGGTATACAGGCATCAAAGATATTTTGCAGCCTGCCCTTTTGCTTTTCTTTTTGCCTCTTCAATGCAGTTGTGGTTTCTAGTCCCTTCTCCAGAATTTAGCCCTTTCCCCTTCATTACTTGAACTTCGATGTGCATTGGCCGGGTTTTTGTCACTTAGTTTTAAGCTCTCACCATGTCAAAGAAGCTTTTCCCAGTAGTTGATAAATGGAGCTTATCCCAGCATAATAATCTTCTTTCCTGGAAGATCATCTTGTTGTCAAAGAAGCCAGAACCCTCTCACCTACATATGTGTAGCCGTGCATTTGCTTCCATGATTCAACGGTCATTACCTGGTCTTTTCCTTCAACAGTGAGGATGGACGAGAACACCACTTGCACCCCAAACTCTTTTATTGTCCTTTCCAATTCTAAACAACAAAGAGGTGGTTAGATGTGAAAAGGCATTTTAAAAATTGACAGTGAAATCCTACTGAGGAAAATGGAAGCATAAACTATGGCAACTCAAATGTAAATGTAGAATTAGACAGGCCAAGAAAGAATTTGAAGAGCAACTAGTAAAAGACGCAAACTAACTGCATACATTTTTTTCAACTAGTTCAAAAGTAGGAAGCCCGCCAAACAATCAGGGTGCTAACGGAGTACTCAAGGAAGACTAGGCAGTCATGGAGAAGCTACATGAATTCTTTGCATTGGTCTTCACTGCAGAGGATGTTAGGGAGATTCCCACACCTGAGCCATTCTTTTTAGGTGGTAAATCTGAGGAATTGTCCCAAATTGAGGTTGTCAGTAAAGGAGGTTTTGGAACAAACTGATACATTAAATAGTAATAAGTCACCAGGGACAGTTGATATTCACCCAGAAGTTCTGAAGGAACTCAAATATGAAATTGTAGAACTATGGATGGTGGTATATAACCTGTCGCTTAAATCAGTCTCTGTATTAGGAGGATACTTAATATAATGCTGATTTAAAAAAAAAAAAAAGACTCCAGAAGTGATCCTGGCAATTAGAAGTTACTTAGTGTAACTTCGGAACCTGGCAAATGGGTTGACACTGTAATAAAGAACAAAATTATCAGACACTTAGATGAACATGGTATGCTGGTGAAAAATCCACATGGCTTTTGTAAAGTGAAGTCGTGCCTCACCAATCTATTAGAATTCTTTGATGGGGGTCAATAAACGTATGGGCATGGGTAAAGCAGAGGATATAGTGTGCTTGCCTTTTCAGAAAGTCTTTGATAGGTCCCGTACCAAAGGCTCTTAAGCCAAATAAGGCATCATCGGATAAGACAGAAGGTCCTCTCATGGAACAGTTACTATTGATTAAAAAGATAGGAATACATGGTCAGTTTTCAGTGGAGAGAGGTCGATAGCATGGAGCAGTGCTGTTCAACATATTCGTAAAAGATATGGAAAAGGGGGTTAACAAAATGGTGGCAAAGTTTGTAGACAATACAGAATTACACAAGGCCTTGTCTACACCACAAAACTGTTGACTAAATTTTTATCTCCATACAGCCACTACAGTTATTAAATCTTTTGTATTTTTACATTGGCTCATTATGTCAGTGATGTGTGTTCTCACTAGGAGTGCTTGTATCAATTGTATTGTTAGTATGGGGCATTGTGGGATGGCTCCTGAAAGCCAGTAACAGTCAATGTAAGCAACGCAGAGTCTGCACTAATACTGCATAGACCTAATTAAATTGACCATGATTATGCACCACTCAAGGAGGTGGTGTTATTAAATTGACCTATGTTGGCCAGAGTCAAATTTAAGTGAAGACACTTCCCTAGCTAGGTCGACACAAAGCAGCTTATGTCAACCTAAAAGTGTAGTATAGACCAGGCTGAAAGTAGTTAAGTCCAAAGCTGACTGTAAATAGATACAAAGAAAGGAATCTCACAAAACTGGAACGCCAGGTAGCAAAATGGAAGATGAAATTCAGTGTTGATGAATGCAAACTGGAAAACAATCCCAGATATACATATAAAACGATGAGGTCTGAATTAGCTATTACCACTCAAGAAAGAGATCTTGGAATCATTGTGGATAGTTCTCTGAAAACATCTTCTCTATGTGCATCTGCAGTAAAAACTAACAGACTATTATGAACCATTAGGAAAGGGATAGATTCTGACAGAAAATATCATAATGCCATTATATACATCCATGGTACGCCAACACCTTGAATACTGCATGCAGTTCAGTTATCCCATCTCAAAAAAGATATATTAGAAGTGGACAAGGTATAGAAAAGGGCAACAAAAATTATTAGGGGTATGGGGCAACTTCCATGAGAAGAGACTAAAAAGACTGGGACTGTTCATCGTCGAAAAGATGATGGGTGGGAGAGAGGGGAGGGTTATGGTAGAGGTCTATGGAAATCATGAATGGCGTGGAGAAAATAAACAAGGAAATGTTATTTATTCTGTCACATAACACAAGAACCAGGGGTCACTCAGTGAAAGTAATAGGTAGAAGGTTTAAAACAACCAATTATTTCTTCACACAACACATAGTCAACCTCTGGAACTTATTGCCTGGGGATATTGTGAAGGCTAAAAGTGTAACTAGGTTAAAAAAAGAATTAGATGGGTTCACAGAGGATAGGTCCATCAATGGCTATTAGAGAAGATGGTCAGGGACATAACCCCATGCTCTAGGTGTCCCTAAGCCTCTGGCTGCCAGAAGGTGGGAGTGGATGATGGGATGGATCACTCAATAATTGCCCTGTTCTGCTCACTCCCTCTGAAGCATCTGGCATCAGCCACTATCAGAAGACAGGACAGTGGGTTAGATGGACCGTCGGTCTGATCCAGCCATTCTTATGTTCCTATTAACTTAAGTTATAAACCATGTAGTGTATCTTTTTTGTGACACATGTATATTTACACACACTCTTCTCATATGGAAGTTGTTCCATAGGCTTGATCATCTTTGTTGCTCTTCTGTGAACTTTTTCCAGATACATTGTATCCTTTTTGAGATGTGGCGACCAGAACTGAACACACTAATCGTATGTACACACCATAGATTGATATAGTGGCATGATATTTTCAGTCTTATTTTCTATCCCTTTCCTAAGAATCTGTTAGCTTTTTTGACCACTGCTGCACATTGAACTGAAATTTTCAGAGAACTAGTGACAATGACAAGGGTGCGGTCCTGGTGGGGGAGGAGAAAGAGAGAATTGAGCAACAATATGGAGGGACAGGGTTTTTTCAAATACTGGCCAATATTGTGTTTCAAGCCCCATTTCCTGGAGGAAAATGAGGCACGAACCACTTGACCATTATGAACTACCACAAACATTCTGATCAAGGGGAAAATACTTTGGGTATTTTGTGGGTTCAAACTCCTTCTTTCTTCCCTTGGATTCACCATGTGAATAGAGCACTCATTATTTATTCTAGTGAGCTGTCAGAAGACACAGTTTAGTAATGACATCTTTGAGGAATTTTTTTTTTTACTACCTCCTTCCGTGTTCCTTTTTAATTTTTTTTCCTTTCTGTTTCACTTCTTCTCCACTGCCATCTTTCCTAATCTTCTGTATTTGGTAAATATTAATTTGAAGAGGAGGAAGGAAAAGATAGGTTATGGGATTGTTTTCCTCTGTCACGTTGGCTTTGACAGACATCAGCGCTCAGTAACGATTGCTTGACAGAGCATATGCTGTGTGTGTTTCAGTAGAATGTTTAAAAAATATTACTTATGTTGATCATTTTATAAGCCTTTAAAAGTTGTTGCAGTTTAGAATATTGGGCTACCACTTGGTAGCCTGTGTGCAACAGACATACAGGAGTAATACAGATGGATTAAGTGGAGAACAGACCGTTTTTGCTTGGAGGGTAGGAGGATGGGAGGGTCCTGATAGAGACTTTCGTCATACGTCTAGGTTAGTACCTTTTTTATGTACTTGGGGGTTCCCTTATTTTGAGCAAACAGAAGTCTTCTCAAAGCCAGCTGGGTATAGACTTTTCATTAATATCTTTTGAACTAGTATTATGTTAAATTCTTCCTTTTCTTCAAATAATATCTGTAAATGGGGGGGGGGAGAGCAATCTTTTTTTCATAGAACCCTAACAGAATTTTTTTTAGTGATGATTTAGGGAAAAATAAAAGTTAAAATATTAAAAGCTTTGTTCATAGTATATATTGGTTGAATAAATATTTTGTGTTCTTTGGTGTATCTCAGAGGATTATTTTCTACTGTTATGTTGGTCACGATAGTGATGTATTTAAAGATACTTTTATGTACCGTACTGTGTAGCAACAAGAAAGTATAAAATAGGCTTTCTGCACAAAAAGGAAATTAGAATGAAGTATCTTCTAAGTAGTAGTGTAGCACAACCATTGTGTAGGGAGGAGCCAACAGTTATTTCAAATTTTTTTTAAACTGAAAACACTCAGTTTGTTAGTCTTCCTGGAGTCTTTTCAAAATTAACTTTTTGGCATTTATTTTGCTTTTAAATGGTGGTTTCATATTTGATCTTAGAGCAATTTGAGTAGTTTATTCTTTATATGTAAGTTTGATTTTCTTGAAAGATTTTCCTTTCTTGAAATACTTAGTCGAGAACAAATGCCTCTGTGTAGATGATGCACAATACACATGTGAGACTTAAGGAAACCTAAAATCATGAGAAAGAGGAAGAATGTGGATGAATTTAGTAGGCTATATCAAATAAGAGAAAACTCTGTATGGAAGATTATCCCATCCCATCACTGCCAAGTGTTCTTTGACATCTAGTACTTGATTCTTTGCAGGTAGATACCTCTCCTGCTTTATTCAAGAGGGGGGAGGGGGGAAAATACATCTAACAAACAAGTTTGGGGGTGGTAGGAGAAGGGAGAAAACTGTTGACTTTTCCCCAGCAGCTAAAACTTCAAGTATGATTGTCTAAAAGGTAAACTTGTTTGTCCCAATTTTCAGGGGGTGACCACATTTTGTCAGTTAAATAAAAACTAAATTTTTGCTGCTATCATGGTCTAAAGGCACTTCTTGCAGTCTATTTGTTTTGGAACTTTAAAAAAAAATTGTTTAGTTTTCAACAAATGTTTGTAAGCAAAGATTGATTTGTAGATTAAATAGCCTGGCATCAGCATCTTTAAGTTTGCAGTTGCAAGACTGGAAAAAGACAGAGAAAGAACATCTTCTTTCTACAATCAGATCAAACTGTGCTTTGCAGCAAATGCAGTGGCTAAATTTTCAAGGCTCTGAAGACTGCCACGGAGCCTACTCTGGACTTGGTTGAAAATTAAATTTGATTATCTTCTGGCAAAGGTCTTCTTGGCTGTAACTGAAGGACCAAATCAGTCTGTCCCCTTCCAGGCACCACAGACCTCTAACAAGAGTACTAACAGATGGCATATTCAAATTGAGTTTCTGCCTCAGGCGTGCTCTGCAATGCATTCCTCCCTGGTCCCCACTGCCTCTGCCAATGTATTACAACTTAGTTATGGCTGGCATAAAATGTGGCTTCCCACTTTTAAGCTGACGATGGCGGAAGGGAATGTATTATCCCAGAGATTCAATCAAAGTGCCTTCATATTTGCATCTATATGCTTAAAGTTGTGGGGCTCTGGCTGTTTGAGAAACTGCTTCAGCCTACTATCTCTTATGGAAGTTGAGATTGGAAGTGTTCAAGCTAATAGTCAGGAGGTGTAAGTGTGTTGGCATGTGTTCTTAGCAGTGGTTTGGTTCTTGACTCTGCAACTTTTCTTCTGGTCTGACAGACCCCAAGTTGACTGATCTGCAGGGTACAGTACAAGACACATCTCCTTCAGGTGCATACATGAATATATATTCAAATATACACATTGTGGTTTAAGTTTTCAAAAGCTGTCTGAGTGGTTAAAAACAAATTACAGCAATGCATTATCAGTTGCTGGTGGAATATGGAGTTGTTGGTCTGGTCTATACACAGTTCTTGTCCTGATTTAACTAAATTAGTATTTAAATCACTACAAAAACTTTTGTCTCTATGGTGGTGGTGATGTGGCAGAGATGAAACCAGGGCTTTTTGTAGCATACCTATGAACCTGCATGAAATTTCTCTTGGACTGTCGATGGGAAGAGAGTGTGTATGGATGTAGCTCATATTCCTGGAGCCCTGGTCTTGGCTACTAATATCTAGTGATATTATGTTGCTGTACAAAGTGAATCGGCTTCCAAAGTGCTGCTACTTATTGTTGGAGCAGATCTGGGGTTGTTGCTGTTTGAGGTCAGTGTGAAAGGTCAGATGTCTATACATAAGTGCACTTTCTTTTCACTAAATAAGCATTAACAAAATATATGCCTGCTATATTTCAATAAAAATGATGAATAAAAATAAAATAAAATAAAATAAAAATGATGAATATGCTAACCCACCTCCCGCTACTCCCCCAAATATGCTAACTCAGGCTGATAGTGTTTCATCTCTGGAACCAATGGGTTTTTTAATGCCTGAAGACTCTTTAGGTTTGCAAGAAGCCTACTCTGAAGAAGAATGGCTCTAGTTAGAGGATTGGCAGTCATTGATTATTTCGAACACTTCTGAATGCTGCTACTCTTCCACCATACTGCTAGTTTTCAGTTGTCTCCAGATGCTATTAGAAGCTAAGGGTATGTCTACAGTGCAATAAAAAACCTGTGGCACCAAGTCTTAGAGCCTGGTTAATTGACTTGCGCTTGCGGTACTCAGGCTGCATAACTAAAAATTGCAGAGAAGACATTTTGGCTTCAGTCCAAGACTAGGCAGCCACAATGCAACTTTTAGCCTTGCAGCCGGAGCCCTGTGAGCCCGAATCCGCTGACTCGGGTCAGCTGTTGCTCTGTTGTGGGTCTTTTATTGCAATGTAGACCTACCCTGAGTGTTTCACAGTGGTGTTGTGTTTCTTTACATCTTTAGCTTTCCGCGTTCTGGCTTGACATAGTCTCATCCTCAGGGTATATATAACGGTGGTAAATGTACAATGTAAATAGAGCTACCTATTTACATTTTTCTGCTTTTTTTTTTTTTTATAACAAAATAAGTGTCCTATTCTTTATTTAAAATAGACTTGTATCATTGGTAAATCAAAATCTCTCACAAGAGGTTACAGATTTTCTGTTTTTAATTATGATATCCCCCTCTACCAGATTGTAATTAAAAAACTGTTTGGATATTAATTGTATTACAATATAGTAGATGATAACTCTGACTTTTACCACCATGTTTGAAATAAAGAGGGATTCACTTGTTGACTGTTTTTATTAATACCATTCACTTTGTTTTATTTATTTTCATTGTCAGAGGAGACTGCGGATTTGTGTGATGCTTTTAATAAGCCTTCTTTAACCTAAACAAAACTATTACATTAAGTACAATCATGACTTTAAAAGTGTTTCTCTACTTAAGAGTTAATAAAAAATTGGGCAGAGAACTGATGGGTATCTATTTTTAGACTTTCAGAAAGCTTTTGACATGTCCTTACGAGGCAGTTAATAAAACTTGATAGCTACCAAGTTTTGTTAAGTCCAGTAACAGATTTTAAAAATGTTTGAGAATTGGCTGCTTATTTCTATGTTTTGCTTCTTAGACATGGAAAGAGATTTGTACCAGAGTTAAAATACGTTAATCTGGAGATGTGGGAAAAATAGTTGTCAATAGACTTTTGCCAGCCTTAATGATTTCTTGAATAAACTTGGAGGGATTTTGATGACTAATGTCCTGATAAAACGAGAAAGGTGTGTAATGTAACCTGTGACATTCAGATTAGACACATTTTCAAATAAAGCATGTTGGAACGAACAATTATGTTCCAACCATTATGTTGGAATGAACTAATTATGCTAATTAAAGCAAAGATCTAGACACTGTGGCTACACTGCTTTTTCTTCCTCCTTTCCTATAGTTTTGTCCTATTTATTTTGAAAGAACAAAAAGATTTTATTGTATTTGTTATGCAGTGATATTATACACTGTTAAACATTCCCTACATTCTACTTTTTTAATTTCTGTATTTTAGGTTTACAGTACATGAAGCAATTTGTGCTTACTAAGTTTGTAAATTGCTTTTGGAATTTGCATGTTGAAGGCCTAAGTTGACTCTTGAATGGTTTTTTTTTTTTTTTTGCTTTTGAAAATGTGGTCCTGCATGTGGAATCCCACAATGTCACTTTTACACAGCTGCTTTTCTGGTTCGAACCACACGTTAAATATTTTTCTTCATATCTCTGGTGAAAGCTGTAGTTGAGGGGGACAGGATGAGATAGGAAGGACAAAACTAAGCTTGCAGGCATAAGTGAGGATCATTTAAAAGAGCCTGGGTCTAATAGCTTCCATACTTAAGTTGTTGTAAACTAATAGTTCAGCAAGTAGTTTGTTCTGTAAAGAATCTTTCCTTCCTGGGGTAAAAAATACGTAGGGTTAGTGTTCTGGCTTTTACTTAAAACGGATCAGGATTCCATGATTTTTAATAGTTGCCGCTTTGCGTAGGCTGAAATAGCATCCATCTTTCCAAAACAAAAAAATAATGAGAAGCAAGGGAAGGAAAGCCAAAATTGCATGCACTTAGATCCAGCACTGGTAGAGCTGTGGCCTGTGTATCATCAATGTTCAAGCATGAGAATGAGCAGGTAATTGCCCTCAAATGAAGCATTGAAAACAGAACCTGAGAACTTCATCTGAACATATCTAGGTCAGTGCAATGAGTAGCATGGGGAATGCCCTTTGGATGCTAGGGAAGGACTGTTTCTTCCAACCAAACTCAAGTCTTAAATATGCGGGGCTGTTATGTTATAGGGCATTTTTAAAAAAAGAAACCAGAAAAACTGTTTTCTCAAGCAGATGTGCATACTCTGTTTAATTAGAGGTAAAAATAACTGAGATTTTTTTGGTGATAGCTGCCATCACTAGTTACTTTTGTCCATCGCAAACAGAAGTAAAATATCCCTCAGTGGAAATATTTTGCATGTAAATAGGTTGTTTAAAATTAAATGTGTGCTTATTCATGAAATATTGCTTAACCACATACTTATAAAATGCAGTGAAGTTACTTCTAAATGTTTGTAAGCTAATGTCTATGCTAATTTTATATCAACTTAAGATACAGTAGTTTCTTGAGGGAAGTAAGTGAAATTCACGCATTTAGCTTATGTACTGCACCACTGACAGTTTTCCTCTTGTTTTTATGAGTTTCAACATCCATTTTATTGTTCCCTAGACAACTGTTCCTTACTTTCATCAGCAGTGTACATGGAACTTGAGCAAATATGAGAGATGTGGGGTGGGATTTTCAAAGAATTCAGTATTAACATAACTCAGCTCCCATGAAAATCAATGATATAACTCCCTGATTTCATTGGGAACAGAGGTAGGCCAGTTTTGAGTACTTTTGAAAATTTTCTCTTATAGATTATATAGAAAAAAGCAGTCAGTAACAAAGGTTGGGATGTTGAACAGCTGTCTGAAGCAGAATCCTGTATTGATAACAGAGGTGCTGCTGTGAGGATGGGCGTGGAAGTGCTTCAGAGAACTCTCTACTGTGTCACCCTCTAGGGTTGCTCTGTCCAAGATTACAGCCTTTATGTTCACCTGGACCCCACAATGTCACGGTCACAAAAATCACATTCTTCCACCTTTGACTGGCTAGAAAACTGTACCCTTCTCTCACCTCCTCTGGTACGTTTGGACTTATTCCTGGTGATCCACGTTTGTGATCCTCATCCTTGACACCCAGTCTTAAGAAACTTTCAGTTGGTTCAGAACACAGCAATGCAAGCTGCCTAAAGTACATCACCTCTTGATCTTCCATCGTCATTGGCTCCCTCTGGAATACTGGGTCTAATTCAAGTTTTCTGTCCTTATCTTTGAAACTCTCAATTGGATTGGCTTAAATTAGTTGAAGACCCACCTCACCCTGCATGGTTATGCCTTTCTAAAGCATCTGGAACTGTGGAGCTATCTTCCGCAAGTGTGAAAATTGTAAGTGCACTAGACAGAACTTTCTCAGCAAATGAATTATGATCCGGGAACTCATTTGGAAGGTAGTGGGATGACCACAAATCTCATCATCTTCGGAGCAGAATGCAAATCCTACTCTTTGGCTTAGCCATCCCTCAAACAACTATCCCCTCTCCTGCCTGCTCCCTGAAGTCCAGTCTCTGCTGAATGGAAGTAAGAGAGAGGAATGAATCTTTGTGTGTGCTTTATAATGTCGGAAGCACTCAGACCCCACGATAATGGGGATGTCATAGGAACTGAGATTCTTACTCTAGCCATGTAGCATTGTCTTTAGTCTAGAATAGTGGCTCTCAACCTTTCCAGACTACTGTACCTCTTTCAGGAGTCTGATTTGTCTTGCGGACCCAAGTTTTACCTCACTTAAAAACTACTTGTTTACAAAATCAGACAAACATGCAAAAGTGTCATAGCACACTATTACTGAAAAATGGCTGACTTTCTCATTTTTACTGTATAATTATAAAATAAATCAATTGGAATATAAATATTGTACGTACTTTTCAGTGGATAGTATATAGACCAATAAAACAAGTCATTCTATGAAATTTTAGTTTACACTGACTTCGCTAGTGCTTTTTATGTAGTCTGTTGTAAAACTAAGCAAATATCTAGATGAGCTGATGTATTCCCTGGAAGACCTCTGCGTACCCTAGGAGTATGTGTGCCCGTTGGTTGAGAACCACTGGTCTAGAAGACTAGCAACTTTAAGAGAACTCATCGAGAATTAGTGATATTCATATGACAGATTCTAAAGTTATTGCATCCAATTCTGTATTTCAATCTCTATATAGATATACGTCACCTGTTTTTGTAGTTTTAAATGGTCCATGAAGAATAATTTCATTTGAATGATATACAAGGAGTTGTAACTGAGCTGATATTCATTAAGGATAAATTGCTACAAACATCTAATAAGGCAAGAAAATTCATCATGTCACTGATACAGTCACATAAGAACATACAGTACACTAAACACTAAAATGCTTGGTTATTTAATAAACTATAGGATATGGCAAATAACCATGGATTTAATTTAGAAATATTTTCTGTACCTCATGGTGAACTGGAAGAAGAGCTCACTTGTTTTCTTATGGGATCTCATACATACAAGAATCTGGGCTGTGAAGAATTTAGGTTGATCAGAATAAAACAAGGACAGGAGGGTTATTGGACTTTATACAACATGAAAGAACACCCTGTTTTGTTTTGTTTTGTTTTTTTTGATTATGTTCTGGAAAAAAACTAAATTTGTAGAAGTTTCATTTCATAAAACACAACTTCGTATTTCGTAAGTATAATTATCAAACATAAAACAACCCATTTTGGAAAATTAAGGCATTCTCTAAGAAACCCAAAAGCACAACTGAATGGCCAGTCTACTAAAGAGTTAGGCCTGCTATTTATTTTTTTAAATCTTGTGGGTTAGCAATTTGCCATTTTAGTTGTTTTTTTTCCTGGATGTAATTTGACAAAACCAATCTTAGTATACTAAAAACACTCCTGATTGATGGTGAGCTGACTTCAGAAAAGTGCTGGTAATTTTTAAACTGTCATTTTAAAAATTCAATCAACCTGTCTTCCATGATTTTACTTCCATAATTTTTCTGTCAAACTGTGATGCTATTTCCAAATATTGGGTTAGAAATCTACATCTTCAAAGAGAAAGAACATTGCCATGAGTTCCGTCTTCTACATTTCTTCATCTTTGTGTTTGAGAAGTCATGAAGGCTGAATAATGGAAAGGTTTCGTAGCATTTCTGAATTGCCTTTCAGTTTTGTCTGTTTTAAGTTCATTCTTTTGATCTAATTAAAAATGATTTCCTCTGACAGTGACAAGACTCATTGCTGTTTTTTAATTAAATTTAAAGTCACATCATGTTGCCAATTTGAACCCCAAAATGTGTAGAGTAGAATCTAGAATCAAAAAGGGTATGAGGCAAACTAAAATATTCAGGAATAGTCTATGTAAATAAGCTTCAGAACTAGTGCTAAAAACTGAATAAGCTTATGGCTTGCTGTATTGTCTAGGATGTTGTGGGTTTTAGTTATGGGATACTTCAAAATGTGTTATATAGTCTCATATTTCTATTCCTGTGCATGTGTGTATATAATATATACACTAATATTACAGTGAGGGCTTGATTAAATGCATCCTGCAACTGTGCCACTTAGGATTGAGATATCCTCAAATTAGTTTAGTATGTATTTATGATTTAGAATGAAGTACTATCCAAAACATAAAAGGGTGCTTTTCAAACAGAGGTAGATAATGCCTGCCTCAAGGACAGAACAGTTTGAAAAGTCTTGATTATAATACAGATTTTGTAAGTAAAGCAGTTTGTGGTCAGTACTCAAAATGGAAACATAAGTTCCATGCAAAGTAATATTGGTGATTCAGCAACTGGCACTCATACGTTTTAGTAATGGCCCAGGTTAGTATTCAGGGCATTGGTGCTATTGGAGATACCTTTGAATTAACACATAAAATTGAGTTCCTAACCTTTTGTGGACATAAAAAATCCAGTAGCATATTAATGATGTCCTGCAAAGGAGAGGAGGTTTGTGCCCTTTTTAATTCATTTTGACTTATGAAGAAAGCCTAAAAGATTTTAAAAAACAAAACAAAAACACCCCTTACTTGTTTTACATTAGGCATCTGAGTGTTTTCTATCCTGGGAGGAAGTGAAGCCTGAGTACTGAGAGGGTAGTATACTTTTTTAAGTATTTAGACTGCCTCAGACTTATTTAACACCTATTTAACTCAAACACTTGGGGGAAAAAGGTCCCTCTTTAAGGTTTCAACACCAGCTCTCTTCTGGTAGCTGCATTCTCCACTGGAGTCGTCTAAAAAGAAGACTAAGAGAGAATAGCTTTGACGTTCTTCATATTTTTAGAGCTTAAACCAAAAAGAAAATCCATCTTCCAACCAAAAAAAAAAAAAAAAGGTTTTTGTTTTTCAGGGCTTCTTTATATATTATAAAGAAGTGCAAAACAACAATGTCTTCTATGCCTATGCACTCTTTCTAAAAGGAGTGTTAGCCCTAGCATTTTGGTCAAATTCTAATTTCAGTATTTGCCTGGATTTCTTCTGTAGTTTCAGTGGATAAAATATTTTTAACTTCTTATTCTAAAATATTTTGTACGACTGTTGTTTACTGTTGAACAGCACTTGCTGTCCCCTGGAGGCCACATTTCAGCTGTCGGTGAAGTAATTGTGTATGTGGAATTATTTGAATTGAGAGATGCTATGTAAATATACCGTATTATCTAGATTTCAATTTTTTTATTGACTGTCACCTTTTTGAAAAGGGAGAATCTGCCAAATCTTAATTATGTAATGTTCATTTAAAGCTCTCCTAAGGGATATGCCCTGTCAAACTGATATTTTTTGTATCAACATTAAAGATGACAAAAATAGAGGAAAAAACTCTTACTGTCTCTTTCTTTTTAGAGAGGATCTGACGAACTTCTTTCAGGCAGTGTACTCAATAGCCCGAACTCTAACATGAGCAGCATGGTAGTTACTGGTAAGTGTTGCCCTTTCAAAGGAAAAATCTATCATTTAATCTCAGAATCATTTCCTGTTTACAAGGGAAAAATAGTAAAAGTAAAATAATAAAAGTAGAATCCATCCTACTGTACAAGAATAAATTGTTGACATGCACCAGATTTTAACAGCCCTGTATCTACATTGAAACACTCAAAATATTTGAGATGAGTAAACCATTTAAATTAATGGAAATTTACAGATGATTAAACAGTTCTTTGAGCTGGGGAACTGGACGGGACATGAAAGAAATTACATTTTTTAATATGGAGTGAGTTATACAATTCTCTTCAAATTAAGGAGTGATACACAGCAGGCAATGGTTAGCAGGACCCACCATAGGAGTTTAATTTTATCATGAGTAGACATCCACTTGTCAGTGCATCCCTGCTGGATTAGCCTGCTCAGTTCACAGCAGTGGAGTAACTTTAAGAATTACTAATATTCTAATAACTCCTCAGCTAGATTGCCACAGCACTAGACTCTGATCCTAGTTCACGGCTTTAGTATGGAAGCAGCTTTAGGCTCGCAGCAGCACTTCAATGCAGTTCATGTTAGTGTTCCCATGTCGAACTGCTGGGGACTCCAAATAAATTGGCTTTTCAGTAATTGGAATCTGTTCACCTTTCTTTTACAACTTCCTTATAACTCTTTCACAATGTCAAAGGAGCTTTGCTCAGCCTGCTGTTTTTGCACACCTACCACTTACGGTCTTTCTCTTCAAATGGCAAAGTGGTCTAGTTCATACCTCTAGTCTGTCAGTGGGCCATCTAAATAATTGTAGTTAAGAAGCCCTCGCTCACTACTTTACTGTGCTTGGTGAATTCTCCACAGCAGTGCAGCAGGGTGGTTTAGTAGCTTCTACTACCAATGGACCATATCAGTGGTAATCCTGCAATATAAAGGTTGCACTTTCCTCCCTGAGTGCTAATGACAGTGGCATAGCTTTAAAAGCAGTACAGAGAGCTTATAAATCATTTTAGATAACAGGAAGGTTTCTGAAAACCAGTGCTTCTACCCAGCTCTCCTAGTTTCCTCTTTGCTTCTGGAGGATGTTCCTATTTCATTTCTAGGTATCCTTGGAGACAGTGCTACTTTAACAGTATGTTTGAGTTAGAAAGGGTTCTGACTTGCTATCTTTTCTTTATAGTTTTTTTCATCTTCTGGGCAAAACTATGATTCCTCCTCTCCCAACCCCAAACTTTCCTTGTGTTTCTAAGGAAAACATGCAGGCCATCAGGAATAAATCCAAATTATTTAATCAAAGATAAGATTCTAAACAAAACAGCAGTATTACTGTCAGGTTGTCCTGCTACATTACAGTTAATGTTACCTTTCAAGTGAGCTAATATTAAAACACAAATTTGAGGGAACTAAATTAGTTTAAATTTGACTGCAATATGAAAATGTTTCTTTGTTCTCAAAAATTGATCCTTCCTCCGAAACCCTTACAAGGGCCACCAGTTGGTTGTGAAAGACTTTAAGTTATTCAAATGGAACCAGTACACTCACGGTCTTTGTTAAAAAAATATTAATTCACCATACCATTAGGCTTTTAAAAAAATTAAAGATCAAGATTTTAAAAAGTGATTTGGGTATCCCACTTGAAACACCTGGTAAGGGCTCTGTTTTCAAATGGTGTTTTGACACTTAGTGAAAATCAGATCCTTTCAAGGTAGGCATTCAGAATCACTAGTCACTTTTGAAAAATTTTGGCCCATACTTTTATTTTACAGTCAAACTAGCCACAAATTGCAATGAACTGAATAATCTCAATCTGAGCTCTTCTATTATAGCCCAGATCAGTTGCCTATTCTAAATGTAATGTAGTAGTAAATATTGGACAAAGAGGCAGGAAATCAAAAAGAAATATAAGAATCCCCAACAAAGATGCTGTTGAATGCAGTAATATAATTCATGTCATTTGATGGGGACTTTTTTGAAAATATCCTTGGAGAAGACTTTCAGGAATTCATCAGAACGTAACCTGTTTTCTCAATCCTGCTCTCTTATGAGTAAAGCCCTCTTATCTTGTGATGTTGCAGAAATTGTGGATTCCGCAACATTAGATTTCCACCACAGTTTTGACTGCGGGAGCCCCTGCTCTCAGTCCCAGGTGGCAGACAGTGGGAGTGCCCACTCTCAGCCCTGGGCAGCTGAAAGCAGAAATTCGTGGAAAAGTAATAATGGATTTTATTACTGCAAATAATAAGGTCCATTATTACTTTTCCACAATTTTCCATGGCTTGTCCGCAACTCAGCTGCAATTTTTTGACTGTCATCCCGCAATTCAAGTAGGGTCTTACTTATGGGACATAAGCCTCTGAACAGAAAATATTGACTAACTCCCACATCTTGCCTGGTGAAATCTAACGGACAATCCTTCTGGCTGTATCCAGAGCAGGGAATATTTTTCCAACTTTGCAAGTGAGAGGTCCGTACAGAGTCTTCTTCCACAACTGATAATGTTAAATAGTCAACTAAGGAGTAATTAAGCCTAAAAGGGGAACCAAACTTCTTTTTTCACTTTCTTGACCAGGTCTACTTAAGGTAGATGGGTTCTAAATGTCATTTTAAAATGTATTATAGGTCAATAGACTAATAGGTTCCCCTCTAATCTTCCTTCTGGCCTCTTTCCAATATTTGTATTTTATATATATTTAACTGTATGGACATGAGTCAGAGTTTGCTGTTACACTCAAAGCTTCATTACTGTGAAGTCCTAATAAAGAGAGGAGATAATCCTTGATCATTTTATTTATAAAGAGAGCATGATTTAAAACATTAACTACTCCAGAAAACACTCGAGAAATGGCTCTACTTCACTCTTTTACACTTTGTAATTTCCAAGAATCCTAACTTCTCTTTCCCATTAGTTCTGGTCTTAATTTTCTACTATTCCTGAGAAACAAGGTGTATTTATGACCTTGTCACGTCCGTCATCAGATTACATAATGCTGTCCAAGATGATGTCTTCATGGAAGAGAAGGAAGAGAGCAATTTACATTTCTGTAACCATGATGTGACCTATTGGTGAAAATGCACCTGAAAGCAATTTATCTTCACACAGCATAAATCATCTACCTACCAGTAGCATGGCCCCAACAGTGATTTGTAATGAAGTGCTTTTGGTGTTTAAAGCCTTCTTTCTTTGCTCTCTGGTCCTATAGCTTGTAAAGCATTCAAAAACACTTTTGTAAAAATAATAAATAATTGCACACAAAAAAGCAAGGTACCCGTTGTTTCACTTAAACTTGTGTCATATATATATATATTTTTTTGTCTGGACCAAGTATTGTGTTTTCAAGAGGTAAAATTGAAGATATGCACTCTTTTAGTTGATAGAGTGTTCAACTTGGTTATTATCCCACCAAGTAAACTCCACTGAGAGAAATTCCTAAATACTAAGTTTTTGGGTTGGGATTTTCAAAAGATCCTAAGTGAAATAGGCATCCAGCTCCCATTGAATTCAGTGGGAGTTGAGCACCAGATTCTCCTAGTCTCTTGAAAATCCCAGTCATAATTTTCCTCTTTAAGTAGACGGTGAATGATATGAAAGATAGACATCTTTTCTTTCATTTAAGGATCTCTGTACATGTGCCTTTTTCTCTCATTTTCTCTTGTTGCCTGGGTGACTTGCAAGAAGAATTACAGATACTTTACCTCATTTTATTTTGCATCATTATTGATCGCACAGCCCATCGTTATCCAGGATCATGAAGACAGGTGTGTGGAAAAACTTCAACATTTTGCTCTGACCTTGTCAGGTTGAAACTAATAGTTTAGAATCTGAGAGAACGGAGCCATAAACAATTCCGCTTAAACAGTGCTTAAATCTCAAAAACTCTGCAACCAGAACAGACAAGAGGATTTGGAGTATTTGGCTTCCCAAGTACACAGACCATAGACTTTAAATAAAACTCTGTAATTATTTGTTCCTTTCAGAAAGGAGCTCATCCTCAATTTCCAAAAGTCCAGATTGCTTTATTCCATGTTAATTCTAGTATCAATACTTTTATACCTTCTTCTGCACGCTTGCATCTCCCATTTCCTCAGAACTATGTGGTGCTAGGGTTCTGTCCTCAACCCCAGAGGTGTTTGAATTTCACTTAAGATACATATTTATATCAGAATTAATTTTTACAAGTGATTTGTGAATCTTTTAGGTGAAAAGCACATAACATTTGAGAAGAAAATCCCAGACACTAGAATAGATTGTTTTAAAGATGAAGATGAACTATGAATTGACGTAACAATCCCTAAGTTTGCTGAAAAGTAGTTTTGTCTTTATTTATTTGAGATTAAAGTTCAGGGTTTTGAATTTTTCTAGCAATAGTTGATGATATCATTTACACCTATAGTTGCACTTTGTTTAAATTCTCTTGTCAAAAACACAGATAAAAACTATAGGAGTAAGTGTTCTCCTTCATCATTTCTGAAGCTTGTGTAAAATTCCATTTTTGTTTCCTGTCTCACACTGGTCAGGGATAGAACTCTTTGGAGAGAATGAGCTGCCTTCCAGAGTTTATGAAATCATCCTTTTTATATTGATATATGGCAGATATTGACTCACTGAAAGGTATTCCAAGCTAAGAGACATTAAATGGGACTCTATAATACTCTATGAAATGGACTGAAATGGAAACAAGAAAATGTTAGAATTTTATCTCAATTCTGGGTATTCTGCAGGGCACCAAAATCGTCCAGGTCATAAGATCTCCGCTAACTGGTCTTAAACAGGTGTCTCTAAAAATACACTTCCCTACGCTTTTCACTAGGCAACTAAGCTAGGCAGATGTTGCATGTCCAGTGAATTCTTTCTTAGCTATGTACTTTTCATTTGGCAACTATGGAATAGGGAAACATGCATCTCCTTGGCGATGTGCTATTTCTGTGCCAAATTTAATCTTTTAAAGCTTTATTCCTTTCAACTATAGGGCTGCTCACTAAAAATTGCAGGAATATTTTTATGTATGGAAAAGTATATCTGTTTTCTATCTCCTTGTACTTGGAAACAGCCAAACTGTATTTGCTGAACTCTGCAAAATCTTACTCCCCCTCCCCCCAATCTTCTGTTTTCCCTCACATCCCCCCCCCCCCAAAAAAAAAAAAAAGAAAAATCATCTGTGGGGCACAGACAAAGAATGTAAAATTTCAGCCTGCGTGGTTAAAGTTCCTGAAAGTTGAGTGACTGGAAACTAAGGGTTAGAGTGGAAACAGTTATCCAACTTCAGCTGTAGCAGCTGCTGCTGCTCCTATAATCCAGTGTAGAAAACTCCATCAGTGCATAACATCTAACAGTATTAAACCCACTATACTTTGGGATTTTAACAATCCAGGTGTCTGTGGTAACTTTGTCTCATTACATATTTGATAGAACTAATTTGATAGATATTTAATTGCGTTCACAAAACTCTTAGTAATGTGACATACAAGTGATCATGTATGTCTTAAAATACAGTTTAACAATGCTAATTTGACATCCTTTGTTAAGAAGAGGTGCATTGTTATAAATTGATGAATTAATTTATATGTCCTCTTTTTTATAAAGCCATAGCTAAACTGACAGTGGTTAACAATAAAATGTATAAATACAGGTACTTGAGTACAGGTACAAGTACTTGAGTAACTAAGTTCACAAATCAGAATTTGTAATAGTATCTGCTGGACGTTTAAAAATAATTATTACCTATGCTAAGTTTTGGTGATATATTGGCCTGTTTATCATTATGTAGTAATAATGTAACTTGACATTGATGATCTTGGCTTTGATATAATTGTCATATAGATGTGCTTTGTATACATGTGTATACATAATGTACACATAATGCTTACAAGCAAAAACTTTGTTTAAAAATAAGCTTTACTCCTGAAAATGTGTTTTCAGTGGAATCTAGCTAAAACATCAAGACTAAAGACATCTAGCTAAAACATAACTTTGTTTACGAAACCTTATATAACTTCAGAAGACAAAAACATAAGCAGTAAATCTGGAAATGAATAGTTAAGTGATTTAGTCAGTTCCCCACTCTTGATAATGCTACTTAACTCATCTTTATCCCTCCTAACTTATATTGCACACTTAATTATGATCTCTTACATTGTAAAAATATATATAAAGTTAAAAATTCCTATATTAATAGTATCGTATTCAAAGGACTCATTTCCAATTCATTATAACATTAACATGTCCACCATTACTCACTACAAAAATCCCTACATGCTAGGTACTACACAGAATATAGTTAAAAATACAGATTTATAACCTTTGTTAGTGTGTTTGTAAAATGCGTGTGCTTGGCTAGACCACATTTACCTCCTTGAGCCAGGAATACCTTACATTCCACTGATGTCTAGTAAACACTTGTCACTGGCCATGTCTTCTAGGAACTGGTCTACAAACCCACTTCAAGTTGTTTTTTTAGATCAATTGGTAGAAGTCTATACTGTGGATTTGAAGATGTGGGGTCAAACCCTGTTGGTGATATATGCTGGAAAAAATAGTCTCTAATAATATGATTGCATACTATTATTATGCATATTCGTAAGAGATCAGACTTAAGGTTATATGGGTAACCTTAATTTTGGCATTTCCCAACTTTGAGTGCTTGACTTTGCAATCTTAATATTCTTAACATATTTTTAGTATGTAATATATGCATGAGATCCCCTCTACTTAGCATTTATTTGGAAACAAGTGTAGAAGGATATGTTCTGTGCATCACAAGTAGGTGGATTATCTGTGCCCTGGCTTTCTCTGTTCCTCTCTTAACATCTGGTGAATTGCTCAATAAGACAGTTTTCCTATTTTATATAATTTATTAACAAACTAAAATGAATAATCACAATTATGTAATATTAAACAAATCAAATTAGTCTAATTGTTAATTAAAGAATACCAAATAGGATAACAGTTCCTTGTAACTCTTTTAGTTTGGTAAAATGGCAGTCTTTGTTTAGCTGTCAGTCAGAAAATAGGAGGATCTTTCCACTCTTAGTCCCAATTTATATTATTTTATGTTCCAGTCAAATGGCTCATACAGTGAAAGTCAAATCACTTTTATGTTAAACTTAAAACAGTTATGATAAAGAGAACAGTTAATCGGGATTTAAGCACATTCTCTTAACCCATTAAGGCTGGGTTGAGGGCACCAGGGGCCACAGGCAGGGGCTAAAATGGGCTGTGGCTATGGGGTGGGGCCTGGAATAGAAGGCGGGGCAGAGCAGGGCTGGGTGGTGCTCTCTCCCTGTCCCCAATCAGGGCTGGTCCAGGCCCTGCGCACACTCCTGAATGTTCCTCTGTGCCCCCATGGGTGGGACCTCTACTTTAGGATATTGCTAATGGTCTATGGAGATCAGCAGTTTGAATCCACTCTGGCTCTGTAACAACTGAAAGTTACCATCTAATGGTTTTTGGGGTGGTCTGTGTTCCAACTCCTAAATCATAGACTCATCATCCCTATGCTTTTCACTTGCAGTCAGATGAACCAGCAACTGCATGGGCCATGGAACCTGAACTAGCATAGTTACCTGTAAAGACAGTACCCCCCAGATCAGGTTGAGGCATGTAGCAGGGCGGTGTATATGGGAAGCTTACCTTGCTGCTGTGCGGTAGAAAAGCAGAGGACTAAGCACTGATCTGCGCTACAGAGTTAGGTTGATATAATGCAGCTTGCATCAGCCTAGCTCTGTAGGCGTCTACACTAAAATGTAGCTTCCACTGATGTAACTAACCCACTACACTGACTTAACTCCACCTCTGTGAGAGGTGTAGCACTTAGGTCCATGTAGTTCGGTCAACATGGTGTCAGTTTGGATGCTGTGTTGCTTACATTGATCGTTGCTGCCTTTCAGAAACTCCCACAATGCCCCATGCTGACAGTTAAATCAGTCCAAGCGCTTCTGGTAAGGATGCACACTGCTGACACAAGGAATGCATTGCGTACATGCCAAAGCAATTTAATTACTGCAGTGTTGTATGTCGACGTAACTTAGGTCGACTTAATTTTGTAGTGTAGACTTGCCTTTAGTTTAGTAGGCTGGAAACTTGTAGCGATGCTAAAACTGTATACATTTTTTAAGCTGAAGTTTATGGTTATATGCATAATATTTGTAAATACATCAATTATTTAATGGACTGATTTACAGGAAATGTTCATGTGACCATGACTAAGTGTCCCTAATTTCCTCCCCCAAAATGTGGCAACCCAAAATGTCAGATGACTCTAAAAAGCACGTGTACATTATGGAGGTGACTGTAGTGACTCCATAATGAAGGTTACAATGAGATTTGAAATTGTAGGGGAGATTAAATCCATTTTCTTATACGTTTGGAAAATATATGTCACTACTAAGTTTTTTCAACACTGCTTCCTAGGTTTAAGGTTGAATTTTCAGGAAAGTTAGAAGTAAATCTGTTCACTACTAGCTCATCCATTCAGTAGTTCAAGTTAGCAATCAAAAATTATTTCTTTTTGAAATTTAGACTTGCAGTCTCAGCTCGTTTTCAGTTTCCTCTAAGTCAGTGGTTCCAATCCTTTCTTTGCCATGGCATACCTTGAGTTCTAGGGGCCCTTCCCCCCACCACTGTCCATCGGCTGCAGGAGGAAAGGGGATGGGCAGAGGAACTGACCTGTTGCACTCACAGGAGGGGAGGGGGGAAAGAGGAAGATGGAGCTGTGATTGGTTGCTCCACCCATGGAAGAGGTGAGATAGACAGCCAATGAGAAGGCAGGTTCCCCCTTTGTTCTCACATGTAGTTTTAAAAAAAATTCCACTGCACACCTGTTCAAGCCTGGTGGCACACTAGTGTGCTGCGACATGCCATTTGGGAAACACCGCTCTAAGTATGGTAGTAATTGTCTGAGATATATTTAAAACTTCAGTATCTATCCATGTATCTCTTTTAGATATAGACTAATTTTATTTAACTAATAGATATTAGCACTGTTTAATTTGAGATTGAAAACTTATAATACATTTTATGGTTTTAATCATTGGCAGTTACTTTAATTACGTGTAATGCATTTTCACTAGTGACTTTTTTTCTATATCTTATTGTCAAACAGTAAAAATTCAGTTTTTATGTAAATAGCATATTCTTTAGGATATCTTTTGAAGATTTCTGTGTGCAGTATTAATATAAAAATTCCTCTCCACAGTGCCTCATTCTGGGAACCTAATAATACTTGGGATAAATCCTATTACCAGTCTCAGGGTCTTTATCAGATCTATTAAAATTAATCATCCATATTTGTAAATTAAATATTCCAGCATATTTCCTATTTTAACAGGGTCATTTAATTGTGAATCCAGTATAATACAGATGTTTATAACTTAGTGACTGACAGAATTAATTTTCATGTTTCCATTTAGCTGAAATTGTGAATCTCAAATTTCATCCGAAATTTGACTTTTGTCCTTTCTGTGTGAGAAGGTCATTTGGGTTAATTTGAGTTCACCAGTTGTATTTATCAGATTTTAGCCAATGAGTTGATATCAACGGTAGATCTTAGTGCATATGTACAAGGGAATTATAGTTAAGATTGATGTGGTGAATTGTAACTCTTTTCCTCAAGAGAAACAAAAGGTGAAAGTAATGTGTTTTTTTCATAGACGTGTATTCTCCCAGTGCATAAACCTTGTCCAAAGCCACACTGAAGTTTCTATGGACCTAGATATGGAAGCTGTGGAAATATGGGTGAGGGAATTGCAAGGCGTTCACTGCAGGAGGAAGAAAAATAAAATGTTTGTTATAGTGGGTCATTTGTAATGCATCACAACATAGCAAGGAGACATACAATTTTTAAAATTTAATTTTCAGGTTAAATCTTCAATTACATCTCAGTTTTTCACAGTAATGTTAAATTAAGTTGTCATAAGAAAGTTTTACAGATGGATTACATTTTTGTCTAACATAGGTTGTTTTGACCTCAGAACACTTACAAATTGGATTTTTTTTAATGCTTCAACCAAAAAGGAAAAGTGACAATTCATGCAAGTAAGACTCTCCTCTTTACAATTTCCTCTCCCCCATTCACCAAATTTAGCTATTTCAAACATGAAGTTGACCCATTGTTCATTACTTGTTGTCATTCTGGACTTTGGAATTTGTTGTTTTCTTTCTAAAGCAGCTCTGACTGTCTGAGTTGGCACCAGGATGATCTCTGCAGCTTGTATGATTAAGAGCCACATATTCCTGATGATTTGTCATCTGTTGGTTGCATTTAACATGGGTTTTATTGAGGATGTATATACTTTTCTTTTTTTTGGATCTGGTCCCTGACCCTGCTGGTTGTTTAAAAGAAAGCTAAGTGGCTGTGTTCCCCTATATAGGAATTATCAATACCTTGCTGAAGGAGTAAAAGGTCCTGATAATTCTTAAACATACAACTTCAAGAACTCTTTATGCTAAATAAACAGAACCCTTCTAATCTTTGGGAGGAGATTAAGCCCTAAGGAACCTTATGCATCTAATAGGGTTAAAATAGTAGCAATATGTAGAACACTCATCAGCCTCTAAGTTGTTGCTGTTTATTCTGCATCATGGAGTTCTGCGTATAGATTTGGAAAAGTGATGCCAGTACTTTTCCAAGTGAGAAATCACATCAGTATATTGTTGGCTATTGTAGAAATTGCTTTTAACTAGAAGACTAAATGGTATGTAGCTGAATATTGAGTACATTTTATCTAGAGAGTGTTTTTGGGATTCTTTCCCATCAAAGATGAGTCTTTAAAGATGTGATTTGTTTGGAATTGGCAACGGGGATTCCTAAACAAATAATTCAGTTTAGTAACAGTGATCATTCTAATGGTGTTGGCTTTTCCACAGTGAGTTGCCGATATTTTTCCTTATGAACATTAATTTTTGTCTTGGCCAGAAAGTAGCAGTGGGGAAAGGGGGTTAAATTGATCAGACTTTTCAGAGGTGAAAGTTAGGTTCAGTGGTAATACAGACCAGTAGCAGTCAGCAACTTAAATTGCCAAATACTATCATTATAATTTTTGGCAGAATCGAGACACTGACATTTCCCATTACTTGCCTCTATTTACTTTTTAGCCTGTTGCATCAGGGAAGACCTTTTTTGCTGGCCGATTGTTTCCTTAAACCTATCTGTGATTGAGATGAGCCATTTAATAATAGCTTGTTGTTGGTCTTTGAGTATCTTTTAATCTACACCAGTGATTCTCAACCAGGGGTACACAGAGGTCTTCCAGAGGGTGCATCAGTTCATCTAGATATTTGCCTAGTTGTACAACAGGCTACAAAGAAAGCTCTAGTGAAGTCAGTGCAAACTAAAATTCATACAGACAATGACTTGTTTATACAGCTCTATATACTATACACTGAAATATAAGTACAATATTTATATTCTAATTGATTTATTTTATAATTATATGGTAAAAATGAGAAAGTCAGCAATTTTCCAGTAATAGTGTGCCGTGACACTTTTTTATTTTTATGTCTGGTTTTATAAGTAAGTAGTTTTTAAATGAGGTGAAACTTGGGATATGCAAGACAAATCTGACTCTTGAAAGGGATACGGTAGTCTGGAAAGGTTGAGAACTACTGATCTATACAAATGTTGATTATGTAGGTACACTGTTGTTAAGATGATCAAACATTTTCTAACAGAAATTGAATTCACCTTCCGACTGCTTTGAACAACATCTGTTTTTTCATGTATTAAAATGGGGTCATCATTCCCTTTTTCTACAAGACATCATTAAACTTTATCTCCTGTGAGAAGTATCATTTAAGATGGTATGTGAGAGACCATTCAGAGTAAGGTGGAGAGGTTTCATTCAGTGCCAAATGATAACAGTTTTGAAAACAGAATAAATTTCATCTTTTCAAACTCTAACATTTTTATTGTGAAAGTTCACTTTAATATATACTTTCTAAAAATTTATAAAGGGAAGTGTTACTCAATTGGCTCACTAGCTTGGTATAAGACTTGCATGTGGTTTCTGCTGGCTGGGAAAGAGAGAGGGCAAAGGCAACACATCGCGCTTTCTGTTAAGCAGGTGGCATCAGAACTTGTGAGAAACTGCACGTCTTATCTGTTGTTGGAGCTCCATACTTTTCCATGAGATGTTGGGTAGACTGCTTTCTCTTGTTACATGCAACGCACTGCTCATTTAATGAGCTGAGGTGGAGACAGCCATCCATTTCTCACTCTGAACCACAAATTAAAAGGAATTTCTGTATGTTTTCATTTAAACAATCAGCAGCCTCTGATTTCTCACAGAGTATCTATGCAAAGGTAAAATGACCAGAACAAAAGGACGTTGTTATACTCACAGTTCTAGATATAACTCTAATATCAAACAACTTCAAAGACTGGGGAGGGAAATAATCATTTGAGAGGCTAGAAGTTTGTATTTAAGGTTTGAAATCTAATCTTAAATTTACCCCTCCATCTCCACAAGTTCAATATAAATTAATATTTAAAACATGCAGAAAATGAATGTTAATATAAAACCATAATGTTTCCTTTAATACAGTGTGAACTGCCCTATTCTTTTCAATGGGTGCTAACTCAGATTCCAGTAATAGTAGTTTAAATGTCAGCATTGTTAACAATGTTACTGCTTATTAAAATATGTAAGAAAGGAGAAAATACGTATGAAAATCTGAGTGATTACTTAACATCAAGCTTATTCATTCTACTGCTAACTAATTTAAGGGTACTTGAGGTTGTTTGGTATTTTAAAAAAAAAGTTTCCACTTATCTGTAACAAATATAAAACAATCATTGTTAAGTAATACTATAGGAAACTTGAAAATCTTCTTCCACTTTAAATAAAGTATTTTTATGCAAACATTTCTTAACGTTCCATGTTGAATATACTTTATTCTTTAAATAAAAATGTAAAGATGTATTTTAAGATGTAGCTTAATTTAATAAAAAATCTAAATTATTAGTATGGTCTTAACACATGACAGGACTGAAAGGAGCACAATTGTTTTCCTGAAACTGAGAAATTTGAGAAATATTTATTAATGTAGATCAACAATTTGATATTTCAGCAAAACTGAATACTTGGCACATAACACACATGAAGTCAAATGATACTTCCTGAAATTAACACTTTCCTTAAAAGATTTTGAGCCTTAGAAACCCACGTTACAACAAGTGTAGCAGCTACTCCCTACTGTTTACACCGAGAGAGCCTCTTTATAGATTGGCACAGAGTCCATCCATGGTGCATAAACCCCATCTCTCAGAGAGTCAAAATAGCTTTTGTTAACCCAATCAGGAAACTGGAGTCAATAGTGCATACTCATGACCAATCATCATGTAACAATGTAGCTTGATTTTTTTAAATTTTATTTTATTTTTTTATTTTTTGCATTTTTATTAGTGAATGTCTTTTATGCTAAATTTTCATAGAGAAACAAATACCAAAAAGACATTGGGTGGGAATACATAGGGGCCAGGAAAGGTAATTTTATGCATCTATATGATGGAAACAACTGAAGAGAATTAGGGTTCAATTTATAACCAAACATTGCAAATTCTTGGCTGTCTATTAACCAATAACCTATTGGTGATAATTGTGGGGTTTCTTAGCAGAAATAGTCATGCTCAAAGAAGCGAAGGGTACTGGAGCTTAGGGTTCCAGCCCAGGCCCGAAAGTCTACATGATGAAGAAACAGCCCCTGTGAGCCCGAGTCGGCTGGCACATGCCCCGGTTTTTCTTTGCTCTGTAGACATATACCCTAAGAGGTCTGGGGCAAAGCATCCACTTCCATGTGGATTCTCCCTTCCTGCTCCATCAGTGGAGGTGCCACTACTGGAATACTGCATCCAGTTCTGCTGTTTACATTTTAAAAAGGATGTTGAAAAATTGAAGCGGGTGCAGAGAAGAGACAGAAACAATTTGAGGCCTGGAAAAGTGTCTTAGGGTGAGAGACTTAAACTCAATCTGGAAATGTATCGTAAAGAAAATGAGAGATGATATGAGGAGTGGGTGGGTAAGGTTCTATGCAGGAAATCAGACTAGATGATCATGATGGTCTCTTTTGACCCTTGAGTCTATGATTAGTGTATGAGTATCTTCACAAGGAGAATATAGAGTACTAGAGGGCTTTTTAATGTGGCTGAGAAGGGCATAACATGAACCAATGTCTGGAAATTAAAGCCAGACAAATTCAAATTAGAAATAAGGTACACATTTTTAATAGTGGAGGTGATTAATCATTGGAACAAACTAACAAATGTAATGGTGGGTTCTCCAGTTCTTCATGGTTTTTAAATCGAGACTCAATGTCTTTATGCGTTAGTGAAATACGAGTTATTGAGCTCAATATAGAGGTATATGAATGAAATTCTATGGTCATTTTATACATGAGAGCAGACTAGAAAGCCTAATGGTTCCTTCTGATCTAAATATATTAATTTATTGCTGTAGTTATGACTGAGTGGGTATCGCCACCACTCTGAAGTCTTAAAGGTGGAGGACTTCTCCATTCTCTCCCCTTTATGGAATTCACCAACAAAAACTCTTTATTACGCAGGCTGGGATCTGAGAGAATTTTGATATAAGTTCCTGCCTATCAATTTATCGTGTTTTTACACAGTATCAAAGTGAAATTAACTGGACTTTTTTATCAGTTACATAGAATTTTCTCTAGTCCTCTGATATCACCTTTGTTTTCCATGAACTTTGTCATGTGACCTCTAGCAATTCCAAATTTTCATCTGCTTGTTAGTTCCTTTGGAATCTTAGATAAATGTTAAATGGCTTTGCTGACATGAATGAGAGGAGAGGGTGCACATGATGACTTGAATATTTAGTCTCAAGTACAAAGTGCATCTTATTTGAAAAGTTTGCCTGTGTAGATGTTTTCTAAAATATTACTGACTTGTACATATGAAATGGAGTTTAAAAATGTCTTTCAGCTAATGGTAATGACAACAAGAAATTCAAAACAGAGGATAAAATGGATGGGGCTCCTTCTCGTGTTCTTCATATCAGGAAATTGCCTGGTGAAGTGACAGAAACAGAAGTTATTGCATTAGGCTTACCTTTTGGCAAGGTAACCAACATCCTGATGCTAAAAGGAAAAAATCAGGTATTCTTCTTGTTTTGGTATTCCATTTATAGTACAATGATTAAGTATTTTCTAGTTCGAAAATATACTGGTAAAATGTTATTGAGATTAATCCTGATGTAATGGTAAATAATTAAGATGGAAAGCCTTGTATTCTTTCAGTTTATACTCCTCTGCCGTGAACTTCATACTATTTCTAGTACATTTTATGTTAGAAAGTAGTGACGGGCTAACAGTTCAGAGCAGATTACACTCAAAAAATTTGTCTTCCAAGCTAAACATTTAGGCCAACCTCTTCAAAGTTATAATTTTACTTGCACAAACACCAGTTTGCTAAAAAGGGCAGACGTAAAATGTCTTTATTTGCCAACTACAGACCCATTTCAAAGAGGTGTGGTTTTTTTGGGTTTTTTTTTTTTTTTGGCAAAACATGAAAAACTAGAAATCTTATCAAATCCCAGCATTATCTGAATGTTTTATTCTAGCAATACAAAGTCTAAATAATGTGTAAATACTACTTTTTTTTTTTTTAATTCTTACATTATAGGCTTTTTTGGAGCTGGCAACGGAAGAAGCAGCTATCACTATGGTTAATTATTATTCTGCTGTGACACCTCATCTTCGTAACCAGCCCATCTATATTCAGTACTCTAATCATAAAGAACTAAAGACTGATAATACACTAAACCAGGTATGTTTACTCTTATGGAGTATAACAAATGTATACAATAGCAAATGAAGCATAGCATATATTCATAGCTACATAGTATATAGTTGAATGTATTTTTGTATAAACTGAACTTCATTTATAATAACTACAGTTCATTGTGTTTTTAGAAAGGACATGGAGTTTGGAATTCTGCATGTTGCACTTACATGTCAAATTTTCATTAATGTATTTCATTGTTAATTGTTTCTGACTTAATTTGAATTTTTTTCTTAAAATAAGCCTTAATCTTGGTTCTTGGTTTAGAAGTTACATGACTAAAACTTTAAATTTCTTGGTTCTGGCTTTTGAGAGTTCAGTACCATATAGAATTGCCTCAACCCTATTCACTAATGCAGAGTCTGACTCCTAGTGCTTTGAATCATAATTCAATAGCATTGATAAGTTTATTTGGTCTGCTCTTCTCACAGCACAGTTGCAAAAAAAAAATGCATTAATGATCATCCTGGGAAAAAAATGTATTCAATAACTGAGAATTTTGTTTGATCTTGGATATGTGTAGAACCTATTATTCTTTCAAAACAGGCGTAATACACATTTTTAATAGAACAGGAAAGCTGTTTCAAAGATAACATAGCAGGAGCAGTAAAGGTCTTCCTAGTATTTGAGGTTGCTGTATCCTACAAAGAATAGAGAAAAGAAGCATTGACCCTTCACAGGTTAAATGCTAATATCTTCGTGTTCATTTCTTGTGTTCCTTCTCGATCAGACTAATGCTGTCTTTTGTGTCAATCTACAGTTCCTGTTACTCTTGTGTCATATTTAGGTCCTTTCTGGTATAACAGTGTGTTAATGGCAAATTACTTCTTTATTACCTTTTTAAGAGAAGTTTTCTGGAAACTTCCCTGCTTGACATTTTTGCTTTCTGCTAAAATTAAGTTCATCATTGATTTCCCTATCTGGCACTACAAGCATACTAGATCTTCTGGAGCTCTGAATAGTCTCCTGTCTCTTAAAGAAATATTTTACACTGTAAGTTTAAAAAGTGCCAGCTGTAAGAAAAGGTACTTAAAGGTAAATAGAATTAAATTTGTAAAAGGGAATTAAAAGACATACCATCAGCATGGGCAATAAGTGGTGGGTGCATGTACTGCCTTAAACTATAGGAATACTATGAGGCGTGTACTTTCTTCTAATTTTCTTTGAGGTACTGTGGCAATGTCTTGCCCGCTTCAGCCAACCGTCTTCTCTGATGTGATGTCCTCAGCCTTTAGACAGTATCCTTGCTATAATACCACCTTAGTTTTAGCACTAAGTTGGCTCAGTCTTGCAAGCATCCTTATTTTAACTATTTTTTATTTATAGTAAATTAATTGACAGTACAATGGAGTAAATATTCTGTGACATCACCAGTGTGTTGGAGCAATATACAGAGCAGGAGCCAATTGGTTATGATGGAGATGGACATTGTAGTACTGTTAGGAAAACTAAAAGAGATTTGTTGGAGAGTCATGTGCAGAATATCCTATTAAGTCTGGTCAGCTGGGGCATAATTTTTTTACCTATATTTATAGGTTACATTTGAAAGCTGCTGCAGTTTCATTTTTTAAATTGTCCTTTTCTTACATTTGAGACAGATAAATGCAAAGGAAATAAGAGGGTAAATAGATTAAGTGCAAAGATGGAGGAAAGTACAAGTGGCTAAGCTAAAGGGACAAGAGAGGGAGCTGTAATTAGAAAAGATGAACTACCTTAAACAGCCAAGTTTCTGAATTTTGAAAGTAAAAACAAGTTGCATTTATTACTGTAATTTTCCCATGATTAATACTCAACAAGATGATTATCTTTGAAAAAGTCTAATCACAATGGGTTTATGCCTGAATAAAATTTTTTTTAAAGGAGTCATTTGAATATTTCATGTCATTTTAATAATTTTGTAAAGATATTTTGTCTTAAAAGACATGTAAACACAGCAATAAAATAACATTAAAGTTCAGATTTAAAACAAACATTTTTTACCTTATGTGCTGCAGTACCTAGGCATAAACTAGGTGAGTTAAGAACAGAATGACTGCCATAACTCTGAATCTCCTTGATTGTCGGTTTGTCAGAATAAAATGTTTTAATATAGACTTGGTATTTTTATAGGCTTATGTATTATGATGTTTCTAGGATCATAAGGTGAAATAGTCAGATGCAGTAGAATATTATGAAACTTTAAAAGAAATCAATTTTATGTTATACTTCATAAGTTAAATATGCGGCTGATTTTACCTCTTCCAACATTACATTTTCTCAGATAGCTTCAAAAATAGTGTCATTTCTATAAAAATATTAAAAATTAAACTGAACTTTTTCCTCCCCCAAAACCATCCATTGCTCTTGTAATTTCTATGCTGTAGGCTTATTCAAATATTCATGCAGGCTGATATGCAGCCTGATTGACTTTAATGGAATTAAATATGAGGAATAAGAATGCACTAAAGAAAGTGTTTTGCAGACTCCAATGTAGAAAGGCAAAGCTTACAAATCCTTACTCACTTGAGTAGTCCTGATATCATCTTCATTAGGATCACTTGTGTGAGTAAGGTATTGCAAATTCTGGTACTAAGGTTGTACAAGGCAAACTTCTTCTCAGATTACCCTAAAGCATACATTTTAATTGGTACTATTTGTGTAAACATTGGAGAGAAGACTGAAATAATGAAGTAACTCAACCATATGTTTGCGTGGCTTAAAAGTGATGTGTATTTAAAAAGAAATGAACATTGTCTTCAAAATACCTTTGTCAGAGTAGCATTAACTTACATGAATACAGTAAACTTTTCCAAGTAGTGTTCAACAGGTCTTTTTTTCTTACTTTTCTTATTACTTAATTCGTTTCAGTGTGAGGAATATCATGTAAGTTTTGGGGTCGGCAGTTGTCATGTCTCTGGTAATACCTTTAGAATATGTAATGTGCATTCAGAAGGTGATGATTGATTATGATGTTTACTTGGCATGCACACTTTTTTCTCCTGTTGTGTATTTTTACCTCTTAAAGGTACTGTAATAAAACGTGAAATTAAAACCTTCTTTTTTGCATTTTTTCCTCAGAAAATCACCTAACCCTTTTAAAATTGGATCTTTTTTGCAATAGAAATAGTTATGTAGACGTGTGTGCTCGTGTTGTTACTCTTTGATTATCCTAGGAATTTTTAAAACTGCTTGTTGTTTTAAGAAACTTCTGGGATTTTTATTTTTTTAAAGAGGTTGGATAATACAGACTGCAAGCAGTTTGCTTATCAGTGACAATTTCATTCTGATTGCGCTCAGTTACTGTGTATTATTTCATTAAAACACAAACTAGAATATTTTGAAGTACCGTGCCTGCATTATCTCTATCAGAACCTTTTGCTTAATATTTCACTATTAATTTTGTTAACTCTAATATGAGTATTGGAAATATTATTTTTTTAAAAAACTTTGTTATTCCATAAATTATATTATGATTCTGTAGGGGTTGGGTTTTTTGTTTTTTTTTGCTGCTGCTCCTGTTTTTTTGTTTTACTGCTCATTGTAACCTGTGGAAATGAAGATTCTTCTGAATCCCCAAAAAGCTCACTTTTGTCCTAGTAGTAGAGTGCCATACTTGCTGCTAGAAAGGCCAGATATTGGCTTTCATTTGCCACTTCCTATTGTACAGTAAGAATCAATCATTATTTTCAGCATTACTGCCTTCTCCTTTGGAGGTAGATTATGGTGGTTTCCATTATATTACCCTAATTTGGCACTGCATGTTACTGTCTAGATCTAGTAGATGGAGTAATTTTGCTGCCATATCACTGAAGGAATATCTCAAATGTTTTCCGGTCTTTTGTTGTCAGCAGATGTATTTTTAAAGAGATGAACTTTTATTGTGCCAAAGGTAATTAGATATTTATTAGTAGTAAAAATAAGAAAATAGCTATAATCTTCTGAGCCTTCTTTTCTTGAAATACTTTTTTTGTAATACATACTTTTTCTTTTTATTTAGAGGGCTCAAGCTGTTCTTCAGGCAGTGACAGCGGTACAGACAACAAATACTCCCATAAGTGGAACTACTGTTAGTGAGAGTGCAGTGACTCCAGCTCAGAGTCCAGTACTTAGAATTATTATTGACAACATGTACTACCCTGTAACCCTTGATGTTCTTCACCAAGTAAGCCAGTTATCTTTGTAACTTTAGTTTATATAATTTGTAATGATTTGTGTACATATAGCCTTTTGTTGTTTTTGACAGATATTCTCTAAATTTGGTGCTGTATTGAAGATAATCACATTCACAAAGAATAACCAATTTCAAGCTTTACTGCAATATGGTGATCCAGTAAATGCACAGCAAGCAAAATTGGTAAGTACAAAACTTTTTTGGGGCTAGTGACTTATCCTGTGGTGATGGAATTATTATTATTTGTGCAGGGTATTACCATGACACTGATTTAACCATAAATTACTTTATTAAATCTAAAGGCCAAATGGTATTTATACAATTGCTCTAAATATGCCTAATAAGCCTAAATAATAAACAATTTACTAAATCCAAACAGTAATAAAACATTTATAAGCATTTGATCAAGATATTTACAAACAGGCCAAACCCAGGAGTGCTTAGTCCCATATTGGTTGGTTCCAACGTGGTCAGGCTGGTATAAGCAATGTACCCTTAAAGACTTTACTTTTTTATCCCCTTCAACAAACGAGTAATCTCATTGCCAATTACTGACTTCAGCTAAAAACTAGTTTGAGACATTTCATCCTTTGTTCTAGGCTTAATCTATACAACCTCCTTTCTTCCCGAGTCCTCTCCCTCCCCCTTCTTGCTGACCAGCAGTTTTTCCATTCCACCTGGGTTCATGTAGGCTTTAAAACTGGTATGCAGTGTGAGAAAGTTTATGCTGGCTCCTTATAAGACAGATTCCTTTTGTCTTATTTAAAATCATCTACAGTCTCCCCTATCTGTCAGAGGCTTTCTTTTTAGAAACTTCCCCATATCTTATTGGATATTCTTTGAATCAGACATCCTCCCTACTTCATTCCTTCTGGCCTTAGAACTTAGTATTTTCAAGGCTTTGTTCTACTTGCTAGCCTTTCTTTACAACACACATATTTCCATAACCAAACTTAAGCTAACGCTGATTTTTTAATTTCTTACTTATCCTACGTGTGGTTTACAAGAGATATTTGAAAAATGTGTTGTTATAACACACTGCTAATCTTAAAAATGTCCTAAACTCTTCCACTGTTTTTTAGTGAGTAATCTTTTTCATACAGAGATAAAGTATACTCTAATAGTTGTTGTTTTGTGTGTTGTGGTAGCACCTATAGGGTACAAGCAGATATCATGATCTCATTGTGTAAGTAAAATGAATGAGTACAGTTTTTAGTGTTAAGATATTGGGTTAAAAAAATTCTTTAAAAAGTCAGACTCTGACTTGAGCAACACAGACTGTGCCAGCTGACTTGAAAATTGACTGGAAAGGAGACAAAAGAGAACAAGAAATGACTTGTCCCCATTTAAATACATTTGAAGTAAGACTGTGTGACTAAGCCTTCTAAAAAGCTAGTGGGCTGCATGGGGGTCAGTTGAAAAGCATGATGAAATAGTGAAGTTGTTAAATGATTTTTCCATCATTCTTACTATAGAAGATAATGGGAAATTAATTTTCCAGTGGCACACTTCAAAGGAAATGAGAATGTGACCTTAACAGAAATTGAAGACTTAGTAAGGAAGTTAAAGAGCAATTTGAAAAACTCAAGTGATGTAAGTACTTGGAAGAGATGGTATTTATCTGAGTGTTGTGAAGAAAATAGTGAGATATTGACAAGGATGCGTGCTATGAAGCCTCTGGCCCTATGGAACTTCAGTCAGCAAAAGTAGTGAAAAATGCATTCCTCTACCACTTGTTTTTCAGGAAAATATCATTTCCTCTTGAAATAGGCTCTGACTATGCTGATCTATATTTTTATCACCACTTCTGGATTGGATCATTGTAACTCATGGTATCTGCAATTGAAGTGAAGATAGGTTGCTGCATTCTGCACAAATTTGCACTATTTCTGGGTAGGGGAAAAGAACACCGAAACAATGAGGCTCTGATGCACTCTAAGCTGTCATGCCTCTTCTAGAGGAAGGCATCTAGACCTGGCAGATGCCTTTCAAATGCTGACATGCACAAGGGGATACTTTGCAGTCACAACAATTATTTTAGGGGATATCGACATTATAGTTAGTTACCCAAGACTAGTCCATGTCTGCTGATTTGGGCTTGTGGGGCTTGGGCTAAGGGGTTGTTTGTTTGCATGTAGACATTTGGGCTGTGGCGGGAGCCTGGGTTCTGGGACCCTTCACAGAAGGAGGGCCCCAAACCTCAGACTCCAGCCCAAGCCCAAATGTCTACACCACAGTTAAACAGTCCCTTAGCCTGAGCCCAAGTCAGTGGCATAGGCCAGCTTAGAGTATCTAATTGCCATGTAGACATACCCTTAGAATCATTGACAAACTACACTGCCAATTCTATGTATTGACATTGAGACTGGTATGAGTATTCCTTATTTTAGTGACAGTAGTTTGGGCCTACTTGGAGCCAGCTTGGAGTGCAGATGTCTCCCATTCTGGAAGATGGGCTAATTCAAGGATACTGCCATGTAAGAGCCCCAAAAATAGTTTGTCAACACCAGCATTTGACATACCTATCAGTACCCTTAAGTCCAGGGTGTCCACCAGAGACAGTTTGAGGACATCATTAGTTTAGTAAAGAAGATTTGTCATAGCTGGTCATCTGAACCATACTTTTGAGTGTTATGGTTGTCCCTAACTGTAATCATAATACTTGTGACATTACCAAATGGACAACATCATTAAAACCTAAAATCCTAGTGGAAGCAAATTCTACAGGGAGATTCCCATTGTATCTAAGTGATAACTTCACAGCAACTCTATGGATATTCTGCTGCTAGGACTAGACTTTCAGTTTTAACTAACATAATTTTTATAATGTATAAGATTTATTATCATCCTGGAACGGTCTAAGGATTTTCATATATTTCGAATCCTAAAAGGTGATCTTTTTTTAAATAGGCTATTATTTCTGTATAAACAAGCAGGGAGCTCTGGATTGCAACTCCTGTGTCAGAAAGCCTAGTAGGTGCCAGAAGCAGGCTTTGTCTTGGATTTCCCATTTTCCTGGAGAAGAACATGTGCTACAAGTAGTCCCTGGATCAACGAATAGCATATCCATATTCTCCATATGGTACCAGTAGATGACCATATATGCCAGGATGCCATCTCCATGCAGTGAATGTGGATGCTGCTGTATGTTTATGCATCTGTACCTCTGCTCTCCAGCAATACCAGCAAAGATCCTGGCCAGCCTCAGAAGAGTCAAGATTTCAGTATTCTTGAAGGTGCCTTACACTTTTCTAAGCGCCTTACAGTTTTTGTATCTGCTGCAGGTAGTCCGTCAAATAATTCTGGCCACAAGTGATCATTTAGAATCAGGTCATCTTGTTCTCTTTGACTGTCTCACTTCTGGCAAAAAGGAACTCCTGAAGTAAAATATTCTTGAGTTATGTGCTTCAAGTCATTCTTACTCTTTCAGGTGGTGTCAGAAGGATTTACAGTTCTAGGTTGCAAAGACAAACAGGCACATGTGGATGCTTTTAAATGCCCTCCATAAGTGCCTGTCCACCATTGTATGTCTTTCTGGATTAAAGACTAATTGCATTTCTCTTAATTTGACAACTATTTCTGCCTACTGTAAACTAGTTGAAGATAAATCTCTCTGCAAGCCATAGTCATCAGATTCATATGAGGCTTGACACATTTGAGACCTCCCCCATTTTGTGGTATGTTACTGTAGTTTGGACATAGCTAATGATTGTTCATTTTGAGCCACCTTGCTACCTGTGAGCTCAAGATATTTATTTTTTATGTGGGTAAGGTAAGCTTTCAGCTGTAATGACTGGATCTACCTTATATCACATTTCAAGAGATACAATTGGTATAACTAATTCATCTAAGATTTTTTCCAAAGAAGGTGAATGGATTCCTCCCTGTTGAACCAATCATACTCCTGGCCCTTTTTTCTGTCTTTGCATGTCTGTTTTAGTGAGGTCTTTCTCCCCAAACCAACATTAGAAGGGTTTGGGGATTCTTCGTGTAGCAGACAGAATTTCTATCACAAGAAGTACCGTATCTAAATGGCTGGCAGATTGTATTGCCTGTTGCTATCACCTGACAGGCCTGCAGCCCAGTCCTTTCACAGTTTGTACAATGTGAGGCAGGGCAGTGTCTGATGCCAGTCTGAGTCTGTTTTAATTTGACACATGCAAAGCAGCCAAATGGCAGCAGCCATCACACAAAGCATTGTTGCCTAGATTCAACTTCAGTGGTTGAAGTTTCTGTTTGGTCCCTCAGTGCTAATGAGCCAATGCCCAAACTCTGTCACCCTCTCTGTTTTGTTTCTCTTCAGGCTTCTCATATTTGAATTGGCCAGTTTTTGAAAGATTGAGTATTGGTCGCTTGTCTCTTTCTGTGCACTGCCTGTTTACAGTATTAATTCTTTTATTTTGAGACATCTTTTGATTCAGAGTGAGAATCCTATGGGGATAATAACTTTCTAAAGAAAAGACAAATATAGTATATATAGATCATTGGGGTATTTTTAAGAAAAAAGTTTTAGCATTTTTTTGTGGTTTATTTTTAAAATTGTGACTAGTTTGAGGGGTCCTGATTTATCCTCCACAATTAGAGAAATGACTAGAAGATTCTAGGAACTGTGGTAATGGCAGTTTGTTGGACCAAGATCAGTGAGAAGGGCTTAGGTGGATAGTCCTGCTGCTACCACTACAGCCTCTGGATTCAAAAGCTTGTTCTTTGGGGAATTCTGCCCTGTCTTGTGCTGGGAGCAGAAGATCCAAGAGTAAGAATTCTGTGAAATAATAGTTTCAAAAAAGCAGATTTTCAGGTGAGTAATTTTCATTGTTAATATCCATTGTGCTATCAGTCTAAATAAGAATTTAAAATGAGCCCATTCTTTGCTTACAGGAAAATTTCAATGCATAATTGCTTCAACTAGTTATAAAAAATTAAGTGTAATTAAAGAAACAGGCATCAGTCAACTGGGCTATCATCTGACATAGATTTTGATACAGTATTTGAATTTAGCTTCCATATTTGTATGCAGGATAATTTGTATTTAATAGAATGACTTATTAATTACATATTGGTTTAATATGAGTTATACTCTTATTTCCTACATAATTTTTTCCAAAAAAATTAATAAAACTTAATCAGCTGTGAAAACATCCACCATTATTCTCCTGTATTAAGGTCTTTAATTAGAGCTTCTTTAGTCATGAGATTTGTTGCTGGGACATACAGAAAAATAGGTCTTACTAAGAATTTTCACAACCACTGACATTCAGTGAGAAATTAACACTGATGTGGCTTTCTTTAAAAATTAAAAATGCATATAGATGTAAAGTGTTTTAGTGTTCTAAAAGGCCTGATACATGCATCAACTCCATTTGGAATTATCAAGAACAATAATTAGAAAATACATAGTTCTTTGAATAGATGCAGCCGAGTATTCCACTCAGATGCGTGTGCACCCAGCACATGGGAGCTGGAGAAATTTGCCTAGCAGTACCTATAGAGGGGCAGTGCTCATGTCTTGTGGCCATAGCCCCTTCCCTGGCTGAGGCAGCACCACCCCGACCCTCTCGGTTCTTTCTCACCAAACCTTTCTAAACCATTTAGGAAAATGACTCAACTCTCCGTGTCGGTGGCAGATGGGATGAAGGGCCTTCCAGTTTCTTCTCAAAGAATCTTTTCATGGATCACGTCATGCATCAGGGCCTGTTATGATTAGGTGAAGATACCAGCCCCAGCACTGACAGCTCACTCTACAAGGGCGCAGCGTCTTCAGCAGCATTCGTAGCTCAGGTCCCAATCCAGGACATTTGTAGGGCCGCAACGTGGTTGTTCATTCACACCTTCATGGCACAATACACCATTACTCAGCAGTGAGACGATGCGGCTGTTGGTAGAGCGGTGCTACAATCTGCAATGCATTGAACTCCGACCCCTCCTTCCCCGGGTCTGCTTGGGAGTCACCCACGTGGAATCAAGATTAGCAAGCACTCAAGGAAGAAAAGACAGTTACTAATCTCCTGTAGCTGTTGTTCTTCGAGATGTGTTGCTCCTGTCTATTCCAAGACCACCTGCCTATCCCTAAGTCGAAGTCTGCCGGCAAGAAGGAACTGAGAATGGGGGTGTTGGCAGGACCCTATATAGGGCACCATGAAGGCACCAATCCAGGGGGCTCCAGAGACGATCCTATGGATACCACTAGGGGAAAAACCTTCTAGTGACTGTGCATGCAGCGTGCGCACACCTACTTGGAATGGACATGAACAACAGCGATATCAGCGTTTCATCTCCCTATTCATAGAAGTTCAGTCTTTGTCAGTGCCAGGGTAGCAAGAGTTTTAAAAGGACTTCTTCATCTTCATCCTCCAGTCTGAGAGCTGGTTCCTGTGGAATCTTAGCAAGCTCTTAGTGGCTTTAGTGAGGCCTCTGTTCGAACCTCTGCATCTTGTCTGTTTCTGCTTTGTGTCAGAAGATTTAAGTTCCTGGTAGTGATAACATCCGCAAAGAGAGTCTGTGAGTTGCAGGTGCTAATGGCAGAGCCTCCTTATACACAATTCTCTAAGCACAAAGTAATTTATGACCACACCTGAAATTTTTGTCTGAAGTGGTTTCTCCGTTTCATTTGAATCAGGCATTTTATCTGTTATTTCTGAAGCCACATTCATCTCCAGAGGAGCAGCATCTTCATACATGAGATGTCAGGTGATGTCTAGCTTTGTATCAGGATAGGATTAAACCATTTCTTGCCTCTTCTCATCTGTTTGTGTCATATGCAGATCATATGGGGTGAGCGGTTTCTTCATGGGTGATCTCTAAATGGTTAACATCCTGTATCAACACTGCCTATGAAAAAAAACTTTGGATATGCCTCCTCAGAGGGTGCAAGCTTATTTGATGAGTGCACAGGCAAAGTCAATAGCATTCCTCAGTGCCGTTTCAATATTGGACATTTGCAGGGCAGCTACATGTTCATTCATATATACATTTATGAACCATTCACCTGTCATGCTGTCTGGAGTGGCTCACCTCTGTGAGTGACTTTTTTCTGACCTTGTCAGAAAACAAGGACAGACACCCTAAACTGGTAGTATATTCTATAATTAGATTTCACCAACCCAGTAACAAATGTGAACTCCTGGATCACTATAACAGTCTTACCATGGAGTCACAGACTGTTACCTTAGTCTCTCCATCCTATCTTGCTACCCAGGCAAACTGAACTTTGTGATAAAAGGTTGTCTAAACCTAAGATTACACCACATCCAGTTTCTCCCAGTCCCAAGAGACCAGTCACTCACCTTAGATCAATTTGTACTCCAGACCTTACACCAAAGACAATGCTGGCAGTCAATCCTGTAGTAAACTAACTATAGGTTTATTAGTAAGAAAAAAGAATGAAAGCTCTGAACGGTTAAAGCAGGTAAAATATTACAACAGACAAATTTCTCAGTTTGTAACTCCAAATGGTGGCAGTGATGTAATAGACTACCAGTTTCCCAAAAGTTTCAGGGCTACCCAGAATAACGCTAGGGATCCTCTGTCGTCTTGTTCAGTTATACTGCCCTGTTAGAATCCAAGCAGTCTGGAGATACAGGCTCGTTCTTTGAATCCATATTTATATCCTCTTCTCACAGAAGACAAGCTGACAGTCTCTCTATCCACATGGGCCTTTCCTTTGATGACGGTAGGTGAGAAATGCATTTAGACTTGACTTCTGACCTTATAAATAATGGCCACTTGCTTGAAATAACATTTTCTGTTAAAGCCCTTAAGCTCTTCATTAGCATTTCACAAGATTTCTTTAATGGGTAATTTTGTTGCAAGCATATTTACCATGGAAATATTTGCTATTACATTATGACAAGAATAGATAAGTGAAAACAATACCAGTAACAGTCCATTAGTTTTCATGAAGTTTAAACATCTGAATACACACTTACTTACTTTGATCTATCCTAATAGCAAGTAAATTGGTCTGGATATACTCTTACATCTAACAATTGCTTTTGATCTATACTAACACACAAGTAAACTGGCTTGTGGCCCTGATCTGACCTGGTTTGCCAGCGTTACAACACTGTTACCACATCTTCCAGGACAGATGCAGGCTTTGTTAGGGCAGTCCTGCAGTACTTGTTTAGGAAGATTCTGAGCCCCACTTTCTAGGGTGGGAACTGCTTCTGAGTCACCTAAATGGAATACATGGCCGTATCTACTCAAAGAAGAAGAAATGGTTAAAGATGTGTTGCAGGTGTATATTCCAGGACCCATTCTACATCCCCTCTGCATTTGAGTCTAGTTTCTGGGCATTCGGTGCAAAGGAACTGATGGAAGTTGAGATGGTGCCGCCTTGTATAAATGGGGAGGGACTGTGGCCACAAGGCATTAACATTACCTACAGGTACTGCCATGCAAAATTTCTCCAGCTCTGGTGTGCTGGGTGCTTACACACTTAAGTGGAGTACACAGCTGCATCACATCTCAAACCACAGTAACAGCAAGTAACCATTTGTTTTTAAAAATTGTCTTAAAATAAATGTAGCAGATCTCTTTTTTGTCATCGAAGTGTTGATGCTGCTCTTGTTTAACAATAGAACAAAAACCATTCCACTAAAACACTACAAATACTGTGTTCCTCCAGATAACCACTTTTTAATATATGATGTTTGACATCTTTTTACATATTATTCTAATGCCTTCTGTTAGTTGTCTCTTTCTCTAAAAAGAATGCTTCACCGTGGTTTTAACTTTTGAAAACTTTACAGTATATCTGCATTAAAGATGAGTTAAATACCAAGTATCACAGATTGATACAGTAGATCTGACAAACTAGTCTCCCAGGTTTTACTGCACTATAATGTTACTATAAATATCCAGGTATTTTGTTTTGCAAAAATTTTCTAGGTAAGGGAAATTAAAACGCTTCCAAGGATGATCTTTAATGAGCTGCATAAAGTATTTGATCTTTATTGGTTTTAAATTACATCATTTTAGTTTAAATGGACAAATAAGTGTGTGCTCTTTTTTAATCAAACTTCAGCAGTTGTGATCAAGCTATATTGTATATTATTAAATACATTTTTCCTCTTTCAGGCATTAGATGGTCAAAATATTTATAATGCTTGCTGTACCCTTCGGATTGATTTTTCTAAACTTGTGAATTTAAATGTGAAGTACAACAATGATAAAAGTAGGGACTATACTCGACCTGATCTTCCATCTGGTGATGGGCAACCAGCATTGGACCCAGCTATTGCTGCAGCATTTGCAAAGGAGACTTCACTTTTAGGTATGATTTTAATTTTCAAAACACTTCCCCTCCCCATTCCCAATTCATCAGATCAAATGAAGGCTTTTTATTATTATTAACCATTGTAATTATTTGATGTTTATATTATGGTAGAGCCCAGAGATCTCAGTTAGGGTTGTTTCCAGTTGTGCTGTGCATTGTAGTAAAACAGACAGTTTCTGCCCCTACAAGCTTACTATATAAATAGATGAGAGAGAGAAACAGTAATAGGGCAATATCATAAATATACACAATATCAAAAGTTGTTGTTGAGCTACTTACATTTTTTAATTTCCCCAAACGATCTTTCCTTTTGTTCTGGTGTCTGTCAACCTGTTCCACCATTGGTGACCTAAAGTATTTTCCTTTCACCCTGCCCCCACTTCATGGTGAAATCTTTGGTACTTGATTTTGGTCCTGTAAACATAATGGAAACTTCTCTATTGATGTCAGCAGGAACAGGATCTGAGTCTTTATTGGCAGGTCATAGAATTTTGGCTTGCTTTCACGTTTGCGGTGTCCATTTTTTTCAACTAAGAAAGATGACACATTGCTTTGAGGAAGAAGTATCATCCTGTAACTTCCGTTTAAAAAACAAAACAAAACAAAAAAACACCAAAGAAATAGAAGAATAGATGACAAAAAGGAGACCATGTCTACAAAGAAATTCCATCTTAGCACTTTTTCATAATTACTGCATTTTTCCTTCATATAGATCAGCATTCTTATCTCTAGTGCTCTGCTATGTGAACTCAAGAGCTGATAAGATATTAGAACCTATCAGAAGAAACAACTGAGATTCCCTGAGCAGTGCATAGATAACCATGTCATAGCCTCTAACAATGTGGCTGTTGGTGGAGGTAATGCATTCAGTACTTAGTGTACTTTTGCTTTGAGAGAGAAATTTTTGAATACACTGTCTTTTTGTTTTATTATTTTAATTTGGTATCAACCCTGTAAATTTCACAAATACATAATCTAGTAAACTTTACCCAATTCCTGTTCTGAGTGTCCTTCATATTTCAGATGTTTTAGGGTTCATTTTTTAAGCAAAGTTCAGATTGGATTTAGAGATTTTTTTTCCAAGACCCAATTACCTGCGCTGTGTTCATTATCTTACCCACTTATTGTCTGTTTCTTTTGGAGTTGGGAAACTAGAAGGAAGGATCAACCATTCATGTAAAGTGCTGCATTCTGTTTTGACAGCCAGTAAATTGCTTTTTGAAGTACTTGATCATAAGCATAGCAGGCAGCACTGCCTATTCTTAAGTTTTCCTAACACTTCTGATTTCAGTTGCTCTGACCCTGTTTTCAGTTGCTTATAACTTGGCCAAACTTCAGTGATTTGGTCTGAAAATTTCTATGCCAGATGTCTGCCTCAGGCTGAACATTTTTGAAAAATTTCAACCAAGTCATTTCTGAGAAAAGGTTAGAGGAAAAAACATTTATTTTCCCATTGTTAAAAAATTCTGGTGGCTTTTTCTTTGAAAAAGGTTAATGCTCCCCATGTTTTAGAGCAGGGATTTTGAAATTTGAAACGGAATGTCTTTGTGTCAGGAATGTGCCTTTTGTCATTACTGTGAAAATCCACCCAAATTTGGGCACATTGTGAGCCTTTGTAAAATCACAGTTCACACATGTTCAGAGACTTCTTAGATTTTAGCTGTTATAAAGAGTCTTCCTACACTGAGCATGCTCCAGCCTGGGGATGAGTGGGTCTTTCCCTGCAGTTGCAACTCTAGGCTGCTGTGAACCGTGCCAGGTCCTGGTCTGGGTCCCTGAACTGATGGTAGGAAGCTATACTGTCAGTGTCCCCCTTTATGGGTCCAGGCAGTGTGGAATAAGAAGCTGTCTGATTCAAATGCCATAGACCAAAGAGCTGGACCTGTGAGGGGTGGGAGGAACATAGACTGGAATGAGAAACCTGGAGGCAAGAGTGTGGGAGACTGAGATTGGACAAAGAGCCAATGGAGGGAGAGTGGGACTGGGAGCCAGTGGGGATTGGGGAATGTGAGTGGGGGAGTCAGAGGAGAGAGATTGGATGAGGGAGGCGGGGAGCTGGGACTGATTAGATTGGAGAGTGGGAACAAAGAGCTGAGGGTTGAAGCGGGGGAACTAGGAGTGGCTGGGTGGGGAGACTGGGACCATGACAGACTGGAGGGATGATACAAGGATTTGCTGGGCAACAAAACTGGGGCTAGGATAAGAAGCTTGATGAGTGGAGCCAGGGACTAGCAAGGTGAGGTGAATGAGACTGGGATGAGGAGCCGGGGATATGGAAGAGACAGGACTAGGACAAGGCCAGGCTAGGGAGGATTGGGCAGAAGGATTCTCACTTCAGGGAATAGGTAAAAGCTGTACGCTCTAGTAAACAATCTCTTTCAGAACCTGGAATGGAACCAAGGACTCCTGAATCTCTCCATTCCTCTGTTGTCAGCAAATATTTGATTACCCACTAGTAAAGTGTGTGTCTTGTTCCCCTGTAGTGTTAATCCACATATCACATAGAGAAGGACAGTCTATTACTAATATCAGTTATTCTTTTTGCTCAAGAAGCTAACTCTGTTGATAATCCATTTCGGTATCATGTATTTTCAATTTGCTTTAAAAAAAAAAAAAAAAAACTAGCAAATTATGCACACAGAACTCTGCTAAAAGAACATTATTAGGGTTGCAAAGGCAAAGCACTCAGAAGTTAGGAAATGCCAGAATTAAGCTTGTCTGTGCAGCCTTAATTTGTACCCTTTGTGTACATGCATATCATGCAGTTTTTAATTATATGATCACATACTATTTTTTCCATAGAATTTCTGTCTTATTTCATGTACATGATGGACCTGATCTGGGATGAATCAGGGCTGTGTAGTAAAAGAGATTGTCTCTAGAATCTCTGCCACATTTGTTTAAGGTGTATAATGAATGAAGTAGGGGATTGCAGGAACAAAGAGGATGGTTAAGGCAGTTGAATGCTGCCCTAGACAATTGGTTTATATCTCTTCCTCTGCTTCAGAGTTCCTAGGTGATGCTGGGCAAGTTGTTTAAATCTTTCTTTTCACAGGTGGTCAGTAATTGCGTGTTCCTCATTTTCTGGGTGCCTACTTGAGACCCTAGGATCTGATTTACATAGATCCTGAGCACTGACACCTGCAATTAAAGTTATTGGGGACTGTACTTTGAAAATATAAAGCACTTATGAATGCTAAATTCTCTGAAAAAATCAGGTTCTAGGTGTCTCAAATTGGGCACCCAAAATTAGTGAATACTTTTTATTTTAATTTCTCTCTGCTTCAGTTCTCCATAGGCAATATGGGGATAATACCTCTCATCTCACAGGCTGTAATGAAAATAATGAGAAGCACTCAGATGCTATAGTAATGAGCACCCTAGAAAAGCCCAGGAGGAAATTAATACTGTCTTTAGAGCAGGGTTTAATTAGTGTGCAGTAAAGAAGGCATGAGGCCACACAGTGAACAATGAGGAGAAATCAAAATATTGAAGCTGCGCTTTGTGTGAGCACCATCCATCCTGTGCACTGAATGAGGCATTGAGGTAGTCCTGTTTCAAAAAAGACTGTTAATGCAAACTAGATACTTTTAGTTCCTGCCATTATGGTCTATACGGGACAGTTAGAATGCAACACGTTAGAGTGTTCGACAGTTCACACCCTGGGAGACTGGACTGCAGCACCATGTAGACAAACCCAAACACAATCTTTTTAAATGTGACCTGAATGTTAATAAATAGTGGTGTCTCTTTGAATCTGTAGACAGGCCTCTTTAGTGTCTGAGCTGTGTATATCTTTCCCAAGCAGTAGGAGAATGAAATTGATATGATATGGGTCATTTTCATTATGGCTATTCAGAATTTTCTGAGCGGCAATGAAACTAACTCTGCTTGGCAAGGGTAACAGAGCAGCAGCTGAGATGCTTAAATTCTTCCTACAGGATCTTGTTACTGGCACTCCCCTTACTCTGTATTTGTATCTGCCTTTGGTGATGAGTTTTAGTCCTCTATTGGGTGTCTGGTAAATTTTTCAAGCCCTGGTTATTGCCCTTCACTTCTCCACTTCTGAAAGATAAATCTTATTAGACTAGGATAGAAAATGCTGTTTAATGACAAAATTATTTTAAAAAATTAACTTTAAAAAGAATTAGTTTTCCAACTTTATTTTAATAGGAAAACATGAATAGAACGTAAGAACATGATAAATTTCCCTTCCCATCATCTATTTCATGAGTATGGAGATTTATATAATCTATTTTCCCCCCTAAAAATGTTAATTTTGTTGGATAGATCACTGGATTGGGACTCAGGACTCCTGGGTTCAGTTCCTGGCTTTGTTGCTGGCCATCTGAATGACTTTGGGGAAAGACACTTCCCCTTCCTGCACCTCAGTTTCCCTGTTTATAGCATGGGGGTAATGATACAGACTTCCTTTGTAAAGTGCTTTGAGATCTACAAGTAAAAAGTGCTATATAAGATCTAGGTTTTATTATTAATATAATTATACAAATAAGCAAGGTGCTTTATAGAATATACAAAAACAAGGTTCCCATCTGAGGAACTTACAATGTAAGTACACACAATACAAGTGACTTAAAAAATAAAGTGGGTGTTAGGATAGAACAGTGATCACAAGGTTGATTAAGTGGCTATGTGTGCAGTTTGATGAGTAGCATTTTTGTAAGGATACTTGAGGCTGAAATAGAAAGGAGAAAAAATAAATTAAAAGAATGTGGGAGATGATGGGTAAGGTGAAGGGGATGGGAAAACATGGTGGACAGAGATAACATTAATACTGTACCAGTGATCTTTCCTCTCTTTGGTCTATCATCTCATTTCTCTTCCTCTCTTCTTTTTTTAAACATTTTATTTCTCTAATGATCGTAATCGAATCTTGGATGGTTCTTGCTGTACTGCCTATGTTGAATATCACCGGGAAAGGCTATTTGGTTAATAGTTTGTGTAGCTTCTGTCAAGGGCAGCATGGCATTGTGTTTATAAAAATGAAGGAATAACTGCACTGGATTGAGCCAGGTATAGTGTAGGCCGGTACAGTCAAAGCTTCTCCATACTGCTGTACAAATGTACCTTAGTTCTGACCTGCAACACTCATGTTAATGTACTCTTAGGTCTTTTTTATTTTGTTTTTAGAAGAGATAGTAAACTGCTTTATATGTACAAATAGAAGCTAGGATGAAATCACCAAAGTCTGATAGGAAAAATAAGGGCTCAATTCTATCCTCTGATGCACTGGCTCATGTTAATAAATATTTGAGAATTATCACAAGATCAGTTACTGATTTTACAAGAGAAGTTGTAATTCATAACCACATGTTGAATGTAAGGCTTGAGCCCTAATAGTCACTTTTTCAAGAGTTAATTACAGTTTTAGCAATCTGACTAGCATTAAAGTCTAGGAATAGATAATCTAAAACTGTACAAGTGGAAAACCTTTGTATCACTCTACATCTGGTTTTACTAGGATATTGATAAGCTGTTTCTTTCTTGGGAATGTGATTTTTTTTATTTATTATTTGTATTACACTAGTGCCTAGAGGACTGAGATTGAGGTTCTGTTGTACTAGGTATAGTACAAACACATATTGAGATATAATCCTTGCCCCAAACAGATAAATCTGTAAGTATAGAAGGCAGACCAAACACATGGGAAACTGAAGTACAGAGAGATTGAGTTTACACTAGGTCACTAAGGAAGTCTGAAAGATCTGAAAACTGAACCCAGAACTTTTGAATACCAGTCTAGTATACCACAAGGCTATCCCTACTCTCATGTTTTTAGCCTAATATAAACAATGTTTCTTTTCTATTTTACAAGGTTTTAATTTCTTTAATAATTCTAAGTTCTCACAAAAAATTTACAGTTTACAAATACTGCTCATCATGCAATATAGATGTACATTTAAAAACATTGATGTGCTATGCCCAAGCATCCGTTAGCAAAAAGAGTTGATAAGATTGCATCTCTAGCAGCAAAAAACAAAAAAATCCCCCCTGAAATGTGTTATCTGAAAATCTAGAAAATTAAGTACAGCTATTGACCAAATTCATGAATGCAGGGTCACCATGTTGAAATATGTTAAGATTTGAAATAGTTAACAGCAAACCTCCAAATCATAGGCTCCATATCATGTATATTAGTCAGTTGACTAATTCCCAGTGTACCATACTACAAATTGATGATGTTTTTATCAAATAATGTTTTTTACCTGTTAATTCAGAATAGCCAGTTGTAAATATCTACAGGACAAGGATCACTTTTTTCCTTAGATGTGTAATTTCCCTGAACCTTCTAACTGATGAGGTCTCTGTGCTATGTAATCAGTTAGAAACCTGACATCCAAAAAGATAATCCTGGTCCTGACAGATGATTACTCATTCATAGACTACATTCTCAGCTATGAAGGAACAAGGTGATCAGAAATCCTTGAGATTGTAAATTGGACATTTTTTTTAATGAGCCTTTTATCTTTTGAAAGAATGAAAACTCATTAATGGACAGAATGGTGTGCTTTCAGGTGAATTGTCAAAAGCAATAGTTGATTCTTTGGAGTGGCATGTGTTTTTTTACATCGTGTGAAAATAATTAAATAGGGAAAATCCTCTATACAGGGAAAACCACTGGCTGTGTTCTGTTATGTAAGCAGTTTTATCTGATCAACCTCGGTGTATTCTATATTCCAAGATAAAAACTGGAGTTAAGGTTTATTATATATACTAATGTAAGTATAAAGTATTACAGTGATGTTATGATTTATCCTCCATACAAGTATTACAAACCCTGAATATTCAATTAAGGTTAAATTTAAAAGAAATTCAGACGTTGAAACACACTGTAAAGGCATCCAAGCAACCCTTAACTCCACCCTGTAATGATGCTGTGCAATAACTATACAGTTATAACTAGTGAATAATAGTGTTTGTAGTCTCAGGTTAGATTAAACTGATTTTTTTAAAGACATTGTTTTTCGTTATTGGTAGCATTACAGGGGCAGCATTCCTTAATTGATTTTCATACTTAAACTTTTTTGGCATTTTTTTTTATGGGTAACCTTAACTCTAAATATTCTGGATTTGTAATGTTTGTTTGGGGAATAATCTGGACATCCCAGTAATGTTTTCAACCATTAAATTACTATATGTGCTCTCAACCTTAACTCCAGTTTAACATATTTATTTGGTAGCTTCCTTTGTATTTAATTAAAATGTTCCATTATAAACACTAAACAAGAATCCCAAAGAGAATGTTACCATGTGATATTTCTAATTATTTGAAGATGTATATTCTAAACCTTAACTTTATTTCAACTTTTAGGGCGATTGTTCTCTAACACCCAAGTTCCACATTTTGCTTCCATGCTCACACACCACTCCCCCCCCTCACTAATGTCCTTCACATTTCTGTGTTCACATCCAACCAGGGTTCCCCTTCCTAACCTTCCTGTCAGGTGAATATGGTTCAGTGAATATTTATTGAAAATCATTTTCATTTTTGTATAACTTGATTTCTTAAACAAGGACTAAAGAATGAATTTCTGCAGAGAATTTCACTAAGAACTGACTGGATAGGGTTCCATCGTCTACATGGAAGGCAGTTTGGCTTCATTTCCATTGTTACCAATAGGACTTGGTGGCCATTTTGAAAGAGGGCACTGTTAGTCTCACTCCACTGAAAAGAATAATAGATAGCAACCATTTTGAAAGAGGGTATTTTTTATGTAATTATCCATCATAGAATAGCAGCATTCCCCCCCAGTTAATCCTAAAAGAAAACCCTTTTCAGTTATAACCAATTTCAGTGAGTTTTACATTTGAAGAATCTGCAGTATTTTGTTATTGACTTTTAAAAAAATCTGTTAGTGCTAAATTTCTGTTTCCATTATTTTAAATATTAACTCTGATTAATTGATTTAGTTGTAAATGCTCTTAAATTCCTTCTGTATTCAGAGAGTAAGTGCTCTGAGTTTGAAAGGTTTTACTGTGTTTTAGCTTAATTTTATAGATGACATTTTAGTGGCTGTGACACCACTGGGAAATGAAGTCTTTTGTTTATCCAAGAAAGAAAGCTCAAACAGCTCTTTGCTTTGCAAGTGTTGCACGCTTGCTCCACATTACCTCAGCTTTGACTCTGATCTGGGTCAAATAAATGTGAAAGGGTAATTTTACTGTGTGTCTATTCTAGTTATAGCACTTCTGGCAAGACTGCTAAAAATGGTTTGATTATGATTGTTTACTTTATTTGAAAAGCTGTCCAGTAGGGATTGGACTGATAACTGCTTACCTACCCAGGCCAGATTTGAACCAGGGCAAGAGGGTGAATTTGTATTCCATTTCCAATGCCGCACATCATCCAGTCTCTAATTTATTCTTACTATATATTTATTTCCCTTTTTCCTCTAGTCTGTGGCTATCTCTTGTGCCAATTTTACACAATAAAAGAAAAGATAAGGTGTTTCTTTTATTGATTGGATCTAAATCATTAATAGGGACAAATTTCTAGCATTTCATTCTCCATTTATAGAAATCATTAAAAGATAGTCACCTTTTTAGAAAGAACTTGCTTATATCCTATATACTGATTCATTTATCCTGCTCCCTGTTTGAGTTGTAATTCCATTTTATTCCCCAGAAACCTAGATCTTTTTTAGATTGAAAAAGAATTAATCATTAGAAGCTATGATGTGCTATGTATGTCCCCTGAGACACATGCTTTAATTGTTTCCATCTGAGGGGTTCTAAACTTTATAATACAAGCTTTACTAGTCAGCTCTTGAAAGTGCATGCGTGAGGATACGAGACATAAGAATGTGGATCTTTAGAGGGTGTAACCTTTGGAGAACTACTTCAGGTCTTGGTAAGATGTTTCTTTATATTCTGCTTTACTATACTAACTGTTAAGAAAATTATAAAATGCAGTTGTACATTATTTTTAATGTAGTACACAGAAGCCCCAGTCTGGATAAGAACTGTACATTTAAGGTGTGTTGGAAAACACACAAAAATCATTTCTAATTAGAATCATGGTTATATATCATTTCTAAGAGGGGAAATGGTCCTTCAGTAGTGTTGGGGAGCTTTTAATTAGTAAGAACATTTAGATTAATATTGGTAGTTTTAGTTTGCTTCTGCTTATTCTTCCTTCGAAGGTACTGATATCTTAAATTATTACCTCAGCAAAAAAATGATAACACAGCAAGGCATTTTGACATGAACCAATGGATATTCAATAGTAGGAGATAGAAAACCAAAAAAGAGAGATGCAGCTACATATTACTATATACATTAAAAATTGCATGCCTGTGTATATAGGGCATAAAGGAAGACATTTTGGTGTGTGTTAAAGGTTTTCCAGCATGAATTAGGAATGGCTGCCTTGTGCAAATGGCAAAGCTATAAGGTAAGTTATGAAGTAATTACAGAAGAAAGTCAGTAAAACCTTCCTATCACGCCATCATGAACATCACTGTGTAGTCTGTGGATAGAACAAGGGATACAGAAATAATATTTTAAGACTGTTAAAAAATATTGGGACTATTTTTTTTTATCCCTTTACCTATAAATATCAGTCACTATGTTTCTAGTTGTAGAGGGCTGAGAGAAGAAAACCTCTAAAAATGGCCTGAAATAGCTTTTCTGTGCCTAAAAATGTTACTATTTCAGAACCTTTCAGAACTAGAAGTGAGTGCTAAGTCTCAGTGGTATAAAGCCACTATTTCTAGCTCCTGCAGTGGTTCTTTACTGTCGTGGCATTTTCATAGATAAAAACGGCCTACCTTTACATTCTGGCAGGTTTCTACCACTTCACATGGAAAAAGTTGTGTAGTAGGCACATGGTATTTTCCATGTTCCCCTTTGTCTTGTGCATGTTTACCGAATTTTTAATATGCAGTTAATCTATGTATATGTGTGCATATCTGACCTTCTATAACTATACTTCCGGACCTTACTAAAAACAGACATGAAAAATGGGTATGTGCAATATAAAAATCTGTCTTCATTTTTTATGTCTGAATTAAATTCTTTCATAATATGTTTCCCACGGTGCAAGTTTTATACATTGCTCTATTTCCTCTTCTCTACATCACAAAAATCTGAAATATTAATATAATTCAAAAGTACACTAATCAACTACTACTATGTAGCTAGCAAGGAGAGCAATTTTATTATTTTATGGCTCTCACAAAAATGTACTGACCGTCACAATACGGCAAGTAGTAAAAACATTTAGAAACAAATTATATATTTGAAGCCCAGAGTCATTCTCCTCCCTGTCTGCCTCCCCCCCTCCCACCCATCATGGACCTACATTACTTTAGTCTTGAATTAGTTGTCCAGTGGAATGCACCTTCAAATTGCACGATGGGATATATGTATTTTGCTCTCTAAACACTGGTGTGCATTTGTTGGGTTTGCCAATTGTGAAGTAGGGGATAGGACAGGGAATGTTGCAAAGGAGACCAGGATAATGTAAAAATGTGTGTAATTTGCAGAAAAGACCAAATTTGTCATTTCTTCCCTGTAAAATATGTAAATAAACTAATAAAATATTAACACAATTCAGAGCTGCTTGTACACAATTTAACTCGTGCATCTATCACTGGCCCCACATATTAACTAGAGGAATTACTTAGTTTTTGATTAACAAACGATCTCTCCTGAAATTTCACCCACCTTTACAATTACTGATCCTAACTCTGTCTTTTCAGCATAAAAAGGTAACATTTTATCATTTTTATATTTAAACTTTTTTCTAAAATAAGATTTTATTTAAAAATTGTTTGTGAGTGCTTTTTCTCTTTATAATACAATTCTACTCTGAAATATGACACTGTTTTTGATGGGACAGAAAGTAGCGTTATGGGATTCCAAGCATGCATCAATGACTTCCAGCACACATTTTATCATCTCACAAGCAAAGAGATGTTTTTTCTAACTGTCTGTCATATAAACTTGTATGGAAGTTATGTTCTTTCTGACTTGTACCACTGGGAGGTGTGGGGGTTCATTTTTTCTTCCATGGGATAGGTGAAAAATTGGAGGTATTGAATAGTGTTAAATATTTTGGATATAAAATAATTTTTCATTTACCTCAGCCTCTTTATTGGCTGGTTCTGTTGTTCTAATACAAAACCTAATATCTGTGCATTTATTCTGTGATATGACAGCAGAACATAGCTAGTTCAGGGGAAATTAGTTAAATGCTGAGTGCCACTCTGTCCTTTACTATTCTTTACTTTTACTTTAATTATAATTTTTGGAAAACTTAGGCACATCACTTTTACATTTAATTTATTTTTCTCTTATTTATTAATAAATATTTATATAGCAGTATAAATTTGCATGGAGGTCAACAGTGGAAAAGATAGTGAAATGTGGATTTTGAGGAATATAGGAATTGCTGTGCTGGGCCATCCATGGTCTATCTAATCCAGTATACTTTCTCTGACAGCAACCAGTACTACATTTTAATGGAAGATATAGACAGCTCTTATTATGGACAATTATACAATAATGTGCTTGGGAGGGAAGTTTTTTTTTGTTTATATCATGAAGCTTGTTTGTCCCTGTACACATATTTAGCCTCTCTAACATAACTGGGTGTTCTTGTTATCCATAAAAATGTCTAATCCCTCGTTGGATCCCACGAAGCTCTATGCATTGTGCTAAAAGACAAAGCATTTTTGTTACCTTTTAATTTTATTGGATCAGAGCTCGACAAACCCTGGGCACCAGGTCGCCATGGCGCCTAGAAATTTAAGTCTAGCGTCTAGTATTTTTCCGGGTTGAGCGGCCACTGCACTCCGGCCAGGCCGCCACTGCGCCCATGTGGCAGGACTGGGAGGGGGGAGCGCAGCGGCTGCCGCGTTCCAGCCAGGGCGCCCCACCACTGGGCCCACATTGTGGGATAGGGGTGGGAGAAAGGGGCGGGGCCAGGTGAGGAGAGCAGCTGCTGCGCTCCAGCGGCAGGGTGTCTGGCTCCTTAATTTTTGGGCTGACTCCTAGCTCCAAAACAAATTTGTCGAGCCCTATATTAGATGCCCCCTTCCACTTTTTCTTGAGTTACCAGAGGAACTAAATAGGATTACCCAGTAGAACTTCTCAAGAGCATTCATTATTTTGTATACCTGTGTTACGACCATTGGAGACTAGTATCTTTTAACACTCTTCTATTGTGGAAATCCTTTCACGTCATTAATTTAATTGCTCTTCTCTGAACCCTTCTGTATCTGTTTTGACATGGAATGACCAGAGCTGAGCATGCTTTCCAAAGGAGAATGTAACTTTGATTTATGTAATGCCATTAAAATATTTTCAGTATTAAACTCTATCCCCTAACATTTTTTGTTTTAATTGTTTGTTTTGGGTTTGTTTTGTTTTTTTAACCACCACTGCATAATAGTTACTGGATATCCCACTCCCTCAAATAAATTATTATATACTTAGCTAGTCCTTTTGTCCAGGATACTAAAATCTCCATGTAATTATCTGCCATAAATTCTCCCATGATTAATAATGTGGAGCATGAAAATGTTACTTCTTTGTGTGAAATAAACTTTGTAACCACACTTATTTACACCTCTCCATTTTTCTTCCTGCTGCAGTATCTATTTTTAGTAGTGTTGGGAAATATTTTCTTCTATTATTGACAAGTACAGTCACAATTAGCTGCTCAATATTTACTCACTATCTGTGATTGGAGAATTCTTCTGCCATTCCCTTATTTTTATTTTTAAACAAAATTAACTCCTGATGGGAAGAAAGGAGAAATATTCAGTTCTCAGCTGCAAAGCAAAGATGTATATTTTGATGTGTTAGTGGGCTCTACTGGTCAGGGTTACACAGTCCTGAGTTAAGTTTTCATTAATATCCTGATCCATGCATCAAAATACAGCATAGTAAAATCTGGAAGGCCTAATATAGTAGTGGAAAATAGCATGCAATAGAATAAAGTAATAAATAATTGGAACAATTATAATTTTTGTGCTAGTCATCACTTTATTTGTTGGAGACTAAATAAAATGTACTTGTACAAATAAAATTAGCGCTGCTAATTTACCTGTAATATGTAGTGCAGGCATAATATAGGGGCACAACTTCACAGGATGGTGGGGAAGGCATCTATCCTAGGGACAGAGTATGCTCACTATTTACCCTAGAGATTCCACTGGGTAAACCCAGCATAAATTAGCACAACTCTTCTACCATGCCTTTGCCACTTTGGAGTTAAAGTGCAGGTGGCCAATGGCAGCAAGGTTCCTGAACAAATGTTGTTAGGAGGCAGAGGTCTAGGGAGAAGCCCCACTATGGAGCCGTCTCCCTGGACTGAATGGTCCTGCTTCTTCATGGCTGGAACTTTTTTCCCCCACTGAGCCTAAAGCTATGGGAAATATGTAGGCTCCTCTATTTGCTTTGCTTTGCAAGACTGTAACCTAGCCTAAAGCATCAAGTTGAAGTGAAAAGGGTAACTAATACCAAAGAGCAATATAAAGGAAATATAATGGTGAGGACAACTTGCATTAATATTTAGTTTCACTGAGTTGACTGGTGTATTCAGGCAACAGGATGAATTAAACATCAAAAGGTTTTCTTCAGGTCATTTTGATAAACCAGATACTGTAGATAATAATATTTGGGAGGATTTTGCTTTAATCTAGAAAATAAGAGCTATATGTGTAGTTCACAAGAACTGAATTTGGTTGAAAACAAAAATGGTCTTCAGAGAAGTGAAATGGCATAAAAAGTGCTTTAAAGCCCCTCCCACCTCCAAAAGTGAGAACCCCCTTTTGTCTCCTGATATTTATTACTGATCCATTTCACTAAGCATTGGAAAATATGAATAGTGGAATGACTTGTTTTGTAGTGTAATCTATACAGCATTTTTACTTCTAATTTAGATATTTTTAAACGACTTGTGTGTGTTTCGTAAAATATGCTTTATTTTAAAATTAGGGCTTCCTGTTGCAGCTGTTCCAGGAGCGCTGAGTCCTTTGGCCATTCCGAATGCTGCTGCTGCAGCAGCTGCTGCTGCTGCTGGGCGAGTGGGTATGCCTGGAGTCTCAGCTGGTGGCAATACAGTCCTGCTGGTTAGCAATTTAAATGAAGAGGTCAGTGAAACCATTAACACTTTTTTTTCCCTTTTTTTTACCACACTTCATTTGTGAATGTTTTCATTTTTTTGCACTTGCTTCTCTTTTCACTTGCATACTTTAAGATCAAAGTATTTTTCTTGTTTTTTGTGTAATTCTGTAAATTAATTTTGAAATTGTAAACTTCATATATTTTCTATTGTAGTTAAATACTTTTGTTTTCCTAGGTAGCTAACAACTTAAAATATCCTTTGATATTCAGCTACCTATTTTTCCTAAGAAAAATATGGTAAATACTGCATGTTTGGCTTTCAATTTTTAATTTAAATATTTTCACAAAAACAGCAACATGTATAGATTATATTTTGTGTAAAGTAGAAGTGTTTTTCTTTTCTAATTATTTGTTGCTTCATTTCATGCTTACATGTCACTGCATTTTTAAAATCTTAATTTATGTGAACTACTCTAACACATTTTTCTTTGAAGGTTCTCCCAAAGATCTTGACGAGGCACTCTTCCAGTCTCTCTTAGTAATTTTTTCTTTGCAGTTATTATTCATTTGTCTTCAAAACAAATTTTTTTCTCCTTAATACTGTATCTTTCTTGCTAACTCTAAAATCTAAGGGGTTTTATTTAGTTTTGCATTTTTACTGTTTTGTACATTTATTTTGATTGCTGTGAAAGCTGGTATGAAATGTGGGAAGTTTGATGTGCCAGTTTGTCTAGTTGCAATACTTGTTTCATTTTTAACTGGCCTCTGTTAATATGATTCATTAAGCTTATTTATCATTTGTTACTATTTTCTCATTCAGTCTTGCATGTTAAAATGTTTGGATCAGAGTGCCATTTTGAAAGATTTTTGCCTGCATTTCATACCCAGCCATGCTTATGCAGTTAAATTTCAGAGTTTAAAATCTCTATTGCATGCTTTTTTTTCATGTTGAGATGAAATGCTGTAATTTATTCTTTGATATGGATGTACTTTACCCATATTTGTCTTGGGTGACTACATTTTACTCAGTTTTTTCTTGTACAGTACATAAACCAACCATTTTCTGACCAAATTCCTGCATTTCCTATGTACTGACCTATATTTTATTTTTTTTTTTTGTTCCCCACTTCTTTTTTCTTCTGCATTGCTGTTTCCCTTCCCCATTTCATCCTTCTCCCTTTGTGTTCACCTTCCCTTTCCTTGTCTTTCCCCAAATTCCCATACCCTCCCCTGTCTTATCCTTTATTTTCCTTGTCCTTGTCTATGTTCCCTGTCTTCATTCCCTATGTTCATGCTTCTGTGCTTGAACAAAATGTGTTCCTCGGACCAACTTGCCCCAATTAACCGCCTTGAACCATGATCCATGACCACCTCACCATTCTGCGGGAACCACCCTTCGTTATGGATGATCTGTTCATCTCCGCTCTTCCTCGACTCTTCTCTCTTCTTGTCTTACGCTGCTTGCTCTTCTCTCCTTCTAAAGATGGTTACGCCCCAAAGTCTGTTTACCCTCTTCGGTATGTTATTGTTAGCACTATACTTTTATTATTGATTTAATTTTTGTTTCACCTTAATTCTTATTTGTAGCTAGCACTTTTGGCTTAAAGTTGAATAGTAAATCTTTTGCTTATTTTTCTTTTGCTGTTAAAAACTCTCCATAGACACAAGATTTTTTTTTAATGCATGCTAATATATTTTGCATGGTCTTTAATTTAATATCATTCACATAGCTTTTGAGGGTTTATCGAAAATTTATTCTTTTCAAAATTCACTATTCAAAATCTTGATCTTCTTTATTCATTTGTGTGAATGTACAGATTGAATGAGTGATCTTGTTGATGTTTGAATGTTTCATTGATATGTCAAAATGTGCTGTTTAGTTGATTAGACTTAAAATTAATTTTTCTTTTGGATTACCTCTCTGACTCTGAAAAGGTGTTTATGGGGATGTGCAGCGTGTGAAGATTTTATACAATAAGAAAGACAGTGCTCTTATACAGATGGCAGATGGGAACCAATCACAGCTGGGTAAGATTAGATTTTGTTTATGCCTCATTTAAATCTGTACATTTAAGTATTTGAAATCATGCTGTGGAAAATCAAATGAACATGTACATGTTTCAGTCTACTTTTATTCTAGTTTTTCTCAGATCCCAAACTGTCCATGAAAGATGAAAACTTATTACATCAACTCATTTTGTATTCCAAAAAGTGTATGTGTAGGTGCTGCTTTATATGAACAGAATAGTAGTGTTGTTGGAGGAGAAAGGTGTTTGCTTAGTTTAGAAATAAACATTGGCTCAAAATTCTACATCAATTTGCTACTACACCAAAACATACCAGCACAATAGCACACGCAAAAAAAAAAGATAAATAAATCAGAGAATAGAAATTTTGTCATAATAGTAGGTAGTGATGTGTGTGTTGGTTAGTGTCATGGTAGTCTTTTTCACCTGAAATAAATTATTTGGAAAATTCAAATAATGTAACAGGGTTATCTTTGCACATTTGATTTACTGAATACATGGCTAAACATAGCAGTGCAGTTTTGAAAACCTTACAAACTAACTTTGAAATGAAATTATTTTTCTAGTTTGCGGTGTTGACTGAAATCAGTTATTTAATGAAAGAATATGACATCTTTGCAGGGTTTTGAAATGTAACACTGCATTTAGTAAATTTGTCTTTTTCAGCCATGAGTCATCTTAATGGACAAAAAATGTATGGAAAGATTATTCGAGTTACCCTTTCCAAGCATCAGACAGTACAGCTACCTCGTGAGGGACTTGATGACCAAGGGCTAACTAAAGATTTTGGTAATTCACCTCTGCATCGTTTCAAGAAACCTGGCTCAAAAAATTTTCAGAATATATTCCCTCCATCTGCAACTCTTCACTTGTCTAATATTCCGTAAGTGTTATATATGACAATAAGGCAGTGGGATTCACGTTAGCCATAAAATACCAGATCCACTAATAATTCATTCTTGTATGTTTTTTGTTTTTCGCTTTTCTAGACCATCAGTAGCAGAAGATGATCTGCGCACACTGTTTGCTAACACTGGAGGCACTGTGAAAGCATTTAAATTTTTTCAGTAAGCAAGTATTCCTTGAATCCTTATGTTTTAACATTGACATAATACATTTTAACAGCATGTCTTGAAAAAAACACTCTTCTGGAGAGGGGAGAAGGGCTTTTGGGCCCTTATTTAGTATTGTTTGAGTTCCTGATATTGTTGTTTTGTTTCAGAAGAGATCACAAGATGGCACTTCTTCAGATGTCAACAGTGGAAGAAGCTATTCAGGCTTTGATTGATCTGCATAATTACAATCTTGGAGAAAATCACCATCTGAGAGTTTCTTTCTCCAAATCAACAATTTAAAATGGGAGATTAAAAAAATGAAGGTGTATCGCATTGTTCAGTGTCATCACCTATTGACTGTTCAGGAAAGTGGGGACCAGAGTTTGACTTCTGTCTTTCATGCTGTTATCATTCCTTGGTTGTTTAAAAAAAAAAATTCATAAGGAAAAAAAAAGCAGTGATATTAACTGTTGGTTATTCATCTGTTGTTTAGAGAAACATCATTTTGTTTAAAAGGGTTTCAAGTTAAGCCCACAGTTTTTCAAGTTAGTTGACATACGTGCCTTAAAAAGGAAAACTAGTGTTGCTAGAATTGCATTTGCTAGTAAAATTAATTTGGTTGTCTGGGGCACAGTGTTACATGAGAATTAAAATATATTTAGGCAGGGGTGTGTAAAAAGGTTAAGTTTTTTGTTTCTCCTGCTTGGAACTTATTTTTGTTACTTACTGGGTTGTCATGTACCTTTCATTTTAATCAGATAAGATACATTACTTTGAAAGATTAAAACACAGCATATTTGATTTTTGCTACTTTAACTTTTTTTGTAAATGGCCTTCTATATTTCTTTATTCTGGTCTAGATTCAGTTATGAATGTAGGCATTATAGATAATTAACCAGTTACAGAATATTAATTTCTTAAAGGAGAAAAAAGTGGTTTCTGTGATTTTTGAACCTCAAGTGGAAAGCATTGTGGAATCTTAACCTTTTTGTACACACTTTTGTGGGACGTATCATATAAATGTCAGCACTAAGTAATGTCTTGTTTGTGGTTGAATATTTTTCGTAGATGTTTTTGAAGTTGACATGACTTATGTGCATTTAAATATATATTGCCATCTTTAGTTTGTAATTAAGATTTGGAATATGGTTGTGGATTTCTGAGCATGTGCAGACTGGTCTAGCTAGTTCAGGAACTGGTGCATGTATTTTGTAAAGATGAAGAAAGTGTACTGCAAACACTTGCAGGAAGGTTAATTTTGTGGCAGTTTTTTAAAACTGACAACCAGGTGGGACCAAAGTTTATGTGCCTTTAGTCTTAATTTACCTTGCATTGTAATATTCAGTTTTAATAAATCTCTTCAAAATATTTTGTATTTAGAAATTGATCTGACTTTACTATAAACATGGCTCAGAATCTACAGATCAAATTAATTTGAAAACAATTCTTCTGTCAATCTGAACTATTTAATCTGATTCTGTTTAAATGACCAATACTTTTTGAAATTGATGTACTTAGTTTCAAGATTCATAGATTCTGTTATCTATGTAGAAAAAAGGTCATGTATATTTTCTATTAGTTAAGTTTTTACATCTTTAGAAATGTAAAATTCAGTATAGTTTGAAAGCGGCACAATTAAAAAATAATTTTCTAACAAAGTTGGGAGGTTTGACAGTTGTTTAATTTCATTTTGTGTGTACTCTGCTTACCTCTGTAGCATGCTCAATAAACACTTCTGTAGCTCTGTATTCACCTTTTCTGTCTTTCTCTGCTGCCTTTTCTCTCTCTTCTTTGTTTTCCACTCCCACTGTGCTTCTGAATTCATGTTTATTCTCTGCCAGGGTGGGAAAAGAATAATCAAAGTAATAATTTTACAATTGTATGGCTTTATACCATAAGTAAATCTGAGGCTGTGAAAATAATCAGCTCTTTATATTTAGAAAGACAGTAACCGCTTTGGAGGAGTATGTATATATTACACATTTCCCACCCTGTTATAACCTACTGCTTTAAAGACAACTTTTATTGTAGCTTGTTAGTGCTATCTTTCTCTCTCTCTTTCTGTTTTTAAGTAGATTTATGCACTAGTAGATCTCTCAGGTTTGCCATGCTATCTTGCTGCAATTTCATCTTCCATCTTTTGTGTCTGCTAAAGATTTTCTACTGATCATAAAATATTCTCATGGGTTTAAAAAAAGTAACCAAGTTGCTAAAGCAAATATTAGACCAGTGGACCATGTTATACATGCTGATTTTTCACCTGTTCTGAAAAACATTCAAGAAAATTCTTTTGGCAAGTTTGCACATTATTTTAAATTGATTTTCCTCAGCATAATAAATACGTTAATTTCTTTAGGTTAAAGATAGCTACACACAGTCCCATTTAAAGAATAACTGTATAATTCTGAAGGGCTGTATTGGTAAAAGCTATCAAGGTTCAAAACATTTTTCTGTCACTTCTCCAATACAGCTATTGTAAGTTTATTGATGTCAGATTACTTTGTGACCTGGCGTCTGCTCTTTAGGTTGGCTGTATAATCAATAAATACCTGTCAAATATTTAAAGGCTTCCACATAACCTAGAGGGGTTGCATTAGTCTCCACTGTACTAAATAAAAATGCATTGAATTGAAATCTGCACTGTCAGAAACATGCCTAAGTATGTCTCTGGAGTTATGCTTAGGATATTACAGTCATCACCCAGACTGAACTATAAGTAAAATCATTTCAGCTGTGTATGGAGCTTCATGAACCAATTTAAAAACTCTTTTGCCTACTTGCATATTACAAAGTCTAAATTACATGCTCATTATAGACTAAAGTCCTTCACTTATACCAGCATGATGTCCCCTGTATTTTTACAAGCAGAATTCTAATTAATTAGTTTATGACAGCATCCGGAACTAATAAGTTACGAGATTTTGACTAAATTTGTCTTCTGAATGCATGTTAAAATGTGCTCAACTGTATCTGAGGAGAAATATTAATTGAAAGTTACCATTCCTAGTATATAGCTCTTACTGAACTATTTATACTTTGAACCATCTGTATCAGATAGCATGTACAGTGAAAGCTGTGTGTATAATATAGACATAATTTTACAACATGTGCATCTGGTAGGATGTTTACAAATTTAGGACTGTTTTTATTTGTTTAACTGAACATTGCCAAACCTGTTGTTCTAAAAAGAGATAGCTATAATTATTTTCTCAGGTTGTAAAGTTCTGTTACCAAAACTCAAGCAGAAAGGATTGTATATTGAATTCTCTTTGTTATAAACCCATTAACACTCATTATGAGGTTATGTTTATATACATTTAAATTAAAAATGATGGTCTTATAAATGCCATGAAGGTGTCTTCTATGAACTTACAAAGAAAATCACTGTTCAGTTATTGAATAACTTGAACTCTCTAATAATAGACATGATAGACAACTGCAAGTTTATTAATTATAGAAATATAATTCTGGTGACAATTTCTGTAATTGGGAAGATTATAATGATCAAAACAACTCCTCTTCACAGCATTATGCAAAAAAAGTTTATAAACTGCCCTACTGTAAAGAATGAAAAGTAAAGAGATTTGTTTAGATAATGCATGGATTAAGTGTCCGAACTGCTGGAAGACTGAGCTGATATTACCTTTCTGACATTATTATCTAAATAATATAAAGTCAGCTGTCTAGCTTTATTCATGAATAAGCCAGTAAGGTTTGCTGATGCATCTTTTGTTGATAATTTGAAAAATCAACATTCATATTTTAGACATGTAAACTATACTAAACATATAAAGAGGTTTGAATAAATTTTCAAACAATATAAAAGATGGCATTTTAGGTAGCTCAAGGACTTTTCTGTGTAGATTATTTGATTTCTCCATCATTTGGAGAGGAGCTAGATTAATTTGCTAAACAACATTGGATTTGGAAAAATGAATCCAAAAGGGGTTTCTTAACTAGTTATTTGTCCAGTAGTGCAAATACTATGAATTTATGTATGAACTTAAAAAAAAAAAAAAATCTGACCACCAAAAATCATGGCAATCTTACTCCCTTTAAATACAGATTTTCATCATGCTTCAGTGATGTTATTTACACTGATTTTATAATGTGCAGTACTAACACATACCGTCACTCTTCAGGGGAAGTGACTGGTCTCATTTGTTTTGTAAATTGCCATGTACATTTTTGCTGCTATATAAATTTTTAATAACAGATTGAGGTTTAACTGGGTAAAGACATTACAGTGTTACATTACAAAGCAGCACTAGTTTAAGAAATAAATAAAAACTCCCTTGTTCTTAATCTGAATTAACTATATGGATACAAATTTTTTCAAATAATTGAGGATCTAGAAGTCACAACTATCAGGTTGAAGTACAGATCTTTGAGAAGTAGTACCAAACATATAACCAAACATTTGAAAAAGGTACTCTTGGTCATCAGTTCCAACAGCTGCTAAATATTCAGGCCAAAATGTTGAATCTCTTGGACAAAAGAAGGTGAATTGTCTCAATAACAGAATCCCATCCCCCATTAATTTTGCCTTGCCCATCAGGGCTTTCACTCAATCCAGCAAACCTCTCTTTATTTTTGTCCAGGTACTGGGAAAAAGGAGATTGCGCCATCTGACTAATAAAAATTAGACAGAGCTGTATTTCATCAGCATACTCAGACTGCTGCAGCCCAAATTTTCATATAACTCTCCCAGTAGGTTCACATACATGTTAAGATGAAACAGCCTTACTGAAACAAATGTGAGAGTTTTTTGGGCCCTTTCTGTCCATTCGGTATAACTGGTTCTACGGATTCGCTGCTTCATAACAAGCTTGATGTCACAACGACCTCACAGAGGCTTCTGAACAGCCAGAAACATGACAACGCTGCTGTTATATGAATGTCCAGATCTTTTGAGCATCCTCGAGCAATGTCTATGATGCTGTCCAAATAGTTGGCAGCTGCCATCTGCATAATGTCCTGTCCTGACAGGTTTATACTGAACTGGTTGTAATTCAGAGCTGGAGGTTGTTAGATGGTAATGGCCAGGGACTTAGTTTTATCTGGATAAATAGCCAGACCAAAGTGTGCTGCTTCTTGTCCAACCAGATAGGCTGTCAGTTGAAGTGATTCACCAAATTGAGCCAACAAGGCAAAGTCTCCACTGCATGTGAAATCTTAGTGCAGAATAATGTTCAGCTTGAAAGCACCGACAACTGCGCCCTCAAGCTTATCCACCAGTCAATGCTGATATTGAACAAGGATGGTGACAAAACACAGCCTTGCTAAGCTTCTGTGGGTATAGGAAACTATGCCATGCATGTACCATTATAGAGCTTTTCTATCAATGACGTTATCTTCTCAGGAATGCTGAGATGCCTTATCAGATCCCCCCCCCCCCCCCCGCCCCACACACACACACACACACACACACACACACGAGCCTGACAAAAGCTTATAAAAAGTACTGTGCATGGCTTATTAAATTTATCCATCTTCTCAAAAAGCTGTCTCAAGGTAAATATCTACTCAACAGTGCAACGACCAGCTCTAAAGCCACATTGAGTATCCTGGCCTTTGCCACAAAATGCATTATTGATTTTGAGACATTAACAAAGAAGTGAAGACTTTCCCTGGAACTGACAATAGTGTAATACCCTCTATAATTATTACATTCAGCCTTTATCACCCTTTTTCAACAGATGCAGAATAACCCCTTTCTTCCAGTCATAAGGGATGACATTAGTATGCCAGATGGTCTGGAAGAGCCTATTCTGTCATGGAACAACAAAACTCTCACATGTCTTCAGCAACTCCGGGGTAATGTTCCTAAACCCTGGTGCCATTCCAGACTTCATCTTATGGACTCTGATCCAGATCTCCTCTTGGTTGAAGGAAGGTGCCTTTAGTGAAACTTCATGCCCCACTTCATGTGGAGGAGGCACATTGAGTGTCTTAAAATTGATAGTCTCATAAATGCAACTGATCCAGCAAACTGTTGCTGATGCTGCCATCTTGATTCTTTATGAGACAAGTTGGTCTCACCTTCCCTGCAAGCATCACCAAGCTGAATAAAGGGTATGGAGACCATGTCTGTCAGCAGCCATTGTAAACTGACTGCCTCATTAGATCACTAGGATTCCTAATCTTGCTTGCACAATGACTTGATGGCATTCGGAAGTCAAACCCAGTCAGCATTTGCTTTTGCTCTCAACAAACGTCCTAGAAGACTTAAATTGATGCCTTTCTTTTTTCTTTAAGCTCCAACTGCTGTGAGCATCTCAGTGATCCATGGATGACATTTGAAGCCCCAGTATTGAGCTGGCAGCAGTCAGCACTGATGACTTGAAACAACACATTTCCACGTCAGATTATGGAGTGAGATTTCAGACTTTAACGCTTCAGTGGCCTTAAGCAGTTCAGAACAGAAAGTCTGATAACTTGGTTGTAATAAGAGCTCTCAGTTAAATCATACTGATTTCTGATAAATCATACTGATAAATCAGACTGACTGTCTTTGAAGACAAAGGTGCCTTTTGCCTTCCAGGATTGATATGCTCACATCGTGAGGATGTTTACACTGATTCCAACCATCTGTGACAGTCTTCTCAACTGTTCTTATACCTGAAAAGGCTAAGAATTTATCTTCCATTGAGGCAAAAATGACAAATGAAACCTTGCAAAAGAGCCATTCTTCTGTCCTGTATGTTTATGGCAAATTTATAATGGGTGCTGGAACATTTGAATGTTGTCTGAAACAGCTAACACAATCCTCATCAAGCAGATGAAAAGCCTGAACATTGAAATCTGTGCTTTTAGATAAAATGGACCTAGCCAGGAAGCGGTGAGAAGAAAGTTGAGGATAGTATGTTTTTGTTCTCATGGCACCTAGATAGGTCACTTCAGCAAGGGGTAGCTGTTGTACTTTGATCCAATGTCCAATTGGAATTGTAGGGATGGCTGGTGACTAATCATCAACTTATCAGTGTCAGATTCTGTAGCAGCTGTAACATTGCATTATATGGTCACATCAACAGCAAGGCCAATGCAGTTAATTTTTATCAGCAACTGCAGTCAGTCTTTAATGAAAGATGTCATTGTAATCCTGGGCAAGTTTAATGCACAGGTTGGAAAGGATAATGACACTTGGGTGAGTATGTTCAGGGAGTTTGGTATTGGGCAGAAGAACAGGAATAGGCAGCAACTGCTGGAATTTGCTGCTGCCAATGACATGATTGCTGATCGCTCTTGTGTCATCTGGAGGTTCACAAGCAGACCCGATACAGCCCAGATGATTTCACCAGGACTGTAGTTGATCCTGTCCTCATTAACCATCAGTTGCAGTCAACAGTCATGGATATACTACTTCACAGATGTGCTGAACTTCACACTGACTGCATTTCCATGAACAAAAGTGTGCCTCTTGACTTCAGAGACAGCCAATTGATAAGCAGAAATTAGTCCAGTCAATGGTGGATTACTCAAAATATATTTTTTATTTTTTAAAAATGTCTTTACCTCTCTCAGTAAATCCAGAGTACCATAGTTCTTCTAGCCCTCAAATTATTTTTGGATAGCCAAGAAACTGATCACTGGCACTGAGGGAACTCCACTCTCTAGAAACTGGAGTGGTTTAGCATACAATTAACCACTCCATCCGAGATTTGAAGAGTAATATACGGATAATCTAGTACGCGCATTCTATCACTGTGATAGACAAACAAGCATTAGGTTCTGAGAGCAGAGGCTTGCTGTCAAGGCATGCCAAATCTTGCAGGCAAAGTAATTTTCTTTCCCTGGCTACCATGCATATTGTTAGGGTTCTTAAATCTAGAGGGAACTGTCTGAGCTAGAGCAATATGTATGTAGGGGAATAAGAAAGGCAATTATCAATATACCTCTTAACTTTCCACAAATGGTGAGCACAGTAGATGAAGTGGTAGTCTCTTACCTCTGCAGCTGTTTAGACCATGGCCTCAGTCATCAAAATATCCAGAAAAATTTTATTCCCAAATTGTCCTCTGCTTTGTAATTAGAAAGTTATACTTTGGATCTGTTTCCTGTTCCCATATAAAAGAATATAACTAATGGTTTCCCATAGGGGTATGTCCGGGGTCCTGTACTATTCAATATTTTCATTAACTGCTTAGATAATAGACTGGAGAATATGCTTATAAAATTTGCAGATGACACCAAGCAGAGAAGGGTTGCAATCACTTTCAAGGATAGCATTAGAATTCAAAACCACCTTATTAAATTAGAGAATTGGTCTGAAATCAACAAGATGAAATAAAAATAAGTGCAAAATATTACACTTCAGAAGGAAAAATCAAATGCAGAACTACAAAATGTGGGGAATAACTGATTAGGGAGTAGTACTGCTGAAAAGGATCTGGGGATTGCAGTGGATCACAAATTGAACATGAGACAACAATATGAAGCAGTTGAATAAAAGAAAAAATATTCTGGGATATACTAACAGGAGTGTTGTACACGGGTAATTGTCCTGCTCTACTTGGTACTGATGAGGTCTCAGCTGGAGTACTGTGTCCAGTTCTGGTAGCCATACCAGAATGTGTAGTTTGTAAATCATTTTCAAAAAAACATCCAAAAGGCCAGAGAGTCACACTTAAAGCTGTTCCTGATGGAGAAGTCTGAGGGGGAAGTGTAAGATTCAGAAATTCACCCACCGGAAGTTATTCCTGCTCCTTTAAAATTTCACTCTTTGTGCTCTTCATCCACATGAGAAGTCACTTCAGGGGTTCAGAAATCAAAGAGCTCATTCATCACCTAAGAGTTCAAAGACAATCTCAGATACCTTTGAAGCAGAAGTTACCTCTCCTATTTGTGGGGGGAAAAGAGCACAGCTCCATGAGTGTTTCTTGGCACTCCCCATATCTGGTACCGAGCAAGAGAAAACTTGTGTCATCATGGTAGAATCTGCTGACTCTGCAGCACCACATGCAACACTGATCCCTGTACTTATCCTACACCAAGCAAAAACATTTGCTTCTGAACAGTCATTGGTACTGATGACTATGGTACAGTGTCTCATCTCATATTCTGCAGTACCAACAAGAACTTCTGCGGCGCCATCATTTACTTTGGCACAACTCACCTGGTACTGCTTCCTATAATACCAGTGCTTACCAGTATCAATAATCTATGGGGTTTCCTTTACTACCCTGGTGGATTTTTATCACTCCAGAACAACAGAGACTCCACTCTTAGATGTGTCTGTCAGCAATCTTGAAATTCACCTTGGCACCAGGACCTCATTATGAAGATGTCTCCATCTAGGACCCAAGCCTGAGCATCAGAGGTTCTTCCTCTCACTTCCTAGGGAGGACATTGTTCCAGAGGATCAGCAGCTGCTAAATGAAGATGAGGAGATGGTGCTGACGGGACCTCCTCTCGCTCCTTTAGCTCTTTTATCCTCTCCAGATGAAGCAGCCCCTGCCATAGTCAATATTTTAAGGCATTTCAGTACCTCCCCATAAGGATGGCAGACATTTTGGAAATCCCTCTAGAACTGGTTCAAGAGACATCATACAAACTCTCTGATATTCTCCATCCAGTCTCTCACATACATGTTGCAATGTCTATAAATAAGGGAAGGACTAACTCCATCTTCAATCCCCGTACTGAAGTGTGCAGAGAACATAGTATCAGGTCCATCTATGGGATTTGAGTATTTTAACTCATCCTATACAGAGATTTTTAGTGGTGAGAGTTATCAATGAGAAAACAAGAGTGCTTGGACCATCTAGATCTATTCTGAAAGACAAGGTATCGAAAAGACTGGATCTTTTTGGTGGAAAAAACTACTCCTTGGTTAGTTGCTAGTCAGGATAGCGAACTATCAGGCTATGATAGACAAATATGACTTCAGTGGAATGGAGGGGCATAATTTATGCACACGATTCCAGGAAAGCTTAAAGTGGAGTTTAAATTAATCCATTTGGAAGGGCAATTAGATGCCCGATCATCTCTGCAGGCAGGTCTGGTTACTGCAGACATGAGAGTATGATCAATGCTGATACGGGTTACAATGAGAAGGACCTCATGGTTGTCCACATCTGGATTACCTAAAGAGTTGCAAACAGTTGAGGATTTACCCTTTAATGGATAAGATCTCTTAGGGCAAAGACTGATGTGACTTTGCATTTGCAAAACTACTCAAGAACAACCCTTTAGTCTTCGGGTTTGTACAAATTATCATTTAGGAAGAAATATTTTAAACCTCAACCCCAAGACAGTAATTAATCTCCATCCTCTTACTTTTTACCATCAGAAACTGAATGATCCTTTACAGAGAAGATATTGGAAGGACAGAATAGGTCATACTGGTGGGGGAGTAGCACTATATGTGAAAGAAGTGTAGAGTCAACTGAATTAAAAATCTTAAATGAACCAAACTGTGCCATAGAATCTCAATGGATAGTAATTCCATGTTTGAATAATAAGAATATAGCAGTAGGGTTCTACTATCGACCACCTGACCAGGATGGTGATAGTGACTGTGAAATGCGCAGGGAGATTAGAGAGGCTATGAAAATTAAACTTGGCAATAATGGGGGATTTCAGCTATCCCCGTATTGATTGGGTACATTTCACCTCAGTACGGAATGCAGAGCTAAAGTTTCTTGACACCGTAAATATCTGCTTCTTGGAGCAGCTAGTCCTGGAATCTACCAGAGGAGAGGTAATTCTTGATTTAGTCCTAAGTGGAGCACAGGATCTGGTCCAAGAGTGAATATAGCTGAACCGCCTGGTAATAGTGACCATAACATAATAAAATTTAACATCTGGGGGGGATGACAACATCAAAGCAACGCACCACAGTAGCATTTAATTTCAGAAAGGGAAAGTACACGAAAATGAGGAAGTTAGTGAAACAGAAATTAAATGGTGCAATGTCAAAAGTAAAATTCTTGCAAGCTTCATGGAAACTTTTTAAAGACACCATAATAGAGGCTCAATTTAAATGTATACTCCAAATTAAAAAACATAGTAAAAGCACCAAAAAAGTGCAACCATAGCTAAACAACAAAATAAAAGAAGCAATAGAGGCAATAAGGCATCCTTTTAAAAGTGGAAGTTAAATACTATTGAGGAAAATAGAAAGGAGTATAAACTCTGGCAAATGAAGTGTAAAAATATAATTAGGAAGGCCAAAAGAGAATTTGAAGAACAACTAGCCAGAGACTCAAAAAGTAATAGCAAATTTTTGTTAAGTATATCAGAAGCAAGAAGCCTGCTAAACAACCAATGGGGCCACTGGATGATAGAGAGATGCTAAAGGAGCACTTAAGAAAGCTAAGGCTATTGTGGAGAAACTAAATGAATTCTTTGCATTGGTCTTCATGGCAGAGTATATGAGGGAGATTCCCAAACCTGATTCTTTTTAGGTGACAAATCTGAGGAATTTTATAAATCCATGGTATACCCACATCTTGACTACTGTGTGTAGATGTGGTCATCCCAACTCAAAAAAGATATATTGGAATTGGAAAAGGTAAAGAGAAGGGCAATAAAAATGATTTGGAGTGTAGAACAGCTTCCATATGAGGCGAGATTAATAAGACCGGGACTTTCCAGCTTCGAAAAGAGATGACTAAAGGGGGATATGATAGAGGTCTATAAAATCATGACTGGTGTGGAAAAAGTAAATAAGGACTTGTTATTTACTCCTCATAAAACAAGAACTAGGGGTCACTCAATGAAATTAATAGGCTGCAGGTTTAAAACAAACAAAAGGAAGAATTTCTTCACACAATGCACAGTCAACCTGTGGAACTCTTTGCCAAAGGCTGTTGTGAAGGCTAGGACTATAACAGGATTCAAAAAGAAACTAGATAAATTCATGGAGGCTAGGTCCGTCAATGGCTATTAGCCGGGATGGGTAGGGATGCAAAGCCAAGCTTGGAAGTGTCCCCCTAGTCTCTGTTTGCTAGACGCTGGGAATGGATAACTGGGGCTGGATCATTTGATGATTTCCTGTTCTGTTCATTCCCTCTGAAGCACTTGGCATTGGCCACTTTCAGAAGACAGGATACTGGACAGATGGACCATTGGTCTGACCTAGTATGGTCATTCTTATGGTAATTGGGCCGCTGGCACCAATTTAAATCCACCGTGTATGACTAAGAAAGGAAATGTCTGGACCTGTTTGGAAGGAAGGCATATTCAGCAGCCAGCCTCCAGTTCCACGTAGCAAATTACCAAGCCTTGCTGGCAAAATATGACTATCAAAATTATATGGAATTAAGTTCCTTTATTGAACAGCTTCCAGAATTCCACAAAGATCAGTTCAAGGCCATAATCAACGAGGATCAATTGGTGGCTAAAATGTCTCTTCAATCTGCATTACACGCAGCTGACATGGCAGCACGTTCTATTTCCATGGCCACTGTTATGAGACAAGCTTCGTGACTGCATTCATCTGGCTTCCCTAAAGAGGTCCAAACCATGGTGGAGGACCTTCCTTTTGAATGGATGGAAGTTATTCACCAAGAAGATCAATGTTCTTCACATGTTGAACAATTTGTGGGAGACTCTTCAGAGCCTGGGGATATATATATACATGCTGGCCTACAAGAGAAAACACAGCCCTTAGCCACCGTTTGAGCCCCAGTCATCAAAATACATGTCTCAGTATTCACCATAAAGAGACTATGAAACACAGAGGAAGAAACAGAGGTTCTCTAGGCAAAAGCAATTGGGACCCCAACCAACTGCATCTCAACCATTCACATAGAAGCGTCAGTTTTGACAGGGTGGTTGAAGTGCCAATAGAACACTCTTCTTGCCACTTCTTCATGCTGGAAGACCTCACCCGTCCTTTCGCAGACTGCCTTACCCTGTTCTGCAGCACCTGGGAATGAATAACCTCTGACAAGTGGGTACTGGAGATTATCCAGAATGGATATGCTATCAATTTCTTCCCTCCCAACTCCCACACACCCTTCCCCATCCCTCTTAAGGGACCCTCCTCACAAGAATCTACTAAGTCAAGAGGTAAATCACCTCATCAGCGTAGGAGCTATAGAACCTGTGTCCATACAGCTCAAAAGGCAAAGGCTTCTACTCTCACTACTTCCTGATACCAAAGAAAACGGGAGGTTGAAGACCCCACACTGGTCCTCAGAGGACTCTACAAATATGTCAAAGTGCAGAAATTCAAGATGGTCACCGTATCAACAATCATTCCAGCACTAGAGGAAAGAGACTGGTTCTTGGCCCTGGACCTTCAAGATGCATACTTCCATATTTCCATCATACCGAGACACATGCGTTACTTCAGATTCATGCTGGGCCAGGACTACTACCAGTATAGGGTACTCCCTTTTGGCCACTCATTGGTCCCATATTCCCCAAGGTCCTTTAGGTAGTGGTGGCCCACTTACGCTCTCAAGGCATCGTGATTTGCCCTTACCTGGATGATTGCCTTCTCCGAGCACGGTGCTTCACAAAGGTCCAATGAGTCACTCTGGCCACATGGGATCTGTTTCTGAATCTGGGCCTACAGATCACTGAACAAAAATAAATCTTAACACCGGTACAGGCTAGAATTCATAGGAGCTGATCTCAACTTCACTGAGGCAAAAGTGCTCCTACCACATCATAAATTGCTCAGTCTCTCCTCGTTGATAGAGACAGTATGAACCAGCCCACAAATTTTGGTCAGACATTGCCTCCAGCTTCTGGGGCACATTAGTTATTGCTCATGCCAAATTACATAGGAGTTACCTCCAAGCATGGTTCAGTTCAATTTACAGGCCAAACAGAGACAACAGAAACAAACTTGTATCAATGCCTACTAGGATCAAGCGATTCTTGGACTGGTGGAAGGACCAGGCAAATTTCCATATGGGAATCCCATTTGCTCAGTTTTCCCTACTCCTGACCACATCAGTGCATCCCGCATAGGGTGGGGTGCTCATCTCCATGGTCAGACAACGCAGAGCAGATGGTCTCCAACAGAGACATGCCTTCACATCAACTTGCTTGAGCTCAGAGCAGTGAGATATGCATGTGCTCACTTCCTCCCACTGATCAAAGACATGCACACAAGGGTCATGACAGACAACATGGCCTACGTGTATTACGCAAAGTGGCAGGAAGGTGTCTCTGGTATCTCTGGAAGCTCTTCAGGTCTCATTCTCCGTGCATAGAGGCACTAAAACTATGGAACTGATGCATCTTCAAAACATCCTCATATCAGCGGCCTACCTACTGGAATACACAACACGATGGCTGACAGTCTCAGCTGCAAGTTCCCACAAAGCCATGAATGGGAGATATAGTCAGTGATACTTCACAAAATATTCTGACAGTGGGGGACACCGGTAATAGAGCAGTCTGAAGTGTCATCTCTGAAATAGTATAAGGTGACAACCTAGTTTATCTCACAACTTTTATATAATACTATGAGCTGGACATTTCTGCATTCCAGGATGCCTCATTTTGAGCACATGGCCCTTAAAGCAGCACTTTGGGTACTGTTTGGACATCTTCTAATTGTGCTGAATGCCTGTCATAGCACCTTTAGAAAAGAAACCTACACCAAGGAAAAATTACTCATTAGTAATTCTGCTTGCCATAATCTGCTCTTCTTCTGTTCTCCATCTCACCTTTCTCCCTTGAGAGGAAAGGTGCTGCTCCTATTCTATTCTTGCTTTATTTTCAATTCTTCTCTCTGCATGCATCTCTGGAAGCTCTTCAGTTGGAGGGAAGAGAGGAGACTGATTAGGGTTTATATAAATAAGGGAGAGATCTCACAACAAACAGTATTACCAGTAAGTAATTTTCTCTTAGCCATCCTTCCTTCAAGTAACCACCCTAAATTCTGAAGTTTGGTCTGACTGTTGAAAATTCCTTCTGGTTAGGCTGCTGTAGATGGAAATTGGAACATTTCTTTGTTTTTTTCCTCCAAGTCCCTCAATCCAAGCGGAGGCATTCCCGTTTGAGTTAATACTATCTGAGTATTTCCTTATGTATGGTGCATTTTTTTAATGGATTTTTTAGTCAGTAAGTTTTGCACTGACCAGAAACATCCATCCATCCCCTCTGAGAAATGTCATAAAAACTCAACTTCTTTCCTTTCACTATCAGCTCATAATAGTACTTACGTCAAAAGGCTGAACTAGCATACAGAGGATTTTGAAAAATTAAATTAACAGATTTGATTTTTGCCAATACCAATTTAATACTTAAATAAAACTTGTAATATTGAAACACCAGTAGTAGAACAAAAAATAGGAAAACCTTAAATGCAAAGTGAGGGATTGTACATACATAGCACAAATATTACGACTACACCCTAAAGAATGTCCATACATATATCAGAATGTAACTATACAGCAAGATCAAAGAGATGTCAAGTTTTAGAAGTTACAACAGGAGCTCTCAAGGCTGTTATTTAATCTGTTTTGTACCAGTTAATCATAAACATCCAAGAAGGCTGTCCAAATATTATAGGAGGGCCTTGATACTGTTATTGCATTGAAATCTAAACCTTTCAAGAGGGACAGGTTCACTCAAGACAGTTAATAAATTCCAGGGCCAGAAGGGACCACTGTAATAATCTAGTCCTAGAACGTATTTTTTTTTTTTTTAATTCCCATCTTGATTTAAACATTGTCAGTGATGGTGAATGCACCACAGCCCTTGGTAAATTTGTTCTAGTGGTTAATGACTCTCCCCAGTTTATCAACATCCTTCTTGAATTGTGGGCACCAGAATTGGATCCAGGATTCCAGCAGTGGTCACACCAGTGCCAAATCTAGAGGTAAAATAACCGGTCACCCCTACTCAAGATCTACTGCATCTCAGGATCGCATCAGGGTTTTGTTTTTTTTTTGTTTGTTTTTTTTTTGGACCCAGTATCACACTGGAAGCTTATGTTCAGCTGATGATCCACCATGACTCCCAAATCTTTTTCAGTGTTACTGCTTCCCAGGATGGAGTCCCTCATTCTGTTCCTAGAGGTATATGTTTATATTAAGCCAAATTAAAACATTGTTTGTCTGCACACAGTTTACCAAGCTATCTCGATTTAGTGAGCTATCCCCTTAATTATTTACCACGGCCCCAATTTTGTATCCTCTGCAAACTTTATTAGTGATGATTTTATGTTTTCTTTTGGGTCACTAATAAAAATATTATAGCATAGGGCCAAGAACCAATCCCTTCAGGACTCCACTAGCAACACACCCGATTGATAATGATTCCTCATTTAAAATTAGATTAAGACCTATCAGCCAATTTTTAATCCATTTAATGTGTGACATGTTAATTTTATATAGTTCTAGTTTTTAAATTGAAATGACATGCAATACCAAGTCAAACACCTTACAGAAACCTAAGAATATTACATCAATACTATTACCTTTATCAACCAAATTTGTAATCTCATAAAAAAATCAAGTTAGTTTGACAGGATCTATTTTCTATTAGTTGATTTCCATTAGTTACATTATCTTCCTTTAATTCTTTATTAATCAAGACCTGTATCCTGTATTATCTTACCCAGGATCAATCTCAGGCTAATGCCTATAATTATCTGGGTTACCCTGGTTACCCTTTTTAAAAATTGGCACATTAGTTTACAACAGAGACTATAATTCACTGTAGAACATTTCTACTTCAAGTCCAGTTTGGTTGGTTGGTTAGTTCCTTTGTACTAGACTTGCTATTATCCTTAACAACTTCGCATGACTCAAGAATAACTATGGATTCCCTATTAAGAATTAGACTGTCTAGCACCTCAGAAAGCATTGGTAGCTTGATAATTTGCAAACATCCAATGTCCCTCTTATGTAACTACTCAGTTATACCTAGCGGCACTCTTTGTTGCTTAAAAATCCTAATTTTTGTTTCTTTATTTTTAATTTTATTTCAAATTTTAGTTCTTCGTCATTTTTTTTTCCAGTCAGGAGGGCCTATGGGGCCCTATGGGGCCCTGTCTAGTGTAGGAGGAACCTATGCCAAGGTTCCCAGGTTTCAAACTTTCCTCAGGCTGCAGAAAGGCTATGCCTCTCAGTGACCCTTATGCACTGTCTAAAGTGTTTGGGTAAGGAATGTGGTAGAGATGAATGCTTCGTTTGTTGTGGGTTCAAGACCAGAACAAACAAGCTGAGGGAGGAGCATTTCCATTACATCTTGGTGGAGGCTGCCCTTCGACTCTCATCAGCATTGTCCATATAGGTGTCACTGTGTTTGCAACATTATGAAATTTCCGTTTTTTCAGATTGCTTGTTTAAAACTACACACACAGAAACTGTATCAAAATTGAATTGCCCATTATACGTTGAAGGAGAAACACTGTTTTTAAAGTGACCGATTCAAAAATCCAGGGAATACTTGTTATATTTAGGTGAATATTTAGAAATTTAAACAATATTGCCAATCACACATCTTGTATAAAAATCTAAATAAATGCTATGTTGTACATATACAAAGAACCTCCTAGTAAGAACTGTTCTTGATCACTGAGTGCTAGTTTTGGCATTGTTTCTACAAAGATGCTCAAACTGTCCTTCAGCTGTATACCACTGCTTCTGTACAGGTTTCCTGGCTTGTTAACTGAGCTTTCTTCATGTACTACTCATTATTCAGGAAAAAAATAAGCACCTTTGCTCTTTTTTTCCTCTTTGAAAGTTTCTAGACTCTTTTCCAGAATCTGTATCTTAGTCTTCCTAGTTTAGATCCCGTATGAATGATGGTAGTAACTTTGGAGTAGAAACCAAAGTTACCAATAGTGTTGAATGAAGGGAATCATTATGTAGTGAGCCTTATCAGCAGCTACAGATTGCTATGGCACTTGTACCCAGGCAGGAAATCCAGGAACACTTGTCTGTACAGTTCTCAACAACAAGTTGTTGTTTACTGTTATTTAAAAAGGCTCCAGTATCTCTGCTTGTGTTATAATACCAAGTTGGCAATAGCTATTACTCCCTAACATAGATAGAACAACAGAGAAAAGAGCTCCAATGCATATTTCTGTGAGGAAGGATATGATTGGATGCAAATACTTTCCAAATTCTTCTAGCTGGCTTGAAAGCAGACCAGTCTCTTAGCTGAAAGCAGTATTTACATCATTGCAAAAGTTCTGCATCTGCTATAACTCTTCTAAAAACATTTTTTTTGGTTTTGTTTTTGGAAGTTTTTAAAAAATGTATGTGATATTTCAGGCAAAACAATAAAACTAAAAGGCTCAGATGGATCTGCCTAATTCTAAGACCAACTGCCAATTTCTCCTTGCCCTCTAGAACATTCTGTTTCAGTTTCTTTCTGACCACATTCAGCTGAGGATCTGCTCCCCATCAGAGCTGCATCCATTTAGGCCAGTTCCAGCCTCCACTCCCCACTACAGATTTTGGTTTCCGTTTGGACAGTGTTTCTATATCCTTTGATTTGATCTTTTCCCATATAGTTTTCCAATGATCCTCACAGCCCCATTTTCCTTCAGTGCTTACAGTTGCGTGACTGAAGTCATCTTTGAGCTGTCTGTCCTTTTTTGAGGGAGGGAAGAATTCTCAGCCACTGCAGCTCACAAGGGTCATTGGTCTCATCATTTTCTTCAAGCATTGAAAATCCATAGTGCATTCAGCATGTCAGCATCCATAGTGCACTCAGCATGTCAGCATGTGAGCCTCAGTGCTTTGCCAGCAGGAATCGCCTTTTCATCATGCTGTGTTTTCAGGGTCTCAGTGCTTAAAGTATTATGTTTCATGTCAAAATTATTCACCTTCATCATGAGATTCTGTTTCTATTTTCTTGTCTTCTCTTCTAGATATGACTGAAATCTGTTCCGTGGTGAAGTCCTTAGTTTATTTCTTTGTTCCACAGAAGGTGTGCAGATTCCCATTAGCTCCCTTCAACAACTGCTTGATAATCAACTGGGTCATGCTGGGGAACACTTCTATCTTGCTTTCAAGAAATATGAGCTGTTTCTCCCACCAGTATCTTTTCACGTTGAAATTACTAGAACATGACGACTTTCAAATTATCCTGTCACTTAGAACTGAAAACATCCTCAGATCCTTTTGAGTTTAGTCACTTAAGTAACCTGAGGGTTATGTTAGATGAGCTTTTCCATTCTTAGTTAACTCAACTCCTGACTCATCTTTGAATGTGAATGCGCTAGTGCTGTCCAGTTGTTACTGCATTAGTATGTATCTAACTGCAAGAATTCAAACAAATGCTATTCTTAAGTGCAGTGAAAGAAAGAGTGTAACAGACCTTCTGTGTAACCCTATAGGTGAAACCCAGTTTTCACATTTTAGTGTAATATATCTGTCCCTGAGCAAGTCCTCAGTACATGTCTGTCCATCAGGGATTGTCAGTATTTGAGAATTTGTTTCATCACCTTTTGCACTAAGAGTTGTATCAAAAACAAAAGAACCCACTGGTATTGTCAGAAAGACTGGACATATTTACTGATATTTAATAGTTAATTTAATTTGCAGCAGAATCAGAAAAATATTGACATATTTCTACAAATGTTTTTGGGGTACTTTGAGGAAATGCTCTATTGCTATTCCCTTCTTGACGCCATTCCCACGTGGTAAATGAGAATTATTTTCATATTGGAACCTAGATTCCATTTGTCAAACTGGGTTGACATTGACATCTATGCTAAATAGAGACTTTTCCCCTCACAAAGGATTTTCCTCTTCTGAACTATTTGTCTGTGGCAAGAATGTTCTTATGGGCTCTTAAACTGGTCATTTGCCTCCAGTTTTTATGTCTGGTATAGTCAAGTCTGCCATACAGTCTAAGGTTTGAATTTTTGCTAACACAGTGGAATATATTTCTTTTTACAGAACTAGTTTGCAGTAAACACCTTACACTGCTCTCATTTTCAGGACTATTTAGCTCTGCCTCTGACTGTTCAATATCTCCCTCAACTCTCTAACCAGTTTTTGTAGATGAGGATTTTTAAAATGTCTACATTTCTCTGAGATATATGAAACTGTCTGTACAAATGATTAGAGAAATCTAGAGATTTGTGTAGACGCTCCTTGTGCTTTTTAGTCTTCAAGAGTGGGACTCCATTTAGTCCAGGGGATCTTTAGAGAAGAGATAATTATCTGTAATTCTCCATCTTGGGAGATATAATTTGACTGGATTCTTAGTCGGAGTTGGGGATGACATAACATTTCAGTGACTTTTTCTTTTCCTGATGGCCCCATCTTGCCATATACATATTCTTTTTGTGTTTATTATATTTAAAATTTGCTGCCTGCTCATCAAGGAATTGAAACAGAAAGTTCCATAGGGCCCTGAGGCACTGGCAGTTGATCTTAGAGTGAAGCTGGTGTTGCGTGTCTCTCAAAAGGTCAAACATCTGATAGCTGGGAAAGTTTGGGCCTGTCTTTTACTAGGCAGCTGAGACTAAGAAGAAGGAATCTAGTCAAACAAGGTCTTTGGAGAAGCAAAATTACAGATAGATAACTGTCCCATGCAGAATAAAACTGTTTATTATTATTATTATTATTTATGTATTTGTATTACGATAGTGCTTAGATTGCTAGTTGTGCACCAGGTCCCCATAGTAATCTACATACCACTCTTGTAGACAAGTGACACAGGAGCTAAATTCCATTTTCATAAGTTATTTAGGAGCTTAAATCCCATCAAATCCCTTTTAATGAGACTTAAATCTTTTCTGAAAATGGGATTTAGATGAGTAAGTAATGCTTTAAAAAATTTTACCGTTAGTCAGTAAATAAAAAAAAAAAAGTTTAGAAGTAGGTCCAGGTATTACACCTGTTCCTGAAACCCTCTGTTAATTTTTATGGTTATTACAATGTTTTAAAATATTTTTATCTTCCCTGCTGTTCTGGGACTGAATGATTTATGCTTTGTAAAGTTCACTGATACCCTGATGAACTTCCTAAGGATGTGGGAGCCCTTGATACTGTTAGGAAATTTGCCAAATTATTATGTAAGTCATATCATCTCTTTATTACTGAATGCTGAGTCTCTGTCAGCATTACCTTACACAGAAATCCGCTCTGTCATGTCAAAACCAACCTTGCAAGAAGACAAAAAGTTGACCAAGATGATGATGATGTTGAGCAGCTTCCAAGGAAGTGTAGCCAAGAGAGTAGTGTGTACACACACAATTTCTGCAAAAATACTCCAATAATTATTTGTGGATGCCCTGGCATCTGTGAGCTTTCCATGTAGATCCTGAGACAGCTCTTGGTTTGGAGGGTGAAACACTCCAACCACTTTGTGGGAAGGCAGCGGGTATTAGGGCCACATAATTTTCTGCTCAAGTTCATCCAACTTGACTTTTTTATCCCCCTTATGTCTGTTAAAATTCAAAAATAAGTTATTTGTAAATTGGCTTTGTAAGGCAACATTATGGAAATTATCTGAATATCATTGCTAAGCCAGGTGAGCCATTTAAAAATGCAAATAACTTAAGATACCATGAATTTAGCTGATGAAGAGCAAACTGTTGATTGATTTATTAGAATCTTTTGCTGATTAGTAATTGCCTCAAATATTATTTTTGAGATTTAAGCTATCATGTTTTTAATACATGATCTGAACATATTTCTGTATATCTATAAAAATCTATAATAAGCATTTTTACTTTATTAGTTCCAACCTTCCAGCAGATAACAGAAGGCCAGTTGCTGAGCATTTTTTGTTTTATAGACACTATTTGGATTTGCTACTTTGTTGATATTGTTGATGACTTGATTTATATAATGTGTCAGTTTCATGGACTTCCTTCAGTTTTGGATTTTTTTCTCCTGGACTTTGAATTTTGAGGCATTGGGACATCAAAATGCCCTGCAGAGTTGCTAACTTACAGCCTCACATCTTGACTTTACAATTATATTAATCAATATGGCAAAGGGAATAATCCTAAAGTTGGAAGATTTGAATCTCAACTTTGCCTCAAATTTGATTATGGTTTTCAGGGTAAATATTCTACACTCAAGGGCCTATAAGAGCTGCTAGAAGTTAACCCCATTTACAATTTAACAACAATAGAAATATTCAGGTTCCCCCTAAAAAGTCATCAAAGGTACATCAAAACATTGGGAGTGTCTACAGATAGAGCAGTGTTTTAGCTCTCTTCTTCATAATTTACCCATGGTGTCGGGGGGAAGGCAGAATAATGGATTGCTAGTAAACCTGATTGCCATTTCTAATACGGCTGCCTCCTTGAACATAATACTTTTTGATAACCGTGTTTTAGTATCCCAAGTATGTGATCATCAGTACAGTGATGCTGAAAAATGACCATTCTATGGGCATGGTACTACTAAAACTGCTGCAGTTATACAAATTGCTAAAGAGAGGTCAGAAGCAATGCACTTAATACTTGTAAAGTTATTAGTTACATAATTGGATTTTAGAGTCTTTAATTCATAACAACTGCCTGTTTCTTAGAAATGAGTATTATCTTTCTTAGGCAAAATGCAAGTATTCAATTTCTAATAAATCCAAAATTTAAAGACCCCACTCTCTCTGATGATGTCCTTTCTCCTTAATAATTTATTTTATATGACTTGTCTGTACACAAAATTGTATCACTTTAATTATACCACTATAAGTACAAACCCCTCGTGCTGATGCAGTTACACTATTATAAAGGTGCTTTATACTGATATCTATTCCCCTACAAAAAGTAGAATAAGCTATTCCAGTGTAAGACACATTTATACTGAAGTAACTGCATCCACACTAAGGGTATTACTGATTACAATTTTTTTGGTTAAAAAAAAATTGCACTCCTAATCAAAATAGTTATGCCAGTATAAAAACTGTGTAGACTAGATCAGTTTACCACATGGCATGTGTTGTGAACATGAACTTGATGTTGTATTCATCCCAAAAGGGAACTAAGAAGGTTATGAACATATGATATTGGGATTATAATATAAATTTTAGTATAATCTGAACTGCTACATTCATTAACTGCAAATGTGGTAAACATAATTAAGAAACAAAATGAATACACTGGTTAGTGTATTGCCCACCTATCACAGAGATTAAAGTACCATGATTTTCCAAATGTCTTTTAAAATTGTGTATAGATTCTCCATTCCTGCCTCTACACTTGATATTGGGGAAGTCCATTAGGACAGTGCCATTTTAGGCAAGACAGTGCTCTTCTACCAGCAATAGGACAAAGCAGTAGGTAGTGTCAATGCAGTATTGTGTCCTGAACAAACACACACATATAAAAATTGTCATTAAGACTGCATCATCATTGATGTACACAAGGGGGCTAAATTAAAGTTGCACGAGTAACCTCATTCTGGCATTACCTAACTTTTGAGTGTTTGACTTTGCAACTGTAACTTTAACTTTGTTTTTTCTTTGTAATTTCCTACATCTTTTAAAAAGTAAAAGGAAACAGATAGAAATTCCATCATGTAGAACCATATTTCATCATTTGCATAAGTCATCACCGGGGTGGATTCACAGCACAGAACTCTATAACTTGAGCTAAAGGAGTAATTGGTAACAATAGTAAGCTGTTATCCTCTGTGGACCAGCCACTAGAGAAGAACATGACACATACTTTGCCAGTGGTTTATACAACTTTTTACTAGAGAGCAGAGAAATGTTTGGAATCCTAACTGCACAAAATCCTGATTTCTGTTCCCGGCTTGGGGAGAGAGGGAAATGAAATGGAATGAGTCCTAATACTTACAGAGAGCACAGACAAGTGTTTTAGATTTGCCACATTCATTCTGAAATGCAGTGAAATCAAGGGAATGAGAATTCCCATATCAGAGATTTGGATTCTTCTCCCAACCCTGCCAGAAGTGACTTTGAGCAATCTCTCTGACCTCGTTTGTAAAATGAGTGAATGATACTTGCTTATCTCCTAAGGCAAGGGCATGGCATATTGCTCAATAGCAAGGGCTGTGAAGTGCACAGACTAGAACTTCTAGTTTCCCCTTGTCTCCCAAGAAGTGCATCTTCCCCGAAATCAAAAAGGTGGGGTGGCAGCTTCTGGTGCTGCTATATTCTCTGTTCAGAGCTCTGTGCCTACCATGCCTGAGGCTCATTTGGTGGCTAGAAGCATGCTCAGTGCAGATGGCATTTAGTCAGATCTCTTCTGAGTGAAGCATGCTCAGTGCAGATGGAATTTGCGGAGATTTTTAGTAGCTAGCTTCTAACAAGCTCTACTGAGCATGACAAATTTGAACTTGAAATAAGACACAGTTTCCTAGCAGTGAGGGTATTTAAACATTGGAACAACTTGATGGTGATAAGGTGGATTTATTATCACTTGGCGTCTTTAAAATAAGATTAGATATCTTTCTTAAAGATATGCTTTAATCCAGTTTTGAGCTAGATATTCTTGATGGTCCTTTCTGGCCTTGGAATCTATGAATCCCAAATTCATCTCTTTCCTTCATGGGCCATAGGGTAAACGGGATAGCCGGCAGTGCCCTCAACATGCTCAGAACACTTGCAGCTCTGCATTAAGACTGATAACTGTTATCAAATATCATGTATCAGGGCTTCAGCCAGTCCCCTGAAGGGGTCAGAAAGGAATATTTTTCTCTGATGCTCGGTTGGCCAGATATATTCTGGGTTTTTTTTACTTCCTTTGAAGCATCAGAGATTGGCCATAGTTGGAGACAGGACATGGACAGATGGACTAGTGTTCTGAGGTGGCATAGGGAAGTTGCTTTAATTAATCCGGCTGGTGTGTCTTGCTCTCACACTCAAGGTCAAACTGATTGCCAGATTTGGGTTTGTGAAGGAATTTTCCCTAGGTCAAATTGGCAGAAAACCCTTAGGGGCTTTTCACCTTCCTTTGCTTCGGAGCATGGATTGCCTGATGTTATGCACAATTAGAGTGAAATCCTCACTTCACTGAAGTCAATGAAAGTTTTGCCTTTGACTTAAATAGAGCCAGGATTTCATCCAAAGTTTGGCAAAGTTTTGAAAACTAAACACAGTGGAGCTTATAATAGAAATTGTTAGGCCACTGTAAGTATAGTTGGTGTTACTACCACCTCTTCTTATACTAATTGCACACAATTCTAACAAGTTGTTCACACGCTTTTATTTTCCTTACTTCCATTCAGCTAGAATCTTGAAATTTGGAGAACTCACAATGGGCTCTGGAAAACAGAAATGTCCCCAAGTTAACTGGGATTTCTGACAAGTTTTAATGTGTTAGAAAAGATCATAATTCATTTTATTGGCCTTCTATCAATCAAGAGTCCTTACATTTCTATTAGCTGTAATAATATACAAAAGTTATCACAGTGTCTTCCATGAGGCAGTCATCTTAATGATGAGGCCTCCTAATTTGGAGCAGTTCAATTTAGCAGATTCCACCACATTAATTTCCATATTAGTGCATGTAGATATCCTATACATCCGGACAGGATTCTTACTGAGTCTTTGCTCCTTAGGATACTGTCATGACTCCCCTAGCTCAGAGGGAACTCTTGAGGATAGCAATAGTGCTGGTTTTTTATCACATTCATGACCAATTACATCTGTACTGATTGAAGAAAATGCAAACAAAGTGCTAGACACCAGTTTATTAGTTAGGGTAGAACACAACATATTTTTCTGTGCGATTAGCTTATGCTATACAGTAAATTTGCTTTGTTCCCCAACTCTTTCTTGCTGCTTCAGCCTCCTTTGTATTCCCACTGCTGCTTCTCTTGTTCCCAGCAGGAAATTTCCTGGCTCTTTACAGTTTTTCAGATCTCTTGTTGCTGCTTCTTTAGGCTCTTTAGTTTTCTTTCCTGTTTTTTATTTCTATACTAATGTGTTAGTTCTTTATTAATAATCCTTATAGGAATGATGCTTATTCTCCACCACTCGCTCCTCACCACTGTTCTTTTATCTGTTCTCTTCTGTCCAATATTATGTCTAAGTTTACCAGTCTTTTGGGGCAGTGACAGTCTCAGAGCCATAGTTTCTTTTCTATGATCTCAGAAGTGCCTACCACACTGTAAGCACCATATAAGTTATAATACTCATACAAGATTAAAACATTTTTTAGGTCTTTGCCCAGGTCTGCAATGTATGCAGTTGCAACGAGAGAGACATGGACTCATAGCCTTATCAGTAACTCAAATTTCTTGGTCAATTTTCACCATTTCAAATCAACCACCTATTAAATAAAACACTTCATTTTAAAATGAATTTTACTTTTTTAAAGAAACTGCATGAATTTCCTTATAAAACAGTTTTTAATGCAAGATATCTTTCCTGAATTCTTCCTGTTGTGCTCCAAGAAGCATGAGTTCATGTTTATGGACTATGTCACAAATGTTAGCATAATTTAAACAGGGTGTGGCATAATTAGTAAGAGAAAACACTGTAGTACAGTCCTGGCTAACCAGTTCCAATTGAATGCATGTACACTCCCAGTTTCATTAACTGAGTTTAAAGATAATTTAAAAAAGATAAAAAGAAAGGGGAAGCGAAATAAAATATCTGCACAAGATTATCCTATTTGTTCATTGCCATTGCAGCTATAGGACCAGATCCTCAGCTGCTTTAATGGTCTGCCTATAGTTGTAGATCTAATCCTTCGTGCATAGTCACATCTGTGATTCATACTGGTGGTAATAATGTTTTAGTAGTACCCTCTGTGGGAGGTGAATGAGAATGAATCTCTTGCTGGACAACTGATTGGGACATTGTTTCATCAGTCAGAAGCATGCCAGTCACCAGATTTGTCCATTTAGCCCCAGAGGATATGAATAAAATGATAGTATCTGTAGGCAGGAAGTAATTCTGGTTCCCAACTGGTGATCACCTTACCCTTTCCACCTTCCCGTTTGACTTTGGTTGTGATGTTGAGGGCAAGCACGTTCTATTTTCTTGTTGGCATGGTTGTTTTGTGCAAGTTGTAGTGCTTTTTAATATGTTTAGAATTTTAACTGATCACTAGTTTGGAGGATAGGAAAATTACTCTGTAGTTGTGATACTATATGGGGTAGGATTCACTTTTCCACCTGTGAGATTCTCACACTTTTCTTATGCCTTTTTTGGCTTCTAGGACATGCAGGCCTGTTGGGGAGTTTGTGATGCTGCTTTCTTTGGAATTTTGAGTTCCTATCTTTCTAGTTTAGTAATGTATACTGCACTTATTACCATGGTATCTGAGCAACTCTGTTTGGCAGGAGTTCTTTGTTATATAGGTGCATTTTTGCTACAGTTTTTGCCAACCAAAACATTGGATAAGTGGAACATGGTATATAGTAAGTGTTTAGATGTAGGGAGGGCTTTAGTATCAAGTACAAGTTTAAGATACGCATCTGAGTCCATTTTTTTGCAGGGGAAGAAAGCTGGTTTGGGGATTTTGGGTTCGGGCTGAATCCCATTGGTTCAGAATTCATTTGAAACCCCTTTAGTTTGAAGTCTAATAGAGCCATGGAAGGAAGGATGGAACATCATTCAGTAGGTTTTGTTCCCGGGTTAACAACTATTGGGCTTTCTGTCTTGGTTAACTATTGAAAATAAAAGTTGTATGCTTCACCTAGATGATGCAGTGTCATTATGAATTAACCTCATAGTGGCAGCATCCATATGTTTTATTTAATAAAACAAGTCAATATATTATTGTATTCCTAGTCATGCCATGTCTACACTGCAACGTTTGGTCAATGCAAATTACGTTGGCATACATCTGCTGACTTCTACATATGGCTCAGGCACGCACACACTGAGTACTTGTATTGGCACAGCACATACTCACTACAAGTGCTTGTGTCGATATAATATGTGATGCACTGTGGGTAGGCAGCCCAGTGTATCCTGCGCTACTGTCTGACTCCAGGCTTTGTGGAATATCAGCAATTAACCCTGGGAGTTCTGAGAGCTAGGGGTCAAATTGTCACCATCTCTCTTTCTCTGTCCAATCATGCTTTCCACATCCCATAATTTTCACATTTAAAAAAAAAAAAAACTCCCACAGTCCTGTTCACTGCTTTTTGGCCTGTCCCATCTCTCTGTCAGAAGCCTGGACTCTGCAGCTCAGCACGATTCTCATGAACATAGCTAGTACAAGACACATGATTTACCTTTATTTGCAGAACATGAAAAAGTGCTCGTATACCCAGGTTTGCGATGAGGAACATGAATAGATGTTCAAACACAATAGCTGTATGCTGCTAGAGACAGTGAAGAAAATGCCAGGTTGCTGCACATATTCATGGAGCCGCTCCACTTATGGGCCCGAGAAATGGACACTGATTGATGGGATCACATCATAATGTAGGTTTGCGATGATGAGCATTGGCTGCAGAACCTAAATGCTGCATTCCTGGATATGTGTGCTGAACTCACCCCAGATCTCCAGTACAGGGACACCAGAATGGGAGCTGCACTGACAGTGGAAAAGCAAGTGGAAATCATGCTCTGGAAACTTACAATATCATATTGCTCTTGGTCAGTGCGTAATCTGTTTGGAGTTGAAAAATCCACAAGGGTGGCCATTGTCATCCAAGTGTGTGAATCCACCTTCCATTACACAGGACTGCAACTCTGGGAAAGGTACAGGCAATAGTGGATGGATTTGCAGCATTGGGGTTCCTGAACTGTAGTGGGGCAATAGAAGGCATGAATATCCCTAGTTTGGTGCCAGCCCACCTTGCTATTGAGTACATTAACAGAAACATATATTTTTCCATGGTAATGCAAGCACTAGTGGTCTCTCCCTCAGATGCCTGTGAAATGTCCACAGTTGTCTGTGGAGTGCTGGGGGGTGGGGGCATGTGGGGTGCTGGTATGGTCACTGACAAGTATGCCATGCAGTTTGTTGTAAAAGCAGCAGGTCTGCAGGACAGCCCCAGCCCTCCTTCACCTTCTGGTATCTCTACTGAAGTTCCTTCGCTTTCACATGGCACTTCTGCTCATCCCTGTCATCCCACTGTTTCAGCATCCTCTGTGCAATCTGCAAACAGATGTTGATATTTCTATGGCTGTTGCATAGATGTGCTTGCACAGCCTCTTCTCTCCACAGGCCTAGTAGATCCAAGACATCTTGCTTGCTTCGGGCAGGAGCATGTCTAAACCTGTGCACTTGGAGCCAGCAGGGCAATCAGGAAAAGGCATTTAAAAAACATGCAGGGTGTTTTAATGGGGAGAGGACGGGGGTTTCCAGTCTCTGAGCCTTGGGCAATAGAGTTCAAAATTGTGACTGGACTGACCACTGTCACAGGGACAGGGGCATTGAGGGACAGTTGCCTGAGGACTGTTAGCGTTGATGCAGTCATTTAGTGTCTACACTTGCACTGCGTTAAACTAAGTAGGTAGACTGTGACTGTGGTGTCACTCCGGGAATTGGTGTTATTGCATCACTCTAATGGGGCACTTATGTTGTCAGGAGACAAATTTTGTTATAGTCACATTCACAACTAGGTTAATGCAAGCTGACTCATATCGACCTAACTTTATACTGTAGGCCAGGCCTTAGAATATCTTCCTTATGGGATCCATATTAATATAAACTCATCTTCTTAGCAAAAGAAAAAATATTCTCTCTCCGCAAAGTTAGCTCCTCACCATGAGCAAATTAAAGAAATTACAGTGATGGAAAAGCTCACAGAATCCATGAAAATAGAAAAGGAATTGAAAATGCCTCCATGTGCCGCAGAAGTGAGAATAAAGGTGACAAACAGAATGAGACCCATTATGACACATACCCTTTATATGCTATCCATTCAACCACTGACCCAAGACCAACACCCTGCATTCTGTTACAAAAGTATAGTCACAGTTCCACCCTCTGGAGGTCTAAGCACACAACATCTTTGAACCTGAAGAAGTAGACTGAAAATTCACTAAACAAATTAAAGACTGGAGATAAAGAGCTGAACTCAGGCAAATCTATTTTATGCAAAGGGTAATAAACATGGAATAAGTTACCAGGGAAAGCAATTGGAACTAATAGAACAAATGATTTCTAGAGACATCTTGATTAGTGTGTGGAGAACAGAAGCCAAAGGGCAATTGTAAAGACTGGTGGAAAAGCAGAAGGCAAGAATTAAGCTATGTGAAGTAAGGGCAGGCATGATGAATTAGGTGGCATTTTCCTGTATCTATCACTGATTGTTATGACACAACGTTTTAGATAATAAAATAACATTTTGACAAAACTGAGGATGGAACAGGCCCTGTGTATCAGCCAAAATTAAAGGGACAGGATACAGAATGATCTTTTGCAGCTATGGCTCAATCCCAAATTCCAATCTGAGGGAGAGGCAGGAAACTCATTTTCATATATTTCTTCATTGTGCCTGGCTCTTGCCCTGGCCTTGCCTCTCCTCATCCCTGAGAGACCTTCCTCTTCCTTCACTTCATCTAATACTGGTTCCCTATCCCTGAGACACTTCTGCTTCACTGGCCTTTTCATCCCCCAGGGTGATCATCTGCACTTCAAGGGAATAAAGAAAAACTACAAACAAATACAGCACAAAGCTTACTTTTGAAGCATTGTGTCAAAATATTTTATTCATGGTAGAGATCTGTACATTTGTTTGATAGTATATATGATCTCTTGTGTGATTGTTGAAAACTATCTCATGCTTTTTTACTGGATGCAGGTCTGAAGCACAAAATAAAGATGTCCTTAAAATGGGATGGGTTGTTACCCTGAAACCAAGACTAGGTTCCTAACCCCACTCCTCTCCAATTACTGCTTCTTCTTTCATCTTGTCCCAAGAGACTCCTAGAAACCCTTCCCCATGGTTACTCCTTTTCCCTTTCAAACTAATTGATGTGTGTTTATATTCTCCAACCCAACTCCACCTATTGCTGCTTCCTTCACAAGAGAGAACCCGTGAGGAGGTGCCAAGTAGTGAGCTGACCCCTTCACAACAACTCACAGTCACTTTCATCCTCCTCATTCAAATTCCACCCTCTGCAGCTTTGAGTGACACTGACTCAAAACCAGTGTCACTTTCTTGTCATTCACAGACACTCCCTCCCACATATACCTGCTCCATGCCACTGCGTGCTCTTGAGCACAAGGCAGCAATGCTGAAGCAACTTAGGCTTCTCGGCCCTGTAGCAAAATGGCTGCACTAGGGAGTGGACAGCGGACTGTTCTCTGGTGCTTTAAGGTGCCCCTCTCTCTCTTCCAGCCAGAAGACTCGATGGAGGGGACGAGGTGAGCCTTACCTGTACCTGGGGTGGGGAGTCCAGCACAGACCCTTGTGACAGAGGTTTCTAGGTGGTGTGGGCTGAGAGTAGGAGAGAGCTAGGTAAAAGGGAGGGAAGGTGCTTGAGGCAGTTTGTGCCTTGCAGAGTGGCTGCATAGCCTGAAGACATATGTGGGAGGGTACTAGAGGATGCTGTGGACCAGCTGGGGCCTGTTCTTCTATTTGAATGTTAGCAATGTTGGGGGCTGGCTACCTGTGCATGCTGAATAGTGCACTGGCTAATTGGTACTATACAGGATGTAGATTTGTAATGTTACACTGATAGTTGGCATGGTTTTTATTTTATTCCTTTAAAATACTTAAAAACAAGACAAGAAGCATTTAAGAGACAGAGAGATTGTTGTTTTACTTGGTAATGTTGCAAGTGGGATGGGGAAAAGTGGAAAACATACAGTACACTGTAATCCTAGAGGCCTGATGGAATTTGCCACAGAAAGAACATAATGTGACCACGGAGGAAGGTCTTGTGAAAACAAAACCACAACTGCCTGAGCTCATTTCTCACAACAAGCAGATGGATGGAGTTTGGATTTTCTTTTGATTTTTAGTAAAGAATTTGACATGTCAACACAGAAAACTTACTGAGATAAGAAGAATGTATAGTTTGAATTATCAGTAGAAATGATGAATTAATGAAGAGGCAAAAGGATGAACAGTTGTGGTACATTGAATTGTGAAGCTGTGCCAAGTAGGGTTCTTAAAGGCTTGTTTCGGGGGCTGTATTATTCAGCACATTCATTAATGATCTTGAAGGGAAGGTTAATTTGATATTGATCAGATTTACAAATGGCAAAACTATAAGTAAGCATGATTCATTAAAAACACTGAGGGGAGGTGGTAGTTTCATAGACATTGAACAAAACTGAAATGAGGTTTAATGTAAAGAAGGGCAAGATAGTTGTAAAGATAATGGGCAAGTAGATATATTCAGGACAGAATAATTGGCAACACCACTACAGATTAGGGGAGCACTATTTAGAAAACAGTTTGAGAGAGAGATTTGGGGATAATGGTAAATAGTCATCTGACTATCGCTGCATAGTATGATGCCACTGCAAGAAATGTCCATGCTTTTCTGAGCTGTGTAGTTAAGATTACAGCTGGAATACTGATACATGCTGGTAAGTACAATATTTTTGCCCCTTTCCTGAGGAGAAGTAGATTTTGGGACCTTGCAGGTCAGTTTCCCGTTTGGATCAGAAATGGACACACAGTCAGAGTACTAGTGAAATTTGTTTGTTCACGGAATGTACACACGTCCTGTTTCCTTTAACAGAAGTGGTGACATACTGCACACAAGTCTCGCTTACAGAAACCTCAGATAAAGCAATATCACTTATAAGGAATGATTATGGAAATGGAACTTAATGGCATATGGGGAAGAAGGTTATGATAACTATACAAATATTTAAACAACTTAAAAGAGGGGAAAGGACTATTTACATTGGATACTATGAAATTATGAAACTATGGATTAAAGGGGAATTTTAACGTGGAAATTAGGAAAAACTGTCTTATGAGAAGTACAATAAAAGGGTAATCCTATAACTGAATCATGGGACGACCCCTGCACTGGTATGGAGCCCATCAAAGTCAATGAGGCTGTATGCGAATTTAGTAGTTGTTCCATGCTAAGCTCATTGCAAGGTCAGGGGCCTAGTTACTAATTCATAGTGTTTCACACAGATGAAAGGAAATATAATATAATATTGAATCAAGGACAGTAGTGTGATGGAAAATATATGCATATATACTTGAACAGCTAAGTAATTGCTCATGGTTACTATCAGAAGTTCTTATGCAATGTAATAATTTTTGCCTGAATAATGGCATATTGTTTATGGTTCTCTTTGTCATTTGAATACACAAATCTTCTTGTTGACGCTGTTATTTTAACTAATTAAACAGGGTTTAATTTTCTCATTTTCTGTTCATTAACACAGCAATGGTCTCTGCAACTAAAAGGAAAATCTAGGTGACAATCTTATTTTGCCAGTGTCTAGACAGATACATTGAACAGAGTTGTTAATATTACTTTGAAAATGGATACTATTACAAATGCCTGACTAAAAGTTATTCAGTTTTTTGTGTGCTTGTCCATACATATTTGACACCTTAGTGCACATGCACTCCATGCTCTCGAGATCAGATTTTCTTGGCAAGTGGTGTTTGTTGAGACTGTACCTGTGCCTTGATTGTCCTCGCACCCCTGCCTCCCAAAGGCATAAAAGTCAGAGCAGACCCAACAGCTACCCAGTTTCTTCTCACTGGCCACAGCTGTGAGATCTGAGAGAACAGTGTTCCTGGCTCTTGCACTGGTGAACTTTAACCAAACGTTTTTTGTGTAGTATACTAGTTAGGATAATCTGTTTAACAGGCTTCTATTCGGGTAAATTTTTTTCTCTTTTTTTGTTCATTCAGTCTCACGTATCTCCTGGTTTTATATATGGTCATTCCTGTGAGGCAGCTATACTCCTCACTGATGGATATTCAAAATACCTAGCTAGGGTAAGAAGTGCTTATATAGCCTATCACAACATAGGGGGAAATGGAACGAACAAACATTTTCACTTATTGAAGATTACAGTGCATATCCTACTTGTGTTGTGGTTTTTGGTTTTTTTTGCTCTGTCTCACGAATCGTGCAAATCATCCCAATCTCATTAAAATAACCTTTTCCCCCCAAGGTTTTGGGACATATCCTCGGCTGGTTTAAATAAGTGTGGTTCCACTGATCTGGTCCTAAATGCATGTTCTCCAAATATTCATCTCCCAGAATTATATATGTGTATTAAAATCATGAGTCTCTAGCCACTTTCCATCAGCATGACAAAGCAAAGGAAGATTTCTTCTTGTTGGCTGCTTTCCCTAATGAACTTAGCACCACTGACTACACTAATGTGGCTATTACAGGCTCTTCCAACAATAAGAAGGTTTTATTTAAACAGAAAACACCACAGGATCTGAATATACAAGTTATGTGTGATGCCAGTAACAACATCATCATTAATGTAGTCGTCAAGTAGAAATGGTCCAGCCATGATACTTACACACTGCAGCTGTTTCAGACTATCCAACTAATCAAGACATTCTACCTGGAACAGTGGTTTTTGCAGGTTCCTAGCTAGAGTAATAATAGGGTTACATTTTCAAACACTAGCATATTGCCCCCTTTTCTGCTAGGGCCTGAGCACTTCTGAAAAGTACTGAGACTTTCAACTCCTATTGTCTTTAAGAAGTACTCAGCACCTTAAAGGCCTGAGCCAATAATTTTCAGTGTGGGAAAAGACACTGCTTAGCTGAGCCAAATGAACTTTTTGTAGCTGCAAATTTAACCCTTTTTCTGATCACAAGTTCTGAGAAGACTGTGGCTTTTATGAACGCGTTCAGTATTCAGAATTTTTGGAAGACTGGTTTATGCAAATAGATTTTGGCCAATGGATATCTCACAAACTGTTTGTCGTGACTGTTGCTTTGAGTATTTGCTATTTATAATTCACTATTCACTCTTGCTTAAAACAACAAAACAAAACAACCAACCAACCAAAAAGCTTTTGTCTTCTCTTCTTGATAAATTTCACAGACTACTCCTTGCAGTGGGCATTCTTACCAAGGCTACCTCTACAGCTGGAGGTGGGGTGTGTGTTCCCAGCTCATGTAGATATATCCAAGCCAGCTCTGCTCGATCTATTGTGCTAAAAATATCAGTGTAGCATAGGGAGCTGGCTTGGGATAGCTGCCTCAGTATGTATCCGGGAAGGCTGGGCAGATAAATACTTGGGTGGCTAGCTTGAGCCACCACCCATGCTACCCTGGCTACATTGATATTTTTAGCACACTAGCTAGAGGAGAGCTAGCATGAGTACATCTACATACCTGGGAATCACACCCCCATCTCCAAGCATAGATGTAGCCTTTATGTATTCTGTATTTCAACTGGTTCATTGACTTCCAAGAGCAGAGGGTGACATGACTTGTGTAAATTTCTTCATGAGAGATGCAGGCACTATGTGAAACATAACTAATGGATGACATAGGATTCTGTTGCCACTGAACTGCAAGGAGTAGTCTGTGAAATTTATCAAGAAGAGCAGACAGTCAATTTATTCAAAACAGCACACTTTTCTGAGCAGAGTCTGCCATTGAAGAAGTACGTGGGGTTGTGATGACAGAATATCACACTCCTAGTATGGTGGTATCCATGTTAGCAGTGTCCCCTGGCCTTGTTATGGACACCTAAATAGACCCATTCTCTTGCTACTGCCACCTTTCTCCTTCCTTGCATCTGTTGATTGATCAGTGCGGGGTGGGGGAAAACAAATGAGACAGCAGGGGGATGTATGCTGGGGGAATCCAGCATCTCCACTCTTTCCTCGTCTCTCCCTACTCATTCCCTCTGTGCCCTGATATGCACAGCTCATTAAGCCCTCCGTTCCACAGAGGGTATGCAATCCCTCACTGTACTATGTGGGATCTCTAAATCTGGCCCCCCTGTTGTATAAAAGAATTGTACTGATTCCACTAGGGGGCTTTTCACAGTTCCATATTAGGAATAAAATTTGCATGAAAAAACAAAATGTGCTCCTTTCCCTACACTTCAGGTGCATTGTTGTCTTCTCCCAGCGGCCTGTTTTTAAGGACAATAATAGAAATACTAGTAGGGGAAAAAGAAAGCAATTTCCCATTCTTCCCCTTGAGGTGAGCTGTATAAAAATGGGCTTATTTTGTTAGAGTTCAGCATAAGTGCTTTTCAATATACGAGATATACTTTTGCACAGATCCAATGTACTCCACCAAATCAACCTCCCACTCAATTCAATTAATGTTTTCCCCCCTGTGTCTAAGAAAACTACAGGGAGCTAGGTTTGGGTATAAAAACACAGAATGTAAGATTAAATAGTCTATAGAGATTATCAAAGGAGAGTCTATTTTAATAACCTCCTCTGATTGCTGTGCATGAGACGTGGAAGTAGGGGGGGTTTAATCTCAATGCAGGTGCCTGGGCAATTATAATCAGAATTGAGCAGGAATATTGGTCAATAGGATCTGCACTACTCAGGCTAGTGAGAGGACTGTAACAGGAATTAAGTCTCAGGACTTTAGGGAAGGAAACCATCTGAAAAGAATAATCAACCACATTGGTATGGAGTCTCAAATTCAGAGAGAGAACTGTTTTTAACAAAAAACAGCAGTAAATTCATAGAGACCTAGATTATCGTTATGTAGGCAGGAAAGAAATGTTTGATTCCATCCTCATTATTGTTTTGTTTAGTTAATTTTTACTTTGTCTTTGTGATATTTATAGCAGGTGCCAATGTGAAAGGAAAGAAGCTGTTCAGTCTATCCTTCCTCATACTCAGCATTGATTCCTATAAATTGGTGCAGCATACAGAAAAGGTTTCATTAATTTTAGACAGGTCATGGGTTGTGGAAACACATAGGGTGTTAATTGAAAATATCAGTCTGCAGGTCTTTCTCCTTTTTAATTTCGCACGCTAAAAGCTGGATGAGTTTTTCTTTTTTGTCACATAATGCATGTCTAGTGTGGTTTTTTTTTTTTTTAATTAAATTTGGGCTGCTGAGTGGTTGAGGCATTACATAGAAACCTGTCTTAAAGCTTTTGATTGTTTGGCCTTTTTTTCATGCCCACATCTTCTATGTATGTTATTTAGGATGAAAAGATTAAATGTGAGTAATTTAGGTTCAGCTGTCCAACCTATTAAAATCCTGGTTTGTGAGGAAAGCCTAATAGGAAACCCATAAACCTCATAAAGAACTCTCGAGTATCATGTAATTTTATAAGAAAAAAGCAGTTACTTCTCTGTTTTACAGATTTCACTAACTTAACACTCACCTTCCTTTGGGTTCAAACTGATTTACTGTTCCTTAAGTAACTGGAGCGGAATGAGAGATTCAGTAATGGAAGAAAAGTATTTACAGCTTTGTGCTCTATGCTTAATATATGTTGAGATAAATAAAAGCATTATGTGTTAGGATTGTGAGTACCACTGGGAAAATAATAGAGATTTCAGTGCACTGGTGGCTCCAAAAAAGTGAGAGAGAGAGAGAAAAAAAATTGTTTGGGTTGGATCAACATTTCACACTGATTTAGAGCAATTTTTAAAGTTTTTGATTCTTTTAAATTTGAAGGAAGTTTCTAAACAACAATTTCATTTTGAATAAAAAATTAAAACATTTCATTTTAGAAATTTCAAAACAAAAAATTTCATCTTTGGAATTTTTGTTGTTCAACACAATTTGCAAAACTATCATGACTTTGGGAAATATTTTCATGTTATCAAAAAATTTTACCCAGTTGTAACAGGGAGCAGTAATAGCATTGAATATTCTGTCTGAGTAGTTAGTCTTGCCATGGGAGAGTTTAAGACCTTATGTGCCCAATCTTGTGAAGTACTGAATATCACAAAGCAGTGTTTTCAATTTATATAACGTTCATAAAAGATGCAGAACAAAAATGGGGCTATCATTCTGCCCATATCTGAAACTCCTATTAAAGCATGAATTCAATTGAAACTTGCCTAGACACAGCTACATATGTCAGATGTTCTTTTGCATAAATACACTGCAGCAAATAACCTCTTCTGGTGCCAAATTGTGTAGTCCTTACTCAGTGAAAATGCCTAATGATATTAATGTAAGCTTTGACTAAGAACTGCAGGATTTAGTTCTTGATGCACAGAAGAGGGAAAATGACATTAGCACAAGTCAATTCTTTAGAAAGGCAGTCAATAAAGAGCACTGTCTCATTCTACTGCTCCCATGACTGAAACAAAGTCATTTAAATTAGCATTCACACTCATGGAAATATTTTTGCATTATTGCATTAGTTGACCAGCTATTGTATTTAGCATTTTAAAGTTTCAAAGCAATGTACATGCATCAACTAAGTTAGGACACTCTTGTTGCCAAAGTAGTTTTCTGCAAAGCTAAGTTATTTTCCCAAACAGTTTGCCAAAGATAATGTATCTTTTATATCAGTCATTAATCACAACTGTAGTTCTTCATAATTCAAACTATGGTGCTTTCACACTGAAGAACTAAATGTTCAGTGCATAGTGTTTTGAATACCTTTAGTCATTATTTGGTTAAATTTAACTTAGTCACAGGACAAGGTACGTTTACTTCAGATTGCTATTTCTATTAAAACATTGTGTTCCAAACAGTTGACAAATAATCTGCTCAACATGTATAAAATCATGTATCAAATAACAGAACACCACATTGGACCTGATCCTGAACAGCTGCTCAAGAGTAATTCTCTGAGAGCCTCTCTGCATTCCTACTGTGGGATTGTGTCTCATGGTTGTGGGCAGGTGAAACCCTCTTTCAAAGCCATATCTGGTGGCAGATGCTTGAGTGCCTTTACATTGCATCTTACATCCGATGCCTGGGTCTATGTATTGGAATGCACCTCCACAGCTGCCTCCATTTCTTCACCACAGAGAGCCAGTTGTGGCTTAGGTTACACCTAGTTTGGGGTTTAGTTTTTTTCTCCTACTTTTATGCAGTTCTTTCTTTATTGGGTGTTTGTTAGTATACTTAGTAGTATAGTTAGGTCGAGTATTTTATTTCTTCTCATATTCCCTCAGAACCCTCACAGTTTTTCCTTGGCATTGGGAATATGTCAGCCATTGACCCTAAGAAAGTTTCAAGAAGTGCCCATCATGTTTGGCTTCCAAAATTGAATCTGTACGTTCATGGACTACTCTTTCTACGCAACTCATGCTCTTCCACACAATGCAGGACTTTCACACCATGGACTGGATGAGAATGGCAGCTCAGACTGCAAGCCCATCTCAGTACAGACAATTCACTGAGTTCCACAGCCTGTTTGGAATGGCCTGCTTCCTTGTTGAGACCCAAGAAACATATGCTAGTTCTGGGTTTGGCAGTAATATCCCCCAGGCTGTCCTTGTTTTAAGACCTGGATTGCTTCTGCCTGCCATTGTGCATTGTAGTCAATGACACCTATTAAGGTTTTGGTACGTAGGCCAGTTCATGTGCCTTTAAGTAACTCTCTAGTGTTGCGTACTTTGGCAGCAACCCCACATCCACTTCTATAGCTCCTGGTAAGGAGTCTTCTTTGTTTACCCTGTCACTGGCTCCAAATTCAGGTCTCAGCAGAGACGCTGGGTTCTTCTGGTCTCCAAAAGCTCCTCCTGTCCCCTTCCCCTCAACACAGAGGTAAAGAAAAACCACAAGCAACCTGGTGTTGAGGAGCTTTTTAAAAAGAAGGGGAAGCAGCACATTAACACCTGTACCTGGTTTGGTGTGGGAGACCACAGGGCCAGAAACTGCAGGATAGTGTCTTCAGTGCTGGCATAGAAATGCCAGGGCCAAGCCTCTTTGTGCTAGCATTTCCCACAGAGAACCCCTCAAATCCCATTTGCCCCCCCATGTTTGGGTACCAGGTCCCCAGAGAAAATCCTGGCCTCTCCTTTGAAGACCTTCTCCTTCAGCCCTGAGCATTCCCTCATCCCTTGCAGCTAGAGTCACACCATTCCCTTAGTGGTATCTGGAGTGGGCTTTAAGGGTCCCACTGCCAGGAGACTATCCCATAAGTGAAGGCCCAGAAGCATCTCTTAAAGAACAACAGTCGTGGGTAAGGACCCTCTCTTTCTGCTTGCAGTCATGAGTCACATATGCATAAGGGTTGCAAGATCTGGCCCCAAATATATATAGAGAGAAACTGAGAGAACTATTAATATTCTGATATGAAAGCAACCTAATTATCAATCTGAATTCAAATCTAGATGCTACCTCTTTAGCTTAAAATTAGCATCAATCCTGTGGAATTCTTAAACAAGCTATTAAGAAATTACCATATTATTAAATAAATAAAGGATTTTTTTTATGATCCTGCTTTCAGGATCAAGACACAAAGTCTCGGGCAGTGAGTAAACAAAAGCAGGGCTGAATAAAGACTTAGGTTCTGCAGACTGATCCCTAGAGCCCCAGCTCTTGGAGTCCTTTCGATTACATCAGACTCAGCTTTCATTTAAAAAAAAAAAAAAAAAAAAAAAAGCAAGTTTCTAGCCTTGACGCTTATCATGAAAATCTTAGTAACCAGTGCTGAGACACCTGCTTGAATCTGCAGAGGGCTGAAATAGTAGCTCTCGGGGGGTTGAACGGCTCTGTTTATCTCAATGGGTTGTTAAAATCAAGACCCAATGCTCTGGGATTGTGTGTATGTGACTGGAGGGGAAGTGGGCAGGGCCAACCCATATGCATACCAGGACTGACATACCCTGGCTTGTGGAATAAGTAATGGAACCCTTCCTTGTTGCTCTTGAGAGATGAGGAGACCCTCTTGCCAATGCAGAGGGAGACAAAGGGGACCTATGCTATTGCCCCTGCCTCTGTGGCCCTCCCAAGTAGGAAGTAGGGTCCCAATGGGACCCTGCGTCATGGTGTGCATAGGACCCGAGCCTGCCTTAAACTGATTTTGAATAGAAGCTAATTTAGAGTAATTTTCACTTTAAAACAATTCTGAGATTTACTGAGTTCTCTCTTCCAAATAATTTTGGCTACAACTTCCTGAGGTCAGTTATTTCAGGACTTTTCCTCTAAATCAGGAATTTCCCTTTTTATTAACATTCCAAAACTCAGTTTTAGAATAGCATCTTTGTTTACTGTTGTGACAATTCAGATGATGCTCCCATTTTGGTTGGTTCATATCCTGCTAGAGGATCCAGAGACAATATATATATATTTTTAATACTATGCTAAACTGAAATCCCTCTGCAATGAGAGAATGTGTACTCTTGTTTTTCATCAGTAGTATTATTAAGAGTAGGTGGAAACACTCCTATGTCTGCTAAATCATCTCAATTCAGTTGAGGTGCAATCCAATTCCCACTGAAGTCAAGGATGTATTTCCACTGATTTCAGAGGGATCTGTCTCAGGCTGTGCTCATGGTTGTGCTCATACAAATGCTAACTTTGCATGTGGACCATAAAATTCAAGATAGTGGCATGACCTGTAAAGTTCTATCATTTAGGCCATGAAGATCCAATAAATACCTCCTCCTTGGTGAAACTGAGGCTCTTCTGCTAACAATCCCCAGGCTAGCTTGATGGAAGGTCTTCAACAGTCCCTGTCTAAAGAGCTCACAGTTTAATCAGCTTGACCTCTTCAAACCCAAAGAAGATACTAGGGATGCACAGGTGTAATTGAAGGCATAGTTCAATCTACAGAACCTTTATGACTAGCAATGATCTACAAGAAGGATAGAAACCCAGCTTGACTGTCATAGCTCAGACTGAGTTTTCAGGCATGGTAGGTTTAAAAAAAGATGTTTTAAATTGAGTAAATTTTATATAGAAATAATTGAGGGACAATGAACATGAAACTCTAGCTTTGTAGTCACTTGTTTAGAGTAGAATCAGGATTTAAAATGTATTAGTTCATTCTGAATACATTTCATCCCTTTACATATCAAAGTATCTGAAAGGAAAGGCAGGAATTAATGCTTTTATTCAAAATGAACAAGCAAATTATAACTGAACTATTGTTATTACTGAATATCAATCAACAGTGGCTGTGTGGTAATAATGTGCATACCATGCTGTTTTTGTAATACAGCTTTGTAGTAATTATATTCGCAAACAAAGTAACAGATTTAAATATATTTTGTTTTTGTATTCTAGTTTATCAGCATAGTTATTATTCTGGGCTTGTCTTCTCTGGGATGTTAGCCACTGATGTAGTTATACTGGTACAAGTCCCTAGTGTAGATGTGGTGCACTGGTGAAAAGAGATTCTTGCACTGGTTTCAAACTGGGATAAGTTGTACCCATTCAAATAATTTCTTACACTTGTGCAGTATGTTTACACTAGGATTTTACAGCTATGCAACATTGGTGCACCTGTGTTACTGTCTAGAAACCTCATAGCCCAACCCACTGTCTGGGTCTTTAAAATGCTTTATGTGAACAGTTAGATAAGTAGTCCTCCCTCTCAAAAGAGGTCTGAGTTTTGTTTATTAAGTCAGGCTTTTGAGTCTACAGCTCTGTGTCCTTAGCGAGTTTACTTTATTAAATCCTTAAAACTCCTCTCTGAGCTCTAAAGATCTGATCCTTCACATCAGTGCTTAATTTGTAATGAAAGCGGTACCAGAGCTCAAGCAATATTTTTACTTTCTTCACTGATGCAGCAAGTCCAGAGGTGCTGGGGTTCTGAATTGCCAAGCCTATTAAGCACTGCTTTACTGACACGACTAGGGTGGCAATCACTCCTGTGCAGCTGGCCAGCACAAGGCACATTCACAGTTGGCTAGCACTGGCCCAGTCACACCAGCGCAAGTTACAATGATGCCATTCTATGGTAGAATGAAGGAAATGGTGACGGAGAAAAAAAGAGCCCACAAGGATGGCTGCAATAAACTATTCTTGAGAAATGTAAACTCTGATCAACAAGCTGTCCTGACTTCACATGTGAGATTGTCAGAGTGAATCAAAATCCTTGCTGCTAAATTGCAGAGCAGTGAGGAAACTGAGACTGCTCCAAGTGAAGAAGCTAACCAAGCTGTTTAAGTCCTAAAATGGCATTCAGAACAAAACCCTGGCTGCATTCTTCGTGCAGCTGTAAACGTCTGTGCAGGCATGAGTTGTGAGCAGTACATTCCTGGAAGATGACAGGAAGGAGTTTATCCAGGAATGGAGCCAGATATTGTTTAAAAATTAAAGTTGCCAAAAACAACTTTAAATTTCTGCAATGTTTGATATCATCCGATTTGTTTCAAACCTAACCACCTAGAACAAGAGTTATTAAAAAAAATCTCAGTCCTATATTTGTGCTATCTGAGTCCACGTAAGGCAGCGAAAGCCCTGAAAACTGAAGAACAGTTTTAGTGAATACATAAAGCACTAAAAAAATTAGGGTTTGACCCTGAAACGTCTTACTCAGGCTAGTAATCTCTCTCTCGGGATTCAGTGGGACTCTTGTGTGAGGTGGGAAGATTGGTGGTTAGGTACTGGATTTCACCCATGCACCCTGGACACATATTAGTGGTGCATAAAGCTAGTTGCTGGGTTCATGCTATTTCTGTATTCTTTGCTGTTCTGGAAATTGGGGAGTGGATTGCAGAGGCAGCCCTGATAGGATGATTGGGCAGAGCTAAGTTTCCCCCCCCCCCCACTTTTTCTCTGGTTCACTCTGGATGGAAGGGCTTAGGGGCCAGGTAGAATTAAGACCAAGGCTCATCTACCCACAGCCTGATGTAGCCAGTTTCACAGGTGACAGAGCAGTGTCAAATCTATCATTGAAGGATGGGCAGGGCAACTGTGGGTTTGCACTGGAAGGATTCATTGCACCGTTGCTACATTAGGGCTTGGCTTCAGTGGATCCCGAATAATACTCTCTTACTAGTCCTGCATTATGCAGAGTAACACATTAGCGATGACACTATGGTGAGTCTTGATCAGTGTGTGTGGGGAAAAGCCACCCCTCCCCCTTCACACACTCCTCTGTGAAGTAGATGTAGGCAGTAGACTACCTCCAGGAAATTAGAATGGGTTTGGTCCAGCTGGTTCCAGTTAACCACAGTGGGCGTGGTCTGGAGTCTATATAAATCAGGCCAAGTCCATCCCCCGCCCCCTTTGGGCCCGACAGTCAACTCCAGGAAGGGTATGTTTCCTGAAGGAGGGCCTGGTGAAAGCTAGGAGTGTGGAGACTGACAAGTAACCCAGGAAAGCCAGAGGAGAGCCCAGGAGCAGGATGGAAAAGAGTACTGGAGAATGGGATGTGTCCTTGGAGAGAGAGGTTCTAAATCAGGAAATGTTTGGCCACAGGCTGCTCCTGCCTGCCTTTGAAGACTTTAACTTTGATTTCTTGAAAGGGAAAAGAAGTCTGCATGCTCCATGCTTCTCAACGGCAATTTGAAATGATTAGCTTTGGATCTGAAAGTAAAGTGGGTATAAAACTCTAGTAACATAAATACTGATATAGCTTTGTTTTAAGAACTTTTATGTTCTATGGCTTCCTTTTTCTCCCTTTCCTCCCTTTCATTCTTGTTGTGGTCAGGTCATCCTGGCCTACCCCAGAATAATCTGATCGAGGGTCAGGGCAACCCCTCCTGTGGTGTAGGTACCAGCTTTGTGTGTAGATACGTAATACCTCAAGAATGCTAGGGGTTGCAATTAGAGCTGCTAGGGAATTTTCAGAATAAACTGGGTTTGCATCAGAAAATGCTGATTTGTTGAAACTGAAATTTTTGTGATCCAGGATATATGAGAGAGAGAGAGTCAGCCAGTTCAAGCTAGCCACTGACCCACCAACCCCAGAATACCCAATATCCTGGTGGCTAGGGCACTCACCTGGTATATGGGAAACCAGAGTTCAAGTCCCTGATCTGCTAGATTCAGACCAGGGGAAGAAAAAGGACTGACTTTTCCACTGTCTTGCACTTTGTATACCATTTCAATGTGACATGTTACCACTGGTTTATGTGAGAGACTTCTAATCTGGTATCATTTTACACTCACTTTTCATTCCCTTGGCACAAACAAAAAATGACTGAACATAAGTGCAAGGCTGTGGAAAATCTGACCCAATAAACCAAGGCTCTCTTTCTTCCTTTTCTAAATTCAGTTTTTGTTTGATTTCTCTCCTGCTCCCTGACATTGTTTAATTTCAGGAGGAGCCGGGATCTGTGTTTTATTCTCTCCTTGCAGGCTGTCAATAAAGAGTGGAATAGGTTTCGTTACCTGGTATAACTGGTGGAGAGTGTGTCTCAGGCAGACATGTTTGTGCCTTGTAATTTTGCTACCATGCAGTTAACTTTTTATCAAACCAACCGTTTTTAGATATTCTAGAGTAACGTGACCTTCTATGATTTCCTTTAGGATAAGGACTTGGTGGATAAAGTGTGGGAGGAGGATCCTTGGAGCTCATCACTTACAATAGAGGTAGTGGGACTAAATTCCTCTTCTTATCTGTGTGGGAAGTATTACAAAATTACTTACTTCCCACAGATTAGTGATTTAATACTGTGGTGGGGGGGGGGGGGGGTGTTAAATAATACACATTTAAATAAACTTTAAATCACATGAAATGCTTCTCCCAAACTTCATTATTTAAATAATGTATGAAACAAATTCTATCTTTTAAACAAACAGCAGGCTTCCATCATATCAAGTTTTGTTTGCAACTGCATCTTCTATTGCATTTAGGATTTTTAACTTTTTGCTACTTTCTTCCCCCCAAAAAATAAATGAAAATAAGGGTAGGCTTTGATTCTGTAGCCTCATTTTGGCAGGTAAATAGAAAGTTGAGTGGGCTGATCATGCACTCCCCATCTGTCAGTTCCATCACTGTTAACATGTGCTTAAAGGAAAATTGCAGTTATTTTGTTCAGCACTGCTTTGTGAAAGTTCATATGGCAAGAAATGGCTTCCTACCATATGGGAACTATGAAATGTTTCATAATAAAGATTTTATTTACAATAAACATCCAGTACTGTATATTGGTAATAGTTATCTTTTGTGGGAAAAGTGATGGGTTAATTTGGACTTGAAATAGGTGCACAGTGGCCAGAATTTTCAATAGGCGACTAATATAAGAGAGAGACACACATTTCAGCACTCAAATAGCATGAATTTTCAGAAGTGCTGAGTGTTCCGCATTTCATGTAATGAGTGGTAAAGAAAGCCATCTGCGGTGCCTGAATTTTGTTGGTCATCAAAAATCCAAGAACTACGCCATGTTCCTGGGGATCATCTACTAACGCCTTCTCTATTAACAAATGATTTACATAAGTATTGACACATCTTATTTGTAGAACACTTGTTTAACAATGAACACTCACAACTGTTGTTGAAGTCTGTATGAATTTAGATGCCTAGCTTTAGACACACAAGTTAAAAATGTTGACCAGTGAACATCAGTTTGTGTTCGTCAGTATCACTAATTTAACAACGACAAGAATATATATATATATATATATATATATAAAAATATATATTCAAACTTCTCCCATTAAACGAATACAATACACCTAAAGCTACCAGTGTAGGCTGGCACAGTGGACAGCTGACCATCACAAATGAGTGGTTTTTAATATTATCTAAACGAGTGTCTAAAGTACATTAGTAGTAGATTTAAACTTTTAAAACAGCTTGATATTTAAAGCTTTTTAAAGGCTTATGGTGACTTAAATCGCTACCTTGGCCAGTTTTAGCATTTGTACTGGGCTTGTGAAACAATTTATTTTTGTCTTCCCATTGAATTCAGTGGCAGATGGACCGGGCTCTTGGTCTCCATAGATATAACAAGACACATCCTTTTCAAGTCCATTATCTCTATGTTCTTTTCTTTTAATTACAAAGGATTGTGATAGTATTGGAAGAACCAACTGGAGTTCTTGTATGTGTGTAAAATATAAAATTTGGTGACTTAATTTTATAATCGTAATATTTCTTTGGATTCTGAATTGAAATAACTTCCAGGACTAGGAAAAAGGAGACATTCAATATCTTGTTATTTAAGAATACTTTTTTCCCAGTAATCAATATCTAAATAACTGGTATTGTTTCAATGTTTTCCCCTTTAAAACATAGATCACGCAATGCTGCTAACCCATACATCTTCCCTGTCAAATATTTAATTTATTGTGCTGTTCATTTATAGCATGAAACTAGAGACCTATTGGTTGGCAAAAGAGGATGGATGGCTTCTTTACTGTGTCCTTACACAGCTGACAGGAGATGGACAATATTCATTTCCAAACTGCTAGTAAATCCTAGATGGATCACAAGGTCTTTGTACTAACTTGAATAACTATTGCAAGGCATTTACAAAGGGTTTCTTACCTGTTTGACAGTCACTTATCTCATTCACTGTAGTTAGACTGATCATTGAGAAAGCAAGTTAAAGAAAGAGGAATGATATCCCTTCCCAGCATAGATTTTTAAATAAATGTCAGTATTACAAGTGTCTCTTATGATATTTCCTTTACCATTCTATTGTAGAACTTCTTTTCAAGTTTAGTAGTTCATATGAGTGGACTGTGGAAAGAGACTTCATGGACTGATAGCACATGGCTGAAAACTTTTTATATCAGAACAGGTTTATGTTGGTAGCTTGTGATGTTGGATCCGTTAGTGGAAAAAGGAATCTCTGCTCATGGCATCCCGTCTTTCTCTTCTAAAGTTTACATGCCTCAAATAATAACTGAGTCTAGCTAGAAAATTCTTGTTTAATGGTAACAGTTCAACACCTAAAGTGCTCCACTTCACTTACCAGCCATTTGCTTGAGGGAGAATGGTCATTTATGCTGAGTTAAAACAAATGACTGAGAAGAGGCCCGCCTTTTTATTTTTAAATTGCTACCATAAGTGAGAAGGTTCTCCTAGATGGGCAGGGTAAGTTTAGTATTGAATAAGCTAAACTATGATCTTTACCTGCTGCTAACTGCCTGTTAACATAACTTTATGCTTCAGGTTTGTCTACCTACTTTCAGATGTCAGCAACCACAATGAAAAGAATATTCAGTCTTAAAAAGTCTGTTTTAAATTGATGTCTTAAATCCAAAAGAGCAAAGTAAGGAAATTCAGAGTTAAAGTTGAAAATCCCTAGTGACTCTTGGCCTTAACTTGTAGCACAGTGTGAAAAAGAATCAAAGTGAAATGATCTAAATACAGTCAAGGTGCTGGTCTGCATTGGCTGCCTAAGCTCAAATGTTCTTTTTGCAAAAATCTCATTATTGCTGCCATGTACAATTTGTGACGCTAATATTTTTAGAAACGTGTGACTTTTTTTAAGCCCCCAGTGTCTACAGGTAAACTCCAAAGATACTAGATCTACTGCACTGAGCTGCAAAATGACCATGCCAGAAAATTAATGTTTCCAATCCTAAAAGATTGAAAATGAGAATTCAGATAATGAAGTATCACTTTCCAAAAAGACATTCGGTCATACGGAAATGCCCTATGGTTATGAAATGTGGGTATTAAAATATTGACTAGCTGCTTGTGTGTTAGAGGAAATACTTTTGGGCATTTGACATTGTCCAGATTCCTACTTGATTTTTTGCAACACAGGCTGTTACTGACATTATTATTTATCATTATTTTTACAGTACCCAAAAGTGAGCCAGCTGCTTGACAGAATAAATAGTCATGGTCCCTGTCCCAAATAGTTCACAATCTAAACTTGGATGTGATGTGATGAGTCATGAGTAACAGTATTGTCTACAGCGGTCCTTCCTCCACTCCCCATGTTGGTTGCACAAGACTTTCCCCCTCTTTCTCATTTCACAGGGCATCAACAATCATTTCTATGCTCACAAATCTGCCTCTCCACTTCTCACCTGTCTACTTGCATTATATCCTGTCTGTCTGGCATCTAATCCTAGATGTCTTGCCATCAACTCAATTTAACATGGCCAGATTTGGTGTTTCTGCCCAAACCCTCATCAGCTCCTGCATTGTCTGTCACTGTTGGCAACAACACCATGCATGCTGTCACTTAAGCAAATAACCTGGGTTATCTTTGACCCTGCTCTCCCCCTGACTCTTGCCAGCTTCTTTAATAAGAATAATTCTAAGAATTGATTATTTCCATCTGTAATGCTAAAATTCTCTGCAGGCCCTCATTACTACTTGAACCTGATTACTGCAACCTTCTCTCAGGCCTCCTTGTCAATGTCACACTCCATCATTCTGCTCACAATGCAGCAGGTGCCTGTCCTCTGACCAAGTCATCCTCTGGGATGGCTTTTCCACAAGATCAAATTAAAATTTCTCATCTTCACCTTGAAGGATCTTCGCAACACTGTCTCTCCTGACTTATCTGTTCTGTTCTTTTATCCCATTGGTCCCTTCCTCCCAACTACTCCATCAATGATGTCTCTCCCACAAACATCTCTGCACATTCTTCAACTCCTTTATACATGGAAAGTCTTCCCTGAACAAGTCTGCAAGGTCACTGCCTTCTTCCATCACATATTTTCAAGGTACACTTCTACCATGATGCCTATAAGAAATCAGCCAGTTAAAAGTGAATAAGCACAGGGCTTCTTGGAGATGGTTGAAAACAACAGCTTTGACTGGGTTTATCTATGCAATGCATTAGTTTGCACCAGTGGAGAGTAAATTTTAATCTGTACTGGTATGTCATGCACTAACTGACTCATGTGGATCCTGCTGGCATGCACTAAAAGTTCCCTAATGTGCATTAACATAGCTGTAGCTGAGATAAACTCTAGTCCCTTCGGACTACATTAACAAGCACAAGGGAACTTTTAGTGCATGCCAGCAGGATCCACACAGGCCAGTTGGGGTGCAACATGCTAGTAAGCACTGAATTTACACCCCACTGGTGTGGATTAATGCACTGTGTAGAACATACAGGGCTTGTCTAACCTACTCCTACTCTTTTTTTTCTTTTTTCTTTTTTCTTTTAAATGCATTTTTCATAAACATTTGGTGAATAACTCGTGACCGGCTGTAGGCATGGCACACTTAGATGCTGAGGGTGTGCTTCTGCCAAAAGGAGTGTGTGACAATACAGAAGATGCACAAGAGTTCAAATGCTTAAATGATGCATGCCTTGGTAATGACCACGTGATAGTAGTCATCAGCAAGGATAGAACTATTGATCTCAACCTTGACCTTCAACTGGTAGTACCAGAACAATTTTGATCCTCTGATCCTCCACCAGAAGGGAACACATTTAGCAACTTTGTTACATGTATAATTAATTATATCATGTTGAACCTCGGGGTAGATATCTTAACAGTTCTGTTAGAATAAATTGCCATCTTTTGCTTTCATGTTACATTCATACTCTGATGTCCATTGGGTTTAGTTCAAAAATACACTTTAGGAAAATACCAACTAACTTTGTCTACATCTGGTTTGTGTATGTGCATACACTATAAATAAACCGATATTAGCAAAGAATATCCCAGAAGCAATAGTATTGATAAGTGCCTTTAGTTAGTGCTTAATAATTTTCTTCAGAGTTTCACATGTTGTATGTAAGAAGCAAAGATTAGAGGGAAAACAATATATAAGCTTCTTACAAATTAAATGAAATTTTTGTGTGACTGTGTCTTAATAAACAGAAGCTGGCTAAGCCCCATTTCTTTTATCTGCACAAAATGAGTTCCATTTCAATCAATAAACCCAATAGCAAAGAGTAAGCACTTGTAAGACTACAGCTGCAAATGTCAAATATAGTAACTGGTTAGGAATGCATTGACAGAAACCAGATTTATGCACATGTTTTAGCGAAAAGTGAATTCTCATAGTAATTGACATTGACCACGGAGATCATATTCAAAACTAACACACAAAATTATTGATTTCCTTGAAATAAGGAATGCTTTTATTCTAAAAACTCATTCATTGCTAGGTAATGAGGTGAAATCATCCAACCAGAGTAGGGCTCTTAAATGAAATTACACAGCTCAAACAGCATAGAGTTCTTTGTATATTCAAAGTTGATGCTCTGTATCACAGGTGGAGCATGTGTAATGGGTTAAGTGGGAGGGCACATATTATGTATAATTCTAATCCACTATCCTTTTCGCCATAGCCTAGCCTACTTCTCTGCAGAAGCACAGTCTAGAGGTCAGTCTATTCAGGACTCTAATTTCTTTATTAAAAAAGTATCACACAGTTAAATGGCCAAGAATGCCATACAACTTATTAAGAAATAACATGTATATATAAAATCTGCAACCTGTGTGTGGAGTACTTGCAAAAACTCTTCTGAAACCACTATTATGGTAACTCTACTGATGTGCTCCCACACAGATTTCCCCACTTGTTGCTGTTACATAGCTTTTAGCACCAGGTATACCTTACTCTACACCCTCCCACTCTCATTGCCCTCCAATCTGTTTGCATAGATCACGTCAGTCTCTGCAGTGTGGCATCAGTATTTTGTCTGTCACGTGGCCTCCTCAGGAGAAGGCCAGCCCCCCTCCAAAGTCTCAAAAATCTCTGCTAAGATTTCACATCAGGCAGCTATTCCAATGCTGGAGTCAACAGTTGACCAACTCCTCAGGTTCCAGTAAGACAGAGTCTGGATCCAAAGTAATACAGGCTCTAGAATGCAGCTCTCAAAGACACATCTTTGTCCTGCATTGTTCAGCCAGTGAGCGCCCAAGGCTGTCACCAAGGGCCTATATTTATAACCTTTCCCTACTTAGCTCAGATGATGGATGTGTGGAATCTACTAGAATGCTTGCCCTTGATGGAAACCCTCTGCACAGCTTCTGAGACATTTCCTGAGTATGCCTAGTATAATCACATCCCTTCCTCTAGATAACACTGGGACCTTTTAAATGCTCCACCCTGTTCTCTGCACATGTACAGAGAGGCAGAGGATTCAGCAAAAATCTGTCTTCTTCCCACTGTTTCTTTAGACTTAAACTGCTACAGTACAAGCATGTGGGCTACACAAGCATAGAATCACAGAAAGGCAGGGCTGGAAGAGCTCAAGAGGTCATCACATCCAGCCCCCCTGCGCTGAGGCAGAATAAAGTAAACCTACACCATCCCTGAACAGGTTGGACAAATGCCTGTCTTTGAAAGCCTCCAATGATGAGGATTCCATGACCTCTCTTGAATTCTGGAGCTTAGCTACCCTTATAAAATCTTAGGAAATGTAGGACTGGAAGGGACCTCATTAGGTCATTGAGTCCAGTCCTTTGAACTCAAGGCTGAACTATATAATAACTGGACCATTCCTGACAGGTGTTTGTCTAACCTGTTCTTAAAAACCTCCTTCCACAACCTCCCTTAAGTCTAAAGTTTTTCTCTAATATCTAACTGAAACCGCCCTTACGCCCATTAATACTTGTCTTACCTTCAGTGGAGATGGAGAACAATTGATCACTGTCCTCTTTATAACAGCTCTTAACATATTTGGAGACTAGCAGGTCCCCCATCAGTCATCTTTTTTTTCTCAAGACAACATGCCTAGTTTTTTAAAGCTTCCCTTCATAGGTCAGGTTTGCTAAACCTTTTAAACATTTTTTGTTGCTGTCCTCTAGACTGTCTCTAATTTGTCCGCATCTTTCTTAAAGTGTGGCATCTGGAATTGGACACAGTGCTCTAGCTGAGGCCTCACCAGTGCTGAACAGAGTGGGACAGTTGCCTCCCATGTCTTGCATATGACACTCCTGTTAATACACCCCAGAATATTAGCCTTTTTCACAGGTGCATCTTATTGCTGACTCATATGTAATTTGTGGTCTACTATAGCCCCCCCATATTCCTTTCAGCTGTACTACTGCCTAGCCAGCTATTCTGCATTTTGTAGCTGTGCATTTGATTTTTTTCCCCCTTTCCTAAACGTAGTACTTTGCACTTGTCTGCATTGAATTTCATCTTGTTAATGAATTCTCCAATTTGTCAAGGTCATTTGGAGGACAGGATTAGAATTCAAAGGTGCTTGCAATCCCTCCCACTTTGGTGTCATCTGCAAATTTTATAAGCATACTCTCTCTTCCATTATCCATGTCATTAATGAAAATATTGAATTGTACTAGGCCTAGGAATGACTCCTGTCAGACCCTTCTAGATACGCTTCCCCATTTGACAGCAAACCATTGATAACTACTCTGAGTACAGTCTTTCAACCAGCTGTGCACCCACCTTATAGTAATTTCATCTACACCACCTCTTCCTAGTTTACTTATGAGAATATTACGTGGGACTATGTTAAACATTTTATTAAAATCAAGATGTGTCATATCTACTGCTTCTCCCACATTCACTAGGCCGGTAACCCTGACAAAGAAAGACATTAGGTTGATGTCACATGATTTATTCTTTACTAATCCATGCTGGCTACTCCTTATAACCCTATTATCCTCTAGGTACTTACAAACTGATTGTTTAATAGTTTGTTCCAGTATCTTTCTAGGTATCAAAGTTAGGCTGACTGGTCTATAATTCCCCCAGTCCTCTTTGCTCTCTTTTCAAATATAGCTTCTATGTTTGCCCTTCTCCAGTCCTCTGGAACCTCACCTGTCCTCCAGGAGTTCTCAAAGATAGCTTCAGCTAGTTTTTTAAGTACCCTAGGGTGAATTTCATCAGGCCTTGCCAACTTGAATATATCTAACTTATTTTTATATTTTTTAACCTGTTCTTCCCTGTTTTGGCTTGCCTTCTTTCCCTCTTTTTGTTAATAACCATTTTAGTGAAGACTGAACCAAAGAGACATTAAACACATCAGCCTTTTTGATGTCATCAGTTATTAGATCTCCTATCCAACTAAGTAGGGGACCTACACTTTCCTTTGTCTTTCTCTTGCTCATGTACTTAAAGAACCTCTTCTTATTACCTTATGTCCCTTGCTAGGTGTACCTTATTTTGTTCCTTACTGTTTCTGATTTTCCCCCTACATGTTGAGCAATTCATTCATATTTCCACTTTTTGTAGGATTCCTTTTTTATCTTCAGGTTCAGGTAATTAAAGTGCTCCTGATGGAGCCATATTGGCCTTATATTCTTCCTGTCTTTTCCTTCACATTAGAATAGTTTGTTGTTGTCTTTAATATCATCTCCTGGAGAAACTGCCAGCTCTCTTGAAATCCTTTATCTCTTAGATTTTCTTCCAATGGGACCTACTACCAGTTCTGAGTTTGTTAAAGTCTGTTTCTTTGAAGTCCATTGTCCTTAGTCTGTTGCTCTCCTTCCTTTCCTTAGAATCATAAAATCAATCAGTTCATGATCACTTTCACCCAAATTGCCTTCCCTGTTCAAATTTGCAACCATTCCTCCCTGTTGGTCAGAACTGAATCTAATATGTCTGTATCCCTAGTTACTTTCTTCACCTTCTGAGACCAAAAAGTTGCCCCAATATATTACAAAAACTTATTGGAAATTTTGTTTTGCTGTATTACTTTTCCAACAGATATCTGTCCAACAGATATCTGTTCCAACAGTTCAAGTCCTCCATTACTACCAGGTCTTATATCTTATTTGTTCTAGAATTAACTCATCCATCCCTTTTTCCTGATTTATTGGCCTATGGCAGACCACTATCATTTTCCCTCTTTTATCTCTGCCCAGAGACTATCAATTGGACTGCCTCTCACTTCCTTTTGGACCTCAGAACAAGAGTACAAATATTTGATTGTATAATGCAAAACATAAAAAAGGAGGATGTGTTGCAACTTATTCTTCCAGTCTTTTAAAAACAATGCATTGAGCTAAACAGTATATAGCTGAAAGAGATCCACAAGGGCTAATATTTAAAATCAATGTCAACTTGTCAAACGTTTTTAAAAATTTCAGTGTTCTTTTCTCCCCTTCATGCACTTGATAAACATAACTCTGGTAGTGGAGCCATGTTGATTTATATGAGGTTGAGGATCTTGCTGAATGATGTAATATGGCTCTTTTAATATTAGTAAAAGAGGAGAAAGGATTGAAGGAATAAACATCCTCAAAAGATCAACTATTGTAGAAAGCTGACCTGATAAAGGTATAAATCTCCCAAAGGGATATATTCTGGATGTAGTCTTCACTCGTCTCATGCTGTTGGAACCCTACAACTCACATTATCGTGAGGGAGAACCATAGAGCTAAAAGCTGGGACTGATGCATTAGGTTCAGAGGGGGTAAAATGAGCTGGGACCACCCCTCACCTTTTGCATCCTGATCTATGCATGGGAACCTTCCCATACTATAAATATACTCTACATAACCCTCCCATACTGGGCACTATGATGCAGGTGGTGTCTTCCTTCCTCCCTTCTCCCCCACCATTTGACCTTGGGGGCGAAATTACAGTGAGAAGCCAGCCATAGACTCTAGCAGGTAGGAAGAGAAGCAGCCAAAGCAAGGACTTCTGGACATTCCAATCAAAACCGTAGACATTTCTGACTTCCTTTATCCTGGGCTGATTGGCTGTTTGATTGGTACCCCTTCGTCTTTCTCAGTCTCATCACGTAAGTTTCACTCTACATCTCCTCCTGTCCTGTCTCCTCTCACCTCTTTTCCCTTTTCCTTCCATTTAACTGTGCTCCTTCCCCACATTCCCCCCAAAATGGAATTTGACATTTGTTGCCATCATATTATTCACTCTAAGTATTCTACCCTCACCTTGTACCTGCCTTGTCTATTTAGTTTGTAAGCTCTTTGGGGGAAGTGACTGTCTCGTTACAGTGCTTAGCTCAGTGAGGGTCCTTAGGCACTACCATATAAACATGATTAATAATAATGGTGTATACATCAAGAAAACTACTAAAGAAACCACCCCTCTCAGACAAAGGCTTATGCTACAAGGCTACTGTGAAGTATCCCTGTCCTGTAGGTGCTGCACCCATAAAGTCCTACCCCTTACTTGAGGAAATTTCTAAGACCCTTTTAGAGCATTAGCAGGCAGAGTTGGGAGTTGAGAAAACAGTTGGTGTGATGGAGTATGTACACTACGCAGGGAATGAAAGGGTTAATGTGAGCCTGAGAACCCACTTGGTTGCTCCTAGAGGGTTGACATGTCCAATTAAAGAATCACAGTGGGGAAGGAGCTGTGTGGTTTGTATAAAGAAAGAAACCCTGGAGAAGAAAAAAGGTGCAGAGAGTGAGTAAGCGAAGAACTCTGCAGTCACTCTCTGGGTACTAGAGAGCAGATATGCTGTGGAGGAAGTTGGCACTGGAATCCTTTTGTGAGAAGAGAAGTCTGGTAAGAGGCTAGGAGAGATATGGAGCAAGGTCTGCTGGTGAACTCGGTACAAAAGCAGGGTCTGAACTTCCTGAGAGCACACCCTGGGCGGTGTTCAGTTGAGGAAATGTGTAAGAGAGACTTAAAAGGGATGAAATGCCAAGCCTGAGGGTTATGTGGTGGTGGTGGTGTAGCTATGTTGGTCCCAGGGTATTAGAGACACAAGGTGGGTTAGGTAAAATATCTTTTATTGGACCAGGTGATGTTGGTGAGAGAGAGAAGCTTTCACAGAGCTGCTCTTCAAGTCTGAGGAGGACAGAAGCTGGGTTATGTTGTACTCTTGTTTTGGAATTTTTTGTTGTGGGAATTCCAAGGGGGAATTAGAGGCTGTGGGAGAGGCCTGGGTAGGAAGAAATCCAAGGTGGTGGAAGCCAGCGGTTGGTGGAGGCCGGACCACTTGCTGAGAGAGTCGTGAGCTACCAGTAGGCCTCTGCCTCACTGTGTTCAACTTCTGTCTCACCACATAGACACACTTTTTTGCTGTAAAAGTTGCCTACGTTTTTTTCCTCTGGACGTGCACTCTATTGCCTCAGTTAGGCATCCAGACACTCGTCTCATGCATAAGCCCCTGTGTGATCTGCAAACCAGGTCAATATCAGCATTGCCCCGCCTACTTTGCTTTAAGGGCCCAATTTGGTAGGTGTCTTCACACAAAACAGTCAGGTGGGAGATCTCCCTTATAATCCTTGGTTAGTGAACACACCTGTGGGAGACCCTGTTCAATTCCCACCTTTGCCTAATGAAAAGAAATTTGAACATGGATTTCCCATCTCTCGTATGAGTGCCCTAACTGTTGGATTATGTGAGACCCTCACTTCAGAATATCATTCTCTCCCATTGAAATTGTTCCACTTTATATTAAATATTAAATGGACTAGAGAGTGACTGAGAATTGCTCTCTAGTTCACTGGTTAGGACACTCACTCGCCTAAGAAGTGCGGAACCCTCCTCACATTTCTCCTCCTCAGAGAGGGGAATTGATCTAGGGTTTCCCTCATCCTGGTTGAGTGCTGTAACCCCTGGGGCGAAGATTATAAAGGAGGCTCCTTCTCTCCCCCTTCCCACCCAACGAGTTGTGTGGAGTTAAGCATGCAGTGAGGCCATTCTTGCAAGAAATGGCTTAGGTGCCTGACTCCAGGAGAGGGGTCCCGGCTGTGGATTATGAACAGAGATAGGTGCTTCCATTTAGTCTGGACTAAGGTGCCTAACTCCTTGCAAGGTGTGGTGTTTGGAATACACCCCTCTCATCAGCATCTCCTGTTGGCTAGCTTAGGCAACCTCCTGCCTACCTTGTTAGTTCTTGTGGATCCTATTCTTGGGTGCCTCTCTGTCCCCATGCATTGTAAAGGGAGCCTAGGCACCTAATTCAGGGTTTGTGGATTCTAGTGGGTGGATAGGCACCTAAAAGTTAGGCAGCGTAATATTCCACATTGCAATGCCTAAGTAACTGTGTGCATCAGGGCCAAAGAACCCAATGTTGTAGAGTCCTGACTGCTTGCTTCTAAGTAACCTCAACTTTGAATAAAATCAATGAGAGTTCAGGGCACTTCTCAGAAGGAATCAGGGCCAGATTTGCAAAGGTATTTAGGCACCCAGTCAGATTTCTCAAAGGCAGATGGGACTCAGCAACATGCAGAATCTGAGACAAACTAGCATTTAGGTTTGAAAATGAAAAATATGTTCTGGTTCCACAATATCAATTAAAAGTTGAGGATACATTTAGGATTAGCTTCATTTTCAAAACGAACAAGCTTGGGGAAGATGCTCATCTATTTTCAAGTCAACATTTAGTGAGTTCTGATCTACTAAATAAGGGCATAAAATACTTTATATGAAGCCTTTCTATCTGACCTACAGAGAAAAAGTGTTAATAAGCAGCAATCAATCCATCAGCCAACAAATGGTTTTATTTTCACTGAGTGCAGATCCGACGCTTAAAGGGGAAATGGATAATTAAGACTTCATGTTTCAAAATATTAAATATTGATTTGTAGACATTTAGCAGCAGGCATACAGCTCTCTTGAGGGATGGCAGCAACTGTCGAAAAGATTATAAAAGGTTTTAGCTCTCCTTGCAGAATTTAGCATTTATTTTTTATTTAAAATGTATGAAATGAGAGTAAAATAGATCAGGAAGTAACGTCTATTTCAGAGCCGATGTCATTGTTGCCCTGTGCAGCTACTCGGAGTCAAAATGGATATGTCTTTTTAGGTTTGTATTGGCTTTTGGTTTATTGAAGTGTCAGAAGGTTTATAAGCTCTTCAACTCCAGTTTTGATTGTTTTATCCAACTACTGTCACTTCTTATCAGTATTAAAGGCAGAAATCAAATAGATTGACCCATGGGAGGTGGAGTTTGAAACATACGCTAAACTCTCTTCTATCTCTGTTATAAACCATGCCACCTCGGTTAGTGACAAAATATCCACAACAAGGTAATGAGGGGAGTTTTATATTGGTCTAATTAGCTTATGATAAAGAAAGGCATTTTCTCATTTTACTAGTCTGTTTTTTTACCTGCTCTGTCTTCCCTTCATGGCTAAGAAAAATTGTTGAAAGTTATTCTTGAAAGCCTCAGTTAGTCCATAAAATTTTCAGCCTCCTAAGAGTTTCCAGAATTAAAACATGCTTTGTGTGTCTCTGAAGTGCTATAGTACAGCCCCATAATGGAGTCATTTGGAAGTTGCCTATGTTGACACTAAAGGAAAAATCAACATTCAGGAAGAAAGGTGAACTTTCAAAATGGCTCAATATTTAGTAGAAGAGCTGGAGACCATGAGTCCATTCATCTGGAACCCCATTCCATGTTGACTAGTCTGCCAAAATGGCAAGACAACGCTGAGTAAAATGGCAGATTTGCTAACTGTGTACATTGATGGCTCCATTGATTAAAATCTTTGGAAGAATGAACAGCTCATGCTTTTTTGTTCAAGGTAAAATTTAGTTCTTTAGCAAGTTTTTTTTTATAGAGTTTTGTGTGCTAGATATTGAGTCATTTTCTGTCTATTTTGTTTTAACAGGTATATTCAATTTAGGGCCTAAGAGAGACATTTTTTGTGCTTCACAATTAGCTGTTTTTATGTTGATCAGATCCATTTCTGAATGTGTCCTAGCATATGCAGAATCAAGTTAAATGTAAGCAAAATGTATTTTACCATTTGATCAGTTTATTAGAATTTTAAAAATACATTTTACTGTACCAACAATAATAGTATGTAGGAGAAAGGGAGGGGAAATGACATAAATCATTTGAGTAAATGGTGTGTGTGTGTGTGTGTGTGTGTGTGTGTGTGTGTGTGTGTGTGTGTGAGAGAGAGAGAGAGAAGTAATGGTGACAGAACAGCACCTTTTAGCATTATTGTGATAAATCATAAAAGATGATGCTCCTTTAAAAAAAAAAAGGGGGGGGGGATGATGATTATTGGAAACTTGATTATTTAATACTTGCACCAAAATGGAAAACTGACTGAGACGCCAGTGAATTAAGGTTCAAATGAAACATTAAGCAATGTCTACACTGTAAGTAAATAATTTTAAAAAGGCAAGACACCAATTTCTAAGAAAAACAGAGGCAGCACAATTAGAAGTAAATACTTAAATCTTGGTTAAAAACAGTTATAAAAACAAGAGATGTCATGACAGAAGCATTGCAATACTGTAAGCAGGAAAGTGCTAGGGTGAGGTGTTTGAAATGATGAGTTCTACAACTGTTGTATTGTTGATGCCATGTGAAGTCATATAACTTTTGTCCATTTCAGTCTGGCTGTAGGTCCAGTTGTGTAGAGCTTATTCTAGGTTCTGCATCATTTTCATGTTCAAGTTCTCATTGCAAGTTTTGTTAGGTACTGTGGTGTACAGCTTTTTTTTTTTTTTTTTTTTTTTTTTTTTTTTTTTTTTTAAAGCTGTGGTGTTTTGTGTTTTGTGTTTTTTTTTTTTATTTGTGCTTAGACTGAAATCCTGAGGTCCTTTTATTCACTCCTCATTTGGGTATTGGCTTAAATGACATCTGTGAGAGAGATGACCTTTAGCTAAAAGCTTGTTGGATGGGCACATTTTATAAACTAAAATAAAGGGGCTTGGTCCTGTGGGAAAACTGAGGTTGCAAGGCAGTGGGGGATGTTGTGCTTTGTGCCTCTCAGAGGTATATCTACAACTCATATGACCAGCGTTTGTGAGTTTATCTGTTTCTATTATACACAGAATCCAAGAAAATCTCCAGAACATGTGACCAAGTTCATATTTCTGCCTTCTCTGAGAAGAAAATGTTAGCTTCCCCCCTAAGACCTGCGGGATGATCATGTGATTAAATATGAATCTGCATTCCTTTTCTGACACGTCTGAAATGCTAAGTGGTGTATTCAGAAGATAATGCACCCTGAAGAGGGGAGAATATGGCACATTTAATAATGTATACTTCATTTACAGTTTGGAGTGTTATCCAACTACTGAGGATGACACTTCTTCCAGTCATAATACTGATATATACAGAGTTTTAACTACATTTTTAAATAGAACTGAATGATACATTCAAAATAATTCATGGAGAGGAAATAGATGTATTTCAGCATGGGAGAATATTTATGCATTATTTAATAGCAATAATGTTTGAATTTATACATTATGCAAATGTCATAATCAGGAAAATGAAAACTTGGGCTGCTACATCTTTAAACTTACCATTAGGTACTTATTTGTGCATAACATTTAATACTGAACAAGTTATCTGAGTTTAATAGAGTATTTTTTTTTAAATGACAAATTCCTGATTGCTACCTTAATGCTGTTTGATAAATTTATAGACAAGTGTAAGGGTCTTTAATGATGATTTTAAATAAAATCCATTTTTGAAGCTGTCATTTGAGGTCTTTACACACTGTTCACATGTTGTGTTCTGATTCCTCCTCTCAGAGGCAAAAGAAATGGACCTAAACTGTAGCTTTTCACAGCCATGCTGTAGTTTGTTAAAATGTCAACAAACATGTGGCAAAGCCATCAAAACTAGCAGACCCTACCATATAAAACTTAAGCAGATTCCCCACTCTTTTATCTATAAAAATACTTTTTTGTTCTCCTTCAGGAGAGGAAGGATGGTCCAGTGGTTAAGGAACTAGTGTAGGGCTTTCTAGACATTCCTTTCTCCACCACAGGCTTCCTGTGTGACCTTTGGCAAGTCACCTAGCCTCCATGCCTCGATTTCCCCTTCTGTGTAATAGCCCGACCCTACATCATAGGGTTGTTGTGAGGATAAATCCATTAAAGATTATGATGTTCTCAAATGCTACAGTGATGGTGTGGCTACATAAGTAGCTTAGTCTGTGTGAAGCTCCCATATCAAGCCCATCCTGCTTTGGAATCCTATCTGCTCAGATCTATACTTAAGTAAATTAAAGTGCATTTCACTGCAATATTTTGGCACCACATTTTCTATGTAACAACTTAGTGTGTATTTTTTGTAGCTAGTGTAACACAGTTACTCTGCTGGCTGGGTCTGTGTTGGTCATTCACAGACGGCCCCAGAGGGGAAAGCCTCCAACCTGGAAAGTAACCCTTGTCGTCTTTCCTTCTGTGCTAACATACAAGGGTCATGCAACAGTACTGTTTCTTTTTCTGGCTCTTCCATTCCTTCTCACTTCCTTCTCTTTTCCTCAGTCTTTGTTTTCCCCTATGACTGACTTTGTCTTAATTACTCCTGTAACCTTTCCATTCTAGCTGTGCACTGACTTGTATGTCCCTCATAACCACAGTGTCTGAGTGCCTTGCACACAATGAAATCCTCCTCACATAGCCCCCTCTAAAGTCAAGGATTGTTTTTCTCAGCGTATAGGTGGGGAATTGAGGCACAGAGACTCAGAAACTTGCCCAAGGTGATGTAGGAAATCTGAGGTACAGTTGGGCATTGAATGGTCACACTGACATGGTACCACCTTTGACCTTTTACCCTTAATTCCCATCCCCCTAAGGAGTGCCAGGCGAGGAGTGGGAATTGACAGTGCTTGTGAAGTGAAAGAAAAGCTGGTGTGTGTGGGGTGCCACCTCTATTCTCCCCTTTGCCTCTTAAAGACAAAGTTCTCTGAACCCACACCCACAGCGAAGCATACCTACCTAACCTCAGGGTTTAAGCCAAGAGCCAGGTGTTTGTGTGATCTCTCAGGTCCTTACAGGAAAGCTTAAGATCTCTATGCTGCAGTTGCAAAAATGGTATTGCATAGAATGCAGGAAGAACACAGAGGTGGGTCCTACTATATAAACAGTTATTGAGCTTTTAAGTCTGAAGGGGATTGTATTTTTCCTGATTAAAAAAAACCCTTCATTTGTCTTTGGTCCACTTCTTCTTTGTCCATATGGCAAATAGAAATTTTGGGGATAGCAGTGCAGGAAGGAGCCAAGTTTAAAATCTCAGGCTTTCCAATTTCCTGTTGCAGGCAAATATACTCTGGAGGGAATGGGCGATGGGGAGGGGATGATCTTGCTGTAATTGAAGCAGCTTAGGCCACACCTCATCATCTCCCATCAGGTACTGCTCCTGTTTCACCTACTAACAGGAAGGCTAGGAGCCCAAGAAACTCCACCATTGAGATACCATCTCTGTCTGCTTCTCCCACTTCAAATTGCCTTGTCTGACTCCTCAATTCCCCAGCTGAGAAATAAAGATAATAGCGAATTGAATGTGTGTTCTTAGCAGCAGAGGAGGAGGAGCTGGATTTCCCCCTTACTGTAATCCCTGCAATCAGCACAGCTCTCTTCTATCTACGTTCAGTGTGAATATCTATGTCACAAAACCTATGTGGCACTAATTAGCATCCCTGTTGCACGTATCAGAGAGAAGAAGAAGCAAATGAGCAGAGACCCAGCGATCTTCTTAATTTCTAGAGGTGGCCCATTAGTGTCAGGAGGCAAATTAATGTGGCAGTGGAAGGAAACTTGCACTCCTATTCCCTGTTGTACCAGTTGTGTGGGTAAAAGAATAATCATAGGTGCCATCAATCCAGAACTTCTTGTAATCACCAAATTCACCTAGCTGCTGAGAAACTCAGGATATGCTGTCTTATTGTGACACTGGCACTTGAACAAATTTTGGGCACACACCAATTTGAAATCAGTCCACAGCCTGGCATTTCAACTCTGCATGATTACCTTTTATGGTAAAGTGACTGTAACACTGCTTCCCCTCCTTCCCCCCCCCCCCCCCTCTATCATGAAAACTGTTCCAATGCTTCCTCCTATAAAAATCTCTCTTAACAAGAAGGTATAATTCAACCACTATAATATGCACCAGGCTGAAAACTGGAATGCAAGAGTTCATCCTAGAAACATATCTGCAAAGAATGCTGCTAATTTTCAGAGTACAAAATAATGCTTAAACTCATGTTTGAATATTAACTGCTCTTTACAGCATTTTAGGCCCGGATTCTGGCATCAATAATCATAGCTGTGATAAGGCTGATGCAAAAGAGAGAGACAGCAGAATGTCTCTGGGGATACAGAGTGTACAATAGCATATGTATCAGCCATGGCCCATGAGCTGGTGTAAATGTGCGAGGCAGGACTGTAAAGCTAGGTGTCATGTTACTGGAATGGAGGTTTTATGCAAATGAGATGTAGAGTTATGGAAGTGGTTCTACTAATGCCTGTTGATGAAAAGCCATTGTTACAAGCCTATAATAATTCAATGTTAATGCCTATGTCTGAAGACTGTGGAAGACATCTAATATTTTTATTTTTACTTAAATGACCATCTCTGTTTAGCAAGCAAAACAATAACCAAAGGATAACTAAGGTAAGTTGATCTTAAGGTGGATTTGCATGTTTGCAGAAACCAAAGTCAGTAGCTTTGAGTAGCTCAGTCACTGGTGCTTAACTGACAAGACAAGTTTCAATCCTTGGAACTTCTGTTTCTCTCCAAGTTGGGCACAACCTACCGGTTAGGACAAGACCAGGGCACCTCAGGCAGGAAACCTTAAACAAACCTGGAAATTGTTAAAAGGGCAGCCCTGATGAAGAGATGGGGAGAGGTTGGGTCTGCAGAAAGCAAAGACATGCATCTACAGCAGTAGGAGTATCTGGGATAAGTTGAACTTGCCTAATTCTTCAAGGAAATGCTAAGCTTTCACACAACATGAATGTAGGCCTCTGTGGTGCTTTTAACCTGCTTCTCTGACTGCTGTTTTCCTATGAATAAATAAATAAAACTTCCTTTTGAAGGAGCAGTCTAGTGTCACTGCATTTTCCCACTGATCACTGTTCCCTAAAGGAAATCTCTGGCAAGTGACAAACACAGCTGAGCCTGCTAAGAAAATACAGTTGGTAAACAGAGGTGCTGGAGACTCAAGTCTAAAATGGGGTGTATTGTGTAATTCCAATTTGAGAAGTGCAGACAATTGAGCACCTAGGAAAGGGTGCCAACAGAAAATAGAGGTCATAAGTATGGCTAGCCCTGAACTGTGACATCATATTAAACAGCTGATCAAGCCCAGTGTTAACCAGATGTTTTTGAAGCCTGGGTAAACTCAGAATGAGTCGTGTGTTTGTGCAGTTAATAAAGCAATGTCCCTTTCTGATAAGTCATATTGCACAGGGATGAAAGTAATAGCTTTTTATAGAAACAGGGTTCAGTTGAAATTGCCCTAACAACCTACAGGACTTCATAGATAATTATAGCGTTTCTGTTGGATTTTTTTTTTTTTTTTTTTTTGCACAAGCATATAGAATTCCTGAGTGTAAAACAAATCACATATCACATGTTTAGGGCCCCTGGAAATCCTAATACTTTCCAATGTCACTCAGAGGGTTTCATCCAAAACCCACTGAATTCCTTGGAAAGGCCCCCAATTGGAGAGGTGCCCAGAAAGCACAAGAAATAAGTTTCTGACTGTCCTTTCACTGGTGGTAGAGCTTACCTGTGCAAAAAGCAGCTGGTATCTGTCCCTAAGAGGGCATTAATGATCCATAATACTTGTATTACCCCTATGAAAACTTGCATTGACTGTAGAAAGACTCCCATGTCAACCATGTTATGGACATTATAACACTTGCTTACAGTGCACTGTTTCAGCATACTCTAGTTTTTATTCTTTTGCATACTATGATAATACATGATTTTTTTAAACAAATCCTATTTCATGGTGATGAAATGGTATCTTACAGTCTCTTAGAAACATATGACAATGTTTCTACTGGGAATGTATAATGTATAAATTCTCTAGATTGTGAAGAAAGTGATATTTCAACTATTTAAACGTTTCAACTTCAATTAGGCAAGTTGCTGGATCTATAACAAGTTTTCTTAACTGTTTTGTTATATGGCTACTGTAAACTTGCTGCCAATTCCCTTGGGTTTTAATTAGATACACTTCCCTATAATATGCAAATGTCTGGGCTCTCAAGAACAGGATTATAGAGTTGGTTTGTTAATTGATCATTCCTTCAGAACAATCTATTTGTCTTCCATTCGTGGAAAACACTGGCATTTTCCATTACCCCCTTCCCCCCCCCCCAAACCCACCACTAGCTGGCGCTTGCTACTTTAATAAATGCAGATATTAGATAGGTGTATGGTGTTAGGCAGAAGGTCACAATGATGTTAAATTTGCTGCTGAGCAAAGGACCAGAGTGTAAATGAAAGCGCAAAAGCTGGGAAATGGGAATGTGCAAGTGCAAATAATGTATTAATTATTGAAAGCTAAGGGACTGAAAATTCCTATTTAGTCATGACATCTTCATTTTCATGCTGACTGACAGTATTTCAGATATTTTTATTTTAATGAAAGGTTCCCCCCAAGATAGTACTTCAATCTTCAGTAAAACTGTCAATAGTTATTTTTCATCTTCATTCATTTTCTTTATCTTCATATAGTGTAGGTGCTGAATAGGGGAGGGAATGGGGAGGAAAGAATCCATTTACTTTGTAAAATACAATAGTAGAGGCAGACTATGCTAGAGAAAAGAGGTGGCTTTTCTCCTTCTCCAACAAAGACACCATACAGAAGTGCACAAAAAAAGTTTAGGATTACTAGTGATTCGTGGAAGTGAAGATATAATAAGATATAATCTTATTAGTCCAGAGTCCACTTCTGCCACCATTAGGCTATGTCTACACATTGAGCTGGAGACATAATTTCCTTCTTCAGGTGGTATGCCTACTTGGATGGGTATGTACTCAGGGCAGCTAGACCTTTCAGCCCCTCATGCCACTGCGGCTACACTTCTACTTTTAGCATGCTAACTTCAGCAGTTAGCGTGAATATATCTCCTTCAGCTCAAAATTATACCTTCCAGCTCCAGTGTAGACTAGTCCTTAGTCCTGTTGAGTAGCACTTAATAGACACAAGTAGCCACAATCATTTTAAGGTGGCTACTTTTGAGTGAGATGCTACTCAAAGTGAGTAAAGGTGGCAGAATTTGGCCCCGAATCAACAGACTCAATAGTCCATGCTGTGCAAACACTATGTAAAATCTAAGAAGAGCAAGAAGGGCCTTAATATTTAAATAAATTAGGGTAGGGAAATCCTTGTAATATAAAACTATGCTGCCTAATCTTCCCTGAAGATTAGACCTAATCAATAGTTATGAACAAAAGTTTATCAAGGGTAAATGAGGCTTGGACCCACCAAAATGTCAGGAGCGTCCCAAAAAAACTCCCACACTCTTCGTTCCCAAGCTGCCACTCCCTTCTAGTGTTTTTTACCTTTAGATGGACATGTGTCCTTCTCTTCTTAAGTCCTTGAACCACCCTCATAATGAGGCAGCACAGTGGGCCCCAGTCAACGATCAGCAGCGATCAGGACCTCCTATGTATGTACTTACATGGCCCTCATCACTGAGGTATCATTCCCTTCCCATATAATCAACAACAAAAAATTTCTGTTCCACTTCTCTGCCTAAAGAAGATTTTTTTCTTCTTTTTGCTTCTTGTGCCTCTCCTCTTCCTCCCCACCTTGTCCCCCAAAAATGTGTGCAGAAACATGAAGAGCTTACTGAGAGAAAATCAAGCCAAAGAGGTGAACTAGTACTGGGGATGCTTAGTGTATGAGAAGGAAAGTCTGGGCCAATAGAGGGCTTGTGGGAGGAAGCACTGAGGGAAGAGAGCTAAGGATAGACTAAAGAGGAAAACTATTTTAAATTGCATCAGCTGCTCAGTAGGAATTCCCTTTAGGCTTAGTCAATGCTGGTGTATGTTGTGCTCTTGGACAGTGGATCCAGTTCATGACAGTTTGGTAGAGAGAGAATTTCAGCTATCACAACATGCCCCATGACATAACCCAGTTTAGAAGTTGCCATATGCCAATGCCAATATTAACGTAAAATTTGACTTTTGGCTATTGTAAATCCATTGTGTACAGAACATGTATCTGAAATTAAAAATGCCTTATGTGCTGCTTAATGGCTATGTCCCATTATTCTTCCCAAGAATAAAACTTTATCAGAATACTCCTGCTCACTCAAGCTAGTCTCCGTAGCAACAGGACTGTACACCTGTAATCTACAGACATAAACTGCTGGAACCTCAGAATGAGACATGCCTCATCCTCTCATACAAAGGACAGTTATTTCCTATATATCGATATCAAGTCATATTTTTATGAATGTTTGTTGCCTGTAGCATAAAGAGCTATTTTCTTATTAGTTCACATATACATTTAATATCAAGTTCAATATGTAAACAAAATGTTACTTTACAGCTTTAAGATATTGGCATAAATAACATTTTTGTCCACAAGGAAGACTTTACCGTGCAAACTTTATACAAAAATGTTGAAGAAAATATGCTTAATGAAACAAATGTAATTTTAAATCTTTAACTCCCTCATCCTTACACTGCATTACCGAAAAGAGAAGATTTGTGTAAATGGCAGCCTGCTAATTGGGCATCATTTAAAAAAATGAATATTACAACTGCACATTGAATCACTTAAATATTATTTTAATGGTAAACTAGAAGTAATGATACACCCTTTGGCCACACAATACTGCAAATGGCACTGCTGCTCACACCATAACTGTTAATGAAATTGAACTCACCAATAAGAAACAAATGGATACATTTTGAAGAAATCTGAAATTATTTCCTCAGGTCATTCATAAGACAGATCACTGCATGCAAACATCTCCCTGTGCTAGGAAAGAGAAAACATAATAGTTCACTAATGCACGGGATATTAGACTGTAATCTTTCTACGTTTATTGGCTTGTTTAAAAGAAAGCAAAATTCAACATAGAACTTTACTTGAAACAGATGTGTATACAAACCATATAGTTAAGACTACTTATCTTAACTGTATCACATTAGCAGCAAAGCATATAAATGAATCAGCTGTTCCCATGCTGTAGTGTTTGTATATTCTTGTCTCTACTTTCATAAATGTCCTATCTCCCCCTCTTAACTTGATATTTACCATTCCTGAATGCAGGGCCAGGTAAAGGCAAAAAGTGAAATACAATAGAAAGACTTCTGCATATTTTCAAAGCTGATGGCTGCAGGCTGCAGAATTTTTAATACCTTCTTGACACAACGTGGTTGGGGTTGTTTTTTTTGTTTTGTTTTGTTTTTTGCTTTTATTATAAACTTAATTTCTGTATCAGTGAGCTTAGTGTGTTTTCTTCCAAAGCAAAATATCTCATCCATGTTCAGCAAGTGGACGGACAAAGTGGTTTAAAATAAAAGCAGCCAGGGTCTGGTGACTCATCCTAATGCTAACTGCATTCGTCAAGGTACTTCAACAGCACATGATACCTGGCTGAAAAGAGAAGGGAAATATCAACTTATTGGTGATTTAAAGGCAGGACAAGCATTAGTCATGTTTCTTCTTTTCTTTAAGTCAAATTGGTTCCAGGTTTTCTTCTAAGAAAAATCTGCCCTATAAAGAGGCTAATAGTCCGCTTAAGGCAGAACATAGTACTGGTAGCTTATGCAGACCAATTTCAGGGATACTAACAGCATTATTGATTGTCATTGAGCTTATTAGAATCAGTGTAATATGCACTTTTCTATACTAGATTGTATTTGCTTTTCATTATGAAATCTCATTACATTAACGAGACATGGAAACAAGTTATGCAAGTAAAAGATTTGGCAGAATACCTTAGGGAAGTTGCTGTACATCTGTGAAAATACACTTTGGAGATATCATTCAAAGACTGAATATTGTAGGTAAATTCTGCTTTCATGTGCTAGTGAAAATCCAGCATAATTTCACTGATGTCAGTTGAGTTATTCCAGTTGTACACTACTGTAATTGAGAGCAGAATTTGGTCCTGTCTTTTTTAATGATATTCACACTTTCAGCATTATGAACAGATTCTTTACCAGGAATTAAAAATATCAATTGTTGATTTATTAGCAGTCCGGATGGAACATGATATAACACAAAGAGTGTGAGAGATAATGTAGTGATTCCAGACGGCTTAAAGGAACGAACACACTATATTGATCAAGACTCCCGGGAATGAAAAAACAGACACAGAGATAGATTTAAGCTGCAGGCCCCAATTTGATTATCCCTGGGGATGGGGAGTAATGTATCTCCTCTCACATACCAAGCATTTAAATGGGACCAATCTGGTATTACAAGATGCTCATCATGTAATAAATAACGTGGGTAGACCCTCGTCAGTTGATGCCTAGGCCTCAGTTCACTTTTGAATGCTCTCCGTGAGAGGATAGAGAGTACTAAAGGGAAGAATAGTCTGTGAAGGCTTCATGTCTCTCCTTCTCCATACAGGCACAAGGTCCACTAGTGAAATCCTGGGTCTCATTTACCTCTGGGAGCTCTCCCTTTTTAGCTTTTTATCTGCATTGGATACTCATCATGGGGGACACCAGCACTTAGCTTGGTCTTTCTGCCCCACCCAAACAACCTGATAGCTATTTCCTGCCAAATCCAATCCTTAAGGTTCCCTAGCCACTGTCAGCCCCAGTATCTGAGAAGTGGGACTTCATGAAGTTCCTCAAGGAAGAACCTACTGGCTATCCCTATGTGTCATTGACATCAGCCCTTGGAATAGTCCCCAGCTCTCTTCTACTTTTCCTTCCTATCCTACTTTCAGGAGGAAGAACAAGAAAGGAGGTTTAACAAGTTATCCAACCACCCTGCCCCTTCAGGGCCCACTCTAACATATTGAAGGGGAATCCTATGGGCACCCCAGTTCAGAGCATCCCCACAGTGTATATATAGACTTTCTGGCTCCCACATGTAAAGGAAAGTCTCCATCTCTTCCCCATTTTTCTGCCCCTTGCAGCTCTAGGGTGGGATAGGAGGGGGAACTTGGCCAGAGTAACAACAATCCTGTGAACTCCTCCACCTGCTCCTCCCAGAGCCCAGTCATTCACACCAGGCCAAGGAGAGACCTCAGCCAAGGGGATCACTACTTCTGTCTGGACTGCTGGCCCTAGGTTGTGTGTGCTGTTACTCTGCCTCTGTGGGTGACTTCCAGCTAGTCCTTAGTGGGGTCCCTGCTGATCACCCAGATACCCCTGAGGAACCCCAATACCACCTACAGGTATCAGCCATTTGTGTAGGTTCATTACACTCATAAAACTCCTGCATGCCTGGCAGGTTTTAAAGGGGTGAGCATGATAGCTAATTAGTTCCTCCATTTTCCACCCTGCACACACAGCCAGCTGGTCAATGGGAGGCAGAGAAAACCCTCTCCTCCATGCCCAGATATAGGGGAAGGGGTCCTGCTCTCATTCTCCCCCACGTCACCTGCCACACAGGAGTTTGGGTATAATTCCTTTAGTCTGACTAAATATCTCCCTTCTCTGATGTTGGGGAAGCTCATTTTATATGGCTGAGAAACGCTAAAACTAATGAGTAACTGATAGCTGTGAAAAACATAGCAAATACCATTGTTACCAATTTTTGTCATCATCAGTTGGTTTTGTTTGTTTTTCTAATTACAAGTCAGGAGATATTTTGTGTGTGTGTGTGTGTGTGTGGGGGGGGGGGGTTCTTAGAGTCCCATTTTTTAGAATCAAATGATGTGAAAACTCAGCTTTCATTCTAACTCTTATCCTTGCAGAGAAATTTCAAAACATGAACCCGAATGTCTCAGAAACCAGAAGGCAAATAAAAAAGAAGCTTAAATGTATTATATGTAAATCTCATGATTTTTAAGCCAAAGTAATGATTTTTGGTGGATCCATTTCACTATTTTTGAATGTTGGGTTTCAGTATTGACAATCTCCTGAGCTTTGTTATCTATACTTGTTGAATAGGAGCCTCAATCTTCCCTACGCTTTTTGAATTTCTTTGACATGTTTCTTTTATGGTATAGTGTAACATTATAATTTTTTTGATGGAGAAGGCAATTTACAGTGTAGCCTGGCTGTTCTGTGTTTGCTCTAAGCAACAAGCTTCTGGATTAAAGAACCAAGAAAAGTACTTTGAGAAGAAGTCTGAACAATTTTAGGGGTTTCCTGCTGCCAGACCCTGTAAATTTAGTATAATCTAATACTTAGAATCATCTAACCATTACACAAAAATTAGCAGAAGGCAAGAAAAAAGTTGCAATTATTTTGTATTGAGACAATTACAGTATGAATTTAAGATACAATGAAGTTACTACCTTCCTGGTCATGAAATTTAACCTCTGTATCATTTTAAAATGACAATTAATATCCATGGTCATTTGTAGTGCTGTGCAATATGTAATTTTTCAGGAGCGCACTACTAGTTCCTACACTCCCTGCTTGGTCAGAATTCACATATACTCTATGAAACCATTGGCAATGTAGCTAACTCTCATAATTTAATCACAAATCTTTCCAGTAATTGGGTTTTTTTTTAACGGCCTGGTTCTTGGAATGATGTGGTTTCAGCTTTTCATTTTAAAAAGGAAGAGCTTGTCTAACCATGAAAGTTACTGTGGAGTAAGACAGGGTGTGATTTTTAAAGTGGATTAACTATTTCTGATTAACTCCCTGCATGGATGCTCTTATTCTGAATTAGTTTAATCCTCTTCCAAAGTGCGTTAAGATAAACAGAGACGAGGAACCCTTATTCTGGATTAAGAGCATCCACACGGGAGGTTAATCAGCAATAGTAAATCAGAAATAGCTATTTTGGAATAACAGCCCTCAATTTCTTGCCCGCACAGTTGTGGAGAAAAGCATGAAAACACGAGCCCTGCATCACTCAGAAACCTGAAGGCAAATAAAGACCCCAAAATGTATTTAGTTTAAAAATCATGAGTTTTTAATCTCATAATATTGATTTTGATTTTGAATGCTTTAGAGTTGCGATATTATCTAGGCAATAGACCCTGGTGGATGCCCTGTTTATTCAAATATATAAATTACATACGTGCATACCCACACAATAAGGCTCTCTTCTGTTGTGCTTGCTATAGGCTAGCCACTTGCTGATGCCTCCCTGTTATCTCCATTTGTGCAGACTGAAGGACTGGATGAACCAGGTGGCAAACAGTAGAGGAATCAGATGGCTTTCCCCTTCTTATTAAGGTCATTACAAGTTAAAAGGTCATTGTAACTTACTTTTACAAATGGGATTGGATTCTTTGTTCAAGTGTGCTGAATTTGATTCCAAACTGCCCCCTTTTTAGCTTGCGTGTGTAAATTTAACTCTTCTATAAGGTGTTGGATTGACAGTGTGTTGGATACAGAAGTTCTCTTTTTTTCCCCATCGAATCCTTTCAGCACAGGCAGTGGCAGTGGGAACTTTTCTTCCACCATTCCTATGATGGTCCTGAGCCCTTATTTGCAGGGACCATTCTTGAGTGAGATGATAGTCTAGTCTCCTCTCTCATTTAATCCTTAATATTCCTGCTATGAGGCTGACAAGGTGCCAAATAAGGTGGTTGGTTTTATGATGTGGATGCTTTCCCACTATGAACTGGACTGAGACCACTAACTTATTTCACAGATCCACATTTAAAAACGCATATCTGAGGGACGCCCCAAACCTCTTACACTATGATTAAAACTGCAACTCAGAGCTTTCAAATTGCACAATGTATTAGGGTCTTGTATTATTTCCTTACAGCTCATTTCAAGAGTGGGTCCTGGTCCACACTGCCAGCGAAATTCGGCAGCAGTCGACGGGAGATATGCAAACTACATAGAGTAGCTTGGGTATCTCCCATCGACTTCCTAACTTCTGATTACCACGTCCTCCCCACTATGCTGCGCCGACTGGAAAAGCAGTCGAAGCAGCGTTACTCTTTTTGTGGGGGTGGATTAACTTGGTTGACGTCCTGATCGATTGAGCGGCTCTCCACTTCCACTCAGTTGATCCCGTTGAATCGATCTGGCATCATCGGCTGTGCCACTGTCAGTGTGCACATGGTGTATGATGTGGGGAGGAGGGAGAAAACTTCTGGCTACATTGCTGTTCTAGAAGGAACAAATGGATACCTCCTAGGAAAATCTTTCACGTGTCTCCAAAAAAAGTAGTAAGAGCAGCTGGGTAATGTTTAGATTCTTTGTTATAATTAGGGAGACCAGATGTCCTAATTGTATAGGGACAGTCCTGATATTCAGGGCTTTGTCTTATATAGGCACCCATTAGCCTCCATCCCCTGTCCTGATTTTTCACACTAGCTATCTGGTCACCCTAGTTATAATTCTTGTTTATTTCTGCAAATGGCACTTAAACACAACCCTATTCCTAGAAGTACATTTAAAAAAAACCCCAATAATATAGTGACACTAAATATACTCTTCACATTGTGGTACTATGGTGCCGTCTTTTAACAGTATAGTAGATTAATCAAAAGCACCTAGTCCAAGTGATAAAAATTTTCTGTCAGGCTTTGCTGACCAAGTGAACACAATTAGCAAGACACATCCAGTAGAGAATGTACTGCAAATGCTGTTATTCATTGACTTTCAATTAAAAATATAAGAACTACACATCAAATGAAAGGAGAGCTGTGCCCTGGTGATCCTCAGACAGATTTATGACTAATGTACCGCAGGAGAGATTTTACTCTAAGTGCAGGTGAGTTGTTCATTCAGAATGCAGCTTTAGAATTAAGTTAATTGAGTGATGAGGTCAAAAGAAGATTCCTTCTTGCCAAAAAACAAACAAACAAACGAAAAACTCCCTTAAATGGACTTAGCTAATCAAGGCAGTATTAACAGGTGTTATGGGTTATTGGGTTTTTGTTTAATAACAGTCTGAAATAACTTAAATGGTAACATAATAACCTTATTCTGTCTTATTTGATTTTAAAATCAGAACATTTCCCCCTTAGTACAGTTAATAGGGTCAAGTCTATGAGTCTGTGCTGGTTACCATGCCTTCAGTCATGTGGAATTCAAACAGCCATTATAATTTGTTTCTAAACAGATCAAGAGCTATTTACCATCTCAATGTTTTGTGCACAGCTGGGTGTCTGGCAAATGTCCAATATCCATTAACATTTAAAAATTAGTCCCATAATGCATCTTTTCCATGGCTTGAGGAGTATACACACTGACACATGTTGGGAACCAATTATACTTGCACCACCATTAGTCTGGCTGCATTCAACTTCCCAGTAAATGAGGGCTAATTTAGTTTCCAGAATGTTGTATCTTAAATTCGTACAATGACCTTAGAGAGAGCCTAAGATTTAAAGTGAAAGAAAATGCTCAGAAAGAATAATGCTGTTTTTTTCCCCTGGAACATAACAGCACATTATTATGACTGTTTCCAGTTCCTGTGCCTGTCTCTCAAAAACAGATTCCTCTAATTCAGTACTTCTAAAATTCATGAGCAGAGTTTGTTTGAGAACAAATCAGATTAATAGAGTAAACTAACCACCCCACTTCCTCTGATCAGGGCAGCTAATGGAAATTATTATGTTAGCAAAAAAATTAAGGCTTGTCTCTAGCTGCTCTAACTCCTTGGGTTACTATGTTCTATTTGTCCTACATGCTGGAAAGGAATAAATACTGACTTTTACGACGAGTGTTAGTTCTCTTCTTAGGAAACATAACAACACTGTACAAGCAAAAAACCAAGCTGCCAATTATAGTTCTGAAGAGGTTGAATGGAAACCGAGAAATTCAAAAGTACTTTCTGAGAAGTATTATCCTGAAACTGCTGCTGCCTTGAAAAATTCCCTTTGATAATATCAGAGGTGCAATGGGGAGTCTAGCTTCGCTGCTAAGGTAATGAGGACAGAAGGGTGGTTTTTGTTTTTGTTTTCCTCCTTCCTTCTTTTCCTTGCTATGTGTCAGCTCAGCTCTCAGCAATCAGGATCCAGACTGATTGCCAGCTGCTGCTGCTGCCTCTGCTGCAACATACTGTACAAAGCTTATCTTAGCTCACTTAGTCTATGTCATGCTGTTTAATAAAGCTAATTTGCTCACTCAGAATGCTATCTATGCCACAGGATTTTAGAATTCAGAAAGGGTTTTAAAATTTTGCACTAAATTCAACAGAGCTGTTTAGAAAGAGCTTACACAAACTTGAGGACAGAAGTCATTTTCAAAATATCCACCAAGCAATACAGCAAAGCATGCATTAGGCAGTAGAGGGCCAGATTCTGCTTCCTGGCACACCAGTGAATGTGTAGAATTAATGATCCACCTTGTTTGGTCATTTAAACTGAGTTAGCAGAGGGGCACTGTTTTCTGTCAGGATGAAGGTTTCATATATGGTGTTAATAGACAAGTCACTTTGCTACACAAATACAAATCAGAGCTTCCTTTTGTGAAGTATTCCTTTAAAGCATGATAGCTCCATTCTTTTATGGATTTTTATGCAAAAACTAGTTTTAATTGAAATGGCTTATTCCTTGAAGGGTGCTTTTTTGGAAGGGTTCATTGTATAGTCTGATATTTTCAGATATTTTTTCTACTATATTTCTCTCAAAATATTTGAATCTTTGTTCAGATCACAGCATGTAGAAAAAACCCTTTTTGTAATCTGTCCAGCAACAATACATTTTCATGCATCATTGGCACTACAATGCTTCATTTAGTGTATTGATTAACATTCCTGTTGTATTAGGACTCGTTGGTTTCTCATACCTTTTTATTGTTTGGGGAGTTCAAATATTGACCTCTAAATTTACAGTACATAGAAGATTAGGCAGTAATAGACTAAATTAATAAAGAAGATGCCTAGCAACACATCTATCACTTTAGAATAGTGACCATTTTTGTATTTCTAAAGTATACAACCACTACTACAGTCTGTGGGCCACATCCTACAATCAATCCCATTGAAGTCTGAATAACATTTGTGAGGCAGATACCACCTCGCTTGTTTGTTTGGGTATTTTGTTTTGTTTTTTTACGTGTAAATGGGAGGAGGGCGAAGATAAAATTCTTCCTTCTTCTATGTCTTGACAGTCTATTTTGGTTTTCATTTAGTGAATTTAACAAAATAAAAGTGGAGCCAATTTTAATTTTTTAATTACAGTCAGTAGCTTATGTTCAGACTAATATATGGTGTTAATTAAAGAAAATATAGTGACAATCCTGAAAGATAAATGCATTTCTTCAGTTTAATTATTTAGTTTCCCGCTAAAGGACAGCTCTGCAAAGGTCAATGATCTTTCAGGATATCCTGGAAGAAGTGAACAATTAGCTTGATTTTTTTCCTGTTGAATATGGAACTTGTGACACACTATGCAATTTATTTAAAAAAAAAAAAAAAGCCTCTGAAAGCATATTCTAATCTAATCTCTTACTGCAGGCAAAAGTTAGTGGAGTAATCAATCCATGTTATGGAACTCAGGTTATCTGTCTGTCTTGATAAACAACAATCATGGCTTCAAAACATGAAAAGAAATGTCTCTCATGGTAAGAAATGAAGGATAACAGAATTCAGTTTGAACCTTAAGAAAAACTCCATTTGATTTTTTTTTTAAAGAAACTAAACCAAAGAACTCAAATTTGACTACAGTAACTGGTGACAAACATGGTAATTTTAGCTAATCAAGAAAGAGCATATACATCTGTGTCCTAGATGTTGAAGCTGAAGTAGGGACAAAATTGAGTTAAAATACATACTACTCAGCGATTTATTACAAAAACGAGGGTTCAGTTAAAAAAGGAGAAGGCTAGGAAGCTACTTTCTCCAACAACTGAAAACAATCTTCCATTTCTATGTGAAATCAATAAATATATTGTCTCCAGTTGCCCAACTCTGCACAAAAGATTGTGACAGGAAAGCAGTGGCACTAGAAACCACACAGAAACGGAGTTAAATGAGTGAAAGACACTCTGTACTGAAGCAAGAATAGGCATGGTTTGCTTAGTTTGTTATCACCTACATAAGGCCTGTCACAAAACCATTGCCATCTTGAACCATCACTGTGATAGTCTGTGACCAGTCCAGGAAGTGAACCCCTGATCCACGCTCGGAAGCAGTGGTAGGAACCAAAAATGGATCTCAAAGAGAAGCGCAGGAGGCATACAGAAAACAGCTGTCTGTTAACCACATCTTCTAATCATATCACCTCTGGTTTAGCAGCACCACTTTGTTAAAAAATTGTCCAAAAACAGATTGCATGTCCTTCAGCAAATTCTTGTTCCTTGTTCATGAATTGCAAATATTCAAAATTTGTTCCAGATGGGTTACTTTCATAAGTCAGGTGGCAGTGCTGCTGTTTCCTGGTTAAATGATTTATGTAACTTGCCAACAGTGTGAATTTCACATGGCATATTAGGATGTGAAGTTTTAAATGCACATTCTTTGTTGACTTATTGTAGAATTCAAAATTTAGCATGAGAGCTAAAAATGTGGTTTTCATATGAAACTTGTCTTCATGTGGGATAAGTGTGCAAATGTTTGAAAGAGGCAAACATTCAGTCAAATTGAAATTTGCTTTCAAATTGTAACAAATCTTCAATCACATTTGTTTTGCACTATTCTCCCAACTATAAAATGAATTGATTTATTTCTTATTTTTGAAGGATGAGACACAGTAGGCAAGTAGGTGTAGCTGAGTAGAAGAGTAAGTGTAGGCAGCTTTAAAGACTTTAGGAAGACAAAGTAAGGAGGAAAGAAATCCTATGGAATAAAAAAGGCAGAGCAGAGAAGCAGATGGTCCCATGAGACTCAAAGAAACATTTGCAAGGAGAATAAAATACAGCAGAAGCCATTTTAATATTCTATATTCATAAGAGCCCAAACCAACTCTCATTGACTTGAATGGGAGATGGATTTTGCTCGTCATGCAAAACTAGTCTAAATGCTTGCAGCATTCTTTTAGCACATTTTGTGAATATAAACATAGCGTTTGGGGAGAGAACTGAATATTACTTTCTTGGGGCTTGTCTCCTCTGAGAAAGTAATAAATGTGGTGCATGTGTTTTGTGTGGAATAATTGCCACCTTGCATTCTCTTAACAAATTCTCAGCCTTTATGTAAAGGAAGAAGATTCTCTGGAGTTTAACACTCAGCAGAACAGTCTAACCAGCTTAGAAGCTAGCAGGCTTTTCAATACAGCTCCCTCTTCTGCATTAGACACAGGTGCAAGCTGGAACATTAGTTTAATAACCCAGGCACTTGGTATTCTAATTATCCACATGGAATAGAAACAAATAACTAATCCTTTAGATGCTGGATTAAAATATAAGTCTGCAAATTACATGTACTGACAGTACGTCTTCAAGAATGGACAATTCACTTTATTATTGTGGTAAATGCTTACAGGTTACTACCCCATTGTGCTAGGCACAGGGCACATGCATAACAAAGACAATCCCTTCACCACAATCTAAATAATTAAAAAAAAATTTGTATTTGAGGTCCATAAATTCTTTACCAAATATAATGGTAGGGAAAAGCATTGTGTGAATTAACACACAGCATGCTGCCACTTCTGACTAGAGATAAGACAGGAAAACAGGCTACTGGATTCTAAACTTTGAGCTCAGAACAAGGTCCAAATTTTGTAGTTTGGTGCAAGCAATAAGGGGCCCAAACAAAAACTTCTAAGTTGAATGTGGGGTTGTAGTATAGTCGGACACACTCTCTTCTATGATATCACGCTCCTTTTCTGAGCTCACCAGGCAGGAGCAACTGCAGGATCTGTCTACTTGGGCAGCTGGGTACAAATTACATTATTTACAACCAAGTTCTGACTCTCCTGTACTATGAGGATCGACACAGAAGAAAGTTTGAGATGAACTATCAAGGTTTCCATATCTCTGCTCCTACGCCACTCATCCCTTGTGAATGTTACAGCTGCAAAACAACCTGTCTCTGCCTCAAAGAGCAGATACAATATTAGCTAAGTAGAATATTATTGCTCTATGCAGCTGTGGTTCTGGATATGAAGATGTAATTAAGTGACACTGCAGAGCTATACGTGCTTACCTGGCTCAGCAGAGCCTTGAGGAAGTCTGTGTACCATCTTGAAACTTCTTTTTTTGAGATATCTATACAAGTGGTGTGTAAAGTGAATGAGATCATCCCTTCCCTTTGTTTCATGCAGGAACACTTTGATGTACCTGATGTGGTTACAAGGCATTTAGTGGACAGCATGTTAGTCACAATGAAAGATGACCCCAGCACACAGTACAATAAAAACTCGGAGTACCACATGCTCACTATATTTTTTTTAGATCCCACATTCAAAGACACCTATCTGCTATTCTCACAGGGTGAGACTGACCTGGAATGCTACAGACAGAGTCTCAAGGATAAGGCTGTTAACTGCATGTTAGATGATTAGAGAAGAGAAAGAGAACCTCTTCCTTTGGTGCTAAAGGTCAGGTAGTGAGGAGTGTGGCCAAAGCTGAAAAACAGTCCAAAAATAAGAGAAGTTGATCCCCACTAGTGTTATCGACTCCTCTCTTCTTAGCACAACATTTTTCCACAAGCTTCATGGCCTCCCTTTGTTCAGTCACTCTGGGATTTGTTCCCAGATTCCTGAATAAGTTGGAAGACCACTCGACAGGCCTAAAGGGACTTGACCTGCATCTTATTTTGAATTGTTTTCCTTTACAAAGAGAGCTTAGTGCCTGTGAATGGTGCTGGTTTGTTATCCTGGGAGCTGAAGCCTTTTATTTATTCATAGCACAAGTACACAAAGGCAGCAGTGGCTCAAGCTTCTCCACACTATGCTGCCAGTAGGCTGAAAACCTGATGGAGAGGAACCACCATTCAAACCTCTACCTTTCTGCTTAGATTGCTAAAAGGAATGCCAGTGGTCATAGTGGGTTTTTGTGATGTGGTCCCCTGACTTGAAATGGCAAAGTACACCTTGCAGAGTGATGAATGCTGCAATAGCGGGATCAGAGAAAGGCATGTTCACCACTGAGCTCTGATTATTTTATCTCCCCTTACCAAAATATGATTTATTCTCCTTCAGTTTTCCAGGGCTGCTGATGGGCATAGTTCGCTCCCCACCTCTAATTCCAAGGAACTGACATTCCAAAAAATGGACAACTTTCCCCTGAGCATGATTTTCCTCATTGCAGTTACTCACTTCAGTCAATCAATTACCCTTAATAGTTCATTAAGTAGTGACTACTGTAGAAGTTATGGTGGTCTAAAAATCAGTCTACTAGACAATCTCACAGCATGGCGCACTCAAAGTGGAAGTCTGATTTAATGCTGGGTGCTGTCTATAGCTGGCATCACACAGCACCTCTGTTGTCAGGTTGCTTAGCCACTTGTTTTACAGCTAACACAATTGTGCAGGAAAGGCCCAGAATTCCTTATTCTTATTGTTTGTTAATGAATAGCTTTGCTTATGATAAAATACGGCTTGGTGGTGGCTGCAACAGCATTAGTCCCTAGGAGGGGGTCCATGGGCTCAAGTTTTGTTTCTATCAATGATTGGTCTCTTATTAACGCTTAGCAGTATAGTAGTACCAAGAGGCCTCAGCCAGGTTGGGGGTCCTTTGGTGGTAGGCACAATGGATAAACCTATAATAAAAAGACAGTGCCCATCCCAAAGAGTTTAAAAAGACCAGATAACATAGGTGGGTGGAACGAACAAGTGAGGGGAAGAGGGAAGGAGGATGAGGTAACAAGGATAGCACCATGTTTCAGGTCTCCCCTTTTTACCCTCCCTTTCTCTTCTGTATTTAGTAGGGAGAGATTTCAAAGGCATAAAGGGCAGTCAGGCCCCTGATTCCCATTGAAGGTCAGTGAGAGAGCTGGGGTCCTAAATGTCCTTTGTGCCTTTGAACATCTCCTAATGTTGTGATTAGATCAAGAAAATAGGTGATGGACTCCAGGTTCCTGGGCGGAAGTAGTTATTTTTAGTGGTATTGGCATTCTTCTTACTTCTTTAATTTATTTTCCTCACTGCATATTATAGAGTGTTCTTTCTGATTTTCCCCATTTCCCTACCTTTCTACTTTCTTTCCCATGAATTTAAATAAGTACGTTTAAAAACAACTCATTGGAGTTTTAGTAAATGTCTCCAAATGCTACAAATTATATGATCTTTTTTTTCATTTCTTGATTTTGGTCTGACTCTCCCTCCTCCCTGTGAAAATTATCCATTCCACTGAAAATATAATGCAAAGCAAAACCTGGCATTTTTGTTGACCAATAATGACAAAACTATTTTGAAAGCATGCAAAAAGTGGGAGAAAATATAACATGTTGTGATGAAAGAACAAAGATGCAGGGAAAATATAGAATATGCAGGGAATGTGTACCTGGGAATCTCTCACATGACTAGAGTGTATTACCAACAAGCCAGAGCTATACATCCTGTGAGCTGCTGACAATGTACTGGGGAGAGTGGGTGATGGCTGTTTATAAACTGTTCATCTCAATTGGTGCGTATCTACAGTCTATCTAAGAAAGCGTGAAAGGGAAACATTAACAAGAACCGCTGAGGTGGCAAAATAGATGTAGTGAGGCAGGCTTCACCATGTGAGTGAAGGAGGTGAACGCTTCAGGATGTAGCGGCTGGGAGCCTGCTAAAAGGTTAACTCACACTCTTAAGTCATAAATGTATGTGTGCATCATAGATTAATATGTGAACCACTTCTAAGCATTTGCTCGGGTATTTGGAAGCACAGAGCTGAAACTTTCAGAGCCAGACTAGTCTTCAGTAGAACACTATTAATTGCCCTGAACAAGGGACTATTCACAAGGAAAACAAATCTCTAGCCTGTTTCCTGTCATACGTGAGAGGCAACTCATATAGTACTTTACAAGTCAAAGCACATAATAGTAAGCAAATAGGAGCCTTGTCAGGTTCAATGTGAATCAAGTTTACCAAAGCAAAGGCAGCTGAATTTTCATGCAAGCAGCTGCATTATCAGCCATTGCTATTTCTGACATGTCAGAATGGCAGAAATTATTAATAAAAAAAATTTCAATGCATCAGAAAATACTGTAGCAATTTATCTCATCGTTGACAGACTTTTGCAAGGAAGTAACTTTGTCCCCATAGTGGGCAAAATTCTCTAGGAAATAATACGAAGAGCTTCACTGTTGTCAACTGTACAAATGAACTAAGGAATGAAAACAATAAAAGATGGATTTTTATATGGACACATGCCCTTTTATTTGAATGAAAGTTCATGGGACCTAAAGTTGTATCCAAATAGAAAAATAACCCAGGAATTCTAATCTAGCATTGACTGGACCTGTCAGATTTTCTCTTAATGAGGCTCAGATCTGAGGACAGGGACGGAAAAAAATGGGCAGTGTGATAATGTATACAGTACAATAATTGGATCAAGCTGAGGCAGAGGTGGTCCTTAATGTCAGCAGAAGGTACAGATGAAAGGGCTGTCACTTGCAAATTGTTTGCAGCATTTCAGTTTTCTTTATATAACTTATCTTTGTGGATTTTTAATAGAAGAAAATATGCATATTTCTTCAGAAATTATAACAGTACAAAGGTGTGATAGTATTCAGTAAAATATTACTAACACTAAATTAGACAATAATATAAAGAGGAAAGAAAATAAGGATGAGCAAGCCAAAAAGAAATTAATTGAATACACGAACAGAAGAAAGGCAAGAATAACAGTAATAATACATATATAGGTTTCAGTCCTGTAGTCTGTACTCAATCCTTACTCACTTATTTCAATAAGAGTTTTTCCTGAATATATAGTGACGGATCGGGCCCATTATTTATTTACAAAAGAGAAGTCCTTATACACATAATATTCTATATATTGCTCTCTCATATCAAGACATTTCAGTTTATGTGATCCATTCTTTCATGTTAGGTTTCTTGATTTTGTATGATGGGTGGCCAGTTTTCACTTCTGTAAATTCCATTCACAGGGGTGCCTCCACAAGCAAAAAATATGTATTAATCGCTCCACTGGGGTGTGAGCATCAGCAATACAGTCCTGATTCTCAGATGAGTGTACAAATTGTAGAGGGCGTCTACTGTAGGGTATGTAATGGTCATGACTGTGGCAGTTTGTTTAGTGTATCAAATTGGAATCATGACAAAAATAGGAGCCATGTATGTTTTTAGATCATTTTCCGCATTGAACTTTAAGTTTATTGGCATTCTAGACAAATTGGTGAACAAATAATTTATATAAGAATGCCTAATCTTATTTTTAATAGATATTATGTTATCTAGCAATGACTGAAGGAGGCCTCATCACCAAATTCACTTAACTTTTGAAAACAGTCTTTTATGCGTAAATGTGTCCAAATATAAGTGCTATTCAAATCTGTAATTGAACAAAACCGACAAAATTACCTCAGCATTCACGTTCAATATTTGAATAATTCTCTTCTGCAGCCACAAAGGATATTTTCTTTCTAGTTATTGGACGTTCCTTGAAACTTCTACATGGAGATGCTATATCGAAGTGCCATATATTGATCATGGCTGCCAGTGTCCATTGGAATCAGTGAACATGGTCCTTTGGACATGTACAGAGTTTTTTGTTGACCATGTTAATGGATTCTGATGCAGGATCTGTGGCCCAAGTTTGCACCGTGAGAATATTCACACAGCACTGAGTATAATTCCAAGTATATCTTAGCATACACTTAGTGCAGTGTAAAACTGGAAGCATTTCTCTGGGGCCAGCCTTTTCTTTGGTTATCATACAGTCCTTGTCAGGAATCTGCAAAGAATATTCCCAGGACACCACAGAGGCCAGTATAATTGTGTAAATCCATGTTGGTTAGTAAATTACTCTAAGGACAAGATTCCCCATGGATGCTGCTGATCATTTAAGATTTAAAAAAAAAAAATCACCAGTTTATCTTTGACTTCTGTATAATGTAACAGGACAGACTACCCCTTTAAAGGCCAGGAGGCCTGGGTAGCAGCTGGCACTGTTTTGGAGGGAAGCCAGACGGACAGCATTTAGCAATTGGTTTGATTCCCAGTTAGAGGATATAAATGAAGGCCCCCATGTCATGAGGCTGGTGGAGAGTTGCAGAGGGCTGGGAGTGCACACTCTTGAGGTGATTCAGAAGGCTGTGAGAGGGCAAAAAAGCCCTTAGGACCTGCCTAGGCTGGAGGAAAGTCCAGTACATTAAGCTCCTGGAAGCCAGAGGGCTCCACCATCGGAACTCAAACACAAGACAGTTGCTATTTGTTATTGTTCCAGTCCTCCATCCTCCCCACCCCAAACCCAACATACACACACGCTTTGTGTATGTTTGTGGGTTAAAGAATAAACTAAACATTGAAGAAAGGGCTACAGACTGCATTGGGCATGGTCAACTGTCTGTCCCAGCAAATCAGATCCACCAGCCTACACCAATGTTCTGTATTGGCTATGGAGGCTATTTCAGTTAGGTGTGTGACCTTTGTAATGATATACTGGTACAACCCCTAGTGTGGATGCAGTTATATCAATATAAAGGTGCTTTATTCACATATAATTTATTCTTCTTCCTGTAGTGGAATAGCTTAACCACTATAAGCACTTTTATACTGATATAACTGTCCATAATGTGGGGGAAGGTGTTCACTGCTGTAGCTCTACCGGTGTTGTTAAAACAGTACAACCTTTTAGTGTAGACAAAGCCTAGGAGCATTTGCTTTGCTTTTCTTGTATGTGAAACTTTCCAAAAAATATCTTGCATGTTTTACATTTTTCAGAATTTCTTAGTTAAAGGCCAATCCAGTTGAGATGTGTCCATAAATCACACAACACATTTTTGGTGATTTTTTTTTTCAAAAGGCCCCTACCCCTTGTAACGAACACCCAAAATTAAGGACCAGCCCAGCCCCTTATGTATTACATAATTTATTGACAGCCCCTAGCATAACTTCACGATCCATTACATCACATTGTTTAAAAAGTCTCCAGTATTTTACTGATAGCTCTTTCATTCATAACTGGAAACAAGTGAGAGTCCTCTATTAAAAGAAAAATACAAACCAGGTGGCCATTTTTAATGTACACAATGTTCTCCTGGATTCTAGCCTCAGTGATGCAGTAACTGACATGTAAACACATTATTTCTCATTCCTGCTTCATTGATATCAATGGGGGTGATAACTTTTTGACTTGTTAGCACCTTTCATGTTGCTCCTTCTTCCCTTCCATCTAGAAAAATGGGTCTGAAATGTGGACAAGACTGTCATGCCACCTGTTGGGGACATTAGCATCCCTGAGCCATTGCCATGCTTTATTACTTAACTACGTATGAAATGTATAACCAGAATGCGGCTATTTCTGTGCGCACTTCATGCATTACCCTTGCTTCACACAATTATCTTCCAGACACAACAAAGGAAGTAAATGCTCTATTTCATGTCAGTGTGGAGGCACGTCATCCCTAGAAGTATATGCATTTGAAACAATATGGTCTGCATCACTGACAAAAGATAAGACTTTTTAAGGCATAGGCAGGTTTGTTGTCATACTCAGTACTTCAAGTGAAGAGGGGAATCCAGGAACAACAATCATTTCCTTTAAATTAAAAGAAAAAACAAGCTTTTCTCATGTTTCTTTGAACAAGAAAGAAATTATGCTGGGAAGGATAAGGGTCAGAAAGAAAGCCATTGATCTGAAGATCTGACTGAGCCTGTTCTGTACTTGCCAATCTAACTCCAATTACTCTTAACTTATCATATTTGTGCCCTTTGCTCTGATCATCAGTCTAGACTTTATGTACAACTTTATGCAAATCCCACTACATTTTTCTTCTAGTTTACAGCTCTGATTGTACATCCTGAGGATAAGTGAGCAACCATACCCAGAAGTTTACAAACTGGGGGAGCCTGCACTATGTCTATTAAAATGTCGGGAGATATTCCAGATAATATTTTTGTCTTTATATTTTCCTTTTAGTTCTGACAGCCATCCACATGATCTTCACTTGATTGATATATTTTAAGCCCACAGACACACCAACAGGCAGAGTGCTAGTGTTACAAGAATGATGCAAGCTTCTGTCACAGCCAAACCTTGTCAATGGCGGCCTTTGTTTCGCCATTTATAAAGTTTTTATTTCCCTCTGGTTTCTCTTCCTACTTGGGTATAAAATCCAGAAAACCATTGCTAATTAATGTGTAGTTGTGTTTCATGCAGATTCATTCACTTTACTGTAACAGCTAATAAGTGGAGACTGCATAAAGTTGTCAGCATTTACACAGAAAGTCTTAGCAAACCTTACTTCACCCTCATTAAATTGCCATATATTCCAGTCTCTCTCATATGATTTTTCTTCAAATCTGTCCAGTATGCTAAGTTGAATACAACACTGCAGCTGAAGGCCAGAAAGGGAAAACAAAAATGCTTTCTCCCACTTATATTTGTCAGTTATCACTATATCTTCCTTAATTCAATGGAAATCCCTTAATTCCCTGCTCATTTTGAGGAGAAGAGATGGCTGAACCTCAAACTATTGCATTTTAGAGTAGAAATTAAATTTCTTAGCAAAGAAAATATTTAGCCACGGTGATTGCTAACTGGTTTGCTTCTACTAAAAATTTGTTAGAACTGCAAATTATAGCTAGATTCACAGACGCTAGAAGAGATACCTCTGATTTTTTAACCCAGTCTTGCATACATTGAACAGATGATTAGAACAGTAAATGATGGTGGTTTACATGTCATGTTCCTATTTGTATAAAAACAACCTTTTTGGTCAGTTATCTAATGATTTTACATTGATGCTTACTAACTGTAGCATCTCTCCTAGATATATCACCTACATGCTGGGCTCTTTTGAAATGTCTAAAATAGGATCCTTGATGTATTCATACTTACTTACTCACTCTCAGATTGCCCAGAACAAAACAACTGAAGTACATATGATCTGACTACACAACTCTGAACAATCCTATCTTAGGTGATAGTGTTAGCATATAGCATCATTAAACGTCTACCTTCAAGTTTTCTAGTATGAGGTTAGAGAGAAGTTACTTATTAGCTGTACACAATTCATATTCATATTTCACTAGTAATTACAGAAATGCCCTTCGTAGGGCAGCCCTTCGTATTCTGGGGGCATAAGATGTGAAGTGTTGCAAGAAAACGCCCTATTGCTGTCAAAATTGCTTTGATCTCCATAGCATTAAGATTGATAAAACTCACTTTTGAGATTAACACATTTGAGCTCTCCCTGATTTTAATTTCATGCAATGGTTGAGCATATTCCAGGAAATTATGGCACTGTAATACAGTAGTTAAGTTTGCAATGGCTGAAAAAGGTCAAGGGAAACAATTGCACAAATGAAAAAAGTCTTAAAGATGAGGGATGAGAACATTTGTAATTGTAAGGGTCACGAAGTAAAGAGGTGGTACTATAGCATTTTTTGTTCGATCGATAGCCAGAGTTACATTATGCAGATTGTAAGGGACATCTCCCGGTTGAGGCTGCTTACCATGCTTGAGGAAAGAGGGGTGCGCACTGTGCACCAAGTATTAGGTGCATACATTGCTCCCCTAGGTGTGCCAGTCCTGCTGCGTGGATCTGTGTAGAAATAGGGAAGGCCTTCTCCCAGGACTGGGCCATTTCTGCTTACAGAGCTGTTATTGTTATATGCCTTTGTGTGAGATGTGTAAAGGGAAGGCTGTGTCTTACGTGTCACCTCCTTCTCACCCTATGCCCATGAAAGAGGAGATCACAGACTAACTCTTAGCAAGGGAAGGATGATGTTGCACAAGTATTGCTTGACCCTTGATTATCTTGTGACCTCTCATTGTGTACTCTCATTGGCCATAGTGGGCAAAGTGCAAGATTTGGACTCCAGTGTGAAAGAGGCAAAAATGAAAAATAACTATAAAGATCTTTGTGGTTGAACTAATAAGGGAACATATAAAGCTTGTTATGCTGTAAGTGAATAAATTGCAGTGTTGGGCCTCACTTAGGTAAAATGCCCAATGATATTAGACAAGTTTTCTCTGAAGAAGCATCTGAGTTTAGATATTACAACTAAATGACATTTTAGAAATAGTGATAGCTACATTTCTAGAAGTAAGCCACTTAAGACAAGTAATTCATCATTACCAGTTAGATGATTAACAATACAGACGAAGTGATCAGTTCTGATTTTAGATACTGTGGTGTGTATTGCCATGTATCTTTGTAAACACAGTAGCCATTCATCAGGACGGAGAAATTCTAGAAGTTGTGCATTGCTTGTTTGGTCAATAGCAGAATGAAAGCTAGCTATGAAGGAACTAACAAGTTTTATATACCTTTTTCATAGGCAATGCTAGAAATACCAAAACTATATCTTAAAATCAGATGAAATCCCCTGAGATTGAGCATTTTCTCTTAAAATTGTTCAACAAGAAATCATTCAAAAAGCTCATTTTTGTTTCCTTGGCAATATGAAATAATTCAATGAAAGCACAACAGTAGATTGACTTCACAGCTTCCTCTTAGCGAGCTAATGAAAATATTTTCAAGGAGTCTAACTTCTTGTGTTGCTTATGAAAACAACAATGAGCAGTATGCTAGAGAAGCGGATTGTTTTGTTGAATATTTAAGATGGTGGAGTGGGTTATGATTCAACAACCTTGTGAAATGGGAGACCTGCTTTCTGGCATCCATTGAGAACATGATGGCATCCATGATAACATGGGATGACAAGAACTTGGCATCCACCTTGCGTGCTGGAAAAGTACAATTTAAAGCCATGTGGGGAAGAGTATATTCCCATGTCTGGGAGAGGAATCAATGAACTTCTGGGTCAGATTCAGCAAAAGCCACACCCAAGAAGCCACACCCACACCGAAGCAAAGCAGGAAGGCCATTTTTTGGGGGATACTGAGGTCTCAGGCTTCCAGACACATGGAATGTGAAAGTATTTCCAAAAGCATGGGGATATACTGGAAGCCATTCCCAGGGTGGGGGGGCTGTCCATAAATTACGGAAAACATTTTTGATGATTTTTAAAGACACACCTACCCCCTTGTAATGAAAGAAACATGACAAATGAAGGGCCCAGCAATCTCCTAATGCATTACATAATTTATGGCCAGCTCCAGACCAGGCCAAACATTTAGGTCCACAACCTGCCTGAGGAGCATTCGGTAGGTCGAGGTCTATATTGGAATTCAGGCCATATCTGGAATAATCATTTTTCTAATGGATTCAAAAGACATTGGGGACTTGATGGTGGGATTCAAGGGTCCCTGGACTTAAAGTATAGTTCTACCATAACTAGGGATATTGAGAAATTGCCTGGGATTGTGGCACATTCAGTGATATTACTGATTTGCAATTCAGAGTTCCTCATTTTACAAAATAAATTTATTTCTGCTCCCCCCCCGCAACTTCTCATCCACCATACATCTGATTAGTTAAACTGATTTATTTCCATCTTTCACATCATCAACAGTAATAAAGGCTCTGCTAGTCAGATTGACACTTGTGCCTCCCCATCAATTGTCTTCAAATTATCAACTACAGATGTGCATAACCACTCACCCCTAATGGGATTACACTGGGGAGCAGTCATGGGGTGAAATTTTCCCTTCTAAAAAGAGAACAAAGCAGTAATTTGGCCCAGAATAGAGCATAAATACAAGAAATGTTGTCTCCTTTCTGCTGCAGCTGTTCTTCCGGGCCAGGGCCGTGAACAAATTAGGCTTGGAAGGAATGGGGACCCACTTATACTGCTTGGGTTTACTTCTCTCATCTTTCACTCTATTTTCCTATAAGGGGAAAAGAAAGAGGACAATAGGATTAGCAGGGAGAGAGGTGCCTGCTGCTTTGTGATTCAAGCATGAAGAAGGCGATGAAGTTCCATGTCCTATATACCATTTCTGCTTCACAGATCTTTGCTTTCAGCTTCGTGAGTGGTAGAACCATAATTCTATCTGTAAGGGCCGTTGCCAGGTAGGATGAGAGACAAGAGGCATATGGCAAAAATAAAATTATCCATGTTGTAAAAAGAGATGTGACAAAGGAGTTTGTCTGGAATTATTATTATTATTTGGGAGACAACTGAAAAGTACAATTTCCCTGCAGGACCTGCAGCGAGGAATTTTGCAGGCTGTATAATCTTGCAGGGAACCAAGGAGGCCTCTATTACAAAGCATTACTTCCTGCTGAGTGTGTCCTATATCCTGTAGGAATGCTTTGCCCTTTTCCGCTGTCTTCAGCTGTGAGCGTATTTTGTAAATTACTGCTGTCTGATTCATCTGGAGTTTAGTTCAGGCAAACTATGTTTGTGATGAAAGCCTCTGAACCAAATTTCTGTTTAACTAGATTCAACTTACTTGTGACAAGGGATGTAGTTTCCAGAGTAAACCAACACAGGTGTTTTAAGAGGGCCCTGGAGGTAGTAAAGGACAATATGCAACATAATCTTGTTTTTTCCTTCCTCTAGACACTGGCACAGTTCTACCTTTTAGATACATGGATGCAATTCAAACTGAAATTGGGCCTCCCATTGGAGCTGCATCTGTATGCCTGAGAGCAGAATTGATCCCACCAAGTATAATGTCCTATCTCCTTTTTTCATCACAAGAGGATGTGGCTTATGAAAAACATTGTTTACTTTTGCAGTTACAGGCACACCAGTTTAGGAGGAGGGGTTTGTTAAACCGATGTTGGGAAATCTGTAGCTTTGAATTTGTTACTAGTTTCATAGAGTCTTTGTGATAATCTGAACATGAATGTTCAATGGTGCTTGACTTTTCAGTATAGCTGAGCTGTTCATTTCGCAGCAAAATCTGACAGGAACAAAGAAGGAATAAGATATAAGAATGAAAATTCCGAAAGGTTGTGGATTGCTGGTATAATTTGGTATGAAAGGGTTGTACTGTTTAATTTTGTTTTTGATGTGAGATAAGAGGAAAATTATCATTCGAAAGTACTGCAAGAGATTTGTAATAATGATGGCTAAATATTGGCTAAATGTACTAATACTTAATCTATTGCACTATTAACATAAATTGTCACACAGATTTTTAAAAATTGTGAATTCACTTCTTATTTTCTCAATGCCATAAAAGGAGGAGGTGGCCAGCTTAACTATTTTATGGATTTATTCCATTATTTGTTTGTATTGTAGTAGTGACAAGAGGCTCCAATGCAGTTGGAAACCCATTGAGTTAGGTGCTGTACAAACATATTAAAAGATGGCCCCTGCTCCAAAGGTTTAACATCTCAGGCCTTGGCCCTGAAATAAGCTTTGTAATGTTAGATTCCTGAGCCCATACAGAATCCCATTACCCTCTGCAGTGCTCCAGACAGGTAGAGGGTCCCTTCACATGAAGCTTATTGCAGGATTGGGGCCCATAGTTTTAAGACAAGATGTCATAGGTGAAAGAAACCAGTAAACTGGAATTCTGTGTTAATAGGGAAAAACCATAACTAATTTTAAATATAACTGTGTTCATGGATGAAGCTGTACATTAAAAATTAGTATTATTAATATGATTTAACTTGTGCTTTTTGAAAATCTTTTGCCTAATAAATCATGCTCAGTCAGTTTTAGCTCACAACATGGGAGCTTTAGAGTTAACATTTACAATTTTGTAAAAGAAGTCATGAAATTATTCTTTTAAAATCTGTACTGGAGTTCATCACCTGTTAGGTGCCTGGGCTGGTGGGTAGTGTATTCAAGTGGAAATGCCTTGGGGCTCCAGACTGGGGAGGCAAGAGTTAAAGGAGAGAGTTCATAAACGGCTGGGGCTCATTAATCCCCCTGAAGCCTAGCCTGTAATATTTACAAAGACAACGTTGGCTGTTATGGGTGTGGGAAGCAGTCCTGGGTGGCCAGACTGGGGAAAGGTTTAGTTCTCAGGAAGAATACTTTTGAGAAATTTTGTATGCAGTGTTGTTATAGCCGTGTCGGGCCCAGGAGATTAGAGAGACAAGATGGGTGAGGTAATATCTTTTATTGGACCAGCTGCTGTTGGTGAGAGAGATAAGTTGGTCCAATAAAAAATATTACCTCACGCACCTTGTCTCATTAGGCGATTTTGTTTTTCCTTTGTTTGACAATAGAAAGGCTTTATCCTAAGCAACTGAAGGAAGCCTGAGGAGACTGAGGAGGAAGTGAGCAGGTCAGGAATCCAGGGGGCTGATGGCCAGCATGCCTGTGTGAAATAGCCTACTAGTTAAGGCACTCACCTGGGATGTGGGAGTACTGGGTTCAAGGTGCTGCTGCAAATCAGGCAGAGCACAGATTTGAACGTAGGTGTTCCACATCCTGGGTGAGGGGGCCTAACCACTGAGCTATTAGCTATAACAGGATGGAGAGCTCTGTCTTTTTACAAGACAGTGGACTTGGTTTAAACCCAGGTTAGTAGCTGAGAATTCCAACCTGAGATAAGTATCTCAGCCTCCCTGTGGATCTGGGCCCTAAGCCCCACCCTTTCCTTCTGCATTTCATTCCTGGTTAGTTGAGACAGCTCCTGTCTCAAATTGCTGGCTTCTGTGCATCCCTTTCTTAGATGACCAGCTCTCTCCATGCAATGCTTGGGGATCCTGGGCCCCTAACTTGGGGCTGTGAATTCCTCTAGGTGGCAGGACACTTAGGGGTTAGGCATTGTAATTCCCTTTGTGAAACTAGCCCATGGTATGCAACAGGAATTCCATTGCAAAATGGGTCTTAGGTAGCAAATCTTCGAAGGGTTGGATTGTGTGGGGAGGAGGGAAGAGGGAGTTAATAGCATTGTCCTATGAACAGTATGTCTGGTAAATAAGATTATCTATAATGAGATTATCCTTGGACAGGATAAACCACTGATGAGTTCATGTGAATCTGAGGCAATCCCAAAATAATTGTGGTAACAGGTGGGAAACTGAAGTAATGTGAAGCAGTTTTGACTCCTAGTAAACAAGGGACTCTTCTTACATTAAAAGACAGCTACAGTAGACAAAAGGGAGGACATCAGTAATGCATTTGGTTGGAGGCACTTGATGGGAATGGACATAACATGCATCAAAGAATTGTCTCTGGTGAGAGTTAAGTATTACGTTACAGATGAATGTGCTTGTGAGACACTTCTGTGATATTCCTAACAATGGCAGATTGTTCTCTGGCTTTTACCATAGCAGCTAATTGGTCTTTATTAATAGAAGATGCATGATTATGTTGGGTTTTGCCAGCATAGTCATCAAGCTGTGAACAGCATGAATGCAGGGCACTGTGGTGCCCCCTCCTGTGAATAATTTAAAATCATATACTGACCAGCTACTGTGGACTGTTGACAGCTGCTATGCCTGGCGGTCAATGTCTCAGAAAACATCTTTCTGGTTAACAGCAGGTCTAGGAATGTTCAGATTAGATTTTTATGAAATACATAATGTAGCGTTAAAAAACACAGACAGAATACAATGGGCCATATTCTGGGATTCTGCTGTTCTGAGGCTAGCTGAGATTCTTGTCCAGTATAGATTAATGAGGAAAATACTGATGTAATTAGTCTTTCTTAAACACTGAAGAGTAAGGCAGTTCAGTAACTGGTTGGAAGGAGGTAGGATTGCTTTGTGTTTAAAACACAAGGATGATTTCTAACCTTGTCTCTGCTACAGACTTCCTGTGTGACCTTGGACAAGTCACTTGGCTTTAATTTCCTCATCTGCAAAATGAAAATAATATGTTTTTAATTCTACCTTTTGGGGTTGTGCGATGCCTAATTCATTAATGTTTGGAGAAAGCATTCAGATTTCATCAGGACAGAGGTATGGCAATGAACATTCTGATTATTACTTCATCATGCTATGGTCAGGCATTGATGACATCAGTTTATTATGGGAAAGAACACTGAAATTCTTGCACTGATTAGGCCAAACTATAGTAGTTAAAGACACAGGGCCTTATCTTCCACATGTAGGAATGCATAACTCCCATTGAAGTCAGTAGATATCCATCGTGCATAGGAAAACTAGACAGTCAGTTTTCAGTCTTTGCTCTTGTATTTGTAGATAAAAGTCATCACTACACATGGGTTAATTCTTCCCTCAGTTACAGCTGTGCAACTCCTGAGCGTTTAGTGATATTGCATAGGTGTAATTGAAGGCAGAATTTGCCCATAGTGTAGGATTACAGTAAAGAAGACGTATCTGGCACTGATATGATGTTCGTTTCATGCCAATGACATATTATTCATACATCCGAAGAGCCTCCCTTGGGAATGTGTCTCCCATGAGCCTTTTATCCCTGTTGCAGTCTATGGAGCACTCATAGAAGCCAGAATTATTTACTTTTTAACGAACAGCATTTACATTCCTGCCAGTGCAGCATTCTAGCTTTTTTTTTATTTTGTTCCTAACTTTCTGGTCCAAATATCAGTATAGTTCATGGTCTTTCAGATATTCAAAATCAAAAGCCACATTAGCGTGTTTTTTAAAATTAAATATTAAGATTATTCTGCTTTCTGTAATCTTTAAATCTTCTTCACACAATCAACCCATTTAAATTCTGATTTTAACAGAAGAAAAGTGTAACCTGAAAATTGTTTCACCCAGCCTAGATCCTCTTTTTCTATTGCTTTTTACTAGTCACAAGTACTTCAACTATGAAGTTAGCATCAGACTGGAATTACATTGCCTGCTTACATTTTATAAAGATCTGCATTAAGGGGGAAAAGCAAGTACTACACTAGAAATACTTTTCTTTTCTTTTCTTTTCCATTTCATATTTTGTGGTATGTTTTAAAAGATAAATTTTACAAACTGGCTCAGCATAAAAAGTATTAGCATGAAAGATTTTAAGGCTATGTAGAGAGATATATTACAGGGTTCACATTATGAAAAGCCTCGTGCCATATAAAAATTTACAGTATATTGCAGACTTCAGAATTAAGCAAAACACATCAAACTCAGTGTGTGCAAAGAATGAAGAAATTCATTTAGTATTTAAGGCCAGAGGGGACCATTATGATTACTTAGTCTGAACTCATGCATAACATGGGCTACAAAATTGCAGCCACGTAATTCCTGCATCAAGCCTAGTAACTGGTGGAGATTGTTTGCTTGAATTGCATCTAAAATCCAAAGTTTAGATAAAGACCAGGTGAAACAGTTCTCTGTATGAATCTGTTACTATGTTAATTGAGAGTTAGAGTAAGAAAAGGAATATTAGTATTTGCTGTATTTCTCTTTCTCAGAAATCCCAATCACTGGTCTCTCAATTCAGCACTTCACTTGTTGGTTAGTTCCCATTCTCTTCAAATGTTGTTATGTCACAGAGGGAACATTAGCCTTGAAATAATTAGTAAGGCAATTTGGCACTCACTCTGCACATTACATCTAGCAGTTGCACACACACTTATCCATAGAAATCAGCTGGTTCATACTAAGAATGAGTTTAATAATGGAATCTGATTTGATGCTGAGTCTACCATCCTAGATCATTCATAGTTAAGATTCCTTTCTTTTGGTGATGGAGACTTCTCCTAGAACAGGTAAGGTAAATGAAGCCTCTTCCTAACAACAAAATGCTTTGGACTTTCCCAAGGACTATGGACTTAACATTTGTTCAAAGTCTATATAGCGCACGTGCTCATTGATATTTACAATCCAAGGAGAATGATAGCATCAAACTGATGTATTTCACATGTACAAAAATCTCAGACCGTAGTGAAGGCACAGTACAGTACATCAAATTCAATGTATTAACATGTTAGATTTAAATCAATGGACACATTTTATTTTAAAAAACAGTAATCATATAGAACCATGCAAGTCCTTTAGCTGATTAGTAATTGCCATTTGTGCTATTCTTAAAAGCATATCCTACCATAAGGAATTGTGTGGCATCACAGTGGGAGGCACTCTGACTAAAGGATGCCCCTGGTGCATAGAGTACTTGCTGCCACACCCCTTTAGACAAATGGTAGGAAAGGGAGGAGTGAGATAGAGTAGTATAGTTTCACTTCCTTTCCCTGGCATGGGTAAGCAGCATGCCCACACATTTCCCTCTCCTCCTTGCCTGATGTGGGGAGAGATCTACCTCCTGTTTCAGTCTGCTTTTATGCCTTTATGGGGGTGTGGCCTCTTCCCCTGTTTGCCAGGCTCATTCTATGGATCTATGCATGGAAAAGTCTTCAGCTCAGGAAACTCCAACTAGTATAGATGGCTGTAACAAGTCTTCTCAGCAACACAGGCTATTGTGAGCTCCCCCAAACCTGTTCTCCATTCTCCTTGTTGGCTTCTATAGAATTTCAAATCAATTTCAAGGTCTCGGTCCTTATCTTCAAAGCACTCAATGGCCTGGTATCTAAAAGATCACCTAAAGCTCTGGGCTAGAGACTTTGGTTAATAATGCTGCTCCTTTGGCACAACGGAACTCTCTATAATAAGGGTAAAGCTTGACTGTATAGGAAACAGAACATTCTCAGGGGCCAATCCGAGACTATGGCATGAACTGCCCCGGGAATACAGTATGATCACAAATCTCACCACTTTCCACGCTGAGGGTAGGGCTACACTTACAGCTCTGTGTAGAGTACAGACAGTGCACACCCAACTAGCCCAGGTAGAAGTAGCAGTGTAGACAGTAAAACACAGGTTAGGTGAGTAGAGTACACACCCGCCAGAGCTCTAGAGTTTATACCTTAAATGGCTACCTCATGCCCAAGCAATGTATCACACGTCTATTTTTAGCAGAGTAGTGTCCTGCGCCCTCCCTCCATCAGAGCTGTTCCCTGCCACGTAGCTACACACTGCTGTGTGATGCAGCCTGCCTTACACCACCATGTGTAGCTAAATATCCTCTACACACCACTACAGCTAAGCCCTAAGTGCAAGTTGCATTGCTTTGACTTTAACATAAACCCATAGCAGCACATGTACCTACAAAAAAACCCCAACCACAGACAAACCAAAACAAGACACTCCCCTGCACACCTCTCAGGTGGAGAGAGAAGAGGCGAATAAACAGCATGTGAGAGATGTCAGTCATGCACTATGGAAGGTGCTCACATAGCACAGTGATGAGCGATGGTATAAGAACCTGAAGCGACTATAATAGGTAGAGCTCTACTGCCTCACTGCTCACTCCGGCATCCTATGGGCTGCTGCACATGATGACTAGAAAGAATCTGTCCCTAACTGTATTTTTGGGGCAGTGTCTAAGTTGCATTCTAACCCCTTTGAACAACTTCAGTGTAACAAAGGGGCCAGAAACCAGCCAGGTACCCACTAGCATTGGGTAGGCCCCAACTAGTGCACCCTACTTCCCTGCAATTTCTGCTGCAGGAGCTGTGACCGTCTCTCTCCACTGAGCTCTAGCTGGTGGCATTAATATTTTAGAGTACCACCTAGGCTGTACTAAAGCGGGCCCATGTAGACCAGGCTCCAGAATCAGAGCTGCAAATGGTCCCCTCTGGCCCACCTACAGCTTCCTTAGCCACAGCTAGTGGAAGCTCAGTAGCTAGCTCATTATTACCATGAATTAATAACAAGTCAATGTTGCCAGTCATGAAGTTAATGCATAGTGCATAAGTTATGTGGTGTAACAATTGTTAGAATGTAGAGGGAAAAAAGCGAGTAAACAAATATTTCTACACAGTGGCATTTAGCTGGAGCCATCTGTGATGTAGATCCTTAGCGTTTGAGAGCGCAATTTAAATCCTGGATATGCTAGACGGCTCAGGCATTCTCATTGCGAAGGTGGGCTTTGTCATTAACAATAACTTGTGGCTCTTAATAATACCATGTCTTATGTGACAGCCCCATCTTTTTGCTTGTGGTATAGTGTTATCCCATACCTAACTGTGGTAAGATGTTACATGGTGCCATCTTTTTGGTGCATGGGTCTAACTCATACTGTGTTATCATCATGAGAACTAGGCCTTATAGTAAACCTTACTTATAATGTTATTTGGATGGTTCATGGACAAGTTTCCTTTACATTAATCTTTTCTCTGATAATTTAAGACAGTCTTTCATGGCTTTAAAGACGAGGCAACCACCCCGTTGGATTAAACCATCACCGTGCATCTGACGAAGTGGGTTACACCCCATGAAAGCTTATACCTGCAGAAATTTGTTAGTCTTTAAGGTGCTACAGGTCTCTCATTATTTTTGCTGTATACAGACTAACACAGCTACCACTCTGGAACATTACACATGAGTAATTCCAACTCTCTGCATGGGGGAAGGGTGAAGTGTAGCTGTCAATCTTGCAGTGATGAGGCTTGCTTTAACTGTAGTGTGATTAACACACACCTGATGCTGGTGCATGAGGGCATATGGAGTTTGTAATGGTACTAAGTTATAAACATTCATTGAATGGTGGTTTATCCTAATTGTAATACTTTAGTATTGGCAGCTTTTAACTCCCACCAGATTTCTAATTCCCATAATGTTTATGACTGCCAAATTAGGCCATCTGTAAACACTAAAACTTGAGACGCTCACCAAATTCATAGTGTTAATATTTTTAAAAATAAGTTTGATCATCTGCAGCTTTATGAAGGAGGAAATCATCATATAATTATATGCCTCCTCCCTGTACATGCCTTATTCCAGCCTTTCATCCTTGCCCATGGCTTAATAACTACCTTGCCACACCAAGTTAAATTTGTGCCTGTGCCTTTGTGAAAACATGTTTTGGCAAATGGGGTAAAAAAGTCTAATACAGCCTTTTGTACCCCAAAAGGATACAGGGGAACTGACAGAGTAGGAGCAGCTCACCACTATTACTGAATCATTCTGTTTATTTCATATAGTTCTACTGAATTAAAATCACATTTAAATTAAAAATCAGGGAGGAAGCACACATGGATTGCTGCAGTGAACTCATATAAAAGTCAGTGTATTTAATGAAGGGAACTCTACTGTATGCAAATGTGTAGAACTGCAAGATGAGGTTTGCAAAATCTGCAGTACAGTTTTGCATGTCAACTTTCTGGTTGTGACTAGATGCACCAAATGCACACACAGAATTAAAAAAAAAAAAAAAAAGTCAGCTGTGTGGGTTCCACGTTTTATTTTAATGAGCTACAGTGACTAGCGCTGCATTATTCACGACTCGTGACTAAGCCACCAATAAATTATAGCAGCGACTGTAGTGAGTGCAAATAAATTGTAGATACCACTCTTGCAATACATGGATTTTACTGATTCCAAGGACAAGAAGAGTCTTGTACTTTAAAAGCTGTCTTTATTTTGTAATGACAACTAAAACTTGTACTGCTTTTCTACAATGGCGTCATGCATTGTTTCAGTGCAACAGTGGTGGAGGATATGGTATGCAAATTTTAGGTGCCTCAAAGCAGCATTTCCATACAAATACTACTGTTGTAACTGCAGCTTCAGCAGATGCTCTATGTATGTAACAAAAAACTAATATTCCAACAAACTAATATAACAAACATCATGCTAAAAACTAAATAAAGTATCATCTCTTGCGACTGAAGTATGTTTACTTTCACTTGGCTTTGTCTTCCACTTATAAATAATGCAGACACTGACTCGTGAAAATGACTCATGGTGCTCTCTCTATACTGCAACCTGAAAATTCCCATCCCTGTTCTGTATGTTCCAGAGATTCTAGTGGATCTGAGTACAACTGATTGGAAAATGGGGGAAAAAAATCCCATTAATATTTTTGTTAAAAATTTCAAAAATTGAAAATGTCCATCTAGCTCTAATTATGGGCTGCTCTATGGGAAAGCAAGGGCAAAGGGGAAATGTGCCTTTGGACCTGGAAGTTGTGAGGTTTATGGTTATTCTTAATTCTTAATGGCAATGAAATCCAAGGTCTTGGGCCTGCAGCTGAGAAAGCTCTGTAGCCCATGCCCATGAGCCTGACCACTGAGGTAGATATTTCCATTGTTCCTGAACAGTAGAACTCTCAATGATGGCTAAGGGCTCATCAGAGGAGAATTGGTGACACTAATAGATGCTCCCTAGTGATCAATGGAGAAAGGACAAATATCTGTATCTAAGTTCTTAAAACTTTCCCCCACAGTCAACAAGGATGTGCTCTCTCCGAGATCCATGTTGCTAAATCGATATGCTGTCCGTTCTGCTGCATTCTGAACCAATTGCAATGTATTTAGAGTGGTTGTTTTCAAGCCAAAGTATTTTGCACTGCAATAATCTAGCCTGGAGGTAATGAATGTATGCATAGCAGAGGCCATCCAGACAACCTAGAGTGTAATTTACTAGTTGGTCACATAAGGTAGAGTGTGTATGTTGTAACCAATGATATGTGAGACTCCAATGTCAGTGAGAAGTCTAGAGAATCCCTAGGGTGCAGACTGTGAGGACTTCAAAAGATGTCCCATGAGGACATTATTTACTAGTGAAGATATTGTAATGGCAGAAAGGTCTTGAAAGAAATTCCCTTTTGCTGCAAACAATAAACCCTATTTTATTTGGAGTTAATTTCAGGCTACACGTCTTCATGTATTTGTTGATCTATGCACACAGTGGGATAGATGGATAATGGCAGTGTTCACATGTGCATAAATAATTAACAATGTTGAGTATCTTTTCCATGTTGGTGCTATTTGAAACCATAGAGAGAAACAATTTAAATCAGTGGCAGCATGTAAATATTGAATAGGACTTGAGAGAGCACTGGTTCCTAAAATACTCCATAAATGAAGGCTCTTGGGGCAAAATGGGTTCATTTCCATCCTATGGGTGTGATCCTCTAGAAGGTATTCAGCCCATTTCACAGATTCCCTCACTCCCTGCCACGTCTCTTCAGAAGGACAGCAATATCCAATGATTTTCCATGGTGACTGCGGTGGCTCATTTTAGGAGTATAAGTACAGATTTTTGTCTTTTTTATCCATGGATCACAGGAGAACATCCATCAGTACTATTGACACTGGTTCTCCTTCACAACCTGGCTTGAAGACTAATAGGGAAAGGTCTATGTTATTTGCTGTGGACAGATGTATTAGGAGATGCTCAATTAACTTCTTTTAAAAGGAGGATTTGACATTGGACTTTAGTTAACAAGCATCTAGGATTGGTATGAAATATGTAACTCTATAAGGAATGTATTACAGATAGATACATGTAAGCCTGTTTGTTTGCTTAAGATTCCTTTCAGAAATGTTCAACCCCAGTTTAAGTGATAAGGACCTGATTCATTTCCTGCTGAAATTCTAAAATATAGTCACTTTATCTATAGTTGCAGTCAATCTGGCTGGAGTGCATATGTAAAAACAGTAACAGTTTTTTCCCCCTTGTTTAGTAGGTAACCAATTTTATTTTGTTAACTGAATAATATTTGAAATTTTAATTATTCCTCTATAAATTATTTTTTCCCAATATACAGTGTTGGCCACTAGAAAGCTGGAATAGGAAATAATAACTACTATATCTCTGATACCAATGTGTGCTAATGGCTGGTAAATTTTGAGTACTAAATAAGGAATGTTACAGTATCACTGATATTGTAGTATAGTATAATTGTAAGGCCTCATCCATATTATAGATAACCAGGATAAAGCCAGACATCTGAATATAGAAACACATCTTTTCACATTTAGAGACTCAACAGCATGTATGCTATCATAACCTGAAGGTTACACTTTTCATTCATTACAAAAAGACTGCTGTAGACCACAGTGGAATAAGGTATTCAAATATTTATGTAACATTGGTGATAAAATGTCAGCAGTAATATAAACATTTGGACTGCAGTGTACCACTCAAATCTTAGGACTGACAGCAAAATAGTTAACAAGTGTTGGAATTCCTGACACATTAGGGATACACACTTTCTTTAGACAATTAGTTAATAGCTATAAGCTAGGCAATATCTTACTTCATGCATTAAATTACTTGTGACTGAAACAATTAGAAAATCCAAACAATTAGTAAGATATTGCATGTGGTAGCCTTACTGAAAATTGACAAAAGTTCTTCCCAAGCTCCACGCTCTTTGGATTTAGTGAAACGCTGCCCTCTTGTGCAGGAAAGGGAAGCAACTCCAAGAATATCATTTCCTGGCATAATGATAGAATTTGTCAACAAATGCAAATTTGGGGCCCGATTCTGCAAATCCTTACTCACCTGAGCAGTCCCATGGTCTTTGATGATGCTACTTTAACATTGATTTTTACTATTTTTTAATGGGAAATATGATTTACTTAGTTCTTTTAAAGAGCCTCACACACAAGCATCAAATTCAAGACCTCAGTTACTCAAGAGCTCAGAGACTGGCTTTGCATTGTTTGTGAAGTGCCTAGCACAAGGCAGGCTCAGTCCTTAACTGGGATATTTAGGTACTATCTCAATGCAAAGTAAGAAAAATAATAATTAATTGCTACCAAGGCATTCGGAAGCAACATGCCAGAACTAATAGGAAAAGCTTTCTTTCATATAGTTAGTTATCAAACATTAAAATACAACTATGACATCATTCTTACACATCCTTTTATTAAATGAATTAAGTTTAGAAGTCATCGGTATTACGCAAGAAGTAAGTACAAAAGATTTGCAACAAAAGGTGAAATAAAATCATATTTATACTTACATCGCTCATTACATATTCGAAGTGCTGTATGCACATTAATCAACCATCAGAATGTTCCTGTGAGGCAGGTAAGCAAGTATTGTACCTCCATTTTCCAGAATGGCAAAAGGTGGCTGAGAAGTTGAGACTTCCAGAGGCCCACAAACTGAGGTCAGTGGCAGCTGCATTACTTAGTACACAAGCTTTCTCCCTCATCAGTCCTGTCCTTTTAACTGGTGCACCGCTCTTATGAAATACTATGAATTTTTAAACCCTTCTTTCAAATACAATTATTTTTCATCACATTCAGACCAGGAGAGTTTCAACACAATCATTTCCCTCCCTCCCCCCCCCAAATAAAAATGACTTGCCCTTATTCATTGAATGTGTCTAAAGTGGATGATTACCAGTTAATTTTAAATTTTTTAACAATGCTTAGTAGTTCAATAGCTGTAACAAAAGATAGAAAAGACTAGATGTGTCACCATGTAGAGTGATTACAACACTATGTGTAAAAGTAACATTTAAGTGTAGATCACAGTTAGCGATTCTGAGTTCTTTATTCATCGCTACAGAGCAGATCTTCTGTTGGTGTAAATTGTCATATTGCCAATGACTCTGTCCCTGAATTCACAAGCCTACCATTGCCAGACTGGGACGTACTCAGTTTACTATTTCAAAAGGCCAGAAAACAGCATTTTGCAATATTAGATGCAAATAAGTCCTCTGTTACTAAGTGGCTGGAAGGATGCCGTCACTGTACATTGACCAACATAAGGCAGTGAGAAAATTTGGCGCTGGTGCTTTTTCTATCATTCTGAGCATTTGTGTTAAGGTTCTTGTGCCACTGGTTGCAATGCATCCTTCACCCTGCCAGCTTCATTATTATGCACATTCTCCTACTGAGTTTCTGGACATGTCTTACATAACCCAGTGTTTTGGGCGGAATCAGTTAAAATGTAATTCCAGTGGCAATGCCAGAATATGTGAATTATCTAGATTCCACGAGCACTTGTAGATTATATAATTTATACATTCTCTCAAACGCAAATGAATGAACAGTTCCATAGCAGCCAATATGCTCGCGTGCTATTACTTTTAAACTTTGAATGAAAGGATTTAGCCTTTGAAGTTAGTTAACTCATTTTTCAAAAATCAGTTTACACATCTGCTGTTTCCAGTAAAACTTCAGTTTCATATTACTAACTTAGCACTAGATTAGCAAAAATAAACTCTAACACAGTTGTCATGGTTATGGGCATGACCTTGGCAATAATGATAAATTTCAAATTAAATTCTTCCTATGAATCTTGCATTGAAAGAGGTTTTTGGAAGGACAACAAAATAATGGCTCAGATCCTGCACTGCACTGGGTGTCTGCTTTCTTTAGAGCAGCCTTTAAGTTGCTCAAATTTACACTGGAGGCCCAGACAAGCTCAGGGATGTTCCAGGAGTGGGGTACGGCAAAGGAGAGAATGAGGTCACTTTTGCACCTGAGCTGCGCTGTGCACATATCCATCAGAACTAAGGATTCCGCCCCAAAAATGTACCAGTATAAATGGAACTTCTTGAGTAGAGAGGATAAATGTAAACATGCAATGACTCCCCACATTGTATAGTGCAGCAGTGGCTTTCTGTTCACAGGTGCACCTTTTTTAAATTAACGTTTTCTTGCAATAGGAAATTTGCTCTCATTCACCATCACAAACTGTGGGCAGAAGTAGGAGCACATTAATAGTGTGTATCATTGTGCCTGCTTTTAAAATGATGGTTTAGCAACATTTTGGGTAACTCACATTGATGAGGGCACCATTTAGCATTTACAGTAGAACACATCTTGCCAGTCTTAACGCAAAAGCTGATCAGAAACAAGTGATTTTCATTAATATATGCAATTGTTGTTTTTTTATGAGGTTAAATGACTGTTTTCCTGCTTTCAGAGGTTGCTGGTGCTGAAGTCTGTTTCCCTACTCAGGGGACACTTAACAGAAGCCAGCCAATGAAACCAAGGTAAATTTAATTATAAAATATATAGCTTTTTTTTCTTTTTTCTTTTAAAAATATCCACAACCTTTTGAAGCACTGAGAAATATTTGGGGGTAAAGAGAGAAGGGACACAAATGCACCAAGTGTTTTGAAATCTGAATGTAGATTATCCAGGAATGTAAAAATGAATGAAGGTTTTTTATTCTATTATATTAATGAAATGGTTAATTCTGTTGCCATAGCAACAAAGAACAGTCATGATAAAAAGCTAAAGGTCTATACATAATGCCTGATACAAGGTCTCTCTAATGCTAAAGCTGATTTCCTTAGCTACAATAGAAGTGCTATGTGTTTTCAATATCATCTTAAGATTGCACATCAAATCCTCTAGCTAATCCAATAAATAGACCAGTAGTATAAAATGGAATATATGTTTGTACATCGTAAACCTCATGAAAGAGGTTTACCTGTGCACAATCTTCGGAAAGAATCTGGAGCATAGAGAGAGGGGCTCTTAAAAAAAAGGGAAGAAAAAAAAGACTCTTTTGAATGTGAAGGTAAATCAGAAAATATGCTAGAATAGAAAAATACTGCAATTATCATAGGCACATGTCAAATCACTGGAAAGGTAGCTGAACTATTTATTAAGAAATAATTGAACTTAAAACCTTATAAGGTGTCTCACATTAACAAAGGTAAGACTTTATTTTCTTGTTCACTTATATTTTGGAAAGGCAAGGTAGTAGACCCAATTATTTAAAAAACTCCCAAATGCTAAAAAATGGAAGTACCATATTTTATGATAAAAACTGGAATAAAATGTGTTTTCAGAAAACCCTTTTCACTTGGCATCTTCAGCCATAAAAAGAAAACCCTCTGCTTCTTCAGTAGCGTGTGTGTGTGTGTGTGTGTGTGTGTGTGTGTGTGTGTGGGGGGGGGGGGGGGGGGCTCTTAATTATTGCTTGAGATCCAGAGATGCATTAAGGAAAAATAGTGATTTCTACTTCTCTTTTCATTTCTTGATCCTGTGCGGTGCTTAGGAAGGAAGTAAATGGAATTTGAGGACAGTCAGCATCTTGCAGCACTGAGCCTTCTGCTCACGATGCAACGTTAGACCAAAATGGAAGATCAGTTACATCCTTGGCACTTCCTCCTTCTTCAGCTATAATAAGATTTGTCAAACTCCAAATCAGTCTAAATTTTCATAAAACAAAAGAGAATATTACATCCCTTTTATGAGAAACTGCATATGTTGACTCCAATCACAGAAATCAGATGTATAAAATTCTGCACCTAGCACCCTCATAATCAAAGTGGATGATTTTATCTTCAGGCCATCTAATTTGCATAATAATGTCAGCTCATTTCCTGTGAAACATTAACTTTCAGCGATTGGATATTATGTCTTCAGTTACCAGGCCCAAACCTGTCTCCAGTAAGTGCAAGTAAAAGCTGTGATTACAACTAGTCTCAAGAATAGAAGGGTGACAAAAATGTTCCTTTAGGCTGCTGATGAGTTCTAGTTGTTCATGTATAAATCTCATAGGCAATTACATGTGTGGGTCATCCAAAGGAGAAATTTTTCATGGACTGCTTATTTCTAGAGTGAAATGTAACAATAGATCTCTCAGGTTTGAAGGAGGAATTCTGAGGACTAGGTTGAACAATTTCAAGCTTTAATGCCGTTGAAAACAAACATACTTTGTTTAAACGTATTACAAATCAATTGCTGCTGCTGTTTTTAATGAACATGCATTTGAAAAGCATGAAATTACATTTGTTCTGGACCCAGTTCCAGGCTGCGATTGTGTTTTACATAGTACCTCACAAGTGGGGTATGGCACATTGGTGACTTTAATCCACTATTTGTTGGTGTTGCACTGTGCCAGTCTAATCCCCTGGCATAAGTAGAACAGCCAAAGGGCAGTTCTAACTTAACCCAGCTTTTTATGGCCCTAAGGGACCATTATAGCAGCCACAAGGCAGGGGAACCACACCTATGGTCCTTTGCCCCCCAACCATGGGGTTGAGCTGGAAGAAGCTCTTACGCTATCTCTGTGTCTACCTGATGCTGGAGCTTGCTGTGCTGTGCTGAATTTGCTAGAGTTGCTTTTTACTTCCATAGTGACACACAAAACCCCAATGAAGTCAAGGGTTTGTTAATGTTTTTGAGAGATCTTCCATAAATGGAGAAATTAGCTTTTCCAACTGCTATTGCAGGGATGCTGGACCAATTTGTATAGTGGGGGTGCTGAGAGCCATTGAACCAAACTGTAAATCTTGTGTATGATGGAAACCACTTCAAGCCAGCACATTTAATTCCAGCACCGATGCTAGAATGGAAAGGGGATCTCCTCTTGAAATCCAGGGGTAAATCTAAAGTTTTTTAATTGCTATTGCCCAGCGAGGGTACATAGAATCCTTTACAATGAAAACTTTACAATGAAGAGAAGGCTGTATTTTGTCACCATACCTTTATTTTGCTTAAACTAGAATCCTTTGTATTCATCATTTTTATTTTGTTTAGGGACCTTATTCCCAAGAAAGTAATCTGCTTTCACTTGCTGAGGAAAAACTGCAACTTCATTGCACTGCAAAAACTGTAAATTTTACTCCAGTGTCACAAAAAAAGTTAGCACAGCAGAATGAGGACTCAAAATGGTGTTGCTATATTATCAGGCAAAGACAGCATGGACATTTGTAAGAGAACTTGCATACAAACCAGAGGATGGATTAATTGTTTTTTCAAAGGACTTAAATGTACAGTACACACTTTCTTCAGAAAAAAGAGAAAATGGTAACAGTGAAGACAAAGCAACCCAGATGGCCTATAAGCAGACTAATTATATGAAAGACCCAGAAGCAACTCTAAAGTTACCAATCCAGCTGCCTAGAGTGGGTGCCAGGTTGCCAGATGTTGCCGATGAAAACATATCTTCCACAGTTCATCAAAGAAGTACAGCAGCATGGCAAAGTAAAACTGCTGCCAATAAAATAAATATTTTATCTATAAAGACTATTTTGTATGGGGAACTATGTTGAAAACATAAAATATTAACAAAATGTCCAGCCCCCATGTTACAGTACATAAAAAAGAAGCAGAAAGATGTAACATACAGAGTAGTTTGTCATTCTAATTAGCTATATTTACATGTCCCGTGGCACTCTATAAGCATAATCTTGGGCTGCGTTAGGCCAGATCTTTTGCTGCACCCACGGGGAGGTAAGGATGGGAAAAGTGGTGTGTGGCTGGTATGAGGCTCAATCTGGCAAGCCCCAGCTGCCATAGAAGCCCATTGGGTGCACAGACAGGCACCACACATAAGAGGAGGCTAAAGACTGCTCTGGAACCAGCTACTTAGAGCAGAAATGATTTCATTCTGGCAGACCCTTGACTGGTCGAAGAACTGGTGACCGAGCCCAATCCCTGTTACATTCTGTAACCAGGCTTACGTGCTGGAATAGATGGTGTAGTGCAGTGATTCCAAAAAAGGGCATGCTGTTTTTGTTCCCCTTCTACACAGTGTTATGGATGAAAAGGGACATCAACAAGACTTCCTCTGATAAGTCATTACGGCTGCACAGTACATGCACATTAGCCTCATCATAATCAAAATATGTCAGTCATGATCTCTATGCATAAAAGTCTGTTTTTAATTTTGTTGGCAGATCAAACCAATATTTAATTTAAACACATGAAGACCTTTTTCCTCTCTAAATGCCATTTAATTCTTCAGAAAGCCGTTTTTTTGTCAATCCTATATCTTGAAAATATTGTATTAGCTCATCTTAGTGAATAAAAAAAGCAAACTCCCATATAGTGCCAATGAACCTACATGAGTGCATTGGGATTCACACAGACAGATTTGGCAGCTATTCTACAGATTTCTTTGACTGCAATACATATATTGAACTTGGAGCTCTCTCCCTGTTCAGGAATATGATGTGAATAAGAATGTGTTAGTACAGCAGACAGGGATAAGATTTGTAATTTAATTTGTCAGATATGGTTTACAGTATTTTATCAGGATAGTCAAAGGGACTCCTTATCTTGGTGTTAGTCAAGAATCTGACTCATACATATTTCCTTAAACATGCAAATAAATCATTGCACTATAAGAGCGCAATTTACACCTAACATTGTTGAAAATTCATAGGCCTGGCTACAACACTTGCAATGTGAGTTGGAGTCTTTTTTTTTTTTTGTTTCCCTAGTTCATTTAACAAGGCCAATGATACCCTAAAACATGAAAAGGCCTGTAAGTTGAAGGACTTTGTCCTTTGGCATGACTTTGCTAAACTAGCTGCCAGTTCATATATTTTTCCTTATCCCAAAGGCCAATCAGCAAGAAACTTAGGAGCTCCCTGTGTTGCCCTCTCTATGGATTCTTGTAACTTAGGGGCCCTACCTGATTTGCCATTGACTGTCAAAGTTAGAATGTATTTATTAATTAATTAATGCATTTGGAACTATATTACCTAAGATTGTTGATATAACAAGCGGGGGGAAAAAAACCACTCAACTGGAAGACCTTTCTTACCCTCCCCAGTAAACCAATTGTAGTTTTGATTGTGTTAGATACATCATTTCTTCATGATGTATGGGTGTTACCTCCCAAAGTTTACTTGATAGCTGTTCAAGCGCAGAGGTGTATCAGCTGGCCTATCCTGCCTAATGCTGTATTGTAGCAAAAGCTTGGATTTTGTCTGATACATATATGATTAAATTTTTGCTAGTATGCCATCTGCTTATATACATGTTATGATACTTTTAGCTGGTCTCTTATAGTGCCATATTTACCAAATGTGACAGTCTCCAGTAGAGTAGCGAAGTCAAGTATGGCAAAGAAATGGATGTATTAGTATGTTGCACTGTACAGTGAGAAAGTGTAGCACCCCAAGCAGGTCTGTGTGCCTTCTGATATCCCTGAGAGAAGTTACAGAATGAAAATAGCCTCAATATAGCCTGGAACAACATGTCCATCATTTCAGACATCTCCTAACCATGATCATAAGATGGTAGTTGCAGAGGTTTTGAATACCATTTTTAGCCATCCCTTATGCAAGCACACACTCGTCAACCAGCTTCTTGACTGAAGAAAATTCAGAGGATTTATGTATAGAATCTCAAGACCTATCTCCTCCTATTATGATCCCAACAGATGAAGTTTGTTCTCATGGTGTAATTTCTTCAGCTGAGGTATGGATAAGATGATATTATGGGATATAGAGGCCCAAAGTCTCCAACATAATTACATGTAAATATTTGCTAAGCAACACAAACATTTGTTACCATCTCAATGTGCAAATAGTGAAAAGAGACAGGAAGGCGCGAGAGAAAGCTTTTCGTTGAGTCACTAAAACCCATACCTGCCAAAGGGTCAAATCAAGTAAGAGTGAGCTGTCAAAAAGATAGTGCTGGAGTAGAGGAGATACAGGGTAAATTAAAAAGAGCTAGACAGGCAAAATGTGTGTGTGTGGGTGGAGGAAGAGGAGGAGCCAGAGGATGGAAAAGAAGGATGAGGATAAAGGAGGAAAGAGAGATTTTTGAGAGGGGTGAGGAGCATCTAACTTGGCACCCTAAACAGTTAATGAGAGTTGTGTATGTAAAGTAACTCAGACATTTTGAAGGGAATTTTAGAGATCACAAAAGACCATCTGACAGCAAACTTAAAATGCAAGAAAATCTGTTTGGGAAATGAATATATATATATATAAAACCAATCTGCTTAATGCTATTTATTTATAATTAGGCATACATTTATAAATCGAAGAACAGAAAATACTGAAATGTGTATAATCAAAGGTTACGAATTTTCCTGATCACATACTTAACTGAACAGATACATCATTTATTATTATGAAAGTGATGGCTTTATATTCAGACATGGGTAACTGAGGGAAAATAACCCAGTACATTTACCATAGAAGCTACATCTATGCTGTGAGCTAGGGGTGGGATTCCCAGCTCACCTACACGTGCTTGACTAGCTCTCATCAAGCTAGCCTGAGTATAAAAATAGCCACCATAGTACAGAGAGTGGAGGCACAGCTCATGCTTGCTTGATGGAAGGTAGCATGAATGTGTGTACTCGAGCTGGAAATCATACCCCTAACTCATAGTGTAGAAATAGCCATAGTGAGAGAGGTAACAGTCCATTCTCAAGTGATGAGACCTTTGAACTATAGTTGCTGAAGCATTAATTGGCACAATTAAAAAGTTATTTATTTAGTGTATATCCACGCCGGAACAAAGGTGCTAATAACCAGAAACGAAGTAACACCTGGATTTTGTAATAAATTTAAACCATTTTAAGAAAGGTGCTGTGATTGTTCACTAGAGGAAAAATAATCTAGACACCAATACAAGTCACAAATGTGAACAACGCAATATAGGTCAATGGTTAGAAAATGTATTTTTAAAAGAGTCTAATGTGAAGTTGAATTGAGGAAGCACTAAGGGAATATGATACCGTACTCTGTAGCAATAGAAAGTGATTAATCTAGTTTGGAAATGCTATTTTAAAGCTCCTTTCACTTCTTTTCATAGAAAAATAGCATCCAACATTGCTTTGGTTGCATAGTATGTAGTTAATTACAAATTCAAATAAAAATTAAATGTGATGTTTAATTACAAAAGTCTCTTTGGAAACAATTTGCTTATATGTTGAATTATAGTTAGTTAAAATGCTCACTTAATTATGTTTAGAAATAGAAACTCTGTAAAGATTAAACATCATATACAGCAATTTGGAAACGGGGGCATCAAATGCAAAAGAAAAGGTTGTGCTTCACATAATGGACAACTGACAGTGGACAACTGACAAATTAACTGCTGCTTTTCTGAAGTCCAAGAAAATAGGTTACCTTAACATAATCAGTGGAAAAACACAGCCATTTTTATAAGGGCTATCAACATTATGTATATTAATAGTTAAATTTTAAAGTACTAATTGGAAAGCAAATCTATAGCATCAAAGAACTGTAAAGTTCATATTAACTGATGGACTGATTGTCTCAACACATTGGGTTCACAGCTAAGGGCAGGCCTCTCTTTGGTTCATAAGGCGTTGTCCTGGAAACCATTTTGATGCAGTCAATAATAGGGCAGACACTGAGACACAGATTGCAGCCTGTACAACTATCCGTAATAGTGGGCAGGTGGGTTTCTGGATCAAACTGTATAGCCTGCAAAAGAGAAATAAATAGTATTGATGTCACTTATGAAAAGGTCAAAAATAGCTCCGTTTTAGTATCTGCATTTTCTGTACTACAGTACTGTACTTCAGGATGTATTTGTATGATACTGCACTGTAGTTACAGCAACAGTTTAAATGCCAGGAAAAAAAAACATTAAAAACTTTAAAATTAAAAAAAAAAACTTTAAAATTAGAACTATAGGGCCAAATTACTCCCTGATGAAAGCCCTACATTATAAATTGAGTTCCACCATGGATGAATATGGCCCACATGGTTTAAACTTCCATTGAGACATTTCCATTTCCTTCATGGGAGGAAAATCTTTCAGAACACAGCAATTCACCAGGTTTATTGGTACAGAAGAGATATTCAGATCAATTGGACTCTACATGAGGCCGACTACAAACACCATCATGTGTTCTTTTGACTTTTATTATCTGAAAGGTGCAAACAATCTAATTTAATAAAAACTAGTGATGAATGGCATATGCTTTGTCACATGTAAATCATTTTATTTGCAAGCCTTAGAAAGCTAAAAGGGAAAGCTATCTGGGGTCGGAGCAGACTGGACTGCTTAGTCTCTGAAGTTTTCAAGGACTGTGCCCTCATTAATAATTAGTGTGAAAATATTTTTAATATGAAGTCATAATTGTAGTCTCAATAAGTCACCTGTAAAATACCAGTTTAAAAAACAAAATCAGCCAACTTCATACTCTTTCATGTTTAAGGAACAAACTTTGTGGAGTGAAAAGAAACAAACAAAAATGTTGGCTATGTAAATTAGTGGGAGTTTTAGAATTGCAGGATCAGGTGCTAAATTTGTTTATCTACAAAGAAGTGGTATAAAAAACCATGCTAGAAATAACACAATGCACAAAAGTGCATTCAATTCAAATCCACATCAATGGCCAGAGCCATTGAATCAGACCCACATCCGCTCCTTGTATAAATTTGTCCTTAAAAAAAACTTCATTCCTCCATAAAGCTCACAAATAGTAACCTCTGGGGATCACGTGAGTAGTATATTTGAAGCAAAGTTTGGAGAGAATAATACTGTTTATAGAAAGAAAGAAAAAAAACTTTCTCCCCAGAGTGTTTCAACCACCACTGCATTACAATACCCCAATCACTACAGTGAACAGCAACATAATAAAATGTCATTTTAACATATATTTATTGGAGTTGGTTGGAAATTTTCTGATGGGATGTTTTCTGTTGGAAAATACTGCTTCGTTAAATCAAAATGTTTTGTGGAAAATTCTGATTTCAATGAAATTTCATCAGGAATGCCATTTCTGGCCAAAATAAGAGAGGGCAAGAGCAGAATTTTTCATCTCAGATCACTCTGAATCAGGCACAGCAGGGACTAACTGCTGCAGCTACTGAGTCTAGCTCTATCTTGCTTTGTGTAAGGTCTTGTTTTGGTCCTGATACAGAAAGAAAACCCCAACATCTGAAACCTCAAAATCTTTTGTGAAACAGAATTGTTGTTTACTTGCCAGCCCTAATATTTGTCTTCTAGGTTAAAATGCTATTTTAATAGAAATACAAACAAACACAATTATGTAGAAAAGATTTCCAGAGCAGGAAGCTTTGTACAGGCGGAGAGCTAAAATGGACAGTTCAGGGAATTCCAGGTTAAGGTTTCCCTTACAACTTTCCTTCTTCTCTTGCAATGCTTGAATGGTAAGATCTTTTGATGTATGATAATTGGGGTTCTCCTGATGTGGCTACTTTGTTGTGTGGAAGCTTTTTCCTCATCTACTGTAAAGGCATTAATTGAAGGAGACTTATGGGGCATAAGACTTAAACAGGCACTTACCTTCGTGCCCTGGGAGTAGGTACATTGACTTCAATGAGATTACTGTCACTGTGTAAAGTGAAACGTGTGCAGGCCTTTGCAGGATTGGGAACTTGGCGAGCTTCTCCTCAACCACTTGCAGGAGTGTTTGGCAGGAAAGAGAGTATTTGTTTCCTTCCGAAATCACAGGCGGTGTGATTAGGAGTTCTGCTCCAGCAGCAGTGCTGCCTGTTTTTAATATGGCCTTCTCTGGGCCTTCCCAAGCTCTGACACTCCAAAACATAAGAGAGTTGAGGTTTCCTAATGTTTATTTTGGTGGTCCACTAGTAAAAAGGCTCATGAATACTAGTAGCAGCAGGCTGACACGTCACTATCCAAGTTATCCGGAGTGTGTACAAGGGGGGACGATAAGCAGGGGCATCACCCCCCTCTCAATAATTACTGGGGGCACAGAACTCCTCTGGATAGGGTGACCAGATGTCCCAATTTTATAGGGACAGCTCTGATAGTCTGTGCTTTTTCTTATATTGGCACCCATTACCCCTCACCCCCATCCCGATTTTTCTCACTTGCTATCTGGTCACTCCATCTCCGGCCCTGGGGCTGAAGGGGGAAGCGGAGTGGCGAGTGAGCTCCTGCCAAGGCTGGGGTGGGTCCTGCGGGGGCCGGGGCGGGAGGGAGGAGCGGGAAGGAAGAGCGTGCTCCTCCCCTGGATGTGGGGTCAAAAGGGGTCAAATTTAAATTCCTATGCACACCCTTGCAAAGTATTAACTGAACCAATCTGAACCTCCAAGTTCTGGCCTGGTTTGAGAGACAAATAAGGTTTTTGCCTGTTATTTTAGCAGGCCTGGTTCCTCTATCTCTAATGTCAATGCATTCCTTGAAGGGGATAGTTTACGATGAGGCGGCAATGACTGATTCAGAACTTTCTGATTCCTTTGTGCTCAACTTCACATTAATTACCCCCTTTTTGCTGTAGTCATACAAAGTGATTCTCTAGTCTCTGCAGAGACTAAAATATGGGTGTGTCCAACAAGCTAGAAATGTTGGAAACACAAACATCTGCACTCAGCAGAAGATGAGTTGGGGAGGTTTTTTTAATGTTTGATCCCTTTGCAAGTAAGAGATTGGAAAAAACATTTTTCACATCAAGAAAAACTTGGGGGGGGAGGGAGGATGCTTTCTTCCTCTTTTTTGTTGTTGTTGCTACTGCTGGGTTTTTTTAAAAGTTATATCAAAGCAAGTTGCATCAGATGTGAAATCAACTCTTACCTCTCTAAGGGCTGCTTCCTCCCCTTAGGTGGGAAATCTTACTTCAGCTGAGGATCTGACCCAGGTCTCTACCTTAAATCAGTCATAGAGAGTGCCTTCTTCTATGCATTGCTCACCTGTGCTCTTGCAGCATTGTGGGTTTGGTGGTATTCTACCACTGATTTCTACCACAATCACTTAGCCACAGCTATCTGTTGTGTAGAAAGGTCTTTATATTTTGTATTAATTTGGCCCATGGAACCTGTAGTTTCGGCAGGTGTTTTAAACTAATTCTTCCAGGTTAGCCCATGGAAGATTGTTTGGGATATCTACCATTACTATAAATATGGTACTTTCTACAGCAAGGGTTCTCAACCAGGGCTACACAGAGGTCTTCCAGTTTAACAACAGGCTACATAAAAAGCACTAACAAAGTAGTACAAACTAAGACCCTGTCTACACTTACCTCCGGAATTCAGCGGCAGTCGACAGGAATTATGCAAGCTATGCAAAAAACTTGCGTAACTCCCATCGACTTTTCTGCTCTTCTTCTGTGCGCCGTCTTCACTGCACTGCTCTGACGGGAACCGCGTTCCCATCGACGCAGCGCTATGCCACTTGTGAAGGTGGTCTTGGTACGCTGATTTCTGGATCGACTGAACAGGACTTCACTGACCACTCAGTTGATCCAGAGCAATCGATCTGATGGCAGCGACTTTGCCACCGTCAATGTAGCCGTAGCCTAAAATTTCTTCCAGATAATGACTTGTTTATACTGCTCTATATAGTATACACTGAAATGTAAATACAATATTTATATTCCAGTGGATTTATTTTATAATTATATGGTAAAAATGAAAAAGAAAGCAGTGTTTCAGTAGTAGGGTGCTGTGACACTTTTGTATTTTTATGTCTGATTTTGTAAGCAAGTAGATTTTAAATGAGGTGAAACTTGGGGCGCACAGAACAAATCAGACTCCCAAAAGGATTACAGTAGTCTGGAAAGGTGAAGAGTCACTGTTCTACAGTAAAATCTGCAAACACTTGCCATTGTAAGGTCTAGTATTTTATACTGTTACTGTAGACTATTGTAGAAATTTTTTATAAGGATATCACCAGTAATAATTTTTTGTAACAAAGGTACAGTTATTGTGGGTCTTTCTTGTCCTCTGTGTCCCACAGAATCCTATCAATATTGTTTGCTGCTTGGTTTTTTGCTTTCTATGCATTAACCCCTTTTTTGGGGAGAAATGCCTCCATGAGGTTAGCCAGACTGTTTCCTGTGAGTGATTCATTTTCCAGAAATCTCTGCTATCTAAATGAACTTTAAAAACTGCATGCTTGGTGACTGCAGGTGCTGAAGATAGCTGGCAAAATACAGGCTAACCTTTACCAGACTTGCAGTCTGATCTGCCTGCGCCAACTGAGTGAAAACTCACACCTCTCCAGCCTGCAAACTGCCAGCTGCCAATGGACATGCTGCCAGTGATAGCTGTGTAAGAGGAAAACAAGAGCGGCCCTGTGTGTGTTTAGTAATCTGGGATTTGTTGTCCAGTATGTGTCCATGTTTTTCTGTTTGTGTCAGGACCCAGAGGACCTGTAATGTCCTTACATGGAGTGCGTAAAGGAATTATCATGGTTTAATTGCTTTATTTACCAAATTAATTTTTGATTGAAAATGACAAAAATGACTTTTTGAATTTGAATTTTGAAACTTCATTTGCATTTACAACATTTAAATAATTTCCTATTGGGATAATGTTTGCTAATAAAAGAGCTTAGGGTAGTTGCACTTGAGTTGGGCGAAAGCTTAGCTCTCAGGACTTTACAGTGACTCTCTCATTACTATCACATGGTTTGGTGAACTGAAAGGAGATTTGAACCAAGCAACTGTGCTCTATAGAGCTTGACCCTGCAGTGGAGCAGAGGAATGTGGTGAGAGCTTTGTGATTTATGATCCAATAAGTGAAGACAACTAAGGGGAGAAGGCCCTGCAGGCTGGTTGGCCTGGAGGAACGCTGAGCATCATTGTTAGAAAAATTAGGCTACTGCCATAGAACAGTCTGGGCTTAGATTAAACATTAATTTTCTCTGATCAGTTTTTTTTAAAGTGCCTGGCTTTGCCCCAGATTAATTGTTGTGGTAAGTGAGTGTACAAAGACAGGTTTATTTCTCTTACTATATTCAGTTAAAAAAATCAGTTTTACAACCAAACATACTAAATTCAAAATAAACTATAAGCGACTATAAAATTGTTGCATAGTTAAAATACAGCCTCCTATACTCGGTGGGTAGAAGCCACGAAAATTAATGCTGAAAGGAATATTGACTTTCACAGGGATTCTAGTGGATCCTATTTTGAGAGAACAGGTCACCTAAAATGGCAGAGCCTGGTTCTACTATCTTCCTATCAGATGAGTAAGTTCCTCAAAATCCTACAGATGTGCAATTGTAGAGCAAGGAGTATTTCACAGAATTAACAGTGAATTTCACAGAAATATATGTTACTGTACATGGTAGAATTCAAGGAATATATCATTTGCTTTGTACAGTTCTCCCAGCTCAAAACATATGCTGGGTGCAATGATTTCTGGGCCTATACACCTACTGGGCCTTCTCTAATTCCTGTGGAAGTTAATCTATCATTTTGGAATGTATATTCACATAGAAATGGAACCTTTCCTAAATCAGGGCTGATTCAAGTTTAGATTTTTAAACAGCTATCTGGCAGTGACCATATTTTCTTTCTTACCACTGCCATGTCGCTTTGAGAGGGGCGAATCCTGCCCCCCCTTCCTTAGTTACTTGAAGACCTTTGAAGAATGGAATTTGCAGCAGTCCATACTGGGTCCTCCTTTATTTCCTTCCCATCAAAAACAAAAAACCAAAACAAAGCAAAACAAGAAACTCCTGAATGCGGAGATGTCATAGAGATAACTTCTGAGGGACTCAAAGAGACTCCAAGAGATGTTGCAACCAAAAAAGCCCACACTGACTGGTGCTTGGACAATTCCTACAAATGGATCAGTCAAGGTTCTCTCAGTACAGCTTGAAAGCATGCTGATGTTAAAAATCCAATATGTTATATACAGCTGTTTTTGCCACATGCTCGTTAACAGAAGGTGGATTCTTTCTGTCTCAGCTACAGAAAGATAAGTCATCGTATCTTTGTGCTAATTACAGTTGTGTTCTTACCTGGTAGCCAGAATCATTACAGGTCATGTAGCATTTGCCACAGTTGATACACATTTCCTTGTCAATCAGAGCCACGACTTGCTCTGCGTTGCTAAGCTCACCATATGCTCCAATATACTGCAGCACTTTTCCAATTACATCCTAGAGGGGAAAAAAATGAATCATTTAGAAGATACCCAAGTTTTGTTTTTGGGTTTTTTATGGCCACGTAAGAGCACTTGACAGGATTTTAACATGGGAGTTTCTTGCAGACACTATGGCAGTGTATACAGTTTTTAAAATAAATGTTCAAATTTGCCAAGTTTCACACTTCCTATTTCATACAATGTAGATAAAGGGTATTGAATGCATATAAAATTAAACTGCAGCCAGATCTAAAAATGTGCGTTTGTCCAGAAAGAGACTATGCATTTTAGCACTTGATTTCAAATGTGCTATTTAATTAACTTATGCTTAGTCACCATTGTGTAGCATTACAGGGAACAAAATGGGACATAAAAGAGAAGTGACATGACACATACAATCTGGTTGTCCTTGGTCACTTTTCATTAGCACAGATTGAAGAACTCACTGCAGGAAAAGAAAGGGGCATCATTAGAGACAAAGAGAATAGCCATTGCTTTTCTCTCCTTAGAAAGACAAGCACATGGCTTGAGAATCAGCTCTTTATTGCAAAATTACAATACAGGGGTCTCATCCTGGAAATCATTATTCAAGGGAACAATCCTTTTTGAGTTCAAGAGGACTACCTGTATGAATGGATATTTGCAGATCCCTAAATACTTGCTGAATAACACAAAATGCATGCAGTTATACTTAGAGCAGGCTAAAAGTGACATTTCAAGTTCATCTCTCTTAATGAACAAAAAGTAGAAAACATTAATGTAAATGAGTACACCACTTTGTGCTTCCTGTGTGTTGTGCTTGTCATCTGTAGACCTCTTAGCACTTTAGTAGAGGGGTAAGCATTATGTTCCCATTTTACATATACACATAGATACAGATACACATAGAGGGTCAGTGACATGTCCATGATCACAGTGAGTCAATAGCAGAGAGGGGAATAGAACTTGTCTCTAGGGATTAATTTAACTGACCATGGACAGTCTCCAAAGAAAACATTCTAATATAGTATGTGACAGTGATGGTCTTTGGGTTTTTCTCATATGATGCAGAACATTCCCATGCCATTGTTCTTTTTTGTTTGTTCATTCATCAGCTTAACCTGAACATTGCTTGACACGTGAAGCACACAAGACATTTCAGCAATAATGAAAAACAGTTGTCATTGTTTTATAAAGCATAGCAGAACACAATGTTCAGTGATACTCAGGTTTGCTACCTTTGTGCTCCTTCCCTGCAGTAATCGTGCAGATAATCCACACAGTGAGGGGCAGGGAGACTCCTTACTCTGTCTGTGATTGGGGACATGGTCGCCGGGTTAATAACTATGCCATTCCACTGCCAAAACCCTCCCGTGAGGAAGTTGTAGCAGCTGCACACAGCACTATCAGTAGTGGATGGGCTGCAGTAGCATCGGAGGAACTGCTGCATAGATTGCTCCATAACATCCCTGGTGGAAACATTCTAGCACAAAGGTCATTGCAGAGGGTGACCTGAGTTCACCCTTTACAAGCAAATGGGGTCATTTGCTATCTTGCCCTGAATCAATATACACAATCAATTGTGCCCGAAGCAAATGGGAAGTATTCCCTTTCTCAAATCCTCTCTGCACAAAAGAAGAATGTGTATTTTATATATATATTAAAAGAGTATTCTACAGTGCTTGTATTAAAAAGCTGCTTTTTATATATATGGTTATTTTATATATAAAATATAGTTACTCTATATTCCAAGCACAGGGAAAACTGGTATCTCAGATGTTAGCATATGCTGAATTTCTAATGCACTACATTTTTAATTTATTTGGGCATAAGCTTTCGTGGGCAGAAACCCACTTCGTCGGATATTTTTAGTGTGTGTACTGGTGTTGGCAGGGAAATAATGTTATTGTGATATTAGCATCATGGACAGTGATCTTGGGGAAAAATATAACTGAATTCAACCAAAAAATGAAATCAATGAAACTCTCAACTTTTCCCCTGGGACAAGGCAGCCTCTTGTATATACCTCTGACTTACTAAGCCATGCTGCATTGTCAGCTTTGCTAGAAAGCATTGACCGGAAGTTGTTGATTATGGAAATTCACTTTGTGTGGAACACACTGAGTTTCAGATTGCAATTTACGCTGGTATAAGCTATTTAACTTCCTGCTTTCTGAATGTGGTGGGATTGAACAATAGTTCTGTCAATGTGTAAATTGCCTGGATATTATGCAAAGGTGCTTTCTAATTTGACTTTTAACAAAGGACCAGAGGTTGCGGAATCTATTACAATAATTTTAAAGATTTTACATAATTAAGACAAATTTGGACTAAATAAATGAAAGTTGTATGACACTAAGGTAAATTTTACCTTTTCTTCAAAAATATGCATTACTCAAAGTACTAGCTAGATCTCTGTGTGTTATAGAAGCAGCAGCACTCAATTTCTAGTAATTTTCCATAATGGATTACTGGATTACTGTGATTATCATTATTGGTTGGATCCAAGCCAACTGAAAACCTCCCCAGGTCAAGCTCAATATGCAAAACAGACAACTTCTGTTAAAAAATGAAAGCTTCAAACAGTTTAGGGATCATCTGCATGATCAACATTTCTGATTTAAAATTCTCCGCTTTTTCCTCTTATATCCTGCATGTTTAACTTAGAGAAAAGAGAGTGTATGCATTTTCCAGGTTGCTAACGAATTCCGTTTTGGAATCTTGTAGACACCAAGAAATCTGATTGCAAAATTCAGATCCATGCTTCCTGCAGAGTACATGTGGACTTCTTTATATTATACCTGTCAAGTTTTAAATATATGTCTTAGTGTAATCAATGATCCATATTAGATATCCTGTGATCTCTTCATTGGCTAATAGAGGCAAAATCCTCCAGTGAGAGTCATGAATCCACATGGTGTCTCTGGGTACTAGATTTTACATCTTGATTTTTGAGTTTGTTGAAATTATGTAAAATCAGCGTATCATATAAGTGATGCCGTTTTCCATTGACTGCTCGTTGTCAATAAGTATCTACATAAGGAGATTTCCAATAATAGAAGGTCCTAGCAGACAAAGGTATAGCAAGGTCTAGTAGCTGGAAGCAGAAGCTAAACAAATTCAAACTAGGGCACACATTTTACAGTGAGCATAATTAACCTGCAACAATTTACCTAGAGATGTGGTGGATTCTTCTAACACGGGAAGTCTTTAAATCAAGATTGGATTTCTTTTTAAAAGCTATGTCCTAGCTCAAGAAGCATTTATGGACTTGATGCAAGAACTACTTTTTGTAATTTTATGGGCTGTGTTATGCAGCAGGTCAGATTAGATAATCATCATGGTCCCTTCTGGCCTCAAACTCAATGAATGGAGAGTGTTAGGAGCACTAGGCATTCCCATAAGCATATGGAATAAATTAAGTTTAAGGAATCTTCTCCAGAGATGACAATTAAAATGGTGTGTGTTATGCTAAGTTTTCCAACTTTTAGCAAACTCTCATGCTTCTTCTTATGGCATGCATGAAGACACCTGCTTGGGAATCTAGCATCCCAAATAAGGAGGAGGAGATGTTTACCACAGTATGCTGTGCCAAACATATACATATTACAAACTATAAAGTTGTGGTGGCTCCTAAATATTGTGAAAATGAATTTTAAACTGTTGAATGGTTCTTTTTAAAAAAAAAAAAATCAGTGCCATCTTCAAAGCAAGATCTTTGTCTTTATTTAGCTGTAAAGTGCCATGTATAATATTTATATGAGTAAAGAAACAATAATAATACTTACATGATGTTTTACAGGTGTATTGTTTTACAACGTCTCAAGATACTGCAGAGCTCTTTGCTTGGATCAAAAAGTAAATGTTTGGAACAAAATAGTACAGCAGGAAATAGTTGGCTTTTTTTGTTTAAAGTGCAGTTTCACTCCAAAAAGTGACTCTCTAAAGCGGCACCAAGGGGCTCCATGTTTATTGTATCTCAATGGCCTCCAGATTAAATTTGCTCAGTTTACAGTATGATGATGTTTTTGCTAATTACCAGCCCTGAAAACACAGAGCTGGTTCTGAAAGTCAAGCTGTGTTCTTTCTGGCTTGTGCACTGCCACCAGCCATAAAATGCTGCAAGCTAAATTCTGTCCTTAATTATACCTATGCAATCCCACTGGTTTTGAATTCTTCCCTCAGTTTCACCTGTGCAGCCCTGTTCTCATCAATAGGAATGTACAGGTGTAACTGAGAGCAGAATTTGGTCCTGCAACTGCAATTAATTAGCAATTCTGTTGCTTAAAAGTGAATCAGAGTAGAATCCATTAGCTTTATTGACTTCCTGGTGCTAACAAAGTGTAAAAACAGTTACAATTCATTTTGTCACAAAAGTAAATAGATATGATTTTGACTATACACAAGGAGCAGCTCTGTTGAGTAAGATGGTGTTGTTTTTACACTGTGACTTTTATTATTATAACTACATTTTAAATGGTAACTTGTCAAGTGTTTAAAGATGATTAGCTTTTCATTAGCCATAATAGGAAAACTGTATTTTAAAATAAAATTCACAGTTCAAGCTTGGTTTACTGTTGTGATTGATGACTGGTTGTCTCTCTTTCTCACTTGTTTGACATCGATTACATTGTACAACAGAATATGCCCAAGAGATGGGGGACATAAATTAAAATAAATCCTTTTATTACAGGACAGTGCACAATACTAGTATTATTTTTGCTAGATGAAATCCAAATGGAGCACATATGCCTGTCGTCTTATTGTTCATTTTAAGACCTGAAGAGCCATTTTGGCATATTACACAAGTAAATGAAAGGTTCACTGGCTAGAAACTTTGAGCAAACACAAGTAAACAGCTATAAAGAGTAGTGGGACAAAGAGCAAAATGTGCAAGGCTGGTGGGTGCTAAATTAGTATAAAAGAAAAATAAAGTTCTCTCTCATGAGAGGAATAGCTTCCTACTCTATGAAAAGGCTGACCAGGTTCTCAAATCTGTGAGACGGATGGGATGATGGGATGGGATGGGATGATGAAGTAAAGACTGAAGAAAATGATTCTACATCAAGCAGTTACTATGTTGATAATACATTCTTACATTTATATAGCAACATTTATCCTGAGAGATCCCAAATAAGTTATTTGTTTCTGTATTGGCATTTGTGTAGTTCTCATTATTACAGCATCTGAGTGCTTTACAACCTATACATCCATAGATTAAAAGACTCAGTGACTCCACAGGAGTCCTGCTATTAGGGAATAATGGGAGCAATTAAAGAGAATAAGGACACTGCTGAGAAGCTAAATGATTTACATTCGTCTTCACCACAAAAGAGGCTACTCTTTCTGATAATAAAAGTGAGCTGCTGTCAGAGCCAGAGGTATCAAAAGAGAACCTGGAACAAACTGATAAATGAAAGAGGAACTGGACATCAGGACCACAAGGCTACACCAGAGAGTTCTGCTGGGTGGGCTCGAAAAGCGGCTGAGCTGCTAACAAAAACATACAATCTTGTGAAAAGCAGCTACTAGACTGAATGATAGCAAATGTTATATCTGTCTTTTAAAAAAAGGGCTGCTCTGTGATTTACAAACCTGTAAGCTTTACTTTGGTAAAGCAAGTCAATCGGTTGAAACGCTAACACGACAGAGAATTAAAACAAACAAAAAAAGCCAACAACTTAGAAGCACGTGATATGACAGACACAAGTGACTATGGTTTGCTAAAAGAAAATTGTGCTTCTCTAATCTATTAGAATTCTTTGAGCATGCCAACAAAATAGTGAATAAAGGAGAAGGAGTTGACAACTTTTATTTGAATTTTCAGAAAGTCTGTCACAGGTATTATTATGGAAACTACAGAGCCCTGGGGTTGGCTTAGAATCTTGCTATAAGATAGAAAATAAAGAGTGGGAATAAAACGATCCATTTTCAAAATGGCAAAAGGGTAACACAATGGGGTACTGCAAAGTTTTTTTCTAGGATTGGTGGTGGCAAAATCTGCATTGCTTTTAGATTAGACAATATTAGAGAAGCCCTAAAGGACTTCAGATGTACCTTACAAAACTAGATGAATGGGCATCATAATGGCAGGTGAAATTCAATGTTGGCAAAAGCTAATAATGCACATCAGAATGAATAATCTGAACTACTCGTGTCAATTAAGATATTATAATTTTACTGAAGCCACTCAGAAAAATGAGTTGAGCATCAATGCAGACAGCTTAAGAAAACCTTTGTTCAGTATGTCATAATGCTCAACAAAATGTTAGGATACATAGAGAATAGAACAGAATAGAATAGAAGAAAACACCAGTATTACAGTATTACTAGTATTACAATTATACTATTGTATAAATCAATGGTAAACAAGGCTTTAGAACAATGTGTTCAGTTCCACTACTCGCATCTTTAAAAAGTTATGGAAGAAATACAGTGGATTCAGAGACAGGAAATGAAAGGTATTATAGCTGTGGAAAAATTATATGCAGAGAACAAAATGTAAAATTGATAAAAATACTTTTTAAAAACACAATTTACTTATGGAACTCGTTGCAACAAGATATTATTGAAATCAATGTCTTAATAGGATTCAGAAGAGGGTTAGATAAAACCTGGATAAGGAGAACATCCAGAATTACATTTGTTTAAGAAGGGATATAAATCCTCATGCTTTAGGGCATAGATCTGATAAGGGTTAGAAAGAAACTTCCACTTGGCAGTTTGTTCCATAATTATCCACTATGGTTTTTATTGCATCTCCCTCTGAAGTACTGTTGAAGACAGGATACTGGACTAGATGAACCACTGGTCTGATCTACTTGTCTGATCCAGCATGACTATTTCTCTGGTCCTCATTCTCTCTCTCTATGTATGTATGACTCACTTCATTCACTAATATAATACAGCCATCTCTGGCTGCTGTTAAAAAAGCACACAACAACACTGCACAATGTTTTGAGTCGGGAGATGAATACCATATCAAATTAAAACTATGGGGTGGGGGAGCGAAGAGGGGCATTTTGGATGGCAGAATGTAAATACTCTGTATTAGAATTTGGCCTAGAAATCAGATAACAACACCACTTCTTTTACATGGGATCCTTGAATGATCACAAGGAATCATTCCATTTTTAGTCACAGCAGCACAGTGTCCAAACACCATTCGAGGGCACTGGTTTAATATCAGCAGAGAGGAAAGAATAACATTATTGAATCATACATGGCACTCTAGGTGGGGATAGAGGGCCTTCCATCCATGTACTGATCTAATTCAAACTTGCTTAGATTGAACTGAGATTCCTTTCTCAGATGTTATATAGCAAGGATATGGGGGTCCTCAAGGACAGCAGCATGACAGAAGGTGCAGAGAAGTCACTGCTTTAATCCTTGTTGGAACAAATATGTGGAGACTAGAGACTCAAAGTCCGTAAACCATGTTTGAAGAATTACAAATCAGTATGAAGCAAAAATCGTAACGTTATGTATAGCTTCCCCTGAAATACTAACAGCTTTGTGTTCACGATGAGGTAGTGATGGCAGATGCAGAACTTGGATGTATGGTTAAAAAGCAGTTCAGACAAGAATCATGTAGGTTTGTGGGGCACTAGGTGTCTTTTTACAACAGCTGGAGCATAATGGTTGTGCTAGTTGAGAGAATAAACAAAGTTGTGTCAGAATTTAAACTAGTGGACTGGGTAATCTATACAGAGAGGCTAGGAGAGGAAAGGAGGAACAAACTAATAAACAGATGGGAGGTTGGAGAGGAAATAATATTAAGCAGTGAAATAGATAACATAGGCCCTCAAGGAAACAAAAGGAATGAAGTTATGAGAAAAACTAAAGAAATTTAATGGGGTGGGGTGGGATGGGATAAAGTAATAAAGAGGTAACCTGGGGTAGGCGGGGGAGTAGCTATGGTATCTGCATATAAATGCAACACTGGAAATAGGGGAGCCAACAGACCAGTATATGCACAGAGGGAATTTTGAGATTAAAGTTGTAACTGAAACAAGGTGAGAAAAAACAAATCAAAAGAGACTGAATATTAAAGGAGTAAGTTGTAGATTGTAAAAGGTTTGAGAGAATGAAAGGGGGAGCCATACACTTACAATAGCTATTGGACAAACATAGAAGGGTTTTTAAACCTAAAGGAGGGAAGTTTCTGGCTACAGACTGAATTTAACCAAATGCCAAAATTAACAAATCACCAAACCCAGGCAATGGCAGATGAGTGAATTCTAACCCTGTGCAGCTGCTACAAAGCAAGTTCTACTGGCCGCCACTCCCACAAGTTCTAATCTGGGGACAGAGCAAGAGATTTGCAGCTGGACGAAGTAAAAACAACAGGCAATGCACTCAGGTATGACCAGCTCCCATGTCATTTACAGCTTTCTGGATAATCCTCACCTCCTTACATTTCTCCAGATATGCAGCCAGGGCAAAACATAAGACTTATGTGCTCACATTGACCTAACCCTCTTAAAAATTGGACATCCACATTCTGCACCAGCTGAAGTGTCTAATTAGGGCATGTCCACACTACAGCCCTAAGTCGACCTCTGTTAGGTCGACTTACAGCCACCACAGTATCCTCCTTCTGTCAGGAGTGCCTCCACTGATTGAAGAGGGGCAGTGTGGGGAGCTGAGAGCCTTCCACGCAGCTACCCGCCGGAGCTCAGCTTCCAGTCCTAGCCAGAAGTGGAGGAGCAGCCACCCAGGCATCTCGCTTCCCACACCCAGCTGACCGGGCTTCTTGCCTCCCTGCTTCCAGTTGGGGGGGCAGGGTAGGGGACTCGTTGCCCAGGCTTCTTGCCTCCCTGAGTGGGGAGCCTCTGGGCAGCAGCCTGGCTAGGAGCTGGGAGGCAGGGGCAGCGGGCTGTAGCTGCCCAGCTTTCTTGTCAATTTCATAGCTTCAACAGGGAGCCCTAAAATTGACAAGACAGTCAACAGCTGATGTAAGTAATGCAGTGTTTACATAGACACTGCAGCGCCTTAACTACACCGACATAACTCCAACTCCATGAGAGGCATAAGGCTTATGATGTTGGTGTAATAGGGCACTTACATCAGCAACACAAGGCTGTAGTGTGTACACTGACATAATTAGGTTGATGTAATCTGCCTTATATCAACCTAACTGTGTAGAAGAGACCAGGACTAACTGGTCTTCAAAGATAGCCCTAAGTCCAGTGCATTGCACTATTCCAGCCTGAAAGTAACAAAGTTTAGCTTATTCCTCTGCCGATGGCATCAGCAAAGACTACACCAGAAGAACACCATGTTCTGAGCACAACTTGGTGGATCTAGAGTTTAATGATTCTAAGTGTAAATAGTTCTCAGATAGGCTTGTGACAGTCTGTCTGGCTCTGAGGACAGTGTTGGAGCAGGAGCTCTCTTTTTGGTTGAGTTTCATTTGGTCTCAATGTTGGATGTTCTGAATGTACGTGGTAAGCTTTCTGTGAAAAATCCTGTGGCCAGAGCATGCATGTACTCTTGATGAAAACAGCTTTCCCAAAGAGAGGAATTAAGAAACTGCCTAACAACCTGTAGCAAAGGGGAGATGGGTGGTGTGTTGAGCAGCCGCCTGTTTGCTAATATTTTCATCAGTTTTGGCCCCATTTGAAACATTCCCATTTCAGGGATGGTCACTGAGAAGGTTGTGGTGAACCACCTTTGGAGATACATACGTTCTTTTAATTTCTTGGATTTTTAAAAACCTGGATTTAGACCTAGATATGGCAAAGGCACCAATTTATTTGGTTGATGAGCTCTCTATGGAAATGTCATAATTTATCCAAAGTCTTTAAAAACAACTTTTCTTTTTCTGGGGTTAATTTTCCTTTCTCTTGCGGTTAGTCTCTTCTCTACTAGTCTCCTAGTACTTGCTTCTTTTTCTTTTGTACCCAGAAGGTGGGCCTGGTAAATTACTGAGCCCAGCACAGGTGCTCCCCATCCTTTAACTCTTCCCTTTCTGCTTCTACCGCCCACCCCCCCAAAGGAAAGCCTACAGGGGTTTAAACTGAGGCTGCCAAGGCTTCTCTTCTTCTGGGACCCAGCTGTAGTGCATCCCATCACAAGAAGGTATGTTGTGAACAATCAGAAAGCACATACGTGAGCACATAGAAAATTTGAATATTGTTAGGGCTGGATATTTTTTAAAAGAGGACAGAGTTTAAGTCTTAGCTTCAGTGGGAATTTTACCTGACTAAGGACTGTAAATTTGGATCTTTTCTGCAGTATATTTCAACCTACTTCCTGGTCTTCTGTTATGTTCGGTTATCTTCTATTTTTTATTACTAAATTTCTGGGTTTGTCTTCCTATTTCTTCCTCAGATATTTGTTCACACATCCAAACTTTTCTGTCTTTGTTCTTTTCCCTGTCTCTTTTTATGTCTGTCCTTTTTCTTCCACTAAACTTTTTTTTAGCCCATTTGGTTTATTTATTTCTGGTTAGTTTTAGGCTTTATCTGTAGTAGAAGCTGTCTCATTGAAAATGCAGTTGGGTTTTTTCATTACATCAATACTTTCTCTACAAACAGAATAAAACTGTAAAACTTCTGAGGGTCAAACAGTCTTTGAAAATGTTCAACCTTTCTTTTAAAAAAATTCTCTCTCTATTCTTTGGACTTTTCATATACATAAGAGAAAAAAGCTCAGCTCCTTAGAATAAAAACTGATTGCACTGTCAGCATGATGTACACCAAAATAATGAAACCAAAGAAGAAGTGGAGGTCAACAGAGCTGTGCAACCTGCAGAAGTCTCAAAATTATCCTTGTTTTGTCTTCTAGCTGTGTTGGTACATTCTGAACATTGTGTGTGTTTGCAAACTTTCAGTAAAAGCTTTTCCCTCTCTCTGCATAGTTATAAATGTTATTAAACCACCATCGGTGGTGTATTTCAAATTCAAGCTCCATTTGCTGGGATAGTTCTCACAGACCAGGTCACACGATGAACGTCATGTCGTCTTTGTCCTTGATTGACTGAAAGTCTCCTACGTGATCTGGAGAGTTGGTAGAAGACATTTTAATTTTGTATCCGAGAGGGAGGCTGCACTTATTTGAAGTGATAGAGATTTTTTTTCTTGTTAACCCTGGAGTGAGTCTGAATGTAATATGAAGGTGCCTTAGAACACTTACCTGCTATAACTTCCCTGCTGGAAATATTGGCTGCTGTGTCATTATCATGGTGGGAAAGGAGCAGGGAGAGCTTTGCTATATGGGAATGAATGTTAGGCTGTGACACAGGAGATCTGAGAGTAGTTAAGGCTTTATTTGGATTCTGTTGCTGACTCACTGTGTGACTTCGGAGAAATCACTTAGGCCAACATTTTCAAGATTTACGTATTAGGGTGACCGGATAGCAAGTGTGAAAAATTGAGATGGGGAGATAATAGGTGCCTGTATAAAAAAAGCCTCCAATGTCAGGACTTTGCCTATAAAATTGGGAGGTCTGGTCACCCTAATAGGTAACCAACTTGAAAACCTAGGACCTGATTTTTACACATGCTGAGCACCTGCTATTTCCATTGAAATTAATGAGAGATGTGAGTACATAACACCTATAAAAATTGAGACCTAGGTGTCTCAAATTGAGCAACCAAAAATGGAGCCATCCAGAATTAACGGAGACCTTTGAACATTTTTACCTTAAATGTATTATTCAAAATGCCATTTCGTCCCCACATGCACTTTTATTGATTTGCTGCCCAGACGTCTGTTGAACTGGACAAGTGTCATTAGGAAGAAGAACACACACTTCGACATGTGAAACACAAATTTTTCCCCATCAGCTTTGTTTAAAAGCTGAGAGAGCCTGCATAGATAGTTGGTTTGCCTCTTTCTTGACACTCTACATAACGTTGCATAACAAGCTTACAAACACAGTAACAACGCAAACAGCTAATAATGATTGTTTGCATCCGCAGTGTGGTGGCTGATCACTTATTAAATATATTTATTTAATTTTGTTACCTTGACTGCTGGAATGGGCTTCTTGGGAACAAAATGCTTTTTCTCAGGCAGTACAACAGTTGTGGTTTGCTGTTTCAGTTTAATCTTGTTCACAGCTATTATCTTTTTGCGCTGCTCAAGGTAAGGCCCAAAACTGGGCAGTTTCTAAATTGAAAACGAGAAAAGATGCTACTTAGCAAGTATATAAAACACATGAATAAATATTATATTAACAATGGGCCAAATCCCAAGGCCTTGGTGAGCGTTGACTCATTTCTTATTCAGGAAGACTTACGTTGAAGTTGATGAGATTGTGACTGAGTAAGAAATGAATAAAACTGACACATATAACTTCAGGATCTGACCTCAAAACAATAACATAGTTTGAATATTAAAACATAATACACTGTGACAAAAAACAGCTGTATTGCAGGAAGCATTCAACAATCATCTCCTCTTCTCTCATGGTATATTTATATTGTACATATATAAATATTGATCACCTTGTATAAATAATTCAAACTCAACTTTATTCTTACAGTACATAGAAGGATATGTATTTTTTATATATATATATTATGTAATCATAAAAGTAAGTAAAGATCAGCCTAGGAAACTCCACCATTGTTCAGTATTACACCCACTGTGATACCCTATTACGCTAACTATAGTTTTAAAGCTACATGGACTTAATAAAGCACACACAGATCCTTGCAATATGACGCCTAGACGTTACCTGGGGCTGCTGGAGTAATGCTAACAAGTGCCAAATGAACACGAAGATTTAATTTTATTCATTTCATAATTCTACCTCTACACACAGTCCTCACTCTCTTTTAAATCCTTTCATGTCTGGGTTTAATTAGACAAATACTGCTGGTGGAAAACATCACTGAATGCCAAAATGTGTTGTCTTAGCCAACAACCTAGAGCTGGTTCAAGTTTCAGAAGATTACTAAAAACCCTCTCACCCATTAAAAAAAGCCCATTTGTCTAGATGGTGTAGGTTTGGAAAACTATTGCTTACTAAGTCACCATGACCTCGTAAGTTGCTGGGAATTAAAAATGATTGAAAACCCTGGTTCCTAGTTATGAAACAGAATGAGGCCTGGGAAAACTAGGTTTTATTACTATTATTATTTGACAGCATTTAAATTGAGTGAATAAACTAAGCTCAGAGCCTAGTCTAAGTGCAATTATATTACAGTAATTAGTATTTAGTAGCAGGGGATAAATATCCTAGATTGTTATCGTTAGCATTAATTCATTGTAATAATTTCAACACATCAAGCATGTCCAACTGGAAACAATGTCATCACAATACATTTAAAGGGACAATGTCAACATGAATTATTAAAATAAATTCTTAAAAAACATTCCAATCTCTGATACAGTACCTTTTTGGCAGTATCGTCTGAATATTTTAAAAAAATACTTTAATTAAAAATAATACTAACAATTATGCTACTATTCTGCTGATATTTATAAGGAAAAAGTCTTCACTTGTAATTATTCCCACACAGGATTTCCATTCTTGGGACTTCAGCTTCCAAGAGTGACAAAACGTGGACCGCCCCTAGCTGTTAGTTTTTTGGCACTTTGAGTCTGCCAACTGGCAGTTTTGCATAGATGTAGTTTTTGTTCTCCTGGTACCTTTTCATTTCTCAAGTGTCCTCTTAAAGATCCCAACTAGTAAATCACATGTGTGAATTCGTCAGAATTCAGGAGATGGTGATCATCTCAAGAATGGAAATAAATTTAGGTTCGACAGCTATATACCCCCCAATAAAACACCAAGTCTAACTTTGAGGGAAGAGGGGTGGAAAATGTGTGTGGTGGCCTCAAAGAAGCAGAATTATAGATAAGTAATTTCCTTCTTTACAGATGCATAAACACAGGAGTACCATTCTTGGAGAGTAAAAATGTTGAGGAATGTCTCACAATTAACTTGTAAAAACTCCTGCAAGCAAAAGTAAGAACAGAAGTAGTATATACCAAGGTAAAATAAGGCATGTTAAAAAAAGAGGCATCCTGAACAAATAATGTAGGGAAAGGGAGAGTTTGCATCCTTCCCATCTAAACAATAGACTCCAAAACTCACAGGGAGATCCCCTATTCTTTGGAATGAATATGTGGCTGTTTGTAAATTGAAAAGACCCAAGGCTGATACTATAGCCTCAGTAGTGCAAATGATGACAGACGTTTTTCTTGCAGGATTGTCAGGCTGTATCAGCTAGAAAAGAACTATGGCCATCAATACATTTTTGACACAATCTTGAGCTGGCGTCTGATTAGTATCCAGAAGGAATTTAAGGAGTTGGTTTTGACCTATATACCTGTATAAATGATGTAGTACCTATGTAACTGAGAGTCTGCCTCTCCCCCAGATACTACTGATGCAATGGTGGTGCTGAAGCTAAAACCCCATGAATTAAAAAGGAAGGGGAAACATTTTTGGGAAGGACTTGTGATTCTTCCTTTGCATAGTTAGGGAATGAATTTTCAGACTTTCAGGGCATGTTGTAAGTCTAATTTATTTTATCAGGTTGGCAGGCTCAGTGATGGATATTTCTTGCACTGGTGATGGATGGCTGCTAAAATTAGATCATCTTTGGGGATGATGGGCAAATCTTTGTGCTGTGGATCTTGATCCTTTACTTTTGAATATTTTTAATGTTTGCACAAGCTCCTATGGCTTAAAGACAGGACCAGTGAGAATAAATTTTAAAATATAAAGTATAAATATATAAATTTTGTTGAAAAGCAGAAAGTCCACAATTTGTGTTATAAAGGTACAAATTAGAGAAGTGTAAATTATTGAGGCAATAGATCTTTCTTCATCAAAGAAATTCACAAATCAGATTTGACATGGAAAGTTTCCAACATTACAATTTACATAGTTGCTGAGTAGAATATATTGTGGCCATTTTGCAATAGGTCTAACTTCACTGGTGCTATGAGGATGGTTCTGCTGATGTGTTAAATATTAAAAGGAAAAATGGTCATTTCTGCTTAGGTCCTGTGGTAACTCACAAACAGACAAACCAAATTTTATCAGACATGATTTATGATTGATTTATTTTCAGTGAGCAAGGGACAATTTCCATCTCAAAATGATTTTTGTTAATATTCTGAGAGTAAAGTTACTGTTTCTACAGAAACCGTTTCTTTAACTATAAATAATATCTGCCTTTGTAAACTCAGGAACTCAGGAAGGGGTTTATAGAGGGTTTCCCTTACAAACAGTCTACAGCCAGAGAGTTGATAAGACTGCTGATTTTTCATTGCTTTCATTTCAGACAGCTTGGCTTGGAATGCTGTGTGAGGCGGTATGCAATTTTTTTATTGAACTGAATTATTAGATAAGCTAAAAGAGGAGCTGTATTAGTAGCTACTAGACAGCTAGATATTTAAGATGGTGGTTTCATTAAAAGTTATCACATCACTTAGAGGGGAGATTTTGAAAAGAACACAAGAAATTTAGGAACTCAAGTCTCATTGAAAGCACAGTCACTTAGTCTTGTGCTCCTAAATCCCTTGGGTGCTTTTGAAATCTCTCCCACAATTTCTTAAATATATGTTTTGAGATACTTCTTTAAATTTCCAATTATCACACCATCATTAACCTCCTTACAGAGCAGAATGTTTGCACAGAAAAAAAGATTCAATGTGACTATTTGTATTGTTTCATGGGTATGCAGGCACTGGACTTAACAGATCAGTCAGAACATATAGCTGCTCTGTACATAGTTCATTTATTTCTGTTCTAGGGAGTAACAGCAGCAGCGGGGGCAAAAATAGAACAGTGGAAGATGTTTAAAGTCTCAGTTTATTATTGTCGTACAGTAAGATTTGTAACTGCCACCCAAAAGAAGGCGCTTGAAGCATCATGCTGTATATTTTTAAAGAAAGGAAAAACTTCTTGTTAAAGACTTCCAGAAGTTGCATTATAAATGATGAACTGTACAAATCTCTAGCAGCACTGTGGTTTTTGTTTCAGTAGTTTCTCCAGGGATTCATCATTGATGAATTTGTTCTTTCCAGAGAGGCTAAATCCTGTTCATTTAAAGATAACGGTATCTCCCACGAAAACTGTCTTCATCCAGATATAAAAAGCATTATACTGCCAATAGAGAACTGACAATATAATGAATCAACAATGAAACCTTAAGCCAGCAAAGCTTTAAGGTGAATAAGTTTGTTTTGATTATAATGTATTCCTGGCTCAATCTAAAGGTAATCAAGCATATTATGAACTAGAAAAAGTGCTTGTTCCCTAATAGTAAAAGGCAGCAGTTAGCTTCCATTTCAAATTGCCATGACATTCATGAGAGAAGCAGCAAGTAGCCTAAATGGAGACACCACGGTCTAGGGGACAAAGCACTAGACTGGGAGTCAGAAGACCCAGATTTTATTCCCAACTCTGTCATTGACCCACTGCATGACCTTGGGCAAATCACTTCACCTCTTTGTGATTCTACGTCTTGTCTGTTTTGATTATAGGCTCATAAAGGTAGAGACTGTCTCTTACTATGTGCATGTACAGTACCTCACACAATGGGGCCCAGAATTCAGTTGGGACCTCTAGGTAACACCATGATACAAATAAAAATAACCACATTTTAAAGAACTGCAGTGGATCTGGTACATTTATAGTGGTATAATATGGTACTCATATTTTCTTAACATAATTATTTTTCAGTGTTCTTTTTATTTTCATAAATAGGGTTCTAATAGGGAACATTAGATGAAAGATCTCACATTTATATAAGTAGTTTGTAAAGAATACCAACATCTGGTGATTTAGGGGGAGGAGGGATCAGTCAGTCAGTCATGAGGCATAGATCTTTATACAACCTTTTTCCGTCATGACTGAAGACATTTTCCATGTCAGACATAGCTTCATTATTTATCCAATTTCCATTACATTTGGGTCTTGCTCTTAGATATGCAGACACACAGCCATTCATTTTGTAAATTCTCCCTGTGCACTTATAAGTTCTAAATGACTTTACATGATTCATAGTGATGTATCTTCATGTATCTGGAAGCAGAATTGAAATCAAATTGTCTTATTAAGTATATTTTACATTTTTCAAGTGTACACATTTCTGCTGCATATAGCAAAACTGGTGAGAAAGAACATGAAAGACCAAAGAATAAAAGCATGACATCTGCTGAAACTCTAGAATAGCAGAAACAGTCCATATGGTTTAAGAGAGAAAAAATGTATTATGTAGGAATGGTAGTGACCACTATAGGAACACGGTCCCACATACTTTGCAATTACATAGCTATGCAAATGGCTATATAACTCTTCTCTCTGTAACGTCGCCACATAAATCACTGGCAGCTCTCTATAAATCAATGAAAATGCTACCTTCTCTGGTTCTTGATTTTCTTTCTCTGTCAAATTGCTTTGCTGCCTGCCTGTTTCTTTGTTGAGTGCTTTCCCTCACTAAGTCCTCTGCTCCCACAATGCAGTCCTTAAAAAGATGGAAAGGGAAGGAGAAAAGGGAAATTCTGCTTCACCCATGAGCTCTGCAAGGAAAACACTGAGATGGCCAACCCACCTGGCCACCTTCTTACCGGCAGGGGTTGAACTGATCTTGACTGCGTTGTGTCCACAAACACCTATCTTATCTGTGGACCTGTGAAAGAAAAGGATTTCCCTCCTTTGATTCTTAGCAGGTCTGCAACTATGAAGGTTTCTGCCTGGCTTTGGGAGCTTAGGAGAAAGGAAGCTGGGGGAGGAAAGCTAAGAAAGTTGGAGCTATGGAGATTCTTGACCAGATAGGGCAGCTTTGGGGAGAGGGGTACTAGAGGAACAGAAGTTAGAAAAGGCTGTAGGTGAGTAAACATGGAGTAGCAGGATCTGGTAGCCATGGGAGCAATTTAAAATTCAACTAGTTAGGCAGCTGCCACCACCAGGGGATTCATTAAAATTTAAATCAGGCTTGTGTGGATCACAGCACAAGGTTTTTAAGATTGTCTATCTCCCACTTGATCATGTGGAAAACCGTATGCTAGGTGCACAAATTTTTCCCAGTGAACTTAGTTTCAGTTTTATTGTTCCTCCAGCAGCTTCTGAAAACCCTCAAGATTGTTTTCTTCAAGGCAATGTGTGTTTAAGATGGCTGCATAAATCTAGAGTCCTTACCACATGATTTAAGTCTAACATATTGCATAATCTGGACCTTGACTATAATTAAGGCTGCATAATATTTTCCATTCTAACCCCATTTCCAGACTCCCAATTTTCAAAAACATTTACCCTTCATGCTAAAATTTTCCTGGATTGGCGTCTGCCTGAAGATGATTTTCTTCCTCGTGAAAATGTGAGAAAACTGGTTTCATTATTTCTGAGGAGGAAGAACATGAAAACAGACATCTCCCAGCAGTCTTGTGATGTTTTTGGAAGAAGTCGTAATGCCAAAAGTGCTCCGGGTAGAAAGTTGTAATTTGTCACAGGAAGAGTGGTCATTGAGGTGAGCTATCTTTGAGAGTTCTAGTGAAAAGTGGTTTTGTTTGGTTTGCGTTCTAAGCCTCTGAAAATTGCATATTGTGCACACACAGAACATTTTGCATTTTCTTGCTAAACTCATAAAGTGCGCAACTAATGAACATCAAATATCAATGAACACAGAGAAAATAAAACTGATAATATTAATTCTTTTTATTTTGGACTAGATGCTCTAGGCCCTTTTGTGTCACTCTGGTAGTATTCATGGGCCATCGGATGGCTGAATTACCCCATCTGGGAACTTCCATAGCATAGAGAAGTCATCCACCTGGCATAAGAGTTTGTACAGAGTCAGCATTGCCAGCTCCTACGATCCTCCCCATGCCTTAACCCAGCATAGGAAATGTGCAGGAGGCAAGTCAAGGAGTCATGGCAGGAGCATGCTACTCTCCAGCAGTCTCCAGCTGACAGACAGTGCTTTGGGCCCACAATCAGGTGCTAGAGATTAGATTCCCAAAGCCGCTGTAAGCCATGTCTGGGCCAGGGCCAATGCAGTGGCTGCAAACAGCTCTTTTGTAGCTCCTTAACCCCTGCCATGCCAAGCAGATACTGGGCATAGCAGGGAATTTGTCCCTTTGAATTCAGTAGTTTACATGTTCTCACTGCTCTGTTTCTCTGCGCTGAATCTTCACTGAGACTACTCTCTTCCTGGAAGAAGAAATTAAGAAAAGGTATTCTGTAATTCTTTACATAGTATTAAACTGCCTTTGTTATTTTTTTATTCATTGAATTTTCTCTTAGTATTTTAGTTTTAGCTGCTTTATCATCATTCCTTTCCATATACCAAACAACTGGCTCCTCAAATGTTTGTTTCTTATAACCTCTATTCTCTGCATGGATTTTTTTTTCTGTTTTCTAAACCAGTATTTCTCATCCTTTTTGATACCAGGAACCAGCTTGCTGCCTTCCTAAACTATGTCAGGCTGATCTCAGGAACCGGAGCCGGTCCACGTATCAGTTGTTGAGATACACTGCTCTATACTATTCTGCTTGTTCTCCAAACTTTGTTTATCACAAGCGGGTGAGCTCATCCCCATCTGCCCTAATTCTGAGACCTGGACACAAGACGAAGTGATGCATTAATATGTATTTTAAGAAACCGCATTACCATGGTCTCATGATGATGTATATAGCACCACTTTTGTGCATGGGTGCTTTAACCACTATTTTAAATAATGACTGCATACAATTATTCTTTTTTATGCCATTCTTCAATCAGTGCCAGCATTTTCTCCATCAGTTAGACATTGCTAGCAAGTTATTCTCACTCTTGTGACTCAGCTGTTAGGTTTTTACGCCACCTTATATTGAGAAAAGTGAACAATTTTAGGATTGCTGCCTGCTGTAGTGCTGCAAAATCTTTGTGTTCCACAGCATAAAGTTTCTCAAGCATGAAATATTCATAAGACAAAAAAGGAGTGAACATAGCAAACTTCTATGCTTACAATCAAAAGCTTTAATAACATGGATGCAAAAGTAAGTGTTACCTTCGGGAGGGTGGCAGGGGGGAGAAAAAGATAAAGATTTGAGCATATTACTGTGCTACTTCATGAACATCTGGCAATCTGTCATTTAATAGACAACAACATCTTCTCTAAACAGAAGAGACTTGAATTCATCAGGGATTCCTGTAGTACAGTATGTGCTTAACTTAAGTACCTGCTTTCTGTGATTTCCATAGATTATCATATTCATGACACTGTGGAGTGAAAGCATTCTTCTCACTCTCTAACCAGAACATGAAAAAGAAATTAAAATATTGGCAGGCACTTTGTCTCTAGTTTGTTGGACATGTAAGAAAAGGACTTTCCACCCATTTATGCTAATGAAATTCTGTCAGCTAAGCAGCATTGAAACAAAGATGACAGCAGAATGTCTATTAATAAATACCTGACAGGCTAGCAAATACAACTGTATTCAAGTGGTTTCCTTCAATAAACACAGATCAACTGTGCCTTAGACTTGGGAAAGCTTTGTGCAAATACCAGTTTATAATTTATTTTTACTTTAAAAAAATCCATTAACCCAGTATTCACATTTTTTGGATGGATACATACTACAGATGCACTCACGGTTACGTGCTGGTGAAATCTATGTGGTGAACTGCACTGCCATATAAAAAACTAATTATTATACACTACCTACTTACCACTTTGGCCATTAATCCCGATGCTCACATACCACAGTGATGGGCAACCTTATAAAAACCAAACACTGCCCTGACTTTACTCTTCCCTTTCTGAGGCAAAATTTACTGAGGAGTTGGTAGTTTATTAACTCCAGTAGCATCTAATATCTGAGAGTATCCTGGGCCCTTTCCAAACAGGTTTCAGACCAATACACTGTAAGAAAGTGGTAATCAGAATAGAAAATCTCTTTATATTTATTGGCAAAAGACACACATCCATGTTAATACTGACAGATATATTTGTAGCACTGTCAATCATGAAATTTCCTTTTCTTTGTTTGGTCCATAATAAGTGGGATCCAACAGATTTGGTTAGCTGTTAGCAGCTTTAATTTCCCCTGAAAAATAATCATGAGAACATACTTCCATTTTAGTTCCAGAAGAATGAACTCCTGTAAGGCTCAATGCTGGCACCAATTTTGTCATGCACTCAACAATGATCTACTTAACACCATCTCCCGGCAGTTCATGTACGCCAATGATATTTGCTATAGAGCTCCTCAACCTGAACCAAATCCAGTGGGACCTGATTACATTTGGGTCAGGTTGGAAAACAACCCTATCCTCTTGGACTCAGGTTGAGTTGCCTCTGGTAACTTTTCCTGCCTGTGAGGTTGATACGGCAGCTGCCTGGCTCCAAATCATTCCCAAAGATCTGCACGTGGGTGGGGGTGGGGAGGTCGGCCATGGGGGAGAGTTGACTTTGATGCATCATAATGCCCTGTCCCTGGATCCAATGATCCACACTGCACGATCATGAATCTGTGTGGAGGCAGGACTGGGGAGAGATCAGTCCTTGGTTCCAGAAATCTCAGGAGAATCCATACAAAAGTTAATACAATTTCAAAATGAATTAACTTTTGCATGGAGAGCCTCCTACAGGAGAAACCTTGTCATTATGGCTCCACCAGAACCATTCTGTCAGGGGAGCAAGAGGACTGAGGCAGTGGAGAGCATCCATATAGATGTCCCTGGGCCTCTGGAGGACCATTCCATGTGGCTTTGACTACACTAGGCAAAAAAACCATGGCTGACAGGGGTGTCAGAAGCAGCTGGACTATTGCTGAACATGGTTCAACTACAAAGGTAGCTAAGGACAATCTATGTTCAGTGGCAGAAATGTTCCCTGGTGTAGACAAGTCTCGTATGTGGTTGAGCGGGGGAATATATCCTTGCCACTTTAAAGAACACTCATATGGAAACTCCACTAGGAGAACATGGCAGCGTCTCCTCTTCCATGAGTGTGTGGGGGTTGTTTTTTGCATAGGGGAATGATCAGACACAGATTATTATGGATTTGTTGACATTGTAAACAGCAAACCACCTCAGTACATTTAAAATTAAACTCCACTTTTTCCTGGTAGAGTGTAGATCATTTATATATATATATATACATAAATAAATATAAAATACTAATAGATTACTTAAATGCAAACCATTGCTAATAATTCCTAAGTAAACCTTCTTCCACTTCAGAATCATTGTAATCCATCTCTTATGCTGTATAAACTGCAGTACTTATCCTGCTTACTGCACAGGCTATAATGCTGCTCCTTATTCATCTCTCATACACAGTAATCCTTCTACCTCTACTTTACAGATTTCTAATTTAAATGTAAAATATTCACCGCCAGACAAAAGAGTCCTAGTGTAAACAACAACTCTTGTGGTTAAGACTGAGGCACCTGCCATTGTCTTTTAAAGTCTTTAAAGTACAAACTAGTCAATACCATGATTTTAATCATCAGTTGATTATCTGACCTCATCTACATTTTATGTTAACAGTCTTTCAGAAATAAGCCCTAAGAATGACGTTTAGTGGTGAGTCCTACAATCCTCATTCAGTCAGAAATCCCACTGAAGTCAGTGGGAGCAGAGCTGAGAAAAGACAAACATTTTCCCACAATTTTTATACTGTTATTGTTAGTTTCAGTTGGGCAATTTTATACCTTTGGTATCCTGGGAAAATTGACATAATTGGTTATTTTGATAAATATCAAAAATATGAACTGTTGAAGCTATCATTTGCTTGGCCTCTGCAATTCTTTGCTAGGAACTATCCTTATTTTAACTATAAAATGACCAATTTTTTAGCAAGAAGAAGAAAATGTTCAGAGAAACAAACCCATCTTCAAGTTCATTATACATTTTAAAAACCTCAGATATTGAAGTTTTGCCTTTCATTGACAAATTATTTCCTACACCTCCAAATGAGAGTTTAATTGAAGAGAGGAGTGGATTAAGGCAGCAGGATTTGAAGTAACACCCAGGAGCCCAGTTTGGGACCTGAAGCCCATTGTACAAACAGAACTAAAAGGCTGACTATTCCTTCATTCTGTTGCACAGAGTAAAGCTGTTACTTTCTTGACAGCTGATGAGCGAGTCATTGGATATCAATAGCAATACTTTTGACATCTTCAATTTTATCTAAATAAAAGTTATTGGGATAAAGGTGTAGTAAGAAGTGAGAGCTTAAGGCCTGTAAAACAGGCTAAGGCCTAAATGGAAAAAGCCAAGTGAACAGAAGTATAAGGGGTCACTCAAGTTAACTGAAATTGGCACAGGAAAGTGCTGATACTGCAAGATTGTAAGACTGCCAAAATATGACTAAAATATGTAGCAGGTATAGGAGGTACCAAGATACTAACTCTCTGAAATGACACTTTTATGGATAGAAATGATACATGGAGTGGTGTTGCCCAAATCAGCCAATCAACAGAAAAAGGTGGTATTAGACTACATCAAGAGGTGGCAACTACCTACGTCAAAGGGGGCAGAACGAAAGTGTATGTAACAGTGTATAAAAGAGAGTGTCAGAGGGAATACCGGCATCCAGTCTAGGAGATAACGGAAAGTCCCGCCGTTGGGCTGAGGCCATTGTAATGCCGCCTGTGTAAAACTGACCCAGAAATACTCTATAAGTCATTTCTCATTGTGCCGCACGCAATAAACCTGTCCTGGGTGCCTTCGTTGCTCAGCTAATCTGTGGTCGTGTTGACTCATTCGATCGTGAGAGCCGTCTCCTGATCAGAGCTGGGACAGCATCTACACAGGGACACATGCACGCAGCCTACACTGATAAACATCAGTGACTAACACACCGACTACCACAAAAGACACTGACTTGTATCCCCTTTATCCTGGTCTAAAATAGTTGAGTTCAGTAAAATTATCCTTGATTTATACCAACAAGAGGAGACTCAGGCCTATTTACTTCATTGGGGATGCACAGAACGTCTGTCATTTCAAAGTCTGGCAATTCTCTTCAGCCCATCTTACCATATTCTGATATAAGACAATTTTCTGTCAGTCCAGGTCATATGCATCTTTTTACACATTTTTCTAAAAAAGTATATTATGGTGCTAATCAGAGTTCCGAAGGGCATGTCCCCCTCCAGCAATTTATGGGGAAAGCAGCAGCTGGGTTTAAAGAAGAAGCAGATAGCCTTTTCGGATAAGGTTGCCTTACTGCGGAATTCAAACGTTCAAATGTGGCTGAATGTGAGTTAACACTGTGGTCAGTCAGGACAAGTTACTCTATTTAATTGTTTTGTATTGTTAATTACAAATACCAGAAAAAAGATTCTTTTCAGTATTTTGTAATTATCAAAGGTGCTTCTAAATAGATAAATTTAGAAATATTATATACAAAGCTATTTAAATGCAATATTTTACTTTCTTCTTTTAAGTACTTTAGACTACCATATGTGCAATTTCAGCTAAATGTTGAGGAGATTTATTCATGGGTAAACATTCTTTTTTTTTTTTAATAGTGTTTAGTGTGTAAGGGTAAAGAATAATTCATTTAACAGATTTATTCATATAAGGAGTCCCTAATAAATTCTGCATGAGAGTCAAATGCATTGGTGCACAGCACATTAGTTTTATTAAAAGATAAATTATTGACTATTCGTTTAAAACTGAATGTGGTTTATTTGTACATTAGTAGCTATTGCAACACCAAATACATGTTTTTATGCCTATTCTATATAAATCAGATATCCATTTTTATTGACAATACAATTTAGGTTACGTATCAGCCTTTTATTATAAATCTCTAGTTTTTCATGGATTATAAATTTGCAAGGAAGAAAGGAAAAAAAAATAAATCCAGGATATAGTTTACAGAACTACTTTGCCTCATATGGAACTTTCACTACTAGCTCACTATGGGATGAATGTGGACCATGAAAGCCAATGAAGAGATTTAATGTGCTTTCACTGCATTCTGCCACCTGGGGCATATCCCAGACCTTCCTTCATGGATTTAGAGGAGCCAGGCAGAGGACAACACTGTTGTACTGTTATATGGTTCTGCTGCGTTGAGAGGGGAAGAATGCTAAAATTGGAGACATTCTGCAAGGAGGGAGTGTGGACCCCCTTTGTTTATTGTGGAGCCCAAGTCTACAGGATCTCACTGTGCCACATCACAAGGAGTAAGAACGGGACCAGTGGATCCCTGGTTCAGTGACCCATTTGCTTCTGCAGCAAGGAATTTGTAGATGCTATTGGAGGCCTAATGATCTAATGGACTGCACTTCCATTGTGCTCAGAATTCCTCATCAATATGCCTACAGCAAACATGGCTGCCTCTACACCTGAATCCTCTGCCCACTGAGCTCCATCTTCTCACTCACTCCCCTCCCTCCTCTTTGCCTTTGAGGAAGACATACTCCTCTGCTCTCCCTCTAAAGGAATGTCTATGCTGGAGGTGGAAGTGTAGTTTCCAGCTCAGGCAGATGTATCATGTTAGCTCTTGAATTAGCATGCTAAAAAGAGTAGTGTTGCTGAGGTGATGCAGGTGGCGAGACAGGCTAGCCACCCAGTGATGCTGGGTGGAATATGAATGACCAGTCATAATACTATTGATATCAATATTTCAAAATTACTATAATTAATCTGAAATATGCCATGTCAGGTACCAATGGAAAGGGTAGAATTTCTATGTATGTATCAGCATTGTAATATGTATGAAATATCTGTATCCAAACACTTGTGCTGTGTTTCTGGGTGATACTCAGCAGCAGCACGAAACCTGCTTAATGGCTCATTGAGGGAAGTCAAAGGTACTGTGAATCCAATGAAAGAACCCAGGGGCTACTCCTTAAGTCACCAGGGCATGTAAGGACATGCCTACGGACATGGGACTTTGAGACTTTTCCATGCCATGTGTTGTGTGGCTGTGTTTGGGGCAAGCTACATGGAAAAGGGACATAAAAGGCAGCTGCACCATCCTCATCTTGTCTGCATTCCTGCCTCCGGATCAACTCATCTACAATTGAAGCTATGAAACAAAGACCCAATGAAACTGAGATACATCCAGGTATTGGATGTACTCCAGAGGAACTGTACAAGCCCGCAAGCTCCACAATTCTGCTGAGAATCTGATATACATGGACTTTAATGTCACTTGTATATATCTGATTGCTTTGACCATTTAACATTTCTCTCCTCATTTGTTTCTTTCGTTTTACAATTAACCCTTAGTTTTAGTTACTAAAGGATTGGTTGGCAGCATGACATTTTGGGTAAGATCCAAACTGATATCAATTTGGCAATATGGCTGACCCTTTGGGGTCAGGAAAACACTTCGGTAAAGGGAATAGATTGTTAAATAACTTATCTCTTTACTGGACCTAGTTGCTGACTGGGAGCCAGAGACTGAAATGTAGTAATGGGGGCTGTGTAATATTTTTGTTTTAGCTTCTTGATAACCAGTGTAGGGAATCAGAACACTGTTTGTAACTGGTTGGGAAATCTAATTGAAGTGTTAGCTACCAGTTTGGGAGAATCTGCTCTCCTTTTTGCAGCCTGCCCTGACCTTGGCATTTTCAGGTGGGCTACCCTAAGCACGGACAGGTCATGCACTCCAAGTACACTCTCCTCTGAAACCCTAAATACATAAGCGGGGCAATTAGGCTGTCCCATGGCCACACTGCTATTTTTAGCACACTAGCTTGATCAGAGCTAGTGTGGGTATGCCTACTTGAGCTGGAAATTACCCTCCAGCTCTAATGAACAGAGAGCATAATTGTAAATCCTTTTTTGATTAACCTGTATTTAGGCTGAGATTTTCAAAGGATCCTGAGAGACTAAGGTGCCCAAATATCAATATCAATGGGAGTTGGGCACCTAAATCTCTTGGGATCCTTTGAAATTTTCCATTTTAATATGTCATGTTGGGTTGGGCGACAGCCTGGGGAGGGCATGTTTGTTATGGGCATAAGGATAGGGAGTTAGGATCCCTCATAGTGCCAATCAGAGTTAAGTCCTTCAGAATCTGAGATTTGCTAAACTCCTTGGCATCAAAGCCTGCATGCTTTACTTAACTTCCTCGGTGTTTCTATGGCCAGCACCACCATACTGTTTGAATGACTTCCCAGGGAAATAGAAATGACTATTCCTCACTTTTTACAGAATCATAGAAATGAAGACCAGGAAGGGACCTTGAGAAGTTAATCATGTCCAATCTTCTATGCTGAGGCAGGACCAAATAAAGCTAGGCCATCTGACAGCTGTTTGTCCAACCTAATCTTAAAAACCTCCAGTGCTGAGGATTCAAAAACTTCCCTTGGAAGCCTATTCCGGAGCTTAATTGCCCTTATAGTTAGAAGGTTTTTCCTAATACCTAACCTAAATCTCTCTTGCTGCACATGAAACTCATTACTTCTTGTCCTACCTTCAGTGGACATGGAGAACAATAGATCACAATCCTTTTTATTACAGCCCTTTACTTCTGTGAAGACTGTTACCAAGTCCCTCCTCAGTCTTCTTTTCTCAGTTGTTTTAACCTTTCCTCATAGGTCAGGTTTTCTAAACCTTTTATTCTTTTTCTAGCTCTCTTCTGGACTCGCTCGAATTTGTCCACATCTTCCCTAAAGTGTGGCACGCAGAATTGGACACATAACTCCAGCTGAGCCTCATTTGTCCTCCTCTTATTGTAGGAGAAACCATTTGATTAGCTTGGTGTGCACATGTATGTATGGATGGAATAGCTAAGGAAAGGAGTTTTGCATTTAGTACTGACAGTGGTGATGTGTACGACCATTTTTATCTCTTGTGGGCATGAATTCTATAGTCTGGGTCCAACTTCGGAGCACCCTCTACGCCCTCTGAATGCAAATATAAAAGGATAACCATTGTGATTAGCTGCTGGACAGTTCTCTTTTAGGTCATCTTTTCAGTTCTTACTGCATTTTGTTTGCTATAAAACTGCACACAAAATGCCATCTTGGTTCAGTTAAACTTCTTAAAACTTTTAAACAGAACTAAAGAGAAATAAGTAATCTACAAACCATTTAAAATAAACATTGTATAAAACTTCTCATGAATAAAATAACCATAACTCATTATAAAAATTATATCTTCACTAAACCCATGCAATTTTTTTCTGCATTGCCATCTAGTAATGTTGAGATGCCAATGCTTAATACCAAAGTGACAGATACTATATAAAAGGCTAAGATAAACACAAAAGTGCATATTAGAATCAAGCTTTCAGATCTTTCACAGAACCTCTCTAGAATACCTAGTTATTTATATAGTAACCAAAGAGTTACTAACTTCTAGAAGTGACATTACAACAACCGTATTTCTAACATCCTAATTTGATTTGATTTTCACAGAAGACAGTCAGTCAAAGAACTAGACTTTCAAAAATTTAACAAGCAAATCATGTCAGAAAATATGTATAACATGCACACATCTGTGTGCATTCCAGAAAAGTAACATTTTCAATTATTAAAATAGCTGTATGATGAGTTTTGAATATTTTATTAGTTGACTTTGCAGATTTGTGTATGCAGTTATGCTTGTATGTAAACAGTCTCAGTTTCTCCATTTTTAGAATGCTATAGTATTAGGAGATTCTTTTAGCCACTGGGCATGCACTTTAAGTATAAGCAATTAACATACATAAACATTTGCTTTCTACATTGCTTTGCAATCTGTGCTCATTGAAGTATTTCACGCAATCAATAGCTGAATGCATGAAGCAGAAAACAATATATATGTATAGGAAAAATAATTTCATTCCTGATCCTGCAAATACTGACTCATGGGCTGAAGTTTAAACAAGTACGTACCTCAATTGATTTCAATGGGACTACTCATATGCTTAAGATTCAGCACCCGTGTAAGAGTCTGGAGGATCAGGGCCTTAGGTCTCAATGGTAGAATACTAAGTTTAGCCCTCAGGTGCATGCATGGCTCCTCCTGACTGCATTACAGGAGTTATATTTGCACACTGAAAAGCAGAATTGAGGCCAGAGTGTACATTTTTTTATATTGTTTAAAAGAACAGACGTCTTCAGCTTGTCTGCATTCAAATAGCTTCTAAATAATATACTTTATTTTGGATGAGTGATCATAGGAGTCCTGCAGCGCTTGTATATTCAAAAACATGGTATTTTAAATCACATCTTCATTTAAATTGTAAAAACTGAAATGATTTTTATTTCTTTAGGTAATTTATCTTTTTGAGGTTGTGCCAGATATTTATAGCGATTCAATCTACATCTTCTGTAAAATTCATCCCATGGCCACTGCAGCTGTAAGAAGAAAAGGAAAACAAATTCGCTACTTCTCCTGAGAACATCATCTCTAAGTTAATGCTGAGTACAATAAAACTACTTCTATAAAGACCACAGATGATGTAATTTATATCTCTACAGGTGATACATGTCTTCTGTGTGTCTGACTTTTTTTTTTTTTTTTTACATCTTACAGAGATCCTACTGTTAAGGTATAAGTATATAATTTAGGTTTGTATAAGTATTTAGGCATCTGAATCTGCCTGAGATGGTATTCTGAGCCTACTTCTGGGGCTCAAGTGCTGGCCTGAAAGCTGAAGTCACTAAGGGCTGGTTCACACTGACCACGCAATTCGGCGGCAGTCGACGGGAGTTCCGCAAACTACACAGAGTAGTTTGCGTAACTGACACTGACTGCTCTGCTTCCCTTCTGTGCGCTATTCTCACTGCGCTGAGCCAACAGAAACAGCGTTTCTACTTTAGGGGGTGGACTTACTCAGTCGACTTCCTGATCAATTGAGCAGGTCTCACTGACTGCTCAATCAATCAAGAAAGATCGATCTGGTGGTGGCCATTTTGTCGCCATCAGTCTGAACATAGCCTAAGATACACGTTAGCAAAGATACAGTGTGTTCCTTTTGCCTACCTGCAATTAGATGGGTTTTTTTTTATTACTGTGGAAAAGATAAGGGATGTAGTTAAAATGTTTTGAGGCGTAGTGAAGGTGTGATATATGAATGCACAAATGAGAGAAAGCTCTGACTCCTCTTCAAGACAGACGCCAGAACAAGGCCAAGCAACCAGCTGGGAAAGCAAGGGAGGTAAAGGAAGATATTAAAAAGAAACAAACATAGGGCCAGAAACTGACCATGGCCAAGATGTGACCCTGCTCCCTGCCACTCTCATGGAGTATAAAAGGGGTTGTATTAAAGCCCCCAGATCCAGACCCCACCCAGAATGGAACATGACCATATATTGGAAGGGGTGGTACCGGGGGGGGGGGGGGGGGAGGAGGGAGCTACAGGTATAATTCAGGCTATCAAAGAGGAGGAGAGGGGGTTTTGTTGGCGTATGGAACCATGGTCAGGTAAATAGGGAGTTCCACGGGCATATTAGAACTATGATGGGGGAAGGGAACTCTATCAGCATATAAAAAAATAAGCCCAACTGGTGTGACAGGCTTGGAGCTACGGTTATGGTTTTAAGCTTGTGAGTGTAACCCCCAATAAACCTTTCTGGGTTTGGATGCGTTATTCTTTCACACCTTATTATTGTAGAAAGTCTTATGTATACCTTGGAAGCACTTTGATGTTGGAATGAGAGGCTTTTTTATGACAAAAGGAAACTGACTTGTACTTGGCTTTTCTGGTGGTGATGTGTTTTGAGAGTGTTTCGATACGCAAGGATGGCTTGATGTATATTTGTTTTTTGCACCTCTCTTTAGTAGGGTCTTAGCAGTTTTAACTGCTGATTCAGCGATGCCATTTAACTAGCTGGTGATGAAGTGATATGATGGAATTCCCTTTACCAGGTAAATTGCACAAACTCACTGCAAGTAAACTGGGGTCCAATGTCTGAAACTACAGACTTTGGGATACCATGCTTGCTGAGATGTTTCATTGCTTTGTCTACAATGGTCACTGCAGTAGGTTCTGATAGTTCATCTAGTTCCAAGAAGTCTGAATAGGAGTCTACAATAATGAGGTAATTTATGTAGTTTGCAGTGAAAAGGTCCATTCCCCCTTTGCTCCAAGATCTTTTGGGGATTCTGTACATTTTATTTCTTTTTTCTACTTAGCCTGTATTACAACTGCTCACCAGGTCTCACATATCCTTGGTCATGTCTGATCAGTATACAATGTCTCTGGCTTTCCGGATATATGCTTCTAATGCCAGAATGGCTGCAATGTATCCTTGAGAAAATTTCCATCTCAATGATCTGGGTATTATGATTCAACTGTCTTTATATAAGATGTTATCTTGGATGCTGATCTCATCTTGATAATTCCAGTATTAGGGAAGCAAGATAGGGATTCTCTTCTGGCATTTGGGCATTCAGACAGAATGATGGATGTGAACACTTGTAGATCTTTGTTTTGCATTTTATTTCAGATTATTTGTAGCAGTTGGCTTGAAAATGGCACATAACCAACTTTGTTGATGCTTTTATGTCCTTTTGTGTTTTCTGTATTTCTGTCAAATTCAGGATCTCATAGTCTTGTTTAGTTACTGTACTTTCATGCTGCAATGCTGCTCTGGATAATGAATCAATATATACATCTCAGTCCCTTCTTGTAGTGCACATCTAAGTTGCAGTTTCAGTAGCATGCCCTGAAGGCATTTTGGGATCACTAGCTGTTGCTTTTTAAAATTGCTCACTGATGGTTTACGGTTGCTTTCTTTTTGAATGGTTTCCTATCCTTGAACACATTGGTCAATGACTCTTCACATGCAAATAGCATTGCAAGACATTCCTTTTCAATTTGGGCACATGTTTGTTCCTTTGAAGATGGTGATCTTGATATGAAAGCTCGCAGGACCTAGTAATTGCCAGTTTAAAAACAGTCTGAAACACAGCTTCCACTAGATGTGTGGATACAGCTAGTTGCTATACAGTATAATACTCAGATGGATTCTTTGGACCTGTGGGTCAGTCTTCCATTTGTCAATATTATGACATCTCTCTGAGTCCAAAGCACCCTGAATTCCTCAGCAAGAGGTGCTAATAAGCTAAGAGCTCTATTTCTATTAGCTTCTTGCAAGCTCTGTATCTCTTTATCAGGAATTTCATCTGAAAGAGGTACAACTTGTATTCAAATAGCCTTTACCTCTTCTGTGGCCTGGTCCTCAAATTCAGCCACCTCTTTGTCCTCTAGCCATACTGACATCCCACCTTCTCACAGCATCGCCAGGATAGAACACTGGAATCAGCCCCTGTCTGTTGGTGGATCTGGAAGATGTCTCTTCAGCCACCCAGTCATAGTTCCCTCTGGAGTTTTTAATTGTACAATCCAATGGGATGAAGCACAACCAGTTCTTAACAACAACTCTGACCTATAATGGAAGGTGTGGTGGAACTAATCCTAGTTCTCACAACCTACCAATAGCTCTCTTCTGGTAGCACAGTAACCATGTCCCCCCTGAAGAAGGGACCAGCTATAATAGCTTACCCATTTGTTCACTATCACAGAGGTAATGAGACAACAGGGTAGCATGACTGGTACAATGTCTATGGTGACACGCTGGTCAGATCGAGGAGAAGCAAGCACAAATGACTTGACTAGGACATCTTTGGATGATGTATGGCTTTTCACAGTTCAGCTGAACTAATGGCATTCCTCTATTCTCTGCAAATTAGTGCTAGGACTGTACAAAGACTTGACTACAAAATCAGTTGTACTTCCTCAGATGAATCTCAGCGAGGTCAAACAAATCTTACCCAGGATTTATTAGAAGGTGGGCTCTTTGTAGCTTGCACTATATGATGTTTAGATAGGCCAGGTAACTTCAGGGTCAAGTGCAACTTGCAAGTAAATCTCGGGAACTGAAGAACACCATTCACACCAATGAGCTTAGACTATCATAAAGAAGCTTGGCAGAATTAGATTTTTATAGTTTTCTATTTTTACTGGATAATATTGAAGTTTATTTTTAAGCTTTTTTATTTTTATCAGTTTAAATTTTCACAGTTGTGGGAAATTATGGGAGGGGCAGTCAGACAATAATTATTTAGTGACAGTTGACACAGATTACCAAAATTAAAGCTTTATAACCATTAATACAACTTGTCAACATCACAATGAAAGTAAATATCCTTAAATCAAACTGTAATAAGTTCTCAAGCAGCATTTTGCTTACTTTGTCTATCTGTAAATTTAGATTATTATCAATTAAAATATTTTGTCATCTACTCCATAAATATGGGGAATGGACATCCCCAGCAGCAGCACTCTCGTAGTTTTCATCTAGGAATTTTTTTTTCCACTAAGATATTTCGTTTTGGTTGGGGATGGAGGTGAGCGTGTACGCTTGCCAGGCCAACCTCAAAACACCTGCAGAGGGAAGCTTCTTTGCTTCTTAACTAACATGGTTATTTGTTTTCCTAAAGAATCCCTTCCACGGGTCTTTATAAAAACATAAATAAATTGTATCGCTTCAATTGATGAACTTTCCTATTGTATTAATTAATTTAATATATTAGAAAGAAATTGTTTTCCAGATGACAGCTGTGGGGACTGTATATCCATAAAACAATACCGACTTTTGGTCACTACCATCTTTGTCCTAATCTGAACTAGTGACTTACATCACATCCAGTTCTGCTAGTCTGATTGTATCTCTGGTATTTTAAATTGAATTGGTTATTTTTGATGAGGAAAAGATGGGTTATATGAGCTATGTTTTCCTAGAAATAACTAAAAGATTGCAAAAAAATAAATATCAGGAAGCAGTTTCATATTTTTTTTTCACACAAATAAAACTAGATAATTTCTTCAATACACAGCAACAAATACTTAAGCTTCCTTTAAAAACCATAGTTAAAAACTGAACTCAAATACTTTCATTTTCTTTATACTAAACAAGATTTCTAGCTCTTCAAGACTGTTACATTAAAAAAGAAAGCAAATGCAATAAAGGTATTTGTGCCTAACATTTTAATTCAGTGTTCAATAATTCCCATTTCTTTGCATTATTTTTGCTTTATTATACTTTTATAATACTTAAATATATCCATAAAACTTTACAATCCTTTTCCAATGGCATATGGTGTGTGTTGTGAAGAGAAACATGTTTATGACCTGAAAGATGTGAAGAAAATTTAAAGTAGGATAGGGACAGTTGACTGTGGTTATGTGCTGAGGATATAGTGTATCAGTCCCTATCTACCTAAATCCTGGCTCTTCTATTTCATCGTGAAATGGGACTGTAGAAATATACTACATCATACCAGATGATATAACTTTTTGGTGTCTCATGTGTCTCTGCAAATCACCCTGTATATTTAATCATGTATTTAAAAATATTAATAAACTGAGTAAATACTCCTTCCACAGAGATGTGGCACTAAACATTCAACTTGTCTAGCTATTAAGATTGCCTTTGTCACAACTTGGTCTAGCCCCACTGTCTGGATGGACATCAGTCTGTTGTGAGAAGAGACAACTGCTGAATCCCCATTTGCAGCTAATTTTCTCATGCTTGAGTAGGTTCTGGTCACTGTTTCTAGCTGTGGATCTCTCAAGCACACTTGCAGGTGCAGACCCCATTTCGGACACCCTTCTTGGACAGTGGGACCCCACAATCTGGCCGCCATAACCCTGGAACAAGTGTCTCCTGAGATCCCTCCTTGCTTAGGCATGTGCCCCCACCCCCTCACACACTCTCCTGAGTCCACCTGGCTGTGGGAGCTCTGGTTCCAGTTACATCCTTCAAGGACAACATGGAAGTAAAGTAAGGAAACACAAGCCTTGCAAAGGACATTCTTATATACACACACTTTACTCCTAAAAAGCACAAGAGTGTTACAAATCATTGGAAAACAAAAATCTCTGAACATAAGTCCCCCTTAGTCTGACCTTATTCCCTGCCTCTGTGAGTTCTCAGTTTGGTTTGATTTTTTTAAGCCCCAGGCAGTCCTTCTGGCCATCTTTACCTTCCTGTCTTCTTTTATCAGTGAAATGGCCTGTTTTGCATGGAGGGCATTCCTCTTTTTAAAAGAGCCTCTGACACCTTTCTAGTTCTTGTATTTCACCAGTGAATTTCCAGATTCCAACAGCCACATTTGGTAGACTTTTGGGCCAAAAGTCATTCAAAGTCTATGACCCTTAGTAGCAAACCCATTATTCTATTGAAAGTAGTACCACTGGATGGTGATGATCCCTGATCGCTCTGTCAGTCGGCAAGACATAGTCTGTGCACCAAATGTCAAGTTCCTGCTACACAATGAATCATCAAAGCCACACTGAAAGTTACATTCAAAATGGAGCTTGAACTATAACAGGGTGTTCACATAATCAAAATGAAATCAAAATAAATTGACACAGATATATCATCACACTATGCAATTAAAAATGTGGGTGTAACTAGGATGGAGACAGTTCCATTACAATGGATGTAGAGAAACAGTCTTGCACGCCTTCTGCAGTATGATGGTTAACATTTCTCTGACTGTCATTAAAATTGTTACAGATTCCTTTGCAAATAATTAGAGCTATAGAGTCTCAGGTACTTCATTGATGAACACCAGAGAATAAAATAATTAATTATATGAAAAAAATGTAAACATAAGCTTTCTCCTCCATCCGCTTTGTCCCGCTAGTTAAGCTACATGCCAGGGGCAGGCACAGAAGTCGGCCTACATCCTATGTTTTGCAGGGTCAAAGCCGAAGTTATGAGAAGTTCGCTATTAGAATGATTGCAGTCATTCAAGTGAATGATTATGACTTCTTTGTAGACAGACCAGGGATGGATGATGTGTGAGGAATTAATTAAAACTCTGGTCCATATTATTTAGAATGGTAGCTCAGAAAGACCCTGAGGATGCGTTTTAAAAATGTTGGTGATGAGGGAGCCACTCAGACTACATTTATTTATTTATTTTGAATCCTTCTTTTCAGAAGTTTCTCATGTTTACACTGGTGTCAGACTGGGACATAGACAGTCAGACCTAGTGGTCAGAGAAGTGGTAGTCAGGCCCAGTGGTCAGGAGCCAGAGAAGAAGTCAGAGTTGGGATTCAAGAAAGGATCAGGGGTGGGGCATAGAAGCAGGGATCTGAAACAAGGTGGGAGGGTAGTAGCCAGAAGCAGGACAGGAAGGCAGGACTCAGGCGAGAAGGCAATGTAGCAGCCAGCCAAGCATTTACTTAGTTGCTCAAACAATTTCTTGTGCCTCCTTCTGGTTTAAATAGAGTCTGCCAATTGGAGAGTCTCCTCCTTCATGTACAGCGCCTATAATGAGCTAGGGTCCACAAGCCCTCACTCCCACCAGCGCTGGGTGCTGGCTGCAATCTGAGGACTGCCTGGGACCCACGGTCAAGACCCATAACCACCAATAACTGATTTAAAAGATGGCAAATGAATTGGTCACAGTTTTCAGGGGGTGAATTTTTGGTTAAAAAAAAGAAAATGTAGATAATTTGAGCTTATAGACCTTTGCGATTTTAAAGTGTTTTTCTTGTTTCCATGGAAAATTTTAAAGTGGACAATTAACAATTTCACAAGCATTAAGGGCTTGATCCAAACAAAGTTCATTATAACCAAAAAAAAAAAAAAAAAAAAAAGATTCCCATTAGCTTCAAGGAGTTTCAGTCAGGCTCTTGATCCTGAAACTGCAAAAGATGTGTTGTAGATTTTAACATTTTAAATGAAAGGGTAAGTGCTCATTCATAAAAATAACTACTTTCACATTATCTTTCCTTTGATTTTAGATACAATGCTACATACCACAGTGATATGTGCCACATATAAATTATATTAGACAGTAACCAGAGTTCAGCTATTGTACATTGAACTCAAAGGCCTCAATTCTAACGATTTGAAAAAAATGTGTTGTTGATTGCAATGGACCACTTCTGTGTTTCTCATGAATCCAGGTGCCATGTGTGTTGATTTTTAAGAAAAAATACTTTATTGATTTTTGTGTATAATAAATCAGCAACTTGGAAAAACTGGCATTGCATAGAAAAATGCATTAATTATTCCAAGCTGTCAAAAAGGAATGAAACAAAATAATAAATGAGAGAATACATGGTATGACATATCCTGACCAATTATGTACGGGTTATACAATGAAGATCTGCAACATGAAGAGTAAAATAAAAGATATGGTATACAAAAAAAAAAAAAAATGGATCTACTTCATTAAAATTTGTCTGCAGAACTGAACTGACAGGCAAACAAAGTCTCAACTATTTGTAGTATTAGAGCCACCATCTTAATAATAGCTAAGTTAGGTGTCTTTTAACATCAACCGTCCGACTACCCAAGTGCAATTAGCGTGAATGAGATTCCAGGAAATCAATAAAGTCTTGCCAGACCCTTTCAAACCGTGACAGAGCCCTGATGTGTCCCTTAGTAGCAGATTATAGGTTGATGGCATTTACTCTCTGGAACAACCCAAACTAGATTCCACAAGCTTAATGAATTCTGTATGGTATGAATAGGTCAGTAGGGTGTAGGATCTTTTCTCAACTCCCTCATATAGAAATGGAGTACCCAATATTTTGTGTTAGTAACTTTCAGTGGTTCGGGGCATTGGCCCTTGGGCAATGTGTGAATAATATGTGGTGGAAAGGATAGAAACTTTTTAGTAAATTTGTCCATCACAACTCAAAGTATTGCTCAGGAACTGAAACTAGTGGTTGTCTCAACAATGTATGAAAATATACAAAAACTTTAAATACATTTACTATGGAAGAAAAAGTAAGTGGGTGGGAGAAGGAATGGAGAAACTTAAAGATCCTGAATTATGGTAGACTACTATTACAAAGTGCAGCAGAATAAAGCAGTTTTAAAAGGATGGCAAAGGCCAACAGTAGTAGAAGCCATAAAAGCAACATTTTTATGAGGAATTTGCATTGCATGTTGGCAGCCTTGAATTCAGACATCAACCCTGCTGATCTTATAATACAGTACATGGTCTTCAATGTTTCAATGGCACATGATAAATAGATAATGTTAGCATACTATAGGATGTACACTAGGAAAAATTGGAACTTCTGGAACAGTAGCCACTATAGGTCATAAAAATCAGACACAAAAAACACACACACACACATAGAATGATGCTTTATATATACATATATATATATATATAATTGTCATATATATAGTGTGAAGGATAACTTTGTGTGTGTATGTATATAAAATGTATGTATTTTAGCTCTTTTAATCTTTCCCCATACATCAATCCCTCTAGCTCCCTGATGCAGCTACACACAACCCCACATTTGAGATTGTGCTTAAAGGCTGACATTACTCCTAAAAGAGCTAAGGTATGTTATAGTTAAGATAATTAACTTTTAAAACACATTTATAATTGTTTCTGTGACAGTCAAAGCCTAATTAACTATTAAGAGAACACTGAACAGAAATCAACAAAAAAGGAATATCGAGGACAACAGATTTTTAGGTTTAAAATTCATCTTTCTTCTGGTGCCTATGATCTATAGCACAAGAATAGTTAAAAACTTACCTTATACTGAACACAGATGCTATTCAATATTTTGTCTGAAACCAAAAGTTTAGTATGATAGTACTCTTTCCAGTACTGCAAATATACATGAGTAACTTTATACCTGTGCCTAGTCCCATTCAACTCACTGGGAACACTCATATGCACTAAGGCAACATTTATCAATACCTACCTGTAAATAAGGAGGAGGAACCATTTATTATTCTTATACATATTTCTATACCATCTGCATATTTTTAGGACATAGAATCTATTCATACAAGGCTATGTCTTGTATAATATCTGGCATCTTTAAGTGCTTAACAAATACTAAGATGGTGATGGGCATCTTAGAAATACATATCATTAAAAATTAGTCTTATCATTAACAGGTTACTACTGTAGGTAGACGTCTTATATACAGTACAACATCAGTTTCTCATGTTAGTCATTATGTCTTAAATATTTAAAAGCACTACCGCCCTTTTGGGGGTGAAATTTGCATGATCAAAATCTGCACTTACAAAGGATTATTTTTCCATTAGTTGCTTGCACAAATTTTAGTACTTGAACTTTAGACAATTAGTTAACAATCATTACAGATCTGGGCTCTATTAAAATGTGTTACCCAAAGGAGAAAGATTCTATATCTATTAAAAATCCATTGAGTGTTTCAGTCTTCTAAAAACTATTTTTTGGTGTAAATCAAATTCCCAATATGGCATTGGCCAAAATATGTTATTTTTCCTCTTAGCTTTTTGCAAAACAGATAAAGATCCAAAAATTTTGAGAGTTTCACCTGGCAAGGAAAATATTTGTGCATAAATGTTGAACGTTGCTAGAGAAAGGGGAGAGAGAGACTTGCTCTCAATGAATATGAAAAATGTGCCCTCGTCTGCCATTGAGGAAAATTCTTCCACCAGCAACTGCTGACTGATTGCTATGAAGAATGCTTTATCATCACGATCCAGACACCCTTTAATGTGGTGATTATTATTCCTGTCATGACCCTCTGGTCATCAAACCACAGTGTTTTTTGTCATGAAACAACTATCCAATAAAGAATAATCTAGGAATAAGCCTGTACCATAGTATCTTCTACCTGCTTATGCTCACAGTAGGAATAGGAAAATCTCTCCCTTTCTATGAGCTATAAGCTGTTCTAACCCACTTTGGAAAATAGTAGTATTTCTTTAATTTTGTGGCACAACCGGTTTTTTACCTTGCGCCACAACTTGAAAAGAGCAACACTTATTTCCAAAGAAACTAAAAGCACGAAGAGGTAGTAACAAATGTTAAGTGACATAACAGAACACATAACTATATGGTAGCTATCCATACTCCTGCATATTTCCAGAGTAAAGTTGATAAGAACACATAGTCTGTGTGTTGGAACAATTTTACTCCCATTTGAATTTTGTATTGTCTTCAATACAACCAATGTCAGGCCCTAAATTCTGGTGTTATTCTTGTTTCAGAAACCGTGGCAAACAAGCCTCAATTGTACAAAGCCCCACAAATGGCATATATTTAGCTCGCAGCATTAGCTTTATTTTAATTATTGTGCACTAGAATAATGCTGAATACCTCATTATCCAACCATTTCATAATTTTAAATGTCCTAATTCTATCAGTGTCCATATTAACATTATTCAACTATGACATTCCAGAGCAAATTAAATGTATTGTTTACTTTTTGAAATCATATTTCTGTTTTAGAAAGGAACAAGATTATGTACACACATATGGGAAATGTTGCACCAAAAGCACCCAGGAAAAATAAAGTCAATGCAAATATTTTGCAGACTGGAAAAGATATGTTTGAAATACTGGCCATGTAGTCAATATTTTTTCTTATCATTTTCATGTCTGTCTATCAATCAATCAATCATTTTGGTTGCCATCTTTATGCAGACAACCTAAAATAAAGATTATTTTGAATTGTTTTATCTTAACTAACCCTAAGTAACAAATAAAACTATAGCGACTAAGAATTTAATACTGTTAAGGAATGATGATACATACAAAGATGTTATGTGTGGCACTGGGGAGGTAAAGGGGGTAAGTGTGCATGGTTAATAGGAAAAGATGTCAAAAAAATGAAGCATAATAATAGTGCAATTTATCCTTGCTAAACGTATTGCAGTGTGCTATAATTAAATATGAAAACCTAAATTTATCTCTATGTTCGGCTGTCATTAATTTAACAGGGAGTGCACATGTTCTAATCTAATGGCTGATTTTTTTTCTCCATGTGCAGCATATTAAAATGTATATTAGCCTCAAGGTGCATAAACACAAAATAATAGACCAAAGGTTTTGGCCTGTGGAGAAAAAAATCCATGCTCAAATGCCGTCAAGTAGCTGGTGATGCAGGGGAGACACTCACTTAGCCTCATTAAGCCAAAGCTCTCTTTTGCTTGTCTTTTGTTCTGCATGACAGCAGCCTCTTTGTTGTATAATAATTCATTCCAAGTTCGTTCCAAGCTACTGAAACTGGTGAACTGTGGCCATTTTAATGAGAAGTATTGGTGGTATGCATAATCTGGAAGCCACGTGGACCAGGCAATCACAAAGCACTGCAGCCAGCAAAATGAGATACTGTCGAAATCACAAATTTGTCAAGTTGTTTTTGGACAGGGTATTATAATAAGCATTAAAATATGCATCCTATTACTCCACATCTGCCAGTCAAAGATCACTGTAATGAATGCATGCTGCAGGGTATGACCAGGCCGTTTTTCTAAGTAAAACAAACTGCAGAGTACAAAAAAATTATGTATTTTTGGCAGTGCCTGACTTTTTTTTTTTTAATTTTTTTTTTTTTAAATCTTTTGCATCAGGAGTTGGATTATCCTGGCATGATGTCCATTACCAGCAGTGAATGTTGTAAAACCAACACAGCCAAGAAGTTAACATGGATACATTGTTTTTTAATGGCCACATTTAGTGACTGAGAATACAAACACTACACTCAGTGCTTATAGCAAATTTAGCATACTGTATATATAAAACCCACAAAGATTAAACCATTTTAAATCCACTCTAGTAATCCTAGTTCTTTTGTTTTATCTATTTCTTCTGCAAATGGCTTAGCTGTTAGGGATGATACATTTTATATTACAACCTCCGATTTCCGTAAGAAGTGACACTATAGAGAAGCACAACATAAACTTCCATAATAGTCTAGTTAGGAAAAAAATTAATGTTACAGAAGCATGGTTTTAACCATTCTTTTAGCCCTAGGACTGCTCATAACTGTTTCTGGTTTGGCAATTGCTGGGAAAGTTCACCAAGGGCAACAAGTCTGGTAAGCTCTAGTTGCTCAAAGTTGTCCATCAACAACTTTAGGTCCTGATTGCCTTTGGTAATGCCCCACAGCAGTTCCATCAGAGCTAGTGAACAGAGGCAGCTAACAGAGGAGTTTTGCAAGGGAGTTTAGAGGGTGAGTGAGAGAGTGATGGGGGGGGGGGTAGATACACTTCATTAACATTCTGTAAACTAAAATCAATACCCTCTCCCCCCCCCCCAAACAAAAAACAAAACAAAAAAACTACAATAAAATAAAGAGCTTCAGGCATAAAAAGAGAATGCAGGCAGAAGTCCAGCAACAGAGTGGGGGCTATCCAGTTTATTGCACTGAATGCAACATGTATGATTACCTGCCCTATGAGCGGGTGACATGCATATTCAGTGCAAGTAGCTCCTGGCCCACAGAGACCACCTACAGGATTTGGAGACCAGAGTGGCTGACCTGGAGGAACTAAAGGAGACAGAGAGGTACAAAGATGAGACTTTGCATGACACAGTAGAATGGTCTCACCCCGTTCTACTGTGTTTACTGACAGTCTCTGTACTGTTGAGGAGGATGAAAGTCTCAGGGAAGGAGAATATCAAACCGGAGCAGAGGGAAATGATCCCATAGTTGGGACCCTTCTTCCAGATGATGTCATGCTATCCTCTTGCACTGATGATACCTTTCTAGGGAGGCAACTCCAGTTATTAGGAAGACAGGTAATAATAATGGGGGACTCGATCATTAGAACAGAGATAGCTGGGTTTGTGATGACTGGGAGAACTGCATGGTTACTTGCCTGCTGGGTGTGAAGATTGTGGATCTCTTGAGACATGGAGACAGACTTGTGTGTAGTGCTTGGAAGAAGCCGGTGATTATGGTACATGTAGATACCAATGACATAGGGAAGGGTAGGAGAGACGTCCTGGAGGCCAAATTTTGGCTGCTAGGTAAGAGACAGAAGTCCAGGACCTTCATGGTAGCATTCTCTGAAATGCAGGGCCAGTTAGACAGGCAGAACTGCAGGGTCTCAATGCGTGGATGAGACGATGGTGTTGGGAGGAAGGTTTTAGATTTATTAAGAAATGGGGAACCTTTTGGGAAAGGGGAGCCTATACAGGAAGGATGGGCTCCATCTAAGCCAAAATGGAACCAGATTGCAGGCACATAAAATTAAAAGGGTCGCAGAGCAGTTTTTGAACTAAGGGCGGGAAGAAAGCTGATAAGGGCGGAGGAGCATGTGGTTCAGACAAAGACATTCCTTAGGAGAGGAGCTATTAGTGGAGATTCTCTATATCCTAGTAAGGAGGAGAGGATGGAAGAGGTCAAAATATGGGTAGGATCTGATGAGAAACAATCAAATGAAAAAGAGTCCCATTCAATTATATCACATAATGGCAGACAGCTAAAAAGTGACAATTTTATAAATGCTAGAAGTCTAAATACTAAGAAGAGTGAACTTGAGTGCCTCGTATTAAATGAGGATACTGATATAATAGGTATTACAGACACTTGTGGGATGAGGATAATCAATGGGACACAGTAAAACCAGGGTACAAAATACATCGGAAGGACAGAATTGGTTGTACTAGTGGGGAAGTGGCACTATATGTGAAAGAAAGCATAGAGTCAAATGAAATAAAAATCTGAAATTAACCAAACTGTGCCACAGAATCTCTATGGACAGTAATTTCATGTTTGAATAATAAGAATATAGCAGTAGAGATATACTACTGACTACCTGACCAGGATGGTGAAAGTGTCTGTGAAATGCTCAGGGAGATAATGGGGGATTTAAATTATTCCCATATTGACTGGGTACATGTCACCTCAGGATGGGATGCAGAGATAAAGATTCTTGACACCTTAAATGACTGCTTCTTGGAGCACTTAGCTGTGGAATCAACAAGAGGAGAGGCAATTCTTGATTTAGTCTTAAGCGGAGCACGGGATCTGGTCCAAGAAGTGAATATAGCTGAACCGCTTGGTAATAATGACCATAACATAATAAAATGTAACATCCCTCATGGGGGACGTGGGGGGGGGGGGGGAGGAGAGAGAACAAAACAGCCCACCACAGGGGAACTACACAAAAATGAGGAAGTTAGTTAAGCAGAAATTAAAATGTACAGTGCCAGAAATGAAATCCCTGCAAGCTATATGGAAACTTTTTAAAGACAGCATAAAAGAGGCTCAACTGAAATGTATACCCAAAATTAAAAAATAAAGTAAGAGGACCAAAAAAGTGCCATCATAACTAAACAACAAAGTAAAAGTTAGAGGAAAAAATACATCCTTTAAAAAGTGGAAGTTACATACGATTGAGGAAAATAGAAAGGAGCATAAACTTTGGCAAGTGAAATGTAAAAATATGAATAGGAAGGCCAAAAAAAAATTTGAGAACAGCTGCTAAAGTCTCAAAAAGTAACAGCAAATTTTTTTTGACTTCATCAAAAGCAGGAAGCCTGCTAAACAACTAATGGGGCCACTGGATGATAGAGATACAAAAGAAGCACTCAAGGAAGATAAGGCTATTGCAGAGAAACTAAATGAATTCTTTGCATCGGTTTTCACGGCTGAGGATATGAGGGAGATTCCCAAACCTTAGCCATTCTTTTTAGGGGACAAATCTGAGGAACTGTCCTAGATTGAGGTCTCATGAGAGGAGGTTTTGGAACAAACTGATACATTAAAAGTAATAAGTCACGAGGACCAGATATTCACCCAAGAGTTCTGGAGGAACTCAAATATGAAATTATAGAACTACTATGATGTGGGACATCAGTTAAATCAGCTACTGTACCAGATAGCTAATGTACAGGATAGCTAATGTGATGCCAATTTTTTAAAAAGTCTCTAGAGGTGATCCCAGCAATTACAGGTCAGTAAGCCTCATTTCAGTACTAGGCAAATTGTTTAAACTATAGTAAAGAACAGAATTATCAGACACATGGATGAATATGATTTGTTGGGGGGAAGAGTCAACATGGTTTTTGTAAAGGGAAATCATGCCTCACCAATCTACTAGAAGTTTTTGAGGGGGTCATCAAGCATGCGGACAAGAATGATCCAGTGGATATAATGTAGTTAAGATTTTCAGAAAGCCTTTGACAAGGTCCCTCACAAAAGATTCTTAAGCAAAGTAAGCGGTCATGGGATAAGAGGGAAAATCCTCTCCTGGATCAGTAACTGGTTAAAAGATAGGAAACAAAGGGTAGGAGTAAATAGTCAGTTTTCAGAAGGCAGAGAGGTAAATAGTGGTGTCCCCCTGGGGTCTGTATTGGGACCAGTACTGTTCAGTATATTCAGAAATGTACAGGAAAAAAAGGGGTAAACAATGAGGAGGCAAAATTTGCAAATGATACAAAATTACTCAAGATAGTTAAGTCCAAAGCACACTGTGAAGAGTTACAAGGGATCTCAAAAATTGGGTGACTGGGCAACAAAATAGCAGATGAAATTCAGTGTTGATAAATGCAAAGTAATGCACTTTGGAAAACATAATCCCAACTATACATATTAAACGATGGGCTCTAAATTAGCTGTTACTACTCAAAGAAGATCTTGGAGTCATTGTGGCTAGTTCTCTGAAAACATCCACTAAATGTACAGCAGCAGTCAAAAAAGCTAACAGAATGTTGGGAATCATTAGGAAAGGGACAGACAATGACAGAAAATATCATATTGCCTCTTTATAAATCCATGGGATGCCCACATCTTGAATATTGCATGCAGATCTTATTGATTCATATCAAAAAAGATATATTGGAATTGGAAAAGATACAGAAAAGGACAACTAAGATGATTAGAGTATGGAAAAGCTTCCATACGAGAAGAAATTAATAAGACTGGGACTTTTCAGCTTGGAAAAGGGGGGATATGATAGATGTCTATAAAATCATAACTGGTGTGGAGAAACTAATTAAGGAATTGTTATTTACTCCTTCTCATAACACAAAAACTAGGGGTCACTCAATGAAATTAATAGGCAGCAGGTTTAAAACTAACAAAAGAAAGTATTTCTTCACACAACACACAGCTTGTGGAACTCCTTTCCAGAGGATGTTGTGACGGCCAAAACTATAACAGGGTTAAAAAGAAAACTAGATAAGTTCATGGAGGATAAGTCAATCGATGGCTAATAGCCAGGATAGTCAGGGATTGCTGTTTGCCAGAGGCTGGGAATGGCTGATGGGATGAATCACTTGATGATTACCTGTTCTATTCATGCCCTCTGAAGCACCTGGCATTGACCACTGTCAGAAGACAGGATACTGGGCTAGATGGACCATTGGTCTGACCCGGTATGGCTGTTTTATGTTCTTATGTTATATTCTTAAGCTACAAGTTTGTGGAAGGTTCTCCCTATTTCAAGGAAGGAGTGTGAAGCAGAGGAGGAGGGGGAAGCAGTACCTTTTTCTATTGATCATGAATATCACATTAAACATTTTGTAGCACCTCCTTGGCTCTGTCCAGCCCAATAACCATATATGAAAATAACAAATGGAAATTACAATGGGAAGCCACCATAATATGTTAATACAAGAGTGGATTTTTCCTTGATTAGTAATTAGCCTACATTTATGAGGGTCTAGAGCTGGCTGACAGAGCCCTATTTCAGAGGTAAAGGATCAGTAATATAAAAAAGGAGTCATGCAGCTCAAAGTTCAATCTTTCTTTGCCCACCACGCAGAAGCAGTGATAGGGTACAGGGAGAAATTTCTCCATCAGCACTCACAGAAACATTTTGTTTAGTCTTGCTGTTGATCAGCCAGGCCATGAGCCAGCTTGTCTTCTCATTCCTGGCTAGGAAAGTTAGTCCTGCCTCCATTGGGCTGCATGTTCCTTGTGAAGTAGGGGAAACAAGGAGCTAATGTGCATGGGTTCTTTTCTCCATGGGGAGTTCAGAAATTTACCACTGCGTTTTTGTGTTGTTTGATCTGAGGCATCCCTATGAGGCTGACCTATCCTTCTCATATAAAACTAGTAGTGTTCCCAAACATTAGGGGTGAAATCTTAGACCTGCTGAATTCAGTGGGAATTTTGCTCCTATCAAGACTTAAATGGGCCCAAGATTTTGCCTGTATCATATAATACTGCATGTTTGGGGGTGATTTCATAAAATACAACTTTTTAAAAAAAAATAGGGGAATGTTTTGAATAATTTCTATACAATATAGTATTTTTATATAAGAACTTTTTAAATGTGCCTGCCATGAGGGTAGAATTCACCAGCCTTCTGCAGTTCAGAAGACAGAGCCTTTAGGTTTTATGCTGTATTTGATAGGCACAGAGATTTTAACTTTAATGGGAGAGCCATGTATTCAAAGAACAGACTAGATGCTTAATATTTTTACTTTAGGATGCTGAGAATTTTCCTGGATCACGCACCAGATGGAGCCTTCAATATTCTGGAACATTATTATCTCTCATATACTTGCAGATGGAGACCACCTACTATTGACATGCTTTTATAATAAACTTTCTTCAAATCTCCTTTTAGCACTGTCCTAATTGATGAGGCTTTAAAATAAAAATCAATCTGTTCTGCCTTACAAATACTTATTAAACAAAATGTATTTATCTTACTCATTTCTTTAGAGAGACTTCTAGAACTCTCACCTTTGGATGATATTTGCTCAAACAAACTTTGGTTTTGGCAAAGTTTCTAAATGCTGGATCCAAACTGGTGTAAGTTCCTTGTGTGTTTAATATCTTTTACAAAGCCCATACTTGCCAACTGAATATGCAGGCTTATTTAACTATTTAGCATATATGCAGGTCACTATGTGAAGTATGATTTTTACATTTTATGTTGATATTACGTGAAACAACTCTAAAGACACTATAACACTTTTGTTACCACCAGCTGACACCAATGTATTTCTTGGACATAATTACTTCATGTCTCTGGAGTAAGATCAGTATGCAACTAATGACAGATTCCTGGAAGAAACAGACAGAATGAGACAGTGACTACACATATGAGATCAAATTATGCCTATGGGGAGTACTGTATCCTGCCTAGATACCTATGAGAACACACTTACGTTAATTACTCTTTTCCTACACCTTCTGGGAAAATGCAGGAAGTATTTTAAAATACAATTCTCTTAATTTTGGATGATAGAGACATATAATTATATGTAGACATATATATCTGTTTTTGCAGCCTTAGTAATAACTTTGGCTTGTGAAATAACATTGTTCATCTTATCCATCAGTATGAATGGGTCATGTACCTGATCAAAATGCCTGAAGTCATTCAAGATAGATATGCTTTTACAAAGATTTTTTTTCCTAGAGGGAGTCAGTAGGAAAGATCTGTGATGTGATCATTACTACCCTTTCCTCTCACATCGGTGTCTGTTATTTGCAAGATGAGATTATATCTGAGACAACACCAAGTTGATTTATCTCTTGCATTTATACGATATATTGGTGGTAATGGAAAACTGACTCAGGGGTCATCTTAATAACAGTTGTTTGTGCCAAGGCCTCAAGTATTTGGATCTTAAACAACCCATCAGAAAAAGAAAAAGTGAGCCTGAAAAGTACAGAGGTAAAAGATTAACTTTGTCTTCCTCTTCTAGTCTGATAGAAGTCCTATGCCATCACTTCCTTTGCAGTGGTCATGGATAAAAGTATATCCACCATGAAGAAGAAGAGTTTAAATTGCTGGGGCTATGTTTAACGGTATCAGAAGCTTACAGGTCACTGAATAAAGCAGACACCATAAACATTTAAAATTTACCAAAGCTTACCCTCTTGCCTGGGGATTTCTATGGGGCACAACCCAAACCCTACCCCAAGACCTCCACAGCCACAACCCAGATCCTATCCAGGGAGCATTATTGGCCCCACCCTAACCCAAGCTCAGGGAGTCTCACTGTCTGAATCCTAGTCCTAGGACCTCTAAAGACTATAGCACTAACGTTAACCATTGGGAGCCTCACCAGCCCGAACCTCAATCCTAACCCTAGCCCAGGGATAATCACCAGCTCCAACCCTAAACTTAGAGCTAGAAGCCTTACATAGTCTGGGGATCGCCACAGTGTGGGGATCCCCAACCCTAATCCTAGTGTGGGGCACCACACCAGCCCCAACCATAACCCAGCCAGGGGACCTCTATAGGCCACAAACCTAAACCTAACCCAAGTTCGGGAAGCCTTACTGGGCACAACACAAACACTATCCCAGGGACTCTTCAGGGCTCAACCCTAACCCTTGCCATGGAGCATTGCTAAGCCCATCCTCACTCAGGGAGCCTGCCATCCTGAATCCTAATCCTAAAATCTCGACAGATCTTAACACTAACTTTAAACCTTGGGAGACATACTGGGCCCATTCCTAACTCTAGACTGTGAAGCCTTGCCAGCCCAAATCCTAACCCTAGCCTGGGGAGCCTTCCCGGTCCCAACTCTTAACATTGCTTGAGTACTTCTACAGCCCCATTAAAATATTTGCTTACCACACCATGGTATTTATATTTAGCAAAGTATTTCTGGTTTTCTCTATATTTAGACCAAGAAATACCATGATTAATTTAACTAATGGGGTGATCATTGTGGACACTATTATAATGTGGACTCTCAAAGCAGCTCCAGTTCAGTGTCATGAGTATCTCTTACAAGGAGGTAGGCATCCATCATTTTACTGATGTCAGCTAGTACTAGGGGATCCTAGGGCAATAACCTGCTAGTAGACCAATTGCTTTGACCAGAACTTGATGGAAGAAATGGATTACCAATAGCACAGGGAATTATTGTTGATGCCAACATTGAAAATCAGACTGTGGTATTATCTATTTCAGTAAACAAACGTATCTAGCTAGCATAAAGGCTTGAGTCTACACAAGCATAAATCTACTTCTGTCAGATGTAGGACCTGCCCTAACTCTAAAAAGTACACCAGTGTGATCTTATTGTTGAAAACTATACCTATTTCTAGTTGTTTCTCAATGGTCTCCATGCCTGTCCAGGGGACAGATCCCCTATTCCCACTGAAGGCAATAGGATTTTTGTCTAAATGGAAAAATTGGAGGAGTAAATGGAGGAGTATCAGCCCCTTACATTTTTACATTTACTGTATAATAAATTGGACCATTTTTATTACTAGTAGCATATATAATATTCAAAATACTGTCAACTGTTTCTTTTTTATCTCTTTTACAGGGACCTAGTGAATGAATTAGCTTTCAGGTTCCATTAAAAACAAGATACTCTTTATAAATATTTGTAAACCAGAATACAGGATTTTGGCTGTCATCTTTTTATTATATGATACCCTTACATAGCTTTTGTGCTAGTAAGAATTTCTACAGTATATCTGTCACCCCCCTCCTTGTTTTTTTTATTTGATTTAGAGAGGGAACCAGATGAACATGCTATATCAGCTACTAAACATGGTAAGTATGGGGCTATTTGGATTTGAATGCATATGAACCTATAGTGCTTAGCTGAATTTGTTAGGCACAGTACATGGAACCTAATACTGATGATAACTTATGAAGGTAAGAACACTGATTCCTATAATATTGCAAACTTAGTTTATGATCACATAATTAGTTACACTAATAACACTACTTAGGCACAGTCTTGCTAATTATGATATTATAAATATTAATTATATCAAGCCTTTGTGGTTGATTCCCTCTAGTAGAGTCATTCATCATGGTATTTCCCTTATACCCACGCTGCCTTATTTTTCTTCCTTTTTCTCTTATTTGTTCATTACTGGATGTCCAGTCACCATGAACTTGGGATTGAAATATACAATTATCTCTTTAATGGTTCAGCCTGAATAAACTTTGCATTTTGTCATCGGGTAGCAAAGGTCCAATGATATAATTTTGTATTAAGGGCAATCAAATACAAAATCATTTATAATCTGTATCTCTTGTTCCTTGTAAATGTCTACCAGAGCCAGCCAAACTAGATTACATAGGACTTTGTTTTTATTCTTTTTCATGTGACCTGTTTCAAGTTAAGATTCCTTTTAATTATTAAATGATTCTTTAAAGCATCTTTTCTTACTACCTTTTTAAAGTTAGTTCTTGATGTAGTGACAAGCTGAAAAGACTAAGAATTGTAATTTTTTTCCTTCTCATTCAGAAGGATGAGAAAAATGTCTTCTGACAATAGCTGTCTATTTAATATAATAAAAAGGTAATACTAAGATAGAATACTGAATATTGTTTTAGGGGAAGAATTGTTAACATCACTGTATTATACAAAATGTAAAATGTAGTGTGTATTTCTCTGATGATATCTGTTAAATAGAGAAAGTTGGAACATGACCTTTTGAGCTGGGGTTTAACCACATAAACTTAAGCAGCTGAAAGGAAATTGATTAGAATGTTTTTAAACACTAGTATTCAGAGCTTTCAGAATAGGATATTCTTTTCCACAGAAAGATAACATTATAATTTTCAGAGCTTCACAGAGAACCTAAATAAATAAATAAAATAAATAAATAAATCACTAACCTCCTACTGATAAGAACTCTAGTCATCAGCAATGATAAGCAAAGATTTGGAGGCATTTGACACCCCACATCCTATTCTTTTGTAATTCTTTACAACATTTTCAACAGGGTTATATTAGACTTTTAGAAGAATAATCAATAGGCATGATGCATAAACTGAAACCACGCTTCAAAGTGATCCCCTCTAGTACCTTGAAACAAAGAGACAGATTCACTGTAGTGCAGAGATTTTGCTTGGTGCAATGGGGAGGAGAGTGCCATTAGGGAGCCAGTTTTATCTCCCTGATTCTGAGCATGAAAGAAGAACAGTCTCAGGGCTGCTGCAATCCATACCAGCTGGCAAGAGCTGGCAATGGGACTGCTAGAGCAAAGAAGAAGAAAGATCTGGCGGTTAGGAAAATAGCTTAGAAGCTCAGAGACCTGGATTCAAGTCCCTGCTCTACCACAGACTTCTAGTGTGCCCTCAGGCAAGTTACTTTGTCCCTCTATGCCTCAGTTTCCACCCTGTAAAATCGGATAATAGCACTTCCCTACCTCAGATGTTCTAAAGATAAATACATTAGAGATTATGAAGTGCTCAGATACTGTGGTAACGAGACTGATGGAACACAGCAGGTAAGCTGGCCCTGTGCCAGCTAAAAGCTCCCTCGTGCTGGAAGAATCCTCAGATGGCAGCCCCATTTGCTTCTGGGGCCCTTTGCACCACCAGAGTGGTGCAAAAGGGTGGGAATATATTACAGAGTCTGACCCAAAATCCATCATGCAAATCTGAATAAAAAGTACAATAAAGAGACTCTTTCTATTATTTTTAAATATAGAATGTAAAGATAAACAGTAAGTCATGCTACTGTCAATGAAGTGGTGACATCACGTCAATAGTAACATGAAAGCATGATATCAAGTCAGCAGTAAAATGACATCACAAGTTGGCTGGTGATTATTCAGAAGAGGACAAAAGACCTTATACCAACTAATTTGGATGGCAATGGTGGTAAAATATGGCCATTGGGATAAAAAGCATAACTCATCATATGAGACTATGCTTGAAGCCAGAAACTCATATCATTAGACAGGAAAATCAGTGTAACTTCATACCTTTCCAATCAGATCAGCAATTCTGGGTACTGGCTTTCCTTTCTGATGGCACATGGTAGCAGGGCTCTGTCCATCCCAATCTTGAAGCTCCTCAATGCTTTTCAGATAAAGTAGGGCTCTCAGTCCTGTGCAGTAGTCCTCAATCACAGTGAAATCTTGATTCTGTACTGCACTGCACACCTACAAAACACACATCCAGCAATCAGCAACAAATTTCCATTGGTGCATGTGAGAGTACACACTTGATTTGAATTTACTGATGTTCAGTGGCCTTAAATGCAACTGGATGATGAATATCCGAAGAAATGGAAATCAAGAATTCAAGCTGATAACTAGTTCTTTCGTCCCTGTGTCACCAAAGCCCACCCGTGTAGATCTGGAGCATGAATTCTCAACCCAGACACAGAGAGGCCCACCCAAGCAAGTGGGAGAAGGACTCCCCAGACAGGACGTGCCATCCAGGAAAAGAATACTTAAAGCCCCTCTCCCTGTATTAATATTATAATTTGCATGGTGGTGGCACTAGAGGTCAGGAGTCCATTGTGCTTTGCACTCTACAAACACAGAACAAAGAGATGGTCCCTGCTCTGAAGTCCTTACAGACAACAGGTAGAAACAACAGAAAGAAGCCCTTATCACCAATACCTGAAACCTTTTCCATCTCTGGTAAGCCCAACTCATGGCTATCAGGCCAATTTAAAACTCTAACCAACCACAGCAACCCTGGAAATGAAGTGACGACTGTGACATATTGCACCACCCCATGATCACCCTTATAGTGTAATTGCATATTGTTTAATGCAAAGTATGTTACGTAAGATGTTTCTGGAATGCTCATGACGTAATGAACATTATTGTTATAGTAATACGTTTGTTGCAGTGTCATGTGTATGGTTATGAGGCTTCATGATGTGATATGCCCAAAGATGTGTCTCATGACATAAAGCATATCCAAACAAGACTCTCTGAGCAGAGGAGCAGTTCACACCTCACTAAGGAATGCATAAAACAAACCCAACTCTGCAGTATTCCAAGAACAAAAGACTGGCCTAGGTATCAACAAAGGATCAAAGGGACTCTCAAGTGGGCTAACCCCCTTTTTCCTTGGCCAGCTTGGAGCCACGATAAGGTACTGCTCACTGACTCAAGACATGGATGAACCCATACAAGGAAATTATTTGACCTGAAGGGGGAAACGAAGCCCCAGAGGGGCAAAGGAACATTTTAAAAAGGGGAGATATTTTGCTGTTCTCTCTCTCTTCCAGCTCCATCTACAAACACCACCAAGCAACTGAAGTGCTGATCATAGGGGGAGAGCCCGGCTGAAGGCAGACCAGCCAGCCTGTGGTGAGAATCATCTGAGTTTGTAAGGTTGCTGAAAATGTTAAGCTTAGTTTAGAATGCATTTTGCTTTTTGTTTTCTCTTGATCATATCTGACTTGTTTTCCTCTGACTTATAATCACTTAAAATCTTTCTGTACTTAATAAATGTGTTTGTTTGTTTTATCTAATGCAGTGCATTTGGTTTAAGGTGTGACAGAGACTCCATTTGAAGGGAGAAGGCTGGTGCATATCTATTTCTTTGTTAAATTGACGAAATGATTATGAGCTTGCAGTGTCCAGTGGGCAGCGCTGAACATTGTAAGACAGAAGTTCCTAGGGTTGCATCTGGGACTGGGGGATATTGACTGGGGTCATTCTGTTGCATGATCTAAAGAGTGGCTTGCCAGAAGCACTCGCTCACTCAGTTGTGAGCAAGTTGCTTACTGGAAGCTGTGTGTGATCTTCCCAGGAGTGGGAGTTCACATAGCAAAGCAGAGTAAGATGGGCTCTAAGAGTGGGGAACTTGGGTGAGACAGCAATTCACTAGTCCAGATTGCAGAGGGGAACATTACAACAACACTTGACCAAACAACCCCATGACTGTTCTATTGACTGTCTCTAAGGGCTCAAGCTGTAATTCACTCATCAGTGACTGGACTGTCTGATGGGCACCAACTGTCAGAAGGCCTAGCTGAGATAGCCTAGGAAGCCAAAAGCCCAAATTCATCTATGAAAAATCTTCCAAAGACATCAAACATGGCAATAAGTATTATCTGATACCAACTTCAGAAATCCCAACCAGAGCACTGAAATGAATTTGGGGCACCTCCAACGGGCTCCATGAGCCAAGTTAAGTTAACACAGGCTAGGTTTACATTGGCGGCAGCAAAATCGCCATCGCCAGATTGATCTTTCAGGATCGATTGAGCAGTCAGTGAGACCCACTCAATTGATCAGAAAGTCGACTGAGTAAGTCCACCCCCTCAAGTAGCATAGCGCTGAGTCGATGGGAACACTGTTCCCGTCGGCTCAGTGCAGTGTGAACAGCGCGCAGAAGGGAAGCTGAGCAGTCGACGTCAGTTACGCAAACTACTCTGCGTAGTTTGCGTAACTCACGTTGACTGCCACCGAATCATGTGGTCAGTGTGAACCAGCCCACAGACACCGCCCAAAACCAACCAGCCAAAACGGAGATGGGGAAAAGCCTCCAGCCGTATCAATGATACCTGCCTAAAGTGTTAATAATTCCTGCCCAAAAGTCCCTAGTATTGCCAACCACAAGTGGCCAAATCATGAACCCAAAACCATGAGAGTTTTTTAAAAATGGGATTATTTTCATTTGTCTTCTGTTTTTTTGAGCCTTTAGGGTTCACATTTAAAGGTCTTTTCTGCAACCATGTGAAAATATAAAACCTGAGATCCTCACTTAATCACTGGATTCTAGGAACTGGGGCTTCAAAAATAAACACAAATAAACCCCAAACATTGTGAGGCTGGCAATACAATTGAAATTTTTTGCAATCTTGGGGCAGTAAAGGAATGTCTGCACTGCAAAAAAAACCCAACAAAAAAACAGACCCATAGCAGTGAGTCTCAGAACACAAATCTACAGACTTGGGCTTGTGCTATGGCACTATAAATAGCCATGCAGATGTTCCAGACTGGGCTGGAGTTCCGGCTCTGAAGCCCACGGAGAGGAAGGGCTTCAGAGCCCAAGCTCCAGCCTGAGCCAGACAATCTATATGGCTATTTTTAGTGCTGTAGCGCGAGCGAGAGTCTGTAGACTGGGCTCTGCTGCACTGTGGCATGAGTTTCTTGTTTTTGTTTTTTTGCATTGTAGACATACCTAAGTCTCTGTCTCTAAAGATCTCCAACCACTTGGCATGAGTACTCTAAATTGCTAGCCCTTACTGAGTGGCCCCCTTCCAATTTATATGAGGAACACGAGGGCAAGGAGTCAGCTGAAGTATCCAATGAAGGTGAAGGAAGTATTGTGAAGGGGAAAGAAGTTCAATCCATATTGTACCCTTTTAAGGGGGAATCACCAATTTGCCTGCCCTACAAACTGCAGACACATTAGGTAAATCTCTAGAAAGACTATCAGACACCAGGCTAAGTCAGTGTTTTCAGTGACTGATAGAGCTTTTATTCCTATGTGGATATCGAAAAAGCAGTAGTACTCATGCATAAGAATGGCATGTAACAAATAATATGATGAAATGGTCACCTACTTTCAGACATTATAAACACACACCGATGCCTCTAAAATTTAATAAGATACACTGGATAACTGATTTCACCACTTAGGGGGGAAAAAAAAAGACCCAGGTAACATATCAGTATTTTACTCATGGTTTCACAAACTAATGCAAGCTGCAGTTCAGAAGAAGAAAGGTACATTTAAAAATATTGTACACTACAGCTTTGCAGGAAAAAAAGGGAATAACTATAAAATATGCACAAGAACATTTCCTATGCAGCCCATTTACATTACACAAAATCTGTTTCTCTAGAGAAACAGTGTGAGCATTAATTAGGTCTGTTATGCCTTCCATAGACTTAGAGATTTTTTTTTTCAGAGCAATTATAGAGAACATCATAATAATTTCCTCCACAGGTTATTTAACTGAAAACTCAACTGATGCTTTATTTAAACCTCTTTGTTCACTAAAGGATTCTATTTTTTTTAGCATATGGGTAACACTTTTATTAGCTATTCTTAAAAAAAATATTAAAAATGTAAGAAAATAAAGTTAAAAGGCATGCTATGTCATGTCATTTAAAAATGTTCAGATTCTGTTGTTGAATTCCTGAAATATTTTGACAGGATGTGTACATATGAGATACACAGGAGAATACCTGTTATAACCTTATAAATAGAGAGGATTTTACTGTTTTTCATGTTATGGAGCAATATTATGAACTGAAATCATCTAAGAATGTGCGGAAGATTATATCCATCTAAAAATCCTAAGGGGGGTTCTGATAATTGGGCCTCTAAATTTACTTTTAATTGTGAGCTCAACCGTAAAAAAAAAAAAAAAGTAAAAGTTCATAAAATGTCATAATAATCTACAACAAAAATGTTGATCAGAAAAGCGGAATTAGTCTAAACAAAAAGCCTAGAGATACAACTCAAGGACTGTGTTGAGATCATGCCTGAGAATGTGGGTCCGTAAATTAATAAACCAAAACTGGTGTGTCGGAAACTAGGCCTAACTGGTGGACAAAATAATGAGGGATGGGGCTATTACACTCACTATTCCCTCTGTAGATTCTTAAAGAAAGAGACTTGGAGAGGGAAGGAGGGAAATAAGAGGAACAGACTGAGGCTACTGAAGCAAGTTTCACCATCATGGCTGCCACCCTAATCATCTCTTGGAATCCTGGCCCTTCGTCATCCTAATCCTGGGAGATGTCCTGACCAGACTGTGCTAAACAGAGGGACCTAGATAATATCACCATTTCTACTGGCGCGAGTTGATTCCCAAACTCATCCTGAGATTAAATGGGATTCGACTTTAACAAAAACAGCAGCAGCAGCAAGAAGATCCAGCTCATCTGAACTAACTTCTTCTCTTTTACCCACGAAGACAGTTATTACCATCTTTGTTACCATCTAAGAGTCTGTCAAACAAGCATTTTCCCTTCTAAAACTCTCTCCTGCTAAAACGAAAGGGAACAAGGGATGTTGTTATAATGAAAGTCTTACTTAACACTTCAAATGCTTTAACACTTTTTCCTTCTTTTCTGTATTGTTAATAAAAGGTTAAAAGGATTTTTAAAGGTGTGTTTGCCATGGTAGTAAGTAGGCTGAGTTCTGTGAATACCGAACCTTGTTTAATGTTGGACAGTGACTGGGCTACGTTAACAACTTTGGCCCATTTACTCCATCTAAATTAATACAACAGAGTCCAGTTCTGAGCTCTGATGTATGGGCATTAATCTACTTGGCTTCAGTGGGAATGACTGGCACATGTGAAGGCAGAACATAGTCCTTCAAAAATAAATGAAGTCATGTCACTGAAGAAAATTGTCATTAGAAATACCAAGTCTTAGGACCCAAATCAGCAAGACACTTAAACACGTCTCTATATTTAAGGACTTTTTAAGTACTTTGCTAAAATGGGTCCTTAGGATCATAGAGCCCAATGTTGCAGAAAATTACTAACAAGCCACTGACTTTGTTGTATTCAAAAACATGTACTTGTGGCTTAAGCTCTTGGAACAAAGGAGGTTTTGCTGAAGATCAAACAAATACTGAGATATAAATATATGCAAAAAATACATAAATAATTCTGCAGTGTTTGTGACCAGTCCCAAAGTATTACAAAACTATCTTAGGAAACAAAGCTATAAAACAAAACTATCTTAGGAAATAACTATTACATGACCATATTTTTATTTTGGGGATAACGGTATCATCTACAAAGCAACGATCTGATCTTGTAAAATGCTTAGTGTCTTCTACAAGGAGCTGAACACACTGCATTCATTCCCACTGACTGCAATGGGAGCAGAAGGTATTCAGCTGTTTGCAGAGCTGAGTCCCAGATGAGCTTTTCTTTTCGTATTTTATCTTGCTGGTGTGAACGGAAGAAAAATCAAGCAAGGACAATACTAAAAATGGGAGAATGCAAATCATTTGTTTACTAATACCTCCTATTTGATATCACATTTGCAGCACAAATGTCTTAACAAATGGGCTTTACATAGGTGTAGGCAAGAACACCTCTTATAAACAATTCAGTGGCTGTTGCCAGAAAGTGGCTGGCAGGATGGCCAACAGTATAGTATGGAACCAAAAATAAAACAAACAGTGCACTTTGTTCACAGCTGTAGCTCCCTTCTGTGCTATGTTGTCCCTACCAATCAAAATAATGGATGCTCACTTCACCTAATACTCCAAATCAAACCCCTAAAAATAACTATTCCACAGCTGCATAATCTTACAGACCCTGCCAACACAGACCTATATTAACATTTCACATTACTATTGGCTCATGTTGTCACCAGCAACCTTTAAGTAGAATGCAGTCTTACACTTCAAAATGGGGCATAATCTGTTCTCTCTGTGAACACTATAATATACACATGGAGATGCCAACTCTCCCACATTTGGAGGGGGCTGATTTTTTTTTTGACCTTTGGTCTCAAATTAATTTTGTCAGAACATCAAAATGTTCCTAATTCCTGGAAAGTTACTTTTTTCATGCCTACAATGGTAACTGAGTTAATATTAGTCTCATTTTAGCACACAGTCCTGGCCCTACTGCATAGGCAGACTGTGTAGGGCAGCACAATTGATATTTCTCCCAGACAGATAGGAGCTTCCTTCTCACAGCTGAGCCCTCCCACTTTTATTTTCCTTCCTCCCTTTTCCCTGAGCCAGTGCTCTTCCACTTCCACTACCTTTGCATCATGATGGAGAAAGACAGACAGCATAACAGCATGGGGAGGGACTGTGCTTGCAATCGTTTACACACACAAATACATATATTGAGTCATTTTATCTCAGATAACCTAAGAATACATCCTAAGGGCTTGATCCTGAGCTGCATAATGCATGGGTAACTCATTCAGTGAAATGCACTTTGTATGATTTAACTGGGGAATGTGCCTGTGGAATGCATCACAGGATTCAGCTCTGTGAAACTGCAAGTGTGAGACACACACATACATTGCAGGAGCCCTAGTTATCTACAGTATAAGAAATTACCTCCCTACTATATGGATAAATGAGCCTCGATATAGCCATATAGCTTTGTCAAAGGGATCTGGAAAAAGCTCAGCAGTGAGCTAGAGTGAATGTCTCAGCAGAGTTCTTTTTATTACTTGTTACGTGTTTGTTTTAATAATTTGCTTTTATTTGACACGTTTTTATTCACATTCCATATTTCATACAAAATTATATAAATAACGTGTATTTATTACATCAGTGAAAATGAAACTTTACAAGTGGCCTGCTGGGTTTTTATAATCATCATTACAAAACACAGTAGGGCCAAATTCTGAAGACTTTACCCATGCACATTTCTCAATGGCTTCACTGGAGTTTGCCGAGAGTGATTGCTTTCGAAGGCAATGGTGGAAATACCCACAAATCAGCGTGTCATGTTTTGTTTTGTTCTCTGCAGAGAAAGTTGTAGGGCTGCCTTAAACTTGGTGTATCCGGTAGGATCGATGGGGGGCTAGAGCCATCCATGTAAAACCCCTGTGCCTCCGTACTGAACTAGGCTGATAGAATAGCCCCTACCAGCTCACTAGCAGCACAGCTCCATTTACAGGATTCTCCAGGTGGTGAACACCTTCTTGGGATAAGTGGCAGGGGAGGAGAGCACTATTTGGAAAAGACATTTCAGCCAGGAGATGTATTATCTTTTTCATATAATTTCTGCGGAGCTGGATGGGGAATATGCGTATCTCTTTATAGTCTCAATCCTGTTCCTCTCTCTCCTTACCCTGGATTTTCAGTCTTCACCTTCCCCACCCTGGTGGAGTCTGGAGGATATGGAGAAGCTTCTGCAGAATCCAGGGTGGTGGTGGAAGAGATGGTGCCATTGAGGCAGCAGTGCACTTTAGCCCCACACCTTCAATTGCCTCCCTGCCCTGTATTTCCCCACACAATTCTTAACTAGGGAGATGCAGAAAATCTGGCCCTATATGTTCTATTACATTCTTAATTTTCAAGTGGTGTAAATATTCTTGAAATAATTAGATCTGTGGGGAAAAAATGCCTGAGTGCTGAGTATCATCAAGGCAATGTTTCCAGTTCTCCATCATGATCAGTCCTGGTTAGCAGTAGCACTCTTATTTCAACCTGTCTTAAATCTTTATCATTAGTGTATTCACATCATTCACAGCTTGGTAGTAGCAGAGACACAATTTTATTTTTCCTTCCATCAAAAAATATATGCTCTTCTTTCAGCTGGAAAATGGGCACAAAATAATAGTAATTTTAATGAAAAGGGATGCATGAGGCAGGCAGACTGGTAGTGGAGATACACAGTCAGGTAAGGAGATTGATGGGTATATATTTGTATATGCACATGCAAATCACAAAGGTTGACTGTTCTACCATATTAGTTTTCATTTGTTGTAGCTGTACAACATCAAAAGCCCTGATGTCCCTATCTATTGCATTTAGTGGTAATGTAACAGACTACCAAAGAAATCAAAGTGAGAGTTTCTAAGTAGTTTCCTGGCAATTGAGACAGCAGCTCTTTCATCTGCACTGTAACTGTGGCAGTGCATTGATTTAAACTCCTTCTGAGATCTCAAATGCTTTTATATTCTTAGGCCTTTCTGGCAGCTACTTTTTCCCCCAAGTGATAAAATTCTAGCATTTAGCAGAATGCCATCTTGCTTCCCCCAAAAGGAAGAGACTTATTTCAGCTTTTGCTATTAAACTGCACAAGATCTCTAAATAAAATAGCCCTCGAAATGCCATCCTATTAGAAAATTAGCCTTTGACTTCACACATTCTAATATTCTGACTGTAGCAATGGGATAAACAACAAAAACTCCTCTCAAATACCTTTGAAAGGTTCTGCAATGGATAAACAGTTTTGCTTTTATATTAATTTGGATGAATTTGCTTTGAAATGTTCCTCACTGATATGCCCAGAAGGTAAGGAAGAGAGATACTTAGCCTCTTTGATTTTTTATTATATTATGTATCTAATTTTAAAGGTATTTATCATCATTTAATGCAATTTTTTTCATTATAAATTCTTCATGAGAACTGTTAAATATATACATCTACTTTTTTGTTGGAGAAGTATTTATGAATCACAGTAGGCTATTTCTTTTTCAAGGTACAGTTGAGGTCACTGTCTTTTTGTTTAGTTTCTATTGGCTTAGGTTATATTGAAAAAAAACTGAACTACATAAAAGCAATACAAGGTGCTTCATGAAGGGACGTAGCCAAGCCTTGCCAGATAATAGGTGTGATCTAATATCCCTAAGAAAATGACTAAATTTATGACGGGTAAAAGTGCAATTTAAATCTCAGTAATGCTAACATATTTTTAATAACTGTATCCTGTGTAGCTAATAGCAGATAGCTACTCAACTCTGTGAAGAATATTCTCTGTTACATAGTAAAAAGTGCTGCATAACCATTGTATATGAAGATGAATAAGTCTATTTTGCAGTTTCAAAGCAGTGATTTACATGAACACAGAATCTTCAAAGAATTAGCAAATCAAAACCAAAACCAGCACATCCAGCATCCCTAGTCTATTTCAGCACCGTCTAATAATGGGAGAGGGATCTGAGAAGAGTGTAAGCATCCAAATATAATCTCCTAGGGCAAAGGTTCTCCAACTGTCATCTTTAGACCACTAGTAGTCTGCAGATGGTGGTCCTTGGAGAGCGCTCTTGTCACATAATTCTGGCTCCTCCTCCTTTATAGCTATCAATTAAATTACGACAGCAAAACATACATTGTATACTTTCCTAAAATTACTTCTCTGTATAAGTAATTGCTGTAGCTGCCTGAAAGATATTGCATGATTATGAGAATGAGGGGAGGTGGTGTATGAGACAATGTGGTTCACACTAAATAAGTTTGAGAACTTCTCTTCTAAAAGGACAAGTTCATGACTGAGAAAAATCTTCTTAAGTGTTGATAAAATATAGATGGAATGATTTGATTTATTCACATTAGCTGCTAAGTGACTCTAGGGATGTAGGGGAGCAGATGGGATGCTATTTATCAAGGCTTGGGAATGCAGTATCAAGATGCATCAGATGGAGCTGGATGAGAGTTGTTAGCCTTCTTTTGAATGTTACAACTGAACAAAGCTACATAAATGTTTGTCCATTTAGGTTCTGAGTAAGCGGCATGGACAGATCAAATTCTGGGAGAGTTGTGCTGATCTGCAGATTAAAAAGGCATGCTCTGCATTACTTTCATATGAGACTATAGTATTCTGTTAGTTCTAGGAGCCATAGAGTCAACCCCCATACAATATATGGCCACATGCAGGACTTTACAATCACAACCATCCACTTAGGAAACAAATATGATTTCACATATTTCCATTACGGCTCTGAGCAATAATCTCATGATCAGTCACCCATAATGAACAATGCCATTGTATTGTAGGTGCTATGCAATCTGAAGGAGATACTTGTAGGCAGACAAGCTAAAAGCCTGTGTGTAAAAGGGCCAAGCACATGTGTAGGTCTACCCACTTTAACTTCATCATATACATGTGGAATATAACTTCATATTGCAGGTTGTTTATGCTCTATCCTGTGCCAAAGAGCAGGAAAATATTGTTGAGGGAAATGAAATCGCCCAACCTTCCTAGTTGGATTTCAGCAGCTAGTGCAGCATCAGATTCATAGCTGTGTCATACAATAGTTACAGGTCCATTGGCCCTATTCTCCTGACCTGTCTTCTCAAGTCCTCCAAAGCCATGTTTCCTCTTCATTAAGCTCCCTAATCCTGGCAGCTTGATGTTGAAAGACAGATCCCGGTTATTCTGAAATAGTCAGTAACCTTTCTAAAACCCAGTTTGCTTTCTACCTCAAAGATCAGATTCAAACAGATGGATAAATTAATTATGTATTATTATTATTATTGGTCAATGAAACAAAAAACAACGGTAGAAAGTCAGGAATTCCATCACTTCTGGACTTTTCTCTGGATGCACTTTCTTTGCCCTAAGACTCAGCACTATAAAAGGACAGATGTCAGTAATGAACACCATCCTTAACGCATGAGCAGACACAGGTTCAAGTAGCTGCTCCGCCTGATTCAGAGAAAAGGTTTTCATCCCAGACCATTCTGACCAGGCAATGAAAGGATCTGAAACCTGACTCTGCTACATGCTAGGCAAGTGCCCTAGCCACTAGGCTACAGAGAAAGTGTCTCTCTCTCACCCACATGAATAACCTGAGAACCTGATGAAATATTCAGTGAAGCAGATATACGTTTCACGGAAATTGTGGTTTCAACAGCATGGCATTTTTCTATGGAAAGAAATTTCATTGAAAAAATTTCCAGCTGGCTCTAATGAGCATCTTCTCTTGAGGCACATCCTCATGTGGCCTGATTTTTGAAAGCTGCAAGTCTATCAAAACCAACCAGCAAACCAATTTTCCCATCTTCGGACCTCAATTTAGTCCAGCAATGATTAACCTCTCATCCTTGTGAGCCTTTCCCTTCAGTAGTGTTTTATTTTATTTCAGCTAAAATTGCTTCCATCCTTTATCAGCCTGGCTGTAGGAATTTGTGAACTAGCTACTATTCCAGTTGAAGAATGAAATTCATGTGAATAAAGCAGTTCTGACCCTCTGAGGCCTATGATAAAAACTCACTTTCACACTTCCCAAGAGATTTTTCTTTCCCCTTTCACTGCTCAAATACTAAATATCAGAAGGAAAAGCAATGGCATAACCTGGATGTTGAGAGAAGTTAAAACCTTCCTTAAAGATACTGCCAGTTTCAGAAAATCTGTTTCTCTGTTTGTTTCCTTCTAATTCTAATTCCTTCATTTAATTGCATGGATAAAAGGACCTCTGTCAGCATGGATGAAGAGCTGTATTAGGGAGGCCTATGATGCTACAAGAAAACCTAGGCATCAAGGATCGCTCTTCTAGATTATTTGCTTCTTCCTGGGAAGAAGATTTTACTATAACTGAGGAAATTTGCAGACCAGCCACTAAATCATGTAGTCAAACTGTTCAGCATTATACAGAGTTATCACTCAACTAGAAGGTGCTCTTCACAGTGGCCCCAGTGTAAGTCTATGTGTGAGGCTCAGCGCTATGCTTCATAATTACAAGCTCACACACTTCTGTGTCTTACTCTCCCTTTTTTCCTTTCACTGCTTGCTATTTCCCAGCAGTAAAAGATCAGTGGAGCTGCCATGGAAAGAATGGTAAGTTTTTTACATGCACTGGCATCTCCATGAATATTCCATTCCCTGGTCTCTCTAGAGTCTCTCAGAGAGGTGCAGATTTCTGCATTCTCCCTTCGCTGTGATTATTTGTTTTATGACTTACTGTTGTGAATACAAGAGCAAAAATAGCAAACATTTGAAACCCCACTATTTTGCTCTTCAAAAGCTGGTTTATTCACACAATAAGAACTATGCTGCTGTTATAAAAATCCCTCAGTTAAAGGCCTCAGTAATACAATTGCTGGAAAAAACCTCTGTCAATTTGAGTCCTGGAGCCCAACAGCTTCTGGCTACCAATTAACAGTGCCAATGAGTGCCAAGGGGCAGACCTTTACCAGAAAGCCAAATCTTCCTTGTTTGAGAGAGTTTATCTCAGGAGCCAACAGCAGAAATGTCCTTGCTGGTCTTCAGTGTCATGACCAAATATAAGGAAAGAGGCAGTTTTTCCAGTCATCAAATCCCTGACCATTTGGGGCTTTATGCATTGAATCAACTCCTTGAATTTGATGTAAGTAGCCAGTGCAGAGCGTGGGGCAGTTTGACAGTCACAGCGGCCAGCCTCACTTACCAGCAGATTGCTTTTTTCATTGTATGTTCCTGCACATAGCAGGAAGGGAGTTCAGGCGGTATTGTTATCCCATGTGTGGGCTAAGCATATCATGGATCACAGTGTGAGGAGGACAGAAGCTTCCTGAAGGAAGATAAAAAACCCCCTCTGGGACAGATGGGTGTGGAGTGGACAAGCAAGGTGGGGGAGTGGGTGGAACCTTGACTCGGTCTCCACCAGTGTGCTGACGGGTGCATCCGAGCTGGCACAGAGGGGAAAGCAGTAAGACCGGTATAGGGCTGACTCAGTTTACTTCCTTCTCGTAGCAAGAGGACTATATTGTGACTTTCTGAGTCTCAATCTGGAGCAGAATGTGGTGCCTCTTAGCCAAGGCTTTGTGGCAAAGCCACAGTCTAGTTCTTAGGAGGTAGACAACAGAAGCACTAGCATTCCGGGTGGCCTACAGAAACACCCCTAAACAGAGTATTTCAGAAATCCAGCTTGGAGATGACAGACATGCATGACCATGGCCTACATATTTTATAACAATCTAAAAAGTTGTTTGAAAAGAACCATTATTCTTTTCAAGTTTAGCAACTAAATATTAAAGATTTACTAAAAATATGCCATGCAAGGGTGTGCAGGAGCCTCTACCATGAAAAATGCATACTGCAGAAAGTAACCTCTTTGTTCTACCCCTTTTTTGTTACATCCGCTAGAACTAATGACTGCAGAATCTCTTTCAACAAAAGGTCATTTATGTCAATGGACAGAACACAGAGGATCAGATCACCTGCGGTAATTGCAAATTAATGCTCTACTGCTAATGCATTAACTACATAATACTGATCTACAATTGAATCGGACAAGCTACTGTGAAGTAATTTTTGCTTTAGTATTTTTGTACTTTTATTACTTTTCTCACAATACATTTTCTCTTTCTACTAGAATTTTCTATAATTGTCTCCATTTTTAGTTTCCCACAGTGTAATGACTTCTGCAAAAGCATGTCTGTTCCTCAAGCACCTTTCAAACAATCTACCAAACCATTGACATGACATGGTAAAGTACACATAATGCAAGAGACACACAAAAACAGATGAAAAATCTTATTTTTATAAATCAAAGCTTTAGGAAAAAGCTCACTTAAAAGGGAAAAAAAGTTACTTCAATGACACTGCACTCTCTAACAAACCTACAGTAAGAGACCAAACCTCAAAATGATGCAGTCAAAATTCAGTGAGAGCTTTGGATATGCAAGAAATGCAGGACCAGACACGTGGATAACGTAGTTACTTATGTTTATTTCATTTTTATGTTGAAAAAAATAGGGACACTCCGATATGCTATGACAAAGTACAGTACTAAGAGATCAGAGGTGGAAGCACATTTTATTTCATTAAATAAAAAATAAATGCTCTTTCCAACCATTCCTGAAACTACACAAACTGAAAGAGCTATCTGTTTAATTGTTTTATATCTTTTTACTCCCCGATAATAATGTATAATCCCCTTGGGGTTTAGAGAACATGGCCCCTTTAAAACTTCTTCCTGATGGGGAGGAAGTGCTGGTTGTTTCAGTGGCGTGGAGAAAGGGCGAACAACAGGTGTGTGTCTCTGTAGATCCAGACAAAAGGGCTACAGAAGCAGATCCTCATATAGTGAAGCTGCCGAGAACGTGCCCAAAGCCTGGGAGGGATGGAGCAGCTGATGGGATGCCTCAGGACAGGAACCTGTTTTCCCCACCCTCTTCTACTTGTTCCTTTAGACGGGAAATTTCTAAGGTCTTGTCTGCACACAAATTTGTGCCAGTTTTTACTGAAGGTGTGTTTTTAAACTGATTTCGTTAATTGGTTCAAACTCCTGGGTAGACAATATCATTGTGGTTTAAGAGTAGATTATATCAATTTAGCTTAAATTAATTCCTTGCTGACTTCAGCTAAGCTGAAATAAGCCACTCAAAGTAAAATAAGCGTCTACACAAGGTTTTGCACTCATTTATCTATATCAGTTTTTAAATGGTTTAAGTTAAACCAGGGCAACTTTCTTGCATAAAGAAACACTAAGGGCTTGTCTACACTTACCTCCAAGATTCAGCAGCAGTCGACCGGAGTTACGCAAGCTACACAAAAAATTTGCGTAACTCCCGTCGACTTCTCTGCTTCTGTTCTGCATGCCGTCTTCACTGCACTGCACTGACGGGAACCACGTTCCCGTCGACGCAGCGCTATGCCACTTGAGAAGGTGGTCTTAATACATCGATTCCTGGATCGACTGAGCGGGTCTTCACTGACCGCTCAGTCGATCCAGAGAAATCGATCTGACGGCAGCGAATTTGCTGCCGTCAGTGAAGATGTAGCCTAAGAGGAGAAAGGAGGACTTGTCATTGTCTCTACGGAGGAAATGATTCTGGAAATACCTGAGCTTTGCAATGTTCTCTAAAGACGGTGTCCAGCCTAGTGTTCTATGACACACAGCTCCATACTGAATCAATTTAATCAGCCAATACTTAATTAGTATTCAAAAATTATTCTGAGCTTTCTAGGTTCAGCAAGCGATTTTTCAATTGTCACCCCAGAAGCAGTACCCATTCCACTTTCTCTGTATTTAGTTACATTTTAGAACTCTCCATTATCTTCAGGGACATGTCTACAACAAGGAAAAAAATACAAGCCCCATACCCCTACACAACCTGTATTAAGGAAAAGTCCATAATTCTACATTAGTGAACTTTCAACCATCCTGAATCAAAGTCCTTCTGAGACTTAAGTACAATGGAAACATTGTACATTCTACTATATATAGTTAGAGTTATATAACTTTTCAACAGAAATCCTCAGAGACTCAATGAAAAAACTGTAGAACGTTATTTATACTTCTGATCTAGGTTCGGTTCTAATTAGTGGCCATAAATAAAATGAATGTGTAGTTCTGAAAACACTCCCTTGTTGATCATACTTTTGTTGTAGACAAATATTGTACTAGAAGTAGCATCGTGTGTCTGGGGAGCGGGGTATAGAACTGAAGGAGCACTGAGACTGTTACCCAAACAAACCTCTCCCTGGTTTTATGGGAAAAGGAGAGTCTGAAATAACTTAATAGAAGTTTAAAAATTAATACATGCAATTAATAAAGCAGAAAGACACAGCAAGTTACAGGATAATCTTGTGTTCCCTTCTGCCTGTTTGCTGGGCAGTCAGGACTGGCTGTCAAGGCATGTGCATCACCTACTGCTGCTTCTGTCCAAAAGAGCAGCAGCTTCCCAATAGTAACTGTAGTGTCAGACCTGCAATGCCAGATCCCACCGACTCTTAGTACTTACTGTATGACTCTTCAGGGATCAAGCAAATAACCTCACCAATAAGTTTGCCCAGGATTTTCTCTCCACCAAAGCAAACCTGGGACTAGCCTTTTCCGTCACTGTAGCTATCCAATAAGGCCAGCCACACACTGGATCTAATTTTCAGTGCCAAAGGAGGTATTGGGAATGAAGGCACCATCGTCATGTTGTAGTCTGACTATTGCCTCCTCCAGACACAAGTTTCCCCCATCGTTTAGATGCAAGGCACACTATGTGATCCTTCCCTGATTACTTATGGAACTTGCAGGCTTCCAAAGATACATGGCATAAAAGACTAGTTTCCACCCTAACACCAGGGGGTTGATGTCCTGGTGAAAGAAATGCTATGACCACCTACTATCCACAACAACTGTCGTTCTTCTCTGCATATTACTATGGTCTTCAGACAGCTGCTCAGTGCAGGCAAGAGGCTGAAGTGCCAATGCACCTTCTAGAAACCATACTAACAATACCTCCTGTTAATGAAAAATCAGCCACCCATACTAAAGCATGCCTAGTGCTGAAGAAAACATCATCCAATGCAACCAATCACTGCAAACAATCTAACATCCCATTCCTTAACCATGGACTGTGATGCCAACAACATGTAAAGGATAAACAGCTCTGCATCTTTTGTCACTCAAAACAAATGCTTGAGGGAGATTGGAGGCTGGATGAAGAACAGTTATTTCAAATTGAATCCAGGTGGGACTAAAGTAAAGCCAATTGGAATTCTTTTCAGTGCTGTACAAGACACTGGAGGAAAAACTCCCTGTTTCAATGAGTTCCAGAGGGGTAGCTGTGTTAGTCTGTATATACAAAAACAACGAGAGTTCTGTAGCACTTTCAAGACTAACAAATTTAATTTCTGCAGGCATAAGCTTTCGTGGGCTGTAACCCACTTCGACAGATAACCCAGGAACATACTCCTGCAATAAACCCCATTGCCAGCTCTGCCCACACATCGACTCTAGTGACACCATCACACGTCCTAACCACATCAGCCACACCATAAGAAGCTTACACACCTGCACATATATGTTATATATGCCATCATGTGCCAGCAATGCCCCTCTGCCGTGTACATTGGCCAAACTGGACTGACACTACGCAAAAGAATAAATGGATACCAATCAGACATAAAAAACGGTAACATCCATAAACCAATGGGAGAGCACTTCAACCTCCTAGGACACTCTGTAGCTGATTTGAAAGTTGCTATACTTCTACAAAAAAACTTCAAAAACAGACTTCAAAGAGAAACTGTAGAATTGGAACTCATCTGCAAACTTGACACAATCAAACTGGGTCTGAATAGGGACTTGGAATGGTTATCTCATTACAAGAAGTAATTGTCACTGTTCACACATTCTCACCTTCTCATCAATGGATGTGAATAGGCCTCAACTACTCTAACTGAATGGACTTTGCTTATATCTAACTTCCCCATTGTTGTTCCTTAACCTTAGATGTATATATACCCCCAATCTGATTTCTATTCCTTACATCTGACGAAGTGGGTTACAGCCCATGAAAGCTTATGCCTGCAGAAATTAAATTTGTAAATCTTTAAAGTGCTACAGAACTCCCGTTGTTTTTGCTGTTTCAAAGAGCTTACACTGGGCAAGACAAAAACTGAAAACACAGGATGCATCAAGAAGCACAAATGTATTAACTTCATTTGCTTGACAAGGGAAAGTGATTTAATTTGGAAACTTTCTAGGCTAGAAGGAAAGGTACTACTTCACACTTAAGAAGCTAGCCTTTTCCCAGGGCAGTACAATAGATTACGGGGCATTCACTCAATCACCAAACACCTAAAGTGAATGGCTCCTAGCAATGAGCATGGAGCTAACAATAGAACATTTGTCCCAATGGATCAATTATGTTAATGTGTCTTTTTTTCCTACTTTGAGATGAAATCTTTAGTTTTAAGATAAATTACAGTTCTGTGATAAATTACTAAGTATAATTTTTAAAGGAAAAAAACGAATACCTGTAGAACAGAAGCACCACTGTGAAGAAATTGCAGCCCACTCTCAGCTGAATCAATTCCTCCTGTTGCTAAGATGGGAAATCCTGGAAGAGCACGAGCTATAGCAGATACTGCTCGCAGGGCTATGGGCCTGATAGCACTTCCTAAAGAAAATCAAAATACAATGTTAGCATGGTGGAATACTCAGCACTTATATATGATGTGTGCATGCCCATCCTAGGATGGCGGTGTTGTACTAGACAAAGCACTACTATCAAGAACTAATATCTACAAATATATTAATTTGTAAATTGACATGTATCAGGTTTTGAATAGCATTATTATTTCATGTAAAAGTGTTATGAACGTGGGTGTAATAACCCTAAAACTGCAGATAGAAACACTTGTATATTTAATTGGATAAAACATAAAAATTGACTCAAACATTTAAGCATCTGTTTTAAAAGAACAAGGAACAATATAATTAGAAACAGAAAACAATTCCACACAGTGCAGTATAGACGTATAGCTCTAAATCTCCACATAAGGTGTAAGGCTGCTGGTATGAACAGAGATATTGCGCCAATAACAAAATCTGAATCAAACATTTTGTTTAAAATTGCCATTCCAAATGCACTTTGACATTTTGGATATTATTTAATACCTATCCCCTATGGATACATTCAAGGATGCTGGTACCCCTTTAAGAAGCCCAACTTTTATCAGATTATTCCCTATAGTTGCATGATACTACTCACAGGAGCAAACTTACTCACGTGCATACATGTTTGCAGGATTGGGGCCTCAATTTTCAAAGTGGTACATGGGATTGGCCACTCAATTTCTTGGGACATTTAAGGGAATCATGATAATACCCTAGTGCACTGCTTAGCCAATTGATTTCATTTTGTTTAACATGTATTGATGTTACATGAATATTAATATACCCATAAGAATACAGAATACTACACAGTAAATGATGCTTGTTGGTATAGAGTCAGCAATCTATATTTTTAGACTATTTGGGATGCATTTAGACTACTCAAAAATGTTATATGAAAATATTCAGTTAATTTAGAATAAAAGTACAGTGTGTTACAGTGGTGTCTTGCAGTAGTGCAAGGACTGTACATGGCACTGGCAAACAGTACAGGGAAGAATATTTCACTAATAAGGAGATTAACTAGGGCATCTGTCTAAAGTAGGGGGAAAAAGGCAGTTTTTCAATTGAGGTAGGTAACTTGAGGTAAGTAATATGATATGAAACATCCTTGAATACCTTGTGCAGACATGATGTAACACTTTTACAATTGTATTAGCTGGTCATGGTGCAACCAAGAGTCCCCATTTGATCTCTTTGGGGCAAAGGATCAAGGGAGGCAAACAGTAATAAAGATGAGTGGGGGCAGAAGAAGTGGGAGGACCGAGGAATTGTAGGAGAATGAAGAGGGACGAGGAAGGAAAGAGGCATGACTGGAGGCAGGATGTTGCAAGGACCTCCCCACACTCTCCTCTGTTTATACCATTGTCCTCACTTCATTCAGTGAGGAACTGGTTTCTCTTTCATCACAGAGAGGTTTGATTGTTGTTGTCTCTTTACCCTTTTGTGTGATTCTGTTTCTAAAAGAGACATTTTGTAGTCTGGATTTTTAATCTGCTGAAGGGATATTCTTCGGCAATTTTTCATTTTCAACAAATATATTTATTTGTGTAACCGGGGGAGAGGAGGAGTCCCCCCACCACTGAATGCAGCACACGCACTCTCCCCTCACTCTACTATCCATCTGAAAGTAAAAATCGTAACACATGCATACTAGAGCACTAGGTAACTGCCCTGCTAGAGAGCTCCATAAAGGACCTACTGTCAAACTAGCACTCTGCTGTCTAGACAGCTGTCCCTGCTTTTCAATGCCTCACACATTTTTTTTTAAAACAATGGTCATCTCTGGTGTGGCAACTACCAACAGTATGTTGGTATCTGTTTGCTGCTATCACAGCACACCTGGTCTGGCAGACAGAGTGAATGAGGAGTACAGCTCAGCACATCAGCACAAGGTCTAGGGACTGTCAGTTTGTCTTAAACAGGAAAACTAGTTTTCCAGCAAAATTTTTCATTTTAAAAAGGACGTTGTTTGCCAAGGTAGTTTTTCCCAACAGAAAATTGAAAATTTGGTTTGCTTTAACCATTTCAAAACCCCTCTTTCTTCAGCGCAGGTTGCCTCCAGCAAAACGTCACCTCCTCCTAAGAAACCACGGATACAGGAAACACTGGACTTCACAAACAGGCTTACTGACAAGTCTGTCCTGTCAACACATTACAGAATCAGCATCCAAATGCCTAAATAAGTTGTCTCTATTGACATCTGCTCCTCATTCAGCGCATGAATTATCTTCTTGGGTTATGTCATCTTCAGCTGCTTCAGCACTGATCCCACCTCATTATTTACCAACCCTGACATTTTCTCCCACCTCCAATGACTGAACTGTTTTTTACATCTCATCAACTGCTCGTTGAGGACCAGCATTCCCACCACCTGATAAGTCTGCCTTGTTAATGCATGAGTACAAGGCATGTTGGATGTTCTTGAATATCTGAATTATTGATCAAGAATATGAGGTGTTCTGCTCCATGCATAGGTACTATTTTTGCACTGAAGTTATACCTTGCTCCATCAATGCTAGAGAGACTACAAAGAAAAATGATATCTTCACCATAAACACTTTTAATAGTATGAATAGACAACTTAGCCCAATGTGCAGAAGAGAGTTTTCGGCCAGTCCTGGTGTGTCTTTTTTGGGTGGCTGAATGATGGTTCACAAAAGTTGGGAATTTTAATGAAAACCTGGTACAGAACCTAAGCAAAGACCACAGCAAAACAATCACAAAAAGAGCAGATAGCTGGCACAGAACTTTCTAGTGGGCACTAGTGGTGTGATATTTACCGTCAATTAAGCCAGATCAATCATAATGAGACCGAAAGGAACAGAAAGATTACCTGTAAAATGATACAATGAATACTTTGCCCAGCACCATTGCGGAGATGGTGGTCAAGTCTTAGAGAATGACTCAGTTCAGAACGATGGCATCATGAAATACATTTTTTCATGCATTTGTTTATTAAGCCCTCTAAAGTGTGGCCCAAAGATATACATTACACAAGCAAAACCATTTAGAAGTCAGCTGATCAAGAAACAAGGACACAAAAGTTTGCTTGAACAATTCAAATTCTGTGAGCAAGGCTGCAAATGAACATAAGAAACGCCATACTAGTTTTAAACGTTGATCCATCTAGTCCAAAATCCAGTCTCTGACACTGGCCAGAAACAGATGCTTCAGAGAAAGATACAAATAACCCAGAAGTAAGCTAGAATGAAATAATTTACCCATGGGGAAATTTTTTCCTAACCCACATCAGTTAAAGGCTGGCTTATGCCTCGAGGCATGAAGGTTTATTTCCCTTCTATGTTTTAAAATATGCATGTGACTCTGGATGTTCCCATTTTCCATATAAATATCCTGTCAAACACTTGACATCAATGATAACTCGTGGCAATGAGTTCCACAGAATTCCACTTTATGTGAAAAAATGTCCTTTTTATCTGTTTTAAATTTTCAGCCTTTCTATTTAAATGAATGTCCCTTTGAACAACAGACATGGGGAGGGGTGCGGGGAAGGAGTGCCCATTTGTTAAGGAGCTTGCACAATGAAATAATCAGAAAGGACTTCCTTCTGCTTAATGAAATCAGTGGTTGACTGCAGCAGGAAAGTGACTGAGCTGCAAACTGTGTAGATCTCACTGGATTTATAGGTTGAAGCTTTGACGGAGCTAGTGTAATGAATGGATATTTTTCTGGAGCTCAGACACTCATTTCCATTGAGTTACCAGTTGTCTTTATATCCACTGTGCAAGTTGTTGTTTAAATTTGGTAATCAGTAAATCTAGTGATAATTGTTTGCGTACAACGGCAAAGGAACAATATTCATCAATAACCCAGCTAAAAGAGCAACAAAATCACGTTAACACGGCTCCTAATGACAGTAAATAAATGGCTCTGATGACACTCAAAGGGTTGATTGACATGTGTGCTATTGTTATTCCAACAATTTTTTCTTAATATTCTGGAGGGCATAAAAGGAACACACCAGGAGGTGTAAACATTTTCCTTCACACTTTATCATGTTACTCAAAGCACATGGAAGCCTTCTTGTGTTGCAGAAAAAGTGTCAAGTCTGGAACACAGTGCACCATAATTGACTGACTTGTGGCAAAAAACCATACTGTGTTTTGAAATACTGAAACAGAAAAATAAGGAATAAATAAATAAAGAGTGAATTCAATAAATATTTGCAAAAGCAAAACAAATGGGCAGTGATGGTCTAGAGTTTCATTTTCATGTGAATGTCAAGGGAGGAGAAATTATAATTGGTCTCATTACAGAAATGTATATTGGCTTCTTGATGAAGAAGGAGAGATATAGGAAGTCTGTAGGGAAGCACATATAACTCCAGTCTTCCAACAGGCTTTATGGCAGAGTCATGATGTAATGTAAAGAAAAACTCTAAACCTACTGACAGGCAAGTGGAAATACAAACGAACAAAAACCAATCACTAATGTTTCATAGAATAGAAAATCAAATGGAATTAAGAAAACTAACTGGTCCCAATCCAGCAACATGTTTCAGCACTTGGGACTTCAATGAGATTACTCACATGCTTAAAGTTTAGCATATGACTAAATGATTTGATGTATTGGGGTTTATAATTCCAGTAAGTTGTTGTTAGTAGCTGAGAAAGTTGCTAGCACAATACTCCTTTGATAGCAACATGACAGCTGTTATCAAGGGCTGGATGGGGTATGCCATACAGCTTACTGCAAAATAATGAACTACTAGGTCAGATATGCAAAGCCCATTTATCCAGGCCTCAAGCACAGGACCAAGATTTGAGCATGAGAGAGAGAAATAGATGTATGTTCTGGAGATGACATTCTATTGCATGTTGAAAACCCCTCTTTTTTTAGTATTTCATTAAAATATAATACAACCTGCTATTATTTAAAGACAAACAATGAAAAAAAAATTAACTATCTATTTATTTTTCTGCTGTATAATTAGGGCTTGTACTTTGTTTCTGATTTTAAAGAAAAGTCATAGTTTTCATTATTAAAACAGATTGAAGTAAAAAAAAATGCAGCATAATAAAATGTATCAAGTGTCACAGACATTATTTTGTACACCAAATAATCCCCTCCCCCTATTTAGTGCAAAAAACGAGAACTGTGCTTCTGCTGTGATAACAGGGAACGGATATCAACATACTGGTGATCGTTGCCATACCACAGATGATCTTTGTTTAGCAAAAAAAAAAAAAAAAAAAGGACTGGTCTCCTGGGAGGATGGAGACTTCACCTCTCTTGGAGGAATTAAGGTGCTTGCCAAGAGTTTACTGGTCTGGTTCTTGGTGTCACTGGGGCTCCTATGCTCTGTTAGGTGTTCTGTCAGGTGTTCTGTCTTGCTAAGTGTGGAGTTTCTTCAGCTCTGAAGTTATGGGGAGCTGAAGGCATTTGGAATAACCAAATATTGCTATGCCCCTTGCAGGATTGAGCATGTAAGGCCAGACCCAATGCACTTTGAGTTCAATAAAAAGGACTCCTGTTGATGTCCAGGACGTCCCAAGCAACGTAATTTCATCTGGAAGCTCTGATAGTTCTCAGTCAAATTGGTTCAATTGTTCACCATCACATCTACCCACCCATGTGAAAAAAAGCTGTATCTCTCAGAAATAATGGATACAAGGCTTGATACACATTTACACTCTAAGGCCCTTATACTGCCAGAGTTGTGAAAAATGGCCAAAGTCCATCCACTTTATACTGCCAGAGGGACTGTAAAGTGGTCTTAGTGTAAACAAGAATCAGCCCCCACCCCTCCCAAAAAAACCCAAAAACCAACCAAACAGGTCAGTCTGAGAGTTCCTATCTCCTGTGACAAAAATGGCAATGTTTTACACAAATATAATTATTTGTAATTTTCCATATATTTATTTTTATACCATATAATTTGAATCTTGAACTATACATTTGGCCTTTTTAATTCAGCTATCTACACTAGCCAAAGAAACAGACAAACAAGAAAACTTATAATATCTATCATACGGCAGCTTGAACAACACTGAAATTAGGTCATAATTCTACCTAGTGTTCTTTGTATGTCAATGTAAAATTTAGTTCTAATTTATTTATGTTACAGTAATTACACTGTGTATCTTCTTTACAAATGTAAATTCAGATTTGTACTACGGTAGACTTAATTTTACAGAAAAAATAAGCAGCTGATACTAAGCATTCAAATTATTTGCAACGAATAACAAATATTTTCGAAGATTGTGCTGCTATGAAAAGAAAAAACAAAAAACTAATCACCACCTTTCTCTCCCTGTACATATACATATATATTCTAGCAAGCTGATTGACACTGTTATCTTCCCAACAGCTAAGTTAATAAAACCAGGGAAGGAAAAATAAAGAGAGAGTGCATGCGAAAGAGCAAATATCAGAGTTGGGGGAAAAAAGGTAGAATGGGAATAGATCTAGGAAAGTTCACCATTCAGTTACTGTAAATAATCAGTTCCTGTAAATATTGACAGAATGAGAAAGTTTGAAGATTTGATAAAAACAAATAAAGGAAATCTAATCTGATCTAAAAGGAACATTCTGTACATGCTTGTATTGTATAATATTGATATTTGGAGGAAACTTCATATACATAATCCATATTAAAAAAAACCCAGACAAATGTACAAGACAAGATATTTGCATCAATTCATTATTTGTCATAATTATTCTATATGTTCTTTCTCTCTCCCTCCTGTAGGTGGCCACCATAAACTACACTTATCAAATAACTCATTAGCAGGGTTTTCAATAGTCATATCTAGATAATTAGCAATTTATTTAAATAACCAATTTCTGTGGAAATAATTGCCATGGAATGCCCTGAACCTACTTTTTATAAACTATAATAAAAGTGTTAAAATAATCCCTGACATTTGCAAATGCCATTAGTTCACCTTTCCTTTTGATAGTGCTATGGCATTATGTTTAAACAATTACCCGATAATGCAGCAGTTTAATGAAACAGTGCAGCAAGCACATCCTTCAAAATGGCCAGTGAATGCATTTATATGCAGAAGAAAATTCAGTGAACAGACATGTCTGAAGAGAAATATGAAATACAGCTACTATAAAACCCCAGAATGAAAGCTATTAGTACCATATAATGCTCGAAGTAGTAGTAAACAGATAATGCACCAAAATGTCATGTTCAAGATGTATGTGGCCTCTAGTTTAGGGGTATAATTCAGAATCTGACTTATCAAGGAACCTGGACAACTCTTCTACCAAGTGGTACCTGTCTCTTCCAGAATCAGTTTGGTCCTTCACTAATTTATATAATAGCTATTTGCTAAATTTACTAATAAATTATTTACTGATCCTAAATCTTGTTAACAAATAACAATAGCTCTTGATTTTGCAATTTAACCCATATGGCATTTTAGTAAACCATGGGTTCTCCAAAACGAAGAAGGGCCCCGAGTATTTCCATTCAAAACTTGTAATTAGATGTTCATTTCTCAGAAAGAATATTTAAGGTAATATTTGCTTTATAATCTATGTCAAATGGGTGCCTGATAATTAGCCACCATCTTTAAAGCAATGGCTGACTGTATTTGGTTTTAATTATTGTATTTCAATGGTGAAATCTCAGCCCAATTGAAGTCAAAATTCCCTTTGACTTCAATGAGGACAGGATTTTACCCCAAGACTTCAGAACTAGGGCTACCACTCTGCCAGATTTAGGACAATGTCTGGGTCACACATTTTTGTTCCCAGCTAATGAAGACATTGGCCAGTTACGTCCATCAGACTGGATGGGAATAAATGAGGGATCTACATTTTCTTTGCTAATTGCTTGTCTTTTATTTTGCCAGGTGTCAAAAGGCTGTCCTTCAGGATTTTAATATTTTGAGTCCATTCTGTGTATGTCTGTGAACAATAATTTATAATAACAATAACAATAATTATTTTGCCCTGCTTTCCATCTCAAAAAAAAAAATACAGGAAATGGTGGCATCAATTATGATTAAAAAAAAAAAAAAAAGAGAGAGAGAGAGAGAGAAAATGTGGCCTTTTCAGTTTTCCCCCCTTCTTGAATTACTAGTGATGTTTATTTATGAACTTTCAGTTGTAAAGTTCATAAAATCACCAGAGTTCTTATTCAATAAATGTTTAGTTGTCATAGGAGATTTCTTTAAATTAACAAATGTTAGATTTGGGGAGTAGAGAGAAAAGGAAAATTTTTCTTATCTGTAAATGTTATTTCCCGTGTGGACAAAATCAGTTTCTAACTTGGTAGGTTTTCACTTACATCACACTTGAAAAGAGAGGAAGAAACAATAGGGTTGCTGGATTTTGGGATGCTCATGCAAGCTGGTTTGAGGCTGCTCCTAATGTCACCAGCCATGAATGTCACAGTATTTACTATCACACATACTTACAATCTGGGAAGTATGAGTGACCCAGTGAGAATAAAACTGATTAAACTGGTCAAGCTCAGGTAAAGGGAAAATCTTTTATCCAGAAAGGCAGGTAGGTCTTTGGGGTAGGAACCTTCTTTTACTTTGTCTTTCGTGGCACCTACCAGAATGAGGCCCTGATCCTGATCGTAGCTACTAGATGTTAAAATAATACAATTAAAAAGGTAATCATCACTGAGATAAACTCCCAAAATAGCACTAAGGGAGGGAACATCTGAGGAATACCCTGTTCATCAGAGAAACACCATTTATAGATGCCTTACAAGATATTCTCCCAAATGGACTAGGTCGGTTTCTAATTAGATAGGTTCTGTACAGCATTGACTCAACAAAAGGGTGGATTACTTCTCCAGAACACAAAGCAGACAGATGCTATTCCTTATGAAGCCCAAAATTGCATCTGCAGATATCCACAGAGCTAAACACATTTGTATGTCTAAACTTGGAGCTGAGGGTGTGATTTCCAGCTCCTGTAGACATAGTGCCACTAGCAGTTACTGACCTAGTGTGCTAAAATTAGTAGCGTAGTCAGGGAGTGGCAAGTGGTGGGACACAGGCTAACCGTCCTATGTACAAAGCTGGCTGAATCCCATGGGTACATGCTTGGCACAGCCAGCCTGTGCAACCATTCACCACTGCTTGTGCTATTCTGATTATACTATTATGTTTAGTGTGCTAGCTTGTTGAGAGCTAGTGCAAGTATGTCTAGATGAACTGGGAATCACACTCCCAGCCCTACGTGTAGACAGATTTTTGCTAATCACACAGCAGCTTGCAGGTTGGCTCTAGGGAAGCAATGCCTTTGTTAACCTGGGAGGTGGCACTAGATACATCAGAATGGGCTAACTCCCTAATGGACAATGCCTACTCTAGGCAATATGGCTTCAGTTCAAAAAAGTGTGTGTGTCTAAATTCATCCCTATTCAATCAAATATTTCAGCACATGCTTAACTCTAAGCATACAGTGGGACTTAACCCTGGCTGTGTCCAAGAGCTTGGTGGAACAGTGCAGGAGTGCAGAACTGGGACTTTTAAGTCACCAACATTCATTTCAAATGTTAATGCTGCTGAGAACATCTATGAGAACTCCTAATGGTGATAACGTTGGTGGTGTTCAAAAGGCTTTAGGTATACATATTTTTATACCATTTTATCTAGGACTGCATTATCTAGGACTGCTCCCAGCTGTATGGTGAACAACCCTATACATTCAACTGAAAATAGAAGAAATAAGACCTAAAAAGCTCAGAAAGCTCAAATACAGGGTTTCTTTCTGTACTAATATACCCAAATATCAGAGTTTTCAGGCTCATCTGTTGTATGTATCTATTATCCAGATGTATCTGTTATCTATTATTGTATGTATCTATGTATCCAGTAGCTAGTGGTTCAATAATTTGACATCATAATAAAATAAAACAAAAAACAAACACACTCCACCAGCAAAAGCCTATTGATCAGGTAGGAAGGCAAGAATACAAAACTATTGTGGGACAAATGATCCTATTTAACTTGAATGGATCGTGTTTGCCAATGTACCAATGTAAAAATATGTATACTCAGTAGATAGATATATTTCCATATTCACATATACATAAAACAGAGTGGATGACACATCCCCTGATAAAACCTGTTATTTCAACACTTCAAGTGAAAAGTGTTAAAATAAATGGCTCATCACATACAAGTGTTAAAATAAATGTTTATTTCAACACTATGCGTGTCATATCCATGTATTTCAACACATGCCATTTCTCAAGACTCACACAACCAAGAATAGGAGAGATATAGCTAACACGGGACAATGGGAAAAAAAGTCTCTGTGGTAAATGGTTATTAGGAAGCTCTTTACAAATCAGCATAATAAGCAATAAGTGGGAGATACCTACCATGAAAGTACTGGGAATCTGTATGTGCTTGTAAGCTCTCACCAGCCCAGGAAATAACCAGTACCACATGTGAGTCCATTTAAAGAGCATACTTCAGGGTCCAATTTACTGTCCAAACACACAAAACTCTTGAGTAAAACAAAGCAAAGCAATCTCCTGACCAACACAGGATGCAGATCCAAGAGGGTTTCCCCTTGACCCTCTCAACCCTGGGAAACAGAACAGAACACAACATATGCTTCCCTTATGGCCTCTGCTGAGTCATGTTACAGGCAAGTAGCCCTTAACCCTTTCCTGGCTGTTTTTATCTCATCACAGTGCTGTTTTATTGAGACTCCATAAAGGTATTTATTCAGATTTTCTCTTCATTCATTTCATGGGGGTGGGAGGCGAGGCAGACTTGGTTCACATTGAACTGTGCAAAATTTTCATTTAAAACAGAAAACTGAAACCAGGCAAAAATCATTTTGTCTCAAATTCAGAAACTAACTTGAAATTCAGGCCAGATTAACAAATTTTTCAATGTTCCAGGAACCTGGGCTCATTTATGGCTTGAGGTATGGAAAGATGATGGCTTTTACCATGGCCTGGATTCAAAATCAGGCAAAACGTGGCAGCGTTTGACTTTCATTTTGAGATTTCTTAGTTGAAACAAAGTAAAACTAAGCAGGTGTTGATTCACATAAACCAGAACCAAAATAAATCTTGTATGCTCCCTGGAGACAAACTGGCATTTCACTGTAGTGATAATCCAGGGCTTGAATTGTGCAATGTTGGGGAAACAGCTGGGTTCCCACCAACCCAGTTGAAAACTGGATTTTTAGGTGTTCTGGCCCAGCCCCAGCTTCCAAGACTGGTATCTATTTTATTTTTTAGGCCTAGATCCTTCTCTGGTTTGGAAGCAGCAGCTCTCAAACCACAGGCTTATCCAGAATTTAGGGTGCTGATTTGGCAGCTAGCTCTCTTTCTGCCTCCTTTCAGGAGAAGAGAGCAAAGTGCTAAAAGAACCAACGCTCTCATTTGGCCATGTGGCTGCTCAGCGTTATTGGACCGCCTTTGTTCCAAATGCAGAGAAAAGAGACGCCACTGACTTCTTCCTGCCCACATGGCACAAAAGTATCTCTCCTTTGCATTTGCTAAAGAACCATCACAGTGTTCCCTGTGTCCTTTTCAGAGGAGTCACTACAGATGCTGTCTGGACTAGAAATGCTGTCCCATAGCTCTCACTTCCTACACTACAAATGACAGCAATACTAGAGATCTGCACTCTGAAGACCTACCACGGCGGTTTCCAGGATACCTGGGAAAACAGGTATACAGGCTTGCAGGAAAAATAAACCACCTGTGATATGATCCAATAGATTCTTCTTCTAGACATCCTCGCTATTCCTCCCACCCTGCAAGAGGGTCTAGAAGTCCTCTTCACTCTCAGATCTATATCAGGTTTCAAAAAGAAAAGTACTAGGATTTTTTAAATCATAGCAAGCTCTTCCACGTACTAAAAGCTGTGCATTTTAATTTGAAATTATGCACACAAACATGCACATGAACAGAAAGAAGAGGGTCACAAAAACCTCTCCACCAGATGCAGAAAACAGTTCCTAGTAGTTTCAATTCAAACAGCCTGAGACAATGAGCTCCCTGCACATTAAGCGGTGGGGGCCATTGTCTGGCTTGTAAAAAAGGTCTGGGGCCCTTTAAAGGTTGGCATGCCAGAGTGACTGGCTGATGCAACTTCACCCTAGGTCAGCCAGGGGATGCTGACCCATTTCTCCCTGACCCCAAGTGATTGGAAGAAGAGACCAGAGGCTAGTTAGGTCCACTCAAGTGCAGGAAAAGCCCTCCTTTACCCGGACCAGGCAGAGCAGTACCTACCTTCCCAACCAGGGAAGTGATTAAATACCAGGTTGTGTCTTTATCTGCTGCCGGCATTGTGGTAGCTACTCCTTTCTTGGGGAGCTGGGAAGAAATGTTTTCCTCCGCACCAGACTGGCCAAGGTGAGGTGGGGTTTTTGCCATCCCCACAGAAGGTTGGGAGCTTAGATGGGGCAAACATGAAGTGGAGGTTAGGCTATGATGTCACAGCTCATTATGTAAGCAGGTACACTGCAGGAAAGGGATAGAGTGATCAGATAAAATGGACTGGAAAAGGAGTTAAGGGAGGTATTCTTTAAAGGAGTGGAAATGGGGGAGAGAGTGTTTTGTGTTACTATGACTGATATGGCAAGGAGCCAACCCCCCCCTTTTATAGCCCCCCTTAATCCTCATTTGAGGGGTGAGAGTGGCGAGGTCCCAGCAGTGAGTTGGCTGGGGACCAGGATGGGTAAAGGGGGAGGGCTAAAGGCAGTCCCGCCTCCCTGGGTATATGTAAATGATTATGGAATTACCTGCACTGTATGCTTTTATCTGCTGGGTACTTCCATTCATTTAAGAACAAAGTTGTGGTCGTATTACACCACATCCGTTTTCTCCTGTTGTCCTTCCAGCATAGCCGGACAATGGGAGTGCAGCATGCCCTCACTTTTGCATAGTGTCTTTTTGGAAACAATCTGTGTAAACAGCAGAGGCAGGCAGAAGCAACTAGATAGCAAGAAAATATGCAAAAACCTTAGGGAGCCACCCCAGGGTATTATTTATTGATAGCTTGTAAACCCATGCAACTGAGGGATAGGCCTTTTGAAACCGCTAACAACCAAGGGGAGAAAACTGCACAGATTCTGGCGAGAGGGCTGTGGCCTGTGGAGGGCAAAGATCTTGTTTTGTGGACTGTTTATTTTGTTGGACTTTTGTTTATCTGGGAGAGACGAGCTGTTTATTGGTTTGGGTGGAGGGCTAACCTAAATTAAGTTGCCCAAAAGCGAGGAGAGACTCTGGCAGCAATACAGTCTGACAGTGAGAAGGAGGACTGGTGCTGATCAGTGGCTGTGCTTGAGGAATGAAAAATGAGACCCTGCCTCTGCAACCTACAAACAAATTCACTATCTCAAGCCAAGCCACTGTACAGTTGCAGACTCTCTATATACATACATCTCTCTCGGTATATATAGTATATAGTTATCTTCCACCAGTGTCACCTTTGGCAGATAAAATACCATAATCATTTTATAGCTGAATGGTGTACAATGCAATGAAAGTTCTTCACTGGAAAAAAATACTATGTTTTGCACCCTTTTACTTTCTTCAGCAGAAATTAGTTCCAGAAAGATGAGGTATCATCATTCCTCTGGAGGCATTGTAGGATATAAGATTGGTCCTCAGAAGTTGGCAACATGTAATAAATGTTCTTTATTCGTAAACATCAATCAGTTTCAAGAATGGCAGTTGCTTGCAGAATGGTAATAATAGAAATATTCAGCTAATATCTACCACAGGCATTAAAACACTGAATAACAGATGGGAAGTGTTCTTGTATAACACTCTCTCATAATCATGGTTTTATAACTAGACACATCAGTTTCTAAATATTTAGTTCCTTACATTTCTTTATTTTTGTAATGAAATTTACATGACAGCATTTAGTTGTTTTGGCTATTTTTGTTTTTGTTTAAAACTAAACCAAGAGACAGCTGGTACCTCTGTCTTTAATTAAAATTGGGTATTATATCTAAAGATGGCAATTACTCAGAATGAGTTGTTTCTCTAAAGTAATAAGAATACAACATATAATCTAAATCCGCGTTTCTCAACCTTTTTTTTCCCCGAGTACCACTCGGGAAAAAAAGGGGGGGGGACTTGCGGCGGTGGCGGGGGCACGTTACATGGGTGGAACAATGCCCTCCGCCAAAACCCGTCCGCCATTTGCCCCTTTTCGGTGGCAGAGTTTCGCAGGGGTGGGTAGGAGGGCACTTCCGGCGGCGGATTCGGCAGCGCGGTACGGCTCGCGTACCACCCAGCCTTCTCCGGAATACCACCAGTGGTACGCGTACCACCGGTTGAGAACTGCTGGTCTAAATCAATGAAAAAAAACCAACGTGTTGAAAGTCTCGTGCCATATTTTTAGCTGAGTATTTAGTTAGCAGAAGGGTATTGGGTAATATCCTAATGGAAAGTAGAATAGTGGCATGACTGAGCTACTTAATATACTAGAGAGTCAAGGTGGGTGAGGTAATAGCTTTTATTAGTCAGCAGTGTGAAAGAACCTTACTCTTCATTTTTTCTGAACTGTAAAAGCTCTGGATATTTAATAAAGGATAATAAGTAATACAAGTTTATATTTACATCAGTCCCACTTATGACCAACCTTAAACCATGGTCAACATGACACCGTTGATTTCAAGATGGAACCTTATGGTTGTATTTTGATTCTGGCTTTTGTATTAATGACAGTTATAACAGGATTAATAGGCTTAAGGACTCAATTGTTTAATTTATTCAGAAGCAACACAAAGGGATGCAGGAGAATTCCAGTGTACTGCTCCATCTGATCATTTTAATAGTTATCCAATGAGGGCATCTCAGAGGGTGAGTCAGGAACTTAATTTTTGTACATATTCAGTCCTCTGCCCTCCATGAAAGAAAAGCTGACAAAATACAAAACAGCCCCTAACAGTCTTCCGTGCATTTCTTCTTTGAAACACCGTTCACTGTTCAAAACTGAGCTGAATTAACTCAAACCAATGGGCCCACCAAGAAAATGCCCATTTGATTTGAATCTTTATCTTTAGAACATTTATCAATGCTACTGTAATAATGCCAGCAATACTTGGCCTTTACATAACAACTTTTGATATCAGAGGATATCAAAACATTTTACAAAGGTAGTAGAACCCCATATTACAAAAGAGGAGAATGAGGCACAAAAGGAAAGAGCCAGGGGCATACAGCCCAGATCTCTCTGTGCTCTTGCCCAGAAATCACAATGCCATCTGCCCCTCAAAGGGGCCAGTATTTAATTAATAGTGAAATATACCATGCTTGTTATTGTGGAAAGCAGTAAATCCATGAAAAATGGTAAACTGCTGCCAAAACACTGCACCCATTCACTCACCAGATACTAGTCATATAATTTTTATTTCCATTGTTTAAGTGACTTCTTCTACCTCCTTAATATGCCCAGCACTAGACATGGGCTGAGCTACAAAAGGCAGGTGTAGATTTTGAGTCCCCAAAAGCTTGGATCTAGGATTTTGATTTAGCCCATTATAAAGACAAATATGAAAATCAGATCTAGATCTGAACCTGCATTTGGATTACAACCCTTCTGTCAAATTTGTTGGTGTTCTCTGATATGATGGTTCAGTTTAGGGGTCAAGTCCAACTCTGCTTTGTGGCACTTAGCTATTTTGTATTCAATGTACTTTAAGAGCACAGCAATCTTCTTCACATGCCTTCAGGATACTTCTTGTGAATAAGCTCAAGTGGCTGCTGTTTCCAAGTAAATTACACACTAAGGGTCTGATCCTGTAAACTGAACCCGATGGGTGGATGCTTATGTCCACTCAGAACCCACTGAAGTCATTGGTCTGCCTGTGCAGATCAACTTAAAGAATCAGAGCATTAATGTGCTCACTCATGGATCCTTTACATATCTTTCTTTCTTTCAATCTAAAATGAAAGATATTCATACTGAAAGCACCACTTTGTTTTAGCCTATGGAAGGTATCTTTGGACAAAAGCAAGTTGCTTCCTTTTTCTTGTTGGACAGGTAGTACGAGAAGGAATTCTGCATATTATTTAAAAAAAACCTTATATCAAAATATAACAGGCAAAATTTGCATCAACAACCATTGACATATTTTGTATGGAATGTTCAAAGAGGAAGACTCACAAAAACACAAATGTTTAATGTGAAATGCTAACACATCTGTTCGGCATGGTAAAGCCAGCATTTAATCCAATACACCACAGAGCCTAGACAAGTGCATTTTTGGAATCAAAACAAATATTGCTAATTTAAGAAAACACAATGAAGCACACACACAATATCGTACGTTACACAATACATCTGGTAATCAATTTAGTTTATCCCTCAAATTTCTTAGGAGCCCAAATAGGCTTAAATTCTTTACTCAGAAATTTAACAAGTAAACTGTAAGCTTTATAAATAGGATGCATTTACAATTAGAAAAAATAACCATTTGTGGTATTTTTACCGACATAATACAAATACAAATTAATCTCCTTAATTATATCCTGTAATGAATTTATGTCTAAGCTTAGCTTTTGACCAATGTCTTTCAGAGACTGATAGTTTGGGATGTGGTTGTCATAATAGTACAAAAGATGAATAATATTCATAAGCCCTTCTACGTCTAATAGTTACTTTTTTATGCTGGGAAGTTTGAAATTATGTGGATTTTATGCCACTATTTGCTTCTTCATATACTGTATGATACTAAAGATGCTATCTATCTTCAGTATACAAGCAGCCTTGGAAGTGTTTTATTCTCAAATCACATTAATTCATGGTTACAGCATTTAAGATACAGTGAAAATCCCTAATTCAAGTGGACAGTATCACCTATAAAGCCAAAATAAATGGAGTAGGATAATAGTTTTCAGACTTGGGTTACAGTGTCAATGCAGAGACTTGAGCTGTGTTAATTCAGCAAGCTTGATCTTGCTTGCCAGAGCATGCCTGTCAATATTTAGCTCCCAGGGAGCATGTCACGAGTCTTTACGAAAACTAGCTTAAATACAAAATACTATAGCAGCTGCTGTGATCCTTTTTCTAACGCTGAGATTAAACTGCTGAAATTTGTTTTGAGCTTCTAAAACCAGGAAACGTGTTTTCCATACATCTACTGTAACAAGAATATGAGAAATAGCATTAAGGGATTGAAAATGCTGTTATTAGGGTTTATTAAAATATAGAAAAGTACCAGATATTTTACATGAACACATTGCAGGTATTTTTATATCAGGCATGTAAATTCCACTTTGACTTTTTTCTCTCTGACATGAGATTAGAAAACGGACAAAGTTAGAATCAGCTGCTTCGATGCTTTCAGAAAAAGTTTGTAATGCAGCTGAGTCACAGGAGCCCCCAAAATTGTCTAAAATGTAATGATCAAGCTTCATGTCCACCAGTCTGAGGAGACCTGCATGCCGAAGCTGCTTATCAATACATCAGATTTTGAGCATGTCCCTTTTCCCTTTAGGACTTCTGCCTGTAAGTCTCTCTAAACACCAAGAAAATGTTGCCAATCTCTATCGGGGCAGCTGGGAGCAGACTTGGAGGATCTGCCAGGAACAAAGGTGTCCTGGTGGGGAAGGAGGCACTCCAGAGCAGCTCAGCCATACAGATGGAGAAAACAGTGGGAAAGCACTAGTGCATCTATGCCTTCACCTGACAGACCCTGCTGCGGTTTGTCAGAGAGGAGTCCTACTGATGTGATCTACAGAGGACTTCCAGAGCTTTACACACGTTTTGGGGGAGGGGAGAGAAGATAAGGGAGAAGACACCTTCCCTGATGACCTTCTTAGACACATAAAACTATTAGGCAAATCAGTAAGCAGGCTGCTGGCCCAGCATACTCTCAGACATGCAAAGCAGCAGCCTATCATAACCACCAGTGAACATGGTTATGAAAGGAATCTCAGCCCTAGTAATATGCTAGAGGGAACTCATGGGAGCTCCTTGTTAAAATTCCATCAACAAGCTGAAGGGAGGGTTGGTGTGATTTCCTCCTCTTTGGGTGCCTGCCAGAGATTGATCCTCTGATGTAGTTTTATGAGCCACAAGGATAAAAGTAATCTCTTCACTCTTGGCATGAACCAGATTGTACCAACTATCACGTATTTTAAAGACATTTCCTGCAGGAGGATGCCACCAGGTGCTGTTGTGAGGTCTTTTCCCATCCCCACTTTCAGATCACCTCTTTGGTAGGCATTGAGGAAGCCATTTAGTTTAAAAAAGAAAGCAACTATGCAGATTCCCCAATATCTTTCCCCAAGAATGTACACTCCTGGCACACACAGATTCTCAAAAACTACAGAGGGAACACCCAGCCCCCGCTCCCCTAATAAAAATACAGGCAGCAAAATATTGGGCAACTGTCCACAAATCAGAGGAAATACTGCCAGGGCTGGCACATTCAACAGTCATGCATCTTATGTGGCAGCTACAGTGTAAGTGCGGTAGTCAGTATTCAGGCATGACAGTTACTGTGATGAGTTCACCACAGACAGATCATGGACTAATAATCAGCCATGTTTTCCCAATCCAGTGAGTCATGCCTACAGGACCTTGAAGCACATAAGCATGGCTGTTCACAACTGAACAATGTGTTGTGTTTTTACCAATTCACATGATTGTTGAATGTAAATTAAGGCTGCCGCTCCTTTCGGTAATCTGCCTTTTGGGTTTGTTAGATAGTAAAAAGCTCCACTGCAACAGTGGAATGTCTTAACTTTGCTGAGATTGGTATGGTACTGTACAAACCAAGTAATTGTATTTCCTGATCTCATACCTTTCCCCATTTGCCTTCTGTACATACCACAGTCACCTAGGAGCATGACTCAAACTCTGAAGTATCTAGTTACAACAGGGCACCAACCTTAATGATGTTCACTTGCTCCCTCTGTGACTCAATAATGGTGGTTTAATCCGTAACTGAGAGTGTCCTTGTGGATTTAAAGCCGGGTCTTTTAACATTGACGTTTATACCGTGTATAATATTAACGGGGGAAGACTCTTACAATTACCTGGGAATGTCGATGTTGCAAATGAGTGATTAACTGGCAAACAGAATTACTACAGCAGTTTTCCTATAGGATTTTTGTATGTATTTATTGCTTTTAAGTAGGATGTTTATGCAGCTCATTTTGTACAATATTGTTTTTTGCAAGATATATCACATTTTAAAATGCAGATGTGTTGGTTGACTAATATATATTAGTTCCATTTATTTGAAAATTTGCAAGGCCAAAAAAAATGCCCTTGTAGTTGTGAAATACTGTAGTAAACATTTTTGGTGATAACTCATCAGTGATGAGGTAACGTGCAATGAAATACAAATCCAAGACCTAGTTCTCATAGAACAAATCAGCCTATTTTTCCCCTTCTGTATTTTATGCTTGCAGTGTTAGGATTTGCTCACCAGTCAAGTAGGATATTAAAAAACACAGAATGTTAGCAGGATTAGCCAAATAAAAATGTGCTCACTAGGCTGAATTCACAACAAATCACAGCTAACTCAGGCTGTGGAAATTATAAAGATGATTCACAAGAGTGCTGGGATAGAAGGTGGGAACAGAAGCAGAGGAAACACTTCCTCACAGTATTTAACTTTCTTCCCCCTACAAGAATCTCAACACCCTCTTCCCTCTCTCTCTCTTTTTACTAAGCCTCTGTAGAAGAGCCACTCACTAGCTGGTGCATCCCCATGTCACTGGGTGTTGCATAGTAGGCTGTCTTTCTTTGACACCCCTTGCTGTTCTGGCCCTGGCTCCCTCTTTTTGTGACTCAGCTCTCCAGCTAGGCCACATTCAATCTCACCCCTTCCAGGGTATCAATGTCCCATACAACTCTAAAAATCAACGCAGTGTCTTCTACCCATCCTAAGTTCCTCTGCAGTCCCACTCTTCTTTCAGTTTCCCAGGCTTCCCCCAGAATCTCCCAACCAAATATAGAAAACCCCTGACAAACCAAACTCAACTACAGCAACCATTGCCCATCTGGGCTTGAGTTTTCAATCCCACTGGGTTCCGCCAGCTCTCTATTCCTTTTGGAGAGACAAACACACAGAGCTATTTCCTTGGAATCTTTCCCCTTTCCCACGGCCAACCACCATGGCTACCTCCCCTCCTACAGCCTCCCTACAGTTCCTGTCTGGGAGTGAGGGAACTCTCACTCTCTTTTTCCTGGGCTTCTCTGTCCTGGGCCCCTCTCCTAGACCATTCCCTGTACCTTTCACTTCCTTCCTTAATGAAGAAGACCCAACTGTTCCCTAGCTGTGTCTTATAACAAATTAAATCGACACAATCTTCAGGTGCAGCAAGATGGGCCAACTGAACTCTCAGACTCCTGTCAATCCTTTGTTCACCTGTATGGATTTAAACATCCCTTCCAGGGCCCAAGCATAATTTTTTTGGGTACAAACTTGTAACACCTACCCCCCTCCCACACACACACCACAATCCCTCATCCCATACATACATTCTCATGAGCCATGAAAAACGTTTTCATGGTAATGGGGGTTGCAGCCTGAGCCGGGCCGCCCAGATGTAAAATGAAACCTGGGTTTGAAAGTGGAGCTTGGCAAAATGTTTTGACCAATACCTTTATTGAAGTGAAAAAGAATGCAGATTGAGCAACAGTGGTGTTGGTATTGATTTAATCAAATGTTTTCTGGTGAAAACAAGACAACTTTTTTTTTTTTAATAGAAATATTTCAATTTATATTTCATTTTGACTTTTTACAAATAAGACTTCAATCTTTTGATTCAAAATTACTCTTTGTTTGATTTCCTTTAATGTTATTTAAAAAATTTAAATATTACAAAATTCTTGAAATAAGAAAGAACATTTTATTTTGGCTCAAACAATATATATATTGTTTTTACTTTTCACTTACCTAGTTTTTTTACATTTATTTTTTCAGTTGTTTTCTCAACCTGAAATGAGATTCTTCTTCCAATTTTTTGGACTTGCCAGGAACTGAAAAAATCTGTTATTTGCCACGCTCCCGTTTAAAGTTTGTCCAGGTGATTTTTCCTAGAATACATATATGATTCACAAACCCTTTCATAAATCCCTAGTGCTGGGTTTGTTAGAGGGTGGTTTTTGTTTTTTGTTTTTAATGTGAAATTCCTGGGCCCTCTTTTGTGTGCAGATGGTGTTAGGAACCCAAGAGAGGGAACCCAAGCTGACTCGCAGCTGCCTGAATTGCTAGAGCAATCACAACTTCCTTCCCAGTCACTGGCCAGCTGCCTGCTGATGAGCTGTTTCACCATTGTGTTGCCAAATTCATCCTCAAGCTGTAAAGAGGCTAGGTCAGTGGAGGATCCAGCTGAGTAGCTGGCACATTGGTTCCAGAAGAAGATGGGACATGTTCTCAACAAGGGCAGCATCCTGGGAATGGAGACTAAAGCCAATATATGGTGGTCCAGCGTCCCCCATCCCTCAGAAGTGCAGCTGCCCCCTGTGACTGACTGTGGATGGGAAGGAATGAGAAGAGGCACCTCTGAATTATAAAATGCTTAATTCTTTACCCTTAACTCTGACTTTCCTGGCTCCTTTTCATTTTTCAGTTCTTCGCTTACTGCAATGTGTGGTGGTGGTTTTTTTGTTTTGCTTTTTGTCAAAGTAACAGCTATCACTTTATAATCTTAACTGCATCCGAAAGCATCTCTATCGGAGAATGTCCTTTAAATGATTTCTTTGAAGAAATGTAAGAACTTGCTATAGATCTTTCTGGTGAAGAGAGACTATGTATTACTCTGAATATAAATGTGATCAAAACAAACACATGCAATTCAATGAAATACTAGAAATCAGTATTTGAAATGAAATACTGCCCTGGAAGAGACTGGGATCTAACTGACCCACAGCAGGTCAGCACTCAGGAGTTTTTAAATCTGCTAGTACAGCTATACACCAGTGTTGTTTACAAATACTGCAACGTCCCTGACCTTGTTGGTCAAGTTAGAAAACATTTATGCTGTGAACAACAGGTAAAGTTTATAAGCTCCATGGGAGACAATAAACCATTCTCATTAACTCTACCACAAGGTCTCATGTGGAACTCAAAGTCAGCAGAAAGGTCACATGCAGGTCTGATGAAGTCAGCAGCAAAGGATCTTGTAATATCTACATCTGAGTTCAATCACACCTAGACCGTGTCTCCTGGGCCAGCTCCTCCCTCTCCTTCTTACATCAAAGCTCAGTGAATTCTCAAACCCTGTCTTCTGGCAAAGCTCCATCATCTACTGACAAAGGCTTGCAACAACGCATAGTCAGCAAACCCTTGAAGACCACCTGACTAAACTACCTCTCAAAATGCTCATCTGACCATAGCACCATGACACCAGTTCCAGCCACTTACACGTACTACTTCATAAGCAGTCCCTGCTCTCATAACAACAGCTTGGGCTCTCCTGCACTGAAATAACAGCCCTTCACGGTGGTTTGTTTTTTTTTATCTGCAAGATTGAATTCCCCTTACTCCTGAATGCCTATTGTAAGGCTATGTACCCCATTTCCAACTGCCAACACATACTGTGCATCTGTTTAACTGTCCCTCTTTCCTTGCAGTGAATAAAATAATGAATAATAATAATAAAATGTATTGTATTTTGTATTACCTACCACAGGATAAAGGCAGGAGGCCAGACCCATACCTGGTTCTAGCTCTTATGACTGCTATGGAGACTGGACAGTTGATTAGCATTCCATAGCACCCCTAATCAAGGAAAGGCAGCCTGTGAGGTCATAGTGCACTCTGTGTCCTCAAAGTTTAGGCCTACTTCCCCATAGTGAAAATCCATCCCATAGATCCAATCTCTCCCCCCCCCCCCATTCTCCAATTGTGCAGCAGCCCTTCAACCTCCTCCTTTACTCTTCTCCCTCTCCTGTTGGCTTAGGCAATCCCACCAGTCTTCACTTAATCTAAGTCCCCCAGTACTCACTCTATATTTGGACATAATTCCTATTTAGTTAAGTGGGATTCCGGAAGGAGTAAGGTGTGAAAAATTTGACCTGAAGATTGACATATACCTACCATATATATCTTATGAGGTGCCAAAATTTGGTACAAAACAAACTATACAGCAGCCTTTACCACAGCTTTTCATTGTTTGAAATTCTTTATATTTTGCTTTCACGGCCATATTATAATTATTATATATTATTATTATAGTATAAAAATACTTAAATATCAGGTGATTTTCCAAAAATAATAATTGTGTTAGACACTTAAAATGGTTACATCATGTAGGCTGACCTCAAAAGTGAACTGCAATAGAAGTGTTATTTGATTTGTAACCCTTCTGCCAGGTGGCGTTGGCAGCAATAAGGGCCAGGTTCAATTAGACGGGATTCTTTTTGACAATATAACATATAACTAGGTCGAGCCCCCACCCAGTAATCTGGGAAAATTACACACTACCTCCAGGCTCTCAAAGAAGCAATACTTCCCCTCTCGCAGGCACTGAGTTTGTTATGGAAAAAAACCCAGCACTAAATTGGGAAAACACCACAAGCATGATTAAAAAACACATGACCATGAGCAAAATACCTATCCTAGAGGATATTCAACAGTGCCCTTTTGCTCAGTCTCTCACCTTGTGGTGTGAAAGTCCAATAAACAAATGTCCCTTTAACACGCCACTCCCCTTTCCTTCCTGCTCACCCCACTCACAGTTGTTGTCCTTGGTCAGCAATGACCCGGGGTTAGAGATGCATTCGTATGAGTTCATCTCCCACCCCAAGAGGGAGGCATCGAGCAACATCTCAGCTGCTGCCGCCACACTGTTCACTCTGCGTTTTGGCCCACTGCTACCAGCCACTCCACCGTCTCAATCCACTGCCAGTTCCTCAACCATTGTTCACTCTGCCACCTGCGGCTCTGCTGTTGTTCCCTCTGCCACTGGCTGCTCTGTCATCAGCCACTCCACCCTCATTCACTCCGCCGCTGGCTGCTCCATCATCATTCACTCCACCGCTGCCCTCCCTACTACAGTCTCTGGGATATCTAGAGGTCCCATTCAGTGATTTCAGCTGTTGCAGGGGAGGGAGAGACTCACTGCTAATCAGTGATTTCAGCTCTAGTGATCCACAACAAAAGACTCAATTGAGTCTCATCAGCTCTGTCATTACACAATGGAGAAGGGTGTGTGTGTGTCAAATGGTGTCCTTAGGCAGAACTCACAATACCAGCTAGAAACACCTATCACCACCCTCTGTCATCGCCACTAGGCTTTGGCACCCCTACCCTGCTTAGTGAGCACAGTTCAGTTGAGGGTGAAACCTTCAGTCAGGGCAAGCCAAGCATAGTTCTGATCCCCTTGATTCACACAACAGGGATAACAACACTGTATTACACCTGTACCCAATAACAAAGTGACTTGCAATCCAACTCCAGCCAAAAGTGATCCTTTGGGCAAAGCAGTTCCATCATGCTGCGCACCTAGTCAGAGTGGCTGTGTGTATACAGACAAGGTCTTATCCCCCAGCTCATCACTAGATGTCCGGACAGAGCTCATTTAGACACCGCTTACAGATTAAAATTTTTATAGCTTTCAGCATTATTACTAGTAAAAAACTGATCCAAGAACTGATTGAAGGATTTTTTGTGTGTGCTTGTTTAAAATTAAAAGTGCCTTATAATCAAAAAATATAAGAGAAAGGTTAATTCTCCACTGGACCCGTTGTGCTTTCTCAGAATGCTAACCATGCTGCCATAACCAATACCGATGGTCCCCAGGCCCACCAGTGGGCAGCGATAAGAGGGGCAATTGCCCAAGGGCCCAGTGCTTGAAAAGGGCCTAGGCTGATGGGAGAATAGATACATATCCTCCTCTCCTCCACACCTTCTCCTTCCCCCGAGGCCCCTGCCGCTTGTGCTCTCCACCCATTCCCTGAGCCGAGGTTATTTATTATGCACCATGCAGGTTCCCGGGCAGCTGAAGAGGTAGTATCTGCTACTCAGCTTCCCAGGTTCATCAGTAATCTCCCTGGGGAGTCCAAGGGACCCTGGGAAGCTGAGCAGCAGATACCGGCTCCTCAGCTGCTCAGGAACCTGCATGGCACATAATAAATAAGTACAAACTTTCAGAGGAAGTCCACTCAGACCTTAGCCATCCCTTTTTAGGGGGGCCATTGACTGTTCTGCCCTGGGGCTTGGAATTGCTGTCATGGTCCTGATGGTCCCAATCCTGTTCCTGGTACTGGGAGCAGGATTAGTCCTATACTTAGCCAACAATGCAGTTCACATCTTGTATGTTTATGTCTATTCACCACTGTAAACAGTTTTGCAATAAATAAATAAACAAACAAAGAAACACATTTTCTTTATCCATTTCCTCCCTCTCTTTTTTCCAACAGAGAAGACTGACAAATATTTGAAAAAAATAAGGAGATTCACACAAGAACTGGGATAAAGTTATACAATGTCATTGTGATGTCTACGTTGTTATATGCTTCTGAAACTTGGCAAATGTTAGAAGCCTACAACAGGAAACTTAATACATTCCATCAGAGATGCATGCATAGAATGCTAAGTGTCTGCTGGTGAGGTAAAGTAACTAATGCTGATGTATTACACAAGACTGGCCAATAGGCTGTAGAGGAAGAAGGCAGATGTACTTTTTAAATGTAGTATGGATGTAAACCAATGTGTATTTCTAGACGAGCCCTCTTTTTTGGATACCACTTGGTGGAATACTGAAAAGAGGAGGACAACAAGTGACACATAAGAAAACCATTAAGAAAGATGTCACTATCATGGAAGCAGATTTTAATGGAGTAAGAAATGTGGCACTAGACTGATAGAAATGTAAACACAGGGTTGAGGTGGAAACACTGGGTTGCCTCATGAATCACAAGGCATGAAAGTATCTAATAATAATAATTTTCTTCAAAAGACTAGTTACACCCATAAATTGTCCTTGCTAACTGTAGAAAATGTAAAATGTTATGACTGTCTGCACTAATCATGTCAAATGCTAAATTCTGTTTTATGAGGAAACCTGGTGCAATGTATTCCACTGTTTTAACTGTGATGCCATTTTGACCCAAATTATAACTAAATGCATTATTGCATTGCACTGCACTGCTGGATAGAGTAGGCCATAGTCATTCTCTTTTCATACCGTATATGAAAGTGCCTGAAAAAAATGTATCATTTCAGCCAAAATGACTTTTTGTCTTTGCCTCTAGTAGGGGATTACTACTATAATCAATGTAATGTGGTCCCTCAGTGGATAACTGTTTATTTAAAAAAACAACTGTAATTTGAAAATGAAATATTGTCACTGGAGACATATATAAACTTTGATGTAAACAATGATAACTACATGGTTTTCAACAACAGTAGCATGCACATTAATCTCATCATGTGCTTTTAAAATGGCAGTATATAGTCAAGCACTGTTATTTGCTGCACCTTTAAAAAACTATGTTGTAAAGAGAAGCAATAGTTAATGCCGACTGGATAGTTTTCTAGGTGTTTGGAACTAATACATTGCTTTTCAGTCTGAAAGCAATGCTGGATGTTTCTCTCTGATGGTTGGGGGATTCAGACCAACTAACAGATAAATTTGGTGAAGAATCTCATTCTAGTCATGCCCTCCTTTCCTAATTTCCCTTTTCACTGTTTTGTCTTCTTTGCCTGTTCCTCAGGGAACTGAGTGATTGATAGCCTAATTCAATGACTGTATTACAGCTGCCTCAACTTGGACTCTTTTCGTTATCATTAGCAGTTAGCCTATGGTTAAATTCACAGCTCACTGCTTGGTACAGCCCCTGAGATTTAAGGGTCTGGCCTTTAGAAAATATTTAACATAAAACTGAAATCTTGACATACTGAGAAATCAGTTCTCCGTAAGGCTTCTTTAATTAATCCAATGTACTGTACCATTGTTCTATATGAGACTGTGACATGGTGAACTGTTACTGAAATTCTCAGTATTTTTTCAAAGTACAGTAGATATGCATGAATATGTGAAAATATAAATTCAGTCTGTAACAATGATACAAGCCAAACTAAGTTTGCTTTCAGAGTAAAGATTTTTGTATTAATTTCAAGCTTGGAATGAAGTATTTGAAATCAACAGAAGGAGGAAATATTGCCATATTTTAATGCTTTATCCAAAAACTCATGCTTCACTTTTAATAGAAGATTAGTTTAGTTCTTCAATAGATAAATTGAATTAGTTTTTTTAAAACTTTGATTAAGAAAAACATGTTATATTTATTAAGTGGTTTTGTCTCTGTAAATATACTAGAAAATATTAAAAGTGGAAAGAAAAAGATGCTTAGTTGTCTGACCTTATCTGCAGAATAATACTTATTTTTAAAATAGCTATGGAAAGGATGTAGACCTTGATCGACGTTGTAAACCTTTGCCCTAGTTCCAGTCAGTCGATGAGTTGCAAGCTTCTATGAAAATGGCAGCTGAGTCCCAGATGAAAAATTATGCATCTCATAAACTGCTATTCTGCTGAAATGTCAAGCTACTGCAGGTCTGTACCTCAAACTCAGCACTTGGCATTTCCTTCTGTCTGCTTTGTTGCCATGAAGCAAACATGAACAGTGAGGATTTGTGTAGGGCAGGTACCAGGCGAGCTCACTGTCAAAAATCTATTATTAGGGCTCTGATCTCTTTCGCACAGACCAGTGACGGCAGTACACTGAAAGAAATCAGGCTGCAGCAAAGACATAATGGAAAAAAGAGAATTCTTTGTGAATCTGTATGTAATATATGTAAATGAGACTTTAATGGCTGAGCTACACTTAACAGAAATAATAACCCCAAATTAAACCTGTAATATATATTTATTCTGTACTCCTATTCTACACTGTTCTCTAAATATATTTTAAAATATACTCTTGAATGTGTTTTATTTATGCTAACCTAAGTGCATGTATGTATATTATTTATTTCCAGTGATAGACAGATTTCCATTAATATCTATTGATCAAAATCAGCACCATGCAGTCACTGAGAAATTACGAAAGTGAAAGCTCGTTTTTTTTCAGATTTTATTTTAATGATGTGTCATTGACTTAAAATAAAAAATAGCACTTATTACTATACCTTCAACTTTCTCCCCTTCAATTGGATTTATACATGTAAATAGATTAGAATATATGTTCCTATTAATAATGCCAATTATTTCATAGAATGTGTAACACCCTCTGTTTCTTTAAAAGACACAATTGCTGTATGACAGTGTTTTTCATAAAAAAGAGAAAATTCCACTAAATTACTTGAAAGGTAACTAAAATTAACTACCCTTGCTGAATTGTAACAATTATAAGTTCTCACGTCTAATAACTAAACCTACCATAGATACGTTTCTTCCAAGATTTCTTGATGGGCAGCCTTAGTTCTTATGAGAAAAAAATTACTGTAAAGGTGCTCCAACGCTATAATTTTCTCATTGTCCCTTGCACGATAAGGTATTTTTCATCGAACACAAATAAACATACATTTTAGTACACTATATTATATTCACATAAAACATTATAGTAACCTTTATAAAATACTGTAGTGTTCTACAGTAATGGCCCAAAGCAATAGCACTATTATAAGATGTGTTTGGGCCATTACTGTAGAATACTGTCAGAATTATTATCACACTAACATTAAGGAGTACATATTTGGCACATTGTGTAGGGATTTAGCTTTGTAACTACTTTTAACGGAAGTATTTCCTGAAGTCCAGAGCATGGTGTTTTAAATTTATCCCTAAGGACCTGGCATGAAGGGGGCTGGAGGGGGAAGCCAGGGAACTCAAAAGTTAATTCTTAACCCACTCCATATTGCCTATAATAGGTATGCTGTACTTTTATAAAGTGGTAGATTTACAAAACATATCTGGATTAGGTCAACAGAATGTGAAATCTAATGACAAAATTTCAAATTTTTTTTAGTTTAAAGTTAAGTTTAAAAAGAAAAACACCCAACACCTCAGTGAGAGACCTTGCAGCTTATTCTAGTACCTATAAAACACGCAATTTTCACATTATTCAATATTTACATAGTAGGCTGCAGCATCTTTTTCAGAGCCAGCCGTAACTATTTCTTGTGCAAATACACATAATTACTACTAACTTTAAAAAAAAAAAATTAATATTGCACATGTACAGGAAGCACAAACAGTGAAATGCTTAAAAAATGCCTTAGAGAAGCAAACTATAGTCCTGATCCTGCAAGGACACATGCTCATCTTAATGCATGAGAGTAGTTCCATTGTTTAACTGCTTGCAGGATCAAGACCTAGATCTCAGTATTGTTCCCTCATAGGAAAAACTCCCCTCCACTAAACATAGGCAGCTCTGACCAGTACAGTTGCACTGTGTTAGGGACCCCAGGGTCCTCACTTAAGGAAGCGGACAAATACATGGATCCACCAAATATTATTCTTTCTCTATAAAGGAGACGCATGAGACAATGGGAATACTGCAGACTTAGGGTAGTGTTGTGGTTGCATAGTAGCAATGGTGTTTTGCTGCAGCCTGGGGGGACAGATTCTTTCCCCTGGAACTCCACAGATCTCTCCAGCATGCAGCCCAGTTACTGTATTTCATCTGTGAGCTGGGTTTAGGAGTAGTATCCAGTGTCAAAGTAATCAAATTAATAATATAGTACAATGGGAGAAACAACAATGCTTACCGAAGTTCAGAAATTTAAAGCAGGTTAAATAACACTTAAAACAGGACACTATTTTCCAATTCAGCACCTGAATTAACACTGAATATAAGAACTCCAATTTGAATTGTATTTTCAGAGGAACGTTATTAAACTGCTGTCTCTGGAAACAAATTTCAAAAGATGACAGAAGCACATCTCTGAGACTACCCTGTAATTCCAGGGAGTGAATTCTATAAACAGCTGTTTTGATTGGCCCTTTTATTCCTTTTAAAGAAATCAAAGGAAAATATTTTCCACACCCTAATTCTTTAATGGGGATTTAAAAATATAGTTTCTTTCAAATGGGATCTTTCCCGTGAAAGGAAGGGTAATTAGAGCCCTTCCAGATGCAGTCACTTCTGTAAAAGGAAGAGAAAGGAAGAGATATCCAAGTGGGAGCAGTTCATAAAAGAAGCTTCTGTAGTTAATACCAGGGTCAGGGCACATCCTTAATCCTCTATATAGGAAGTCCATTTCTTGGGAAAGGCTTGAACTGGAAAAGTCAGGCTACATATGGATAAGGGCATTGACAGATTTTACCATTCACCCTGTAATGTAGGCTTTTATTAAACTCACTATATTACACTTGGAATGTATACTCTGTATAAAATGTATAATTTAGAGCTAATTCCATTGGAATAATGTATTCCATTCAGTAATGTAAGAATAGTAAAACAACAGAGAATGGCATGATGCCCATGCTTAGAACAACTTCTGTACTAACACAGAAAAAACTACTGGACATATTATATTACGCTGTACATCCCTGTTGAGGGGGAACCCTCCGTTTCCATAAGCCCATTTCAAACTAGACTAAACAAAACACAGAGCAATCTACTGCAGGGGCTAACCCTGCATTGGCAGAGAGATAATCTAGATTACCACAAGGTAGGATCTTTTCATCTCTAATATCTAGGATCTACACAGCTTCTCCAGAACTATAGTGTACATTCCACTGTGCTTGGGACTTTCTAAAAAGGCAGTAACCACACAAGTATTTTCCTTTTTAAATCTTGTAAAGAAAAGGGACCAAATTCACCAATGACTCTGCCTTACATCAAAGATAAATTTTAGCCCAAAAATATGATCTGATGTTTCCTTCTACTTTTGGAAGAGCAAGAAAAATCTATATGGCTGCATAGAATGTAAAAGAAAATAATATAAACCAAGCCTATAGGCATGTAAGTGGTCTTATCTCCATTTAACAGACAGGGAAACTAAAGCATGGAAAGGTCAAGTGTCTTGCTTTGGGCCACACAACAGGACCGTGGTGAAGCTCCTAGGAATAGAACTCAAGACGTCTGCATCCCAGTTTCTTGCTCTAACAACTAGACACACTCCCTCTGTTGTTTGTGTTCCTATTAAGAAAGTTGGTTAGCTCTCTTTTGAATTATTTTAGCACTTTCATATATTTGTATATCATTAGGCCCTGGTCCTGCAATTCACAGATATAACGCTATGTCTATACAGAAGCCTTCTGATTTTATTGGGGCTCCATGGCATTCCTGCATACAGTAAGTTGGATGACTGGGGCCTCACTGATGTTATTTATAGTCCAGGGAACTTTATTGATTTGTCTGTAGAGGTGCACTCTCAAAGCATACCCACAGAGCCTGGGCTGAGTGCTTTATTTTTTTTTTAAATAAAGACACTGAGGTTGGTTCTATAAGTGTAAGACTGCATCCCACACCACTCATCTTCTATTTCTTTTAATATGTGTGTAGCTTCAGAAAGAAAAAAACTTGTTTTGTTTGTGTTTTTAAGCTCAAAACCCAAGCCTCTCCCTGGCTGGGATCTGTTATGATACCAAAAGTGAATTTTTACAGCAGAATTATAAATCATGAAAATATGGAAATGCTGAGAAGCTCTTAGGTACAGCTGAGCATTCAGGTGCTGCTATAATTTACACTATATACATGTTTTAAAATTTGTGACATAAAGGACATACTTTTCATAACGCAGTAATTTTATGGTTTTATTAGATTGACTTATGGTAGGAAGGAATATTCAGAAATTGCAGCTTAAATGAGAAAATGGGAATAGTGTTAGTTATATAAAATACTACTGCAATAGTTCTTATATTAATTTTTAATGCACAGCACCCACTGTGACCTCCTTTATTCTTTTGCTGTCAACATGGCAGCCTCGAAAAATTGAAATGAGCTGACAGAAAGCCTAGTGAGTACTACAACCCTAACATTGTGTATCTGCTCTCTCTCTCCTGCATCTTCCATTCTGCATATCAATAATATTTTAATGCTTTGTTTGACAGTCTCTATGAAATAATCATTATGCAATAAGCAGATTTTTTTTTTTTAATCTTTGTACTGTAGTATGGTGGTGTCCCTTGAAAACTTCTGGATGTTATTTAGATATCTGACGCAGCAAGGCTATTTACCACTGTACATGATTAGTACACATTAAAGTCAATTTTAAAAAAACAACAACCTATTGTCTTTGCCGCTTTCTCTATGTTCTCAAAGTATAATACAACTGCATGAAATGAAGCATTTTTTGTCTGTCCAATCTCCTCCAAATAATTTTTTTGGACTGATTCAACAGTGCTTTTCTTGAACAGTGGGATGCTATTACATTATGTATATTTACCACTTTCTCTATCACTATGGAGACTAATCTTCATACCAGTACAGTCAAGAAGCTCACAGCATTGTCTTTGCAGGACCCAGCTCATGTTGTCACAGCGACAGCGTGCACAGGGTCAAAAGATTAATATATTAGTGAGTCTAGGTACTGAATTGGAGTATAAAACTTTTTATTGCTGATTTTAAAATCAAATCCTGAATCATTACACATAAATATTGTATACACAAGTGTTAAAAAGGAACAGGATATATAAATATGCATATATTTACTAAATGTGATATATTGTTTTTTCATGATGGAAAAAAAAGAAAAGGATTTATCATCAGCAGGTGGATTTCAGTGTGGTAGGAGAAAGGTTCAGCCTACGATACACATACTGCAATTGGAATGTTTATATTTTCCCCTTACAATGCCCTTTCATTAGCCTCTGTCTAACATGTGGCCTGACAATTGTGACAGAATGAAAAATTCTAAGAAAACTGTGGGTCACAAGAGAAGAGATTTTCCTCCCTTTCTAGTGACCTTATCGCAGTGTTTTACCATTAAGGAAAGGGCAACACAAGAGTCTTCACACTCAATCTGTTCCATCTGTCATGACTATTAGAAACATTGACCGTCAGTGAGCTTTAAGAACGCAGCACTACTGCAAACATGATATTCTAGTCCACTACAAGGACCTCCTGATGTTTTGTCAGCCTCCAAGGAAGCATTATGGATCAAAAAGGCAACACTTACCAGACACGCCACCATATGTGGTCTTCTTTTCTCCACCAACTGCAGGCCAAGGTGTGCAGTCTGCTTTCAGTCCCATCAGTCCTGACACAGTGTTAGTGGCAGTAACACCATCTGCACCACCTGTGAAATGAAACATTCATTTTCTGTTTAATACCTTGTACAAGTACAACAGAGGAAAATAAATATAGAAATAGTAAACTTGTTAGATATTTAGGCCCAGATCCTCATCTGAGGCCAAAGAACAGAGTGCAAATCAGTAGGGGGTATGAAAGGGGGCTTTAAAACTAATCCTGGGCTGGCTAGGTATTGAGCTAATCCCCTAGTATAAGTAAGACCAGCCTGAAGGAAACTTGCATCAGTTGCAAGGATCTTAAGGGGCTGATAAGCAAAGGGACTCCTAAGGCAGATCGCTCTTCTCCTAGGCTATGCTCCTTAAGCTGGGTGAGAGAAAATATTTGCCATACTAGCTCTACAGCACTGGAGACCCGAGTCTGGAAAATCTAACAAGCAGAGTCCGTTGGCCCACACATGCGCAGTAATTCATCTCATGCTCCCGATTGAGGGCATAAGAGGAAATGTGGGCCAATGCCTCTTTAGTTCCTCCTCTTACCACAAATCCAGAAGGATTTGAAGCAGAGGGGATGGAGGGCAGTTAGTGGAATACAGATAGACTCCACACAACTCGAAGAACTTCTAGTTAGAGATAAGCAAGCTCCATTTCTTCTTTGAGTGCTGGTTCCTACATGTGTTCCACAACTGGGTGATAGACAAGGAGTATTCAGACTAAAGGGGGGTGCGAGGATGCTGGTGAGGAAGATGCTTTTAGTACTGCAGTCCCACAGCTGCATCCCCAGTGGAGGTTTGAACTAGCACATAATGTTCAGTGAGAGTATGAATGGAACTCCAGGTAGCCACCTGCCTATGTCCAGCAATGGTAATTCGTGCAGTGGTGCTGTCCAGGCAGTTATGCTCTGATGGAATGTGCCTCTGCTTCGCCAAGTGGAGGGATATGAGATAATTGGTAGTACGTGATGATGCACCTAGAAAGCCATTTAGAGATCCTCTGAGAGGATATAGCATGTCCTCACAACCTCTCTATTATAGAGAGAAATACACAAGAAGAATTTCTGATAGATTTGGTCCTCTGCAGGTAAAATGCTAAGGGAATGGAGCTTCCTCTTTTTAACAAAGGCACAGGGTTTCAGGAAGAAAACAAGTAAGCGAATAGATTAGTTGACACAAAATTCTGAAATAATCTTGGGGAGGAATTTAGGATGCAATCGAAGAAAGACTTTTTCCTTGTGAAAAACAGCATATGGTGAGTCTGCTATGAGGGCTCTTGCCCACCCATCTGGCCGAGGAAAGAAGAATGAGACCACTAAGAATCAGACCTTCATAGGTCAGACATGAAGCATGTCACCAAGGGTTCAAGTGGTGGGTGCTGGTAGTACGAGGTGGTGGTCCCAGTGAGATGTAGGTTTGATGGTGGTGGAAACACACTGATCACAGCAAGATGTCCTGCAGTGAGCCAATGGAAAGACCTAAGTTCTTTGAAAACTGAAGGTAATCCAAAATTAATGGGATTCCTGAAGACTTTTGAGACTGTTGCCTGCCTGCCTACTCTGAGCCCACATAGAAAAATAGTTTCATGTAGATAGGTAGCAGGTTCTAGTCGAGATGTTTCTACTTTGAGTATAGATAGCTTGGATGGATGCCAAGCATTCTAGTACCCATCCAAACAACAGGCTGTGAGGTGCAGTGGGTCTGGATTGGGGTGTCTGATTCTTCCCCCTTCCTGAGTAAACTGATCTGGGAAGGGGTGGATCCTCAGAGAAGGATGAATTGACATCCTCAGAGCTCCATGAATCCAAACTGCCTGGACCAGTGGAGAGCTAGGAGGATCACCCTGTCCTGGTGGATCTTTCTCAAGATCTATGGTAATAGGGGTATAGGAGGGAAGGCATGTATGATATCGCTCGACCATAATAACAGAAGAGCATTGCCCTGGGAGCCGTGACCCATAGCTCCTCTGGAGTGGTACAAGGGAAGTGTTCATTTGGGAGGTGAAGAAATCCCACCGAGTTGTTCCCCACAAAGTGAATATCTCACTCAGGGTAGAGTTGTGTATCACCCACTTGTGATCTGCAAAGAAGTGTCAGTTCAGGTTGTATGCTAAGGAGTTTTGGGCACTAGAAGGTAAGTGGCTCAGTTAGTGATGTGGTTTCCGATGCACCAGTTCCAAAGCCTGACTGCTTCTAAGCAAAAGGGAATAGTTTCAGTAGACTGATGTGCAGTCCAGCTTCATGCGGGATCCAAGTATCTTGTACAGTGTGACTGTGCAGGTGAGCACCCCAAACCATAAGGGATGATCTCTTATGATGGTGACTGTGTGGGCAAGAGGTGGCAAAGAGGACACCCACTCTTACTCGATCCTGATTCAACCAACCAGTAAGAAAGGTGATAACTCTGGTGGGAACAAATCTGCGATGATGCGATCCCTTTCTGGTGAGTAGACCAATCACAGCCAGGCTTGTAGGCAGAGAAGATGAAGCCTAGTAAATGGCGTCACATATGTGTATAATGTCAGACTCACCTACCAGAAGTCAATCTTCGAAAAACAGGAAAACTGTATAGCCCTGACATCTCATTTGGGCTGTCATTAAGAGAAAACTTTCCTGAATACGCTGAGTGCTGTCATCTCTTAAAAGAGGAGGACTCTGAATAGAAATGCTCCTGACCCACTGGAAACTGAAGGACGGGTGAATATCTATATGGAAATAAGCATGTTTCATGTTGAGAGCTACAAACCACATCCCCTCTTGTTGGGAAGGGATTATTGATGCTAGTATAACCATCCCGAACTTTGACTTTTCAATAAAAATGTTCAGTTGTGAAAGATCCAGTGCCTTTACTCTCAAGGGAAGCCTGGGAAGAAGAGTAGTGGTCTTGGCAGCTATAGGCTCTGGTCTTGAACTCCTGATCGGAGGGACGCTGCTCTTCTGATGGGGCTGATGTACAGGCGCATCTCCCTGACTCGGATCAGAGTGAGGCCTCATAGCCTTCTCCGTAAGGTGTTTTTTCCACCATAAACTCATGAGCTTAGATTAAGAAGAGTGACAAAAGCTGCACTTTGCAGCAATACTCGTGCCTCCAAACAGTAGAGACAGCGTTGGTGTGCTTGTCACTCACCGAAAAGGAGCAGGGGGAAGAGAGACAGTTCTTGAATCTTGGGACTCCAGGCATAGTCCCAGACTGTGGGGAGTCCCTGGTACAGAGAACAAAAACGATCTATACTAATTATACTAAGAACTCTAACTATGACAGTATGAACTATAAGCTATTTACAAATTTATTTGCAATAAAACCTGGAGAAACCTGTGGACACAAGAATTCCAACTCAGGCCATGCTGCTGTAGCAAGGAACTGGAGAGGTGTCGGCTCACACTGAAGCCCGAGGTGAACTACTGCACATATGTGGACCAAAGGACACCGCTTGCTAGAATTTCTGGACTCAGGCGCATGGCATGCAAGCGCACCCACATGTGGAATACACATAGAGACCAGCACTTAAAGAAACCATTAAGGTTGCACAAAGAGTGATGCAGTGAAACTATTAATTGGGCCTAACTAACTGAATTTCCTATCTTTTTGAACAAATTGTATTTACCAGAATGGAGCATTCTGATAACTGAAAAAATGGATATAAAAACACCCTAAAATTTGATCTTATCCCAAAATGCTACATATTGGTAAATAAAATTTGGCTATATTATATATATAAAATTATGATTATAGATATCCCCAACTGGTCTACTTTCCAGATAGATAGATAGATGCTTACTGTACAGAATTCACTTTATATGTTAATAAACAAGACTACACAGAGAGCAAAATCATATAGACAACCTTTAAAAGCAAACGCTATGCTTACTCTAAATATTTTAAGCCATCTGTTTTCATACTGGCTTTTATTAATATTTGTTACTACTTTGAGCAATAAAGTTGCAAATCTCTATAACTGTATAGTACATGCATTTGGGTTTGTTACCTTCTTGGGCAGCCACTGCAATTTTCACAATATCAGTGACATTTGGGGTCAGCTTGGCAAAGAAAGGAATCTGAACAGCTTGTCTAACCCAACGGCAGATGTTACGGACTAGCTCTGGATTCTGTTCAAATAGGGCAGATAAATATAGGACATAATTAAAAGTAATATGATCAAAATGTATAGAAGTGCAATAGCAAAACTTTCTGACAATCTGCTGGACTGTGGTTTTCTGAAATTATGCTTCACAAATGCACCTTGTCTCATTAGTTAACTTAGGCTAACAGAGAAGAAGTGAACTGCAAATCAATTACAGAAGAGTTGGATCACATAAAACAAAGAAAAAGAAATCTTTACCAAGAGACAAAGATAGCATAAAATGTTCAATTGTCAGTGGGATAAAAGAAAACTTCAGGCAACAAGGAATTTATTTAATGCATTATTATAAAGATTATCTTTTTGCTATATAGTGTCCCATTCCATGTAAAATATACTGTAAATAATCACTGTAATATGAAATAACATCATCCTGAACCTATCAGCACCTATGGATTTCACATTTCTACACACTCCATTAATTCAGAATATAGATAAGAATGGCAAAAAGTTTAATGAAAAATCAAAATCTTTTCTTTCAAAACTAGAAATAGAAATCTTCAGGTTTTGGCTTCTTATGATTGCCAGGCTCAATTCAGTAGTGGTAGTGTTGATTCTGGTCTACTCTATGCAGTAAGTGTGGGTGGGTTTTTGGCTTATTTGGTTTTTAAATATAACATTTAGTGCAAGCTTTTTCCCCCTGACATTAACTGATAATGCTTTTTAATAAGTTACCCTAAAATCTGCAAGTCATAATTGACTTTGCTAATCTGATCTAGATAAATTAGTGTTTTCAGAAAAACTAAAAGGTGCTGTTACAAGATGCAGTATAAACTTGTTACCTTTGGATAGTCTAATTGCAACCCTGGCTATTGTTAACATCTACTAATTCTTTATTTTTAGCACAGATAATTAATTCTGCCATATATAAAAAGATTCTTCTCATTTGGATATTAATGGGAATAGTCAGATATGCTACACTGTCATTGCTATGAAAATATAATGTGCTTAAGCTGAGGCTATGTTCTAAAGTTCAGTTGATTTTGAAGATGTCAGTTTAACAAATCTTGGCCTCATGCATAGGAAAAATTTGCCACTGCTTTTTTCAGTTCTTGAACAATTAAAAGTAAACATTAAAACAATATATACAGTGTATCTACACAGCATACAATGCATTTTCATGAACAAAAAAATCCTGAGACTTAGCTCTACAAATTCCAACTAATAAAAGTGGTGATTTACCCTGAACATGCAACTTTCATGCAATATTTATAACAGCTGCATTGGATTATGAAAGCAGTTGCATTTTTGTGACTTTCATTTCTCAGTTATGAATTTCCTTGGGTCCAGTGAAGAAATGAGAGAACGTCTAGAAGATTTGAATTGTGCATCTTTTATATTAATTCTTTCCCTTAGACATTCTGACAATAATGTAAAAGATGTTTGCACTATATAATTCATAATGATGGCCTATTAATGCTTGCCATCCCTCCATAAAAGTATTGTATCACTCTAACACACTTAAGCTTTTAAACATATATCAGTTCTTTTAATCTACCTTGAACAGATCATTATATCTATGTTTACCTCATTAAAATTTGCTGATGTGTTTTTTTGTAATAAATATTCATGTCACCTTCTTTTGGTTAACCTGGGATTTTTAGAAAGTTCTAAATAAGAACAGTTACATGCTACTCCTATGTCTAGATTTAGATGTTGGAATTTGAATTATTTCTATTAGATCCACAGAATTAAACATCCACCCTACATGGTCTGATTGATGTATTTTAATGGCATTTATTAAATACTCAGATTCCAGAATCTAAACTTTCATTTAAAAAAAATTAAAAGGGAGATTTCAGCCCACCTGGTTGTAAAGATAACCTTCCAAATGAACTGTGCATAAATTGATACCCTCTTGTCTTTCTTAGTCTGCTGATAGCTTGAAACATTAACACTGTGAACTCCCCATCCCTCAGTATGGGGTCTGGATGTTAAACCTAAATTCCAGTGATGACACTTTAGTGTCAGCATGAATAATTTAATTAATAGACTATGGAAGGGGATAGCAGTGAAACCTATGAAGACCAGGAACTGGGAGTTACTGCAAGGAAGGAAAAGCAGATGGGAGAAAAGAGGAGACGTAAAAACAGAGGAAAGGAAGAAAGACGAGAAGGAAAGAGGAGGAACAAAGTGGAGAGGTAGTAGTAGTCCTCACAGTGCAGATGTTTGACCAAGGGAGCGCAGGAGCCATGGCAGAGTATGCCAGTGGTGTAAGTTAGAGCTGCCCTTGTGCAACTCTAATTGCATCAGAGCCAGGGAGCTCTGTATCCCTTTTCAGTAACCATAAAAGTACAGGTAATATATCAGGTAATGTATTAGGAAAACAATTTGAATGCTGAAGTGAAAGTTGGCAGTGTGTAATTTTTCCACTGCTATCCCCCTAAATCACTGTTAGAATACTAACTGAGAGTAGAAAATATTAACGTAAATTTTTGCAATGAGGTTTTTTGGGTTTTTTAAAGAAAAATGAGAAAAATAAACAAACAATGAAAGCAAAAGTAAACACCAGATTTATGGCATGATATAGTCACTTATGCAAAATTCAGCTCAGCTCAAATCTACACAACTAATTAGGATTTGCATGAAATGTCAGTTTTGGAATTAGGTAAATGTTGGCAAATTTGTTGCCCCTCCCCTCATCTAGTTAAATATGTTGCATTAGTTTGTCCATTAAAGAGACACCCAATTTGGATAAGATTGGTTTTGCTGGACAATCAGGCAAGTAAAATTCCAATAAAAGAAAAAAGAAGCAACATGAAAAATCTCAAAATTTATCCGAGAGCAAATTCTTCACCCTTGCTTCCCTCTAATACTTATCGTGGCATGTATGAACAGCTAAGAGATCTCACATTTGTTTATTTCAATGTGAGATCCTTAAATGTTCACAAGAGTGATGGTGCAAATAAACTTACACATTATTATAAACCAGAGTCCAGCAAAACACTTAGTTACTTGCTTAAATTTAAGCATATGAGTAGTCTCATTGTCTTTCATGGGATTACTCCTATGCTTAAAGTTAATCACATGCTTAAATGAACTGTGGACTAAACACATTATGGGCCATATCCCCCTGGCACAGCCTGAAAATCAAGCTATGGACTGGGGAGATCCTGTGTTCCACCACCACATGGTAGAATGGCCAACTGATCCATGTAGTTGTGGCTTCACCATCTCCAAGCCCTGCCTGCTCCTCCTCTGATCTATCGCCAGCATCTTCTCTCCCTTGTTTTTGTCATCCCTGATGTCTTTCCCCTCTTCCCTCTGCCAACCCAGCACTTTCCCTTTAGTCTCTGCCTCTAGCTCTCACCTCTTGGCTCTCAGTATTTTTCCACTCATCCCTTCACCTGTGCCTTACTGAATGCCAACCAGCTCCATTGTCCTATACACTGCACTCACACTCACAATCCAGCATGAACTCCCTACACAGCATGTCTGAGTTGTGCTGCCTCCTGCTGGATTCCCTGTGCATCTGAGGAAGCTGCATACAGACGGCTGCTGCATAAAAATGTGCTTTATCTCTTCTACAGGCAACAGACCTGCTTTCAAGGGCACCTCCAGTCACAATCCTCCAACTACCCAGGGGACAGACAGCCTGCATCCACCCAGAATATAATATTTAGTGCTTTCTTCTTTCATTAAGAAAAAATAATGTGCTTCTGTGTGAACCTCGTCATTTTCTTACTCTTACTTTCACACCGAGGTCTTGGTATGTGCCTTGAATCTCATTATGTTTTATACAACCCATCTCACATTTGGGCTGAGAACAAACTATACCAAGTTCAGCCTAAAAGGACATATTTTGAGAAAGAGTCAAATAATTAAAAATAAGGATTGAAAGTATAAAGCTCACTAAATGAGTTCATTGAGTCTTGCTGGTTTTTATATGGTGAATAAAAAGTTTACCACCATCTGAAAAACAGTTTAAGAATTTCAGATTTTTCTGGAAATTGACCATTGTTACCCAGAGAATAATGTGAGTAGTCCCATCAATTTCCAGGTACTAAAAACTGGATTTAAATGAGACAACACACTTGCTCAAGTTAGACACCTATTTAAGTACTTCGCTGATTTGCTTTACCTAGTGTCAGTAAATACGAACCTCAATTTACAACCTCTACCTATCAATTCTTAGCAGAAAATGCCTGGATTTATACAACATTCAAAAAATAGGCACATAACCTGTAAAAAAGAAGATATCTTGAGGCACTCAAATTAAATTAAAAAATTATCTTTTTATCTAAGAATAACTGCGTAACTAGTAACACAGCACAAATCTCTCCTTTATCCCAAATCACTTTGTGAAAGTGCCTGCAGCCTGTATTTTTGATAAAACAGTTGACTCTTGTGTGAGGATTTTTTTAATACTGCTTGGTATGCAAAATGTTATTAAGCTTTAAAAACAGATGGATATTTACATTTGCAAATTGAGCAACACAAGCCACCTAAAATATTGCTATGTTTAATCAGGTTAAAGGATCTCAGTGCTTTTCATTCACAGTCAACCACATTGCTATAAATAATTTTGTACCATATTACAAATAACTAGCTTTGTCAAAGATCTCTTATTAATGACCATTCAGTACATATATTATCTTAAATATGTAGCATACCTTTATTTTGTGTGCATCAATCCAAGGGAATAAATGGATGATCCTCTGGACTACAAGAATCATTGTTTATATGTGGTTGGTAGCGCACAGCATACATCTGTTATGTTTTTAACAAGCATCCTGTATAGGAGTGATGATTTTGGGAACCTGTACAACTTCTGAATTCTGGCTAGTATTATGAAGTCATTACTATAAAAATTGCTGTATCATTGAATGCTTCTATATAAATGTTGGATCCACCATTGTTGATGGAGATATGAACAAGTCTCTGCTAGACCAGGGACAATTGTTGGTCATTAGTCCTTAAACGGTCGCCTATTCAGGTGGAAACACCTGAATGACAATGGGTTGAATGCGGCTGGGAGCAGCTACTTCTCCCCAGCTTCTCTACAAGGAGGGGGAAATGGAGAGAGTTGAAAATCTCACAAAAGAACAAAGGAACAGAGGTTCCAAAGCAGAGGTTTAAAAGAACTCAGAGGGGGAATGCTAAAGTGAGAGAGACAGAAAGTTTTGGGAAAGAGATGGGCACACTTTCATAGTGTAGGGAGGGCCAGGGTAGCTGCCAGACCTACCAAAGTCAAAGCAAGCTGACCTAGAGACAGAGAGATAAGGCAGTTCCATGGTTGAAAAATATACAAGCCATATTCTGCAGAAGAAGGACCCTAAACACCTCCAGAGGACACTGACACCAGCCCAAATTGTACCCTGGAGATCTGAGGAAACTAAGGCAGGAAAATGCATGCAGGGGTTATTTTTGTATAAATCTGTGTATTTCTGGTGATAGGAAGTGAAAAACAATGGTGATTTAGAATCCTATGCAAAAACTGCATGTGTATTATCTGTTTTGTCTGTTACATGCTGTTGAAGAGTTCACCTGTGCTCTTAGAGCATCCACACAGCTAGAGTTGTGGGAGAGAGTGTGTTTAAGCTATGGGGGAATCTGAGGGATCAGCACTCGGTAGCTGGATTGCAGGAGCAGCAGCTCTCAGAGACTCTACACTCCAACAGGGTGCCTAGAGACCGCAAGCCAGGGACAAACTGTTCCAACTCTGGAGGCTTAAAGCAGATGGGCAGTAGTGAGATGGGTCTCCTCACAGTAGTCTGGTTTGTGTCCAGATGAGGAGCTCAACTAGACTGGTAACAATAGTTGAAACCTTGATGAAATCATTAACCATCTGAAGCATAGTATTGATGTATGTGTTGATCTTGAGGATATGTGGGGATTTAATTTACTGAATACATATCAGTAGATTTGCTATCTTCATTTTCTTACTCTAATATTGCTTGTTTATTCCAAAGGCACAGGATATTGTAATATTACAGACAGTGAGAGATCATGGGCCTTGAATCTGGTCCCCAGACAGCATCCAGGTCATGACTACCCCCCAGCAGCTCACCTGAGTAATCAGGAAAGGACCCCTGCCTGTTCCTGGTCCGTCTTCCTATCCCAGACAACCATCTACTCCCAGTTCCTGCTGTCCTGCTCTGTTCACAATCCCTGGCTCCTACATCTTATCTCTGATGCAGTCTTTGGCTCTGATCTGGCCTGACACCTCACTTTGTCTCTGGCTCTTACCTTCAGCTTGGTATCTGACACTGCATCTGGCTCTGCCCCCTGGTTTCACACCTGACGTTCTCCTCAGTTTTGACCCTTGGCTGTGACCACTGGGCCTGATTTCTGCTCTAACCACTAGACTTGACCACCCATGGCCCAGTCATTGCACAGACATTGTCTTTTATTCCCCCTAATCAGTAGTACCCAGACTCTTTTATTTTACCTTTACCATGTGATCATCTCCTTTCCTACCCCACCCCCCAAAAAAGGTTGCAGAGCAGTTTTTTCTCTGGCAACTCTACCCATTGGCGATAAGAAGTTCAGGATTAGAAGCTCCTTCCACCCCAAGTCTATAATGAATATGCAGGGAAAATGAATTCTGTAGTTAGTTCAGAAGTTAACACAAGAAGTTCTCCACTGATTCCATATGGAGATATGGGGAGAGCAGACCAGCCTTCCCTGTTTCACAGGTATTCATATGGCCCTTATTACCATAGTATCTGAATATGTCACAGTCATTAATGGACTTCATTCATAACAGCCCTATGGGGTAGAGAAGTGCTATTATCCCTGTTTTATACATGGGGGAAACTGAGACTCCGAAAGATTCAGTGATTTGCCCAAGGTCAAACAGGAAATCTGTAGCTGTGTTGGGAACTGAATCCAAATTTCCTACATCCCAGTCCAGAGCCATAAACCACAAGACCATCTTCTGTGACTACTTATCAGAGATGATAAACTCTCAGCAGAGAAAATATTTTTATTATGAAGTTTGAGCAGAAGCTTTACAGTGTACTTGAGTAATAGGAATAGGATCAAAAGATAAATATTTTATGACTACAAGTGCTTTTTACAGCCAGACAAATGCATTTTGGAAAAATCTAGAAGGCATTTCATATACATTTGCCATTTTAAAATGAGACATGATATTTGTCAGAAAACTAGAAGCCACGACAGTAATTTTCCCAAGAATTTCAGAAAGAAGCCATGCTACTCAATACAATACATTAGCTGATCTTGCCTAATTACAATTACATAAAATGGACCAAACTTTTCAGTCTTCAGTCAGTCCTTAATTACTTTAATGGAAGCAGTTTTGCCTGCATAAGGACAGCAGGATTTGGACCACTGCAATTACAGAAAGTGCAGAAGTGACTCTTCTGCCAGCCAAAATCCTGAATGTAGTTACTCAGTATTGCGTACTTCTAAAGAAACACAAGAATTGTCACACTGGATCATGCCACACTGGATCATTTAAACCCATAATCCTGTTTCTGGTAACGGTCAGTTCCAGAGAAAGGTGCAAGACACCATGTAGGAGATCTGCATAAGAGGAACTTCCTTCCTAACTCTTATCCATTAGTAGTTGTCTTATGCTCTGAAGTGCAAGGTTTCAGACTTTAAAATGTTTTTAGCTTATCTAATGTAACTGTCAATATCATTCGTATTATTCTCTAATTCTTTTTTGAGTACCACAAAGCTCTTCCATTCATGGATATCTTATGCCAATGAGTTTTACAGGTTAATCATGCAATGTGTGTATGTATAATCATGAAGTATATATCATGCAGTATATATATATATATAAATCCCTTAAAGAGTTTTACATTTTGCCTTTCAATTTCATTGTGTCCCTTCTCCTTATATTATTTTTATTACAGGTAAGTTAAGACGGTTTTGGAATTACCACTTATCATGATTACAGGGTGAGCTGCGCATTACACCCTTTTTAGTCCCTCTTGACTTCACCCTGTGGTGACAGGTTCTGCCACCTCCAACCCTCTCTGAGTGGAACCACACAGTCCTTCCACCCCTGGACTGTGTCTCTAGGGTGTGTCCCTGTGTCTACTGTTTACCAACCATGATGCACAAGAGGACCAACTATGTTTGGCACTTGTAAACACTTCTCTACTGGGAGTTGATGACAGTGGCTGATTAAAATGACTCAAAACCAACTCCTACAAAAACACAGCATTATCTATTCACTCCAAAAGTCAATTGCACTGAGAGCATTGGGTAAAAACAATAAAGGTCTATAAGCAAATTTCCTTCACCTAAATCTTAATCTTTCCTTGCAAGCTTTGTAAATTCCATTCAGCCCAGTTATCTACATATCTAGGCTGAGAGAAGCAGACTGACCTGTACATTTTCTCCCTCCTGAGAGTCACTGTTTCCCTCCAGGGCAGTGGCTGACAGCCCACTCAACACCCTGTTCTTCCATAAGGCTCAGCTTATTTAAGGTTTAGCATCCCCTATCTTCCTTGGTTTGGCCTGGAAAGAGTAAACTTTGCCAGCCCAGTTGGAGCCAGGACGGGGTTATTTCCTAATTGCTTCACCATTTTTCCTCCACAAACCTTTGGTATGCTCTATGATAGTATCTTATCTTTGCAATCTCCTTTGATTTAACTTTATGCAGACAGACAGTCTAATATCACACAAGTAAACTGAGGAGCACATGATATTTATAAAATATAATGCATATAACTCTCTCATTCTGGATAGTAAATAAGTTTCACTAAGTAGTGTGGGTTCCTTTAGGACAAGGAAGAATGGCTTGTATGGCACAAGATAGGGAAACATCAAGATACAGCCCGAGAAAGTGAGACTTAACACAGCCAGTGTCCCAGTAGCTCCATGGATGGAGTGTTTGCAAGACTGGGCTTTTACATTTTAATTTTAGAAATTTATTTACCTGACTCTACAAAATACAACAACCTAGGATGGAGCATGTCGATGAGGAAATTTAGAGGAGGCCCATCAGGCCTAGACACTCCCTCTCTTCTAGTGACTTCCTCTAAGCACAACACAATAAAGAGACTGTTCTTGGCCTTGCTTTATTGTCCCTGTTAGAGGTGAACAAGGGGAACTGCAGCAACTCCCGTACCCCAGGTGGGGTGGGGGAAGTCAGGATTAGGGGGAAGTCAGGATGAGGATCCATATAAGGAAACTTGGAAGATGGAGGGATACCCATTTCCCATAGACTCCCCCTTCATTCAAGCAGCTCCATGACAGTTACTACTGGAGAACGTCTGGGGTTTGTTTGCTCCCTCTTCCACAGTGTACCAAGCCAACAGGATTTATTGGTCTAGTGTGTAACCAACTTACCTAGTGTAGGGTGCTACAACACTTCTTCCCTTCAGATAAACCAAGGTTAGGATATAGCCTTTAAAACATTGGGATTTTATGAGTTAACATTGTAAAGTTTCATGGCATCTGCATTTGATGAGCCACTCTCTTGCCCTTGCTTCCAACATATCACAAGAAAAGCAAAAGTGTTCACTTTAAATCATTGCAAATTGATGCCTTCCGAGTCTCTTCCCTGTATCCAAGTTTTGCTTTTCAGATTACTATTCCTTTTTTCCATGTGATATACAAAAAAATAATCTCTCCTCCTTCCGCCTCTGGGATGTCCAAAATTACCTTCATAAAACTGAATCTGCCTACATTTCATAGTACCTAATTACAGAGTTGCAGTTAATCACTACTGCAAAAGAGACATCATTTGTGAATCTTACTATATCCTTTTATCCCAGCAAGGGGCTTTTTAGTTTATGCACTTGTCCCATTTCAAACTTAATTAAAACTAACAATTTATTTAAAGCCTGTCAAATTAAGGGAAAAATTTCCCAGGGTGAGAGACAAATAGCCCTCTCCTTATATTCTGAATAAAATATTTCCTCATTTCTCAGGAAATTTGACAGTGAGAATTCAGTCAACATCTTCCACCAACCACAGCTGTCAAAAGAGACAGCAAAGGGGGGAGCTTAACCTAATACAGGAGTGATAGTATGCAGTTATACACGTAGTTATTTATGAATGTTGGGTAAAATCTTCTAAAGTGTCCAAGGCCTAGGCTCCTCAAAAGGCAGTTAGATGCCTAAAACCCAGTAAAATCAATGGGAGTTAAGTGACAAAATGCCCTTCTGCATGCAGAAAATTGCAGGCTCAAATTTAGAAGGAGATTTTTGAAAATGTGTACTTTATATTTGAAAATTTATGTCCCCCCCTCAGCCTTCTTTTCTTTAGACTAAACAGGCCCTATTCTTTCAATCTTTTCTCATTTGTTTTCTAGAACTCTTATTGTAATTGCTGCTCTCCTCTGAACGCTCTCCAATTTCACCACGTTTCTTAACATGTGGTGGCCAGAACTGAACACAATGCTCAAAATGGGGCCTCACTAGCGCAGAGTACAGCAGAACAATTACCTCATACGTCTTACATGTGACACTCCTGTTAATACAGCCTCCTGTATAAAATGGCTATTCTGAATTTAAAAAAATATATTACACATTTCTTATTTACACAAAGACTATACTATTTAGAGCTCATGCCCATATAAACTCTGATTAAAACAAGAGAGGCTTGCCTGAGTAAGGAATGAGTAAAATGTGAACAGTCGCCTCGGGATTTAGCCCTATAATTCTTATTCTCTTACTTACCCTATAAAAACTAAGGAAGAGACCAGATTCTAGCTTTGTTCTCAGTCTTAAAAGAAATAAAGCCTCAACCTGTAGGTAAAGCTGTAAGCAAGGTGTCATGACTTGAGCAGGTGTTCTTCAGATCAGTCACTTTTAAGTTCCATTCTGTGGAGCCTAATGGAGATGGATTACCCCTTTTTCCAATCATACCAACTGTCGTTGGACAGAATCAAGTCACTTTGGATTAGGGCCATGCTTTTTGTCATGGCTAAGTTGAAATGTCAAAGCTTTGAGTCCCATTCTATATTGGAAGAAATAACAGTGGCTGTTGAGATATTGCCAGCACTGGACAGTGCTGGTATTCAGAAACAAACTGTGAATGCATATAGTTTATTTAGAGACTTTATAACAATACTCAGCTCCAGTACAAATCTTCAACTGAAAATCCAGTGGAGCATTGAAAAAAATACTGTTCTGTAAATTCATAAAAGATGATAGAACACAGGATTTCTGAATAAACTTCAGTTCACGCACATCCCCATCTCCTATCCTCTTAATTTCATTCAATTTTGTATATACTAACTCCTTTTAGTTTGCCCTCTTTCCAGAACAACTAATTTAATTTCTGGCAGGTACCAGAAATAAAAGTCTGATTCACTATAATATTTCATTTTATAATTAATAATTTTAATATAAGTCATCTTGAAAAAGTTTATTTTGATCCCCTCTCTTCTGTTGGTTTTCAAACAGCTTTTTAGTAGGGTTTGATAAATATTGTGTCTACCATCTTTCTCCATTACAATTTGAACAATTTAAACTAGATAAAAAATTACTACTGCATTTTTTTTTACTTGCGCACAATATTGCAGCTTGCATAATAGAAAACTGCTAACAGTTAAAAAAAAACATATCAGACTATGCTTCAAATTTTTAATGTATCTCATCTAATAGCTGCCAATATTAACACAGGTCAGTATCCAAACTCAAGAATATATTTATCAAAGTGATGCGTGGGAACTCTACTTTGGATTCCTTGTTACCAGGATTTGTGCACAAAACTCTTACATATTGCTTTGAAAATGTACCATTTAAAGACTGGAAAGATAATCAACTTGAAGACAAGGTCAAAAAATCAGCAGGAAAGTTTTGACTGACCAATATACAAAAGTCTAAAATATAGATTTGTGCTGGGAGTTGAAACAACAGTAAGGGTTGTCAGTAGCAAAACAACAGTGGCTCAAAAGGTTTTAAGTTGTCTTTATTTAGTCGCCTTTGCAATTACTCCTTTTTTCAGCTCATGTAAAGGCTTTACTGTCTTGGATTTTTTTCCTCCCCACCATGAGGATAAGGACAGTTCAATTTATTTTGATGACAGAGCCTTGCTTCTGCATAAATAGTGAAACCAGCTGCATTTCTTTAGCCCAGATTTGGCTTTTTTAATTTAAAAATATGAAAAACCCCAACCACAGCACTTTTTATAAAACAAACTACATTTTAAAATGCACTGCATTTCCTTAATCTTGAATAGAAGGTTTTTTAAATTGCCATAGCCATCTTCCATGCATTGGGAAAGGCTTTCTTTTGTTTGACTGTGATAGATCAGGTAGAACTGGCAACTACCATTTACTGCTATTGATTTCACTCAACATTAAAGGACCAAAATTCAACCATTATTCTCTTCAATTGTCACAACAAAGGTTAATAATAGTTGAATTTTGGGCTGTAAGAGTGAAGCAAAGATTGACAGATGAAATTAGCAAACTGTTTCATTCAGAGATGGAGTCAATACTCAGGTCTAAATATTCCAAGTTCAAAAATTGAAATAATGCATTAAAATGTTTATAAACTTTCAGGTGTGAGTGGAAAGAATTATTCATCAACAATATCAGAACATTTAAGGTGATGGCTAATAAAAAAGACATTTCTCCCCTCACAGAACAACATATTTTATCTTGGTTTTTTCTATATGACCAAAATAATGCTTCTCGTATCACTGTAAAAAAGTGGTATACAGCATGATTAAACAATATTTCAACTCTTTAGTTCATGCAGAGGTTACCTGCTAGAGGGCATAAAGGTTTGATTAGGTTTATGTCGTACATGAGAAATTTTAAAGGAAAGCATACAACACTCTTTTAATATATGAGCACAGTAGCTACAAATAGCTTTTTCTTGTAGTCAGGTAGGCAATTTCTTAGTCCCTTTACTATAAATAAATAGGTAGAATATAACAGGTACTTCAGGAAATGATAAATCTTTCAAGCTCCAGAGGCAAATTAAAGAATTTAAAGTCTATGTATTGACTAGAATTTCCCACATCTTTTAAAAATAGTCATTATTTACATCTTTATTTAGTTTGGATACACTGTAAATGATCTGTTTTCAAATTAATTTCACTAACCATAGCATGAGTTAAGATAAAATGCAAAGATAAAGCTGGAGCCTATTCCAGAAAATTCAGACATGGGCAGTGAAGAGGCTAGTGAGTGCACTATTAAGTCATACTTACTCACAGTACCCACTGTTGGCATACAAACAAAATCTGTAGTAAGTAACTGGTATTAAGATAATGTGTACTGTGGCATTAACCTTTATTCGCTAACTTCTACCTTGTGTCAGGATGAAAGATTTTAAGTTGTTGAACTTTACATATCCTTATGCTTGTTGTTGATCACATCCTTTCTAAGAAATCTTGTATATAGGGTACCATAGGTATTAACTCCAATGCTTTACCCAAAGCTTGCACCACATATCTGAAGCAAGGCAGGCATAAAGAGTATGTTGTGATCGTTAAAAAACATTGTAACTAGGTAGTCTACTGAAATGGAACATCTCCTGAATTTTCTACACTTAATTATTATTAAGACTTTCGGAATATTAGAGGGCGACTGCAAGAGAGAGCAAATTGTCAGAAGCTTTTAAGAAAGCTGTGCTTTCCCTTCTGCTTTGTGAAACCCTCACTTCCTGTACACTCTGAGATAGTTTCTAAGATGACAAAATTCTCATTAAAAATCCAAACCCTTCTCATGTTCTTTTTAACTGGGCTAGCATCACTGATATTTTGGTCGGACTGACCTTCACTAAGCCTTCTATCATTCATATGGGCAATTCCTGCTGAAGTGTCTATAATCAGGGTACAAATAAAGGGATCTTTATCACTTTATCATCTTTCACACATGCATGAACTTTAAGAAGACACTGTCACAATTAAGGTTCTAAGAAAATCCATTCATAGAGAATGTTTTCCGCAGGCAAACAAAATGTTACCACACACAAACACAGGTAAATGCCCTAACAACAACTATAATGTGATTTTAAAATTTTCAACATGATGGTTAACATTAATATGCTATCTATATTCCACCTTTATGTTTTGTTTTGAGTAATTCAGATAAAAAGCCTACAAACCACTAACAATGACAATGTTGTCAAACTTCAATTTAAAATGACAGAATAATGCTGTGATAATGAATTTATTAAACTTTACATCTTGATTCATTTCTTCTAGTGTGGGTGAAAATCAAAATTCTTAAGGCCAGTTAACAACTAACTATCTTACCTCCTTATTAAGTATTGTCTCCACCTACATGATATGAAATGTATACTTTATGAGCACTCATTTCACAAAAATGACATTTCTATTGAGAGGAAGAGGATGGAGGGAATGATACATTTTAAAAATGACACCTCACCACTCTCAAATACAATAACAACTGATAAGGACCTGGATCCAAGCATGATAGTTTGGTGGTCAAGGTCTGTCTAGTAGTGAAAATACAGTGAGTTTTGCTTGATCTCATAGGATTTTCAGTTAACTATATCAGGAATCAGTTGTTATGGGGATTATTTTAAGAGCAGGTCAAAAATGGGATTCCAAAGAGGAGGGAAGGAAACAGTAATGAGAACAGACACATTAAAGGAACACAAGGAGGAAGAGAAACAAGCAAAGAGAAAACAAACAGGTGAAAAGACAAGACATAGTAATAGGGGAAAATGGAATATATGTGGTAAGAATCCACAACCAGAATCAAGTCATTGGATTAAATGGACCACTGATATATTCTAGCTACTATCGTAATTCCTGTGTTCCTAGAAAGAAAGAGAGGAGATCAGAGAAAGCAACAGAGGAAAAAAAACGAGTTAATGGAAATTGAAGCATCGCAGGCAAGGGAGACCAAGATGACACAGAAGCACAAAGGCATGGAAAGTAATAGAGGCAAAGTAGTAAAAATAGAAACCGAGAAAACAGAGTAAGACAAGTAGATAAGGAAATAATAGAATAAGAGAAACAGTAAGCTACATCCAGAATGTATGAAGAAAAGGAAGATCAAGAATGAGGTTTTCGAAGGTGTCCAGGGGATTTTTTGCATGTCCAATTACATTGATACTCATAATTATTCAAATAAATTAACAGGAATCAGGTGCCCAAATCCCTCAGGCAGCTCTGAAAATCTCAGTCCACACTTGTGTCCGCACAAGGTGACGGGAAGGAATGCAGTGTGCTCTAAAATACGTTGTTTCAGAGCACATACACGAGGGTGCAAGCAGAAAAGCAGCCATGGGGCAGCTGGACTCACCCTGATGTGATCCTGCAAGGCTGTGATAGCTTCAGAAGTTTCACAGGGAAGAGGTGAATTAAGAGGGCATGGGGATGGAGCGGAATTCTATTAGAGAAATGGCAGAAGGAGTGAGGAAGTTGTTGGGAGCCCTCAGGGAATGATGGAAGATGTCAGTTCAGAGGGAGTGGAATGGATTTGTTTAACAAAACAAACTGAATTTTTGGCTTTAGTGAAAAGACAAGCATTACAAAAAATGTGTTATTTTAGACATTTTATTTTGTACCAGTTGCTCTATTGTTTGGACAGCCTTTAGCATTAGTCTATAAGGAGTCTAAAACAGTTTTCTTGATGACGTTTTTCTCAATGAAGGGTCCATGGACCTGCACCAGTCACTGAGATCTCCCTGGCACAGTATAGGAAGCCGGTGCCTGGTATCAAAAAGGTTGAGAAACACTGATCCTCTAGATGTTGTACCAAAAGCAAATTGCACATCCATGGCTGCTGCACTCATGCAGTAGAACTGACATGATCCTTCTAGGGCACCTACCTGCTGGCCAGTCATTTTAGGTGTTGATCTAACTTTTGCCTACACTTTGGAGCAGTCACATGGATAGGCATGTGGCACAAATACAGCACTATGATTATCACTGACAAGCATACAGCAGTTCCTGAAGAACACAGACTCCTATTGCAGGGAACAAAAAAATGTAATGGAGATTCTCGGACACTGCCTGAAATGGGGGAACTTGCAAAATAAATGTTCGCTTTTCATTGCTAAGACACTTTGGTTGAGAATACTAATGTTTTAACAAGGAACTACCAGTTCTAATCCTTGATACAGTGCCTAATAATTAAGAAGTTACTTCTCTCGAAGTACTTATAGAACCTCCTTCACTGGAGTGCTTGGGCACCTTCCAAGACTGTAAAGTTGAAAACAACAATAATCTCTTTCTCTCGTCCTTCCTTCTCAGCCTACAGGAGAAACTACTTCAATGAGTTTAAAGGTCTGCATGTATGTTTTGTGTTAGAAAGAGAGGCATTTTGAACAGGTTGTAGCCATTCTCCTCATGTATTATAAATACTGACCATAAAACACTGCTGAATTTAGTATACAAATTCTCTGCTGGTATAAACTGGCACTGCTTCACTGACTACAGTGGTGGTGCACTAACTTTCCCCAGGAGAGTATTTGGCCTAGTGTGTCTTCCTTTAATTCACAGACTAAAGAAAATCAAGTAGTAAGGGAGAATGAGAGCACACACAGCCCTGCCTGCCTCCTCCCCTACACTAAACAAGGATAAAATAGGTAATACAAGTGAAAAATGAGACACAGAACTTCTGTAAAAATAACAGAAAATATTCCTAGTGCTGCCGCGGTGCATTCCTATTGTTCTTTGCATAATTTGCTGCAATAACCGATACAGAAGTGAAGAGATAGAACTAATACTGCATGGAGGGCTGAATTAACTATGCTAAACCAACCTAGCATTGTAGGGTGAAAGAGTGCTACACAAGCAGACATATAATCACATTCTGTTTGGGGGACCATCTATTTCAAATAGTTCACAGCTCCTTGCTGGCATAGCTGCAGTAAATTATTTTGCTATGCTGTGCACCCCAATTAAGAAGCAGACCCATCATTTCTATTTCCAAGGGGAGAGTGGTGTAAATCTAAGTGTGTCACATAGCTAGTTTTCATCTCTGTAGAGTAATCCGTGGCTTTCTTTGTGCAGATTTCCACACTTTTGGATAAGGAAATGCAGGCTTTGAAGAAAGCCACTTAACTGCCCTTCTAATTGTAGGCAATATATCATAAACACAGCTAGCAGAGGAGGCAGTGGTAAGTGGTGTTTAAGTAAATTAAAATAAAGATAAGAAAAGTTTTTCAAAAGCAAGCTCTTTTTAGATAGGGTCTAAATAGTTAAATAGCCATTTAAATGGCTGTGATCTGGGTTTTGGTGCTCACAGTACAAATGTACATTTATGCCAATAATCCACTCCCCCCAAAAACAAAACCGTAGAGCTGAATTTGCAAGATGTACATGTCATATATGGGAGGGCAGGCAGTAAGGATTATTTGCTGAGAAATATTCATAAAAAACTTTCATTAACTTTTAAATGTCTATCGCACACTGTTTATGCTTCTGCATACAATAAATGAATCATCCTTTAAAAATAAAATTTAGAATAATACTATACTATATGTTCACAGAGGTTGACCAAATGTATCTGTTTTCTCTGAACTTTTGAAAAAGCTCACTTATATCCCCTCACTATACCGACTACTTCTTCCCAAATTACCAGAATATTTATGCTTCTTTTTGTCTCCTAATCCTCCCATTTCTCTGGTATGAACATTACTAAATTTCTAGCCAAGAGTTATTGCAAAGCAAACTCTTCTGCTCTTTTTTTCCCTCCTCATTAGGCTACTGAGAAACATCAAAACTTTTGAAGACCTTGGATGTGAATTGTCACAGACCATCTTGTTGTTAAGTTTGCTAGTAGATGTGACATTAAACATGTTGGATTTTGGTTTAATCTGAACAACAACAAAAAAATCTTCTAAGGGACTGAACATCAAACCTAGGTTATCAGATCAATCACCTAATGTAACTGTTTGCTCCTCTTTCTGAGAATAACTGAAGATAAAGCAAGACTTTTTTGGAATAAACATGTAGAGCTTAAAACTGTGAAATACATGTTTTTTCAATCACAATAATGTAATGTTCTTTTCAGGAAGATGATTTAGCAAAGAATCTGAAAGTGTTTTGGCATGCTTCCAAAAGTACAGACTCTTTATTCTGAAAAGGAAAAGTCTGTAGTGAAATCTTATCAGCAATCAGTGATAATACGGGAAACACAATGCCTAACTTTAACAACGTCTTCTGGATTGAAATGTAAGCACTTTCACTTTCAGTGCTTAGTTGGGTTTATATAATTTGTATAAATTGTTGCCAAACTATCATTACTACAGTACTGAACTATAATGAATGATGAAAATGGGAAAAATAATGTAGTTTTAAAAATGCTGTGTACCAGGTGGTCTATATATTTATTATTATATAAACATTGAAGGGCAACATTAATACTGTAATGAGGAAGTCAGTACAGGAGCATTACTTAATTAGTGATGAAGTTTCTGTTGACATTCTTAACAGCATTACCGGACTCCAATACATTTGCAAACTTATATAAAATAAAAACTTCATTACCATTAACCTGTGTTAATAAATTAAATTGAAATTTGATACAGAACCTGCTTTAAGTAACATGTTGGCAGCAATACAGATGCCTCTTAAAATTACCCTCTGGTCAACTACACTATTTACATGTCAGAATGTCTTTACTGATTTCTCGGAATGAACATCATATAAAAAACTGAGCGTCACAATGCGGCATAAAACAAACAGCCATTTTTGGCCCAAACTCCTCTCCTTCTTCTCTGAATAAACCTGGAATTCTTAAAATTTACTGAGGTGATTGAGGGTGGGCAATAAACAGGGCAGAGGAAAACCAGAACTGATTCCCCGATTTCTAGACATGCCCCATTTCCCACAAATTGTACAGATCAAAATGAGAAGCAAAAGCAGACAGTCTGATGTAATATTTAAGAAATAAAACATACCAACTTTTATCACATTAAAGACAGCTAAAATACATATTTACTTTCCTAGCATTAACTTGCCATATAAGCAAACAACTGCTATAGTTAACCAGGAATGTTATGCAATAATGAATGAAAAGGAAGGAAATCCATAAGACAATCTCTCTGTTGAGATGTGGCCCATGCGATGAAGAAAGTTTGAGACCCCCTGATTGACTGCATAAACAGGATAGCGATTCTGACTCAAGCCCCACCTCTTTGTTTTCCCTGAGACTATCCCAGCTCCCTTTTAAGATTCATTCTCAGGCCTTGTTTACACTAAAAAGTTTTGTCGGCTGTAGTTTTTCGGTGATAAAAAACATTATAATTACAGTGCTCATGCCCGTCCACGCAGCACTCATCCACACTTGGTGCAGTAATATTGACAGTGAGAGCAGTACATCGCGGGCAGCTATCCCACCATGCAAGTTGGCAGTTTCTGCCACTAGGAATTCTGGGATGAGGGAGAGGAGCATGGAGCAACAATGGGTGCTAGCTCAATGTTCCATGGTGCATTGCATTTCTGTGCCATCAATCATTGCATTGCTGGCAAAGAGTCACGCCATTTTTTCAACAGCTCCCTGCCGTTTACTAGCACCCGTCACCTCTATCTGAAAAGATGGATCTTGCATTACTCTCCACTGTTGCTTTCAGCATTCTGAACACATAGCTGCTGGTCATGCAGTACATCATGAGCTCCAAATCGGAACAGGAATCCGATGAGCCTGACCTGCTGAGTGACATACAAACACCACAGCATTACTGTTGTCATTCATGGAGCATCTGCATACGGTGAGACAAGCACTGAGTGGTGGGATCACATTGTTATGCAAGTCTGGGATGACGAGCAGTGGCTACAAAACTTTCAAATGTGCAAAGCTACCTTCATGGAACTCTGTGCGGAGCTGGCTCCTGCCCTGTGGCGCGAAGACACCAGAATGGGAGCTGCCCTCTTGGTGGAGAAGTGTGTGGCAATCACTGTGTGGAAGCTGGCAACTCCAGACTGCTACCAGTCAGTCACTAATCAGTTTGGAGTCGGCAAGTCCACCACTGGAGCTGTGTTATTGCAACTGTGCAGGGCCATTAATTGCACTCTGTTGCAAAGGACTGTGACTCTGGGCAATGTGTGTGAAATAGTGGATGGATTCACAGCAATGGGATTCCCTAACTGTGGCAGAGCAATAGATGGCACCCATATACCAATATTGGCACCAGACCATCTTCCAATGGAATACATCAATAGGAAGGGGGTACTTCTCTATGGTACTCCAGGTGCTTGTGGATCACCATGGGTGTTACACTGACATCAACACGCGTTGGTCAGGAAACATGCATGATACTCGTATCTTCAGGAACACTGGCCTATACCGGAAGCCAGAAGCAGAGACTTTTCTTCCAGACGAAAAGATTCCAAAAGGAGATGTTGAGACCCATTGTGATCCTGGGAGACCCAGTCTACCCACTAATGCCATGGCTCATGAAGCCTTACACAGGCAACCTGGACAGCAGCAAGGAGCACTTCAATAACAGGCTGAGCAAGTGCTGAATGATTGTTGAATTGCATTTGGCAGGTTAAAGGCATGCTGGAGATGCCTTTATGGAGGGCTAAACTTAAATAAGGACAATATTCCTGTGGTTATAGCTGCCTGCTGTGTGCTCCATAATTTATGTGAAGCTAAGGGCGAGAGGTTTACTCCTGGGTGGACCACAGAGGCAGATCACCTTGCATCTGAATATGAGCAGCCAGATGCCATGCATATTAGGGGGGTGCAACGAGGTGCCATATGGATCAGGGAGGCATTGAGGGCCCATATTGACAATGAGAACCCATCAGGTGTTTTTTGAAACTGCACTGTGACATTCTATGGTCACTACACAGCTGTATATGTGTGTTGGTGATAGGTGCACATATCACGTTCAATACATAAATAAAGAGTGCTTCTTGTTCTGAGAGCTTACTTTTATTATTAAACACAAAGCAGCACACAACACAAACAAATCCTAGAAGGGGGAAAGAAGTGTGGGGCAGTGCCAGCTATGATAGCTGTCGGTCTCATAACTGTCAGAGGGGGTGGAATAAAGGGAGTAGCGAGATGGTCCATGACTTTGGTGGGAAACTGTAGTGGGAGTTGGTGGAATGCAGGGGAAGAAGTTCTGTTGCGGCTGAAGGGAGGGGGGCCGAGCTTGCATGAATTGTGTCTGCAATGACACTATTGTCTTTAGAAGCTCTGTCTGTGCCTCCACGGCCTTGATCACGCGCTCATGGCCAGCTAAAATTCTCTTCTGGTTTTCCTTCCACTCCTGTCTTTCCATCTTCTGAGATTCTGACATCAATTGTCTCTATGCCTTTCTCTCTCTTTTGGACATGTCAGAGGACAGGAGGAGTTCCTGGAACATCTCCTCTTTGCTTCTCTGGGGTTGCTTCCTTATCAGTTGTAGGAGGTCCGCTGGTGTAGGGGCCTTGGCTGCGAAGGTAACATCTGTATAAGAACAAGAAACAATGAACAAAACCATTATTGTGAGTGCCCTAACAGTACAAATGAATCACTGTGAAACACACCTCATTCTCACTGTCCCCCTGTGCAGAGTAAAGCTCCTTGATCAGCCTGAGAATGGTGAGTTGGGGGGCGGTACGACCATATTAGTAGGTCTAGGTTCTGGGTGGGTGCTTGCTTGGGGCATAAATGCAGGTACATAGGGAAAACAAATTTCAAATTGTGCCACCATTCTCCACAGGCAGGGGCCATAGAACCAGATATCTCGCTACTTAGAGTCAGCAAGGATGCTAGAATGCATCTCCTCCATGCAAGCAGCTTCAAACCGGGTCCCTATGCTGCACAACTGTGCGCTCCTTTGGTTCCCGCTCAAGGGATTGCCAATAAGCATGGGAAAGTGACCTACAATGGGGGAAGAAACACAGCTGCTCTGCCCAGGAATCTGAGGTAGAGAATCGGGGAGTACCTCCAAGAAAGTTTCCTAGAGATCACTCCGAAGAATATGCACGAAATCTCAACATGCATTAATATGCTTCTCAGCCGTACTGCCTAGATGCGCAAGGGAACAGAAAAGCACATGCAAACCCAGCCACTCCTGTGCATTTCTATCCCTTCAAGTACCTGTATGTTTTAGCCAAGCTAAGGACCCCCATATCTCCAGTACACAAGCAGCATCAGCTTCCAAACACTTACCAGAGCTCCCCTCTCCTGCATCCTGTGCACCTGAGCTGAAGGGCTGGGGCTGGCTGTCGCCTTCTGGGATTGAGAACAGCTCCTGACTCCCAACTTCAGCAACCAAATTGTTCCCCTGCTCCGGGTCATCCTCCAGCTCCACTTCCTCATCGAGGACCTCTTCGTTGGGGTTCAGTCCAGTATCCGGTGGCACTGGGTCATGGAGGTGTCTATGGGTGTCTTGGGGGTGGATGTGGGGTCGCTGCTGAGGATGGATTCCACCTCTTTGTAGAAGCGGCAGCTCATTGGCTCTGCACCAAAGCAACGGTTTGCCTCCCTGGCCTTGTGGTAGCTCTGCCGCAGCTCCTTGATTTTAGCTCAGGACTGCAGTGTCTCCTGGCCATAGCCCTTCTCCACCATGGCACGAGAAATCTAGCCATAGGAATCAAAGTTTCTTCGGCTAGAGTGGAGCTGGGACTGCAAGGCAGATTCCCCGCAAATGCTGACCAGGTCAAAATGCTGACCAGGTCCAGCAGCTCTGGTGTGCTCCAAGTGGGAGAGCATTTGCTGCGTGGAGCTGGCATGGCCAGCTGGGAAGATGAGATGCAAGTTCTCCATGTCTATCACGACTGTAAAGGGGGAGAGACGGGTGGCTGCAGAGCAGTGGAGTGCAAACCGATATCCAGAGTGGTCAGGATTTGAATTGTGGAACATTTCCGGAGGCCGTTTACTGTGACATAAACATATAACATTATCTACACTGATGATTTGTTGCTAAAAGTTTGTCGCAAAAAGCTCCATGCTCTCGTCGAGGTGGTTTTGTTTTGTTAACAAAAGGGTCATTTCAGTATGTACACCAGGATTGTTTTGTCAACAAAAGATTACTTTTGTTGACAAAACTCTCTAGTGTAGACCAGGCCTCACTTGGCTCATCTGTATTCACTTAATTCCCAGCACGGCGTGCCTCTGAAAATGCATATTGGGATTTAACTTAGAATACCCCATGGCACTATATGGCTTGATATAGTGTCCCCCATGGACACCACATGGGAAGGTTATATTTTGGATATGAGACCCCATAAATGGATCATTGAAAAACTGTGAACCTTATCACAATAGTCCTTACTTCAGCAAACTTCATTGGAAAGCAATAAAAATTTGCCTGAGTTAGGTCCAAAACACTGAGGAGGAACTTCAAAATTTTGTTTTGTATATATTTTTTTGGTCTAAAGAACTTAAATTGTGTTCTGGTCTCTCTCAGCTGCTGCTCCGAGGTAGTTAAATAAAGATAAAATATATATTTAAATGAGAGTAGTAATATTAAACGTTAAAAAGAATATCCATATTGTAAGGAGAACAGAGAAATGCTATTATTATACAAACATATATGTATATGCAATGTAATCTTTTTGGTTTACAGAGCCAAACTCCTTTGAGGGGTGTCACAAATCCACATGATAGCCATGAGTGCTCAAATTTTGCATTTGGTTCTCTGATTTTACTGTAGTTGAAAGATATGTAAAAGCTCATGTAGGCAGACAGCTCCCTACTGACTACACTTCTAAGTAGCTTCACATGCATACATTATTCCAGCCAGCTAAGGTTGGAAGTAACTTATGCTCAAAAAATGAGCTTGAAATCTGTCTATTTCTGCTTCCATGGGAAGCCCTTCAGGGTTCTCTTTGACCAAATGACACCCCTTTATGAGACTACGGAATGACACATTGAGACAATCCACAAATGAATAACTTTTTCCCATATTGAGATATGCAATTCAGATTTGAAGACAGAATTTGGCTAATCAACTAGTCAGAGATGGTTATTGCAGATGTTTGTTATTGCTTTTGACCAAATACTCCTTGTAAAAACACCTATAATAGCTGTTATTGTTTTGCTGTGGTAGTGTTGGAGCCTTTTATAAATTTTCATCTCTCTTTTTTTGGATCAAGGGTTTAAAATGAAACTTTGCAGTTAACTTGCCCCATTGTACTTCGTTTCTGGATTGTTTTAGCTTCAGCTGAAGATGCAGGGGTAAATTAGAGCCATCCACTGGATTTGCACTCCACCTCCCACTATATATATAAAATCAATAAAAATTACATTAGATAAACATTAAAGTGGCAAAGTCAAGCACTCAAAAATTAGGAAATGCCAGACTTGCTGTGGCAGAGGCAACCTTTGTTCAGATCTCTTGAGCATATGCATTATGATAGTTTTTAATGACATACTATTTTTCCCACAGTACTCCTGCCTGCATGCAGCTCAGGCGGCTTCCTTCTCCACACTGCCTGAGAGTCAGCAGGTGACAAACTGAGAGCACAGGAGAGATTGTTGCTCTGCTCTCAGTTCTGGCGGCTAGTGTTATAGAAGCCTGCAGCAATGATTGCAGATAAAAACCAGGTCTACACTTACCTTGAAATTCAGCAGCAGTCGATGGGAGTTGTCTACGTAACTCTACATAGCTTGCGTAACTCCCGTCAACATCATAACTCCTCTTCTATGAGGCATCTTCACTGCGCTGTGCAAATGGGAAATGCTTTCCTGTCAACGCAGCACTACGCCACTTGAGGGAGTAGGTTCAATGCGTCGACTTCCAGATTGATTGAGCTTGTCTTCACTGACTGCTCAGTCAATCCGGCTAGATTGATCTGACGGCGGCAAATTTGCCACTGCCCATGAAGACATACCCCTAGCCCTGCTCGGCCCCCATAGTTCTTGGCTGGAGCACACTCAGTTCAGAAGGAATCTTTGGAGAATTTAGAGGCAAAAACTCTAAAATGTCCCTACTAAGCATGTACAAACTGAGATTTTTCAAAGACTTATAACTGGGCCAAATTTGAGCAGTTTTCCCAGAAAAGAGCATAGGTACATTTTTTTCACAAAACAAGCCTCTACCCCCACCCCTCACCACATTTCAAGCTCTTGCTCTAACACATGGAGATGGTAGAGCTTCTCAACAAAATGGATATGTTGGTTTTTTTTAAACTTAGGCAAAACAACTTATTTCCCCCTAATTTCACTTTCAAAAACCACTGAAACAGTTTGCTGAAAATTTCTAAAATAATTCTGCTTGACACAAAAAAACTGACAAGGAAAATTTCAGCCCACTTGGTTAAATTTTTGGCAAGTTTATAAGTAGCTTTGGTAGAATTTTTTAAAATTATTTTGATGGCTAATATCAAAATCAGGAAATAATGCAGGAGACAGACAATAGTTCTTTTATGACAGATGTTGAAATGCAAAAAGTTAAAGTTTTATAACTCTTAAGACACAAATTGTAAACATGACATGTCAAAATATTCCAAGCATGTATCCTTAAATCAAACTCTAATGAATTCTCAAGCAGCATTTTTCTTACTTTGCCTATCTATAAATTTTGATTATTGATGGAAACATTTTTTTAATCTTTTTGTGTGTGTATGGTGAAATTGATACTTACCAACATTTACTGATAAAAATGTAATCCTTCCAATTCTAGTTATAAATTACTGAAAGCATGGTTTTATAATGGAAAGTGTTGGACAACCTTAGCGCTAGGTAATACTACCAGCCCCACCTATAATAAATATAGTTTAATTTTTTTTTTTGCAATTTCCAACACACAGTTAAGGAATTAGGATCATATGCTAAGAATCGTACAATACTATTTGTGTTGTGTTCCCTTTACCACAAAACCACTCTGAATTTAAACAGTTTGTACTGTGTCATTCCAAAACATGTTCATCAACATTAATTAATAAGACCACTGAAAACCAGAAAATTCTCAGAACTTTGCAAACTGTATTTTTGTCCTCAATAAAACTAAATACTCTAATCTCAGCTTTTATCATTTCCACTTTTTAAGCAGTCTAAATATTTAAACAAGGTAGACCTAAAAATCTCAAGACAGTAATCTTCTCCATGTCTTTGCCCCCTGAGGTATAACTATCAATGCACTAGCACAGCTTTGCTGAACAGTCATGAAAGAGATAGCTGTTAAAATCTTACCTGCCCACAGGCCAGGCCCATGCCTCTCTCCCCCATGCCATGAGGACAAGATAAATTTAACTCCAGAGCATCTGCATCAGAAGCCTGTAAGACATGCACACACACATGCACATTTAAAGTTAACCCTAAATATTATACTCTTATATTAAAGTACTTTTGGAACTTGACACAGATCATTCATGTAAAATTAAGGGTTTGTTTTTTTTCTGCCAATCTTTTTTCATTTGGTGTTTAATTATAAATAAATATAAGGCAGAGTTGAGCCAGAGATGTTTGGAAATATCTATCAGTCACTTAAGGGGAGAGACCATTAAGAGAGTATTGTAGTTTTCTAAGGGAAAAATTAGAAATTCAAAGTAAAGATTAAACTTATAAAGGAAAATACAGTAAATATTTTACAAAAATATAAATAGAAAGTTTACCTATTTTTTAAAATTGTTTACTCATGTTAAAAAGTGATTTTTATTTTTCAAATTTTCAGATTGCTGGGCTCAGAAAAATGGGTGGGATATTGGAATATTTCTTTATGAGAGTGGGACAAAATCAGAAGTGGCTCTGGTATTATGAAAACCACAAAAGCTGTATGAAAAAGATTCTAATAAACCAGATTTTTACATTTGAATCAGACTCAAGATGCATATATTCAAAGATGAAAGCTAATAAATAAGACAGTTTGTAGGGTGCCTTTTACACCAAGTTCAAAACAATTTTTATTTATACAAGTGTATCAGCATGGAAAGCGTACACCTCAGAGAGTTTGGCTTGACTCAGATAACAAACACTCTAACATTTGGATGCTTGTCTGAAGACTATTGAAGCCTCTTGGGCCTGCAAAATTAGTTAGGAAACTGTGTGATAAGAGGTTTCCTTGTGGCATTTCAATACTTCTGCTGCTGTTCCCAGCTGGAACCTGGACATGAAGTGGAATGAGAGGATGCATAATAATGAAAATAAAGTTAACCAAACTTCAAATGCTCAAAAACATTGTGTTTAAGTTTGTGATGTACTGAAATTCAGGAGAGAGCTCTTATTTTATCTTAACCAGTTTGCCCATCTGTATGACTAACTAAAACTGAAGAGGGAGTAAAGGATCCATCATGATTAAATGAGCCATGCCCAGAAGAACTTTATTCAAACTCAGCAAGAGAAACTTGTGGTTTCCTGGTGAGTGATCACACAGAGTGTAGAGGAGTCACAATTCTCAAAAATGAAATCCATTATCTTCAGCTGAAGAAATTATTTATGCAGTTCAGTCTCCACATCTCAGAACCTCTGCTCAGGTGCTGATAACTGCAGGAAGACTGTTAGGAAAACTTCATTTTCACTTGTTCAACTCAGTACTGTACAGCTTCTTTGCAGAAGAATTTTGAACATTTGTCCACATGCAGAACATCATTGCTAAAGTGGTTCTCTGTATTTGCCACCCATGTGGCTGTTTGAGATTCACAGGGAGATTAATAGCTTTTAACTCTGATTTTATGGCACAGGGATACCTTAGCCCTAGAGCAGATTGTAACAAACAAAACATACTATTACATTATTGTGCTTCACTTCCTACTGTGTGGCTACCATACTGAGCCTTATTGTGCACTACTTGCACATTGCCAGATGTTGTGAGAGATGTGGTATATCCTTTTCCAGTCATGTGAAATGCTGTCAGCTTCCTAGCCTGCATCTCCATCACAGAAGCCCCTTAGATTTTGGGAGGAGCAGTTCTGAACACCTGTCTCCTCCTCAAGGAAAAGGTATATGGTGAGAGGCCATGCAGAACCAACCAAAATCCCCAGGGAATGAACACATTCAGATAGCAGTAGAAGATTTAAGATGGTCATCCCCCCCCCCTTTAAAAATCAAAATGTAGGGCATTGGAGCCCTGTGACGGCTGAAGAATAGGTAAGGACTCTGGGAGGGGTAGGAATATGGTCCCTTAGTCTTTGTTGAAAGTGAGCCTACAATTAGTGTAGGACAACCTTAAACACGCCTCTTAGCCTGAGCCATTTGAAGTTATATGTTCAACAAACAAATAGTAAATAACATCACTGTGACCCTGGATTCCCCTATGTTCACATGTTGCACATTACTGTAATGACTTTTGCACAAAATATGCTTTGTGAGATGATATTTTAAAACTAGTAACACACTGGTCAATGATATCATTGTAAAACGTGTAACAATGGTACATGTGAAATTATGTATACTCACTAATATTATGCTTTAAAATCTGTGACTAAAAGGTGTTTAAACCAGGCACATCATAGGGGGTTGATAAACAGGTTTTCTCCAGACAAAGGAAAGAGGCCAAAAAGCGGTGGCCCAAATTTAATGGGCAATCATTTGTATTGGAGAAAGAGATAGTTTGCATAGTAGCATCTACCAGTGGGGGAGGAACCAGCATGAAGCCTTACCTTCCAGACCTCATGGCTCCTTTACTCAGCATGAACTAATTAACTTTATCTGGGGTACACTTCAAAGGTTCAGAGAACTATAAACAGAGGGGAGTGAACCCCTAGATTACCTTTCACTTTAAGGAGACCAAGGAACCAAGGGATTTGATCTCTGTGATGGGTCCTGGCCAGGCCAGCAAGTAAAAAGCTGGAAAGAAACTTGATTGAGAGAAAAACCATCTTGAACAAAGTCTGTACCTTGCTAGACTATGTTTTATACTTTTAGATGCGTGTTTTATTTTTATTTGCTTGTTACCACTTCTACCTTTATTTCTTCTACTTGGGATCTCTTAATCCATGCTCTGTTCTTAATAAACTTGTTTTTCTTCCATTATAAATCATCAGTGCTGGCGAAATTCAGTGAAGTGTGTACTTTTAGTAAACTGACAGGTTGGAGTGTTATACTATCTCTTTAGAGGTAGCAAACCTAATACTACTTCTGCGAGAATCCAGTGAGGAGAACTCGACTCTGCAGGAAAATGATGTGGGGCAAACTTGGGGCTTGAAAGGTAGTAAGGTCAGCCTCCATGGAATATCCAAGGGGGCAAAGCCAGGGTGATGCTCGTGGGCTGCTGGCTGGCTGTTGGGGTCAGATTTCTGAACCAAAGTTGCACAGTCAGAAGATGGCCAGGGTTGCCTGGCAAGCACTAACTGAACCCCTTACTGGCCTGGGTAAACCCCCAAATGTCTCAATCACTAAAATGGTCATCTGTTTATAAAGATTATACATGGTTCATGTTTTGTGTTGGTGTGGAGAGGTGTTAAGTAGCTCAGTTTGCAACCTTTTATCTATGCCTCAAACCTGGTAATCTTGAAAATTTGGTTGGAATGAACATCTATAAACATTGAAATGATGGTTAAACTAAATTTATGCATAATCTGTTCATCAGAAAAAGCTGATCTCTACTTACATTGATTAATGGGAAGATACTTAAAGAGTTTTAGAAGGAATATACACTAGAAAGACGAAAACATGGGAAAAATCACCAAGTGATCTTTATAATAAACTACAAGGAAATAAAAAGGCCAGACACTATTTAAAGAATGTTCTTCTTTAAAATAAATCAACCAACTTCGCTATTTGAGTTGATATTGCAAAATGTCCCAAATGAGACACTAACCACCACACATTTAGACAAGAAGCCAGAAAGAGGTTCAGTGGTTCCTGGTACACACAGATAGCTCCTGTGCTCCAAAGACTAATCATGAAAGTTAGCAGTAAATATTTCCGTTCTGCAGAAGCGGATTATGTAATTGTGTACTCTGTGTAGCTGCTTGCACCAGGGCATAGTGTTTGTTGTTGACCTCAAAAACAAAAATAATTAAAAGAGTCAAGAACAAGAAGGAGCCAATGCATGGCCCACATATTTAAGAAAAAGAATATTTTCAAAAATAAGGTAATTAACAAAAGTTAAAAAGAAAAAAATACTGACAGATCTGACAAAAACATTCCATCTTTGCCTCATCAGGTTATTCTGGCACAGAGCCCAGGACACAGTATCCATCCCTTTGTCTTGTACTTGGCCAAAATTATCATTTTGTTTTGAATTTACATTTTTTTCTTATTGAACTGGAGTAACTTTTGCCTGCTGTGTGGCATGGTTCAGCAGATTTGAAGGAGCGTGATCATGGGAAAAGCTATCCATCATTTTTATGAGCCTTCCACTTCCTAGTCAGCTCTGAAACTTGTGACTATGGTGCTGTTGTTACCTTTGTTATTGGCTTCCATGACAAGCTGACCTTTAGCATGAATAGGTTGGCCTCCTGTGGAGACAGAATTCACAACCTTTTGGGGCTTATCCACCCTGGAAGGCCACATTTATTATTTTCTGAATAGGGTGTTAAATTCGGTACAGAAATATTACTATATTTTATTATTTGATTCTGAGTGTCCATAAAATACTAGGTGCTTTCCAAGATGCAGAGATTAAGAATTACTTTGACAGTGTAAGTTACATCACACATTACAAAATATATTTATCCAACTATTCCATCCTTTCCAAAGTGCTACTGCAAATAAAACTGCAAGTTCAAAATGTCTTTTCTTCCCAAATTGATAGCAATTATAGATTAAAAGAACACTAAGCATTTTTGTTTTATAGAAAAGAAGAGAAGAGAAGCAAGCAGCATGATAAAGCCATTCATCATAGTCAGTTTAAAAGTGGTAAAGCTCATGTCAAGCATGGATTCTGCAAAAGATTTCATGGTCAATTAAGTAAATACAGGTATAAAATGGACCTAGTGTTGAAGATCACAAAGCCAATTACTGATAATGTTTAATTTCACTTCCCTAAATCCCCAAAGTGATTTCCCCCCCCCCCCCGATAGGTTTAAAATGACCAAAGAAAATAGAGAAGCATCTTTCCGGATCACTCTAAGACACTTAGAAGGCTTTGTGAAGAAAGACCAATTATATACGTATATAAATATATGCATATATATATACACATATATGCGCACATGCATGCACACACATGCACTCTGCCAATTATTTACATGTGTGGTATTTATAATGTAATTAATTCTGAACTAAAGCTAACAATAATTACTAGCTAATTAGTTTTTCTTCACAAAGGGCATGAAAAATTCTAACACTGATTTGGAAATACACCTCTCTATTTCCTGTGGACACTGTAAATCTATGAGTAAAAAAATCCATTTCATATTTTAAAAATAAGCTGTCTTAATCAAGTATTTCTTATGATATTCACCATGGACATAGGTATTTTAATAGCTTTTTTCCTTCAAATTGAAATACAAATTTCAGGTGTATGGTTGGTTGTTTGCATTTATGCAAGATTGGATTTATATTACAGAAAACCCGCTGACTGCTATTATATACAGTGGCTTTCTCTGCTATCATTTTTGCAAGTCTGTATTAAAACTAGAATAGCATTAAATGAGCCTTTTATACTTTAAATATTCAAGAGTTTTATATTCAAAATTTCTTCTGGTGCTGTCAAACTAGTGTGCCTGTAGGCAAGGTAAGATCAAGTTAGGCTCTCAAAGGTAGAATTAAATTTTATCAGGGCATTCATCATAATATACAGTTTGCTTAAAATGCAAATAAAAAGTATGTGGATTCAGAGACTAAAGGCTTTTCAGGTAGTGTGTAAAAATCCAAGGGACCGCTTTTATGGAATAGATTTTCTTTAAATTTACATTTCCATGATTTTAATGAAAATACAGAATAAACAAATTATGATGGACATGCTTTAAATTTTCATTTTTCACTTTGAATCTATTACGTCTGTAGAGTTTCTTATTGCAGGTCTTTATTTAAGAAGAATAAAAACAAGACAAAAGAGGTGAGGAAATATATTAAAGGAACCATTACCTCAGCCATTTTTGAAAGTTCAGTCCAGTCATCTTTGTTGTAGCTGCACATGATACTAGCAATTACAATCTAAAAAAAATATATATACAATAATTTGTAGGCTGCTGTGTATCTGAATTATATCTACTATATATAGTAACACATCATTCTATTGTTCTTCCAAACATTAACAATTATCATGCTGTATTTGTGGTCAAAATCATTGGAGGCAAAAATGATGCAAAGAGATATAAACGTTTTCAGCATTAAAAAACAATTATTCAGCAAAGCTTGCAATATTACATAACCTTAATTGTACAGGAATTTACATTCTCATCAACACACAGGGGCCAATTCTGTTCCCAATCAATGAGACCGGAAGCAGGTATCTAAGCACAGTATCTAACAAGTACATTAGAGAATCGAGATGTTTGCTGGTACAAAACTAAAATTTTAATAGTTTATTATTACTTACTATTTGTATAGTGCCAACAGTATTCTAGGCACTTTACAGATAGGTAAGAAGACATGTCTCAGCTCCAAAGAGTTAACAATTTAGATTGATGACACAGAAACACAAGACTCCCATTGACATTAATGAAGTCAGGATTTCTCGCGGGGGGATGTAACACTGACATTTGCTGTATATCTGTAGCTCCACCGAGTCAGGATCTTCTAATCTCTAGTTTAATCCTCCCATAAAGGAAGGACAAGGGATAGCAGGCCTTTTGGAGGAAGTTTATTTTAATGAGGGAATGGCAGAGTAGGAAAGTGTGTTCAATGGGATTACTCATGCATAAAGTTACAAAAGTGGTTAAGTCTTTGCAGGCATGGGGTCTAATTTATTGTTCACTTTCACCTCTTGGCAATTTTCAGTGCTATTGTTTTCAGGTTTCTCCTAGTCCCTCAAATATTCACATTATTTTCCCCTGAAGATGATTTAACTTTCATTTTTCCAAGGTGAATTTAATTTGTTATTTTCTGGCCACTGTTACAATCTCTCAAGGTCCCTGTGTGCTCTTTCTCTTTCTTCCCTGTAGCTCTCAGCACCTCTCACTGTTTATATCTTTGCATGCCATTAAGTGCTGTTTATCCCAGCTTCCAGATCATTAAAGTTTTTAAATAAAACTGGATCGAACACGATTCCTCTGATACTCCAGCTAGATATCCCCACACAAACTCAGTACATTGCTAGTATGGGCCTTCGGCCAATTTCCAATTCATGTGACTCTATCCAGTGAATTGAGACTAGAAGAGAGCATCTGCCCTGGGCCTAACAGAGACTGCCAAACCTTAGGAGACTCCACCATATACTTTGAGGAACATCAGAAGAATGAGGGTGTCATATTTTCTGCTAGCATAAATAACTGAAGTCACTGGAATTACACCAGCAAAGAATTTAGCCAAGGGGATCCTACAGACAGCAGAAAAGAAGGGGGAAGTTAGAAAGAAAAACTAGCATTGACGGGAAAGATGGCATAAGAGTTAAAAGGTCCACTGAGGCAGGATTAGTCAGATAAATTATTTAAGGTAACAGGACAGTAGTGCACTATTCTGTGTACAAAAGGATAGCCATAGACATTAAAGGAGATACTTTTGTATTTTTTAATCTTTAAGACAGTTTCAGATGTAGTTTGGTTCAGTGGTAGGATTGATGTTTGGTCTGGATCTTTAATTGATCTCACTTTGGCCATCTCTATTTGTATCAGGGATGAGAATATCCTCTCGATTCTATGGGCAAAATCCTTCCATCAGCAAGAGCTATCCTGAAGAGGTTTTCTTACTCATTTATGTGAAGGGGAAGTTTAAAAATGGTCTTTCATAACAATCCCCTTCTGTACAAATTTGTTGGTTAGAAAATATGTGGAAGATGAGATATTTAAGCTCTAAAGGGAAATGGTGGGGAGGAGAACCAATGAGCATGGAAACAGGGAAAATAAGAGGAGGGTTACCCAAAAAAACAGCTTACCTGCCAAAAGTAGTTTCATGCTTTTATAACAATAAAGATATGTGAAGTATAAATCTCTTTTTCCACAACAAAAGCAAAAAATTCACTACTCCAAAGACTTGTTTATGTTTGCTTGTTTCGTGAAATAAAATATTTTGAAATATTATACATCTCCTATTAATATATTAAAATATCTCTCTCTATTTGAATACCTACTAGCATACACATAAAAACAAACAATTTCTCAATTACAGTCACCGTTGGCTTGCTTTATTGCACTCCTTAAAGTACACAAGAAGAAGAATATGTCAATTCTGTAGATGATATTCTTTTATAATACTTTTTTTTTTTTAAATGCAAAATCTTTATACAGTTACAGGACATGAAGTTCTATGGTCTGTATTATTCCGGAGGTCAGACTAGATGATCACAATTGTTCCTTCTGGTCTTGAAATCTAGAACTCTATCCCATAAGCATTTAAGTTACCTTGGAATATTCAAGATGACTTCAGTGCTTATAAAACAAACAAACAACAACAAATAATATTTTTATCAAGGCAGGATTTTTAATTAAATATCCAAGACCATCAAAAGTTAAAGCCCAAATATAATTTGTCCATTGTGCTAATGATCATACTTCATTATGAAAACTAAGTTTAGGAAAGTATGTATATATCAAGAAACTGAAGGGTAAAGAAGTATTTAAAATGCTACGCTGGCTGGATGCTGGCTGAGAACCCATGTCTTGTGAAATTTCCAGTTTCTGGAAGCTAAATAAGACAGAAAGCTACCCTGGCAACATGAGAGGTTTTTTTACATTCTGGAGTCACAGTGTGAAATACCGTGGAAATCTAGGCAACAATTCAACTTCAAGACAATCTTTTATTTTTTATCAGGGAAAAGCTGTAGAGCAACAAAGGTAAACAAGTATAATATAAGTAGCTGAGTTAGATTTCATCATGTTATTAATGAAATCTGAAAATTCTACTGGGAGTATACAAAGGAGAAGGAACAAGATATGTGATATTTCAAAGAGGTGTTAATTAAGAAAACATGTTTATTAAATATTGATTAAGTTAGTATTCACATTTAAAATTAAGTATGTATGTGTGTCTGAAGTAGTGGTTGATGGTAACAATAATATTGTTGAAAGCAGATTTGCATTTTCACTGTAAATGTTCATGTGAAAAATATGATGAAAAAATTTTAAAAATAGTATTTTTGTTTTATTCTCTATTTTTCCTAATGCTTTCTTACAACTTGAAATTAAAACTGATTTTCCTATTACAAGCCTAATCCTCCACTTTTGCAAATAGTCCTTGCTCAAGTAACTACTCCCTCTGCTGTGACTGGGACTAATAATGTGAGGGCTACTCTTGTAGGTAACTATTTATCCTTTTTCATTTGATAAACATTGCTTTTTCTGCATTTCTAATGGAGCACAAGCCAAAATTGCTCAATTTGTTTACATCTTTCTTTTGTTCATCAGCATCAATGATACTAGTGCAGCTCTGGGAACAAAGTTCATTACTTAACATGTGCTCTTTCTACTAGCTTTTTAACAAAAAAGCCTGGGTAGTTAGGCTAATTTCACTCAATATCAACAACAAAATCATGTGTTGATGGCCAAGTAGAACACTTTAGTGATGTCATAGGTATGTATCAACTCCTTACAACACAGAGCTGGGAATTTATCAAGAAAATGCAGAGTAAAACCCATACACTTATTCTATACAATGGATGGAAAATAAGGTAAGTGAGAAGGACAAAGAGTAAAAATCATTCTCTCCATTTTTTAGAGTAAAATAATGTACTCATTAACTGTAAATGTCTCGGCCCTCTCCTCTATTACAGCACTCTATAGACTACTGGCCTCTAAAATGCCAGTTTGAAAAAGTATCTGAACCTGCAGAGCCATTTCCCACATATGTAACCTTAGAATTTAAGCATCCAGTGATCATTTTAAAAAATGCTGTGAAGCTAGTGTGACGTGCAGCCTAGAACCTGTCTCCCAAGGACCAACTCGGAATGAATTTTTATATTTGACTCCTGTTAGGAGTCTGGAAAATGGAATTTATAATGGAAACACAGACAAAACTTTAATTACGATTATTTGAACAATGGTTTTGAGAAAAATCTGAGGCTAAGTCTTGCTCACTTTACTAACAAGGAGTATATTGACTGACAAATAGAGCATGCAATAAAGCTACTACTAAAATGTAACACCTGGTAAATGATTGCAGGCTAAATTGTAACTTTACCATAAACCCTGAATAAGGGGCAGCATGCGGTTGTGCTGACTCAGAATTGGACTAGGGAACCGTCACGACTGTATCATAATCTGGTTCCTGGTTCACCCCTTGCTCCAAAACAAAAGTGTCAGCTCTGTACCTGGCACAGATTGCTTTCCTCTTTGCACCAGCTAACTACATTGGCCAATGTGTATGTGTGCGCGTGTGGAGGATGTAGTGTGGCCTACTCCCCTCACACCCATGCTGGAGGAGGGACGAGTGGCCCCACAGACATTGCTTTCCCCCTCACTGTTCTCCATGATACAAGGAGCCCAGGCAGAGGAGTATATGGGCTCCTCACTCTCTAAGCGGGCATACAGGGTGAGTGACAATCTCCCCCTGTGCTTACAAGGATGAACAATGACTAATAACAAGGCTATGAACTTAAACTAGATTGCATCTTTAGAACAGTCTGCATTATGTAAAGGATTTGCTTGATTATTCATGTCACAAAAGGCCCTGAAAGTAAACTTTTTTTGGGGGGAGGGGGCGAGGGGGGGGTGGAAACTATAATCTGCCATTCAGATCAGGAATTGTAAAAAGGAATAGTAGGTACTTTAGCTCCAGTATAAAACCCCACATTTTGCACAGTTCTGTTACAAATGCATTAGTAGTTGTTTTATTTAAAAGAACGATGACAAGGTACTTCTTTTAATCCTTAAAATATATTTTTCTTATTGTTTATAATAACCCCCTGAAAGCTTGAAACAGAAAATCTCTTTCCCCGGTGAATGTTTTTTCCCTTCCATTATGCATATGTGAATGCATCAGGATTTTTAATTTTTATGTAAAAGTAACACTGAAATATTTGTTTTGACGTTGCCTTTCTTCCCCCTAACACACAGAATTCATTATAAAGACTTTCAAAACAAAAAGGAAAAAAAGATGGGACTTATTTTGGGTCTGCCCATCATGACCATTTCTATTTAAAATGAGACAATTGTAAAGCTTTATCTGGAGTATTCAAGAGATGGGTTTAGTTCACACAATTTGTCCAGTTACTGCTCTGGAAGGAAGAGAGGAACCTCACAGATTCAAAGGTTCTGATGGATTTTTGGACTTGGATTTTAAGATGAATATTGTCAATCCATATATATTTTTGTTTGTTTTTTTTAATTCTTCCTATATTCAATACAGTAGCAATCTATCTACCCAACTGCAATAATCATACTTCTGATTCTCCCTATGCTAGCCCCCATCCTTTTTCTCTTCCCAGGCTATTCTTCCAATCCTATATACATTATCCCATTACTAAAGAAACAACAGCCACCCTCTACCCATATTTGATTTTTCTTCATTCCCTTTCCTTTTTATCCTTAGGATTAACCTAAGTTTTATGAAAGTCCTCCACCAAATTCCATTTAAATACTGCTGCTGGTTTTAACCTGTGCTATCACCCCATACTCTGCACCAAACAATGCATTCTGAAGTACTTTTGAAAATCTCCATGAACTGCAGGATCATTGCAGCAACAGAAAGAAAGGGTGGGCATTTTTAAGTTCTACTGAAAGCTGTAAAACTAGGATGGAGTTGCAAGGAGGCAGAGAGATCAGGTTTGTAAGAGTTGCCTATTTGAAAAGGAGAGTTCATTAACTTGGCTAAGATATGGAAGAAGAAGAACGGCTGGGTAGGCAGGGAGAGCAGAGATTGGTAGATAGAAAAATATGTAATGTGTTTATGAGGTTATTCTGAATTTATCTAAACTTCAGAAATTAATTGCATTTGATTTGGATAGATAGGAAGAGCACAATCTGGGAAAGTCTCTATTAGTTCCAAACTATTTTTCCCATCCTAAATCCATACAACATAAACCTCAAACTATTTTTGCTGGGACCCTCTTTACTTCAGGCTGTGAACCCCCCTCCCCCCCAAAAAGTGATGACCCCCTCCCATGCCATGCCACCCTTACCAGCATGCATGGGGGCTGACTGCTCACGACCACTCCCCTCCCTCTGAATAACCTCGCGACCCCGTTTGAGAACACCTGGCTTAGACCCTGCCTAGACAGGTTTAGTTTGCAAGAATCATGCCAACCATTGCCAAAGGGAACTCCTTTATTTTGAAGACTTGACCCTGTGAGAAGAAGAATAGAAAACTGCAGGAATAGGCTTTCTAAACTATTAACAAAAATCATAGGCTGGGCTATCTGTCACAAAGCAGAGGGGAAAATGGGGTGCTGTTTATCACCCAGGAAGGCATGGTAGGACATTGCAAAGTGCTGTCAGATGGATCTTAATCTCATAGAGTGAAATTCACCACCACACAGAGGCCAGAACAAGGACTATGTGGCACTCAAATCCAACCTTTGCCCTGTTTTACCCAGACGCAGTAAACACCCCCATATATCTAATACATTTCACTAAAGCATTTATAATTGCATAAAGATGAGGCCTGTTCAACGAAAATAGTTTATCACAGGCTATATTTTTCAGTTATTACAAACAAATGCCACAGTCTTTGCTTAAAAACAAAAAAAGCCAATTGAAGTTTGTTACGATTTTGTATCTGATAAAAGAGTGAATGCAAGCTGCAGGCCTTAGGACATATTCTGCCCTAAACTGTGGCACTTTAATGTGGCTCCAGTGGCATAAAGTCACGGCAAAGGGGGTGCAGGTTACTTCGGTTGTAGAGAGCTGACATAAAGACTTTATGCTAGCCCACCTCTTTACCCTCATGTCTAGGGAGCATGCCAGTAGCCATTCTTTGCCAGCCATTCTTTGCTCATGGAGGGAAACTACAAGTTAGTGCAACTCAGAACACCCCCTATTTACTCTAAATTGCACCAAGGACCAGGGCCAGAATTGCCATGTTGAAAAAGTGTTATAATGATGTGACTGGAGTAGTGCCCCCTTGTGGACTTTCCAGGTGCTCTGATGAGATGATGGATCTCCACAGGAGGAGGAAATCTCTCTCTCTCGTGTCCACTGTGGTGGGCTCTGGTCCACTAGCTAATTGTCCATTCTGTCCTATCCTCTTCTGGGAGGTTGGAGGGGCTTAACCCTAAAATGTTCTAAAACAAAAAGCAAACCCAACTCAATAATGGGCCACCCACCACCCTCCTGTGAGACATCCCTACCCTTTCCTTCAGGCTCAGGTCCCAAACAATCTCTTGTTTGTGTGTCACTTGCTCCTTGAGGTCTAACTGCTCCTCCTCAGTGGATGCTCTAGCTAGCAGGCCCATATCTCCACAACTCAGCAAGCAAAACTCACTTCAGGCAAAGATATAGAGTTCTATCTTCCTTCCCGGCAGTCAGCCCTGAATTTAGCCAGGCTCTCTCCTGTTATTCCCCCTGCAGGCTTGGCACTGGCTGCAGGCATACCAGAGGTGTAGCTAGCTGGGCCCATATGCTCTCCTTATCCCCTTCTCTGCTGGTGTGGGGCCTCTGTGCCCCACCATAGGTGCCTTAAAGCCATTTTTCCCCTATGAATTTGGCCCATTAAATTCAAGGGTTTTTTCTCCCAAGCTGCTTTGTGCTCTTCAGGAATAGCCCATCACTTTGGGTGGGTGAGGGTGTACTAATCAAGTTGGAAAGAACGTGTCATGTATTAGTAATTCTGCAAAGATTTGTCAAACTATCATGCTGCTTCCTATTATTATGTCTGATTTGTACTATGGGAGCATCTAAGAGTACCAGTCATAGACCAGAATCCCTTTGTGCTAGGTGCTGTACAAACATAGAACAAAAGGACAGACCCTGGCCTAAGGAACTTACATTCAAAACATACAGCAAGAGGCAAAAAGGGAATAGACAGACAAGTGGGAGAGAAAAATGAAACAATGAGACAATAAATAATTGGAGTTTCCCACTCCAAAATCATTAATTTGGATAATTTTTTATAATCTCCACCTTGCCTCTTCATGAGACATCAGGCTTTTAGAGTCCCATCTGTTTCCATCTGGTGTAGACAATTCTTTTGTGCACAGCTGCATGGAATTTTACAATCTGAATTGTTAGTTCAGAGAATAAAAAGGATTCCAACATGCATCTCACCAGAAAGAATATTTTGTTTATAATAAATATTACACACGCACACACTTAAACATGTAGTAGTGAAAATATTCAGCACATAAGAGACATGGTCTTGTAAACTACTTTGAGAAGCCACTTAAACTGTGTTGCCTTGTAGACCTGTCCAGCTTTTTATTTTACTTTGCTTTTTCATTGCAGTTTTTGAGTTGTTGCAGAACTGAAATAAAAATAAGCTTCTTATTAAAAACTACCTAGAATAGCAAATCCCATGCAATAAGAGAGTTAACAATTGTAAACCCTGTCATGTCTCTGAGAAGCAGAGGAATTATCTTGTTATCAATTTAATAATGGAACATTGAAGTAAATGATGCCATCCACTGACACCAGTAACACTCTCTCTCCTGGGAAATTCATGTCTGTAGGAACTGTCAATCTAGATGGATATGGACATATTAAACATTGTACCTTCAGTCCATAAATCTATTCTTTCTATGCTGCCTTAATAAAAAGATTCTGCATGGTGATAAAGACAAGCAATGCAGAATGTCTTGACATTACTGACCTATAGTCCTCCAATTTAAAAAAAAAAAAAATCTTTGAGAGAATGGATATTAAATAATTTAACAATCTCTAACTTTCTCTAGTTTTTCCTCATATCATGCATTTAAAATATCTTCAAGAAATTTTATGTCAATGAAGTTTGAATAATTACATAAGGATACGTATTACAGTGGTGACTAATACTGTATTTATTATCCAGCTGTCTTTGTTTAGAAACTTATCTGCTTCCAGTCCTATATTCACTTTGCTGCTTTATATCTTTTCCACTGTTTTTTTTTCAAACTGAAGTGGAAATAAGATACAGGATAGCTTTAAAAAAAAAAAAAAAAAGGGGAGGAGGGGAGGCAATATATTCCAGCAAACAAATAAACCTAAAATATTTTTAAGCACAAAAATGGGATCTTTTGTTCGCAGGGGAAAGAACACCAATAGGAATGGAAAACAACAAAAAGGGCTGCTTCTGAGGGTAAACTGAAATGTTTCTTTTCAAAGCAGGAAAAAAATGGGTCCTGTGACATTGTTCTGTTATGATGACTCCAGTTCTATTACATCAAATGACTGATGTAGATTTAATCAGATTGCTGGATGGATGTCAATGAGGTAGACTGGAATATAACTCCAAATTAAGGCACATAGTCGCTAAGATCCAATGTAAGTCCTCAGGCAAATAAAAACTGGGAGTTGGAGACAAGCCAATTTCTCAATAAAATAATAAAATGTTGTTGCTTTGGCTGAAACAGGAAGCTAAACAGACCACATTTGATGAGCTGTCACCTGATATAATAGACCAGCAGCTTGATTTCCAGAGATGCTCTGCACCCACAATTCCCCTTGAAATCAGTCAGAGTTGTGGGAGCTCTGCACAAATGAGGAAGGCTCCAAGTCACAAGTTCTATGTAGTGCCTATTGTAGACACCATAGTGATGGGTGCAAGTCATAGAATCATACCAGTGAATAAATCTGGCAGCCACAGCAACACAGAAATCCAGTGAATATCTACACAGAACTGGGTGGAAAATTATACTTTTTTCCTGTGGAAAATATTGTCTGTTGAAAACCTGAAAAAATTATCTAAAACCCATACATTTTCAGCCAAAAACAAATGTGTTAGAGGAAAAAAGACACAATCTGTGAAAACTTCTGTTTAATCAAAAACCCAGTTTTCCATCAAAAAAAATTCAAGAGAAAAATTTTAATCAGCCTTACTAATGTCAAATACAAATGAAAAGAAACTGAAGGGCCAAAACAAAGACACTCAGACACAACTATATCTCCTCTCTCTCGGGGCCCTCATTAATGAACACATTTTGCAGGACTGAAAAAAAGGCCACCAAGTACAAGTCTCCAGATGCAGATATCTAATGAAGGCAAAATCAGCACCTGTAGAGAAAGCTTTAGGGACAAAGGAAAGCTGTAGGTGAACAGAAAAGCCAGGGTCATTATATGGGGGAGGTCTCAAGAGGTTCATCAATTCAGATAAACTCCTCAAAGTCTAGAGGCTCATATAAATCTTCTGAAAAGTTATCTGAGGACAGCAAACTGGCCTGGAAATTCAACAAAATCTTTGGGATTTTATATTTAGGGTAAGGATGAAAATGACAAATGAATAACCTCTCTTTCCTCCAGCCTTTTTGGTACTCAACAAAAACAAAAACATACGTGAAATTAAATAAATATTAATGAGGAGAAAATATAAAATCTAAACAAGATTAACTCTGGGAGGGAAGTGAAGGTTTAGGACTATTCTTAGATAAGTGGTTTACTCATCTAGGTAAGCTAATCATTGCTGGGAGTTTCCAATTCCTCCAGGATGCTGCAAAGTTTGTAACACCCATCAGGAGCACCTTTTGGGCAGTGACACTATCAAGAGGAAGCAAGGGAGGCCAATGTGCGATCAAAATTGCTTATGGAAAGAGATTATATCTGGTTTTACAATATTTCAGACACAAGCGGTACCCTGCAGCTAAAAGTTACCAAGAAGATGCTGACACTTTTATTGATTCTTAAGACACATATGGAAAGACAAAGTAGAGAAGAGGTAGCGCAAGTTAGTTGGTTTTTCCCCCAATACGGATTTTTCAACCTCTATCTATCTACCTATCGATCGTACTAACACAGCTTCCATTACTGTAGTGTCTGAGTGCCTCAGTCTTAACTCCTCTCCATTTCAACGTAACATTTATTTTACAGATGGGGAACTGAGGCACAGAGATACAAAATGACTTGACAAGGTTGCACAAAAACTTTACGCAAGTCATTTTGAAATGGGAGAGGTGTATTCAGTGATAGATCCTAAACATCAGAGGCACTGGCACTTGGAGAGAGAGTGAATGTAGCCACTTATTTTTCCATTTATATATAGTGGGTAGTTAATGGTGGAACACTGATTTACACCACAGAGGATCTGGCCCCATGTTGCCTGGTAGCCATGACTATGGAAGGAGCAACACAATGGCCAAACTCTTTTACATGGAGTGCACTTAATATCATTCTTTATACTACTGTATCTCTAACTCTTTCTGCCCCGCCACCCCTTGCCACAGGCCCTGAGACAGATCTCACGATTGCTCTCTCTCCCTCTTCATATGTTCTTTTTTCCCCTCATTTTTCTCTTCCATTTCTCTCTCTTCCCCCATCCCCTTCCCCGGTTCCCATCTCTCTCTCTCTATCTTCACCTTGCTGTGTTCCTCTTGCTGTCTCCTCTGTTCTCCTGTCCCCTCCACACTCACAAGTCTCATCTGCTTTGCCCACTGCCTCTGAGCACAGCTGATCAAGTCTCTTTTTTGTCAATCAAATTCATTGCAAATGATGGCATTTTTCCCCCACTGAATAATCCTTTGGGGGTTTTCGCCCCTCCTCTGTTATTGAGTCAGCTCTACATATGCAGTTCCGTGGTGTACTCCCTTTCCTCTCCTTTCCATCCCCAGGAAATCTATCCTACCCTTCTTCCTTTTATCCTCTGTCTCTCTTCATCACACCTGAAGTCCCATGATAGGCAGAGGGGAAAGGGGTATCCCAGAGGAGAGGGAGAAAGGAGAAATATGTCTATGCCCCATCTTTTATTCTTCACCTTGTCCCATTACACATCAGTAGAGTGCTACAGCAGGGATTGGGAGGGATGAGTGAGTCGGTGACATAGGATTGCTTCTCCTCTACCCAGTCACTCTCTCTGTCTCCACGCCCAGCTCCTTGCATCACTCTCCTCGCTGTGATGCAGTGAAGGGCACTGAGAGGGAAGTTAAGCAGGCATTGGGTATGGAGTAAAGTCCAGGACAGGAGGAAAGACTGTGTTGTGTGCCTGAAGATAATACACCGTAAGACACTGAAAACCGCCTTCGCCAAAGATGGATACTCCATCAGAGAAGTAGATCACAGCATGGAATGGGCTACCCAAATACCCCAAGAGAACCTGCTTCAATATAGAAATAAAATCTTCTCCAACCACACACCCCTACTTGTCACCTACCTCCCTACAGTGGAACTCATGTGGGGTATCATCAAGCAACTACAACACATACTTGATGGGGACCCCATCTGAAAGAAATATTTCCTGAACCCCCCACTTCTGACCTTTAAACAGCCCCCCTACCACTCCATCAGAAGCAAGCTCCCCACAGACCAAACTACAGCAACTCAAAGCAGCACCAGAACCTGCTAGAACAACAGATGCAAAACCTGAAGACATATCTCCACTGCTACAATGTTCAACACCTCCCACAACACATCTTTCAAGATCCATGGATCCTGCACATGCCTATCACAACATGTGGTGTACCTCATCCCATGCCCTAAATGCCCTAATAACAACGATGTGGGTGAAACCAGACAGTCACGGCACACTCAAATGAACTCACACAGGAAAACGATAAAAGACAAACACACCCTATCACCTGTGGGTGAACATTTTTCACAAAGCCATCACTCTATATCTGACCTATCAGTCCTCATCCTCAAAGGAAACCTACATAGCAGTTTCAAAAGACGAACCTGGGACTGGGAGCTTCAATTCATTACTCGGCGAGATGCTAAAAATCATGGACTGAAAAGAGACACTAGATTTATAGCTTGTTACAACAATCTGTAACTCACTAATGCCTTCTTTTTGTTCTCTGATTGTAGAGGTGTTAATTAGCCACTATACCTCGAATGGTCACTTCTAAGGTGTGCTAACTGCTTATGCTAAACGCCATGCACCTTATGTTCCACCTTGCATTTTTCTGTGACACTGGGAGTACCTTTCCTAGACCTGAAGAAGAGTTCTGTGTGGCTTGAAAGCTTGTCTTTCTCACCAACAGAAGTTGGTCCAATAAATATATTACCTCATCCACCTTGTCTGTCTGAAGATAAGGCAGAAGAGCTGGTTCCTACTGATCTGTGGACCAAATTGCAGAGGTTGAGGAGGACTTTTAGTCTTTAACCCAGAACACAAGACAGGCTTCTGCAAACAGTCCCGAGATCCTTAAAACAGTGTTTCTCAACCTTTTAAGTAGAAAGTACTCCAACTTCTGAAAATTGTAGTAAGTACCCCAACACTCAATTTTCCACTCTGAGAAATACAATCTTTTCCCCCTTTACCGCTGGACGACTATTTCTCGTAAAGCAGGAGGGTTCTGAGTTCTGCAGTGCTGTGTGGCTGTGACAGATCACAAAACGCCCTGCTGTTTCTCCTCTCCTTCCTCCTCCCCTTCCTCCATATAGGAGCAAAGGTCAACACCAGCCAATCACTATGGCCTGATGGCGGGGTCACGTGGTGTTCTCCTCACACAGACGGGAACTTGTGAGGTATGATTAGGCAGTAGCGGCCCACCAGAGTGGATAGCAGCGCTCCCCATGGCCGTCCCTAAGGGGGTTAAGGTCTGGGGCAAATCACACTGTGTGGGCCTCTCTGAACATTTTTATACTGGTGAAATCTGGGGCTGTCATAGTTGTCAGTTTCACTGCTCATCTAGAGCAGTGAAATTGACAAGTAAGCCTTCGGGTAGAGCCTGGCCCCAGGACTGGGCAAGCCGCTGGGCTCTCCGCCTGGCTTTCTGGGCACCGGGCTTTGAACCAGGGAGGGGAGCTGCCACCTGGGCAAGTTGCAGGCAGCTGCTGCCTGGCTGCCAGCCCAGAAGGTGGGCGATTGCCACCTGCTCTGAGCTGGGGCGGAGAAGGCTTCCATGCAGGCTGAGACCTGGGGATGTGGCAGGCAGCAGGCAGCTGCTGCCCATCTTCAAGCAAGGGCGTGGGAGGCTGTCTCTCAGCTCAGAGCCAGGACGCGGGTGGCAGCCACCCATCTGTGAGCTCAGCTCGCAAGGCACAGGAGGCTGCTGCCGGGCTCCCAACTGGGAGCTGGGATCGGGCGGGACATGGGTGGCTGCCGCCTGGCTTCCCAAAAAGCCAGCAACTGCTGCCCAAGCTGGCAGCTGCCGTCTGGCGTCCCATGAAGCCAGTGGCTGCTGTCTACTTCTCAGCTAGGAGGTGGGACCAGGTGGGAAGCTGGTGGCTGCCGCCCACCTCCTGCAGAAGCCGGTGGCTGCTGCCCACCTCCCTTCACTGGGTTTTTCACTGCAAATCCCCCACCTGTGTCTCGGGTACCCCCAGGGGTACGCATACCACAGGTTGAGAAACTATGCCTTAAAAGACCATTTGATTGGCATGTTTGTTTTGGAGCTCTGTGTAACTTGAAAGCTTGTCTCTTTCACCACAGAAGTTCGTCCAATAAAAGATATTACCTCATCCACCTCGTCCCATTAGAGGAAATGTGCTATTCAATGCATCCATCCTGAAAAATAGGAAATCCACTACAGGTCACATAGCATTTTAAGGCTCTGGGATGGCTTTATTAAACTTAAAGACTACAACAATTACTTCACATCCCAATGCCATAGATTTCCCTACCTTCAACAGTTATTCTTATACATCTTTGCTTTTAGGTCACAATATAGGAAAGCATGCACTGTGATGGGAGTACTCATGTACTTAAAGCTAAGTAAGTGCTTTTCTGAACTGAGACCTAAAAACACAAGTGAAAGTAAGCAATATAAGTCAAGACAGAACATACATTGACCAGGTCTGGCCATAGCTAACTGAATGCTTACTGTATGTACAGAAATAATAACAGCTAAAATGGACACACTTACTTTTGATGTGATCATCATTCTTTTAAATCAATGGGTTCTTATCCTTTCACAAAAGGATTCTGAAATTACAAACTCTACCACTTTGACTTCACTGAATGACACTCCCTACAGAAAAAGGAAGAGTGCTCACTTTCGCCATCAATTCCGTTCCATAATCTATACCGCAACTTCCCACTGCCCTACCTCACAAACAAAATGATTCATACCATGTTTCCCCACTAGTGTTAAGTAATGAAAATGACTGGGAATCACAATTTCAATCATGACATACTTTTTGTGGATAGCAGAATTAATACCCAGCCTTAAAAAAGAAGTCGAAATTCAAATTTTCTCAGGTATTGCAACTACTAACGATGCCCAACTGTTTCAAGCTACCTGATCTGCTATTGCCTGAAGGACAGCACTGTAGGAAGATGATGCAGAATTCCAGACTTTCTCAAATCTGTAGCAAGCAGGCCTGCTTTAGGTCCCTGAGTAAACTGGTAGTTATGACATTTTTAGTGTCTAGTATCGACTGCCTGCATGTATCAGCATCAGTTTTTGTTCTCAAGAAATCATTTTTGTAATGTTCTTTTAAAGTAATTTTAGTACTTAACACTTCACGGTTTCCTCTAAGTCTTGGTCAAATGGCCATACAGCAATATCAGACGGATTTTATTAGGTTCCAGAAATGAAGAGACAACACTGAAGAAAATTAAGCATGAAACAGGATATAAAACTACTGATGAGTGAATGTGGTGGTGTCTAAGTTTTTGTGAACCTTGAAAGCTTTTTTGGATTCATACCATTAAAAAAAACAAACAAACTCAAGTTCTGCAAAATTTTTCTTCCTATAACTCAGGATTTTCTTCAAGAGCAATTAAATTGAAAATAGTTTCCTAACTAAAGAGAAGCCTATGCTTTTTACTAGGGAGAGAAGAACTACATCCTCAAAAAAATAGGCTGGCTCAAATGGGTGAACTGCATAAGATACATACTGGTTTTTTATTTCTTCATTGAACGTTTTTTCTCTGTATTTCCTCCTCCACACACTCTCTTAAGTGGGACAAAAACCCAATGAGTCATGTAGCACTGTGTTCAAATCCCAAGATGGTAGGACTTCAACATTCCCTTCTGAGATATACGATATGAAAATCTTGTGAGTGGGTAACTTTATTTTTGCATACAGACATTCTAATTTCCTTAAGTAGCTAGCTGTTATGTATGATGACCCAAACACTCTTGGCTGCACTCCAAAAGCAAATAAGACACAAAATTAAGAGCAGGGAGCCGGCAGTTCCCTTCAGACAAATCTCTTCTCCCTGACTGTAAGCCCACTTCTTGTTAATGTTTTATGGAAGCAAACCAGTGAACGTTCACAAACTGATAAAGATCCTACAATTTTCACTAAATATGTTATCCATCTAACTGTAAATCCAACTTGTTCAGAATTACTGATGTGTTATCAGACATTTTCCTAAATGAAAACTTTAATTAAATAGTTTATGGGACTATGTTCTAGTTAGAATGAAAAAGATGCGAGACTAATCACCAACCAGTAGAGAAGAGGTTTTAGCACCGTCCCAGTTACTGGCAGACATTCAGCCAAAAGGGTAAGTAAACTGAGAATATACACCAGGTCAGATCCTAGCCTACTTTAGAGCAGTTTTGAGACCTTCCCCCTAAGAGCAAAGCCATCCAGAAACTGGTGTAACCAGCCACTGAAGGATTCCCTCACAGCATATGGGGATTATCCAGTGCTCTACACTATGCTTCTCCCACCCACTCCGTTACGTGTGGCTAACACAGAGGCCATGGCTGGGATGTCCTTATGGCCCAGCGATTCCCCGACAACAATAACAGACCTGTGAACTTGTTGGCAACTGGCAAAATTTATAACAGTCATTAGGCTGCTCTAAAATCTCCGAAGGGACCAGATCAGTGAAAATCACCCACTCACTGGGGGTGTGTGGAAAAGCCAACTTTGCAGTCTCTTTCTGAGCTGACCAACTGCTACTTGGACACAGATTGGGATCTGGGCCATTCTGATAGAACAGGGTCTCCCATATATTGTTCAACTGTCTCTTGCACTTTCTAGGAGTCCAGGGCTTGCTTAAAATGGAGTACTTCAGGTATACTCAGCTTTTAATATGGTGCTGGAGCCCAGGGAGGTGACAGGATTTGGCTCAGAGTAAAGCTCCAGTAGCCTTATGCACCTAGAAAAAAATGGTTTGATTTTCAAAGGGGTTGAGAAGACCAGCTCCCACTGAAATCATCTCTAGATAATCAACCCCTTGCTAATGAGTCCATTTCTATTTAGGTGCCTAAATACGGATTTAGGAACTGACCTTGAGGCACCCAGATTTCAAAACTGTGACCCCACTTAACTTACCGTATAAATTAACACAAATCAGTGTGAAGTGTTAGTTTTCCACTACAACCACTAAGAATACAGAAAATAATTTCATGTGAAATAGAATAGGAGACCTAGAAGGTAAAAATGTGAAATAGCTGGATGTAAAACCTAAATCTCTGCAACTTCCTTGTAGGGAACAATGTCTGTGAGAATGACATGTATAGTGGCAGAGGACAGGGCAAAAGAGAACTTGCTAATGTTATCAACTATACAGTTTTATATTTGAACAAAGAATGAATAAACTTCTACTTGCGGCTGATGTGAAAAGGAGCCTTTCAAATATTCTCTTGAATTTAAGCCTCTAGGAAAGAAAGGTGTTTAGTGGTTTTTTGTTTTTAATTAAAGCAGGCACTCCCCCTTCTCTGTAATTGTACATACTGAACCAGGAGAACAGATTTCAAGACCCTGTGTAGAAATGAGGGGCTCCTCTTTTGGGACAAACTGATATTGCTGAGGAGGTATAATTTGTTAACTCCAGTCAGAATATACAAAGACTTGGGGTGTGTGTGTAAAACAGGGGAATTAAGATCTGGGAACACCTGAAGTACAGCCAAGCTTGGCAAAAAAGGCTAGGCAGGAGTTTATGATAGCAATTGTTAAATCTGATTTATTAATAAAGCCAAATTATGGGTATATTAGTAATATATAGTCGGGGTATGAGCTGTTCAGAGCATAGTGGGAATTGTACCTGTTTATTCATACTCTGCTCAGTGGAAAAGGTAGAAAAATATTCAAAAAAGTAATTGTCTCAGAATCTCCCACTCCCACATATGACAGGGAGTTTTGGATTTTAGATCTTCACATAAATCCCAATCCAGGAAAGCATCTCTATTCAGGAAAGCATGTAAATGTGGGATTAAATCCAAATGAAGTCAATGGTTCTAAAGTGCTGGTTTGCAGAGTGATGGATTAAAGTATGGGTTTAAGGCCTCGTCTACACTAGAAAAGGTTTTCAAGCAAACGCACCTAATGTAGACACATCTCAAAAGAGCTCGCCAGTACATCTTATACCAGTTCCCTGAATGAAATAAACTATACTAGTAAAAGAATTCTTTTTCTGGAATAACTGTCTACACTAGGGCTTATGCCAGCATAGCTATGTCAAACTGAATGTAATTTTTTCACATTCCTAACCAACATAGCTATGCCAGCAAAATTTAAATCTAGATTAAGTCTCAATATTTTCCTTAATGAGGGACACAGACTATCACTACTGAAATTAAGTACAGAATATAGACAGATACTTTTTGCCATCTGAGTGTAACTTTGATTTTTATTATTATAATAATATAAATTGTACTTAAAGAGAAAAAATGAATTATGTAAATCATATGCACTCAGAGGCTTCTAAAAGATTAGCAGTCAGTTCTGATATACTATTTTAAAGCTATTGTACATTTTAGAAAGTCTAATTTTGAAATTTGCTTAATTGACTGTAACAAACAGAATGGAAATGGGGAAGAAATATTTGGTGGATAAATGCTTTGCACAGGTAATAAGGCTGGCAGAATTTCATCATTTTTAAGAACGGTTCAATGGGTTGTTTTAAGACTTTAGTTTTTGATGGATCATTGGCTATTAACAGTTTTAAAAACCATAAAATTTAACCATTTTGTTTTTTTACTTCTTAACATTGCCACAAGGTCATTTGTACCTCACATGGCAACATCTACAACCTAACATTAAAACAATAATGATCAAGAAGCAGGCCATTTCTTAGGGATTAATGACTGGCGGGGAGGAGTTGATGGCCTGAGGCACTGCCGAGGGCCATTGACCCCAGCCAGTTTATACAGGGCATTTCTAGAAAGAATTAATGCTCTGTTTGTTAGCCAATCAGACTGCTGGAATCATTTCTCAACATTCCATTGGACATATAATGACTTACAAAATTCAGAAGATGGTTATTTTTTAAAAAGTGCCTATGTCTGCTCTTGCTAAATCATACAGTCTCTAAAGAAAAATGACAAAAGGAGAGTTCTACCTTAATAAATAACATGAATAAAATATGCAATTCATCATGTCATTATCAATAATTCATCATTAGAATCAGGAACAACTTTTTTTAGTACATTAGTGTGTATATTTTTAGAGCATTTCCCTTATCAGCACTCATTCTAAAAGGCTGTTCATCTGTTTCTTCAAAAAGGAATTTTTAGCAGTGGCAATAGCTAAAGGTAATGTGGGCACTAAACTAGCTTCAGCTGACTCTGGCCATTAAGGGGTTTGTCTTTTTCCAATAATCAAGTACAGCTCTCTGCTTGTTTTCCAGGAGAGGACTTGTGGAGTATTCCAGAAACTGCTTTAATTTTCTCCTAGCTCTCACCCTGAGGCAAAAATTTTAAAGATCCTCTTGTAGTTTTCATAAAATTGTCCTCTTCTAACAGGATCAATAACTTACACTCTCAACCAAAAGAATTCTTCCTTGTGTAAGTACAAATTTCCCATCTGCCTTATTGCAACCTACCATGGCTTATCATTTGTCAAACTCAGCTGCAAAAGTAAAGCAAACAAAATAAGTTGTGACTTTATAAAATGCATGAAAATAATTTAGTTCTGCACTAACACAGTTTGACTGGTTGTTCAACAAAACAATAGTTTTCAAATCCAAATCATGAAAGATCTCACCACACTTCTCCTCAAGGTCCTCATTTGTCACCAGAAACACTGTGCACTTGATGCAGATTTACTTCTAGAAACTTCATTGTATTTACTATTGGGGTAACATTCTCAGTTTACAAATTGCAACTTCAGATAGAAGACATATGTTCTCTTGAAATTCAATTTCCTCCCACAACCATTTGAATTTAGTGGCATTAGAGTCTCTGCTGATGTTAAGCTATCACTGTTCTACCAGATTAGTAATAAAATCCTTTTTATGAAAAAATATAAAGATACTGTGACAATGACCAGCTGCAAAGTGTGTTCATTTGGGACCAGATTTTCAGCAGGGTTCCTTAACTTTGTTTGCAAATATTGTAGGAACACTTAGAGAGACCTATTGAAAATGAGGCCTTTCAGATTTTAGCAGACTTGAGGAGAACATTTTCATTAACAATATGAAGCCTCGTCAGCACATCACCTTCTAAATTGGTGGCAAGGACCCCATAATTGATTCAATTTGAATGTAATGTTGATGTCATAATACAGCACAGGCAGTGTGGTCCAATGACTAGGGCACCTTGACCACAAGTCAGGAGAATTGGTTCTATTGCTATTGCTAATACTAAGGGCTCATCTACACAGAGAAATTTACCAGCAAAATTATACCAGTATAGTTCAACTATGTAATCTGAGGCAAGTCACTTCATCTCTCTGTGCCTCTTTTCTCCCTCTAACCATTTGATTGTCTCACGTATTTAGACAGTAAGCTCTTTAGAGCAGAGATTGTATCTTATATGTTTATACAGTGCGTAAAATAATGGGTCCTTGATCTCAGTTGGGGCCCACTAAGTGCTACTGTAATGCAAAAACTAACAGCAGCAAAAAATGTGAGGTTAGCCTCTTAAGCGCAGCTGGGGGAGGAGGGTAGGCCGGGGAAGGATTATTTTCTCTCTCAACTAAATGTTTTCATTTACAAAAAAGCTACAGAGAAAGTGAATTTTGTTTACTGGCTATTCTAAAAATAGTTCTGTGTTTGCTGGATGCTTAAAATGAAAATGTCATAGTAACAACAACAAAATTAATAGACCACTCTCTGTTCAAAGTAATACTATCAACATGAAATATTAAAATAAAATAATATATTGAAAGACATTTCCTCTTATTTTTTAAAAACTAGAGGTGGGTCCCCACTGAAGCTTCCACTCTAAACATCTAAACTTCAACCAATTTAAAATCTAAAGCCAATTTTTGTAGCTCCCATTCTCATCTCTTTTAATATTTAGATTATAAGAGAAACCTGAATCCTTCATTTTTTTTTTCTTTTCCTCAAGGCAGAAATGATGAGAAAATATCTTTAAAATCCTTGCCACAGAACTTCTCTCCTTAGATAGAAAAATGAGAACTCAAATGCATAATACGGTAACATTTCTGCCAATCTTAAACCAGCCTCTGCTGTTATGACCCATTTTTCAACATACAACTAGTTATGCCTGCAAAAGTGCACAGGCACCACCTGCAGATGTGTGTGCAAATCAGATTTCTAGTTGTACAACTCCTTAATTTCCACAAAGAAATAGTCACCCTGCTAGCCTGGATGGAGATTTGGTGGATTCAGGAGTAATTGAGTGGGAGGAGGGTGAAATTTCAGCTCCCATCTGGTGGGCAATAAAGTTTTCTGCCAGTCAGGTAGCCATTTTGGGCTTCTTGCCAATGAGGTAGCCATTTTGGGCTTCTTGTTTCAGCCCTACCCTTCCTTCTCCTAAACAAGCATATGCTGGATCTCACATGATGCCTGAGGCTAGGCTGATTGCCAGTTTTGGGGCATGGAAGAGATTGCTCCCATATGACAAAACTGACAAACAGCTCTGCATCTTTTTCCACCTTCCACCTAGCATCTGGAGGCCTGGTTTTGGAGGGTTTATATTACAATTGTCACAATGTTGGGAGCTTTTTAGTGCTGTTTGTGGGTAGGTGTGTTATTTGCTATGGGGCAGGAGGGACACTTGCCACCGACCTTGGTTCTCCCTTTCCCCCCATGACTTTTAGATAGCTGCACAGGATGGCAGATTTATTCTCGCCACCCCTCTAACAGAGGGGCAGCCAGGTCAAATTTGAGTGCTGTTGTGACCTCATACACCAGGTCACAATGCCACTGACTGGTGTATCTCTCCTAGTTGAGGTGGGTGGGTGGGTGGGGGGGGGGGGGGGGGGGGTCGTCAGGATTCTTGGTTCCTGTCAGGATCCATTGGAAGGCCTTTGTGTGTAGAAGGAACATGGCTTCACTCAACCTCAGAGACATTAGTGCCACTATGGAGCAGCACTAGAATAACCATGTCAGTTAGTTTGGGGTGATAATGTCAGCTTGGTAGGAGTTTGTAGCCTCTCCATTTAACCATGTTATGGTATCCGTGTCTCTTTGTTTCTGTGCCCACATCCCCAGGTGTTTTGGTGTACAAAACACAAGCACCCACTCATGCAAGGGCAATCAATTGCATATGCACAAGGAGAGCAGACACAAACAGAGGGCAGATGGGGCTGGGTTCATAATTTGGCCTTCATTTTCTATGCATGTGCACCCAGCAACAAGGAATGTACTGTAAATTTGTCCCTCTACAATTAAATGTGTTCCAAATAGTTTCAAATCAACCCAACAAGGGAAAATGAGCTACCCCAGTGCCACCTGACCAACCATGGTGATCACCTGGCTACTATATTTATTGGTATCAGAAAACAAAAGCAACCCACACACTGCATGGCTCCCATCAGGGGCAAAAAAGCCTTAGTGATGCCTTCAAAGTTCAACTTACTTTTGTCTGTAGGGCTGTTAAAAGGTTAGACTGAACCATGACAACCAAAAATCTAACAGAACTACCATCAGCCTCTGCACATTTTCACAATGGTGATTGTCAGCATTCTCTCAGCTTTAGCCATATCTGCTGAATCCCCACAACAGCAATGCTAAGAGGAACGTTCTGCAGATAATTCATTTTCAATTTAAGAAAAAAAAAAAAGCATATTTCTCTATATTGTATGTTCCTCGCAGCCTGGCTACTGGAGGCTTGTTGAAGTCAGGCCCGGTGCTAGGCATATTCCAAATGTGGGGCTATGCAAGACCCTCTATTCTGGGAAGCCAGGCCTTTTCAGCACTCCCATGCAGCATGCACACAGAACCATCTACAAACAGCCACTGACTTGGCAAATATATCCTTGTCCAACTGTAAATGATGGAATCCTCCTGATCATTGTCCCTTCCTGCCCCAAGAGTTATTTAAGCACAGCCATGTGCTCCTGCACACCCACTCACCTGTATTCCCACATCCTCTGGAATCATATAGACAGCATCTACATATTTTAAAGTGTCTTAATAAAAAAGCAAATTCTTACATCACAGAATAAATCTCAACCATACCTAACACTTTTCTGTTGCTATCTCAATGTTTGCCTCCTTACATCAGAACAATCTGTATATCATACAAGGCTAATGGCACCATTCCAAAATACAGTACAATTTTTTTTTAAATCCATGCTACAAAGAAGTCAATCATTTGTCTGAAATCCAGTGATTTGCTGATCTCTCTTTCTATTGACAGCATGGCTAGTTCTGACAAGTGTTCTTGGGACATACGGTAGTTGAACAAAAATATGTCTTCATCTCCTCCAGTTTTGAAAAACTGTTTTTTGATGAGGCAACTGTCACAGGACTGTCAGCAATATTTTGAGGGCAGTACATACGTTAGAATAAGCATTAGAAAGACCAGATTATTAAATTTATTTCTGATATTTTTGTATGTTTCTTAGACCAACACAAGAACCCAAATGGTATTTGTGTTCATTGAAGATCCCCAACAGTTCCCCATCAATTTTCAATACACAATCTGATGTAGTATTCAAAAATATTTAAATCCTGAATTTTCCTTCTGCATCTATTCAAGACTTTCCCTCACATCCATAATTTTCCAGACATGTTGCTTATCTCACATGGATTTCTGTCAGAGCTGCAATGACTGACAAGTTTTTCTGCAAGCTCTTTCACATCATTAAGGACCCCTTCAAAAGTCCTTTTCTGCACTGCTGTGGCCTCTAGCATGTACTCTGGACAAACTGTTTGCTACATCAGTTTGCACATAGAGATTGTGCATGTCTTTTATCTCCAGCAGATACGATTAAGAGATTTAAGAAAGTAGAGGAGATTATTTTATCCACTATAAAAAAAGTGTGCCTTGTACTTTCTAACAAAGCCAGAAATGCATGTGGTACATCACTGTAATATCACCCCAAAGCAGTTACACTTTCAATGTATACTCCCACACTGTGTCAGAGAGGTTGATTTTAATGAGAGACTCTAAAAACTCCCATCAGCTACTGGATGATGTAAACACACACACATGCTGGAGGAGTCCAAAAAAATAATTTAATGTAAACAGAAGATTTAATAACATAGATCAGAAGGTGTAAATTGTACCAACCAAGAACTACATTAAATGCTTTTTTGTCTATACACCTTTGCTGATGTTCATTCATGTTAATACCATCATATCCTTGCTCTCTGTAGTCACTGAAGGCAATCTCATGATTGCAATCTTCCAGAAGGACTGTGGAGATTTCCCTGTATTACTGGCAGATGAGCAGCACACCAAAGACGCAGTGCTGCCAAGTATGTTCAGCAATCTCAAGCACAATTGATAGGCCCATGACAGCTAACATCAGGAATGTGAGCATAACATTTTTGCACAAAATCCTCTTGCATGGTTTATAATCTTCTTTGACGTTCCTCAGTAAGACAGTCACTCTATGGATACATTAAATTCTGAATACCTTTGTGAGGTAATGGTGTCAACATTCAAAATCCCAATATTGTCCATCAGGTTCTAACAGATAAGTGTTTTATTCGACTTACAGGGGATCCGTTCTTCCAGTTCTTAAATAGAATGCTGGGACTCCAGGTAGTGTTGGAACAGAGACTTTATTTGGCCTCTTTCCTAATGATCACTTCACATGCAGCCTCTTTTCATTCACTTGCATTATTAATACTCACTTCTCCTCTCAAATATATGTATTTGAAGCTCCCAACTGATAATTTTGGTTTTCAGATCTCTCTTCCTTCACTTTTCTCTGACCAACACTAGATTTATACAGTCTCCATCAGGCCAACTTTTATCTCTGAGACCTATGCACTGATAAGGTTTCAAAATTGTATTAATTCAGACTCACTCCTTTTCTACTCAATACTATTTGAAAAAACAAATTGCTCCATCTTTGCCAATTATTGAGTGGTCACGGCCTAGTACTAAGGAACAGAGGTTGTCTGTTTAGGGTATATTCTCCCCATTAATGAGTGTACAGTGTGATAAATCCTTAAGTGCTAGATGCTATATGTGGACAAAAATGAGAAAAATTTTAAAAACCTGAACAGGTTCATAACTAAAATCCTTAGCCAACATTGCAGTGACATTTGATGTCAGAAAGCCTCTTAATCTTTCAATTCAAGTAATGTGACAAGATAAGCAGGTGGTCCATTCAAACAAGCGACATCTTATAAAATGGGAGGGAGGCCATAAATACAAATAGGTATAATGAACTTTTACACGTAGAACGTCAGTGACTAAAGTGACACTGTCTTGGGACCTGCGTTTTTAAAAACTGCCTCAGTTGAGGTTCTAATGATGAATGATGCTACATAATACTTTCTGCCTTTAAATGGCCACAACTAGGTTTTGAATTAACACCTCACTGATATGAATGAGGCACTAGTGGGACAGCATTTACAGAATTGTTCCTGTTGACTCACTGGCAAGAGTATTCTGCAAAGCTATGGGTATGTCTACAGAGCAATTAAACATTTATGGCTGGCCCACATCAGTTGACTTGGGCTTGTGATACTCATGCTACAGGATTGTAAATTTGCTGTGCAGATGTGGAAACTCCCCACTCACAGGGTCCCAGGCCCAGGCTCCAGACCAAGCCCAAATGTCTATACTGAAATTTTCAGCCCCACAGGCAAAGTCAGTTGACACAGGCCAGGAACAGATATTTAATAACTTTGTGGATATACCCTATGTTAACAGAAGACCAAAGCACTGAGGTACATTGGGAAAGGTGACAGGATAAAATTAACTGAAGCTAGAAGTTTGCATGAAATCAAATTTCTTAGCAGATGTGCCCGTACTTTCATTTCTGCCTTTCAAAGAATAAACAAACAGTTTGGATATTGTACAAATTCAGGAAAAAATAAACCCCACATAGCCACAGTTTTGCTGGTGCTACATGGAGAACCTATGACACAAACTCCTTCTGCTAGATCAAAATAATTCATTCTTGTGTTATCCCATGCGACTGAACCACTAATGTTTCATAACATTAAAACCCACTGGATGTAGTTCAGAGAGAGGAAACCCCTCAGACTGTTCCTCCTCCAGTATTCCATCACAGGGATTGGGTTTGCCTCCCCCAGAAACAAGCTGTGGGGCCAGACCCAAGCCCCTGCAGATCAGCCAAAGGCCAGTGTCACATACCACAACAGTCGATGCAACTGCATCAACTCCGATTCCTGGCACCCCTCATTCTCTCCTGCCTCCAGGTGGCATGGCTTCAATAGACCCAGGCAACCATGGCCTCCCCTGGCTGCAGCTTCCCTCAGGATCCACTTAAAGGAGGTTCCCATTAATATAGTAGGCTCCATAGAATTCAGGGACAAGAGAAACAGCCACCAGAAACGGGGACAGAGAAAGTGTCTAGAGACCATGTATCTCAGGGGGTGGAAAGCACGTGTGAGAGAGCCAAGGGCAATGGCATTCCTTCCTTCCCTTCAAATGTCCCTTCTCCTCCCGCATCATCAGGTTGGGGTGAGAGGGAAGAGCCTGTACAAGGGATCTGCAAACTTAGCCAAGCTTAGAGGCAAATATATTATTAGCTGTGACTTCATTGCTAAGCTCTGCCCACAGGTCTTATTTTGCACAAAGCCCTGGAAAACCCAATACTAGCCCGAGCCAAAGCTGGGATAATTTTCGCAATTTCCTTTTCACTGTAGATGACTTTCACCCTAATGGCAACTGGAAGAATGCTAGTGAGGGCTGACTTTCCAGGGAGTTAATGCTTATCCCTGTGTTTAGTTCATATTCTCCTTGTCTGAAATAGAAATTTTGCCTAAAACTATCTGTATTACAAAGCAAAAGTAATCACATATCAATTCTGGTTTGTTTTTACTATTTATTATAGCAAGATAATTTTCTTTATTGTAAATCACTTTTGTGTCCTCATCTCTGCTTTGCTTTCTTTTGAGCGGATAATGTCATTCTTCGCTTGTTATTAAGTTCACTCAAACAATGCTCAGAAAGGTGTTTTTTTTTTTAAATAAAAAAAAAACCACCACCACCACAACACATCTAATTTAAAGCACTTTTTTAGAGGAATGAACAGTATTGTAGAAAAACAATTTCTGCAAGCTGTAATTATACAGAGCATTTCATAAGAAGCATCAAGAGATTTCTATTCAGTGAACAAAAAAACTGTTCTCAGTTAGCAATGAATTTGCCATTATAATGATTATGGTTCTGAGTTTAATTCATGGACAAATTTTTAAAAATTGCCTGTGAGCAAAGCAGGATTATGCTGCTAGAGGCTACTTTTTGCATATCCACATGTAATGTAAACAACCTCTAAGATTCCATAAAAGTCAAGCAGGGTTAGAATGCCAAAGCAAAATTCATGTTCTAAAAGTAATAACTCCTACAGTAGGGATTGGTTTAGGAAAAGTTAATCCTCAAAATTGGCTGGTTGGGCCCATATTAATATAGTTGCTAGCTCTTAGAAGCTCCACAATTTTCTTAAACTAAAGAGTTGCAGATGCTACTAATTCTGAATTGGTCTCACCCACAAAATGCTGTAATATACATTCTGTGAAACCTGCAAAATGATGCCTTTCCCAGAGGTAGAATCATAAATTCTGCCTCACCAAATCATTGTGTACAGTACTCAGAATGGTGTTCAAGGACTCAAATTAAGGGTATTTATTAAAATCAAAATTATAAAATTAAGAAAATTATCTTCACATTCACATTCACCTTTTATTCGTCCCATTGGGCCTTCGTAATGCAAGAATCCCAGCAGAGTAGCAAATCTTCCACATGTAGCAATATCTAGGTCAAATGGGACATTTGCTGTGCATTTAACTACAACTACTTGATTCATGATGTTCTAACACTTTTTTTTCTTGCAGTTGCCTGTATTCAAGCTCCAGCAATGAGAACTGAGAATGGGAAGAAAGTACAATAAAAGCAAAGGATGGGGGCCAGATGGCAGGAAAACTATATATTGTTTGCTTTAAAGAAACAGAATAATACAAATACAGTGAGCAGGAGGAAGTACAAACAAGAAAAAAGTGTTAGCCTGTTTAAAAGGTATATTTAAATATGTAGAAACTTGTTCTTATATTTCTGGTTTCATGGAAGGTTCAATATATTTGTAGACAAATATTTCCTCTCTCTCTCTGTTCCTGTAAACTCTAGATAGATGAACTCGATTACATTATAGTTTATTCTTTGACTTGCTGGTGTTCTCTCTGTTCCTTATTTCCACACATTACAATGAAGCTTCATCTGAGGCAAACTATTAGTACTCAATGGTCAAGGCATTTATTTCTGCCAGCGCATGGATTAATTAATCCTGGCTTCAGTGATTTCTTTCCTGGTAGCAGATGGCAGAGGAGATGGGGGTATGGGTATACAAGAGAAAAGAAAGTGTGTCCTAAAAATGGTTCCAATGCATTGAATGCCATTACCTAAAATTCTAACGTTCCTCTAAGTTAAATGAGTTCCTGTTCTGAAGCTGGAAGAGCAGGGCCTTGAACCTGGGTCTCGGAAATCCCACGTGAGTGCACTAAGCCCTACAGAGTCAGTCTTTCTCCTGTAGCTTCTCCCTGTCCTTAATTGGAGCTGTTCCACTATCTATAAATAATAAAATATTCACTATGCCAGAGAAAGGTTGACTGACTCTATAGCCCTGTGACTGGGCACTCACCAAGGATATGGGAGACCCACTTTGAAGTCCCTGCTCTGCTGGAATCTGAGCAGAAACTTGAACCTAAATCTCCCACATCCCTAGTGAGTGCCTTAGCTACCAGACTATTGGCTATTCTGAGGTCTCTCTCTCTCATGAAAAATTCTGAAAGGTCTCTGAAGTGCTTGCAAAATGGAAATTTTGTTTACTTGGGAAGCCCTAGCAGTAGAGCTTGTTTGTGGTATAACTATGTCCCCACAATGGGTTGTACTGATTGCTAAAATTTTGCTAAAAAATATTTCATCCCTGACAGAAAATGTTATTCTGGTACATTTTCTGTGTGTAGATCAGGCCTAAGTTTATGGGACCTAAATCACCTACTCAGTCTTGATTAAAGGGTCTAGGCATTTCACAGATCATTCTGAGAATATGTATCTTCTGACCTAACATGATGACTGGTTATTCTTAGGGATAAGTAGTTCTATCTGGTTGGGTGGGTGGTGTTTTCTTAACCAACACTCAGCTCCCTTATCTCACTCAGTTACACAAAGTTGAGTTATTGACAATCTACAGTCAGTCTGTCACAGGTTATTCTCTGCAGATACTTAAAACTAATTCTTGACTGGAGTGCATACTTATAAGGACTTGTATCAAGTGATGAGTGAATGACAATAAAAATAAGATGAAGTACTGTTAGTATGGGAGTCACTCTGTTAATTGTTTTAATCCTCTAACTATGTTAAATGTGAATTAGAAGTACACAGAAGACTGAGCAGAATCAGACTGAGCTAAATGCTTGTGAAGGGAGAAATCCATTCCGTCTACATAAATCTTGATTTTTCAGGCTCTGTAAAGTTGGGGGGCAGATTGCGTGGGGAGGTCATTTTCACTGTGAACCTAGCACAGGATGCTTAGCTGATGCGCAGCCTTCTCACAAATACTATTCTAATAGCCTAGAATAGAGGGCTGCACCCCATCCATGCCAGCTTCACGGGGCATTGGGGCTACTGGAACTCTCCTTGTATGTCCCCCAAAATGGCACTCTGGGCAGGGTTGGTGTTGGAGACACTTTAGTGCACAGACTCCCCACACCATCACTCACACGAGTGCAAAATCAGTCCAACAAAACAAGTATTAATGCTTCTCTTTTTTCATATGTTTGTGTTGTGTCTGTGTAGCATCCTTTTAGCCAAGTTTGCTATTGTGGAGATTGTTTTGCTGAGCTCTTAGGTATTTTTTGACTTTTTATTTTGTTTTTTGTAATCTGTTTTTACATCAGCAAAGCTATTGGGAGATTCTTTAATAAAATATATTACATACATGAATATTTATGAATCCACAAACTGGACGTTTTTCATAAACATACAGTATTCCAATATTTGAGCTGTACTCACCTGGTTGGGAAAGTCAGCCTTCAGTTCAGTAATACTTTTACACCAATATTCTGCAGTTTTCTCACTGATAAGTTCGATATTTAGGAAAGAGCCTTGACCCGGGCCATACATGGGGCCTGAAGTAATTCCACGTATAATTCTTGGAGAAACATTGGTTACAATGTCCTGTTAAAACACAGTAAAAAAGCTTTCAGATTAACTTTAAAAAGTAAAAAAAAAAAAAACCACATTCCTAGTGAGCCTGTATATAGTATATATGCTACAATGTGTTAATGAAAGGGAAACCATCCACTTAAAACACACATTTAAAACATTTCCATCCAAAATGTTATATGTACTTTTGTTGCAAGTAACATCTAAGATTAGAGACTGGAGTAAAAAAAAGTTGTTGCTTTTCCAGTTTGATTGCTTTGTGCATTCCAGAGCACTTTGTGGATATGTAATCCACTGGTAAGTTGCAGGTCTCCCCCCCCCATGCTGATCACAGAAGACATGAGTTGTTACATGCATTCATCAGTGAGTTACACAGTCAGTTTCACGGTTTCCTCTGTATTAGACAGTTGTCCCTTTTATCTGTGAATTATCCATGTGCACAAAATTGAAGAATCTGGTCCTAAGGATGAAACTGACTAATTAGGCTCTATTGTTGGGAGTGAGAATGGAATCCATTCCTCAAAGACAGGAGCAGCTTGGAAACACTATTCTAGCGTACAGATTGCAATAGTGACTGGTAATTTTCTGCATCCCTTATCTGGGTGTATGGGGTTGTTGCAGCTCTGCAATTATGGATCCAATGGCCTTGCCTCTAGACTGCTCACAAAAGCCCCTCTGTACTCCAGCTATGTTCCCCTCTGCAGCATTCAGGAGGGGTAGCCACCGTGGTATGCAGTGGGGCTTGCACAGGTCTTTTGTGAGCTAATGAATTCCCCCAATACACAGTATGGGTTTGAAGCAGTGGTTCCCAACCTGTGGCCCGCGGGGTCTTTCAGAGAGGCCTGCGGCTCCCTTCCCACTGGCTGCAGAAAAGAGCTGCTGCAGCTGGTGCAGACTCCTTGCTGCAGCGGGAGATCAGCGCTTCCATCCCCCCGGGCTTTAGCAGGGAGCACAGCAAAGTGCTTTGCCTGGGTCCTTAGATGCTGGGTCCCTGCTGGTGCCAGAGGAAGGGGAGCACTGATCTCCTGTCCCCCTGGCTGCAGAAGGGAACCGCTGCCTAGGACCCAGGTGGAGTGCACAGTTCCCCTGCTGCAACCAGAAGGATGGGAGATCAGTGCTCCCCTCCCCCGAGTCCAGCAGAGAGCAAAGCGCTCTGCCTGGGTCCCTAGATGTTGGGTCCCTGCTGGATCCAGAGGGAGGGGAGCACTAATCTCCCATCCCCCTGGCTGCAGAAGGGAGCTGCTGCCTAGGGACCCAGTGGAGCGCATAGTTTTCCTGCTGTAGCCTGGGGGACAGGAGATCCTCCTTGCTGAACTCCTTCCCTCTGGCTGCAGTGGGCGGAGGGGACCTGCTGGCAGAGACTGGTGGCCCCTCAGGGCTGTAAAAATCATATTTGTGGTCCTCAAGACAAAAAGATTGGGAACCACTGGTTTGAAGAGAATTTACATTCATTATATTTATGCCAGATCACTGTGGTATTGCAGATATGAGACTGGAATGCCTTTTGTTTTTTATGTCCTACATCTTTAAATTTCTCTCTGTGTCGCAAGTTCAAAAGCCATTTTGTTCTCAGAGTTACCGCAGCCTGTGAAAGAGGAAACACACTCACTGAGCTCTCAATCAGGACAACTTTATTTATGTTCTCTATTGTTGTTTTTCCTCAGTTTAGACTGGAAGTATATATTTTGCTCTTTGAGTGCTAACTCACCACTATAAGCTATTTAACAGATATGAGAAAATCCAAAGGATCATTTAAACAATATGTTTTGGTTTTAAAGTAGGAGCTACTTCTGACTGTACAGGAAAACTTTCATGTAGGCCCCAATCCTGCAACTGCATTTGCATGGGCAGAGCCCTGCATCCCATTGAAGGCAAATCCTGAATCTCATGCTCCATTGAAGTCAAAGAGGGTCTATGTGAGAAAAAGTGATCCAGGCATTTGAAGAAATCCCTGGGTATTAGCAGTACCAGTACATCAGACTTCAACATCCTAATGATGGGGAAAGACAGACAGACAGACAGACAAACAAAGAGTAGCTACAAATTCAAATCCAATGTTGTAAAACATCATTTTTTTTTCATCAGATTAATATAAGATTATCACACCATTTCATAATGAACGTAAACAAATAAAAATTAACTTGTTTGTTAGAAATAATTAAGCTACAATTCACAACTGCATTATATCTGTATTAACAAAGATCTGTAATATTCTGACATTATTTAAAATTAAAGAGAAATATAGATGGAAAAATGTTTCTTTTGCCAATTTTTAATTAAAAATAATTTTGAATAAAGGTCAATTGGTTAAGGAGTTATCAGAATTATTTAAGTACCCCTCCTCACCATCTTGTCACTTTTAGTGAGATAACATGAACCCCCATTAGTACATAGCAATTAAGGTCAATTTACATATTTTAATTAAGAACCATCCCCTATAAAACAATTAGGGTAATAGGCATACTAACTGGATTTCATAACATTTGGACGTTTTTCCAACTAGATAGACAGGAAACCTTAATTAGCATTAATTAGTGCTTATCTGCATATGTTTGATAAGGCATACCCTTGCCACAAAAGATTATTTATTCCTGAATCTGCCAAACGCTAGAGTTGCAGAGGATAAAAGGACTTTTCTTCACATTGTATGTAAATTTCTTGTAATTTTCATTTTCATTTTTTTTTTTACATTTGAATCATTTCTCTCTCTCTCTCTCTATGTATGTTAAAATATTTTGGGTAAATATGTATATTCACATGCACAGAAATCATACCAAGTAGTTTGCACCAGTTAATCTATTACTATTCCTATAATCATCCTGTAATCTCAGAAGAAAATCCATTCAGTCTTCCAACTATTATAGTATTTTTGCTTATATTGCAAAGATGTATTTCACTTAACACCTCAGCTTCACTTTCACTAAGAATTGTCCATTGAATCTCCTGAACATGAGTGAGACAAAAACAGGACTGCAAATATTGTGATTAATGCAGAGATATCATGGTAGTTTAGAGCTGGTATGCATTATATTTTCCTCTCCCTTGCCCCATCCCTTGAGCATTAGTAATACTTTTCATTGTCTTCCTATGAAATTACTTCACAAATGCCTGTGCTTGATCTCAGCACAGGAAGCTACACATACACAGACTTGCCAGCCACCTGCCTCAATGGGTGGGAGAACTTGATAAGGCCAGCGGTGAAAAGGGGACTGCCCCAGCAGTAAGGGAAGGAGATACTCATTGAGGGACATAAAATAGCTCCTTCCCATTTTTGGAGTCCCTGTCACCCATTGGCCAATGCGGTGTTAGGGAGGAGTGTGGATTGGCTAGCATTCCCTAGCTCTCAGGATTTAACCTGGAGCAGGAGCATTTGGAGCCCCTTTCAGCTCCATTCCATCAGCTCCATTCTACCAATCCTGAGCTAATAAGGGGAATGTGGCCTGATATAGGCTGTGGGTCTAGCCAATTGCCTATTTGAATGTCAGGAAATCACTTTTTCCTCCCATGGGCCAATTGGCAGAGGACCAGGGAATTTTTTGCCTGCCTTACAGCACCTTCAAGTCACAGTGGGTTAGGTAGGAATGTGCTTGGTACTTAACCAAGATGCTTAGTTGAGTTGTTAATTCATTGCAACTTGTGGGTGAGTGGAAAGCATGGCTGGGAAATCAGAGTGACAAAGGCAAATACAATGGTCCACACGACAATTGCTTGTTTCTAGTGGAAATCTTGCAAACCATTACAGATTTCAGGCTTAGAAAAACAATCTTCCTCAGTGGACTCCAACAAGACACATTAGGTGGAGAAGCTAAAACAAGCCAAGAGAAAGACAGTAGACTGGCTGCAAATAGGATCAGTTTGTGTGGCAGGAATTTCTCAGCTACAGAATCAACAGGGCTACACAAAAGGGAGGCTCTTTACCTCTCAGAAATGACATCAGCAAGACCACACATTTCCTTAAATGGAGTTCATCATATTGCCAAGGAGAGCAGTGTTTCATACGTGAAAACACCAACATCGCTTAACATTTTCCCCCACCCTCTTTCTGCTTGTGAACACAGGTGCATACTGGAACCTTGACACAGTGCTAGGTTTGGGGATTCCGATTTGTACTTATTAACTTTTTTTTTTTAATGGAAACAGTAAATGGAGCTGGTTCCAGTGTCTTGTCCAAGGTCCATATGCTCCAGCCTACCCTGGAGCAAACATTCTGCAGCCAAATCCCTGAATTCTGAAGTACTCGGATATAATGGTCCATGAATTCTGAGACAACTTGATTAAACTTAAAAAACCTGTAAGTTTTCAAAGAAAACATCAATGAATTAAATTTAAAAAATCATGCAACCAGTATATCAGCCCATGTCTTATTTTACTATATGAATAGCTTATTGTACATTGTTCCACATTTTTGGTTACTGATTGCTCTAGATTTTTGTATTATCAAGGTATAATTACGTTACATAGTTGTTGTTTTAGGCTGTCTATGGACTCAGAAAGACAACACTTCATCTATGGAGTTCACAGTTTTATCTTCACAACCATGTGTCCTAGAAACTTTTTTTTTTTTTTTTTTTTTTTAAATAAAAGCTGGAGTAAAATTTTGTGGCAAGAAGTTGGTTGGGGGTGAATTCTGTAGCTACAGAATACCTGGGACCCCCACAAAAGGTATCTAACGTCATACCCTAATCTCATGCCTCTTCAGTGCATGTAGTTATATTGTGCAAACATATTGGAAATAAAACTTCTTTATGAATTTTGCTTATTTGACAAGTTTAAATCAGACCTCTGATACCTTTGTATTAATTTGCAGAAGGTACTGGCCTCCACATACTTTGCTTTTAGGCACTATTTGTAAAAGAATATCTTAGCTAAAGAGTGTTAATAAACAGCTAAAACAATTTTTAAAAATGCTTAATGGAACCAATATTAAACAAATATATTCAGGATATGAAAACAAAAAGGTAAGAATTCACCATACACTTTTACAAATAAATTAATTTCAGCTTGTTATGCATGTATTCATCACTGAAAAACAGATGTTTTGCATTACAAATGTTCACAGACAAATGAAGGTCTTGGATAAGAATTTTGTTTTTTCTAAATACATTGAATCACATTATAAAAAGGTACTATAATATATTATTTCCTCACTCTAGGTTGCTTCTGAAAGGTGCTGAGAAGTCACAGCCCTCACTGGTTATGAGGGATGTTGAAGGAATTCAGTATATTGCAGCATTGGGCCCCCGAGCCAATAGAAGGAGTTAAGTGCTCAAAACTAAGCTTTTCTCAAGTTTAGAATATGAAGTAAAATTGTGTTTGGTGAACGATGTGACCTTGGCGAGTTTCTTTTCATTGGTAAGTATAACGGGGTGCCACCCACCGCTCTTGCGCCTCTTTCTGGTTAGTCTGGCGAATTAGCTCTGCAGATCCCAGGGCTTTATTAACCCTTTCCAGGCTAGTGTAGGGTAGCCGCCCCATCACAGTAAGAGAAAAAAAGATTTAACCAAACGATCATATTACTACCTTTTAAAAAGTTAGTTTATTTGACCTTTCTTTCATCCAGGGAGCTACAGTTTTATGTTCACTAAGTGGATAGGTTTCAAAATGTTACTGTGGTTCCTACTTACTAAATGTCAGGACAGGAACTAAGATAGCCACAATGGCCTCACTGTGAACAGGAGGATAAATCTACATAAATATCTTGTTAAACTACTGTATGTAAAAATATCTAAGCACAATGTAATTGTAGGCAAAATTAGCACAGACAATCAATTGTGGTGGAAAAGAACAGGCCTCCTATTCCCAGAATATTAAATTGAATACAGTACCACCTCTATTATTCAAATATCAGGAGTAGCATCTCAGAAAATCTAGAGGAATTTAGGCAAATTATGCTGAATTCCTCTTCCCCAGGTTCTATAATGTCTATGGGAAAATAAATCACATGAAATGCATTGTGATCTCTTGCTTTCATTTGCTTAAAGCAGGAGAGTCTTGATCTTTCCAATGGCATAGGATAGTTTTTTAAAAGGTATAAAACCAGCCTTAGTTACAATGACCCTCTTTGAAAAAGGAGTACTATACACTTTTGCAGTTAGAAAAAATAATTTTCAGACTTTCAGTTACAAGACAATTTTGGTAACAATGGCAAACAGAAATTTCTTTGCCAAATATTTGGAGAACTTGAAACTCATTCACTTTTAAAAGTGGGACATGATGTAAGTAGTGAACCCTCGACCATGGCATGGGTTGGGAGTGTCAAAGTGATCCTTGTTATAACTGAATGATAAACAGCTTGAAACAACTCTAACATTCATGCTTCATTTGAAGCAGAATCAAATAAGTGCATAATGAAACAAAATGTTGATGTGTCTTTTCATGTCAGCCTTCATTGCCCACTTGTTAAATTTTCAAACAAACACCTTTGTGCTTTCTCCTATGCTACCCCTCATGCTGATGAAGTGCTCCCAAAAAACATCTGCAAAACTACCTCATGATCCACCTTCAAAATCTTCTCAAAACTCTCCTTTGCTGACACAAAACTTGACAACAGTTAAGCTGCTGGAGTACTGAGACCACAAACCATCATGCCAAGCAATGTTGTCTCATTCTTTCCTTGTACGCCCCCATCTGTGTGTATCTGATGTCTCTTATCTAATACTTAGACTGTAAATTCTTTGGAGCAGGGCAGGTCTTTTCTGGTGGTGGTTGTTCTGTATTTGTGTTGTGCAAGGGGCCCTGGTCCATGACTAGGGATCTTCAGTGCTATTATAAATAAATAAATAAAAATTAAAAATGTCTATTGATGTCTGCTTGATAGGTGTTTTCAAAAGAGAGTCAGTTGTGTACCATGGGTCTCTGGCAGATGCCGGTGCTCAGGGGCCAACACTTACATTTGTGCTCCCACCTGTTGGCGGCAGCAACGGCAGCACCATGCGGGGGGGAAGGGTCTACGGACCCGTTCCCCACTTTTCACCACGCCCTCCCCTGTTGTGGGAGCGGCAGGGAGCGGGAGTAACAGGGGCAGATGTTCTCGGGCCACCTGATGGCAGGGGGGCGGGGCGTGACATGACAGGTTCTGCTCCGGAACCCCACCTTTGGCTGCCTGGCTCCTGCGCATCCAGGGTCCCTGCAGCTCCCTCCTTGCGCCCAGTGCAGGGGTAGAGGGGCCGGGAGGACACTTGCTTCCCCCACAGCGGGAGCCCTCGGCTGCTGGCAGGCCTGAGCTGGGGACGGAGCGGCTGCCGGGGATGTTAAAGCCCAGCTGCCCGGCCACCTCCAACACCGGTGGGTGGAGGGTGGCGGTTCCTCCTCCGAGGGCCTGTTTGGCACCCCCCCAGGCTGGCGCCCGGGGGCATGACTCCCTTCTCCTCTCCGCCTCAAGTTTGCCATGGAAGAGAGTTAATTTGCTTAGGCATTTTTCACATTTTCTAACTTGACAGAACATCATAAATTTGAGTGTCTCTAAATAATCTGAATGTCTGAATTCAGTATGAGCAGTGTTTGTATGTCCCGCAGAGCACCCCACTAAGCTGTTCCGAGCAGCATTCAGTTGAATTACCATTTAAAAAAATCCAAAACTTTACTTTATCAACATATGTAGAGGACATATGTATCTTGTTTGTCTTCATTTAACCAAGATATCTCTCTGATAAGAAAGATCAAGCTTTCCAAATCAATAAGTAGTGTGGGAGGCTGCAGCCCAGAAGCGGGCAGGAGGGAATGATGTATTAGGAATTTGGAGAAAAAGTGCTGAAGCATTGATCTTGCTGGAAAGAGGAATGATTATGGTAAAAGTGAGAAGTCTAGTTATCCTATATTTGGAAAATTTTCTGCCATGTGTCATTATTCCTTGAAGATTTAACCAGGAAAAAGATATAAACATTTCAATATTTATTCTGTGGACATCTAACTTCGCTCCCAAAAAAGTGCCTATCATTGTTATTTGCTTAGCATACCATTTCAATGTCTACTGTAATTTTTAGATAACAGGAAATCTCAACCAGCAACTAATGATTAAGATAGCACAAGGTCAGAATCATTAGAGAATCAGGCGAGATTAGAGTACAAGAAAAGTGTTTTGAACTATACTAAGATATTCTCCTGGGACAATTTCATCTCCATTCAAACGCCTCTGATTTGGGTTGAAGCCAATGCAGTTTGGCCCAAACTATGGAGAGTCCATAGGACAGCAACAAAATGATAAAAGGTTTAGAAAACCAGATCTATGAGGAAAGGCTAAAAAACGGGATTGTTTTGTTTCTAGAAAAGAAGACTGAGGGGAACCTGATAACAAGTATTCAAATATGTTAAGAGCTTTTATAAAGAGGATGGTGATCAATTGTTCTCCATGCTGACTGAAGATAGGGGAAAAAGTGATGGGCTTAATTTGCAGCAAGGGAGATTTAGATTAGATATTAAGAATTTTTTTCTAATTGTAAGTATAGTTTAGTACTGAAATAGTTTACCAAGGGAGATTGTGGAATCCCAGTCCTTATAGGCTTTTAAGAACAGATTAGACCAACACCTGTCAGGGTTGGTCTAGGTATAATTGATCCTGCGTCAGCACGAGGGGGGGATGGACTAGATGACTTTTTCAAGGTCCCTTCCAGCCCTACGTTTATATGATTCATAATAGATTTCAACTTCCCTTTCCAAGGGTTTCTTCTCTAGCCATCTAGCTCCCTCCAGACTCCTTCCAAGGCCCTTAAATTGACAGAATGTCAACAACTCTTGCTTCTTCCTAATTTCTTATTGTTATGAGGGAAGAGAGCTGTTTATATACCTTGGCTCCCTTACCCAGCTTGCCTTGCTATGGTAGCCTACAATTCTTAGCAGCTCTGGGATTACAGTTCCAAACACATTCCTTAGCACTGGACAGAGTTCAAGCAGGGTAGTGCTGGATTCAAAGGCTACCTGCAATTGGTATCTCTTCGTGAGGATACAAGAGAATCATATAATTCCATCGACCTGTGCTTGGTTTGTATTATTTATTATTTTGTATGTTAAAAAAAGATTCCCCATGCGGATGTCATCCCATTAAATAAACAGAGATCTATGAAATGGACTTATATGCTATAACATATCCTTTAAAGGCCTATGGGGTAGAATAAACTGCATCAATACCAAACATGACCATAAGAGAATTTTTAATTTTTTTTTTTCATTTTTTGCAGTTGCTCTAAGGCATTGAAGTGGTGTGTGCCATTAATGTGTCTTTAAACAAATTAATAAAAAATAATGTTTAATTAAGGAGATATCTAAATTATATTCATAACTCAAACAAATTTGTATGCAAATGTAACAACTAATCTCCACAGGCTATTACAAATGCTTGAACTGAGAACTTCCACTAAAGGAGTAACCCTTTAGCTGGCAGAAGCAGTAGGCTCTTATCTGGGCAAGCCACTAGAGGAGGACATGTAATACAAGCTAAATGGGTGGTTTACCAAACAAACAATTCGTTGTATTTGGTTGTTTTTCTTGGTTCTTCGTTTCCCCACGTTCTTTGGGGCAGAACCTTTGTGTTATTACACCACCTCGCATAATGCAGATGTGTGCCAATGTGTGTGTGTGTGTGGGGGGGGGGGGGGGGGGGGGGATCAAAGCTGTCAAAGAAAAGAGATTAAAAAAATGGAATTACTGGTCCGTAACTGAGAAAACAAACTCCTTTAAAATGTGTGGTGAAGAATGTGTGTTCCATAGAATGAAAGCTCAGAATAAAAGAAAATCATACAAGAACCAGAAAAATCCATATCCTTGGCTGCCTTGATCTGTGGCAGAAAATTACTCTATTGCCTTTGCTAAAAAATAAACAATAAAACCAAAACTGAACAAACAATACTTGTGAAACTTACACCCATTAATTAGAGGAAGAACCATACAATCTGATTACCTAAACGTCTTTTAAATGGCGGTAAATTGTGAGGTGTTTTTTTTAAAATCAACAATAAAAGTAAAATAAATCTAGAAGAAGAAAAATGTGCATGCACTTTTTTTAGTTTCTAGCTGAGTGATACATTTAAAAGAAAAAGTTAAATTGAATCTACAGGATTCTTTTTTCATTGTCACACAAAATTACATTCTCTCAAGAAGACGTAGGAAAAAAATTAAAGAAAACTAAAAATGTAAGTTAAGTAGTAGCAAAATTTAAAAATTAAAAGACCAACTTACAATATTTTCTCTCTCCTATGTCTGATACGCTTATTCAGTTATATTCTTCTAGACATTAGGACATAAAGATGCTTGTAGTGTAATTACTAAACATCATTTTTAAAACGTATTATGTCCTACAGCACTTAGCCTTGACAAACAATTACTAGATATCACATTCAACAGAATAGAAAAAGCAATCTATCACAAGGTTAAAATTAGTTTTCGAACAATAGATGCTTTCAAAGCAATTCTGAACTCTAAACTGCTTTATATCAGTTTCTTCTGTTGGGGGAAAAAAGAAGGAAAGAAAGAAAAAACAAAAACAAAAAAATAAAGCACATTTGAAAAATGTCCTTCTACATAGCCACATATTTTATAAAATCTGTGACGGAGTTTTACATGGTATAACATATGATGAAACTTGTTATTAAACTGCATTTTAGTCCAAAATTTCACCCACAGAAGAAAGGAGGAATGGACCTATAATTCTTAAACTTAAACGATGATAACTGCTTTACAGCACCCACTCGTGTGTAGTTCTGCATTGCACTATAGACAGAACTCCTATAGCTTCAAGTTCTGAGTTGATAAACCACATGACCAACAATCAATTGGTCAAACCCACTGATGAAATATAATAGTCAGTAATTCTTTCAAATCACCATTTTCTTTTTAGTAAAAAGAACACACACACAAAAACCAACCAACAATAAAACATCCCAAATTCTACGAGGAAAGTGTATGGCTAACTGACAATCTATTTCTCTGGATTTTAAAAACAAAACTTACAGACTGATTCTTTACTCCAAGTGTAAATCCTGTTATAATGGATTCCAATACTTGTAGACTAATATCTTTGGAATTGTCTCCAAAGATGGTCCAGTAATATCTTCAATTGATCAATGAAATAAAAAGTAATGCTATCATTCCAATGCAACTGGCATATAATACGACACACAATAACAGAAACATTCAATATAGAGCTGGTTGTGAACTGTTTGTCAAAATGTTTTTAATGGAAAATGTGGTTTTTGCAAAATGTAAATTTTCCATGAGAAAAGATTTTCCACTTTGTTTCAGATTGGTTCAATGATAAGCTCACCAAGATGCTGCAATGCCCCATTCTTTCCTATAGGCTGCATTCTGCATCTCCCAGGACACACCACAGTAATATGACTCATGATGGCACTATAGCACATCATAGAAAATACATTTTGGCCAGGAAACCTGGCCCACAGAAGAGAATGTAGTTCAGGTGTTTCATGTCCCCAAGTCCCATGAAGCACTGTTGTGGTTCAGGTGGACACAGATGAACACTGACCTAACTTGAAACATTTTGTTTACCTTTATGTCAACAAACTGAAATGAAACATTTAGATTTGGAAATGATGAAACATTTCATTTCAACATTTCCTAATTGCAGTTTTTGGAAATTTTTATTTCCTCAAAATGTTCCAATACCTTGCCCTTTTTTTGTCCTGATTCACGACAAAAACAAACGTCAAAATATAGGAATTTCCTGCAAGATGGAAATTCCATTGTATGACCAGCAAAGCGGAATAAGATCTCTCTCAACAATTTATCAGAAAAAAACCCAGAGACACATATAAATCTCCTAAATGGCTCCTGAATCATGAGGCTAAAACAATATATCTATGCAGCCAAAATGACAAGATAGTCCATGCTGAACAAGGTGACTGAGGATACAATCAGCAGTGCCATATCTATTTATGCCATGTCACAAAGTCAGTTGCCTCCAACATGTACAATAAATCCCTGGTGCATGGGGTTTCAAGTGATCTCAGTTGCAGGAGCATGCTCTCACCTATGGACACACATGGCAAACATCAAGTCAATATGGACAAAGATTTACAATTGATTGAATTCAATGGGTTCAATAATTTGTCAAGATTTGCTCTGAACATAGACCTCTAATATAGGGGCACACCTGAGAAGTGTGAGTGAGCAAATGTTTTCGGATTCTGTTTCAAGTATCAATGTGATCAGATATTACAGCTACTTGCGCACTTATGCACTTGCCTTGACCAGTTGTTTGTGAAGAGAAAGAGTCCACCTTAGGCTCTGAATGAGCATATAGAATCGGAGAGATTTCTGTTGAGACCTCAGCAGTACAGCAGCTTTGGTTTGGTTCCTCAACTCTGAAAAATGAGAGCTTGGAAACTGCTTCAAAGCTGCTGTTTGGGTCTGCTAAGTGAGCTTTGTGCAAAAGTGGATAATGAACAATGCAGCCTTGACTGGGTAGGGGTAACATTGCTTATTTCTGAAACTTCTGAGGACTTCAACCTCAAGATTTCCCATGCTGACTCTGAACAGGACTTATGAGCTGCTTTAGTGTAGACTAGTCTGGTGTATTCTCACTTTGAGCTGATTGCTTGAGGCAACATTTTCTGGCAGATCTTGCTTCCAGAGAAGTCTCAGTACCCCTGAGACTCCACATATATTGAATGTAACTATCAGTGGGAGATGTCATCTGATCATGCTCTGGGCAGTGCTTCCATCTCCCTAGTTACTTCCCCTGTTGTCTGTAAAAAGATGACCCAGAAACAATACCAGAAAAGAAAAATCAGATACATAAAAAGAAAGAGACTTAGAAAGAAAAAGAAAGAAGAAAAAAAAAAGCCTGTGAGATATATAGCCTTGATGTGCATCAAACAAAGCAGGATCCAAGTGTAGGGATTTATTATATCTTTTACCTTTTGGAAATTCATTGAAATATAAATTGTTCTGACTTCTTGGGATGATTTCTTAACTCATTATCATAACCATTATCAACAATTATCCACAAAATATTACTTAACAAAAAGCTGAAAAGTTAATTGTTTAGATATTTTTGGCTGCTACTGAAATTCAGCATTCAATTTCACTGAAAATCAAAGATAGCCAGCTAATTGTTCCTGACACGAATATCAGCCATAGAAAACACAGAACTCTGTGAATCAGTCATCAACAGATTGATAAGATTGTGTTTACAATAAATCTAAATGCTACAATAATACCAACAGTAACTGTTATACTCTTCTAATGTCTTGAAACTGAGTAACAATTCAGTCTTAATCAATTACAAGTTGTGGTTTTAGTATTACCATGAAAGATCTATCTGTATAGCTTGTATTAAAGTAAACTCCATTCCTGTACCTCATTACATAACCTAAAATATGGACAAGCAATAGAAGAAAAGTGAGTAATTCATGATGATAACCTTGAGCAGATGCTCAAATGGGGACATCAATATGAGATTGGATTCTATTATCTTGATGCACAGAAATAGGTTGCAGGGTTAGTCTTTAGTGTGCTGGTGGAATGTGATTAAATAGAACTGTAAATATTGATATTAATTGCATATTTTGATTTGTATCCCAAAATGTGATTTCTGTACTTGCATTCTAAAACACTGCTTACTGCCTTTAGCGGGAATGACTTTTGACTGCCAATGAGAGAAGTCCAGACACATATGTGGAAGGGTGGAGGGCAAGCCCCCAACACCTTCAGTTCTCTTCGTTGCCATTGGCGGGGTGGGGCCAACTAACTGGCTAGTGTGTGCCCCTCCCCCTTGCCTATCTGAGCTAAGCCTGGACTTTGCAAATGCTGCCTTCCCTTCCCCTACTGTAGATTAGGAGTTGTGCCACACAGGATGATGTGGGTCTGACCGATTGCCTGTCTTTAAAGGGTCAGGAAGAAATTTTTCCCATTGGGCCAAACTGGCATGTATCCTGGTGGGTTTTTTCACCCTCCCCACAGTCTTTTGTTGGCAGAATTGGGTTAGAAGCAATAGGATCTGAGGTTTTATTATGATTTCTGACTTGTCACAACTTATGGCTGGTATCCAGTGTGGGGAAAAGGATAAAAGTGTCAGCTCCCAGAGGTAAATGAGACCTGGAATTGCGCAGTTGGGCCTTGCAATCATGGGGGAGGGAGAAGCTTGAAGTCTTTGTGGACTGAGGTTCCCCCTACGCAGCCTTGTGGCCTCTATCACTCCACGCTGCCTCAGGCAGGGAAAATGGGAGGCGAGATTTCACAGTGGAACTGAGTCCATGGAGAAGACCAGAGAGGGTCTATCCTGAGTTAATGTAGTTTATGGTAAAAGCCCTGTAACCAACACTGGAAGCAATTATATGCCAGATACGTGAGAACTGGGGCAGACCATCTAGTGGCCCTCCCCAAATTAACTTGAATAAACTTGCAGCCTGTAGTTAAACCCATGTGCATCTGTCAATTATTCACCTGCTTGTCCTGGTCAAGGGGGTCTGTCAGTTTCAATCCTCATCCCTACAGTGGGGAGACTGTCACCAAACCAGTGATCACAACTCATTGAGACTGAATGGGTCTAACCACCCAACAATGGAACAGACATCATGGGAGCATACCCCTGAATAGATCCTGATGGACATTCCTGCTGACTGGAAAAATACAGCATGGATAAAGTGAGTCAAAGAAAACCAGACTCTGGGCATCCCAAAGTTCTGCTGCCACTGCGGGTCATCCCAGGTCTCTTGCACTACCCTGTCCCACAAGTCACTTCTAGATGTCAGATACCAAAAGCAGTTCTCCACTGAATGGAGCTGTTCTAGGAAAAGAGCTACGAGATGTGTCTGTTCAATGTCAGCCCTCCTTAAATGGTGCCCTCATAGCCCTGGTTCTGTACTCATTGCACAGCTGTCAACACACTTGCAGGATCCTGTTTATATTTATCACCATGGGAATCCCAGCATTAGCCAAAGACCTTCACGATGCCTGCCTGACAGCACTTGCTTTGAAAACAGTGCTGGCTTGCAGACACAAGAAGGATGAAGAGGAATCATGGGAATTTTTCCATTTGACCCCAAATCCCACAATTCCATCACCTTCCCCTCAGAATCCCACAATGCACAGCATGCAAAATCCCAGAATCTGTACAGACCAGCATAAGAAAATGCATCGTGGGATGTCTGAACAGAATGCTGAGCACTGACTGCAAAACAGCGCTGCAGTGTGTGGCAGCATAGATGCAAGGCAATATTTACCTGATCACAGAACAACGTTGAGGATGTACAACTGGATAAAGAAACTCACATAACCAAGTGGGGATAAAGAAACTCACACAACCAAGTGGGGAAGAACACCAGAATATGCCATGATGACCAGGGGGAGGGCAAGGGCATCACAGGAGAGTATAGGCTTGCTAATCAGAATAATGCAGTGCAGTAATAGCTGTGTCAATCCTGAAGAAGAGTTCTATGTGGCTCAAAACCTCATCTCTCTCATGAACAGAAGTTTGTCCAATAAAAGATATTACCTCAACCACCTTGTCTCATTCAGAATGTAAACTGGTTCTGTACCCTTCCTTAATTTAAAAGGAAAGCCTATCCAACTTATCTTGTAATTGAGTAAAATTAGATAGGACTCATTATGAGTGCAGGATATTTGTGGTTTTAAAATAATTTTTCTCTAATATTCTATTCCAATTGCTCAGTAAACTCTTTGTTTTAACAAGGCTGCTGGTGTATAGCACTGACCTTGATTGCTGGAGGAATGAAACACAGGCATCTGAAAACCAGTCTGATACAAGAGTGATAAGCAAATGCTACACATACAGCAGAGTACAATTCTGGTCTAAGAGTAGGAGAGTCATGAGGTTCCACCCGGAGACAGTTAAAGACAAGAGGCCTAACTTGATAGGCTAGCCAAGGGACAGAGAACGAGCTAGCTCTGTAATTCTGACAAGTAAATAATTGGAATGGTAACTGATTAGCAATGAGAAAAATGTGTTTTCTTTAAAGGATATGTACATAATATCCAAAATTTAGCAGTCAACATATTGATGTGGAAATTAGGGGTGGGGAAATCAAGCCTAAGAGCTATAATATCAGTGAATTAAACATCAAAATTCATACTTAAAAAAACCAAAAGGGGCAACTATTTATGTAAGAGACAATACTTCATGTATTAGCAAAGCTCCTGTCATCAACTCTGGACACCTGTATGAGGCTCACTTATTGCCTAATTAAATATTAACACATCTTGATCCAATCTGTGGCATAATTTTAATTACTGTGTTCTCTTAGGAAAGCCATATAATCAATGTTTTTATAGCTGTTCCTAGAGGCTGTTTTGTAAAACCCCATTAGTAAATTGTGATCCATCACTAAAATATTTTCCTCCAGATTTCTATTGGTAAATCAACTCCATTACATTACTCCAGGGGAGAAGGGTTAAGAGAAGCAAAGCAAGAAGCAAAAGTCTAAAATCTAAATTAAAAATCTTGAAAAAACCACAACCCTATTTAAAATTTTGTTAAAATCATAGCACATAAAGAATCAATGTTGGGGATTTACATACACTCTAAAACATGACCAATTATTATCTTTAAATATGTGAATAATCCAAAATATTTTTATTGATGGATTAAGCAATTAAACAGCTAATCATCATTATCTTCTGGAGCATACATTTATTTAATTTTTCTGCTGGGGATGATTTGCAAATATCAAGGAATGTTTTATAGATACCTGCAGCATTTTCTCTTCCCACTAAGGATTAAGAATGTTTACAGTCTATAATCATAGATTAGTATTATTACATATTTAGGGTGAGAAACATGAGTAAAAGATATAAATTCAGTTTGGGAATGTACTTAAATTGAAAATTTAAGCACATGCCAATGTAGCTCACTACATGTTAAACCAGATCCAGTTACAGATAATGAGGTCTTGATCTGACTTTTGGGAAGGTAGGAGGGCTGCTGTAGCAGAGGAAATATTTTTTTCCATGTTCCCATAATAAAGTCCTAGTCACTAAACTTCCAATTTGATATCACAAGTTTTTCAATTATCTTTGTGTGTTTTAAGTACCTTTCTTCTGTCCTTAGTAAGGCAAAATTCCTACTGAAGCCAAAGAGAGTTTTGCCTGGGAAAGGACTGCAAGATTGGGCCATTTATCAGTACTGTTCTTTGAATCTGATTACATACAGGGCTACATATTTAACATAATTGTGGAAAATATAAACTATGCAAATGTCAATCCCACCTAATTTGATTCTTGATCCTAATCCAGCATGTCTACATTCTGTAAGAGAGTCAAACCATTTTAATTCAATACTTACTGTTACAGAGGATTTTTTTGATCTTGGCTAGAGGCCTCATCTACTTAAAAATCCATTAAATAAACCAATGTTTTCCCTTATGTATTGGTTAGCGCAACATGCACACACAAAAAAACAGTACTGTCCACAAAATGGCCTGTCTTTATTTTGTTTCGTTTTAATAATGATGTAAAAATTAAAGCAGTTGATATAACAATCACAGTAGATCTAATCTAACATGATAAATCAATAATTAGTTATCAGAAGAGAGAAAATTATGAACATTTGCGAGTGAAAGATAAAGACCCTTTGTAGTTATTTTTCTATGAAGCAATTTGTAAAAGCTTTTAAATCATATTTCACACACTTTGAAATAAATGAATGTTCTAACTGTAATCGTTGTTCTCCTAATAACCGTACCAGGGGCTCTTAATCACTCATCATCTTGAAAACAGGATTATGGGGGCAAATTCAACCCTCACCTTTATGGCCAGAGGCCCATAAGGCAGTGGAACTAGTGCAGCTCTGCTGCATAAAGCTGGGCAGGGTGTGTGGTGGCTGCACAGTATGTGTAATGCTTAGAGTCTAGCTCTGTGGAAGATGGGCTGGGCGTGGATGCGGTTCACCAGGGAAGGGTGGCAGCACCTGGATAGCCAGCTCTGCTCCTCTGTCCCTGTGCCTAAGAAACTTTAGGACCAAGGAGAGCTCTGCAGGGAGCAGGATTTCTTTTCTCAGTCTCAATGCAGAGATGTCCTACCTGTTGGGCTGAAACTGGGTGTCCAGATTTGACTATTAATACATAAGTTAACCTTGTTTGCACATTTTTTAATGTAAGTATAAGATGGGAATCTATATACATAAGTTTTGAAAAATACTGGAATTTATATACACAGGAATTTCCATGCAAAACGCCCACCCAGATTCTCAGTTTCATCTAATATGCACATATAATATCTAATGGTCCGAAAGGAGATGCTGGAGTTCTCTTATCCTGTGTCTAGTTTTCTCTTAGCTCAGCCCCCAGTGTAGTTTAGGCTATCCTTAAGACTTCTGTAGACTATACTAACTGGCTGTTGCCCTGAGCTGCTGGTAACCCATCAAGGGCCACTGAGGCCACACCCCCAATTCGCTCCCATATACCAGTCATGCAGGAAGCAGCCACATCCGCAGAGAATTGCCCAGGGGAAATCCTGGCTCCATTGTAGTCAATGGAAAATTCTCATTGATTTTAATATGGCCAGGATTTCACTAACCCCAGGCCTATAGAATCTCCAGATCAGCCAGGTTTACAGCTCTTTTGTTGTCAGTCCAGCAGAAAGGGCTGGTCCAGGAATCTGGACCATTATGTATTTGGTTAAAAAGATGGCCAGCTCAAAATTAAGTTCTTTATAAAGAAATATTTGGAATGTACTCTTGTTAGGGTTTTCCATGTATTGTTATAATTTTAGTGAACATTTCGTTAATTGCTTTACTGCACATATGGCTTATATTCCATGAGTCTCATTTTAAAAGCTTAGATAAGAGCTATACATGCAAAACATGTCTTTTACTCTTATGCACTCTTAAAATATCTACCTATATATGTTTACTGAATATTGAATTATTCTAAGACTCTATTGTCACCATGATTTCTAAAACAGTAAAGACAAAATTTGATCCTCAGTGCATGGCATGTTAGAACAGGGTATAGGGAACCTCTTCCCTCAACATGGCAGGAGAGCTGGATTCCAAGCATAGCTCTTCACAGAGCACTGGTCAAGGAAGCAGATATAACCCTGGCTGGTAAAAGTGCGACTCAGCAAACTTGGTCTGCTGGCTTGGGCTCCTGCCCCATCTACATTTATTGTGGTCAACAGCACACAGATAAGGCTGCATTCTTCTCCTTTTTGAAGCAATCAACTTAACTGCAGGATGTGGCCAACTCCACCTCCCATAGACATATTTCCCTGATCCAGAGGAGGGCTTACACTGCCTTTTGAGTCAGTTTAAGTTTAAACAAAAAATGACTTTTGTAGACTGTTATCGACATGGTGAAGTATATTTTTCCCCAAAACAACACTTGGCAAATTCTTTAGTCAGCAATAATGGAGCCTCTGGAGTTATCACTGGGTCTGTAAGCCAATCAGTTCTTAAATGGGCAGCTTTAGGTCACATCTTTCTGTGAATCGTCTTCGTGTATTTAAATTACATATATGCTGAAAATGATATTCCTAATTTCAGAACTTGTTTGGAAACTCCTTTAATATAATAACCACTTTCTTTGCTGCACTTATAGAACCCACTGCCACCTTTGAAGAGAAAAAATACTTTGTATTTTAAATGTGTGTCATCCTGCTACTTTGTGATAATTTTTATCACAAAGACAATGCAACATGTACCTAATTGGGCCCCATCCTGCAATCAATCCATATTCAAAACTCCCTTTAACTTCCATATGCATTTCACACACAGAATGATTGCATGACCAGACCCCTTGTGAGGTAATGCAATTTTTAAAAGTAGTTTTTTCCCCACAAGTAGAAGCATGCTGAGAATAGCAAACTACCTTCACAGTACACATACTACTATCAGTAATCTTGCTCCTTGTCAAAATATTTCTGATACAAATGTGAGTGCTGATGGTGGTGTGACACTTGGAAAAGGACTTTTTTATCTCTCTGCAGCCATTCTACTCCATGTTAATATAATACAAATTGTTTGTGAACATATATGCAAATCTCCATTTTTAAGAAAAATAATACACCACAGTCTATGCCATAAACTCACCTTCTCTTCATTAGATATCACTTTGAATATTTAACCAACTATATGGGTAACAGAGCATTTTTCTATTCTAAATCATCAATACTTGAATATCAAGATCTGCTTTCTTTTTTAAGTGAAGATAAGTTACCACATTAAAAATAAATGAGCTATTTTTTGTCAGTTGATTGGACACTGAATACACATAATAAATCACCAGGAGTTTTATATGCTAGTCTATGTGCTAATCTCCAGCATCACTTTTATCTATTGCCTGTGTGATTCTGAAGACAATAAAATATTTTATCTGATCATCTGAAGAAACTCAAAAGACTGAAATGTCTTTGAAATACACAGGCATTTGTATATCAAATTACCTCTGAAACCCCCCGACCAGAGTAACTCTTACACAATCCATTTGAAATACAGCTTCAATATTCAAAAAAATCAATAATTTAAACCACAGGTTGAACATTTTTACTGCTTCCACTGCAGACTGTCATTTTTCGAAATGAAAATGCTAATGGCACCAAAGGGGAAAGCTCCAGTCAGGAGAGATGCATGAATACAAGCATGGATTGGCTAAAAATGCTGGTTTGATCTCTTCACATTCCCCCAATCGCCCATGTAGGACAAAACATCTTAAAATCAACAACTTTCATTTTAGCACTTGTAAGAAATGTGCTTCTTTTTTGTACTTGATATTTTTGTTAAATATATCAGGACATTTCATAGTAAACTTGAATACTGAATATGAGTAATACATTTTGAAGTCATATTATTAACTTGCATTCTTTTTGCATGATCTATAATGTTAACATGTGAAAATATTGGCTAGAGCACTTTTCCCATGTATAGTAAAGTCTGCTTGTGTTATGCTCATGAAGCAGTCAAAAGTATGCATTATAAATACACAGCAATCCAATGCATGCTGCATAAATACACATCACCTATGACAATGCTCACTTTGCAAAGTGTGTGTGGCCCAATACATGTTATATGAAATTGGCATGACCAAGATGAGTACAGCCATGATGAAAGAAATGACAGGCAAAAATCAGATTGAGAGGGTAAACAAAGCAGATCTGTCCAGACTAGGAAGAACTGAAAGAGAAAGTCACATTGGGGATAAGGGGTCGAGAATGGGAGGGAGCAAAGTCACTTGTGGATGTTGTCTGAATAAAAATGGTCAATCCAATGCATGTATTGCAAAGTCAGATATACTTTCTACATAGCCTGAAAAGTGGCTGTTGCTACTGGGCAATGCTTCAACTTTATTAGAAACCTAAGGAAATTCCAAGGGACAAACTTTGTTAGTTGCTTTAGAGAAATAATCTATTACTTTCTCAATCAAAAATATCTCGAAGAGAAAGCTATTTTATGAATATATTCAAGGGTTAGCCTGGAAATTCCAAGGTATGATTTCATTTTGGAGAACTAAATAACACATTTAATAGTATGCAGATAGCCAGGTAAGGTCAGCTAAACAACTTAACTTTTTCCTTTAGCACTGCCATCCTTAACAATCATAAACTCCATTGACAACCTAGTCCAGCCATTACACAAGGTAACCTACCTAATGACCATAAACAATAATTCATTAAAATTTCAATATGAAAAATTGCTACAAACAGAACTTTTCATTTAGAAAATTTCAGAACAGTATGTTTCAACAATTTTGAAATTTTCTTTAAAAAAAAAGCCAAACAAACAAACAAACAAAAAAACCTCCCAAACCCTGAAATGGGAAATTGATCAAAACCAGCTCTTTCCCATCAACACTTTTGTTTTGATAACCCAGCATTTCCCAGTGAAAAAAAAGATTGTACCAGAAAATTCCTGACCAGCTCTGTTGAATACCTTATTCTCAAATCACAGTGGTTGCAAAGATGCCAGCCTTCATTACAGCCCACGAAAAAGATGTATTTTAACAATTTGTGAATGGCCAAACAACATACTGAGGGCAGTGATTCCTGCTGGTCCCAAAGACTCCATGTACGAGTCATGAGACACAGAATTGGAGTATATCCACAAATCTCCTTGGCAAAGATCATGATATATATACACCATATATATCATGATATACCTTTACAGAAAGAACAAATTTTCCCTTGGTGACAGAGTATCTTTTTAATACTGAAGACTTATGAATAGGAAACTAGTTATAAAATTGAAGCTCTGTGGTTTATATTTTTTATACTTTTTAATACTTCTCCCCCAATTGTACAACCAGATAGTCTTCTCCAAATGTAAGTTTAAACTGGAAAATGAAAAGTTAATGATGTCACAAGGGCAGAGTTAAGATTGCTTGTGTAAACATAGCTTTGTATTTGCATAATTTTAATTGTTTAGGGATTTTATTGTAAAGTTAAGCTTTACTTGATATTTTCAGGTTAAAGTTGCTTTATAGTTTCATAGAATTCATGGCCAGAAGGGAACATGAGGCCGTCTGGATCACCTAGTGTGACCTCCATTAAATTTCACCCATTTACCTCTATATTCAGACCAATAACCTGGGTTAGTATTTTAGACCTGAATTTCTTGAGAAATCAATAAAATTCTAAAAGACATTTTGGTTGAAATAACTGATAGATTTGTTTAATTTTACCTCCCGGTACATGAAGGGGTTTTTTTTAGCCTGAGAATAAGTAATGTAATATTTATGTTCATTAAGAAATATGAAATGCATGCACCAAATACAGATGTGGACTCTAATATTCTGCTTACCCTGATGTCGAGAACTTTTCTGGACATCAGTGGAAGATCTATGAATGTACATAGAGCAGTTCATCACAGTTAAAATATGCCATGAGAATCAGAGATGAGAATTTTATTTATTGAGATTAGTATTAAATACATACAAAAATGCCCATCACAGATTCTGGGCACCCTTGACAAACTCTTAAAAGTACAATTCATACATAAGGGAGTCATCAACTGACCTACCAAAAGCACTCTGGCAGCAACATAACTATAAACTAAATTTAATAATAACTCTCATCAGTAAACCCCCCACCAGAATCCCAACTTCACCCTTTCTAACCCACCTGAGGACTAAGGAAAAAAGATGAACCTTTCATGTTCTGAAGGTTAAGCTACTCAGGTTGTTATGGACCAAGGGGAAGGAATAAGAGCTCCAAAGGTGAGGGGCCATATGGTAATTCCCTCCAGCAGCCCCTTCTCTTTTGCACCAGTGGACCTTTAGCACAGTGCATCTACTAACTGCAATGTGGCAGTAAGGAGAAAGATGGTCTTTTAGATAAGAAGGTTATTTAGGGCTTTATAGGTAAAACAAAAATAAAACTCTAAGATCAACCTGGACCCCAAGTAGGAGGCCAGTGCAGAAAAGAGCACGTGGCTTCAATATGCTTACAAACTGACACACTATTGAACAAGTGGGCCACCAGATTCTTCACCAGCTGCTGTTCCTGGATAGACATAAGAAGAAGCCCTCATTAGTAGTCTAATCTTGAAATAACAAATGCACAGATGACTGTTCTCAGGTCTGAATCCAAAAGAAATAGGTGTAGTTTTCTGGCTGTGAAAAGCTGAAAAAGCCATCCTAGCTGAGGCTGTTACCTGATCTTCTAATAGCAGTTTGGCGTCTAATCACATCTCTAGATTGACACACATCCTAGTCCAGGGGTTCTCAAATTTTTTTTGCTGGGACCCCCTCTGAAAATATTTCAGGCTGTGATGACCCCCAAGAAAGTGATCAACCCCCCCATAGTATTCCAACCCCCCCCCACCACACATCCTAATTTTTAACCAGGCCACCCTTACTTCTACGCTGCTGCTGGGGCCGGTGCTGCATTCAGAGCACATGGTCAACAGCTGCTGCTCTCCAGCCACCCAGCTCTGAGGGGCTCTGGCTATCAGCCATGCATGGAGTGGACAGCCAGAGACACGGCATGCGCAGAGGCTGGCAGCTCGCAAGCCTTCCATAATAACCTTGCGACCCGTAGAGTGGTCCCGACTCCCAGTTTGAGAACCCTTGTCCTAGTCAAAGGGGCTGATATTCACAACTGGTTGACATACCCGTTCAGTCAAAGGGGCTGATATTTCTCCTGCCACATCTTCTAGATGTTTCTCTCAACTAAACAGCATCACCTCTGTCATGTCTGGATTGGCATTTCACCCAGCTTGCTTTCTGCTACACCCTAGTCTTCCCCAAACACTGAGTAATACATGGACTTCTTCAGCTGAATCAGCTAAAAGGTATGATGAGTTTTGGCATGTTAAAAACATTTCAACCAATGTCTCTTTACTTAATCCTTCCAGTACCCTCATATATTCATTAAACAAGAGGGGTTTTGTTAACCGAGTATGTTAACCTTCAGAACATGCTGCAAGGTTCATCTTTTTCCTTAGTCCTCAGGGGGTTTGGGAAAAGGGTGAAGTTGGGATTCTGGTGTGAGGTTTGCTGATGGACTTTATTATTAAATGGAAACCTACAGAACCCCACAGCAGGCCACTGGCAAAGAGAAGAAGCAGTTACCCAACACTGTCAGCTGAGAACAACAGTTGGCTATGCTATTTATAGATGAGGTATAGTTTGAAAGGAGACAGGTGAGGCACTTTGGGAAGGGATGATGCATTGGGGGAAAATTTGTTAATTGGTACATGGGAAATGTTTTTGCTTTTAATCTAAATAACTTAAGTGCATAGACAATATGGTGATGAGTGCTTTATAACTGCTGGTAAAAATACGAATAATTTTAGCGACCGTTTATAGAGAAATTATGAGTTATTTCACACTTTGTAGGAGCAGCAATTCAACTACAAAAAACTTTTTTTTGTTATTTCAAGACTTTGATGTTGTGGTTGGGTTTTGTATCTTAGACTGAAAAATAATAAATGACCTATATTACATGAATTACCAGCTTCATCTTTCTCAGTCTTCTCATGATTTATTAAATCATGGTTCATTCTAGAATGTGCCAAAAGTTCCTTTTGAAAGATGAAAAAAAAGGAACAATTATCCTCTGAACACTTATTCTCTGTCTTCAGAAAGTGAAATGCATTAGCAACACCTTCATTTGGTGCTACACTATAAAGCCTGAATTTTTCTTAAAGTGGAAGATTTTTCATATGAATCCCACCCCCAAAAAAGTTTTGGACAAAAGTTTTTGCCGAGTTCTATTGGTTCCTTTCCTGTTTGAGAAGCCCTTCATCTTGGAAGGTCTATTCATATTTGTAAGTCAAATTTTATCCCATTCCCAATCTCAAATTCATTTTTCCTTAATTTTTCATGGGAAGTATTCCTTCAGTATAAGAAGCTATTTTTTAATCTTTCACAGTAGAAAGAAGTAGCTCACACTGCCAGTCTGCCATCAGAGTTCAGAAACTGAAAGCACACATTGCAATCATTGTATTTACTCTCATTTTCTATTTAAAATTTTTTTTCTTTTTGGATTTGCCAGTGAACCATGTCTAGAAACCAATCCTCATCATATGCTATATTAAGAATTGGTTAAAATATACAGTTCACAATTTTTTGAGAATAATTAAAAATACATACATTAAAAGGATTTTCAGTTTTAAAGAGTTACCAACTTTTATGGCCTGCTGGTGTGCCCTTATCAAGACCCTTGGGATTGTATCAAAGAATGAATTATCTCTCTGCTTTTATACAAAGATTCAGACCATCTATTTCAACTATCATCCTCTACTGTGCAAATATTGACAAAAGTGGAAAACTACATGCATCATCTCCTCAAAGGAAAGGAGTTGCTAGCCACCTAGATTAGCTGTGTGGAGTGCTGAGGGTGGCTATCTGGATCCACGGGAATTCTCCCATTGCTCCATTATTTTGTTCAACTATTTTTGCAAGGAAAAAATTATACAGAATTCCATAGTTTTGAAAGGGGAGCTTGCAATAGAGACTCACAAGACTAGCTGGGCATATTCAGGGAGAGAGAAGTAACAGTCACAGAATGGAAAGGGTTTAGAGGAATGACACAATCCCTTACATTAAAAACATTAGGGTCTTTTTCAGCTTGATTATTACACTTTGGTCTTTTTTTTGCAAGGTGGAAGGTAACATATAACTCATGGTTTTGATTGAAGAAAAGTCACTAGTCTCACCAACCATGTTAAATTCTGAATTTGTTCTATTACTCTATGACACATACTGAAGAGTAAACCACCCCACTGCTCCAGAAAGAGAAAGATTTTTCATATGAATTATTATATACAGTGTATATGCAAAAAATGAATAGATGAGGACCCCTCAAGATCACATTTAATATCTGTGACTATGAAATGATTACCAGGTATGCTCAATTTTACTAAATAGAAATAATAAACAAATATTCTGAAATATATATATATATATATATATATATATATATAATTTAATTTAGAATGTTTATGTTTTCTGCATTTATTTCCATGATGCCTAATGAAGGGTTTTATTTGTTTGGTTTTTTGCTAATACATAAGACTAAATTAAAGCTGTGCACTGCATTAGGGTCCAATCTTGCATGGTGTCAAGGCCCTGATTCAGCAAAGCACTTAAGCATGTGCTTAACTTTAAGCATGTCAGTACTCCTATTTATTTATTGGAACTCACAGGCTTAAAGTAAAAGACAGGCTTTAAATGCTTTTTAAATGCTTTTTTCTAAGTTGGGGGCTTCAAGTTAGCATATACAATTCAGCCCTGAAGAAGATTCCTACTGATTTCCACGGGCTTTGGATAAGGCCAAATAAAGCACTATATGAGCAAATCCACTGCCACTGGAACCCTAATTAAAGGGGCAATGGAGCCAGCTGAGTGAGCCTGCAGGGACTGGGCTAACGAGGAGCAGCTGGGAGGCTTCTTAGAAAGGCCCTATAAAGGCTCTCAGGAAGGATCTGAGGGGGCTGACCAGAGGCTCACTGAAGAGAGGAAGAAGGAGCAGTAGGTGGAAGGGGCCAGAGGCCAGTCTGAGAGGGAGAAACCACAGTTGGAGAAGAGCTGTCCTGATCTGAGGCTGTGTGGACCCTGGCCTGAGACTGTACCTGTAAATAGTTGGTGATTGGAAGAAAAGCCTGTAAATAAAGAGCACTAGTGGGAGCACAAAGCTGCATCTGTATGTGGCTTGTGGGGGAAGAAGCCCAGAGCAGACAGGGGCAGAGATGACCCCTTTACAGTTTGCCATAGCACTTTGACTGGAATTTTGAAATCTAGTTTTTTCAAAAATAAAAAATATTGCATAACCGTAGTACTAAAATCTCAACAGAATGCTGCTAGGATGGAATCTGGACTGTTTAATTAATCATACTATGTTTATGCATAGCTCATACACATTTAATTTAGAGCATCATGCTATGCTTTTATTCTATCATACATAAGGCTATGTACAAAGATAATGCTTGATAAGGATACTTAATATCATACATAGCATGATGCTTGGTAAGAATACTTATCATTTCTAACTTTAACAACAGGTATTCACTAGAAGCAGAGCATCATGAGAAATCATATTCTCATGTAAATAAACATAATAAGATATATTATAATAATGCAATAATAATCTGAACATGTCTATTTAAATGGTGTAGTTTTACTCTATTGGTTGACCCCTCAACTTTTTATTATAATAATACGTCACAGAATGTGAATACACTTGCATAGCAGTGTAACTACAGTATATTTTTGCATTTATTATGATTCTTAACTAACATCATTTTAAGAAAAGCCCAATAAAAGTGCACATTGTACATTTTTATATATAACCTCATACATTGATAAAACACAAAAACAGAAAGCCACTAATATTTCCTAAAATTATAAACTTAAGCCTTATTTTATTCAGCGCTTCCAGAGCTTTTAGATACATTTCTTAATTTGCCCATTGCCATATAGCTGTAGAAGGCTAACAAAACACTCAGTGTTCACATGACAACTCTTGTTGACAACCCTTGTTCAAATGCATCCTTATTCTGTCATCTACTGGCAGTGTGCTTTCTAGTCATGTTCTCTGCCAGTCCTTACCAGTTTGCCAATTACACAAGCTGCTTCCCAGACATCAGACAAAAATTCCACAAGACTGCTGTGCAAGCGTACCCTAATTAACCATCAGCTTAATTAGACAATTTACTGTGTAATTAGCAGGCAATTAGTCAACACCTCTCAGATCTTATTGACTGCTGTGACAGCTTTCCCTACTTTGCACATTCCAATACACAACCACCACCATGTTTCTAGCACTCTCAAACCCCTGTACAACAGAATTCTGGACAAAAAAGTGAATAATATTACATAACTAGAAAAAAAATCAATATGTAGCTTGTCCATTTATTGAACTGTTTACCAGCTTGAATTTTTTAGTACTAGAAAGCCACCTGCTGAAATAAGAAACTAAGGAAACATTATGTCTTTTTTACTTATAGCATGTTTTAGTGTGATAATTTCATGTAAAACTCTTTATAGCGCACTGAATTATAGCAGAAGCCAGACAAACAGAAGTGATGGCAGTAATTTATAAAAAAAAATACATGATAAAACATACTTACACAATTTACTGCAGATTAAGTATACAACAAAGAGTTATAGTGAAAATTTCCTGGTAGATGATATCTAAATAGGTAGCTAAGTTAGTTTTGTAGCTACTGTTTCATACTCTGAATTGCAAGTATGTATTTTGTAGTTAGATTACCTCAAAGTCAATCAATCGTTATATACTGGACGATAACACAATATCAGTATAAGCAAAATGGAAATAAATGGAACAAAAACGAGAAGGTGTTACACATAAGAATGTAAAATTGTATTGTATGTCCTTATATTGTATAATTTGGGAAGCTGTATGTGTAATAAAACACAACCAAAAGGCACATGTTAAGGGAATATTAAGGTTGTTTTTTCCTTCTTCTATGGATTATAAATTGTATTGTGCAATTAGCTATGACTATAGTATTTTCAGTGAGTGCTCTGAAGATGGTGTAAGGGACGTACATATTTACCTCCCATTACCATTAACTGTGGGATTTACACACACAAATTCCATACACATTGACAGAGTCCATGATTACATTTATTATATTTTATCAAAATATTAACATAAAGTGGAAAATGTGGATTGAAGATTGGTGGGAAGTGTTGTTTAGAATGAACTAATACAAAACATTATTTTTGCAATAGTTGTTTTAACATAAGCAGTGCTTCAGGTCTTTTAAAATATGGGACTTCATTCTGCTTTCCTGCTTAATGACAATCAGGAGTAAAATCACTAAAGCCAGTGAAGTTATATCAGTGTAAAAGCAGTGTAAGGTATAGGAAAGTCAGACCCTTGCTCTCCTATATTCATTGCTGGCACATCTGATATTAAACACAGGGTTGGTCTCCATAGGGACATTCAGGAAAATTAATCTTAATTAACTGAAGGTATGAATTAAAAGTGGATTATTTAAAATGCATTAAACCCCTATGTGGACACTCTCATTCAGAATTAAAGAGGTCTTAATTTGGTTTAGCCTAATTCACTTTGGAAATTACTAAGAGTTAAGAGGAATGACATAAATTTGTATGAAAGCATCTTGTCTACACACAGAAGCTACACTGACTTCAATAAAATTGGTGTGAAAACTGATTTAGTTAAACCACTGTAAACCCCTGCAAATCCCTGCATGGATACATGTGTATATCAGTTTAAAACTAGGTACATCTGTTTAGCTTATGCCTGTAAATTTACCAATGCAAGTTAAACCAATATACACCAGGTTTACTTTGAGTTAAATGTACCCACACAGGGTTTTGCACCAGTGTTAATAAATCAGTTTAAAATCACAACGTTAGCTAAATTGGCCCAATATTCCAGCGGGCACGATCTGCTCCATTGTGTGGAATGTAGTGTACATTCAACTAGGGGGCACAGGTTTTCTCTCTATAATGTACCTCCTGGGATAGGCAAGGAAGTACTCAGACTGCCCATGGATATGGTAGTCTGGAAGTGGCTGGATGAAACAAGGAAAACTTGAGTAGCTGAGTATGCAGAGGAGACTATGGCTAACAGCAACATCTAGGCCATCTCCTTTGTCACACAAGTCAATTATTTTTCCTTCCTTTCTGTGGACAGAAGAGAGAATAAAGATGTGCAGGGTTACATAGTAACACAACAGAAGCATTAAAATAAAACAGATCAAAAGAGAGGGGAAAACATATAAATATACTGGGGGGAAAATATGGCATGGAAAAAAATAATTCAACAAAAAGGAGGCCAATATCTTGACATTATAAATTATTTAAAAATTAACATTAATGCTAAAATTATACAAAGTAAAAATACAATTTTAGTCCCTAACCATGGAGAGACTTATACAAGTGCTTAACTTTGTCAATGGAACTACTCACTTGTCTAAAGTTAAGCAAGTGCATAAGCATCTGCAGGATTGGGGATTTGATTAGGACATGAAAATGTGGATGTGTAAAAATGATGGAAAAACCACCCTCAACAAACTAGTGAAAAAGCAGGGTGAATACAATGATTAAAAAAAGTTTGGGGAGAACTTCTGTATCTTGTAATGGACCATATAAATCTTGGCTGAAACAACAGACACAAGGGCTCTGATAAAAGGCAGAATGGTAACTCCAAAGGCAAAGCTTAAATGGGTTGTGATATGAAAAACTCTCTATGCCAATATAGACAGAGAAACAACAAACAATTTAACAAAATGTTGACCTGAGAAAGAAAAATAAAATAAAGTCTGAATTTCAGAAGTGAGCTCTGTCACTTTCTAACTTATGTAGATCCCGTGTTTTTAATTGAAATCCCTTGTGGTAGAAAGTTATTTTGGATTTTGTCAGGATTGCTGTAAGTCTCTTTAGAGGATATGAATTTACTGTAGCTGATCAACCCTGAACTGCAAAATTTAATATGAGTATGTCACACTTGTGTTTTCAAGATACTGGGCCTACGGTGACCAGACATCCTGATATAGGGTCTTTATCTTATATATGCAACTATGCCTCCCCCCGCCCCCCAAAAATTTATCCCAATTTTCACACTTGCCATCTGGTCACCCTAACTGAGATTTATATTCAGAAGCACTGAGAACTCCAGATTAAGTCAACCGGAGCTGTGGATGCTCAGTGCTTCTGTAAATCAGACCTACTGGAACCATGTTAGAAAAAACTTGGCATACACTTTAGGAAGAATGTTATTTTGTACAAAAGTAAGACAAGAATATGCAGCTTGTTTAATTTGAGATTATTTATAAAAAAGGAAGCTGTTAGGAAATACTTGGGACATTTAACTAAGATTTAGCTAATTGTAAAGATTTACAGGTGTTTCTAATGCAACTGATAATTATTAAATTACATTTATAGTGAACATTTTCCCTTTCTGGCATATCATATATTATATAAGCCAGATCACCGCACTATTACTCACATGAAACTCCTACTGAAATCATTGGGAGTATTTAGTGTAGGTATATGGCAGGATTGGACCCTATGTATTGATGACGTGTTTAACAGAACATTCAGTACTAGATTCTCATAACAATGGTTTTACAGGGATGTACTTCCATGGACTTTACTGGAGTAGTTCCTGATTTACACCAGTGTAAGTGAGAGCAGAATCAGTCTCATTCAAATGTATGAACTCATCTGATTAGAATGCAATATTACTTGTAAACTGCCAAAAAGTGTCCAAGATTAAAGTTTAAGGGTCAAATTTAGACTTTGTGTGAGTGAATGAAACTCTGTTTGTTGAATTTGGCCCATTGGCCTTAACCACTGATTAAGTAAAAGAAAATCCATAACCTAAAAAGCATTTTTCAAAACTAAATAATTGAAGAAACTGTTCACAAAATATAAAAATATAGACAATTTGCCACTGAGAGCCAGCTTTGCTTGCAGCTTGAGGAGGTCATCTTTATGCCAGGCATTTGGGCTTTCTGGGTCAAAACCTGGGAAAAAGAAAAATGTGCTCAAAAGGCACAAGGCTGAGGGATTGAATCTTCAGTCCCAATTTACAGTAACCAGAACACAGGTTTAGGCTTATGCTGCTGCGTCAGGTTAAGTAGGGGTAGAAAGGAGAATAGGGTATGCAGCCTGGCATCCCACCCTTTGTACGAATCTGGTCTTGTAGAGCTATGACGTGTACAGATTCACTGACCACAAGCCTGACATGCCATATTCCATTTGCTGTTCCATTGCAGAGCTACCAGGAGTTGTGTACCTTTCTATGGGAGTAGCAGAGTTCCTCTCCATAAGTTTTGTACTGTGTGCATCCCATTGCAAAAGAAATGCAGCATTTCTGCTGTATTTAATGGCATGGGGCAAGAGAAAGTGACAGCATTTGTCCAGCAGTTGGAAGATATTTTGAAATCATCAGGAAATGACTATTTGGGTTCCTAAATGTAAATGCCATCATAAGAAATCCCTTCTACAAATGGGGATTTTTTAAAAGGCTTCTGAATTCTGCTTTTTTTTTTTTTTTTTAAAACAAACATATTCCACTATCTTCAGCACTTCAAAATGGTAGGCAACATAATCTGACTTGTTAATGGTAAAAATTATCCTTTAAAAACATGGAACAATAATCATCTCCACTGTAAATCCATTGACTTCAAGGAGTAGGTTCAATTTTTACACCTGCTCAGTGAGGAAGACTTCAAGTGGAATTACACCACGGATGAATTTAGGCCTCTCTCCCCCGCTTTTGATTTAATCAATTAATTTATTTTAAGTACTCAATACACTAAATATTGGGGATAGATTCCCTGACCCCTCTACTCCCATTGTGCTGCTGCAGCTATGCAAGATATAGGCGACATCTTACATCCCAGTGTGAGGGAGTCCCTACTGGGTCTAGAGCTGGCACAGCTGGCCTTTATGCCATGCCCCAGCACCCTCTGGTCTCACAGAAATAGTGGGGAGAAGGCGTGGCACTGGCCAGAATGCTGGGCACTCTGGCATGCCTCATTTGGCATGCTATCTTTGGGGCAGTTAAAGCTGTCAGAGTTAAGAAAAGCCTCTAATGTGCTTTAAAAAGCAAGCCTCTGCACTACTGTCAATTCTTCTAGGGCTGGGGTAAAACAAGGCATAGCAGAGAATTTGCCCCTTAAACTGATCAATACCAGAGAAATGGGCTACTGAAAGACTACATGAAAGACTTTTTTTTTCTGCCTTTTGCTCAGGTTTACAGCATGAACGCCTTCTCTTTGTATTTGAGTAACATTTCTCTATTTAAATATACATATTAAAAAGAATCTTTTAGAAATAGTGGGTTTTTTTAAAATAACTGCATATTATTTTATGTCCCCATGATAATTTTTACTTCATCTGTTAATCTTTGCTATACTTTAAGTATCTAAATCTAAAATCAGTCAGCCATATAATGTGATATTCCGTATTGCAACTCTCTTCAAATTCACAGTTTTCAGAGTCATTTGAGCATTTGTAAAACAATAAATAATTCAAGTCACAAGCAAGCTGTGTGTGCTAAGAAATCCTGTAAAATGCTCATTTTTTTGTTCAAGAATGTAGTTAATAAAAGTTGTCTTTGATGTTATTTAGTAGAAAGGAAAACCGTCTTTTTTATATTTGACATTAACAATCTGATCATTTGTCTCCCCAAAGAAAGCCCATACATGGCACACAATAAAGAATAGTAATATTTCTGTTTACTGAGATATCAACTGGCATTTCGCAGCTAGTCAATGGCCTATCTTCGCTACAGCATACTAGACCTCAATCTGGCATCTACAAATGTCAAGAGCATATAAAAAAAATTATAGGATGAAAATCAAAAGCATCTTCTAAATTCCTAAAAAGGAAACATAGTTCACCTAAACATATTTACTGCAGAAATCAATGCAATATTCAGCTGTCAATCTAGAAAAACAACGAGGGAGTGATGCTGTCAGTAGGACAGGATAATAAAATTTCAAGCAGATGTTCAGGCAGGGCTCTAATTCTCGCTGAACTCCCTTGGTAAGCATTTAATTTCTTTATCATATGCAAGCTAGGCAAATTGTACTTCATCAAAACTGTATTGTGAAATATTAATATTTCATATTATAGCAAAACTCCATAGAATAACCTTTGTCATATTAAGAACATCAGAATTTCAAATGTCAAGGTTCTGCATTTTAATACATCTTAAATAGCTTTCTGGCTTGGCACCATACATTATAACTACTTTATTCTAAATTACTGTGTTGAAATATCGTTCAAAAATATATTTTTAACATAGGTTCACTTCAGTGAAGTACTAACATTATGGAAAACAATGTGTCACTGTACTACAATTTTACCACCTATAATTATAAAGAGAGGTACATGCAGTACAAATGTACACTTATTCAACTGGCTGAAGCATGCAATTAGCGTGTTGTAATAACAGCATGCAGAAATGTAGCATTTTGGGGTAAATTAACTAACGCACAATATACAATAACTTCATTTAGATATGGTTTGTGAAATATGTTACTATGTATTGTACACACATATATTACTGACTAAAAACTTTCTTGCAATATAATGTTTTAGTTGAAATTTAATTTACTTTTAATCAGAAATCTGTTTTTAAAACTGGCAAAGCACCTGCAGCAAACAAAGTGAAAAAACATTGGAGATTTAGAATGAAGTTAGTCTACACATTTATTTCTGCTAGTACTCCTAATAAAGGCAACTGCTTCTAGGTTATTGAAAGCGACAGCATCACAAATCAATGCATGTCACAACAGAGTAAAGACAGATGTCTCTGATTAATCAGAATTAAATTTTTACAAGTGAAGGAAGATTCTAAAAATCAAAGCTAACATTTCTGCCATTCCATTTATGTTTCTCTCTTGCTCCTTTAGTTATACCATGAAGCGAGGAAACCATCACTACCACCACAACTGAATCTACAATTTAAAAAATTACAATGTTGATACAAATTCTTCAACAGCATATTTTAAAAAACAAACTCTCTCAGAGACAGAACAGTGGATGCCTCTTAACTTTCCATTTAAAATAATAAATTTAAGAATAGGCTTCTATAAACTTTCCTATTACAGATTTTGATTTAAGAGAAAGTCCATTTCTATGTATGGTATAATATCCAGACAAATAAACAAAAAATCTCCAATGTATTATTTTAAGAATTATATTAAGAATTGTCACCAGATGTTACTCTTTTTAATAAGGTAAGAGATTTCTCCCACTGCAGGTAGCTTTCTGTTTTTCAGAAATGGTTCTGAAAGTAGTAAATATAGGTAAATGTATTTTAAATAGGCTTACTTTTACTGAATCCTTTATGTGAGTTTTATTTTAGCTTATCCTTCCCTCTACCTTTTTTCCCCCTAAGTTCTTACCAACAGAAAATACACATATCTTTGCAGCAGAGACACTCTGAATAAGACAAAAATACTATTTCAACCATAAAAGTGTTGGCTATTGATACCTCAGGGAGGGAAGGAAGTTGGGGGAAAAAAGGAGGAGGAGGAAATGTGTGTGTTCAATAGGGCATATTTATTCTCTATTGTTTTCCCTGCCTAGTGAAAATCTGCTTTAGAATTAGTGATCCCTATTTCTTTAAAAGATCAGAGCAACTTGATATTAATTAGTACAGATGACATATATATATTTTGATTTTGCAAACAAAAAATCCACAAATTTTACATATATCTATCACATAATGCAATAGTTTATATTTTACAGTAGCATGTATTTAAGCACAAATGTTCTTAGAGAATTTCAGATATAATTTACATTAGATCTTCTGTATGTTACAATTATAAAGCAATACTGCACAAGAACACACCCTCTCAAGCACATAGGGCTGAATTCTACACAACACAGATAGAAGGCCCATGGCACAGTGGAACTACTGTGGCTCTGCTGCACAGGGTGTGTGTGTGGGGGGGGGCAGTATTTGGGGAGAAGCCTAATGCTATGTGACATGGAGTAGTGCTGCAGCTCTCTGTGGCAGCATGGAATGCTGTAGAGGAGAGGTAAGAACAGCTCGAGGTTTGGAGAAACAGAAGCATGATCTGTGGCACCATAACTGCAGATCTTCTGGCCAAAAATCCTTGGATCAGAGGGGGTACAAAAACCTTGGCTGACTGCTACTGGTTGCAGGCGTGGTTGCCCTGGTGTTCTAGAATGGAATTCTGGCCAAAAAAAAAAATAAAAAATAAAAAAATACACCCATTCTAATGGGCTGCCAAAGGCTTGAACGGCCACATTTATTGGTGTGGCCTGTCTGGAGACACATTGGCCTTATGCAAGTGTCAAACCAAAAGGAAAAGAAGCAGCAGCAGCACCCCATCCTGAGGAGTTGATGAGCTGTTTGCCGGGGAAGGAAAGCTTACATAAATTGAGAGTCTTGCCTTCTAAGTGACTCAAGTCTTCATCCTGGCTCCTGCCTTGTCCCTCTTTCTGGGGCTGAGGCTCCAGATGCAGTTGTACTCTGCTTCTTACATCTCTCTCACTGTCATCCTGTTCTTCTCTCTGACAACACTCCAATGGCATTAAATAGTCACCACTGAGAAGTACATAGATCTTGGAAGAGGGAGCCATTTCTGCTGCTGCAGAGCTCTCCATCGCCAGAGAGGCTATTTATGCTTGACTCTTTAGGGTATTTCTACACAACAATTAAACACCCATGGCTGGCTGGCCTGGCTTATCTGACTTAGGCTCATGGGACTCAGGATGCGGGGCCGTAAAATTGCTGGGAACACGTTCATGCTTGGCCTGGAGCCCGAACTCTGGGACTCTGCAAAGTGGGAGGGTCCAAGAACCTGGGCTCCAGCCCAAGCCTGAATGTCTACACTCTAATTTTTAGCCTCACAGCCTGAGCCCTGCAAGTCTGAGTCAGATGACCAGGGCCAGCTATGGCTTGTCACTTTTATTCCAGTGTAGACTCACTTTACTGTATATAAAAATGAACATCATGAGGTTGAGCCTGCACAAGTGCAGAGTGTTGCATGTAAGTGCAAGGTAAAGCTGATGAGCAGGATGGTGTATTGTGGGAAACCCAATCTAACATTAATGCTGTATTGTTCAGCAGCCATCAAATTACTCAGGCACACAAGCATGAAATGCCACCAAGAGAGGATCACGTAACGAAGTGTTTCATTTGCTTTCTGAAGATAATGCTTAAGCTCATGTCTCCTTAGACATGCCAACACTCCCCCCCACCAGCCAATCCATTATTGTCCAGCATGTATAAAAGTATGTAAGTTGCTGCACAAAGTCAAGTTTGAGTTTCCACTCCGTGCGGAGCACGAACACACAGTTTTACTTGTGTCCACACATAACCTCCACTTACATTTGTACTTCAGGCCAAAAGTCTCTAGCTTCCTTCTGAGCATCGCACAGGATTTATGTCCGTATAAATCAGAAGCTAACTAAACAAACAGATCAAAGTACATTACACTTACCTATATTATTCAAAACCATCTTCTGATTATTTGTTCCAGTGTTAAACAGATAGAGAACAGTCTTTGTGTAATACTCATTGTTGAAGTAAGAACTGTTGCACCTCACTGAACCTTGTCTTCCCACTTAAAATATTTTAGTAGTATAATAGTATTAACATTTTGTTGTTTACTTAAATATAAATAATTGCCTTTATTTTTGCACCTGACATCCCAGTATGTCAAAGCACGTCACAAACTTTAAGGATCAACACCTCTAGGAAGTGGTTTACTGTAAAGAATGTAATGAAAATGAAAAGCACTTCAGTCAGCACTTGGGTGGGACATGACAATTGTTCTATAGCACATAATCATGCTACTCCAGAGCTTAGGGCCAGAAATGAAGAATACTCTATCCAAATAAGACTTCCAGGGAAATTTACCTAGGCACATTGTAATCATCCAAGTTTGAATGTGTCAACGGCACTGTGCTCAACCTAGTGCCATATAGTGAAAGGCCAACACCAGTTCCTGTAACGTGTGTTCTTCCAAAGAAGCCTACCCAAATACTAATCAAGTCTACATCTGCTGACCTTATGAGATCTGATATAATCAAGTGCAAGGTAGCATGGCTGTAGGCATCACAGCAATGTATCTGATTAATAAACAATTTTCAGTATTGGCTATATCCTGCCACCAACCTAAGCACTGAATTAACTGAAATTAACTGAGTTCTGTGCAAATACTGATGGCAGGATATGATTCAGTTAAACCTCTTCCCTTAAAATATTTCAGTAAGAAACATTTCTACTTGTGTTTTACTCCACAGACCAGTTCTTGATGTCCATTACTCTGGTGCAAATCCAGAGTAGCAATGACTTCTGTGGAGTTACTTCATACTGGTTGTAGGATTGAGATAAGATTTTGACTGCACGTATTTTGTAATGTAGCATGATAGGACTCAGTCATTGGTCCTCTCCTCTTCTCACTTTACACCCTCTCCGGGTAATCTCATTCACTCACATTACTTCAACTATCATCTCTACAGAGATGCCTCACAAATATGCCTCTTTCCTCTCGATATGTCCCCATCCATCCAGTTTTACATCTCAGCTGTCTCACTGCCACCTTCTCCTGGATGTCTCATTGCCACAGCAAATGTAACATCACCAAAGCTGAGTTCCTTATCTTCCCTCCCAAGCCCTCTTCAAGTCCATCCTATTCTCTGTTGCTTTGCAACACCACAACCACATTCGATAGTATTTAGTCCTGCAACTTCTTCTTTGACTTCTCCATCTTCCTTTCTCCACACAGTCAAGTCATGTCCAAAACCTCTTGCCTCTTCCTCCAAAACATTTCTAAGATTTGTCCTTTTCTTTAAGTGTTTACAGTTAAAATTCTTGCTCAGTCCCTCAGCTTCCCATCTTGATTGCTGCAATCTCCTCCTTCTCCTGGGCTAACACCCATGGTACCCACTACCAATTTGTACAAAATACTGCTATTAAGGTCAACTTCCTTGGCCATCACTCTCTCATCTCACACTAGCTCCTGCTGTCCTACTGCATCATATTCAAGCTTCTTGTCCTTGCATTCCAGACCCTCAGTGAAACCCTGCTCTTCCCTATCTTTCTGCCCTTGTCTTATATTTCTACCATTCCCTTCACTCCCCAGTGATTCCAACCTCTGCATAGATACATACATACATAAATCCACTCTCACACAATCATTTCCTTGGCTTCATCCTGATAGTCCTTACATGTGGAAAGGTCTTTGTGAGCTGTTCAAAGCCCACTCTCTCTCTCAATTCAAATCTGTCCTAAAAATCCATTTCCACTATGATTCCTACAAGAAACTAGCTGACTAGTAATGGAAAGGCTGGGGGTTAAATAGGGATAGTCTATATGTATTATCTGCAAAATAGAAAAAAAACTTATGTTATCAAACATTGTTTTATCAAAAGGAGGCAATCCTCCCCTTGGATTGCTTTACAATACCCTCTCCTGCTATACTTTGTCTAGCTGTTCATTTTGTCTCTTTTATATTGGGAACGTTTTGGAACGGAATCTGTATCTTGTTTGGACTCTACAGCACTTAGCACTGGATGGGTACTATCAGACACAAATAAATATGAGTAGTAATAGTAATAGTAGCCTTGGAAAAGTAGGTAGAATAGTAATAGAATCCTAAAAGCTTTTTAGCTGACTGGATCTATTACTTATATTCTCAAAACATTTAGATCATAATTAAAACATACCATGAAATTACTAAGTCTTAAATATGTCTTAAAATATTTCCTTACCTTATCGAGGGAGAATGTTTTTGTCAGAGCAAATCCCCATCCTGCTTCAAATGCTCTTCGAATCATTGGGGAACCAGTAGTTGGAGTTGCACTGGCAAGACCGAAAGGATTTGGAAACTTCAGCCCAGCCATTTCTACACTGATGTCTACTAAATCAATAGGAGTATAGAAGAGAGGTAACTCTGGAGTAGTAGAAACTGCAGCACCATACAAAGACTGTAAAAACAAATATATAAAACAAATATTTTTGTCATCTGAATTTCATAGAATTTCTTGTGAGGGAAAAAAATCACTCAGACACTTAAAATACTCTAATATTTTACGGTTGCAGTGATGAAAACTGACAAATATTTAGCTGGCAATAGGCAAAATTACTCATATAAAACCAATTAAATAAAATAACTTTGTTAAAACAAGTTACAATGAAACACATATACTTACAGTTTTATCAAAGACAACCCGAGTTAATGTTCCAATGGCACTGTTAACTGAGTTTTGTGAAGCCTAGACATTGTAGTATTGAATAAAGGTAAGCAATGGGACCGAGCAAGTGAGTTTTCTATTATAGGTCACAATGCTGCAAAGATTTATGCCCCTTAAAGTTTAATTGAAGTCAGTGTAACAATTCACAGTGTGTGAATTAAATATGTGAGCAAGTCTTTGCAGAATCAAGGCCACAGTCTTATGCCTACATTTATTTTCTTTCATAAGTAAAAAATCTTTGCTCCCCAGTAATTTTAAAATAGATCTCTATTTTTTAAAACTGGTGTAAGTCTTGTTTCTAGCAACTACACAGGATTTGCATTTTAATTATTAATGTTCTCACATTTTTTAAAACACAGCAGGGTAGAAGAGTTAATATACTGTTTCCAAAATGACAACTAGCAACAGCTCAGCCTCTGCAGTGGTTAGGATATTGGGGACTCAATGCTGCAAACTATACTCATTGAAAGAGGTCTTCTTTAGAATCCCTAGGACTATTCACATGAATAAGTGATTCAGTATTGGGACTAACTGTATCATGAGAAACAACTGTTGCTTAGATACACTAAAAGAGGGAAGAATCCAGTAATCATAAAGAGTGAAAGTGTTCCACATGCTGTATCACTTAGCAACCTGCCATCACTGGCTTAGCATTCATCCAGGTTCCTACAAATGTTTTTTTTACGGTGTGTACCAAGCCTATCTGATAGGACTACTGTAGCAAAGTACTACTCGATGTGAGTATTGTGTGGGTGTCCAAATCAGGCCCTAATTCTGGATTGGTAGCTAGTAACTGGACCAAAGAAGAGCAAACACAATATAAACGTTGTAATTATGTTTCCTAACAATTTTAAAGATGATATTACAGCCACTTCAGGTTTTTGTTTGTTTGTTTTTTAAAGAGGAAACATGCATATGAATGCGTGCATTTGTCAATAAAAAAAAACAAAAGGAATTTTTGCACATGGACTCATTGCACATTTGATTCCCCAGAACTAACTCAATCAATCATCACGTAGCTGGTTCTTGACTATCAAGTGAATAATGCCCATTTAAAAACAATGCAAAAATCTGATTATCCATAATCACTTTGAAAGTGTCCTTACAGCGCAGCAGTCCTTCAGAACCAACCAGATCAGTGGCTTTGCTTCACAATGCTTAGGGCATTACATGTGTGTTCTTTTTTCTTAAGCATCGCAAATGCAATGAGCAGGCAGGGGGATTGGCCTTTGGAGAAGGAACACCCTAAAGAGCATAGGAGTTGCATGGGAGGACACTGAACAGAATCCTATCTAGTTCATGACGGTTGGAATTACGGGCTTTGCCACTACGGGTATATCTACACTGCAATTAAAAACCCACAGTTGGCCCATGTCAACTGACTCAAGCTCATGGGGCTGAGGCTAAGGGACTGTTTAGTTGTGGTGTAGATGTTTGGGTTCAGGCTGCAGACCGGGCTCTAGGATCCTGTGAGTAGGGTCCTCGTGCGCAGGCTGCAGCAAGTCAGTTGCAGATGTCTAATTGCAGTGTAAACATACCCTGAGAACCTCGAGTTTGAGTCAGTAAAATCAGAGAAAAAAGGGGTGTGGTTCTCAACTCCTTGAGAAGCACACCAATAAATAAATAAATAAATAAATAAATAATCACCTGTGCAGGAATGGGGATGATACTCCAGTAATCTGTAAAGTCTTCTAACCCTTGAGTTACTACTGCCCTTTGTTTTGTTTTTAAATCCCATTTTTTTCTTGTGCATGCTACTATAGGGCTGGGGAGGGAATGAGAACTACTAGAGATTTTTTCACAGAGTTTAAATTAGAGAAAGATTTGACCCAGAACCTCAAAATTCATTCCCTTCTTCCCAAATTTAGAAGCTGGATTCAAATCACTTGCCCCTATGCATTTTGGTCCCAGGTAGGGTCCAAATCCAGAAGTAGCTTGTGTTCCACATTTTGGGCCGGATTCTTGGCTTGTGTAACTCCACTGAAGTTAATGGAGCTATGCCAACAGAAAATTTGGACCTGTGGCTGTGATCCAAAATGGCAGAAATCTACTGAGAAAAAGCCATTTTGGACCAAATTCCCCTTTTGCAGAGATCTTTTCTGGGTAGTGCCCTTAACATTGCTAACCACACCAAAGAGAGGAAGAGGAAGATGGAATTATTGCACTATTCTCTTCCATACAGGCCACTCAGTGCATCCTAGATGTTATGCTCCCTGGGGCTCTGAGGGGGTGTCTACACTGCAATTAGAAACCCACAGCTGACCTGTGCCACCTTACTCAGCCTAGCAGGGCTCAGGCTAAGGGGCTGTTTAATTTCAGTGTAGACGTTTGGGCTCAGGTTGCAGCCTGAGTTCTAGGACCCTGGCACCTCACAGGGTCCTGGAGCCCAGACTCCAACCTGAGCCCGAACGTCTACACGGCAACTAAACAGCCCCTTATCCCAAGCCCCGCAAGCCTGATTCAGTTGGTATGGGCCAGCAGCGGGTTTTTAATTGTAGCATAGACATATCCTGAGAGGCAATGTGCCTGCCTGAGACACAGCGCTTTGCAGAGCGCCTCCTGGGGAACTCCAGAGTTCTACTGCCCCAAACTCAGGGCCATGACTTCAAGGCACAATTGTGATGTATTATTTGCATATCTGAGTAACCAGCTGCAGTTTTTCTTTGCTGTTATTCATCACAAAAAAGTTGGATAGCTCAGAGATTTGATAATAGTATGTACAACCTTTCACCCCAAGGTCACAGGCTGAAATCTGGTGCAGGTCAGGAGTGACTGAAATTCATTACCATCACCTAGGTCTCAGGTGGCCTGTGTACTCAGTGCAGTTTTCACTGGACAAGATGTTCATATTGATGCAAGTGAAGGACAGAAGCTGGGTGTATAAACAATACATAGCAAACTATACATACCAAAGTGAAGGACAAATGCTTAGCGTATAAAATATGCATAGCAAACAAAGGAGGAAAGAAAACAAAGGAGTTAATGGGAAGTGGTGGTACTGGAAGAGCCAAAGCAGCAGTTAAAAACAAGCAATATATTCAGGACTAGATTATGATGAAACTATCTGTTCTCAGGAAAGGGTCGTATATAGTAAACTTATGCTTTTTTCCTTTCTGTGAACAGACTACAGTTATTTATTAATGCTTTGGTTGTTCAAAATTGTTCAAATGTAATGTGTAAATACATTTATGCATGTGGACTGCTCACAAACTGCTCAATCTTTATATGCCTGAAAATATTCGTTATTCGAAATTCAGTATTTGATTAGTTGCTTAAGCTACATGGTCCTGTTTCTGTTTCCTGGCTGGATGACCTAATCTTAAAAAGCTACTTACATGTCCACACAAAATTAATTTTGTTAGAAATGAATCTTACCTAAAGGCCCCAAATGGGCTTTCTGTGATTTTGTATAAATGAAACTTGGCTTGTGCAAGATAAAAAACTCTCTAATAAAAGGAATTTGGATACGCAAATTGAACATGCCCATGTAAAAACAGGAAAGTTTCTTTATGTGCTGCCATGCAAACCAGTTGGTTACCAGGGTTTCTAACCATCCACTGAAACACTTCCAGGCTTAGGCACTTTTCCCCCTGACATTAGGATTCTGCATATTCTCTACACCCTTGGTAAACTGCCCTCAGAGAGAAAAGATGTGATTCCATCTAGATGCAAAAACGCAGTAACTCCACCAGAAGCTGCCTACTCCTTGTGCCTCGCTCCCTGTTAATTAGGGTCACTGCTGTCTGTTTTGTCATAGTGGTTTGGAAACCTCTTTTATAGCCTGAATATCTCCAACAACCTGATACTACATTTCCACATCTCTGATGATTGCTGCCCTACGAGGAGGTGTCCAAGATGGGTCTTTCATCTCAAGAGGCTGGCATGGATGGTGACAAGAATTAGGGAATCCAGGAGAGTAAATCAAATGATGAAATATGCACTGCTGTAAGATAAGGCTGAGAGTTCAACAGTCAGTAGCTATGCTTCCTTGCAGATTTGTCTTCCCCTCTTCTTGTTACCCTTCTTTTTGCTCTTTATTTTTTTGTTTGTTTTGCTTTTCTCAACCTCTCTTTTCAGCACAATGCTCATAAAGGAATTAAATTTACTAAGTCATGATGTGTTACTTGCGCACAAAGCGAAACATTTTCAATAAATTAAAATGTTTTATAGGTTCCTAAAAGAAAAAAAATAAGCTTTATAATGAAGGATTGACCTGACACTGCAAACAAAGAAACGGGAAAAGAAAACCTGTAGACAAGAGTTTATTTATAATAATACTTTCCCTGATTTTACAAAAAGAAGATGAAAATTCTTGCCACATACTTCTCTAGTTTGTTGTCAACAAGTTGAGCTCACAATAGTGGAAATTCAGATTCCTGGTTACCCAGTCTCCATGGTTCTTTGAAAAGCATGGCAAAATCTTCAAACATTTTGCATTCAGTGGTCTTCTCTCTTCTGATCTGTATACTCCTGCAGACAAGAGAGTGTGCTCTGTAGTGAAGAGCACAGAGCCGGGAGACAGGAAGACCCTGCATTTAAAACTGGCTCTGCCACGGATTCGCTGTGTGGCCTTGGGCAAGTAACTTCATCTTTCTGACTCTGTTTCCCTAGTTGTGGGTGACTATACTTGACCACCTACCTCACAGCATTATTGTATATAGTCAAGATCTCTATAGTGCCGTCAGAACACTGAAAAAATGCTAAGTTTCATCACCATCATTCTTTTCCTGAGAGCCTTCTCCTCTGCAGCTCCTGAGGCCTGGAAGAGTTTTCCTGAACCTTTCCACTTCATTGACTCTCTAATTTAAATCTCATCTGAAAACAAGTCTATTCTTCCTTGCCCGTGCTCACTCTCTCTCCTATTAGTCATTATTTAACTGTGTAATTCTCTTATTTACAGTCAGTCACCAAAACATTTTGTATGAAAAATACTATTCAAATTAAAATTGTATTGAATTGCAGTGTACTATCCCTTGCCTCTGGATCCTTTAAGGAACTTTAATAGGCTTTGAAAATATGCACTTATTCATTCTAAAATTACATATTTGTGGAAGCACAATAGGAGAAGTCCTATACTGCAGTGATAGGAATTAACACCATACTCTTACCCCTTTTGACTCAATCAGTTACCCAGTGTTTGAGGTCATGGGGGTTGTTTCCTTTAGAAGAAGAAATTGATGACGGAGTCAGATATTTCTTCACTGCAATCTTATTTTTTTACAAAGTATGTACAGTCTTATTTTCCTAAATACAGTAGGAATCAACAACAGGAGGTGTTTTGGCCACAGTCTAAGCCTCTTTCCTGGCAGCACCACCTAAAAAGCTTTTTCTCAGGCTTGGTTTACACTGCTAGCGGCGTCGATGGTTGATACGTAAGTTATGTACTGAAACTTGCGTATCTCCCATTGACTTACTAATTTTCACTTGCAGTGGCGTCTTCGCTGCTCTGCGTCGACAAGAAACGCCCCCTAATCGATGTGATTGATCCTGCTGCATCAATCCATGGAGCCTGATGCAGCACCCAGAGTGTAGACATACCCCCAGAGTTTTTCTAGCTGTCTCCTTGACTTTCTGCTTCTTTCTACCAGCTTCCTGGCTATTTCTGACACATACACAGGCAGACATGCAGCTAAAATCAAATAAATCCCCAGCCACCTTCTGTTTACATTCAGTCTAGTCTTTGGGAGGTGGCATTTTAGTCCCTAGGGCAGTGTTTTCCAATGTTTTGATTAACATTAAACAAAGGGGGAATTTAATTGTTCCCTCATTTAGCCTGAATAGAAGGTGGCTAGCTTTGCCAACAGCTTCAAAGACAAGCCTGAGGAAATGGCCAGTCTTCATAAAAGAAATAAAGACCGGGCTCACTAGATATAAAGCCCACGTTATATAATTATTTATTCCATGGGGATGTGGGAGGAGGGGCAGATTTGCTTTAAGTAGTACAATACCAGTGCCATTTAAATGATAATGGGCCAGATCCTCAAGGAATTGTAATTTACACCAGCGGAGGATCTGGCCCCCCATTATTTGTTAAGAGCACAAACTAGCTTAAAGTCTACTCTAACAGACAGATGGGGACACAGGACACATTAAGTGGCTCAGAGGAAGGAAAAATAATCATTAGTAGCTATACACTCATTGTGAACAACACCAGAGGATTGAATCTTTAGGAGGGATTTGAATCAGGAGAGGATGGTGAGTTGGCAAACAGATGCAAGAAGGGCATTCCACGTGTAAGGAGGGCAAGGAAAGAGGCAGTGTGATCAGATGATAAAATGTAGCTTCAATGCTGGTGCAACTGGCAAAGCAAGGTGGGAGGGGAGAACACTGTAAGAATTGAGACCTTCTGAGGGCAAGAATGAGAAATTAAAACACTGAGGAACTAGGTAATGCAAGATATCAAACCACTCCTGCATGCCTGCTCCATGTGCCTTGTAGAAAGACCATTTCTCTTCTGCCTCAAGGATAGGGATGAAGGTTATATAGGGAATAACAGCCCATGTTGCTGCTCTTTAAATTGGGCGAAGGCCTGAACCATTACATTACCAAGACTAAGCCCTGCTCTACACTACAAACTTATATCAGTATAACTATATTGCTCTGGGGTATGGAAAATCCACTCTCCTGAGCAACGCAGTTATACCACCCTAACTTCTAGTGTAGACAGCACTATGTTGACGAGAGGGCTTCTTCCGTCAGCATAACTACCACTTCTTGGGGAGGTGGAGAAGCTCTCTTATTGGCATACGTGGTGTTTTCACTAACCCACTGTAAGTATATGCAAGCCCTAAATAAATTGGCAAAATTAAGCATGTAAAAGACTACATGTTCAAAATTTAGGCCTGAAAAAATGGTCTGAATGGTGGACAGCCTGGTGAAGTGGGCTACTTCTGCTTGGATCTTTATCTTCCTCTATCTTTGAATTACACTGATTCTCTTTAGAATGTATAGCAAAGTTCTAATGGAACAATCAGACTAGGAAGGGACAAAAGTACTTCCATCCTCAGTTTTGCTTTGTCTGGTCTTGTTTACAAAGGCCATAAAGATACAAAGTGCAGCGAAGCCCATGCTCTGCAAGCTGGTGGAAGAATGCTGAGCAGCAAGGAATGTTTGATCTGTTACTGATGGAGAATGTCCATTGTGAGATCAGCCAAGACGCTTCTGTAAATAATTCCTAGTTTTGAACATAAGGCATTCCCTTTGGAGAGCCCTTGACTCTGGAAATCATACTTCTCTTGAATGCGTGCCAGAGTTTGAATGATTTGAGCTTCAGGGCACATGTAAGGCCCATCTGTTTGCTCAGCCTTTTTCCTGAACTAGACAGAGATGTGAGGATTGTACTGTTTAAAGGAAACATCAAGCAATTAACTTGGATGCTGTTTTTAATTTCACTTTTTATTGTGGTCTAGAATTGTTTGGATTATTTTGGAGAGGTCTTTTGATGCTGCCAAGTGCTGACTGCACGCTATTTATATTTTTACTGGTTTTAGTACAGTCAGTGGCGTGGGAAATGGGCACATATTTTTATAAATACAAATAGATGCATTGTACACAAAATAGCTGAAACCTAAAATGTGTCTTTTTATTAAATCAAACACTAAGACTGTGAAGAAATTGTCAGCCTTACAATCCTACAGTTGAGAGAAAGTCAGTCTATTTCATGAGGGTATTTTTACCTAAAGCAGGGGAGAATTCAGCAGCTAGCTCAACACAGAAGAATTCTTTACATATGTAGGGCATTGTGTTCTGGCTCTAAATCACAAGTCCCCTAAAAATGAAGTCCCTCATCCTGTTACTAAAATTGCAACTGGTGCAAATACTGGTAAAGTAACTGCCAAATTATAGTCTTCACTACCACAGCAGCCAGATTTTACAGGGACTGTACATCCAAATAAATGCCTCTTGGCTACCCATTCATCTAGCAGCTGGAAAGATGACACTTGACATTTGGAAACTTTCCTGTGAAGATTGCTGCAAGGCTTTCCCATTAGCTTCCTGGTGAGACTGTAAGGTCGAATAAACTGCCTCAAAACTTGCAAAGGGTAACTGAAGCACTCTAATACCAAATCCGTTTGATTTAAAATTCTAAATTCTCAGGCCACAACTTTTCAGACTTCCTCTAAAATGCTCAGTATATTTCAATATTCTGAATGCTTTACAGGAAGAAAAAATGCCTTTTGATGGGAATGCAGTGTTATAAGAGATGCTCTGAGAGATGCATGTTTTTATGAGACGTTGGAGAGAGGAGAGAGGGAAGAGATACCTCCACTAGGGTCACAAAGTTACCCAACAAATGTACTCACACATCAAAGCTTAGAATGTTGAACACTAAGTATTGATTACAAACACTGCTTCAGAGTAAGCAAAAGAAAAATACGTAACAATAGTAAAAACAAGTTTCCAGCCATGAAGTATTTTTATAAAGCCACATCAGATCCAAGTAACATGAAGTTGCACAACACACAGTCTCACAGGCTTTGAGCAGATAGGTGGGGGACAAAGGAATTGCACTGCTGCAACCTCAGTTATTCAAATCCATTTTTCTTGGAAAACATTTTCTTCTCTGTTTGTTCTAAAGAATTCCTCATACTACGAACATGTTTTTATCAGCTTCCTTTCCACACAAGGGCTAAGGTCTCTGGTCTGCTATGGTCCCTCTGCACCTGATATAAGACTATAACTTGTTCACTATGCCTGCTTTTATATTAGAGCAGGGGGAGAGAAGAGCAGATCACAGCTCTCACTCTGTATCATCTCTACAGCAGATGAAGGGGAAATGCTTAGGCACCTGGTTGCTCAAAATTAAACCGATTAAACCTCACTTCTTTGCATCGTCTTTCTCCATGAATTAGGTCTTCAATTTGCCTTGCTCGTGTGGCCCCAATATCAGATTTGTCTGAGCTGGACTGCAATCATTTGGGGTGTGTGTGTGTGTGTATTTTGTGAAGCATTGGTACACTTGCACTCTAAAAATAATAGTACCTTTCCCAGATAACAGTGACAATATTTAATTTATACTTTTTGTGCTGTTCAGAGGTTTTTTTGTTTTTTTTTTAAATATTGTTGGGCTTCCCCCGCGCCATTCCCCAAATCAAATTTTTGCATATCCTGAATATCGTGGAGGAAGCCTGGTGCATCTTTGGGTGGAACTCGGAATTGGAGAGGAGAAGAATGCTATTAAGATTTAAACATTTAAAAAAAAATCTCGTTTCAACATATCACAGCCATTTTTGTTATTATATGCCTATCATTTTAATGATCTAATCTAACAGATTTGTAATGCACCAATTCACATAGTAACTAGGTGCCAGTTACTTAAAACCTGTGTATTTAATTCTAGAAATCCATGGCAATCTTTTCAATAACCAAAAAAAGCAAGCCAATAAATGTGTGTTTGAAAACAGATATCAACTTGCAGCTGGAAAGGGAGACTACTTTTAAAGACCCACCTGTATGTATCTGTGCATATACCAGGAAGCTTGTTTTCCATCATTCACTGACTCCACTGTAGTGTTAGCTATGCCTCCAATGTCACCACCTGCAAAAACCCATGGTTCACTGGTTTGCATGGTCTCTGGATCCACTTCAGGAAGACCCCATCTATTAAACTTGATAGGATTCATGGCCTCTTTTACTGTATTTAAGTGAAAGATAAAAAGATATTAAGTAGATGATCTGGAGATTTTCTTAAAATAGATTTACTAAGCAATTGTTGCTACAATCCAGTGTATATAGACAATGATAAAAATGAGAAATAAAACATTTTGTTTTAAAAAGTTGGCCACTTATGCTAGAGATGAGAATCATTGTTACAGTCTGTGTTCCTGTGTTTCTACTTTGACTTCCAGTAGAGTTAATGCAGAAGTGTATTTACTATGGGGACTCACATTCATATGGAATGAATATACAACAATCATCACACTAGAAACCATTTCTCACGTCTGCTAAGCTAGGCACGTGCAACAGGTAATTAATTGTACAGGAATATCATGAGGTGAAGAAAGAGGAGGTGTTGACTGTGCCCGAACCAGAAGGAACAAACTGACTCTGATATGCTGTTGGTCACTTCCTGAGCATGAACTATAAATCCGGCAAGTTGCAAAGAATGAGATTTACACAAGTACTGAGTACTGGTCTTCCTCACCCCCCACTGACATCATTGAGAGTTTTACCATTAATATCAATGGATGCAGAGTTAGGCTAATATTGTGCACTTTTGAAAAGCCTGCCCCTAATCACCACTGGTGAACAATGGGCATTCTCACCTTCTTTTATCCTACATCATCCATCCATCCTCATTTGTCTATCCACATTGTACCCAAAAACCTTTCTCCTTCCCAGGCCAACAAACATATACTCTTGACAATTTTCAAAGTTGCTGCCCTCCCAGCCTCTGACTCATGTCCCCTTAATGCAGACAGAGCAATGAAATGATGACAGAAATATGGATGGATTTTAAGTGGCAGGCTGCAGCTTTTATTAAACTTAAACACAGGGGAGCCCAATACCCAGAGCCTCCAATACCAGGCATTTAATTGGTTCTAGTGTGGGGGTTACAGGGTTCTTATCATATAACCCAAAACTTGGGGCAGATTCTCCTCAACCCACCCCATGAGGAGGATAGAGGTGCAGAAGCTCAGGGACCTCAGCCTGTGATAGCCAAAAGATCTGACCTCGGCCCACAAGGTCCCCCTATATCATGAGCCCAAGACCCATCACAAGCTTCCCAGGTATTTTACCCTCCAGGAACTGTTCATTTTATCCTTTTAACTGCACAGGAAACTGACCGCAAGTTGTGAAAAATTAACAACTCAACCAAGCATCTCAGTCAGGTACTAAGTGAGTTCCTGCTTAACCCACCGTTTCTTGAAAGTGCTGCTCAGTCCTCTGCCAATTGGCCCATAGGAGAAAAAATTCCTTCCTGACCCCCGAACGGGTGATCACAGCATCTGTCAGGATGTATTCCCATTCCTAGCTCAGAGTGGGTAGGGCGGGGCTCCTGAAATGGAGCTGAAAAAGGTTCCTCAGGGCCTTCACCCCAGGTTAAATTTTGGGAGCTGGGAAATGCTGCCTAATCAGCACCCTTCTCCCCTACTGTCCTACGGATGCCAGAGACTCCAAGGGGTGGGGAAGATCTATCTGGCATCCCTCAGTAAGTGTCTCCCTCCCTTGCTGCTGAGGCTGTCCCTTTTCACCATCAGGTCCCTCAAGTTCCCTCACCTGCTAAGTCAGGCGGGTGGCATTTTTGAGGTTTAGAACAGGAAAAAAATGGTTTTCCACATCTGCCCTTCTAATAGTTCCTTCAGCTCTTCAATATTTACACATAACTATGATCTTCCCTCACAACAGAAACGACCCTCTGCCATTTTTAGAAAGGTAATTATTAGGGCGTCTAAAAAATTTTCAAACAAAACATTTTTCCATCAGAACAAGCTGTTTCATTTAAACTGAAACATCCCTTAGGAATATGATGGTTTGGATAAAATTCTGTTTCTGATATTTTTTTATATAAAAAAGTAATTTAATAAGGTTAAAATAACCCTCTCAACATTTTCAGAATGAAATGTTTCAAATTTTCATTTCAGAATGAGTTTTAGGGTTGAGATTTTTTTATTTTTATGCTATCAAAATAAAAAAATAGCAAGTCAAAATCAAAATGAAATGTTTCATTGACTCAAAACAATTTTTCCCAGGAATTTTGTTTTGTGGGAAATTTTGAAATTCTTTGTTTTCATTTCTGTTCAAAAACCCACCAGATTTTGAAATTGCAGAATTTCCCACATGGCTGTAACATGTAGTTCTGTTTATCTTTTTATCTTAGACATTTATATGGCCCCATTATCAAAGTGTCACCCTGACACCTCCCAATCTTCATTTCACAATCTTAAAGTTATTTATTCTCACAATACTCCTCTGAAGTACAAATATACCCATTTTATAACTGGGGAATGTGAAACAAAAAAGAATTGCCCTTGGTCACATTGGAAGTCCGTGATGGAGAAGCAAACTGAACCAGAGCCCCCCCAAGATCCTGGCTAGCACTCTAATCACTTGATCATTCTTCCTTTTCTGTGAAACTATAAATCATATTTTTATTTTAGGAAAAGCAGGAATACGATAATTAAAAAAATCTCTATAAACATGGTGTCAGCCACTGACCACCTGCCTTGGGAGAAGATGTCAGGAAAAGGGAAGGGAGGGGGAATTGTATTCTGGAGACCACATTTTAAAATAGGAATGTTACAATGTTAACAACAGAATGGGAAGCTGAAGTGCTTGATTCACCACGGTGTTACTCCAGTTTTATGCCATTGCAATTTAAATGGAGTTACACTGGTGGAAATCTGGAATAATGCAGTGGTGAATCGGACCCCCAAATGTAAATTACATACTGTTAAAACACTTACAGAGAAATTATTTTATCCTCTTTTCTTATGGAACATTATACAGGAAAGATATATTCAATTCTCTTATTTGTAACAAAATATAATATAAACATATATACACACACAACAGATGGACAGATAATGTACATAAAGCAGGAGCTGAAATGCGCAGAAGAACATAATACTACTTTTTGTACTGCATGGACTAGTACACATGGGACATGAATAAAAGTAATAAAATAACAAAACCTAAGATCATCTCTCCACCATAAATTAAAAATCATCTTTCTTAATACAAAACAAATTTTTACTCTGTAGTATTTTCCTACTTTAATTTTGAATTAGCTTCTTTATAAATACAAAGACATTTTAATGTGGATTTATAATGAAGAAAAATTTTCAAATAAATACTTGTATCAAATCTTGATGCCAGGTATCAAAATGAGTTATTTTTATATAGCTTTAACTGTATTGTGACACCCAGTTTCTGCAATAAAATGCAGTTTAGAATTGCAGTGTTCCTCAGGGACATATCACTAGCAGATGCAGATTGCCAAGGTCAATTAAACTGATGTAGCTGTGCTGTCATATATGTAAAAGAGAAACCGGCTAGCATATGACAAGAATATTTCTCAGTATTTATAGGAAAACGTCAAATATGTGTTGTGTTTTTACTTGAGATGGGCCTAAGTGGGTTATTTTGGCTTGGCAAAACCTCAGTCAGATTTTGTCTGCCAAAACCAAAAACACCTGTAGTTGTAGGTTTGGATTTAGAGATTTTAGCAAGAGGTTGGATTCTACATTTTGCTCTGCTCATTTGCAATGTTGCCAAGTTAACACGATCCCCTTCCTCACGTAAATAATTCTTACCCTCCTCTTAGAACTATAATGGGAATCAAATAAAAAAGCATACAACCCCAGACTCAACATTAGGAATCTACTCAGTGCATAGGAGCAGTTGGCCCACGTACTGTATGCTGCATTGCCAAAACATGCAGTAAACCAAACCCAGACATTACCAAAGTACATGCAGAAGCATGTGGTTAACATCTTCTAACACTGCTAAAACATAGACATATGGGAGTCAGCCACCAGCATGAATATATGAGAGCAAGCTCTTTAGTATTGCCCCAATATATGTTCAAGCATGCAAGCAAGCACCTAGCAGGCCTATGGCCCTTTTTGCATATCCCCTCCCAACTTCCTCTTTAGGCCCAATCCTACACCCAGCCCTTTCAGAATCAAAAACTCTCTGGGGATGTGGAGCTAATTGGGAGCAGGTGGAGGAGAGAACAGGTGGAGAGTATCTCATTGTGTGAGTGCTGAGTACATTCAGAGGCAAAATACTATACTGGGAAAAAAAGATAAAAGTACAATATATATTGTTACGTATTTCTTTTCACTCTTCACATACCTAGGACCCAGATCCAAAGTGCTTTTTGCAACTGGCTTAGATCCAAAATCACTGGCAGCAGTTTGGATTCAGTATCCCACATTATAACACACTCAAAATTAAATGGTACCAGTATGGGCCTCTATCTAGGTATAAAACATCATTAAACTTTGAATGTTAAACTAGGACATTGGTGTTTACAAAGAATACCATTAAAAAAAAAGGCAATTATTCTGCATGTTTAGCAGCTATTTTTTAAAGTGAAATACCGTGTCACGTTTCAGCACCAGAAGTGGTTGGTCTATTTTAAATACTTACTGATTGCAAAAAATACATTTTTGGTTGCACTTGGCAAAAAAATATCTAAAGCCTGGACACTCCTAGTAGCTGAATACAAAATAACCTGAGAGATGTTTTATTTCAAAATATTTAAACCATCAGAATATCAAACCAAACATAACCTTCAGACGGAGACATTTTGTTAAACTCTGAAAATGAGGTTTCATAAGGAAAATGCAGATAGATCCTTAACTGTCTTGGGAATACTTGAGTAACATTTGGGGGTGACACATCAAAGGGAAAAGCCCAAGTATCTAGTACTTAAGAACTCAGGTAGGACATATCTGGGGAGACTTGGGACTGGAAGGGCTGTGGTGTCCTCAGGCAAGGAGCAACTAGGCAGGTGGAAGCCAGAGTGAGCCTTTGTGCTTATGGGCAGGCTACTGGGTATCAGGGATCCGAGCCATAGGAACACAATATTAAGACATTGCAAGGTTCAGGGCAGGGGGTGACAGAACCCCTTCCTGATCTGTGTGATCCCCAAAATATCACAAAGACCTTAAGTCTTTAAAGACTGATGTACCCTTCGTGAGTACCCTCATTCCCCCTTACAAAGGGAGGGTGAGAGGATTCAGAGGCGAGCTGAATCCTTGGAGATGGGCCCAACTCACACTGCTCTGGACCAAATTAAATGCCTCAGTTTTTGTTTTGTTTGTGTGTGTTTGTGGTTTAACCACTCCTTTTAAAGTTAAAAAAGTTCTCTCCTTTCACTTTAAAATCCATCCCCGTGTCTGTTTTTCATTCTTCTGCTATTCTGATCATATATTGGTATATAATTTGAAGGGATCCTTCTGGATGAAAGTCAGCATACAACTGAATTATTCTATTGTCATCAAGTGACACTAGCACAAAGAACACAGAAAGGGAAAGCATTTAATGTATATTCCACATGTGCTGTATTCACAGTGCAAATAAGCACAAACAGAAAGGCAGCAGCAAATGATACCACTTGCAAAAACAATATTATTAAAATAAGTGAATGCTGAAAAAATATTTTAATTAACAAAACAAATCGAATGGAAAAGATTCCTCAAATAAAGCTTTAAAAGTGAGCCTGTGTGTGTTTGACTGCCATGACTAATTATGTTGCCATGTAATGTGTGTTCAATTTGGGCTTATTTAAATAGCAGAAATGCTCATTAGCTGCAGTATATCTGTGAAGCTTCAGTAAACAGTTTAATGGTTTTTATGTTTAACCATTTTCATAAGTTCCTGTAATTTTGGCTTTAGAAGCTCATTAATGTTATTTTTGATACCCATCTTACAGACTTCTTTTACTGTGAAAGGGCAGCAAGTACTTTAGTACAATCTGAAAATACAGTAACTCAGTTAATCATATGTGTAAAAATATAGCTACATGTAAAGAGCGTGATTCACTGCTAATACAATCTACACTGTAGGCTGCAGAAGCAATAAATCTGCCACACGCAACGATACAAGCACATTCCGCCTACCATCCCTAGCCAATTGTGGACTGAACTGGCCTGCATCAGCTTCGCAAGGCTGGTGGGAATGTGTCCTCACTTGCTGGGAAATGTGCTGGTTCATCCTCTAAGCAGCCCCCACCAGCAAAACTCCTATGGATGCCCTGCTGTAAAATTAACGGCAACATTTCTGCTATTGTCCCTCCACCAGTACAGAGGTCCTGCAGAAAAGGGGTGTACACCTTCCCATTACAGGGGTGCAGAACGCCCAGAACCTGAATTGCTTTTAGTTAAATAGTTTTAGTATTGGTCATAGGGCTATTCTTGGATATATAATTTTAGTGACTCTGTTTCAGGCTGGAACTATAAGTATACTTGAATAAACTAATTTACTGAAACTTCCCATTATTTTGGACAAAAATATAGTCCAAATGATATCAGTAGCTGAACTCCCATAGACTTAAATGGGACTAGGATTTGAACTCTTTGGAAGTTATGATTTTACTCTGCCCACACTGTACTTTTCTGTAGATAGAGACTTTACTGTCCAAGCCTGCAAATCTGACATCCTTCCTGAGGGCTAAATTATTTTTTTAAAAATACACTCCAAAAGTGGGCAACTTTTTTGCCTCTGAATTATACTGTCTACAAAACATCAGTGGGGACCCAGGACAAAGACCTGCTAATACCAATCATTCAGAAATTGTAAAACTGTAAATATGGGGACCTCAGGAACCGAGATGTGAACTGTATTTTGCAAATGTTCTGTCTAACATTGCTCTTTTCTCTGCACCCTCATAGCTTAATACACCGTTTTAGAATGGTATGGAATTGAAAATAAATAGTTTCTTTTCCCTTTTAAAAAATAATTTGTATGCTATCTCCCCCAGCCCATGCTAGTTACCACTTTATAAAAAACCCCAGCAAAATCAGGTGCAGATCCTAGATCCTGCCAATAAGGCTTATGGCATTTATGTTTATTTGTTTGGTTAGGAAAAATTCAAACACAACATTGGATACCTTTACATTTCTAAAACAAAAAATGAGGGAAATATCATTTTCCACATGTTGTCCTATATTATATATAAGTGAAGAATATAATACATGCAATCTTAGGGACTGATGGCAAACCTAAGGTTTATCACACAGCTCCAGATTAAGAACATATGTGATGTCACAACTACTGGTGAAAGCTGGCAAATAATAACAAGCTGCTCAGAACAATTATTCATAAAGGGGAAAAAACTTGTTCTTGGTCAGTTAATGGGGAAAAGAAAAATAATTACAGGACAAATGTTGTCCTTCATAGGCATTGTCTAAGGCAACCCTGTAGCGATGCTATGCTGGACTCAAAATAGTTTTACAACTGCTATCTGTCCTACCCTCTTTTGAACAATCCCAAAGAAACAGGAAGCATTATCTGCATGAAAATTCTCCATATTATCAGGCTGTCCCCAATCATTTTTTTCACTGGAAAGAAAAGCAATGCCCTGTAGGGCAAATATAAATCAACTGCATAAATTATTTGGGACAAATTTAAATCATTGATGTCCGCGGAGTTATGCCAGGGGTTATTTTGGCTCATTGTGCTTAGATAAACATGTTTTGTCTACAGAAGTTCTGAAATATGATGCTTAGACAAAAATAAAAGTAAAAGCAAGACAACAGAACATTATGGTTATCTGCTATTTCACATCATTGTGCCAAAGTATACGATTCCAGCAAATACGCTACACAAGATTTTGCTAGTTTATAGCTAATTGTAACAAAGATGGAACTGTAAGATATTTTTCGCTGTAAATACTATATTACTTGCTTTCTTCATTTATATTTGGATGTTTGTATTATTTATTTTCATTTGTTAAAGAAGAACATATATTTCATACCAAGAAATTGGATTCAGCTACCTGGAGTGTGGGAATGGCTCCTTTCCACTCCTGCCTCCTAAACAGAAATTTGAACGAAACTAGCATCACCGACGCCATCCTCCTGCATTAGCTCTGCCCTACATTTGTGGCAAACATATTATTTTCTCTTCATAATATTTTCCCCCCAGAACTGAGGGGAAAATTTGCAGCCCCAAACTGTTGCTGTCCCTTCTCTTTCAAGAAAAAAAGTAGTTGTGTGAGGCCGGAGCCTTAAAATCAACTAGTCTGATGTTTAATAGCATATGGAGACTATATGCAGGACCTGAAAGTGTTAAGAGATACATGTTAACACAAGGGATTATGTTCTTATTTATAGGGCAGACTGCAGTTTGGAATTGTTCCAGAGGCTACTCTTGTAATTCACTCGCATGTTTTAGGCTCCAAAATGGCAAGACAGGAAAGCAGGGAGAGTCAGCGAAAGTGCAAAGTTCCCCAGAGGCTGTTTATTTTCTTCAGACCCAATCAGAAAATTGTTTCCTGGCCCGGGCGTGCTGCTCAGGAGAAATGCATACTGTGCCTGCAAAAAAAGTCCTTTCTCCAAAACAAACAAGCAAAAAAACCATCAAATGCCAATATTTCTCCTCTTCAAGAATCAAGTATAAGTAACAACCTGATTTTAACTGGTTTCACCTGTGGTGCTTAGTTTTTTATTACAGTTCCATAAGGCAGCTATCCAGCTCTCTCAGTTAACAGCTTCCCAAGCACATAATGGACTTTGCAGTTCTACTAAGGTTTTGTGAAAAAATCTAAAGTGTATTTCTCTAAGCCCCAAAAGGCAAATAAAGTACATACCAGAACATTTAAAAATGTAATAGCATTCATTGTATTTTAACAAAATATGAAACAGCAAATATCTCCCTATGAGCATGAGGAAACTGAACTGTAAAATAACTAGTTACTCTGCAAGAATAAGAAATATCATCATGACAATAATAGACTGACAGAGCCTTTCCATCTTAAGTTCCATTCCTATTCAGGGCAGCAGATAATAATGTGCTTACATCCCACTGAGCGGAACTTTAAGCATGTGCTTCAGAGTCCTGTCTCGAGAAAATGACTTTCTGAATCAGGGCTTAAGTCCTCTCTTCATTCATTTTTAAACTTTCGATGTGCCGAGGTTTTAGGTGCTCAGTGAGCATGCATGCATTGGATTGGCTTCAAGACTGCTGGTTAATGAAGAATTTAAGCAACTGAAAATGACATCACATGCCCACAATAAATAGTAATTTATTTTCATAATTTGTATTCATTTTTAACTTTTCCAGTGTGTGAACCAAATTTCTGCACTCAGCTTGCTATACCAGCAAGAGTATCCACAGCTGACACATTACGTGAAACTGAGATATGTCGCCTATCCCAAGGAAAAAGACTCATTCCACAATCTGCCTGAATTATGACTTTGTTCCTCTCAAGCTACAGCATGTTGCTGTACAGAACTCATAAATAGGTAATTTAACAGGCAAATGGGCATTACGTTGTCCTTCTTCTGAAAGGGTTATAAATAGTGGTAGTGTAATTCACTGGTAAGCATGTATTACAGGTCTCCCTCTGTACAAATCCACAAAGGATATGATTTGTAACAGCCATCAGCTATAGAGCTTTGGTTCAAACTGTAGCAGCTCATGCTTTTAGCTCTGGATGTCCCTGATTCAAACCTCAGTCTACGACTACACTGACGGCAGCAAAGTCGCCGCGGTCAGATCGACTTCTCTGGATCAACTGAGCGATCAGTGAAGACCTGCTCAGTCGATCCAGAAATTTATGTATTAAGACCACCTTCTCAAGTGGCGTAGTGCTGCATTGATGGGAATCGCATTCAGTGAAGTGAAGTCGGCGTGCAGAAGAGAAGCAGAGAAGTCGACGGGAGTTACACACGTTTTTTGCATAGCTTGCCTAACTCCGGTCAACTGCCGCCAAATCCTGGAGGTAAGCATAGACAAGCCCTCTGTGTGTCAGCCAAGATGTCAACTGTCACATTAGGCCCAATCAGCCCATCAAGTTAAAGCTCTTAGCTGAAGCAAGACAGAGTGGGGATACCTATAGACAAGGTAGAGTAGCACCTTTTAGCCTGGCACCCAGGAATCAACACAATTTGTCACTGACACAGGCATCATGTTTGATTTACCCCAAGGAGTTTGAGAAAACTTTCCCAAAAACCTTCTAACAGCAAGAAGTAATGAGGGATTTTAAATGGATTTTTTTAGAAATATTTTCTAATTAAAGTTAACTCCAGCAAGACAGTGGCTCATGACTCCATTAAAAATTCAAACCCTATCTTTTCTTTATACTTCCTTGGTGAGATTGATTGCTAAGCCATAAGCAACACAGATACTAAATGCTTTATATGACAGCATATCCCCAAGTGGAAGGGTTGTTTCCCCTCACAGAGTCCTCAGAATCCCACCTGCTTCTTATTTACTCTTTTGACCAGAAGATAACTGCACAACAAGAGGTTGCACAGAATGAGTATCACTGTGAGCAGTGCAGATGTAATTTTCTTGTAGATAGCACAGCTTGAATTAAATGATCAAAAATCATTGGTAATGTACCCAATAAGTGAACACCTATAAATTAAATTTACAGATTCCTCAAAGGAATGGCTTTGCTCCCTTTCTTTTATTTTAATAGAGAATCTAAAATTTGTAAACATTGTAAACATTTAAAACATTGTAAAAAATTGTAAACATTGTTCCTTAGTATCTCTATTAGTGAATGGGAAGTACTAGATATCTCATTTGTATGAGAGACAGATCCATTGATATCTGTCAGCAACATTCTGGAATTCTTAAAATGTTCTTATAGATCCTCTCCATTACTTAATGTTTTGTCTTTCTTGCGAAGCTCAGTAAAATCATCTTATTCTACCAACTGTTCTAGAAAACGCAATATCATGTCTTTATTTCTCTTCAAAAGAATATCAGTGTGGTGCATTTACAGAAAAAGCAGAGGTAAAAATGTTCTTCTGCATTTTATATAGAACTGCAAGACCAACACATATATTGCTAGGCTCAGCTTGAATGGTTTTGGATTTACTATTTGTCTGTGACTGAGAAGATCCAGAAGTCTTAACCATGTTACGAGGTTTTGAGCTGTATTTTGTATTATTCAATATATCTTTAGAGTTATATCTAAGAGACCCAAAGTCTCTGAGGTCAGTGTGGTACTAGTAGAATTTCCAAAACTTCTTCTGGCCTTGTCCTCTGAAGCACTTTAAAGTAGCAAATGGGAGTAGGACATAGTACGAGTCAGGCCATCCATCCCAAAATTCCATGATGACATGTTAAGGAGTAATTTCCTGATATTAGTACACACTAATGTGTACAGGTCCATCTCTGGGACTCCCAAAATCTAGATTACCTTTATGAATACCTCCCAGTTCAGGCTCAGTTAATTGTGGTCTCTCTCTCTTCTACTGAGTCAGATGGCTTTGGCATTTAATATGCCATTGATGTCCGATGCTTTTAAAGAGCTTAGAATCCTGTCAATCTGTTCAAAGAGAAGCCAAGCTTCTCCCATAGTTTTTAGCTTCTGATTTTTCAGCCTCCAGTCCATCAGGAATTCATATGTGAGACAGTCTGGGACCCTGCTCACTCTTGAGCAATACAGAGGCCTTCCAACCATCCATCCAGCTCATCACAGCAGCCCCATGTTGCTACAGTAGTCCTTAAGGAATAATCAAGGTCAGAAAAAAAGAAAATGGCACCATACTACTGCAAATGTCTATTATAGATGCAACATTTGTGAGGAGTATCTGGATCTGGAGTTTTGGGTCAGGCCCATCTTTACTTTCAGTATATCTTTAGAGTTATATCTGCTTAGTTTGCTAATGTCAAGATGAAGACTATAGAGCCTACATAAGCTGTGGATAGGTAAGCTGTATTAATTTCTTCTTGCATTAAGAAAAGAATTGCCCATTTATGCTCTGCTTTCACATTCCTTCTTTATCAGTGATGTATGAAGCAGTCAGAACACACCTTGATTTTCAGAAAACAAGTTGAATTTACAGTTATGGCACCTAGTATATTTTACATTTTCTCTTGCAGTCCGAATTAATTTAACAAGGAAGTTACTTATATGGAATAAGTACCTAAATCTGTGGGGTGTTGGGGGAAAAAAAGGGAAGTTGCAATGGCTAAGCACCATTTAAGATTAAGCCTTAAAATGGAATGCTGTAATGTCATTCATTAAAGTATCACTTTTGCAAAATTAACTGCACTTGGAAGGGTAGGTGATCTGCAAATATCTCATGGTTAAGTACCACACTGATTGGTGCCTTAGAAATACCAAAGACTGAATTTTGGATAGATCTCTTTTACTTGGTTATAATTTAGGCACCATGTTGCATGGTAATATTCTTACACATTCTCACACTCCACTCCATATCTTGCATCAAAGGCTCCTTGTTTTTCAGGTGACTAGTGATTTTGAGTACTCAACTTGGGACACCGTAAAAGGCACTGATCATCACAAGGCAAGTGTTCAACACTTTCTAAAAGCTGGGTCTCTTTGAAACGTCTGAAGTTGGGCAACCAAAAACCGAGGCACCCAAATCAAATTACTTATCACTTTTGAACATTAAGACCTAGGAGCCCAACGCCACCCTCCTGCAACCCTTTGCACAATTGTAATTGAGGTCAACATTTAGGAGAAGAAAGCCAATGGTCCCAAACTGTAAATTGTAATAGTAATAAAATAATAAGAGGCTGTTACAGCTGAGCATTACCTTTAGGGTTACCTAAAACTGAACCAAAGGCACTGATCACCACATCTGTCCTCAAACGGACAATCTGATCCACATCTTCATTCCAGTTTCCAGCTTCGACTTGCTCAGTTCGAACAAATTCCATAGCAACAATTTGTCCACTTTTCACTACAACCTTCCGAGGCGAGAGGAAAGGCAGAAATTCACACTTTTCCTCTTTTGCAAGTTCCATCTGTGGAAAAAGAAAAGAGTCATATAAAGATAATTATTTCTTCATATAAAGGTTTTGATTCATGATTCTTGCATATATTCCATATTTAGCAGAAGATTTCTGTGTAGGGCAATAGCCTATTCTTGATACTTACTCCAAAGTCTCCAATGATATTGAGTGGATCAACATGTCCATCTATCAAACTGGAACTTTATTCCTCTGATGGTTAGAAACCTTCGTCTAATTTCAAGCCTAAACTTGTTGATGGTCAGTTAATATCCATTTATTTTTATGCCACTCAGTGCTCATCCATATTGGCAATACCTCCCAATTCTGCATCATACTCCCTCTTTTTGTGCCAAGGTCATAAATGAAAATATTAAATAATATTGGCTCCAAGAGCGATCCCTAAGGAAATCCACTGGTAACCTCGCTCCAGCCTGACTGTTCACCTTTCAGTATTACTGACAATAGTCTCTCCTTTAACCAGTTCCTTACCCACCACCTTTTGATCTTGTATTAATCACCATCTTCTCCAATTTAACTAATAATTCCCCATGTGGAACTGTATCAAATGCTTTACTGAAATCCAGGTAGTTTAGATCAACTACATTTCCTTTATCTAGAAAATTGATTATCTTCTGGCACCATCTACCTTTTGTAAAACCTTGTTGTATTTTATCCCACTTACTGTTTACCTCTATGTCTTTAATTACTCTCTCTTTCATAATTTGTTCTAGAAACCATGCAACTGAGGCCAATTAATGAGCCTATAGTTTTCTGGATCACTTTTTCCCCCTTTCTAAAATATAGCTTCTATATTTGCAATTCTCCAGCTAGTATTTGGCCCTACATGATTATAAGACAAATATCTCTTCCATACTTGTTATAGTCTACAGCATTTCAGCATCTGGCAGTATTTGCTCGGTTAGGGGCAATTTTTAGTTTATTAATTTCTAATGTGTAGTGTGATTTAGTTAATAGATATAATTACAGATTTTATGAATGACAACTTTAACTGAAATACAACTATTTGTACGCGCGCACACACACACACACAGAGATCACGGAAGTCTGAATATTGATGAGCTGAAAAACAGATCAACATATGAATTACATTTTATCTGAATAAACTTTTTTTTTTTTTTTAAAAGAATTTTTCCCCAACTTGAGCATTTGCTTTATGGCAAAGGAAAATAAATGTAAGTTATGCACCTCGATAAATTACATTTCTTATTGTGCACCTTCATCCTCTTTGTGTAACTATTAGGTCTCCAAAGATGTACACCTTCTCTTCAAAAGGCAGGACCATTTCCACATAAATTCCATGACTGAGGTGCATTACATGTGCCACATAACTTATAGCCATATAAGACCATCAAAATCTAATAATTGAAGATGAATGAAAAAGGTTTCAAAATAAAAAATGTTTATCAAAATTAAGGTAAGCATAGAAATATATGCTGAATGCCATTGCTCACCAGACTTTGGTAGGCTTTTAGCACATAAATAATTTTAACTAATCCTTTTACAAGTCTTTGTAAGTTCCCAGCAGTTATCAGGGTCACTGAGATTCATTATATCCCAGAATTGCACCTTTTTGGGACATCAGAGATTCTTGAAAGTCGCTAGTAATACTAGAATAGCTCATAACAATTCAGGTATGCCTCATCATTTGATCTCTGGGTGCATAGGTGTGTTTAAACATTTATTCACATTTTATAAACATTTCTATCATAGTTTCAAATGAAGGACCAACATTTGCCCTCATAAACACAAGTGGCAACTTATATTGACTTTACAGAGAATTGCACAAGCTTAAGTGAGGGCATAACCTGACACAGAGACAACATAAAATGAGCCTCAGACTTTGTCTAAACATTACAAATTTCAATTCTATTTTGATGAGTGCAACTTCTAATAACAGTGTTTTAAGTGCCTTGCACAATTTGGGCCCTGTATAAACAACGATAATCAGTGTTCCATCTCATAAAACTGGCCTTGTTACTATTACAAAAATGTTCTGGTTGTTCAATTTTACCTCCTCGGGGACAGCCCTGATATTAGTGAATCCCTTTCTGAAGACCACAAATACACGACGAGCTCCACAGCGTAAAGCAGATGTTGCACAGTCAAAAGCAGTGTCTCCTGCTCCAAGTACAATCGCAGTTCCTTGTATCAATGGCAATGGAGAGTGACAGGCACACATTCCTGAATGATGAAAAGAAAACCCCATTCTCAAGTAGAGAAACCACTGAATGACAACTCAAAAGATACTTGTACTCAAAGCAGTGTAAAATTGCATCTTGCAGTTTCCAAGCATGGAGTGTCACTATCAAATTATTCTGTTTCATTGAAAGACATTTTTATTCCCACTTTTAAGATATGCTCATATACATAATTTCATAGTCAGTACCTTTAGCAGCACTGCCTGCCCATCATGGAGGGATATAAACTACAATGCGTTTTTAAGAATGTAAGCCCTGTCATACTGGATTCAACCAATTTAAAGTTGTCAAATTCAAAAATTAAACTTTTGACTACTTTCATCAGATTCATTATTCTTCTGAGTAAAAACCATTTTTATAGTTTATAAAGAGTAGAACTCTGTATTCTTCTAACAGCTTTTGCTTTGTTTATTGATCAATATGATAATTTAATAATATTGGTCTCTTAGACACACAAATTAAGTCATTTTTATATAAGACTCTGAATGCATCCTGATTATGGCATGGTTCTCAGAAGCCATTCCCTATGACAACTGAACATGATGCAGTATGATTATTATTCTTACAATAATTTCTTGGGGATCTTGTTCTGAAAGAAGTGTTTAATTTGTATTGGTTTTCTACAGACTTTATTTACAAAAAAGAACAAAGAGATTATGACTTTCTAAGTATTCATTATCCAGAGTGCTCTATTTGATGATTCACTTATAAGAGATTCTTAAGTAAAACTAAAATGCATGTGCTCCATATATTGGATTTCACTTTAACATCAGTTTAAATGTAGCTAACTGCTGATTAAACAAATTGCTGTAATTTTTTAAAATTATACCATAAATAATATAAAGGCATAATCTCAATGAGTTGGTGATAGTTTCATTCAGAAGAGTTTGTGTTGAACATATAACCAGTGCTCTGTAACTCTTAACTTTGTGCTACACCAGTCATGAATTTTCACAGCAAGGGTGCGGAAGCATAAGTATCAATTTCTTTCAAGAAAATAATTCTTTAAATTTACAAAAGAAAAACGAAGATATCCTGATCCCCAAAACCCTCTCCACTTGGAAAATGTACCATAGACTGCAAGACCCAGTCATATTTGCATATGTGTATGGCATGGGGCTTCCATCACTTAGCTACATCTATTTCCTTCTAAAATAATTTAAGGCCAGGGTGAATTCAGTCCCATGAAAGGTGGTGGATTGACAGCAATGGAAAGCAAACTACTTTATTTGATCAAAGAACAAGCACAATATGGGAGATGACAGTGTAAGGCATGCCTAAGACACCATTCCAACATGCCTAGAAAGACCACTTGAAATGAGGAAGAAGTTTAGTCACAACGTCGTTCAGATCGTGGTTTCTCTCCTGCAAATGACTCCACATGGGTGCAGGGATCTGTCCACACAAAATGACTTGTAGGAGTAGGGCCTAAAAGTTAATGGGTCTACCCACACATTTAAGGTTAGGCACATGTATAAATCTTTGCAGGATTGAGGCCTTAAATGGGGTGTGTATATGTAGATATTTATATTTTGCACACATTTATTTTAATGTGGAGACCTATTTCTTGGAACCAATTTGAGGAATATAAATTTCATAAGCAATGGAGCTGAAAATTGAAGGAGTGCGTAGGTGGAGTATTGCAAATGGGGAGAAAATATATATATTTGTGGGGAAGTCTAATCATTGGGGAATTGTTATCTTGGAAATAAGAAGAAAAAATATTGTACTAGGTGACTACTATTTTCGAATTCTGTGTTTTAAATAGCTTGAGGTATTTAGAGCCTTAGACAGGCACCAGAAAAAGCAATGTATATAAAATAGACACATTTATTAATATAAGATACCAAATACCTAGATAGTATTGATGAAAGTATTTTATAGTGATCTGAGAAACTAGTCTGTTTTCTCCAAGTTTATACTTAGCCTTTTTAGACTAAATCTATTAAAATTCATGTTATCTTCCAGCAAATACAATATGCTCCCTCAGTGAGATACAGCATTTTTAATGGATGTGAATCCCAATCTTGCAAACATGCATGCATGTAAGTAACTTTAAGAATACAATTGGTCCCACTGAGTTCTGTATTGTATTTTATAATATAAATCTGTGTATTTTATAACTGTTTCAAGGTGGTGGTTTTTATTTTTTGTATGGGTTTGGTTTTTTTTTAAATCAAGAAATGTTTTTTAGCTTTATGGTTCTTTATCAGATCTGTTTTTAACCAGGTATTTCTTCCCAACAATTTCCTTGCTTCCATCCCTGTTCCCATTTTTGTTTCTAAATTTATTTTCAGTTTAAGATAGTGGAGAAAAGTAACCTATTTAACATAGCAGATGAGGAATGGAATAGAGAAAGAATAAATCTTTCCTTCAGCAACACTTCTACTTTGTAGTAAAAGGTGTTAACATAGAATTTCACTTTTAAAATCAGAAAATAAAATCCCTGCAACAGATCCATTTGTGCAAGATGCTGTGTGGGAAACTGTGCTAAGTAAGCAGGCAGCCACATTTAACATCATGTAAAGTTTTGGAATGGTCTTCAGGTGCAGTTCCATATAGAGCACATTGAAGTGATCCATTCTGTAGCTGATGATGGCATAACTATTGTATACAGATTGCACTGAATATAAGCCTGGATAGTTAAATATAGAAATTACCATTTGCCTAACAAACTGAGTGTTATATACGAATATACCCAGTCAAGCAGTATTTGTTTTTATTTTTAAAGAGGACCATTCTTAATTTATAAGACGGAATAACAAAAATCATAACCTATGTAGACTAATGTTTCTGAACTTTTTTTTTTTAGACTGGCAACCCCCTATTCAACTTCAGAAGTTTTCATGACTACCTTATGTTTAGTAGAAAAGTGAATAAAACTGTAACAGTGATGATCATTATAATCCTTATAATTTTTCCTAATATAATTTAATTTAAATTCATAAATATTTATAATTTATTATATAATTTATAATCTCTTCATATATATACACATACACACAAACACATTTCTTTTTCTTTATTGTAGAATTGTAATAAAGTTGTCAGTGACTTGCAGCCTTCCTGTTTGTTTTTCATCATCCTTTTGAGGGTTGCGACACATTGGTTGAGAAAAATGATCTAAACCATACATTCTTCTGCATCTGCATCTGCCTTTTTATTGGATGTACCACTGTACAAGTGTCTGTGTTCTGTGCAATTCCACTAAGTACTAATATATTGCTAACCCTCTGCTGAATACGTTTAAAATGATATATAGTATACATACGCACCTGGTTTACTTGCTTTTGCTACTAGTGGTAGGAAGTCTTTAGATGTGTAGAAACCTTGATCCATTCTCAGTCCTTGGAATATACCATCTTTGTTTGGCTCTGGTAAACCTAATACATATAATTTTTAAGCAGATCATTAAGAAAATTTCAAAGACTAAAAAACAAGAGAAGCAGGACAAACATTCTGAAAAACATCCAAAATACCAATAGCCTTACCAAACCACCATGCCATGGAACTATTTTTTTGAAAATAACACAATGCTAACCAGTTTAATCAATTAGGAAGGGGCATAAGTACCAAAATTGCATATCTACCTTACCTGTGGGCGTTAGTACACAATCATCATTGGCTGGTCTTGATATTTTTCTGGAACACACAAGTCCTTATTGGCCAATATTTATTTATGGCTATTAATATCATGCATTTGTACAGCAACAGTATGCGATATGGTAGAGAGACATCATAATTAAACTGAAGTATTGGAAAGGATGTCTTTCCATTTCTGTGCAGAATTTTGGGTAGCAGAGAAAATGGATTAGAGGACATAGGCATTAGGAAGTTATTTTTCATCCATACTGAATGAAATAACATGACATTTTCAACAAAAGTCTTGGCTTTTGTATTTAAAGAGGAAACACTTAGATTAACAAAATATTCTCTAATACATTAACTTTTAAAATCATTAGATAATTGATGTATGTAGTAATTGTGAAATAATTAGTAAATACATAGCATAGAAAATTCCAACAAAACATTTTTTCATTCATAAATACTGACTCAACCTTTATAGGATACAATAGCTATCATCCTCCAGTCATCTGGTACAGAGGCTGATCTGAGCAATATGCTGCACACCATAGTTAGTAGTTCTGCAATATCGTATCTGAGTTCCTTCAGAACTCTGGAGTGAATACCATCTGGTCCTGGTGACTTCTTATTGTTTAATTTATCAATTTGTTCCAAAACCTCCTTTAATGACATCTCAGTCAGGGACAGTTTATCAGAGGTTACCAAAAAGAATGGCTCGGGCATGGGATTGTCCCTCACATCCTCTGCGGTGAAGACCACTGCAAAGAATTCATTGCCTTGTCTTCTGCTTGTGCTCCTTTAGCATCTCAATCATCCAGTGGCCCCCGATTGTTTGGCAGGCTTCCTGCTTTTAATGTACTTACCAAAAAATTTGATAACTTTTTGTGTCTTTTGCTAGTTGCTCTTCAAATTCTTTTTTGGCCTGCCTAATTATACTTTTATATTTGACATACCAGAGTTTATGCTCATTTCTATTTTCCTCAGCAGGATTTGACTTACAATTTTTGAGGGATTTCTTTTTGTCTCTAACTGCCCCTCTTACTGTGTTGTTTAGCCATGGTGGCATTATTTTGGTCCTCCTCCTATGCTTTTTTTTTATTGCGCGTATACATTTAGTCTGAACCTCTATTTTGGTGTTTTAAAAAGTTTCTATGCAGCTTGTAGGCATTTCATTCTTGAGATTGTTCCTTTTAATTTCCATTTAGCTTCCACATTTTTCTGCAGTTCCCCTTTTTGAAGTTAAATGCTGCTGTGGTGGGTTTCTTTGGGATTCCCACCCCTGCAAGAATGTTAAATGTAATTACATTATGGTCACTATTGCCAAGTTGTCCAGCTGTTCTCATCTCTTGGACCAGACACTGTGTGACACTTAGGACTAAATAAAGAATTGCCCTCCCCATGTGGGTTCCAGGACTAGCTGCTCCAAGAAGCAGTCATTAATGCTGTCTAGAAATTTGATCTCTGCATCCCGTCTTGAGGTGACATGTTCCCAGTCAATATGAAGGTAATTGAAATTCCCCATTACTATTGGGTTTTCAGTTTTTGGAGCCTCTCTAATCTCCCTGAGCATTTCACAATCTCCAGCACCATCCTGGTCAGGTGGTCGGTAGCATATTACTACTGCTATACTCTTATTTTTCAAGCATGGAATCTCTATCCATAAAGAAATCTAAGAAATCCTAAAGAGAAATTAGGCCTATTACTGAATTAGGAGTAAGATTACAACAATGATTTGTATATGGCTGAACTACTCAACTACTTTTTAAAATCAGCTTTTAACAAGAAAAATGAAGAGGATAAGCATGTAGAATCAGAAAGTAATTAATACAAAGACCCAGGTCCTGCACTGTAACTAAGGAGTCCTCACTGAAGCTTTGTGGGATGGGAGGGCGCAAAGCTAACTTTAACTTCATCTTTGTACTCCTTCAGTTCTGTGGTTGTCTGAACAATAGGCTGATCCCCTGGCTTATGCGGGAGATACTGGTTGTCTATGAGATACCAGCGACACCTCCTGTGTCAACAACAAAGTCGAGAGAATCCTATTGGGTGAATCCTTTTCTGGTTAAGTTAAACTGGCTTCAGGGAAGCTTCTTGCCAATGAAGCTGCACAAAGATGCCCCATCATATTGGACAATCAAAGCCTAATGTTGCCATATCTCATGGTTTTATTGTGAATCATAATATCTTGTGTTTTTCTTAGAGCTAGAGATCCTGGATTCAAATGATTACTTGACAATTTTAGCTTTCATTAAAAAAAAAAGTAATCACTTGTAATAAGTTTCTTGAAACATGACCTGAATGAACTCAAATTCTCAGAAACTAGAAGAAAAATAAAAAGACTCATGATCTTTTTTTAAGGCATGATTCCTGGTTTTTGAACACTTGTGGCTGGAAATACTGCATGTCTATAGCTGGATGTTGAGAAAATCAGATAAGGAATGACTTGTGCAAACTCAGTGTATATACACATTAGAACCCCTGAACATTGTACTTCCCCTGGAAGTAAGGACATTCGCTAATGGACAATGAATAACGGACAGGCTGAAGTGCTGTCAGTTAACTGGTGTATATTTATTAAGAGTATGCAAAATATGAATATGAAAAGGATCAAAAAATTGTACAGATTGTGACTGTTCCTTTCTCCCTTGCCATTCATATGTTGTTTTATCATTCTAAGATGGATACTACAAGAAGCAGCCCTACAGCACTGTGCTTTCCTCTCTCTAACACTTAATGCTTAAGCCTCTGCTCAAAAGGCTGAGCAGAGAGTTGAGAGAGAGAGAGAGAGAGTTGAGTCACTGTGTCTACTGGGTTTTACACCACCAGAGGCCATGTTCCAGCCTCAATCCGTGTGCAAAATTCTCATTGACATTAGCATGAGTTCCAGTTAGTGAATTAAAGTATATAGCCTTAATCTATCTCCCCCACCTTCAAAAATAAAAACAATATTCCCCCAAACCAAAAGAACTCTCATTCCTTTTTACCAGTGCAGTCTCTCTCTGACTGAGCTTGATTCTACTCCTATTAAAGTTAGTGACATAATTCCCACTGATCTTAAGAGGAGCAGAATCAGGCCAAAAGTCTAATGCTAATGGGCCAGATTCATTGCTGGTCTAACACCACTGAAACCAATGGAGCTGGATCAAGGATGAATTTGGTCCAAGAGTTTTTATGCTGACTACTGTGATAACAAAAAAGAATACTAGGTATCTACTGATTAGCATCTATTTACTGTTATTTGTATGGGATGCATTTTCATTTCACAGCCAGATCCAGGAAAAACAAAATTTATAATATTTAGATTTGAAGATTTCCCCTTATGTGCACACATGACAACATACGGCTGGCACGGTTACAAGCCTTTTCCTTTGCTTTCACAATGGCTGTACTGGATTTTAATATACAAACTTTCTAATTGGTGTTTGCCATTGTAAAGATTGCAGCTATTTTTATTAAACAAGAAAGAGATCAAGTGCCATCAAGTACTTCGCACAGCCAGTAGCCACCCATGAGAGAGACAAAATATGGAGAGAGAAAGAGAGAGATACAAGAACCAATACCCATCCTGCAGAGATAGCCTTCAGTAATAAACTGCCACCCAACAGAAACACACTTCAGAGAAAGATCAAATATTGATAAATAGCCAGTAGCCACCCAGAGACACAATTTGGAGAAAAACAGTTACATGGGAGAAATACAGTTTAGAGCAAAACAGTCACACAAGACTGTTTTTGGGGGGAAAAAAAGAGTCATCAATGATAGATACAATTTAGGATAAAGTAACTATCCAGGAGAGAGAGGGTGTGGAGACCCTATCCACCCAGAGGAAATACCCTTTGAAGATACATTAAAGCGATCCTTTATAAAGAGACTGACAGAACGTGCTCAAATACAGACGCACAGTAGCCAGCAACCACCCAAAAATATACACTTTGGAATGACATAAACGACAGAGGCTCTAGTCAGCATATTCTCTCCTCTCAAAATCCACCTAACAAGACATCAAAGAGATCTCTTTCAGTATTTGGTGTTCCCTGAAACAATCATTCATCTCCTAATTTCCTGCCCATAACATATACCAAATCATAACAATAGCTTAGACATTTCCCTTCAGTGCACTGAGGAACATTCCTTCTACAGGAGCTTCTAGAGGCAACCACAGTTGCCAGTGGTAACAGTTGGGTGGGGATAGGGGATTAGGAGTCATAAAAGCACTGTTCAGTGTCCGGTATCTTCAATATTATTTTATTTTAATTTCCTTTGTATTGTCACTTAAATTATTAACAAAGATGTTTCAGTTAAATTTTCCTCTGTTTTTCATTGTTGTGCTTTGGACAGCAACAGTTATTTCACTATTTACTTTATTGTCAAGAACCCTTTTTTAATTAAAAAGAATTAGGAAATTAATGGGAGGAGGGAAAGGTTTGTGGGAGGAATGCAATTGTTTGCATATCCATCTTTTTCTTCTTTAAAGGCTGGCCCTTACTTGGAGAATGTAGTTTTGGAACTACTGGAATGGAAAAGAGAAGTGGCTTTCCAGCACTGTGGATGACACCCTGTGCCAGAGCAATGTTTTCGCTAACAGTGACTCTTCTACATAATGCTGAGTGGAGGGGTTTGGTGAGCTACTAAACTGGACCAAACATATTTGCCCTGCCCTTAAATGTGAAGAACCAGCTGGAATTTCTGCTATACCAAAAATTTGCTGAATTATTCTTACAGGACTGGATGGCAATTTGAGAAGACACATGACAGACACCAAGGACTGGGAAGGTAAAACATTTGAAAGGTCACAGTGCGAATGGACCACTCTGACTTTCCTTGGACTAACAAATAGTTCCCTTTCCCTTCTTGGAAGTAGGTGGGCCTGCACACCAACCACCCCACCCCTCTTCCACATAGCTCCCTTTCATAAGGGGAAGGAAAAGATAGAGGCTGGGAGAGGGGTGGTGTTGGGTTTATGTACAACCATAAATGTCATTAAACTGTTCTTTCCCTACCCTGGCCCTTTAAAAATCTATTTCCCTCCCTCCTTCTCTCCCTTTTGCCTCTATTTTGTGTGGCCCAGGGACTGCCACAGTCAGTGCAGGCCGAGAAATGCACAGATACAAGGGCACAGTGACTGATTGTTAATCTCTGTTATAGCTTTTGCTAAATGCTTTACAGTGGTTCATGGGATTTCAATCAAATCATCGATTAGCAGCTGTACCTTGCTCAGGGACCAAGTCAAGGTGGAACATGGGTGTGGTGGGTTGACAGGCCCAGCTTCGGGCCAAGTATTACTAGAGCCAGAGGGGATATTTCCAGGGACTATGGGGTGTATTGTAATTTACCAACTTCAGATTCCAGTTCCTGCCACGGCTTGCGGGCCTCCTCAAATTACTTTTTGGAGGGGGGATGGGAAGGTCTTCCTCAACTGGGTCTGCCGGGTAGAGGTACTGAATACTGAGCAACATACTCCTCTTCCTCCAGCTCTCTCCTGGCTTCCTCCGAGGTCTCCATGGTGTTGCCTTCCTGCACCTCATCTGTGTCCTGTCATATGATGAGGCTGGAGGGGTCAAGGAGGGGGTTGTGTCTGAATTCAGACTCAGTACTCATGGCCATGGAGAGCACCCAGTTCATGTCGTCGAAGCAAGTGCATGCGCTAGATCCCCTCCTGGAGTAACTGTCTGAGTCTTTCACTCTCTGGCCTGATGTGATCCATGTGCTCCCAGCGCTGGGATGGAGTCTGGTGAATGACTGTCTCCTCCAGCCTCCGTGAAATCTCCTGGTATAGGAGACTGTTCCTGCTGGTATGGGCAAGGTTGTGGAGAACAGGTTACTCTGAAAACACATTGATCAGCACCCAGATGTGCTCCAGAGCCCAGGCAGCAGCTTTTGAAGCACGCTCCATGTTTGCCGTTGCTGATCAATACAGTTCATGGGAGAACTGAAAGTGCTCAGCCCTGGTTGCTGGGAATGGGAGATCAGGAAACTTTGGGTAACGGTTAGGCAGCCAAGGGATCAATGCATTGTGGGACTGATGCTGGAAGACTATTGACACCCGTGACCTGATACGTGCCCCTTGCCACCATCCACACTGCACTGGATACAGGATAATGCCACAGCAGAGGTATGTAGCCACACCCCTCGCACATGCTAGCTTTCACACACTAGGCTGTCCTTCTGGAACTTTTTTCAGGGATTCAGATGTGGACAGTAGGGGGACTATGGCACAACAACGCACATGTAACCATAACATGTAAGTGTAGATGAACCCTCATCCAGGTCTTTAAAAAAAAATGCTGCTGCTACTGCCCAGGCCTGGGAGGAAAACTAAAAGGGAGTGGAGGTTGGGGAGAAGAGGTACAGTATACATCTCTCTCCCACTCTGATTTAATTCACTCTCACCTTCTGAGCCTGCACTCATTGTTTGGGTTACTTAAATCTGGTATTTTTGGAGGTGTTTGGTACATTTACAGGTGTCAATGAACTTCTCAATCAGTTTTAATAAGTGACATACAAAATAAGCCTTATTCCAGGCTAAGGGTCAAATATAAACCAAAACTTGAGCTAGAGTTAAAGTTGTAAATATGTATCAATAACCTAAGGGGAGATTTTTTTTTTTTTTTTTTTTTGGTTAATCAAAACATGGAGAAATTAGAAAATTTAGGTTATATTTTAAAAAAACATAAACCACTGGTAAGTAAGTAAATGTAGAGTTAAGAAGCCTCAGACAAGACGAACTCTGCTCTTGCATTTCTGCTTCCTCACTTCAGACAGAGTTATTGCTGTCACAAGGTAGGGATACAGAGCTATTATTATATACGAGCCCCAAACTAATGGCTATTTTTTATTAAAAAGTTGAATCAATTCTTTAAGTACAAAATGGAACTCAGCTATGGAGCAGCACCTTAATAATTCTAGATATGGCTGGTAATACTGCCTGTTAGTGGGGTTGCCCAAAACTTCCTATTATAAGTTCCTGTTTTCAGTTGCTTATAAGTGCCAAATGTTGACAATTTGGGCTGAAATTTTCCATGCTAGGTTTTTGCCTCAGAATGAATTATATTTGGAACATTTCAGGCAAAATTTAGTCTTTTCTGAGAATGAGGCTAGGGAAAAAATACATTGATTTGCCCACGCTAAAAATTCTGTGAACATTTACTTTGAAACATGTTAGCACCCCCATTCTCTGGAGCAGGACTTGAACTCTGACAGGATGTGGCCTTTGTGTCAGGATAATCAACCCAGATTTGGCCACATTATAAAGCCTCTGAAAAATTGCAACTTCTATATAGTCATCTTGGATTTTAGCAGTTAAATCTCCAAAGATTCCATCCTCACCATCACTGTTCTGCCCTTCTTACAATGATTTATTAGGCTAGATGAATAAAGGACATACTGGGCATCTAATGGGGAGCATCCATTTCCCTAATTTTTCTGCTGAAAAGAGCCTTTTTTAATTAATCAAAGATACCTATGTTTCTACTCTGCCCTTAACTTTTCATACATTGAGTGCTCACATTGGCCTCTCATACTTCCATATCAAATATTTCAGATATACACCTCTGGTTGATAAAGTTCTCAGTTTGCCTGGAAATTAACAGACACAGGTACTACTGTATGATCACAAAAGCATAACGGCAAAGGTGAATGACAGAGAAGAATATATATATTTAAACCTCTGTTCCCATAAGCATCCTTTATTATTCTTGAACGCTCAACTCCTCTTCAACATGTCTGGGTTGTGGTCAGGGGAAAAGGAGATAAAAAATCTATGCACAAAATCTGTTTTATTCTATTTCACTGTGCAAATTGTATTACAAGTTTTAAGTACATTAAAGTATTTCCTTGAAAGATAACATTAAAACAGTAGCTTTTCATAACTGTCAAACTTACAGTTTTCCATGAACATAAGATCCATATCTGTATTCAGTATCATGTGCTCAACCTATTTGTTTACATCAGCTTGTGATAAATAGGATTAAGAACTAATAATTTTGCTGTCAATCCATCAACGTTAAACAATGATTTAGGTCTGAACTGTACTAAAATGCATTATGCTACTGCTTACTCCAACTATAGAACACTGCTGATTATACTAATGCACTATTAAAATTCATGCTAACACAACCACTAGAATAATATTAAACAGAAAGTCAATGGTATCTAAAGAGTTACTCACTACATTTTTAAAGGCTTAATCCTGAGATATGCAACTCTCAATAAAAGTTGCGGGTTCTCTGCATCTCTCAAGGTCAGGCCATTAGAGATTAGTGCATTAGTAAATACTTTTCAGGCTTATATTTTTAGAGGAACTTTCGCTTTTCTGCTGGAGAACGCTTTTTTATAGTGGCAGCTTTGTTACTTCCTGTTGTGCAGTTCAATAGAGTACGTTTTTAGGTGGCTGATTTTTTTTTTTTTTGTTTGTTATGTATGTTGATGGAGATAAGTGTTTTAATTACTTTTTTAATGTCTATGCTTTTGTATTTTTCTCCTCTCCCCCTTTTATTTCCTGCTGTTGAGATTACTGCCTCATCTCCACAGCAGGTGGCTCTTTCAAATTTGTTTTCTTTGTGAGCCTGGTAGATTTATTTTGTAATATAACTGCTTCTTTTTACTGTTTTTTATTAATGATTTCTTTACTCCGGGATAGGGTATGCTTGCACAGTCCAAAAGACTAATTCCTTAATGATAGCTGGGCGCTTTGCTAATAAAAAATAAATAGAAAAGTGGGGGGAGGGGAGCGAAATCACTACAAGGCACCTGGGTTACAGAGGGACTACTTAGATAGAGTTGTGGTGGGGCATTCCCTATCCTCCCCACTTCTCTGCTTCATTCCAGATGGGAGAGCAGTGCACGGGGAGGCCGAGCAGAGTCCCTCATGCCAGGTGGAGCTGAACGCCTCACAGTGTGCTGGGGGCTGGGACCCGTCCTCGTAACCTGTCTCCATGGGCTCTCCATGTTAATGCCCAAGTGCTGAACTGTAGCATGTGGGCATTGGCAACACTGAAGCTTGTTGTGTGGCAGCTGCTGCCTGAGCCCAACAAACCTTGGGGGGAGGTGCTTTCCTAAATCAGTGCCTTTCTCAGTGCATGGTCATGAAGGATTGGCATAGACAAAATATAACTGTGAGGATGACTATATCAGACAACTAGGCAGGATGGGAGTTCTCTGTACCTTGGTCAGTTTCATCAGAAAGGCTGACAAAGTACAGACCTAGAACTTTAAACATTTTGTGTAAATGGAAATTAATACTGGAAGTTGTTACAGGTTTCCCTGAAGAATCAAGACTGTTTCTCCATCAATAGCTGCCTGTTTGTCCTGTGTTGGTAATTTTATTGTAGTAAATCTATATGAAACGTTATTAAAATATAGGAGATAATCACAACAAATGTTCCTGAAATAGACTAATTTTTACATTTTATCTTCAAAAATCCAAGAGCACCCAGGTCTAAGTGGCCCCTGCTGAAAGTTGCTCCCTCCACCCCTGTTGATATCTGAAACAGCGCCACTGTTGGGTTAGTATTTTCTTATGCTCAAGTCAGAATGCATGTATTGTAGAGTATGTGAAGCAAGATGTTATACGTTTATTCATGAGAACTAGTGTAGAATTAGTGTTAAAGCGAACTCTAAGTTGTAAGTTAAATAGTGATATTTAGATTGAGGGCTCTTTCTTTCAAAGTCTGCATAAGTACTAATCTAATTTTTAAGGTTTATAGGACTCATGCAAAAACTATTATTAAACTTGAACCAGAAACTTGAATCTGGACCCCTTTGAATTTCATTTCAGTGGCAACAGATCTGAATTCCCCAAGCCAAATATGTCCCTACAATTTTGTTTCTGGACTGGATCAAAATTCCAGCAGAGCTTCTAGTTCGGTTCTAGTTCAGATGTGGCCAACATTTCACAGGAGCAGACTCATCAGAAACTAGAGGTGGGTGAAGCAGACAACATGTGTTATGTTTGTGTTACAGTTTGAAGTTAAAGCAAATCAGGGCTCAGGTTCAGGTTTAGATTCAACACCACTGAATTCTCATGAGCTGCCATGGAAAATTAGGACACAATGTTGGAAATCTTCTAAGAAAATCTTGATCTCACAAGAATTCCTCTGTTATGGACTGAAATGTCACAAAGACAGCTCATAACATTTCAGCACCATCAAACCGAAAACTAACCCCCCAGTCTTAATTTGCCTTCAAATATATCCTTGCATAAATCTCATCAAGATACAAATCTAACATGGCCTCCACAGCCCACCTCTAGTTTTGGTCTTTTTTTTTTTTTTTTTTTGTGGGGGGGGGGGGGGAAGAGGGGGGTATTAACTCCACTAATGTCAACATATTGGACCTGGGCCGGCAGTTGGAACTTTGCCTGAATAACACAGTGTGAATTAAGGAAACTTTAGGAAACCTTAAAAAATAACATTGGAAGGCAAGAGGATCGGGCAAGATTTTCAAAAGTGATTCTGTGATTTTGAATACTTTCATTTTTGGGTGTCCAGTTGGACACTTTAAAGGGCCCTGATTTTCAGGAAGTGTTGATCACATGTCCTCTAAAAATCAGGCCCCTTTAAGATGTCTTAAACTTGACCTCCCAAAAAACTGAAGCATTCAATCACTAGACATTTTGAAAATATTGTTCTTCAGTCTGAAGAAGGGATCTCCGGCCTGAAATAGTCACAGACATAGTCTCCCTACAATACATGGATCTTCTCAAGTGAAATGCTGATGTTTAATGTTACATGTGTTTGAAGTAAGGGTCAAGTCAAGGATGCTAGTAAGTTAAAGAGTAGGCTCTGAAAAAGGGCTTGCTGGAACAGAAAGAGTTCTATGAAGTAAGCCTCATTCACACTTAATGATGAATGCAAGACTCTGCCTACCTTCCCTCTGGGTTCTATTCTGCCTAGTATTGTTTATGGCAGGACTAAAAGAGCTGAAATAGTTTGCTGAATCTAAGACTTCTACAAATTATAATGCAGAGTAATTGAAGAAATATCTGCTCTAAAAAAATAAAGTGGAAGATTACTGCAAACTTTTCTTATGTTATCTTGGCAAAGTTTGTTATAATAGCTACAAATCGGAAAAGGTCACAAGGGAAAATGAGTTTAGCGATCTCAGCTTGGGGTCCTGATGTAAGCATGTGCATTTCCACTGAATTTCACCCCAATTATTCTAGGGTTTAATTTTATTTTTAGTCCCTTTTGGATAGTTGGTCATTTCACACAATCTGGCACAAGCTGTCACCATGGAGGAGCTTGTAGGCATAGCATAGGTCTCCAGTTAAAGATCTGAGACACCAAAGCTGTTGTGTTTCTTTCTCTCACCCCAATAAATACACCAAAGGAAAGATATGGTACGCTTCCTGTTGTTCAGTAAATGGTACATAGGTGAGGTAGGCGCAGGCAAAATAAAATCAATCCCTTGGGGACTGTCTTTCAGCAGCCTAGAGACAAACCCAAGACCATGCACCAAATGCTCTGGAGGGAATCACATCCATGCCCCTTTGGCAGGAAGATTTGATGTGGCATGGCAAATCTGAACATGTATGGGGTGAAATTAAAGTATATAAAATACGGGTGGGGATGGGGATTCAGGAGTAGCATTCCCTTCAAAAGCAGGGGGATGGAAATCAGGAAGAGCAAACACTAGAAAAAAAATCCAACTTCTTTTTATTGCAGGCTAATCTGCTTCAAAACAGCATACCAATGCACCATTTCTAATTTATAGGGATTCACTGTGGCACATGAAAGTGATCTAAATGAATGGGAATCTGCATAGGGAACAATCCAGCAAGGAGATAAAATAATACCCGTTATGTGAAGTGTTGGTATGACAAAATTTGAATAAAATCTTTAAAAGCTGAATCAATATAATTCACATACAGTAAATGTACTGGGAGGTGAGTAAAATCAATGCAAGCCTCTGGAAAATACATTCACACAGAAAAAAGTTTTAGAAAAAAAGTCACGTGTATTCAGTTGGTAACAGAAAGAAAAGCTATTAACATCAATGTTCTTCACTCTGCTGAGAAGCAAAGATTGAAAGTCAATAGTGGCAACTCTGTATTAGTGACATTTATTATGAATGGTCGTATTTTGGAATAATATTATGGGTCAGGTCCTCCGCTGGTGTAAATCGACAAAGCTTCCCTGAAGTAAATGGAACGACACCAATTTATACCAGGTCTGAAGGTCTGACCCTATACATGTAATACAGTATTGATAGACCACTTGATTAATATTTAAAGCATACCAAGTGTAACATTTATTGATATTCATAATGTTCTTTAATTCTATATTTCTTTTCTTAAAGTAACTGGAGTAGAATAACTGAGAATGGCAAAAAATGCCTAAATTTTGTAATATTCATTTTCGCTCCACTTGGATTATGATTTGTTATTCTGTGTGAGTTACACAGTGTCATAAAACACTACGTACATAGGGCAACATATAACCAATGAGCCAAATTATCTATGACTTTGCACCTTATATAGTCAATCACATTTGTGTAAAGTGTTTGTAAAATGCTAACAACCTGATGAGAGAATCAGGCCCACTAAATATTAATTGTGGATAGCATGATCTCTTACACCACTCCCAGTTTATACCTACTTTGACATGTTTGAATAGGCATTCATCTCACTGAAACCTGGGGCATGTTCTGGACCTAATTTCTCAAATGGGACAGTGGTATCCAACTTTATTTTGACCTTGAGCTATAAAAGTGCAATATTTTTAAGTGCTACTGCATATCACTAGAATCTTATATCTGGAATTTAAATACAGGAAGCAAATAGTTTTTTTCTAGTTCTTTGGAAACTTAGTAAAACATATAATACTGGTGTTTACCTTAAATCTTGAGAATATTAATATAGCAGTTTTGTCCACATGAAAGATTAAAAAGCATACTCTAAAGACTGGTAGGTAATAATTATTCACATATTGTTCCCCCTATGCTGTATTTCCAAATTTATGTAAACCATCTCTACATATACTAAAAATGGTGCCTTGTAAAAAGATTTCTAAGCACTATTAATTTGTCTACAGCTCAGATTTAGGACTAGTGCATTCTGATGAAAGGGTAATAATTAAAGTCTCCCCCACCTCTTCTTCTACAGCACATCATTTGACCTATGATAAAACAACCTCTCAAGTTTTCATTCATCATTTTTACCTGAAGGGCTTTTCCAGCTCACACAAAAATATATCTCCTTTTGTCAGGTTTAAACTATACCTATCCCAACTGCTATGAGGGCTCATAGCTCTCATCCCTCAAAAATTGCCAAATAGCATCAAGCAACATAACCTCCCCAGCCTCCGATGACCTGTGCAATCAATAATATTTGTAACCTGTATGAGCAGTTAAGTAGAAGAGAAGCCATGCACTGTCCTCGTTAACCACATTGAGCTGTAATACTACAGCCTGCTCCCTTGTGTCTCTTATGATCAATTTTAATCTTTGGACCAAGAATAAAAGAATGCAGACCCCTGTTTCTAAATTCATCTCAAAAGGATGTTATAGATTGTATGTCTGCAGAGAGAACGAAAGATTTAATTCAACCAGCAGTTCAAGGAAAGAATATATTTAAACTATCATTCCTCCTCATTACCCTCAGTGCTGGTTGGGTCTTCATTTGACAGTACTAAACACAGAAAAATACACATGCAATGGGTTAAAAAAAGCTCTCTGTTAAAATACTATCAGGTAACAGTTATTCATGAGAGTGGCCGTTGATGCCGCTACAGGTATGTTTGTGTCAGTATTTCTATTATACAGTCACTTTGTTTACAAGTTTATGAATTGACTGCTAGTATTCATTCCAGGTGGAAAATAAACAAACAAATCCCACAAATTATAAAAGTTAATCTGTCATTTTTAAATTAAACAATTATTATGAAAAAATATATATCTGGTTGTTGGCACTCATAACACAAAAATGGTTTTGTTTAAAAGAAAATAAGTTTGTCAACCAAATAGTCCAAAACATGGATAACGGTGTCTGAATGCAAGACATAAGACAAGTCGCTACGGAAAATTACTGTTACACTGAAGGCACTGTCTGGATCTGTCAAGGAAATAGGTTATACATTACCAGTGTTATAACTATATATTTATAGGATGTGCAATAATGGCTCCTTAACAGTTACAAACTTTGGATCATCTATCAAAACATTACATGAGAATTTACTTTGTTGTTCAACTTTTTAAAATAACATTACAAGGACTCTTTCAACATGTTTAGTTCCTAACATCTTCTATCAATTAAGACAAATTGCATACAGAATCTTTATATATGGCAGGGGAATAATAAGCTTCATTAGCACAGGCTTTATTTTCCCACATTGTCACATACTATGTATCAGTATGGGCAACACTGTCACAAAAATGACATTCTTGTAACAATCTAGTGGGAACCAGTGGGGCCCCAGTTCAAGAAACCATCCTTATTCAGAAAAAGCACCCTTAGTATGTTTGTGCGCTTTTTTCGATTTGGGGCCTGAGGTATGACATACTACACAGAGAGACAGAAGCTGTCAAACAAAGAACAGATATAGAATAGATATTGCACATGCATCAATGTACTTTCATATATAGGACATAATGGTGCAATATCACACCTTGCGGCTAATCCTCTTCTGGCTGAAGTCAATGACAAAAACTCCAGTTATGGAGTTTTTCTTAAGTCTTTCCCTTCTTCCACAGTTGGAAGGTGAATGCTAGATCTTATTCCCTGTCTGAACACTACTGTGCCTTTTGTTTATGGCAATATATTGTGTATAATGTAGAAAATGTTATTTTCCCTTAAAGAACAAATGTTCTAGGATCATTTGTTGATTACAATATTTTGTATTATTCCTCTGGTGCTTCATACATGGTTGGCCTCAGACAGGGTTCTAGAACAAGGCACTCCAAACCAAATGAACACCCAACATGGGCATAACTACTGGCTGAACACTAACCAGGTGGAAGACAATGCAGATTCCTCAGCCAAATATTCAGCACTCATAATTCAGGGGAACATTGACATTTAAAACTAGTAACCTGCAGGTATGAAGAAATCTGCTGGGAGATCCACAGACAGATCTCCTTAAGAGTTCATTCTTTTTGTAGGCTCCAGGTATGTCTACACTGGCGGAGCTGCATCGGGCTCCATGGATCAATGCAGTGGGATTGATTGAGCAGGCAGTGGAGACCTGCACAATCGATCCTGGGAAGTGCCCTCCGGCTGACGCAGTAAATCCACCCTCCTGAAATGAGTAACGCTGTGTCAACCGAAGGGCATTTCCTGTCGATGCAGCGCAGTGGAGACACTGAAGTAAGGGAATGTTAGTAAGACAATGGGAGATACGCAAGTTACAGTACGTAGCTTGCATATCTTTTGTTGACATCATCGGCAGTGTAGACCAGGCCTGAGTCAAATACTCAGAGTATTTATGCTTCCCTTGATGCACATGTGTAACCCACGTTAATGTTAATGGAAGTTACATGCAACCATCAAGGGGAGAATAGACTTAATAGAATTAATGCATATTTTTGTATTCGGTATTGTACAGCAATAAGATTCATTCTCTGTGAGTTTCTCATAACAAAAACAAGAAGCATCTAAATCAATAAATAGAAAATCAAGTTACAAGGTCCCAACAGGTCCTTTTAACAAGGATTTCTCTCTGAAATGTTCATGCTTGTCTATTGCTGATGCTTTTAATCCTTTCACACCAGTGGGTCTAACGTACTTGCCATTAGCACTAATGTAAAATGAATGAACATTTTACACCAGGATATCCATTCCCCCCAAAGTAAGCTTTAGGAATGTAAATTATTTTCCCCAGGTGGCAGAAAAACTACACAAGTTATTCATTTAAAAATTATTAGCATATAAAATCATTATTATCTCTGCAGTTAATGTACAGTTCTCTGACAACCTTTTCGACCATTACAATTAAGAAAGGCAGCATCCTTAATGAAGATACAAAACATATTGTTTATTAAATAGCAAATTATATCTTTAATTAACTTTAAATGTTATATCTGATGAAAAATTTCATAAATCTCAAGACAAATAATGTCAGATATAGAGTATACATTTTGTTCCTCTATGGATCCTAAACAGCATTTTTAATTTGCTTATAAGTTTCCATTGTTTGTAAAGGTACTCCTCAAATTACTTTCCAGTACCCAAGCACAAAGCTTGTAGCATAAATTAAAAGCAGCTTTTAGTTTCTCTTTTTTCTTTTCTTTTCTTTCTTTTTAAAACAAAAAACAAATTTAGCTTTCATGAAATGCAAGTAATTGGTAGTTCTAGTAAATGCAACCTTTTTATTAATCCACAGGGGGTAAGAATTCAGTTTTCCATTGGTGGCTAAAAATCAGTTTTATTAGAATGAAGACGACATTTTGGATTAACTGTAATCTTTTATATCCTGGTCTTTTTCTTCAGCAAAGGTATAAAATTGCTCAGAATTATCAAGGGTTTTTATGATACAGTTTAATGTCTATTAAAACGTATTGAGCTAAACTTAAACATTCTGTGATAGATAAACAAGATGGACTGGAAACAAAAATCTCTGTGTCCTGATACAATGCTCTTTGATCATAGAGATTGCTCAATATTGGGGCCCAATCCTTTGAAGTGCTGAAAGTGCTTAAAGCACAATAAACTTAATGAAATGGTAACATGCTCAGCAATTCACAGGATCAGGTCCTGCATGAAAGAATACATGCTCAGGGTCAAATCCAGTTGCTACTGAAGCAAATGGTAAAACTCCCATGGATTTCAGTCGGAGAAGGATTTAGCCATAAGAGTTTTATTTATACATTATTATTATTATTTGTATTACCACAGCACTTAGGAACCCCCACCATGGACCAAGACTGACCACATTGTGTCAGGCATTATGCAAACACTAATACAGAGAAGGATTGGGATATCATACAGGAAGATATGAATGACATTGTAAACTGGAGTAATAGAAATAGGATGAAATTTAATAGTTGAATTGCAAGGTCATGCAGTTAGGGACTAATAACAAGAATTTCTTCTACAAGCTGGGGATGCATCAGTTGGAAGTGACGGAGGAGGAGAAGGACCTGGGCGTATTGGTTGAACACAGGATGACTATGAGTCGCCACTGGTGAGTCTTGCCCACATGCTCAGGGTTTAACTGATTGCCATATTTGGGATCGGGAAGGAATTCTCCCCAGGGCAGATTGAGGGTTCTGAAGGTTTTTTGCCTTCCTCTGTAGCATGGGGCAAGGCTCACTTGCTGGTGGATTCTCTGTACCCTAAAGTCTTAAAACCATGATTTGAGGACTTTAATAACTCATGAATAACTCATGGTCATGAAAAAAGCTAACGTAGTCCTATGATGCATCAGACGAGGTATTTAGGGATAAGGTGATGTTAGTACCGTTATACAAGGTGCTGGTGAGACCTCATCTGGAATACTGTGTGCAGTTCTGGTCCCCCATGTTTAAGAAAGATTAATTCAATCTGGAACAGGTGCAGAGAAGGGCTACTAGGATGATCTGTGGAATGGAAAACCTGCCTTATGAGAGGAGACTCAAAGAGCTTGGCTTGTTTAGCCTAACCAAAAGGTTGAGAGGAGATATGATTGCTCTCTATAAATACATCAGCGGGATAAATACCAGGGAGGGAGAGGAATTATTTAAGTCCAGCGCTAATGTGGACACAAGAACTAATGGATACAAACTGGCCATCAGGAAGTTTAGACTTGAAATTAGACGAAGGTTTCTAACCATCAGAGGAGTGAAGTTCTGGAATAGTCTTCCAAATGGAGCAGTGGGGACAAAAAACATAGGTGGCTTCAAATCTGAGCTTGATAAATTTATGGAGGGGTTAGTATGATGGGACAACCTAGTTTGGCAATTGACTGATCTTTGACTACTGGTGGTAGATATATCAATGGCCTGTGAAGGGATATTAGATGGGGTGGGTTCTGAGTTACTACAGAGAATTCTTTCTTGGGTATCTGGATGGTGAGTCTTGCCCACATGCTCAGGGTTTAACTGATTGCTATATTTGGGATCGGGAAGGAATTTTCCCCAGGGCAGAATGCCAAAGGCTCTGGGTTTTTTTTTGCCTTCCTCTATAGCATGGGGCAGGGTTCACTTGCTGGTGGATTCTCTGTACCTTAAAGTCTTTAAACCATGATTTGAGGACTTTAATAACTCAGTCATAGGTTAGAGGTTTATTACAGGAGTGGGTGGGTGAGGTTCTGTGCCCTGCAATGTGCAGGAGATTAGACTATATGATCCTATAGGTTCCTTCTGACCTTAGATTCTATGGGTCTATGAGCTGATTTTGTCCTATATGTTGGTATGGCAGCAAACCAAGTAGGAGGCTTCACTTTGTATGTAGAGTTTTGAGGCAGATTTTATAGTAAATAGCTATGCTTTTCAGTGTTCAAGCTAAAACAGCACACGGTCATTAGTCTTCTCCTACAGATCATGTCTCTCAATGCCACTGGTTGTTAACATTTAGGATTTTTCAGAGGAACAGTACTTTTGATTTTTTTTTACTTGCGGAATCCCTGTCACCGATCAGTGGGCAACAAAAGAGCCATCTCAATTAGTGACATTTTAGAACCATAAATGTCTGAAACTGAATCAACAAAGTGTTCATAAGCAAATAAATGTTTGATTTAAACATGAGGGGACTGCAGTTCTCATTCAGACAACACATCTGGCCTGAGGACACTACAAGCACAAAATGAGAGTTTGTGCACAATTATTTCACATGAGATGCAGGAGGCATTTAGCTATAAAGATTATTAATTTACTGGCACTTAATGTGTGCTACATAAGCACTTTACAGACAAACAGAAGGACAGTGTTGCTTGAGGGGCTTACCATCTAGGCACATGTATATTCAAAGGGGTTGAGCATGAGACGAAGGATGAAAGATGATTATCCCAGATATGCATAAAGAGAGAAAAAGATACAAGGAATGTAGTTTAATTAGGCTGCAACTTCATTGGTTTACCACATCTGGGACCTACACAATGGCAGCTGCCCACTCCCAGTCCACTGCTGGGATCCCACTGCCCTCCCCTGGTAGGAAGATTAATGAGCTGAGGCAAGGGGGTTGTCTCTTCACTGTACTGACATTAGGAGCTCTAATTCTGTTCCTCAGCTTCTTAAGAGGATGCCTTCCACTAAGTCTACTTCCAATTTTAGTTTGTCTGGGATGCAGACCCCCTATGGTTCAAGTACCTTCACTATACACCTGCCACCAGGAGATGCCAGCAATTAGCTTGGCTGCCTCCCCAACTTTATTTAGATAGGGCTTTGTGATTTACATATCTGCATTGGGGTGGAGGGAAGATCTGACATCCTGACTCTCAATGTCCAAATAAAAAAAAACACATCTAAGGGCTGGCAAGGTGAGTCATGGTACTACAAGAGTTGGGGTGCGGGGAGGCTGGAATTTGGCCCAATCAAAGAACAACAGACATGTGGGGACTGCTGGTGCCAAGCCACTATTTCCTCACTGGGAAAGGAATTACCGCAGAATAGGAAATCTCAGTTCATGGCAATACCAAAGAACATGTATTGCTGAGGTTCCTTTGAAGAAGTAGGATCTCATTTGTTCAGGAGTGGATTTGTGGCATCCACAGCACGGTTTGGAAAAGGAGCCTAACAAGTTATGCCTTACAATGAAGGCATCCAAATGCATAAAGGGTATGGAGATCTCTGTCAGGAAGTATATTTCAGTGGTATATATGTGCTAAACTCTTCTTGTTTATCCTCTCCTTCAGGACATAGGAGCTGGTGACGATGTGCAACAAGTGTAACAAGGCAACCTGACCCTATAAGGCCAGGAAGCCTTGGGCCAGCCAGACCTGGTTAATTAGCTGCCTCCCACTTTGAGGTGGTGGAACTGATCGGCTCAGGAATTAGCCTGATGAAAGGGCCTCATAAAAAGAACAGAGAAGACTCAGTGAGAGAACTAGAGGGAACAGGTTGGGCTCCTTTGGAAAGCTCTGAGGGTAGAGTCTGCAGAAAGAGGAAACACCAGTGAGTGGCAGACTGCAAAAGGGACTCCAGGGAAAGCACCCTGGAAGTCTGCGCTCTGTAACAGAGCAGGGAAAGGCATAAATGTAGTCCATAACTGGCTGAGAACTGAGCCCAGAAGGTGGGCTGAAGGGTAGCCCAAAAGGGACAAAAGAATTATGTGTCTGGACATTTGTTTGGATTTTTGTTACCGCAAAAGGGGTTTAATTTGTTTAGTGACTTTGCCTTGTTTAGCCCTGATCAAGACCACCTCTCTAACAGCCTTACTAAACCTTGATACCAAGGTTCTGCTAATCCAGTATCCTCCTGCAAAGTGTGCTGCTCAATAAACAACTCAAATTAGCCTGTGATGTCAATGTACCCACGACACCAAGAACTGTAGTGTCAAATTCTGAGAAGGCTTTCCCATGTCCTCAAGTGGAGTTCAGTGAAGTCCTTCACACTTTCAATACATGCTGGAATGTTCAAGGTGCTTGGAGCACTGCATTAAGACAAAACTGCTCAAGAAGCAAGGTTCCAGAGGTCTAGCCATGCCTAAAAGTGCTCCTTGCTGGTTTCCAGGAGCAACTCTCAAATTCTGCCCACCTCATACTCTGAGTGACTGGAAGAACAGGCAGTTACCAACATGGACCACTTCAGCTTTCAGGCCTAACTCTCATTCAATCCTCCCTTTAAAAAAAAACCAACCTATTGCACTGCTTCAGATGTGGTCCAAAACTCAATAAATCCTCCATCTCTTAATAATAAATTTGCTCTGCCATGACTGAGAAGACAGTCAATTGCCAAGTGCAAGAGTACCGCTCGGGGTGTGAAAATGAAGATGGTCATGCAAATTAATCTTCTTGGATGTCTCAGCCCTCCTAGCCAACTCCCACAAGCCTACCAGTTTACAAACAGTGAGGCTCTTCTGTTGCCTCCTCACAGCTTTTCTATCTGATGTTTCAGGCATGAGAAGGGGACTCTGGTTTATATATCCTCCTCCAGATGTACAACTGCCAATGGCTTAGCTGAGCACCATCGGCCAGCACGCCAGCTGTATAAGGGAGGTGAAAAGCTATTAAAAAGAAACATCAAGAGGACTGAAAGAAAATAAAGAACAGACTTTATTTCAGGTTGGTTTGTTTGAAAGATGTTTTACAACCTTTGGACCAAATTTCTCATGTTATATTAAAAAGGAAAGCAATGTTTTGAAATGGCACAGAAGGAGAATCTCAGAACTTGTAAAATTCAGAAGGGAGGTAATAAGAATACTATAACATATTTTATAGGTAACATAATTGCCAATATTTTGGATAATAAAAACCCTTGAAATTAAGATCTGAATTAGACAAATATAGTCACAGGGCTGTGCTTCAAAAATCTCACTCATGCTTGATTTTCATCTAAAAGTGAAGTCAAGAGTGAATAACCATAAGCCTATGTAACTCTTCTCCAGTTAGAATAACTAATATAAGGGAGTGAAATGAAAAGAGCTGGCAATGCATTTCCCCCCCAGCACATCAAGCAGGTTTTCATAAGGAAGCAGTGGTCATCAATCACTACCTCATTACCAACCTGTCATCTGGGCTTAGGCTAAATGTATTCTGGCTTGCTGCCATACTAAATGTTCAATGAAACATCCTTAAGGCTCTCTACAAGTTCAGCTGAAGTCGCACATGCTATACATCAAAGAGGAACATTAGTGTTATCATAGCTTTATAAATAGTGCCATTCTGGCAATGTACTCCTGTGTTCTAGTGCTATCTACCATTCCCAATATTATACTGGTTAAGTAAACAATCTTGCTGTCTTGTGTTAAGTTTATTTAGTGATAAATGCATGTATAGATAATTAGTCATACTGTTATAGATATACTTCCATCACTGCTGAAGAACAAACGTGAGCAAAAGTAGCATAGTATTTTAAAGCACGACATCATAAAGTTATTCCTGAAATGTTTGTTCATAATGCATGCATATTATAATTTATTACCCAGAATTTATGTTTTTGCTTTGCCAGAAAATCCTGATGATAGTAATGTAACCCCAAATATCAGTCTTTCAAAAATCATATTAATTTAAATATTGGCCTATTGTACAATTGTGGGAATGTAACAGTAGCTGAGACTGTGTCAGCATTTCTGATACAAGGTGAAAAGACTGCAATTACTTGCTCTTGGGCATAGTCCTTACTTTTGTAAGTAATTCCACTGACTTCATTGAGAATACTCACATAAGTGAGGTCACTGAAGTGCATATATGCTTGCAGAATAAAGTCCTACATCTATTTTATTGTCAGATTTTAAAATGTCAGTAAAAATATGTCCTGAGAATAAATCAGTTTGGCCATTGTAAAAATATTCTAATGTGAAAAAGCAGTTCAGGAAGCTTGTTGCACTCTTATAATTTAAAACAACCACAACTTTGATTTAAAATATTCAACTTGGCATGTCATTAGGTCATAACGTTGTATAATTAAAATGTGAAAAGTGGCTCCAACATGTGTTCAGTCACAATTTTTCCAAATTATTTTAAATATACAGCAGACAGACTGAGATGAGTGCTGATCAGTAGGCTCAGCTTGTTCTGCTAAAGACACACCCCTGACAGCAGCTCACTTCCTTAGCCTGTGGGGATGAATACAGCACCAGCTGAAGTCTCCCATGATGGGGGAGTAGGGGAGTGGGGGAAGGAAGAAATTTGATCCTGTCAGACTCCTCCCGATTTCTGTGGAAGAAGAAGGAAAACACACACACCAGAGAAGATCTCCCTGTCTCATGGGGAGGGAGAGAAAAGAATCTTCACAATCTTTGCAAGGATCACAGGATAAGAATCTGATGGCATCAGGATTGTCTCATTCTATGGAAATGATGAGGAAAGGGATTCCTGCCAGGGCATGCCTTTCACATTCCCATAATGAGTTTTGCTGCTGGCTGGTTGAGTCTCACACCTAGAACAAGGTCTGGGTGAAAAAAGGAAATAAAGAAGCATAACTGTAGACTCAATTTGGCCTTTTAACTTTGAATTACCTGTCTTCTGCTAGCCTGCACCACTAACTTCAGACTCCACAATGCCTTTAGGGCACAGTCTACATGGGGGTGGGGAGGCAGTGTATATCTCCAGCAAGAGATCCATGAACCGCTGATCTCAAAGCGGCCACAAGCCCTTGGAGGTCTGCTACCCCACTTTTAAGGAATGTACAGTGCCCACTTTCCTTTGCACCCAGTCAGCACTTCTGGTACTGTGTGACGGCGGCCTCCTCCCTCGTTCTGGAAAAACTAGTACCAGTGATGATACTAACGTCACATAAACTTTGCAGTCAGGGGAACAGAAGGACCACATTGTGCTTATGAGTGCAAGGATGAGACACACTCTTTGTTCCCTCCTATTTCTGCATGCATACAGGGATGGGCACAATCTTGTTCTTAATGATGTTATAATAATACAGAGTTTAAACTCTGTGTAGCTTTAATTTAGATTCTTTATAGTGATCTTAGATGTGATGGCATTGCACAGATTTTTTTTCAAAAAGGTACTAAAACACAGGTGTGCTAAACAATGAATGCCATGTTTGCAAGTCCCATCAGAGACTCACAAAACCAAGATCTTCTTTTCACAGGGCCACAGGACTCAACATTTATATGCCTAACTGTCCCAACCTGATCCTATCTTAGGTACTTGTTACAAAAAGTTAACAAGCCTGAGTTCAGTGGGAAGGTGTAGTCATTAAGAACAATAAAAATAGACATTTAAGGCCCCATCAATTGAATAAAATAGGTCTAGAATTTTTTTTTCTTAAGTGTTTGAAATTGAAACATTTTTGAATTTATGGTAGCATTTATTAAGACCCCAAAATTATTTACTATAAAAGTGTTTTTATGCTTCATTTATTTCATCTACTAAGTGCAACAAGGTGGTTTGTTATTTTTGGTTGTTTTTTTGGTTAAAGAAAAACAAAATTGTTACCTCAACAGTGAGTACTATGTGCAAGCAGGTTGTGATGAACTGTGTCTATCACAGAGATAAAACCAGAGATTACTTTGACTCACAAAAGCCCCATTTAAAATAAATATAACATTCTCTTCTCCCTTTAGGCTCTAAACCTGCCACATGAGCTGACCCTAAATTCCATGGAGCCCCACTGACTTTAATGGGGCTCCTTGCAGACAAAGGGCCCTCCCACGTGCTTCTCTTCTTCTCCTGCACATTGACTCCCAGACTGCAGGTAGAGTATTTGGACTCTGGAGGTCTAGCAAGATCCAAAGCCATTGACCCCTTCCTGCAGAACCATGCCTTCACACCCTTTATATTTAAACCAAAGACCTGTTAGCACATTATTAGACCTGTTAGCTGATGCAGAATCACAAAAGGAAAGAGGTGGACTTGGAGGTATAGAAACCCCAGTCAGTTAGGCCTTTAAAGGTTAAATCTGGAAGCCAGTGCAGATCCTGAATTCAAGAAACACTAAGCACTTTAAATACATGACTTAATTGAATCCAATACCACATTATGAGATAGGCAAAGTATTATTATATTAGTGTTACATACAACTGAGACAGAGAGGTTAAGTGACTTGCCTGAAGTCACAAAGTGAGTAAGTGACAGAGTTAGCAATAAAATCCAAGATTCTCCTAAGCATAAATAATTATAAAAGGAGAGAATAAAATCTATGTAAAAGTTAAGTATTATAATCATTTCTTTCTTTCTTCAGACTGAACTACAATTTTCCTAGCTCTGAGCCTTAACCCCTACATGAGATCGTTTCTGACATAGCAACTGTGGCTATCTTAAGCCTGATATGGCCCCACCTCTGTTCTTCTAATTTGGGAGCAGACCCTCAGACCAACAACTTCTTCTGGGCCACTTTGGCACCATAACAATTCTTGACACTCCACAGTTACTGCTATGTTAAAATCATCCCAGGATACTTAAGGAACTAGCTAAAACAATTTTGGAATGGTTAGCAATTATTTTTGCAAACTCCTGGAGGACAGGTAAGAAAAGCAAACAATACCTATCTTCAAAAAGGGGGAAAAACATAGGACTTGGAGAACAATAGACCAGTCAGTCTAACTTCAATAACCAGAAAGATATTGGAACAAATTATTAAATAATCAATTTGTAAGCAACTAGAGGATAATAGAGATATAAGCAATAGCCAATATGGATTTTTCAAGAACAAATCATGCTAAAACAACTTTCCTTCTTTGACAGGTTTACTAGCCTACTGGATAAAGGAAAGCAGAAGAAGTGATATACGTTGATTTTAGTAATGCTTTTGATAGTCCTATGTGACATTTTCATAAGCAAACTAAGGAAATGTGATCTTGATAAAATTCTTATAAGGTGAGTGCAAAACTGGTTGAAAGACTATACTCCAATAGTAGTTATTACTGATTCGCTGTCAGACTGGGAGGATGCATACAGTTGGGTTCCACAAGGGACTGGTACTTTTAAATATTTTCATTAATGATTTGGATGATGGAGTGGGAGAGTATGCTCATAAAATTTGCAGATGACACCAAACTGGAAGAGTTTGCAAGTAAGACAGAATTATATATCAAAACAACCTTGACAAATTAGAGAATTAGTCTGAAATCAACAAAAACAAGAGCAAAGTTCTACACTTAGGGAGCAAAAAATTAAATACAGAACAACAAATGGGGAATAACTGGCTAGGCAGTAGTAGAGCTGAAAAGAATCTGAGGTTATAGTGAGATCACAATTTAAAAATGAATCAACAGTGTAATACAGCTGTGAAAAAGGCTAATGCCATTTTGGGGTGTATTAATAGGAGCACTGCATGTAAGACACTGGACGTAATTGTCTTGCTCTGCTCAGCAAGGTATTAGCTGGAGTACTGTGTCCAATTCTGGGCACCATACTTTAGGAAAGAGGCGCATAAACTGGAGAGAGTCCAGAGGACAGCAACAAAAATGATAAAAGATAAGAAAACCTGACCTGTCAGGAAATGTCCAGTTTTTTTGACATGTTTAGTTTTGAGTAAAGAAGACTGAGGGGGGAATATGATAACAGTCTTCAAACATACAGTATTTTTTCCAATTTCTAATTACTTGTTTTCTTAAAATAAATTGAGAATAAGCAACTACATTAGTGAAACAGTAGGAGTTAAATTACACAAAAGTCAGGACAACTGGAGTTAAGGTTCCTTTAATCTCTTCTTTTGTACGCATGCACTGCTTTAGGGAACTTCATTAGTTGATCTCCCAACTTATCCACAGTAAAGCCCTGTAAACATCTAAAGAAAAAGGTGCCACATAAATATAAATCAGTATAAAATTAAACTTATAGCTATTAGTATAATCTTCCTGGTGGAGCAGGTATATCACTTGCATTATATCATAATGTATTATTTGTCAGGAAATAAGGTAGTGTACACACATCACAATAATGGGCCTGATTCTCACTTCTTACTCACGTCAATTTAATACCACCATAAATCTATTGGCTTGAGTGAACCTCTGATTTATATGAGTTTTAGAGGAGACTCAGGCCCCATCTGTCATATATCATATGGCAGGCACAGTGTGCTGTAAGATAGGATTCCACAGCAACCTTTACTCTAAATCTGAATTTTCCTGATTTCAACCTTAACATTGCATCAGTGCAGTTTCTCCCTTTTGATATATTCTAAAAAGACAATACTTCTGTCCATATGTGTAATTTCAATAGTTGTATATAACGCAAAATATGAACATTTAAGAGAAGTTACACCACATTAAGTTTAACCCTCATTTCTGTCTTGGATGATAGATGCAAGAATTCCAACTGAGTTGATTTTATGAACCAGTTAAATGATTTGTATTCAGAACAACATTAAAAATCCCCATGACAAAGTGTACTTGAGCAAAAATATTCTGCTTGTGACACATCCTTTACAAGTAATGTGTTTTCATTTTTCACATGTTGCATCTCATTTATTTTATTCAGGCACACATAGTTAAATCCGCAAGATATGGCAAGCTTCCAATACCTGTGAAATAATAAATCATTTCTTACAGATGTTTTCACCCGCTGCAAGGCTGATGCTCATTAATCAAACATTATCAGTTTCTATAAGTGCCCGGTGCTAAACAGGAAAGGCACTTCATTTTGAGTTTTGACTTTTATTCACTGGTTAGTCCCTGACCCTTACTACTACTAGATGCTTGTTAGAAATATGGAAACCCCTACTGTGCAGGAGATTTTACTACAAGGAATTCTAAAGTGTGTTATAGAATTTTTCTCCTGGATTTAAAAGGAACAAAATCAGACTAGTCTTCTAAAATGCAATAAGATTCATTTCAAATCTTTCTTCTCCGTCATGTAAGTAATATATAAACATGTAAGCAAAAATATATTCTGTCACATTTGAAATGCTGTAGTAATTCTATATTAGACACTATGGAAGATCTCTCTTTTTCCATTTTAAATTATTAAAACTTCATTTCTGAAAAGAGTAACCTATACCCTTATGAACATAATCCTTTCAGAACACAAAGAACATGGAACAATGGAAGCAAGAAGATATCAGATTTATTATCATCATCGTTTGCAAGCAGTTAGAAATGTATAGATTATTGTTCCCTTAAAATCCCATTTAGCTTGAATTTCCTGTTAATTTGTTATTTTGACCTTAGCACATAATTTTGCAAATTTTGGGCTAAAAGTTAAGTATGGGTGGGCAGCATAAAGTGGACGAGGTGAAGGATGGAGGATCATACAACAGCAGGAAATAGGTTGAATCCCTTAATAATAATAATACCACCACTTAGCTTTTCTACAGTGCTTTATCAATAGATGGTAAGTATTACTATTCCCATTTTACAGATGGGGAAACTGAGGCAAAGAGAAGTGAAATGACTTGCTCAAAGTCACACAGCAGGCCAGTGGCAGCAATCAGGCTAGAACCCAGGTCTCTCAAGTGCCAGGCTACTGCTTTGTCCACTAGGAGATTTTTTTTTTAAAAACAAGTGAAGAATTTTTTTAAACTAAGTAATCTGATTTCTGAACTACAAAGCAACACACTTCTTTCTTTAATTCTTTTTTTAAATAAGAGTTTGGTTTGCATATTCCCTAGTTTTTGTAATGAGCACCAAAAGTTTTAAATGAGGCTGGTATTTATGTTCCACAGGAGGAGACTTCTGTTCCTACAGATCTTATGAGGCCAATCAAATAGGGCTTCATTCCTGCAGACTGTAGAAAGTATCCAGAAGTGGTTGGGATAGGGGCAGTTTCTACTTCTCAGTAGGATAAAGGACAAAGTCAATGCCTGGAGAGACTTTTATTTACATTGAAGACTAAGAGTCCAATTCTTCACTGGATCTGGGCAGACTCCTGCAGCACGTGGAGTTACCTATTAGGTAAATTTTCAGAACACCATGGCTGAAACCTTGGATCTAACTGGATTCCATGACTTCAGTGGAGCCATGATTTCATCTGATAAATATTATACAAAACGTTTTAAAGTTAGACATCCCAGAAAAAATCTACTTCCAGAAAAATCATCCCAAATTCCATATGCCAAATCTCCTTGTTTTTTTTTTTTGGGTTTTTTTTTTTTTTTTTTAAAGAGGTAGAGGCTTTTAAAAATCAGATTTATTATGTGAAGCCAGCTTCATCCTCAACTAAAGAACGACCCCTACTTTAATACAATGCATCCAAACAGGTGCTTTTCTGAACACCTCTTAATGCATACATTAAATCCTACATTTGACTGTCTCATAGTCCCTGGCACAGAAAGGTTGCCAGTTAAGGTTCCAGTCTTCCATACATATGCAAAACTCCCACTGCCATCAATAGGTGAGAACTCATGGCCTAGGGGGAATAAGGTTAAGGCGGCTTTCAGATACCTTTGTGCCCTCATGATTTTTAGCTGCGCCAGGAGTTGGAGTAGTGCTGTGTTTAATTTTGACATAACTACCTCCCTCCTACTCTAGCACACCACCCCCATGCCTTAGGCGCTGGGCTGTAGAAGGGGATCCTCCGAAGTAGGCATGTGGGCATCTTCCTTAATTTCTTCACAAAGGGGAATTCTATGCTCCCTTTTACAGCCCCACCGCTCAGCAAAAAAGGGTATGTGGAGGAGAATCTCACCCAATGGGGGTATTACATGATTACAGAATTGACCCCTAATTTGATATGTTGAAACACTTAGAAAGAAAACTAATCCAGAACATGCTCTCACAATGCACTGTAGCAGGGATGTGCCTTAAAAATGTCTTGCCAGCTCATCCAGTACAAAATTTATCAATTTTCCCCTTAGTAACTATGCTAAAACTATGCTTAAAACACATCACACTGATAAGCCTCAAACACAATGAAACGTGTATACAATAGCTGTTTTGGCCCTAGTGGACAAGAAATGTGGAAACCTTTTGCAAGAATCTCTATGTTTTGCTTTCTCAAAGCTCTTTTCCTTGGTGTTTTGGAGATTCAGATAGTCTTCTCTCAGAGCTTTCGCTTTTGTTTTTCTTCACCAAAAATGGTATTTGCTCTTGGCCATGACCACAATGTAAATCGTCTGCTTCTTAATAAAGGTACAGAATAGTCAGACTTGAGTCACTTATACATTCAAATAATGGATGGGACTGAGGCATGTTTTTCAAGTGCTAAATGCTACACTAATGATAAAATTGTGATTTTTATGTATTTATTTTACACAGTATAGGCTCTTCCCCCACAAAAATTCCAATTTACTGGAGAAAAGAGATATACGTTTTGAATTATTGAGACATGATCTTTGACAATGGCTAAAGATGTCCTTTCAAAAATAATGAAAAGATACTGAAATTCCACTAGTCACCAAACTATTAGAATCTATTTTAAAATACACAACATATGTAAATAAACCACCATCTGTCGTCATTATATTCACAACTACAATAAATTATTTCTAACAAAGAAACTACAAATCTACATTAATAATCAATTATACTGTTGTTCTTACATGATTGAGACATGAGTGAGCAAAAACGCAACTTTTTTTACTACACTGGAAAAAAATCAGACATTTACTATCTAAGTTACTTAGAAAGTAGGTGGTTTGTTGTAACTAATAAGCTTCAGCACAATTATAAAAGCAACATTAAAGACTAATTTACTGAATCTTGTTGACCCTTTCATTCTTATCACTGAATTTTTTTCTGTGAAACTCTAATCACCAAAGACCATTAATTAGATGGAACTTTGAACAACTACCATGCTGAACTGCTGATACCTATATGCACTTTCTATAATGGTCCATGTTTAAGTTGCTACATTTCTAGCACAAATCTATTGTATAAAAATAATTCTACGTAAAGAAATAAGGACTATGTGATATCATATTTTAAAAATTTGAACAGTGAAAATGGACTTCTTATTTATCATCTGGACTTTATGTGTTTGCAGAAGAGAAAAGAACAAACAAAAGCCAAAAATTTTCCTGTAAAAGAAAAAATGGCAAAGGACAAAAAACTTGGAAACGATTTGTTACAGAAGCATGTAATTTGTTAATGATTATTTGAACACTGATTATTTAGTATACTTATTTTTGTCTACCAATTTTCTTCAGTGTTTTTAAAAATAAAATTTAGAATACATTTTTTTAATTTTAGTTTTAACGCCATGAAAATACTAACAGCATGACTAGATTCAGAAACAATGTAAACACCACTGTATACAATGACTGATAGTTACTAAACATCAGCCAAGACATCCCAGCCATCACTTGGAACACCCCTGCAATTCCAGGAATGGGCCACTGCTCAGCCCAAGTCCATTGTGCTAAATTATGGAATGGGTTAGTAATGTGGTAAAATGTGCATGGAGGATCACCAAAACCATTTTATTTCTGAGGAATGCCAAACTTGGTCCAAAGCCTATAGATTAATACAGCAAACCACTGCACTGCCCATGCCCATAGAAATATTTGTATGTGCACATTAAAGGATTTCTCCTAAAGGATTTACCATGCAGTATTTTCCCTTTATGCATATTTTTAAAAATTGATATACTGCAGTTTGATTAATACATGTATTTTACAAGATGCCAATTACCTTCCTAGTTTAAAAAAAAAATACACCAAAAAACCCAATCTTGGCAGAAAAAGTTAGTCACTCATACTAAAATGTGAAGAAAGACTTTAAAACAAGATCTAACATGACAAAGTGACAACTGACTCAGAGGCTTGAATAATTTCTATTAAATCAAAGTGCCAACTATAGCAGCAAAAATATTTACATAGCTTAATAGGAACATTTACCATATTGTTTTAGTACTTGAATGTTTCTTTGCACATATTTGTTGCCAGTCTCATTAAAACTACAATAGACTGTTGACACACTGTGCCCTGGCTACATTGGCATGTACTCCCCATAGCCTTTAGTGCTGTTCTTTTAAAAAGACTGTTACACTGTATCAACACTGAAAAAGTATTGGATAGGAAAACTAGAAATACTAATGGACTTGAAAAGCCTTGTAATTGATTTGTGCCTGAACCAGGCAGCAGGGATTTCCTATGGCATAGGAAACTTGCCGTAGACAGTGGAAGGCATAAGTCAGTGCATGTTGTGCTCTGGCCATCCCAGGCTACTGTAACAGCCAGAGGCTCCTCCAAGTTACATAAAGGGCCAAAACTGTCCATCCCCTCCCAGCATGGCCAGGGATCAGGAGTTTCTGCAAAGCAACTTATGAGAAGGGGCCAGATGGAGCAGAAAATTTAGCAAGAAAACTCATCAAAGTTCACGTAAGAAGCTTCTTTTTGAGAGAGGAGGTTGGGAGCCCATGAAGTTCACTAGGATGAAGTCTCACAACCTCACAGACTGTAGAGTTTGCAGGGAAGCAGCCATCCTGCAGGGACAGCTGGGGCTCCACATGGTTCTGTCCCTTACTCTAGCCCTGGCTACACTGGCCATCGGGAGCTCTTGCTGCTTCACATGACATAAAGCAAGGGGAAAAGACAGCCAAAATAGCTTTCCTATACCGATTCCTAAAAGTCCTTGCACAACTACAAAAAATTCACCTCACAAATCTGAGTTTTATCTAACCTGTCAATTCAGCCCAAGAAGTGGCTACTCCCTTACTGAGTACGGAGCGAAAGGAATCTGAAGTCTGAATGATTACATGTATAAAGACACAAATTTATACAGGAAGACTTTGTGGAACTTTATTCATTAACATGAAAAAGACCTGCCATTTTCTCACCAATAATTGGCATTAAATGTCAAGTGAGATTTTGGTACATTTCCCATTTCTGTACAGTCTCAAAAAAATCCAACAAATCTAGTTTTCTGAGTAGCCTCGGGGGTAAAACAAAATGAAGGGGAGAAGAGAATAGGCATTTCTGGACCCATTGTTTAAATTTTGTATTGTGTCAGCCCTCATATGCTATAAGGTTGCACACATTTCAAAAAGTATGTGGATGCATTAAACATATACTGGGCAAAATGCAGCACTGCTATAAAAAAGCAAAAAACTCAGTGCAAATCAATGGAATTGCACCAATTTGTATCAGGATTGTATTTTACCCACTTTATGGATATTTATTAATTCAGATCCTTAACAGGGAAATTAAAAATTGACAGTATAACTAATGCCCAATTTATTTAAAAAAGAAACCTGGTATGTAGCTGTATGACCCATAGGGAATTAACATTTGAAAGCATCATGCAACTAAATTAGGGTGGCCACCCATCCCGAATTGGGCGGGACAGTCTCGAAATGCAGAGTTCAAATCCTGGTCCCATGCTGAAAGACTTCAGGACAACACTTGTCCTGGATTCCCTGCAGCACCACTCCGTGCCTGCCCGAGGCTCAGGACCCTACTCCTTCTCTCCCTCCACCTGCCTTGGGTAGCGTGCCACGGGGGGAGTGGGGACACAGACCAGGGGCTGCTCTCAGGCACCCCAGCCCCCCACCTAGTCCAGGGCAGGTGGAGCATTGGGAGCTCCCCACAGCAACCCGGGCACCATGGGTGGCTCTTACCACAGCCTGGCTCCGGCTTTTGGCCTAGCCAGGGGGCAGGGCCTCAGGGAAGAGGAGGAGCAAGGGTAGAACCATGGAGGGGGCAGGGCTCCTGCATGTGTCTTGCTTTTGCCTTTTGAAAAGCTGGTCACCCTAAACCAAACAGAGTCATGTTTTCTCTGTATGACAGTCAGATGATCACAGCTAAATTCAAATGTTCCTTCTTAGCTAAATATTGGACACAAAGCAAACTTCTCCAGGTGCACATCAGAGCTTTAAAGAAGTCAGACACACAATGACCTTACATCTAACACTTCCACCTTAGTCAATCTTTATCTCTTCTTTATACAATTTTTCAAGTATAAAAATATTTTAACAATTTCTTGACTGAATTCTAAAAAATGTGGTTAAAATGTATTAAGTAAAATGAATCGTCTAATGTTGTTGTAACTGTGTTGCTCCCAGTTACAGTAGGTGAGGTAATATCTTTTATTGGACCAACTTCTGTCACCCATCTTGTCTCTAAGAATTTTCTAAGGTATTCATACATTTAACTGCTTCAAACCATATGAGCCAAATGTAAACGTAAAATTGATTTTCACATTGCATTTAGATGTGCATGTTCTTTCAGAAAGCAGGTCAGCACCTTAGAAATAGATAAGAGAGAGTTTTGTGAAACATCTGAAATAGAGATTGTTACGCTAAATAGTTTCGTGGTAGGACAGATACGTAAATAAGAGCATGAAAATCTGTGTAATTTGCAAGTGAATAGGTTAAGGATGCCCAAGGGCAGATTTTTAGTATTTTCTGGAAGTGTCCTAAAATTATTAATAATAAATAAGCGATTTTGTGCATCTGAGCCCAAAAAGCTTCCCCTGCTAGCATTTCTGATATGTATTAAGAAGGCTCCACTAATATCAAGAGGAGCAGTGTAGAATCAGAAGAGCAGATGCCACTAGCAGAAAAAAGATTCCTTGAAAATAAGAATTCCTTTTTTTTTTTTTTTGATGAAAAGAGACAAAAATTGCTGTTCTCTACAAATAAACTCATGTTGCATTGAAAAAGAAGTGCACAGATCTCCTTTTCTAATACAATTCCTTTGTTTTGAGGAGACTTTTAAAAATGTTTTGATTCGAATATTGTACAAGGACAGAATATCAACTATGTCGAGGGTGTACAGTTTATTGTATTAGAACTGATTTATGGTCAGTTTTGTTTACAGAGGCGCAGTCACAATATTGTAATGCCCCTCACATCACAATAGTGAAAATAAAAATTAACTCCATGTGGAAGGAATTTGGAAATAGAATATGACTTAGATTGCACTAGGGAGAAATTCTACTCACTTCCACAGGGCCCACACTCAGGTTCAATGTATTCCTTGAGCTCAGTGGTGCACATAGGCTTATCTGAGGCTCTGCACTGGGGCCGGAAAAGGGTCCTTTTAGGTTAAGTGTACAGTCTTGTGTGTGGGAATTCCTCTGTTAATGCATAATGCAAATGCAACTCCTTTTTGACACAGCCCATGATGGAGAGATTACTTTAATTTAAATAGTATTTAATAGATAAATCACTCCACTTCCACGTGGATTTTATGGGAATATCAATGGTCACTTTGTTCTAGCTGCTCTCTGATAACAATGAAGTTGTATATTTCCATTCACATCCAGGTTATGTCTAAATCCTGCCATTGCTTCCTTCACAACATTCCTCTTTGTTCAGAGAGCTAAAACTCTCATCTGTGCCCTCATGTCCAAGTCTTGATTATTTCAGCCTCATCATCTTTGGCCTTCGTGCAGCCCTCCTAACCCCCACAACTAAAACAATCTTCCTGGATTTTAATCTCTCATTGGCTCCTCATTCTGCATCTGGTAACACAAACTCCAAGCCTGATTCGCCATGGCTCTGCACCTTGTGTTGTCATTTACACCACTCTATAGTGGGGAAAACAGCCTTTCCTGGTCCCCCTTTCCATGCTGTGCATATTTCAACCCTCTTTTCTTGTCTGATCTTGTCTCCTAGTCAATTGCCCTATGCCCCTTCTGCTGCACCATGATGCTAGCCTTAATACCCAATTGATCTGTTTCTCCCACAGATCTCTCTTTTTTCATGTCACTTTCTATATGAAGAGCTGAGCTGGCCCATGAGATCGCTATCATCTTCATTAAAATCCTTCCAAAAACTCCTTTCTTCTGTGAAGCCTATAGCAAGTGACTTATGATATTGTTTATCTACAGCTGTCATCAAAACTAACCAGAACCAGCAAGCTGGACAAGTTTTATCTTGACTAACCAGGTGATCATAGCCCTATTAGCTTCACTTGTCCTGGCATCACCCCATCCCTATAATTTTTTTCTCCCTCACTCACTGTGCCATATCTGAAATTTAGACTTAGTTCTGGGGCGGGAGGGGCAGGGGGGGCGGCATACTTTTTGGTGCTATAAAACAACAACACAAAATAAAGATATAGAATCAAGAACAAACATGGGAAACATTTCTTTAGCCAGCAGAGTATAATGGCTTAATCCTGCAAGGGGCACAGCATTTTTGTCCTCGAATCCAGCAAAGCACCTAAGAGAACAGAGCCCTAAGTGATGATGCACTGAGATGCCAAGTAGCAGCATCTGCCATTTTTTTTAAGACAGCCACCAATGGGAAAGGCCTGGAAACAATTTCAAATGAAACTGGCTCCAGTACTGTTCTCTTTGAAGGTGACAAGTTTAGTAGCAAGTGAAGGGGAAAGGGACAAATTCCAAAGAGCAAAGGAAAAGTTAAAAATAGAATGAAGTGAGAAAGGAAAACAATTTTACATGCTATTTTTTCCCCTCCATAAATCTGTGTGCTGGCCATGGGCCTGTGCACCTCATATGTGGATATTATGTCCTCCAAATTTAGTTTATGAATCAGGAGCAAGATGCACAATTTCTTTCTGTAGCACAAGCAAAATGAACATCTGTTCACTTTTTGCCACGTAAGTTTGTATTTGTGTGGGTGGGTGTGAACAGAGCTCTTGATGTGTAATATTCTTCCCATCTGCACACCAGGTGGCACTGCATAGTTAATCAGAAGATAATAACAGGCATGAGGAGATTACTTACTTTTTGGGGATAAGATAGTAAATCAATCTCACAACTTTTAAAAAATGAGGTGCATCAGTGCTTGGATTTTTAATTTCTTTTTGGTGTGTAATTTTGTTCGATCAATGAGATTATTTGATGACACCATTGTTGTAATGCTATGTTAATTAACAATGAATGACTGCAATTACTGCAGAGGTTCTGTACATGAGGTATTTGATTTATTCCCTTTGATATACTGATTTAACCCTTGTGGGTAGGACATACTATACAGTATAAAGGGCTCTCTCTCGGATTTATTTTGTATGCTCATGTAAAACATTAACTAATTTTGCATTAAATGATATAGCCTCTGGGGAATCTAGAATGGTATAACAGATGCTATAGCAATCCAATATCACAGTATAGAGGAAGAGATAGTGCTCTTTTACAAATCAAATATTAAGTGTTTCTAAGTGCAATTCAATATCATACTGCGTGTAAAACTAACAAAACTCATATGAAATTAGAGATGGAAAACACCCTGTTACATAAAGAATTATCCACCCTCATGCAACTACAGGAGTGATTGCTTGCTACTGTATATTTTATAATGTTTTCTCCAGTCAAATTGTAAAAGACTCAAGCAATGGAATGCCAATTATCTGCTGACCATGGGTCTCCATGATACTTATACATGGCAGCTACTGATTTAAGATTTTTCTTGTAAGGGCCAAATTAATTTGTAAACTGGATCACACAAATTCTGCTTGTGCATCTCTTTGCATAAGCAGAACCTGCCCTATGCAGGTAACTGAGTCTTACTATCTGGTTTTGATGGGTAAATAACAGCATAATATCATGCATAAATTCAGAGGCTCATTGGCAAACTTAAAATCTAAACCCAAAAGTTCAACTGAGAGATTTAATTCATCTTGGTTAGGTTTTTAAAACAATAGAGGAAATGTGACAAGTTAAACCCATGGCTAGCAGACAGTTTGAGTTTCAAAATTGCATTTGTATGCGTTCACTGCTAGCCATGTGTTTCTAATGGCTTAATTGCCATTTTTAAACACTTATTAAACTACAATGCCAAAAGCTTTAGAAATCAAGCATTTAGCTACATGGAAGTGAAAAGCAACAACCACTGAGGGTGAGTAAGCACAATGGAAACCTGCCATATTGATTTAAATTGCTCCTCCCTCCCTTTCCCCTGCTGCTACATTCCTGTCCTGTGCAGAAACTGTCAATTGTACCAATTTCTATGGCCATTTTTTGTTATGCACAAATGGGAACTCTGATGTGACCCCAAAATAAACTTTTATTACTGAATTGAGGCATGGCGTGAATTCAGCTATCCAAGGGCAGAGAGCCATAATTCACTATCAATTTGCCCTTCTGAATTATACCTTTCAGTAAAACACATAAGGTGATGTGTCCCTCCAGACTCTGCTAAGCAGAGATCGCTGTGCAAAGAAAACTGAAAGTGGGCTTCCAGGGCCACATAAGAGGCAGAGACAAAGCAAGCAACTCACTGAATCCTCCAGAAACAACAAGACCATAGTGTTAAGCTAAAACTCAGTCCAGATAATGTGATAATGGTAGGTTGAAGGAAGTAACTGTAATACGTGGGAAGGCTAATATCTCCTTTGATTGATAGTGTGTGCCTGCCATTTGTTACCTGGGCATGCAATCTGGGGGTTGTGTTGGATCCCCATCCACTGTTGGATGATCACATTGCAGTGTCCAAGACTGCTTTTTGCCTGCTTGCTTTCTCTTGGCTACAGACCATGCTATGGTAATGTATGCCTTTCGCACCTCATGCTTCCTATGAATTATTACACCACCCTCTATGTGGGCTATATCTTATCTTGAAAATTAAGCAGGTGCAGAATGCAGCAGCTCGTACATTAAGTGATAAATCTTGGAGGCAGCATATATTATCAATGCTCCATGACACATACTGGCTGTCAATTAGTTTCTGGGTACAGTTTATGGTGTTTGTTTTACCCTATAAACATCTAAATGCTATCGGATCTGCCGACTTGTGAGACTACCTCTTCTTATGGCAGTGTGTCACAGCTGTGATCAACAGAGGACTTCAGGCTTGATTCTTTCCATTATAAAAGGAAAGGAGCTGCTGATAAACCATTTTCTGTAAGTGTTCCTTTCCGACAACCTGAAATTGCTCAAATTTGCTGCCAGGAAACACTGCAAGGCTTGTCTGTTTGAGTGGCGATTGGTGGAGGGCTGAAACAGAGGATGACAAGATTTTTTTGATTGAAAAACATGGTGTGGGTTTTAATGTGTACTGGTCATATGACTAATGGTCAGCTGATAGGTGACAGGGTTCAGAGGAAGAACTGCTTCCTGCTCTGGTCAAAAACTACTTTGTAGCTCCAAAGTTCTTTTGCTTTTAAACGTATGCAAAGAATGCCCAGAGCTTTTGGATGGGTTCCCTTTTGCATGGAGTTAGCACAAGACCCAATTTTAAAGTTATTAAATAAATAAATGGAGAAGTTGTGATCTCTGCCCCCATATAGAAGCCTCACCAAATGCTTGCTAATATTAATCATACAACCTTAAATACACCTTGTACAATGCCCACTTTCCACATGTGCACTCCCCTCCTCACCCAGATCCATTTCAGCCTCTATTCCATGACACAGTCCTCTTCCTGATGCAAAATTCCAGCCATGTGATGTTCAGGGTTATCCAGGCAATGTCAGCTTCCACCTGCCTCGGAGACATTTGTCCCCACGTGGATGTATACTTGCCCCATAAATCATCTGGATGCTTTTTCATTCCTACATCTATGTGATAACCACACCTCTAAGTTCTTCCTCACTCCCAAAAGACGTCCCTTCAAAGGTCCTACTGCTCTGTGAAAAACCTAGCCTCCTGTACTGCTTCATCCCACCAAGGCATCCATCTTCTTTCAACCATCCATGCCCTTTTACTTCCATTCCTATAGTAGAGAAAATTGAGAATAGCCTGGAATTATTCTACTAAATAACTGGTCTTTTCAGTTGCTTAAAAAAACCTGTATTTGATGCAAATAACTTTTCTTTACAAATTTTGCTTCCAACATTCAAGTTAATGGTCCAACCATGAGCTTGTGGGTTTTCCCCTCTAATAAAAGCTTATTTAATAGACTAAGAAGACCAACAGAAAAAAAAACAATGCTCAGAATCAACTAGTATAAAGATCTTTAGTGGTGAGCATAACGAATGCTCTTTTGTGCTATTATACAGCAGATCTAGACACACTGTGGGCTCAGTACTCATTTGCCCACCCATCTTCCTCCATGCATGCTCAGGATTTAAGTGGACTATGGACACTAGTGTTCACTGAGCACAAAAAAGAAGGTGCTGGCTAGAGCTTCAGGCAGCACTCCACAAGGGGGCATGACAAGTTGGCTTGGGGGCATAGTCAAAGACTCATTCCTTCGTGCATGTCTGCCAGCCTCTGGCAGCAAGAGTTGGTGGGCACTCAAAGTCCCTTTCACCAGCCCATGTATGGAGTGTTATACACTCTGTTCCCCTTCTGTTTCTTAATGCATTCTGCTTACATGCAGCCTAGGCAAGTGCACAGTACCTCTGCTTGTCTACTAGAATGCTGCATCTGCTCATTTACCCTGCACTTCCCACAGAAGTAAAACCACTATTTGGTCCCATGTATGTATTTCTGAGACATAAAGTGTCTATATTTACAATAAATTTAAATGTCCTTATTTATAAAATGCTGTATGCCAGGATAACTTTAGAGAGTGTAAGCAAGGAAACTCTCTGTCTTGCGACAGAGATCCAGCCTTTCTACAGGTAAAATACACAGTAATGACAATGAAGTTTTCAAATGTTTGAATAATTCTATGTTGTAATAGCTAACAATGCTGATAGTTTGTCCTAGCTATTAGATGTTGAGAAAACAAATGCTCATTTATGCATTTCCCTCCTAACTTCTGGGATTTTAAAAAGCAAAGAGTTAGCAGAGGGAGAGTCAGATTGATGAAAACAAGAAAGAAGATAACCTGGCACGCTGCCCTGTGTACAATTATACAGAAATATGACCTCATGGAAATTCCTACGCATGGAAGGTCTCTAACAATGAGAGGATTTAGGATTATATAAATCACAATGGTCGGTAGTATAATCACATGAGAGAATGAACCTGCAAAGCTTATTACACTGAATACCCAGATGGTAAACAACAATTGTCGCTGTACTAAGAATTACATCTCTGTAATCAATAATAGGAAGGAACAGTTGGACAACTTGTTTCCTATTATGTTCACTTAGGCAACGTTTAGATCAATAAAGAGCATTAAGCCTCACACCAACTGTAGACAGTATATGTTCAACATGCCTATCATATGTTAGTGATGGGCCCTCCTGTACTCCAAAATACTTTTAGCATATCAGATAATCTAATCTAATCTAATATATTAAATAGATGTAATGGCTGAAACATCAGATGGGTATTTTTATAATGGAAGTGTTGATGAAATTATTATTTTAGTTTAAGTAGAATTTAAAGCCAACTTATTTTGTAAAAGCCAACCTCCACCATAATTAAAGTTTGGCTCTGGTCTAGCTGAAGGATAGTAGATTCTTCTTATAGGGAAAGAAAAAGTAATAAAGCACATCATCATTGGTTTACCTATTCACTAGCTAATTATCTGGGTATAGTAAACTGTTCACAAAAATTCAAAGTTGTGCTTGCATATGCCTCAGGCCAGAATGGCAATTATTGCTAGTAACCGTCAATACATTCACTTTTGAAACTTTTCACTGAACAATAAATAAAGCTGATCAAACTAAGTTTCCAAAGGTCTTGTTGAACTATTATGTGAATGTTTAAGTTTATATTTAAACAAGTTAAAATACCCCCCTCCAAATTAAACTAAGAAAATACCCACTGCAATGGTACACCGACTCTCTTTCCAACTTTCAAAATGAAAGAATAAAGGTAATTGCAAAGCTTCTCCTCCATCAGTAAGGAAAACGGAAACAGTGGAAAGCATTGCTTTCAGTTATTTAACTTTGTAGTTCAAAAGTCACCTCATGGGAAGCAAATGAACTCTCTTGGTAAGCTCTAATGAAGTATATCCATCTATTTTTCAAAAAAGTACACAACATCAAACTGAGAAAATCTGTAAGTTGTTTTGTTCCTAGTTTTATTATTTATTACATACATATGTAATACAGCTGTACACAGTGTTCAGATAAGTCATTTGTATATATTGGAGAAGAATTTCAGTACTTTCAAAGTTCATGAAAGATGTTGGAAATTGGTGTCTGTTAGCAACTGATATAGTACGAGCTGTAGCAGTGCAAGCTTCTTGATTCTACTATACCAATGTCTTTCAACCCTGATCTACACAGAGCCCCTCTAAGGTACAATAGGTTAGGTCTGTCCATAACACTGTTTAATCTTTGGTCTCTGTTTAGACTTCCAGACACAGTGCCATTTAGTGCCAATTGTTACGGAGTTTTTTATTATATGCTCACCTGTCCACTGTGAACCAGACCAAATTATTTCACATTAACCACTGAATTGCCATCAGGCAGCAACAGCTTGCAGTAACTATCAGGAAGAGACAGACTCAAACCAGTCAAATAGAGGAGAGAATTTTTTTCTTACCACATCATTTACACTGAAAATGTTTAAACTTGTCTTACTAAGATACTGAAATACAGCCCATTTATTGGCAGATAATCATTCACATTTTCAGCAAAACAAAATATAGGGCATGGGGCATTCCTACCTATTCCAATAAAGACTGCTTTGTAGCCATCTTCTTTCAAGGTGTTAAGTGTCATTCCATCTATTCCAAGGCCTTTACCACAAACTATCTAAAAGAAAACATTATAAAGATGTATTAAGTAATTTGAAATTGATAATTAAAAATTGGTGTAATTTCTATCCTCTTACTGCGATCTGAAAAAGTTTCATAATGATCAATTAATAAAAAAATATTTTTTCAAGCTAGATTTACAGGGTCAGATCCTCAGGTCTGGTCAATCTAATCTTAGTGCATGACCAGTTGGGTAGGGGGCAAAAAATGTCTAAAAGTCACCTTTGTATTCCCCTGGTAGTCGGGGGTAGCCAGAGGTAATTTTGGTTCCTGGCATCACAGCAGCCAGCAACAAGCAAGCAAGCAAAAAAAAGAAAAAAACACCTGTGCATGGAACACAACAGCACAGCAAAGCAGCAGTTTTAAATGGCTGTATTTGATACGGGTTTGGTAATGAAATATCCCTGTATGAAGGATTTAAGAAACCTAATCTGGGAGCAAGGCACCAGTCTAGGGAATGTGCAGCAAGTGGAACAGTCATCCCAGCACATTAATCAGGAAAAAGTCTTGGGGTTACTGTGAAAATATCACTGATGCTACTAGTCTATTGCATATAGGTAAAGAAAAAGGTACTAGATAGGATTAACAGCATGTCAGAATATCAACAAATAATGTGATTCTGTACAGCATAAAGCATTTGTTCAACCCCTATCTATACTACATGTCACTGTACCAAAAGAAGGGTAATATAGCTTCACTAAGGGTGCAGCAAAGGGCAGACAGCTCAGATTCTGCAATTGGGCATTTTACATTAAGAAGCCTCACTTAGGATGACCAGATAGCAAGTGTGAAAAATCGGGACAGAGGTTGCAGGGTAATAGGCACCTAGATAAGAAGTAGCCCGAAATATCAGGACTGTCCCTATAAAATTGGGACATCTGGTCACTTTAGCCCCACTCAAGTCAATGGTGCTCTTTGTGGGTATAAGGGCCCACCTATGCAGATTCAACTACAGGATTGGGACTAGGATTGACGAATCTTTATTCTTTGGAAAAGTTAAAGGGTTGGTCCTGCTTTGAGCAGGGGGTTGGATTAGATGACTGCCTGAGGTCCCTTCTAGCCCTAATCTTCTATGATTCTATGACTGTACTTATTATCAAGGGAAAACATAAGAATTCAAAGGAACATAATAGAGATTTTCAAAATTATGAATACGATTAATAATTTGAGTTTGTAATTGCATTTATTTAATCATATTTCTCCTATATGATCAGCGGTGCTCTGAGCCATGCCTGGGCACTCTTTTTATTGGCTGGAACGAATCAAAATATGTAAAAAGTAGGAATAAATGCAGATGAATATATTTCACTGGTAGCAGGTTCACAAAGAGTAATAAATAAAATCAACCAGCATTTACAAAGCACTGCTCATTGTTAGATCTCAAGGAACTTTACAAAAGACAAGTTATCATATTCCCCATTTTCCAGATGAGGAAACTAAGGCACAGACTGGGGAAGTCATTTGTTCAAGGTCACACATCCAGTCTTCCGAAAAACCATTATTAGCAACCAAGCCTCCTTACTCCTACTCCTCTGCTCTGTACATGACTATGCTACCTGAGGAGCATGATCTAAAACTTATCTTAATAAAACAAAACAATTACTGCAGAAAGGGTGGAGGAAAAGAGGATAAATGGGTTAAAGAGAATCCTAGGCTTGCTTCCAGAGAAGAGAATGGTTTGAGGGATTGATTTGTTACACTGGTATAGGTCTATTGAAATCAGCAGAATTATTTTGGATGTATACCAGCAGAAGTAAGGGCAAAATTTGGCTCTTTTGGAATTAAAAAAAAATAAAATCCTAGAGTGTTCAGGTCTCCATCCTAAATGGCACAACAGAGCTTATGCAGCCTTCATTCCTAGAACCTCCTAGAGGGACTGCATCTCCATGCATGCTGTGGATGATGACTTGTGTGGCAGAGCTCACAAGGAAATGCATACAATTCCTGTCAAAGGTGGGGATGTCAGAGTAGCATCCAGAGGATCTACACAGAGCATGAATACATAAAGGAAAACCAGATCTAAAAGGAGAGCAGCAGGTTCAATAGAACATCTGCCCTAGACCTTACTTCCTTTTGGTGGTTAGTATTTCTTATTCCAGCTCCCTCTAACTTTCAGTGTTTCTTTCAGAACAACCCATAATTTTAGATTGTTGTGCATTGTACTATATTCCCTATTCTCACGTTTTTGCTCCACTTTTCATGCCCTTCAGTGCAACAAAACTTACTAGAGACTCTAGCCATTAGATTCAATGTATGTCTATTATATTGCCTTCATTTAAGATTTAAGTATTTCCATGTGGCCCTTTCAGATTAAAACAGTCAGTTTGGTCCTCCAGATTGAATTTTGCTTAAACAGGAAGGGAACAATTGTAAATACATGCATGGTTGTTTCTGATTTGGTTTTTTTTAAAATCATTTTCATTGTTATTCCCACACTTGTGATGTTCCGTTATATAAATACTTCTTATAATGCTGCCTCTCTCATTCTTATTTAATTTACCCATATTCCCTTTTAGAAATTTATGAAGATGTGTCTTCCCCATCCCTGAAAAAAAATGGAGTATGGAAAAGATGATATACTTTATTTAGGACTGGCTCTTTCTTATTTTCTCTTTTTATAGATTAGGCATAATTTATATTATCAAATGTTAAAGCTGTGTGTAGTTGTGATCCCTTTCAGAATGTAGATTGTATATTCAACGAGTACAAAATGCAACCTATAAATTATTATACATTTTACTCTATTATGTACATATATTATGAAACCTAATAAGGGAATTTAAACTTCAATACTAATTTTATGTGAGGATTTGCAATACTCTTAAGGCCCAGTCCTGTAACCTTTATCTATCTGAGTAATTCTTACTGCTGTAAACAGAATTACGCGCATAAATAAGTAATATATAGCATTTATACAGTATAGCACTTTTCATCAAAGATCTCAAAATGACTTACACAAAGGTAGATACAACAATCCCATTTTACAGAGGCTCTAGAGTGAAATTCTGTGCTGCACCTCTAAGTAGCACAGTACAGAACTCGCACCTCAGGAGAAGGGAGTGGCCATGTTGGTTTTAAGCCACCTTTGCAGCCTCTCAATTTTGTCCTGCTTCAAAACTCCTGGAGTAACAGACAGCCCTAGGAGCTGGTCTAAATTATGCAGCCTGTCCACAGCTGCCTATGAGCCACAGCACTGTGTGAAATCTCCGCAATGCTATATTTCTGTGGCCCCTCTCTGACACCCCTGCCTTCAGCTTTGTCTCTAGCATGCCCTCTAGTATGCTCTCTGTGTCACAGTTTGTGAGGGCAGCCTTATGGCTATCTCCCACAGTTCCTGAACCAGGGTAATCTCCTCCTGACAAGGCTTTTATGCTATGTCTACACTATAGCAAGGAGCGTGGGTCCTAACCCAGGTAGACAAACATGTGCCAGCTCTCCTTGACCTAGCACACTAAAACTAGCAGCATAGACATAGCTGCATGGATAGCAGCATGGGCTAAGCCAGCTGAGTACAATGCATCTGACCTCCACCCATACTGTAATGCCCACACAGCTATTTTTACTGTGCTACTCGAATGGAGCTAGCATAGATCTGTCTACCCGAGCAGGAAGGGATGCTCCCAGCCATAGTCTGTAGACTAACCTTACAGTCCCTTTATATTGCTCCAAGCCTTTTACTGAGCAGAGAGGTGTTGAAGGGGATGAGGTTCTCATCCTAGGTCTCATGATTCACAGTCTGCTGCTCTATCTACTGGACCAAGATAGAAGACTATGAGTAAGGATTACTTATATGATTCTTATACAACCTTAATCAGTTAAAAAGTTATCATTAGCTAGTCTTCCGTGTAAGCCTGAGAGATGCTCCTCATACACAATTTCTGTTAAAATGAGTGGGAGTTGTATATAATATATACATCTCCAGAGCAAGCACTGAATGAAAATAAAACAACATTCCCATTATCTAAAAATAAACAAGAAGCGTTGTTTGTTTAATAAAATACAGCCAGTGCAAAACTATTACTTTCCAAGAAGTTGAATTACTGATATTGTTTGTAAAAGATCATGTTACTCCTTTGTTAATCTGATGCATGTAATAAGTAAAATAAACATCAATGTGAGATTGCATTACAAACCATTAAAAGAAAACTGAGGTGAGGAAGAAGTATTAAATACGAATGTATTAAGTAGTACCAAGCATGCATGAAAACAACTTGATTAAAGAAATCAAATCATTCCAATAGCTACATTGAACCCCTAAAGCAATTTAGGAATTTGTTTCTTACAGAGAATTAATCACATGCAGGCATGCCAGATGAGAACTATTGATTGCCCTTTTCCAAACTAGTGGCATTCAGACAGCAGACAGACAAATGCCCTGAGCAAGAGGAAGCATCTTTCTGCCTCTGCCTAGTATAGCTTTTAATTGTTCTTTACTAATGTGCATGACATTTTGCTGTTAATCTTTGACAGAGCTCTTGCTCCTTTTTCTTTGAGCTATACATAGGCAGATTATAGTTTTCATTACCTTTACTCCAAGGTCCTTCATAAGCTCAACTTCGAAATTCACTACATCATACGGCAAACGGAATTGAGGGATTTCAGACGTACTAGAAAAAAGTAAAAGAGATTGTGAAACAATTGACAGCTATTAAAGAGCCAGGATTTACAGTGCAAATCTTGTAAATGTTTTGCCTGTACAAAGATAATTTTCAAGTATTTAACAGAAATGTGAAGGAACATGACTCATCTAATTAAAGAGATTCAGTATGACAAACCAAAATCATTCACCTCAAAATAGGAAACAAAAATTATTTTCTTTTTTATCCTTTTTTCTTTTTGCATAAGCCCTTTTACTTGTTAACAAGAATTCTAAATCCTGTTTAACTTTGTCCAGTGCTGTTTAGTGCATCTCTCTGTTAGTCAGTCACTATAACCGCTTTGATAAAGGAACTAAGAGGTCGTTCAGTTTCACTGGACCTTCTCAGAGAAGCATAACGACATTCCTACACCTTCTACAGTAACAATATCTAAAGAGAACTACTTTTGCTTTTTATAGAGTAAACATCAATGTCATAACAGGTTGTAATCATCAATGGCTAATCCTTCTCTATATTTATAATTATGTTCTACACTGAATGTGCCAACCTAACAGAGAGAGATTCTAGACACAAATGATGGAGTTACCCAATAATGAATAGTTAAACTCCCGGGGTTTTTTTTGTTTTTTTTTTAAGTTGGATGTCTAAATTATTTTTCCCCGCGCCATTTTCTAGTCAATGCTAGGCACATTTCACCCTCTAGTTATAATCTACAAATTCTCTTACATTCTTCTACAGTTGTACAAAGTCAGTAATTTGAAATAGGGTTTTATTCTATGATCACATTACTTTTAAAATTAATGTATATTCTTACACACTTTTTTTTTCTTGGGGGCAGAGGAAGGAGGAAACAATGAGGTGTTCAAGTCTTAATCGACCTAGTACCACAGATTTAATGCCCCAGGAGATATTAATATATAGGAACAGATACTCAGATGGTATAACTCAGCATTGACTTTGCTGGAACTACCCCAGTTTACAGCAGATAACAATCTTGCCCATAAATTCTAGTGAAGGCCATCAGATAACCTAATTTTAATATCTTGATTCAGTAAAAATAAAATGACAACATCCAGAAAGTGAAAGACACTCCTAAGGTTTCTGGAAATCTAATCTCTTTGCCAAAATTAATATAGTTATAATAACAAAGCACTGATACAAAGCGATTTGCAGCAACTCCATTTTCCATGTTGTTATTGACCACTCCAGCCCCTTTACATCCAACTCTGACACATTGGCAGGTTTTATTTATTTTAAGGCTTGCCAACTATAAATACATAGCAAAAAAAGTTGCCTTTGCAACTTTCTTTTATAGTTTCAAATACTGATCATCTTGAGGCTCTTCTGCCCAGCATGTAACTAAAAGCATTCTATATTTCAAACACAATGTATGTATGTGTCATGACAATGCAACTTTCATCTATCTCAATGAGAAAAGTTTGGGCCAAGATAAAGGATAACAAAATACAGATTCAATTAAGAAATCTGTTAAAATAAAAATATCCTATTTATCAAACCACAAATTCTTTCATTTTCTCAAATATGAGGCCCAGGATATCACTGGTAGTATTAAGTAGCTGTCCCTATTCCCTAGATTATTTTCCTTAATTCCTTTAAAAAGCGGGGTAGAGGTGTGTGTGAGTGAGAGCGTGTGTAAGGGAGATCAATACTGTTGCACTTCAACGTTACAGAAATTGGAATCGTCTGCTGTCTTTCTCCAAAGTAAATATTCTTCAAACTAGCTAAAACCTGATATACATGGGAAGGAACAATATGGTCAGAAAAAAAAACCAAAAAAAGAAAAACAATACTGTGTCTATAAGGCAATTGATTCCAAAAACAAAACTAATTTGGTCTTTTTAGCTATTTTGAATGATATACAAAGTAACTTAAATAATAAGTGGGCAGTTGAACTTGTTAAAAAAAAAGTTATTAGCAATATACCGTGGCTGCAGTTATGGATGACATCTCTCTCTTAGATCAACTTCCCTTCTAATACAGTGTCAAAGCGAGAGCAAAAGTAGTTAAGGCCTTGTTCTGTCTTTATTCCAGATGTGGAACTTCTATTAAATGTCAATGGGTGTTTTGCACAAAGAATGAGAATAAACCCTGGCCATTATTTAGGGCCTTGTGATCTTCCAGAATGGAAAGTGGGAAGGGAGATCACAAACCACATGAGAATGGTTGACTCCTGAAGTAAGGCTTTTTGGAAGTGGGCATGGTGTCAATGAAATTTAAATTTAATTCACTTAGAAATGTAATGGATGGGCACAAACTAAAGTTCACATTGCTCAGATTATGTAGGCATTGATATACATTTAACATAACTGAAGAAAGGATGACTGTTCCTGTAAAATAATAACAAAGTTGCAGCACTGAGCACAAAGTAAGTGTGAATTGTCACAGGATGAAAGGATTGTGTGGGAAACAGCCTCTCTTTTAAGTGACTAAGTTGACTTTCAATAAAATATTTTTTTAAAACACAACATGCTACTTCATTAAGTGGGCAGATACGTCTTGCACAAAATCTGCAATCCCCCACGGCAGATGATGTTAGTAAAATGAGTCTGTGTGGTGAAGTGTCTATAACACAATCAGCTAAATTAACACTTCTGATAATTAGGCAGAACAGTTTATCCTTGCTTAACTCTCTGTAACCTCCAGGGACTAAGTATTTGACATTAATGGATCAAATTCATTATTGGTGTCAATTCCATTGACTTAAGAGGTGTTGCACCAGGAACAGATTTTGTCCTTTTTTTCCTAGAGTGTGATTTTTTTTTTCAATGTGTGATATTTTATTTTTGTTTTCACATTACATTTACCTAGTATTTAAATTCTAAAATATATTAACACACATTTAGAGGTGACACCAGACTCGGAAGACATCAACACAATTACAGTGAGAAATATAGTGGGAGAAATTCTTCCCTCGGTGTAGAAGACCTGTAACCATACTTTCTGTGGGGTGACGACCTAAGTGATGTTCCAGTGGTACAGAAAGGTTGCAGAGCTGCCTTGCACCCTGGCTGAGGAAGTGGATTCTATCCTTCTATTGTACAGTTAGCTGCAAAAATCCCATTTACTTGGAGTTTGTAGATGGTTGGGGAAATCAGGTGTGAATTTGACCCTTATAAAATGATTTATTGAAGTTGTAAACACAGGTTTCAATGCAACTGTAAGTGATGATTCCTTTGAGTTTATTTGCATCTATACTTGCACAGGGAACTTCATAGAACCATTCTAAAATTAGATATTTCCAACATGTTAACATAATTTAAAAGCATTTTTAAACAAATCTATTTGTTATTGCACATAGTAGAGCAAGGATCACAGCAATTCATCATCCTTTAAATATAACTTTTAGATTTAGAGGAAGGTGTTCATGACTACATTTTTTAAAGGATTCACCCTGGTATCACCTGGTAATACCTGTGAATATGGCAGCTTTGTATTTTACAGAGCAGACTAAAAGTGGGTAGTGAACATCCATCCAATATATCTCAGAATTACTCTACAGAAGTGGCTACTCATGACTGGCAGAAATAAATGAAGATATTCTTTGTGCTGGATTACTGTTTAAAATGAAAAGAGATGTGACCTTCTTCTTCTTAAAATAAGCAGCCAGAGTGGGCCTGATTCTTTGCTCTTTCAACTGGTGTAGCAGAGTGAAGAATCAGCCCACATAGCATGTGATATTCCAATACAATTAAAGTCTGAAACCCTGTACATTGTTGTTTATTAATGCAATAAATGACCCATTAGAATAGTTAACCTCCTGTACAGTATACCCAGTTTTTGTGTTTGCTTCTTTAGTACCTGAGCAAAGCTTATATAAATGCACTGCTCAAGGATTTGCATACACTGATACTGATACAATTGTCCAACCTCAGTTGGCCAAAGCATGTATGCCCTTTTGAGAAGATAGATCTTAATTCCAATTCTTTTCATATCTCCATGGCAAAACAAAAAAAGCTGCAGATGTGAAAAGTAGCACTCATATATTAGTCTACTTTTTAACAGAATTTGACTCTTTACAGTCACTGAACTTGAACAGGAATTTTCAAACATATGTACAACTAAGGACAATATTTAACATTAATGAGGAATGATTTTTTTTTTTAAGTGAAACTTTAAAATCTAAATTTTCCGTTATCTCCCCTGAGTTTCCGGTTTGACCAGTATTTCAAATGCTTCCCGGCACCACAGGAAACATTCATTTGCCCAGTTTTTACCTTAAGCCACCAATGTACTCCTCCTTTTCAAATATGGTGATGTTTGAGTAGCCTAATCGAGCCAAAAAAGAAGCACAACTTATACTTGCAGGCCCAGCACCAAAGAGAGCTATCTTCATATGGTAGGCTTCAGGTATCTCTGCTAGGGGAGGTAAGGAAGGGCTTCTAATCTGAGGAATATTCATAGCTTTGAATACCTGAAAAGCAATACATTTAAGAAGTTATATTCTGTACAATGACAATCCCAGTATTGAAACTTTACTACAAATAGCTTTAAAATGCTGAGCACAATGGAGTTTTCTGCTAGTATTATTACAATTATGTATTTATTTCAGTTAATTAAAATAACCTACCATTATACAAACACATACAAACATTCGATTGCATCCATGTCCAGGAAAACGGATTTCTTACAGAAAATCTTCCATTGCACAACAAATAAATTCCTCCCCCTACCCTTAATTTACTAATCAATTGTGCATAGTGGAAAGGGTACTCCCCTAGCTCCCTTCACTGTTCATGCACCAGTACAGCTCAGGGCAGGATTTAGTTACCAAAGAATATTTATCTCTATATGGCAAACACTACTGCAGAACGTTTTATAATATACTGGTAATCTCCCTTGGCCCCTACCCTATGTATCCTTTCATGTTACAGTGGCACGGTGTTCTCGGTTTTAATTTCTTTAGGGAATTCTTTTTGGTTTTTACCAAGCTACTAATCTGAGGTGAGATCCTCAGATGGTATAAACCATCATAGCTCCATTGGCACCTTAAGTGGGTCTGACATGACCATAAAAGGAGACATTATTAGAGAAATTAGCAAACATGCTCAAGCAGGCATCACTTATTTTTCTTTTATAATATCCAACTCATAATAGCAATAAGACACCATGCATGAAATATTTCTTTATTTCATGTCTCAAGAGACCAAATCACTGGGCCTTCAGCCCGATGCTTTACACTTCCAACAAAATTGTACAACAATAGAAACTGAAACACCTGGAATTGCTCTGCTTGCATGAGTAATTACCAAGTAGGGGAACCCAAGATACTGATATTATGTTCACAAATAAATATAGCCTGCATTGATGAAAAGCCTGAACAGAGTCCCACAGCTACTTTAGGATTGAGATTTATGGAAAACGAAATTCAGGAATGGAGAAAATCCCCATCTAAGAAGAGCACTGCAAAAAACAAAAGATGTGGAGCCCTTTAAAGATTGAGGTACCTCCTTCAGAACAGGAGTCAGATTAGCCTTATTATTAGAGAAGAAAGATGTTGTGAGGTTAATGCAATAGACTGAAACCCAAGATCTAACTCTACCACAGATTTTCTGTGTGAACCTTGGACAAGTAACATAGGCTCAGATTTCAAAAGGTATTTAGATACTGAGATGGGGTGTATAAATCCCACACTGGGAAACAAAGGGTTAAGGGATTATTTTTTGGGCCCAGCCAACCCTGCCCTGCCACACCTGCACCAAATGCTCCATCTGGTGGAGCATGTAAAAGAGAGAGAGAAGCAGCTCATCTTGGCAGCAGAACTGGAAGAAAGCAGACCTGCAGCCTTCAGCTCCAGCAGTGCAATGCAGAGCAGAACAGAGGCATGCCTACAGTCTCTGGCAAAGCTGCCCCAACAGGTCCCTTCCTGAGGGAAGGGAGGACCCACCCCAGAAATAATCAGAGAAAGGGAAGTATCTCCCCCTCTCTCTCACCAGTGGACCCTAGACACTGGTAATCCCCTCCCTACAATCCACCTGCCGGTCACATATTGCGGCCTGGACCACTAGGCCATTTTTCCCTACCAAACCCCAAGGGGGGGGGGGGGGGGGGACATTACAGATACCTAAAGAAGCAGACTGGCACCGAGTGGTTTTTTCAAATGCTCCTATGTACATAACCTCTATTGATTTTAATGGGAGTTAGGTGCTTCAGAAAATCCCATGGGGTGCTTATCTGCTTCTCTAGGTACCTAAATAACTCTAGATATTTAGGCTTCAGAACCAGATTGTCAAAGATGATAAATGATTTGGGGGGCCTTAATTTTGGGGTCTCTAATTTGGGACACCATAACCGGGCCTTATTTTCCAGAGGTCAGGTGAGAATTTTCTCTAATATTTTTATTAATCCTGCAGTTTATTAAAACTGCAGTTTTTCTCTGTACTCTGCATTTGCTACCCAGTTTATGTGTGGGGGAAAGCATTAAGTCTGCTCTTGGGGCAGCACAGGAGAGATGAGGATGTGTGTCATCTTGCTATCTGGGGCTCAACAAATGGTTGTTAAGGAACTGGCTGGAACTTGCTGAAAGAGACCCATATCAATGCAGAATCCAAAAAAGACCATGGGAAGCACCAATGACCAGATCATTCACAGCTAGCAATCAACAATCAAGAGAAAGGAGGTTTTCCCCCCACCTCTCAGCAATAGAGACCAGCTAGAGAACAAAGGACAGAGAGGTGATCTGCAAACAGGGAAAAAGTGGGCTTCTGAAAAAGGCTGGCTGCTTTCACCTGGGACTGACAAAAGGGTCAGAGAGAGACTGAAGTGATACTGGATCCATTACAGCTCAGCTGATGGATGGTTCTGGCTTGGCCAGTCAATGTCTTAACTGTCATTTCTGTATGCTAACCTAAGGACTTCCAAGGTTGTGTTCCAGTTGACTAAAAAACCCTATTGCAGAGGTAGTCCAGTATTTTTTGTCAGGGTCCAAATTTCTTGGTCAAGGTATACTCAAGGTCCAGACTCCAGAGAAAATTTAAAAAAAAATAACAAAAATGATAATAAGAAGTAAATAAATATTTCAGGGCCCATTCAAAAGTGGTCTGCCTATTGATTACCCCTGCTCTACTGTTTTGAAAACTTTGTCACACTGCAAATTCTTGTTATGGAGCATTAGTCCCAGGGGAGTGTACAAGCCTATGCTAAGGAGCCTCTCTCACTTCAACTCCCTGGGCAGAGCTCACACTAAAGCAGGAGTGCTTGAGCCCAGAGGCTCAGTCTGAGGCAGTGAGGCTGTGTGGCCTACCTTGAAGGAAGAGTGGGTCCCTGTGGGGTCTGGCATACTGACAGGATTCCTCCAAGAGACTTTTTAAAGCTGGGGCATAGCACTGAGCCTGTGGATTGGTGACAAAACCCACTAGCTCTTTTAACTGCCTAAGTTATGTTTTCAGTTATTTCTTTACAACAAAAAACATCACAGAGTTTGTTCAAGCTTTGCATTTTTAAACAGTTTAAATCAGATACAGAGAGAGGAGATTATTGTTGAAATATTCCAGATTCATTAGGCTAGATTCTGCCTGGCCCTTGAAATGGCCAGAGTAACAGCAGGAAGAAAGCTCCTCTCTGTCTTCTGTAGACCATGTAAGGAAAGGGCAGAATTGCAGCCCCTGACTGGTTTCCATATAGAATCCTGCCTTTGTTAGCTAGTGCATATGGGGAAGGGAGTTATAGTCCCATTTAATCTCTGGCATTTCTGAGGCATTGTGAACCCCAGAAGTATATCTTGGTACCAGCACTGCAGTCTCATACATTTGGAAGAGGTGCAACAGTGTGTGCTGCCAATGAAAATTCTCAGTACACCACACTAGAGAGAGCCCTGGGAATCACTCTGCCTCTCTAAAGGAGAATACTTTTCAGTACATTTCCCAGGGGCAGTACAGCACCACATAACTCACAATGCATGGCTGTGCCCTACAGGCACTCTCTAGCCCTTTATAAATGTATACCGTTAATAAACTCATTACCATAACTGTGGACGACATGTAGCACATGCTCTTCAGAAATGGGGACGTGCATATTCTTTTCAAGTTAAACTTTGGCACAATTGACTTATGAACTGAAAATTTCATTTATGGCTTGAATAAATTTTCATTTTCTTCATACTAACTTGAGAACTCTCAGGTAGGTAAACCAATGATTAAAAAACTAAAATTTTTACCAGCCTTTGTAAATTGGCATTGCATTTTAACAAACTGCAAGAAGCAAGAGAGAGATAATTGTTTAAAAAAGAATCATTTATATCTGACAACTCATACAATATGGGAGGGTTTAATGTGGTTATTAATGGATTTCACAGGCTGAAAAGCTTACATTGTACTGTGAAACTAGACTGTGATAACTAAAATGGAACAGGATTTTTATAAAATGTGTCCTTTGTTAAATTCATATAGATGGAGGAAGCAGCTTGCATGATATTACATTTCCATTACTTTTTATATTTTAAAGACACATGCACTTGTATTAAAATGCTAGTCAGCAATATAAATTATGTACCTAGCATATATTAATGTATAAATTATGCAGTATGTATATACAAATATTATTAAAGTAAACTATTTTAAAATACATTGTTCAGCAAATAGAAGCACTAACTGAAATGGTATAGAATTACATAAGACTCATAATCTAACCAATTGTTATAGTAAATGGGGGGATTCTAGTATTACTGTAATGTTAAGGTTGAGAAATCAAGCAATCATGCAGGAAATTCTAAAAGTTAAGGCAGAATGCTCAAGCTTAATTCTGTCTCCTTGTGCATAAAACTCTCTTTATACAGTGGAGCCTGCTATATCTTGCCATCTAGAGTTCAATGTGAGTTTTGCATTTTAAGGCTGTCAAGACCCATAGTGTGAAAACTGCAAATTGCTTCAGTGCATTTCAAAAAGACTTTCACTCATTTTACAGTGAAGTTTCACTACATTATAATTCAAGAGATTAAATTCACTGGGTTCCACTGTGCAAATCCTATTGGAAGGTAATTATTTCTGCATACCAAGTAAGTGTAAAATACCACCTTACATGTGAATACCATCTCCCCCTCTTCCTCTTCCCTGACCATGGGCAAGTTATAAAGAAAGTTTACCACTGCCTTGGAGAAGAGAGATAAAGGGCAATCCTTAATGCCTGGCACTACATCCATAGGGATTGTGACAAGGAACCAGTCTGGGATAGCTGCTCTGCTGGGTGTAAAAATATGGTCTTCTGGAATCCCATACTTACATCACATACAACAATACCCCTAAATTGTTCAGGTATTTTTTAGTGAGGCATGGTACAGCAACCATTGATTCCAACAGGATTGCCAAGTATGTCAATCTTTGCACCAATCCCTGTGTTTTATGGGGGTTCTGGCCACTGATGCTCTCATGTGCATTATCATCTACTGAAATGTTCTTACTAGTTATGGATTCTCCCATACCACATCTATCTCCCACGAAGATAGTGGGATCATCCAGATAGTGAAGCAAATGCCACAAGTTCATTCCCATAGTAACTGCCCACTCCAGCGTTGTGCTAAATTGGACCCCCTCTGCCTCAGACCTTAATCATGCCTATGTTAGCTTCAAATGAGGTTAAAGGTTCAAATATAAATTGTATATATATATAAATACACACACACACCATCATCAACTGAGGAACCTCTAGGAGTAAATAAATGGTAATAAGCCTAAACCCTCCTTTAGCCTTTTGAGGCACCATCCTCCAGCAAGCTAGCTGTACCTCCAGAACTTGCAGTTTGAAAAAGGCCCAACCACTCTTTTAGCTGATACTTCTCTTGATTTTTAAAACTTTCTCTAATCCATTAACTGATTCTAATTTTTCAATTACTGATATTTGATTTTATTTTTTAAATATGCAAGCTTTTGTGATGTGACCAAACTGGTCTAAAATCCCTCCCATAAATAATACTCATCATCCTAATGGGGAAAGTCCCACAGCCAGGTTCTGAATACTTCTAATTTAGTTGGAGACGGGGTTTTGCAGAACCACCACTTCTGACCCAGCTCTAGCATAGGTATGGGGCACCTGATGATCATACTGCTTTTTCCAGTCAGGAATTTCCTCTTTCCCTCACAACTCCAACAAACGCCATCCTGGCAACCACACTCTTTATGGAGAATTAAAACACTTTTCCTTCTTTAATGCAATTCAGCCATAGGTCGTGGTCTTCTCTTCCTACAGCAAACTCTAATCCTCCACTGCCCCAAACCTGCCAAAGGTTACGCAATAGGATAAGAATTCAGGTATCCTAACCACTGGGCCATATTGCCTCCTTATCCATGTATTTCAAAAGGGCCACACTTCAACTTGAGGATCTTTTCATGCATTACTTTTGTGTATATATAAAAGGCTGTGAAACAATTCTCTAATGTGCTTTTCAGCTTGAGATTTCTGGGTTGTCCTGTTCTTTCTGCTCCTTTTTACCATTTTCTTCCCTCTGGAAAGGGTGAAATTATCCACATATTTTCCCTTCCAAAATTTCCATGACAGCTTCACCTCAAGGGCGCTATCCATTCCTGTCCATGGTCTCATGGTATCTAGAGCCACTATGCTTTGGAGGAAGGACTTTAAATTTGGCAGAGAAGTGGCCTTGGTGTGAGGAATATATCTTTTGCTGTCCACATGAAAATCTGCCCAAATTCAGCAAGTTATAAGCTTTTGAAAAACTGCAGTTTGCACATGCTCTGTAGTGATTTATTAGATCTTCCACAAAGATTCCATCTTCATTGGGCATGCTCCAATCCAGGGCTGCAAGGGGCTAAGCAGGATTTTCCCTGCAATCGCAGCTTCTGGTTTCTCTATGCCATGCTGGGTCTGGGCCTAGGCCTTGGAATTGAGAACAGGGAGCCTATTTTTCCTGTGATCTCACTGTCCCATCTAACCCTGTTCCATCTTCAGAGCAGGGTTTGAACAGTATGCAGCATAGGGCCAGAAACTGAACAATGAGGATAAAACAAAATATTGAATAACTCACTAAGTGAGCACTGTCATATTGTTCTCTAAATGAGCACAGTTCCTGCGGGAAAAAATAGTATGTGATCATATATCTAAAGATGATAGCATAATGCACAACACAAGGTGGCTGAATTAAGGTTGCACAGCTAACTTACATTTTGGCATTTCCGAACTTTTGAGTGCTTGACTTTGCAACCTTAATAAAACTATTTTAATGTAGGTTTCTGGGTGTACTAGAATATAAACTGAATATTCTTCATATTCAACTCCCCTTACAGCATACACACACACTACAGATTCTAATATACAGTTCAGTTAAGGTTTCTGTGTTAATTTATGACTCAAAGGAGTGTTTATTTTATGCAAATTTTGAGTAATTTTCTAGTTGTCTATTATATTTTATCAGTTGAAAAATTAATTCACTTAATTTTAATGTATTTTAGTACAAATTGTTTCTATGTCACTATTTTCAATCCACAGAATGCTCTTTGGATTAACAGCAGTAATGTTGTGAACTGCAAATCTGCATAAGGCAGCTCATTTTATCTCTAGATTTACTAGTTAGCTTCTCAGCAACACATCTGAGACATAACCCAACCAAGTGTTGGGAAAAACCCCACCAATAATTCTTCACATAAACTACTGTAATGGGACATCTAGTCCAGTATCCTGTCTTTCAACAGGGGCCAGTACCAGAGGAGTCTGAGGGAATGAACACAACAGGGCAATTTATCACATCCCATGTCGTGTCCCAGATTCTGGCAGTCAGAGGTTTAGGGACACGCAGAGTACGTGGTTACATCCCTGATCTTGGCTAATAGTCGTTGATGGAACTATCCTCCATGAACATATCTAATTTTTTTTGGAAAGCAGTTATACTTGTTTACCTTCACAATATCCATCGGCAATGAGCTCCACAGGTTGACAGTGGACAGTGTAAAGAAGTACTTCCTTTCGTTTGTTTAAAACTTACTGCCTATCAATGTAATTCAGTTCTTGAGTTATGTGAAGGAGTAAACAACACTTCTTTATTCACTTTCTCTGTACCATTCATGATTTTATAGACCTCTATCATATCCCCCTTTAGTCATCTCTTTTTAAACTGAACAGTCCCAGTCTTTTTAATCTCACTCATATTCCACCCCCTTAAATCAGTTTAATTGCCCTTCTCTGTACTTCTTCCAATTTTAAAATATTTTTTTTGAGAATGGGTGACCAGAACTACACATGTGGGCATACCATGGATTTATTTAGTGGCATTATGATACTTTCTGTTTTATTATCTATCCCTTCCTAGTGGCTGCTAATACTCAGTTAGCGTTTTTGACTGCAACTGCACATTGAGCAAGTGTTTTCAGAGAACTATTTACATTGACTCAAATATTTCTTTCTTGAGTGGTAACAGCTAATTTAGAACCCATCATTTTATAGGTATAGTTGGGATTATGTTTTCCAATGTGCATTATTTTGCATTTACCAACACTGAATTTCATCTACCACTTTCTTCCCCAGTGACTCAGTTTTGTGAGATCCCTTTGTAACTCTTTGCAGTCAGCTTTGGACTTTACTATTTTGAGTAATTTTGTATCTTCTGCAAACTTTGCCACTTCACTGTTCACCCTTTTTTCCAAATCATTTATGCATATGTTAAACAGCACTGGTCCCAGTATAGATCTTTGGGGGACCCAGCTGTTTACCTCTCTCCACTGTGAAAACAGACCATTTAGTCCTATCCTTTGTTTCCTACCTTTTAACCAGTTACTGATCCATGAAAGGACCTTCCCTCTCACCTCATGACTGCCTACTTTGCTTAAAAGACTTTGATAAGGGACTTTTTCAAAGGCTTTCTGAAAGTTCAAGTACACTTTATCCACTGGATCACCCTTGTCCACATATGTTGACAACCACAAATAATTCTAATAGATTGGTGAGGCATGATTTCCCTTTACAAAAGCTGTGTTGACTCTTCCCCAAGATACCATGTTAATGTGTGTGTGATAATTCTGTTCTTTACTATTCTTTCAACCAATTTGCCTGGTACTGAAGTTAGGCTTACTGGTCTGTCATTGTCATGATCACATCTGAATCCTTTTTTAAAAAATTGGCATCACATTAGCTATCCTCCAGTCATGTGGTACAGAAGCTGATTTAAGTGACAGGTTACATACCACAGTTAGTAGTTCTGCCATTTCATATTTGAGTTCCTTCAGAACTCTTGGGTGAATACCATCTGTTTAATTCCTCATTTTGTTCCAAGAGCACCTTAACTGATACCTTATTCTGTGAGTGTTCCTCCGATTTGTCCCCTGAAAGGAATGGCTGAGATGTGGGAATCTTCCTCACATCCTTTGCAGTGAAGATCTATGCAAAGAATTAATTTAGCTTCTCCACAATGGCTTGTCTTTCTTGAATGCTCCTTTACTAACTCAATTGTCCAGTAACCCCACTGATTGTTGGGGCGGGCTTCCTACTTCGGATGCAATTAAAAAAATTGTTGCTGTTAGTTGTTGTTCCTTCCGCTAGTTGCTTTTCAAATTCCTTTTTGGCCTGCCTAATTACACTTTTATACTAGACATGCCAGAGTTTATGCTCCTTTCTATTTACCTCAGCAGGATCTGATTTCCAATTTTTGAAAGATTTCTTTTTGTCTCTAACCATATCTTTTACTCTACTTAGCCATGGTGTTTGGTTTGGTGGTTTTGGTATTTTTCTTGGTCCTCCTCCTGTTTTTTGTTGTTGTTGCTTAAAATTTGGTTATAACATATAGTTTGAGTCTCTAATACAGTGTTTTTAAAAAAATTCCATACAGCTTGCAGGCATTTCACTCACTATTGTTCCTTTTAATTTCCATTTAACTAGCTTCCTCATTTTTTTTTTTTGCAGTTTCCCTTTTTGAAGTTAAATGCTACTGTGGTAGGTTTCTTTGGTATTTCCCCTCTTGAAGAATGTTAAATTTAATTACATTATGGTTGCTACTATTGAGTGGTTCAGCTATATTCATCTCAGACTAAATCTTGTGCTCCATTTAGATCAAAAATTGCCTTTCCCCATGTGGTCTCCAGGAATAGCTGCTTCAAGAAGCAGTCCTTAATGGTATCTAGAAATTTTATCTCTGCATTCTGTCCTGAGGTGGCATGTACCCAATTAATATGGAGATAGTTGAAATCTCCCATATTATTGAGTTTTCTATTTTTATAGCTCTTTTAATCCCCCAGACCATTTCACAATCACCATCACCATCCTGATCACATAATCAGCAGTATATTCCTACTGCTTTATTATTCAAGTATGGAATTTCTATCCTTAGCGATTTTATGGTACTGTTCGATTCATTTATTGTTTTTACTTTGACTGTTTTATTTCATAAAAAGTGCCACTCCCTCACAAGCATGACCTATTCTGTCACTCCTATATATTTTGTACCCTTGTACTACTATAGCCCATTGATTATCATCATTCCACCAGGCACTCAGATTCATCCATTTTAGTATTTAGACTTCTTGCAGTTGTATACAAGCACTCATAAAATTCATCCATATTTAGTTGTCTGCTTTCATTTAATGTAATTGAATGGGATTCTTTTTCATTTGACTGTTCCTCTTCATTTCCTACCTGTACTTTGACAACTTCTATCCTCTCCTCTTTACTAGGATATATGGTATTGCCTTAATAAATCCTCCCCAAGGGATGTCTCTCTCCAAACCTGTCAGTTTTCCCCCAGCCCTTACTTTAAAAACTCCTTTACGGTCTTTTTAATTTTACATGCCAGCAATCTGGTTCCCTTTTGTTTTAGGTGGATCCCATTCTTCCTGTACAAGGTCCTCCTTTCCTAAAAAGTTCTCCAATTCCTAATAAACCTAAATACCTCCTCTGAACACCATCATCTTATAAACACATTGTGAGACCATGAAGTTCTGCCTAACTGGCCCTGCATATGGAACTGGGAGCATCTGACAGAATGTTATCATGAGAGTCATGGACTTTAATCACTTACTTAGCAGCCTAAATTTGGCTTCCAGGACTTCTATCCTACCTTTCTCTCTGTCACTGGTACCTATATGTACAGAACCACTGTCTCCTCACTAGGACTGCACATAAATAATAAAATACCCAGCTAGTTTTTAAAAATGGAACCCATACAGTCTAATAAAGATTTTACACTCTATTGTATTACAAAGGAAAACAAGACATCTACAATTATTTTCTTGAATTTGAAAGTTAGTAAACTATTTCTTAGGCACCTTAAGAACAATATCTTTCAGCAACAAAATCCATACAAGTATGGGTGGGGAAATCAAAGTCAGACCATTGGTATTGCAGTGTTTATAAATTCTATTGGCTTTACCAAGCCAATCCTGTAAGTCTCTTTTTCTGGAGTTAATTGGCTAGATACCTACTGAAACCAGCTGTTATCCTTATCTGTGGCCTCCTGAACTCCATAGTGTCCTTAACTGAATCTCTAGAAGCTGGATAAGCTGTTTATACCACACTAAGCTCTTAGTGTGATTTAAAAAAAAACAAAACCTACTTTAAGCCCTTAGAGCAGTTTAGGGGAAACTATGGTTCAAGTCTCAATTAAATCTACAAAATAAGCCAAATTTAACAATTCTCACTTCAGACACTTCTGAGTTGTCTGAACACCATATTCCTTAGTGGAAAGTATGGAAGATTTTTTCCCGCATGCGTGCATAATTCAGAGATGGCTAGACAATTTTGCTCTAATTTATCTTTGGACTGAGACCAATAGTTTTTTTGGGTAAGTTATGGAAAAGTGGGGATAGAATGGAAATTGGATCTCAACATTAAACTACAGCTGGAGCTCTGATAACCCTGGACAGAGACTGTAGTATATAATAGATTGGATTCAGAATTGGGGGCCCCTCATACACGTATACAGCAGCACATCTTCTGAGAAGATTAGCAGGCTTATTTAATGACCCTCCCTCAGATTCATGACCACCCGTTCAGCAACAAAAGGATTGATTCCAAAAATCTGTGAAAAGGAAAGGGGGCACTTGAAAGATTTCCATTGTTAGTAAGTAACTTAAGCTTCAATTTCACCATCATGTAATGCAAATTTCGGGAGCCTAAAACGTAGTACCATACTAAGACACCTTGACTGAAAGGTGTTTAAAACTGTACTTTTTTAACACTTCATTATGGGTAACATGATACCAACCAGCTATTAGAGCAGACTACAGCTAGTTTAGCTTGAAACGTTTTAGCACGCTTCATATTACTGAATTATTCCAATATTATTCAGTTAGTAGCTCAGCAATTGACAATAAATATATTTTCCAGGCAATAGAGCCAGTAAATTTTAAGAGCTGATTGTCCTATCCTCAGACATTCCCATACATTTCCACAGGAGCTTGTCTGAATGAATACTGTAAGTTAAAGCACATTATTAAGGTGTATTTTAACATATTATTAAAGTAAAAATAAGCATGAGGATTAATTTTAATTAAATAAAATATTAAGCCAAGTACAGGTATTTGTAGTCTTTCTGAAGTTGTAGAATTTTATTCTCACTCAAGTAATTTAATTTACCAGCAATGTACAATCCAGGAAATAAAGGCTTTTCTGTAGACCATATATATGAGCAACGGCTGAAAACTGACTAATTTTTTTCCCACCAGCAAGAAATTAAATCACTAATCCTGTACACATTTATAAACATAAGTAAGCATTGACGAAATTGAGGCCTAAAGTCTCACACAAAGACTACTCAAATTCTGTAAGCCTAAATAATATTTAGCAAACATATACTGCTTATCTTCAAAGCATTTTACAAATGTTAACAATCTCAACTTTGTCAGGTAGTTAACTGAATATTGTTATACCTGTTTTATGAGCTGGTTAACTGAGGCTATGTTCACACTGCAGCGCTAATTCGAATTAGCTTAAATCGACTTTCAGCAGCCGATTTAAAGAAATAGCAGCAGACTGTTCTCACTATGCTATTTGAGCTGTTCTCTTGCATTCACACATTCCAGCCTTAAGTCGAATTAGAAAGCAGTGCAATCTGGGTAGCTATCCCACAGTGCAACTACCGACGGAGGCTGTGGCATCGTCCCAGGATGCATCGCTGCTTCCCCCACCCTCTCCCAAACAAACAGGAAAAGGATTTTTGAGCCAGTTTTTTTGCTCCCTGATTTTGCCATTGCTTTTTACGGCTTAGCATGGGGTACTTGAGAAAAAGGGCAAGAAGGTGAAGCAGCCGTGGCTGCCCTGCTTCAAGACATCCAGCAGAACAATTCCCAATTGCTGCAGGCAATGAATGAGTGATGCATTAGTGATTTCTGTCCCTGTATGTTGCTAACCTTTTCTCATGCACCCCCCTCTGTATTTTGCTTGCCTTTTCTCATCCACCCAGCACCCCCCAGTTTGTTGCTTGCCAGATCTGTGCCCGGCTAATCCCTCATGAACAAGATTTTCTTTAATAAAGAAATGTTTTGAAAAGATGCAAAATTTTATTTTTGAACAGTTATGTCTTGGATGAAGGGGTGGGGGGAAGGGTTCCTGCACTCTTTCCAGGGGTAGGGTAAGGTGTTTAGTTTCTTCCTTTTCCTAATCTGAGACAGTCTGTGTGCAGCACTGACTAATGGTTGGGCCACTGGCGAGGTGTCTTCAGAATGAAAACAAAACAAGATAGCCACAGCCAAATTAGTGAACAACAATATACATATGTAAGATTTTGAACTAATGATGCTTGGACACAATGTAGACACAGGTTTTTAAAGTTAGGAAGAATGTATCTATTGATCAATTTCAGCAATGATGGTGTGACACAATGTTGCCTCTAGTTTGTGTATTGACGAGTAAGAAGAGACATGTTTCAGTTGTCATAAATTATGATTTTATACAATGTAGCAAGTGACTTTCTAATGCAGACCTCATGGAATGCTGGGGGTAATCGGCTGGCATCACAAATACACGAAGACAGGATCCGTTTTCTTTTTTTTCTTTTTTTTCTTTTGGGAGGGGGAGGTGGGGGGGGGATTTCTCTGCCTGCAGTCCAAAGAAAAGCGGAGAGCTATTGGGAACTGATTAGGGTGAGGGGGGTGATTTCTCAGCTTGCATTCCAAACACACATAGATAGCAAAAACGGGGGTTGTGAGGGAGTTGGATTTGTCTTCTTGCATTCAACACACACACAGAAGGGATCGGGATGGGGGGTGAGGGGGGGTTGCTTTCTCTGTTTGCATTCAACACACACACATGCACAGGATCGGGGGGGGGGGGGGGCGTGGGGTTTCTCTGGTTGCATTCCAAACCCTCACAGGTAGAAAGATGAGGGTTGTGGGGCTATTGGATTTCTCTGCTTGCATTCAACACACACACAGAGACTGGAACGAAGAAAGAGAACTCAGCAGATGTCCCTTCCCTAGCATGCCTTTCCCCCTCCCAAACAAACAGGAAAATAAAATCTTCCCGGGGCTTGAGGGGAGGGGACTTTACCTGCTATTGTGACCACAGAGCACCACAGATTGATTGGCCAGAGAAGTGAAAATGGAACATAATGGGATACATTCTGGAGGTGGTTAATTAATTCGAATTAAGCTCAATTGCATTCACACAAACACTAATTCGAATTTACAAAGTCGATTTAGGTGCTACGCCACTTGCAGAGGTGGTCTTATTAAATCGATTTTACTGGCACCTTAAGTCGACTTAACAGTGGTGACAGTGTGAACGTTGGAGTACTTAAATTGATATAGGAGACTTTAAATCGACATAAGTCCACAATGTGAACCAGCCCTGAGATAAAGGGTGAAATCCCAGCCCCATTGAAGTCAATACCAAAACTCCCATTGACTTCACTGGAGCCAGAATTTCATCCAGAGAGTTCAAGGGACTTGTCCAAAAACTCAGAGGGAGTCTGTCTCAGTGTTGGATTGAGAAATCTTAAATTCCTGGATCCACATCCTGTGCTGAGGCACTAAACCTTGCCTATCAGCACAAATAAGCTACACAACTCTATATTTTACTCAGATTTTTAGACTTCAATTTGATTTCCGATTAAGAATGAAAGCAATTCTTACTGATATCTTAAAGATAAATGGTTTTATCAAGACCAAAAAAATTAATGGAGACTAATGCTCAGTTCTCATTCTGATAGTAACCTCAGGTGACGTAAGTATCAGAATAGCAATCTAGTTTCCCTGTGAACACTTAAAGTTAGAGAAGCCACTATCAAATCTCTCTAATAGTAACTACCCTCAAATAACTTGCCTCTAGGAAAATGTTCCATTAAATCTCCTTTCCCAATTGCTTCTTGCTGTAATAACAAGCAGAAGATATCCTTAAAGAGGGACAAAGCCTCTGTGGGGTAAAGGACATGAGAGTCAGGGCAGAACATGGTCCAGATGGTATTTAAATATGGAAATAATCCACCTTTTGTTTAGCTTTGGCTGTTCCATTCAGATTAATTCATAGGAATAGTGAACATTTAATTTTAAACTCAGTAACATCAATCTAGAAATATATTTGTTAGACTACTTATGAACACATCAATAAATAGCAGTCCAATAAATTGCACTACACTTTTGATCCAAGCTTACAAAATGTACTTAAATGTTGAGAAAAAAGTAAATGTTAGTACATTCTGTGTGTTTCATATTCATACAGCTCTACCAGTATTTACTGTCTCGATACTCTACAGTGCAGTTCCACATAATTTGGATTCCAAGAAATAGAAATCTTTCATGATTTTAAAAGCAAGTGGGTAAGTTGGGGAGTGTGTGTGTGTGTGGGGGAAACGCGAGGGAGGAATTAAGGGAGAGAGAGAGATTAATATAATATTGACCTGTACAGCAAAAGGTCTAACCTGATTGCTTGACACTCCCGTCATTTATCATAGTGAATTTTTACTTCATACTGTTCTCTAACTGCAACTGAAACCTTGGTAACGGCACACAACATACACATTCTATATCACAAATACAAAGAGTATAACAGAAAATGTCAGTTTAACATTTAACTATAAGGATTTAGTGTCTCTCTTTTTTTTAAATTATAATATGTTTTTAAAATGAGGCAAACAGTTACAAAGGTGTGGACAGGAATAAGGAAAGTGTAGTAGGTAGGAGTAGGTACCATATTTTGTGTTCTGAAATATGCAAGACAAATATTTTACAATTAATGAGTTTTATCTCAGTATGAACAGATTAGTCAGATTAGTACAGAAAAACAAAAGGGACATAGCTCATACCCATGTATTTTTCCATTTTAACTTGCATTCCTGCTTTACTGCAAATTTGTCTTCATCTCAGATAACTGAATAGTGTGCCTTTTTATTATTACTTTATCTTGTAATGAATCACATATATTATCCTTAGATTAATTCCATGCAAATATTTGTTAAAAATGGTTTTAAGCATAATGTAGTTTTTAGTAAACAAGACCCACAGCAAGAAAAAAATTTTACACAGTACATGAGAAGCACCATAGATGCACAGCTCACATTAATACCACCACACCACCACATGTTGCATGTCTAAATTGCACAATTTGCTAAGTATTCATGTAAATAAACTTATGCACACACTTAATAGTTTGCGGAATCAGGGATCATTGTGTTACTTGTAATAATTTAAGATTCTTTAAAGTACTTGTAGTGTTGCATGTACTGATTTTTTTTTTTTTTTTTTTTTAACAATTTCAGTTACACAGAATTGTTAGTACTGATAATTCTTTCTATTGAATAAGCTGAATAACTTACTTCCAAGATTTCAAAAACTAAAATACTAAAGAGGTCTTCTGTCTTACCTAGTAGAAATTAATATGTCAGCGCTAAAATCAATATTTATTATAAATATGACTGCATACTATTGCTACTTATGATTACTATATTATATACAAAGACATCAAAACCAACAAACTGCAATAAATCTAAAATCTTATTAAGGTATAAGTACCAACCATAGATATATTTTCAGATTGCTATAAATATAGAAATTGTATGTAGAAAAAACAATACAAAAAGTTGCATTTCAATAAATTTTAAAATTACTATGCAGAATTGCACAGCATCACCTTACTGTGTTAAGGCTCTAGATACTAATACATCATTTTAAACAAACTTAAAACACTGTGATGAAAGCCATTCCGAGCTATTCATTCTGTCCTGCAGTTTTACCATCAATCATTGTGCCAGCACTGAGCTTTTTTTAATAGATTTCTAAAGATTTTTGAAGAAGAATGGCAGATATTTAGCAAAATCTATCAAGCCATAATTCCCTCCTATTAATCATGGCATTAAGACTAAAGAGAAAGACAAATCAAATTTTAACAGATATACTTGCATTTGGTTTCTAAACAGTAATATTTCACTATTATATCTATCATATACTTGACAAGTGTTTAATCTATTTCTTTTATGTAAGCCTTATGTCTTGCAGCAAATGTTACATTTTTACATATATGGGCCAGGGCTGTTAAAGAGCTGATTATATTGTCCCTTAACTGTTATGATCCAATCATTCAATACAAAAGATAAGACAAAAAGTTACTGACACCTGTTGGCTGTCATTCATCTAGTCCCTAAATGAGCAGTCTGGTCCAAGCCCTCCTGATACCACTCTAGCAGGCCCAAACCTTAACTGGTTCAAAGTGTCTGTTGCTTTGGGAGCAAAAGAGAAAGGAGGTTCAAAGCAGAACACAGAGGGATCACAGAGGGATTTCAGAAAATCATGACATGTCTTAGCAGGAGCATGAAAGGACGTGTGCAGATGGGTCAAGGGAGTAGAAGGGGTACATAGGCCAGAGACCTTTGAAGATAGATCCTTTGGCCATAAACAGTGCAAAGGGGACATGCCGCCTATGAGCTGTACTAAAGGCAAAGCCTGGCCATGCAGATACAGAACCAGATGCTTCTGGGAGAGTGGGGGTGCGGGGGGAGATTCCATCCTTCGACCTATGGGACGGCCTTTCTCAGGCTTTATGGAGGGGACCTAAATTTCACCCTGTATTTATAAATATGGTCCATTAAATGGATCATCATATATAAAAGATCGTGACTGATTCTGTAACCATGAGATAATTATGAAATATACAGATGTTAATATAAAGTGTGTAAAAAAATAATATAAGCACACATTATTCATACAGCGCCACAACCTCTCTTCTTTGTGCAAAGCCAAATATGCAGATCTTGCACAAATGAACAGAAGAGATAGAATCCTCCATATTATAGGAGGCTATGAATCTGACACAGCCTCTCTATGGCTACTCCAGAAGCTCATTGGATAGAGTAGCATCTGCAACCCTTTTCCTTCCTCTCAATGGAAAATCTGGATTGTGGATACATGCAATCACAAATCCACTAGTCGTGCCCCTTATCCTAGGCAGCCTTATGCAGGCTCTTTGAAATTAAACACCTCCCCCCACTGCAAAGTAGAAATTCACTACTTTTGCTGCCTTTTGGGCTTTATATGCCCATGTGGAAGAGTTAGGGAGTGGCACAATAAAATAGGTTTTAGCCCTTAATAAGTTCATATATTTGCAATGTAAAGTCATTCCAATAATTAAATAAAATAAATAATATACATATAGGACAATGACTTTAAAAACATATTTAAATTAAGAAATTTCTTAACCTTGCTTCTAATAGCACCTTAAATAATTTAAAAATGAAAAATTGTTAAATCTGGTTTCCTCTCTATGAAAAAATCCCCGAGTGTGGTGGTGTAGTGAGTCAAACCTCACTCCAGGACTTTCGCTGTGCCATTGCAGTGTCCACATGGGATGTTACAGGATGGCAAGCTGGTGCACTGTAGAATCACAGCCTGGTTTGCCATACAGAAACCTGCTGTGTAGACAAGCCCAAATTTTAAATTGTTTTCTTTATTACAACTGGTTCTCACTATTTTCTTATGAAATACTTTATCGTGAACATTATTTTCAATAACTAAATTACTGAATGTGCTTCAAGAAAAGTGCTAGTTATTTTAATCCATTATATTTTTACTTTAGCAATACAGCATATTCAGACATGTTGGATTGAATCAAATCACCAATAAGAAATTTAATCATTAAAAAATTCTTTAGTGCATATGTAAAAATACCAGCCATCTGTATGTCTTACATACCTCAGTAGCAAACTGCTGCAATCCACCAATATTAATTGGTCCCTCCTCTGTGGCATATAAATTGCATCCACCTACACAAAGATCTGAGGTTGGACATACCATTCCGCATGTCAGGCCCAGTGGGTTGTCAGAAAGAATCATTTTGGCAGCTCCGTAGTAGTTCTGCATGGAAAAAAAAAAAAAAAAGAGTCACATAACAGGGAAGCAAATAGTCAAGAGAGGAGATCCAAAATGTTGTTCCTTTTATGTGACTAGTAGAATAACACTGTGCACCTCTGATAAAATTGAAAGACACAAATTTATCATATGTGTATTACCAAGCATTGTTAAAAGGTACCAGGGACAAATTATGATTGTATCTCATTGTATGGCAGGCTAAGAATATTTCAATTATTTCTTTTTTTATTACCAAAATATTCTGATTTGTTTTATGTGGATTCTCAGTTATTTTTCTAGGGGTGTGTAGTGGATTTACAGTTTTATTTTTAAAATAACATGCTGTACATATTACAATCCAGTAAATGCTCTCTCTATTCCGAAATCAATTATGCAGCTGCCTAACAGATGTTATAACTGCAGCTCCAAGTTCTCTCTCCATTCACTTACCCACCAATAAAATAAAATAATCAAGAAGATCCCAGGAAACATTTATGTGTACCAGAGGTTCCCCTAAAGACTACCACTGATCATGGGAAGATTAAATTCACCATTACGTAGGGGGCCAACACAAGGCTCAAGCACAAAGTGGCATGGAGGGCTTGTGCTGGCAAACGCAAATGGGAGTGAACTCCATTCCAAACCTCTCCAAACTATGAACAACTGAGAGAAGAAAGAAGGGTCTCATTTTCCATCTCCTCCAGCCACCTCTTCCACATCTCATTCTCCAGTAACTTTTTAATGAGAGCTGTGTTCAGAGCTGGTCTGTCGCTGCACTGCTTTATGCCAGGGAGTGACTCTCCCAACCAGGATAACTAGCTCAGAAGACTCAGAAGCTGTAGAGCCAGTGGGAGGTGAAGAGTTCATTGACTGGTGCTCCTTCATAGCGCAGAGCTGGAAAGTTTTATTTTCAACCTTTATGTTTAGTAAGGAAAGACACATGCAATGTGCATCTTCAAAGAGAACAATATCCCACACAGTGTGAAACTCAAATAGTGAACATGCAGAGCAATTTCAAGATTTGATTATGTGACAAAATGGTGGGTTACAAAAAAAGTCATATACGGTTGGAAAGGTTCTAATTGACCAAGAGGCATATAAAGGGCTGGGCATAATGGTCAGAGGTTCGACCAGATGATACAGCCAGGGACAGTGAGTTCCAGCAGGGCTCCAACATTTAAGAAACAGTTTTGTAGAAGTAGTTGGGCCTTTCTTCTACATGTGGTGTAGGCATGTGGCCATCCCATGACTGCACAGATCACAAAGCCACGCATATATTTTCAAGGGGCTTGCTCCTAAATTACTAAATCAATTCGAAGTTCTAGTCTTGGGCAAACAGAAAAAAATGGGTTTATTAAGTGAGTCATTTGTGAAGGGCCTTAAACTGTTTTGTCTGTGGTGACAGGTAAGTGAGATATTGGGCCTGATTCTCATTTATATTGTCCACTTTTCAATGCTCTGGCAACGTAAAGGGGGCCTGGCAGTGGGTGTTAATTAAACTGATTAGAAATGTAATTTACACCCACTTTATAGCTCCTTTAATTCTGCCAGAGCAGTGTAGCAGATATTCATGTAATTGATAATCTGGCACACTGAGTTCAATATTGGTTAATTGAATGGTTTCCTTGTTTCTCTGAAAAAGGACCACTCAGGGCCAAATTGTTGGGCATTGGTCTTCAGAATTGAAATACAAGCTACCTTTCATTACTTCCGAATTTTGTTTTGCTTCACATTTTGTCAGGTTTCTTCATATGGGGGGAATAAAAGAGGGTTGTGTCCAGGACTGTTATCTTTGTTGATTTCAACTTTGATACAAAGAAAAGAATTACACTAACTGAATGCAACTTCATTGAAGAAAGATAATTAAGGATTCATATATTTTTGAAGCCTCATAATTAAAAGTGGTGCATACAGATCATTAACATCTTTAGTTTATCATATTAACTATTTCTTCTTTAAGAATCATAGGCTGGGGCAATTTTCACAATATTTTATTTTAAGACAGAATATAATTAAATATAAAATAGTTAAAACATTTTCACATTGTGTTTCAGTGGCAACCTCCTTTGAAATCTCTATTATGTAATTTCAAGCATGTTGATTGTTTGCTGTGTTATCGAATTATGATCTTGATGAAATTTAAGCTGAGGCCCATTACTTATTGATTTGATATGCAGCCATTACATACCTTTATATATAGGCTATTACAATATGAGTACTGTGAGATATGCAGCACACATCACAATGCCAAGTAGTAAAACAATATACACAATGTACAAAACACTTTGTAGTGTTAACATTTTTAAGTGAGTGTAGTGATCAATAAAAAGGCACCAAACTGACGAAGCTAGAGATCAAATTGTGCTATTTATCCACATTACAAGCACACCAAAAGCAGCAGTATTGCAAGCTTTCCACACAGCTTCAACAACATGTCTTCAACCTGGTATTAAAGGGATCACCTCTAGAAGTGAAAGGGGAGTTCAGGTTCAATATTCACTCACTCAGCCTCTCTGTTTAGACTGACAACAAGATAGCCAATTAGTGTCAATTCTACTGGTGGCAATTCTGTAATGAGGAAATATGTCTATTCGGAAACAATGCGGTATGAGCATCATAGGCAGTGCTGCCTAGTGGATGGAGTAGTGGACTGGAACACAGGAAACCTGTATTCTTTTCCCAGCTCTGCAACAAGCCTGCTGGGTGATCTTGGGCAAACCACTTCACTTCTCTATGCCTCGGGTTTCCTCATATTTGAAATCTGGATAAGGGCCTCCACTCTAATAAGAGCTAGTTATACTTTTATTAGTATAAGTCGTTTTACAGCATGTAATTAATGGGTAGCAGACGGTAACTTTCAGGGTGAAATTCCGGTAATCTTCCTAAGTGAGTTGGCCAAGCAACTTCAAGCTTTGAATTTGCTCTTAGTCTGTTCTGAGCTGTACTTTATTTGAACTGGTAATCTAAGTGAAAAGCTCTCATATTCCATTACCAATCTGGACCCCATTTTTGTTGTACAATAAAATATTTACAAGTTTTCTGTATTGTATTGAACTATAATATAGATAAGTATTTTTTCTAACAACATTTTTCTAAAATAATTGCTATGTTTCAGATAAGCTACCATATTTTTCAACCAGTAGCTGCACCAAACCCTGATTTCTGATCCTATCCAAATTCACCCATTATGAGCAGCTAACTAGCCCAATTGGAGAATTTTATTGGGATGTTATACAGATCCTGCCGCTATAAGCTGTGTGTTCAGGAGACCTATGATGTTTCTCATAATTGTGCATAACTGCTATATGCTGAAACAGCAACTTTATTCCAGAATTGAAATTTTAGGACAACACAAGGTAATTTGTCCTAAGGCAGGATATAGTATGAATAAAAGACATTTTAGAAATATGAAAAATTCAGAATTATAGATGGGAGTTAGGTGATTTGGAGTTTTCCCACACACTTTTTCATTTGATTTACTAATTATATTAGTGCTTGCTTGTTGAAGACCAATTGAGCTACTTTATAGGCATTCAGATACTAATTGTCAACTACAAACACTGCAGGAAAGAGGGGGAAATCTTTCCAACAGGAAAAATGCTTTGCAGCTCTGTGATGGTTTTGTTTTTGTTTGTGTATTTATCCCTTCTTTGCTATACTGATTTCTCATGTACATGCCAGACATCATTATAAAGAATGCATTATTCTAAACTTTGACAAAAACTAATAAGGAGAGGAAGTATAATCTAGTATTTAATATCCTGCTGCAAATTATAGTACTACTGTACTACAACAATAATCCATTGGGCATATGGCAGAGACAAATTAACAAATAATAAATAAGAATACTTTGCACTTATATGTCACCATCCATCTGAAGATCTTGAAGTGCTTTGTGGTGAGAGCCTTTAAAATCTTGACAATTTAAATTCAGATAAATAAATAGATAGTAACCTCAGTATCTTGAATCTTCTTCGATATTTCTTATGTAAGGAAAGTACCTTTAATATTGAAAATAATGACATTATCGAACTGCAAACACTTATTTAGCACTCATTGCAACTCCCAATTAAGTTAATGGGCGTCTTAATCATATTGATATAACACAGTAACAATTATTTTACAGAGCCCAAGGGTGTGCTAGATCCCTTACAAAACAGGTAAGGCGATATGACCCCTACCCGGAGGAGCTTATGTACTAATATCAGACATGATGCCACAAAGAGTAACTAGACGGTGCAATTGGGGGGGAGGCGCTGGTGACTCAGCAAAGGCTATTGTACAACATAAAACAAATATAATTTAGAAGTAAAATAGTTCAGGATATTTTTTAAATAGATAAAAATAAAGAAGCAGATGACTCAGTCCGCTAATTCTTTTAGATGTCAGGGAGGAATCAGGTCTAGAATTTGAATGCTTTTGAGATTGTTTTATTTAAATGCAATAAATGCCTCCTCATGCCTTGGTTCATAAAATACCTTTTCCTAGACACTTCCACAGAAAGAAATTAATCTAACTGGATAGGATGTTTTTTGATTTCCTTCATCAAAATGTCAATAAATACACATTGGTAAGGGAGAGAACAGAAACAAGCCTTAAACAGACATCAATAATCAGTCGAATGCAGGCAGAGGAGGATCTCCACATGTATCACTTGGAAGCATTACATAATTTGCATGCAAATGAGATTTTTTTTTTTTTTACTTGAGAAAACCTATTAAAACATGTAGGATCAATACTGTGAGACGAAAAGAAATTGCATTTATTATCAGGAAATGCTCACAGCATCTATTCATTCATCTAATTTAAGCGCACTTCATATAAATTTCACATAGGTCATGACTTTTTGATATTGTAGTTTTCTCAAATATAACAAAGTGGCTCCAGGATTGTATTCTGTAAAAAAAGAATGAAAGCACTAGCTTACCCAGGATGTGGGGATGGGGTGAAGTGAAAGCAGAAAGGTAGGAAGAGGAGCAGGGGGCAGGGAAGGGAGAATGGAGGAGAAAGAACAAACAGTGTTCAGTCTTTTTTGTCTCTTGGTAGAATGTTTAAAAATGGACAGTTACAAAACAAAATTTCCAAGAAAATTACTTTCACGTCCTGTCCACTCTTACCTATGTTTTCTTAATATTTTACAAAAATCAAGATGTGTTGGGTCAAATGTTGTTGTTTAAAATGATTTAAGGAACAACAATTGAAAAATGTATATTGATACAGAAGTGTTCAGTTATGTATCAGCAAGCTTCTAACATCTTTATATCTATACAAATCAGTTCACATTTGAATAAACTAACCTTCCTATTTTTTTCAAAAGTAGAATGAACAAAACAGAAGAGTGACTTATCAAATATCATATATTTTCTGTATTACAATGCTGGTAATATTTAATCAATCCAGAAAACTTTCACATCATTTGACTTATGTCATCATAACAGGACTGTAATTTCACACAGTGTCACTATCTTTTTCTGAAAAAGAAGGGAAGGAATATCTTGTACTGTCATTTTGTTCTTTGTAGTCTAGAATGTGAGAGATTCCTTAATTGACATAGTGTCATCGCAACAGTCTATTCCACATAATTATGCTATGGCAACTGAAACCAGCTGTCAGCCATTCCATTACACTAAGTACAAATAGACATCTCAAGAAAAGTCACTGTTTCAAGTACATCAATTTAACACCATTACTACTTTTCTTTTAAATGTTTTTGTACTTAGTGACTTGAAATATATAGAGATTAAGAAAGAAAACTGAATAAAACTGTACTTTCATATACATGGAGCCCCATGAATTTTTCTTCAAATATTGTAAAGCATAATTCTGTGCAATTATTACCAATCTTATAGCAGCTTAAGACTTTTTTTTACAATCTACTAATTGTATTAACAGCATCACATTTATACTATTTTACATCTGAATTCTGACTCGTGATTTTTATAAGACATTCCCATGATATGCTGATATGTCCCTTCTCGTGTTATCCAAAGTACATTGGGAGTGGGGGAGGAGTTATTCTATTCTCTACACACCTCTCCCAATCCTGTTTCTTTCTCTTTCCCATCTCCCTTTCAACCTCATCCAGCCTGCCTCTCACTCACATTCTCTGTCCCTGCTCCCCCACTATTTCCTGTCTCCCATTTACCCTTATATACATTTGCACCCTTATTTTTCCTCACTTTCCATTTATAAGATCCTATCCCTAACATTTTCCCTATTTTTTAATCCCTCAGCCTCCTGCACTATACCTATACCCTATAGCCCTCAGTCTTCCTTCTTCAACTGCACATTCCCCCCATCTCTCTGTCTCTTCCATGCAATCTACATTCCCCATCCTCTTTAGTCTCTTCTTACCCTACACATCCCCCTAAATCGCTTGTTTGCATACTAAATCCCTCTGCATCCTTTCAGTCTACTCTGGCACTTCTTCAGACTCCCTTATGCTCAACACATTCCTCTACCTCTTCACAGTTTCCTGCCCAGCCTCCTATCCATAAACCATGAATGGCAACCATCTTTCCTGGAGGCAGCTAGTTTTTGGTCTTGCTAAAAATAATGGGATTTGATAACTATCTTTGCTAAGGGAAGACTTACTTCTACATGGGAAATGGTGGCCATGTTTAAATTAATGGAAGATGGAGGCTCTTTAGAATAAGGGAAAATTTGCAAGCTTGAAGGCAGGAAACAAAATCCTGGGAAACTATAATAAAAACTACTAAATATTGTTAGACTTGAGATAAAATTATGAGAGTAAGCCAAACTGGGTTTTGTTGTGACAGACAAGGGTGACTTTGAGCAATATTGCCCATTCAAGGGCATAACATTACAAATATATTTCTGCATCACTGATCTATAATGGCTGACTGTCACTCATCTAAGTATCACTGAAAATGGTATCCCTCCCCTCTATTCCTGAAAACCTCGGCTGATAAGCCCTCTTTGTGAATTAAGCAGCACACACAGCCCAGCAAGGTATCTCCACCAAGTGTCTTTACTGGTGTTTATGCTCCAGGTACAGCTTAACATAGCAGCAATTAAGTGGAGTGCATTCCTGATGCCTGCTCAGCCTTTTATCTGCTTGCTTTCTTCTAAGAGCCATCTAGAAGCTAATTACCTCATTAGCTCCCTACAGGTGCAAGTGATCCCTTGCACCCTTCCAAAATACAAACTACCTAAGTCCCTCCTACTCTAACTACACCCAGTGCCCTTCTACCAGGTTCTAATTCACCAGGATGCTGGTTTCCAAAGGGCTCAATTTATAGCATCCTGTCAGAGTCACACAACACAGGGCAGTATTCACTGACTTGTATGGCTAAAGCCATTCACAGGAATCTACAGCACCAGTACTGTCTTGTCAGAACAACTGGTAGATCCTGAAGGTGCCAGACAATGAGACGCTCTGAGACTGTCTCCACTGCACAGATGGAAGGCAGGCAGACTAAGCAATTGTTGGACAGGATGGTAAGTAGGGTTGGGGCACATCAGGGAATTGATTGTGACTCCTTGATTTCTGAGGCCCCAGCAATGCCTAGAGTTGCTTCTGGGCAGCAGTAAAATCCCACTGCTATAAGGTCTTTTAATGGATCCTACCCCAGTGGACGACTGCTGTTGTGTAGGTCCATTCTGCCATGCCCCCTTTCCTGCCTCAACAAACTGGGATAGGGGAGATGGGGCAGAGGCATAGGGCGCAAACTTGCTGGCTGACTCCAAAATCCTGAAACCACTCTTGCAAAAATATCAAACACAAGAAAAAGAAAAAGAAAAAAAAATCTCTCCTATAGCATATCTTTGCTTGTATCTTTGAAGATTTAATTCTAAATGGAAAGATGAAGAAAACATGACACCCTTAAGCTTCAGAACAGTTTTTTTTTCAAAATGCAGCAACTACATGTTAAACAGCATAGTTAAATGTAAATGGCCTCCAAAGAGCAGTTTAGAGAGAATACTTGATTGTTATCTTTTAAAAAAACAAGATACGTTTTAAAAATACACTAATATTCACAGTATGGTGAATCTAAATTTGTGTCTCACCTATTGAGGGATTCAATTGCAAACAACAGTCTGTACAAAGGCTACTGAGTAATGCTGACTGGGAAGACACAAGAGAATAGATTGTACCTTTGGAAAGTAGATCTGTAATCTAGTTTGTATGAAAAGGAAGAATGGAAGTTTTGGTATAAACTCTGCTGAATCAGAGAAGCCTGACACAATACAGTGCAAGTGACATCCTTTTCTCAAAGAAGCCCAAGGCTCATTGAGCCTAGCAATTCAATTACCCTCTCAACCCAGGAAGAACCCAACCCCCCCCCCCCCCTCCTGAGCTGAGGTCTACTGGTAGAGCAAGTTGGAACAGTCTACATTGTACATGGCCTGTAAATATCTAAAAAGCCTCAGGCTTTAGAGAACAAGAATCCCTGACCTTTTATGATTGCTACAGTAGTTTTTTCCAACAAAACATACTATATAGAATGGAGCCCTTAAATAGCTGACAAAAGAATATGTTTTCAGTATGCAACTGTTTAAACAGCTTATACTTATAATAAAACCAGTATAAATGAAAACCTGAGTGCCATACTACTCACTAATTAGTGAGAGAATATGGACGCAATGAAGTATAGTACAATTTAGGACATGTCTACACTACAGCTGCTACAGCAGGAGCATTACAGTGCGCCAGCCATGTCGCCGTAGTGTGGATGCTGCCTATATCAATAGAAGAGGTTTTCCCATCAGTGCAGTTAATCCACCTCTCCAAGAAGTGGTAGCTAAGTCAACAAAAGAATCCTTCCATCAACCTAGCTATGTCTACACCAGGGGTTAGGTTGACCTAACTACAGTGCTCAGGGCCTGAAAATTTTCACAGCCCTGAGTGATGTAACTAGGGCAATCTAATATTTAAATGTAGATCAGGCCTGTAAGTATGTTACATTTTAGCTTAACAAAAAGAAGGTCAAGGGGTGACTTAATTACAATTCACAAGTATCTACATGGGATATTCAATATAGCAGAGAAAAGTATAACAAGATCCTATGGCTGAAAGCTGAAGCTAGACAAATTTAGTCTGGAAATAAGGCATTCATGTTTAACAGAGCGGGTAATTAAACCATTGGAACAACTTACCACGCGTTATGGTGGATTCTCCATCACTAAAATATCGTCATCTAAAATATACACTCTAGGAATTATTTTGGGGAAGTTCTATGGCCTATGTTACAGAGAATGTCAAACTAGATGATTACAACAGTCCCTTCTGGCGTTGGAATCCATGAAGCCTTCCTTCTTCCTGCACATCACTGTTTTGAGATTTAAGCCAGTCTGGAAATTCTCTTAACTACAGTTTTGTCTGCAAATCTAACCAGCTCTGGGGTTTCCCCCAGGTGAGAGAGTAAGACTGTCCATTGGGTTAGGGCGAGGAAATTGCTAGGCTAGCAGCAGGGAGATTCTAATTCTCTGCGCTCTGCTGCTCAGCCCCATTGCCTCGACTTGTTCCTGAGCACATCAGTTTGTTTCATTTTGGAGTGGGGGTTTCTTTGAACAATTAATGTTCATTTTTATTGACATTACACCTGTAACACTGATATACTCATAGACTCTAAGGTCAGAAGGGATCAATATGATCATCTAGTGTGACCTCCTGCACAATGCAGGCCACAGAACCTCACCCACTCACTCCTGTAATAAATCTCTAACCTATGACTGAGTTATTGTTCAAATCATGGTTTAAAGACTAAGTTACAGAGACTCCACCAGCAAGTGAGCCATGCCCCATGCTACAGAAGAAAGCAAAAACCCCCCAATCTGCCCTGGGGGAAAACTCCTTCCCGACCCCAAATATGGTGATCAGTTAAACCATGACGATTAGACACCTGTGTCTAATTTCAACTCTAGATTTCCGGATGGCCAGTTTTGTGTACCCACTGGCACTGAATTTAAATAATTCCTCTCCCTCTCTGGTATTTATTCCTCTGATGTATTTATAGAGAGCAATCATATCTCCCCTCATCCTTCTTTTGGTTAGGCTAAACAAACCAACCTCTCTGAATCTCCTCTCACAAGGCAGGTTTTCCATTCTGCGGATCATCCTAGTAGCCCTTCTCTGCACCTGTTCCACTTTGAATTCTTCTTTCTTAAACATGGGGGACCAGAACTGCACAGAGAATTCCAGATGAGGTCTCACCAGCGCCTTGTATAACGATACCAATACCTCCCTATCTCTACTGGAAATACCTCGTCTGATGCATCCTAGGACCGCATTAGCTTTTTTCATGGCTGCATCACATTGGCAGCTCATAGTCATCCTGTGATCAACCAATATGCCCAGGTCCCCCTCCTCCTCTGTCACTTCCAAATGATGCATCCCCAGCTTATAGCAGAAATTCTTGTAAATAGTCTCTAAGTGCATGACCTTACACTTTCCACTATTACATTTCATCCTATTTCTATTACTCCAATTTACAAGGTCAGCCAGATCTTCCTGTATGATATCCCGATCCTTCTCTGTATTGGCAATACCTCCCAACTTTGTGTCATCTGCAAACTTTGTTAGCACATTTCCACTTTTTGACCCAAGGTCAGTAATAAAAAGGATAAATAAAATTGGTCCCAAGACTGATCCCTGAGGAACTCCACTAGTATCCTCCCTTCAGCCTGACAGTTCACCTTTCAGTATGACACGTTCCTTATCCACCTTTCAATTTTCATATTAATTCCCATCTTTTCCAATTTAACTAATAATTCCCCACGTGGAACCATATCAAATGCCTTATTTAAATCTAGGTAAATTGGATCCACTGCATTCCCTTTGTCTAAAAAATCTGTTATCTTCTCAAAAAAAGGAGATCACATTGGTCTGGCATGATCTACGTTTTGTAAAGCCATGTTGTATTTTATCCCAATTACCATTAACCTCAATGTCTTTAACTACTTTCTCTTTCAAAATTATTTCCAAGACCTTTCATACTACTACTACATACGGTACAGAACCTGAGTTTACAGATTCATTAAAATCCTTGCTAATGGACTTGCAATTTCATGTGCTAGTTCCTTTAATATTTTTGGATGGTGATTAACCGCCTCCCCCGATTTAGTCCCATTAAGATGTTCGAGTTTGGCTTCTACCTCGGATGTGGTAATTTCTGCCTCCATATCCTCATTCCCATTAGCCACCCTACCACTATCCCCAAGCTCATCATTAGCCTCATTAAAAACGGAGGCAAAGTATTTGTTTTGACATTCAGCCATGCCTAGATTATCCTTAACCTCCACCCCTTACAACCAGTTCTTCTAAGAGGTCCTTACTACTCACCAATACCAAATCCACAATGGCATCCCCTCTTGTTGGTTCAGTAACTATCTGGTGAAGGAATCTGTCAGCTATCACATCCAGGAAAATCTGGGCCCTATTTTTACTACTCGCACTTGTCCTCCAGTCTATAATAGGGAAGTTAAAGTCTCCCATAACCACACAGTTCCCAGTAGTATTTACTTCATAAAAAGCCTGAAAGAGGTCGCTATCCATGTCCAAATCAGATCCCGGTCGTCTGTAGCACACCCCAAGCACTATCCCAGGGGAAACTCTAGTAGTTTTCTTCCCCAACATGATGTTTACCCAAACAGACTGTCTTATCAATTCCATCACTTCTAATTTCTTTACAGTCTACCTCATCATTGATATACAATGCTACTCCACCACCTCTGCCTTTATATCTTTCCTGAACAGAACATACCCTTCAATACTTGTACACCAGTACTATTCCACCATGTTTCTGTTATCCCTATAATATCTGGTTTCACTTTCTCTACCAGTAGCTCTAGTTCCTCCATTTTGTTACCCAGGCTCCTTGCACTGGTATACAAACATCTTAATTTTTGCTATTTGGCTTTGTTCACGTTCCTTACCTCATTTGGCACAGTCATTCTACTACCAATATCGCCTATTAGACTGGTATCTACATTATCCTTCCTCTTAATATCCATTCTGCTCCCCACTGCTGTGTCCTTTCTTACTTCATTTGCCTCCCTCTCAATGCTAAAATCCGATGTTGAGATTACCTGGGCATCTCCCAACCATCTCCCCCAATTCCCTAGTTTAAAGCTCTCAATCAGTTGTGCAAGCCTCCATCCTACAAGTGCATTTCCCTCCCCACTCAGGTGAAGTCCATCCCAAGAGAACAGTCCTCTGTCCATGAATGCCTCCCAGTGACCATACATCCCAAAATCTTCCATACAGTGCCACTGCCTGAGCCATCTGTTGATCATCAGAATCTCTCACACTTTTGTCCTCCTCCTCTAGGGAGGGGCAGAATCCCACTGAAGATCACCTGAGCCTCGATTTCCTTAAGAGTCTTCCCCAGCCTGGCATAGTCTCCTTTGATATGTTCCAGCGAGAATCTAGCTGTATCATTTGTATCCACATGAAGGACAATCAGTGGATTCTTTCCCACTGCCGTTAGGATCCTCTTCAGCCTCAGATCCACATCCCGTATTTTAGCACCCGGCAGACAGCACACCCTTTTGTTCTCTGGATCAGCTCTGGTTACAGGCCTGTCTGTTCTTCTCAGCAGGGAGACCCCAATCACGTAGACCTGCCTTTTCCTGGTAACGGTGCGATTCTCCGGCCTATCCTCTGTTCTTTCTGGTTGCAAGTCATCTCGTCTACTATTCTTCTTTGCTATCCTCTGTAACCATTCCTGTATGCTTCTGGGGCTCTTTTTTGGTGGTATCTCCAGTGGCTCATCCACTCTTTGTATGAGACTAGCTGCTCTTCTCTTCTTTCTTGCCCTCCCATCTTCACTAGCCACCTGCTAGGCCCCTTCTTCATTTTCCAACTCCGCAAACCTGTTTCTGAACTCTATTTCTCTTTCACTGGCTGGTCTTTTCCTCTGCTGGGTTCTTGCAGTCACATGCTTCCACTGGCCACTTTCCTCACCCAGCATTCTCCCCTCAGAGTTCGTTGGTCCTGCTTCCATTTGCAGGTCCGGGTTTTTCCATTCAGCCTCCGCATTCCTTTGCTCCATCATCTGCTCGAATCCCCTTCTAAACTCAACCAGAGTTTCCACCTGCATCTCCAACCCTCAAATATTTTCTTCCATCAGTTCTATGAGGCAGCACTTTATACAAATGAAGCTCTTTTGAGGTACCCCCTCCAGGATCGTGTACATCCCGCAGCTTCCACATCCAGTCATCTTCACTGTCTCTTCCACTGCTTGAGTGACTACCACTACCGCCTCTGTATTTGTCAAATCCTTTCCCCCTACTTCTTGTCAGTAAGAGAGACAAAAACAAAAAACCCATCAAAACAACCCTCAAAGAGCACCCCAACAATACCAGAACATTGCACACTCCCTCCCCAAACTCCCCTTACAAACTCCCATTTTCAGCTGTGTTTGCTGGCTCCTGTGCCGCTGCAGCTGGGCCGCTGTCTGATTGAGTGGCCGCCTTTATAGGCCCCCTAATTAGGGAAGCATTCACGCAGCTAGGCAACTTTAGATTTCCTCCACACAGGTTAGGGTAAAAGGGAGTAACATAAGACTGTATGTAACTTTATTCTGGGAATTGAACACTGAGATGCAGAGCTCATTTTACATACACAATAAATGACTATATATCCTTGTCCTAACATTTTGGCCAGCACAATAAGGGAAGAGTAAGTACTAATATTTTTTTTAGGCCATTGTTGTGCCAAGGCGTTCAACATTATTTTCAGTCTTGTCACATTTTTCGGGCACCAGCAACAGGTAAAAACTATTGTTGAGCCCCTCTCTGTAAAAGTTACTGCTTGTGAAGGAAGACTATAGTTATGGATATGGAGGGACCCTAAGAGCTAGGCAAGTCAGATTATAACTATATGGTAGTAATTGCTGAGTAATTTGAGGTTTTAGATTTTCCCTTTAGGAACACTGAAGCTCTTTATAGAATGGCTGCCTTATGCAATTATTTTTTCTAAAGCAGAACTTCCTGATGAAGTAGAAACTGGTCAAATTACTCACACTGGCCAAACCACAGACTGTCTGAGTACCTGCAGGTCTCATGACAGCTTTGAGAGATGCGTCATAAAACAACTACACTGAACTAGGTGTTGAGGAAAATAGCCCATCTATATAGACTATACATGACTGATGAAATCCCAGCCCTATTTGAAATCAATAGGAGTCTTCCCACTGATTTCAATTGGGTCAGGATTTTAACCAACACCATTAAAATCAGACCCTTAATATTATCTCAACATGCCTGTAACAGGATGCAGTCCTAGAACATCTCCACGCCTCATGGCACTGAAGTCATTCTGCCTCAGTTTGCCCTTCTCAGTGATGGTTCTCTGGGCCTTAAGCATAGCTCAATTGCTGAGGTAATGAAATGACTATGATAATAAAAGTCCAAAGAAAAACACTCTTTCTAACCTGAGGCCCATCCATGCTGGGCAAAAGCCCTTCTTCTGAGGGGCTGTCCTGTAATTCTAGCAGGCTTTACTCAGCACTCAATTTCCAGGTTCCCCTCGAAATAGGGTAATCCTGCTCTCCTTCCTGGAGCTGTGCTTCACTTCTGACAGACATTCTCAAGCCCTACGTCTCCATTGTACCTCACAGCCTTTCCCTGAATTTCTCTCATGGTTCCTTTTAGACAGAATTCAGAGCAGGGCTTCATCATGCTCAGGAAGTAGTCCCCTGACTCACACCTGGTCCCAGCTAGGTTCTGCTAATTCTTTCTGAACACCTATTCTTAAAAAGGCCATGCCTTGGTGCCCATCGCCCTTGAAGGGGAGAAACTACTCTCCTACAGCGCTTCCATATTGAAATTTGCTTTAGGTTTTAGGATACTATAATGTAGCAGAAAGGGAAGTCAGCAAATCCATTATAGCTTTGTATCCTCTCTGTTCAGAGCTTCTCTGTTTCAAAACATTTTAAGAATGCATTAAGAAGTAAACTGCCTCAAAGTAGTACAGTACCAATGGAAGCAGATGCCTGGCATTCATAAAAATGAAGCCTGCATTGACATAAGAGATTATAATAGAGCAGTCTATATGCAGATGCTGGACACAATGCTACAATCATCATTAACCATGTTAACATGTAATAATGTTATAAACGACATACATCTTAATAACTCCCTTTGTCCCAATGTTTCTTGTCAATATGTAGAACTTACTGTGAGCATTTCAGCTCATATAATATGCAACGTGTAATAAAAACAACTTGGCTGTTAACTCACCCATAGTGTGGCTGCTAGCTTACTCTCAATGAATAAATGAGACCCACTTTTCTCTCATTTTACCTATGGGGACCGAAGCACCCCTGCACTGGCAGGATGTGTGTGTTTGAGACTAGTAGCAGGAGATGGGGCCAGCTGCTTCTGTAAACCTCTCACCCAGAACAGCCTCAAGCCATCCCAGTAGTCCCCAAGCTTGGATGGGAGACAGCAAATGAAGCTTCACCAAAAGACTTAAAACGAGTTTTTAAAAGGTAAGTGGTGACTAGGAATTGTTCAGAATTAGAATGTCCCTCACAGCCTGATTAATGCACACATATATTTTCATGTTAGCTGTGCAGTTATCTTTAACATTTGTATTTTTGACTGTTAAAAGGCACTTAACATATCTTCAGGCAATAGAAAGTATCCTTTTCTCCACTAACAGGATATCATCTGGAAACACTCAACCTTATTACAGTGGATTCTATTTATTATTGTAGTAGTTTATTAATATTACTAAGTTTTGTAAATAAATAATGATAAAGCTTCTTTACTTGAACCATAGTAACAAAAAACATTCATCCCTGAGATGAGCACCTGCATGCGAAGTGTCAGCCCAAAAAATTTTTAATAAGAACATTATAATCATTTCCTGAAAAGATTTATTCTCTAATGGGAAAAAAAATAATCTCCTGTATCTACAGTGGTTCAGTCAGGTAACAATACAGTGAATTCATTACACTGAAGTGTTTAGTTTTGTCAATATTATTAATTGATTAAATCCAACCAAAACAAATACATGAAAGAAAAATAAATCTGCTGAAGAAACAGATTTACTGTACAGATTTACAATATTGCCAAAGAACAATATCAGAAAGAATAATTAAAAATTAAGAAGAATCTATTAAATATCATGCCTGTTTTAAACATTATTTTATTAGCGTCTACAGAGATAAGGATTGTAATTCAATCACACAAAGAGAAATGCAAGCAACTGATGTTCTTGTGTTTCATTTATGACTGTGAACCTGCTTTTACCTTGTTTGCAATACTTGTGATAAATGATTTGATGTCTAGATTAGTTGGGCAGCTCTTCTGACAGGGGGCATCTGCACATTTTAAGCACCTAAGAAAAAAATTAAAAGGAGTTAAGGAGACAAACAGTACAAATACTGCCAGTAGCATAAGCTTTTTCATGTACACAAGACCAAAGTTGATAACTCTAAAAAAATAATACTTTACATTTCTTAGAGACTTCCATATAAGGATTTCAAAGTACTTTGTAAACATTATTGAATTAAGTCTCACAACACTGTAGTGAGATAAGTTTTGTCATACCCATATTGAAGCACAGAGTTGATAAACAAATAGCCTAAAGCCACACAAGAAGGCTGTGATGAGCCAAAAAGAGAACTTTCATCTCTCTCTAGTTGGGAGTTTTAGCCAGAAGAGCATCCTTCTTCTATAACAAGCAGATCCATAAAATCCACTATTCTGAATGTGCAATCTATAGCTATATTACATACACAAATACATTAAAAGAGTATTAAGACTGAAAAGTTAAGCACTCAAAAGATAGGAAATGCCACAATTTATATTACCCATTGAACATCATTTGGGCGCCCTTGTGCTATGCATTACATGATAGTCTTATTATATAATCATATTATTTTTTCATTGGATCTGTCTTCAGGATGGATGATGCTCACTGAATGTGTGGCTGTGACGGTACACAGAATATCCCCCCAGGGTGCCACATGGACCTGGGGTACCACTGAGCCCTCTGTCTGACCAGCCTGGGCTCCTTCTCACACTGTGATGCTGTGACAAGCCACAATCCTTTTGGCAGGTGCTGCACTTACACAACCTTCCACATGCAGGGACCACACCCAGTTTAGTTCAATGAATGCTTTCCCCAGCCACTCATGAACCAATAACAGAGAAGCTCCAGTCAGATCCCCATCTCAGAAACCCCAGGACTGTACCATCTTGCTCTGGTCAAAAGCCTGATCAGTGAAGTTTATTGTCCATTCTGCCCTTACCTCAAAGTGGAAGAGGCATGCAACTGCTTTTGTTACTGAGCTGAGTTTGCTTAAACACTTCACTAACACTGAACACACTGGTGAAGATAAAACATTAAACAAGTTTATTAATGACAGAAAAATAGATTTTAGATTTTAGAATAATAGAAGATTAGGGGTGGAAGGGACCATATAGTCCAACCCTCTGCTCAAAGCAGGACCAACCCCCAACTAAATCATTCCAGCCAAACCTTTGTCAAGGCACACCTTAAAAACCTTTAAGGATGGACATTCTACCACCTCCCTAGATAACCCATTCCAGTGCTTCACCACCCTCCAAGTGAAAATGTTTTTCCTAATATCCAAAGTAGACCTCCCCCACTGCAATTTGAGACCATTGCTCTTAGTTCTGTCATCTACCACCACTGAGAACAGTCTAGCTCCATCATCCTTGGAACCTCCTTTCAGGTAGTTGAAGGCTGCTATCAACCCCCCCCCACCCTCACCATTCTTCTCATCTGCAGACTAAACCAGCCTAGTTCTGTCAGCCTATTCTCATAAGTCATGTGCTCCAGCCCCCTAATCATTTTTGTTCTCCTCCTCTGGACTCTATCCAATTTGTCCACATCCTTTCTGTAGTGGGGAGCCCAAAACTGGACACAATACTCCAAATGAGGCCTCACCAGTGCCGAATAGAGAGGAATAATCACTTCTCTTGATCTGTTGGCAAAGTGATTATAAATTGCAAATATAGAGAGACTAGAAATAATTACCAAAGGAAAAATAAAAATAATCTAAATTCTAACAGGATTTGAATCTAGAAATGTCTCACCCTGAGAAATGGTACAAGCAGTTTCTTAAATGCAGACTGGCCAGCCTTTCCTGCCTGGGATTCCCCTCCTCCTTTTAAAGTCGTTTCATCTTCCAGATGATCCTTTGATCCTTCGGATGCTCATCTGAAGGAGTGTGAAGCCCAGTAATGATGTCACTCCCCACTCTTATAGCTACTTCCAACTTGCTGGAAGGTCCATGCATGTAACATGGGGGCTGCTCTACATCAGTCAATCAGTACTCCATTGTGAAGGTACTCCCTACAGTGAAGTCTTCACTGTAAATGATTCCTGGCAGTGAATTCTTTCCTTGATGGCCCATTAGCATGTCTGGCCACTTCATTGTTGTACTTGAAAAGCTAGTTTAGGTAGTAGCATTTACAAAAATACTTTAAAACTTCACATATAATGATAGCCCATGCAATTCGATGAGATATTAATGTTTAGCAGATAAAGACTTTTAAAATAATACCAAACAAGGCATACTTGTACAGAACATATCACCATTATATGACATCGGTGAATATGGGGTTTCTGGAGTGTTGTTTTCAGAAACAGAGTGTCACAGTAGCTATTTGATATTTCTCTTCATTTATATTCCTCATGATTTTATTCTTCATTATTCAATCCGTGGGCAGAGGCCTTATTTAGTAAATATCATTCAAACCCTGCTCTGAAGAGAATTATTAATTTAGTCATGGGCCTTTCTATGGTATTCATCCCTACAGTATCTACTTCACAATCTGAAAATATTTATTTTTCCTTGACCTGGTTCTATAATAAATTCTTCTGTGACCTTACGCAACGTCTGTGTATCTCAGCTTCCCCAACTGTAAATGTCATGACTCTTATATCATGAATCTCAATTATTTAATGAAGTTCTATAGGTATAACTGAGTATAAATTTTGACAATTGAATAATCAGATATGTAGAGTTCTATGATACTTTTATAGGAAAGATGATAAACAAAAACAATTCATGATTCATATGGTTCACCCTGTTTTGCTCCAAGGAAGAAGAATGGCTGGTAAATATTGGAGTCTCTTATTTCATGCAATACAATTACTTTAACGTAAGTGTAGGATTTAGACAAAAGGATGAATTTTTACATTTAAAAACTGTGGGTCATTACAATCTGTGACAGGACAGAATAGCCAATGTACAGATTAATAGATGTGTTTATTAAGTATCTTTACCAAATAATTTTTTATTATTATTATTGAGTTGCTTCAAAAATAACAGCTGTTGAAAACCATCAGGTATTAATGAAGCAGGGCAATGCAAACCTGAATTGTAGCTGTCGGGTGGGTGCCATGAATATGCCAGTAGACTCACTCTGATAATAATACCGTCTTCCAGTTCTCTGAGTGCTCTGCAGACTAAAGTGCATCAGGCTGCCATTAATCCCACTTATCACTCTGACAGCTCAGTAATTACACTACTGCTATAGTCAGGTACTGTAGTCCTAATAAAATTTCAGCCACGGCGTAGAATTCATGCTGGTGAGATGTTTTATTAAACTTGGGGGGTTGATCATCAAGTGACATTAGTGTTGACCTATTTTTCTATTTGACAATAAATTATCCTTTGACCATGCCATAATAGATATTATAGAGTGCATTTACTGTACCAAACAGCAAAGGTACTGCATTCCAATGAGCTAGGCAAATGGCGTAAATAAAATAGTAAAAATGCAAGCCAGAATATTATTACCTAAATTGTTGTAAGTGACTGATACTGTGAAAAATCACAGACACGGTATTGTACTTAGGGGAATATGCTAACAACTGCTGCAAACCTCATTATTACATATATTTTCCCATATAAATTAATGGCAAAGATGACACTTGTTTTTTACCTTGCCTCTTTTGAAATCCCCTTTTACCTTTCAAAGCTACTCTATTTGGTTTAAAATGCACTGTAAGCAACAAAATAAGTAAATAAAAGTTCTCCAATCCACTCATTACAACTAATGAATTTAAATGTAGAAGAATACATTAACATTTTAAAATAAAGCAACAAAATGTCCTTAATTGATTTATTAGTGGTAATATCTGTCCTAGAGTAAGCAAAAATTTAAATCCATATCCATATTTACATATTTATATTTAGCCATATCTAAATCACACATTTAAATTAACATACTTACATCTTAGTAACAATAAAATACAACAAACTCTTCCAGTTATCAATATATGTTAAACACTTTCTCCTTTCGTCTGTCCTTGGAACAACAATTAGATCATTGAGAAATGCATGAACATTTTATGAGACTGTATCTTTTTAAAAGAACAGGGGTTATTCACTATGGGCAATTATTCTGAGAGCCAGCCCAAACCCTATGTACAGCTTAACCAACATCAAAGCCCTATTTTGAGAACTTAAATGGCCTTCCATACTAGAGAGAGTTTCACCCATGGTAACATGTATGTAGGATGTTTCATAAGAAGGGGCAAGGCAGAAGACATGAAAATATTCATGTATATTCATTGAAAAGTTGCAGTCCCAAAGGAAGCAACGCACCCAACTCAAAGAGAAGAGAACGCTTTGTGTTGCTACCACAACAACTGGACAGTAGATATCACATATGCATTTTAAACATAAATGTACTCCAAAACCTAATCATTAACCCCACTGCCATTTTCATTCTCACTTTTCAAGTAGGCACAGATATACTAATTGTCCTGTATGTCAAAAGCTGGGTATAAAACTTCTATATAAGTAAACCATATTTGTAAAATATTTACACAAGAGAATGTCATGTATAGTTTTATCTAGTGTTATAGAATCATAGAAATGTAGGACTGAAAGGGACTTTAGAAGTCATCAAGTCCAACCCCTTGAGCTGAAGCAGGATCAAGTAAACCTAAGCGGACCCTGACAGGTGTTTGTCCAATTTGTTCTTAAAAACCTTTGAGGATGGGAATTCAACTACATCCTTTGGAAGCCTATTCCAGAGTATAACTGCCCTTATAGTTTTAAAATTTTTCCTAATATCAAACGTAAATCTCCCTTGCTGCAGATTAAGTCCATTACTCTTTGTCCTATCTTCAGTGGACAGTGAACAATTGAGCACAGTCCTCTTTATATGTGAAGACTATTACCAGAGGTTCATGTAGTCTACATTTCTCAAAACTAAACATGACCAGTTTTTAACGTTTCTCCAGAGGGCAGGTTTTCTAAATCTTTTATCATTTTTGTTGCTGTAATCTGGACTCTTCAATTTGTGCACAACTTTCCTAAAGTGTGGTGCCCAGAATTAAACACAATGCTGCAGCTGAGGCCTCATCAGTACTGAATACAGTGGGACTCCAGTCTCTTACATACAGCACTCCTGTTAATATACCCCAAAAAGATATTACCCTTTTTCACCACTACACATCATTAGCTCATATTCAATTTGTGATCCCTATAACCACCACATCCTCTTCAGCAGTATTACCACCTAGCTAGTTATTCCCCATTTTGCAGCTGTGCATTTTATTTTTTCCTTCTTAAGTGAAGTACTTTGCACTTCTCTTTACTGAACTTCATCTTATTCAGTTCAGACCAATTCTCCAATTAGTCAAGGACATTTTGAACTCTAATTCTGTCCTTCAAAATGCTTGCAACTTGGTGTCATCTGCAAATTTTATATGTATATCCTCCACTCCATTATCAAAATCATTAATATGAAACTATTGAATAGCACCAGACCCTGGACAGCCCTGTGGGACCTCACTATATATGCCATCCCAGTTTGTCAGAAAACCATTGATAACTACTATTTGAGTAAGGTATTACAACCAGTTGTGCACCTACCATACTGTAAATTAATCTAGACTGCATTTCCTTAGTTTGCCCATGAGACTCTCACGTGGCATTGTCAAAAGCTTTACTAAAATAAAAATAAATCATGTCTACTGCTTCCCTTAATCCACTAAGCCAGTAACCCTGTCAAAGAAGGAAATTAGGTTGGTTTGGCATGATTTGTTCTTGACAAATCCATGCTGGCTATTTCTTATAATCCTATTATCTTTTAGGTGCTTACAAATTCATTGTTTAATAATTTGTTCCAGTATCTTTCCGGGTATCAAAATTAGGCTGAATAATTCCCCTTTTTACAGATAGTTGCCCTTCTTCAATCCTCTGGGACTTCTCCCATCCTCCATGAGGTCTCCAAGATAAATGCTTTGGATATTTCTGTTTTTTGTTCTAGAAATGCCTCATCCACCTCCTCATCCTGATTTGCTGGTCAATAGTAGACCCCCTTCCATGACATTATCTCTATTTTATACCCCTTTTATTTTTACCCAGAGACTTTCAACTGGTCTGCCTCCTACCTCCTTTTAGCTCTCAGAAGAAGTATATATCTTCTTGATATATAATGCAACACCTCCTCCCCTTTTTATCCTGCCTGTCCTTCATAAATAAGCTATATTTCTCTATACCAATATTTCAGTCATAATACTTATCCCACCAAGTGTCTGTGATACCAATTAAGTCATAATTTAGCTTACAGACTAATACTTCCAGTTCTTCCTGTTTATTCCCCATACTTCTTGCATTTGTGTATAGACACCTAAAACACTGAGCAGATTCCCCCACTCATTTCCTTCATCTTGCTATTGTTGACCCTATTGTTATTGTTGACCTCTTACAACATCTATATTTTATGCTTTCCTGTGGGCTTTTGTCACCTGCCCTGTTGAACCTAGTTTAAAGTTCTCTTCACAGGGTTGTCAAGTCAGTGCAGGAAGATGCTCTTCCCCTTCTTGATCAGGTGAACCTCATCTCTTCCCAGGAGACCTTCTTCCTAGAACAGCATACCATGGTTGAGGAAGCCTAAGCCCTCCCATCAACACTGACTGCACAACTATGCATTCATCTCCAGGTACATGTGTCCCTGCCTGGGCCCTTACCCTCAGCTGGTACGATGAACAAGAACACAACCTGCACCCTTGTTCCTAGACTCTGTGGTCACTACTGATCTGCTCAGAGCCAGACTTGGCACTATCATTAGTGCCCCACATGGGATAGAGGTCAGAGGGACAGATAAGCCTCAGCAACCTCTCTCTAACATCTTGGACATGGGCTCCAGATAACCAGTGCACCTCTCGGGGCACCACATCATGTAACTGTAATGACAAATGCTCATCTGTTCCACCATAATACATATGCAAAAATTTAGACTTTCAATATTTAGATGGGTCAGTTATTATATGTGTACACACACATACCCACGTCCACACAGGTTAATGTGGCTATTCTGCATTTGCATCAGCTCAGGCTCTAGTCCACTATCTTTTAGAGAAATGTAAGCTACTCATTCATCTCAAAAGAACATTCACTCTGACGCCTAACCATGACAACTTTATATGTCAGCATTCTTCCTCAGAACTCTGAGTGTCTGGGACCACTTTCTGAACTCTAAACAAGAGAGAAGAAATATGGTGATACCTTATACCTCATATGGTGAATTGAGATACCAAAGGACAGCAATAGTGGGGAGAGATCGCTTCACTGCTGAGTTCCCTAAGAGAAACAAGCTGCCATGGGGTTTCCCAACTAAGGTCCAGGAGGGAAAATAAAGCAAAAAAACCCAGCAACAATAAAAACCACACCATGTCTTCCCTCTGCAGTCTTATCCTTTGGCTTTTAAGAGCTGTTCTTGTGGCTTTCTGCACACTATCTGTTTTCCTCCCCTCTTACTGTTCCTCTAAGAGCAACAGGTGTGATCCTAATCAGGTACCTGTGGAGAGAGAAGAGGATCTGCTGCTGCAATTCTTTCCCACACATCCATATATACACACAGGCCTAAATGCAGAGGAGGCAGGATACACTGCTGACACCTTGAAAAGGGAAAGGAAAGGGATTTGCTGCAGCTCCCAAGCCCAACTCATGGCAAAGAGGATCCTCTGCTTTTACCTATAGCAGAAGCTTACTCCTTGGGGCCTGTGATGAAATAAGGGTGGGACTGAGGTAGGGAGTGGGAACAGTAAGGAGTAGCTCTTTACCCATACAGAACTCCACAGCTCTTCTACACTCCCGAGAATGTGCAGCTGTCCTGCACACTATTACCCTTCATCCAGTCAGTCTCCACTCCTTCTTGTAGGTGTGCATCTGCCTCCTCTGTCTAACGCATGCTGGAGGATCCATGTCATGGTGGGGAAGGGGAGGAGTTTGCTCCTTTGATCTCTCTTCTCACTTATTTGTTACAAGGTGGTCAGAGGGAGAAGAAGTGGAGGGAGGCAACCATCAGGAGCAAAGACAAACAAGAATTTGCAAGCTGAAAATAGAAGAGGTAACGATGCTGAGGATCTCTCTGCTGCCAAGAGATAAACAATGCAGTGATTATAAGGGGGGAAAATCCTCCTCAGTGCTAGGAATTGGTCTTGGTAGACTGCAAAAGTGAGTTGGGAACAACCTTCCTGTTCCCTCCCCATAGCAATGGCCCTGGAAACAGGGTTATTTTTGAGCAGTTGCTCCAAGACCATGCTTAAATGAGCCATATAGAAATGGAACCTAAATCTCTGCCTCCTCCCATGCGTCTTCCTTCCTCCTTTCCCTCTGCTGGCTCCATCAAACTCTGCCTGACCACCTTTTTATTCTTCCTCCGTCCATTTCGCCTCTGTATCCCTCTTGAGATCTATGAACTTCTATATCCCCTTGGATAGTACTTGGCTCTCTCCCCACTTCCTGCAGTCTCTTTTCTCAACTCAGCTGGGATCCCGCTCTTTCTTCACAGAGTATCTTCCCCACCTTCCTTAAAATCTCTCCTTCATTGTACAGTGTTCCCCTTTCTCTTTCTCTCCCCTGAAACTCTTCCTTTTTCACATGTGGTTACCCTCTTCGCAACTGTGGAATCCCACCCTGTCTCTCTTGCCTCTCAGTGGTCTCTTTTCTTCTTTCACCTATCTCTACTCTTAACCATTCCTAGGGTTTCAATCCATGTCTCAACCCAGTCTAACCCATTGAGACTCCCTCCTTCCCTCACTATTCTCTACCTCCATGATCTCACCCTCTTTCTTCCTGCCACCTGGAATCCCTTAATATCCTGCTTCCACTCCCAGATACACTATCCTTCTGAATTAGCACTCCACAGCCCTCACAGTTCCCTTCGCCCCAACTCCTTCTACCCACCAACACCCTTCCACATCTCTGCCCTAGTTCCTCCTACCCTCATGTCCTCCCAAGGCTCTGGCGAACTCTGGAGCTAATTCTCCCCAGCAACATCTCCTATACCTGCCTGGCTCTGTCTGCTCTGGATCCATGCTCAGACTAGAGGAGGGGGTAGAAAGAGCCTGCTGCCTCACAGCCATTACTGCTGGCAGGAGGAGTGAAGTGAAGTGCTGAGACTTTCTCTCAAAACCCTGCTCAGTGCTGGAAATTCAGCCTGGGGAAGCTACATGGAGTGCATTGGGAGGCAGTACTCCAAACACCTCCCCATGATGATAGGTCTGGTCCTAGCCAAATTCCATAATAGGTAATTACATTCTGCCTCTTTAAATTTCTCCTGCCATTTCATTCAGATGCAGTATTATTTTTCACTTCTTATCTCACCCTGTAGTGTACTGTTGCAGTACAGTCTCAAAGACTACCATGTTTCACCCTCTTCACTTTATATGGAGTGTACATCAATTCTTTCCTTTTACTTCTGTAAAGTAATTTGCAATGCTTCAGAATGAGAAATGCTATAGAAATGAATTTAAAAAGAAAATCAGTGTGGATAAGGCATTTTGTAGCAAGTAGCATGGATATCATGTCAATGCTGAAAAGAAGCAGTATCCTTCAGATGCATCAGAAATCACTGCTACTATTTTTCTCAAATATAATCCAAGTCATATCCATTGTGTTATGGTTTCTCACAGATGGTGTTTGTAAACAGGTAGGTAAAATAAACAGTTTAAATTTCTATTAGTAAATATGCTATATGTGGCCTAATAAGTAAATCAATAATATTGTCATAATGATGTTTTTAGTATGACCACTGCTGAAATCCATGTTTAGTATCTTTCTTCCTCTGTCCCTTCCTCCTCCACACCTCCCTCCCTCCACTCTCTGATTCCCTCTTTTGAAGTTTTAGGAGGGTGATTTTATTAGAGTGTTGATTTTAATCTAGATTTTGGTTTTGGTAATCTATTTATAATATATTGCTCTACAGCACCCTGAGTTACTTAGCTTTATAAATAAAATTATGATAATAATATGTCTCAAATAAAAAATGCTACCTATGTGGAGGAATATAATCCACTCAGTTTATGTACCTGTGTCTTCCAGTGAATGTCACAAACCTACATGCTGCCCCCCTTCAGTGTTAGATTTTGCATTTGAAGGGATGAGGTATACAATTCCTTACAAGGATGTACAAACTCTTGTACTCACATGAGTACTCAGATGAATTTCCTTTTGCCAACCTGTGTATGCCCTCTTACGTGCAGTTATGATTCTATCTCAGGGCTCTATAATTTAGTCAAAAAGTGAGTGAGAGATCTACTATTTCAGGTTGTACATTTTTCTATTGCTGAGGGCATGCTCAAATGACAACACAGATTCACTACCAGATTGATATGCTACAAGTTTAATTGAATTGCAATGCAGTTGGCTTAGAACATATGAAAATGACATAACTCTACTGAAATACAATTACAGAGAAACTCACGTATATCTAAGGACTGGAAATCGAAGATGCTCTGTAAACGATGGGGCTTTGGTCGCCAATCTCCCACATTTTCTTTTATTGTTAAAACTGCTGGAAAGATCTACTGTTCTCTTCAGCACAGTTGGTTCAACTAAATGGTTTTTAGTCAGAAATTCAGATTCATCTAAACAAAAACTTTTATGGGAATGTACCAGTTTCAATTAAATGCTTGTCGGGAAAGGTTTCTCAGGTCCAGGATGGAATTTCTGGAATGGGGAAGGGGAGAGAGACACATTCCATCCCAGGATAGACAAGTGGTTAGTCACCATAGATGAGGAAATACATGCTCTGCCTAATTCTCACCAAAGACTTGAACCTGTGTCTCAAATCCCAGATTACTGTCCTAATCACTACCTATATGGTCTGGGTGTTTCTCTCTCTCTGGTCCAATAAGTTTTTATTTATTTATACAAAATGGAACAGCTCCAACAGAAGAGACAGAGGCAGATTCTATAGACCAGTGTAGGGGATCCATTTTGGATGTGAGAAATCCAAGTTCAAGACCCGGTTGTGTATAAGGCAGAGAAAGAACTTGAACCTGGGTCTCCCTAAGCACCTTGTTAACTCTTGTGGGTTTGCTTGTTCACTTGCTCTCTTCTTCTTCTCCCTCCCTCCATCGCATAGACCAGGATGGTGATGGTGGCTGTGAAATGTTCAGGGAGATTAGAGAAGCTATAAAAACAGAAAACCCAAAAATAATGAGGGATTTCAATTAATCCCATATTGACTGGATATGTGTCACCTCATGACAGCATGCAGAGATAAAATTTCTAGACACTATTAATAACTGCTTCTTGGTGCAACTAGTCCTGGAACCCACCAGGGGACAGGCAATTCTTGATTTAGTCCTAAGTGGAGCACAGGATCTAGTCCAAGAGGTGGATATAGCTGAACCGCTCAATATTAGTACCATAATGTAATTAAATTTAACATTCTTGTAGGGAGGGAAATACCAGAGAAACCCACCATAGTGACATTTAACTTCAAAAAAGGGGAACAATACAAAAATGAGGAAACTAGTTACATGGAAATTAGAAGGGAACAGTAACAAGAGTGAAATGCCTACAAGCTGCATAGAAACTTTTTAAAACACCAAAATAGAAGCTCAAACTGAAAGTATACCCCAAATTTAAAAATTTCATTATAGATAAACAGAGTAAAACAGGCAGTTAGAAGCAAATAAATAAATCAATCCTTTTAAAAAGGCATCAAACCCTACTGGGGAAAAGAGAAATTACAAACTTGGGCAAGTGAAATGTAAACATATAATTAGGCAGGCCAAAAAAAAATCAATAGATATAGAAGAGCAACTAGCAAAAGGCACAAAAAAGAACCAAACAATTTTTTAAAGTACATCAGAAGTAGGAAGCCCGCCAAACAATTAGTGGGGTCACTGAATGATCAAGGTGCTACAAAAGCACTCATGGAAGACAAGGCTGTGGAAGAATCTAAATGAATTCTTTGCATCAGTCTTCACCACAAGCTATTTTTTTTAGGTGACAAATCTGAGGAAATGTCACATATTAAGATGTCAATAGAGGAGGCTTTGCAACCAATTGATAAATTAAACAATAATAAGACACCAGGACCAGATGACCCACCTGGATATTCTGAAGAACTCATATATGAAACCACCGAACTACCAACTCATCACTTATATCAGCTTCTGTACCAGGGGACTGGAGGAAAGCTAATGTTATGCAGATTTTTTTTTAAAAGACACTAAAGACAATCCTGGCAATTCACAGTCAGAAGCTTAGCTTCAATAACAGGCAGGTGGTTGAAACTACAGTGAAGAATAGAATTATTAGACACGTAGATGAAAATGATATCTTGGGTAAGAGCCAACACTGTTTTTGTAAAGGGAAATCATGCCTCTCCAATCTACTAGACTTCTGTGTGGTTTTTGAACAAATGTGGACAAGGGTGCTCCAATGGATATAGTGTACTTGGACATACAGAAAGTCTTTGACAAGGTCTCTCACAAAAGCCTTTTCAGCACAGTAAGAGTGATGAAATAAGTAAGAAGGTCCTCTCATGAATCAATAAGTGAATACAAGACAGGAAACAAATGCTAGGACAAAAATGGTCAGTTTTCACAGTGGAAAGAGGTAAATAGCAGGGTCCTCCAAGGATCTGTACTGGAACTAATGCTTCTCAACATATTCCTAAATGATCTGGGAAAAGGGGTGAACAGTGAAGTGGCAAAGTTTGCAGAGGATACAAAATTACTCCAGATAGTTAAATCCAAAGCTGACTCTGAAGAGTTACAAAGAGATCTCACAAAACTGGGTGACCAGGCAACAAAATGGCAGATGAAATTCAACATTGATGAATGCAAAGTGATGCACATTGAAAGCATAATTGCACCTATACTTACAAAAGGATGGGGTCTAAATGGGTTGTTACCATGCAAAAAAGATCTTAGAGTCATTGTGGATAATTCTCTGAAAACGTTAGCTTTTTTTGATTGCTGCTGCACATTGAGCAAACAGCATGTTAGGATCCATTAGAAAAGGGATAGATAATATCTTAAAGCCATTATATCCTTGCTACGCCCACATGTATGTGCAGTTCTGTTCATCCCGTCACAAAAAAAGATGCAATTAGAATTGGGAAAAGTACAGAGAAGAGGAACAAAAAATATTAAGGATATGGAACTGCTTCCATAGGAGGAGAGATGAAAAAGACTGGGAGTGTTCAGCTTAAAAAGACTGGGACTGTTCAGAAAAGAGACAACTAAAGGGAGAAATGATAGAGGTCTACAAAATCATGAATGGTGTGGAGAAAGTGAATAAAGAAGTATTAGTTACCCCTTCACGTAGCACAAGAAGGGGTCATCCAATGAAATTAATAGGCAGTGGGTTTAAAACAAACAAAAGGAAGTACTTACAATGCACAGCCAGCCTGTGGAACTCATTGCCAGAGGATGTTGTGAAGTCCAAAAGTATAACTGGGATCAAATAAGTATTAGGTAAGTTCATGGAAGATAGATCTATCAATAGCTATTAGCTTGGATAGGCAGGGATCCAACCCCATGCTCTGGGTGTCTCTAAACCTCTGACTGCTAGAAGCCGGGACTGGATGATAGGGGATGGATCACTCGATAATTGCCCTGTTCTGCTCATTCCCTCTGAAGCATCTGGGACTGGCTCCTTCAGAAGAGAGGATACTGTACAAGATGGACCATTTTTTTGACTCAGCATCACCATTCTTATGTTCTTAATATAAACTTTTTAAAAATATACTAACAGTATACCACATCTGATTTTGATTTAAACTTTAGATATGATTTAAAATATTTTAACAACTTTTGAAGGTTAATCTGTTACTGATCTGAAAATAGTGCCATAAGAGGTACTACTAAACTCTATACTCTGTAGAACTACTATTTCTAGCTACCTTGAGAACACATTCTATGTATATTTTGAGTGTTACATCTAACCTGATTATACTCTCATAATACACTCACACACTCACACTGTAGAACATACTAGTAATTAAGAATGAAGTGTTATTGAGTTAGAAATCAAGGTGTACTCTTATAAAGCTCGACGTACATCACTTTCCATCTCTCAGACCAAGCATTTATGGTTCAACCACACCAAGCTTTATCGAGTTTTTTTAAACCAGTATATTGATGATCACCACAATAGTGGTCCTCCCTCACATAGGAGACAACTGTTACACAACGTTCAATATACAAATTCTCTATAGACAGAACGTGTTGACAGACATGACAGTTTTTATTATAGCTTTGCTAGCACACAATCATCCTTTTTTCACCTGGACTATTCTCCCAGCAGTGTTACGACTTTTATCAAGGATCATTTCTATACTACTTAGGAGTGAAGACATTTATATGTGGCATGATCCATATGTTGCATAAATTATCTTTTCAAAATTTGAAACACCTGTTGTCTGCTTATCTTAATGTCAGTGAAACTACTTAAGGACTCAATTCAGAAAAAAAGAATTGCTCTTCTGCAAGTTAAGTCACAAACACTCTTCTGTATTGGAAAACCTGTATCTTTTATGCCTTACTTGCAAAAAATATTGTTCTGTACAATATGCCATTAACGTCTGTAGCTTAAATTGAGTCTCTCTATTTATGCAGAAAGTATTATTTAATACTAACATTTAGTGGGAAAAGATCCATCAGTTTAACACTAATGAATTATGATAAAGTTTAAAGTAAACAAAATCTATAAATCGAAATTTTTATATAATGGCCTCAGTTAAGGTTTAAAAATACTGGAGGGATGGATTTCCTTATTACAGAGGACACAAAGACTATACATGAAGACTTGATGCTCAGTATTGCAACTCATGCACACCATTCCTTCCATTCAAATGGCTGAATTAGAGATTTACATAAAGATTACTGTAAAGGCTGAGAGGCTGTAGCAGCAGGCTAAAATAATGTTTCATTTTGTATTTGAGCACAAAATTCACAGAGAAATCACCAACCAGATGTCTTCTAGCAGCTGATTCAGCGGTGGACAAATCTTCTAGAGGAGATCATGCTAAAATAGAATATAACCACTTTCATAACATACTAGAAACCTCTTCTCTTTCATAAAACATTCCCATCACTATCAGCATGTTGATAGCATTAGGGAGAACAAGGTAGTAAGACCGAAGAACAGGAATCTTGCAGATTCCTCAGCATGCAGATTCAAGTTTTTGGGAAAGCACTTAGACAGGCACTATAGAGAAAACACAGATGCATGTTTGCTACTTGTCTGAGGTCCTAGAAGGGATGGGAGAATGATTGCCTAAGAAAACTTCAAGGTTCCTGGCCAGGATTCTATGTGGAGAGACAAAGGCTAGCCAGAATAACCATAAAACAGCTGGAGTCCATTAGCCTCCCAGGAAGCCAATTTGGAGCACATAAAAGAAAATGCAAGTTAAACAGCAGGGGTCTAAGATAAGGTGGTGGTCTTCTCACAGAAGTACATTCCTAACTTTCAACATATACCTGCTTTCTTTGCAATCTGTTTAAAGCCTTTCATCTTCAGAGCAGAAAGAGTGTTTGCTTGCAATATATTTAATTTAACCTTCTGTTGTAATTATTGGGCCTAAATATTTACTTTAATTATAAGCTCAACTGTGAAACATATATGAAAATTTATAAAATGTCACAACAACTTGTAACTTTTTGCCTGCCTGGGAATTAACCATGGAAAATAGGCCAAGTTGTTTTCAATAATGAATGCTATGAAAAAGTGCAAGAAAACCAGACAGAGAGACTGAATTAATCCAAAAAAACAAAAAGGCCTACTGATAAGATTCAAAGACTAGGTTGAACTTAGACCTCATAAAGAAGAAGAAATGGGTCCAGAAATTAATGGACCAAAATTAGTGTGATGGATATTAGGCTCAATTCATGGACAAAATAATGAGGGGGTGCAGTATGCTGCCCATTTCCCCCCTTTTGGGGTTATTAAAAAGAGACTTTGAAAAAAAAAAATCTCATCTCAGTGCTGCTCATCGCATTCATCTCAGCCCATCTCAATTGCCCAGTTCATCTTGACTCATCTCATGTCACTCTCCCCAACCTCAAGAGAGAGGGAGCAGAGCAGAACAAAAGATTTTCTTCCCATGAGGAAGGCCATCAGGCATTGCTTGTTTAAAGAGCTTTGTTTTTCCATCTATGAATCCTGAAAGTTGTCATATTACCATGACATCCAGTCCTTAGTCCATCAGCGGAGATCCTAATTTCCAGCAGCACATAAGATCTTGTTCTGTCTTTCTTCCCCCTTTTGCGTTACTTTCTGCCTCGCTTCTTTCCTCCTATCCTTTCATGGGAATCCTGAAAGTAACTGCACTGAATCATCACAGCAAGATGAGATGGTCACAACCCCACCCTGTCTAAGGAGAAAGGACCCAAACAAATGACATCCTGACTGGAATGTGATCCTGGCTCCAAGGAACAGTGTCATGGCTGACCTGCCAGCCTAAGCCATCCCATTCATAACTGCCCAGTTACCAGTGTTTCAAGAAAATCGACAAAAACCATATTTCCCTCACCTTTTCTATCTTTCCTCCACCTTGTGTCTGCCTGTTTGTTTAAAACAGGAGAAGTGAATACCCTTCACACATCAGGACAGTAACATTAATCTTTTCCTTTTCATCAATTTTGACAATGAAAATAAGAGACTTAGTTTGCCTCCACAGCAAGAGGGACTTTAATAGATTTTCATTACAATGGTTTTACATAATGACTCAATTTCAGTTTCAATATAAATGTTTGTCTTAATTTCTTGGGGTTTTTTTTGTGTTTATGACTAATCAGGACACTGTCAACGTTAGAATAAATACTTTTGGGTGTTCGTCAAGAAATCGAGTAAACCAGAGCCTATGTAGAACCCTCCCTCCATCCCGAAACCTACATACCTTGCTTTAACATGCACAGTGAAAGATTTTATAACACTTTTTATCTCTTTTTACCTTTGAGATCAATACAACATTCTTTAGGAAGAGGAAAGAGGTTTTAATCCCATTTGAAGATTTTACTCTTACTTTGCCCCAATGATGGTTAGAGAAGTATAGGATTTGCTTTATCAGAGAGAGGGGAAAGAGTCTTGGAGAGGAAGGAAAGTTTGGAGGAACAAACCCAGACTATTGCCTCAAGTCACAGAATCATAGAGGTGTTCGACTGGAAAGGACCTCGAGAGGTCATCTACTCTAGTCCCCTGAACTCAAGGTAGGGCTAAATAACTACACCATTCCTGGAAGGTATTTGTCTAACCTGTTCTTAAAAACCTCCTATAATGAAGATTCCACAACGTCCCTAGGCAACTTGTTCACCCTACAACCAGTTAGGAAGATTTTCCTAATGTCCAACCTAAACCTCCCTTAAGCCCATTGCTTTTTGTCCTATCCTCAGAGGTTAATGAGAACAATTTTCTCTCCTTCTTCTTGTAACACCTTTTATATACTTGAAAACTGCTATGCCCCCCTTCAGTCTTCTCATCTCCACACTAAATAAATCTGATTTTTTTTCAATCTTTCCTCATAGATCAGGTTTTCTAGACCTTTAATCATTTTTTTTTGTGCTCTCCTCTGCACTTTCTCCAATTTGTCCACATCTTTCCTGGAATATTGCACCCAGAACTGGGCACAATACTCCAGTTGAGGCCTTATCAGCGTGGAGTACAGTGGAAGAATTATTTCTCATTTCTTGCTTACAACACTCCTGCTAATACACCCAGAATGAGGTTTGCTTTTTTTGCAACATTTTTTTGCACATTTAGCTTGTGATGCATTTATAACTCCCACATCCCTTTTCACAATACTCCTTCATAGGCAGTCATTTCCCTTTTTGTGGGCAATAGATTATTCCTTTCTAAATAGAGTACTTTGCATTTGTCCTTATTGAATTTCATCCCATTTACTTCAGACCATTTCTCCAGTTTGGCCAGGTCATTTTAAATTTTAATCCTATCCTCCAAAACACTTGCAAACCTTCCCAGCTTGGTGTCATTCACAAACTTTATAAGTATACTCTGTATTCCATTATCTAAATCATTTATGAAGTTATTGATCAGAACTGTACCCAGAACCAATCTCTGCAGGATCACACTCAATATGCCCTTCCAGCTTGCCTGTGAACCACTGATAGCTACTCTTAATGGTTTTCCAATCAGTTATGCACTCATCTTATAACAGCGACATCTAGGTTCCATTTCCCTAGTTTTTAATGAGAAGGTCATGCAAGACAATATCAAAAGCCTTGGTAAAGTCAAGATATACTACAACTACTGCTTCTCCCCATCCACAATGCATGTTACCCTGTCAAAGAAAGTTATTAGGTTGGTCTGACATGATTTATTCTAGACAAATCCATGCTGAATGTTATTTATCACCTTTTATCTTCTAGGTGTTTGCAAATTGATTGCTTCATTATTTACTCCATTATCTTTCCAGGTACTGAACTTAAGCTGACTGGTTTGTAATTCTCTGGGTTGTTCTTATTCCTCTTTTTTATATATTGGCACTATATTTGCCCTCTTCCAGTACTCTGGAATCTCTCCAAAGAAATTCATGGAAGACAGAAGATAATCACTAATGGTTCAGAAATTTCCTCCATTAGTTCCCTGAAAATTCTAGGATGTATTTCATAAGACCCTGGAGACTTGAAGACATCTAAATTGCCGAAGACATTTTAAAATTGTTCTTTCCTTATTTCAGCCTCATATCTTACCTCATTTTCACCGGCATTCACTATGTTAGATGTCCAATCACTATTAACCTTTTTGGTGAAAACTGAAACAAGAGAGTCATTTAGCAGTTCTGCCATTTCCACATTTTAAGTTATTGTCTTTCCCCCATCACTGAGTAATGGACTACCCTGTCCTTGGGCTTCCTCTTACTTCTAATGTATTTGTAGAATGTTTTCTTGCTATCCTTTATGACTCAAGCTAGTTTAATCTCATTTTGTGTCTTGGCCTTTCTAATTTTGTCCCTATATCCCTAGATTCCAAGTCCTAGAATCCAAAGTGCAAGGTGGGTTAGTTCCCTTCTCTCTCCCTTCCCCTATGACAGTGCATAATGTCTACAATATTTAACATCTATGTGTACCTGCTCACATTTTCTGTTTGTTCTACTGAATGCTTTGAATGGTTCTAAATATACTAGAAGGTGAAGGCCATGAAGGACAGGACAAATGGTCGATCTATATAGAGATGGGTTGTATAGTTAGGATAGCCTCCATCTCAGTAGAAGGGGCTCCCATCTTTTAGGGAACATGTTGGTAAGACTAGTCAGGAGAGTATTTAACAACGAAAGAAGGAGAATAAAATGAGCACTCATTTAACACAAAAATTAAGTTGCTGAGAAAAATTAATACAGGCACCATTGGACTTGAAGAGAAGAAATCTATGAATTGCCTATATTCCAATGCTTGGAGCCTGTGTAATAAAAGAAAGACATTGGACGTACTCACTTCTGTGCATAAATTGGACCTCGTTGGTATTATTGAAACCGGGTAGGGTGCTTTCCAGGATTGGAATGTTCAAATCACTAGTTAACCTTTTAGGTGAGTATAAAGCAGGCAAAAGTGGAGGGAAAGTGGCACTCTATGTCAAAAATGGCATTACCTGTTTTTGATTCACTGACAACCTGAGAACAAATGATCGCAAATATTCATGTATCAATATCCTAACAGATAAAGCAAAAAATGGGGTACTAGTTGGTGTCTGCTACAGACTGCCAAATCACACTAGTGAACAGGATGACTGGCTTCTTAAGTGCCTCTCGAGTACATGTAAGAGAAAAGCATCAGCATCACGGAATATTTCAATCTGAGTCACGTGCTGGACACATCTCAGTACTAAAAGTTCCTTGGAATGTCTAAAAGCTATGAAAATTCACAATTCAAAAAATATTCCACTGAATATGTGGAATTGTATATTAGACCACAACATGATAGTTATAATTTCCATTCCAACAGTAACTCAGGAGGATGTTAAACAGCAGCTACTAAAGTCAGACATTTTTGAATCAGCAGATCTGGATAATCCAAGAGTTTTAAAAGAGCTGGTGAAACAGCTCTCGGGACCATTACTGTTTATTTTCAAAAAGTCTTGAACTTTAGGGAAGTTCCAGAGGACCAGAAGTAAAGTAATGTTGTGCCAATATTTTAAAAGGGTAGACAGGACAATCCAGCTAATTATCAGCCTGACATCAATCTCAGGTGAAAATAATGGAATGTTTGAGATTGTACTTCATTAATAAAAAGTTGAAGAGTAATGTAATTAATGTCAATCAACATGGATTTATAGAAAAAAACTTGTCAAATTAACTTGATATCATTTTTGAGTAAGTCAAAAAACTTAAGCTATTTAGTTTTACAAAAAGAAGAAAAGCTTAAGGAATGACTTTATGAGTCTACAAGTACCTACACAGGGAACAGAAATTTGATAATAGAGGACTCTTCATTCTAGCACACAAAGGTATAACAAGATCCAGTGGCTAGAAGGTGAAGCTAGACAAATTCAAACTAAACGCAAGGCATAACATTTTACATTAGCATAATTTCCCATTGGAACAACTTAACCAGGGTTGTGGTTGATTTTCCATCACTGGACATTTTAAAGTAGAGATTTGGATGTTTTTCTAAAATATATGCTATAGTTCAGCCACCACTATTAGACTTCAAGCAAGAATAAATTCAGGAACATCTTGTGCTATTCAGTAGGTAAAAGTAATCCCTTATGGCCTTAAAATCCATGTATCTATTAAATGCCCTGCTATGAACTCATGCTATCAATACAGATGCTCTCCTTAAGCCACTGCCACATTGCCAATATGCCTCAGCTCAATCAGCTCAGGGTGAGAGCTAAGGGAAATATGTACAGCAAACCACTCCCTTAGACAAAGTTCGCCTTTTTAAATACATGAAATTGGAGGGATTTTGTCAAACTGGAGGAATGATAGGAATAATTGGGAGAAAAATATTTATCATCTGGAGTGAAAACTCCTCTCATTCAAATTCACACTTTAAGTGAGGTGGTAGCAATACTGCCCCTAAAAAACACATTATCTGATAGGCTAGGCAGAGGGCTGGGAATCAGGCACTTTTTACTGGCTGTCCTGAACAGTACTTTGCATTTATATGGTATTCTCTAAACATCTGAGGAACCTTTACTGAAAATACCGAGCCTTCTTCTGATTAGAACAAGGTTAGCTAATTTGAGCTCCTCAACTTGTCTTTTCTACTGTGATGTGACATATGGTGAGGGAGAAGCCTCTGAAGAACCCAGAATCTAAGCCATTGGGGCCTTTACAAGTTAAAAACAAAACCTGAAAAAGGACACAATCAAACTGGAAGCTAATAAAGACCATGGAGTACTTCTCCATGGTGAAAAGTTCCAGAGGGGTAGCCGTGTTAGTCTGTAAACAGCAAAAACAACGAGAGTCCTGTAACAAATTTAATTTCTTCAGATGACTAAGTGGGTTACAGCCCACCAAAGCTCATGCCTGAAGAAATTAAATTTGTTAGTGTTTAAAGTGCTACAGGACTCTTCTTGTTTTTTCTCCATGGTGAGTGGCACTAAGCAATCCAACAGATGAATTCATGAGGTTTAAAGGGTAGCCTTGTGTAGAATGTACTGCAGTAATACATTTTGGAGTGGACAAAGGCAATTACTACAGGGAGACCTGTGTCTGAAAGGAAGGGTCACAATCTCTTGGTCAGATTTGGAGCAAGAAAAGTGTTTGTGGCCAGTGATGCCACCTGTGCCTCAAAAAGGTACAATCAGACTTTCAGATTTATCCCTCAGGTTCACAAAGCCACGTTCATGTTTTTCAATCAATAGAGCAGATATTTTTGCCACTTCTGAATGGTACTCCCAATCAACCAGTACTATCTGGATGTTAGCTGTGTTAAGTCTCAGCCAGTGTGTCCTCATCCAAGAATCAATCTGCAAGGTGCTGAGCACTCTGGACCACAACGGCAAATCACTTACCCGTGCTTTAACACGTGTTGGCCCCACTGACTTGAACTGGACTGTGCACATGCTTGAAGCTAAGCCTATGACAGAGATTTGCTGGACCAACCCAGACTGCTGAACATCTGGCAGGATTGAGTTCCTAGGACACAAATTAGTAGTCCATTACCCCTCCCCATTTTAAATTACAGCCATTAAATATTTCAGAATGTAATTCTACTTTTGGGCATCTTCCACAGGAGGAGATCCAAAAGTGGGATAAATTATAATATTCACATATTTCATTTCTAAATTGCTTTCCTCTCGATAACAACATGTGTAACAGCAAGTTGTTCCATTTTCTTGCACAAAGAAAGGATGTTGCCTATGACATGTTACCTAATGCACAGTAAGACACTAAGTTAACATTTCATTTATGGGGCTCAGATAGGAAGATCTAAACATAAAAGAAAATATGATTGCTATATTTTTTCTAAATTTCTAACACTGCAAATTCCACACAATTTACACATTTAATCACAGCAAAAGAACATGTCTGTCTTTACGATAGCTGAGAATCAGAAATAGATGGCATTTTCATTTATGCTTTGACATTTGTGCTAGTGTTAAAGTAAATTATTTGGCCTGGCTTTTCTGTCTTAAATTTATTCAAAAAGCCACGATTCAAAATAGGTATCCCCCTATACAAATTAAAAAAACATTATGACACAACAATAGAAATAACATGGGTAAACTGCAGAGGTCAGCACAGAGAATCAGGAACCTCCAATAAATTCCATAATAGTAGTAATGTAATAGTTCAATCAGATGTTTACAAACTCCAGAAAAGTTAATCTCCATGCACCAAAAAATAAGCTGAATGATCACTATACATTTGCATGATCAAGATTTTGCTATAAACATCTTCAGTGATGTTTTAATCCTTGAATAAATATTGCAGTATATATCCACAGGGAGCAATCCAGATATGGGCATTTAAATCAATGCATAATTTAAATTTCATTTTAAAATTTCATTTTAAAACTCAAAAAACAAAACATGTAATTAATATGGAGTACTTTAAGGCTCACAAATACACAAATACGAATCATTCTGACCTATGATCAAACAGAATTAGAACCTGAGCCTTTTGAGTAAAAGGGTAGTACAATGAAGCCATTGCAACACCTATTCCTTCTTCATCATTGTTTAAATTATCCAAAGTAGAAATAAACTTCATATTTGCAAAGTGCTTAATAGCCAGAATGTATAATATATTTGGTCAACCTTTCCAGCATTACAAACTAGAAGTTATTTTAAAGTTTCTCTGACAGGGAGATGGTCTAGTTGACCTAATAGATCTATTCAACCTCTAACGTCCACTATTCTGCCAGTTATGACCTTCAAAATGGCAAATTTATGTCTGCTTATCTATCTGCAGTTGAGGTTTCCCACAAAGATGAGCATACTCTACAAAATTTATGTATTTACAGAATTAGAGAATTCACAAAACTAGTTAAGTATGTTTTCCCTGTCATTTAAACCCATGGTTTTTTTTCCCCAATGAAGATTGCGTTAAGAGAAAAAAAAGCTAATGGAAAGAGACACCTCTGATACACATTAAAGATTAAAGAACACAGCCCAGAAACAGTACAATCGGGTGCTGTATGGAGGGAAACCTAGATTTTCAAATATTGTTGTCAAAAGGTAGGCTGCTAAATCCATACTTAGGTACCTAAATAAAGGATCTGATTTCCAAAAGTACTAATGACTTAGCAATTCCCATAAACTTAAAAATAGATGAAGATTCAAGAGAAGAGAACCATTTTATCTCAACAAATGTGGGAGGGAGATGACGTAGACAGGGACTTTCAACATCTAGTAGGTAACTGGAACATGTTGAGCGGAACTATGATTTTATATAACTATGACTTTATTATAAGAAAATCTTAAAACACCTTAATATATTTGGAAAGGGAGAGAAAAGGATTTTTTAATGGTTTTTAAAACTCAATATAAAAACACAATGTATCTGTCTCACTATTTTACCCATTGAAGTTGCTGATATAACAAAGAAAATATTTTCTGACGTGTCTCAACTGGTAAGTATTGTCATGAATATGTTAAAGGGGGATAGGTTTTTACAAAAAATCCAACTCAGAGGAATTTTAAGACTGAGTAATAAAAACATTAATCTTTTCTATCTTCCCTGGTTCATTGATAAATCACTCTACTGAATATGTGGCATTATACTACTTTTTATATACACCTATTGTCAGACTTATGTGGGACATAGAAATCCAAGGACTGTAAATATAGTGCAGCTGAAAAGTATACTTTTCCTATTTCCCAAAGGCATGGCCTTTTAAAAATCATGTTGGGAAGATTTAAATGTTTCTGTTTAGTAGTTCAGTCACTTTTGCTCCAAAAGAGCAGATGTCTGCCTTCTGGCTATTCTTTTTTTTATGTAGTTATTTGAAAACAATTAAAGAAAAAAGTTATAGTTGATTATATAGCACATATAGTTTAACAGGCCAGATTCTGCACTCCTAGCTCAGGCAGAATTCCCACAGACATCAAGTTTGAAGAAACTTTGAGAAAGGCATGAGGGATAAGGTCATCAGTATATAATTCATGCCACTACTTCTGCTTACCATTGATGGTTGATAACGTCACAATCCTCCCTGGTTCCCAGGCCTATAACCTCAGGTTATCTTTGCTCTTTTCTACACAAGAGGTACTAGAGTTTGATCAATGCCTTGATGACTTCTAGCAGGTTCAAGCCTGAGGCTTTGTAGACTGCTGTGAAGCAGCTGGTGATCCACCTGATGACAGTGTCCTTAGCCCCCTTAATCCTTAATAGTGCAGGTGATAGGCTATGAAACAGGTTTGAGACTTCAGGTACTACATTATTCTCTCTAGATACTACTTCAGTGCCCTTTATGGATATTTAGAGAATGCCAATGTTGGTATACTGCCTGCATGCCAAAAGGAGAACATGATTGCTTGCAACTTGTGCCATACAAAGGATGACTTTCAGTAAAAGATTTGTAGTAGTTTTAGGAAGACTCTATCCACACATACAATTCAGCATTGTTTTTAAATGGACAAGGTGTTTGGTTCCCCCAGGATTCTTGCTTGACTGATGGCTATTAGGAATGTTCTCTTAAATCTCAGGAAAAAAGGAAATCTAACCCATTAGTTTTTACTCTAAACCCCAATGTTTAAATCTTAAACGAAGTCTGGAGAATGCCATGTCTGTAGATAATGTTTTTGAGGTATGGAGCTGTTCTTTTTCCTGATAGGCCTGACTTGTGCCCTTTATTTCCCTCTCAGCAGCCCGACTGCTACGTTCAGTTTTGATGGATCTAAGTGTATGTTTGGGCCTTGTTTGAGAATGTTGATCCTGGTAAGTTCATGTATCTTCCTCTTTTCTATTTCTGTAAAGATGAATCTTCTTGTCCGGTATGCTACTATCAAAACCACAGATGCCTTTTGCGATTTGATCTTTCGTACCCCCTTAGAGAGAAGTGGGAGCAGTGAGAATGGAGAGAAGAGTTAGGACCAGCAGTGGTTTTGTGGTATTTTATCTTAGAATGGCACATCTGTATCTTGGGGTTGTATCAAGAAGTGAACAGGCCACTCATGTGTGCGTCCTAGATCTTCAGCTATCTTGATGCATCCTTCAACTGCTGCTTAACCATGCTGCTCTTCCACTGAGCGATTCCCTTACATGGACTGATTTTAGTGAGGGTAGGCTTTTACATGACTATTTGAATAGGAACTAAGACTCCTTTCATGAAAGATCTGCTTCTGGTCCACTCTGCCACTTGCCTGCTCACCTAAGGGTCAGCTGTGATGTTGTGATGGCAGACAATATGTGCCTTTCCATCAATGTTCTGTAGGGAGCTAGGCTTAGAAGGGCCAGTCTCATTGTCCTGAACTCAAGCCAGCTGTTATTGTTCAGGGTTACATGCATCTCTTTCAGATATTTCTAATGCAACCATCAGTAGGTACCAGTTTTGTGCTTCTATTGGAATAATGCCCAGTTGTGAGCCTTGCATATGTGTTGACTCTTTTTCCAAATGGTACTGGGAGATGTGCCCATGTTATCATAGGGAAGAGGGGAAGGGATTGGTTGCTCAATTGATGAGTCCCAATTTTCTCTCATCAATCTCTGCAAAGATGCCATCTGCCTCCTGATTGAATCTCCTGGAATGACCATCTCCAGATAATGGAGATTCATGGATATCATTGAAGTTTAGACAGGATAGATTAGATCAGACTCCTGATACAGATATTTACAAATTTAGTGGTGTCTATCAGCACTCCTTGGTGTATTAAACTAGGTTCGATGGGGGACGGAGACCTAAGCCTGAAGGTAAGTGGAGAAGTGGGACACCACAAGGAAGCAGAAGGAGGAGGATGCAGCAGGGGAGGCCTCCTGATTCATACTGAGAAAGTAGGGCAATTGGCTAGTTATCTCAAGTGTCTATACACAAATGCAAGAAGCCTGGGAAACAAGCAGGAGGAATTGGAAGTCCTGGCACAGTCAAGAAACTATGACATGATTGGAATAACAGAGACTTGGTGGAGTAACTCGCATGACTAGAGCACTGTCATGGAGGGTATAAACTGTTCAGGAAGGACAGGCGGGGCGAAAGGGTGGAGGAGTTGCACTGTATGTAAGAGACCACTTTGATTGCTCTGAGCTTCAGTATGAAACTGGAGATAAGCCAGTTGAGAATCTCTGGGTTAAACTTAGAAGCAAGAACAATAAGGGTGATGTCATGGTGGGTGTCTGTTACAGACCAGGAGGACGAGGTAGATGAGGCTTTCTTCAGTCAACTAGGGAAAGTTTCCAGTTCACAGGACCTGATTCTCATGGGGGACTTCAATCACCCTGACATCTGCTGGAAGAGCAATACAGCAGAGCACAAAAAATCCAGGAAGTTTTTGGAGAGTGTTGCAAACAACTTCCTGGTGCAAGTGCTGGAGAAACCAACTAGGGGATGTGCTTCTCTTGACATGCTGCTCACAAACAGGGAAGATTTGGTAGGGGAAGTAGAAGTGGGTGGCAACCTAGGCAGCAGTGACCATGAGATGGTCGAGTTCAGAATCCTAACAAAAGGAAGAAAGGAGAACAGCAGGATGCGGACCATGGACTTCAGAAAAGCAGACTTTGACTCCCTCAGGGAGCTGATGAGCAGGATCCCCTGGGAAGCTAACATGAGGGGGAAAGGAATCCAAGAGAGCTGGCTGTATTTTAAAGAAACCTTATTGAAGGCACAGGAACAAACCATCCCGATGTGCAGAAAGAATAGCAAATATGGTAGTCATCCAGCTTGGCTTAACAAAGATGGCTTTGGTGAACTTATACACAAAAAAGAAGCTTACAAGAAGTGGAAGCTTGGTCAGATGACTAGGGAGGAGTATAAAAATGCTGCTCAAACATGCAGGAATGAAATCAGGAAGGCCAAAGCACAATTGGAGTTGCAGCTAGCAAGGGACGTGAAGGGGAACAAGAAGGGTTTCTACAGGTATGTTACCAACAAGAGGAAGATTAGGGAAAGTGTGGGCCCCTTACACAATGGGGGAGGCAACCTAGTGACGGAGGATGTGGAGAAAGCTGAGGTACTCAATGCCTTTTTTGCCTCTGTCTTCACAGACAAGGTCAGCTCCCAGACTACTGCACTGGACGGCACAGAATGGGAAGGAGGTGAAAATCCCGCAGTGCTGAAGGAACAGGTCCAAGACTATTTAGAAAGACTGGACACACACAAGTCTATGGGGCCAAATGCAATGCACCCGAGGGTGCTGAGAAAGTTGGCTGATGTGATTTCAGAGCCATTGGCTATTATCTTTGAAAGCTGTGGCAATTGGGGGAGGAAAAAAGCAAATATAGTGCCCACCTTCAGGAAAGGGAGGAAAGAGGATCCAGGGAACTACAGACCGGTTAGCCTCACCTCAATTCCTGGAAAAATCATGGAGCAGGTCCTCAAGGAATCTATTTTAAGGCACTTGGAAGAGAGGAAGGTGATCAGGAACAGTCAACATGGATTCACCAAGGGAAAGTCATGCCTGACCAACCTGATTGCTTTCTATGAAGAAGTGACTGGCTCTGTGGATGTGGGGAAAGCGGTGGATGTGATATACCTTGACTTTAGCAAAGCTTTTGATACGGTCTCTCACAGTATTCTTATCAGCAAGCTAAAGAAGTATGGTTGGATGAATGGACTATAAAATGGATAGAGAACTGGCTAGAGCATAGGGCTCAATGAGTAGTGATCAATGGCTCCATGTCTAGCTGGCAGCCGGTCACAAGCGGAGTGCCCCAGGGGTCGGCCCTGGGGCTGGTTTTGTTCAACATCTTCATTAGTGATCTGGAAGATGGGGTAGACTGCACCCTAAGCAAGTTTGCAGATGACACTAAGCTAAGGGGAGTGGTAGATACCCTGGAAGGTAGGGATAGGATACAGAAGGACCTAAACAAACTGGAGGATTGGGCCAAAAGAAATCTGATGAGGTTCAACAAGGACAAGCGCAGAGTCCTGCACTCAGGACGGAAGAATCCCATACACAGCTACAGACTGGGGACCGATGAGCTAGGCAGCAATTCTGCAGAAAAGGACCTGGGGGGTAACAGTGGATAAGAAGCTGGATATGAGTCAGCAGTGTGCCCTGGTTGCCAAGAAGGCTAATAGAATTGAGCTGCATCAGTAGGAGCATTGCCAGCAGATCGCGGGAAGTGATTATTCCCCTCTATTCGGCATTGGTGAGGCTGCATTTGGAGTATTGTGTCCAGTTGTGGGCCCCCCCACTACAAAGGATGTGGACAAGTTGGAGAGAGTGAAGCGGAGGGCAACAAAAATGATTAGGGGGCTGGAGCACAAGACTTATGAGGAGAGGCTGAAGGAACAAGGCTTGTTTAGTCTGCAGAAGAGAAGAATGAGGGGGGATTTGATAGCAGCCTTTAAGTACCTGAAAGGGAGTTCCAGTGAGGATGTAGCTAGGCTGTTGTCAGTGGTGGCAGATGACAGAACAAGGAGCAACCGTCTCAATTTGCAGTGGGGGAGGTGTAGGTTGGACATTAGGAAAAAGTTTTTTCACTAGGAAGGTGGTGAAGCACTGGAATGGGTTACTTAGGGAGGTGGTGGAATCTCCATATTTAGAGGTTTTTAAGCTGTGGCTTGACAAAACCCTTGCTGGGATTATTTAGCTGAGGTTAGTTCTGCTTTGAGCAGGGGGTTGGACTGGATGACCTCCTGAGGTCCCTTCCAACTCTATGATTCTATTAGGGGCTAATGGGGAATGCATCTGCACTTTTTCTGTTTTATTATGGGGCTGTGGGTCTTTAGATTATTGACTGTGGATGACAGTGTTAAATCTTATTGCCTTCTGGATGTTCCCTGGTATGCTTATTTGCTTTAAGAGCACATGATCCCAAGATGTACAGCTAACATCATGAATAGTGCTGGGTGGGAAATAGTTTTCCTGTCTCATAAACATTTTCAAGATTTTGACTTTTTTTCCTCAATTGTACCAAAAAGTTGAAATCTCTAAATAAATAAATACAATTGAATTAAAAAAATCAGTCTGGCTCAATTGAAACATTATGACCATTTTATTTTTCAACACTTTTACTTTAATTTCTTACATTTCCAAATTAACAATAATTTTGAACCATAAAACCAGAATTTTCCATTAGAAAATGTCAAACAAATATTTTAACAATTTCATAATTTTTTTAGGTCAAAACTGACCTTTACCTATAGAATCTTTTGATGAACCAGCATTTCTCAGTTGGGGGGAGGGGGAAAACATTTTATTGAAAAACTCCCAACCAGCTCTTGCACAAATGTCTTCATGCAGAGAAGTATATCTTTATTTTGGACTCCCACTATGGCAAAATCTCCAGTATTTTCTATGACCACGGTTACTGGTATGTTTCAAAATGCTTGAAAATATTGACCAATATAGAAGTGACCAGAAACTATAGAGTTTCCATCCTGAGTCTTAGGGTATGTTCACACTGCAATTAAACACTGCGGTTGGCCCAAACCAGCTGACTCAGGCTCATGGGGCTTAGTCTATGCAACTGTTTAGCTGAAATGGAGATGTTCATGCGCCGGCTGGAGCCCAGACTCTGGGACCCATGCAGGGCTCCAGAGCTCAGGCTCCAGCACTAGTGTCTATATTGCAATTAAACAGCCCCTTAGCCTGAGCCCCATAAGCCCAAGTCAGCCGGCATGGATCAGCAGCAGTGTTTAATTGCAGACCAGACACACTATGAAAAAAAATTAAAATATATCCAAAGGAACACTTCATTTTACAGTAGTGGAGCCACTGCTCAAAGTGGAAAGTTCAGTTTGATGGTTTGAAACGTACTGTGTGCACATATGGACCTTTTGACAGGAATTCAAGGAAACAGACTCTGCTCACAATTTTTAATACCCACTTGACCAAAATAGCAAGGTCTCATTCAAACTGGAAGATGGGATATTCTGCCAATAGTCACAAAGTTCTGTCTCTTTCTACAGCAATCACTAGTGGAGGTTGGGTGGTAAAATCTGTTCTTTGTCTTCCTCTCCTTCAGTTTCTTGTCTATGGCTTAACTCTTGTAAGCTCAGGGGGAAAGTTTCAAAGGCACAAATGGGAAACTGGCACACAGCTCCCATTGGAAAAAAGAAATCAATGTAATTTGGAAGCCTAATTCCCATTAGTTCCTTTGAACCTCTCTCCCCAAACCATTTCTGGTGTGTTTAGCTTGCTGAAACACAAGAGAAGAGTTCAGTAGTTTTTAAAGGGAATTGTCTTCTTCAGTGCTTAGCCAAATGGTCATCAAGCAGTGATTGTTCGACATTTGGTCTATTCCTTGTCGGCCGCCAGGGCTTAACGGGCCAAGATTCCAATGTTGGAACAGAATTGATTCACCCATGTAATAGGGGGTCTGTCTCTGGGCTGCCTCCACCCCGGTTGGATGATACAAACCACCCAAAGAATGGCATTCACTGGAACATCTTGTGGCATTCTCGCGACATGTCCAAAAAGCGTAAAACACTGTCTATGGACAATAACCCCAGTAATCTGTAGACTGGAGTGACCATAAACATCTATATTACAAATGAAGTCATTCCACTTTATGCTCAATATATGACGTTGGCATTTTGTGTGGAAAGCCTCCAGCTTTGCCCAACCTGAGCAGCATAATGTCCACATTTCACAACTATACAACAATACAGAGAGTATATAGCTCGAAAAGATCCTGAACTTGGTTGTCATACCGAGATGGTGATGGCTCCATATTCGTTGTAAATGACCCATTGCAGACACTGCAATGCCAATTCGGTGGAAAGCCTCCTTATGAAAGTTGGAAGAACTCATGAATGGAACTGGAATGCTGCATTATGAAGTCCATTGCCTGACAAAAAAGTGCTGGGGCCAAGACACAGCCCTGCCTGACACCAGACATTGATTTAAAAGGTGCCGACATCTGATTCCCCAGACATACCTTGGCAGTAGTTCCATTATGCAGCTCACTAATCAAGTTCAGCAGAGTGGTTGGAACACCCACACCCTTTAAGGCCTTCCATAGTGTGACTGGGCCAACTGAATCAAATGCAGCCTTATGATCATCATATGCTATGTGCAGGGGCTTCTTGAAGTCACAGTGTATCTCCAACAACAAGCAGAGGGCCAAAATGGCATCTAATGTGGACCTGTTCCTCGTAAAAGCCTGACTGTCGGGGGAAACACTTGCAATGTAGCAGGGGCTCCAAACATGCCAGCAGAACATGTGCGAACACATTCTCTGGTACGGACAACAAGGTGATCAGCCTGTAGCTCTGACATTTGCTGTGCGATCCCTTGCCCTTATAAAGCCTCCTTTGAGGCAGATGGCAAGGTTCCAGTTCTCCACACCAGGCAAAAAAATGGCCAGAAGTGATTCCACTACAGAGTCAACAGCACATTTTAGCAGTTTTGGGGGACGCCATCAGCACCGGCTGAGGTCCGTTTTTCAGTTTGCAGATGGCACACTTCACTTCATCCAGTGTTGGTGCATCAGTACAAACATCTGGGTCCAAAACTACAGGGGCTGCCAAATTGCCCAGCTCTGTACAAGCGGCAGCTGGAGGGTGGTTTGGGGTGCTGGGATAATTCATTTTAAAGAGAATGCAAATGCATAAATGTTTTCCTAATGCTAAAAATAATTATAATAAAAATTTGCACACTACATAAAAGATGTGGTGGGCTTCTCTCACTTCCCAGCAAGGAGGTGAGGATACTATTGTAGTGAGCTGTCCTATTAACAACACTTCATTATCTTTACACTGTCCAAATAGATTAAGTACATTATGTGATGCATTATTCTTGGGGGTTTATTGTGTTTGTTCACTTACTTTCTAATTTGCACAATTCAGCACTTCATAACAGGGTCTCTCTGTCATTAGTGAAAATTAGTAAACTTCTACTACATAATTAAAATGTGGATTAAATTTGTACTTAATATTACATGTTTGCCTTTGCATGAAGACAAAAGATTTTTGCATGGTAAAATGTGATTAGAATTCTCATTTGGAATCTGGAAATAATTCTAGATTAGCTCACGTTCATCTTTTTCTGGGTCACATTGGTGACTTCACTATTCCCATCACCAGTATTTCTAATGCACAAGATTGGGAATTATGCTCTCTGTGAATTACTGCTGTTGGTACCATCTAAATAGTTTTCTTTCCAAATATTACTCAAATTAAAGTCATTTTTATAAAATACTTTCATTAGATGAATCGAATTTTACCCCTATTCCAGTATTGCTATCCATCTTCTCATTTTCTCTAGCTTTTACATCTGTTACATACTGCATTCCTCATAAATCACTATTTGCAGGTAAACCCTAAATGGGGCAGTTTTAAACATGTCTAATTAGAATTTTTTTAAAAACCTTGTTTTTCCTCAATTCAAATCATTGTTCCAGACTAGCCTGCAATACTAGTGTGCAGTAATGACACTGCTAGTTCAGTTCCTGCCTCAGAGCTTACAACGGTCCCCCCTCCCCCAGCACATAGCACAAGTCCATGACTGGGACTTCCAGTTGCTACTGCAATGCTTTTATTATGATTTATTATTTGTAAAGTGTAAGGCCCAATGTATTTGTTCTGTTTCATCACTAAAGTCATTTGAACTACTATAAATTATTTTATTATTTAACTCTCACTTAATATTATAAAACTAAAATAAAATTCATATAAGGTTCTAGAATTTTCAGTGTTCCTCCTATTGCATAGTATTGAGTTTCTATCTGAAGCAAAAGATATGGAAACAATTTAGCAGGCATCAATCAATTATATGTGACAAATGCCCTCAGGTACACCACCTTTTTGCATAGTCAGTTCATAATAGCTCATGCTAATATCTACTAAATACTTTATTAATTTACCATGAATATAAAGTATGACATTATCATCATACTCTTGGAGAAATAAGAGATTGAAATACTGACACAGTGTGTCCAAAGGGTGAAGAAAGAGGAGGAGGAGGAGAAAGAAATGTTGAGCAGGGGAGATAGAGAAAAAAGAAACAGGAAGAGCTCAGTACATTAGCCAGTCTAGGAACTTAGGCCCCTCAGCCTACTTGCAGAGTACTGAGGCACGATGGACTCAAATTCTGCAGCAAGGGATCCTCAATGCCACTGAAATGTTAATTAGATTAATTTATTGATTCTCTCTCCCTCCCTCTCCCTCTCCCCCTTCCCCCCAAAAAAATTTGCCAAGTCTTCTCCAGAGGTGCAATAATATATTTTATAGAACCCCTAGGTACTCTCGAGTGATATTCCAAACCACATAATATTTCACATTATGTTTTATGAAAGTAAATGAATTATTTCAATAGCATTGCTCTGCATTCTAAAGAGTAAATGCATAGTGTATAGGTCTTCTTCGAACTCCTATATCTTCAGCAACTTTAGAACTACTACCTCTGTAATAATGCCCTACCTAATTTTTCTTGCTGACTTGAAAATTTCCATTCTTTTTCTGGAGACCAAAAGAGTTTCTTGTGAAGGATCTTTACACATGGCAGAAATAAGCAAAAGGTAGCTTTACTATCATCTCTTAAAAATATATCAGATTGAAATCAGCTTTTTCTTCCCTCTTACTAAGACCAACATTAACTGATAAAAATGTAATCCTTCCAAGCCTAATCATAAAGGAAGATAGCATCTGCCCAAAGTGTATAGTTATGAATTTCTTTCAATCCTGCTATTTTAAAAACCACGATAAATGGCCATTTTTGCTAATGTTACCCATATTCACACAGTGTGGCTCTCTGTCCCTCCTCTAGTGGTAGTCTCCATACATAGGCCTGGTCTACACTGGCGACTTAGATTGACTTAAAGTCACTTAAGTCGACTTAATTACACCCACATCTACACTGGCACCACTCTTAATTCGAATTAAGGTGCCGGTAAAATCGACTTAATAAGAACACCTCTGCAAGTGGCATATCACCTAATTCAAATTTGGTAAATTGATTTAATGTCAGTGTAGATGCAACGGAGCTTAAATCGAACTAATTGACCTCTGGAATGTATCCCATAATGCCCGTTTTGACTGCTCTGGAAAGTCGGGCTTGCTGCTCTGTGGTCATGCTAGCAGGAGAAGTCCCCTCCCCTCAAGCCCTGGGAAGATTTGAATTTTCATTTCCTGTGCTGCCAGCGTGGAGAGAGCTTTGTCATGGTTCTCTGCATGGCTACTGCAAAGCCCAAATGTGCTCCAGCATGGAGTTGACCAGAGGTCTTAGACCTCATCAGGCTGTGGGGCGAGGAGTCCATTCTGGCTCAGCTCAGAGCCAGAAAAAGAAATCTGGACATTTATGGAAAGATATCCCAAGGCATGCTGAAGAAGGGACACCAGAGGGATGCTCAGCAGTGCCGTGTGAATATCAAGGAGCTGCGCCAGTTGTATCAGAAAGCCAGGGAAGCTAACAGTCGCTCTGGCTCCTCACCCAAAAAATGCAGATTCTATGATGAGGCGCATGCAATTCTCGGTGGGGATCCCACCATGGTGCCTCTATGCAGCATTGATACCTCCGGTAGCTCACAGTCCATGATCAACCATGAGGACTCCGTGGATGAGGAGGAAGCTGAGGAGAGCAGGGTGCAGGAGAGCGGGGTGTCCGTTCTCCCAGAAAGTCAGGACTTATTCCTGACCCCCGAGCAGTCCACCAGCACACAGGACAGCACAAATGATCCTGGGGAAGGCACATCTGGTGAGTTTTCTTTCTTATTAGCATTTCTGTCCTTGTACATTGGGGGGAAGGGGAGAGGGGCATGAAAGAGATCTCAGGCATTTCGTTGCCTGTACTGGGTGGTTACCCAGGGATCATTTTTTTAATGTGATGAGAAATGCTACGTTTATCGTCAGTTGATATCTCATGGAAAATTTAATGTATGTAACCTGTTATCCCCTGAAAACCTTTTCAGGGGAGGGCTGCCTTGTTCTTCCCTCCACGGTAGGATTCTTCTCTGCAATCAAGGTAGCCAGCATCATGGCTTCCTGTGTTTTAAGCATAGCCTCCCCCCCCCCCCCCCCACCACGCCATCCGCAGTTCCTCTCAGTCAGGGTTTAAAGTACAAGCAGAGAGAGGAAATCATTTGCTACATTGTATCACAGGGCCATTATCAAAATTCATACATTTGTATCATTTTCTTCACTATGCTAACTGTGGCTACCTTGTTATTTTTCTTTCATTCTGTAGACACTTCAGCAGTGGATCGACCCTTAAAAAATGCTGCAGACACACTGTCTCAGACTAGAAAAAGGAAAAAAAAAAAGCCAAGATGACACATTTAGGGAGCTCATGAACACCTCAGCAGCCGCAGAGACAAAGCAAAGAGCGAGGTGGCTGAGCTTGTCACAGAATATGGACATGGACAAGGAAAGTAGCCGAGAAATGATGGAGCAAGATCGCAGTACCATGCAGGAAATGCTGTGAATTAAGTGGGACCAGTCAGACGTGCTCCGATGGCTTGTGGAGCTTCAGGAAGAGCAGAGGCATGACAGAGTCCTGCTGCAGCCCCTCCATAATGCTTCTCAACCGAGTGCTTTGCCCCCCTTCCCCGCCCCCAAGAGGTCTCAGAGGAGATTGTCCAGGATGCAGTACGTGCTCTCCTCCACCCCGGTGGAGGTGAGCAGAAAGCTGCGGCGGCCACGCTAACTGTTGGACAGCAAGCTACCACCGTACCCACTGAGACAGTGAATGAACCCTCTGCCCCCACTTCACCCATGACTTGAATGTTAAGAAATAAAGTTTTGCATCATTCCAAAACATTTCTTTATTAAATCATATCTTGTTTAGGAGGGATTTGTCAGGCACAGATATGGAAGGGGGGTGGGTGGAGGATCATCAAAGGCATATAACATACAGGAACAGAAATCACTCCTGCATCTCATTGCAGAACCTGGTTTTCAAAGCTTCCCTAAAGCAAAGCACTCCGCGGTTAGCACTCACCATAGTGCTGGCAGGTGGCTGCTCATAATTGGCGGCCAGTCTTTCTGCCTCCACAGCCCAACCCTGGGGAAACCTTTCCCCCTTCCCTTCACACACATTATGAAGAACACAGCAAGCAGATATCACAGAAGGGAGGTACTTCTCATTCATGTCAAGCCTAGTGAGGAGACTCCTCCATCTACCCTTTAAATGCCCAAAGGCACATTTTACAACCATTCTGCAACTGCTTAACCTCTTATTAAAACACTCCTTGTCAAGGTGACTGGTGTACAGCTTCATTAGCCAAGGGAGCAAGGGGTAAGCAGGATCCCCCAGGATCACTATGGGCATTTCCACACCCCGATGTGAATTTTTTGGTCAAGGAAGAAAGTGCCAGCCTGCATCTTATGGAACAGCCCCGAGTTACGAAATACACGAGCATCATGCACCTTCCCAGACCACCCCACATAGATGTCTGTGAAACGACGCCTGTGATCCACAAGCCCCTGCAGGACCATGGAAAAGTACCCCTTGCAGTTTATGTACTCGGCCACTAGGTGTGCAGGCGCTAAGACAGGGATGTACATCCCATCAATAGCCCCCTTGCAGTTTGGGAAGCCCATCGTGGCAAACCCCTCAACTATGTCCTGCACATTTCCCAAAGTCACTAGCCTTCATAGCAGAAGTCTATTTATGGCACTGCACACTTGATTCACGGCTATGCCCACTGTAGATTTACCAAGTCCAAATTGATTCCCAACCAAGTGGTAACAATCGGGGGTTGCCAGCTTCCACAGAACAATGGCCACTCTCTTCTCCACCATCATAGCTTGTCTCAAGCAAGTGTTCACGCGCTTCAGAGACAGGGCCAGCTCCGAGCACAGTTCAAGGATAGTTGCCTTTCGCATATGAAAGTTTTGCAGTCACTGATCATCATCCCACAGCTGCATAACGATGCGGTCCTACCAGTCTGTGTTTCTTTCCCTGCACCAGAACCTGCACTCCACGGACTGCAGATGACACGTTACAGCCTGTAGCAATCGGGAATTGTTCTGCTCAATGGCTTGTAGCAGGGTAGCTTTGGTGGCATCAGTGTAGTGTCTTCTTCTCCGTCTTGTTCTATTTCTAAAATAATCGATGATAATCCACGATATATTTGTCACGCTCACAATTATAGTGCAGAGTTGAGCTGGATCCATGTCTCTGCAGCAATGGCGATTGCGGGGAGTATAAAAAACCGCACGAAAATACTTTTCCTGTTTGTGGTGCGGGGGAAGGGTAGGGGAAGCAGCGTTGCATCCTGGGATGAAGACACTCGTCCCAACAGCCACCGTGGCTAGCTGCACTGTGGGATAGCTATGCATATTACACTGCTTTCTAATTCAAATTAAGGCTGGTCAGTGTGAATGCAAGAGACCAGCACAAACACCATAGTGTGTACACTCTGCTGTGATTTCTAAAAATCGCCTGCTGAAAGTTGAAGTAAACAAAGTCGACATCCCACAGCGGAGTAGACATAGCCTGAGATTTATGAGTTCTCTAGCTTAAGCAGTGGAGGGCTTATACTTTTTAGAAAGAGAGGTCCCAGATTAAATCCCTGAGGAAGACAACATCCACATGCATAACAATCCAAATATTTTCAACACAGTTCAAGTCTACACTCTTAGTTGTTCTTGGCCAAGCTCATGATATTAGTCCATGAGGCTGGAGCCCTACAGGTGTAATTCTAATAGCTAAGATCATGAAGGCCATTGCCAGTACCATGTGTTTAATTATTTAGGCATTTCACATTAGTGATGAAATGGCCAGCTTATGTTCAATTTTTATTCATTAACTTCTTGGCTACTGCCTAGCATACAGTACATTGGGTGCCATTAGAAAAAAAAATACCATATCACATTATTGACATCACCACAACATTGATTATATTTAAGATTCATGCAATAGCAAAATATATATACCCAGGGTTCAAGTGTAGACAAATTGCAATATTCTCTAGCCTGATACAAAAGCTCCAAAAGAGGTAGCTGCCATACAGTGCAAAATTCTGAAATACACATTGCCTACAGAGGTTGTGGAATCTCCATCATTGAAGATTTTTAAGGCAAACACCAGTCAGGTATGGTCTAGATAATGCCTGGTCCTGCCATAAGTGCAGGGGACTGGACTAGATGACCTCAGAAGGTCCCTTCTAGGTCATACAATTCTATGATTCTAAGTGTTCAGTTTTCAATGTAAAATGACTTTAGATCAACTCATCTATAACTGTATCTATTTATCTTAGGTACTTATGTAGCCCCCATTACCATATTATTACAGTGCCTTACCATTTTTTCTAAGTGCATACATCTTCGCATCATCCCCGTCAGTAGGGCAATGGAGACACAGAAAGGCTAAGTGAGTTGGCCAACTCCCAGCGTGTTTGTGGCACAGCAGGTAACTGACCCAAATTCTCCTAGCTTGCTATCTATGTATTATCTTTCTTCTCTCAATCATCCAGTTATCTTATTTATTTTCATAGTTCATTCAATAAAAGCTTACTAAAAACTTAACGTTTAAAATAAATAAATCACCTGAGTCTGCTGCAGAATTTCAAGCCTGCTGCATAAACTAGGAGTGAAATCCTGATCTCACTGATGTCAAAGGATTGACATTGACTTCAGCAGAGCCAGGATTTCATCCAGGGTTACATTTTTTCCCTACTTTTTACTTCAGTTAGAGCTGCAGAGTACATACAACTCACAGTGAGCTGGATTCTATTCTGACTCATATAATTGTCAACAAAGTTGTTAACTTTCAATTAAAAAATCTTTATTACTGGTACTGATTCAAAAGCAAGGAAAAAATACAACTTCTCTTTCAGATCCTTGGCGAATTCTGGAAGGCTAGGTTTTAGTAGACATATTTTTAGAAAAGATAACCAACTTATAAATGGAGCAAAATAAATATGGAAGCCACTGAGACATAAATATGAAATCCCATGATGCAATTTTTAAAATGATTATACTCTGTAAAGTGATGTTTTAATAATTTGAAGTAACATCAATTTTTATGCTTTTGATATTGTGCACAGTTGTGAATGAACATTGACTAGAATACCAAAGTAATCATATTGACTTTAATACCTTCATGAGAACAAATTATATACAGTAGCTAGAAAATCAGCTATATTTCTTTGACATCAAAGAAGTTGCTTTCTGGAATAAGAGTTTACAATATGGAACCAAACACACCATGTTTCAAGCTCTGCTAGAGACAGATGTGGTCCAAACTATACGCATATAATGATATTAGGCAATCAAATAATTTTCCTATTTAAGATGATACTGGTGCAATTTTTTAAGAGTGCTCCAAATAATCTCTATGTATGTTACATTCTCTAACACGTTAGTAAGTTTATATTGGGCACTAGTGCTAAGAATCTCTGTTAAATCTTGTACAAAACATATGTTGGATAACTCCTACTGTTCAAGGAAACTAAATCATGGTATTCAGCATTTTTCATTTAAAAAACCCCAAAATCTTATTTGTCTGATCCTATGGACCTAGTGAGAACAGACTATATTCCAGGAAATACAGATCATGTTTGAAATTATTGGTACTAAAGAAAAACTGATAGCTTGGCTTAAAAAAAAAAAAATCAGTTCACAGGACATCCTCCTCCATTGCATCTAAGTGAAACACAATTTTTTCAGTAAACATGGACCGCCTTTTAAACTGATGACAAATGCTACAGTTGTGTTTTAAAAGTATCTCTTCCTTAATGATTTTCCTTATCAATTTGATAGGCAGTCCCATTAGACCTAAGTACCCAATTCACAATCTCCCTGGTTTTAGTATCTAATAGATGCCCTGTCAAACTGATAAGGAAAGCATTAAGGTGCAATATGGTAGGCATACATGCTAGCTCATAGCATTACATAGCCATTATCTTTTACAGCTGCTTCCTTTATCATTCTAAGGATTCCAAAAAGACTAGATAGAACTAAAGAAGGTTTAAACTATTATTAATTTACTGCCTTCAAAATATCTTGAGTAAAATGTAACGATTTATATATTGTGATTAGTACACAATGGTAAGTTTTAATTGTAAATATTGTATCAAAATGAATTGGATCAGAAAGTGCTAGGATGCATTTTAATGTTTTCTTTAGACAGAAGTCGAAACAGGGAATTCACTGGGTATCTAAATTACTCTATCAGCAACACAGCAAAACAACAGTCCAATTTTCCAATTGTATCCAATGTTTCCAATATTCTGAGGTACTTTCAGTTTGATTTGAATTTAGGTAACTTCTTTGCTTGTTTTAGAATACTGATTAATAAGGTTGCAAATTTTCTCATAAATAAAATGAATCATTTAATGTCAACACTTTATTACAAATTATTACAGTGATTTCTTTGGTATTCATTGTGTGCTGTAGAAGAAATCATAAGGATATTTCATGTTGAAAAATGTTATGATAGAAGTTAGCAAGCATGTACACATTTCTTTACAGTAGGATACACAGATCAAATGATTTATTTTTATTGGGGCTGGCACAATCAGTGTTAAAAGAAATAGCAGTGCTATCTAGGAGCTGCAAATAAACAACTTTGAAAAGGCACTATGCAGAAAGAAACTTTACATGTCCACCTGTCCTCCATTGGATCCATCTGTTTTGTGTTTTCCTACAGCATGCAACACAGAAATCTAGGCTTGACCATGGTATCTAATAATTCCATTGAATACTTCTGGAGGCCCTCCAAAGGGTTGGGGGGGAGCAATTTCCTTCCTGAAGTACAAGTGGAATTTAAATGCTTCTAAAGCACTTTAAGCCCAAAATGGGTTAGTTGAACAGGGAGGGATTCTGGACTGATGGAGCTAATACAAAATGCCTGTTCTTGCAAAGTTAGTCAACAGATCTGGATCCGTACACTCAGAGTGAGGGGAAGGCTGTGTATTTCTTGCATAGCAACTCCTCATGCTTCCAGCCATCAGTCCCTTTTCTAAGCTGCAATGGAGAATATTAAAAATATTTCCAGCTCTGTGGAGAAAGTAGGTGGGCGAGGGGCAAATTTTATAACATATTGTACCAACTGAAACATAAATTACAGGTAAGCACTTTAATCAAATTTCCACACCTAAAATAAAACCTCCAAAAATTTCTCTATAAAAGACTAAGTAGTAGCAAAAGGTTTCTACAAAATGCAAAGTGGAAGATACAGAATACTACACACACACTACACTACATATATGAACAGATATATTAAAATGAGAGTGCAATATATGCAAGTAAAAAAATCCATGGTGATAGTAAAACAAAGATTTTTACTGGCATGAGTTTTGAATGGCATTACTCATCAGTGCCAAGAAAATGTGTATCCCACAACAATACCAGGTATTCTCTGTCTGTCACACATTAAAGAAAGCTATTTTCAAAATGCTTGAGAGCATTTTTAACTTTTGTTTAGGGCTGTATCCCTGCTGCTGCAATGCTAGGTGGCTTAGTTACCAGTGGATAAAGCCTCAGCTGATGTAAATGGACATAGCTACACTGAAGTCTATGGAGCTGGAAACAAACGGCCAGTTCCTCTGTCCCATCTCCTTCAGTTCAGCATTGCTTCCTACATTTTCTAGCTTTTAATCTAGTCATGTTGGTAAAGGATGATCTTGAGGTAGGCACAAGACTGGGATTCAAGAAGTCTGGGTTCCAATTTCTGGCTCTGCCACTTACTGCCTTTGTGTGACTTTGATGTCCATGTCTGTATTATGGGGATAATAGTACAGCTGTACCTTAAAAAATGCACTCCTGTTTGCTTTAATACGTTGATGAAGGGAGCCTCAGGAAAACTAAACAGAGGGGGTTTTCCCTTTTTTTTTTTTTAAAAAGATCTTTTCATCTCCCTCCAATTTGTCAATATCTGCCTTGATATGACCCACTCGAAAGTAAAACACAGTATTTCATATGGGGTCACACAAAAATCTCATTTGTCTTTCCCCATCGAATTGCATAGATTCTTGACTAATTTTCCATCCACTATAACCCCTAAATCTCATTCAGCATTACTACTTCCCAGGTTTCTCCCCAACTGGATATTTGTATTTCAGAATACTATTTCCCCATATATATTAGTTGGAAATTTGCCAGGTTAAATCACACTTTAGTTCTACCCTTGTTTCCAATCTCTGTAGGTTATTTCTATTTCTTTATCCTCAATACTGTCCCGAACTCCTTCAATTTAAGCAAACATCGTAAATGTGCTTTTCCCCCTGCCTCCTCCAAGTCATCTATGTAGATATTAAATGAGATCAGACCTAAAACACCACTAAACATCTTTCCTATAATTAAACATTGCCCATTTTATTTACATTTATCTTTAATGATAACAAGTAATAAGGACCTCATTTTTATATTTCATCTGAAAAATCTGTTTCCAAAAGTATCACTAAAATATCAATGAAAAATATTATCTAGGTCATGCCTGTGATACATTTATTAATTATACCATTGTTACCTTATTGCAGATCCAATAATAAGGTTTATTTTCCTTTTCTGCAATTTATTATATTTTCTTATATAAATTATGCAGCTATAAAATATTTTGGGTATCTTACATTAATTTTTCTTAAATACTTCATTCTGTTTTATTAATGGTGAAGACATTTACATTCATGCAAGAAAAATATTCTGCGTTGGCCAAATATATATTTAAATTTGAGACTAAAAAGGTTTGTACGTCTTTAAAGGTGAACTGAAAAACATGTTACTTGCTAATAGCAAGACCTCACAAGTTCAGAATTCTGAGTCTAAAAGCAGCACAAAGGGCTGAATTGATAGTACTTTTAGACTTCCATAATTTCACCTGTTGCCAAAGAAACACAGAACTCTAAATTTAAAGTCCTGGCTGGTAAGCAAATAACAAATTCAGCCATTTTGTTTTCTAGTATACTTGAAATGTAAGTGTTTCTGAATTGAGAATCTTAGGAAAAATTAGGAATCTTTAGGAAAATTTAGGATATAGATAATTTAGTTAAGAAGATTAATTTTGTCGCTGATTTATACAAATCTTTTAAATCAAATTAATTGCCATATTACTACTAACAGGATATCAATGGAGTTCCTTGCACAGATGTGTTCAATTAATTGCTGAATTAAATCCATATGTAATTCTGAATTTCAGAGTTTGGTGAACCTGTTCATTTAAGATCCAAAATAATGGCATACATGCTCAGGATTGAATGGTCTCATTATCGTTGGGGCTAAATAGTTTTAGTTTTCAGTTCATTTACCCTAATCACTACATAAGCTACATGTGCTTGTTGACTTTCCGTTATTTTTGTATTGTGTATTCTAATTCCTTTAATGTTCATGAGATCTCTAAGCAAATGTGCAAAATTCTAACACAACTATTAGGAGAGAGTACAAAGAAAAGGCTTTTCCCCAGGCATCCTTCTCTGTCAGAGAAAAAGCTTGGGAAAACAGAGGATGCTTTCAGCATGCCCTGAAGGTCATCAGACTCAGATGTTGGCTGACCAAGGTGTAATGTGATCATAGTCCCCTTCCACTTTAACAAAGATCTTCTGAATTTAGTGCCTAAAATGAGGACAGCTGTTGCATCATCAGCTTCTGTATCAAACAAGGAGAGAAGTGATTTTTTTTTTTTAAAGGTAGCCACCAACTATTATGTGATTTGTAAGTAAAACACTTTACATGCTACCCAAAAATTGACAGGAAGCCTATTCAGATCACAGAGCATAGGTATAGTGTGCAAGGAAAACTGATTAATAAGTACCAGATCTATTCTCATTCCGCACAAGCTTCAGTTTCTAAGTGATCTTAAAGCAGAACCCCATGCAGTAACTCTACCTCAAGGTGCCAAAGGAGAAGAATACACACCTCGCCACAGGTATGTAAACGTAATATAAAATAAAATCTGTAAAAGCTGCTAACAAACAAAAAGAAATTGGTCATAAGGTTAGAACTGAATGATTATTGCCTGTGAATAAAATGTATTTTGCTCTCCAACACTTCACTGAGTAGTTTTATCAATGCATTTAGTATGAGCTAATGTCTATCTGTCATTTGCATCTCTTTATAATCCACAGAATCCATGGCCAGAAGGGGATGGGAGTGTAACAGGGTGATTGCATTTTATCCCAGTTTTGGTTCTTACTAAACCTGTGGCCAGGCAGCTCTGCAGGTGGTCTGCAAATGGGAAACCCTGAGAAAGGTTTGGTGGCAGAGCCCTGGAGGGTAGGGCATCCAGTTAGCCACCGCCCCAGATACACTTGACAAAATATATCACCAGTTGTACCTAAGCAGGAATTGTCTGCATGGAAATAGGAATGTGGTGTCACAGCTGGCCAAAATGCAGGTTCACATTAGTTCTCCTTTTGCAGCATCAATTCTACACCTTCTTTAATAAACATAAATTGACTATCTGAAAGAGTAAGCAAATAATGAAGCAAAATATGAGAATTAGAGCTAACTATGCACAAAATAAAATTGTCATTTTTCAGCCAGGCAATATACAATAGCAAAGGAACACAGAGTCTTAACTTTTTTCAATAAGGAAAATTGACCAAAGGAAAACATGCTTCTGCAGTTTACCCAATTTTTGGCCAATGAATTTAAATATGGCAAACATCCCTTCCCCCATCCCAGCTGTTTCCTGAGTTAATTTATACAAAAATATTTTAAACGATTTTAGGAACAGGGTTTGAAATACTGAACATTCTAAGAAAAAATATTTGTACTTTCTGCCTAGTGAAGCTAAGCAGGACAAATGCTTTCCCCCCTCAGCTATGTGCGCCAATAAAATGAAATGACAGCCCCCCTTCACACCCTCAGACAGTTTATGCCATTGAGGCAGATAATATTTGAGGTATCTAAGTGGAGTCCTTTGGCATTTACGGTGCAACTGATGGGAGCTCATCCAGCTAGATCCCAGAGTTCTTATCTGTGTCCCTCTTAATTAGTCCCTGTCACTTTCGTGCTCTCGTCATTCTATGTCAGTTCCACAGAAGCAGTTCTGAACTGATTTTACATGTATTAATTTAATATGCTTTACATGTTTGGCCACAATATGTTCATTTTTATAAGGAACACCAAATTTAATAACTAGACTGATATAAAAATGTAATATAATCAGGAAAGTGAGCAAATGCTACAGAAATAGCCATGGAAATATTTCACTTAAGAGATTTTGGGCTCCTACACACTACCCCCTAGAAAAATCAAAGAGTTTCTCTCTCTTTTAAAACTCAAGGGGAAAAAAAAGCAAAACCTCACATATGCCCAAGTACATGCTGTTCGGATTAATTACTGTTTTGTTGTTATACTACCCAAGTTTTAAATCAACAGAATTCTACTCCTCTGCAGATTGCAATGGTGACATCTGTAAAAGTTAGTGTTGTTTTTAACTCCTCCAGGCATTCCAGCACCTGGAGAAGCTACAGGGAAGGAATCGTGGATCCTTCTTGAAATTACAGCTGCAGCTGTCAACTCAGAAAGAAGTATATTCTGACTTATACCTGCAACCAGCATTGTACAGACTTTTCTTCTGTCCTCTCAAGTACATTCTACCAAAAGCACTAGAAAATCATACAATTAACCACATGGCAAAAGAATATCATCATGCACTGGACTGACATAGCTCAGAGCTTCTAAGACTTATCAGATCCAGGCCCTGATCCTGAAAAAACGTATTTGATTAAGTTAACATTCTGTAGGTAGTCCACTGACTTCAACAGGATCACTCAGCATGTGCAGTTAAGGGCATGCATAAGTCTTTGCAGAACTGGAGCTCTAGTTTTCCCATTTTTAGCTTTGTTGTCTCATCTCCCTCCCACTCCTATTCCCATTAATTTTAAATATTTGAACAGCATTACTATATTATTAAAAGAGAAAAAGTACAGTAATGTAGAACATGAAGTCATAAAAACCTCAGTCTTTGTGCTTGTTACATTAATTGTTTTTGATATTTCTGTGTCAATTTAGCTATCTGGACTTTGATATAGCCTCTGACACGTTAACATAAATCACAGGATAAAGGATAAAAAATACTTTTTGTAAAACATCTCATTTTTATTTTCCCCCTTTATCATGGAAGTACAACTACCTAGTGATCAGAATAGTTTATTATTTTTCACTTCTTGCTCAAAAGTTTTCTAAGACACTCAACCTACAGTAAAAGTAATTTTCCCTTCTCCAACCTCACCTTGCAGAACACTGACAGCTTTAACAATCTCACTAACTCACTTTGCTTTGTAGTTTGTGGGTCTTCTGTTCTCTCTTCTTCTCCCTCCCATCAGATATATGATGATGTTGGTTTTCTAGATATAGGCCTCAGGGTCTGATCTTCTTCCCACTGAAGTCAATAGCAACTCTCCCATTAATTTTAGTGGGGCAGGATCAAGCCACTATACATCAGTCCATATGTATTCAGCAAAGTACTTAATCATGTGTCTGAAGTTAAGTATGCACTTAAGTCCCATTGACTTGCATGAGACCTATTCAAATACTTAAAGTTAACCAGGTGAATAATGGTTTTACTGAATAGGGATGGACTCAAACATAAGTTTAAGTGCTTTGTTTTAAGTGCAAGCCCTAATGAAGATGTACTGGTGTAAAAGGTAGCTTATACTGCTACAGCTCATCCCAGTTTGAATCCAGAGTAAATCACACCAGTGCAACCAACAGTTTATATGACTGCAGCGGATCCATACTAGGCATTTATGCTACTACAGGTATTTCAGTGTAGCTACACTAGTGAAAAAACCCTCGCATAGACAAGTGTTTGGACCCCTTGCCAACTTACAGAGCATATCATGAACAGTACAAGAAATTAGAGTAGCATAATTATTCAGACTGACCCTAAAAATCCATAATTTTGTGGGAATGTCATTAATGACAGGCAGCAAACCTATTTCCTCCAGGCGAGGTTCCTGCCAGATTTTTCAGCAGGTAACTATAACCCCAAATTATTTAAATAAAGTCTTGATATGAAGTGGCAGAAAAGAGCAGATGCAAAGAGCTGTCTTACTATTTCTGGTGTTTTCTTTTTTAAATTAAAATTATTCAGATCCTTTTTACGGCCCCAATGCTGCAGTGAGCTACGTGCAAGATCTAAGAGTCAGTCCTTTACCTGAGAATACTTAAAAGTAAAAAGGAAATGTAATCGTGTTTGCATTTAACAAAATAATACTGGAGTGCTATGAAATAAATCACATAGGGTTGCCTGATGACGGGTTTTCAAAAAAAAAAAAAAAAAAAAAAATAAGGAACCTGGCACTGCCCAGTCAGCGCCTTTGCCACCGGGAGGCGGGAAGAGAAGTAGCTGCTGCTGGAGCCTGGAGGAACTGCTCTGCTTAGCAACTGCTGCTCTTCCAGCCCCCAGGCTGAAAAAGAAGTGGCTGGCTCACAGACCGGGCTCCAAACTAAGGTACTAGCAGTACTGCTGCCATCCAGGGGGGATCCTGTCTGCCCCCCACACACCCTGTTGTGCCCCGATTTCCCCACGCCAACCCTCACTCTGGGGACTGACCCCTGCTATGCTCCATTTGGGTATGCAGGCAGGCTCCATGTCAGCTCCTCCCAGCCCAGCTCTGCAGGTGGCAGAGGTGAATCCTAGAGATTGGGGGAGTAAGGGAGGAGACAGGCGGAGCAGGGCAGGGGTGTTCGGTCTTCAGCAGTTAGAAAGTTGGCAACCCTAAGGCCTTGTCTACACTGGCGATGGCGGTCGACGTAACGTCACTTAAGTCAATCTCTGAAAGCCTGCGTCTACACTGGTACAGCAGTCCAGTAGACTTAACACGCGGCAACACTCGATGTAATAAAACCACCTCCGCAAGTGGTGTAGTGCCTAATTCGATTTTATTGGTTCGATTTTTGCTTCTGTATAGACAAAGCATAATGTAATTCGATGTTCATGACCTCCGGGAGGTATCCCACAATGCCCCATTGTGACCGCTCTGGACATTTGCACTCTGCTGTTACATGGTCACACTACCCGGAAATGGCCCTTCCCCTCATGTCCTAGGGAAAATTTCAATTTTCATTTCCTGTCAGGACAGCATGGAGGGAGCTTGTAGCTGAACTCCTCATGGCTACTGCAAGGCCCAAACGCGCTCCAGCATTGAGTCGACCAGAGGTCTTAGATCTCATCGGTCTTTGGGGCAAGGAGTCCGTTATGGCTCAGCTCAGAGCCAACAAAAGAAATTTGGACATTTACGGGACGATAACCCAGGGCGTGTTGGAGAAGGGGCACAACAGGGACACGCAGCAGTGCCCCGTGAAGATCAAGGAACCATGACAGGCATATCAAAAGGTCAGGGAAGCTAACAGCCATTCTGGGTCCTCGCCCAAAAAATGCTGCTTCTACGAGGAGCTGCATGCCATTCTTGGAAGGGACCCCACCATGGGGCCGCCATGAAGCATCTGCTCCATCCCACTCCAGGAACAATGATGAGGACTCCGTGGATGAGGAGGAGAATGAGGAGAGCAGGGTGCAGGAGAGCAGAGTGTCCCTTCTTCCAGACAGTCAGGACCTATTCCTGACCCCAGAGCAGACCAGCAGGACAGCACTAATGATTCCAGGGAAGGCACATCTGGTGAGGTTTTTTTTCTTCTTAGCAGTTATGTTCTTTTTTAAGGGGTTGGGGGGAAGAGGAAAGGGGATTTCAGTGGTTTAGCGTACTGTCTTGGGTGGCTACTCCCGGAACAGATTATTTATGTGCAGAGATATGCTCTGAGAATCATCAGTTGATATCTCAAGGAAACTTTCATGTAGGTAATCTGTTATCCTTTTCAAAAGGTTTCGGGGCAGGGCAGCCTTGTTCCTCCCTCCCAGGTAGGATACTTCGCCGCGCCACGCTGCAATCAAGGGAACCGGAATCATGGCGGAACACAGCATAGCGGCATAAGGGCCAGGCCCATACCCTGCTGCATGCAGCAAATCTTCACTTTCCTCGTGCATTACCCTCCGGAGACTGATATCACTCTTGGTCACCTAGGGAAGATGGCGCATGATTATACCCCATTGTATTGTCCCACTAAAAAGTCACTTTATTTGGCTATGGGTTCAAACGATACTATTAACCGCTCCCTCCCCACCCGCACGCTAAAGCAGAGTAGTGCCCCTAGCTTAACATCTCTGCAACTGCACAGACAGCCGACCCTTCAGGAATGTGCGGAATGGAATGAGGGTCTGTCTTACCCTTGTGCACAGCAAGGGGAGTTTTTTTTTTTTTTATATATATTGTTGCATTTCTTTCAATTCCCTCTCTATGCTAACAATGGCAACATTGTGCATGTCTTTTCGTTCTGTAGACACCTCGGTCTTGGCCCAGCCCACTCGAACTGCTGCAGAAAGACTATCGCAGGTTGGGGGGGAGGGGGGAAGGGAGACGACATGTTTGAAGAGCTCATGAAGCCTACGCGGCCACAAAGACGGACCTCCGAGCATGGCGGATGACCTCGTCCCAGAACATGGACATGGACAGGGAGAGTCGAAAAGCGATGCTGGAGCATGATTGCAGTACCACGCATGAGATGCTGTGAATCATGTGGTACCAGGCAGACATGCTCTGGCAGCTTGTGGAGCTTCAGAGTTCCGCTGCAGCCCCTCCATAACGCTCCTCAGCCTATGGCTTTGCTGCCCTCATCCTCCCGCACCGGTCTCGGAGGAGAATGGCCAGGCTGCAGTATGTGGTGAACTCCACCCTAGTGGAGGTGAGCAGAAAGCAGCGGTGGCCCCGCTAACAGCTGGCCTGCAAGCAATCACACAACCATCGGAGACTGTGAATGAACACTAGCCTCCTGCACCCACCAACTTGAATGTTCATAAATAAAAGTTTGCATCGTTTCAAAACATGTTTCTTTATTAATTCATATCTTGCTTGGGAGGGATTTGGAGGGTACTGACATCCATGGTAGGAGGGATTTAAAGCAAAGGCATATAACTTACAGGAACAGAAATCATTATTGCATCTCATTGCAGAACCTGGTTTTCAATGCTTTCCTAATGCAAAGCGCTACATGGTTAGCTCTCAGCGTATTGCTGGCATCTGGCTGCTCATAATTGGCGGCCAGTCGTTCTGCCTCCACAGCCCAACCCAGGGGGAACCTTTCCCCTTTCGCTTCACACACATTATGAAGAACACAGCACGCAGATACCACTGAGGGGATGTTCTTTTCACTCATGCCTAGCCTAGTGAGGAGACGTCACCATCTGGCCTTTAAACGCCCAAACGCACATTCAACAACCATTCTGCAAGTGCTTAGCCTGTTATTAAAAACGCTCCTTGTTGCTGCCAAGGTGCCTGGTGTACTGCTTCATTAGCCAAGGGAGCAAGGAGTAAGCAGAATCCTCCAGGATCACTATTGGCATTTCAACACCCCCAATGTGAATTTTTTGGTCTGGGAAGAAAGTGACCGCCTGCATGTTAGAGAACAGCCCCAAGTTCCGAAATATGCACGCATCATGCACCTTTCCAGACTGTTGATTCTGGACACTTTGTGATCAGTGTGGATACCAGTGAGACACGGTACGCCCAATTTGCAGATCAATAAGATTTAATGTGCAAGGTTTTCTATAAATATACTAGTTAGATACAAAGCCTAAAACTAACTACAATATATCATGCTCACTAAGCCTGGAGAGCTAAGCAGTTACTCAGAAGGCTGTAAACAGGAACGGCTTTCTTCAGGTGCCCCGCCAGGGAGACAGTGGATCCTATGGTCCAACGGGCAGCACCTCCCACGGAGTCAGGTGTTTATGGAGTGCCCCCCTTTGTCTAAGTGGTGACTACTTATACCCTTCCATAAACAACTTTCACCTAATTATCTCTTTCATGATCATATATGCTAATTACCAACATTGGGTTTCCACCCTTAACTATATTCCATTCTCACCATGATAATTGGGGTCGTCAAAACAACATCTGGTGATAGGAGGGGCAGAGTAAAAGTGTGCCCCTTGGCAATAAAACAGTGTACCCCAGACATTCAAGGATAACTTGTTCCCATCACCGTTATCTATGTGCAGCTGCAAGCAGACAGTATCTGTATTTTGTCTTATTATGTGCTGTGATATGCAGAAACTGAGACATCTATAAGGTTATTCAGTCTCTGCCAACTGAAAGATGTCATGCTACAGGGGTCAGAATAGCCAAGCAAGCAACTTAATGCTATGCTAAGCCTCTAGTTCAGTGGTCAAGCAACTCAAATTGTACTGGGCCTCCAACACAGACCACCCCACATAGATATCTGTAAAACAACCCGTGATCCACAAGGGTCTGTAGGACCATGAAAAAGTACCCCTTGAGGTTTATGTACTCAATCGAGAGGTGGGCAGGCACTAAGATAGGGATGTGTGTGCCATCAATGGCCCCCCCACAGTTTGGGAACCCCATCATGGCAAACCTGTCCACTACGCCCTGCACATTTCCCAAAATCACTAGCCTTCATAGCAGAAGTCTATTAATGGCCTTGCACACTTGAATCATGGCAGCTCCCACTGTAGATTTACCGACTCCAAAGTGATTCCTGACTGAGTGGTAACAGTCAGGGGTTGCCAGCTTCCACAGAGCGATGGCCACTCTCTTCTCCACCATCAGAGCTTCTCTCAAGTGAGTATTCACACGCTTCAGGGACTGGGCCAGCTCTGAGCAAAGTTCAAGGAAAGTGGCCTTTCGCATACGAAAGTTTTGCAGCCACCGGTCATCACCCCACAGCTGCATAATGATTCGGTCCCACTGGTCTGTACTTGTTTCCCGGGACCAGAACCATTGCTCCACGGACTGCAGATGATGCGTTATGGCCTGCAGCAATCAGGAATTGTTCCGTTCAATAGCTTGTAGCAGGGCAGCATCAATGGCATAGCGGTTATCTGTGCTTCCGGGTCTCGCTCTTCTTTGAAAATACTCAATGATAAGCCGAGATGTATTTGTGATGCTCACAGTAATAGTGCAGAGTTGAGCTGACTCCATGTATCCACAGCAATGGCAAGCGCACGACAAACAAGCGGCGTGAAAATCGGTTTCCTGTTTGTTTGGGGAAGGAAGGGCAGGGGAAGGAGCATTGCATCATGGGACGATGAATCTCGTCCCAGCAGCCACCACAGATAGTTGCACTGTGGGATAGCTACCCACAGTGGACTGCTTTGACTGCCGATACAATCATGGCGAGTGTGGATGCATGAGCCCGGCGCAAGGAGCGTGGCATGGACACGATCCAGCGACTTCTAAAAAATCAGCAAATGAAAGTCGACTTTAAGTAAGTCAGCTTCACTCTGCAGTATAGACATACCCTAAGAAGCTTCGCAATGCATCCCAAATCCACTCCAATTCCAGCACAGTCTACCATATCCCACAACAGTTAATGATGCAATCTGGTTGGAACATGCTACCACAAGGAGAGACAATTCTCTCTCTGTTTTCCATAGTATACTGTTGATACTACTGCAAACATTTTGTCAGCATTTCCCTTGTGTTACTGTAAATGCTCTACAATCTATGAATAAGCACAATATAAACATTAAGAGTATTTGCATTAGTAAACATGATTTTTTGTCAATTTTTTTTTAAATATATTTTTAACTCAATCTTGGGTTGCTCCAATGAAAATGGAGAAAAGAAAAAAAGGATTCCAAACTGCTGTTTTGCAGCAAATAGTCCCGGTGAGTTTTGGGAATTGTTTTATCCCAGGGAGAGATAAGGCACAGGTGTCAAACTCAGTCTGTGGAGAGGCTCAAATTTCAGTTGCAATATTGGTCAAAGGGTTTAATTTGATGACAACTTATTACCTTCAATACAGTGGGATTTCCCACTGATGTCAATGGGAAGTTTGCATCAAAAACGGGAATAAAATATGGATTTTATGTATTCATGAATTTAGTTATTTTTTATTTGTTTAGTGACTTATTGTTGCATACAACGTAACTCAGTGGGGAAATATGTTCCCCAAGGAACACGTTCTGCACTTAGTTTCTCCCCCTCTCATTCGTATTTGTACAACAAATATGTTTTTTTCTGAATTTCTTTTCCTGAGGCTGTTTCCAGTCCCTGCCCCTCTGTAGCTTTCACTTCCACTCCTTGCTCCATAATATCTGCTGGAATTATTAGCAATTAAATAGATAATAATAATAATGCTTATATTGAAGTGTCATCATCAGGCTTTAAAGTTAAAATCCAAATGAGATTAATGGGGACGGAGAGCTTCACAACTCTCAGAGCCATTGTTTCAGGCTGAATGAAGAATTGGGAAAACACTGGTTCATATTTCAAATGTTACCTTGGCAGCCATGAAGGCTGGAAACATTAGCTTCTCCCAAACCCCCTTTTTAAAAAAACTGAAAGATTAGAACGTACAGAATCTGAATGCGTCACATGGGCCACATAAATATATCACACAGTCAGATAATTGACATCCCTGGTGTAAAGTGACCCATTATAGCTCTCCAAACTACAGACCAACATTTTGAGAAATGATTAATTTTGCTGTGGTCAGTGGCCTTTAAAGAGGCCATCGCAGATCCACAGGATCAGTGCTATGCCCCAGCTTTCAAACAGTCACTTGGAGAAACCCCTTCAATCTGCCAGACCTCCAGGCTCCAGCACTCGTGCTTCAAACAGTGAGCTCTGCCCAATAAGTCCAATTGAGACAGATTCCTAGTAAGAGAGCTGTACACTTTTCAGGGACTAACGCACCTCAGCAAGTACTTGCAGTAACACCAAACAGCATTTTAAACCCTACTCTGTTTTGATTAGTCAGCTAGAATGCAGCATCATAAATCCTTTGGTTAACACAGAGAAATGAAGTCTAAAGCTCAGTCCTTTCTGGTCAAGCCAGCACGATCTCCAGCCAAGCTATAGTGGATTCCATTTTAGGCCCAGTCCCTCTCTGACCTCTTAGAAAGTCCCAGGGGAGAGCAGGCAGCTTCTTCCAGAAGCCCAAACTTCATCGCATGCCTATCACCTCTCAATCCTTTGTCTCCAGGCAAGACCATACTGAGTTGACAACCCTATCTGCTGGAGCTTCCCATTGTTGAGTGTCAACTGTTCAATTCTTAGGCCTTCCATTGTCCCTCTGGACCCCCTGTTGACCTGAGTCAATTTCAACCAGTAGCTCAATGACCCTATTCATGGTGGCCCAGGCAGCAAGGCAATAGCCCCTCTTTATGTCCTGCACTCCCCTTAAGAGCAGAGCTAACCCTTTTTCCTCCAGTGGGTAGCAATGCAAAGTACAGAGGGAAACTGAGGCACACCTAGGAGTCATAAAAATATTACAGAAAATTCCCACTTTGTCTCAGACACATGTACTCCCATCAAAGATGGAAGACCCACTCTTTCTATAAAGAAATAGAAAACCGCCAGTCATACAAACAATCAGGACAATTCTTTATTGGAATTCTTATATCCTTACATGATACCTCATCCTATCTAGCTGGTAAAATGCCTTGGGACAAATGATTGCTGCTGCTGAACTAGTAATAGTCACTTGTCATCTGACAGGAAGACACTCCCAAGCAAATGTCCAATGCAATCCCTAGTTGAAGGTGATACTGGGATTATGTTAAATAGCTCCTATCGCAAAATCTTCTCTCTCTGGTAGTTCAGCATAGACATGTCTCTACCTAGAACAAATTTTTTGAAGCATAAATTGTTAGTAGGGTTACAATTTACAAGACAGACCTAAACTGAAATTGCTAAATGAAAAATGAATTGGGACATTGGTGTAGGTCTCAAAGAACCAGAGTATACAACAATAAGGCCTCAGTCTGATTTAGTATGAGAGAATACAACTCCATCTTGAAGTGTTGGGTCAGCGAGGTAAGTGTTTGTTTGGATTCTTTGGGCCAAATTCAGAAGTGAAAATAAGTGAGTCAAAGCTGGTCTAATTTATATGCTAAGGAAGCTGCAAAAAGGTGCAATCTGTATTTTAAGACTCTGTTAGATTCCCACCCACTTTTTTTTTTTTTTTTTTTTTTTTTTTTTTTTTTTTTTTTTTTAAATACGCTTCCACACTCCTGCTTTACCTTCTGCACTCCTCTCTTGAGGACTCTCAGGATTTAAGTCACTGTGACAGGAAACACAAGTTGCATGTGGGTAGGAATCTAATGGAGTTTGAGTCCAAGGGAATCTAGAAATCAAACTGGAATGATTTACTACTTCTTCCAGCTCACCTATGCCATTTAGACCCACTTATCTTGAGAACTTCACAACAGCTGTACTGAATGAACAAGTTTCACAGTGGTGATACCCCAGTATCAAAACTGCTGTTCCTTAGTTAAGCAAAGTGGGAAATGGCGTTATAGAGTTCACAATTCCACACCTACATATCAGGCCAGACTAGTTCAACTCCACTAATTGATTTGCCCCTTATTTCAGGGTTTCAGTGATAGCAATGGGCCATTAGGGGATCTCACCATCTAAATCTAACAACATTTAGTTCCATAACATTTCCTTGATCAGACCTTCATTATCTCGTGTTTCAATTGCTGTATCCCAATTTTGTTGACCATCCTGACATCCACCATCTCCCATTCACAATCCATTCAAAATGCAACTGCTAAGATTGTCTTTCTGAATATGTCATTATCATTCCCTTTTAATCATTCCATTGTGTGAAATTCAAGTTTCTGGTCCTCATCTTCCAAAGCCCTTCGCAATTTTGTACCTACTTATTTATCTGCTATTGTCTGTTGTGTCACCCTCTGCCCTGTCCAACGATGCCAGCCAAAAATGCCCATTTGTGGGCATAGCTAATATATTCAACTGTTACTACTTTTAGCAATGTACTGTAACTGATCTTATTACTATCATCCTTATCCTCTCTCTGCACTCTATTTTTTATGTGACAGTCTGTGAATCTCTTACTCACAGTAAGTTACTCATGAGTCACTACTCACCCATATACCCTCATTGAAGTCAATGGGACTCCTCACATGATTAACTGCACACCAGCGTGTGTAAAGGATCCAAAATCTGACTCCGGTTTGTTACACTCACTTGTTGCATTTTGTTTCAAATTAGACTGGAAGCTTTAGGGGGTGGAGACCTACAATGGAGCCCACATACTGATTTGGGCTTTATCCTAATGCAAATATGTAATAGAAATTGATAACAAAACTATCTATTAATTAATACTTAATTGCTTAAATATATTTAGTTTTGATCTTATAACATGTGGGAACACATTCTTTTATTAACCACCTTTCTGTAAGTTGGTCAACTTAAAATAAAGTTTTTCTTTAAAATAAATACCCTCTGCTTTCCAAGTAGCCGTCAGGCAGCAAAAATCTTTCATTTTTCGAATCTATTGATTTGAACAATACATATATTCTGTTGAACAGATTGATAGTATTTAAAAGCATTTTTGAAGAAAAAGGTCAAAATGGACATTTCCAAGGATGCAATCTAGATGCTGCATTCAAGAGACATATCTATATCTATTTAGTATGAAATGAAGCACTTTTACACATTGTTTTGATGCTATGTATGGTACATTATTCATTCTGAGGAAATACTTAGAATAGTATTTTACAAAATGGAAGGAAATAACTACTTGCACATACATCTGTGATTCAAAGCCTTCATTTAAGCAATGATACCCATCCATCACCAGTGTCCCATGCTGCATGCTTTTTTATAGCAGTTCTTTAGATATAATGAGAGAACCTAAATATGCAATGTGTTTATAGCACATCAGACATTCACTAGCATTCATTAATAGATATCTGCAGCTATCAGAGGAAGAGAGATGACGTTTCTTTGGAGGCCAGTGCAGACTGAGTGCAATGATGGGTGCCCAATGTGCCCTTTAAATCTTAGGTCATCATGCCTCAGTAAAAAAGAATCAAGGACTGATTCAGTATCTGCTTCCATAAGAATAATTTTCTAGACATTTTTAAAGAAAAGAATTAAATGACTTTACATTTATGATAATAAATAATACTACTAATAAATCTGCTGCCAAAGTATTTCTTCTAGATACTTGCAACGTTTAAGTTATAATTTATTGCTAATATTGCTGCTAACTTCCTGCCCAACTTAATTTTTCCTCCCAGTTGGCAACCTCTGATTAGACGCACTTGGCAGTTAAAAGAAGGTCATAATCTCATGGAATTTGATGTTAAAACAACAAAAAACACATGATCTCCAAATATCAGGGGTGTCCACAATCTACAATTAGGAGTTACAATGCAAGAAATCCACGCAAATGTACATCCCATCCATGTAAGTGTCTTTTTATTTCAGTGAGGCATAGAGATAAAACATGCTTAGTTTGATCTGAATTACTGTACTGTTCTTGTTAAAAGCCACCATCTGTCAGAGATTATCCTATTTTACACAGAGGGAACATGCATTAATTATTAATCCTATTCCTCATAGAAATGTACTCACACAAGATCAGGACCATCCTCAGCATGACAGAAGTATTAGCGTTCTTAGCAGGTAGCCTCTAGATGGAACTTGGAATGGATCCCTAGAGTGCGCTCAACAAATGAGCTGTTTCAGGGCCAGCTTGCTGGCCGTATGGTAGGGCTCTGTACTGTCACACAGGAAACAAAGGTTGAATCCCCAGGAGCAGAGTCGGATGCTGTGAGACATCACAAATAAGGTGTACTACGGAGGCAGTACACTCTGGGGCTTGACCCTGCAAGGGCTGAGCGCTCTGGCCCGATCCAGCAAAGTATTTCAGCACATGCTTAAGTTTAAATATTGTGTACTTATGTCACCTTCAGTGGGATTTTTTTCAGACTAAAATTTAAATTAAATTTGTGATTAAATGCTTTCTTGGATTGAGCCAAAGTGCTCAGCACCTTGCAGGATCACAACCTTCATGGCTGGTGTGAGAGGGAACACACTGCTAATACACCCAGATTTGGAGTGGCAGATCTGTCCTGCCCTCCCATAATGAGATCTTGAGGATGGATGAGTTAAGTAGAGATGATTAAGGGGCCTTCAGGGCTCTACAACGGGCTATGAAAAAGGGTCCATTTTCCAAAGAAAGTTTCTTGGTTACATTTCATTTTCCCTATAACACTGGTAACATGCAGATTATTGATTTTTACTTTGTTTACATGTTCCTTGAATTTACATTGCATGACTCTGTCTTCCAGGGTGGATTGATTTAAATCAAAACGATTTAAAGCACCAATTTTAATCATGTACTTCAGTTATTTTCCCAAAGAAAGGTTGATTGTCATTGGCTGGTAGCTATTAAGACGTTGATTTGCAACCAAGGCTACGTCTACACTGCACGCCTCTTTCAGCAGCATGGAGAGTATGAATTTGAGTAGCCCCCCAGCATGGCTTTAAGTAGGAGTGTAGTTGGTGAGACATGGTGACAAACATGCCTGAAGGGTGTGGGTATGTACCCGAATACATACCCTTCATAGCTCTCTACTTGCCCATGCTGTGCTTTCCCAACTATGCTGCTATTTTTAGTAATGTAGCATCCCGCTGCCTCTCAGATCTAGTAGATCTCATCCATAAAATCTAGTTTTTATTCATCAACGGAAACGAGAAAACATCTTTCCTATTTTTTTCAACTCCCAGTTGGTTTCTTAACTTTGAATAACTTAATCATTGAACACAACTAGTTGAATAAACCTAAACAAAGAAAAATATGCCTCCTGAACCTGCAGAAAGAGACTATTACTGTCGAAAGTTGGTCTAGCCTTCAACAAACTCTGGTTCCAGGTGCTTAGCCAGTGACTTACACTACTTCAGTGGTTTTGTCTTTATAACTTGCAGCAAACATGTACTGCTTAATATTATTTTTTGTATTTAATTTAAATTATTGTAATAGATTGTAATAAGTTTAGGCCTTAACAGTTTGTCAATTTCAAATTTAAGTTAAATAGGCTTATTTTAAGAACATTAACTTGAATTTAATTTAAATAATAAAATCAGATTTAAATTTTAAAAAATCAGATTTAAAAAACTTCCATTTTTATCTCCCCTGCTGCCTTTGGTTCAACACAATTACCATTAAGCTTGGCATCATGGGCTAAAGGTCAAATTTCCCAAATTATCCTTGCTGCATTCCGCTTTTTAATATTTCAGTGGGAAAAACAGTAGAGCAAGACTACTGAGCAAAGTAAAGCCTCACAGAAAAGGCCTATGTTTTAGAGATTGCTAATTTAAGGCTACAGCACAGATTACTAGAGTGTATTTTGCACAATGGCATCCATCTGTAATAAAGCTCCTGTCTTACACTTCACGAAAAGCAAAAACAAAATTTTACAGAATTCCCAAGGAGAAGTAAAATAAGAGTAGCCAACTCTACAAGAAATCATCCCTGAAAAATGCAAGGACCAGTTAGGTACAGAGATCCCAAAACTATGTTCTATCCGCTGCTTTCACATGTTTCCCTGTGATTGAGTGTATATACCCAACATCTAATAGGGCACAAAAGGGGTTAAAGTCCTTCACTGAGAGAACTGGAGAATGTCTGCTCTGCCAAACCCTGGAAAAATTGTCTGAGCTGCCAAGCATGGAAGGATGGCACTCCAGTTGGAACTCATTAAGGAGAAAGTATACAGGAGGGGATCCAGCTAGTAATTTACTGTGGGGACAGAAGTGACATGAACATCTTTCTACACTGACCTGTAAAAATATATTAGCTTTGAAGCCAATGAACAGAAAATAACCAACCTTGCCAGAAAGAAGATGAGTTATTTGGTTTTTTGTTTGTTTGTTTTTAATTTAGCTTGATTTGGTACGGATTCTATAAACTTTGCACTGGATAATAGGAACTATTTATATTCTTTGGAGCAAAGGAACATTATTTATTTATTTTCAGTGCTTTGCATAAAGAGACCATAGTTTTACTGTCCAAAAACCAGAGAGCCATGGTTTTTAATCTGGTAAATAGAGATGGTTGTGCATAAAGCCCTAAAGACATTTCTCCTGGGTAGAACATTAAAGAAAACCATTTTTCCATTTGTGCTGATATCCATTTGTTTCCGGGGAGCCTGGATTGTGATATATTGGAGGAGGCATGTCAGACTCCCATGTTAAAAGTTTGTCATCAGTCAGGCTGAAAGGTTGTTGTAATGATTTCCCTAATTCTCATGCAGCTCACCCTCTCTCTGGATACAGCTAAACCATCCCTGACAGAGATAACTTTATCCACAGACTCAGAAAATTTTTCTGAAGACCAACATTTGGTCTGTGTTAAACACCATATTGTACCAAGAACCAAGTATGTAAAAACAAAAATCCTAGGTGAAGATATTCCATGTTGCCTCAACACTCCTAAAAAGAGATTTTACCTTCCCTAACACACACAATTATATTACCAATATACTCAACATATTTCAGGTACCAAGTGCACACATTTGCAGCAAATGTACGTAACATGGGTTTGCTTGCCAACTAAGGTTGCCTTCCTTCTTGGATACAGTTATGAAAAAGTGCTTTTGTTCAAATGGGAAAACAAATTATTATATTCTCCCATTCTCCCAGCCCTCCTTGTCAGCAAGCACATGCACCCTTGGGGCCCAGCATTTATTGTAGGAAAAGAGGGAATAGCAGCATATGAGCTTCCTTTTTAAATATTGGCACAACAGCACTGGATGCAGAGCCATCTCAACCCAAATGTCTCCCGTGGCACTATCCATAATCTGGTAAGCAGTTGAATCACTCAGCCCTAAAACAGCTTCTCACACTCTTCATCCACTGGAAGGAATCAGAGCTCTGCCTGAGCTTCAGCTGTGCCCCTGCTAAGCACCATGTCCATTCACTAGCCAGATGTAAATTATGGGAGGGAGTAGCAGATCTGCCTTGCCTAACACTGCACAACATCTCCAGCAGTTTCTCTACAGCAAGGGAAGGAAAGAAGCTGAATACACCAGACAGGTCACCTCCACCCCCCTCAGTCAGTGAATTCTTGGAAAGAAGTAGTCATAGTAGCAAACCCCCATCAGTAGCTTCTTCTGTAACACACTGAAGGGGAAAGTGTGAAGGCAAGCAACTGAATATTGACAAAATGTACAAATGCTTATACAGAAATGTTAGAAGTCTAAATACTAAGATACATGAACTAGAGTGCCTGGCATTAAATGAGGATATTGATATAATAGTCAATGTGGAAACTTAGTGGAATGAGGATAATCAATGGTACATAGTAATACTAGGGTACAAAATATATAGGAACAACAGAGTAGGTCACGTGGGTGGGGGAGTGACACAATATATGTGAAAGAAAATATGGAGTCAAAAAAGTAAAAATATTAAATGAATCAAACTGTACCACAGAATCTCTACGGATAAAAATTCCCTGCTTGAAGAATGAGAATATAGCAGCAGAAATATACTATCGACCACCTGATCAGAATGGTGACAGCAATTGTGAAACACTCTGGGAGATTAGAGAGGCTACTAAGGCAGAAAACACAACTATTCCCATATTGACTGGGAACATGTCACTTCAGGATGGGATGCAGAGATAAAATTTCTAGACACCATTAATGACTGCTTCTTGGAGCAGCTTGTCCTGGAACCCACAAAGGGAGAGGCAATTCTTGAGTTAGTCCTAAGTGGAACATGTACACCCCAAATACAAAAAACAGGACTGGAACAAAAAAAAAAAATGCCCCAAGGCCAAAGAGCACAGAAAAAGAAGCAGCAAAAGGCAAAAGGGCATCCTTTAAAAATTGGAGTCAAATCCTACTGAGGAAAATAGAAATAAACTATGGCAAGTCAAGTGAAAAAGGATAATAAGGTTAAAAAAAATGCGAGTAGCAACTAGCTAAAGATGAAAAAAAATGCTGTTCGCTTTTGTAAATACATCAGAAGCAGAAAGCCTGCCAAACAATCAATGAGGCCACTGGACAATAGAGGTGCTAAAGGAGCACTCAAGGAGGACAACACCATTGACAAGAAGCTGAATGAATTCTTTGCATCAGCCTTCACTGCAGAGACTATGGGGAAGATTTCCACACCTCAGCCATTCTTTTTAGGTGACAAATCAGAGGAACTTACCTTAACTGAGGTGTTATTAAAGGTGGATCTGGAACAAATTGACAAATTGAACAGAAATAAGTCACCAGGATCAGATGGTATCCACCCAAGAGTTCTGAAGGAACTTAAATATGAAACTGCAGAACTACTGTAGTATGTAACCCATCCCTTAATCAGTTTCCGTACCAGAGAACTGGAGGAAAGCTAATGTCATATGGATTTTTTTTTAAAAAGGCACTAAAGGCAATCCTGGCAGTTGGAGGCTGGAAACTTAACTTCAGTACCAGTCACTCAGTTGAAATTATAGTAAAGAACAGAATTAACAGACACATAGATGATCATGATATCTTGGGGAAAAGTCAACATTGTTTTGTAAAGGGAAATCATGCCTCACCAATCTATTAGAATGTTTTGATGGAATCAGCCAGTATGTGGATAAGAGTGATCAAATTGATATAGCGGACTTGGTCTTTCAGAAAGCATTTGACAAGGTCCCACACCAAAGGCTCTTAAGCAAAGTAAGAATCATGAGATAGGAAGAAGTTCCTCTCATGGGTCAGTAAGTGAATAAAAGATAGGAAACAATGGCTAGGACATAATGGTCAGTTTTCACAACAGAGAGAGATAAATAGCGGGATCCCCCAGAGATTTTTATCGGAACTAGTGCTGCTCAACATATTTCTAAATTATTTGGAAAAAGGGGTGAACAGTGAGGTGGCAAAATTTGCAGATGGCACAAAATTACTAGAGACAGTCATCTTTGGATTTAACTGTGAAAAATTACAAAGGGATCTCACAAAACTGAGCAACAAAATTGCAAATGAAACTCAATGCCGATAAATGCAAAGTCATGCACATTGGAAAACATAATCCTACCTATACATACAAAAATTATGGGGTATAAATTGGCTATTATCACTCAAAAAAGAGATCTTAGAGTCATCATGGACGGTTCATTGAAAACATCCGCTCAATGTGCAGAGGTAGTGAAAAGAGCTAACAGAATGTTAGGATCCATTAGGAAAGGGATAAACAATAAGACAGAAAATATCATAATGCCACTATATAAATCTATGGTATGCCCCTGCCTTGAATACTGTTTGCAGTTCTGATCGCCCCATCTCAAAAAAAAGATTTATTAGAATTGGAAAAAGTACAGAGAAGGGCAACAAATGGATATAGAACATCTTCCATATGAGGAGAGATTAAAAAGAATGGGACTGACTCAGCTTGGAAAAGAGACGACACAAAAGGGGGATATGATAGAAGTCTGTAAAATCATGAGTGGTATGGTGAATGTGAATAAGGAAGTGTTATTTACCCCTTCACAAAACAGAAGAACCAGGGTTCACCCAATGAAATTAATATGCAGCGGGTTTAAAACAAACAAACGGAAGTACTTCTTCACACAATACAGTCAACCTGTGGAACTTGTTGCCAGGGGATGTTGTATAGGCCAAAACTATAACTTGGTTAAAAAAAGAATTAGATAAATTCATGGAGAATAGGTCCATCAACACACTCTGGGTGTCCCTAAATGACTGCCAGAAGGCAGTACTGGATGGATCTCTGTATAAATTGCCCTGTTTTGTTCATTACCCTGAAGTGTCTGGCATCTGCCACTATCAGAAGACAGGATACAGGGCTAGATGGACCATTGGTCTGACTCTATATGGCCATTCTTACAACTCCAGACTGCTCGAAGGAAGCCTTAGGCCTTCCCCAGCTAAACCTTATTCAATAAGGCCAGATAAGGGAGGGAGCAGTTTCAGAGACCATGTCTTCTACACAGCACTGCTACAGCAAAACTGATTTAGCAGATGAGTGAAGCAAAGGAAAGCAGAAGTATGGAGTACAGGCAGAGGAAAAGGCAGAAAGGTGTATTAGAGGGGGAAGCAGAGGGTGCAGGAATACTAAGCAGCAGAAGGGAGAAGAAAAAAACAAGGGAGGTAGAGGAAAGGAAAAGAAAACCCCAAGGAATTAGAAGAGAAGTTATAGGAGGATGTAAGTGTGGGATAAGTAACATGGGGAGTGGATTCCAAGGTCATAGGGAAATGATGCAAATGGCTTCATTTTAAGACTAGGACAGTAAGGATTGTGTCTGAGTTTCTTTCCACTTCAGAATCAAGTAGCTATCACTATTAATTGGTGTGGTAGCTGAAAATACAGAAATGCAACTTCCCATCCCATTCTCATTCCTACCACCACCAACCACCACTCAGATTAAAACGAAATTAAAGCCTTGCCGTTTTAAAACAGTCCACATACACCACGGACAATGCAGAACCAACACTACTATAATAGTGACAATTTTGTTAACCGCTAAGAATCTTTTAAAGTAATAAATAATCATAAAACCTAGATAGTAATTCAAGTAGCACCTTCATTTTTAAAGATATTATTCACTTCAGTTTAAATGTTACTCCACAGATAACCACCAATTACTTAGACCATCAATTTTTGGACTAATAAACTACAGTTTTATATTAATATAACCCAATCTATAAAACATTTCAATGTCAACTCCCTTAAAAAAAACACCCTTCTTGTAGCTACTCATATACAAGGAGGGTGATCAAATAAAAAAAACATCATTACCCAGAGGCCTCACAGAGAAAAACCACTTTGATGGGATCCAAGAAGGGACCATTCAGGCTTGTGAGACCAACAAACAAAATCCAGGCCTATGCACCACTTGAGAGTCTTGCCAGACCCGAAAAGTAGAAAAGGTTCTCGCAGTACTGCAATGACTCACTCAATTCTCCTCTTTTCTAGCACTTGGATAATGATGAGCAATTCCAGCAGCTCCCAACCTTTACGACCTGCCTGTCTCAAGGCTGATTAGCACTTGTTTGAATAGCCTCAATAACACCCAATGACTGCAGCTGGTATTCCAGAACTTGTTAAAAAGAACAGTTAAAGAAATTTCTCACAAATGAATCCTATCTGGGTTAAACATATTGTGTCAGAGCAATAAATCTTGCCTCAGAATTCTACATCTAGTAGGTAGATCAACAAAAGAAAAAATTGGCAAATTTTTGAAGGTGTGTCCCACAAATTTTTTATTAATAGCCATACAATTTAATAGCTCCTCTCACATTGGAACTACTTTAATTGTAGCAGAACCAATTTTTTAAAAGTGACAAATATATGGCAAACAAGACCCATTCTATGAAGCCCTCCCACCACTGTCCAGCTTTTTCTATCATTTGTTATTTATGACCTGGACACTGAGTGAGCCAGTAATTTTTTATTATTATTATTCTTTGCACTATATGTTGCCACTGAGTTTCAGAATCCAGATACATGTGGTATTGATGCACTTCTTCAGCCCGAACAGTGGGCAGGATCTACTCATCCAAAACATAAGACAATGATAGGAGAGAACCATAATGTCTCTGTACTAGAGACAATCTCAGAGATAGACTGCTCAAAATGCAAGAACAGCTACCGCTTTTAATAATTTATCTTTAAACACAGCACATAAATCCAAAAGAGAATCTGAGGAGAATCATTGAGGAGAATTGATTTTTTTCTTTTGTATTTATGCACTAAAATTCAGTATTTCCACTGAGGACACAAAACATCACTCTGTAAACAATGTGATTATATGGGCATTTTCTTTTTTGACATTTGTTTTGGAGAAATTGCCTGAATAAATTCTATTAGTCTGAAAAACATGGATAACAACATGTGTTGGAACAGTAAGTCATCGTGGTTATTTTCTCTATGTTCACCCATCATTAGGATGTTATTTCCACTCTTTCAACAATTCTACCAGATTCTTACCAATCTCAAGTAGACAATATTCATGCAATTCATTCATGCTACAAAATATACAATTATATTTTCAGACATGACAATAAATCTGTGACGCTCAAATCCAGGTGATGCTACAGTGATAGGCACTTTTAGAAATGCTCTGAGACACAGTGTGTTCACTTCAAAATGCTGTTTGCATTTATTCCTCTACAAATCGATTCTCACAGAAACACACTTATCTAGCGTTCTGTGCATTTCAGTCTAAGAAACATAAATAGGGCCAGGTGGGAAGGGATTTTCCATTTCATGGGAAAGCTGAAATTCCAAAAATGTTTCCATTCTGAAACTGAACAAAAAAATGTTGACATTGCCTATAAAACAAAATTCCAGAAAAGGTATTGTTTGGGGTTGATGAAAATGTTTAGTTTCAGTAAAATCAAAATGTTTCATCTGGATTTAAAACTGTTTTTTTTAATTGTATAACGTCTAAAATAAAAATGAAAATGGAAATGAAATGTAGTTTTGAAATGGAAAAAAAAATCAAAATGTTCTTTTCCAGAAAGGCTGAAACAGTAAAATGTATTAGAACACTTCGGTCTAGGTGGCAATCGTGTATCCTCTGCTTTCTCCATATATCCTTTGAAAGAGATGAGCTGCCCAGCACATATGTGCTTATGCCTGGACTGCTAATCAACCAATTATTTAATCAGAGGTCACAGTCATCATTGCCCATTCTTTTCATACTGTTGTATCCATGTGAATGTGTAATGCAGAGTTACACAGTGCCCCATGCACAGGACGAGGAGCAACAACTCAATCCAGCCCCAGTGATGAATGTGTCTTCCCATCACTATGTAAAAAAGTTTAAGGTTGTTGAATTTCTTACTCTTTGTTGGTAGAAGGCCGTGGCACAAACAGCAGCCTCAATGAAATGGCATTGAACAATCTCAAAAGAGTCCTTTAATAAGAACAACTTTTCCAAGGTTTTCCTTTCTGCTGCTATTTGAGTGTTTCTTTGCAGGGAATAGCACAAGGCAGCCTTTTGTTCTTTCTAGCGTGTTCACACTGGAAATAACTGAAAAACAGCAGATACTTGTTTTTTCTGTTAATTTAGCCTCTGATTTGCTTCCTATTCAGATTGACATATGATTCACACCAGACGTTTGTTTCACAAAAAATTGTGGAGGTGCATTTTTTAAAAGCATGTTCATCTTTAGACTCAAATTCATTCAGAGATTTCTCTGAAGTACAAAGTACTAAGCCAGAAAAGGAAAGCACATCCCATCCTAGAGGGATGACATGAGTTATTTGCATAGTTGCCACAAAAGTAATAATTACACTGTTACACCCTGGGAACAATGGTAATTTCACAGTAGCTCATGTTGCTGTTATCACCCTATATCCTGATAACTGTGAAATTAATTTGTGGCACCACTGTATGTGTCAGCCATAAGCTGTTCCCTAGGTAACATTATGCTACTATAGAGAAGGAATGTTTGGCAGTAAAATGGGTAGCAGCAAACTGATTATACAAGAAAAAAAAGCTTCTCTATATATACACAAATAACTTGGCAATCAGTGAAGATGAGGAAAAGAATCTATTGCTTTCTAAGAAGGGAGTTTATGCTATTAACTGACCATTATCCATTGACTGGAATAATTCAAATGTAAAACAAAGTGAGCAAATTACCATATTTTATTTAGTGTGGAAGCCCCATTGTTTTAAAAGGCAGCCAAGAAGCAGCACAAAAAATGCTGAACACTTTTCTTTTATTCCCATCTAGTCATTTTGCAAATTAACTATTAAATGACTATTTTGAATATAAAAGCAAATTCCTATATTTATTACAACAAAAGTCACATTTTAAAGTGATAAAAATGCAGATGTCACAGCCTTCCCATTGCTAGACACTTACCAGACAGCTGCAGATGGGATCCAAACACTGAACCCCATCTGCCTTTAGCTTGTTTGGGCTGGGCAGAGCTTATGCCCTGTCTCCTGGCTTTGGGTCCCTAGGCATGCACTCCAGGTGAAGACCTGATATCTGACACTCCTCCAGGCAGTGATGACCCCACAGCCCAATTTTCCTAGCCTTGAAACTAGTACCATCTCTCCCAAGCCTGCCCTAGCAGCTCTTACACCTGCAGTGGGATTCTAGGGAATGTAAGAGCCTTCTAGATTACTATTTTTCTCCTCACATGCATGTGATAGTAAAAGCCAACAGAGACAGAGACATTATACAGGATTCTAAAACATCATTATTCTTTATCTCGTGCTATCTAAGATCAACACAAAATACTGAACATACCTACATGCATTTCCCTGCCTTAGGTTCCTCGCCACCCTGGAAAGTTCTTTGGGTTTGGATAGACTTCTCTGTGGATATCCAGGATCCTTCCCCTGCACCTTATGGTTTCTCTTCAGAATCATGGTCAGGTCACTTTCTTTGGCCTTGGCTGTTCTCATAGTTGAAATGGATCCCACCTGCTGCAGAGCCTGCCTGTCTTTCCACTCTCCAGAAAAAAACATTCCTGCCTGTGTCTCAGTGAGTCTCTTGAGTTTATACATCCCCCTACCAACAACTGATTTCTTTGTCCTCCTGCTGTGGATTTTCCATTCTCCCTGTCTGCTGAGCTGGAGTAACTTGCTTCTCTGCTCAGGCAACCTCCTTAGCATACCCATTGTCCCAAAATGCTTCCATCTGAATAAGAAACCACTAAAGGTCTAACAATCCACCATTGTATCTGGTCTGGTAGAGAGCTGCTACAGCTCCTGTCAGCAAATGGTGGATTCCACATCCACATAGAGGCATTAATTCCATGGTACAAGTATTTCATAAAAAACAGAACTCATAAGTTGTACAGACAGATTCCCCAAATCATCACAACAGGTTACATTTTCTCAACAGAATTCTAATTTTTTACTGTCATCATATAGAGAGAAACTTTGATACTTCAGCACTGTTCATGAAGACCAGAAAGAAGTTCTACACTAAATATTCTGCCATACCACACACAAAAACTGTTACACATTTTTGTCAAAAATTGTGTATGCCAAGCTTTGTAGCTAAGGATTGGCATAATAGTCCACCTAGTAATGTTTCCCATCTCCAACAGTGTCCTATAACTATATGACTTAGTGGTGGATAAAAAACTCATAACACACCTAACAGAAACTTGTTACCAACCAGAATAGTACTTGGGGATTCAATGAAAACAGCTCTCTCTAATCCATCAACCTGGAAGACATGAGTCACATTTAAACTTCTAAACTACAGAACCCTTTTCCCCCACCCCCCAACATCCTATCCTTTACCAAAAGCTGCATAAATTTAACGCCAGGTAATGAACTTCCCAGCTATGTCCAAAGATACATTTCAGCATATTTAGTAAATAAAGAAGAACAGAAAGGAGGGGGGGGAGGGAAATCAGGATTTAGCATTCCATCCTCAGCACCCGTACCATAATATAGCTAAATAAGAGGCAATATTGCTCATCATGAGCTGCCATCTTATTGTTTATATAGAGCTATAAACGTGCAGAGTGGGTTACTGACATAAGAGATGCCATCACTGCCCCAAAGACATTAGAAAGTTAAAGTTCAGTCATGTAATTTGTTGAGGACCTGCTGGCAGGTGCCTACTTATTGGGCAATGAGGGCACTAAAGGGCAGAGGAGGGTACCGAACACCTCTATCAGACTCTCAGCACCTTGCGGGATCATTCCCTTTATAAAGGCACAATATGACTAGAATCAGTAAAATTGGTAGCAACAGTAAGAGTGACACTCGTGGAAGAACCAAAAATAAGATCATTCATTAGTTCATTAGTTAGTGAGCAAGTATCTGTCTATCAAAGGTCCTTTGTTTGTTTTTAAAGGCACCTTATGTTAGCACAGTTTAACAGGTAGTAACATCTCCTTAAAAAAACCATCAGCAAAGCACTTACTTCAAGAAACATATCCCTAAATGGAATCCCTGTAAAGGGAGTCAGTGGTGGGAGCAAAATCTTGGTTAGTAATAGGTAGGAATACCAAATTGAAATAAAACTTTTCTATTGTTCTATTGGGTATCACTCACAGAGTTGAATTTGCAAGGCAGTGTGATAAAGAAAAGGTAGGTACTATTATTCATGTCAAGTTAGGACACATTTTATTCCTCTTTATCCTAGAGCTTGCCTCTCTGAAACCCAGGTAGCTAAGGCTATGTTTAGATCAGTGTGTGAGGAAGCTGTTGAAACAACAGCAGCATTTCTTATAAATACAGATTCAGTAGGGTTTTATTCCTGAGAAAAAGCAACATCTCAATGTCAATGCTAGTCATCAAAGCAAAGCAAGGTGTTGAGCAGACACTCTGATCCACTATATCCAGGGATGAGCATGTTTTGTCACTCTGTGGTTTGGATCTTTATCTCTGACTGATCTTCCTTTTGTGATTGATACCACAAGATATTGCCCCAAGAACTCCTGAGACAGACAGACAGACAATGTTCAAATATCCTTTTTCAATCCAAAACAAAGCTTTTAGAGCTTTAAAAGCAGCCCTGGTGATCTTAAGCCAGCTTTCAGAGTCCCAAAAGGGGATAATCTAGTATTTTTCATTAAACACAGGCACATGCTATACTAAAATTATACATTGCTCAGAGGTATACCTTGGCCACCCCATAATGAATAAGATCATTGACTCTACACACCCAGGAACTGCACCTGTCCCCATTCTCTCAACATTCATAAGCATTTCTTCTTTACCCTTTTGTAATTATGGGACCTATTTTTTAATCAAAGCCCTCCAGGCTCCTTAAACCCACACATGAAATCTACATCAGTGCTTCAGGGCCCCATGAGGGCCTCTGTACAGGTTTCAGGAGGTCTGCTAAAATAAACCAGAGAGCAAAGCTGTCATTAGACTCGATGGGGCCCTGGCTTTTAATCTACAGGATATGTAGAAAAAAAACTGTAGTGGCAGGGGTGGGACATGGAGTTTTATAGCATGCTGGGGGCCCTCAGGAAGAAAAAGGTTGAGAACCCCTGCTCTACATAATATCTGCAGGCAAACCTACTGCGTTAACTAGATGTGCTACCTGAGCCTCTCTGGTTTGATTGCTGTGATCTTGCCACTGTTAAAGTATTCCTCAAGGGAATTATCACCATTGCATAGTGATCCCCCATTAATATTTCATCTGCAAGTTTCCTGCTGTGTTATTCTGTTACGGACTCTTTATTCTCATGCATCTCACGCATCCGACGAAGTGGGTTTCTGCCCACGAAAGCTTATGCCCAAATAAATTTGTTAGTTTAAGGTGCCACAGGACTCTTGTTCTTTATTCTCAGTTTGCATTCAGCAGTCATTTTCTTCTACCTACATGGCATTGCTTTTGGCTCAGAGAGTCTGGGCCAACCTTATTTGGCTGGTATCATAACCCCTGCATATGCACCAGCCTCTCTTCACGTCTTTATTTTCTTTTGTATGCTCTTCAGGTGTCAATGCTGAAAAATGCATAAATCAGCTGGAACATACTTCTCAGAAACGTGTTGCAGGTGACAAGCTGCCTTCCCTGCAATGATGTTAAAGGCATCCAGAAAAGCTTTCTTCAAAAAAGATGTAAACGTATTATTTAAGATTCCTGGAAGGCGATGAAAACGCATAGCAATTGCTGCTCCTATTTTAAGCCCAAACCTGCTGTCACTGGCAACATTTCTGTGGCTATGAGGCATTACCTATTTTTAAAAGGTTGATTAACCCTGACCAGGTTAACCGTGACAGGACATTTAACATATGATGGTTGTTTAGTGATCTACTTGAAACCGATGGTGTCAGTACTATTTAAGGTAGATACGTTTTTGCATAAAAAGATCCATTACAGATATTAGCATTATCCTCATTGGCAATCTCAGTAAAGAGGTGAAGGATTAATTTTATGTAGTCCCTGAACTATTTTTAATGTTCCCTATGGTATGGGTCTTCAAAGTCAGATTTGAAGCACACATTTGGCAGGATAGCATGCATAGTTTATAAGGACACTTCCCATGCTGTACTTTATTTGCTGAGAGACAATTTTACTTTCTGAAAAGCACAAAATCCAACACAAAATTAATATATATATATATATATATTTAAAAAAAAAAGGAGGAGATGTGCCCAGCAACTTTAATTTTAAAACTTTTCAGGGAAAGGTTCTGTATCTATAGGCAACCAGTTAAAGATGAAGAGGGGACCAATGGCAAGATTCTCTAGTTTGACCCAGCAGGCAAAGGTAAGTGAAAAACCTGCTTCGTTACCTTGTCTCCCCTGGACCTATCCTACCTGGCTATTGATTGACTAATTATGCTATTAAAATGCTGGGATCAAGCACCTTCAAAGTCCTCAGAACCCAGGGAAAGGGCATTATATTCTCTTCATATTTTACCTCTTATTATTTCTAGTATCTCCAGGATTTTATTTCAAAATTTGATGAATACCTGTTTCATCCCACAACCTTGTTGGTTCCAGACAATCAGTTTCACAAAAATAAGGTGTAGAGAGAAAAGAAAATGCACACTGAAGTTCTATCCAGTTAGAAACAGTATTCAATAACCAAACCTTTTGTGGTGTTAGAGCATAGCGTTACATATAGGCCTGTTAAAGTTTCTAGAGAAAATCATTACTTACTTAAAATTAAGATATGAAATCCTTGCCATAAAATGAAATCAAAGATATAAGATACAAATCTCATTTATGCAACTGAGGTTATTAGCCTATATATGAAGTCTTTAAAATAACTTCCATTTGCACTTAAATTCTAACTGCAGATTTGATGCATTATCTAGAAAGAAGGCCACATTTCCTGCTGTGCTAAACTTACTGAAACATATAGAAAAACAGCATTGCTGTGTTATTTCCCTGTTTTACTACTTTGTAATTGGACCACACTACAGGAATGATACTTCTTTGTAACATAACATTGAGTTACCATGATAATTCTGTGGTTTCATGCCCTCAGAATAAAGTCATCTAGAATTACTGTTTTATATCAAGGATAAAAAGAGTATGACAGAAAGAAAAGCATTGATCAGAAGTCTGTTTTCAAAGCTCTGTTCGTGATTATAATTTTTTTAATAAAAAAGGAAAATTCACATTTCTTTACACTGTTGCATTTATGATAGCTGGAGCATGTAGCAGCACCTACAGTAAAGGTTGCCTACACCTTTCCATTCTAACAACAAGATTCTCACTTATTCTTCTGCCTAGGCATGTAGGGTAAGAGGACATAAGATCAATAGCAGGTCAGAGGACAAAACAGCCTCACTGAGGCAACTATTCTCCCTTCTGCAAACCTGGGCAGGCAGTGGACAGGAAGAAACAGGGAAGAGGTAGAGACATGGCTCTGCCCCAATCCCATATGCAGGAGCCAGCACAGCATAGCTGATGTGGAAGGCAAAAATCAATGCCAGGTAAAAAGCTGGCAAAGTTTACTTGTTTCCTGAAGCAAAGAGTGGGGAAAACAGGGACCAAATTGTGATGGGGTGTATGTCCACACTGCAAAATAAGGTATGTTCTTAACTCAGGTGTGCTAACCAGCATTAAGATAACCCAGTTTAAAATAGCAATGAAGACATGGCATTTGGCTTTTAACTCGGTTTAGCAACTTGAGTTAAAGGCTATATGGGTATGTCTGTACTGCAGCTGGAAGTGAGCCTCACAGCCCAGGCAGAGAGAATCATGCTAGCAGGGATCCTTCTAGAGCACTAAAAATAGCTGTGTGTGGATATTGTAGCACTGGCAGAGGCTCAGGCTGGCCATCCCAGCTCAGGCCCATAGGGTAGGGTGTATCTGAGCTGGGGTAGTTAGCCCAAGTCCCAGCCAGTGCTGCAAAGTCCACACAGCTATTTTTAATGCACTAGCGTGAGCCGCACTAACACAAGTCATCTATCCAGGGAAGAGGCTCTCTCCCAGATGCAGTGTCAACATAACCTTAAGGGTAGCCAGAAGGTTGAAATTGTGCTTCTAACCAGAGTTAAAAGCCAAGTTGTAGTGTCTTTGCAGTCTATTTTAACCGGAGTTAACTAACATGGGTTAGCTAAAGGACTGAAGAGGGACAAGAGCAAGCAGAACTAGCAACTGGCAAATTCATTACAGAAATAGTAATTATAAAACATTGGTCTCTAACCATACACAGAGGAGATGTTAAGACAGCTGTAAGTAATGAGGTTTATGAAATACGTAACATGACACTCCAGGTGAGTTGGTGGTAGTGGAGATTGAACCCAGGACTTCTCTACTTAAAAGCATGAGCTTCTAATTGATGAACTAAAACAACCAGCTCTGTTAGCCAGAACTGTAGCAGGCTCATCAACCTCTGCACATGGCTCAGCCACCATTAGAGGAGGACAGAACACCACACTGAGTGTGAGGGCGTTATATATATATTCATTGTCAAACCATCTGCAACTGCGTGAACTGCCACATGGGGGGAGGGGAAAAAAACCTTGATTCCAATTAAAACAGTTCCCCCTGAGGATGCTGGGAGTGGGAGAGGTCTGAGGGGTCTATATAAGCCAGACACAGTCATCTTGGAAAAAGAGGAGCAGCAGCGGCAATGCTCATGAAGCCTGCAGGCTGAAAAAGTGCCCGTAGGAAACAGTTCCACAGAGAAGCAGAAGGGGAAATCACCCTCGGAAAAATGAACTGAGTTTGGGAAGAGATGAGCACAGGCTGGGGCCTTCCTCCTAGGAAACTGTGGACTTGCCTATGAGGTAAAAGAACTTATAGGGAAAAGGGATGAACGACTTTGCGTGGAGATGATGATAAGCTAAATACTGATACATCCATTCTATAAGTACTCCTACATTCTTTCTGGCTGCCGGGAGGTAAAGGATGCCTTTCTGCAGTGATCAGGTCTTTCTGGCCCACCAGGCAACAGCATGGTCACATTTGAAGCTGTGGGATTTTGGATTTAGTCAGAGAATCAAGTCACCTTAGTGATTATCCGCTGAACCCCCTGGGGCTGGTGAGAATCTATTGGTTCACTCTATTCAAACCTCCAAAACATGAAATTAGATTTTCAAACCTAAAAAGCCATGGGTAGGTTGTATGGGGAATAAAATACACAATTGAAAGCAACTGTGAACTCTACACAAATATTTTCAAACAAAATGGGCTGTGTAACTAAAAGAGCTAAAGGAACTAAAAGTCCTGCTAGTCCATATTGCATATTGCTTTAACTATCTAGATCTCTTATCTCTGACTATTAATTGTACCTGAAAGCAAATCTAAGAAATACTTAAAGTGCCTAACTTCATTTTAGAAAATAATAAAGGGAGATAGACAGAGGGCTCTCAACTTGCTTTAGTGTGTTTTTTCTACTCTAACAATTTGCATGTCTAACAAACAAGCTACTGAAATGTATGACTGCACCAATGTATGTCTTTTTTGGAGTCTTTGTGATAAGCCATCTGCTACAGCAGTTATCAAAACTTTCTTTTGTTATCAACATCAGACATTGTCACCTGTGGTTTGATTAAAAGCAAAAATTTTGACTCTTATCCAATGTAGTTTTTTTTAATTTAAATCAATATAGAGTTCAAAAAGCATGAAGACTCTCCCTCCCAAACTGCAAGACAAGTTCTTCTGTCTCCACTCCAAGATATTTTGTTATTAATTACACATGCACACAGAAGTCAATGATTTGCTTACAAACACCTGGACCAGATCCTGAAGATTATACTCAGTCATTGTAATAGGCACAACCACAAGTGAGAGGAACTCATTCCCATACCAGCTTTTGATCATCCTGTTCTTGCCATCTTCAGCTTGAGTGCAGGTATAATGCATCTTTACTCCTACTCACCCTGCCTCATTTTTTAAAAATGTATGATTCAGATCCCATGGAAGACTTGAAAAAATTAAGGCCTGGATCATGCCCCTAAGAGCCATACATGGAAATTAATAAAATATTTAATACATTTCCATGAAACAGCTTCTCAGAACTAGAGTAACTTATTGTTACTAATACAGTGCTATAGCTACCAGCAGCAGCACTATAATGAAGGTTGAACACGGCAATTCTGTTCTTGCTGAACCTCTGTTTTCAGTTTCTTAAACATAATACAGAGTTTAAATAGAAATATGTTAGATTGCACTTTTATCAAAAATAAAAATATTGCTGCCTCTAATATTCACAGAAAATTACTAGCCTACATAAGCCCATATCCTGGATTCCTAAACCACACTATTATTTACACTCATATATATATATATATATATAATGCTGTCACACCTTGGTGTTTACAAGAATTTTACAGGTCCTGAAAGATGTCTAATGAGCTAAACTGATTATTTTGAGAACTTTGAAGAGACCTTAATAAACATTTCTAAAATTTGCCAAAGCTGTCACATCTCCACCTGTCAACAGCACAAGTATTGCATTTCATTGCTAATTACAATAATATCAATATGCAGTATTCTTGTAGCCATGTCAGACCCAGGATATTAGAGAGACAAGGTGGGTGAGATAATATCTTTTATTGGACCAACTTCAGTTGGTGAGAGAGACAACAGCTTGTCTCTCTCACCAACAGAAGTTGGTCCAATAAATGATATTACCTCACCCACTTTGTCTGAATAATATCAATGGCATCATAAACAAAATATAATCTAGTTTTTCCTGCAAGTGATGCTGATATTGCTTTTTTTTTTAAACTGGAAATCTTACTAGGTCTTCCTGAAACGGTTTATATGAAACATCTTTCAAATAAGGAAAATATTATTGTACATAACCACGATTAGTAATGATAACATGGGATTAAAATGCACATTTTAAAACTGAATATTTTTAAATTAATAAAATGTAGTATTTAGATTATATTTTCCTCTTAGATGCTTTAATTCCTTAGGTATCCTATAAGTGGAATTCAGTTCTTCGATACAAAGCTATTATACATCTGAATTGCGAAGTGAGATGCACTTCGCTGTGATATTCTACAGAACTCAATAGAAATTTATAACCTCGAGTCCTGATCATGTACTGTACATCACCTTAGGTCAGTGAAAATTACAATCTCCCTAAACTCCCCTGATCCTCCTCACTATGGTATTCCATAAGGAGTCAGGCTTATTCTCTGATTTACCTCTCCAGCTCGAGGCAAATTAAAATTCCCAAATGAAAAATCAGAAGTTATATAGTATATCTTGGACAACATGGGTGCAACACATATAAGCCTATATAAGCTTATAAGACCATATAAACTGGGAAAACAGTTCAACATCAAAATTTCCTGTCAAGGTATTAGAAAGTAGGCTACTTTGTTGAAGATCAATCTCACAATCAAGCTCAAAACAAGACAGTTTATGGTTTTCTTGATTTATATTTTAATTATATATAAAGGCAGTGCAATCACTTTCTAAAGCACTGGAGATAAACATTGTGGGAATACAATGACAAGATACTCACTGTGAGTTATACTACAACTAGAAACCATGTGCTCTCCATATTTCAAAACTATGCTGATAGTTTTTCCGAAATTGCAAATCAAATATTAAGTACTCTAATTTATTCTTATAATAACTAGCAGTTTAAGCAGTATATAAAGGTGCAACGCAAGGTCTGATCTCTATTGAAGAACACATATTACTAGAAGTCAAACAATTTAATGGTGCAGGTCCACTTTATGCTCTAGGATGCTTTCAGCAACTGTACAGTGCCATAACCTGACCCAGCTCTGCTTTCTGGACACACACCATTTTGTTGTGATACAGTTCAAAATCTGAATTCCATGTGCTTGTAAGACTCCTGTGTCTGGAATCACTGGAGCCTGTGACTCGTCACTGTTCCCGGTTGTGGATCTCTCAGGTGCACTCCCAGGTGCAGACCCCCTTGTCTTACTCCCTTCTTGGGCAGTCGACCCTGCAGTATAGGCACCTACAACCTGGAACCAGTGTCTCAGCCCTCCCAAACCCCTAGTAGCTTAGACATGCTCACCCAGAGTCCATCTGACTGTGGGAGCCCTAGTTTTATAGTTAAACATGAGAGTAAAGCAACCAGCACAGGGTTAGCTAAGAAATTTCATAGCCACCAAGACTTTACTCTTAAAAAGCCCATGAAAGTTATAGATCTATGGAAAATAACCCACAGTCCCCCTGGTCTGATCTAACCCTGTTTGAGTATCCTGGTCAGCATCGTCAGGCTTTACTCTCTAGAAAGTTCTGCTTACCAGTGGTAATCGAATGGCCTCCTCATTTAGAAATGAGGCCACATTTTATAACAGTCTGTCCCCTACCCCTATTGATTTCTGTGCAGATGGTCCAGTGCCCCAAGGGTTTGCACTGGTTATTGACAGTCCTTCAAAGTCAATGGCTCTGATGGTAGAAAACCTATTGTTCCAATAGGGAAGAGTCATTCAGGCTGATGGCTCTCTCGTTGTTAGCCCCTCTTGGAGGCATTCCGCAATCTAGCATGAATACACACTATCTAGAATAGAATGACCTTGTAAAGATTAGACAACCCAACATCACGGTTCCAAAACAGAGTGAGGGTCACAGTGAAGGTTACAATCACAAAATGATTTTCTCAAAACAATATGGAGTTCACAATTTGACCCCAACTGTCACAAACAGTATTTCTTCCTCCTTGTTTTGTAATACACTTAAGGTATAGTACTACCAACAGTTCCAAAGTGCTTCCAATGTACTCTAGCTATTCCTATACTGGGCATATAAAATACCATACAAAATATAATTGGCTAGGCATGCATGTTCAGCACCATTCATAAATTGCCATATGTTACTAATTACTATGAGTAAAAGTTACGTAAAATTATCATAATCAAGTTACGTCTATAAACACTGGAAATTCTAAGGAAAGTATGACCTCATCTTAATTTCATGGAAGAAACAGAGTAACATTTAGAACTGAGTACATTTCAACACAGCAGATGATAAAAACACAGCACAATCTTCAAACTGAAAGTCGTTTCCAAATGATGGATCCAACTTACCAAGGCCAAGATTTTGAAAAGTGAACAGTGATTTTTGGTCCCACTGTTTTTTTGGGTGCCGAACTTGAGATATTTTAAAGGAGCCTGAATTTCCTTTTCTTGAGTTACTATACTCATACCAGGAGGTATGATAGTTACAATTAGGAAAGAGGAAATAAAACAACTTTCAATAAATCCATGGGAAAGACCACTTATTTCTCCCAAGTCAAGAAATGTCCCAAGCAGCAACTGAACAACAGCTAAAATTGTAAACAATGTTCATGGATAGAAATAGAGGGATGAAGGAGGATGACAACAATGATAAATATCATATTAGCAAGTAATTGTTCATTGTCATATCATTCCTGTTGGGGAAATTAAAACTAAACACTGGCAAGATATCAGGGAAGGATGGGAATGCTTTTCTCTGGGGTATTTTATTGATTCAGACCTTGTAGAACCACCTAAAAAGGAAATCCAACATCTGCTGGAGAAGGCAAACCAAGACCCTCTAAAGTAACACCACTTATCAAATATACCCCAGATTCTAAACTACATTTAAAGAAAATTGATTATTACTAGCCCCTGGACAAAGGGGTGCCAAGACAACAGCAAGAACAGAATCAGTCCCTGTCGATTATGGCCCTAGCAAAGTGAGGTAGTCGACAAGTGTAGTCTCACATTCACACTCTTCTTATAAGGGACATGTGTGTCAAAAATCCATTACATGATTAATTCCATTCCATCCAGTCCATTTCCCCCCCCCCCCTCTAGCTCTTACAGGTAGTGGTGGAAATAGATCTATCCTCTCTTCTCAAGAATATGTACAGTTCAAGTTTGAATATCTTTGTACAGAACTACAGAAAAGGATTTAGTGAAGTCCATGCCAGGTATCCAAAAATTAATGGTTTTATTCTCTACTTACGAAACTTCTAATCATACTCAGTCAATCTCCCCAAGAAACGACCTATCGGTATAACAATACCATTCACAAAAGGAGGAGATAGATTCATCTAAAATTAGGATACATAAATTTATGTCAGTCTAGCCACTTTTGCTTCCTCACGGCTTGCTGACAAACAATTTTGTCCTTGGTGGTAAGATAAAAAACACATGCAGCCCTTCAGAGAAATCTCATGGGATACTGATTGGACAAATAGTGTCTCTATGTTCTTTACTTTTGGACAGAGAAAGTCTACATGAAATGTAATGCCCAACTGAATATTACTTATGCAGTGCCCAAAAATTTATTAGAGCCTTTTAAGATATATGAAGAGCTTACATTTAAAATAATAACCGACACATAGAGGGAATGAAAGGAATGCAGCACAAGACCTTCTGTCATTCTGCCCTGTCCCCCCAAAATTCTTTCCTTTCTGAATTTTAAACTGGATTTTATTATAAATTCTTGCCCCCTAAGCCTCTGTTTGCTATTTTTCTTTTAACCTTAGCCTGATTGATTTTGATTTTCCTTCTCATTAAGCCCATAATCATCATCATCAAGAGTGCTCTAACTTGTACATCCAAAAGCACATCAGCACTCCTCGCCCTCCACAACTCATGCTCCTCCACATGCCCCCTCTGATAAGGTTGCAGGGGACAGCATAGAGCAAACAGGAATTTTGACGTAGCAGTTAAGATATTTTGCAAGGTTCTATGCTCTTCCAGGATAGCACAAAGAAGCTTTACCGAGGACCAAGATTTGTCTCTTGTATAGTGGATCTATTTTAAGATCAAATCGAGGCTTATTTAAGAGAAGTTTAATGTTCTTTTACATAAACATTATGTATATGTCTATGCTGTTGTTTCTGACAAGTTACTGTATAAAATACCAAACAAGATTAGAGTAATACATACTCAAAACATCTAAACCATTAGTTTTTCCACTTGTAAAACATGGATTCAAAAACTAATTTCCTTTTATGGTTTACTTAAACTTTTCAATTACATTAAAATATGTTAGTATATCCACAATGGTGTATTTATTAACAAGATTAACAAAACATTATAATCATACCAGCACTTCAATTATGTGTACTTAAAATTAAACCAAATTCTCACAGTACCAATCTTTATACCCTGAACAACGTTATCTATTTGCAGCTCATTATCTTCTTCATGATCTAGGTCTAAAATAAAATGCAAATTAAAACTAGGAGCAGTTCCTAGGCTTTAGTATTATATATATTCTCTGATTTTTTAAAAATATTTTACATATATACTTAACCTTATATATAATATCTTATATAATTTTACACACACAGACACACACACACACACACACACACACACACACCCAAGAAATGTGGTTTTCATTTCATTTTTATTTTAAGTATTTAAATTATTAATGGAAATATACTGAAAATGTAAGTATATTTTCTGTAGAGTTGCAGAAGCTAAACTAAACTAAAGCATGCAAGATCAGTTATCACCCACACAAACAAATGACACGTTCACTGCTCGGAAACCAAGAGAGGAGAAGTAGCATGCAGTTGGAACAAACACTATAATGCACAGAATAGGGAATTATGAACTGGAATAAGATATTTATTGGAATATGGAATATAAGAGCACTATATCAGGCTGGTGCACTTTTGGTAATGATGCATGAGTAGAAAAGATATGAATGAGAAATAATTGGTCTATGTGAAATGAGATGGGAAGGCACAGGAGAATTCTATCATAATGAACACAGGAACTGACACAGGGAAAAGAAGGCGGTGGACACCAGGACAAAGTCACATTAGTGCTAAAACTGAAGGCAAACCAGGATCTGATGGCATTTAATCCAATATCTCCTTATATGCTGAAAACGCGATTTAGAATCACGTCCAGTTCAGTCACAATAGTACAAATATATACACTGACCTCAGCAGCGCCCAAGAAATCTTATATCTACAGAAAGCAATACAAGCAAGATAAGACATTATTGGTGATGGGAAATTTTAATGCAAAAGTAGGATTGGACTGGAATTCTTAGGCTGCAGCAAAAGGCACATTTGGACTCGGTGAAGAAAACAAAGATGAAAAAGGCTACTAAATGTCTGCCTAAGTAACAACGTGGTGCTGACAAACATGGTATTTCAACAAAGAAAGTTGCAGAGGAAGTAGACTTGTATATCACCTGATCAGCAAACAAAGAACACGATAGACTTTGTACTCGTGAATAGCAGATGGAAATCAAGTATGTTGTACAGATCATTTGTGGTCAATAGTGGATTTTAAATTAGTCCTGGCACCAGTGAGATTGAGCCTGAGAACAACCAAAGAAGTGCCAAGAATTAAGACCTATGACATGGACAAACTGAAAGAGCCAGAAATCAAGAAACAATACAAAGAAACCATGTGGAAAAAACATCACATCTCTGGTGAAAGAAGAAATGGATGTTGACGAGGTATGGAACAATGTAAAAAAAAAAAAAAAAAAAAAAAAAAAAAAAAACGGGGGGGGGGGGATTAAAACAGCATCTGAACTAGTGTTGAGCTACAAGGACAAAAAGAAGAAACCATGCTGACTCTAGGAGGAGATTCAGGGTCCTGGCCCAGCATGGAAGGGATGGGTCAGGTCTTCCATTCTTGCAAGAGTGCTTGATCAAAGAGGTCCTGGGAGGATGGTTCCCATGAGAGGTGCAAGTGGTTGGACCCAACATGGTGGAAGAGTAAGTGGCCAAGTTGGAAAAGCACCTAATGCTTTTCTGCCAGGAATACGCAAAGCTCCAGAGGCAACTAGCTGCTACAGAGAGGAGACACACTCTGTTGGCTGGCCAGTGTAAAAAGAATGACAGTGACTCCTTCAGTCAACTTCTCACCATTGTAGCTGATCTCTATGAGCAGGATCAGTATAGTGATCTGAAGATAAAGGTTAAGGACAAGCATATCAGTGCTCAGAGCCCACAGTGAGACTTAGTCTAGTCAACCTTGTGTCGACTGAGGAACTGGATCTGTCAGATGCTGACCCCCAGGTGACCGTGGCAATGCTGTACTGAATCTACACAGATGAGCTAGAGCTGATAGAAGATGATGTATTCTTGACAGAACTGATTAAATTAGTTAATCAGTTTCAACTACAGCTTCATAGGGAAAGGTGTGAAAAAAGAAGTCATGTCACTAGTAAACATCAGGAACTACATTTGTTTCCAGACTGCAAAGAGCTCAATATTAGCATTTTAATGAACTACTATGCTGAAATAATTGCTAGTTATTGGGATGATTTGTGGAAAGAAGACTTCAGCAACGTGAGTGCTCAACTGTAATTGTACAAAATGTTCAAATCCAAGACTTGATCCTTTGCATAAAACTATTAAAGTGAAGAGGAAAGACAGTTTTCCTATATCATCTTGAAATGGATTTACAGCTGTCTGGAAAATTCGATTAACTGGATCACAATGTAGGCCTTGCTTTAGATCTAGCCATCTCTCTCTCTCTCAAAGACTGGAAAACATTGCAACCACACGGGTCAATGACAAAGCCGATGTGGATATGGTGGGCAAGAAAGGCTGGAGACTGGTACACAAAGTCATCTAGAGAGAAGATAAGTTTGATGCCAATTTTCTCATTAAAAATGGTGCCCATGTGAATGCTGCTACACTAGGAGACTGCTCTGCACCTTGTGGCATCATACAGCCAGGTGTGATGACACAGATTGCAGAGTCCCTCTTATAGGCTGGAGCCAATCCACACATACAAGACTTCTAAGGAAGGACCCCATTATATCAACATCAATCAACTGTTGTCATGAACGATGCTCTATTCAATCAGTTTCTCCAGTGCAAACAACTAGACTTAGAACTGAAGGATCATGAGGGATGCACAGCTGAAATGCAGGTCAGTATTTCACAGCATCTGACCTGCCTCAGTACAGGAACCAGAGAAATCAAACCGAGAGTGAAAAGTGATAGAAATTGGACAAAGAAACAAAGTAGAAAGAGGAAGAATATGTGAAGAGAAATGCAACACAGGAGTTCTCTGATCTTGTTATAAAACTAAGTGGGACACACGAGTTGAAGATTTTTGCAGTGAAAGACAGGCAGGGGCAAATAACTGAGGATGACTAAGCAAAGAATAAATTATGGAGGAAAAAAACTCGAAGAGCTGTATAATGTGCAGAACACAGTAAATGAAATAGTCCTGGAAAAGCTTCCCCGTACAAACGAGGGAGAAGAGCTGTGAGAATGCTAAGCAGTAAAGATCTCGATAGAAAGTTTGAAAAAGAAAAAAGGATGTGACAACATAACTGCAGAGCTGCTGCAAACAGGCAACGAACACACAGTAAAGGTGATCCACAAGCTATTTAACAAGTTTTACAAAGACGAGCAAGTGCTGGGTGAATGGGGGAAAGTGATGATAGTAGTGATCTATAAAGAATGAGTAAGAAAAACAGATGAATCACCTTATTGAGCATGCCAGGAAAAGGATTCATATTCCTAAGGAGAAGGAAGAGGTATATGGAAGTGGCACTTGCAGAGGAACAGGCTTGATTCAAGACGAAATACAATACATCAGCTATTTGTGATAAGACAGATATTGGAAAAGTACATGAAACACAACTAAACTTATTTGTACTTTATACATTTCATACAGGCTTTTAATAGCATTAGGCAGAAAAGGATTATAGAAGGCCTTACGAAAGTATGGCAACCCTCCAAATTGATCAAGATGTTCAAACACCCCTACAGCAAGTTCAAGAGTGTAGTGAGAGTACACAAGAAGCTAACAGAATGGTTCCCAATGACCAGAGGAGACAAGGATGCATGTTATTGGCAGATTTGTTCAACTTAGTACTGGAAACCATAGCTATAGCACTGAGCGATGAAACAGGAAGAATCATGTTATGTGGGAAGACAGTGGATAATCTTGGATTCACAGGACAATAGTGACCTCATAGCATTGACCAAGGAGGATTTACAGAGATCTACTGACAAAATAGACCAGGAAAGCAGAAAATTTGGACAGAAGATCAGTTCATAGAAGACAAAAATTATGGCAACTGGAAGACAAAAAGAAGAAGTAAAAATCCAACCTGGAGACAAAGAATTAGAACAAGTAGAAACATTTGTGTACCTGGGAAGACTGGTATAGAAGAACGGGAATTATGAAGAGGACATAAGAAGAAGAACCAGACTAGCTGGTATAGCATTTGGAAAACTCAGTAAGATCTGGAAGGCTAAAGACATTTAAAAAAAATGAAAATCGACATATCTGAGACAACTGTCATATTGCTGTACAGGCAGAATGTTGGAATATGAAGAAAGCCGATGAATGAAAGATATTGACTGCAGAAATGAGGTGGCTGAGGGAAATAATGAGAGTTTCAAGACATCAAAACATAAAAAATGAAATGAGAAGACAGCTGTTACAGAAAATCCAAAATAGACTATTGTGATGACTTGGACATGTGTCAAGAATGGACCTGGGAATGATATCATACATGGCAATACATACCAAAGTGCAAGGAACTAGAAGACAGAAAGACCAACGATGCATTGGCAGACATGGTGTAGAATGACAGAATAAAAAGGTTTAAGGAATAATGAAACCATGAACCTGGTCCAAGACAGAAAGTGATGGAAATGCTTCATTCAGCCCCATCATCTCTGCTGAGCTGGGACAGGTATCAAAGAGAAGACAACTGAGATCCTCTTTATGCAAAGTACAGTGATATTCCTATTCTATGAACATGTTTAAAACTATGTTAAATTTAAGCGTTTTTCCCCCCCAAAAAAGACAGATAAAATGGGAGGTCTTGTTCCAAACTGTGACACTGGGGAGAAACGTTCATTGTGGCCAGTATCTGGTAGGCCACCAGTGACATTCTGGGAAATCGGAGTAAATTTGGGCAAACTTCCCACTAAACTGAGGGCTCATCCACATGTATCTACCTATCTAACTAGGTTTATTGGTTGGTTTGTTTTACCATACCTACACAATTTGAGTCCCTTTGTGTAGCCCCTCTCCATACACTTTTCCCAAACATGCGATCACAAATGTAGATGAAGTCCTGAGTTGAATCATCCACTCAGAAATATACAATATCTTTGCCAATATATATCTTTGTTCTCTCAGGGCCTGTTCCTAAGTCCTTAGATGTCAAAAGGAGTCTTTTCACTGATCTGACTCTCAAAGATGTATTAGGATAATTATACGTGACTAATTTGCTCCTGGAGCTTGATCCTGCAACACTGAAGTCAAAAGAAGCTTTATCATTGGCTTCACTGGGTACAAGATCAGGCAAGATACTCAACTATCCCAAAAATAAGAGTGGTTCTCAAAAGCATGAGAAGTTTTAGTCCTATGCAGCAAGCTATTTGGATACTCCCATCAAAAATCAAATGTTGCTGTGGCACACTTCACAGGAACAAGATTTTTTCCTCCTGTTTAATTGCTGGAATAAAAGGTGTGTAGGAGTATTGTCCATACAGAACTTTTTGACTACTTATCATTTTGCACATCTCTCAGTTTTATCCGAGATCCAAAACAGAAAATTAAACAGTCAGGGATGTGTATATCTTTGTGGCACTTCTGACGACTGTGCTGCCCTAAAACAATGCATGTATTCTACACATCCACATATACAGTTTATTCACTTGTGACAGAGTTAACTTCATATGAACACCTATTCAAGTATAATCAAGTGAAACTTGCTAATACAAGTTAGAAGTGTTTTATACACTAGTGTTTATACACTAGTGTTTATACACTAACAACACAAGAAAATTCAGTGGAATGGAGGCTGGTTACAAATGAAAAAGACGATTGTGATATATGATGTGTGTCACGTCTCTCAGTAGAATAAAAGGCATTTCCCAGTCTTGCTTGTCCACCGAGAGATGAGATAACTGAAAAGGAAGTTTCTGGAAGGTCTTAAATCACTTTGATTATTCTAAGTGTACCTGGCACATAGAGCAACGCACACCTCCAAAACTGCCCCTTCTATCAGGTATACTACCTTTGAAACTCTGTCATTCATTGGCCATAGAATTTTGACCATGGGAGAGACCATGTGGTAGAATCCAACAGCAAACTTTGCTGAGCCACATGCCACAAAATGTTGCCACTGTAATGGTGAAATGTTGTAACACAGACTGTTAGAAAGAGACGGTCTTCTTGAAATCTAGTCTGTTTAAAAGAAAGTATTGAAAAGTAGTTTAACTTGCCACACCAGTCCCCCAAGTCACTTTTGCATGTTTAGTATTGTTTTCTCTCTGCTGTTGCAGTGTGAAAGACCCTCACAAACAGAGGTAACAGACTGGCTATACAGATGCAAGACCAAACATGACTACACACAAACTGTTCTCAAATGCACAAAGAAAAGAAAAGCCAAATAATAATTTATCCAATCTTTCAACTGCAGTAATCTCTACTGTTACATGGAACAGCAAAAAGTGACAAATATTCAGATAGAAGTGGATTTGTTGTTCAAGTAGTAAGAGCCTTCAAAACAGCCAGGATTGTATTTCATGTGTGAACACTCTTGCAAACAGCTATTTACACTGTTGTTCATGGGAAGCAACAACACCACGAACATGACTGCAGATAAAAATTTTCTCACCTGAATATTCATAAATTTAAAAGGGATTATGAATACTAACCAAATTAATTGGTGGCATGGGTTTGCAAGAGGACTCAGACATTTTTTGTTGAATTTGCCCAAATCTTAAAATTGCTCTTCGATATCAAATAGAAATTAAATTAAGTGGAGTCTGCATTACAACATATTTTTCCATTCCCTGTTAAGATTTTCTTTTTACTACCCTACTTTCAGTGTGCAACTTCAATTTAAGCTCACTTGCTGGCACATAACTTCTATCATCATTTACATTGCCTCTGAAATTGGCCAAATTAGTTTTCAAAGGATAAAAGATATTTTAGAAACCATGTACCCAATACTGTTAGCTTTAGTCACATTGAGTAGTCCCTTGCTTTGTGCCCAGTACAAATGACTTTAATTGGACTACTCCTGGAGCAAGGCACTATACAACGGGAGTAAGGATGGCAGAATTAGGTCCATTCATTGAGCAATTATAATTTATTTTAAAAAGTCTTAAGCATAATGCTAGATAGGGAATGTACACAATAAAGAAAGCTACAGTATAATTTTTTTTAAAAAAGGATTATTCTTAGTTTGCAAGATTGAAACCATTCATTTTTTTAAAATACAGTAATATAGTCCTGTTAAAGTCTAATAGAAAAAGAAAGTACACAAGCCACTATATATAGAAAGTTAAATACAAATTAGGAGCAAATATAGGCTCATTCAAAGTACCACTGTACAATTTCTTTAACACTTACACAATTTAGCCGAACAATATTTTCATTCAGATGCACAGTTCAGTATAAATATAAAACAAGGTACCCCTTAAGCATTTTAAGTAACAAATTAAACATTTACGTTTTTTACTGTGCAGTGAGGCTTAACATTTATGCGGCTTCAAAACCAAAGTACAGCCTCAAGGGATGCCTCTCCACTGACAAATTAATACCTTAGAGAATAGAGCTGAATGGTGGCAATGAACTCATTTGTTCCCCCAATAATGAAGAATGACTCTTTCTTTACCACATCTGTGACTGTTGCTATGGTGACCCAGACTTACCTCATTGCTTCTCGAAGTGCCCCACGTTCACTAAGAGTTGTATGCTTGATGTCATCAAAATTATTTTCTAGTGTCTCACAGCTCTGCAATAAATGGAAGAATCCACATTAGACTCTTAAGCAGCATTCTAGAACCATAAATTATATTCACTGGAGTGCAAACAAAACTGATTTATATTGTTTATATATTCACACAAATTATGCATTCTGTTTTAATTGCATAAAAGTCATTAAAAGCGACACTGTGAATTCAACAACAAAGTAAGAACAAAAGCTTATGATATGGTTGTCATGGAAATCCTTTATCAGTGTGCTATATAAAATTTTCTTCTGTATCAATTTTATGAAGGAATAACACGTGTTCTTTTGCAGTAGAAAAGGTTGCAAAACTACTGTCAGATATGGTAGGAAAACTTATATACATGTGGCAAAGTGGAAATACAATAAGATGAATTTAGAAATCATAATCTATAATATAAATTCTGTACAAATGAAACATTCAGCATAACATGAAGAGATAAATAATCCTAAATTCTATGAGTTTCAAAATATTGCTGTAAACTTGAACTGGTCTGTTTATAAAGATATCATATCCGCTGATTGATATATTTTTCTAAACTGAAGTAGTAAAGACTCCAATATTTCCAAAGGAAAAGACTCTGCTAATTTCATTTGAATGAAATTTGAATACTAATTTTGTGAGAATAAAAGAAATTAAAGAAAAAAATTATAGCAAAATAGGCTTCTCCTTATATAATCTGTTAATTCTTAGCTAACATGTAGAAGCTCCACTAATCAGAGTTCTGTCCCCTTTTCCCACTCCAAATTCCTAATGGAACAATAGGCCTGAATCTCTATTGCCATGCACCTTCTGAAGTCATTTATATCTGTGCAAAATTAGTGCCTTCTAGGAGATATAACATTACGTTTTAGAGAAATACAACTAATTTACTATTATACAATTACTATTATAAATCCACACTTATAATTGCTAAAGTAACATGCTCATCAGAATCAAAATTCAGCTTACACAAACCAATTCACATTTTGAATTTAATTTACATTTTATTCTTCTTTTACATGTATTTTATCATCTTTTATAATATTTAGATGAATTTTACAATGCACATCTTAAAAGATAAAAAGGATAAATGGATCATATGTACATAATAGCCCTCTCTCTTCTGTCAACACATTTTACATTTTCATAACGAAGTCCAATCTATGGCTATTGCAATTATTACTTACAACTTGCAAGAAAGAAAAAAAATACTATTGAATCTTCTGTATTTAACTTTATTAAAAAGGTCTTATTAGCTTGTCTAGCTAATATAAAAATTAGTCTTTTACTTTTAAATACTACAGAAATTAATACACAGCATTAAACGGCTTACTGTACATTCAATGAAAAACACAATTTTCATATCAGTAAAAATAACGTGAAGTAAATTTACATGTGAAAAGAGCTTTGTCCATGTCATCTCTTTTTTAAAAAGCCATTTAAAAAACACTGCATGCTACCATAAACCTCCCACGATGGTCATTGATTAAGTTTTTCCTCACATGCAATACAATCAGTACCCCTTTGTATAGTAAAATCCTTCTCACCACACTCACTTGGTCAAGGAGACTATTCATGTCAGTAAGGCAAGCAGGATTTAGCCCTATAAGAAAATATTTCTTTATTTAGATTTGTGGGCATTGATCTTCGAGCTGTAAACACATATATGGACAGGTAAATCATATAAAATACATCTGACAAATTCAATCTGGTAATGCCAGTATTTCATAGAAATGTAGGGCTGAAGGAGGTCATTTAGTCTATCCCCCAGTGCTGAGGCTGGATTAAGAATACCCAAACTCTCTGTGTCACATGTGTGTGTAACCTGTACTTAAAAATCTCCAACAATAGTGATTCTATACAAGCACTCCTAATACACCAAAACCCAAGAATAGAGCTGGAGGAATAATTGATAATTCTTTTGATCTGAACCAAAATATTTTCTTCTGATTTTCACCTTTATATTTATTTTTAAAAAATCAGAAAGGAAATTTCAACACAAAAAGCCATTTCAAATGAAAGAATCCAAATGTTTAAAAAATGTCAAAACAAAATCTTTTTTTTCAGATTTTTTTTTTTTTTAAGTTTCTTTGGTTGGTTGGTTTTTCCTTTTTACTGAAACACTTTAGCTTCATGTACACAAATTCACAAAATGTTTTGGTTGACCAAATCTGCATTTTTTGCCAATAAAAGTTTTGGGCAACAAATTTTGTCCAGATCTACTCAAGATTAAACCCCTCTTTCACAACCAAATCAAACCTTCTACTTCTCCAAAAAAGCTGGTGGTAAGAGACAGGATTTGGGGCATGTCTTGAAACTCAATGGCCACAAGCTCCATTGCTCAAAGTGAAGAAGGAAGACAAGTTCAAGAGCAGAGGGCCCTTCATTGAGAATACCCGGCTTCCAGACATAGTTGGACACCATCTAGGAACTATGAGCTTGAGTGTCTGAGATGACACCTACAATTGATATAAAATATGAGCAGACACACAAAGGAAGCAAACCACCAGATTCTGCTCTAGTTGGTCAACGTAGAGCACACTGCATTAATTTAGCTGCAGGGTAACAAAGATAAGTCCACATTCAAAAAAAAAAAAGGTGGGGGGGGGGGCTGCAATCTTCTAGCTTAGCAAAAATAATAAGCCGCCTTGACCACTACTATCTGGACGTCCAAGAGTAGCCAAGGGATCAACAATTCACCCAATTTACAGACCTAGAGCAATAAATGCAAACTCCTTCGTTTGACAGGGAAGATCTTACTCCTGCCATTTCCATCAATTGATTTCAGCAAACGTTATCTTGATCTTTCCCACTTTGAGTTTCAGCCAACTAGCTTTCATCCAAGGCCCAATCTTGGCTAGACACTGGAATTGCCATCAACTTCACCATGAAGAGCAGATAAACTAGAGATATGTATGTGAATTAGGACCAGCATCCCATATCACTTAATTATCTCCCCCTGTGGCCTCATATACATGAATGGGGACAGAACACAGCAGTATACCTCAGGAGAGAGCTCTAGGGTCAGCAGAGCAATCACCCAACACAATCCCCTGAGTCCTCTCAGAGAAAACAGAATGGAGCCACTCAACAGTCACTCAGTTCACACCTATCAAGGTGATCTTATGTACCATTATGGTGTATAGAAGAATCAGCATGGACACTTGATTTCTTTAACCATCTCTGGGAGGAGATCACTGACCCACAAGATCAGTACAGTCTTTTATCATCATATATAAAGCCTTTCCACACCCCTTGACAACACATACAAGCATAAGACCTCAAAAACACTTTATTCAGGCTCAGATAGGACTTTCACTGCCAACACTCTTACAGCTATTTAATATCCCCTTTTCAGGGGAGAATGGCAATTGTGTATGGTTTGCAACTAACACTCCTAATTAGTGGGATTCAATAACCAAAGTAACTTTAATCAAAGCCCTGAATTTTCTGGATATCCATGAAGTACACAAAAAAGGGCACTCAACCCAAGTAACCTTGTCCACGTGTATGTGGGGATCAAAAATGGGAATCCTTGGTCTGTAGCAGCTGTGGTGAAACCAAGCTGTATATGGGCAGAAGGAGCAACAGCAGGCTGTTGCTTCCACACAAAAATGTTTATAGAGCACCTGCCCACTGGCCACTCACTACCTTCAAGTTTGGGTTCCAATGATTCCAAAGACGAAAGTAAATAAAAATTAAAAAAGTCAGCTTTTGGCTGAGCTCAAACATAGAAAATTTCAGCCAACAACATCACTTGAGAAATCCCTTGAGCATATGAAAAAGGGGGTTCTAACACAAGCCTGATAATGCTCTTTACTACAGCACCAGCAAATGCCATAACTTTGACAAACCGTGATCAGGATGAATTGTACATTCAGAAGTCTAAAAAAACCAGGGAGTTAAAATTCACTACTGCATATATTAATAAAGGCTAGATTAATATAAAATATTTTGCATAGGACAGTCATTTTTTTTGGTCCACAACACTGTAAAGACTTAAATATAATAAGTAATTAAACTCCCAGGTGTAAGGGTTTCAGCAGCAATTATGTAGAAAATGTAACTACAGACAATGAAAATAGTTGGCTTTGTTGGCTTTCTACCAAGTTATTCCTCATGAGTCTAGATAAAGTCTAAAAGTTTCAACTGTGATGGAAGAATTATATAGTATTTTATATTTTAGTTCTGTTAACAGTCATATAGTGCTGTATGATACCAAATGAAACAACACCCCAAAGAGGTTTATAATAGCAAAGCAAATATGAGTAGACATGATTGAAGTCAAAATTAAATGAAACAAGGTCATTAGAAGTTGCGCTATTGTTCATAAACCAAAAGGAAATGAAAGCTTAAAATGTATTTTTAAAAAATTCTAACAAACCACTCCAAATAAAAGGTTAGGTTTCAGGTTCTGTATTAGTCCTGAACTAAAGCATACTGTATCAAAATGGAAAAAAAGGCCCCTGAGATTCAAGAACTAATTTACACAGGGACTAAACTGAAGCTATTAAATTTCATCCTGTTTCTCTAAAAATAAAAATAATAACAAACATATTTAAATAAACCTATCATCACATATTAATTATGAAAAATATAAAAGCTCACTGTTCTATAGTAGTTCTTTATGACTACACAGGTTACTACAGAAGGACTAAATATAAGAAATTGAATACAAAGAGAATATTACAATATCACCACTGGAAAAAAATAATCGCCCTCCTCACAGCCCCAAGAGCTGCCAATGACTGCAAGGGGCAGGTGATTGTCCTAGTCTCAACACAGAAAATCCCTATCCTTTAGACTCACTGAACCTGGGCATCACCTGATGGCTTCCCCAGTTCACTTATGGAGCCTGAATCTATTCCATGGGGACCACAGGAAGGAAGGCACATCATGGGAACAAAGCAAAGGAAAGCGATGAAAGCGCCTGTACAGTGAGGGACGAAGAGGAAGGATGGACATGGAAGAAGAAGGGAGATTATTTAAAAAACCCCACATACTAACATGACCTGTACCTAGCATAACCATTAACATTTTGCTTATATATTTGTCTATTGTAATTTGTCTGTCTTGTCTTTATAGATTGTAAACTCTTTTGGGCAGTGACCGTGTCTTCCTGATCTATGTTTGCACCATATCTAGCACATTTTTAAGTAATAAATAACAATAGACACTTCAGATCTGGACACAAACTTCACCATATAGGACTCTCTCTCTAACAGGCTGAACAAGGCCAATGACTCCAAAAACCTTCAAACATGGAGGACATTCAGACTCTCCCATATTAGACCCCTGCCTGCTAATAAGGGTTAAATTAATGAGATGGCTTACATTAAGTGTAAGAATCACTTGAGTGTATTGATTAATTATTTGAGTGTTAGGGTTGTGATGGAAGCCAAGTCTTACCTTCAAAAATGTCTTTTTACCCCTTCAACAGCCTAGTGCTTTTGTAAAGGGGTCTGTACTTCATGGTGGAGTCCTGCCTTTTCCTTGGTTAGGATTACAAAGGTGATTCTTTATTCAACCTCCTAGGCACAGGCAGAATCCTGAAGTACCTCCTGACTCTGAAGCTCACACACCCATGCTGCCTAGTGTGATCACACAATCTCCCTAAGTCACAGCAAGGACTGCTACTACATTACATCATGGAGGGCTTAGGAGTCAGTTTTGACAAGATCATTATCCCGTAACCCAAGCTAAACCATCTTGTGAGCTACTACTGGCCAAGGAACTGATCCAACTCCCATTGAAATTAGTTGCAAATCTCTCATTGACTCAAACAAGAGCAGGATCATGCTCTAAGCCACTTTCTGGTAGTTTAACTGTATCCTGAAATACTTTACATAAGAATTTCAAAGATATCAGTATTACAGATAAGGTCTTATACACATTTCTAGGTAGTTGGAAAAAAATCTTTTGATCTGACAATAGCTGTAAGACTTATTCTAAAGCGGCCTGTATCACTGAAGTTGAGTAGATATCTTATCCTATTTGACATGCTGCAAATCAAAAGCTTTTCTTAAAGTACTCTCTACCTTTTTGTGAAGAGTTTCTTCAGGTGGAAATACAGTTGTCCAGTGGGACTGCTGAATTCTTATAGTTAAGTGGTAGAGCATTATTTTAGGAAATATTATCACTTTCTTTAGAAAGATTAAGCTTCCTCCAAATATTTATGGAAGCAAATCTTCAATGTTTACTGAGGAAAGCCTCCCACTAATATCACTGGAAATGTTGCTTGAGTAAAGGCTGCAGGCAATGTACAGTGATTCCTGCCTCTAAAAAATTAGCAGCTCTAAACTCTGGAACTTAAATTTTCTGTTGTTGCTGAGGCTAGAGCAAGATGTTACAAAGAGTACACTTTCACACCCTAACACCCACCTTTAAAAAAAAAAAAAAGTACATAAATGTGCTTTCAGCCACAAATATAATGTTCTTTAGATTTGACAAGTGGGGATTTTTAATATTTTTTTCATTAAAGGCCAGATCTCAAGATAACTGAAGTCAATGGAAATCTTTCATTCCCTTCAATTAGCATTAGATCTGACAAATGACATCGGTGTAAAGACTAAAACAAGTCTTATACATTAACTATTCCTTATTTTAAAATCCAAAAGCCTGCTTCAGTGGCAATTGGTAAATAATTTTCGATATTCAGAGTTAAAAAGTACCAAATATACAGACAGGGTCATTTGTTTTCAAAAGTTGCCTGGCTTCGTAGGGAAGAGAAATTAGATTTGTTCCAAGTGTAGGTATTGCTTCAATGGTGAAATCATTGCATAAGTGGGGTTAGTTGCTGTGCTCCAGAGGTTTATTTCTTTTCAATGACAATAAAAATGTTCCGCATGTTCATGCTGTTTTATGATTTTTTTTCTTTGCCCACTTTACCCCCAACAGGCACATCTCAAAGAACATTTCTATGAATAAATATCTTACATTAAAAGAACAAGTTTGGAGTCAATAGTGTTTTTTTTTTCATTTTTGCCTTTATTTTCTAGCAGTTCTTGGGATGACAACTGGACCTTTCCCTTTCTTAAATCAGAAGAAACCTCAGCAGCAAAGTCTAACCATGCCTCTCTGTTCCATAGCAGAAGAAGAGACAGTGCATTTGCATGAATGAACAATTTTGCCACTTGAGAACCCCCCTTTAAAGCAAAATACTCTGGATGCTAAGTTACAAATCAACACTTGATTCTCTCCCTCTCTTTTGCTCTGTTTGTTATCATAGGGAACAATGAGTTTTCTATTCTTGTGTTATATCAGACAGAACCAATGACAGAAATGGGACCAAGAGACTGAATTGCAATTTAGATTTCAACCACTGGATTTCAACATCCTATCCTTACTTTCAAAGATTTGAAATTAGGGACCTTAGTTTGTGGCTCACCTGCTTATATCAGTCTTGAGCAGGACATAAAATCGGGATCCCAGAAAAAAATTGATTTAGACTTCCACACAAAAACTTGTAAGCACTTTCAGAAAGTTTCTGGCCAGAATTTTCAGAAGGAAAACATTCAAAGCCTGATTTTCCAAATGGCTCAAATCCCACGTAGGAACCAAAATAAGTGGCCAGATTTTCAGAAGAGCTCAGTGGTTAGGTACTGAGCTCTTTTGAGAATCTACCCATGGACGTTACAATGACAGCTGCTGGGTGCTGTGTGGTTTTAAAAACCTGGCCCTTATTTAGATCCTAAATGGGACTTACACTCTTTGGGAAACCAGCCCTACTTGTGGGTGCTGAGAACTTGGAAATTTGACCCCGAGCTTATTTGAAAATCTGTCTTTACATTGCCAAACCCCTTGTTTCATGAAGTTATTGCCCGAGTCACCTAATTACTATTGGTATAACACCCAAGGCTGAGCAAGGCTGAATCTTAGTCACTTTGGAAGTGTTTTGATTTCTTGCCTCGTAATATTTAGCTTTCACACCAGAAAAATCACTGTACAAACATTAATTAGTTAATCCTCACTTCATCTTTGAAGTAGATAAGTATAATCCCAATTATACAGTGAGGGGAACTAAAGCACCGAGAGACTATGTGACTTGCTCCAGGCTACCCAAAAAGTCAGTGGCACAGCCAAGATTAGAACTCAGGAAATGTTTTCCAATTCCCAGTCCCATGCTCATTTCAGAATGATCACTGCACACTTTTAAAGCAGAACAGGAAGCTAAACTAGTGCCAAAATTCCTCTCTCGTGGGGGGGGGGGAGGTGGGCAATCTTCCCTCAGATGACAGAGAATACTCAGTATATATAGGATTAATACTTCTAAAATGTTAGCATTGGTAGGGCAACTTTACATTTTCTGAGCCACGTCCCCTTCCATAGCAATGTGTATGGAAAGAGAGGAGTGACATGAATAGATCTGCTGCACAAAGTGAGAGAACGTTGCTCTACAGCATTGTTCTGAGTCTGCGTGCCAGGCCTGACGTTACAAAGTGAATCAGACATGTCAATAAAGTGATAAAGAGCACTGGAAAACCTACATCTGTCCCTTCCACCTCCCGTCCCTCCCTTGGTGCTATTCTGCAGTTTTCTCCAGAATTTTAACAATCTTGAGTCTGCTATCCATGCTGTCAATGGCCATGTAATGGAATGCTAAGCCCCATCCAGATTGGAATTTAAGCCACTCATCATAAGAAACTTGCTAACATTGTTTTCTGCAGAAGTTACTGAAGTTTGCAGGCTGGAAAAGGGGAAGAACTTCATTTGATCCCTCCCATCTGATCAAAACCCACATCCTCTTTTCCTCTGTGTAAGGAGGCATCACAGCTAGTATGGCATGTGGGGAACCTTGCAGTAATTCAATGTGGCGTTTCACCATTGTCCAGGGCAGAGTTTTTTAGAGCTCTTCTCAAAAAAAGCTGCTCTTTTCATTTCCCCTCCACCACTTCTAAAACATAGGAATATACAGATTTCTCTGTTTAGGTTCTAGTCTTGTCCAAATGCAAATTATTCATTTTAATCATAGACAAAGGTGTTTCCAACAACATAAAATAGACATGATCCAAAGCCCACTGAAGCCAAAACGAATTTTTCCATTAATTGTGGATCAGGCCCTATTAGAGTTTCTTTTCAGACACTTACTGAAGATCCTCAGCTTCCAATGTAGATTCAATATCTTTGCAAATCAGGCAAGAGATGTCCCAAATTGGGCTCCAAAAAAAAAAAAAAAAAGGCAAACAAAAACAATCCATGGGGAAGCAATATCAGCGAACATGAAAATTTGGGCCATACTCTTAAGAGGCAGTGGGCTTCTGAGGATGATTTTATAATGAATATGGAGTATGTATTTCCTTATTGATCTGCTTACTGGTATATAAAATAGTAGCACTGATAATCACTTGTTATTCTGGGAAATCTCTGAATTATTTAATCAGTAAAAAAAACTTTAGAAATAACTGCCTTGTGTTTTATAAACCCAAAGCAAAATTATAACAGGAATTTAAACTGTAATATATTGCTGCAAGGATAATTATTAAGGGAAAACACAGCTGACATTTTCTGATTTATGCACACAATCAGAGATGGAGTCCAAGGACTGTGACATAATTATCTTCATGCTAACAATTTTTGTAAATCTCTTGACAGAATTTTAGCTAATTTTAAAATGCCTTCTGAAGATTAGCACTTAAAATTGTTGGGGAAAATAGCACAATTTATTAGCAAGGGTATAATTGTAAACCTTCCAAATACTCATTGTGAATATCATTTAGACAGTAACTCCTGCTTTAGCAGCTGGTATATAAGACTCCAGTTTATGGAATCTTGAAACAACAGAGAGTGGAATCTAATTAAACAGGATTACATGCCAAACAAAAATTATTAAAAACAGACTAATAGACAATTGTTATGAATTTAGAAATCTGCCAACTTCCTTTGATATGAACTTATGTAACTGTTAAAAGAAAAGCTTTATTCCTATAAAACCTAAACACTCTTAGTTGACTTTTTCTTTTCTTTTCTTTTTTTTCTTGACTTGGAACAGATTGCATTTCTACAATGAAACAACACAAAAAGCTAAATGATGCCATTGATCTTCTTTCAGAGATTAAGCATCCATCTGCTATTGGATAAAATGAGTAAAATATATATTTTTCATTTATTGTAGTGTTTTTTCTATGATTCATTAAAATTACCCAGTTATATTTCTATATAGGTAAACCCCTAGAACTTTGTGAGAGTAACATAAATTAGATCACACAAATGCCATTTGCTAAAGGGTTACCTACCATCCATTTGCTTCATCCATAAAATACGCTTTTTTTAATTAAAAAAAGTTTTTTATACATATTATAAAACTGTACATTATGCACAATACAGACCTACTAAATTCCTCCCTATTTGCTATGACTCCTTCTTCTGGTATGCTCTCAAGGGGTTCTTATTCCAAAGAGGGGAGTAGAGGAAGCTTAAAATGATATATGACCAGCTGTTCACTAAGAAAAGAAATCCAACTATTTTTTTTAAGTGTACGTATTCCTATTATCTTGAGAAAGACTCTCTTTAGCCCTAGGGTGTTTACATAACATTTGACACTACAGCATTCATAATATAGGAACATTTGTTATACAGCAATCTTCACATTACTTCATACATTCACTCTGGCCAATTGGGTTCTTTAAATGATTTTGAACATTCTACAGTAGCCATCTATATAAAAATATGTTTATTAATATCTCAACAATAGCACATATTCTTCCAATAGAAAAGGAGTCTAAGTTTTAGTAATAAATAAAAGTCAATACAAGAAAGTGTGTTAACTAGGATCCTCGATGGTAATCAGTGCCTCATTAGCCTAACAGCATTAGTTTATTCACTCAGTATTCCAGAAAAATATTCCCTTTAATGTTCTGTGACATTGTACATATATGAACATGAATCAAGTAACTCATTCTTAATGTCTTCCACATAAACACAGGGTGCCCTGAAAGCCAGAGTATTGATTGAATTGTATTGATGTGAGAATGCTTTAGTGAAAGCTGTTTTCGAACTCTACAGAAGTTTTAGAAATGTTTTTAATAATAATGTGTTAATTTGTCATCAGTGCTGCCAACATAACTGGAAATTTCTAACTGGTGGGAAAGTACTTCAGATGATTCTTAATTTATTTTAAAAAAAAAGTAAGACATACAGGAATTCCTTAAACCTAAAAGGCAAGGAATTAAATCAGAAGGTAAATTAATTAAAAATAATAAATAAAACCATACACTATAATTTACAGTAATTAAAGTCACAAAAACCCTTCCAATTTCAGTTGAGACAGCATTCTGCTAACTTTTCTGTCAGTGTGGTCCATGTGCAAATTTCAAATGGTAAATTCATAAAATGGTTCACATTTGCACAAGTGCAGAATATCTTCCTTCCATTCAAACTGTTGCCAGAGCAGATGCAGACACCATGTGTTTCAGCTGGGGAACAACGTATCTGATAATATTGATACAGTGAAGAGAAGAAAGACAAGTCTGAAAGAAGCAGTGACACAAAGCACACAGTATAACAAATAAGAGAGTAGAAAATCAAAGAACCCAAGAGAGAAGAACAAAAACTTGTAGAAAATGTGGAAGACGGCAAAGCAAAATATCCAGCAAAAGAGGCAGAGAGGACAAGAGATGCCACTAAATAGAATGCCTACTGCCCTGCAGCGTCAGAGGTGGAGAAGCTTTGTCTGAGCCAGCAGGGGAAAGAAAACCCTTAGGTCCTCCTTCAAGGATTGAGCTCACCCCGCCCCTTCTCCCCACCCCCATCTTTTTCCTCCCCTCCTCATGGCACACAGCTTGTTTCTGGGCTTGGGGAGGGGAGTCCTTCGCCACTTCACTGGATAGAAGGATGCAGCAGCAGCCCAGTATCTCCTGTGCGTGTTAAGGGAAGTTTTAAGTCCTTTCCCCTGAGATGCCAATTTACAACTGGGAATAACAGCTCAACCTTCCTTTTGGGATTAAAATACGACCAGTCTTTTAGACTTTGCTGTGAGCATTTTGCTAGTCATTGACTTTTGGGGACTAGAAAGGAATTTTACCCTCACTTTCAGATTAGCCTGAGCAGGGAGTGGTTTTTCCACCTCCTTCTCAGCAGCCAGTGGGTAGGCTGGGTGGTAAAATGTTGCAATTTGGTAAGTGCCCATGGGAGTAATTATTCAGCAGGGGTCCAGTTCTCTGATGAACCAGAATCAGAAGTGAATTATGAGGAGGCATCTCCTAAAGAAGGTGGTGAATGCAGTCGGGGCTCCCAATGTCCGGTACAGCAAGGTGGCCACGCCCTTCTCCCCATACTCCTCAAACTCTCAGATGAGGGCAGGACGATGGGGTCCCAGCAATGGTGCTGGAACCAGGTTAAAGGTTTACAAGGGGTTGGGCTGAGAGCAGCAGTACAAATTACTGAGGGAAGGCTCACCTACACCAGATGAGTTTTTGCCAGATAGTTTACCATGTCTATTAAATTGATAGAATTACAGCCTCATTAAACCACTGTCCTGGTGTCTTGTTTTCCTTCCAGTGGCATCTGGGACAGTAATATGCAGGTCACCAGGCACAGTGGAAATAACGCAGCTGGGAGTACTTCTGATGATGCCATATGCCTAGAAGACATTATCTTCAATAGACTGGACAGTTAAAAGCTTCAACGAGAGCAAGAGAAAGATTTCCTTCTGAGAATTCCCTTGATTTATTAAATCCTCCAGCCAACATGTCCAAGCACCCCTTAGATATTGAAAGACTAAGAACTTTAGGAGTTTAACTCCACACGTTTAAGTGCAAACTCCTAGTAACCACTGCATGTGATCCCACCACAGCTGATGTGCAGCCAAAGCTTTACTAAACTGCATGTGACGGAGGCACTCCAAAGACTCACTGTGGAAACAACAGATTAAATAGAATTACTATTACAGCATCCACCCGCTCAAGTGCTCAAAACTCTATGCGGGAGAATAAAAGCAAACTCACACTGTGTAACATAAAATATCACCCTGTATAAAAACTCAGCTATAATCTGTGCACTTAACTGCTTACTCATTTGTGTACTCTCCTGTAATCATCCCTTGGAAACAAACGATTACAAATGAATAAATTACCGCATAAACACAAATGAAGAGGTCCAATCTGAAAAAGGGTCTAAAAGGGAAATTAATAGATGGCCATCACTGGTAGGTCTAAACACATATGTGAAAGGGAAACAACAAAGCTTTACAGTGCTTTTGAAAACAGAGGAGGGATGAAATTAGATGGATTTTAGTTGGGCGCTAGGTCCACACCACAGGACTCACACCACAGCAAAAGCAAGATCACCTGTTGACTTCAGGTACATTGGTGGAATCCTTAAATAGCGGGTGAACCCAAATACTTGTTAGTACGCGGCTGAAGAAGGAAGCTCTGGCCAACACTCTTTAAGGTCTTTAAAACTTAGAAGTGCTCATTTAAAATCTGCCACTTCATAAATAGCCAATACAAAGAACATAAAACTGGAAAACAGGGTTACTTGCCAGTAACTGCTGTTCTTCGAGATGTGCTGCTCATGTCCATTCCACTATAGGTGAGTGCACGCCACCATGCACGGTTCCCAGAACTTATTTCCCCTTAGCAGACACCGTAGGGCCAGCTCTGGTGCTCCCTGGAGTCCCACGCACATGCCGCGGTATATGAGGCACCACCGGTCCTACGCCCCCTCCGTCCCTTCTTTCTGCCAACTCTGGCAGCGGGGACGCAGGGTGGGTTGTGGAATGGATATGAGCAACACATCTCGAAGAACATCAGTTACTGGTAAGTAACCTTGTTTTCTTCTTTGAGTTATTGCTCATGTCCATACCACTATAGGTGACTAACAAACAATACCTTGGAGGTTGGTAGGAGTTACCGGTGAGTTGCCCTCAGCACGGCTCTGTCAAATCCCATGTCCTCTCTCGCCTGCTGGACGATGGCGTAGTGGGACGTGAAGGTATGCACTGACGACCAGGTGGTGGCTTTGCAGATGTCCTGCAGGGGTACTCTCTCCAGGAAGGCTGTAGACAAGGCTTGAGCTCTGGTTGAGTGCGCTGTGATGGTTCCTGGAAGTGGCACACTCGCCTGCTTGTAGCAGAACTTGATGCATGATGTAATCCACGAGGAGTTGCGCTGGGTGGAGACAGGTGAGCCAGATACATGATCTATGTAGAAGGTTTCCTGCTGCCCAGCAGGACTTGTTGGACCTGCACCGAGCAGGCTCTCTCTCCCTCCGTCAGCCACAGAGCCTCCAGGCCGTGAGGTGCAGGGAGTCCAGGTCTGGGTGCAACAGGCGACCAGGGTCCTGGGAGAGAAGGTCGTGCCACCTCAGGAGCTCCATCTACAGGGCGATCAAGAGGTCCAGCAGCATGCTGAACCAGTGCTGTCTCGGCCAGGCTGGAGCAATGAGTATAATATCCACCCTGTCCCTCTTTATTTTCAGTCGGACTTTGGGCAGGAGCAGAATGGGCGGGAACGCATACATGAGGGTCCCCGTCCAGTTGATGAGGAACACTTCGGAAATTGACCTGGTCTCACGACCCCAGAGCGAGCAGAATCTCGGGCACATCACGTTCCAGGCTGACGTGAATAGGTCCAGTTGGGGAACACCCCACTTCTGGAGGATCATAATCACTACCTCCGGGTGCAGCAACCAGTCGTAGCGGGGTAGAAATGACCTGCTGAGGCGATCTGCTTCGTCGTTCCTCACTCCCGGGAGATGAGAAGCAGTCAAGTGGAAGTCATGCCTCAGGGCAAAGTCCCACAGATGGGTAGTTTCCTTGCAGAGAGCCGAGGAGCACGCCCCTCCCTGCCCGTTTATATAAAACATAGTTGCGGTGTTGTCCATCAGCACTTGCACCACTCTGCCTGTCAGGAATCGGAGGAACACCCTGCAGGCCAGGCGAATAGCCCTAAGCTCCTTCATGTTGATGTGCAGGCGCCTATCCTCCCCCGACCAGAGCCCCTGAGTGCTCAGGTTGGTGCTGATGGGGGCTCCCCATCCCACATCCGAGGCATCGGAGATGACAGCGACCAACGGGACCAGTTCCCTGAAAGGAACACCCTTCAACAGTGCCCTGGGAGACCTCCACCAGTCTAGGGAGGCTAGGATGGGTGGAGGAACTGTGACCACCCAATTCAGTGGGTGTCTGCTCGGCACATATACCAAGGCCAACCATTCCTGAATCGGCCTGAGCCTCAGGCGAGCTAGTCTCACTCCTCATATGCAGGCTGCCATGTGACCTAACAGATGTAGGCAGTGCCTGGCTGTTGTCGTGGGGCATTGGTGCAGCTGGGAGATGATAGAAACCATTTCCTCGAAACGTGGCTGAGGCAGGAAGGTTCTGGCCTGGGAAGCGTATAGGGTGGTCCCAATGAATTCTGTGCATTGCACTGGGGTTAGTGTGGACTTCTGCTTGTTTATGAGCAGTCCCAGCCTGCTGCACGTGGAGCAAGTGAGGATCACGCTCTCCTGCACTTGGGACCTGGATCTGCCCCTGATCAGCCAATCATCCAAGTAAGGGAAGATTTGCACACACTTTCACCTCAGGTGGGCCGCCACTACCACCATGCATTTGGTGAACACTGTTGGAGCTGAAGATAGGCCAAAGGGCAGGCTGTAAATTGATAGTGGGAGCCAGCCACCATGAAGTGGAGGAAGTGCCTGTGCCTGGGAAGGATGGACACATGAAAGTATGGGTCCTTGAGGTCGAGGGTGGCATACCAGTCTCCTGGATCCAGGGAAGAAATTACAGAGGCTAGGGAAACCATGCAAACCCTGCATCGTTTGACATATTTGTTTAGATGACTGTAACACGGGGTCCGGTCCGACTCCACGGTTGTGGTCCTTCCTCGGGCCCAGGCTTGGAGGAAGGCCATGCACCTTCCTTCAAGGGGATCATTAGCATCTGGAATGAGTCTATCGCCCTGGCCCTTGGCAGGGTGAGCGAGCAAGCAGTGTCCTCTAGTCAGGAGAGCAGGGGACGGTAATCACTCCCTGGGTGGCGAGGACAAGGGGGAGGGGAGGAGGATGCAGGCCCACCCGACTCCACTGGGTCCCAACCCAGGGCCCAAGCAGTGGCAAAGGCGTTGCCACTGAGTCGGCAGGACTCCCACCACAACACGCCGATGGGCCTTGCCCCATCTCAGCTACGGCTATGGCTGTCCCTGGGCCACTTCCTCCCCATATCCCCAGGTACCTGTTTCTGCTGGGTCCTCGGGGTAGCTGGGGTACACGGCCCGGGGTAGACTCGCCAGTCCCTCCTCGTCCACAGGTGGTAAGGTGGGGAGTTCCTCTGCGAGGGGCAGCTCCTCCAGGTCACAGGGCTTGGGGGATGGCTCAGCCTCAGGCAGCTCCTCCAGGTCCTGTCCCGTATCTGGGGGCTCGGCGTCAGGCAGCTCTTCCAGGTCGGGTCCGGCCTCAGGGGGAGAGGGGGGGAAATCTCCCAGCCCTCAGGCTCAGGGCACTCAGTCCAGTCTCCGGGATCTAGGGGCCTGGCTCAGTCCTTTGGGCCTGTAGGCCTAGGCCAGTCTAGAGGGCCCGGGGGCCCTATCCAACCCTTAGGGGTTGGTCGCTTGGGCTGCTCCCAGGGTCTTCGCTCCGGGAGGAACTCGCTTGGGGCAGTGGCCCAGCCTGGCCCGGTTCAGGCCTTTGCTGCAGCCGGCGAGATGGCGCGTCTGCCTCCGGCGGCAGCTTGTCTCTCTCTGAGCTGTGGGGCCTGCTTTTTATACTCTCAGCCCTGGCTGAGGCTCCACCCCTCTGTTGCTGGATTGATCGGCCAGCAGGACCTATCACCAGCTGGCCTCCCGGTTGCCAGGCAGACTGGGCTGCCGGCCCTTTCACTGTCCGGGCCCGCGGTTGTGGTCCTTTCTCGGGCCCAGGCTCGGAGGAAGGCCACTGCACCTTCCTATAGGGTCCCTCCATGGGGTCCGACTCCTCATCCGAGAAGTGTCTATGGGTCTTCTTCTGTACCGGGGGCACAGACTGCACCCCCGCTGACAGGGTGGATTCGGGCCCCGGTCCCATCTGGATGCCGCCTGCGGCCCAATAAGGCCATTGTTGCAGCCATTGTTCCTGGGGCCAAACCAGGGCTGACCGTGCCACCTGCTGTGATGCCTTGTAGGGGTGCTGGCTGTCCCAATGACTATCCTCCTTGTAGGACCCTGAGCCACTAGACTGGCGGTGCCATGGCCATCCTCGGTCCTGGGTGCCGTGCTGTGCCAGGGATCGTCCTCTTGACGCCTCCAACGTGGGGTGGAGTGGTGCCGACGGACGGAAGCACGCTCCGAAGAGCTCTCAGTACCCGAGCGCCGTCTTGGTACCGAGGACTTGCGGTACCGCTTGCCCCTTGGCGATCGAGACCTGTGCCACTCCAAACTCTGCAGTGCCGAGCCTGACTATGGCAACCGGGTTCCGCATAGAGTCCTCCGACAGTGACCGGATTCTACACCACCTCGGTGCGAGCGAACTTCTCGGTGCCGGGGAGCTGAAGCAGGTGTCGTCTGAGAACCGCCTGGCGGACCTCGACCAGTGCTGCCTCTTGGCCTGCGCTGTCTCCAGAGCCGGAGACTGACGTTGGCACTGAGAGGGAGACTCCGTACCGAATCTCTTCTTTTTCGGCACCGGGGATGTTGCTCGGTGCCGAGTTGAGGCCAGTGCCAGCGGTGCACTCTGTACCGAAGTGACGCTCAGTGCGGAGGTCGAGCAGGACGGCTCGAACATCAGGCGGCGCGCTGCCTCCATGAGCAGGGCTTTTAATTGGATCTTTTGGTCCTTCTGAGTCCACAGTTTAAAAACCCTGCATATCTTACACTTGTCTTTCCTGTGCTCTTCCCTGAAGCACTTAAGGCACCGATCGCAGGGGTCGTTGAGCAGGAAAGCCTTCCTGCAGGAGGCACACGGCTTAAATCCAGGCGACTGGGGCATGGCCCGGCTGCTTTAAATCCCTCAGGGACTTCTTATCTAAATACACTTAACACTACTTAACTACTTAAAACTAACTGAAGTACTTCAAAAAACTAAGAGTTCAAACAAGGGGAATAGTACTTGTAGAGCGCAAGGGTAGTTCCAGCAACCGTCACAGGCAGAAGGAAGGAACTGAGGGGGCGTATACCGCGGCACGTGTGCCCGACTCCAGGGGGCACCAGAGCCAGTCCTATGGGGTCTGCCAAGGGGAAAAAAGGTTCCGGGAACCGTGCACGATAGTGTGCTCTCACCTATAGAGGAATAGACATGAGCAATCACTCGAAGAAGAATATGGTGATTGTGATAGTTCAAATCAGCGAGGGTTCAGGTTGCTGCATATGATGAAGCAAGCCTACCGAGACAACAATAGAGGCAGACTTACAATAGACTGCTTTAAAGAGGAGCCTACAAGGACAGCAACTGGGGGTGAGTTGAGAACAGCATGGGAAACAGGTGAGTGCAGAGCGACAGGGTCTCTGCACAGATAGCTTTGTAGGATCCACAAATTTTGGAGTCAAAACACCCTTCCCATTGTACAGGAGGGGAGGGCATATCTTGCCCCCTTTTATCCCAATGGAACAATCCAGGGAGTTCTCTGCAAGAGCCACTCCCCTTCCTGGAATATACGATGCAGTAACTGGCAAAGAAAGCAGGGTGCCCCTGATGTGGGAATAGGGCATTATGCAGTTCAGTCCAACACAAAGAAAATTAAGATACCAGAAAATTCTCCTTGTAAAAATGGAAACAAACAATCATGTGAGGCAACATATGAAATTATAATACTAAGGCACTTTCCAAGAACTGAGTGAAGTGCTGAGAAAGCACACTGTAGATTGACTTCTATCCTGAAATAGCACACAAGCGGAGCAGCAGTCTCGTGGCACAACAGACGACTCAGAGAGCAATTAAACAAATTTCCTCCTGTGATAATTGAGGATGCTTACCATAGGTCAAACCAAATATAAAATAAAATAAGACTGTTCTCAAAGGAATTACATAAAAGTAGTAAGTGAACTTGGAAAGTGCCTGGCAGAGTCAAAGGCACAAGAGCTAGGACTATGAAAAATATTTTTTCCCAGTGCAACTGAAATGCAGCTTCTCTGCCCCCAAAACCAGATGAAGTCAGTTTTTACTGAGGATAAGCTCAGCCAATCAGGAAAACAAAGCTACCATGAAACTTGCCTCTACTGGCTGTAAGAAGAACTCGGACAAACTGAAAAAGGCTGCAGAGAATGAAGGCCACTCCCTATGTGAGGATCCTGTGGGCTGCGGTAAAACTACCACTTGCATTTTATACCAGATTTTGCCACCACTGCCATTCCTCCCAGGAAACTGAAGGAAGAGAATTGTGACTTTCAGTGCTCTGAATCTTGTGAAAAAGCTATAGGCTCCATAAACAAACGTCACCAAAATGCTACCCAAATCTCATATTTTGATTCATATTATAGAATCATAGAAATGTAGGGCCAGAAGGGACCTCAAAACGTCAACAAGTCCAGGCCCCAGCACTGATGCAGGACCAAGTAAACCTAGACCATCCCTGACAGATGTTTGTCCGACTTGTTCCTAAAAACCTCCAATAATAGGGATTCCATGGCCTTCCTTGGAGACCTATTCTAGAGTTTAACTACCCTTATAATTGGAAAGCTTTTCCTAATATCTAACCTAAATCTCCCTTGCTACAAATTAATCCCATTAATTCTTGTTTTACCTTCAATGGACATAGAGAACAATTGATCACCATCCTCTTCATAACAGCCTTTAACATATATGAAGACTTATCAGATCCCCCACTCAGTCTCCCCTTTTCAAGAAAAAAGGCCCAGATTTTTTAAGCTCAGGTTTTCTAAACCTTTTATTATTTTTGTTGTTGTCCTCTAGACTCTCTCCAATTTATCCACATCTTACTAAAGTGTGCTGCCCATAACTGGACACACAACTCCAGAGAGGCCTCACCAGCCAAGTAGAGTGGGACAATTTCCTCCCAGGTCTCACATAAAACACTCAGGTTAATATCATTAGTGCATTAACTGTTTTCACAACTGCATCTCATTGCTGACTCATTCAATTTTTGATCCGTTATAATCCCCAGACCCTTTTCAGCAGTACTACCACATTTCAGTTTTGTAGTGGAGCATCTGATTTTTCCTTCCTCGGTGCACTGCTTTTGCACCTGTCTCTGTTGAATTTCTTATTGATTTCAGACCAATTCTCTCATTTTTCAAGGTTATTTTGAATTTTAATTCTGTCCTCTAACATGCCTGAAACATTTCCCATCTTGGTGTCATCTGCAAATTTTATAAGCACACTCTCCACTCCATTATCCAAGTCATTAATGAAAAAGTATTGAATAGTACCCGACCAGGACAGACCTCTGTGGAACGCCACTAAATATCCCCTCCCAGTTTGACAACGAATCACTGATAACTACTTTTAAAAGTACAGTCTTTCAACCAGTTGTGTACCCCCAATAGTAATTTCATCTATACCACATTTCTCTAATTTTCTTATGAGAACATCATGTGGGGCTGTATCAAAAGCCTTATTAAAATCAAGATATATCACGTCTACTGTTTCCTCCTTGTTTGATAAGCCAGTAACCCCATCCAAGAAGAAAATTAGGTTGGTCTGGCACGATGTGATCTTGATAAATCCATGATAGCTAGTCCTTATAACCCTATTATTCCCAAGGTGCTTACAAATTGATTTTTTAAATAATTTGTTCCAGTATTTTTCCATGTGTGACACTGAAATAATTGTGAACAGTATCTCAGTACATTCAGGAGGTCACCTTATGGCAGAATAAACCCACCAGAAGATGACCGTTTTAGACTATGGCTCTTGTGTGGGCCCCCAAACACCTTCACATGTATTTGCATAGTGCAAGACCATCAAATGTTTCATGCTTCATTTGGGAAAATCAAAACAAAGCAGCCAATCTCCAATGAAAGAAGTGGTTTGCTGCTCTAATGGCATAACTTCAAACCACTGTACTATCTGGGAAATAGAACAGACTCTAGCAGACTGTCACATTTGAGGAAGATGAAAAAGGTGTTTGCATCAGATCCCTTATTTTGTTGCTGTAATAAAGTGTTTACATATTACTGAATGAAGGAAGACTTCATTGTCTCATTCAATAACACCAGATGAGACGGAAGAGTGTCACAGATGCAAAACGCAAATGGTATTTTTCAGCGTCACTGTGCCTTGATCCATTTATGTATTTTAGGCTTTCCTTGTGCTCACATTAACATCAGCCAGAAACCTCACAGCATAAGTTGGAGTGAGTCCACAAGTCACATACTTTGGAAAAGAATATAGACTATGATTTCTCACATATTTCCAACTTCTATATGAGATAAGAGGACAAGCCCTTTTGACTGAGATTTTCAAAGCATTCTAGGGGATTTAGATACATCTTCCATTAATTTCACTCTACAACGGATAGTCTAGGAACAAGTTTCTGCCATTTTTGCAGAAGAGCTTTGAAAATAAACTGCACATATCAAGGTTAGAGGACTATAGCTATATATGTTCTTATACAGTGTTCATCACTGTAGCATCTGAGATCTTGTTTTAACATACCACAGCAAATGTGCAGTAACTCAAGAACCTCATTGTCTCTATGGCATACAAGATATCCAGAAAAGACCAAAAAGAACATTAAATTAGAATACAGTTACAAGAAAAAGAAGAAAAGCTGGCAAAGGGAGAAAAAAAATCACATGCTCAGTACAATCTACATGATGTACAATACACTTCTTCATCTTACTAAATATATTTTGCTCCTGTGAATCCTTTTTCAGAAGATCAGAGGCATAGGTTATTTTTATGACTGTACTGCTTACAAAATCTTAGACCATATGTTGATCACCTAATTATAAATAAAGAATATATTTCAATCAAAATTAAAGGAAAAAAAGAAAATAATTAGTTTTCAATAAGCATAATGTTCTTTGTATAGGATATTATGGATCTCTAATAAATTTTAAGAATTTTACAGTATAAATCCAGAGGAAAAGGAAAAAAATCAACTTATTTCTCTTTTTTTAAATGAGACGCAACTTAAAAATAAGAATTTTACTGTGTGTAGCACAAACAGCGGAGAGGAAAGGTGGTTAGATCATTGGTCTGGGATGTGGGAGATCCAGATTCAATTACCTGCACTATCACGAACTTCCTGCATGATCCTGGGCAAGTCATTTAGCTTCTCTGTGCCTCAGTTCCTCTTTTGTAAAACAGGGATGATAATGCTTGGTGATGCTACCTCACAGAGGTCCCAAGGAGGAGATGGGCATAACTGCAATAAAACCAGTCACTGAAACATCAGGAAATGATGCTCCTATGATCAAAATGATCCTGGGATATACACATATTGAGTAAAAAAAAAGGTTTTATATGGTGACTTTCATAATAAACGAATCCAAAGCTCTTAACATAGCAAATGATACTGCCAGTAATAGTAGTACGGGAACCCAGCTGTAATGATGCTTTTTGCTTACACCCAGCCTTGAGCATTAGAAACCACAAAAGACCTCAATTTAATGTGCCAGCTGAGGGGAAAGGATATCTAACAAAGCAGAACCTTAGTTCTGATGATTATACTTGCTTGCTAGCTTTGTCTTCCTATTTACTGCCTTATTGGCATGGTCTTCACTCCCATTGGGAGTGTCCAGGGTCTTGCCCTGAAGATCCCTCCTCTCCAACACACTCCTGCTTTGGGGGCCCAGCAATATTGCATTCCCCATGAGTGCACTGCCTTTTAAACTTTTTTTAAACTGTGGTAGAACAGACCCCAAGGGGTACAATCGCACAACAGGAGGCACTCCAGCTACTCCCAAGGCAAGAACTCCACGGCAATTGTCAAGCAAGCCAGGAAAATTAGGTTATTATATTCAAGAATAGAAGCCTGAAGCATGGTTCCTAAACATGAATTTAGGCATCTAAATAAGTGGCCAGTGTGCTGCAGAAAAAGTCCTTCAGGAAGTGTACAGATGCCACATTACCTGTACACTCTCCATGCAGACTTTGGTTGCCTATGTCACTTCCTGAAGGGGAGCAGTGACCATGGCTATACCACAGAGCTCACACTGTAGTGCTGTTAACGCAGCCACTCTACGACAATGGGGAGAGGCCTCTTCCATTGACTTACAGTCACTAAGGGAAGCGTAGTACTGTACAGTTGACTACTACAGCCTGCGCTTAGATGGGTGAAACTTATGTCGCTCAGGGGGAGTGGCTTATTCACACCCCTGAGCAACATAACTTATACCCACTTAAGCTGTAGTGTGTACGCAGCCAGAAAGAAAAGAGCCCAGGACAGGGTAGCTGCAAGCAGCAGCTGCATGGAGCAATAAGAACTTTTGTTTATCTTATTTCTGTACATAGTTTCCGTTCTCAACAAATGGTCTATCTTGAAACCAGTCTGTTCATAGAGTAAGGTATTACAGCCAGATCTTCAGAAGTGCTGAGAACTCAGTCATTCCCCTGGACCCCAAAGGGAGCCAGTGGTGCTCAGCATTTTGAAATCTAGACCAGTCTCCAATCTGTATTTTTCGGTTAAATTTCCTGTTTAACAAAATGCTTATGCAATAGGTCTCCGAGATTCTAAAACAGATTTGTATGGTATTAGATAGTATTATCTGAGAAATAGGATGCAATCTTGAAATTAAAGGATCATAATGGATATGCACAAGCATCTGAGTTAAGGTCGCACATTAAATCTTAACTTGTACATTTTCCAAAACTCAAGACCTAAAGCTCTGACCTTGCAAATATTTACATATGTGCTTATCTTTAAGTATAAGAGCAGTCCCATTATCTTCAATGGGATCATTAGCTTGTTTGTAGTTTCAGTGCCTACATTTGCATCCTGAACAATGCACTCATGGTTTGTTTTGATTTTTTTTTTTACTTAAATCCAATGTTATTTGAATAGTGGGATGTATATTAATTTTTAGAAGTGTCCCCCATTGATTTAGGTGCCTTAGTCCCATAGTTTTATGCTCCTAAATCACTCAGTTTTGAATTTTACCCTAAAATCTTCAGAATAATTCTACAGAAACCTAAAACTCTTACTATATATAACCTTTTGTAGCAAACACTGGAACTATTAGCCATTCCCCAATGCCTAAAAGATGTTACAATATTACAGAGGACTGAGCAGAGCAATTAAAAACAGCAATCATTATTCGCTTAAAACAATATTTCCAAATTTTTGTTTTTTCCTCTCCAAGCCCTTCTCATTTGCAAGTGTCTAATTCTTATAAAACAGTGCCCCAAATTTCCGTTGTGTTCATTTTATTTGCACTTTCCATTTAAAATTTTTCTTCAGTAGTGCCCTATCTTTTCTTTTTTCATTTTATTGCTTGAGTTTTTTCTCCTGTTCTCTCTCTCTTTGTTTCTTTCTTTCTCCCTTATTCTTCACTAATTATTTCATGTCTCCTGGTTCTTTCCATTTTATAAATGTGTCATGACTTCTTATTTATTTAGTTAGTTATTGCATTCCTTTATTCTGCTTCTGCAGCTTTCTGATTTCTATGTGCTTGCCTAACTATTACCCAAATGGCTCCAAGCAGGACATTCTCAAATTGAAGAATAAATAAATTAAAAGAAAAATACTATCTGTGGTAGTGTGATGTTGCCTAGCAACACTGTGAGCCTCTCCACATCTTTTCTAGAGCTCTGGTGGTAAGGATGCTTTTCAGAATTATTGCTACAAATGTATGCAAGGATCTTATTCGCATTTTTTGTCTGTTCATTGACAAATGCACACGAAGATCTAAATGGCAAAATGGTGAATGCTACAAAGCAAGCATCAGGAACTAGGCTTCCCTACCAGGCACAATAGATCATAATCCATTCTTTGGCGCAGAATCCCCTGCCTCATGACATGCTCTATAAAGCACGAGGTAACTAAGTTAGTTAAATAAAACGAAAATATTTTTTCTTTTGCAATTCAAGCACTTGTGAGTTACTAAAAAAATCTCCATTGACAACTGGGTTTACAGAGATAAAATTGTCAATTAGACATTCAAAATAAGCATTCTTTTTCTTCCAAACTTCTTTCTAAAGGCTTTAATCTACATAAAAAGCAACAAACACTCTCCAATTACTATAAAATGGAATAAAGTACAAGCAGCTTTGTGAAGCCTTGAAAGTGTAATGGGATTATCAAAGAAATTGTGTTTGTTCCTAAAGCATTTGGACCAAATCCTGAGAGATGCGAAACATCTGCAACTCCCTCGGACTTCAGATGTGATAAAAGTGGAAGATTCAGTAAACCCCAATTTAAAAAATAAACCAGTTTGCTAAGCAAAGTTTATTGGTGCCAACAGCACTTATGCAGCTCAGCAACAAACTAATATATGATTTTATAAGTTAATTTGTATGATCCCCTAGAGTGAGACATTTATGCTTGATCCCTTATTTTCAAACAATATAAAACATTTTATTCTAGCTCAAGAGAACAGATGCTAAACTCATGTCAGATTTGCTCCCCTCTCTGGCAGGAATGACGGAATCCTTGAGGAAGCCAATGACAGCCTTGCCTGGAGAAAGGAATCTTCATGTTCTTTGGATGAGAATGGGTTTGCCGGTAGGGCCATAGGAGACAAATACATCTAAGAAATCAGGAGTTAAGGAAAAATAAAATAATGAAGGTAAGGCCTGGTCTACAATAGAAAATTGTGTCATCTTAACTACGGCATCCAGTGTGTGAAAAATCCACACCCTTGAGAGGCATAGCTAAGCCGACCTAACCCCCAGTGTAGACAGTGCTAGGCTGACAGAAGAATTCTTCTATCCATCTAGCTATTGCCTCATGGGGAGGTGGATTACCTATGCTAATGGGAGAGCCCCTCCCATCGGCATAGGTAGTGTCTACTGAAGCACTACAGCAGTGCAGATACAGCAGTGCAGCTAGGGAAATTTTTGTAAGGAACCCGTGCAGAGGGAAAGATGCTCACCTACATGCACCAAATATCAAATGCCCCAAAATTAGCATTATTGCTTTGAATATTTGTGGGGGGAGGAGGAGGGAAGTCAGCAGGAAAGCAATGTGATGTTTCTCTCACAGAGTATCAGTGAAATGCGACACGTATATGCAACATAACAATCTTTAAGAAACCGCTTGATAGCAGTAACGTATTACTGAGAGAGGAATATCTTTTACTGGACCGACTTCTGTTGGTGAGAGACACAAGCTTTTGAGCTACACAGAGCTCTTCTTCAGATCTGGGAAAGGTACTCAAGAGTGTCACAACTAAAAACAAGGTGCAACAAATTGTTTAGTATAAGTAGTTAACACATATTCTGAGACCATCCAACATTAAGTGGCCATTTAACACCTCTACAGTCACAGGACAAAAAGGGAAGTCTGTGGATTACTGATTGCTGTAAACAACCATAAATCCAGTGCCTTTATCAAGACCACAATTTTTAGTGTCTAGCAAAGCTATGAATTTAAGCTCTCAAATTCACCTTTTGAAGGTGTTGGGCACCTTTGAGGACCAGGACTGAGAGGTCAGATATGGAGTAATTGTTTTGTGAAAAGCACTTGCCCACAGATGATATAGTGTTTTTGTCTGATCATTTTTCTGTGTGAGTTGACTTGACAGCATAGAGAATGTCTGGTTTCACCCACATAGTTGTTACTGGGGCATTTACTGCACTGGATGAGGTATACCACATGTTATACGTATGTGTAGGACCCATGGATCCTGAAAGGTGTGTTGTTGGGGAATTGATCATTGTAGCAGCGCAGATATTTCTGCAGTTTTGCATCTGTTAAAGTTTGGTGCTGCTTTGAGTTGGTTTTCCCATTTTAGAGAATGGCTGTCGCCAGTGGTTCTCTCCACTGATTTGTGGGGAACTTGCTGCTGCTGCTGAAGTTGGGGGAATGTCTGAAAAAGGCCAGAAGAGAGGGTTCAGGAAAGGATTTCTTTCAGGATATGGTCCCCATCAAGCAAGGATAGTGCTACTAAAGAATTAAATACTTAAGAAGGGGTAAGATGCTGCTGGTAGGAGAGCACGCTAAAACATTGGTTCTTAGATGGTATAACACAATACAGAAGAAACATTCAGGTTGCAAAGCCAAAGCACTCAAAAGTTAGGAAATGCCAATTAAGATTGCCTGTTCAATCATAATCTGATCTGCTTGTGCATATGCATTATATACATTCAGTCTCTTGTTACATGATCACATACTATTTTTTCTACAGAACCCCTACCTTAGTTAGGGCACAGAATGTAAAGTGCTTACTTAAATGAGCAGCTTTCAATAATTTTGTTTTCTCCTCACTGTTCATAGCATGGCCTTTATTTCTGCACATTGTTCAAACCCTGCTGTGAGGAAAGAATTATTAATTTCTTCTTGGGCTTTTGTTCCCCAGTATAGTATTGGAGTGTTTCACAAATATTAATTTATTTCCATTACACCACTGTTAGAGGAGAGGGTATTACCTTCAATTTACAGAATGAGGAACTGAGGTACATAGAGATTAAGGTTGAAAAAAATCAGGACAGGGGGTGGGGGCAATAGGTGCCTATCTAAGACAAAGCCCCGAATACTGGGACTGTTTCTATAAAATTGGGACATCTGGTCACCGTAGATTAAAGTCAAATGTATCCACTAGTTGTAGGTGCCCAGTATGGGACACTTAAGGCTTGGTTTTTCAGAATACTTAGCATTATATAGCACTTCATATGTTCAAAACTCAGCTCCTACTAACTTCAGTTACTGCTGTGAGTGCTCCACACTTCTGCAGATCAGACTACAGGGTCACAAGTCAAACACACAGAAAATGAAGAACAGACAATCTGTGACCACCTGTGAAAAACTGGATGTAAGTGACTTGCTCAGTATCGCATACAAATTCTGTGGAAAGAGAATCCAATTCTCCAGTGTAGCATTCAACTGCCGTAACCATGAGACCTTCCTTTCTCTTCCTGAAATCCTGTGCCTCATTCACTACATACCTTCCAATTTCTGCAACAAATGAAGTAAGGATCCAAAAGACAGCACCCTCCTTCACTAAACAAGCCTGATTTATTCCCAGAGCAGGTCCATCCAAAAATGTAGACTATGTAAAGACTATGTAATTAGAGACTGTATCACAATGCATACACACCAGTACGACAAATTAAGGTTGCACAGGAAACCTTAATTCTGGCATTTCCCAACTTTTCAGTGCTTGACTTTGTAACTTTTATAACGTTCTCAACTCAGTTTGTGTGTTGTAATTTCCTATTGTAATTTAAAAAAGCAAACTGGAAAAACAGAAAATCCATCATGTGGCATCACATTGCCACATGGATTATCAGCAGGAGTGGAACCTTTACATCCACCTCACAGAACTCTGCTACTTGAGTTAGCAGAGTAACCAATAATAATAGTAGGTTGTCATCCTCTAAGAGGACCAGCACGAGAGAGAGATGGGACACTTCGCCATCAGGTATCACAGATATTTGCTGACAGCAAAGGAATGTTGAAAACTCAGGAATCTTGGGTTCCACTCCAGGCTCTGGAGGAGAGTGTGCTCTAGTGGTCTCAGAATCTATTGCCTATTTCTCACAAGGTTGACCTGTTCTGATACACACCGGCCTCCTTGTCCCAGTCCCATTCTCCCCACCGAGCCAATCCAAGTCCCCACTTCACAGGCTCCTCACCTTAGCCTCAGTCTTCTTACTTCACCAGTTTCAGTTCCCACTCTCTTGGCTCCTCATCCAATATTTCCTTCTCCTCAACCCTAGCCTCCAGTTGCCACTCCTACCAAACTGGAACCTGGGTCTTATGGGAAATGTTGGCCAACCTTAATTATAGGCAATGCCACTTGTGCAAGAGGCAGTCATCTTTTCTTACTTCAGGCCAGCGACCACAAGCAAGCAATACTGTACACACATACTTCTGAAGAGTATTAAGACTTCAGCAAATACAGAGGAAGCTAATAGTTAGGTGTGAAGAATGGCTTAACCTTTGGTTCTCTCTGTACTGTGATCTGACCAACTCTAATAAAGGGATAAATATTAGTCACGCTTTTTTAAGGTATGGGATTCGTTCATACTATGTGTCAGATGACGTACATTGTCTTCATTTGATTTTTCTCCTTATTTCTTTTGTGAATAGACATATGGGAACATTTGACCAAACCAAAAGCCCAGATTGGGATGACCCTAACTTTGGGAGAAAATAGGAAATACGGGCCTGCATCTGAATTTTTTAGGCTCACCCCACTCTCTAAAATGGGAGAAACCCAATGTCAAATCTGAACACTCCTGAATATTTCCATAGGAGGCTGAGATAGTTTCAAAATCCAGGTCAGGGTCATAGTAGGCCAGAAACAACCTCATTATTATTATTATTATTATTTAAAATATAAAGAAGCCAGACCCCAGAAAGCTTCCCTCCTTCCCCAGCCAAGAGAACTTTTTATTTCATTCTGTGCCAACAGTCAGCAAAAAAAGTATCCAGAGTCTCAGACTATTTCAGACTCCTTTGGGAGGTATTCACCACTGAGTCAATATGAAGCAAATGACTGGAAAACTAAACTGATAAAGCAAGTGGGATTTATTCACCTGGATCTTTCAGAAGATGCTGTCAGAGCTGCCTCAAATCTCTCAGAGGCTCTTTCTATCTTGTGGAAAAAGGGGAGTATATAATCTGTGCCCTATTTCCAAACATGGCTTGCTAGAAGGTAGGACTATTAATGTTCCCCAACCTGTGCAGCTCTCCTAACTCTCAATGAGACTGACTGGAACTGCCGGTAGCCAGCCTTACTAATCCCTCACTACTGCTTAGGTTAAGGCAGACATTGCAACTGTTCCAATACCCTACAACTATGTGCGTGCTCTGCATCAAGAGGGGCTCACAAGGGAAGGAAAAAGCTCCTTATGCCCTCACATCCTTAGCACACATTAAAAGAACCAGACACAATGTGACCATTAGGACATAACAATGTACTTATAGCTCTACAACAGACGAGTAACACTAGGGAAGGGGTTAACCTGCAGCAGGCAGGCAGATTTTGTAATAGCTGACAAATTTTGATGGTTATGTCTTAAGGACAAATTCAAACTAAGATAAATAGAAGACAAGTGCTATAACGTGTATCTTATAGAAACGGCTGGTGTAAATCATATACAGATCTAATGTAAGTCACAGTCACACTTAAATAACAATAGAAAGCACAGTGTCTGCTACCTATACAAAGAAATGTAAAGTAATTAGTTTGTCTGAAAAATGCATGAGTTGGAATTTGTTAAATGATTAAACTGGCACATTTTAAGTCCCTATAAATATTTAATTATTGATACTGTGAGTAAAGATAAGATCTCTTGATGTTACTTTTCAACTCTTACTGATATTCAAAGTAATCTATGTTTTATTCATGTAAATATTTTGTACAAACAGTCAATCACCAGTAAAAAAAATTCTCAAATTCCCTAATCACTCCAATAGATCCTAATGTAATATTTTCCACATTTGGGAATCTGAGCATTTTATTTAAGGAAATCAATCTGGCCATGATGAATACCAGGTGAAAGAATACCATGATGAAAACACAGCCTGAGCAGATATCAGTTCGAAGAATCAGATGTCAAAGTGCTCCCTCTAATGTCCCTTAATCATCACACCGATTAGAGGCTGAATAGTGATGTGTTTAAAAGACTATTGCCATCGTATACCTATTCATACTACTAGCATTCCATGTATGTTCCACCGATTAGTGTTTGAATAGGGTAGCGATTAGACAAACATCTGTTATTATACACCTATTCAGAAAAGAGCTAAACTTGCATATTTTATACATATGCAATGGAGACCAAATAAATATTTAGTGAAGGTAAACTATAGGTTTAAATTATAAAGATAATTGAGCTGATTTCCTTTAATAAGTGCTCTCTATTTTGCAATATTTAGGAATATTTTTATAAATATACTAATATTTCATTAACATGGAATTTGGAGCCCATCAAATTATTCACTACAAATAATTTATCCAATAAGTTTCCTATTCTCAAGTTATCCATAAACAGACTTTGATATTTATTTGTAACTTGAACAATTTATATTTCAGGCCATCAGTTACTCGTGAACAATGTACTTTCTGATGGTATCTGATTGGTCACTAATGTAGCATGGTGTTTTTCCAGGTTCCTGACTGGATAACAAATATTTAAGAGAGGAAAGAAACAACATATAGCTGAAAATGGATAGTCATTTCTACCCTTGTTTTCATGCGTACATAGAAATTTGTATAAATAGCAGTCATTCCTCAAACATTTGTGTTAATAAAAATTCATTTGTGCAAATTTTCACAAACAATTAGAGACACAAAGTGAAAAGCTGTTTGGCATTTGAACAAATATTTATTAGTACTGTTTTGAGGTATAGAGACAAAGGCTATGGCAAACAACAACCCGATTTAAAATTTATTTCTATCTTCTTGCCTTTTCCTTTTGTTGGATTATTTCCAACTTTTCTATCTGAAGCAATTCCTAATGTTGCTCTATTGGTACATTAAAAAGTGTATATGCAGTTTCAAGCGGTGTTTGAGAAGAAATGCTGAATTGATGGTTTGGGCTTATATCCTCTTCCTCATCAAAACCCCTCCTCAATATTCACAAGCCTCCTTCAGCTTAGAGCACAGAATTTCCTGTCCCACTGAATTCAGATTTCTCCAGTGAGTAATAAATAATATTTTTAAAAGGTAGGGTTAAAAAAAGTCTTCATTTACACCTGTGCACCTCTCTCAATCCAGTAGGGTTAGACAAGTCTAAATGAGGGCAGAAATTGGTTAATAGATACTGAAATGTTAAATGACTACTAATATACACCCAACAGAATAAAGTACGCAAATCTGGTGCAGTATTTTCTCAGAGTAAGAAGCCTTTCTCACAAGAAAATATGAGGTACCCAGACCAATCCTGTGAACAAAAATGTCCCTATAGCTCCTCAATGGGGCACACAGATCTCAAATTAGTGTCACAACTCATGTCCATCATACAGTTTTGTCTACTATTAATTCAAAGACAGTAACGCAACCAAAACCCCAGCCTAAATTTCTTCCTCAATCATGGCTGTTTTTAGGATGACTGCCAGAACCGCCTCTGTCCTCCCTCTGACTCAAAGAAACACTTGCCTTGTACGTCCTGGTTGGAAATGGTTGGTTCCACCCGCTATCATGACACATCAGAACTACCTGAATCTTTACTACTGGAATTTATCACTTGAATCTAGGGTTACTCAGCAAAGGAGCCCTATCCAAGTTCTTAAAATCTGTGAGCTGTTTTACAAATCCCAATGAACTATTTCCCCTATAGTTTCTATGGGACGTTGACTGACTTCCATCTACTGATAGAAATAAACATAACCTGGTTGCCTGACATAGTAAACAAACCACAATACTCACTTTAAGCACAAGGAACCTTCTTTAAGGAGAATACATTTTAGCTTTTTCAGTGATTGGAAGGATATTAACATTTATTTTCTACTTTCAGGAAGCCATTTAAATGGGCAACCAAAAAATGCCTCAGAGCAGACTAGGAGTTAAAATTTAGCTTGTGTGATTATTCTGAGGAAACATACAAGTCTGCCATCTGGAAGCATTTTAGACATTACAAAGTCACTGTGTGCATGCCTCAGCAGATGCAGCTTTTGTTCAGAGTTTTGAGGGCTGTTAATTTAATTAGTTTTGTATTTTCATACACCCACCTTTCCTCCATTGGTAATTCTACACTGTCCCTAGCAGTATAACTTGATGAGAATCTGATGCGAAGGGCCAAATTCTGACCTAATGTAAACGCAAACAGGTGCAATTACCATGGACTTCAAATAGAGTTAAACCTGCATAGAAACAGGTCAGATTTGGGTCAACCACAGGATGACCATGAGCCACCAATGTGATGTGGTTATGAAAAAGGTAAATGAGATCCTAGGATATATTAGGCAAGGCATTTCCTGTAGCAATAGAGAAGTATTAATGCCATTGTACTTGTAAGGCATCATTTAGAATACCATGTACAGTTCTGGTCACCCATGCTCACAAAAGATTAATTTAAACCAGAACAGGTGTAGAGAAGACCTATTAGGATGATCAGGGCAATGGAAGGCCTCTCTTAGGAAAGGAGATTGGATGAGATTGGCTTGTTTTGTCCAGCAAAAAGAAGGCTGAGAGGGATATGATTGCTCTCTATAAATACATTAGGGGGTAAATACCAAGAAGGATGAAGAGCTATTTATGCTAAAGGATAATGGTGCCATATAAACAAATGGATATAAACTCGTCAAACAAATTCAGGCTGAAAATTAGAAGATGGGATTCCAGAGGGATTCTGGAACAGCCTCCCAAAAGGAATAGTGGGGGCAAACAACTTAATTAGTTTTGAGAGAGAACTGGACAAATGTATGGGTGTGATTGTCTGACACGGTTGCTTGTGATGGGATGGGGGCAGGGTTCAACAGCTGCTAGGCTTGCTTTCAGTTTTTTTCTTATGTCCCTAAAACTCATACTTCAGGATGTCAGCTGGGATGAGGAAGGGATTTTTCTCCCTTCCCAATGTATTCTGGGAGGTTTTTGGATTTTTTAAAATCTCTTTCCTTTGAAGCGTCAAGGATGGCCACAGCTGGAGATGGGGTACTACTGGGTAGGGTGGGCCTGAGGTGGGTCTGAGGTGGCACCAAACAGTCTCTCCCTCTCAAGCGCTTGGCTGGCAGGTTCTTTCTTACATGCTCAGGGTCTAACTGATGCTACCATATTGAGGTCAGGATGGCATTTTCTCCTAGGTCGCACTGACAGTGACCATTGGGCTTTTTCGCCGTCCTCTGCAGCGTGTGGGTGAAGGTCACTTGCCAGAATTCTCTGGGTACATATCACTTAATCATTTCCCGGTCACTGCAGAGGCTTCAAGCACTAGGGCACTTCGGTCCCTCCTAGGCTTTGACTGTGGCACGTAATAGTCTAGTCTCCTATGGGTTGTAATACCTTTTAGTTGTTGGGTTTAGCATGTGAGTGCTGGGCAGTGTTGGTGGCTTGTGATATACTAAAGTTCAGACTAGATGATCTAGTGGCCTCTTCTAGCCTCAAGCTCTTTGACTGAGAATTTTACCTGCAAAATCAATCAATCCCCATGCCTTCCAATGCTTGTTTGTGGACGGTAGCTTCCATACTTTAAGAAGGTTAGTAGAGGGTTGGACAATTCTATACTCTTCCCTTTATGTTAAAAAAACAAAACAAAAAAAAACAAAACAAAACTATAGGTGGTGTTCTGGAGCCTAGAAAGACAGAGGCATTACCAGTGACTTTTTGAACCTTACTAACTCCATTTAACTGAATACCAGATAAAGTTTTTGTTTGCTTGTTTGTTTGTGTGGGGGAGGGAGTGAGACAGGAGGGACTGTATGCGGAGGGTTGCTTGTCTTTTAGGACAGTTACACAAAGCTGTGAAAAGGAAAAATGTTTAACAAAGTTTTAAAAAATAGGGATTATTTTCTGGATAGAAAAAGCAAAACTCCCTTCAAATTTTGTACTGGCGTTTTAAAAATTTGCCTCATTTATGAACTAAAAAAACAGGGAATTTCTAGCTAACAACCACACAGTAGAAGTGCCACACATTAACAGGCACATCCATTTTTAAAATAAGAGCATACACACTGGTTACAACTAAGGCTTTGATCACGCAATGAGCAACATGTGGGCAGACTCCTGTGCCTGTACAGAGTCCCATTGAACTCAAAGGGTCTTTAACACAGGAGCAGTATCCTTCTCTTCCCCAGAATCCAACTGCAGGAATGAGGAGTAGGATTATGTAAAAGGCTCACCTAGAACCCTGAAAGGCTGCAAAATTACATGATGTCTAAGATTCTGTTTCAACTTCAATCACCTACCCAGGTCCCCAAATGTTTAATGGATCTGGGGCTGATGATGTTGGGGCTGCTTAACGATGTGGGAAACCAAATTCTGAACTTCCTGACTTTTTCCAACCTTAACAATGAATTAACATTTTCCAGATCTATAATAAGTGTGGTACTCACTGAACAGCTCTTATCAGCATTCCTTTTCCAATGTTTCTTCTCTTGTTTCTTTGCTGCACTTGAATGAAGAGTTGCATGAGTTTGTATATGGGGATTTAAAGCCAGAATATTCTGTAGAAAGAAAAGAATATTTTAAAATTCAGATTAAAAAGCTCAAAAAGCTAATAAAAATTTTTAAAATGTAGTGTTCAACTGATCCCACATAACCAAAGCACAAATGAATGTTCTACAACAATGTTAAAAGAGAGAGACAATAAAAAACAGGACTCTGTTAACAGATCAACTTGAAATGAATTTGTTTAGATTTTTTTCATCTCCTAGTTTATACATTCTAGATTTTGAGAATTTGAGGTACTGCTGCATCTAATTAAACCAAAACAATATGACATCTAGTGGCAGCTCTAATCTGAATTTGTAAGAGATTCTATTGCCATATGCTTCTTACCTACAATATATACCCACACCATGTAATTCTTTTCCATTATATTGCTCTAGGTAAAACTACATTTTGAGAATAAAAGACCACACAGTGTTGCTTCATCGTTTCCACTCCCTAGGAACATGCTTCTATGTCCTAGTGAACAAGCTATACATTGTAAATTAATGCCGTCTCTTTCAATAGATTTTCCCGTGGTATTGGACAAATAAATATTTGGAACATAGAAATAAAAATCTTCCTTGATCATTTCAAGACTGCTCTCAAAAACAAACACAGACAATTAATTTAGTCACAGTTCTTCCAGTGACTAGTGTTAATGCATCTGTGAATTTCATAAACTTTTGTCAACGGACCCCTCAGACCCATGCCAATGGTTACGTGCTTTTGTCAATGGACCCCTCATACCTCGACCAATGGCTACCATACCAAGTTGAGAGGAATTACAAATGCTTTGGAGGATAGGATTCAAATTTTAAATGATCTGGACAAACTGGAGAAATGGTCTGAAGTAAATAGGATGAAATTCAATACAGAGAAATGCAAAGTACTCCACTTAGGAAGGAACAATCAGCTGCACACCTACAAAATGGGAAACAACTGCCTAGGAAGAGTACTGCAGAAAGGGATCTGGAGTCATAGTGGATCACAAGCTAAATATGAGTCAATAGTGTAACACTGTTGCTAAAAAAAAGCAAACATTCTGGGATGTATTATCAGGACTGTTGTAAGCAACACTCATGAAGTAATTCTTCCATTCTACTCCACGCTGATTAGGCCTCAACTGGAGTACTGTGTCCAGTTCTGGGTGCCATGTTTCAGGAAAGATGTGGACAAATTGGAGAAAGTCCAGAGAAGAGCAACAAAAATTATCAAAAGTCTAGTAAACATGATCTATGAAGGAAGATTGAAAAATATTGGGTTTGTTTAGTCTGGAGAAAAGACTGGGGGAGCGGGGGGGACATGATAACAGTTTTCAACTATATAAATGGTAGCTACAAGGAGAAAGGAGAACAATTGTTCTTATTAACCTCGGAGGATAGGACAAGAAGCAATGGACAAATTGCAGCAAGGGCAGTTTAAGGTTGGAAATCAGGAAAAACTTCCCAACTGTCAGAGTGGTTAAGCACTAGAATAAATTGCCTTGGGTGGTTGTGGAATCTCCATCAGTGGAGATTTTTAAGAGGAGGTTAGAGCTGAGAATTGATCCGCGTCTAATCCATTTAGCCACATTACCTTTCAGAATGCCAATTTGACATTCTTGTCTGCCCTTTTGATAACCATTGCTCTTACTACTAGATTGTACTGCTCTCCTGGAGCATGTGGATTCCCAACACTCTATTGCCATCTAGCATAGAGTTATGTCACACATTTGCAAAGTGTGTATGTTGCCCTCCACTAGCTGAACCACACAGAGAATAAGAGCCTACTAATATTCTCAGTTAGCCCTTTTTTTTCAATTGTCAAAATGGATGGTGTGTATTTGAAGGACACAGATTCAAACGCTACTGATGACTCTAGGGGGGAATATTGCTGATTGCATCCATTGGAATTTTAGTTTTTTCAGTTTTCCTTAAAAAGAAACACATACACAACTCCAACTCCATATTTCTCCACCCTGGGGAATGAGATGTGTGTATATTGCTACTGTAGATGTTGAAGACGTGTGGGGCTCAGAATGGAAGTGGTGAATGTGACATAAGGGGAAACACAGAAATACAGAGACCTTGACAGGACATTGTTAAGGGGTTGTGTCAGTGTTCCCTTTAGGAAGACTTAATTGCTTTATAACAGAGTTTTCTATGTGGATTTTGGGTGGATTTTTCCCCTCTTCATATATAGGGCTCATATACTAATTTCATATACTAATCAAATTGCACTAATTTACTCCTCAATAAAATGTAAGATCTTCACCAAACTCAAAATCCTTGCTGCAGACAGACACACAAATTATAGTAATTTCTTTCTTTTTTAAAAATAAGTTACAAAGAGATTAAGTCAAGAATTTCAATTTTCAAAAGTATCCAAGCAATTTGGGAGCCTAAATCCCATTTTCAAAAGTGATTTAGAATCTTAAATCCCATTGACTTTCAGTAATTCACTTTTGAAAATAGAATTTAGGAGCCTAAATTGCTCAGATATTTTTGAAAATTTTATCCCACATCTTTTATAGTTGTGTGACCGTATTCTTGGCTATGAATATTACAATTATCTCAGACAGCTCTGAAATGAGTTACACATTTCCAGTAATATACTGTAACAGATGTACCCCTCTGAGTATAGATCCATTTGATTTAAATCTTGGAACAAATGGTGGGCTAAACCAACAAAGGAAGAATCCGAATATGTTTATTCCTGTTGGAATTCTGCAACAGTACTATGGCTCCAAATACAACAGTTGCAGAATCCAGCAAGAGTACACAGTACAGTATGTTCTAGAATTCATGCAGAAACTAAGTCTGGCATAGAATATAGCTACCACACATTTTGAAAAAAGGGTTTATGGCATTAGGTGCCTAAATAACATAAGTCCCTTTTTAGATTATATGAAGACAAGTCATCATATGCTTTTTGAATAACAGCAGAAAATTTATGATACATTTAGTGTTATACAAATTGTTCTAGTTATTAACATTAAAAATAGGGTATCGGTATAACTATAGTTTCATTATGATTTATGGTTGTGAAATTGCTCTGAAACAAAATTTGCTATACAAAAGCACCCTGTAGAATAGTACTTAGATCTCATATTGATGGAGAAAAGAAACATTCTCATACAGGTTTAACATGAGGAGGAAAACATCCATAAACCTCTCCCCTTATAAATGCACTGACAGGAGAATATATACACTCAATTTAATATCGCACACACCCTTTTCAAATCAAAAAGGCAGGCTGATGATTTCCTGATAGCAAAAATGTATATATTTTTAATTTTACTGGAATTAAAAAACAATGCATCAGTTTGACTTTGCTGCACCAAAGAAATCAAGTCAGCTGCAAATCTGTGTAGGGTTAATAGGATAGTCTCCCCAAAACTATCAATATTGGGGCTTCCCTGACTTTGCTGTCAAGTAATTTGCTAAAAGCTGTGTGGTTTGCACAAACCTCACAACAAAAACAAAAAACTGAAATGCAACCTATCCAATATACCTAAACTTGAAGATCACCATATAACAATAGAGAACACAGAGACACCACCAGCACATCACACATTCTTTCATAGTTTCTGTGGATTAATGAACAGAACAACTCCACAGTGCCCTGCTGACTTCCTTTAAAACTCACTTTTTATTTTTTTAATGGGAGAGGGGACCACGAACAACAATCCATGTCAGTGATATCCTTTGCATCTTGCATGCACACAGTGAGTGCTTTACAAAAGGCTAGATTATTATACTATGTGAAGGATATTTGTTGGGTTCCCAGAGACCTTTTTTACTTGGTTTCCAAAAACTCAGTTCAACTCCAGTCTTAGGTTTCTTAATTTGGCATACAACAAAACTTCACTGACTTGATCAGATTTTGGAGTAGGGTGTGGTTATAGGGTGCATCACAAATTTAAAGTTACACAGCAAACCAAAAAAAAAGTTAAAACTTTGTAAAAGCATTGAGACACCAGAAGGCTTAACTAACAAATTTAAGACTTCTAGGAGATGTTGCCTGTTGCCCAAAGAGTGTCTGGGTTAGCTTTGCAATTTTGAATGAAAGATTTGGATGGATTTTTAATGGAATTTTAAAAAAAAAATATTTTACAAATACTTATTAAATAGGTGTGTGTGCGATTTTTAATTTTCCAGTTTTTGGCTATGTTGTAAACAGTTTATTACAAGAGACCAAATAAATATTTTAAACTTGCATGGCTTAGCCTTGGCAGCTGATCCCTTGATTTTTTTTTAAATGGTTTTATACTTCTGAAATTTTCCTTTTGTTAATTGCAAGTTATGAGCAGATGACACACTTGAGTTTAAACTTTTTTTTTTTTTTAATATTTAAGTTTTGAATACATTTTGATTTTGTGTGTGTTTTATACAAGCAAGATAACTTTTTTGGCCTGAGTTCTAATAATTGTTGTATTTTAGCAATGTTTTGTTCAACTGCTGTTTATTTAAGTTTGTATTACAGTTATTTGAGATTTTAGTAAACTTGCTGCTACACAACATTTTTGACAGGCAAATTTTAAAAACTTAGCACTACAATTTATTTATTAATTTTTGCGTGTGCCCATCATTTAGTTTACATCCTTACTAGTATGTGTGGAAGCAGTTAAGCCATATAGAAATAGCTAATATTTTTAAGTGATTTTAACTAAATTGTTTATAATTGAACAATGTAAATTAGATTGTTTTCATGTTTGCAGCAGCCAGTACAATTGATTATTTATAGACACATTTATCAGGAAAGGCCCATGTTTTTGAATGTCTGTAAATCCTTTGAGAAAAAGCACAGTGGTGTATTTGTCACCACTTGACCTCTGCTTTGGATAATTTGTTTGATTATTAAGGATTTCACAGGCATGGCTACACTGAATTTTACTGCCATAACTAGGTTTTATTGTTAAATTAAACATTTTAAAACCCTTCACTGTTCTTTTTTTAAAACATTTTACTACCCCATTTAGTCTCCACTGAGCTCTGTAGTGTTAATTTGTGTAAAAACGTCTCAACTGTACATACCTTCGTAAAATTACTTGAGTGTTCTAATGTTTAATAAAAGACTTTTCAAGACCTTACTAGCTAATACATTTTAGGACTGTAACTCTTATTTTTTGGAACATGGCTTTTTTTAAACTGACCTTTTTTGGGGGGGGAAAGGGGGGCAGCTTTAAGCTTATCTTTTAGGGCTTTTGCACTTCTTTAACTTAGTATGCTTTGCCTGCAAAGCTGTATCACTACATTCAGTTCTAAGGACAGCTGCTTTTTACTTTAGATATATATATGAAAAGTTTATCCTTGACCTTTTAGGTATTTTTTGTTTTTGTTTTTTACAACTTTGATTTGCTCTTTATGCTTTTTTCATTTCTTAAGGTGGCAATTTTTATTTGTAAAGTTTTAGCCACCAGAGGTAATCCTTGTAAGGCTTCGATCTGCTTTCCTCCCCTTAGAATAAAGCAAAAACAACCTTGGTACTATTTTTTCCATGGCTGCCAAAGGTCTTTCACCCAAAAAAAAAAAGTTTCAGTGGCATTCAATGGACCTCTGACATGCTCTGCGAAGAAATTTTTTTTTTTTTTTTTTTTTTTTTAAATACCACCATTTGGAGTTTCTTTTTCACCCAGTCCCAGTCTCCCTTTAACATGTCTCTGGGGAGTCTGTAGGGCCAACCCTTAGATTTAAACCACTTCTTCAGAGTGGCAATAATTTTCTCATATTTAAATCCTTTTAAACCTTTCCAATGCCATTTCCATTAATGCTAGGTTGTTACCACCCTTATACTAAGGGCTCTATATGTTACCGGTCCCAGACAAGCAGATCCGAGTCACAGAACCACTATGTTGGGGGGCAGGGGCTTTCCCAAATGCCTATTCAACTTGGTTCCCCAAGAATTCAATTCAACTCCAGTCTCATCACTCAGGTTCTTTTATTTGGCAGACAGCAAACCTACACTGAGTTGATCAGACTCAAGCATATGGGGGGGGGAGGGGGGGACGGACGGGACGGGACTATAGGGCACACCACATATCCAAAGTTACATGGCAAACCTCTTCCTTTATTACATTGCATTTACTATACATTGCATTACATGTTTCAGGATTGGCTCAGTTACTTCGTAGGAACCAATTCTTGTACAAGCATACTCTGTCCATGCACAACTTACTCTTTACCTCCACTTTATGTTCCTGACTTCTCTTGTCCATTGTAAATGATTCCCTGGATGTTCTCCCTTATCTTAGCTAATACAGACATTCTGTTTCCAGCCTGCTGATCCAGTTACCTCCCTAATCCTGTCTCCCAAGAAATGAGGTCTCACCCATGTCCAATTACTCATGTCAAGCCATTATTAAAAAACACTTTCATTTTCTAACGCATCTTTTCTATATGGGAATATATTCATTATAAATCACATATATTGATTTAGATTGCAAAGTTCTAAAATGTAATAAACTGCTCATATCTAATGTACAAGAGAATAAGTGATATAATGCTGGCTAAGATTTTTTAAATTGATAACTTTTTGATAAATGGTTATGTTGATCTTTGTAAGCACTGTAATGTAACTTTTGAGACTAAAGCAAGCAAGCTATTAATTAAATGTTCATTGCTACACAACTTCTACTTTAACCACTGATTAAAAAGTATACAAAGTATAAAATGTTGGACTAATCTATACGGTTTATGAAAATGTGAGGACAGTGAAACATGATACGTTATGGTGAACAATTTATCAATAATTTGATTTAATAATCCAAAATTTAAAATTATTTAAATGTAGTCATTCTGAACAGGAATTCCTGGTTCCCAGTCTCCTATTCAATCACTCAGAGAAGCAATATTTTCAAGTAAGTTGAACAGAAGATTTGATAAATCAGGAATTGCAGAGGTCCAATACAGGTGTTTGACCTTAGTTAAGTCACTTAGTCATTCTGTATCTTACTTTCCCCTATCTGTAAAATGGATGTTACACAAATTTGCAACTAACCTAAACCTCATCCCAAACTACTCCAGTCTCATCAAGACACCCTCAGACAAAGTCACAGAGTGCTGTGGCAATTAATTGTTTACTTAACTGTCTATTCAGCACTGTAAAATATAAAGCTGCTGAAGTGCTAAGGGTTATTGTAGATGTTCTAATGGCAACAGGATGCCCACCTTGTTTGCCAAGGTGAGTATTTGATGAGACTGGCAGGAGACACACACACTTGAGCTACTTCTTCGCTGGCAGTGTTTGAATGCCCTGGGTGTCTTTTCTCCTCTATCTGGTCAGCAGTGAGAGACCCCAAACCATGGGATAGGGGAGATGAAGGCTGGGTGGGCCCTGCCCCTTTGTTGAACTCTGAATTCCTCGACCAAAGAAGAGGACACTACAGGGGATTCTGGCACAGCCACGTCCTTTGTGTATGGCTAGACTGAGACTAAGGGTAGCCTACCCCCTTTTGCATTCGGCTTTGGAGAATGCCAATACTACACTGTGCCACTTACCACTATGATTTTTATTGGTTTCAGACTGTGTTTATATTAAGTTGCAGCCACTTTTTGACCATGTCAATGAGTAGCTGTATCACGTTAACTGTTGCATCTACATCACTGATGAAACAATGTTCTTCTAGACTCTCTTCTAAAACCTATATGCTTTTCCTTCTCTACAGGCCAAATGCCAACCATAGTGTAAACAGGCACAATCCCATCAACTTTAAGCAGCTTCCAGTTTTAGCTTACATGATATCTAGACTTAGAATTAGGCCTGTTTGTTGATCGATATCTGGTCCAGTTCAATGTGTCCCATCTTTCTGCCATTGCTGATGCAATTCTCTCCTAAAAACCTACCTTTTGTCTACAATCTAAGATAGCTTTTGATTGATTCTCTTTACATTTTTAGATGTTTTGATATGGAGCATCTTCCACACTTAGCACCACAAATAGTACTGCACTGCAGAATACCATTAGTAAAGTCATCTTAGAAAACCCATTCTGGTAGTCAGGCTTGGTCTATGGAAACTAACAGGAGGTATCCCCAATTAAAAATTTGAAAAAAAAGATCAAACAAAACCTAGCCTGGTTTGCTTGATATAAAATAAAGGCCCTCTTAGAATGAGTGCAACGTCTGGGATGTTGTAATCAGCAGGAAAAAACTTAGTCCTCTGGTTCCTCTGACCAGCTCTCTTTCAAAGGAAACCGGTTAACGGTTAACACTTAAGACTATGTAAGTATTACACTCAGTTACAAAAGAACAACTCCCACTGAAATCAATGACAGTTACACTGGTCTAACAGTAGAAATTGTGCCTTAATATTCAGCAACTCTTCTTACTATTGGCAGATTAAAAATAGATTAATGAGTACTCAGTGTGTAGAAAGTCACTATCAGACAGCAATGTTTCCACCATGTGGTGCAATACTACCGCAGTATTTATGGAGCACCTAAAACAATGTATTCATAGTTCTGGATTCTTCTTAATATCCTCTCTACTTCAGACCCTACAGGAAACCAGAATGTCACTGGACAAATTCATCACAGGCATAAGAAGGTACAACTCCACTGAAGTCACTGGAAATGCAACCATTTATACAAGTAGTAAACTCAATTCCATGGGTTATTTTGTTTGTTTATAAATGTTGTACAAAAACATGCTAACTAGTTCAGTCACTACAGACATATGGTACATTGCATCTTACTCCTATTGCCTGACAGAACATCCTTAGCTAAACAGCTTTAAATGTACCAATTAAGATTTGCTAGTAAGATAGGGGAAGCATGTGAAGAGCAATTTAGCCCACCCCATTCCATTTATCTACCCAATTTCCTTAAAAAAGGAGTTCTATTATCTCTCACAACACGTAACATTAAATGTATTGCAAGGTACTTATCTTTACCATTGAGCGTAATGGGAACATTTTTACCATTTCCCTAAAACTAGTGAGCATTCTAAACAGTTAATTTCAGTACTGTATGAGTGTTGATATATTCTGAGAAACAAGTACCTGAGGGTCCCCCTCAATGACATTTTTCCACTTCATTGGAACTTGAAACTAATTTAATAATCAAATACTAGTCATCCAAAGGAAAAATAATAAATCAGATTAGGAATATTTGTTTTGGGGAGATCCAAAGACACACAATGCTCTTCAACAGTTTAGCCCTTCCCAGCATCCTTCCATCCTCCCCACAGGAAAAAAAAAAGTTACAATGCCTGTGGGAGGGAAAGGAAAAAGACTGTCTTCATTAATCAACCTCAAATTTAAAAACTGCATGATTTAAAATAGCATTTTACCTTACACATCCAATCACTCAACTGATTTACAGATGTAGAATAATGCAGACATAGAAGCCATGAGCCATATACTGCCCTCAGTCCCCATGGACAATTCCTATGGATAGAAAATAAAAGTTTCACTATAAGATGAGGAGTGAGGAAACAATCTGGTCTCACGGGAAGTCATAATCCAGGAAGAAAAAATAAGATTTAAAAAAACACAACTATGAAACCATGCAATTATCAGTATAGTCTTCTGGCGGTGACTGATTCATAATTCAAGCAATGTGGGTAAGTCCAGGTGATGGCTTTGCAAATTTCTACATTAAGAAACATATTTTCTTCCCAGGAGAAAACTATTCCTATGTTGGAATATGTGATGGTTACTTTTTGGAGGATCACATCTTACTTCAAATATATATCTCCCTAATGAAGGCCGAACATCTAAAGAGAAGGCATCTTTTCCATTTTTTGTTTCTATCTGCAGCTACCTAACCTCAGACTGTAGTGTTTTAAAACCTAAAAAATGAACAAGGAACTCTGTTGTTGATAGGGCATCTTGTGGTAAGTACATTACAACAGTGCCCTAGTGTGTGTATTGACTGCCTGTTGGTATTAAGATGGCATTTAAGTATTATATTTTTACATAAAAGCCCTGATGGTTTGGAACTTGCCCATTTGACAAGCCACCTCTCCATGTTTGAGGATGCTGCAGTTGCAATTACTTGCTTAAAATGAAATCTTGGCCACTTGTGAAAAATATCATAGGCTTTTTAATGGCACAAGAGTAGATTGTGTTAGCCCCACTGAATTCTGTCACTATTCCAAGTATGTAATTGCATTCTGCTTACCTACAGTTTCACTCATATATGGTAATCTTCACTTCCTATGGTTTCTATGCATTCATTAAGACCTGCCACCTTTTATCACAGAAGTGATGGGTGAGGCCATTCCTTCACCCAGCAACTAATGCTTTAGGATACTTGAAAGAAAGACACTATACACATTTCAGTCATTAAGTACTCTCTAGTTTACCACAATATTGAGCCAATCCATTGACATGCTAAAAGGTTTATTCCTATGAATATTACCATACATTTAGAAAGTAACCAGATTCTTTTCACGTGGCAATAATACTGTCCTATAACAACATAGATTCTTTATTCTGAAGGATCCCAAAATACTCCGCAAACATGTCTAAATGTCAGCCTTCTCAAATCAAACTCTCAAAACTCAGGAAATTCCAGAAGTTATGATGTTCCAACAACATTAACTAATGATGTTGTATAACATAAAATGTAGATTAAAAGTTAATACATTATGATTTATATTTCACAAAGAAAACAAGATTACACGATACTATAGAACCAGCATATGTGCATATGGCAGCAAGACCTGGATCACCGACAGCGGGCATGAGAGAATGCTAAAACACTTTCCACACCCACTGTCTTTGCTGCAGTCTACAATCAAGTGGGAAAGCAAAGCTCCTGATACAAATGTACTTGCAAAATTGCCAATTCTAATCACTATTCGCAAACACAGACATCTCTGTTGGCTTGTCATCTGCACTGGATGGATAATAGCACATTCCAAAGGATTTCCTGTATGGAGAACTTGAGGATGCTCCAAGGCCATTTGGCCACCCTAAGCACAAATTCAAGGAATTTGCAGGAGGGACTTCAAAACTTTCAACATCGACACTGGAAGCTAAGAAGATGCAGCTAGCAACAGCTTACACTGGAAGACTGCACCGCACCAGTGAGTGAAAGAGGCTGAGAAGAGGTGGTTGAGAGAGCAAAGCACAGCAGACCTGACGCACTAATAGTGCATCAGTTTCATCTTCTGGCCCTTTGCTCATACCTGCATTATCTGTGACAAGGACTGTTGCTCAGAAATTGGACTTTTCAGCAACTCACAATGCTGAACACATAGTAGCACAAAACATAGTAACTGAACTGCTTTGTCACCTACAGCATCTTTTCAAGATGGACGGTTACCTTTCAAGCACATGTGCAACATGGCCAGATTATGTTGTTAGCCTAATCTTAGCTTTTGGAAACTCCTGACTGAGTGCTTGATTTCTCAACCTTAACACAGCATTAATGCTAGGGGTTTTTTGCATTTAAATTCTCTCAGATTTACAAATGCAAGGTGATGAGAAGGGAATTGAAAAAACAACAAAACAGGATATTTGTCTTGCAGATATTACAAACACTACTGGCAAAAGACAATGGAGTTTTTACTGGTAAATTCCTTGAAACAAAGGTATTGAGCAGGACATCTCTTAAAAGGCAGCTGATCTTAACAAAAGCTTCCTTGACCAGGACCTATGCAAACTAAGGTCCTTATCCAGCAAACACTTACACATTCTTTATTTTAAAAATGAAAGCTCTCCCATTGAATTCCATAGGACTGTTCACATGTTAACATTAAGCACATGCATGTTTGCAGGACTGGGGTCAAAACCGCTTAAACAAATTCAAACCTATTGGACTATAGAATGGAGTACCAAAATCTGACCCTTCTGTGAGGACATCATGCCCTGCCACTAGACCCCATTTTAAAAAACTGTTTTCACATGTCAGCTCTCACTGTATATTTAAAGTCACAGGGTAATTAAATTAGGGTTAATATATCAAATTCATCCAAGGAATAAACAAAACAAAATTCTCATAGACAAGAGATTAATCTGGCATTAGGTATTCATTTTACTGGCCAAAAATTCAGTTTAGCTTGCCTATTAAAAATAAATACTACTGCAAATGCATTTACAATTTTAACTCACATTTCTAGAAAACTGACAACTATAAATGTTAGATTAAATATGTTTACATTTTAAAAAGTAGTAATTTATCTTTTAAACCATGCAGCTTTTTGTCACCAAAAACTATTGATGACAGTCTCTGATCACATCAAAGATGAACAGAAAAGGATGAAGAGGTGGCAGCCTTAACTCCAAATTTCTTGACTGTTGTGAAAAATGGTGATCTTAATTTTTAATCAAAGAACCTATTTAAACCCTCAAACTCTATGTTGACAGCATATACTTGTGTAATAGGACTTGAACTTCTGGTCTCCACTCTCTCACATTTTTCTATTCAAGAATCCCTTGTCATCAAGTTGTAGGACTTCTATGTTGCACAAGGAACACACAAGAGCTTTGTAACTGCTTGCTAACTCATAGGTAAAGTTATTTTTGAATTTTTACCAGCAGTAAAACAAAGGATTTTCTTACATGTGCATTTACATCTTACTTTTATCTTTCTGCAGTATATTATATTTCAAGAGGAAATACAGATCAAAACAGAAACCAAATTCTGTTGTCTTGGCAGTAAATTTTTTCAACCAATACCACAACTGTGCACTGCTTTTCTTTAAACTGGGAGTAAGTCATAGAATCCCCTCCTCGCAAACAGCCAAACTGCACTGATTAAAGTGCCCATACTTACAAAAAATTACTGGCACTTCCTTAACCCAAAAGCAAACTTGTGTTGAAGATGAGGAAAAGTAAACGTTCTACTGACTTTGTTTGTGAGAGGAATTGTTAGTTAGTGTTGTATTAAGTTTAATCATCAGCAAAATTAGTGGAACTTTGACCGAGCAAAGCAACATTCTGAGAACTTGTTAAAGGTGATTTCCAACATCCAATAAATAAATCTCATCCACAAACCACCCACAGTGACAAAATGCATACCGTGGGTCTAGAACATGAAGTGCTGGAAAAACAGATTGCATAATCATTTGGACTCTGTTCCAAGAACATGCCAAATGTCCATCAGCATACAATTTTAAATCCCTTGGTGTTCCATAAAAAGTCCCAGACTAAACTGAGGGGGAAAAAAAAACAAAAAACAAAACAAAACTTTCCAATGGTGTGACTGAAGCACAAACATAAAAATGACAATAGTATATATTTAATATGATGCAAAAGCAACACATAATTCATTATCAATTATGACTTAGAGAAGATACACTGCTTTGTTTTTATTTTCTTTGGGAGCTGTAGATACATTCAGCAGACCCTGATCATAAATGGGATAAGAGCCACAGGTAGGAGGGGAAAGGAAAACAAAAACAGAGAGGTGGATTTGTTAATCATAACACATTAGAAGTAAGGGTTCAATGTTCATAATTATGTATCAAAATATTCTCAAATATTTGAGAATTAAAAAACAGAACACGGACTAGCTGTAAAGAGCTAAATACGACAGCCAAACTACACAGGGTAAGAGGGGACTGCATCCAAGTTTTACTTTTACTGTTTCACTGTCTCTTTGTTAGAGTCATGAAGAAGTAATCTCTAAATTTCATTGCTTCAAATTATGTGACATCGCAGCCTACTCTCTGCTAAAGAGGTCATAAGCATCACAGATCAGCAGTGGAGCAGAGTCAGCTGTGGGTAACAAAAGGTAATTCTCCTGTTTTTCCCCATATTCAGCAATTTCAAAATATAAACCTTATGATTATAAATGAGTTCTGATTATATGTACGTGGGGGAGAGTTTGGTATAATGGTTTTACTGGCAAAAATTGGGTTGGTCACATTACAGATAAATCATCCAAAACAAATGCCAATAGAATATTCCCCAAGGTGCCAGTATCTCCTCAGTTCTGCAAACTGGGGTGCTTTTCACGCTGCTGAGCTGTAAGAGCGACCACTCCTGGCCTGTTCTCACACAGCCTTCAGTATATAAATTCCTCCCAGCTATACTGTAAGAGTGCTTCAGCCAGCCAGCCAGCCTTGAATTATACTGCAGAGAGACACCAGCAAATTCCCAGTCTCAGACCTTCTCCCAGAAATGTGTCTTGTACTGCCCAGTTCTTTCCTTCTGAACAATACATACTCATTGAACATCCACATTCATTAATAGAAAATGATATGCACATATCCTTTTATCTCAAATGAAGTTTTCCAAACACTTCAATCCAAACACACTGACTTAGATAAAACAAGTTTATTAACTACAGAAAGATAGATTTTAAGGGATTACAAGTCATGGGTCACAAATGTCTAGAATATGTAGTTAGAAGAAAATAAAAGGTAAAACACAACTAATAGCTTTTAACAAGCTAAATGAATTCAAAGCAAAAGGGTCTCTCTCACTACATGTTCTTTCGCAGTCTTACTGGCTAGATGCCTTTCAGCCAGGACCCTCTCCCAGTGCAGTGCTCCTTTCCTTGTCCTTCAGCATTGTCAATGACATGGGCAGAGAGAAAGGGAGGAAAGAGGCCCCTGTTCCTCATTTTTATCTCTCTTCCTTCTCTTTGAAAATCATCATCTCCAGCTAAGAGACAAAATCTGTTTGCCATGATGTAAATTTCTCACTCACACCCTTCTTCCTGTCAGAAGAAGAATGGCTGCTTAACCAAGTGATAGTCCATTTGATTTTGACGATGCTTGGCTGAGGCATCAGTTTGCTTTTTGTCTCTGAGGAACCAGTTTATGCCTGCTTTTCGAAAACCTGGGGCATGTCTTAATAAAATCATACAGCAGAATCTTATAACTTTACATACTATATTCCCACACATTTTACCAGGACAATAATGTTCAGCAAATTATGAGTTTTCAAATAATACCTCTCATGGCATACTTTGTACAAAATGTATCATAGTCTTGTAAAAAGGGTGAACACAGGAGTAGAGGCTGCCAGGCCCAATAAAAGCTTTACACCACCACATTTTATATTCTGTCACATTTTTACATAAAATGTGATTTAGAAATGCTTTAGAGGTTTTCTGATCTGGCTTTGTTTAAGTGTACTTCTACTATTTTTCATAGTTTCTACCTGCAAAACCAGGATGCCTTTGTGCCATGAGACCTCAGACAGTGACAATACTTTAGATCATTTGTAGAAACTACTAAAAATGTATTTAAAAACAGTTCTATTTGAAACCGAACATATTAATTTTAAATTCTGGGGTTTCTAGTCCTGGCAAGTTATGAGTTAAGGTCCAGACTTTTAAAGGTAGTTAAGTGCCTAACTCTCACTGAAATCTATTAGAAAGAAAGCATTCACAGCTCTCTAACTAAATCAAGCTCTCATCCCTAACTCTTTAGGTTGCAACCTATCACACACTCAGGACAGAATATTACCAGACCCAGGACTCAGACCAGGTCATTTTGGTTGTATTGTGATTCAGACAGAACAAGGATCACAGTGTGGCATGTGTGGTTACAACAGAAGTAATATTTTTAATAAGAATACACTAGAAGTGATACAGATGGACAGGACCCAGAAGACTTGCCAAATAAAGATTTAAGTGCCTTTCAGCACTCCACCTTGTGTTAGCTTCAGAATCTGAAGAGTCCAGTGAAGTTTAACTCACACTCTAGTGTGGACCAGAACAAACTATCTGAGCTTCTTAGTCTGATGAAAGTCATTCTTCCTAATATTCACTGGATCTCTAGTAACACACTCTGATTTTCTCTTCTGAAAATTATTCTCTTCTCTTCAGCACTAAACGTCACTTTTTTCTTCTTACTCTCCAATTCTACGCTTAACCTTTTTCTTCGTAATTAAAATTAATCCAGTCCCTTTTCAGCTTCGGACTTTAGGCTTGTTCTCAACAACCTGTTTCAGCTTGGAAAGAGATTGCCTGTCCTCTCTCTTCTCTTTGGCATTATTTTGTTCATCGAAATTTCTAGAATAATATGACCACTTACACCAGCTTCCTCTACATTACCTATCCATCATAAAAAAGTTTCCATGGCAGTTTAAAAGCTGTTGTTATACACTTGTCCTCATCTTGTGTAAGCTTTGGGCCTGTAGAAAGGAAGCACATTCTTTCTGATTTAAGAAGTAGCAGTGTTAAAGTTCTCCAGTGACCTGAACTTTGGTTTAAACCTAAATTGGCACTAAAATCTTCGCTGGGAGCCCACAATTTGTGCCTAAATTAAGACTAGCAGATTACCTTCCTCTCTCCTCCCTCCAAAATACTGAAGATTTTGAACTACAGCCATTAATAAAAAGATTTGTTAAGGCTGAAATTAGACCTTGAGGTTAACTACAACTACATATGCAAATAACAGTAGCTATCATCTTTTGCCAAGGTCCACATATCAGTTAGCTTGCAAAATATGTTGCCACTAATACTTGGGCTCAAAATGGTGAGTCAAGATAGAGCAGCAGACCTGAGCTCTCTGCTAAACCAAACATTTAATGTCAAGTTTTATACTCCTCCCTCTCCTCCCCAAACTAATAAATGCAGGTGAGTTGCTTTGAAACAAATTATTGGTTGCCTCGTGGGATGGTTTTCCTTTAACCTTAAAAAATGATGGGACTGCTGCACCCCATCACACAAAGCCATAATGCTCTCTTCGGCATTTCCTTTGTTGTTACATTGGAAGTGCTGATACAAATCAGTCTGTTTTATTATAAATAATACTGATGCAAATGACTAAAACACTTCATGAAGTCAACATTTCAAGATTAGTTTATGGATTGAAGCAAAGACTTCTTTTATTTCTAAGGCAACATTCCATGAGCTCAGTATTTAAAGTCATGCTTTTTCCAATGTCGCTGTCACTGAAATATTCTTCATTTCAAAAGTTATCAGGAAATTATCACTATTCATTTTCAATACAAAGCCTCTTACATTTCAGCTGTCATTTTCCAAAAGCCATGCTGCAAATGGTATTTCTAAGCAGAGTTCAGTTGCAGTGTAATAAGTAATAATTTCATCAATTAGCAGCATTCAGCATCCACTGAGAGTTCTCTCACTCTTTTACTCACAGAATCCTTTGAGGAAGGAGCATACTATAAAGATCCATTTATCCTTCAACGTTTTTCATAAATGTGGCATACATCTTAGAAAACAATTGGTTATTATTCTCTCTCTCAATTTAAATAACTGTAATAACTTCCAGGTGTAAAACCTCTTTTTGTACTTCATTTTTTAACTCCTATTATAGCTCCACACTTTTAATAATCTATTCTAATGTTTCCACCTATTTTTGCACATGTATTCAGGACTTTTCCATAGATGCTATGCACAACTGGCTAGAGCACATTTAGTTCTATTGTTAGAACACATTAGAATCTGGTTTCAGATAATGCCCTTCATAATCAAGGTAGTGCCAAGCAATTTATAATAAGCTAGATGCTAATATAGACATTAGAAGTGCAGTGACTATACAGAAAAATGTAGCAACTTGTCTACTACAGCCCCTCTTCCCTCTAGAGTCCTCCTTGTCTGTATTAGTCCATTTCCCCTCATCATCTAAGTCATGTACAGGTTTCCATCCCTTTATTTGGAGACTGGAAAGGCTTCCCCTCAGAGCACAACATAATGCTCCTTGATCAGCCAAAGGGATTGTTGTTGAGCAATACGGGGTACTTCCTCCCCTCCAAGGACTGGGAACGCAGAGTGTGTATCACAACCAGACCGGGTAAGCAACGTCTTACCCCCCGCCGAAAAAACTACCGGGGTCCTTTTCGGTGGCTGCTCACGTCACATTTCGGTTTTGTTGAGCCCTGCATTAGGGTGTGCCTGGGCACATGCAGCAAACCCCGTGCACACACCTATGACCCGACCCTCCCATTCTAGAAAGCAATAGTGCAGAATTAGGTCTCCTACTCAGCAAACAAAAGAATTGCAACTAAATCAGTCACATTTTATTGTGGTAAAGAACATAAATCATGACACAACATAGCATCTTTACTCCTATTGGATAGGCGCTAGAAGAATTCAGAAGAAGCTTCGTTTTAATGGGACCCTTAATCGAGGTGTTATCCTTACTCACAAAAGTACATCTACTGAAGCCAGTGAGACTGCTTGCATGAGTTAAGCTTTGCTGGGTTAGGCCGTAAAAGAGAATAAGACACTGAGCCAAACTTTCAAACACAGCCTCCAATTTTACACTGCCATTCCTACATGTTCAAAGTTGCCATCAAAGTGTGCATGAAAACACAAATTTATAGATGCCAATATAAAAAGTCCGTTTGGTTGCCTGGACACTAACTGCCTGAATTGTGTGTGTCATTGCTTTTTTAACTTGAAATTTAAATTTTGGATTGTACCATGACTGCCTACCACGCATGACCACCATTCCCTAACTCCATTTAAGATGAAAGGCTTGGGTTTTGTCTCTCTTTTAATTGGCTTTCAACTCAAAGCAAAAACAGGCATGCCTGTCCCCTCCCTGATTGCACAAACAGGCAGAAAGTAGAATCGGAAAGCTGTTTCTCCAAGCTAGAACTGCCTTCATCTTAAATCCCAGATACTTTCAAAACATCAAAGAGCAAATGTCATGGCCCTTACTGAAAGTAAAACATACTCTGGCTTGAACGGAGCTCGAAGTTGACATCCTAAGGACTCCATGTTTTTATTTCTTTCAAATTCATAAACAAACCAACACGGTTTTTAAATAAGCAATCCTGCAGAAACTGTATATGTATATTCCCAAGGCAGCTGCTTAAAAAAAACAAAACATTTTAATTAATGTTTTTACATCATTTCAGAAAAGTTAGATCTCCAAAAGGCATGGAAATATTGGAATGGCTAAGCCAGCTCAAACCAATGGTCCATCTGGTATTCTCTCTCTGACAATGGCCAGTACCAGATGCTTCACAAGGAGATCCAAGAATCCCGACAGTGGACAATTATAGAATCACCTGACTCCAGTTAATGATTGGCTTACTCCATATACCACAGCACAAAAACCTTCATTAATGTGTGTCCTAGATATGGGATGACCTCTTAAAATTTTATTTGAGGTTACAAAGAGAACTGAACACCATTTTTTGGTGTTCTTTGTACACCAAAGATATGGAAGTATTTCTCACCATCACAAACCTGATCATGATTATGCAGTGAGGATAGGTTGAAATAGGAGTATGTTGTTTACAGTTTATGTTCCAGTACTAAGTGGTGCAAAACATGAACTGCCTCATGCTACCCAAGATCCGTGGTGATCACTCGAGACCCTAGGGAATCAGAAAGGCTGTTTATTACAGCCCTGGCTACAGCATATCACAGGTTTAATCTACCTCCTGTTTAATATGAAGTCCAAGTCCAATAGCCCATCCATTATTACCCCAAGCCCCTCCCACAAATACTCTTTAGCAGTTTGGAATATATAAACTATATCTCAGGATTCTCCACCTTCATGGGACAACCTTTCCTACTGTCATGTCAGAGCAGCTGGTTGTGGGTGGGGATGGGGAAAGTTGTGCACTGGGTTTTGAGCTATTTGGCTGGGGATCCCCACAAAATAGCTTCACAGGGGCCTGAGTCATTTGAACTCCTTCCATATGCAGTCAAAACTATATCCCTTTAGGGGTAGGCCTAGACTAGAGTATGTGGTCCCATTGTAATTTGAGCTAAATTAGGTCTTCACTACAGAGATAATTTGAGTCACTTACACTTGAATTGCCCCTCTCCAGTTAACCTAGCTCAAGAGCAGCCACAGTGTGGAGTCACACTGGAATTACTGTGCCCTGGAGACCCTGGGGGCACATCCATGGTTCTTAATGCTGCATTAAGCTGAACCCTCTATGAATTTTTTTCTGAATGACTTGTGGGAGAACTTATTGTCCTTCCTGGGCACATGCTGGGAAGCGCGAGAAGGCATTGGAGGATTAGCAGCAGTCAAGTGATGCCAGCCTACATCCACTTTACAGAGTGGTCATGGTGAATAGCTGACTAGTTGTACTTGCTTGAGTTCTAGCATATAACCCCTCTCAGGTCGGCCAAATCCAGTCAACGCAACTGAGTTTTGTGTATGGACAGGAATCAAAAGGGCAACATTTGAATTAAAACTCAGTTTAAGTTTGCAATATATACAAGCCCCTAGAATTAACTGCCAGTTAATTCTAGTTACCTAACATTTTTGTAAATGATAATCTAGACACTCCATGAATGTTTGTAGCTGCTCCTAAGCCAAGGAAACCATTGACAGACCCAAAGAGCTACTGACTGATTTCCCTGCTATGTGTTATCTACAAGCTGATGGAGAGACTGGAAAGGGAAGAAAGCCCATTCATGTGGATCGGGGATGACACACCACAGCTGATCTCTCAACAGCCTTTTGCTAGAGCAGCTCATGCACTCTTGCACAAGAGCAATACTTGCATCTTACTATGAACAGACAATCAGCACCACAAGGGACCTGAAAACTATTTCATTGCGGAGTAGAAACATCGGTGGGAAAGAGTCTAACACAATAGTAAATTCTGGACTCCTGCCTCCTTATCCAGTTGATTGTAGATCCTAAACCAGGATGAATAGGCTACTCTCTGGTTCATCCAAGTTGTTGCAACTATGCCCCAGCTTGGCATGGTTTCCTCCCAGGCTGTGACTGCAGCAGTGTTGCAGACAACAATATATGGTGGAAGAGTGCCCAACCTGACATCTGAATGGCAGTTTACAATGCCTTACCGCCCTTGATACACAGGCCCTCCTCTGATTACAGAACCCAGACACAAAAGAGCTGAATGTTTGTGGTTTACCTTACACTAAACCCTAGGGTAAACCAAACACATTCATGGATTATCTGTAGCCTATCAACTGAAATTATGGTATGGCCAAAACCTGCCCAGATAAACCTAAGAGCCTTTGCCCCCTTAAAAAAAACAAAAACCCTTTTATTCTAAATATGTTTGCTAACTTGTGTAATTTCCATGTGGAACAGCTAACACATTAGAATACAATCTGCCCTACCAACACGTCTTTTAAAGCATGTTAGTTAAAATAAATGTTAGGCAACATGTTTTCAAAATACTTTCTAACCTAGTATGAACAGGCCCCACGTTACTTGCTTTTGTATTTAACCCCAGCTTGCTTATCTAGAACTGTGTTTGTATCTCTGTGGATAGAATTCCCCAGTCGATTCAGTATTTTAAGTCAATAACAAAAAAGGTTTAAGGCCATGCTTTTGGTTATGATATAAACTGACAAAAAAAGGAAAGAATTAAAGGTTAAATTTGCCACTCTGACCTGAAATTCTCTCTTTTGCCAGGTTATAATATACATGTCTATTCTGAAGGCAAAAGTGACTTTTTTTTTTTGGTTTTTTCCACTGACAACTATTTATTTCACCACCACTGCCCATGGACACCATATATTTTTGGATATTGTTAGTTTCTTGGTTTTTCCCTACTGAGTCAGAGCATCATGTTTGTCCTGGATATAGGTAGGTAGGGCAAAGATCTCCTCAGATCTGCACAGCAGGATTTCCACAGATACTTCATAAATGGAAGAAGTTCTCCATATGTAATGACAGGAGAGTACCAGCAGAGAGCTGTGCCTTGAGATGAGAAGAGAATTGTGCCCTTAGTTAACAAATGATCTCAACTGAAAATGAAAGGACTTTGAATATCATATCCACACAAATTCCACCTGCTGAGCTTATGACAAGACATTCATGGCGAAAGGTTTCCTAGTCCTACGTTTGATTTCCTCACAAAACCACATACTCCCCTAAATCATATATGAAGGGACAAATTCTGCCCTTCTATGGAGCAGTGCTCAGTTGACAACAAAGCATGTAACAGTGCAGTGATGTAATAAAAAGGAATAGAAATTGTATGCTAATAAGGGGAGGGAGGTTGCTAGGCAACCAGGGAGGAAGAGAAAGCAGTTTTTGATTTGAACTCTGTGTTGTCAAAGGGTTAGTATAGTCAGAACAGTGCACGTTTAATCCAGCTTGTCTGCAGTCATCATTAATTCAGCTCCGACGTCCTGAACATTTTAGGCAGAGGTATCATTACAAGCAGAGAAGTGTCAGTTGTGCCTGAGTCACAGGGCAAGATGGCATAGGACAGTTGCGTGGAGAATAAAAATTGCTGCCCGTTTGAAGAGCAGCAGCATGTGCCTTTGGCTACCACATACAGTACACTACACCATGCATGTAAACTAGTTCATGGGGGAGGAGAGAAATGGCCATGCACCACTGGGTCCAAGCAGATCATACTGTCCTCTCTTTATACTTTATTGAAGGCTGTATAGATGTTCTACCTACAAGAGTGCAGATGTTACAAGGGTGCAGATTTTCACCATTCCTATGGATTTCTAACACCTGTATAAATATGGCACTTTACAAATTAAGGCCCTGTCTATACTGCATATACAATGATGTTGAGGAACTTGGTTATTAAGTTAAAATATGGTTGTTCCTAAACTAGGTTCCCTGTTGAATTCATTGTGCCAGCTCTTGCGATGTTTTCACCAGTCTCATCAGATTCTGGGTTTTTCATAAAGCCCTAGCTCTTGAAGGCATGTGCTTTGGTGAAAATCTTTTTTAAAAAAAATAAAGAAAGCAAAGTGGTTTCTAGCTCTCACTGGTTGCAGAGAAAAGCTTAAAAATGTGACTCAAGTGTGTCTTAAAGTCTCAGAAACCAGAAGGAAAGTTAAAAGCACCCAAAAGGTTTTTTGTTTTTGTTTTTTTTTTTTTAAAGTAATCTCATGACTTTGTGGGACTTGACTCCATGTTTTGAATATTTGGGGTTAGCAATACTGTATTTGTAGTGGAGCCAAGATCCTATAGGCCTGGGACTTAACTCACCCCCATATTAAACTAGCCTTTACCAGCCATGGGTGAAACTCAGGGATTTCACCAATTTAAGAAATTAAGAAAAAAATGCTGCTAACACCCCCACATCAGAAATGCCCCTAACGAGTTATAACACCAAGGGTTGTGAAGTAGAAACACCCAGTTGCTGGGAAGTTTGGAGGAGGGGGGCAGGGTTACCTAATTTACCATTTGCTGGGTCTTTTTGTAAGATAAATTCTGACCAGAGAATTTATGCTGACCATCTGCACAAACATGTCGACAAAAAAAAAAAAAAAAAAAAAAAGGTCATAAATAAGTTACAAATTGGGCATAAGAGATAAAATGTAAGAAAAGACTTGAGCAGGGGGAAAAAACATAGGTGCCAGTGCGTGACTGGTTAAATTTTGTTAGCTTAAGATATTGGATAATGTGGTAGGTTTAGTAGAGTTAAAGGAGGTAGCTAGTTTAACCTATATAATGTAAATAGAAAACAATGCTTTTTGAAAACCATTGCTGGACTGCAGTTCAACATCAAGCTGATAGAACTCTGCCCCTTCTACAGGGCTATGATGTGCAGAGGCATCACCAGCACCCCCAGACAAGTGGATCCTGACTGGCCATCAGGTGAAATTTGTCTGTATATCGCAACTAGTGGGCATAACAGATTTGCTTGGCATATGTATTCTGTGTGTGTGTTGCTAAGAAAGACATATTACAGCTGTGTAAGGTTCTTTCACTGGGAAAAGATTCTGAACACCCGTAAAGCCCTGAGCCCCAGGGGTAGGGGTGGGTGTTTAAGGTGACCAGGTTTCCCTCTGAGCCCCGTGGATAAGGGTAGGTGCCCTACACACCAAGCCCTTGGTAGGGTAAGGGTAAATTAACCATGTCATGCCTTACACCCTCCGTAGGGTATAGGTGAGATGCCTTAGATTTTTGCAGGTAACAATCCAAAAGTGCATATAACTCTCTGGAGATGCAACTACACTGAGATAAAAGACCTACAGCATGGCCACTGCCCACGGGGCTTGGGCTGTGGGGCTATAAAATTGCAGTGTAGAGGTTGAAGCCTGGGTTCTGAGGCTCTGCGAGTGGGAGGGATCTCAGATCTGGACTCAGACACTTGGTGCTGCAGGTTTATTGCAATGTAGATGTACCCCAGATGTCAACAGAAGTTGCATACATAAAATGATAGAGAGAGAAAGGAAGGACAGAATATGCCTCAAAATGAAGGGCTTTCCCATCCTATCAATCATTCAGGGCTTCAGCCTGGTGTCTGAGCCACCATTTTGTTGACATGTTTCTGGGAAATAATGAAGGCCCTGATCCTGCAAATACTCATGTACATGCTTAGCTTTAACCTTGCATGTTTGCAGGATCAAGACCTACTTCTGAAATAGTTCATATTTTCTCAACATAGTGGTTAATTTTTTCCTTAAAATAAAAGATAACTTATTATACATCTTCTGTATAATAGAATTAGTTGTTGGAAGATGTGACGAGACACCTCAATATTAATGCAAAAAATAAAAATGATTATTACAAACTTTTCTGCATCTTTACTGCTTACGATACAGCTACAAGTGTGTTATAGCCAGGAGGCTTGAAAATATAACAATACATATTATGTTGAGCTAGTTATGTCACAAATGTTCAAATTAATCAAAGAAATTCCAGTAGGTTTCTGCTTTTTGATGCCCAAGGACAAACAAATGTCAAGAATATAACCTCACCTCGGCCATAAAACAATGTTTATTACCCCAATAGTGCATACACAAACTTTGCTTTAATTTTCTATGCCAATTTCTTTTATACAACATTTTGAAAAATGGATATAAGCTTGGTTGTGACTGGTCCTTTGTACAGAATATTTAATAGGAGTTTTAATTGTAAAGACTGAAACTGGTAAACTATTTGGTCAAGAGGACTTCAAAGATAAGTAACACTGAAGACCCTTATCAAATCATAAAACCCGGTGTAAAAAGGGCCTGTACCAGCCACATCTTCTTTTCCAATAAAACCTCTAGTTCTGTCTTTAAAACTCCAAGAAAAACATGTTTAGTTGGAAGTCTCTTGTTTTTTTCTTAAGTGTTGAAATGGCAAACACCTTCATGAAATGCATACTTGCAAATGCGTGTTTCCTAACCAGTGAGCCATGGCACACTGGTGTGCCATCAGGCCTGAGCAGATGTGCCACAGAATTTTTTGAAAAACTACTTGAGTTCTGGATCGGCTCATGAATATTCAGAGTTCATTTAGAGACTACATATAGTGGTGTGCCTCAAAATAATTAAAGGTATCAAGGTGTGTCACAGCAGAGAAAAGGTTGGGAACCAAATACAAAGCTCCTAATATCGCTGCTATGTAAACGGTAAACTGCTTTATGTAACAACGTGGAATCTAAATGACCTTGATAAACCAATTACTAATGTAAGAAGCAATGTAAATATAGCATATTTAGATTAATAGGGAATTGACTGATTAATTAATTACTAGCAAAGCTCAAACCACCCATCATCCAAACTCAGCAAAACAAGAATCATCCCTCCAAAAACTGTTAAAGAATCCACAACTTCTTTAAATTAAATAGCTAAAATGTTTCTAAGAGTTATTTAATTTAAAAATACTTTTTGGAGAACTAAACTGTTATATAAAAGAACTGAGGTGTTTGGACTTTCCAAAACCAGAATTTCAATTCCAGCTGAACTCTAATAAAATTGAACAAATCTCAGAAAATGGACAATTAAAAAAGAAAGGTAAAACCGTAAACTTAAAACTGCTCAGAGAATCTCCACTGCACAGATGAGGGAAATATAACTGTCAAGAAAGAATTAGAACCATAATGCATATATGATTTAACAAACTACACATTCATAAGATGAAGATGTTCTCAACGACAACCCATGTGGGTACAGAGCCAATGAAAGGGCGATAGCAACCAACTTTAAATCTAAAGCCTGAAAAAGGTGCACTTTCCTTATTAATTTCATGGAAATAGGACGGAGAAGGATATAAAAATCTCTGAAAAGTAAGCACCCCACACACACATATCCTAATCTGTCTTGGAAAAAACAGCAAATACTCATTAACTTACCCTGTCCATGTCTACCCAGCACGCTGCCACATCAGCACAGACACAGAAAAGACTCAAGAAGAAACCAACCCAAAGAAAACCTCCCAAAGACTTCAAGATGGATTATTGAGAGAAAGATAACAGAACACTATCAAGGGACTAGTTTTCAAAACTCTTGTAACTATTTTGTTGGAATATTGAAATGCGATTGTAACAAACTATCAATTTATCAGTTTCTCCTGTTAACCACCAAATGGAGAAGAGACAAGGGATAAGCTTTGGCAAACAGAGAAATAGTGGGATTTAATTTAAGATTCTTGATATTCATCGTTCGTCTGTCTCAAGACAGCTCATGGATTCTTCTTTTTAATTTCATAGGATTTAATTAAAAATGCTTATTTTGCACAATTATGCCTTGCCTGGTTACTAATAATTACCAGTAAGCTTCACCTTTCCTTAAAGGAAACTCTAGCCTATTTATACACTGTTTTAATTATCTGAGGATATACCAAGACTGGAAGGGTATTCACACCCTACACTTTGCTGCAGTGACACTGGTTCAAAATTAGTATTGTGAGGTATCATTTGAAAATTACCACCACACTGGTTATTAATATCATTGTAAAATGCATGTATCCAGTTTATGAATTCTCTCTATGTGACATTACTAGAACATGTTAAAGACCAGACAGTCCAACCTAGGTAAAAGTGATGAACAGGTCTGTCCTAGACAAAAGAATGCAGGTTTACCTCAACTTATATATTAGCAATAAACAAAGCCACTGAGCTAAACCAGCAGGGTATAGCCTAATCCTGAACTCATGTGACAGGAAATTTACATGGTTTCTGCACCCCAGAGATACACAAGAGACTGAATCCCCAGGAGGCCTTCCTGACTTGTAAGAAAAAAAGATGTCCCTTTGGGGATATAAGAAAGACAAAGACTCCATCTTTGTCCTTCACCTTAGGATACAAAGGAATCAAGTGATTTGGTCTGTGATGAGCCAGTAAAAGCTAGAAAGGATACTGATGGTTTTCTCTCACCCACTTGAGCAGAGACTGGATCTTCCTAGAGTAAGTTTTAATCTTTTAGATGTGTTTCACTTTTATTTGATTCTAACCATTTCTACTTTGATCACTGCTACTTCGTATCACTTAACCTACGCCCTCGTTAATAAACTTGTTTATTTTTACTATAAACCAACTCAGTGTTATGCTTGAAGAGCAGGGTGTATTTATTGTTATATTAATAAGCTAATGTACTGACTCTTTAGAAAAGCAGCAAACTTAATATCTTCTGTGAATGAACAGTAATGGGTCTGTGCATTGCAGAAAAACATCTCTGAGAAACTCAAGGGCTGGAGTTCACAGATTGCTGGCCAAAACCTGCTGGTAAAAATGGCTCCCAGCTTTGGGTGGATTTATGATAATTTTGGGAAATAAGACCTTGGTCTCAACTGACCTAGAGAAAAGTGCCCCACCAAAGGTGGCTCCACTCTCAAGTGTGTAATCTCTGTTAAAAACTCTCCATAGAAAAACATATAGAAGAGCTTGTAATAGAAATTGCCAGTTTATCATTGTGTTCAGTTATTAGCATTGCTGTGTTTAATGTTTTCTTTTTCTGTCTTTAATAATAAAATAGCCATGGTTAATCATTGTGATTGTTTTTCTGGGTCTCAATCATGGTGTCCTGCAAGGTACATAAAAGAACCCCTGTGACTAAATTAGTGCAAGTCATGCTCCTGAATTGGTAATAAGAGAAACAGCTAGTAAGAGCTGGCCTCCCATTTCTTGTTTCTCTGGACTAAATAATTTCAGTAATTTTTAAAATAAAATTACTTGGCATCCAACAATTTTAAATTACTCCTTTCAACCCCACAAAATTTAAAAACTCATTCAAAATAGAAACAAGTGTGGACTATAATCTTGCCTGATCTTTTACTAATCACACTATAATTATTGTTCTGTTCAGCTAAGAGTTTAGTACACTCAAAACAAAACACCTCTAAATGGGAACCCATAAAGCAAATGGGTAAACAGGAAATTTCATTTCCTTGCTGATCATTCATCACATGACCCTAGGTAGACATGGTTAATTATATGGCAACAGTGTTACTGGCCGCATTGGTGCTCAGAAATACAAGTAATTTGAAGCCACAACTTCAAAATAAACACTACAACTTAAAGTGCTATTTTAACATACATCTTCAAACAACTTGCAGGTATTTTAAACATTCAGAGAAGTTGGAACAAGAGGATTTTTGGAATTAAAAAAAAATCAATCTGGATCAAAGGTGGCATAAATTTATTTACATAACCTTTGCCATGCTTTAAAAGCAAGAAAAGGACATTCAGCACAGCAGGTCTGGTCTCCCTTTTTGTATTATCTTAATTCACCTTTCCCGTGTTTTCACACTATGCTTCCATCTCCCAACATTTGGCCTACTTCTCCTATAGAGGATGCTGTACTTTCAAGCCACCTCCGTTTCTTTAATGCCCTCTTTCACTACTCCAGTTTATTGTGTTCTGGGAGCTGTGGACATACAAAGTGAAATTTGCTGCACTCTTTCATAAACTGCATTTTGCAGTGCCCAGTCCACTCACGCACAGAACCAGAGAAAAGCACAAACTTTTTGTCAGCTCAGCTGCTCTGTAATGCATTCACCAGACTATAAAATGCATGTAAGAGGTTAGGGGTCACATTGTACTGTATGCACACACAAGCAGGAGGAGCCTGGTACAAGAAGCACCCCTCCTTCCCTGTATACTGGAGCTAGTCACAATTGTAGTCGTAGAGTTCTGAATGCATTGACTGCTCTCTCTGCTGGTCCATGACCCATTCTCCCTTCACACCAGCCTTCAAAGAACAGTATATGCTGCAACCCTGAAGGAGCACACTTCCAGGAGGAACATGCCTCCTGCGAACCAAGTAGCTCTAAGACCCTCCACAGTGCCCTTACTACAGCCTGTGCTTATTAGACAAAATCTGGCCCTTATCAAGTTCCACTTTGCACGTGTACTACATACACAGTACTGCTGGCCAAAATGGATTGCATTACTATGGATGAGAAGGCTTCTTACAGGGTCAGCACGGATCAAGGACTTAATTAAATGTGTCAACATGGAGGAAGGCAAACTATCTGTGACAAGAGGAAAAAATGTCAAAAAGTTGATGTAGTCTGGGGCATCTTTCAAAAGTACCTTGTAACTGACATGTTATTCATTTTATTATGAATGGGCTAAACCAGAGACAGGGACATAAATCAAATGAAAGTGCAGCTAGAAATACAACATGATGATGTAATAAATGCAGACGTCTTATTAGTATTAACAGTAAGACAAATGAAGCCAAGGATGGTTTACATGTATACCGAATTAAAAAAAAAAAGTTATGGGGAAAAGAAATGCTTCACATTCTTACCATCTCTGGCTGATGAAACTAAATAAAATAAAAGGAAGGTTTATAAGACAGTTTCGGTGCTATTAATGCACACTGCATCATATATGCAAATGATTACATGAGAAATGTACATGAGCAAATAACTCCCAGGTAGCCACTTTAGAGCATAGTCGACTCAGGGTTTTAGTCCTTCACACCTTTCAACTCATTCCCAGAAGTCAAACATCAGCATGGATGTTAGGAAATAGCTGAGAGAGCAGTCTAGGCATTCACCTTGTCCTCTAGTCAGTAATCATTAGTCCCCCACGGCCCGGCTCCAACATGTAGACAGCAAGTATGTGTCTGTCACAGGGGAGGGGTACTATTATTATACAGGATTGCGTTATTAAGCTTGGGTAAATGTGTCTTTGTGCTTTGATGGAAGACAAGATTAATGTTTATAATACAGACTTATGTATTCTATGTTTCCTATACACATACCCACACCCGTCCTTATGGACACTAATCTCGACATCAGGGAATTCAGGAAGATAGCAAACACCCAATTCTGTGGCGGTGAAATGCCTCTGGGGATTGGCTTGGAGATCACTGTTTGGTCAGAAGAAGACATGAATGTTAATTGTATAACTCTATGAAGCTGGGAAACCCACTGAGGTTGAGTTAGAATCCATTAAGCAAGTGGTTGCTTTTTAGATTAGAGCTTTTGTATGGAGAAAGAAATAGACAGGGTCCCATGGTGTTATGCTGGATACTTGGTAGGTTTATATTTTTGTAAAGGGTCCTGTGGAAAAAACACAGTAGGTAAATCAAATAAAATGTGATGAAAGACTATTACAATGCATACGCTCAAGGGCAACCTTAGTTTTGTATTTCCTAAATTCTGAGTTCTTGATTTGACAGTCTTAACATTCTTTTAATCTATTTTTAAATGTAATTTTCTTTTTAAATAAACAGCAAAAATGCATCATATATGCAAAGATAACATGGGCATTGAGCAGGAGAGGAATGGATGTGCCTCCTCTTTCAGCAGGGACTCAACCGATTTACCCTTGCAGATTCTCTCACCTTGGGCTCAAAGAACTCACAAAGAAAGGCTGAAGTGTATAGGAGCCCATCATTTCATTTTAACTGTATTGTTCCTAACATTACTCTCAAAAGTTTAATATAATAGACTCTTATAATGGAGGTTACCAATCATAAATTTCTTTGTTCCCGTTGAGTCTGTATCCTGAACTTTGGTACATGCATCTTTTATGGTCCACTGAGTATAGGGGAGGGGATGAGGCGGCGCCATATTTGACTTGTGACATTGGTGTCTTATGGGATTTCAACCACTCAAGAAGACTTTTGGGATACAGTCTTGAAGTTTGCTACATTCATTCATTAGCGCCCATGGATTGCAGGGGAAAAACATTCAACATATAGGTTATTAAGAGACCAAGCTAACAAGTTTTTAAAAGTCAAACTAGTCATGTTGGGTATAAAGTATGCAACTGACAGAGATTAAGGTCTTGTAAAAAAATCACACGTTCCATTTCTCAGAGTTCAGCCAAGAAAATTATCAGATGCAACCAAGTTCACTGCAAGTACAAATGTCAATAGTCTTGCTGATCCAAGAGCAGGATTTCTGACAACTACATTTAGTGAGATGCAGGTTTCCTACTCCAACCACACAATATATTTTTATAGAAAAAACTTCCTATGGCCTTTTCCCCAGAAGACACCAAGATATTAAAAGAAAAATAATCAGGTATTACAATTAGACTACCATTAACCACGGAAATTTATTTTGGAGACAAATCACACATAGACTAAATTTAGTCAGCCACATGGGCAAAGGGTAATTCATTTTGTTAAAAGATTACCTTCCTTTTTTGACTGATCTGAATAAATGTTTTTTTTTTTTTTTTAAATAAAGTACCACCCCCCCCCCCAAAGTTTAAACATTTTACCTGAAAGTGAGATAGACACAAGTCTCTTTCAAAGTAGCTTCCCAAATGCACCCGCACAAATTATTTGATGTGGTGTGAAATCAACATATGACCATTCAATGATCTTTTGAAGTTGAAGCTTCTGAGTTACATTTCTCATAACAATGTGAAACAAAATGCAAGATGTGCGAAGTTTTTCAATCAAGAAAGTGATTAAAGACAGAGTGCTGCAAACCCCATACTGCTACAGAGTCCAACGTTTACTTTTTTGTTGTTATAATGTAAACTTTGGTGCTTTTGAAGGACAGTGCCTTAACCGCTGTAGTGGACCCTATGGGTAGTTTCAATTTCATGGTAATATTATTCCATGATGTTCTAGAAGGACTGCTTCCAACAGTTTATTCTCCAGGCCAGCTGAGTGTTTCACCTGTCCTGAGACTGTCAACTGCCCTTGTGGACTGTGGTGAGAACTGTGATCCAAATACCAAGTTAGCTAGGAAATGGGATGAACACAAAAGCCTCACTCCAAAAGGACCTCTGAATTGCTGTTTGAGAACATCTAGTCACTACTGACCTGACAGTGGATCTGAACCAGTGACCTGGAGGTGGATTATTAATCCTTTGATGAGGCATGCAGACATACCCTTCACAACCTATATTTTCAGTCCTGAAATAGGATACCGTGAAAATCTGCATGTCAAGCTGAAAGATGTGAGATTTTAAAAACCTGAAGTTGGAATGGGATCACTGAATACTTCAGTAAATTTTCCAAGCAGTTGAAACAGTTCTGGTGTGCACAGTTCAAGAATATTGATAAACTGGAGAGGGTTCAGTGAAGAGCCATGAGAATAATTAAAGGATTAGAAAACATGCCTTATGGTTATAGATTGAGCTCCTTGAGTCTTTTTTAGCTTAACAAAGAAAAGGTTAAGGGGTTGTTTGATCACAGTTTCTAAGTACCTACGCAGGGAGCAAATATTTAATGATGGGCTCTTCAATCTAGTAGAGAAGCTTGTAACCAGATCCAAAGCTAGAAGCTGAAGTTAGACAAATTCAGACTGGAAATAAGGCATAAACTTTTAACAGTGAGGGTAATTAACCCACTGAAACAATTCACCAAGGATTATGGTGGATTCTCTATCATTGACAACTATTAAATCAAGATTTATTTTTTTCTAAGAATTATTTTGGGGAAGGTTCCATGGCCAGTGTTATACAGAAGACCAGGTTAGATGATCATAAGGGTCTCTTCTGGCCTTGGAATTTACAAATAATACCAGTTGTGATGTGTATTGGGATAAAAAAATGCCTGCGGTTGCATCCATGCAACTGCTGCTGAAATCTATGGGATTGCACAAATGTAACTAAAGACAGACCTTACCCCCATTATACTTGATTTACCCCAGAATAAAGATTTATGAGTTGAGGGAAGAGGGTCTACCTCAGGGCCAGACCCAAAGCTCCCAGACCAACCCGTAGCACAGCAAATCACACTGAACTTTGAGCAGCAGTTAAAAAGCTCTTTTTGCTTGGGAGTAGGTCCTGGAAGGAGATTCACAGAATGTGAGCCACTCTTGTGGAATATTTCTATCAACTGGATAGCCAGTGAGATCTATGGAGCAGTTCAGTTCTCTGAAAGCAGGGAGGGAGGAAGAGAAGCTTGAAAGTCCATGTCTCCCTGCCAAGCTCTCACAGCTTCAGGAGTATTTTTGGGTCCACTGGTCTACTCAGAGACAGCACAGCAGGACCTTCTGGAGAGTACAATGAGTGGTCCAGAAAATGGTCCAGTCCTACTGAAGACCTTCCTACAGACCCTCAGCTCCTGTACATAGGCAAAAAGGAAAGCCTGGGAACATTTAAAAAGTCTTCAGTGCAAAAGAGGAGACCAGGAGGGAAAAGGAAGGTGTTTCTGAAGTTCTAGTCTCCAGAGGAGTGTTCAGTTGAGGACCTTGGGGAAGCAGTTTACTACTGACATAAGGTGGTTTGGAATGGTCTGTCCGTTTGCTTGCAGGTGAAGAACAAAAGCTAAAAAAAAGGAAAACTGAAACGGGCTAGGATGGGAGGGAAGAACAGGAGAGAGGTAGGATCTGTGAAAATGCCCTCCTGAATTTCCAACTCCTTCCCCAAAATGCCTTACTGCATTCATTTACCATGACCCTCAGCCAAGCTGCCCAGCCCCTCCCAGAGGGCAAGAGACCCACTCCCTTGGAAAGAGGGCTGTGGTGTTGGCTGTGCCTCTCACTGGCCCATTTCCCGGCGGACCGACCCTCCCACACTTCACTTTTAGGAGTGTCATTCATGTAAACTGTCCACAGCTTGGGATCTCTGGGCTGGGACCCAGATCCGGGGAGCCAATTTCACCAGCCTAAGGGTACCCCAGGGTAAGGGGAAGAAGCAGGGGCGCTGGAACAGTTTTGTATAGCTGAGAGCCATTGAACCCAACTGTGTACTAGGGAAGCCACTTCAAGCCAGGGGGTGGCACCCCTGGCTCCAGCACCTGGGAGAGGAAAGGGAGGGAGGCTGAATTACTCTACAGCCGCGGCTCAGCAAACCTGTTTCCGTTGCTAGAACTGGGGCTCGCCCCTTCTCGGGGCTGATTAACCCTCCCCGGCTCCACTGCCCCCCGGGCGAGCGGCGTGCGTAGCCCAGGGCGCCGCGGACACCAATGCACTGAAAGGGGAAGCTGCCCTTGCCACTGACCGCCCCTTCAGTGCAGCAGGAGCCCCCCCGTCCCGCCGCCTGCGCGCAGCCCCGCCGTGCCCCACCCCACGCGGGTACCTCAATGTCCACCGGGTCCCGACTGAGCGCGCGGGCCATGGTGTCCGCCTCAGCCCGGTCCTTCTCCTGAGCCGCAGGGGTCACCCCTGGGCAGAGCGGCGGGCGAACCCAGTACCGCCCCGGGGCTGCTGACGTGGCTGCAGCCGCGACCTCTCCCTCCCGCCAGCCAGCAGCGGGGGCGGCTCTTGGCACGGCTGGGATCTCCCGGCCCGGCCGCGAGTGGGGGGTGAGAGCGCAGCTGGGGCCGCGGGTACGGCGGAGGGAGTAAGCGTGGGAAAGGCAGCTGACCAAACTCCGTTCTTTAATGCGAATTAACAGCGCTGCACACGCAGGTGGGGCCCGAGACGGGGGGGGGAGGCGGAGCCGCCGCCTCTAGGCATCGAGGTTTCCTGGGGGGCCGGCTCCTGAGCTTCTAAACGTTCCACCGCTGCCCTCTAAACACCTTCGCCCTGGGATTATTCACGCTCCATGCGGGCAGCTGTCCCTGCTAAACCTGAGCAGATAAGGTGGGCGAGATACGGGACCCTCTTCACGTAATCACCTCACCCACCTTCGTGCTCTGCGAGCCTGGGCCCAGAGGGCTGCACCACCACCGCATGTACACCTTGACACGAGCACACTTTTACAAAGTTCCCTGGCTGTTGGCAAAACAGAGAGCCAATGCTGGCACAAGCTTTTAACCGAGACTTCCCCATAACCGCCATCGGACCCAACAATATTGTCAAGCTCAGCCACTACGACAACTTTAGCAATTAGGCAGGACACAAAATACACAACCCCTTGGACATGCAATAGGGGGTGGAGGCTCCTTGCAACTCTGTGATTGGAGTGAAGCAATCTGGTCCTTGGTATATTAGCAGCTTTTATATCCCTGATAATAACTAGGCAGCCTGTGTTCATCTGAATTGCTCTGATTTTACGTTGTCTCTTACACTACCTCAATCCTATGAAAATAAAGTGTCCTATCTTTACGTACATCAACCCTATGAAGATAATGCGTTGGTTGTAAGTTGCTTTAATTACTGCTGAGGCTGATGACGTTCACACTACCCTCCTTGGGTCAGTGGTCCACACCAGAAGCACTTCCACTGAACTGAGAAAGGCAGCATGAGAAACTGAGCCCTGGTCCACACTCACCTGGCAATTCGGAGGCAGTAGACGGGAGTTAAGCAAACTAGGCAGAGTAGCTTGCATAACTCACATCTGACTGCTGTGCTTCCCTTCTGCCTGCTGTCTACACTGCACTCTGCCCAGGGTGCAAAGCTTAGCTTCTTGAGGGGGTGGTTTTACTCAGTTGACTTCCTGATCCATTGAGCAGGTCTACACTGACCGCTCAATTGATCCAGAAAGATCGATCTGGCGGCAGCAAATTTGCTGCGGTCAGTATAGACATGGCCTGAGAGCCCAGACTCTCAGCTCCTTTGGCAGCTCCCTCCTGGGAGCCTGGCTGCCTCCTTCCCCCTCAGGTCCCCTTTCCCTGGAGGAGTGGGGTTCAGCAGAGCCATGAAATTGACAAGAATGATAACCCATGTAAGGAATGTAGTGTGTACACTGATACCACATTGCCCTAACATAATCCCCAGGACTCTCACTGAGGTGGTTATATATGTCAGCATAACAGGAGAGCTACATCAATGGGAGGAGCATTTCACCTCCATTGTTTTGTCAACAAAAGCCGACTTTTGTCGACAAAACTGTAGAGTAGACCAGGCTTTACAGGACAAAGGTTAAAGAGGAGGAACTTTTTTCTTCAATTCTACTTGCTTTTTACAAAGGGATAAGTATATACATCTTCTGGAGATTCATGGCACTTGAGGGGTTATTTATTCCCCCCTTCTTACCCATTCTCTCCCTTGAATGTCTCATGAGAGTTTGCCTTTTATAGGGCAAAAAATTACAATGCAGTGAAAAATCTTATTTCCTTGCATAGGAACAGTTTGAGATTTCCCATGTAGACTTAGTTTCTTGCCACCTACAGCATTAGGCTTCTGTTGCTCTTTGCTCTTTTCTAGGTAAGGCATAGGCATACATTAAAGCAGTAAAGCAATGTGCCTAAGGCCTGTAAATCAATAGCTTAGCTAAACAAGGCATAAAGTCCAAAAGCCTTCACATATGCACTTAACCAGGAGTAACCCCAGATCATAAGAGAATACTGTAGCAACTAAACTGCTAACACACAATCACAAGATTTTAGTTTATAGCAGATTGGGATATTTTAAGCTAAGAACATCCACAAATGTCTGACCACAAGAGTGCCATGGTAACAGACATATATTCTAATACTCCTGAAGTAAAAGGCTGTGTAACCCAAGGGAGAAGGGCAGCCCAACATTAGAAGAGTGAGGAAATACAAATAAGGAAAAGGGAAGAAACTCCTACTGAGCATGCATTAGGCATAGCAGCATCAGCATAACACATTATGAAAGTTCTATCCCAGCCTGTGTGCTTAGGAGGGGGGAAAAGATGTTGCTCTTGTGTGATGTTAGGATGAGGAAGATAATAGCTAACATTTCAGGTTGTTCTGCAAGGGATGGTACAAGTATATGGATGGGCAGCTGTACATTCAGTACTATCTCTACCTACCTTGCTGCATTGGAGTGTTTGTGATGCTGCTAACTGTATTAACAAAACTATTACAAATACAGAAGGTTTTTTCTAAGTGTGAGTATTGCAACCAGGCACTTTAGTGTTCCCAAATAAACAGTAATTCTAATACTGGGCCTGATCTTGGGCCAAGAACTTATCTAACCTCAGTGTTAACTGGGAATTTATAAATAATCAATATAACTAATACACAAGCCAAGGATCAGGTAACAGATTTCATTCCTGAATAGGGACTCCAAAGGGCGCACAGGGGTGACACCTGTGGCTTACACCCAGGATAGGCTTAGCTTACCTTTGGTAAAAATCTAAATTAAAATCCACATCTCTTTCTTAGAGTTTGGTCATTGTCACAAACACTAACTCCCCAGAGTATGGGACTTCCTCTTCTTTTTCTCTGGTCCTGTTCCTCTTTTCTGCTTCTAGTATATTACTTCTGTGTTGGTTTGGTTTTTTTAGCAGCCCAACTTTGTAATAGATGGAGGGATATGCCCTCCCAGGAATAATCTGTGTCACACACCCTTCTACCCACTACCCCACTGGAGGAGCATGCAAGACCTTGACCTTTGGACTCACTTGGCATGTCAGAGACAGGTGTGATGCTGGCTGGATTGGGAGGGGGGCATTTATTATATTATTTAACATCAATATGTCAAATTCATAATAATTCATATGAGATATACTGTGTCAGGTACCATTAGAAAGGCTGTAATGTGCTAAGTAAGATGATAATGTTTATGTTCATGTGTTATATGTGTAATGGAAGCTATGGATATATTTGTATCTATATTTCAATTTGTACTGTGTTTCTGGGTGACACCCCAGATAGGATGGTTGCAGCACTAGCCTGCTTAATGGTCCATTAAAGAAATTCACAGGTACAATGGGCCCAGGGGAGAAGCCAGGGATATACCTGATGAGTCACCAGGACTTACTCATGGGACCCTGGACTCCATCTTATTCCTGCAAATTTCCACAAGCAGCATGGCAAAGGCCAAAGGACATAAAAGGCAGCTGCACCACATCCATTTTGTCTTCAGTCACCAGTCTTCACCTACCTCTGGATCAACTCATCTACAACTGAACTGAACTTAAGCTATGAAACAAAGGACTGAGACCCATCCAGGTAGTGGATGTACACCAGAGGGACTATACAAGCCTGCAAACTCCACATTTCTACTGGAAACCTGATGTAAATGGACTTTCTAATTATTTGTATGCATGTGATTGCTTTGATCATTTAACGCTTCTCTTCTGGTTTGTTTCTTTCTGTTTATAATTAACCTTTAGTTTCAGTTACTAAAGGCTTGGCTGGCAGCATGGTATTTTGGGTAAGATCCAAACTTATATTGATCTGGTAATGTGGCTGACTCTTGGGGGTTAGGAGAACCTTTTTGGTAAAGAGCATAGAGTTTTAAATAACTCATCTCTTTACTGGACCTAGTGGCTGATTGGGAGCCAGAGACTGAAATGCTTTAAAGGGGGTTGTGTATATTTTTATTTTGGCTTCTTAATAACCAGTGTGGGGAATCAGAAGCACTGATGGTGGCTGGTTGGGAAGTTTGACTTCAGTGTCACCCACCAGTGTTGGGAGAACCTACTCTCCTTTTGCAGCCTGCCCTGACCTTAGCATTTTCACGTGGCTACTCTAGGCACTGATGGGCCACAACAGGATCACCTTGTGGATCACCAGCTGTCTTCCCAGCTCTAGGTCTCCATAGACACTATTATTGTGGGAGTGGGCATGTGGGATTATATGGGAATTGGGATGTCAGCCTTATTGCACCCTTGTTACAGTCTCATTTGGTGTTACTGACTAGTCATGTGTTCAGAATCTCACAGGAAGGGGATTCCATGCTGTTTGGGGTATATAGACATGTAAAAGGGGGTCTAGTAAGTTGAACTGTGTTATGAGAATAAGTAAAAAGTGTCTCAGGTTGAATAAGCAGCAGCATCAGGACCTGGTGACCAACTGTTTGAGGTGGCTGGAGCTGATTTTATTTTAGCTGACAATAGGACATAGTAATTTGGAATCTGTCCAGATATGTGACTAGACTGGCAGAGTTTAGCAAAGTCTTACAACTCCTCTGGCTTGCAAGCCTGAGTCATCATGGAGAGACCTTGCAAGCTTGTACCTACCTGTCATTGCACCCTGTAGGGCCCAACAAGGTAACTAGCCCCTGGGCCAGTAGACAGCACACTAGCTGACAAGGGAAGGGAGGGAAGCTACCCCCAACATTCTGCAGTTTATCTCTGGATGTATGCACCCTCTTACAGGGACCAGCTTAGCCTTTGGGACTATTTAGGCTATGTACTCACTGACAGTGGCAAATTCACCACCGTCAGATAGATTTTTCCAGATGGATTGAGCGGCAGTGAAGACACGCTCAATTGATCCAGATGTTGATCTATTAAAACCACCTCCAAAAAAAGTGTACCACTGTGTCGACAGGAATGCATTTCCCCTCGGTGCAGCACAGTGAAGAGGGCCTGCTAAAGGAAAATAAAGTCAACGGGAGTTACACAAGCTACTCTGCATAGCTTGCATAACTCCCATCGACTGCTGCCAAATTTTGCGGGCAGTGTAGACCTGCCCTTAGAGTGGAGTAATTGTTGAAACCTGTTAACTAGGTAAGGGGTTTACCGTTTTGGGATGACACCTCCACATTAATTGCTAAGTATCGTACTGACTTAGAATTTAGCAAGTGAAGAGTCAGCCAAGACTTCTGGTGACTCAGCCGTGGTTGCCTGAAACTCTGCAGAGTAGTTTTGTACTAATACCTCCTTCGTGATCCTTAGTGTGTATTTTTACAAATGGAACATAGCCATGCATTTTTAATCACCCTAATCCAGGCGCTGTGATGTAGCAGATGTTTAATGCAATAGTCGGGGGTACAGGAGGCTATGTCATAAGTGCCACAGGCAGCTAATGCACCCCAAAGCAAAGTCCAGTAGACTAAATCAAATATGGTTAAACAAGTAAGTATGGTAGGCCCAAAGGAAAAGAAAACTCCACTTACCAGCAAATATAGAATACTTAGTTCCCCACACGTCTTAATTACAAGGTCTCTGCATTTTGTAACCCGTGGAAAAGTGCCTGTAAACTGCCAGGCCAACAAAGGTCTGGGTTTTTAGTTCGTAATTCCTAAATAATCTTCAGCAACAAAAGCTAACAGGAAAAAAAAATCACTAAGGTTCTTTGGCAAGTAGCCGACATGTTGCCAAAGAGAAAGTGTTTCTTGGGCACTCTGTTTAAAAAAAAGGGAAGCCGGAGAAGCAAATTGCTTCTAATCTAAATTTGGCTGAATTAAGTTAGAGTTGATGACCCATAAAATATCTAATTAAATATATTTTAAAAATCTACAAATATTAGAAAAATAAGGTTCAGCATCCTTTTAGACAGGGCTATGCCTAATATAAATGTTAAAAGGTAACTTCATAAACAGAAGTAGGGTAAAAGTAAACCCCACTGGCTATCCCTCTAACCTGTAAGGTACAGCCTGGGGAGAAATAGGGAAAGAAGAAAAGTTAAAACCCTTAGGTAAAATTAAATTATTTATATTGTTCTGTTGCCTGAATTTGCCAAATTGCAACCACAAAATATACTGGGTTCAAACTTTCAGTTGTTAATGAACTTATTCTTGATTTAACTAATCAGTTGTGCATCATTATCCCCAAAACAGGTATCAAGTTAGTTGAGATTCCAAACACACCTAACGTGGCCATGATAAATGAAGCCAGCAACATATAATCCGTTTCACACAGAAATTATTCTTTTAATGAACTATTGAATCCTCTAACAAAGTGTAGCAGTCTCCGCTACCCACATCATAAGTCAAGGTTACTACTTTACTTTGAATCAGGTCCTATAATGTTCAACTTAATTCTTGCAATTTTTCCTTTATATTTCCTAAATAAGCAAGCCACATGTTAATATTTTGCAACCCACATGTGTTTTATAATAGGATGTGATGAGAAGAAAAAAAACTCATCTCTAGTTCCTAACTAAACTAACTTATTTTGGTAGGCAAACCAAGGACAATTAATTATTTTAACCCTGAGGTTTCCTGGACCTGCACTAAACAGCAATATTTATTCCATTGGTTATGGTTTGTTTTGGGTATTTAATTCCTTGTTTTCTGATATGTTTTATTTTTCATGTTAATACAATAACAATGTTAACATTATATACTTAGTTATATGTTTTATGTCACATGACAATTTGGGAAGTTTGTTGCAACAATATTTATGTACAACGGTATAAAAATATTAGTAAAACGATTTTTACCACATTATTTCATTATAATTAGTCTATAGCCACCATTAGTGTATTATTTTACTGTGGTGTAACTTTTTTGGGGTACAAATGTCAAATATAGGGTATATTTACCTTAATTAGTATTTAGTGTATAATTTTATATAGTTTTGATTTGGGTTTTGTCAAGGAATGTGGCCCGTTTGGTAGGACCCAGATTAAAATTCAGAAGTTGATTAAGCAAGCCACTGCAATATTATTGTAGAATTAATAACCACATTACAGCCATAATGTTTTAATAGAACAGTATGTATTGTTTGGTTCTGTGTTATGAATTATTTAACAATCAATGCAGATATAAAAGGAAAAAAATCGGTTTTCAGCTAAGGTAACTTGGTATTGGGGCAATCATCACGATCACCACCTGACCCAGGGGCAGGAGGAGTGGAGTTTGTGTATGCTGTGTACAATATACAGGAATATAATTTGTTAACTTTTGGGGGGGGCATGCAATGCCCTTATAATTTGTGTGTCACACTGGTATTTTTGAGGGTTCACCACTCAGACGGTTTACCCCTCAAGTATGTAAAAACAGTTGCCCATCGGCCTAGTTAACCCCTTTGTTTTCAAGGTAAAAGATCATTGTGAAGGTACAATGCACCCTTTAAGATAAGTTCCAGAGGGGTAGCCGTGTTAGTCTGTTTTTACCAAAACAGCGAGAGTCCTGTGTCACCTTAAAGATTAACATTTATTTGGGCATCAGCTTTCGTGGGCAGAAACCCACTTCGTCGGAGTCATGTGTTGCCAGTTCATGCATTCGATGAAGTGGGTTTCTGCCCACGAAAGCGTGTGTCCAAATAAATGTGTTAGTCTTTAAGGTGAGACAGGACTCTCCCTGTTTTTCTTTAAGATAAGTTAGTTGCCAAAAAGAAATCTAGGTGTTGTGATGTAAACAGGCTCTCACATTTATGAGCAAGCCTGTCACTCCCATTCAATTTCTTTGATTAAGGGAAGGCAAAAAGACTTAATCCCTAATTTCAAGTCCTGTATTTTTCAAAGTGGGTAAAAGCTTTTCACTTAAAGGTTAACATACCAGAAGCTTAACAGTGGCAGAAAACAGATGTTTTCTAGCTGAGAGCTTTGATAAAAAAAGGCACCCCACTTTATTGGTTATGTATTTCAAAATCATTTATAATATAGTTTAACAAAAGTTCCACTTCCTTTATCACCCACATGTTTGGGGATAGTGAAAAGAATCAAATTAAAAGCTGGTAAATGCCCATGACATCAATTCCCACAGGGTTGTACTAGGAAGGGGACAAGTCTTTGCAGGTATCCAAACAACAATTTAAGATCCTCAGAGGAGACGTCAGTCAAGAGTGGCTCACACCACAATGTAGCAGGCAGCACTTTTCCTCCACCACAGCAGCCTTAATATCCTGATAGTTGGTTTACTGAGACACCTGGCCACTCAAATATAAATACAGACTCTTGCCTTCCAGTATTAGACTTTCATGGGGAGGAAAGAGAGAAAATAGACTTTCATGTAAAACTCCAAATAGTGTGAACTCTAACGCTGTTGTAACAATGGTCTGGAGCCAATGGCAGCAGTCCACAGCTAGAATGCCTTTTTGTGCACTGGTGTCATCCCTGGAACAGTATGATCTCATCCCCAGATGGCAGTTTATTCAATTTGGGGAAGACTAATAAACTTGATGCTGTCCCACATTTTGGTTATCACCTAGACCAACTGTATCAGTTTATATATTTGAAAAAATATATATATACTTAAAAGGGGTCCCCATAGTTAAATCAGTTCCCCCATTCCAGTAGTGTAGTCAAGGGAGCCAACCCCTAGTAAGCCCTATCAAATTATAAAGAGTATAATAGGTGGAAGTGACCTTTCGCTAAAAGCATGTCACCCACGGTAACCGGAAAGAGGTCTTTCACCTAAATCAATAACTCTGGGATGGGAGTTGGCTACACCAATACCAGGATTGTTAGTCAATCGGGTTCAATGTAGGCACATGCCTATTGTGTTAAATTTGTTAATGTGGCATAAATGGGTGAATTTAATTCTTATAAATACAACATGGTGGCTTCTTTTTCTCAGTGCTCCTTGTGGATAGGATTACTGCTTGTCAGCAGTGAGTACAGCATGGCATAAGCGATTTGCTCTGCAAATGGTAAATGTGTTATCATCATCACTAATATCCTAAAACTTTTAAAATAAGGAAGGGTCCCACTTTTAATCAAGGATGAGCAGTTGCTGAAATTGTTTAAATGCCTGTCAAAATTTGTCATTAGGAGCCATTGGAGAACTTGGGCCTGACACCACACCCTAATCAAGATTCTTATTTCGAGTTGCATGGTGGCAAAATCCTTGTCTTCTATCCCCAGTCGCTTTGTCTGAATTCAATCCAGATAAGGATACATTCAAACAATTGGCATCTGTCCACTCAGTAGGTCACCTTGAAGACAACATCAGTGTACCACTTGTGGTAGCAAATCACCAGAAGACACAAACAGGGAAAATTCTACTAATGGTCTATTGGTCTGAAAAGGGGCATCAGTACATTTGCAGATACAATAGGATTGAGATGGACACCATTCTGTGGTCAAAAGAAAGGGTACCAACAGATCCAGTTGTCATGTCCTACCAAGCCAAGTACGACTCTTATGAAAAGACCTATGGTGGAGACTGCCAATACAGTGTAGTGACCAACCATCATAGGTACTTTATGGTCAACTGGAGTGCAAGGTTGCAAACTGAAAATTTGTTATACCCCAAAAGCACCTATTGACTGAGCATGTGGCAATTGCCTCTGTATCCATTATCTGTGTTGTGTTGTGTTATGTGAAAACCAGAAGTTTAAATAAAGGGTAAGGCCCTAAATTTAGGTGATAATGTTTGTTAATCATCTCCTCAAGCAGAGGAGGGAGGGGAAGACTTGTAGCCTATAGGTATTTGCTAGATAAGGCATAGGCACAAGTTAAGGCAATAAAAACAGTGTGCCTACAGGTCCATAAGACAATAGCTTAGCTAAACAAGGCATAAGGCCCGAAAGCATTTGCATATGCACTTAACCAGGAGAAATCCCACATCATAAGAGCAGTTTAGTCATTACAGCATTCTAACAGGTAACCACATTTTAGTTTATAGTAGATTGGGATACTTTAAGTTAGGAACATCTACAGATGTCTGACCACAAGAGAGTGCCATGGTAATGGACATATATTCTAATATACTCGACGAAAAAGGCCTAGTAACCTATGGGAGAAGAATGTCATCCCAACATTAGTAGGGTGAGGAAATACAAATAAGGGGAAAAACCCCCATTGACTATGCATTAGGCATAGCAGCATCAGTACAACACATTATGAAGGTTGTGCACCTTCCCAGTCTATGCCTTTGGGGAGGGGAGAAGTGATGTAGCTCTTGGGGGACACCAGGATGAGGAAGATAATGCCTAACATTTCAAGTTGTTCTGCAAGGGATGGTGGAAGTATATGGATATGCAGAAATAGTACTGAATGTACATCTACCTACTTTGCTACACTGCAGTGTTTGTGACTGCTAACTGTATTAATAAAATTATTACAAATACAGAAGGCTTTTCCTAAGTGTGAGTGCTGCAATGGTACCACGTCGGTGTTCCCAACTAATTCTAATACTGGGCCTGATCTTGCAACAAGAACATATCAAACCTCAATGATAATTTGGAACTCTGAAGTGATTAATATATATATATAATTAATTCAGAATCCATAGATCAGGCAACATAGAATCAGAACGGGATGGGACCTCAAGAGGTCTTCTAGTTCAGTCCTCTGCACTCAGGATAGGACCAAGCATTATCTAGAACATGAAAGCTCTATTTTCTTGGTCTCTTTATTCCCTGTTTCAGCAGTATCACATGACAATACTTGCTGATTACAATCATCTAAACCAATTACAGCAAAGCAGATAGTGTTGGCACAAAAAATCAGAAGCATTATCATTCATACTGCTATTTATCTTCAACATTCAGAAGCATTTCATTAATACTGACACTTAACTGGCTGAGGGTCTCTTGTTCCACCTCTTGCAATGTTTTCCAGTTCTATTTATGCCTGATCTACAAGAAGTGGGACAGCATCAGTATCTTGGCTGTGGACATACATCCACCCTACAATTAGTTTTCCTAATGAATTTTCTCACACCTATGGAGTTAGTAGATTGTAAAATTTGTGCACAGTCTATTATTTGTAAGATTCATACACTTCTGAGGGAGCTGGTAGCAACCCCTATATTTAAAATTGTTTAACTTTTTAAAAATTGAGAAGTACTAACACCTCCTTCCTAGTGTGTCCATCTTGCACAGTGAGGTTACATGTATAGCCTGAAATTTGGCATTTCGTAACTTTGGACTGCAAAGTCACGCACTCAAGTAACTTTTTAATATAGGTTTTGTTTTGTTTTTTTAAGGTGGTGAGTTAACACTAAGTGGGCCAAATTCAGTGGTAGGTCCCAGAAATTCTGGAGGGAGTCAAATTTGGTACAATTTACACATTCTTCTGGGTGCTTCAGTATTTCTCCCTCAGATTTACTTGCTCCCCATACTCCTTATCTCTAAATTTGCCCACTGAGTGCCACATAAAAAAGCCTAAGGTAGTGTAACTGACAGAGGAACCAAAAGAGGAGAGTAGAAAGAAAAACAGCTAACTCAAGGTTATTCCTGTCGGCACAGTGCAGTGAAGACGGTGCGCAGAACAGAAGCAGAGAAGTCGACGGGAGTTATGCAAGTTTTTTGCATAGCTTGCGTAACTCCAGTTGTCTGCCGCTGAATCTCCGAGGTAAATGAAGACAAGCCCTCAGTGTATGGAAGGTTAGTTCACTATAGTCTTGCACCCAGCTTGCTGTGCAGTAACATTTCATCTAGACAAACTCTGTTACCTTTGCTAACCAATACATATGGGAGTCCATGTAAGTGAAAAGGAGCCTCAACTTACCCCACCTTATATCTCACCTCTGCATTTTGCCCATTGTAGCTAGTTTACTTTGCATTTAATAGAATTAAAACAAAATTAAAGTAAAAGTTATGATACATCCATTTATAGCTCTCTTGCAATGGGTCAGAATATCTTTACTTCGAAGTCAACTTCATGCCTTATATCCACTGCTGACATGACACAGGAATGTGGGTGTATATCCTTATTTCACATATTGTGTGCTGGGTAACAGAAGTGGACTCCACGTTTCTAAAATTAATCTTAAAGAGCTAGTTAATCATGGGCAGAGGTGCCCCAACTGCAGCTAGCACGGAGGCCAATGCATACAGACTGGTGCCTTCTTCCCTCCTACAACCTGTGAACCACCCTCCCACTTCTATGCAGGTTGCTACAGTTCTATGAATGTAGCATTGAACCAAATCTCCCCCTCCCCCTGTCATCTGCACATGACATTTTAGATGAAAAAGATACAATCCCATTTTCCCTGCCATGATTTCCCTTCTTAAGAAGTGTTCTCATGCCCAAGGCTGTGTCTCTGTTATTGCTGGCAGTTTTATGTGCTCAATTGTCTATCTAGTTATATGGCATGGTAGGCAAAATATTTTTAGTATGAAAAATGATCCAACCAAATTTAATGTAGAGATATAGAGTATATTGTGTTCTGCTATAAGTAACTGCTTGGTTGCGGGTGGGAGGAGGAGGGGCGGGGGAAGAGTAATATAACTCCTTTACTTTACTAGGGACACCTTATTTTTGAGATCTGCAACTTTTGCTGCCTCCATCATCCATACTCACTGCTACAGAGAGCATTTACATTGAGCTGCACACGTCAACACTGAAGTTCAATATGGGACTTCACCTATAAATGGAATTATTGTTGAAAAATATCACCAAGAACTGTGATTTGCTCTGAAGGGCCTATTGGAATGATATTGGTTCTGAAAGCTCCAGGGAGTTAATCATGTGCTACTGGGATTTCTTTGTTCACATAAGACCATGGACTATAGAATCTAGATTGACATTGGAGAGTTCACCCTGTGTAGGGCAAGTCTCCAGCAGAGCTGTTTGCTCCAGTGTCACCGCCAACTCTGCTGCTTCCTGTGCGGGAAACCGTCCCCATGCTGGTGTCAACAGTGGGAGACAGAATGAGCAGGCTGGGGGGAAGCCTCAATATTAATGCAAAATTAAACATTGTTTTAATTTACTCCTGATAGCATTACATATTGAACATGTCTCCACTTACAAAATTGGAAGAACTATTTCTACATACTGTATATACATGGTGCTTGGAGAATAGCAGCTTATATTTGATTTTAGTTGCTTGTCTTATTTAATGAAATATTCAGCATAATTAAAGAAATTTAGAAATTTTCCACTTTTCCCTAATATGCGACAAGCACAAGAAGCTTCAAGGAGATTACCTCCTCCTTGTCCATATATGTGTACTTATAACCTCCAGGTCCAATTGCAGATTGTGGAATGCAGTTTTATAGCTTCCATTTTGTTGCAACATTCTATAAAGTTTATTTCACGTAATATGAGTTATTGTGATTTGTGCTTGTATAGAGTGTTTGGGAAGAACTTTTAATTGGGAATTGGGGGTAAAGCTACTGCAGATTGCCTTTTTACCAAATGTTTCCTATAATTACAAACACACAACAGGAGAGACCTTCAAAGAGCCAGCCTCCTCCCTGTTGTTAATAAATATGGCTATATTGTTTTTCTAGGATCTCAAACCAAAGGCATGTATAGAATCTAATTTGTCAAGGCCACAAAAAGCTGAGCCAGGGGCCTTCTGCTTCCCTCTTCACACAAAGACAGACTTCAGTTTTAAACTAAAACCAAAGAATTCTAGGAAGATTCTTATTAGAAAGATGTATAAAAGGGGAATACATTTTGGTCTTCATGTCATTTTAAGGAAAACATGTTTAGTTGGGAAATGTTCTGTGGAAGACGTTTATTTATTCCTTAAGTTCTTTGAACTGTTTATTTGTAAATGTTTATTTAAATACATGCCTCATAATAAGTTCCTGATACCATTGCCATCTAAATGTAAGATGTTTTATGTATTAACATATCACTGGTTACTAGATTAAATCCCCATAAAGTATAGAATATTGTAATTATTGGGGAACTTGTTATCTGATAGTCCTTAAAGGGAACAAGAACCATCTCTCCACAAATTGTTAAGACAGTCTGAGGGCTATCTAAGCCAAGACTAAGAATTATATAAGTTTAAAAAGACAAAGTAAAATACAAAAGATGTTTATATAAAGTAACGATATTTGGACTTATTGGAAACAAATTTTCAACTCCTATTAAACCCTAAAGGAATATCTCAGATAATGGGCTAAATACCGGAGTTAAAAACTGTAAGGAATGTTGTGCTGTTCCATCCACAAGAACAAAGAAATACCACCCTGTTGAATATGTAATCTCTTTGCACATACATGGGCTGAAGATGTTATCAGGACTATTCCATAAAACTTCTAAGCCAATGAAAGGGTGACAAATATTTAAATCTAGCCAAGCCTAAAGGAATATGTCTCACCTCCCTCCAGTAAAGCGATGAAAGGAATAGAGTATAAATCTCTGAATTAAGCAAGCAGCACACACTTCTCCCATCTCTTTACTTCCAGCAGCATTCCCGTTTCCCTTTTATCTCAGCCTATTCATCTCATCTCTTTCAAGCAAGCAAACAGGAGCAAGACAAAGAAGCCACAATAAAGCATTAAGCAGCAACCAAAAATTCTTATGCAGTCATCATCCTTTGGGATAAAGCACAACTGGTGCAGCCCATTCTCTGAACTACACAGATGAAGTTATGCTCTGCTTTTTGCAGTTTGTTACTTTTCCACACTCTGTGCATATGGCACAGGTCTAGCCTTCAGGAATAGCTTTGCCAGGCACAACTGGCCTCACTGTTACGCCTGTTACCAAACTCATGTCTGTACTAAATACAGCTCTGCATTTTTCTTTCTATTTCCCCACTCTGTCATGTGACATACCACACTTCAATCCAATTTAAGCTCACAAAGCCAGGTTCTGCCCATCGGTGCGGGGCCATGTCCTTCAATTACAATTAATTTAAACAATTAACGGATACATTTATAAATTACAGTGACAGGGAGGCTGCTTAATACTTCCATCTGACCTTTATGTAATTCTGTAAAAACACATTTATATACCCCTTCAGAAACCAAAAATACTTCCTGCAGTGAAACTTACAGACTTGGCCACTCCTGTATCTAGTTCCATTTTCAATATTACATCATTTACCTTTACAATACCATAAGATGGGGGAACGGGACAATATGTCTGTTCATTTTCCCTCAAGTACTAATCTCACAGATCCTTTCATCCAGGGGACAACCTGCTGCAGAGCCCAACTCTTCCTCCAGTCACGTAACTAGTTCAGTGACTACTTGTAGACACGGATAGCTTCCTCTTGGCATGCTGCAGTGCACTGTGGTAAGCTGGGGTGGTGTTCCCTCATACTGCTCTTTTTACTGCAGTGCATTAAAGCAACACCGTTTCTGATAAACAGCAGAAACATGGCTCCCGCCATTTTGTTTGGATCCAGTGAGACGTACTGACCTGTGTCATCATCCTCTTCACCCGGCTACTGATGCCCTTCTTCCCAGACACACCACCTTGAGGTCAGTTTATTTTCAAATTTTGGCACCTCTCTCTTTTTTGTAGCTTCAAACAGACCAGTATGCACAGCTCCCTCTAGTGGCAGTTCCTTGTTGTATAAAACATTCAGCTACAACTTAATTCATGGCAATTTACTGCAAAAGCAAGTTGGTTTGGTTTACTGCAGAAGACTACCAAGTTCTTGTGGTAAACAATTTTTTTTTTTAAAAGCATGATAAATATAATTTTACCCATCAGGGTTAGGAAAACAGCCCATTTGTTTATCAGTATTTTCTATAACATTTTTATGAAAGCACTGCTTAAATCTAAGTAAGTTGCAAAAACCTCCCTCTTTTATTGAACTGGAAACCGTCCATATTGCCACATGCAGCCATTTTATATTTACTCTTAAAAAATTCCATTCTTGTCACTAGTTCTCTGGTATGTAAATAAACATAAAATATTGTTTCTTGACAGTTGAACATAACCTTACTTTATTTCTTAGATCCAGAACCTTAACATACATGAATCAGAGAGAAAGAAAGCAGGCTGCTCCCAAGGCAGAGGTGCAAAACTCACATTTTGCTTCAGGCTGGCTCTTCCTGTGCAGACTGACTGCAAAAAGTTCAGATTGCATGTTTCCTGACACAGCCCCCTAATCTGAAAGCAGGGCCAGGAAACCCCTTACAAACTTAAATTGATACCTTATAAATGTAACAGAGTTTTCAATACACTACAAAATTAGTTCTAAAGTTTTCTGGTAACAATTTGAGTGGGATATTGAAATGTAAGTGAGGTACAGTTTTAAAATAATGAACAGCTTCTCCTGCTAAACAGGAAAATGGTTTAGACTATGTATTTCTGGAAAGGACACATACACTAACCTTGATAAAGAAATAGATTTAATTTGATTTTAAGATTCTTAGTGTTCATTATTTCAAGACAGTTACATGAATGACTCCTTTCGTGTAACTGAATTTAAATATTTTTCTTTGGTTTCATAAGGATTAGTTAAGATCACTTACCTTTGCCTATTTATAAACAGTTTCAGTTATTCATGTTAACTGAAAAACAGGACTTTCCAACCTTTAAACAAGATTCCTTTACCCATCCAGTTTTCATCCTCTATGACACAATAAACCAGGATTTACTAATTTTGAAAAGAATATACCTTTGAGCTTGACTCTACTTTAAATGAGTGCTTCCACCAAAGGTAGGCCCACTCCAAAGCGTATTCTATGTTGAAAGCTCTCTACAGCGAGACATACAGCAGATTGTAAGAGAAGGAACCAGGTTTTATTATTTGTGTTTTGCTTAATTTCTCTCTTTAAGAATAAGATAGTCATACTTAATTGTGATTTTACTTGTGGTGTCTAAAGCATGACAAAGATCCCCAAGTAACTAAGTGGGAGTCACATCCTCAATGGGCATTGAGAGGCAGTTAAGATTTGGTCTACTATTTCTTGTTTCTCTAGTCTATACATTTTTAGTGATCTTTGGAATACAGTTGTTTGGCACAACTTAAAACAACCTTTCTACCCTACATGAGGGGCGGTAGCTATACTTGATTTCTAATGGCATAAGACCCCTGAAGGGTTGAAAAATCAAGGAGCTGTATCTGATCCCTTCACAGATCTTCTCTATGAGTTTAAACTATCATAAAATAGTGGCAATTTGAAAAATCTAACAGTCAGTATTTGCCTCAAAATGGTGAACAAGTAGTAGTGTGACTCCTGTCTCCCACTAATCCCAACAAGTAATGAAATCCTTGTGCATCTTCTCATAAATTTAGGAGTAAGGATCTGATTTAAATTTCTATTAGCAAAGAAATTAAATGTTCAGGCTAAATCTGCATTGCTAATCTTCCCCTTTACAACTGGATTTTGCAGTGGTCTCCAGAGAAGGTAGCTATGCAGAATAATCCACTACATCCTGCAGTACATAAGCACAATAGGGTTTATTGTGGGTGGAACTATAAATTCTTCTTTTTGCGAGGAGGCAGGATGGTAAATTCAAACCCTTGCCATTACTTTAACATAGCTTTTGTGCTTTACAATTCCATATCCAAATAAAAAAATAAATCACATAAAATGGCCACCTTGTGAGTTTTGATAAGTATCCAAATGCATTTTAAACTAAAATGAACTGCTCTTTAGTGAGTCCACTAATTTATTCCAACCATCTGTAGTGGTGTAAACAAAAGCTTGTCTCCAAAAATGCTTCATATTTTAGATATAGCATGGACTAAAAATTTCAATGTGATCATCATGAACAAAAAAACGAGGCAAGAGAACCCACATATTTTCACACTACAAAATCTTGGACAATGGTCATCACAACTCAGAGGTATTAAAAAACAAAGCATTCTTCTGGCTTAGTATAATGTTTTCTATTTAAATGCCACCAAATGTTTCTCTAAGATATTCTGGTAGGTGGAAAGATTTGGCACTCAATTCTTTTCTGTCCATGGTAATAACATATTTTAGGCAAATACTATGTTACTGAGCTTGAGAGTTTAAGTCTAAGTACTAGGTTCATTCTGCTTGTATTTACTAACTAGGAAACTTTCCTCCATGCACACCACTGTCAAATTATCTATCCGTCCTACCCTCCAACACACTGTGCTCACTATGTTGCTAGAATACAGGTAGAGAAGCTATATAGCACACGTGTGTAAACAGAAACATGCCTGCAAGGCCTGATTTTTAAAAGTACTGAGCACCTGCAAATCCTGTTGATGTACATGGGAGTTGCGGAAAGTGAGCATCCTTGCAAATCAGCCTCAATGTATTGTATATATATATGAAAAATACATTGGGCCTTGTTTCAGAGATGCTTAAGAATAACCCAATTATGTTGGGCCAAGTCCCTTCTGTGGATTTTTCTCCATGTGAGAGTCAGGTTACCATTTCAAGTCACTGACTTACCACATCAGGAGTGACATAGTTTTACCTCCTCAACACCTTCCATTGCCTTCCAAATTGACCAATTCCTGACCTCTATAGGAAGAGTCTCATGGATTTTGGAAACATCGTGAACGGCTGGTCCATTCATATGAAGACTGAGTGCTTCTGTGCTACTTCCACAGCCCCTATGGCAACATGCCTCCCCTCCAAGGACTTGCATGAGCTCCACGGTGGGAGCTGGTTTCAAAATGTGTAGGAATGAGAGTATGTTAGAGAATGGAAGCCTTATCTGATAAGTAAAGTGTTTCGAGTGACCTGCTGCTGTGAAGACTGGCCACCCAACACCTCCACCCCCATGATTATGGCGTATGGTGCCCCAACCATGCAGAACATGATTCCATTAAGTTATGATCTAGTTTTGTTCAGGTAAATATTCAGAAGTGACTCCCTGCCTAGCTCATGGCTGCCCAGAATAAGCTACCTGTATCTTCAGATCCAGAGGGAAGTACACAGGAAGGTCAGAGAGAGATCAGGATCTGAAAGAGGCCAACACCTCAGATACTGTACACAACAGATCACTATATATGTGCCCTGTGAATCTTCAGGTGGAAATTCTGCAGTTTTACTCTGCTCCACAGAACTTAAAAAAAATAAAAATAAAAAACAGGGCCTGAACTGGTTGTTTATATTATTTAGAAAAAATAGCGCTGGTACTCTGCAACCAGAGCTCAATTGAACTGGACTTTGACAGCCTTGTAAACAGTTCACAAGATAAGAGCTCTTGACAAACAAAAAATGTCATTTACAGTAGGTTACTCTCTCTCTCTGATTACCAGACAGCCATCACTTAACAAGTTTTCTGCTTTTAAATTGTTCCCCCCCATTTTTTCCCCCATCCAATTTCTTGATCTGAGAGAGAACAGAAATGCAATTGGCTCCTTAATTTATAATATTCCTTTATAGTTGCAGTTCTGGATGTAATGAAGATATAAAGAGTGAAGTCCCCATATGATTTTTTCATGAATTGAGACCTCAGCCTTACACTAAGATAATGACCAGATTAGTTTTAGCTTAAGAAAGGAGACAAGGGTAAAGTTTTCTACTAAAAGCATTTAAATAAATTAGCTATTGCAGTCACTTGGGATTCTTATATTAAGATCATAATTACGTAACAACCCCCCCCCCCCGGAAATTAGCGTGTAATATCTACTAATATGGCAAAGTAGTTCTGTAGACGGGGTTTACTCACAAAATATCTTAATTATAATAATAATGACAAAGTTACTTCATCTGATCTTGTAATAAGAGCATTTTCCTTCACGATCCCTGGCATTAGCCTGTGAGATATTCTTCTCACAGAACTGTGTTTACAGTGACCTTGCTCAAAATATAGACCTGTTCTCTTGATTAGAGGTGACAAGATTTACATGTGGTATAGTTCTTCAGTTGTGTCTGAGCACATTATACATTAAAATACATTTTTGAACTTGGAGTTACTGCAGTACACAAAAATTACAATTTCCTTTTTCTTGGAAAAGAAATACATACTGGCTTTTTATTAAAATGGTATCTATGCATCATCTACCTTTACCATTTCTCCTTGAAAATGGAATAAATAGAACTTTAAGAGTTTTTTTTCTATGAACTCTTTGTATGACTACGTAGCACTTATGAACTACCTTCATATGCAGACTTCCATTAATTTGCAAATATGTTTTCATTGGGCTGTGAATCTGGCAATTCTAGCCATATACACAATGCAAAGTGCTGCTTCTAATTTAACAGTTAATACATAGTTTATAAGTGGGAAGTTAAAAATATCTTTAGGTCTGGAACCGGGCCTTTCTGTGAATCTGTATAGTACCTAGCACAATAGGGCCCTGATCCTGAATGGGCCTGCTGGATGCTATCAAAGCAAGTAGATACAGATAAGTACAATAATTAATATTTAGTAGGCCAGGCAATGAGACATTTCTGGAAAAAGCCTTTAGGACAAAAAAATGCTCTGCTCCTTAATTTAGGACTACATAAGTTATTGCTGGTTGCAAAACCATAGACTGCTGAGAGAGGAGCATGTTGGATGGAAATTAAAGAAGCTAGCCTTCCCCTATGTGTGAGCAAGGGAAAGCAAAGCAAGTAGAACATAAGTGGAAGTGCTAAAAAAAGTGGATGCAGGGCCATATTTTTAGAGGTATTTAGGTACATAAGAATGCAGATAAGCTCTTAACCAATACAAGTTGGGCACCTGAACTGCTTTGGCACTGTAGAGGGCACCTAGTGGAATTTCAGCATTTTTGAGAACCTAATTACCTTTGATAATCTGGTCCATAGTGGTTCCACTGCAGGCCTACCTCTGTGCATATTAATTCCATTTGAGAATCTTGCAGGAATTTTGAAGAAAGATGGGGTGGAGATAGGAAGGGGGAAGGGTAGAGGAATAGCCACTATCCATGGAATGCTTCCCTAGGAAATGTAGTGCTGCTAGAATCAACTTAACTCTCCATTCCTGCTAGCTGCAATGGAAGAAGATGAGAGCAGAGCTCGTTCAGAGTCCTCTGGCATGCACAGACTCTAAAATAAGAATATGCACACCTGAAGTGGACATTAAAAATGAAGTTACACATACATAGGTGCATATGTATGGTGGGTGAAATGTCAATCATCATTAGTAAAAAACCACAAAACCTATTGTAGTAGAAGCCAACATGCATGCACACAAAGCATTTAAAATGCTTATAATTTGCTCTAATCAAAACAGATTTTCAGACAAAAGGCTGATTTATGACCTAGGATGGAATCCAAAGGGACTTGGACATTGCAACACTGAGCACCATGGTGCCTAACTTTTAGACACCTAGAAACACCCCCCTCCACACACACACACACACACACACACAGTGTGATCCACAAAGCCGAGTTAGGCACCCAGGTCCCCCATACAATGAATGGGGAGCAGAAGGTACCTAGGAATGCAATTCACAAGAGCCAGTCCGCTAGGCAGGGAGTCACTTAAGCTAGCCAATGCGATACACTGATGTGCTAAGGCCTGCCTATGTCTCAGAGATATGTGCCTCAATCTAGGCTACAGGGAGGTGCCTAGCTCTGCTAGTGATCCACAAAAGCAAACTCCTCTCCTCTCCTAGCTTATGTGCCTACATAATTTATTGCAGGAATTAATTAAGCACCTGCCTTCCTCCTCACTAAAATGACTAGAGAAGGAAGAGGTGATGCCCTGCCCACCTTATAACTTTTAGCTCAATATTTAATGTTCTCATTTGGGATGTGAGAGACCCAAGTTCAATTCCATCCTCCCCCTGACTGAGGGGGGGAAAAACCCTGTTCAAATATTTCAACCTCCTAGGTGACGTGGGCTACAGGATATTTCTGATATGGGGCTCTCTCAGGCTCTCCTGTTGAAGCTGTTTCACTGTGAAATAAAGAAAGTAATTGGGTCAGAGGGTAGGGTGGAAATGGCTCTGTAGTCCAGTGCTTAGGCCACCCACCTGAGAACAGAAAATACTAGGTCAACTCCCCCTTCTCCAATCACTCTATTTATCCACAGTGGAACAGCTTCAACAGGAGAAATTGAGGGAGCCCCACATCAGAATATGCAATAGCTCAGTGGTTAGAGCTCTCAGAAGTGTTCTAATCCTCTCCCCTTCTGCCAGGGAGGGAGGAATTGAACCTGTCTCCCCCACATCTCAGGTGATTACACTAATCACTGAGCTAAAAGTCTTAAGGTAGGCATCCCTTCTCTGGCCAGATTTTGAATGGAGCATCTACCAGATCAGGCCCCTTGGGAGAGTTAGGTCACTGAACACCTGTCTTCCCCTCATTCATGAATCACTCTGGGGCTTAGGTGTCTGGATGCCTAGAGCAAGGAAGCAGTCCAAATGATCAGAGGAAACTTTGGCACCTTGGGACTTCTTACTTTGGAGGAAAAAAACCAACTTCAGTTCAGAGTGAGTTGAGGTACCTGCAGAGTTCAGTTGGAGTTGTGTATTGCAATGGGGGGCATTTAGGTTCCTAAATAGCTTTGTAGATTCCACCCCTAGAGATGACGTTTCTACCCAAACAAATAGGGCATTAGAGCTGTTCTAAGGTGACCATGTACTGGCGATAATTCAAGAATTTTTTCAGTTCTCTTCCTACACTAAAATGATTGAAGCATTTTTTAATCACACTTTTCCTAGAGCAAAAAAGAAAAATTTATGATCAAAACAAATATGGGAAACATCAGCCTGAAAGGTCAAAGTTAAACAGAATTAGAAGTATCTAGAAAAGGCCCATTGGACTCTTAGCCTTATCCATAGCTATCCTAGGGACTTTACCTATAATTGAGAGCAGCATTTGACTATACATCTCAGGTGCACAACTGCTGCTGATGTCAATAGGAGCTGAGAGCAGAATTTAATGCTGAGCCTTTTAAAAAAGGTTTCTATTTGTTTTTTGATATCAAAACAAAAAACCTCCCTCCTCCCCAGCTGTCAGGAAATATTTTCTCTCTTAGGACAAAGAAGAGTTAATATTCTAACAAGGGAAACCTATTCCAACTGTTAGGGTCTCTGTGCTGTCTGCATGCTGGAAATACGCATTTTGCTTAGTAATCAGAGTTTAATTGCTGTTCAAGAAAATCTTTGTGACTAAACCCACTGAAAAATGTTAAAACATGCAAGATGAATAAGGCTATGCTCTCTGATGTGCATATGTAACTCCTATTAATACTAATAAACAGTTGCCATGAAGAGGAAAATATATATTATGTTTTAAACTACATTTTTATAATACCTTATGGAAATTCACATTTTGAACCAACCTAAGCAATTTCCTTACGCACTGAATTTTTCAATCAAGTCACAGCAATTCGAATACATTCATCTGAATCCAGCATTTGAGGAGCATGAAAAACTGGAATCTAAACAGCAGCCTCTTTTTGACAGGACCAGCTGGAGTTCTATTTCTAATTTGCTGCAAAGAATTAAGTGATTGAACCCCATACCCTAGAGTATTTGGCAGAAGTCAACTGATTCTCACAGTTCCATCACTTGAAAAGTTGCCCCCTAATTTTCTCAGTTTATCATTAATTTCTACTTCTGAGGAGGCTAAATAGTAGGTGTCTCAAAGAAATACTTCATGCTTTTACTATGTCACAATTATGACTGATTTTAAAGACATAGGAAGGGGAGCATTTTAGTAATACTCGATCACTCCAAGGGCTCGCAACAGGACATGAAGCTTTTCACCTTTCGGTCATCAATTCCAATCTAGTCCTGGTGGTGGCTACCGATTGATGGGTGGTCAAGACCCTAGTTGATATTTCATTCCAGTCCCTAGTGGGCAAGTATCCACACATGATAGAAACCTGTCCTATCACTGAACAGGGGAAAGCAGAAATAAGTAACAAGTCATTATTGTTATTTCACTCTTTCCCAATAATTAACATAATATGAATTTACCTGTGAAGGAAGATAGTAAAGCACCTTCACAACAAATAGGTCCTGAGTGGTCTGGTTCCCAGAAAGCAAATGGGAAAAGTAGAAGGACAAAATCTGAAAGAGGTTTTCCATAGAGCAGCTTTAGGAAAAGTTTCTGATTAGCTTACTGTGACTTAGGTGACTCTTACCTGGTAAGGAGGGAGCTTCTCTCTGTTAGGCTGGCTATAAGCCAGCTGACCTCTTTTCACCCAAGTTCTACAAAAGCTGATCAGGTAGAACATGCGGGAAGTGAAAGAAAGCGGTTAAAAGATATACCTATAAATGTCATTCAGCTACATTCAAATACTATTCAAAGGACAAGGATAACGAGGTGCTTTCCCAATGGAAGATTGGATAACTGATGCTCCTGTATATAATAGCAATATTTATTCTCCAAGTGTGTGTCTCCTTGGTATACTAACAGTCTATCAAACTGATCATCTAGTCTATTGGATGGTTTTGACTAAGTTTCATGAGCCCATTGCACCACGTCATAAGAACTATCATTATAATTGGCAATAATTACCACCTTTGTTGGCAGTCTCAGCAGAGACACTAAGCATGGAGTAAGTAGGAGAAATGAACTCCTGCAGGAGGTGCCTGCAAAACAGGACTGAAACACATGAATGGGGAAACTTTGAGTGAACTGCTTTCATCCCAGCTTTTCCTAGTGATAGTCAGTAGGACAAGCCAGCTTGTATCATCATTTCCTCTTCAGTTTAATTAATTGAACAAGAGCTCACTACATCAAGCAATGCTGAGTCAAGGTGATTAGAAAATCCTCCCTAGCCACACTTCCCCCCCCCCCCAAAAAAAAAAAAAAAAGTACTCATGCCTCAATGCTATGCCTCCAATCTTCTTTAATTCTCATTGTTCCACACCATTTCCTCAAATTCCCTATGTTGTCTCATCTTCCATTAAGTCCTATGCAGAATATCAGTCCAGCCAACCACAACATTTGCAAATAGAACTTTTACATGAGAGCAAGTCCCTCGTTAAAAAAACAATAAAAATTGCTTTATCAGCCACACACTGCATGAAAGGGGCTGTCATAAGAAGATCCCAACTGGCACGAACAAAATCAAGATCTACTATTGCCACACCATTCCTTTTTGCACCATGCACTGTGTCTCAGCCAGTGCTGGATCTAAGCCAAGCAATAACTGCATAGTGTTTCTGAAGCTGTCAAGCTCATTTCACAAAGACGTGCCAGCAAAATAATGTGATTTTTGCTCTTACATTCCATGTCCAATTTATCCAAAAGCTCCCTTTCCCAGATCTGTAGGAATGATCACCTCTCACAATGACAGGTCCTAAACCTCCCGGATTTAGGCTGCCAAACTGCATAATAATCTCCTGTTATGACAGCCGGAGCCTTGTTGCTAGAATGATTGCCCCAGTCCTCCATAAATATACTTTAAAAATCACTAGAATATCCTCCATATTCCTTGAAATGTTTCAAGCACCCATATACTGCTAAAGCAATTTATTTTTATTCTTAATTTTTCAAGAAGTGACATGATCAAAAACATACAATATTACACTCACTGCAAATTAGAGTCTGTATCATTGCTGCTGGGCATATTTAATATAATCAAAGAAGAGCACAGTATGAGAAACTTTCCATAGTCATAGAAGGAATCAATAATGGCCACATAACTAAAGCTATTATAAACAAATGAAGCAATGCACCATTGGGAAGATTCTTAGCTAGTGTAAATTGTCACAGTCCCACTGAAGTCAATGGAGCTATGACAATTTATACCAACTGAGAATATGCGCTCATTTCTGCACTTGATCCAGGTTATAAGAGTGACTGCCCGAACTGTTTGTTGTGTCTATTTGTTGTCTCATCTTATCCTCAGATTGTAAACTCTGTGCCAACACAGAACAGAGAGGGCCTTGATGTATTACTGGGACCCATAATGATTCCATAATAAATAATATAATTTGCTTTAGGCCTGATTCTGCAACCCTTACTTGTGTTGAATATATTAATAGGCCACCTAGTAAGTGCTACTCATTAGGAATACAGGCTGTGATCATACAAGATGTAGTGAAGTATCTTCAGTGGGAGTAGAAATTTCCCAGGGTCAGTGGGATTTGAGGATTCTCAACATCTTACAGGGCTGAGCACTAACTGTGTTGCTTTAAAAAAAAGAGTTTCTTTTAGATCTGCATTTTCAGTTCATGCTACTTCCACAACAAAATGAAGTGGGGGTGAAGTGGTAATATTTGTGAATGTAATTCTAGACTGGAGCTGTATGCAAAAGAGAAATTAATATATGAATATTGTAGGGTCTACATGTACTGATGATTTGTTATACACCTTTTAAAAATGGGAATCGGGATTTGAACAATGACTTTATAGGTCTAATTCCTTTGTCTAATGTATTAGAGGAAAATATGATTTGCAATTATAAGATTTCATAGCCTTTTTAATTTTAAATATTTTATAATTAGGGCAGTGTCTATGGATTATGATTTTTAATATTGAAATCAATGTTAATTTAGTCATTTCTACGATCAACCAACTGTAAACAAATTTATATTTTACCACGAAGGTAACAATGAACCATTAATTTAAAAATTGAAAACCTGTATACTTATGAATTTGTATTTCCCTCATGCACATGGCTGAAAGGATTTTTTCAAAGCATATCTAATACTGTAGAAGATCTGTCTAGGTGTTTAATGATAATTAGCTACAAAATTAACCAGCTAGAAATGTTATTCATCAAAACACCATTAAGTCTTGGAAAGACTGAGAAACTCTACAATGGAGTGTTTGCAAACATGGACAACTTGGTTGCATTAGGTTTGAATGACAGAGTATTGATTAAAGTCTCTGTAAATTAAGTTTTTCCGTTTAAAAAGGTAAACCAGAGCTGGTTGTGTGTCTATTACAAGAGATTATTTAGGGTCAGATTCTCCTCTGCGTTAGGGTTGCTTCATGCTGCTCCACTATAACTTCCCACAGGAAGATCACACTGGTTTACTGGCTATGATGCCAACCTATCCCTGAAGTCATTGTAAGGTGCCTGGCAGCAATGGGGTGTGACTGGGCTTCCTGCTGGTGCCAACCAGAGATTCCCCTGATACTATGACCACCCATTGGGTCCCACTGGCAACTAAAAGCCTGAGAGCTTCACTAAGTTACACTGGGGGAGTGGACTGGCACACAGCCAGCTCAGGATCAGAAAACTCAGCCACAGATCAAGACTTTAGTTTTCTGTACACGATAAGATATCCCATTTAAAGCATGATGGATTTATGTGCGGTAAAACTCTAGTATCATTCATTTTTCTGTAAACACAAGAAAAACATAGAACATCAATGGTTTACTTCAGATTTATTTTTAGCAAGTTTTTTCATGGTAGGGAAGGGTGCTGTACCGGCAGCCGTCAATGCACAGAAGAGGTGAAATGCAGGCTCCTTGAAGTGAATGGGAGTTTTGCCATTAACTTTAGTGGGGCCAAGATTTCACTCGACGTGTACTACACAGACGGTAGTAGTAAATCCAGGACTGGGGTCTGGTGAGTAAGAAGCCAGTCTCCAGGCCTGTTCAATCCTATTCAAAAGGCTGCCAACAATGATTCCTATTTGTGAGGTAAATGGATGTCCACTAATAGCTGTACTGAGACTACCAACTTTGTTTATAGGACATCAGACTCTTAAGAGTGAACTTCTAACCTGGTGTAAGAGGTAAAAAACAGCAGTAACAGAATACGGGCCTGATTCTACACCTGCTAACTTCACTAGAGGCCTGATCGAACCTTATGTAGAGAACCGAAGACTGAAAATGTATTTTTAAATATTTGAAATTCCATCCACCCCACTGCTTATTGGCCACATATGAAGTTCAAGGCCTTGTGCTTCCTCTGCAACTGACGATGACAACACTAAACCACAGAAGCGCAGTACAGTGCTCAGAATTCAAATGCATCTAAGCTAGATTTCGTCCACAGTAACCTCAGTTCATGTTTAGGAATCTAAGTAATTGGCCTCATTTTCAGAGATGCTGAGCAGCTCCAGTTTCCACTTTCACTTCTGTTTCTGAGTTAGGATTTTAAGAACTTTTTATTTTAGGTTTTTACAAGAGATTTGCATCCCAGCTTTAAGACTTTGATGTCTGAAGCAGAATAAATTAGTCTCAAGACTCATCAGCAACATTAAGCCATCACCATCTACCTGATCTCTGCATCTGACGAAGTGGGTTTCTGCCAACCAAAGCTTATGCCCAAATAAATTTTAGTCTTAAAGGTGCCACAGAACTCTCATTGTTTTGCTGAAAACAGATTAACATGGCTACCCCTATGGAACTATTTGATCTCTGTCCACCTCAGATTGACAGAGCTGTGACAGGTTTCTCAGAAATACAGATAAACACTTACGTGTGCATTTATATTTTAAACTCTTTTCTTTTCCAAGACTTAGTTATGGTCTGTCATGCCCCCCTTTCTCCATCCTGCCCCAGCTTTTCCTTTTTGTGTTTGTTTAGTTTTCCTTTTTTCACCCCTCTACCCCAATGCTTTTAAATGCCAGAGTAGCACCTTTGCACCCTTTGCTACCTGTGCTCTTCTCTCCATCTCTCCTTTACTCTTTTCCCATTGTTCTGCTGTTCCTTCGCTGCCTCCATTCTTATCTTTCTTGATGCTCTCTTGCCACTTGTTCTTCTGACACTTTGAAGTCTTTCCCTTAGATGCCTTGCCCTGATATTCAGCATAATTACTTTCTCTCTCCTATTCATCTTTCATTCAATCTTCTTGGTTTCCACCATAATAAATGAGCTTGCCCCCAATGGGTAAGTAAACATGATTGGGGGAAAAAAAAGATACCTTGTGCAAGTGGTGCCTAAGGTGAACTGTGTGTTTTTGTATATATAAACTTCATCTAGTTTTGTGATTTTTTTGAAAGCATTATTTATGCTCTTGCTAGTAAATAACAGTCTGCAGGGCATAAAGGAAGACTACTGTATTTAAAATGTTTAAAGATATTAAAGAAAAGAACCATTACTTTCTGTCTGATGGGTCCTGTATCTCCTGGGATGCACTACATCTGTGATGAGTGGTAGTCAGGCTTCTGTTTGGAGATAGCCAAGAGCCAAAGTAAGTCTTGAGCAAATATCCTTCTGAAAGAGAAGGTCTGGAAATAACAAAATTAATCCAGCCACAATGCAGGATGGATTAGCGGTTCCTTCTAGTCAGGATGATACTAGTTAGCCTCTCGATTTTCAGATACTTAGAAGAGGGAACATGCAAGCAGGGGATAATATAGATTTTCCTTTCTTTTTGTTTGCCACAATGGAAAAACATTAAGAAATGTTTCATGCATATCAAATTACTTTTATCTACATTGCATTTCATGATGTATGTCACTTCCCATTACATAATAGAGTGCTGCAACAAGGTGTGATGTTAACACAATGTCACACTAAACAACATCTTCACTCCATGGGGAGGTATAGCTCTAAGTGCTAAGCTGCTGATAAAATATACATGCTCTAAAAACTAGGAGGATATGCAGATGTCTAATCTATACAAATTAACATGTTTCTCATTACTCCATGCACAGAGACCCTGTGAAATAGTCCTCCATTCATTAAAATGAAAAGTAAAGTTATTAGTAAGTGAAGGAACAAGCTTAACAGGCCAGACACTCCCTAATCCATAGCCTACTACAGAAACCCCACCCACTTCCCATAGCACCCTATGTCAACTGAGCCTTTATATAAATCAGGTGCTCATCAGGCAATCACCTGACCCCTTCCCAGCTGGATGTGCTAATGCCCCTCTACCAGGCCCAAACACCTGTTTTTAAAGGGGATTCTCTTCAGAACAGGTCTGTCTGTCCCCAGGCTCTCTGGCCCTTAAAGAGACAGGCTACCCTTTTATAGCATACTTAAATATTTTGTTGAATCAGGGTCTAAACCCCCTGACCAGAAACACCACTGCTAATTTAACTCTAGCCCTTTTCTCAGCAGAGACTATGAATTGTGCCATATATGTGAGTGTTTTTAGGTGGCCTGAATGCTATGATGAACCCAACAAACTCATTGTTTGTTAGCCTTCATATTGCAGCTTTCCTCTGCATCCCTGTTGGAGATCTGACTCTCCCAGGATTTTTGCTGTGTAGTCTCTTTAAGTGAAAGTTTATTTTGACTTTCTATGCAAAGCAGAGCAGAAAGTCATCCTAACAAACACAGTAGATTATGGATGTGACAAAGCACAATGTAGATCAAAACAGTTTTAATCATTACCCCCTGTTTTAATTACTACTTGACACATTATCTCTATTGTCCTTCTACAAGTATCCTTTTTGAATTAAATATTAAAGACGAGTCACAGCTGAAAATATATGCAGTCTACAAAGAAAATGACTTTGAACTATTTAAAATGATTTATTGTCCACATTTCTTTATGAATATTTATTTGCCATAACAAAAGCAATTTATTGAAGAGAAAACATGAGGCCCAGTTAACTGAACATTTGCATACCCTATTGGTTAAAAAAGGGAAGGAAAAATGAAATGCTAAAATCATGCTAATTTTATATTTTTTCTGTTTACAGTAGTTAATTTAAAATATTGCATGTGGGCTGAAAGCACAGGTCAGGTCTCTTAGGAATTCGGAGACTGAAAAGGACATATAAATGGCCTACAAATAAGTGTTTCAATCTCATATGTTTTCATTCAGAAAGACATAGATGTTCTAACACATGTTCATGTGTATTGTTAAGTCTTGGATAGAGCCTATCCATTTGCTTCCAAAATACTCCAAATGGTTATTACAGCTTGACATTTTCAACAAAAATATGTGGTATTGGTCCTGATCCTGCAAGGAATTTAAACTGTGAGGTTGTTTTTTTTTTTTAATAAAAGCTTTATTTGTAAACTAATAGTACAGTACATATTGTATTTGAACAGGGTGAATTTAAAATGTAATAATACTAGATTAAGGATGGTTATGTGATTAAAACAAAGATCTTGGACTTGTCGCTTAACCTCTCTGAGCCTCAATTTCCTCCTCTGTGAAGCTGGAATAATAATAATAATAATCCCCTACCTGAAAGCAGGTTGTGAGACTAATTCATTAACATTTGCAAATAACTTTTTGATTCTCAAATGGAATGTACTCTAGAAGTGCAAAGTATTATTATAATTTACTCTCTATGACTACTTAGTTTTGCAACAGGGAAAGACACACAATATATTGCTCTCTCTGATTTGTTTAAATATCGCATTCAAAAATTCTAGCTTTTAAGTTTTCCTAGTAGTCACTAACAGGCACATTGCATTATTTGTAGTTTATGTTCAGGTTAACTCCCATGTCTTCTTTGAACTTCTGCTTTCAGAATGTTTCACTAGTAATTAGTTCTCATGCGACTCTGTGCTGCAAAGGATAGTGCCTTAGCCTTCAAGAGGGTGAAATGATTCAGAGGTACTGGCTTTGCATCCTGGAAGAGTTACAGTTCTCTTTAACAGTGATGGTAATTAACAATAGGAACAATTTATCAAGGGTTGTGGTGGATTTTTCATTCCTGGCAATTTTGAAATCAAGATTGTGTGTTTTAGGAAGAGATACACCGTAGTTCAAACAGGAACTAATTCAGGGAAGTTCTATGGCCTGTATTATGTCGGAAGTCAGACTAAGTCATCACAGTGGTCCCTTCTGGCCTTATAGTCTCTGAAACAAGATAATCCTGTGAGCTGAATATTATTACACTTACTGTGCATATGAGTAAACTAAGTCACAGACAGTGTTTACATTGTCCAAAGTCACAGGTGGTATTAGAGCCGGGAATAGGCCCCAGGAATTGTGGCTCTGAGTCCTATGCTCTAAAATTGGATACACAGTTTTGAAACACATCATCTTATATTCTGAAGTATTCTTTAGTTATTCATAATTGGAAATTTACTGCAGACAAAATGCCTGCAAAATTCCTGGGTAACACAAAACTTTCTACTTCTGGTAATCTACCAGATCCTCAATTTACTTGCAAAAGCATAACAGTTATTCACAAGTGAAGCTATCCGGATGCATTTCCTCTGGTTATTATCTGCTGGATAGCTAGACTTTAATGGCTAAAATCTATATCTACTCAACATAAAAACTACTGGATATGATACTGGTATCTTGTGGTTCCAATCAGCCTCCTGGTATTATAGTAGTACTTTTATTTAACTGTATTTCTACTGAGCTCAGTCTGCTAGAGTTATGCTAGTTATTTTACATGGCATCTGCATTGTATATTGTGATAATTGAAAAGTCAACACCACCCTGAGGCAGCATCACAATGGGATGGGAGTAGTCAGTGGCATAACTCAGAAGAACAAGACAGGCAGGGAACAACAGAGGGGAGCCACTGGCAACAACTGAATGCATTTGCACAGCAGTCAGGTTGAATCAGTATTGTAGAAAGCTGGATAGCCCATGGAGAAAGACATACCAAGGCATTCAGTACTGGCAACAACCAAATAAAGCAGTGCAGCAGTCAGAGAGAATCCAAACTCGGGATCTGATAACACCATATGATGTCATGGTGCAGGATAAGTGAGGTGTCACTATCTGTAAATAGCTTTGTCACATACAAACAGTATCACATACTTGTGATCCATTTGCTGGATAGTTTCCATTGCTTTGAGGGTTATTAAATACAAAGCCAATAGCAAGGTGCTCAGTTTATCTTTTTCTAAAGAATATTTCAGAAACACAACATATATTGGTAACTGGCAATTATTTGACTATTCCAGCTAAGAACCAAATGTAATTATTTAAATTAAATGGCTAGCTTGGGACAAAGATCTTTCCCATTAGCTGCAGTGGAAAGAGAAATGGCCACAGATATGGTAAATGGGAGTGGTATGAAGAAATGAAATATTTCTTACCTGCACTGTCAACACTTTTTCTAGAAATTCCTTCTTGCAACCCCAATCAAACTTAATTAGCATGTGGCATCTTTTCATGTGGCCAGAGTATGATCCTTGTGTCCTGACATGCTGTCACAAGGGCAGGTGATTTTCTCCACAAAGCAGGCAGATAGGTCTTTAAAATGGCAGGTGCTTGGTTCTGGAACTGAGTGGACAGATGTCTAAGCTAACAAGTCAATTCAAATGTACAATAATTGACCCTACTTGGTGCAGCAATGCTACTGGGACCTGGACCCTCATTACAGATTAGTAGAGTATATCTTTATAAGGGTGATTTGGTAAAGGGAGAGAGGAAGAATTGTCTAGTTCAGGGTATCTTAACTTGTGGGGACATGACCTGAAATGGATCCTTAGAGATAAATTGCTAAGTCATACCCTACTGGTTGGGAATCTCCCCTCTACAAAAAATCAGTAATATCACACAAGACTTTACCAAGTAGAAGCCAAGTCAGGAAAGGGAGGAGCAGCGCATTTCCTCCCTTCTTTCTGCCTACTCCCTGTTTCTCCCCTTACTGTTCCCTAACAACCCCTGTAGGAGCTCCTCAGACCTCCTCTACACCCTTCTGTGTGAGTGCACTATTTGTAGTACTCACACTCCTGTGCAAGTTTACTAGTTGTAGTGCTAAGGCAAGCAGTTCTAGGCCCACCCATAAATAAAAGCCTGCCCTGTCAATCAAGGAGGAGGAACCATTGGACCCAGGCTACCTGTGTGAGTGTAGGGGTTAAGTGACAAGCTTCTTATTGCTGTCCATCCCACTAGATCCACCCTGCACACTGAGTGCATGCCCCCATCCCAACTTCTACACCCATCCTCTATCTGGCACTTAAAGTAATCCATGTTTCTTGCTGTGATGCCAGTCTCTCAGACTTTTGAAGGGCTGTGTGATTTGAGTATATAACAGTAAAAGAAACCTGCAGGTGGTTTTTATGTCCTGGGTGGAAAGGGGTTGAATATCAGGCAAATATTTGAATAAATGGCAAATGCCTGGGACTGAGATCTAGTATTCCTGGCTTGTGTCCCTGGCTCAATGTGACTTTTTAGAAGTAAGGAAAGTATTTTTTGCCTCAGTTTAGCTATCTGTAACATGGGTCTAATAATGCATATTTCCTGCTCCTGGTACTGTATTAATTAATTATTGTTTGTAAAGTTCTTGGAAATTCTCAAATAATAGGAGTTATGCTTGCAAAGTATTGTCACTATTAATGATAAAATAATACAGATATATGCTTAAACTTCTTTTCCCCTCTCATTTTATCTTTTAATTTCTTTTATTCTTCTTTTTCTATCTTCTCTGCAACATATGGGGAGTCATCAGTATTCATATTATTGAAGGAAACTTATTTACAAAACCAGTTCAGTGGTAGGGCATATTACTTAAATAATCCAAGATAAATACTTTTAATTAAGTAAATTTCCTATACAATTCACTATGGACAATCCCATCATAATGGCCATTGCTTCTGCACACTAAATCTTAATCTTCACTAACTTCAAATGAACTTCGTACATCTCCTATACGCAATGTATGCTTCTTGTAATATTTCCATTATAAAGCTGTCAGCCTTTATATTCAGCAATATGACAACAGATCTATGGCTAACAAATTTTACTGCCAGTCAAAATTCTTATCAGATATGTATATGAGATCAGATCCATCCTGTCATATTATTTTCCATTTTTATTAAAAAGTTAAATTGGAATTATTATAAGTTCTCTCTTCAAGTTCTTTAATAAAAAAAAAAAAACTATAGTTAAAATCTGATGAGATTTCCTGGAAGCATTTTTTGAAGGTTGTAACAACAATAAAGCCAGCAGACCCAGTGCAGCAAAAATAAGTATTTACTGAGCAAGAAATGAATGCTTCTTTCCAGTTATTTAAATCATTTTACAGGATATTCGTTTTCTAAATCTATATCTTAAAAAAACCAATGTAACCAATGCCTTCTCCACTGATTTTTGAGGACATCACAATTTGCAAGTACTTTTTTCTTGTGACACCACAATCCTTATTGGCTGTTCAGTTGTTCTGTGTATTCCGTATTAGGGCCAAATTCTGCTGCTTCTACTTATTCTGGGTATCACTGTACTTGGTCTAATTGAAAACAGTGGAGTGAGGTATGACTAAATGTGAGTAAATATAGCAGAGTTTGGCTCTGAGAATTCAATGGAATATTAAATTGTGTCACCTGGAGAATCACCAAGGTCCAATGAAAAAGGCACTGGACTGGGAGTCAAGAGACCTGAATTCTATTCCTATTTTTGCCACTGACCTACTGTGTGATCTTGGAGAAATCACATAATCTCTCTGTGCCTCCATTTTCCCTCTCTCCTTTTGTCTGTCTTGTATCTATTAAGGTTATAAGATGTTCAGGACTGAGACCAGCTCCCACTGTATGTTTGTGCAGTTCCTTGCACAGTAGGGTTCCAGTCTCAGTTTGGGCCTCTAGTTGCTATCATAATAGAAACAAATGAATTATTATTATTTTATTAAAAATAATAACAATAATGGATCAATTTCTGTAGTAGGATCTTAATGGGGGAAAGGCCTTTCCTTTTAAGAGTTTTCATCCTTTAGCAAAGTTCTCTCTTTCCTTTCTCAGCTGGAATTGAGAGGCTGGCTTTATAAATCAGACAAAACTTATAATATAAACAGGAACCCAGATCTTTGATTATACTGAGTACTATCTTGTTTTTGATTTACCCTCTCTGCAGTAAGGGACCCAACACGATTAAGCAAAGGAATGATAGAATTGTATAGTATATGTCAGGATAGGAAAAAGATATTTTGCATCTAACTAGTATATGATCAGCAACAACACAATGAAAACCCCGAAGAAAAATATTTGAATATACAATAAACAAGCCACCCTGCTGCCTCATATTACATTGTTGCCTCTCTTGTTCAGACTACTGTAGCAAATGCTGTTGTAACCAGCAATATCTTTATTTTAGAAACCTGTCATACGTCTTTTAATTATGTGAATATTTTTTAAGATGTGTGCACATATTCTGTTACCCAACAACCTTGCCAGCAATGCCAGCAGCCTTTTTGATTTTGGTGGAAGAATTCCTCCACCGAAATCTCCCAAATTGTAGAGCTGTACGGGATGTTTCTCCGAGATGTTAAAAACACCGCTGTTTTACTTAATAACAATACTTAGCTCCCATGTAGCACTTGAAATCTCAAAGCACTTCACAAAGATGGACAGGTGTCTTTATCCTCATTTAAAACTGAGGTGTTAGAGAAATGTAGTGACTTGCACAAGGTCACACAACAAGTCCATTGCAGAGCAGAAATACAGCTGAGGCTTTTTAAGTTCACGTTCTGTGGTTTACCTGCTGCTGCTTTTTGCTTTTATCACATTATCACACACTGTACTGTGCCATTGCAACAGAATCACAGGCAGTGGTCACAATACAGCAATGTGCTTTAATGATGGTAAATGTAGATACCACAACAAACAGTGCAGCTAAGTATCCCAATTTTTGAGTTAGATCTTGACATGTGATATTTATCAACTTCTCTCATGTCTCTGGTCATTTCTGGGTCTGGTCTCACTAACTAGACATTCTCTGCATCATATGATGAAATCCTGTGCTAAAATTCAGATGATAGGGGCTGCTGGCAGCTTTCCATCTTTGATGGAAAGAGCAATTCTATAATAAGCCTATGATGAAAAACCCATGAATTGACTGAGTACCACATTGCCATGGCAACAATGTAATGTTAATGAAATTGTGACAGTTTATGGAACTTTATAAAATGGGCTGCCTAAAAGAAGGAATCTTACTGGTCACCAAATATTTCAAACCATGGTAAGACTAATATAACCACATGCACTGTGACTTGTTAGCGTAATTTTAAATACATGTATTTTTGTAAGAGCAACAGCACCCTATAAGAAATTAAATTAAACTCTTTTGAGTGCTTGATGGCACATAGACTTCAGCCTCGTGCCCCTCCATGTCCAATGGCTAAGAAGTATGAATGTTTCTAAAAAGTCAGACCTGATCTTTTCAAATTTGTCTGAGGTCCCTCTTCTCCAAAACAATACCCACTCTTTAGCTGCCAGGTCAGCCAAGTTGCTGTGCCAGGTTTTTATCCCTGGAGACAGTCTGCTCTTCCATCTAAAGTAATGTGAGTCATTTGGCTACAAGTACTGCTCTAGAGAACCAAGCTTTCTGTGAGCTGATTAATTCCTAGCAGATGGAAGCCGAGATGTTGCTCTCCTTTCCCCTCCCTGTCCCCTTCCTTTCCTTTTTTGTTTCTCCCCTATTTTTGGGGGTAGGTTGGGGGAAAATTCAATTATATATATATAGAGAGAGAGAGATATAATAGATGAAGATTTCCTGGCACAGCCACACATCTCGTCATATGTTTGTTATTTGCTTGTTTAATTAATTACAGAAACCCTTAAAATAGACTAAGAGGGCATTTTATCACTTTATGTATAATGATCACTGCTGGATAGGGCTGGTTGAAACTTTTTGTATGGAAACTTTTTCCATCAAAAATGCTCTTTTGTCAAAATCCAAATGTTTCGCAGACGTACCAATTATGACAAAATTTTCAATTGAGAAAGGTTTTGTTGTTAGCAGCAGCTGTTATCCCTGTGTCCCTCTCCCTTCACCCCCTATCTTCAGGCACATTCTACCTGTCATCAGGGTGTGACACAGGAAAAAAGAGCAGCGAGAAGCTGTGAGGGACCCGGGAAAAGGGGTGGTGATAATTCCTGAACTAGCATAGTCCCTTCTGCAGGAAATTCTGAGGTCAATATTTCATTTTGATCTGGAATAGAACAAACTGTGAACAAACCACTCAGAATTTGCCATGGGATAGAAATTCCCTTTCCAGGTCATCTTTCTCTCTTGTCAATTTTGGTTCTATACTTTTTTTCACAGCAAACCTTTCTTCATTGTTTTCACCTTGGAAATAAAGGGTAAAATTCATTTCATCCCCATAGAGCCAATATTATGGGACTTAATATAAATCATAAAGCCAGAGCCAGCAGGTGAAGCAGTAAGCAGTGAAGTCATTGAGGGCTGGGGATGTGAAGTCCAACTCTTTTCAAACTGGAGCCAGGGCATGGGGCTACGGCACAGCCTTCCATAGCAATCACTGCTCCATCCCATGAGCCGGAATTATGGCTGCAATCTGTCAGGTTACTCATGTTGAGGCCACTGTATTTACACAATTGTGAAAGTTGGGGAACCTCCCCCTTTCTATCTCTGACCTGCTGTTCACACTGTCCTTTGTGGAGTTGGGCAGAGGCCACTCCACAAATTACAGGCTCCCCTCACTGGGGTGAATTGCATCCAAAATATATATGGATAAAGATAATAATAATATTACCTAGCTCATATATAGTAGCTTTTCACACATAGACCTTAAAGCTTTTTAAAAGGAGGGCAATGTTATTATCCCCATTTTACAGATCAGGAAACTGAGGCACAGGGAGGGAAGTGACTTGCCCAAGGTCACTCAGCAAAGCAGGGGCAGAACCAGAAATTGACCTCACATCTTCTGAATCCCAGTCCAGTGCTCTATCCCCTAAGAGCTCCATCTTCATTCTATAAAACTTGCTTCTGATTTTGAATCTATACTAGACCGTAAGTAAAGATAAATATTGAAAATGTCCACAGCAGTAAACTGTGAACTAATCTGAAAAAAACCAGTATCTTGTTCCACCTTCCACCCCAAAATGAAGTATTCAACTTGGATATGTGTACTCTTCACATGACAGTCAGGGAATTCCACTCCAGAAGTCTGAAAGCACAAATAAATATTTAACAATAATAATATTGAGATATTAAGTAATACGTAACATATTTTAATATTACACCAATTGGTAACAGCTGGCTCCAAAACCTATAAAAGTCAATGTGAATCTTTCCATTAACATTAAAGGCTTGGATCAGTCCTTACTATGGGTTCTTTTAAAAAGCTGAAATATTTTGGAGGAGTTAGAAAAGGAAGACATCAATAAAGCTTTGTTATCTCTGAGGCTTCTGGGAAAGCTGTGCACTGAATTTGTGAGTTGATAAAAATAATTTAACTTAATATCTATTTTGCATTGGATGACAGTTTTATTAAGCAGAACCAATAACCAGCATTATTCGGGATCATAACTAGCTCATTAGAAACGGTCTCATTTTCCCTAATTTTAATCTAACTCTTAGACTAAGCCTTTCTGGAGTTGCTAAAATGGTTATAGTTAGGTGTTTTAACAATTTAAACACTATGGAATTGTAAGTCTTCAGAAAGTTAAGTGCAGTATTGCTATATGCTTGCTATTAAAATATTGCTAATGTCAGAGCTTTTGCAAGACATTTAAGTGAAGTTTCAGACAGTCCAATTTAGGAATTACAGCAGCACCTTTAATTGCTTATTGTCTTTGATGTAACATTTCTATGCCCTTGTTTCATAAAATGTAAATGATGATGAATTGTTGCTTTATTCCCAAGTCTGCATATATACCCCTTAAAAAAGTACATGGTAAAGCATCTTGCCAAGGGCACTGATGAGTAAAATCTGACAAGAAGAAATATTTCTCAGACATCCAGTGACGGAGATGAAGACACCAATCATGTTAAATTATCCTCTAATGAAAACATGATGCAAACTGTGGCATCTAAGCAGATGTTAGCAGGATATTATAGATGCTAAACCTCACCTAATAGGCTTAATCTATGGATCATTCTCAATGACCAAAGCAATGAAACTAGCATGCATTCTCTGAATGTACTATAGTTAACATATAGGAAGTAAGGAGTGTATATTTACCAATGCATTTTGGGGATAGATCTAGCTGTGCTAAGGCTTAATGCCCTTTGGTGTACCTTAAACAATCCTAAAAGCACCTTGGGTTGTGTGTCACATACTTCCACTGAGATCATAACAGCAATGTAGAATAACTCCTTGGCCTGAAATTTCAAAGGTGCCTCCATCTTCTCTTTAAATAAGCACCTGCAACTTTTTAAATGCACAAACAGCACTAGTTGCTTAACTACTTGATTTGTTCATGATAGCGCTGCTTACATTTGCAGATTTTGGGGGTTGCAAATTTAGATGCTATTTTTAAATGCAGGACCCATAAAAAAAGAAAAGAAAAGAACCCCACATGAACCTTTTAATATTGACAAACAGTCTTTACAGATTAACATGTAATAAATTAACGTTCTAAAGGCTTTGTTTACCATATGATGTTACTGTATGTAGCTGAGCCACAAAAATAACTTTTTATTTTTTATTATTTAATATTCCCCAAAACGCCTCCAGAACAGTACAAAAGGTCAGCTTCTCTTATGAGAGCATTCTGTTTATGAAATCTTTTCTCTTTGAAATTCTGATCCTTTTTCTATTCAGCCACAATATTATTTACTCAGCTATCAGAATGTACAGTGCAGTGGTGAAAAGCATTAATAGTACTTTTATCAAAAGATAATTTGATGGTCTGTAAGTATATTTTACTATCACAATGGTTCCAGCCATTATGGTTCCATTTGCAATATCTTATGTCATTCATGCTATCCGTATATTGGTTTCACAATATATGTTTACCTACATGTTACAAACACGGTGTGGTGTGTGGCTGTACCACTTTGTCCTGTGATCTCATCAGATTCCGCAAGCCAGGCTAGGTCAGTAATTGGCTGGGACACCTATGATGAACCCGTAGGTTCTGTGAGAAGTAGTGCTGGTGGTGATTCAGTAGGTGACACTACTGTCTGAGTCGGTACTACTGGGCCAATGCATCAGCATTGTATTATAGCAAACTAGTCTTGCTGGAGTTGCTGATTTTCAGATAAGACATAAAGCTGAGGGTCGAGTCTAATGAGGACATTAAAAATTCCATGTTACTTTTCACAAATATTACCCCCTAGGGTTCTCATCAAATTCTGACTGGGACAATTACATTCTAGCTGCTTGAATATCCCAGGTAATCCCAGTTGTATAAGGCAATATTCTCTTCACTCCCTAAACTGTTGCATGATGTTTCTGCCCACTGTTAAACCACTACTCGGTTTCACCCAGATGTACCCGCATTTCAGTGGTGGATGATGTGATTCCTGTTCAGAGTTTATAAAGTGGCTTGGGGATCCTTCAGGGTGAAAAACATGACATAATACAACATGCTGGGAGAGAGTTAGGATTTAACCCAGCATAGACTCTGGTGGAGGTGAGGGGGTGAGGGGAATAGTCTGCCCAACGACAAGGATGTACTGGTGCAATGCCTCACTTATACCATGGAGGTGATAAAGGACCAGTGCAATACAAAAAGTGGGTGGCACTAGCTGTAAAGAGGGTCTAGTTAGAGCACCCATATTCAGGGCTTCTCCTTAGTGACTCCCACTGATTAAACTTCTTTGGAAGCCTGGTGGAAATTAAAGCTGCCACATCTCTGGTTGGGACTGTGATGTGTGGAGGCAGCAATAATATCACTTACCCTGTGTGGAGATGAATCACTCTAGAGGAGCACAAAGGGCTTAACACACAAAATACACACAGGTGTATTTTAAACCTTCCCATACCACTGTGCTAGATTCATTGTTATTCATTATTTGATGCAGAGAAAATGAAGGTTGAGTGAGTGGTTTATAAAATTGATATAAGGGCTCAGTCCTCATTTGGGGTAGCTGAAGCATGGGGGGAAAGTGGCTTTAAACCACTTTTCTGCTCCCCTGATCCTGAGCCAGCCAGGGGGCTGAAAGAAACCCCAGCACAATATAGAGAAGCTTCTGGGTGACAGGGATATTAATATGTAAAAGCATGACAGTCAGGAGAGAACAAAGGAGAGCTGGCCTTACTGTGGGTGATGTGGAGATGCTAATGTGGGGTGATAAAACACAAAGGTGGACAGTGAATACAATTATTGTGTGGATATGCCTTGGTAAATTCTAAAAAATGGAACAGGAAAAAGCAGGAAGTGAAGCTGTCTAAAACATAGAATAGAATCCTGAATGGGTTTGGGATATCGGCAATAAATATGGCATGCACAATACCAGGGAACGTCACTTTTGGATGAGATAAGAAGCCAGGCACGTCAAATAACCCTGTGAATCAGGTTTAGAGGGACATGATCCAGTACACATGACTCCTAAGCTTGTGTGTCTTTGCAAGGCTGACCTTCGTAAAGGTGAGAAGTTAATCTCTAAAACTGTATTATATTTGTTATTCTCTCTAGGTAAACTTTGGGCCAGATCCTTGGATGCAAAAGCGCCACTGAGGCTAAGAGAACTATGCAGCTGAGGAGCTCGCCTGTCCCACAGACACATGGGATCACCTCTGCCTACTGATGAGAACAGAGATTTAGAGGCACAAGGTAACAGACAGCTCTTGTGAACTGGGCTTATTCTTAAGACTGTCAAAACATGTCTATGTCACAATTGTAAAGTGCGATCAATTTTACCCCTAAAAATGCTGTGTGAAGAAACGACTGTACTAGAATTAAAATACTCAAACAGATATAATGTCAGGAATTCCAATCTCCTTGTGGAATGGCTCTTTGGTTGAGCTCCTCTTTGCATAACACTCCTGCACAAACCAACACCATTTACCTCTGTGAGAAACATGGCTTAGCTACAAAGAGAATAATAGATGGGCTGCATTGATGTATTCAGAAATAATAATGCTGATGGTTTCTCCTTTCTCTTCTGATACATGATGTCACTGGACTTCAAGATTATTTTCTCCTCTGAGTCACTTCAGCTAAATGTTTTTGTAGTTTTAAGACTATATGAATTCAAGAACAGAATTATATTATATTGGAAATGTTGAAATTATCCCTCCCCATAACAACAAAGCAATTATTTTGTTTTCTGAGAGAAAACTAATATGAAATTGTCATCTGTAAAATTGAGATGAAGATTTGTAAGGCACTTTGAGATCTATTGATGAAAAGTGCAATGTATGAGCTAGGTGTTATTATTATCAAATGCAGTTAATTGGCACTGGCAGCTCATCCAGTACTAGAAAACAGTGCACACGGTAACAATATAATCAGTCAGCTTTATTAGAACAAAAGTGGAAATTGCAAGATTAGGGCGAAGCATACTATACCTCTCATGTGCAAAATAACACTATAATCATACACAGTAGCATGGGAACACATCTCACTCAGTACACATTAGATAAAATATATAACAGGAACATTCACATGACAGTGTACAAATCCTTTACTATCTTCCTCATGAACACACAGGAGAATGAGCTTCACCGTTAACACATCCTTTAGACAGTCAATGTTGCAAATGAATATTATATAATCAATTGAGACACACCATTGGTTACAGTCACTTCAAAGGCCTCTGGACATCAATCATTAACAGAAATACATATAGAAAAGTCATTGTCCACACCTGAAAAAAATTACTCATATATAATGAGTCTCTTTAAAGTGAGACCCAGAAGGTTGGATATCTCCCAGCTCTCTGTAGTCTTGCTATAGTGCATTTCCTACATGGAAGTTTAATTAAGATTACAAGGCCTCACAACGACACATCTGTAGACAAGCAAGACAATGGATGGCACTGCATTTATTGCTAAAAATATGATGTGGGCTTAGATCATTCTAGGGCATGTGACATGCAAGTTATTGACTGAAAATGTATTGACACAACTGATAGTGGTTTGTGATATTTCAGTTGGAATATTATATGCCAACAGATAGCTGTGAACAGCAAAAGATAACAAGATGGCATAGAACAATTGCATTCCAGATGTGATGTGTTCTTTTCTCTTCACTGATATCAATGCCACATACTTCAAATGCAGCACAAAAAACGTCATAATGATTATATGATCTGTCATAATTTAGACATGGTGTATAAAAGTGGTTCACAGGCCACCATTGCGGTTTGACCTCTCATTTTGGATGTTGATGTACAGTTATTTTTATTCTCTGTGTCTGAGAGACCAAGGTATTCACATAAAAGGTAGATGTCTGGACATTTTTTGAGTGCTGCTGTAAAGCATATGGGCACATTTTCTTGTACTATCAAAAGGGACATATGGGACCTGGATTCCATCTTTCACACGCATGGGATCTCGGAGAACATACCACCTGGTGATAATTGGTATGATGTTCTTGACTGCTAATGTTTGCTTCCAGACTTTAATAGTGATGGATTTAGCAAGGATGGTCAAGTGGTGAGAGTGCTAGCCAGGGAGTTGGCAGATCTGGGTTAAATTCTCTACCCTGCCAGAGACACTCTCTGTGCCCTTGCGCTAGTCACTTAGCTTCTCTGTGCCTCACCTCTTTGTCTGAAAAATTGGGATAATAGTTATTTTCTCTATTACAGAATATAAACATTAAAGATTGTGAGCTATCACAGTCATGGGACCCATGCAGTGTCATTAAAACCCTTTGCCTTCCTGTCTCTGAGGTAGAAGATCTTTTCTGCAAGACATTTCCCTGATTCACATATATTCTGAGGCAAAAGAATTTGTATTAGAAGTGTAGTCAGCTAAACAGATCTCTTTTTGTTCACAAGGCCTCCTTTTGAAATTTGTTACGCCAATGCCAATGTCTGCAAGCTGCATAAACCCTTGTTTGTAGAAAGAAAAGCTGTGAAAAAGGTACTTTTCTTTATTGTATGGAAGATCAGCCATTTTATCTCAGGGTCATATATGAGTATACGGCCCTTGGTCTGGATCTTCCATGTCTGATCACCTCCAAACCATATCCCTGATGTGCAAACATTATGCTAAACAGCAATAGACTTTAAATACTCACTTTTAACTTCCTAGTCCAACCTGCAGCAATAAACTAGTATGTTCACTTTAGATCTGTTACATGAACTATAATTTAAGCAGTTAGTAGTGTTTGGATGAAAAGATATATTAGTTGTGATTACAAAAAATCTCATGCTTACCTCGAAGGCAGGTTCTGACACAATGTGTTTATACAATTCTGCAATAAACGGTAAGGCTGCTGTGGGTAGGCCAGCAGCTTGCTAAAATGTTGCATATAGGGCTAAATTGTCAAAGGGTGGAGGTCTGGTTAGTGCAACAGTACAGATGCATTAGTGAATGCAATTAACTCTGTTGGGTGTGTAAATCAAGTAGCCGGGCATGGTAATTTGACCTCACAAAAGCAGTTGCACGTTTGCACAAAGCTATTTACACATAGCCCCCTCTCCATTTAAAAAAATTGGTCCAAAATGGTTATTTAGGCAGTCTGTGCACTAAGTAATATATTATCATCAAACACCTTTTAAAAGCTTTTAAAAAAATCAGGCAGAACAATAAGACCGAAGTAAAACAAAACGTGGTTACAATGTTTGATTTTCCTTTAAAAGTATTTCTGCTTGATTTAAAACAAAATGGAGATGAGGAAAATGTAGAAGGAATTAAAGTTGGCTCATTGAAGGAAGGCATCCTAGGGCTTGTCTACACTATCCCACAGTCAGGCTATGGTGGTGTGAATAGCCGTGTGTGCCAATGTGCTGGGTCTAACTCCCCTGTATGGACCATGCAGAGTGAACTAAAAGGTCCCTAGTTGGCATTAATGTAGTTTTCTTCAAACAGGACTACACTGATGTGAACTAGGAATCCTTTGGTTTGTGCCTGTCTCATCCATGTGGGGAAGTTACAGTGCAGCACTTTGGTGTGATTTGATGCCCCTGCCCTGTAACCTGAACTGCAGGGCAATGTAGACAAGGAGTTAGTTTGATGTAGTTGGTTTAGATTGTAAACACTTTGGGGCAGGGATCTTGTCTTCATACATGCCTGACAAACACTTAACACATGGTTCGTACCATATAACAGTAATAATATAATAGGAATTGATGAATAATTAATAGTGAATTAATAATAAATAACTAAGACATTCATCTGACTCTCTATGATCTTTGCTTCATCCCTATAGTCCATATTTTTTAAACTTATTACTTCTCTCAATTTTTTTATTTCACTGACCATTCCAATATTCGACTGATCCCTCACTGCTTGGTTCTCAAAATGTTTTATCCTCCAGACCACGAGGTAGGATTCCGCGGACCACAGTCTGACAGCCACTATTCTTACTTACTAATAAAGTAGGTTAAAATACCATTAACGTTCTGACTTGAACTTTAAAATGCCATGAAATTCAGAGTTAAGGCTACGCCTTGCATTCTTGGTTTATACAATTGTACCTAAGCACTGCTAGAAGAATAGTAAGCAAGTTCACAGAGAGTCTTAGCAACTGAAATATGCAGACACTTTGGCATGATGAAAATAGAGAGCATATTCCTGCAGGACTGATTCAGGCCAAACTCAAATTGGCTTCACTGAGAATCTGACCGCCATCAAGACTAAAGGATGAGGCATTGTCTGAGAAACCTTTAGCTCTGAATTTCTCTAATGGCTTTAAGTCAATCTCTTACATACTATTGGGTCTGATGTTATAGCTGCTCCATACAGAATTGTTATTGAATTGTGTGGGGAATGGATGCAGGAACAAGCCCATTAAAATTTATTTTGTAAGTTTATATCTAGTAACCTCAACATTAGGGCTGAAAATTTCAGAGATCTTTTAGGAATCCATCATTTAGCGATGTGGACCAGTACTTTACTGTCCACTTTTACTGTACCTAAAAGGACCATATCAGGTTTTTTAAGACCAGAATTGAATACAACATTCAATTGTTATCAGCTGATGAAGAAAAAGTGAAAAAAGATAAAATCATGGCATTTTCAAATTTCAAGTAAGGTATTTTTTAAAAGTTGTATAGTTTACAAAAAAGGAAAATGTATACATAAAACAATATTTGAGACTATTCTTTTGAACCATTTAATCCTTGATATTAGAGAAATTGATGTCTATGTATCATATCAATATACAGGCAGCAGACATCCATAACCCATGGATTGTTGGCATGATGTATCACTGAGGTCTATTGTGGCAAATGTTTGCATTTTTAAGTTAATATTGAGTGTGCTATATTTTCAGGGAAAATTGCATATGATAAATCCTTATTATTAAATATTGAAAGACATAGCTCTGTATTATAGACTGACATTTTTCAATGGTTTATTTTATAGGCAAGCGCTTCCACATTTTAACACCACCAAAAGTCTCCAAAACCACAAACCTCATTGGTTCTTTTGCCTAGATTTTTAAATTTTTTTGTTTTTAAAGGCCAAATGTAAATAAATGAGATTTGGAAGGGAAACAGTTTGGGGGCTGAGCAGAAGGCTAAGAAAAAACCCGCCTTAAGAATTGAGACTTAAAAAATTATAATGGAATTGCTTAAGCAGCCCACAGCCACATTAGTGAGAGCTGCTCTCATGATGAATGTCTACGCATGACGTAAACCTCATTTCTAGTGATGGTGGTTTAGTAACTTCTAACAGAAGTGTGGGTATTACGTTTTTCACTGATTTCTAACAGCACAATCTGTATCCTTCATTGACACCCATCCATTTCATGTGGTTATTGGCTTTCAACAAATCTAATTAGAAGGTATAATGACCCAGAATTTTTCCACTGATTGATGTGAATCGATGTTACATTAATTCATCAAGATTACAAATCATGTTGCAGTGCATATCATTCCACTTTTGCTGCATCATGACATGAGGCTTATAATATTCACTCTGGGGCCTATAATGTGCCTGGTATCCATTTCTTGGATAAATAATTTAAGAAATTGTTGAGAAATCATATCTAATTATGAGGATCTGCGCTCAATAAGTGCCCTTTGATTTGAATTGTATTTGTATTTTGATGGGTATTGATTTTATGAGTTGGAGAGATGAATAATACATTTTACCTTTCTCCACTGTTCAGAGCAATATGCTGAGAGAAGTAATGAAGGAACACTGTTTTGATGGTAACAATGTCACTGGAGACCACAGCAAACCTTCCATAGAAAAACCCATGGAAAAGTTACAGGAACTCCTAAATCAGAGGCAGAGTGGTCTAGTCAATACAGCATTTATCAGTCAGGAGACATTGATTCTATCACTTGCTCTGCAGCTGATTTCTTGTGTCAGCCCTGGGTAAGTCATGTAATCCTTGAATGCCTCTGTTATCCCAATAGTAAAATGGGGATTAAAATGCCCACCTTTGAAAAGGACTTTGAAATCTACAGACGAAAAGGGGTATATAAATGTTAGTCATTATTATTAAAATTCTGCATACATCTATTGATGGAGTTTCTAAGCAATGGTCAGTGAGATTGCGGCATGAGGTAAGATTTGCCTTCCTGTGGAATAGATACAGGGAGTGTGGTCTCCTGCCTCTCAAATGTCCCAAGATCCATGGTGAAATCTTATAGGTCAGGGCAAAAAAAAGCAGGGAGGGGGCATTCACACAGAGGACTAGACCTCTCTACTGGTTCCTGAATCCTCTCTTCCTGGCAGGGTAAGTCCTCTATTTTCTATTTGCTATTCATGGTGTGCGAGCAGTCTCCTAAATCATATGATTTGCTTCTCCTGCCTGATTGGATGGCAAACTTTTAAGTCGGGGAATGATGAGTAATGCAGAGTGAATAGTGAACAGTGAGTCCTCTTGATTGAGCAGGTATGTCCTTGTTCACTTTTGAAGGCTGGTATCCTTACAAAGAACAGTCACTCCACGAACATTCATGTGAATATTTCTGAATAAGGAAGAACAAAGGGGCAAAACCACAGTGGAAATGAACAACAGTTTGGAATTCAAATAGATGTTTATGAATGCTGTTTTTCAGCATCCAACCAGCTGTAACAAATACAAAGCACATGAGATAGTGATCATTAAAGAAAGGCATAAAAAGCTTTATTTTTCACCCAATATGCCATCTCTGATTAGAAAGGAAAACAGTAGGCTCCATTGTGCAATACAATAAATCATGGCATCAAAGTGCCCTCTTAGTTGCAGGCAAGTTCTACCAGTCACAAGGAGAAAGACAATGAAAATACAATAAATTGAAATAGTAATTTTTCAACACTGTGTAAATACTATAGACATTTTTAATTCAAAGATAAGCAGGATCAGCAGCAGTGAAAGCTGTAGGTTTGCTGAATATCAATGGGAAAACTGTAAAATGTATTCTCCCTAAACGAAGCTGAAAGACCAAATGAGCAAAGACATTCTGCTCAAAACTGAGAGATTTCTTTTAATATGTCTCCGAGTCAGCAGGCTTAATATTTTGTTCTTTTTATTATCTCTGACTCACTTTTACTGCAATATGTGCTGAAATATCTGGTTTAGTAGGTGCTGTACTTTGCATATAAAGGTCACTTCGTGGTCTTGTGAAAAATAGAAAAGATATTTAAGCAATTCTAATTATTATTTGAATACGCATCCTTAAAAAAAATCCCAGAGTACATAGTTGGGAGTCAAGACCTTAAGCCCTGCAATGGAAGGATCAGTTTCATGTTGAAGAACAGAGGATTCAGTATGCATTCTAGTCCTCAGTCTCTCATGGGGGAAGATTTAAATAATGTATGGTGGATTTCTTTGTGATGTGTTACCTTTTTTGGTTAGCATTTTAAATTTTTTAAAGAAGTACAACCTATATTTTAAGGGCCATATTCATATTTTAAAAATCTTGACTGTTATGTAGTTTGTCCGCCTATCCAGTCAGATTTCACTGTCAGCCAATTCAGAGAAATTGAGGATGGTTAACATGTTGATGAGGTGTTTTAGAACATGTAGCTGCATCCATAAGAATGTACCTGTTTGAACATCTTTTTTTTTTTCCTCATTAAACATTCATCTGAGGAATTTTTCTGGGAGCTTCATTCAGTAAAGTAGCACTAGTCACTTTTTGGTTCCCAAAGTAGCAACAAAATGGAGGCTCAGAGGGGAAAACATATCAGATAGACTCATTCTTCTTTCAGTCAAATGTAACAATTTGCCTGCTGTGTTATCTTTTTAACAACCGGAGAAGTATTAATTATGCAGAATGTATTTTACAAAGGAATAAACATAGGTGATGCGCTTGCTTTCTACAAAACATTCTTTCCTTTTCAAACAAAGTAAAATGTAAGTATAATGAGTTTTGTTTGAAAAAGGTGCGTGATATCTCATGGGTAGCCTATATAGCAAGGTCTTGCTCCCATTCAAGTCAACAGGAGGACCACATACATTACCACAATAACTGTATTGAATGCTGAAATGCTCCATGACTCCCAAATATTTTCAGTGAGCTTTGGCCAGTCTGATCCTCTGCAACCGCTGGCTTATAAATGTTTTATGTGATTTTCTTCAATAAATACATATATTTTGCCTTTTGAATCTCTGACTCTTCCAGCCCAGTTGTGAGCTGCATGTCTTTTAGAATCTTAATGGAGAAATAGCAACATGCAACTGAAAAATAAATGTTTTTAATGACTTGGGAAAGTACATATTTCACCAAGAAAGTATGCTTTAAAGTAAAATACAAGCTCCTGAAGCATCTAAATCCTCCACCTTTTCTGCAGTGCATGCTATAGCTATTGACATACTGTTGGTTTTATATGTCCCACGTTGTATGAATTATTACTGTCATTCAACATTTTAGACTCCTAGTTTCATAGCCTACAGCAACACTTACTGTTAGCTGTTGTGACTATATCAGACCTCTGGCAATGCCTGTTATTGATCAAGCACTGTTCAATGTTTGCCTGCTAAGTAATGCAAGAATGTGCTAATTTTCTAAAACATAAAACCCACAAGTTACTGTGTTTGTGATTTCCAGTCCTTTCAGAGACTTCAAGCTTTAACCATAGCTCGCAAAATGCCTCTGAACCTGCACTTCCCCATCTGAAACAAAATTGAGGGTTGAATTAAGAGTTTTAGGTACTTTAAAAGAAAATATATTGTGCACTACTGAATAAAATTAAAACATCAGACATCACTAATTAACTTTATACATAAGAAAGTTATTAGTAAATACATATTGGAAGTGAACCAAATGTCCTAATGAAATGGACAGTCATGGTATCCAACTGTTTGTGATAATCTTAGCTTGAAATTTATTATTGTTCTTCTTTAAAAAATTACCCAGCTAAACAGAATAATATAGGGATTCCAATAGCAGGACAAAGGGACAAAGGGATTTATATTTATAGGTTTCCAGAAAATGAAAATATATTGATTCTTGTTTGGATTAAGTTCCTAGAAGCTGGCAGGAACATGGGTTTGTCTGAGTGATAATAGAGGTGCTATAAATCACAAAGCTCCAGAGGAACATGACCAGTAAATGCCTAAGGGCTCAGTCCTCCTGAAAGCACTTACTGCTGGGGTAATGCTTCAGGGTCTGATCCAAAGCCTTCTGAAATCAAAGTAGAAATGACATTGAGGTTTAGATCAGGCGTCTGAGCACTGTGTCCACTAAGTGGTTGCTGGTTTGAGCCCTAATTGTGGTGGAATAGTTTCATTCTCTTTTTCTCCTTTCCCTGCCTCCCTTTCATTCTCTACCCCTCCTATCTATCTCTCTTTCTTCCTTCCAGCGCTGTCTCCTTCGGCTTTCATTTCCCCACCCCACCTTCCTCTTAGCAGCAGTAGCCTCAGCAGGCTTCAAAGAAGCAGCAGCTCCTGCTGCTCAGCTAAGGGGAGCAGGACTTGTGAAGGCTTCCTTTCTGAAACCTGCTTCGGCTCAGTCCATTGCCATGATGGAAGGAAAATAGAACGAAGTAAAGAAGAGAGTGTAAAAGAAGAGATGAAGGGAAGAGAGGGACGGAATGGGGTTTTAATGTGGAAATACAGACAGACACCCTAAGCAAAAGCAGGATTTTTTTCTTGTGTCTCTACTTTCTAAAAATTCCCAGCAATAGATGCAGACATGGGAACCTGTCCTCAGTATTTTTATCTTTACTACTTCTTTAGTTTGCACTTCATTTTTTTTATTGTACAACAGTATTGTATGGACTCTTTTGTTTTGGAACCACTTTTAGGCAGATTAATGTTTTTTAAATTTATGGGGGGGCCAGATCCTTGTCTGGGGTAAATTAATTGGCATACAGGCCCACTGATGCCAATGGAGCTACGTCACTTTGCCAGATCCTAGGATTTAGATGTGTCAGGTCTATTTATTTTGTTCAATAAGACATTCTGGGCTAGAATGTGATCTAACAATCTGCTCTGAGTAAGGAGTAGCATGACCCAACAGACCAGGGAATGAACTGTGAGTCAGAGTAACAGTTCATTTCATGGTTCCCCGGTTGCTCCAGAACCAGTATCAGATTGCTTCCCCTCAGTGCCAGCTGAGTTGCACAGGTGCAGGAGCCGTAAACAGTCTTCTGTTCCTGCCCTTCCCCATCCTGTGAGCCATGGGGCACCTTATGCCCCCTGTCAGTGTGTGTGAGACAAATTATGATCTTGAGAAGAGTTCACTTGTATACTCAAGAATGAGTTTTCATCAGCCAATGCCTGTTCACTTTGGGTGTGTTGACCCATGACTTGTGCATTAGCCCATCCAGGTTGTGTTTACATTGGTGAGTGTGCACACGCTGTTGTGCCCTATTGCTTACACATATCTTTCTATATGTTACTGTTACAACTAGAATATACTGAGGGTATGACATTTATCTTAATGAGGCTGAGGCAACTTCATCACTAGTCAGGGCATAGCTTGGAGAGGGCAGTGACCAGGGAGAGGGTCCCAGTCTTGCCCTCCTTCAACACATGATCAATCGCTGCTAAGTGGAAATTTCTCTTACAGTGGAGAAGTGACTCAAACTCTATAGCCAGTTTTTCAGTGTGTGGATCAACTTCTGCCTTCAGATTGACCAAAACTCCGTGGGAATTGTGTCCATGAAACTCAGAGGAGAATTTGAACTACTGAGTCTTTGTGTTAATTAGAGAGGCAAATGGCAAACCACACAGTTTATGTCTGATTTGCAGGCCTTCCCCTTAAAGACCGACCCAGCACTCTCAGCTCCTGCTAGACCTGGAAAAGAGACTGTAGGCCAGATTATCTCCTGCACTGAGATTGTCTTGGCACAGGGAAAAAGTGTGTGGTGGCCATCAGGAAGCCAGTTATGATTCTCAAGCCACAGCTGCTTGTGGCCCCAGCTCTAACATACACGTGAGCAGCCTAGAAGATGCTTTAATTTATACTAGCTGGCTATGGGGTCCTAAGAGATCATATATCAGATGAGAAATGGTGGAGCGCAGCTGCACTCCTCTCCCAACATGTCCCCTTTCTCTCCCCTGACATGCTCTTATACCAGACCTGGGGAGATGTCTAGTTTAGGATCCAGTATTACATCAGCTGAAATTCCCACCCACACCAGTGGAATTCTTAGCAGAGCTGCTACTGCCAGATTCCAACTGTTTTCTGCTGTCTTACCCTGTGGTTTTCAACCTGTGGTCCACAGACCCCTGGGGGGTCCACAGACTATGTCTTAGGGGTCCATGAAAGGCTGTCATTATTATAGAACAGTGGTTTTCAACCTGTGGTCTGTGGACTCTGGGGGTCTGAAGACTATGTCTAAGATTTCCATTCCATTCTCCTTCATTAGAAATTTTTTAGGGGTCTGCAAATGAAAAAAGGTTAAAAACCATGGTCTAAGCAATGCAATGGGACCAGAACAGGTGGGAACTATCTGATTTTCTGCGTTAGGAAATGAACTTGGATCTTGGTATGCCAATTCAGAGAGCATTACAGTGAATGCATTAGTGATCACATGTTCTGATCATTTACTGGTTTTGGATTAAAATAAGTGGTTAAAAATGTTATCTTTTCTCATCTTTGCTTTGATCATCTTGTGTCCCAGGATTTATGTGTGGCATCCCAGCGGGGAAGACACCTTGATGGTTTAAATATTTCTGTGCCCGTTACCTAACCATGATTCACGTACAAAGCCTCTAGTGTGGTTTGAACTGGCGCATTCGCTAGGGTTTGCGGACTGTCAAGCCTTTTTGGCTCTAATTCTTGAGACAATACAGAGCTTCCGACCTGATATCTTCAGAGAGTGTCAAACAGCCATGAACATAATTATTGTTACCATGATCCTTGCTTCCCACTTCAGAGCAGAAAGCTATCACTCTCCCTTGAAGAGCTTTTAAGTGCTCCAGTGGTCTCTCTTAAGGGACTCTTCCTGTAGATGCCCCAGTACTCTAAAGTATAACACAAGGGCTAGATTAAAGTAAACGAATTAACTGCTGAGACAGTATCTCCCTCTAGTCTTCCCATCTCTCCTTATCCCTTCTCTCACTGTCTCCTTCTCCTGCTTCTCTTCTCCCTCCTTCCTCATTGTTATTTGTTATTGACATTGAGTCCCAATCAGCTCTGCATTTCCTTGACACCTGCCCTTGGAAGCTCTGGCTCATGTACTCTTGCCTTTACATATGAAAACTAACTGGGTGGGTTGCTGCCACTATTACAATAATAAAGTTGCTAGAACTGTCACAATCCATTGTAACAGAAAATCACACCTCTTTAAATTGTTTGTCTAGTCTTTAGTACTGATTGATGTACACTGCCACACCTTTGCATTGATAACGTTCCTGGGAGCCACCAGATGAAGCTATCACAGAGTGTTATAAATTCTGTTTATCTGAATACATAAGCAATTAGTTCTTGGGGGAATGCTTATCATCAGCTGTAATGCATTTCTGTTAAGATGGTGATCATATCACTAATGAAGACTTTATTTTGCCCAGTCTCTCTCTCTCTTTAACTCTCTTTAGGGGGTAGGGCTGCTCCTACAAACAAACTACATGGCACCAAAATGTTATGTCATGATTGCCACCTGTCCTGCTTATTCTCAGATCGTCCCATTTGTTTTAGGAAGCTGTCCTGGAAAATCTCTAAGTCTCCCTGGACAACAAAAGTCCTGGGTTTTGTCAGTGACACCCCTGTTGATGCCCCCACTGGCAGAACGGAGAGCAGAAGCCTGCGGGGGCTGGGGTGGGATGAGGAAACAGTGCCCTGGTTGCGGGGGGCAGATAGATGTCCTAATATTTTGTACTACAGAGGGCAGATGTCCCAGTCTTTTGTACCTCAGAGTTGGCAACCTGGGGCAGGGTTTACTCAACAATAGAAGTGTTTAGCTTCTGGGCCAGTTTAAGATTGATGGCAATGTCCATTGGTATTAATGTAGTCAGGCTAGCTTACCAAATTACTTAGAGCCTCTTAGGCTGCCTTCTCTCAACAAGGAATCAATATCCTGCCTAGAAAAAAATCTCTCGGGTAAGTTGACTTTTATGAAAGCACTGTTGGCTTGTCTACACAGCCCTTCAGTGAGACCTAGGGAGGTGTGAATTGCAGAGTGAACAAAGGGTTGAGCTGTAATTGCCCCATGTAGACCCTGCTAGCATGAACTAAAAGGTGCCTGATTCCCATTACTATACTCCCATTTCAAACAGGACTACACTAATGCTAACTAGTTTTAGTTCACGCTAGCAGGAGACAGCTACATGGGACAGTTACAACACACCATGTTAGTGGGTGCTGCAGTTCACGCCCCTAACTCTGCACTGCAGGGCTGTTTAAACAAGCCCTCAGCTACTTCTTGGACTGTGGCACTCTGGAAGAAGGAGAAATTCTCTGCAAACTCTTTTGCATTCCCTCGACCTGGGAGCTATGACAACTAGTTGTCACCAATTCTCTGTCTGATGACCTCCTATTTCAGGTATACCTTTGATGAAGCTTTCAACAGAGTGAGCTTAATTTTTGTATAACCCCATATGAAATAAGACAAGTGAGGCCACATCCAGCTCTCTTTTCACCTCCAACCAGGAACTGCTTGACTGTCTGATGTGTACTGAATTAATTGCCATGGGCAGTACAGTACTCAGCACTGACACCACTGGGGCAAAACAAGTACTCTTTGGGCGGCAGGTGGCTTGTTCTGTTTCATGAAGCAGATGCACTGGCTCTTCTTATGCTTGTAAGACCTAGCAGCCTTTGTGTTCATGCCTGTCTTTCATGTGCAATATATAAAGGCTGCTGGGCTGCGCAAGCCAGGCATCAAGCAAAGAAATAGAATCAAAATAAAAGTTAACAAGCTGGGAGTAGAGAAAGGCAGTAGAGAAGCAAGGGAATGTAATCACTGCTGCAGCTTATTGTTGCCAGAGTCTAATGGACCCACAAACTGGGAATGAGGATGGTCTGTGTGTGAGGCATGAGGCCTCTGGCACCCTGCAGAGGCAGCTGGATAGGTTGCATAGGCCTACCGCCTTGGCTTTGGATGAGCCAATCACAGTATGTATTGAGAGGGCTGATAGTCCCAAAGCTCCAGTAAAAAGTAGTTAATGTAGTTTATGTGTCTGTACAGCTTACTCAGACTCGAGGCTGGTGGGTCATCGGGTTAAATCCGATCTTTGTAGTTCTCCAAATCCCCAATGTTGTGTCTTTTGGAAACTGCTGTGCTTTGGAAGCCAGACACAAAGGGCCTAACTGTGCTCTATTGTTCTATTGACCTCAGTGGAGTTACTGCTGATTTACACCAGTGTAAGTGAGAAGAAAATCAGGTCTACAGTACTTTGCAGTGAATCCGAATTTCAATACAATGAGATTAAAATATACACCAGTGCAACAGACACTGGAGCCCAGCAAATATTTCTGATAATTACATTTATTTATTTATTTATTTATTCTAACAGGGAAGATTAAAACTATCTACTATCTGTATGTCTATCTGAGACAATAATCAATTGTTAATTATTTTAATAATTTTTAATTTTGTTATGCATGTAGATTATATTTAAAATACTTTTTAAAATACTTTTTAAAAGCCAAGCTATTTTTTTCCAGTTAGGTAAAATAGAATTAGCCGTCATCCGAAATCTTGTATACAAAATTTTAGCCTGAAGAAAATGTTTTGTAGCTCAGATTAAAAATCCTTGAAAATAGATGGAAACACTTAAAAGGCCCTTCAATTATATATAGCATGAAGTATACTGCTGTTATTCCACACATACATGTTAATTGTGAAATAAAAGGCTATAAATACATAAGAGATTTGTTTGTTCGCGTTTGAGGATAGGACAGTCATGTGATACCATGACAAGTCATAAAAGCAAAAACCAAATAGTTTATGATGACACATGAAAACTATTTACAGATGTGCTGCTATCGTTCAGGATCCTTCCTTTTTTTTTTTTTTTTTTTTAATTTGAAACATTATCCTACTCAGCTTAAAATGGAAAAGAGAAAATATTCCATTTTATTCCTTTGTCCTCATCCAACTGCTATTTGTTCTTCTCTTTGTTTCCATCTCTGTCTATCCAACTCCTTCATTTCTCATCATAGCTTCCTTAGCTTCCTGTTATTTCTGCTTTCAATCAATTTGTGTTAAACTATCCCTGTTGTAGATGACACTCTACTTTATTTCTCTGTTCCTGCTGCTCAGTCAGAAGCAGACTCGGTGGTGCCATCCTAACGAATGAAGGTTATTTAAGAATGGCTCAAACCCTTTTAAAAACTAATGGCTCAATCCTAGCTCAGGCCAAAAGCCCAGGATGGGTCACTGTAATATATTGCTAACATAGAAATGCTATTGATGTGCCTGTCTTGGTGGTTTAAGACATGTCTTCACACTTGTTATTTGTTATTAAAATATTATTACTTAATTCAGCCTTCCTTTGACCTCAACATATGCTAACAATGCAGGAAATACTTTGGATTCTGTTCTGTGTTTTGAACATCTGTAGATATCATTTCCTTTTATAATCTTCAGATTATTTCCCAAATTCAGACACTGATTTCACAACCTCACACTGCAGCTCATGCTTTTTGCTGCTGCTGCTTCCTTTTTTCAACACCCTCAGCTTTGATGATTATAATATCTTGTTTTATGGCCTTCCCAGAAAATTCTTTATAGGCTCAAGCTTGTGCAAAAAGCTGCTTCTAAAACGTTAATGCTCACAAAGTGGACTTTGGTATGTTACTCGAGTCCTTAGAGAATTACACTGGCTCCCTGTTAAACATAAAATTGATTTTAAAATTGCTTTGATGACTTGGAAAGCGATGCACAAATTGGGATCAGTGTGTTTATCAGAGCTGCTGTCTTTGTGTGAGCTTAGTTGATGTTTGAGATGGTCAGAAAACAGCCTCGTGGTTATTTCAAAAGACAAGTTAAAGGTTGATGGAACACATGCTTTTAGTTCTTGTTCACCCCAAATCTGGAATTCACTCTTGCCAGTTTAGGAAATGCTGAGTCAATAAATTCATTCAAATCTGGTCTTAAATCTTGTCTTTTTAACTCAGGCTTATTTTTATTGATTGAGCTCTCCTTGCACTTTCTGTTTTTATGGTAAAGCTCTTTGGGTTGCTTTTTCACAAGGACACTTTTTTAGCTTACTCTGTATTGAACTTTGTTTAGTCTTCAGCTTTTATAATGTAGTAAGGTGTGGTACAGAAACATTAGTTTCAATCATTTATAGCGGAAGTTCTAAGGAAGCACAACGAGAGCAAAAATATTCTATAAACACTGTAAAAAATAATCCAGAAACTACAGGCTTTTGTAGAGACGTATTGATTTTAGTCAGCCATATCCCGCTGGCAGTTTGTATTAAAACACTGGACACATATTGTACATTGTAAAGCTCGCTCCTCTAAATCACAGTAACCTGTAAATTTTATGACTGTAAATCTCAGATAGTTCAGTATAACTAACTGGTGTTATACTGATGGACATCCAATTATTAAAATCAAAAGGGCATACCATCCAGAAAGTGGTCAGGTAACACATTTGTTTCATCTTCCGTGTTGTTTTTGTAAACTATAAACTTGTTGAAATTTAACAAGGAAACAGGGCTTACTTATGTAGCAAATATCTCTCGGGGTTGGGCGAATATGTACAAACAGCTAGTCATGATCATGCAAAGCACCAGTTGTAAATAGTTTTTTCTAAAATTCTCAAAGTCACTTCCTATTCTTGCAACTTGCCCCTAAAGTCCAGTCTGAGGTGTAGAGCCAAGAATTAAATAAAAATACAGTTTACTAATTTCAGTATTGAGTTTGTCTATTCTTGCTGTTCCTTTGCTTTTTTTCAATTTCTCTATTACCTTCTCTCTTTCTTGTCTCCTCTTTCACATTTTCATTTATCTCCACTTTTTCCTCTTGCCTCTTTTCTACTGTTTTCTCTTCACCCTTTGTTATTTCCTGTACTCTTCATCTGTGCTTCTCCCCCTCCTCTACCTCATTTTTCTTTTCTCAAGTCCCTTATTCCTTTCCCTAATGTTGCATCTCCCTCTGTATCTCTCTGTACCTCCATGACAAGGGAGTCAGGCAACAGTGTAATTTATTTCACCACTCTGCAATATACCTAGAGCTGGACGAATAACAAAAATAGTGATTTGTCAAATATTTTATTTGAAAAAATGTCACAAGATGCTTTAGGCACCTGCTCCAAAGCCCTCTGAAATCAGTGGGAATCTTTCCATTGATATAATGTACTTTGGACCAGGCTTCAAATGTATTATTCAAGTAATATATTAATGAAAGATTCATCTGGCTCTATAAGATGGTGAAATGCTAAGAACAATATTTCTTTAAAGAAATCTACAAAATTAATTCCATTATTTTATTAATATTATTTGTCTAGCTCTGTATTTATCACATGAATCTATCAATCTATCTATTCACATGTGCAAATACACTCTATTGAGACCAAAATAGATCAATTAATCTATTTACTAGGGTGCATTTTTCTGAATATTTTGTGATGCAAAAAGGTCTCAGTTTTCCACTTTTGAATCACAGTCCATCACTGAAGAAAGTGCAGAGCTCCGCAGCTCTAGCGAGAACTCCCACAAAAACATTCACTCTGTCCATATCACATCTTTAATACTATGTAGTATTTTATATCTGAGATTCAATGCAAGAAGCACAGTCCCAAATTCAATGATGTTTGGAGAACAACATTCAGAAGCAGGAAATTACAAGCACACTGACAGGTTTTTAAGTGTTGTTTAAAGCACAGATTATGTTCTTTGTCACCCAACTCCTTTGTCTGGGAAGCAGCATGGTGCTAATAAATCTAAAGTTTATTTTGAGATTAATATCAAGGACTGCAAAATACAGAGGAATTTATAAACCTTTGTATTTTATAATTGTTTCTACACAGGACTGAAATGTTGAATCACACTGAAATCTTTTTTTTTTTCCTGTGAGGAGCATCAGAATTTTAAGTAGCATCATTTCCTCTACTCAGTGCCTGATATATAATCTCCAATGATCACTATTCTGGATTCTGGTTAGATTTGAAGGGCCTGATTCTTCTCTCACTTAGACCAGTGGAAATGAGGAGTAAAGGCACTTACATAAGTAGAATTATACCATTGTGAAACCAGTATAAATGAGATCTGAATCAGACCTGAGATACCTAGTTCTCATTCAGCTATCTACAAGAAGATGTTTGGGACACATTATTGTAAGTGTTCTTGGTATTTCATTTAAGGAGGTAATAGTCATGGTTTAAAAATCTTGCAATACCCAGATTTATCAGTATTCAAATCTGCTACACAATTAAGATTTGTTTTTTATTGATTTACGTTATAGCACAAAATACTTTGCTCTGAGCGGTCAGTCAGATAGTTTCATGAATCATTATCAAAACATTAGGGAGTTGCATTTACAATGTACCGCAATCCATTTTAATAAAAAAAAACCAGACCTTTCTGCAATGTACATTTTTTTCTTCCTATTCTGTTTCCAAGTAATTTGGAAGAAATGTTTAAACAATTACGTTGCCTGAATCCTGCTTGTAAGCTTGGTGCTAAATGGAGAAGGGGATGCGGGTTATCAAAAACGAATCAAGATAGAGGACAAATATGAATTCCTTGGCTCAACAAATATATTACACCTATCCTCCGCCACCCACATGTCAATCTGGTTGTACAGACTTTTTCTGAGAGGGTGAGTTAAATAAGGGCTGGGAATGGCTCATGGATACTGTTTGGCAGAATGACTTTGTGAATATTGAGCTGTAAGTTTATGGCTGTTTTGTTTTGGTTTTTTTTCCAGATAATGTTCAGAAGACTGTAGCTTTTTAATGCAATCGGGAAATCAATAAATAACAATAAAATAAATATCAGGATCATAGTTGGTTGCATAAAAAGGAAGATGCTGATTTGCTGATGCTTTGACTTGGTGCCTTCTCTTTTATACCTTTTAATGACTTTCAGCTCTCTTCCTTTAAGCCAAGACAAATGTTTTTTTTGTAAAAATTGTCCTTAGATTGGGACAGTTAACATTTATCATTGAAAATAATTCATTGACTCTCTCAACTACCTTACAGTAAAACTCCCTTTAATTACACAGGATATTTGACACATATGCAAGAGAAATCCTGTGACCAAATGCACAATGGGCCAGTTTGTGCTATTAGGATATAGCCCTGGGTAAGGGAAATGGTCAGCCCCACTGCCCCAAGTAGTTCTATAAGACATTACTTCAAAGCTCCCAGGAACCAGGAAGGTGCTGCTTTCAAAGCACAATTGACGCTTTTTTCTGTGGCTGGCCACCATGTAAATGGGAAGGCGTGGGTATGACCATGCTGTCTCCTTGTCCCTTTTGGAAAGTATAGAGCCAATGGGGGCACCAGCCTTGAACAAGAGCATGCAAGAGCAGCTATACTGGCTGTCCCCTGTGCATTTCTTGTAGCCTCCCCTTGGCACGCCAACTCAGGGCCATCTCAGTCTGGCCTTATGACACGATAACGTTACAATTCCAAACCAAAAATTATGTTAACTTTATTCAGATTGCAAAGCCTGGTGCTCAGAAGTTACGAGACATGTTGCCTTAGCTCTACCCATCTTGTGCATAGCTTTATGCCTCTGTCTTTCATCCCACGATCACGTAGTTAATCACATGCTTACACGTTGTTGTTTTCATTAAAAGATGGGGTTTTGTTGGTCAATCTCCATACTCCACTGATCCTGTCCACCCCAACACCAAAATTCTACGTATGCTCTCGTACAAGGATCCCCCACCTACTCCTGAATTCTATGGTGCACAAAGCAGGGGGCACACCAGTGCTGTATTTGACATGCAATATATGCACGCTAGGTCTTGCACCATTTTATCTGCAGTCGGGATACTATACATTGCAGCAGTCCAGTAAATTGAAGGGGCTAGTTATTTAATTACACCAGCAGTATGTACTACCTATGTAGGGTTAGGCTATAGTATCTGAGTGACAAAATGGCAAAGACTTTGAAAATACTAAAATAGAATTTGTTCTTTTGTTTCTTTAATTCTAGCACTTGTTATTTAACCCTAATTTTTTCCTTCCTCAGATCCTATTTTCCGGCTCTGAATGAAGTCCATGATTTGTTATACTGTTATTTCTTTGCCAGGGTACTGTATTTTATACACCTTGCTGGCAGTAGGAGCATTATTCATTTCCCCAAGGGGCAGCACCCCAGTGTCTCAAGCACAGTAAGGAGTCACCTTTTGTGGAGGCAAGAGGTGTCACAAAAAAATCCCAGGACCCAACCCACATTAGGAGAGGGGAGAAGCCGTTCCAGGTAGCAAGCACCAGGGAAGAGGCATGACCCAAACCTTAGGGCAGAGGGTCCATCAATATTAACATATTTCCTCTATGTCTGAGGGAACAGATACAGAACAGCAAAAATCAGTGTGACTCCTTGCTTGTTCACCTAGGCACTGGGTGAAGATGCTACAGCCAGAAACACAGGCTTTGCCAGGAGTAGGGGTGGTAGACAATTCGCCGCCGGAGACAGGGATTTTTAATTTGAAACACCAGAGAAGATGCAATGTGGTAGGATGTAGAGCTGCATATTTATAATTATTTTCACCCCCTGTATCACCACTATAGCTGGAGTGGCTTGGCCGAAAGCCTCCATATAAGAGATTGAAGAAGATGCTGAACCATGTAATTATATCGCAAAAAGCACAAACATCAAGTCTATACAGCCTCTTCACCTATCAGATCATTCTATGCATGCTGGGCCAACTTCCAAGCTCACTTATACCCCTGTTAGTCAGTGGAGTTACTCCTGAGTTTCAGCAGCATACCTGAGATCAGAACCTGGTTTGATAAAAATATCTAATAAAAAAATAATATTCATGAGACACATTTAATCTATTCTAACAAATAATATTTTTCAAGGGTAAAAATCCTTGTTTCAGCTGCTTGCTTGCCTGTCTGCCTGTTTTTTCTGTGCTGCTTTGCTTCTGATGCTACCACTCTCTCTTTGTCCACATCAGGTATTTAAGGACTATACGCTCCCTTCCTTAACGCAAACGTGTGCAAGTAGAGAAATGACGTAAACATGTTAATGGTTTCTTTCAGACATTCTACCATATGCTCCCTTTGGTAGAGCCATAGCATGCCCTCTGAAGGAGAGGGAGGGTCTGGGAAAGGATATCCCTGCATTGGCTATGCTGCCTCCCTCTAGTGAAAGGCTGCCCCCCTCTGGAGAAAGGCTGCCCCAAGTCCCGGTGAATCCCCAGGAGTCCATGGGTGGCCAAGTGCATTGGTGTGGTCGTCCTGTAGTTCCCCACTGACTTTGACTCCTGGCAGCACTCCCCATCCCAGCATGGCTTCATTGGGACACACCCTTGATATGGCTGCCAGGGATGTGCGGAAAAGATCATACAGACCCCCAGTCTGCAACGTCATATCTGCGGATTCTGTATGGGAGCAGAGTAGGGATGATGTATCCTGGCCCCACCATCAGTCTCCATCACCTCTCCAGAGTAGACCACAGAGATAAGGAATCCAATGAAGAAAGGTTGGTGTTGCAGAGACAGAGCATCCCACTTCCACAGACACACTGTATAGGAGCAGGGAGTTCTCGTTCCCCTCCAGGTGTGGATCTCAGGAACAATCTCACTGGAAAAGGATCAGTAGTTGCTTGGAAAGGCCAAGAAATATGTGGCGCCAAAGACGCACACAGAGGCCAAAGAGTCTATGGAAGAAACAGGTTCAAGTATGATGGATCTCTGTGTGTTTGTGCTGTTCTCATGGACTCCCTGGTTCTGTGTTCTTTCCAGCAACCTTCCTGTTCTCAGATGACACAGCTGCCTCCTCACCATGCTTCCATTTTACTCTGCCTTGACAACTTGAATTTATGAGACCTCTCCGATGGGGTTCACAGAGCACATGGGTAATGCAATGTGTTGCCCAATGCAATGTCTTGTTTATTCCAATCCTGACCCAGGATTTTATTTTTGCAATGCAAATATACAGCTATTCCATCATGGACACCTATGTGATTAAAGCATTTTTCTGCAAGGGGTGGATTTTGATGTCGAGATCTGCGAAATAGGGATAATCTTGCCTACAAAATGTATGTGCTGGAGACCCTCTTTCCCTGCCCAGATAGAAAAAAAATTGCCCCTGCCTGTTTTCTAACACCCTTTCCCCATAATTGAGTGGCCCACAAACCTCCACTATGATTAATGGCAGCCCCTGGTATTTGTTAGCAATTTATTTTCAGTTATTCTGACAATTCTGAACAGTTACTCCATTATTTTCCAGCTGGTTTTTTGATGCCAATCATGCAACTGTTCACAGTATATACCATCAAAGGAATCATTTTTGTTCCTGCCCCCAATGAAGAACCAGGTAGCCTGAATCTTTGTTTGTATTTATCTGGCAAGACTCCTCCAATGCTGCCAGTGATTTGGGCCAAATTAGATTTGTGGACCTTGATGGTGCTAGGCAATAATGGCACCAATTCTACTGAGTAAGAAATAAATGTAAACTGACTAAACAAATCACTCTGCTCATTTTTGTGCAGAGCCTTGGGCATTTCAAAAGGTTTCCAAAAGAGCCACAATTGCTCATGTCAAGGTCTGAGCCCTGTAGAACCAAAAACATAATTAGTTCCAAAAGTAGATGGCCCCTTCAGTAGCTATAAAGAAGTGCTGCCATTATTCACCCTCCCAGGATCTTTGTCTTCTTCTCAGCTTCCCCTAGTACCTGATGTGAAAGCCACAAGTGCAGGAGAACGTTGTTGGGTGAGGATGCCTTATCAACCTTTCCTCACCAAACAGACTATGTAAACTGCCCTGCAGAATACCTCTGTCATGTCATGAGTTCACCCCCATCTTAGATTCAGTGTGAAGCTGTAAAGGGTCGATGTCTGCCCTCTTCCTTATCTCTAGTGCAGGTGCTGTGTTGAGATAAACTTGGAGATAAAGATGGGGTGAGAGGGGGCAATGCTTTGGCTGTTTAGTGACATCATAATAGACCACAAAGGATCAACACTGGGGCTGCTCTAAATTGTACCACGAAGTAAACCTAGGCCTGAATTAGTCACAAAGGTAGCTTTTCTAGTGCAGGAACATGACTAAGGGAGAATCCAGCCCCCTGTGAATCCTACCTGCACACACGCTGCCGTTTCTACAGTGTCAATCAAACAGATACGCCATGGCTGATATTTCTTTTGCAGCTGCAATTGATGGTTTTACTGAGCTATTGTCCAGAAAAGAGAGACACCTGGAAAATAGCATTATATCAGTATTGGAAACCGGTGATATCCCTGAGCAACCCCAAGGGCCTGCTGCTTATTCCTGTGCTATGGGATGAACGGTTAGAAACCAAAATAAGCTAGAGCTAAAGAATTTGCAATGGCTGTATGTGGTAATTATAGCAGCAGCAGCAGCAGTCCTAGTGACAGTCCAGATTCAGAGGGCCAGTTTCTCTACTGGCACAGCTGATGGCATAAACTGACACTTGTCTTGCCTGTGGCAATTTACACTAGCACAGAATCTGGCCCAGTGACCTCAGAACAGCAACCCTGAGCTGAGCTCTCGTATAAAGTTGAGGAACTGAAGGAAGAAATGCATGAAAGGAGGTAGAAACCGAGTTCATTCCTATTCTCCTAATGGAAAGAGTCCTCTCATGCTACAGAGGCATTATTTCCAAGTTGGCACATAGCAGATACCTATTTACAGTGGGCCTTATCCTGCCACCTTTAATCAGGTGGCATAATACCTTATTCTGCAAATAGTCCCACTGAAATCACCACTGTTCTCCAGCAGCACCTGCTGCTCTCAGAAGAAATCTCTACCTGGGTTCTGGTGGCACCTGAAAAGTTAGTGCCTCCATCACGACACCTGCAGTGAGAGCCTTAGTTATGTAATCTCTACAACAGTTGGACAATGGCGAGAAGAATGGAGACTACTGGATGACTCTCAGAATTATCAGTGCTTTCCTCCCCGTGCCCAAACTAGCAAAAAGAGTGTAATGCAGTGGACGCACTGCCTGTAGTACCTGTACATAAAGAGTGCTAAGGATTGGTTCCAGGCTTATCTCAGCTCACACATGTATTTCAAATGTAGACTCAATTTGCTACTGTTACTATACTATGAATAGTATCTTAATCTGGGTATAGTCCCATTAATTTCTGAATGAAGTCCTATTTTTTTTCTGTTTACTTTGGGTGAAGAAAGGTGACACGTGAGAACAGTTCAGGCTTCTTCAAGTACTGAGCCTGTGGTGAAGATGGCATATCAATGCAAGATTACTACTCTGTCTCTACAAGAAATATGAGTAGTTCTCACCCCAAAAATCCAACAGATATAATACCAAATACCTTTTACACCACACAGTTTGTATGCCTCTGCTAGGGCAGCTGCAGAACATGTGAAAAGGAAGGTGGTTGCTTTACTTAATACAAATAGTGAAGGGTGTGTGAAGGAGTCCATTCATTAAAGAAAAAGGGAGAGATTTTTACCTGATGTAAATTAGTGTAGCTCCATTGGAACCAGTAGAGCTATGCCAGCTTACACCAGCTCAGGATCTGGCTCAAAGTTTTCTGAATGATTAATAACCATATCTTTTTTCTTTCCACTGCTTTCTTTTTATCACCATTATATCACTTTTGCTGTTTGGCACTGAGAATGTTCATGGGGCAATACTCTGATCTAAACTCCAGCACTCATTTTGAGGAAATTAATACATGGCACTTTAGCAACACTTAACAGGTCTGATTTCAACTGGAAGATGACACTAACTTTCTTCCATGTAGATACAATAAAATTGCTCACTGTAATCTATAGCTGTTGTGTTGTTGTGCTGTTAGCCAGCAGAACCTCCACACATTTCATGTTGGCTCACTGTTGTGTGTGAATTTGACTTATCCAACCCCTCACTTTATGGCTGACCAAATGTTGGGATTTCTTTCAACATTTAGGGTCAGATCCTCTTTTGGCATAGCTGCACTGACTTCATGACCCCCAGATTACACCAGTTGAAGAGCTGGCCTCAAGTAAAGAACTCTTAAAATGTCTCCTATCCACTTTCTCCCTCATTATTATTTTTTAAATTCTCCTTTGGCTATGATTAAACTTTCCATAGACATACAAGCCTGGTAAGCATTGTTTTAATTTTAAACAAAAAATAATCTCTCTCTCTCTCCTCCAGGTGGGATTTCCCAAGATCAGACAAGTTCAGTCTTTTCATAAAATGCATGGATGGAGGAAGCTGTGTTTAAATTATCATTTAGTGATGTGAAGATTTAATTTCATGGTGGAATTAAGGTTGACATTTCCTTTTTATTTACACAACACCAAGGGTTAATAAGGTTACTATAAACTTTGCTAGCTCAACAATAGAGTATTTCAGGATTACTGCAAAACTGGATTTTAACTCTTTTAATCCCATTATTGTTGGTAACCTTATCAACGTTGGACTCCATAATGGAGTATGTAGAGAAACCCTACAAGTGTACAGCTCATTTATGCTTGCTGAAAGAAGAGCTGGACAGTTGTTCGGTTGGTGCCTGCAGTGAGTTTCACAGTTTGTGGTGAGGCTGCAATTTTGATTTGCCAAGAAAAACATTGATCCAGTGGCATATATTGATGGGGCAATGCATGGTTGCTCTAATTTCCTCCTCTGGTGGGGCAACTGCTCCTAGAATCAGATCACTATTCTGGCAAGTTAAGATACAGAAACTTACTGCTAATTGCATGTTTACAATTTCCAACCTGTTTGCAGGCACCAACAATCTCACTGCATCCTCTTGAGTGCACCAAGACATACTGGCTGGCAGTAGTTTGCTAAAGGTTCCAGACTGGCTATATTAATTGCTGTTAACTTAATTTTTGTGTATTGGGTAGAAGCTTTAATTAGCTATGTTAAGGATTTAAATGATCCTTCTATTAATTTAAAGGCATAGCATCCTTAGTTATGTGCTGTCACAAATCTCTATAATATACTTTGTATGGAAACACAAATTGGAGGAAGTTTATTTATGAGATGCCAAATAAAATAAGGATAGATTTTGGTAAAATTCACACCAGAAAATTAAGGGCTATGTCTTGCCTTTGAAATAAAATAAACCATCTAACAAGGTGGGTTTTGCTCACTTTTAGCACTTTTCACTGAGCACTTAATTAGACAGAAAGAATAAACAAAACTTCTTGCAAGGTATTATTGTATCAACCTACTCAGGTTTTATATAATACATATTTGTTTTACAATACGGCTTTGAAAAAATGCCATTTATTTAGAAAACACACAAAAGATGGTATGACATCAAACAACTATGCTCCAGACTTTCAGTGGAGATGCCCTATTTTACACCAGTGTGGGAATTGGCCCTATCTTTCTAAAGTTTATGCATCAGCCTGCTTATGTGAATGTTTTCAGTTAGGCCCCATTTCATGAGAATGTTTCAACATGCACTTAACTTAAGCATGCACTTTAATCTTATTGAAGTAAATTGGACTTAAGCACTTGCCTAGGTAAAGCATGTGTTTAAGTGCTTTGCTGAGTAAGGATGAATTATTGAGTCAAGGCCCCCAAAACCATCATATCTGTATATTTTATTAGAATGCCACAATTAGAATGCCACAAATGTCACATTTTGGGCGTTCTCTGCGTTTTCTATAGTTTCTACAGCGCTGGTATCATGATACCAAAACTGGGCCATAGACTGACATTAGTTTTTAAGCAGAATTCTCCCCTGAAGCACAGTGTTGGCATCTTTGATTGGCAATCTTAAAAAGATGCTTAGAATTTACATAGACGTGGAATCTGAATTACCCTGTCACCCTAAAATTGTTCCCTCCATCCAGAATGGAAGTGCATTCATGAGATAGTGTGGAAAAACTTCTTATTCTGCACCTATTCTGTATATAAACAGAGGCTACCAAACTCCAGATATGTCAGTGTGTTGCCTGTCACAAGAAATAAATTACCTTAAAACAAAACAAAGAGGGGAAAAAAAGTCATGGAGATTGCTGGATTTGTATTCAAAATTGGTTTAAAATAAGGAAAATGCATTTATAGGCTAGGCTAATTCCCAATGGACGTTTGTTCACTTTACAACACTACCATACAATTTGGCTCCCTATGCCATAAATGGCAGCCTCTATTTATGTGAAATTGCCAGAACTGAAACAGCAGAGCTGCTTTAAGTCAAGATTCCAGGTTTTTTGGCAGAACTGAGTGAGAAGCTGGCATGGTGCATACCCATACTATGTCTTGTTCCTCCAGAGATCGCTGCCAGTCTCCCATTTTTATGAGAAAGCCAGTTAATCATATTCATTTTAAAATAAGTGAGGGGGGGAGGGGGGTGGATGGAAATCACAGGAATGTGTTTTTCTTTTTCCTTAACCCATTTTTACTCTTCATTTAGCAACAATCATATTGGGAAAAAAAGAAGCCATGTTGTTCTCTTTATAGGACCCAAAACTTATGCACGGATACTTGCAGCAGGACTGCAGTGATACAACAATAGTCTGTGAGTCACTGACCTGTAGCTTCAGGTGATGTGCTACTAAAGCCTGGGAAGTATCCAAGAAGAATCACAAACAACATTGGCATTGTGTCCCTTCGTCTGAAAACATTTCTGTTGTCTTAATGTGATAATTTTGTCTGCATATGACATACTACACTGGGATTGATTCTAAACACAGATATGCATCAGAACATAATCCATAAATACCCACTAGTGAGCCTATTTACCTAAAATCTATAATGACTTTTCCAAGGTACAGCATGATGCACATCTCTATGTCTGAGATTACAACCCCATTTTTAGAAATCTGATTTTAAAGTCAGGATCATAATTCAGGCCATGTTTAAGGTGCCTGAATGTGTTATTTGGTATGGTTTATAAACCACCGAGCACCCTGAAGCTCTTAAAAGTCGGGCTACTTTTAGATGCCTAAATATGAATTTAGGAGCTGAACTTCAGGTCTCAGATTATTAAAATCTTGATTTAAATGGCTAATATCAGATCAAATGTGACACCCTCTTTTCAGTCATGTAGTAACTTCTCCCTTTTCTCATTGAGTCCTAAAAATACCTACCAATTTACTCCCCCTTCAACATTTCCTTAGCATGACCATGAACCTCCAGCCCAGGAGGGCTGCGCCTTTGCAGCCCAGTCTTAACTGGCTATATGGGTGCTGTGGAGCAATGTGTGTTGCTCAGAAGAAAATACTATGGGGGAAAATGTAAGTGTATGAAAACGTGAGGGGTATAGGAAAGATGGATACAAAGAAACTCCAAGAAGATAATGGACTGAAAACATAAATTGACGTTAAAGCTAAATTATTCTCTCACATACAGTGAAGAAAATCTAGAATGAATCCATTTTCCCCAATGGAGCTAGTTTGGATTTACTCTGATGTGAGAGCAGATTTTGTCCCTAAAATAAGAAAACACAAACAAGCATTAAAAAGCAGTTCCTTTATGCAAAGGATAACGAATGTGTGGAACTAACGACCAAAGGCAGCAATAAAGATGACATCTCTGAACATATTCCACAAGGAATTGGATATGCACATTAAAGGATAAAGGATATAAATACTAGCTAAAGTAAATAGGCAGATGGAAGGATGAACTCATACAGTTATATGTCCTAAATTGCTGCTACAATGCTCTCTCCAACCTTCAGCATACTGGTTTGATTTCTCACTTTTTATATTACATATAGTTATATTCTAAAGAGATTTGGCCAATTTCCACCCAATTTATAATATAACAAGTGGAGGATCTTGATTCTTCTCATTTACATAAAAAGTATATTATCTAAAATGGATTGGAAAAAAGATAGCTTTCAAGCGTATGGGCAAGATGCACAAGTCCCACCGAATTAAAAATAAAAAGGATATAGCACAAAAGTGCCTTTTAGGGAACTGTTTCTAGGCTTATTTTTGAAATGCCAAATTTATTATTAAAATTTCCTAGCTGAGTGACTTTTCATTGTCCTAATAGTGCGCATGTTAAAGCTGCACCTAACTGCAATCATTTCAGTATTCATGACAGAGACTTATGCAGCCAATAGTCCAAACTAACACTGGACTTGGCTTTATTACAGCAGCAATCTTTATCATAGGTAAAAATGAAATGTTACTGATCAAAGTCTCCAGTGTATTAGACAAAAGATTTTGGTGAACATCAGGCTATTTATGTCCTCTCATTCCATGGTGCTTCTTGAACATGTATTTTTCTCTTGGCAAATGCAATCAAAATTTCATTTTCTATTTAGGTTCAGCAGGTCACTTATTGAGTACTAGAATTTTTTCCTGCAAATCCATATTATTTGGTTGGATTTCCCCTTCAGAACATCAGTGTCTTAATAGGTAGCATGTATTGATATTTTTTACCATAGATTTGTCTTTTGAGCACTGAAATTGATTGTCCTTCTCTTGGCATGTTAGGCACTGTAGTGTGTCTCTTTTTCCCATTGCCTGAATATTTGCCATGGAGCTAAGAACAGAAGATATGGAGGCAGGTACAGGTAGGGGTCCCTTACACAGCTATGCATGAACTCAGTCATTTCCAGAGTTCAATATGGAGATAGATGTTGTCTCATTATTGATGCATATTATATGAACTGTTTGGTTGACTGCGAGGCTTGCCTACTTTCCTTCTATGGTTGAAAGGAGGCATCCAAGCCTGTATTTGAAATCTGTGCACATGTCTGTCAAACCACATGGGGATGAATATTTTGCACTCTTGTTTCTTGAGTGGCATATAGCCATTGCAGCTACATTGGATCTATGGGAGTAAAAAGTATATATAACTTTAAAAAAAATAAATTCTTGTAGAAATCCAATGCTTTTGCTCTAATTTTGCTATCCCTTTCAAAGTCTCTAGGACAGATCCCAGCCTGGTATAAATGACATAGCTCCTCTGACTTCAGGAGACCTGCACCTTTACACTAATGGATTGTCTGGCCACTTATTTAAAAATAAAAATTCTTAGAGGATGGAGTATGGTTCTAACCTCTTGACCCTCACTACTGTTGCTGTAGTATGTTGACTGCAAGTTAAGTTCTATTTGCTCAGCTACAAGTTTGATACTGAACTGCGTAATACAAAGTCAGCCTGTCGATATTTTAGAACGCCATGCCTCACACTTCTGAGCAGCAAACGGCCCATCACTAAGAAGGCCAAGCCTTGTCAGCATGAGCTGCTGATTTCTATTAAATAAAATTCTGACCTAATCGCTAGCTCTGGAATTAATCTCAGAAGAGAGGTTTTAATAGGAAAAAAGCAGAGCTATTATGTTGAGCCAATATGAAGGGCCAATATTTAAGTTTTGCAACAAATACATATGTGAAATATTCTAAATATAATGTGGTAATAGTTAAAGTCCAAAAGCTCAAGCTAAATGTTTTTGGGTGTTTTTTGCCTTCCTGGCTATTCCAGATCAAATTCTATCCTGCTTCCTTTCTATTTCTGTTAAACACCCATTGAATCAAGGAAACTATTAGCATGAGTAAAAAGAGCAGGATAGGCTCACTGAAACCATGGCTAAATGTTCATATAGACATGAAAAATCTACTTTCAAGGAGACCTGTAAAAAAATGAAGTTTTTGTTTGTGCCCTTTTGCCCACACTCTTTTTGATGCATAAAGGAGAACTGATTTTTTTTGGTCTTGTGTCAACATTAGAATATCAGGGTTTGTATATACAGGTTTTATAGAAAAACTCTAGGAATGATTGAAGACCTAGTGTTTTATGACATCACAAGAGACAAGACACTGAAACACGAACTGTTGAGAGGGGAAATGATTTTTAGTCAATCTGTGTAAAAACCTTTGTTTTTCATTTGTTTTATTAATCCCTATTTAACTCAGATTTTGAAAAATGTGGGAGAAAAGCTCTTGTTCTTGAAGATTCAAAAATATCTGCTTCTTCTATTGATAAATAGATATAAATATTCTTCTATTGATAAATAGTCCGATAAAACTCCCACTACATTTCTCTAGTATTCCCCACCAAGTCCTCTAGGAAAAACAGGGAATTTAATGTTCCTGACTTTTCTAAAATAAAATGCAAACGGATAATAACCCTTTCAGGCCTTTTGTAAATATCACAAAAGATGGGGGGAAGGCATAAGCACATTTTTTTTCCTTTGCAGGTCACCTTTAACTACCTTAGTAGGGAGTAAAAACTGTTACCTCAATAAAATGGCAGCTGCTGAACTGTATAATTATAGATTTTGAGGAAAGGTTGTTCTACATTATGGTTGAAGAACTCATGTGCTTAGAATAACCATACGAATTACCTTTTTAAAGTAAAAGTATTAAAAATTTTGTATCAAAAGGGTGTAATGTATTAATGAATCAAGCCTCATGGCTCTTATCTGTTGCCATTTGTCTTTTAAAAAAAATCTATAATGTGATAATGATATTGATGCACTTTTAAAATATGAATTTTCCATTAACCAGTAACTTCTTGGTAAGATAATTTGAATCTTTACAAAGACATTGCCATTTGTTAATGTGATATAAGTCATATGAGATCTACAGTTTTTAAGATGCAATGAGATGCTTCCTTTTGGTAACAGACTGTACATTTAAATAATGTTCAGTTCTAATTCAGGATATTACTGTATCTCCCATTAAAGAAAACCAATCCCACAGTGATCATTTTGCCATTGATTTTCAGTTATTTAAAAGACTGGTTTGAACTCCAGAGATTAATGAATTTTGTGGTATTTTCCCATCTTATGAAGAGAACTGTTAATATTACAAACAAAGGTTATTTTTCAGCATTTTTTAATATTAAAGAAAATTCAGCTTGAGTATTTCAACATTGATTCAATACCTAATGTTTAATAATTTGAAAGGGGGTATACATTACATATAAATTCAGATAAACTAATACAAAACAATATTAGGGTGGTAACTGACCTTGAAATAGATAAAAGATTAAGGTGGACACAAGTTTGTACAGTACATCTGAAATACACTCACGTTGAGAGAGTTACTTGGAAACTTTAAAAAGCCAGTAATAACCCTACTTCTTTCTAATGACACAAAATATCAGAGAAATACCAGAGTCATTTCAATTTCATAGAATCATATTACAGAACGTAGAGATGGGAAAGACCGCCAGAATTCAATCTCCCTGACGATGTAGGATGATTGTTCCCTGCAATACCTTTTCCAGTAGTTTGGCCAATCTAGTTTTAAATTTCCAAGTCAAGGGGCTTCCCCGTGAAGACTATTTCACTGCTTTATATAGTCTCCCATTGGCTAAAATGGGAGCAGGACTGGGCCCACTCAGAGGAAGTTTTTCTTGATATCCATCTTGAATTTTCCCTTTTTTAATTTCATCCCAGGAGTCCCAGACATACCCTCATGAACTTTCCTAAAAAACCCTCTCTCCATCCTAGCGTTGGAATCTTGTCTACTTATACCTTCCATTTATACCTTTGGCTGCCTTACTTTTTCCTAATTAATCAGACCCTCCACCCCTTAGATTATTTTTTCTGTTCTTTTTTCAACTGATGCCAACTGGTCACTATCTTTCTGGAAATGTAATCCCCAGACTGAATGTAATAATCCAAGTGAGGTCACACACACACAGCTGTCTCATGATTTTTCCTCTCTATTCTATGATACAATATCTCTGCACATGCAGCCCCAAATGTCATTAATGGTTTTTGCTGCCATATCACTTTGCAAAGTAATGTCTAATTTGCTCTCCACTATCACCCCTAGACCTCTTACGACTTTACATTTCTCCAGGATTCTCTCTCCCATTGAATACTTGTATTTCAGGCTATTTCTCCAGAGTTGGTATGAGCTCTGATTTTTTCAAATCTGAGTCCTTTTGTTATTTTCCACTATTACTCTAATTTCTCTAGGGTCCTCTGTATTATTGTTTCATTTCATATCTATGAACGCTAGTTATATGATAAAATGTACAACAGACCAATGAGACATTTGAGTTTTGAATAACTTTGGTTTTTAAATCATCAATATTAAAGGAATGTAAGGTTTGGAAGAAATTCTCTAATAAATGTTTCCATATTTAAATGTTTGAGGGGATAAAGGTTGAAGCCTGTATCATTTTGTGATGATTAGTAATTGGTTTTATGGTTATGTTTTTTTCAACCAAATGGTAGTGGATAGTATAATAGCTAAAAGTAAGAAATCTCCTTTTTTTGCTTTAAAATAAAATGTTACATTTTAAAAATACGTGAGACAAAAGCCCATTGGATAATTGTATACAATGCTTATAAAATACATAAAATTCCAACTGTATAGCTATACAATAATGTGAGATTGAAATATAAAGGAAAAGACCAGTTTGCTTAGTCCACATGAAGCACAGTTAAAGGTGCAGAGGGATAGATGACAGATTATGTGTGTTTCTTTAAGAAAATTATCTGAATCTTAGCAGTCACTTGGACTGGCAAAAAGTGCAATTAATTGCTATAGAAATAACTTGAGCATAAAATCTGAAAGGCTGGTGCCTGTTTGTACATTTTATGCAAACTCAAAATACCCTTTGAAATCAGTGAGGTGCTTGGATTGGTCCCAAAGGAAAAAATCCTGCCCATCCTGAAGCAACCAGGCTATAGTGCTGTACTTCGTGGTACGGCCCTTGTTTTTGACAAATTCGCATGTGGAAATAGCAGGAGGCTATTGAACACAGATCACAGTCTAATATTGCAGTCCTTGCTGAGGTCAGTGGGAATTTAGCCTATGCTGGGACTGTGAGAGTGGGACATTTTTTGTTTACATTAGACTTATGGCAGCAAGATCCATGTTTCCATATGTTTGCCTCACTGTAAATTGTATTTACATGTATCTGAGAGTTGTCTGTTATGGGAAAGAGTACATGAACTCAGATAGAAGTGCACACCAATTAATTTAGGTCCTGAGCCTGCAAACACTTACTACTAGGGGCAGTGTTTGCAACTGTGAGTAGACCTATGCAGGGTTTTTCTTTGACTGCAATGGGAAATAGAAATTAATTCTCCTCTCTTTACTAAAGCAAATCTGCTCTTGGGACCTATTCTGCTTTCATTTGCCCCTATGCAATTTCAGCAGGGTTGCACAGACTGAATGGCCCATTCCTACAAAGGGTTGAGCAGTCTCACTTCCTGTTGAAATCAGTGGGAGTTGAGATTATCCAGCATCTCTCAGCCCTTTGCAGAATCAGACTTTTAAATCAAGATAGTGTTTGATTGTTTTTATGGACTTCTTCCTAAAACCAGTTACGTTTACAACAGAAGGCACTGATCCTTCAAAGACTTACACATGAGTAACTTTAGACACACATTAGTCCTATTGATGACTCGTGTGTAAAGTTACTCGTATATGCAAGTCTTTACAGGATTAAAGTGCTTACAAAACAGATTAAACATTCAGTGGTCAGGATTCACTTTGATGTAAAACTAGTGAAATAAATGCTGTAAATCTTGTTAAAAACTCTTTGAACTAGGTAGGACCCAATGAAGTCAATTGGTGTTTTGCCATTGATTTGACTGGCAAGATTGGGCCCTAAAGGCACTTAGTATGCACACCTTAGTCTTAATGGTGTGTTACTTGGAAGTCAAGCCTAGCTGATTTTCATGAGTTTGGATGTACATGCATGTTAGATCCCAGAAGTTACTAGTGAAACTCAAAGGTTATTTCTTTAAGAAGGCTGTTGAGAAATGCAATTCTAGCAGCCTTCATGCTATTGAGCATTTAAACTACATTTTCCAGCTAGTTTTGGTGACCACACCTAATATTTCTCTGATCAGACCTTATGTTTCTGCTGTTATTAAGCACATTACATAGCAATCCTCAAAAGATGTTAGAGGAAAGAAATCTACAATCATCAAAATATTAATTTAGACAATGACAAAGAGTACATGCATTAAAAATGCATCAGCTCTATCCATAAGGCATTATTCAGCAGAAACAGCTAATCATGTTAAACAGAAAGTAGCTATAAGAAACAAAGTGTAAAGAGATATTTTGCTAAGCTTATATTTATAAGTAAAAGTCCAATCTTTACTGCACAAGATACTTCACCAAAACAAAAAAAAGCAAACAAAACCACAGCCTTTGTGTGATGAAAGGAGAACTCACGATAATACTTTAAGTCATGACTCAAGGGACAATGTCATCTAAAAGCTTAGATCAGAGGAAGGTTTGTAATACAAACCTGGCGTTTCAACTGCTGTTCTTGCAGCAATTATGAACATCCGTGTGTTACAGTGCTAAAACTGACTATGATTTGCAACTGAGCTTGGTAGCTTTCTGCGTGACTTTTTAAAGTGCAATTTAACGTTATTTCTGCAGCCGCTGAACACAGGAAACTACAAGGAAAAACTCTGCTTTCAAGTGGTCTTAGAGAAACGAAATGATCACAGTGCTATTATCAAAGAAATGTCTAAAGAATAACAGATCTACATATGTCTATGTAACAATGAGCAACCCTCCCTCTATTGAAGGGTAAGATTCCTTTGGCAGTTTGAAATAATTAAGCAGAACATAGATGGTCTTTCAACTGCCTTGCAAGAGAGAGAGAGAAATTCTCCATGAACCCCACCTTGCATGCGCAAATTCATTACCACTCAAATCTTGACTGTCGATGCTAAAATAATCATAATAAAAACTGAGTATATGGATGAATCCATCCTAAAAAAAATCCTATTTCATCACCACACTTCTGTGGTCGCCTTAAAATGGCTTCTAATCTAATTCACTTAGGTCTGAAGTCTGAGCTCACATTTACACAAGGGTAGCATCAAAAAGTGGAATTGTCTCTGTGTTTGAAGAGGGATCGGAAAGGAAAAAAAGTATTGGTGGTTTATGCCCGGCTTCCCACTGTTCCCAGTTGAAAAAGTAAAAAAGCGTGTGGATGAGTGCGCGTGCGTGTGTGTCTAATGTCTGTGTCTAGTGTATAGGAAGGCGGGGGGAGAGAGATTGAAGGTGAGAGGTATGGATGCCATGTCTTTAATTTCCAATCTGATGACTGCATTTGAAAGGCGAACCCAACTTCCACCCAGCACTTTAGCTGCTAAGCTATGTTGGATGGCATAAGTGGAACGAGTGCATCTGCTTTATAACAACAAAGGTGGGACATAGTTTGGACAAAAGAGGGAAGTTTAGCCCTGCAGCCTATTTTTTTTAAAACATCATCCCGTCTGCCACTAGTATTTCAGGAGTGCACAGTACATTGTATTCCATACACTTCCTGGGACAAGGACCCTACATGAACCTTCCCCTTCTGTGTAGTCAACAGGGATCTCTCTGCCTACAGAGATCAAACGGTCAGCCCCTCTGTGGCTGTGATACCCTCTCGGGCACTTCAGGGCCACAAACTATAAACCACGAATTTAGGAGCTGGGTGGTAGAAGCTGGACTTTTGACTGACTAAAGGAGGAAAACATGAGCTGTAGCAGCACGGCGATTTATGTTACTGTCACCTACAGCATAAATGCTAATATTGGGCGACAAGGACTTCACAACTTAGCAGGGCGCCACTAGTAAAGAAAAAAAGCGCATTTTAGCTATATTAACCCTTTGCACGCCCGGCTGCAGTTGAGTAAAAACTGCTCATTGCTCCACCGTAAGACACTACCGACACTCCGCCGGTGTCCACACCTGTATCCAGCGGACTAGAACATGCAACGTGAAAATCTGGAGCAGGACTGACCCGTGGGGAATGGCAGCCGATGCAAAGAGGGTATTTCCCGAAGAAAAAGAGCTAATCCCCAAGAGAAATCAGCCACTTGTGATTTAAGATTTTAATTTCCTCACTCTCCTCCCAAAGCTATTCGATCTTCGCTGTTTCATATTATTGTAAAAAAAAAAAAAAAAGAAGCTCTTAAAGTGGAAAAGACGTCCGCACTGCTACAGTGCTGCATCCTGCTGGAAATGTCTGTGTGAGTGTGGAGAAAGGCTATTGACGTTGAATAATCATTCTCGATCAATCGCTACTACAAGGTCGCGCAGATTGTGTGGTTCAGTAAAATAGGGTTTGCTACGATTTCCTTTAGATTTAGATGTCCTGCCTGCAGTGATTCTTTTCTGCCATTCCTCTAAGAATCTCCTCTAACGAGCCCTTACTGCAGGTTTTGTAGTGCGGTGTGATTGGAAATGAACTTTCCTCAGCACGATCGCAGAAGTATCAAGATGGACAGAACACCTTCCTTTCCTTTCCTTTCCTTTCCTGGGTTCTCTCTAAAAAGGCGAGGCAGCTTTTTCTTTACAAACACAAAACAAAGCCAAGGTGGTGACTCTTGTGCTATCACCAGGGAAAGCTCCTTCCAAAGTGTACCTGCCTCCGTTTCTCTGCCCCGAGTGACCTACAGAAAAGTCTCATTTTAGTCTAGAGAATGTGTTGTGAACTGGAGAGACAATGGCAAGAACAAGTGACGGGCCAGCAAGAAAGTTGGGGTCAGAGAAGCAAGTCTATGGGGGGGGGGGGGGAAACCTACGTGAAACTCTCCCCTTTAGATCTTAGCAAAACTCCAAACGGGAAACAACCCCTCCCTACCCCCCAAAAAGACACTGGAAGGCAAAGCTTTGCCTTCTTGTGTCTGCTTATTGCTTCTTAATATTACATTGCCCCAAAGAGCTTTGGTTCTGGCTCTGGGCGGTGGTCGCAGAGGAGGGCCACAGGCCTCCTGGGGAATACCAGCAATTTGCAGTGTTAAAAAGAGGGTTGGAAGGCGGTGCCTTGACTTGGAGGCGGTTTTTCTATAAAAGTTTGCCCTGTTCTTATCTGCAAAGAGTTAGCGAAAGCTGGCTCTTGCTGACAACTTGGGCTAGGGGATTCATCCGCTGAATTAAGGGGGAAAGATTAAGTGAGGAAATGAGAGAGATCAGAAAATACTCTGAGACTGGGAAGATTGAACTCAACAGCAAACTCCCCGTCCATCTCTCCTTTGCGTATGTGTGCGCGATGTCTATCTGTACCGAGATGAGCAGGTGTCACGTCTTTAGGTGACTTTGAGTAGCTCCCCTTTAGAGGAGATCCTGGCCCCTGAGTTCCCCAATGATCCCTGCCACCTATATCTTTTCGCTGCAGGCCAGGAGATCTCCCTGGGGTGTCTATTTTTCTCCTCTGCGTTCCTTGCACAGCGGAGATCTGAAGAAATACTTGGGGGGCTGCAGTGGCACTCGCTGGGGTGTTAGGTGTGGCCCCGTGTGGCTTAGTGCCAAATCCAGGCCTCCAGCAGGAGAGGGGGCTTTTTGTCTTTTCTTTGCTCAGCTGTGAGCGGGGCTTCTCTGAACCAGTAGGGAGGATTAGGGCGAGAAACGTGCCTCTTCCCCCGGGCGGAATGCAGGCAACTGTGGGGGGCGCGGGGCGGTCCCAGAGCTCGGGAGAGCTGCCCGGCCCCACACCCAGTCGAGTGCAGCCCTGGGGGAAGCTGGGTGAGCCCCTGTTGTGGGGATTCTCTTACATCACGGGCCCAATCCCCTGGAGGAACGAGCCCCGTTCGACTGCCAGGATCAGGCCCTCTGAAGGAGGCTAAGAAACCTGCTGAAGGAACAGGCTCGACACGTTAAAAGGCGCTGGCAGGGCGGGCGGGAAGCGGAGACCGATGCCCTGCGAGCTGAATGTGCACAGGCCATCTCGTGCCTAGGCCGCCGGCTTAGCACCTGGACGGTGTCAGACCCACCCTGGGAATAAACCGCTCACCGGCAAACAAGGGCTCGCCCAGACCCAGCTTGGTGACGCGCTGCCTAGGTCGGTGTCTGCTCTGCACGCTAGAGATCGGGCTCCCCTGCTCTCCTGCCCGGCGGGAGTCAGCACAACAGCGGATTCAGGGTGTAGATAGAGGACAGCGGAAGTCTCCATCCCACGTCCCCTGCGCACCCAAACCGGCCACTGAAACCAATGAAATCTCCAGTGGAAGCCAACGGGAGGTGTGCTTGCGCAGGAGTCGCGGGATAGGGCCCCATCTGAGTGCGTCTAAAAGGCGTCCAAGCCCTGTCCGCCAGCCCTCTCGACCTGCCCGCCATCACCGTGGGACCAGCCAGGCAGCTCCCTACAGACCCCTTGGCAACAATGAAAGCAACAGATTACAAAGCAGATCTCAGGGGACTCCCCTTTGCTCCCCCGGGTCTAGGTCGCGGTGTCCCCCTCAGGCAGGTTTTCTCTCCGCCCTGCCTGTCCCAGAGCCGTAGCCTGCGCTCTGCCCTCTGCCAAAATCAAGAAAGGCCCCCCTCAGTATTGCACGGCACTGATGGGGGGAGGAGGGGGAGAAGCGCACGAGGACAAAGGTCAGAGTCACCCTCTCCCCCCCCCCCGGCTCGGCACTCTCCCAGACAGACAAGGCGTGGCCCCTGCAGCCCCCCCACACTCACACGCTGCTGGGGGACTAGTCTACGGACGCAGAAGACTAGACCCATCACCAGCATCTCCTACCCCTGCAGTGTACATAGCAATAGCATCCCTAGGCTGGCGGAGCAACCCCGGAGATCACCTAGTCACAGACACAGAGAGAGACATACCAAAGTGTAGGAAAAGATCAAAAAAGGGGCTACCTTGGCAACTACAGTAGATTAGGAGCGAGCTGCTGGGCTGGGGGCGGCCGCTGCCTGCCTGCCGCGGGTACTCTCCTCGACTACGCGTATTCTTAAGCAATAACAACGTAATCCGTATTATCCACCCAAGAATACCCGTCACCGAAGAGAGTCAGAAAGCTGCTGCTGCTCCTGCTGCTGCTGCTGCTGCTGGAACTGCTGCACCGGGGCAATAAATCCATAACTATATTTCCCCTACAGAGGAAGGAGAAGGAGAATCCAGAGTGGCCGAGTGATCCCGTCCCATTATCCAAGGGCTGCTGTACTTCCAGTCCTGTAAAGGGAGAAGCGATCATTTAATACACACGCCTGCATCCCCCCTGCTGTACTGCTGCCTTACTGGAGCGGGCAGGATCTTGTAGACAAGGTGAGAAGGCAATAAATAAATAAGAAAAAGTAAGGTTGAGTGTACCTGGTGATTTCCTGATTTCTTCCTCTGTGCTTGCCTGGCATCCTATTCCCATCTGTGTGCTCCAGCAATTCTCTCTGGGAGCTTGGAATAGATGTCACTCACAGCAACAGATTCCTGTAAAAGAGATGCACAGTTCAGCAAACAAATAGTACCAATCTGTTTGCTTAGGTGGCTTTGGGGGAACTCAGATAAAGAAGCAGCTACGCCTGAGAGAATTTCATCTGTGCCTTTGGAAATTCATCTTACAAGTCCTGACACACACTCCCCCATTGTATCACCCAATAAATAAATACACACATACATAAATTAAGGAAGTAAATAAAAGCCTGAGAGCTCTCTAAGATATGAGGCACTTCTTCCTTTCAGGCCCTGTCTGATGCGCTAACATCTAAGATGAAAAATACTTCGCAGTATGAAATCATTCAACTTCATTACATCCCTGTGCCTGAAAAGAGGAGACTATCTGGCACTCGTTGAATCGACAAGCTGGTTCCGTTTGAATGGGTTAGGCATCGTTGTACGGTATCCTAATGTGTGATAACACCGTCACCGTTCTAATATGCACCTTTCGTGCATTACGGTGCAACTGTGACACCTCCTCATCTCTACATTCCTGCAAACGTTTTCAAAGGCGAATCGTAAAAGTTATTCCCAAATTGTGCCTGAGATTCTGACTGTCAGAGGCAGTGGTTCTGTCAATGTTCTCTTATCAACATGGCTCTTGGAGGGGGGCTTTGTTTCATGATCTTGCTGCGGATACTGTGATAATAAAGGTTTATTGTTCATCTACTGAATAGAAAGGATATCTGCAACGTCATGGCACAATATACTTTGCATTTCAATTAGGAAGTTCCCAATTTTGTTTCACCTTAGCTCTTAATATTAAGAACAGCGTCCATGTGGAAAAGGAGGCGACTCCGAAACATGGCAATACAGTTTTGCAAATTGTGTGGGTACTATACACTTCTTCAACCACAAGTTATTATGCAGCATGCATGGCTCTTACTATCTAGTGTGTTCTGTAACTGACCAGCTTGTTGATCCGATTGCAACTGAAATTCATATAAAACGTTTCCATTTATTCCAGATTCCTTCTTTAACATTCTCTCTTGGCTTTCCTGACATGCTTCCTACAAACACATGCAAGAGGCTAGCGGTTTTTTTCTGTGGGTATATGTATATTGTTACACAGACCGTTTACTGAATGAATGATTAAAAATAATAATAATAATAATAATAAAAATGAAAATTACTTTGGTAGCTAAATGAAAACACAATTTCCATTCACTCTCCTATACTTTAATCTCATTTCGAGGGACTTTCTAATATGCCTTGAACACGGGAGGCTTTGAGGTTGCATTTTAAATGGCAGATAGAAAATAAATAATAAACAAATGATCTTTTTTCCTACTGTCAGATTGAAGGCTACCTGACCGATTGTTCTGGTATTCGAGCTAAAATAACTGATGCAGCGGGTTTCGTCCAAGTTCAACAAAAGCCTTTTGAGAAAGTAAAATACCCTTGTTCATGAAGAAACATTTCAGAGAGTTAAAGCCGGTCTAACAGTCTTTGAAATTCGAATAAAGACACAACTGAAACCCTCGCCACCACAAATGCATCAATGAGTAAACTGACGTCCAAACTTTTTAAAAAATATAATCCTTGCACAAGAGAAGACCCGTGCAAGGAGAATAATGTATAGCTGCACCTATGAGATTGCTCTCTCTCCCTCTCTCTCGCTGAGAAATATGCTTTAGCACCCCTCCCCACGAATAAAGATCCTTCCTAAACTTGAGCATGCAGTGCCCCTGTTTATCCCTCCAAAGCCTCGATTGCCTTGCTCGGCCCCCCTCTTGTACAGCACCTACCAAAATGGTTGAACGCATTCAGCACCCGGAGCCCGTGGACAGTTCCGTCCTTGGAGGTTCCCAGCAGCACCAGCAACGCAAGTGAAAGCTCCGAGCCCTAAGCAAAGCTGTAGCTGCTTCAGTGGGGCAGCCTGACTTACGAGAACACCATTTCCTACGAGACCACTGCCTCTGGGTGCATATTCAATTCAAACCTCCTTAAACTGTCGGATCTCTCCCCACCCCACCCGTGCCCTCCCTTCCCCTCCCCCCCCCCACGCCGGTACACACACACACACAACTCAACACACCAGGAATAAAAATCCCCTGCCATAGCTGGGGTTTTGCTGATCAACTCACACCTTTGCACACTGTGGCTGCCCTTAGCGGAGCTCGCCTCGCTGTTAAGTACCTTTGTTCCTGGATTCTTGAAAGCCATGTTTAGTCGAATCTACCTCCCTACTTCCCCGCCGTAATAATCGGAGGGGTCGAAGCCCCCCCATTCCCCCCCCCCAGTCAATGCACCTTGAAATATACCAGGAAGACGCCGCTTAAAATACCATTGCGATTACGGGGGGAAATGGGGGGAATTTAACAATTAAGCAATCGGGAATGGGGCTTTACGCCGAGCTCCAGAGCTGCCAGGTTTTGCCAATGGAGAGCGAAATTCCGGGAAGGGGGGCGATATCGATCAATAGGGAGACACGATGTCTCTGGGTGCGGAATATTATTGTGAATTAGGGGGTGCGCGGGCAACGGGAGGGGGAGAAAGGAAATGTTTCTCCTTGTTAAAATGCTGCCTCCTTTAAAAATCTCTGCTATTTCGCTCCGAGCCACATACCCAAGTATCTGCCACAAATCCACCTCTCTTGAGGCGCTTACCCTTTAAATCCAGGTTTCAAGCAGAACTCCAACTGTGTGTAAAACCAGGGAGTCATCTGATGTGTGATGGGGAATAGGCTCTGGACAGCAGAACGCCGCTTTCTCTCCTGGTGCCGGATTCCTGTGCTAACAAACCCTGGGAAAGAAGCCCGGCGCCTCTGGCTGGCCGTGCCCAGTTGCCTTCACACATCGGCGGCTGCTGGTGCTTTCCAAGTCCCCGGCGATCGCCTTTCAGATGATGTGGGCTTCCAGAAAAGGAGTCGGAGAGAGAGAGGAGAAAAAAAATCGCCTAATGCAATCAAATCGATCTGATCTACACCATCTGTCGCCTGCCACTACATACAAACGTTAAAATAGGAAAACTGGAGACCCTGACAGCTCACGAAGGTTGGTCTGCAGAGTTCATTTTTAGCAGAGCATAATTGGGTATGGACAGCGTACAGTTACCAAAGCTGCTGTTAACCATCCAGTAGTGGATCCCAAACATGCTAATGGTGGATTAATTGAGGAAGACCTGACGTGCAAGCTTCATAGTCTCTTATTCATGACTTCCCAATGGGAAAGGACCAATGCCGTGTGGGACTATGGTAACATACAGTCAAAAAGCTGCTAAGAAAATGGCTCTGTGTTCATAGCACCTCTCTCTGATAACAAACATATGTCGACCAGAGCCGTTTAGCAGGATGGGGGAAATGAAATTTTCTTGACCGGGGTTAGCAATTCCCATCGCTTGCACTTAAAGAAAAGTAAAATACAGCCTGTAAATCTAAAAAGCTTTAACGTGTTTGTCTCAGGATTCTCATCTAGGAGAGCAGAACCCTTCTGTTCAACTGGGGGATAAAAAAAAATCTATTACTTCTCACTGTGATCAAAGTACATCCATAGCAAGCATCTAAAAATGCAGCGATGCTATTTTCATCAGGACTGACGCAAGGTCGTTTTAATGCCAGGAACCCTTTTGACTTTTTCCTATGGGAATGGCTTTTGGGCAAGACATTTCCGATCACTGAAATTTGACATAATCTCAGTTAAATATGATTTTTGAGGGGGGGGGGGGGGGAGGAAGATGGTGTGTGTGAATGTGTTCAGATCTACAAACACTTGCTGCCAACACTCCGATTTGCTTGCAGTTTCTAGTCCTTCCTGACTATTTAAATATATATATATATATATAGAAAGAGAGAGCGAGATGAAGAGAATATATGCCCCACCGGTTTTTCTTTTCTTGTCTCTAATAAATACAACACTAACAAGGAAAAAAATGTTGCCACTGCCCAGGACAAACCAGAGGGTTTAAAAAAATTATTTTAAACGTAAAGCAAATACATTTTTGGATGCATTTCTTTGAGGAAGAATGTAGAGGGGGAAATAAAATATAATGCAAATAAGATGATTGCTGTCCACATGCTTAGTGCTGAAAGGGGAAAATGAACGCTCTAGAAGCTTAGACAATGGCACATGTGCAGCGGAGTCATTAGCAATGAATCACTTAGTGATTTTATTCTCATTGTATAGAGTCTACACGTCTCTCCTGTCAATCGTTGGATCATTAGGAAGGCTCCTGTTAATTTCCACCTTTCCCATATAATCAGCAGATAATAAATAAATATGTAAATAAATAATCATCCGAATGTCTGAATGTAAATGTTCCAGTAAACAATTAATGTTTAGGGTAATTCTGGAGTTAAGTGCATGTATCTTCTGGAAGTTTGTGTTAATCTCTTTAGAATAAACCTAACAATTATGAATTAGATTAGCCTTGGAAATGTAGCCTAAAGACAAATCAAACAATTTACCCAATCTTTTGTTTCAGCATACATTAATTAAGCACTACTGCCTACTACACAGCAATCTTGGGTCACAGCCACAGATCCAAGCCTAAAATGCCTTTATTATCATTTGCGTCCAACGATTGCCCTCTGCAGGTCAGGTTCCAAGTCCTAGGCAAACCTATTGCACACCCGAAAGAAACGTATGGCAATCGCGTTATTTTAGACTTTGTCCCAATATTGAATGAGTCAACTTTTTCGGGTTACATTTGTTTCCACTGGGGCTTTTACAGATTGTAAATCAGGGGAACCGTGTTTTAAGGGTAGGTGCTCTCTGGAAGAACTGCGTTAGGTGGGAGATTTGTTAATATATAGCATCTGTGTGCTTTAAATCTTATGCCCTCCTTTCACTTCTCGCCATGGAACCAGAAAAAAGTCAAGGGGCCATTTTTGAACCTTGTTTTCGTAGTATAGGACAAGAAAGCTCTCTGGGCAAATTCCTGCTGCTGCTTTCTTCTCTGGGTATCTCAGGAAAATGTGGACATTAAACACAGCGTCAGATTCTTCCTAACGTCAAGGAGCACTACTTCCGACTATCCGAGTGTGACTGGGAACTTTCTCCCTACTAAAACTAACGTTTGTCAGACCCACTCGCAGAGAATTCGCTTGGCAAACCAGGCCAGTTACTAAATCAGCCATTCTTACTTCAGAGTGGACAGCATAGAACTGCCTAAACAACAGATCTCGCCTCCCAGCCAGCCAAAGAGGAACGTTCATTGCCTCTTGATAAGAGATCACTTCAGATTTCTGTAGGGGAATTTCTATAATTTTTGATTCGCTGTCAGGTCTGATTTCCGCAGTGATTGTTCGCTGTTCTTCAAACATGTATTCCCCATCAGAACAGAGCACTCAATCAATGGCGTGCAGAATGCCCGGCTAGAGTCAAAGGGAATGCAAAAGCAGTCTAATTATTAATTGCTAAGCTAAAGATAATTTAATAGCATTTCTCCTGTATAAAGATCAGTGGTGGGATAACAAGACTTCCCCCCCTTACTGTCATGTTTGAACAAATGGCTACAATACAATTCAGAAATAACAAAAATATTGACACTCAGTGCCAGGATTTTTTAAAAAAATTACCACTGTCTCCATAAACTCTGAGTGACAACATTAGGTGAGAAGCAGAGCATAACGATGTCATCACAGCGCAGCAGGCCACTGGCTGAAAAGAGTCCAACTGTGACCCTGAACCCTAAAAACAAATGGCAGCTTATTATCTTTTATATTACGATCTCTTTTAGAAGCATCGAGTTATGTGTCACAAAGGAGCTGGGAAATTATGCGACGATTACAAGAATAGAATCGTGGCCAAGGCGCAGACAGTGTAGGGAGAGAATTCCTCCATGTTAGAGAGTTTTGAATGCTACGTTTGCCTCTTGTCTTGGAGAAATCTTTATTTATCCTATACAGGAAGGAAGATGTCCCCTGTGGCTTCACATATTAAGTACTGAAAAGGTGCATTGCTACTGGGCGGATCGCCCTGCGTCTGACTTAATGAAATGCAAATATTAGTCCCTCCACACAATCCGTGCTCTCTGATGTAAACATCTGATGAAGTTTGCTCCTATGTTCTGGGCGTATGCCGGACAGGCAATAGTTCCATAGCCTCCTAACACTGTAAGTCTAATTCACTCCAAAAACCAATGTTCGCACATGCGTCTTCCTTCTTCTATGGCATTTTGACCAGGAGAACAGAGCACCGAAGTGGAATAAAATGCTGCCTGGTTAGGAACTTTCGCTAGTCACCAAGCGCAACAAGCCTTTGGCCTGCGAAGCTGTACATTTCAGGGTTGCTTCCTTCCATAGCCATTTGGTGACGGTTCACATTCAAACCGGATCATTGTGTGTACTGAATGTTCTGCTCTGACTGGGCGGTGTGTGCGCGCCCGCGCGCTTTAATCACCAGCTTTGCAGCTCTTCAGAGCTGTATTTTCAAACGCAAGGGACAGAAGCTGCTTCATAAAAATGCACCCTCCGCACAGATGGTTCAGACAAACCGGCGGAGAGACGCTCATTAAAGCGCTGTAAATGCCTTTCGTTTGCTGCCGCTGAGGGAAGTCGTGTGGCTCCATAACAGCTAATGATCTTAAAACGGGGAGCTCTTCTGGAGAATGGACGCAGCCCGTGCGCATCTCCCGAGGCAGGCCACATGTTCAGAGATGCAGACTGTGCATGGCACGTTAGCCCAGCGCGTCCCCGCCGGTGGGGGCGGGGGGAAGGCCACCCAGCTCTGTTGATGCCCCTCTCCTCCAAGTACCCTTCAGACCCGGGACGGAGAGGCAGCTCAGAGTGATGGACGGCGCAGGGACGAGCTCATTGAAATGCAGCGCACGGAGCCGATAAAGGGCAATGCTTAAGACCCATCGTAGGTTCCCTTGGAGCAGGCCGTCCAGCGCTAAGGGGCCAGAGCATCGCTTTAGTGGAGGGGACCCACGGGCTTGGGGTTTTCTGTGGGTAAAAGCAAACGCTGCTGGCAGCAGAAGCAAAGGGCAAGTCACGGATCAGGGCTGCCTAGCCGTGCTCCACCATTGTGCGGCGGCCTCTCTAGCTAGCACACACGCCTGTGCGCGCGCGCGCACACACACAGACACAGACAGACGGACGGACACGTCCTTCTGTTCTTCTCCCACACGTGCGCGCGCGTTAGTCAGCTCAGCGGTGTGTGCTTTGTAACACCGCCCCTCCCCCCCCGCCCCCCGCGGACGGTCAGCCTCTGAACCGAGCGGGGATTCACAGGGCGCCGGAGCCAAGTTCTGGGCAGTGAAGAGGGCACGTGGCGCCGGGCCAGCGGCCCTGCAGAGCGGAGCGCCGCGCGCGAGGCAGGCGCCGATCAGTGCGGGCAGCGACGCCTGTTCGGCGCCGATTGTTAGCACCCGCCGGCGGCCGGCCGCCCTCTCCCCTCCCCTCCCCTCCCCAGCCTGAGCCGAGCCCAAGCTTGAATCCTTTAGGCGGAGCGCAGGAGCCCCCTGCTGGCCAGAGGGGAGGAAGCGCAGAGGCGCGAACCTTCCCCGCCGAGCGGAGTGCTCGCAGAGCTCCCGGCTCCCCGCTACCGAGCCGAGGGGGGGAGGGGCGCAGCCTGGAAAACCGTCTTTGCCCCTCTGCCTTGGGCGGAGCTGGGCTGGGTCAGTCTGCTCTTGCGGGCCAGTCAGTGGCCCACAGCCACCCGCCCGGCTTGATGCTCCTGTTTCTGGAAGCATTAGTCATTGCAATGGGGAACGTTCACCGGGCTCCTTTCACACTCTCGGCCCTAGGTGGGGGGAGGCTGGATTCCGGACAGTGTTTTGCTCGAACAGATCTCCCCACCTTCGAGTCCTCCTTGCATACAAGCTAGCAGTGGGCTAGAGTTTAAACCATCCATCCGGCCGCTGTCCAAGGTCTCAGACCTCTCGGGATCCCCCTGCCCCAGATGTTTCCAGGAGAAGTCTAAAGGGGGCAGCACATATACCGCAGCAAACCAGTTCTGTGTCTTTGGAAAGCGGAGTGATACAAACTGGATTGCAGTTGAAAGTTGATTTAAACCCGAGCTAAGCGATTTGCTTCCCATGACAGGTTGTATTGTTCAGCAAAGGTTCTTGGAAAGTTCCTTACTTTTCACTCAAACCTTGAAATGTGATTATGCATTAATGTGACTTTATGTCTGTTGCCTGTGGCTGTTTACTGAAAGAGACGCACTCCGGTGCACAGGGAAACGAAAATGCACAGAGAAGGGGGCAGCCCCTCCCGGTTCAAAGAGACAGACCAAACAATAGTGACCAGTTGTAGTCGAGTACCAGAATGGGTGAATATATTAGATCCATCCTGTATATTATGACTCTTGCCACTGGAAGTTGCACTGTTCCCATCCACACTTCACTGTCTTTTGAGACAGAAAAAAAGATACAATCCAAAATCGTTATAAAACAGCAACAACACAAGAAATAATCATTATACGCAAGCCCCCTTTCTCTCCCCCCAAGCTTCGCTGAAGGATCTGATGTCTGTAAGCCATGTATGCGATACACGTCAGTGGAGCAATTGTCTTCTGTGGGGGAAGTGGCCTGCCTGCTGGAATCATGAAGCTATGCAGAGTGCCTTTTTTCTTTGGTGAATTAAAGACTTATGAACCCTGACAAAAGACTGAAATGACTTCAGCAGTTTTAGCTGAAAGCATGTACAGATACGGCTAAAACACACTGCCTCAGCATAACCTCTCTGATTCCTCCTGCCATTAAGGTGATTCAGCAGTCACTTCTCTGCTGGGTATTGTTCATAAAGAATTCGAGAATCAACCCTAGTTTGACAAATTTAATCATGCCTTGCCACACTGTAGCAGTGAATGAAAACCCAAAACGGTCAAAAACAGGGATCCTTGAGTGGCTAAACATAAATGATATAAATATATGGAATGTTAATTGATTAAAGGTTTTGAGTGGCTAATTATCCTCCCAATGTCTTTACCTATATTGCCAAATTCAGCTGGATTGTTGAGTGGTCATGTTCAGGGTATAACTTTCAGATAACTGTTCAGATCCTCACTCTGTAAACTGGGTTTTCAAAAAGACCCTGAATTGTACTGCCTTTCAGTTGGGTTGACAATTACAAGGTCTTATAGTCATTTGCAATCAGTTGGACGTGATGCTTGCGGTTTGTAACTTTGCAAAATATTGATGTATATGTATATGATCTTTTAGAGAAGAAGGATGGTCTTGTGTTTAAGGCAGTGGGACTGGAACCTAAGAAATCTAGGTTAGAATGCCCACCTCTGTTTTATAATCATATAATTCATATAATCTCTCTAATGCCTCATTTCCTCATATTCAAAATGTTGATAATAATACTCCTTTCTCTGCCTTGTTTATATTATATGCTCTCAGGCTAAAGAGTGTCTCTTATTAAGTGTAGATATAGCACCCAAAACAATGAAACATCAAACTCATTTGTCATTTTTAGGCACTACAATTAAAATATAATAACCACTAAAGTTCATATTAAACTCTGTTAAGGTAATGTCTAGCCTAAAAGCCATTAGTCAGTAAACACTGCTGGAAGTGAATTTCCACCCTTCATTCACCTGGGTATAGTGAGGGTTTTCAGTTCAAGCAGTATGTAATAAAAATGTTCTGAGGTCCTTTGCATAGGAACATATTATAATCTCTGCAGTCATTAGAAGTCTCAAACATATTTAAGGACAAAGTTTAAGTCTTACCTCTGATTTTCCAGTTTTTGTTTGGTTGAAGCCAGCTTCTTTGCTGTTATTATTTTGCATATATTTTTAAAAATCACTTTTACTCTGAGATATTTTTTTTGCCAACTTTCATTCCAAATGACATTCTTTGGCCAAACAATACATTTCTGAAACTAGACTAAAAATGGAAATGTCGAGAGCTCCTTAGCTACAGCCAGCACTGGTAGGTGCTGTTAATCTAATAAATTCTATCATTGTCCTTTGCCATCCAACTTTGGGGTTTTGAGACTGAAAGCAGAAATAGAGAGCACAGAATGGAGTTGAGGCAAAGCGACAATATTTATGGGAGTAATTATCGCAGAGAAAAACCGAAAAAAAATATGATTACAGCAAATTGTAACTCTCTCAGATATGTTTTCATTAGAAATAGCTCAGCTGAGACTGAGCCAAAATGAACAATAGACTGGGAGTGTCAGACGCTGATTCTCAGGAGGCTGATATAAGCAGACCCTTTGAGCAGATCAGGCTCCAGCTCCAGCATATTAGATATCTGGGTGTTCAACATCCTGCCTTTCCTTGTTGGCAGTTTTCTGAAGTGGCACTAACCAAATGAGATCCTGGCTACTCTCCGATCAGAAAATGTTGAAAACGACCACTGGGGCTAAGGTGTTACCCCTACAGGCTGCTGTGATAGAGAAAATCATCCTACAGTGCAGTAGTGATTGACTTTCCAAAATGAGAGAGACACTTCCTTATCAGTTGTGGAGAGACAAGGCCACTGAACAGCCACTAAATGAGACTCAGACAGTATAGCATTACCATGTAAACAGAGTAATGTGACCTCACAATTTGATAGGACACAACAATGAAAATACAGCACAATGTTAGTACATTTGTCACTCTTTACTGACAATCCATTTGTCACAGCTGTTTCCCTCCTGGCTTCTTGATCTTCTTGACCCTCATTTCCTTCCTGGCCTCTTGATGGCTCTGGTCCATTTGATCACCTTGCCTCACATGTGCCATGCCATTTTAGGGGGCGTTCCTATAATCAGCACAGATTCATAGATTTGTGCTTTGTGTGAGATCAGGCAGAATGATGAGCTCTCTGATCAGACCATGGTGTCTAGTAGAAAAATATACTGCACCCTAAAGAGCTGCATGTAGCTCTAGTGAGAAACTGAATATTACAAGTTGAGTGCCAGTGCATTAAATTATATGAAAGGGAGGTGCTATCCTGTGGAATTGTTTGGAAGGAGATAATTCCATCTAAGGAAAGCAATTGGATGAAAACCCTCACCCTCAAAAAAGGGTGAATTGTTTCCGGGAACCAAGGCAACATCAAATCCCACCTTTAGGAATAGAGGAGGTAAGAACGTGCTTTGGGCAGACAGTTGTGAATAAGGCTGAGAAGTAAGTCTGCTGCAGGCTCTCTGCATGAGGGTGAACGTTACCCATTATGAATAAACTAAGTTTTATGAAATAATTTTTCAATACTGGTATCCATGATCTATTATCTTACATGCTTTGCCTGGCTAATATTTTACAACTGACATGCATCTGTTTATAGAATCTATAGCCAATATTGTTTGAAAACAAATGAATCACAAAATAAAGTAATGAATTATTATTATTTTTAAGTGTGCCCTCCTTTTGATGGATTAGATGCATCTAAGAAATTCTGCAGGCAGCTTGAGAGCTCTGTAGGTGTTGTTGCTGCTCTAAATCTGTCTGTGAGAAGAATTATAAATGGTATTTACCTTTTAATTAAACAAAGCATCTTGCAAATTAAACACATGCTCTTGCACATCAAAATTTAGTTAGCATCCCTTTTTATTGTGCGTCCTATGGTACCATAGCAGTATACTGAGTTTACAGCCAATACATGAACTCACACTGTTTGTTCCCTCCTCCTCTGTACTTTGTGCACTATATATTAGATTTTTTTCACTTCCAAGGAAAACATTTTGTAATTTACTTTTAATAATTAAGCAGCTGTCCTGCTTACTGATCTTTTCTGCTTAAAATGTGGAAATGTATCAGTGTGTCGTGGAATGGTAAAGAAGCAGTTTTGGACATTTTCTGACATATGTCTTATTATCTTATGTAGGAAATTTGACAGTGAATGATAGAACACCTTAGAGGGATTTAAGAGGAAGATAAAGGCAGCAAGGTTTCACATGAATGTAGAGTCTAGTTCCTAATAGCTACATATGTTTTAACATGCATTGTAGTAATTTGACATTTATAATTCACTGTAGTGCTGAGTCTCTGTCATTTTCTTACTGTCAAGATTTCCACATTTGGAAATAAATGTCCTTCCTAATTACTATATGTATTTGAACTCCAGCATTCAGTTCCCTCCCCCCCACTTCCTTATAATACAGTCATGCATTTTGTCTGGTTCATATGAACAAGTGCCTTTAGTGAAATATATGTAATTCAAGCATATCTGTCCAAAGCATGTTCTTCTATCTTTTCTTCCTTTGCTGTGAATCTACTTTTTTAACTCCATCCATAAATTCTATTTGCAAATACATGGAAATAAATTAATTCATGACAGAATGAAACTAAAACAATTAAGAAATTATACCAGTGCAATATCAGACAGAATGCAACTTTATCAATCAATAGCACTGTATACAGTGCAATGCAAGGCGTATAGTGCCTTTCACACAAAGAACTAAAACACTTGACACATTTTTGCTTCACGCTACCCTGATAAACTGGGTAAGTATTATTATATCTGTTTCACAGTTGGAAAAACTGGGCATAGATAAACCAAGGGACTTGTCCAGGTTACATAGCGAATCGGTCAGAAAGCTACAACTGGAATGCAGGAGTCCTGGGGCCTGATCTGAAACCATTGGAATCAGTGAAAAGACTTCATGGTTTTGGATTAGCCTCTCAATTCCAGTTCTCACCTCTAGCCACTTTATCACAGTTGCACATGAGCAACTGACATGCTAGTGCACTATTACCTGATATTCTATTTTGTTGTTTAATGTATTTGAGATTTAATATAGTTGAAATGAAACCCTTCAAGTAGAAGGTTGTCACAGGGTAAATGCCTCCTGCTTTGAAAAGATGCACTTTAGAACAATGGTTTCATGGTGCTAAATGAATGCTGAGATGAGAAGTTATTTACAGGAGCTGTTGGAAACTTTATGGTCCCATTGTATTACTTATTTTTGAAGTTGGAGACATTTAAATGGTTTTATTGATATTGAATCATTGTATTAAGTAAATGAAAGGCAAATCAATTGTTGCTGATGCAGAGTGATAGTTATCCAGTGCACCTTTATTAAAAAAGATACCTCCAGAATTCTTTCAAAAGAGGCTATTCCTGATTTTCAGCTGATCAGAAATTAATTAAATAATTAATAAATGTATCTACAGCCATTTTTAATGTTTCCTAAGCTTTTAATTGAGACCATAAAGTTACTTTGAGAAGAAACCATAGACCAATATGCTAAAAGAAACATGAGGCAAACAGGAAATAAAAGCATATTTTAGAATTAATAACTATTTCTAAAAGGACAAAGAAATATGAACCTGGGTGTCTACCCAGTATTCATGATGGCAGATTCAAGTACTGAAATTGTTGTGACAAAAGTCTATGTGCACAGTTCTGGAAGTAGTTTCTGGAAGTCAGAATTGCTGTGCTGTGATTGGTAATGGAGCTTTTTGCTCCATCTTTATCTCATTTAGAAAACCATATCTCATGTTGTCTTGTTTAAACGTTTCACAGTTTAACTGGATAGGATTTTCAATTGTGAAGAAAATCTGTATTAGCCAACAACTTTCACAAATATTGATCATTACTTCCGCTGATGTGTAAAATGTATCTTGGCTGCAGAGGTGAATTTCTCTTCAGGTTTTTTCCCTTTTATAGTCTGACTATTGATCTTCCTGGTTCCACTTGGTTTACTCAAGAGTAATGCAAGAAATGAAGAAACTTAACTCTTTCTCAGAACTGTCTAGCCTGTGCAACATTTTTGCAAATGACTTCTGTGGAGATGACAATAAGTGCCACACTTTGGGTTTAGTTTTTCTTATTACTTCAAATTTTATTCTAAAAATACTTTGGGCAGCAGGTATTACAAAATAAACTGATAAAAGCTGCTCTGATAATATAAGTAAAATCAAACAGCATGTAAATCTTTATATGTATAGCAGAGGGGCCAAGTGATTCAACTAATTACTCATTTTCAAACCAACATAATGTTTGGGAACGTATTTTGTATTTTTATGCTAAATATATTTTGTTTATAGTCTTTAATCCATAAGAGCCAAAGTCTGAAATCCTTATTTTACATTCATCTCTTACTCAGGCAAAATTCCTGTGGACTTCAATGAGAGTTTTGAGTGAGTAAAAACTCAGTAAGGATTTCAGAATTTGCCTGCTGGTGAGGGGCAGCTCTGTAAACAACATAACTAAGGGGATTTCCAAGACCCCTTCCACAGCACCTGAATTTGTTAGTTGGAATTCTACTAAAACATGAGAAAAACTGTATATTGCCATAGTTACACTTAAAGGAAAACATGACACAGTATTAAGGAAATGGCTAAAAGACTACAACTTTATTGTAAGAGTTCAGGTAATACAATAATGAATGTGAACAGTCTTTACAGCAATAGGAACATGCAGTTTTTCTGTCAAATGGACAAGTTCTTGCAGCAAATTAAAATCAAGTGATCTCCAAGGCACTCTGCATTGTCCTCTCTGTTAGGCCATTGATATCCTGGACCTGGCCATGTGAGCTAGACCATGTGCCAGGGACACTACAAGCCAGCCTTCCTCCTGTGTCCCCACCATCCTCCACTGGTAGTTTCCTCAAGCAGTCTGTGGATTGGGATAAGACTCCCTTACACCACCAAGCAGATGGGGAGTCAAAGGCCAGCCACCAATTGCAGTTTAAATCAGTTCCACAATTTACTCTCCTGTAAGGGCTAGCTGCTTGCACACAGACAAAAACAGGACATGACATGGGTACACAATGATGGCCAAGTTTTTCAAACTTGGGTGCCTACAGATTGTTCTGCATAATGGTGAATTTCACTCTCATTGTACTCGCTAATATTTACAACACTGCAAGAGAGTTCACTGTTATGAATGCATTTATTTCCACGCATGATTTATATTTTCTATTTTCTGATCCTATTACTTCCAAATCAGCTATGAGAATGTATATTTCAAGAATAGAAGATAAATATGAGACAACCACACCTCATTAAACATTCTATATGCATGCAGAATTGGGAAGTTGGGGATTCCTTGGTGTCATTCTCAGCAGATTTGCAAAAAATAAAACACAGAATCATTTCAATATATTCAGAAACAGTGCAAACAAAATTATATAAATCTCAAGTGTTTCCTTTTACCTGCCCTCCTTACTCAGCTTCCAGCAACTTCTTCTGACATTTATCAGAGGATGTAGTAACTAGAAAATAGATGGGGGGGTATGTGCATACAGGAAATTTTGCTTGCACAAGAACTGTGGGATTGGGCATCTTCCCTCTTCCTTAGAAAATAATTACCAAATAGGGGCTTGTTGTTTTAGGGTAGGATTCTTGCCTCAGGATCAAGAGGTCATATCCTGGACAAGCCCTCACTGCTATTATAAAAACTGTGCTACATTTATAGAAGAAGAATGGTCTTGTGCTTAAAGCACTAGCCTGGAAGTTAGGGCTTGTCTACACAAACAATTAGTTTGTGGCAAGCTGGAGTGTGAAGCTACCCTGCTCTAGACTGCTGTGGTTTAACTGTTCATGTGCACCCTGCTGACAGCACTACCAGTTTGCTAGAGTACTCTGAGCTAGTCTCTTTTCCAAGTGGACTAGATCAAAGCACTCTAATGAACTGTTAATGTGTGTCAGCAGGGTCCCCATGGACAATTAATCCATGGCAGGCTAGTGCATCATAGATTCACACTCCATCTTTCTGCCAACCAAATGTTCATGTAGACAAATCCTTAGATTATTTTAGTTTAATTCCCAGCTCTGCTACCCACTCACCGGATGACTTTGTATCATTCACTTAATTTCTCTGTGCATCAAATCCACATTTATAAAACGGTGATAATTCCACTCCCTCCCTACCATCCTTTGTCTATCAGACTGCACGCTCTTTGGAGTGGGGACTATAGGTTTGCACAGCATTTAGCACAACAGGGCCCCATTCTAAGCAATACTGTAATTCAAATAATAATAAAAGTGTTAGAACAGGGAAAGGGACTCCTTTGCATTTTATCATTGGTGGGCCACTTCCAGTTCCTCTTCTTTTCTTCTTTCCACCTCCAATGGAAGGTGGAATGGGAGGAGGGAACCAGGCACCAACTGGCAGAAGGCACAGGGATTCATGAGGGTGACAGGGATCCTCTGGGTTTGGTAGCTACGTATTAGTTGACCAGAGTGTCATGTAAGGTCTCTGCTGAAAGCCTGTGTCAAACTGATCTTCATAATCATTGTGAACCTTATGTACAGATAATACATAAAGAGTTGTGTGTGTGTCTGTACACACACACACACACACACACACACACACACACACACACATACTGAAAATTGTGTTCTTAAGGTATGTAAGACAGGTCATCAGAAGGTAATGAACAGGTTCTGTTCAGACAGGGGATAGGATACACTTATCTGCCTGTCTGATCATTGAGTATTGTGTGTCTTGCAAGGAAGTCTATTTGCATATGGCATCATCACCTAATCATGATTATCAAGAGAACAAGAGATCACAAAACCTACAGGCAGGAACACAGGCAGGAACACACAGAGTCCAGTTTATGACTAAGATCAAAGAATTAATCTGGTATATCTGGAGAATACAAGGAGACACCCAATATCTTGCCTAAGAAGTACCCTGACAGTGGGCTTGCTTCATGAACAGAAGATCACAGCCAAGCCTGGCTATAATAGACCGGAAGGTCTATGCATATAAAAGTGGCGTGTGTTAAACTGAACTGGCTTCTAAGGTGCAACTGGTAAGCTGTCTTGTACTCTTCCTTTGGGAACAGTGGGTCTGATAATTCTGTGAACATCCAGTGGATCAGAGGCTGGACACTGCAAGGGGATTATCAGTTACACACCAACCCTGGAGTCCTTTATTGCTCCCTGCAGAGGGACCGCAGAACCTGTGTGGGTTGAAAGGGAAATACCTGTGCGGCCTGTGGCTGAGGATGTCAAGGAGCTGACCCCTGGCAGAAACAGACAAGGCTTCCTCAGGCTAAGGTCAGATGGTAGTGAGGTGTCTCACACCGCTGGGTACTCCCAGTAAATGTTTTAGGAGGTTCTCTTTCCACAGCAAGGATCAAGAGAGGAAAATAAAAAGAATATTGTAATGGGTTTATCTTAGTTTCATACTTCAGGATGCACATGTGTTCAGCCGAAATAAGGATTCAGTTGCCTTGCTAGAACTTTTTGCAATAGTTTTCTTAAGAAAGGAGTGAAATTGAAAGAGAAGACTTTGTCATGGTCTTCAGTAAGAAGGAAAGTTGGAGCAACATCTCCCAGGCCCAGCCATACTAACTACTGAGCAAAACAACAAGTGGTAGTCAGAAGTGCTATGTTACAAAGACATCATGACAATTTAGAATTTGAAACAGTGAAGCACGCAAGTCCAAATCAATAGATAATGCAGAGTTTGGAGAGAAGACAGCAGTGACAGGAAGCATCTGTGCTCTCTAGTAGCCTCAACAATGAACTTCAATATTAAAAAACATACTGCCACTTCTCTGAAGCACTGATGCCTCTAAAGCAGACACGAGAGGCTAAAGTTTGCAGTCCTTATTCTGGTAAACTCCCATTGCTTGAATAAAGATAGCAAAATTTGGCCCTCTACTATTAAGAACGCTGCTAATAATTTGAAATACAATTTCTCATTAGCTTTAACTCTTTGCAGTCACAGTGGCGGCATGCTGAATCTGTAGCAGCAGTCAGGATTTGCCAATGCTGAAACATATTCAAGTTCCCTGTAATGTGTAGACACAATCCCAAATTCTCTCCATTACCATTACAAGCTATTTACCTCTACATCAGCCTTCCAGGTTCCATCGTATTAGGCAGGCTAGTGATATCGAGTCAGTATATATCAAAACTCAAGCATCTTTGTCAACAACAATACTACTAATAATGCTGGAAGTAGTACTACTAATTAATTAAAGTACTAATTAATTAAAGTACTACTACTAATTAACTTTATATAATCCTTTCCTTTCAAGAAAAGTTTTTATCCAAATCACTTGGCCATATGAATGAAGTAAAAGTAAATGATGCAGATGAAAACTAATAAACTGGGGGAGGTGGATAGCCATGCAGAGGATAAATCTCAGTTAATGATCACAGAATTCAGTTATTTAAAGCCCCCTTTTACTCAATGCAAGACAAGTTTAAGAAAATAAACACACAGTTCAGTTCTTTCCAGTATTTTTTTGAATATAACTTGAGCTCTGGATTCTCCAGCTGAATTATACAGAACAAGAGTAGCTGGAAGCCTGAAGCCAAATTTAAGTTAGGTGCAGTTTTGTGCAGAAATTAGGGGTCTGATCCAGTGCCCATTAAAGTCTATGGAAAGATTCCCACTGACATCAGTGGGAGTTGGATTGGGCCCAGATCGAGGACTACTGAAGAATCTGTTTTCACTTGCCTTGAACACAAAGAGTTGCACATCAGTGTGCTAGCTCTTCAGAAAAAACATTAACAAAAAGCTACCATTGTATTGCATTTTCCCACAGCATAAAAAAACCTCACACGTGCTCACATCACACGTCCTTCACTTTTTGCTTTCTCTTTTGTCCCCACTCAAATGTGCTTTCTATCTTTTTCAAAAACAAAAAAGGATACATCAGGTTTTAAAAAAATGATCACAGCTAATGAAAGACAAAGCAATATAGTTTATGTTAAATCAACTTTGTGATGAGGGATGAATACAACTTGTACTAGATTTTTTCCTTGAAAATTATTAAAAATCATAGCTCAAAGGTATGAGTGCTTCTTTAAGAAAGGTACTTATGTTATCCCCAAAATAGCACCAGTGCCATGTGATGTTTCAGTTGCCATGGTTACCACAAATTTGTTATTTAATAGCAAAGAAAATAGATGCATAAAACATGCTAATTGTAACTGGTACAAATCTTTCTAAATGTTTTATATGAATATGCATGTGTGTTTGATGCATAAGGAATTAGGAATGGCCTTTCTCTAATAATTCTGCAAGTTTTTAGAGTATTTTTCTACCTGACTTGCCAAGTACAGTGTATTACAGCACAGAGAAAAAGAAGATTGAAAAATTGAAGATGGGGTAATTTATATAAAACAGTGCAGTTGTCTGTTTAAAAAGCTTGAGATTCCTGGAGACCAAAGATGTTTTTAAATCTATTGAATCTTTGTACTTTTAAAAGACTTTTGATGCATTTGGTTTGTTCTTTTCTCTTCTCTTTTCCTGTATGGAAAAGGCTTCAATTCTGAATTGAAATCTCTGAGAAACAATTCTAAAACTGTTTTAAGTGAAGCTGCATATTATCAAATTGATATGTTAATATGAATGGAATAATTGGCTTCCCTACAAAGTACTGTACACCAATCATAACTGCTAAAAGAGCTATTGCTGAAGATCGATATATACCCATGTACTTTGTGCAGTGTGAGACTCCGAGCACAACATTGAAGACTAGATTGTGCTTTTGGCGTAGCACCCATGGTAAGGGGCTGTAAAAAGACACAGTTTCTCCCAGGGCTCTCCAGTTTTGCAGTGAGGGAATATGGTGATGTTATGGGGGATGGCCAGAGTCATGTCTCTGACTGTCTCCTGCCCAATCTCTGCCCAGTTACTCCCAGAGAGAAGCATCTTTCCCGAGTATTGGAGCTGTAATACTTGGCAGTCCTAATGTGGTCTGCAGAAAGGGGCAGGGAGGAATCCTTACTTTCTACAATGCCCTTGCATGGCTGTGCTGGAAAGGGTCTTGATCTACCTCTATATTAAAAAAAACATGACTGTGAGTTTTTGTGAAAGAACAACTAACACACGGCAGATATTGGACAGCTGCAGGATGCTTGCATTGGCAGAGCAAGCACTGACTGAACAATTCTCATTTCATAGTGTACATGGGTCAGTGTTTCACACCCCCAATAGCCCAGTGTTGGCTAGAATTGGATACTCGTGTCTGGAGAGGTGGCTTTCTATGCCTTCCTGATGAAAGGAAGATGATCTTGTGCCTTTGGGGAAGCAATATCATAAGATGGTCTTTGCCACACTCTTGCATTGCTGCTGAAAATTCCATCACTCTTGCTGAGACAAGGTGGGTGAGGTAACATCTTTTATTGGACCAACTTCTGTTGGTGAGAGAGACAAGCTTTTGAGCTTACAGAGCGTTCTTCAGGTCAACACGGCTACCACAACATGGCATCACTCTTGCTGTCATTTGGACTTAAGTCCTATTTCTTTTAAAGGCATTTATTTCTTCTTTTATGATGCTACGCTGACAGAGTTAAGGTCACATGCATGTGTTGTGTTCCCAAGTGATCACATTAAGCAATATGGATCATCCAGTTAGTCATTTATTTATAGCACATTTTTTTCACTTTCACACCCAAAGTACATGGTAGTTGGTTGCTATATTTCAGACACTGCCATGTGTCAGGAATATTGACTGGAAAACCTTCTATGCAGCTTGCTGTCACACAGCTATTGATATCAGCTGTAACAAGATAAGATGTTATAGCCTCATAATTCTGTTTGATGCAAGATAATCTTTGATCTTTTACTATCTTGAGAATATTATAATATATACTTAGTTTGATAAATAATATCCTTTCACCAGTGTCAAGGCAAGTGCAAGTTAAATTGGTGATGGTTGAACAACTAGCATTGTAGCTGGAAAAGTTTAAAGTTTTTCTCTTGTTTGCAGGGAGGTTTGGTGGCTTCCCAGCAATGAGCTGGAGACCAGCTGTGCAGGGGTGGGGGCTGACAGCAAGGTGAAAACAATTTCTTCATCAGGTGAAAACAATTAAGGAAGGAACAATGATGTGGAGTGTGTGAGTTATTGCTGGATAGTCCCCAAATGAATGAATAAAATTGCAGCCTAATTAAACCACATCCTTTGTATCTTGTCAGTCTTCCTAAATGTCCAGAACAACAACTTAATTCATAAGTAGGCTTTTGCAGGCCATATGCATGATTATGCACACTTTCACCCATGAAAGAAGGCATAGTGACAGTGCTGGGAAATGAATTCCTCTAACAAAAAGGTGTAAGGTGGACAATGAGAATGCAAGATGCCCAACATTGACCCACAAACGTGTCTTACATCTCTTAGGGCCATATCTTGTGGTGAGAGGGCAATTCAGTTTTGGGGTACTCTCTTGAGGCTGCCTACAAAGGTGGTAAATTAAAATCAGTTGGTCAATTAGTCAATATTTTTAAAAATTAAAGTTTTTTGAAAAAAATGATAAAATTGACCAAAGATCAGCACCACACACACATATGCTAAGGTAAGTGGCTACTGATTCATTCATATAATAGTTCATGAAATATTTAACTCAGATGGAAGAATATGTGTCATCAGAAAATGAGATGCTTAAAGTCAGGGACTCAGCAGTACACTCAGTGAAGTTTTCTTTACCAATCATATGCTACTATACACAGTGGGATTAGCCTTCAACTTCATAATCCTTCTCCACTTTGCACTGGCATTAAATGCTTGAGCAGATTACCTGTACTAATTACTAATATCTCTTCCAGTTCAGGAGGCAATGCTGTCGTGCTCCATTGTGTAAAGTGCGATAACATTTATGGCTAACCTTTCTGAAAAAATAATTTCCACACATCAATGAAAAATATCATCTTGATTTTAAACCAAACCAAAACATCATATGATCTGATTTTCAATCATATATACGATAGTCACTTACAAATAGAGGAGTAGAAGTGGGAAATGTCAGAAGGGTTAGCATGCACCAGACGTATCCTTTCCTTTACCATTATTTACTTGCCTCCTGATGGTTTGCTATTCCTCTGTTCTCTCCTGATCAATCTTTTATACCACATGTATTGCCTCCAGTGGAATTATAGTAGTCTGGCTTTCTAGTCTCAGGTACAGCTAATTTATGTTATTACATACAATGGGTTTATCAGAGCCATCTTAGAGTGACTGATGTATTGGCATCTGTTTTTAGTTTCAAGGAAATGAAGAGGGTAATCTGCCAATTCCGTACGAAGATTTTCTGTGGCAAGAATGGGGGGCAACTTGAAGGCCATGATTGTTTTCCATGTAAATGGCTGTTTTGGTTTGTGTTTACATGATTATCTGTAATTGATTTGTATGCCTAACTACAACTGCCTCAAGCTGTTTTTAATTATTTTGTTCTCAACACAATACTGGGAATTATCCATACCCAGAATCACATGCTACTTTAGAAAGAAGCAGCCATAAACTGAAGTGAATGGGAAGGTTTTTAATGGGAGATTTAAATGGAGTCAGAGAAAATCTACACTTGGATTCCTAGCTAAAGTAGATATGCTCACACTAGATCTCATGGAGCCAGTTATTCCCTGCAGCTACTATGGAAGTTGCCACAGGGCTGGACAGAGTATAATCAGGGAGTTGTGATCAGATCCTTTTCAGAAAAGCTCGGGCACAGTGAAACCACAACTTCCTGCTACTTAATGACTCATATTTTGCAGTTAAATTACAAGACAAAACTGAGTATATTGTCTAGTTATTGGAGCAGAGAGGTGGGCATCTGGAGTCCTCTCATCTTCAATTCTCTGCCCTGCCACTACTTGCTTTATCAATTAGGACAAGTCACTTAACCTCTCTGTGCCTCAGGTGAACCTTCTGTAAAATGAATATACCACTACTTATATACCTCACAGGGTTCTTGTGAGGATCAGTAAATTAGGGTCCAATCCTAAAAGGTGTGGAGGGGTCTTACATTAATTCTGAGTTCAGTGCACACAAGATGTACACAGCACCTTTGCATCATCAGGCCTTTACCGGTTTTTAATTTGCCTTGGGTTTCTTGAATGAAAGCCATTAAACAAGTGAAAAAGTATTATTCTTAATCATCAGTATAAAGACAATTACTTAGCTGTAAATGCTCCTCCAAAGGACATTAGCATTACAGTGGAACTTTCACTTAAAAACTGGTGACAATGGGCATATTTTAACAGTGATAATGTAAAGCCTGTCCTGGCTAATACTGGGAGCATACTACTCTGTTCTATTGGATAACAGTAGGAGCTTCCTTAGTTTGCATGGTGACTGAAGACCTGAGAAGTGTGATAATATGAACCCCCTGTGAACTTGCATTTGAATGCTATACAGTATCTTTATTAATGAGCTATTTTACATTTTATCAGCTGTTATCATTAGCAACCTCTGTGAAGAATCAGGAGGTCAGGGTGACCAGCATCTCTTGGGACTGGGCCCTTTACATATGGACTACATGGCTAATCAAAATCTTTATGAACTTGGAAATAAGATGTTAATCATTGCAAAGTAGTCAAGCAGATATACATATACACCAGCCATTTGTGGTTAGAATTATGGTAGTGACCAAATGCTCCCCTGTGTTCACATCCTACACACTTATTGTAATAATCCTTGTACAAAATATGCCTTGTAAGATATCGTTTGAAAACTAACACATGTATTGCATTACTGATCAATAATATCATGGTGAAATGTATGTAACAACATTAAATGTAAAGTTATGAATTTCCCCTGTATGTTGTTGTTAGTGCATGCTCAAACCCACGTAGCCCTGACCACACAGAAGGTGTTAAGCAGGCCTATCCTAAACAAAGAAATGTATGTTTACCTTCATTTACATATAAATAGTAAACATGGGACAGGGAGAGGGGATAAACCGGTTTCTCAAAGACAAAGAATAAGCTGACATCTACAGCCAGGTGTCATCAAAATTGATTGGCAATCACTGGTCAAGTGGCCATTCTTTAGCAATGAAAGGGGGCAGAAAAAAATTGATCTGCATTTTAGCAAGCAACAACAAAGAATCTCTTTCATCATGAGATTCCATGTCTCTGTCCTCACAGTTGGAAGGAATTTTATCTATTTATTTTAATCCTCAGGCAAATGCTTTTCAAAGGGTGACTGGACTATAAAAGCAATGGGCAAAAACACCCAGGTTCTCTCTTTTTCTCTTTCACTATCTCTTTCTCTCTTTCAGCTAAGAAGACAAAGGAACCAGACTTTTGACTTTGGGAGGGATCCTGACATGAAAATTCAGTTAACAATGTTGCTGGGAACATGTGATAAGGATTTTACCTTGAACCAAATCTTTAGCTACTAGAAACTTTTTATCTTTATTTGTCTTGTACCCTTTTCTGACTTCAATGCCTTATATTTGTACTCACTTAAAACCTATCTCCTTGTAGTTAAATAAACTTGTTTCATTTTTAATCTAAACTAATCCACAGTTTTATTTAAACTGAGCAGTTTGGTAACTCCATTTAAAGTACCAGGCTGTTGGATATCAACCCCTTATAGGGGCAGTGGACCTCTAATATCTGAATTGTCCAGGAGCGGGCTGGACAGTGCAGAACATGTTCTGGAGAAAATCCAGGACACAGGGAGTGGGATGGGGTCATCCTGTAAGTAGTAACCAGAGTTGATGGAAGCCAGAGTGTGGCTGGTGCATTGCTGACAGGCTGCTAGGGTCAGAGTTGCTGGACTAGGACTGAAGCTATACACAGACATTCAGGGTTTGACCTGCATGCTGTTTGCCTGTTTATCAGTGGTCCAGTTTGTGTGCAACAACAACAAAGCACTGTGAGGCACCCAAGGTTGCAGAGCAGGTGATGACATAACTCCTCAGTGGTCTGGATTGCACCTTGGAATGTGACAGTGGTGTAGTCAAAACAGGTTTTATACATATTATGCATTTTAACTGAGATTTACTCTTTAAGCAGTGGTGTAACATCTTTAAGAGAGTCTCAAATGTGATGGCTGGGACCAGTCAAAGAAAAGTTACAGTTTGTTTTATGTTTGCTTATTTCAGGTAAGGAGAATAGAAATAGCAAGGCATAATATGAGTGCCAGCAAAGCCACTGTAAAGCTAGAGCTGGCCAGGCTGGAGAAAGAACAAAAAGACAAAGAGTGTGAATATCAAAAGTGGCAAGCAGACATGAAAACCAAGGTTGCAGGGCTGATGCTGACATAACCTCTTATTGGTCTGGACTGTACCATGGAACGTGACAATAGTACCATGGAAAAACATGTATGGAACATTATGGGAAAATGTAACTATTATTAAACTAATATAATATTCATTAACAGTCTGATTTTGAACCAGTTTAAATATTTGAACTTTTTGATCATGGAGCTGAGATGAATAACTTTTGAGAGGCTTATTCTGATGGATGAAATAGTCTATGGATTTTATCAAGAGAGAGAGCACAGATGGAGATAATGTATTTGTATGACCTTTATTTAGCTCTGAATCCTTCCTGTGCCATCAGAAGTTGCTGAGGGCACGAACAAGATTCTGCCATCCATGGGCCGTCCTTTACCCATCCCCTATGTTGTTAAATCCCATACATTTTCCCTTTATACCAGATAAAATCAAATATGTTACCGCCATCTGCACTATGCTATATATGTTAACAACATTATGAGTGGAAAGATACATAGACAGTATTGGTTTACAAGAAATCATCATTAGTTTCCACACAGTTATAGGTTTTCATAGGCTTTTTAACCTTTTAAATAATAATTAAAATAGCAGCTATGACACTATTTTTTATATCCTTGAAAGTATCACATTTTAAAAATAACTATTAAGAATGAAATAAATGTTGCTGTATCAACAATCATGTAAGGAGAAATAAAAGGGGAAATAAAATAATTTGTAGTGTGAACAGAAGTTTGTGTGCCTGATTCACCACTTCATTATTCCAACATTGTGTTGGTAAAACTCCATTGATTGCACTGGAGTACTAGTTTTCCTAACTGGTTGAGGTCAGGCTGTTAATTATGTAGTTCCACTATGATTCTCACTGGCAACTAGGACTTTGGAATATCTGATCCTCTCTTAGTGAGACTTTTTTCTGGAAGAAGTGGTCCTTTTCACCTACTGGTAGTCTGGCAGTCACATTCTTGCTAATCTTAGCTTCATGGTATCAGGCAACGTGGTGATGATAATTCCCTTCCCTTCTTCTGGAGACGGTTGTCTTACCTGTTATGAGAAATCCCTTTTTTAACCACCAGTCAGAAACCTGTCTGATCAGTTTCATTTATTGAGTAAAGTAAGTAAATTCCTTACAGCAAAGCAAAGCTAACCTCCATACACTGTAGTACAGAATTCATATGATCAATAAACACTAGCGGTATTGGAAGTAGATTTTTGCAGGACATAAAAGAGTTTGGTCTCAGCCAAGTATTGTTTTCTCTTTTATGTAGCTAGGCTAATAGCGGGGTAGATAGCATCTTTACAATCATATTTCAATCACTACTCTAATTTACAGCAATAACAAGCTGATATGAGGCTCATTCAAATGAGAGGAACTGAGGGTCTTCATAGCACAAGGTTAGAAAACACAATATTAAACAGGATTTAAAATCTCAATGTTGCTATCCTATCACCAGAACTCGATTCTAAGGACTGGGAATCTGATCTGTAAGCATTGTTTAAAGGGCACTCAGACAAAAGAGAGATGACTAATATTTTCTGAAATGCCACCTTGGATGTATTTTAACTGTTCAGCTTGGATTCAAAATATTGCTTAGTTGTATAAAAATAAAAAAATTGCATTATAGGTAAAAAGAGATTAGCTAAAGGGATACTATCAAATAGCTTAGGTAAATTTTGGAACTACATTATCTTAAACATTCAACAATGTCTTGAGCAATTTTCTCTGAATTGCCAATAAATATTATTCATATTTTTGTTTCTAAATCCATCCCTCTGCCACTGATAATTTTAAAGTAATAACATTTTTTATGTAGGACCTATAATGTTTTGTGCTTACTGAAGCAGAATTTCCAGAGGGAGCATATGTAATTCACAAACCCTATTCTCATAGTTGTGTTGACATAATTGAGAAGGCTGGTGCATATATAACAAAGTAAATAAAATCAAGGTATGTTAGTTTGTTTCATAATAAGCAAATGGAAGCTAAGTGGAAAAGCACAAACTCAGCAAGGTCCTAAGAAGGTATTAAAAAGACAGTAGAAGAAAATAGAAATGTATAGCCATGGAGACTAAATTATATTATTTAAAAAGAACTAGTCAGTCAGTATCTCTTTAACATGATGAGAGAAGCACTTGAAAGAGAGAGAGAACTAATCTTGGGCAACCCAATTTAAATTTGTATTGGAACAAAGATGATGAGATTACATAATTATATATGGAAAAAGATGACACAATACTACTAAAATGATGAGATAACATGGGATAAATGGTATTTTTGGGTGTGGAATAAGGACTCAGTATGGTTTTATGATAATGATGATTTATACATACAGCACCAGAGGTGCACGTGACATGGATAAAAAAAATGATAGGTCCCTGTCCCTGTGAGTTCACAGTCTACATTAATACAACCTGGAAGAAATAATAAAGAGAGGCTTGCTAAAATAGTATCACCTGGCAGAAAGTAAGCACTTCTTCACTCTGCAGCCAATATTCTGAGCATTACAAAATTTAAAACAACTTATGACGTAGCTGTTTCAAAAATGAGGGACTAGCCACACTGATTAGACCCAGGCTCTAGTCACTGCTTATGGCCTCTGACTTAGTTTCCCTACCCAACAAATGTCACAACATTGCTAATCTCAGTAGTGGACATGCCTGCTGTTCAAATTTTGGTTCCTCTGGAATAACAACACTGTAGAATGGTTTAAATTACTATGAAAAGATCAGTAACAATAACGAGTGCTTAATTACACGTACACTGTGAGAATGTCACGGATGCTTATAGAATTACCATTTATTTTGAAGCTGCTTAACTAAATAAACAGCTTCCAAAGTTATCCATGCTATTGTTATGTATTATTAATTATTATGACCTGCGTAATAGTAGTGAGTTGGAGTCCCAGTCATAGAACAGGACCCTGTACTGTAGAAACATAGAAGAGCTTCTGCCCCAAGAAGCTTTCAATCTAAGTATAAGACAAGAGACAAAAGATGGCTTCAGACCCTGTTTTGTGGAACAGAGTAACATGGCCTGACTATTGAGAACAACAAATGCACTTTAATTTTTACTTTTTTCCTTCATCTTCAGACTCACAGCTAGAAAGATGGTTATCTTTTTCCCTTTCAAAGTCAATGTTTTATTATTCCAAATGCATACAGAATCCACTCCTTAGCTCAGATCTTCCTTAAGATTGCAACCATAGGATTGTTACATATGGATCACTTGGTTTATTATTGGGTGAGTTAGCATGAATGGGGTCATGTATTCTAGCAAATCCAAAAGAGCACATCCATTTTCTCATATAACCTTTGGGCTTTTTGTCTTTAAGAGACCCACTGTAATACCAAAAATCCTTAACGAGTCTTGGCCTTCACTTTGTCTTCTAAAAGATCAGATTTTTAGTTTTGAAATTCATTGCATTTGAATAACTCCCTTTAAATAATGGCTCAACTTGTTTGTGCTTCCAGGGCATGATTATGAGCTCACTGAGACCAATTTTCTGCAATTGTGACTCCACTGACTGCAGTGGAGTTCCTTTTGATTTACACCAGTGTAAATGTGATCAGAATGGGGGCAACAGTAGACTTTTCTCAGCCTATTAATATCTCTCTCTGTGTAGACCATCCACATTGCTCTATGTGTTTCCCTTTCCATCACCATCAGTTCAGAGTATGCTGGGTCAGCTTTGTCCTCTAAGAAGCTTATTATGAAGTTTCTTTAATTTGCCGTTCACAGATTCCAGTACAAATCGAAAGGCCCTGATTTGCAAGGTGCTCAGCACCCCAGTGAAGTCAATAGGAATTGAGAAAGACAGTACAGCATTCCATGGGATTGGGCACTTACAGAGCTAGCTGTCTTTGCCACGGTTGGTGGAGAAGAGGTCTGGGCCAAGATATCTGTGGTATATGCGTCCCTTGAAGAAATCTTCCATGGTAATTTTATTTTTCCCTTTCTGGCAATTTTTAAAAAAGTTTCCCTCGCTGCTTGCAAGTCACACTGCAAAAATTCACAACTAATGCATTTTTGTATCAAATAAAATAACTAACTAAATGATGTGTTCCAAGTGGAAATCTTTAAATTTTATCCTTGAAAGTTTGAGTGTAGGATTTACTACTCTCAGGTTACATATGTCATTATCTCCTTTATGTTTGGAATCACTTTCAAAAAGAATATAGAGGTTATGTTGGCATTATCATAATCAATTCTGTCAGTATATTATTGGATTTGCTTGAATTTCCGTACAGCATCATTTCTTATTGTTGTTTTAAATCTTCTTGGATATTGTGCAACCTACATAGTATATCTTATGATTTTTATCATCCATTTAGCTAACCTGAACAAATGAGATTACTAAATGATGGTAAAACTATCCATGAACTTTTCCTGAACTAGAATAAAATACAGTGCAATTTATTTAGAATAATGTAATGACTAGGAGGTCTATACAAGTGCAAATTAATTTAAAAATATGTCAGAAGAAATCAGGTCAGGGCCAAATGATAGTGGAAATGAAACTGGACAAAATTCTGATGCTACCAAAAATACAGTTCTACATGTGGTTTAGCCTTCCCAGTCCTTTATAAAACTGCTCAGCTGATACACAGGTATGTTTAAATCATGTCTACATCTTATAGGCTTCAGTGCAGTATTGGCAATAAAAAGGAATAAGATGCTTAATGGTGTGTGATACTTCCTACAAACTACAGTCTCTCTCTCCTTTTTTATCTTACTCTTTGCGATATAACTTTAGTTCTTCTTTTTCCCCACACACCTGACATCTCTCTTATTAACAAGGGGTTCTGCTCGCCCCACTAGAAAATATGATTAACTCCCATGTCAGACCTGCTCAAATGCAGGATGATCATCTCACCCTCTTTTGTCTATATCCTGAAGAGAGTTTAAACCCTAATATCAATGCACAGATGTGATTGTTCCAGGGGATGCCACTAGTATTAAAGCAATGTACCTCCAAAACATTTATATTAAGCTGTAATTCCTCTTAATAATTGTGTGCTGGTGACATAAGCAACATATTCCAGGTTCACTCTTGCGGTTTATGTCTCTGGAATTTCTTGATGGAATTATCACTTCAGATAAAGTGCGGGCTTCCTTATTCATGATATATAATATCATGTAATGTGTGTCATTAATAAAATGACAAAATAAAACTTGAATTACCATTCTGGAATGTGGTTTACTGGATCATCAATATATTTCTTGGGCTATTGGAGTCATTCAGCTTTTGAAGTCATGGCTCACAACATGCCCAATGTATTATTAATGTTGCAGAAAAAGCACACCCTGTTGTGTCTTAATGCTAGAGCATAAGATGTCTGAAAAAGTAAACAGCTATGTAAGGAAATACTGACTGGTGACTGTTACAGAGATGAATGGAGGAACATTACAGTTCTGTTTCATTCATTGTATCTGTTTGTAACCAGTTTGGATGATCCATCAGTAACTTTTTTCTTTTTAAATTCTGCAGATGCATTTTTTTAAACATTTCTCAACATTTATAAAACCCCATTGTTCGGTATGGTGTTTTACATGAAAGTAAATAAACCGTTCCTGCCCCGAGGAGCTTACAGTTATTGTTAATGAGTGCCATACATGTGCATGGTGCTTGGCAGACCAATAGATGTGGCTATCTATTCCCAGAGATATTGCAAGCTAAGCCCATATCCTGTAGAATTGGGTCTTACACAGATAATTGGTGGTGGGTTAAGGACAGTGACTTTATGAATTTTTTGGTCTGTATAAGGGGCAAAACGGGAGAAAGAGTGGAGATGCTTGTGTGTGGCATGGATTAATGAGCAAAGATGGTTGGGAATATTGGTGGATTGAAGGCAGAGATAATAGATCAGATAGGCAGGGTGGGTAAGTCATTAAATGTCCTAACAGAAAGGACAAGAAGCTTATATCTGGCGGGGTGAGAAAGGGGAGCCAGTTGAGGGACATATTATAATGACAAGCAAGGGAAATGATTTTTGGCAGTGGTGCGCTGAATTGATTTGAGGGGGACAAAGTTGCAGTAGTCAAGGCTAGAGGAGAGGAAGTTACAATTGCTCAGACATTAAATGCTAAGAGTCTGGATAAGAGCTTCAGCAGTCTGGAAGAAAAGCCTGGAACTTGGAGATGTTATGAAGGAAGAGGAAACCAAGGTTTAAACAGTTCAAGGAGTAAAATGTGTAGCAAGTAGACAGCCTATATTCCAACCCATATTGTTGGAATTGTTGAAAGAATTATTAAACCAATATTTTCCTTGGTTTATGCATTCTGCAGTTTTCCAGTATAATCATATATGTTCTGTGATAAAATACATAATGATTAACATAAAATTCACACTTGTTGTCAGTATATTTGTTTCAAGGACATCTCAGCACATCTGCATACATGAAACAGTTGTTCAAAATATTGCAGCTAAAACAGATAAGGCTCTGAATGATTTTATTATCTTTCATGAGGAGTAGTTAGGGCTGTATCCTTCAGGAGCAGGGTAACAAGTAGGCTGCTCATGAGAAGCCATGGAACAGACTCTCAGGTGCCAGGACTCTGTATACAGATGAAGAGCTATTTCTGTTGACTTACAAGACCAGACAAGTCCTATTAGCTCCAACTCAAGAATATGAATATCTCTGTGAGTCTGGAGGAACTAGGGTGGCGGCAGAGGGTCTTGCAGGGAGAAACTGGAGGAATAACTTGAGCTCAGGAGACAGCTTCATCTGAAGTTTATGTTTTGTTGTTATTTCAGTTAACAGTAGCAATCCCCTGGAATAAGTTCCTGGAAGGATCTGAGTTTGGACACTAACCCAGTATTGTTTTTGCGCTGTGTGAAGTGTGGGGTGAGGTCTCTGTTTACAATCTCTGTTAGGTTGATCTATTACAATACACTTTATGTAGGACTAACCCTAAAGACCACACAGCAACTTTAGCTAGTACAGAATGAAGCTGATCATTTTCTAAATGAGTAAAGCATACGGGGCAGGGATTCTCATTTACCACATATTAGCACCTAGCACTATGGGGTAGCCTCACTGAGGCATTTAAAGTGCTTTAACAATATAAGTGTTAATCATCATCATCACAAAGATGTTTCATGCTCTTTGCAAGTTTCCCATCCAGTTATGGAATGACTTCCAGGTCTTGGTCCTCATCTTCAAAATCGTCACTGAATCAGGATCTAGCAACTGTACCTCACTGGTTCAACTCTCTGCTTCTAGCAACAGGGATGTTGCATCTGAAATGCTCAAAGGCCCTCAGCTGTTGAGCATCCTGCTGCTAGAGATCAAGCTGTTTTCAGGTCTTTCCACCTTCACAGTGTGATGACTGCCATTGTGGCTGACACAGGGAACTGGAGACCTCCTGAGCTAAATGACTGATTCTACACAGTTTGAGTTAAAGAGCCAGGCTCTGCAATGCAGCCTGTAACAGACTCACATCCTCTGTGGATTGGGTGCAGAGGGGCAGGGGAGAAGACAAGCAGCACATACCGAACAGTGGGTTGCAAAAGCACAATGTAAAGACATGCCTCTTTAAGCAGGACTTCCACAATAAACATAAGAATAAGAATGGCCATGCTGGGTCAGACCAGTGGCTCATCTAATCCAATATTCTGTCTTCTAACAGTGGCAGGTGCCTGATGCTTCAGAGGGAATGAACAGAACAGGCAATTTATTGATATTCCATCCCCTGTCAGCCAGTCCCAACTTCTGGCAATCAGAGGTTTAGGGACACCCAGAGCATGCAGTTGCATCCCTGACCATCTTGGCTAATAGCCATTGATGGACCTATTCTCTATGAACTTATCTAATTCTTTTTTGAACCCAGTTATAATTTTGGCCTTCAAAACATCCCCTGACAAGGAATTCCAGTGGTTGACTGTACACAGTATGAAGAAGTACTTCTTATGTTGGTTTTAAACCTGCTGCCTCGGTGATCCCTGGTTCTTGTGTTATATGAAGGGATATATTACACTTCCTTATTCACTTTCTCCACACTGTTCATGATTTATAGACCTCTATCATATCTCCCCTCAGTCATCTCTTTTCCAAGCTGAACAGTCCCAGTCTTTATAATCTTTCCTCATATGGAATTTGTTTCATACTCTTAAATCATTGTTGTTGCTCTTCTCTGTACCTTTTCCATTTCTAATATGCCTTTTTTGAGATGAGACAACCAGTACTACACAAGTATTCAAGATACCATGGATTTATATAGTGGCATGTTGACATTTTCTGTCTTATTAGCTATCCCTTTCCTAATGGTTCCTAAGATTCAGTTAGCTTTTTTGAAAGCCACTACACATTGAGTGAATGTTTTCAGAGAACTATCCACCATGACTCTAAGATCTCTTTCTTGAGTGATAACAGCTAATTTAGATGCCATTATTTTGTATATATAGATGGTATGATGTTTTCAAAGTGCATTACTTTGCATTTTCATTTTCATCAACATCGAATTTCATCTGCCATTTTGCTGCCCAGTCAACCCTGTTTTGTGAGATCCCTTTGTAAAGCTTCACAGTCTGCTTTGGACATAACTATCTTGAGTAATTTTGTATCATCTTCAAACTTTGCCACCTCACTGATTATCCCTTTTTCCAGATCATTTATGAATATATTGAACACAACTGGTACCATTACAGTTTCTACAGGGACCCCACTATTTACTTCTCTCCATGATGAAAACTGATACTTTATTCCTACCCTTTGTTTCCTATCCTTTATCCAGTTACTGATCCATGATAGGACCTTCCATCTTATCCTATGACTGCTTACTATGCTTAAGAGCCTTTGGTGAGGGACCTTGTCAAAGGCTTTCTAAAAGTCCAAGTGCAATATATCCATGGATCACCCTGATCCACAGGTTTGTTGACCTCCTCAAAAACCTCTAATAGATTAGCAAGGCATGATTTCCTTTTGCAAAAGCTGTGTTGATTGTTTGTCAACACACTGTGTTCATCTATGTGTCTGATAATTCTGTTCTTTACTATAATTTCATCTAATTTGCCTGGTACTGAAGTTAGATTTACTGGACTGTAATGGCCAGGTTTGCCACTGATTTTTTTTTTAAATCAGCTTTATTTTAGTTATCCTCTAATCATCTGGTACAGAGGCTGCCAAAGGAAGTCTGCCAAAACGTTTCCCTTCATAATCAACACCCAAGAATGAGCTTTAACATGTCTAAGGTGAATGCTGCCGCAGTTAAACAATAATATTTTGATGTTGTAACTGGATGCCACAATGATGGGAGCATTAGAAATTCACAGACAGATTGCTCTTACTCATTGTTCTAGGCATGTTTGTTGCTTGGTGAAATGGACTGCAGGACTGAGTTAAAATAAGAGACAAGAGTCAATAATGTATATATTACTAATTTATAGCTGTTTGCAAAGGAAAAGCAGCAAAATTATTCACTGTGTATCATACAGTAGAACTTGATTCTGCCACCTTTACTCTCTCTGATTAGCACCTTACTCATGGGCCAGATGGTGATATCCTTGTTCATATCGAGGAGTACATCTTACTCCTTAATAGTTTCATTGATTTCAGTGGTACTAATTGAGGAGTAAAATACTACTTAGTCTGAGCAAAGGTATCAATCTGGCCCTGTGTGAGCAGCCCAACTAGTTTTGGTATCATCAGCTTGTGATCTACCACATTGCAAGGGACACCATGCAGTTGCTCTGCACCTGGAGTCACCTGGGAGGAAGACCATGACTTAGGAAGTCAGAATCTCCTTCCCAGCATGCCCACAGTTCCAGGGAATGTCTATGCCCTGTCACAACACACGCTCCATCTGTGACTATGCTGCTGGGTGCATTTGGAGGGGTGTGTGGAGTCAAAGCTCTGCCTACTTCGTACTACTTCCCCCTCCTTGCACAGGTGGATGGGAAGGAATGGGGATGTAGCAGCTCTTCAGAGACTGTTGCCTCTGCACACAGGAAGCAGTGGTATGGCGTAATTTACATCCCTTCTATTCTGTTGGTTAGGCCACAGTCTGGCCCTTTAATAGTAAATTGCTACTTAAGAGTAGGCCCTTAGGAGGTGAAATTCTTCGATCTTTGCAATGTGTTTATGTATCATTATGTCCTGTTCTCTGTGAAATTCATAACTCTTCCCTTTTTCCATGTTGCAGCACAACTTTAGGAGGATCTTATATTTCATTTAACTTCTTCACCCACATATAGGGTGAGATTTTCAGAGTTGTCTAGGAAATCTCTGCCATAAGTATAACTAATAATAGGCAGCCGCCCATAACTTTTAAGTTACTAGGACACATTGCAAAGTTCACTAAACTTAAAGAATGACAGGTGATCAATATGTTAAGCAATTAGTATCAAATATACAGCAAATGATGCATAATATCATTGATGAAAAATGTGATATTTAGGCAGAATGTAGATTGATGCCAGACAATGCTCTTTACTGTGTGAAATAATCAAGTAAAATACTTGATGGATGTATTATATAGTCTATTTACATAAGTTGGATTCAATACACTTACAAGATATTTGCATCAGAAACATATCTATAGTCAACCAATGGGAAAGAATACATGATTTGACCAACATGCTTATACATTAATAATATTACTTGGCAATCTGATGTTTCAAGACCCAGGGTGAATTACTTATTAAAAACCCATATACTGCTATCTGTCTTTATCTTTCTTTCTGTGTGAGCCATAATGGCTCTGATTGTTTTCAAAATTACATTTGGACAGGATATGACTGTTACATGAAACCTCTCAAACCAATATAATTTCCCTCTCTCATAAAATACATTATACTGGTGGGTGCATTGAGCCAAATCATTAATGAAAGAAGCTTAACCTAACCTTTGTGCTTCTGGACTAGCAGTTACAGCAAGCTTACATTTTAAAAATTGCTTAAAAAGTGAAATTGACATGATTACAAATATTTATATTAAATTCACTTATTTTCTTAGAGATTTCTCTCAGCATCCCCATTTTTAATGGTTAGCAAGTTACAGGAGGCTTAGTTACTGTGTAGGACAAAGGAAATGTTCTCAGTTTAACATTATTTATAAATGCAGACCAAGGATAAATTAGCTGCATGAGGTCAAATTAAGCAAGGTCTGTTTTAAAACTTGAATCCAGAATACATGATAAACGATACGTGCTTGTTTTGAGAAAAGGAGAGCTGATGGCAAATGTAAGTAAAATCTAAAGACAGATTCTTCATAGAGAGTGATAACTATGGACCCATTTCAGGAAGATACCTAAGCATATGCCTAGCTTTAAGCGTGCTCATCTAATAACAGACAAATAAAACCCACCAATCCCTTCCTCCTCTAAAAAGCCAAAACCTCATCGGAGTCCCACTGAAAGAACAAACAGTATGATATGGGTGAAAAACACTGCCCTGTAAAGGGTGTTAATAATCTTATCTCCAGGGTGTGAGTTCAACAAGTCGTACCTCTCCATTGCAGACAGCTGCACCCATAAGTGGTGGTTTGCTTGCAACTGGTCCTGCAGCTCATTCAACTCTCACTAGTGGCTCCACGTAGCTGCATGTGCACAGCAGCTCCACACCCTGGGACCTTGCCTCAGCTGGCATGCTAAACCTCGTGAGGGTAGCTAGGCGCTGCAACTGCTAGTGAAGGGCACATCTGGCCCTCCATGCACATGCCAAGGCATCGCAGTCGAACACTTGGCAAATATTAGACCATAGAAATCAAATAAGGAATGGAAAAGACTTCATTTGTCCTTACCATTGTTGCTGAGATGACAGATGGGAATCAAAGAAGAAGAATCTCATCTTCCTCAAGTTTCCAAATCAACCAAACTCCAATCTCTCCCTGCCCCTTCCCTTGACTCTCTTATCACAGGGCAAGAATTTCTCCCCCTCTTCAAAAAGGAGACACCATCTTCACACTCATGAGAGGCAAGATCAGACACCAACCAAGAGCTCAGAGAAGAGATATCTAGAGATTCCAAGAATGAGATGGTAGTAGGAACTGTTTTCCTGGAAGAAAAATGTGTGTCATTAATTGTATGTACAACCTGGCAAGTGTACTCAATAATGATAGCCTTGCCATAAGAAGTGCCATCTCCTCTGCTCCCAATTGTTTTGGGGAGGGTAAATGTGACGCTGGCTGGATTGAGGGGGAAGGGGCATTTATTATATTTTTTAACATCAATACATCAGAATCAGAATAATTCATGTGAGATATGCCTGTCAGGTACCGTAAGAAAGGCTATAATGTGCTAAGTAAGATGATGATGTTTATGTTCATGTATTATAGGTGTAATGGAAAGTATGGATATCTATATTTTATCTGTATTTCATATTGTATTGTGTTTCTGGGCGACACCCCAGACAGGATGGCTGCAGCACTAGCCTGCCAAATGGCCCATTAAGGAAACTCACAGGTACAATGGGCCCAGGGGGAGAAGCCAGGGATATACCTGATGAGTCACCAGGACTTACTCATGTGACCCTAGACTCCATCTTATTCCTGTAAATTTCCACAAGCAGCATGGCAAAGGCCAAAGGACATAAAAGGCAGCTGCACCACATCCATTTTGTCTTTCAGTCTTCGGTCTACCTCTGGATCAACTCATCTACAAGTGAACTGAAGCTGTGAAACAAAGAACTGAGACCCATCCAGGTACTGGATGTACATCAGAGTGACTATACAAGCCTGCAAACTCCACAATTCTACTAGAAACCTGATATATATGGACTGCCCAGTTATTTGTATGTATGTGCTTGCTTTAATCCTTTAACACTTCTTTTATAGTTTGTTTCTTTCTTTTTATAATAAACCTTTAGTTTTGGTTACTAAAGGATTGGCTGGCAGTGTGGTATTTTGGGTAAGATCCAAACTTATATTGATCTGGTACTGTGGCTGACCATTTGAGGTCAGGAGAAACCTTTTTGGTAAAGAGCATAGAGTTTTAAATAACTGGTCTCTTTACTGGACCTAGAGGCTGATTGGGAGCCAGAGACTGAAATGCAGTGAAGGGGGCTGTATATATTTTTATTTTGGCTTCTTGATAACCAGTGTGGGGAATCAGAAGCACTGTTTGTGGCTGGTCGGGAAGTCTGACTTCAGTGTCACCCATCAGAGTTGGGAGAATCTGCCCTCCTTTTACAGCCTGCCCTGACCTTGACATTTTCAGGTGGCTACCCTAGGCACGGACAGGTCACAGTAAACATCACAGGAGAAAGTTTATTTCTTTTCTTCCTCTTCCACTCCTACTAGGCAACTACTATCCTTTACCTCTATCACTTGTTATTCCTGAAAATCTCAGAACATGAGATATATTGTCGATTTATGCACACATGAAATCAGGTTGTCTGATCACATAACAGACAAGATAGATTAAGGTAATGTTGAGGGTCCATGTTCTTGATAAATTGCAAAAAATATTAGCGTGTAGAGCTGCAAGTCTACCACCACAGATACAAGTTTATAGTAGATAAACCACTGGAGTTTTGGCATAGCACTTCACCTCCTACATCATCAGGCACAAAAAGTGTGCCATACAACCTTTGGGATGAAATCTCATCCAGGAAAACCCGATCTTGGAGTGCCTGGATAAAGATGCTGTCTCACAGAATGTGGTGGGATGCTGCTGAGTGTTTGAGTGGCATTATATATTTAAATTTCTTGTGGGATTAGCTACTTAACACCTAATTACAAAATAATAATAAAATAATAAATCAATCAAATAAAATAAAAAATACGGCACGAAAACTTTATTGAGGAATTGAAAAAGCATAAGAGGGGTATTCCAATACTAAGGATCTACTCCATAAAAATATAATTGACTCAATATTACACAACCATATCTACTGACTTGGAAAGTCTCTGTGTAAAATTCACTTCAAACTCATGGGGAGTGGGGCCATGGTACCTTTAAGCCATCTCTGCACCATCCTGATCTGGACTGCTACAAGGGCTGGAGAGAACTCTGAGGTAACTTAAACAATCCTGAGGACCAGTCTTAGTTACAGCAGCTTTCCAGGGCTCCCCTATAGGCTGCTGTGTTTGGCCAGAATCTCTTTTGTGCTGTGAGTGATAAGCCAGCCCCCAACCCACCTCATCCTTCCCTAGCACCACTTTAGCCTACCCTCTACATCATGACTTATGAGGGGGCCCTTGGAAGGCAGTCTTATGGCTTTCTTCTTCAGTGACTGCCCCACAGGAATTCCCCCCTGGCTATATCCAGCACTTTATGCCAGTCCAGATTTTTTTCACCTGGCAGGAAGTGGCTAAAGTATCAGTGAGGATCTCAGCCTCTGTCCATACAAAACTACAGAACAGTCCCTACTGTTGTGCAGCTGTCCTGGAAAAAAGAAATAGAAGCATTTTACCATTCTATAATGAAAAGATTACTTAATTTGAAGGCAAAATCCATAGTTGATTTCAACCTAAAATGATCTGCAATACATCTGAAGAAAGAACTTTTGGAATCCCCCCACCTGTAATTACAGGCTTGATGGGATGAAAATTCCCTACTTGATGGGTAGGAGACTTTTGAAATGCATTTAAGATCTGTTTCTGCAACTTACACTAATAGCATTAACCTACCCTGGATAGGTTGTCTTCAGTGTGGACTGCACATGGAACCTCAGGATTTAAAACCATCAGTCTTTGCTACTTGAATGAATGAACCAGTTTCCGTAGCTCCAAGCCTGTGGCTGAATCACAAAGCAGCCACATCTGGAGCACCTCCTGAGGCAGCTGCATCCTGACATCTGCATTTCCATAAGTTTCTCTCCTTCATTGCCCTCAGAAATAGCTCAAATGGCCTTTCTGAATACAAATGGCCCTTGTGGGGGTAATTTATTACAAAAGAAAGCTCTGTGCATATAAACTAATCCTAACAAACAAGATCCAACACTGAATCTCATATCCATAGTCCAGTTCCTCACCATGCCCCACTTCTCTAGTACTGCTCTGGCATCCCTCACCACACCTCACTTCCAGCCCTCTCTGCTCCTCTGACAGCAGCTCTCCAGCTCTGAGAACCAGCAGACATTTCCCTCAGCTGCTCTCAGTCTTCAGCTCTTTCCAGCCTTCTCTGGACATGGTTGTCTGTCTGAGGAAGGTCAGCAGGCTAGCCCCTCCACTGGCTTCCTCGCTCTCAGACCTTTTCAGTGGGGGCTCAAGAAGGTCCACAGGCTCCTAGCTCTCCACCCTTTTCAGCCTCCCAGCACTGGCTCTCTGTCTCAGGACAGTGAGCAAAGAAGTCTCTCCACCAGCCTCCCAGCCAATTCCTCCCGCTTTCCAGGGAGGACCTGCAGAGTTTTCCATTCCCCACAGACTCTATCTACCCCAAGCCGCTCCCAGCTGCTTCTTTGCTCCGCCAGTCTGGGCTCACAAGACTCTCTCTCTCACCAGATCTGTCTCCTTTCATAGTGTCTCTGATCCTCTATAGCCTCAGGTGCTGACCCGACCTCTTAATTGGCCACACTTGTTTTGGCACAGGGGAGCTTGACCTGTTTCATTTACAGGTGCTAGCCACCCTGTGACAGTGGCCTAGCCACTAGAGGGGGACAAAGAGCACCACTATGTCAGCATGGTTACATACCTATTAAATGCAGGATCATGACTTTATAGACTGTCTAAAAATTAAAGCAGTGCTGGGGAGTATGGGAAGATGGGGAAACAGAAGTCAGATCAAAATGAGTAGATGCTCAACACTACAAAGCGATCCACACAAGTAGATCATTGTGACCATCTCTGAAGCACTAGGCATCACCTAGTGACGTTATTGTTGAACTTCTCCCCTCTTTTAGAGCCCTTACTTGTCATGTTATGGTGAGCTTGACTGTTGACTCTTCTGAGTTGGGACCATTTTTGGATGCACAATAAATAAACAAATAATAATAATAAATGATGTTCTTCTAAGAGATCCCTCTGTTTTTGCCTCTAGCAAGGGAGATGTGCATGCTGCTAAGAGAAAGATACTAGAAGTGGTATAGCAAATATTTTCTTTGTTAAACAGGAACCAACTCAAAATTTATAATGCAATGCTGTAGTTAGTGCTGTCAGGCACTTTGGAATGGAAGCTGGCAGTTGTCCTTCCAAATAGTTATTACTTTATGTACAGGCCAGAAGTGGTAAGCTAAGAAATCTTTTTTTATTTGAACTCTTTCCAATTTCATTCAGCAGGCTACTGGCAGACCACTTTTGTGTGTTAATTATTTCTGCCCTGATCGCCTGGCAACACATACCACTGGAGCGACTGTATCACACTTCACCATTTGTTAATGCTTCTGGCTGAACTCAGAAAGAAATTGGAATAAAGAAGATTCTCTTGGAGAAAAAAACTCATGAAGACAGGGGTAGAGAAAGATAGTGGTAGTAAGTTTGGAACTCAATTGTTGCATTCATTAAACTGTATTTTTAGGAAGTCCTAAGAACATAGAACGATACAGTACATTATTACTTGGAAAACATTTGTTGGGTCTGATTCTGAAGTAAGTTAAATTGGTGTAAATCTGGAGTATTTCCAATGAGGTCAGAAGTTAAGGAGAATACTAAGTGCCCGATTATGAAAGATGGCCTTTACATTGATGGCAAGCACAAAGGATAGGATTTAGGCATCTAATTAACGTATTGCCTCCACAAATCAGAGAGTTGATTGGCCAAATCCTAATATTTTGCACCAGCAGCATATTATGGTCAGGTGCCAAAATGACTCAGAAGTCTGCGCAAAGAGATGGACTTATCAATGGCTGTCTCTTTGACACGAGACGCTAGTTTGATAAAAATAAAATTGACACGCTTTGATCATCTTAGTTAGCATCCATCCTATCAAATGGATTATGAACATTTTCTGCCATGAAGAAGCATTTCCATCAGCAAACGGATGTTTTCATTTGGTAGCATTCACAAATCTCAGGGTCTGAAGTTTGCTGCATCCCCTGGGAGATGCTGGTGTAGTAACATACGTACTCTGTAGCTATGTCATATTTTTATAGGTTATACTATTGAAAACCAAGTGTCAGGTCTGTGGGAATTCAGCTGAAGTCAGCATAGTTGTGCTCATTTATGCCAGCAATGAATTTGAATTCAGTCCTGAGTCTTCTTAGAGCAAATTAACTGGAGATTGTTGACCAGATCCTGCAAAGTGCTGAGCACCTATTAAATTATGCTGAAGTATCTGATCTTCCACTGAAGTAAACAGAATGATTTCACATGGTGTTGAACATAATGGACACCATTCTGGATCTGCTAAGGAAGTGACCAGGTCCTGTTGAAACAAATATAAACCTCTGATAGGTTACTTCATAATCCTGTTTGAAGTAGTGGTTACTAGTAAATCATAGAAAGAAGGGGGAAAGACTGATAAGAACATGAACAATTACAAGCCTGCCTTAGTTGGATGGCATTAGAACTCCTAGTTCTGATTATATGTGATATATAAGGGTAGTGAACTGTCAGTTAATCCATAACTAGTATTTAAGGGTCAATTTTTTTCTCCAGCTACATCTCATTGGGGTTACACAGAATGTATCCAAAGGCAGAAGTGATCCTTAAAAGAGACATTGTCACCTATAACAATGATCATTTGCTATATAGTTTTAAAAAAAATCCAGATGAAGCTAAAATTCCTCACTTTTTGAAAATCTGAAGAAAACATGTTATTTTTACTCCTTGCATTAGCTGTGCAGACTTTTCCCCACATAACTATGTGGCTGATGACATTGTAGTGAAAGTGCTCCAAAAGTTAATTGGGAATGTTAAAAAATAGCTTGACAATCCAGAGAGAGCATCACAGCATTATTTCCTCACTTTAGACACTTATATCACAAAATCTCCCGTCTTCATGAAAATAAGCTGGTGTCTCTAGCAGAACTAGAAACATTCTTCCTCCTTTCCCTTCTCTCTTTATATAATGAGTTAATCTAGATAATCAGTGTATGATCACTAATCTTGAATTCATGTGCAGTTGATAGTTAGGAATAGAGGTCAACAAATTATCTGAAAGTATTGACATTAACAGAGGAGCTGTGCAGGAATAAAGGCCTATGTGCATGTGGGTGCATGTGAACTAGGCCATGAAGGTACTAGGTTGAATTAAATACATTTCACCGGAGAAGTGGTCTTGAAATGTTTTCATTGTGTAGACCACATCTTAATACAAATTGTCACATGAGCCATCTCTTCCCCATTTGCACTCATGCAGACCACCTGCTCTCCCATTCACGATCCTTGGTGCAAGCACAGCTATTGCTTCCATGGAAAAGTAGCATTAGGAGAGTATTGAAAGTACTTTCAGTTGTCTTTTAGGATAATGAGCAGCTGGACACAAGCACCTATGACCAACCAACTCTTCACCAACCACCAGTAGGTGCTCTATGTACCACAATTTCAGAACCACAGATTCTTATTATTATGGAAAAACAGAGAGAGTTTTATTCACTGAGGGTATGTCTACACAGCCGGGGCTGCAGGCTGTGGAGACCTGCTCAGTCGATCCTGGAAGTGCTCTCTGGTCAAAGGAATAAATCCACCCCCCTGAAAAGAGTAAGGCTGCGTTGACCAGAGGGCGTCCCATTCTTGGAAACATTTTCAAATGTGCCTCTGAATTTGCACCCCAAATTTTGCATGTGATGCCATTTCCCACACATACAAACCCCACATTTATAATGATGTGACACCCAACCTGTGTTATACATGATTTAACCATATAGACAGAAAGAGTCCCTGTCCTGAAGAATTATACTTTGATGACAACATAGCTCCTTAAACAATTTATGCTTTCAAATGTCATTTTTGTGCACATTAAGTACCTGCTTTTCAGAAGAAATGAGCAAACATGACTCAGCTGCAGTCAATGGGAGCTGCTGATGCTCAGGTCCAAGATTTGCATGTACAGTTTTAGAAGACCATAAGAAGATAGGGGACTGAAAACTATTCCTCATCTCCTGAACAAGCTTGGTGGTAGGTGTTGGTTAAGAAATAAGCTCGTGTTTTAAAAAGAATATTCTCTAATCATGGAATGCTCTTAAATCCTGGGTAAGATTAATCTAAGTCCATTTGGGAAAATATGAAGCATGTTTAATGCCTACCTACCTACGTACTTAAACGGTCCCCATCACCATAGCATCCGAACATCTCCACAATCATTAATAAACTTATCCTCCTATACAACCCCTGTGAGGTATGCAAGTATTAGGCACAGGGAAATTAAGATACCTGCTCAAAGTCACAGAGGAAGTCTGTGACAGAGATAGGAACTGGATTCAGATCAACCAAGTCCCAGTACAATAAATTAGTATTTAGACAAGCCTTCCTCCAACTTTCAGGATCAGAGGATATGAAAACACAAATATGCAAATATTTATATATTGATTCAGAGCTATTTTGTGAACATTTTCTTATTCTTTCTTTCTTCTGGATATTTTTCAGAAACAAGCAAGCAAGCAAGCAAACAACCCAAAACCAAAATCTAATCAACTGCCACACCCCCAACACAATACCTAAATCCCTTATGAGGGTTGTTTTAGAACACAGCTCACACTCCTCTCTGTTTCTCTGCTACACTGAGCTGATTTTTAGGTGGCCTAATGTTTACCAAATAAAATGCTATGTTCACAACAAGACCATGAAGCAGAAAATCCTGAGATTTTGTGGCTCCCATGTGCTTGGAAAAGTCTGGATTTTCTATAATTTTTTTTGCACATCATCCACATTTATTATTATTATTATTATTGCACTGACATGGTGCTGAGTAGTGTACAGAACACAACAGAGACAGTCCTTGCTTTGAGAGTCTTATAATCTAATAGAAGGAAAAAAACCATACATGAGATAGAACACACTTGGTGACCAGGAAGTGGACACATCACATAAGCATGAGTACTGGAGTAACCAAGACAGCCTTACTGGAAAAAGGAGAGATGTGATAGTCACTCCTGGACACTTGTATTACATTTTTAGTCATAATTCTCCCTACTACTCAGAGCTAAACAGGAAAATCCAGGAGGAGTTATTGGTCAGGCAGCAAAAGATGCAAGTCTGATAAGTGAGGTAGAGATTAATTTGTTAAATCTTATAGGTTCTATTGAAGTGAATAGATCTACATCAATTTACACCTATCAAGGACCAGGTCTGTTAGCAGCAGTCTGAAATTATTATTTCTAGATATTAATTTTTATCTAGTACTTATTTCTGTTAACTGTTTCTGTGCATAATTGAACATATACATGGCCAAATCCTAAATATGGATACCTAGTATACCCTATAATCCATGATATGAGCCAAAACGTGATGACTAAATCAATGACAATGTTCTTATTTGCTTCAGTGAAACCAGGATTTGGCCCTATGCACACATTACAAGTTGAGTTAAATGTAAAATTCTAATTGTAAAGACAAACTGTAGGTCAGTCAGTTTTGTACAAACAACTGAAGGATGTTATGGAATCACAAACGACCAGTAAAGTAGTCTTTATCTAATACACCACAATTCAAAAATATAATAAAAACTAAAGTAAATGAACAGTCTTTAAAATGAGTGAATAAACCTATACAGTGCAAATTTCATTGTGTTTAGACATGCAGTAGATGTTCTGATAGTTCTACTTTGATTTCCTTCTCCCCACCTCAGATAGTCTTTTCTTCAGATTGCCTGTGTAAAATGCATAGAGCCCTTAAACAACAGTGTGCAGTGTTCAGCAATCATATCTGTAGGAGTTAATACAGAGGAACAGACTTTGAATAAAGATAAAAATTAGGAAATTGTACTTCTGATCTTGACTTCATCCTCACACATCACTGAACACATTTTAACTCTGTTCATCTTTATTGTACATAAACCAAACACTGAAAAAAACAATCCTCATCCAACTGTCATCTATCATCTCTAATGGCAGGGTAGCTTCTGTTCTAAAGTCACATGTAAAAAAGACCTTCATTTTAATGGTCCAATTCTCTGTGCTTCCCCTTACAATAATATATTCTACAAATGATCACTACTGACAGCGACATACGTTTGTAATAGAATTCCAGCATGATTCTCTAGCTTTTATAATTGACACATGTCTTTTGTTTTTCCTTTACAGGTTATGTAGCTTTGGTTGCTGAGTATTTTTCCCCAAGTACATCCAAAATACATGACTTCATAGTACAGAGCTGGGAGAACTAGTGGCAGCAAATAGTCTATTTGACAACATTAGCCCTTTTGCTGTTTTCAGATTATCCAGGAACAGGCTTTCACATTTTACGAATGTGCTTGTTCTCAGAAATTATTCAGTGAATGTTTTATGCAAACCCATTCCAGCATATAGATTGCTTGCAAATTATTCATGACTACTGCTCAGAACATTCACTATTTGTAATTTGCTGTTGGCTAGAGCTGGTCAGAAAAAGTTGGGTTTCTTTCCCCCATGAAAAATGTTGACTTTTCAGGGAAAAATTGAAAACTGAAATATTTTTATTTGGAAAGGCCACAAGACTTCATCTCCCACAGAAGAGATCTAATAATGGGTTCTTACTCTGCCTCCCATAACACTATTCATTTCTTTGGGAGAGTTGTGTCCCCTTTCTCCTAGACTTTTGTAATTTCTTTCCCCCCTTATTCCATTGCTGTGCTCCCTGGTTTATAGGCTCAGTCTGAGAAAGCTCAAGAACATGTCAGCTGACTCTAGCCAAGGCCCAAACTTACCCCCAGCTGCCTTCTGCACTCCCATCTCTCTCTCAGAGAGACTGATTTTTCCACAGAAATGTCCTATTTAATGTTTTCCATGCAATACCAGACAGACATAAAAATAATACAGCTTTAATTATGACATTTGAATCTTCAGTGGAAATCCACCCAGAAATGTTGAGTGAAGAATAGCCCCTAATCCCACATGACCATGATTTACTGTAAAAGAGCAGTGAACAAGTTACGGATTAGACTTGGTGTGTATAGGAACTGGGTAGTATTCCATTAAATAGTTTGAGATCCCTCTAGTGGTCCTTTCTGGGTTTCTATTGCAGAAGCTACCTGATCCCAATAGAGCAACAAAAGTACATATGTAACTAAGCCTTGTACGTTTGCACAGTTAGTAAACATGGTTATTTAAACCCAACTCTATCTATGTGGTTCCCGCATATTATTAATGTTGTGTAGAGAGAAAAGACACAGCTTTACTACTCACAGTAGTAAAATTAAGCACATGCATAAGTGTTTGCGGGATTGGGAGTTAGGGTTTTATTTATCATGGATAACACTAATATGTGCTCTACTTTGAAGAGAAAGAGAAAAAAGAAAATCATTTTTCTGCTCAGACATTGGGAAAAGTATCCAAGAATATTTAATGTGTGAAAATAGGACTCCAGTGATGCTGTTAAAAATAATGAAATCTAGGGTGCTAAGTACTGTATGTGTTGTTGTACAAGTTAAAACTGCCTGAGGCAGTTTTAATTTATCCATCCAATTTGTCTTTTTAAAACTTTTTAGTGGTACAAAAAATAACAACATCTGTAGCAGTGAAGGAAGGGGGTGGCTATTGCTCTAAGTATAATTGGTTGGGCTGACTCCCTGAGTATTGCACAGCATGCCTACTTGGATTTGAGTGGCATAGGAGACAGGCAGATATGACCATAGGCGTGTTGTGCCCTATTTGCATACTTTTGGAGACCCTGATCCTGTGACTGGCTCTGTGTGGATAGTTGAGCTCTGCTGAAGTCAAAGCAACTCTGCGTGAGTGCAAAGCTTCACCCATGCTGATTTAAGTGCAAAATCAGACCTTTGTTCTCCAACACCAGAGTAGTTACCTGCAGTCCTGAGACCTGAATAGGAGCCTTAGTCCTTCTGACTAGGAGAGCTTTTTTAAAAATTAAAGATGGTTGTTGCATACTTGTGTAAGCAGACCTGGATTGGGGAGAAGTCCAAGTCACATCCACTCTTCTCCCCATACATAGAGCAGCATAGGATTGGCACCTATTTGATATATTATAAAAATAAAAACACCCCTTTTACATGCTTTTTTGAGGGTGGTACAGCCAGAAAGGTCAGTGAGCATAGGAGGTGTGAGTCGATTGTGGTAGGCATGTGCACAGTACAGAGCTGGTAGGCCAGTCTGAGCAACTGGATAGCAATTCCCTTACTCCTCTTGCACTGGCCCTTCCTTATTTTAATGAATATCCTTATTATGAATATCAGTGTCTATGCAAATCATTTTCCAGAATGCTTTTTCTATTGTATATTCTATTTGTATTTCACCTGGAATTTCCTGCCCTAGAAGTGAATTTTTAACATTTTTATTTTTATTTTGCCCTTATAAAGACCCTTTGGTCATGTCAAAATGCTCAAATGTGCCAAATTTTAACAGGCTGCAAACTGTCTGATTCAGGTTCCTCAATCATTTTAATCAATCAGATGCCCTGCTCTTTTCTCAGGGCAAACAATATACAGTGTTATATTAACATTTTCAATAAACTTTAGTTGCTTGCTATACAATACAGTTATTTCCCTGGCTGCGCATCTCACTTCTCCTTTTCTCGTAATTACATTAAACTTGTCATGAAAGGAATGAAATTAAAATAGCTTACAATTATTAAAATTTGAGAGGCAGACATAATGCAAACTTGAATAGACACAAAGAAGTGGCAGCGATAAGAGCACGCTCTTTGGGTGGCTCCAGTTTACACATTTGCCTTCCACATATAGTTACCTGCCCAAACCAGAGGGGGTCAGGTTGTGCCTTGAGAGAAGGGTGTTCTTGGAGTTAAGACAATAGACTGGGAGTCAGGAGACTGGATTCAGTTCCAGACGTTATCATTGGCTTCCTCTTTGACCTTAGGCAAATACCTTAATCACTCTAGGTCTCCACTCCACATCTATAAAATGAGGATCATGATACACTCTCTCTCCTACTTTTGGCCTTTCCTGTCTATTTACCTTCTGAGCTCTCCGGGGCAAGGTCTGTCTCTTACTATCTGCTGTCAAGGAGCTGTCCCTGTGTTTAAGACAGATGGTAAGCATACCTATGTAGTCCCTATGCTGATTATTTCAGGCAGGAGAAGGGTACAGAAGCCTTCCCTTTCTCTTGCTGTACCCCTCTCCTGCCCCTCCTTGCTTCTGCACGGATACAAAAAACAATCTGCCCTTTTATCTGGGAACTTCTATGCATAATTTTTTTTCTGAATCACTCAAGAAATGCAGAGATGTTGGATGAAAAAAGAGGTATTATGTTCCTTTTTCATGTGCTTAGTCAATTTTTAATGAACCGGCCCATAAATATTTTGCTTGCCCTTAGATTCCCAGAAAATATTATTTTAGATTTGCATAATCTTCACTATTTGTGATCTACTGCACTGAACTGCCACTAGTTGTGCTTGATTTAGTACACAGATTAAAGTGAAATAGCTGGGGGGAGAAGCGAAAGTATACACTGTAATAGAATCAACAAATATACCACTGAAAACTGAGCAAGGACTACTGGCAATTCCCCTTTGAAAATAGCACAGGACCTGCTGTGCCAAGCTCTCAGGCATTCTGACAGTGAAAAAGCACACCGATAAATAATGTTTTTAAACATTTAATTAACTGAGGCTATTCTATGCATCCCCTCTAGCTAAGGGAAAGGAAGTGTAAACTCCAGAGGCATCCTCACCATATGATTGTTTAGAGGTCAGAAAGAGAATGTGCTTGAAAAACTTGCCAATGTTAATTTTATATCATACTAAAGATAATAAGAAGACCATAATATTGATAAGCTATCAATTTTTTTTTCTTCTAAACCCACGTTGACACACTGCAATGCTACCAATGGGCTTCTAATTGATAGAATCCAATTAGCATGATTAAGTTGTGTATATTTATTAAAGTATATTTAAGCTAATATCATTTGGGGAAACAAGTTATTCCATTTTAACAAACCTCCCTGTTTCACAATTCAAAGTCAGCAAAATATTTGCAGAGCAATTGAAAACCCACTAAAATTGCCCCATTTATGTTCAGATTTCTTGCAAAATATTTCAATTTATGGATATTCTGACAAAGCTGGGCATGACAATTTTTTTCCACTGCATGTCTGAAATTTCAATGCCACTTTCCATGGTACATTTTGTTTCGGGCTGGATTGGTAGGGGATTTGCTGAGTGTACCCCAGGTGGTCTGCAGATTAAGCAGTAGCCAATTTTTATCTTTTTCTCTGACGGAAGGTCTGTAGTTAGGCTGCTCTGTCTCTGGTATCAAATAACCACGGGGTCTGTACTGTTCTTCTGATTTTTATTAACAGTCTAAGACCTGAGGAAGAGCTCTGTGTGGCTCGAAAGCTCGTCTCTCTCACCAACAGAAGCTGATTCAATTAAAAATATTACCTCATCCACCTGATCTCTCTAAGTACTGTGTTGTCAGTTTGCAGTGTAGCCTGTAGAGAAAGGGCAGCATGTTTTTGCTCAGCCTCTGTAGCTACCCAGAGGAAGATTATGACTCTGAACTGCTCTGGAGACGAAGTAAACTGCATCCGGTCTACACATGGACACCCCTTGACATGTGTCGTAACCATGGCACCAGACATGCTAGGGGAGCGGAATCAAGGTTCCAGCCACTCTCCACCCCCCAACCCTTCCCACCCACTGGCATGAATGGGAAACACAGCTGCTCTGCAGGGATCTACTTCCCCCTCAGCACACAGGCAGCAGTGATACAGTACATTAACACAGGGACGGAAGGGGGTGCCATTACTCCCTCACTGTCCCTTTTGTCAGTGCTCGGACAGGCAGAGATCTGGACCTAACCAACTGGGAAAGGACTATTTCACATTTGTTCATCCCCACACAGTGTCATGTCCTAAACTGAGCAGCCATCCTCTGAAACTGTGCTCTGTTGTGACTGTGCTATTAATACAGGCCTAGGATCTCTGCACTCATTTGTGCACGCATGCAGATCAACCCACTTTTCCACCCATGGAGAGGTGTCATCATCACTGTGGTAATGCCCCAAGAGGTTGTTTTGCAGGGCCAGAAGTGGGGAGCAAGTGGGACACAGGAGGAGACAGCAGGCCAAAGGAACATGGATTGTTCTTTCATCAGCCCTATGGAGGCCAAGCCCTGATCCTGCAACTGAGCCACAAGGATGAATCAGTAATCAGCTGCAGGGATTTGTCCCTGCATAGCAGGCTGCAGAATCAGGGCCTTAGTCAGTGTTCTCTTTCTGCTGCCCCCCCTCTTCACAGTTGGAATCCTTGTTTCAGGGGACATCTCAGGGACCTCAGCCTGAAGGAGCCATGCTATCAAAGATAAACAAGAACATACAACTGCAAGTAGGATCTCACTTGCGAGGCTTCTGTTGCCTCTGTTTAGTTCACCTGATTAACAGCCAGGGATATTATTGCATCTTTCTGTTTCTAAAGGCTGATTTCAACCTTCTTAAAGCAACCTTGCCCACCATACCTTTTCACTGATGGTGTCTGCATTGGCTGACAGATCAAGCAGTAACAGCATTAGCTGGTTTCCTTTTCCTCTCTTTCATGATGATGGTAACTTTGTCCTCGTACACCGCATTATACATCTCATTAACTTCTATTTGTTTTTCCAAGAATTACATTAAAAAAACCAGAAAAAGGACCAATTCCATGCCCTGGACATTTCCTGGGGGGAGGGGGAGACCTGAGAGGAATGAGTTTTGCATGTTTTTGCATTATTTAATTCAAAACCAAAACAAGAAACCCAACCAACCAAAACCCTCAAAGACAACACTCCCCCACCCCCTCAAAAAACACCTCTCCACCCCAAACATAACAAACTGTCCCTAAACTTCACAAAATAGACACAAAATATGGGGGTGTGAAATGACCTAGAATGGAATTTCTGCACCAGTCAAAATTCTGAACTCTATTGCTCCCTCTCCATTTCAATTCAGAATCTAATTTGTCCAAGATTTCTACAGTTCTGAACTTTCCCAAAACAGAAGCAGCAAGCTGCTTCACACCAACTTATACTTGGCCTGTATCCCATCTATCCATAGGCAGCAGATGTAGAATTAAGCTATTGGCACAAGAAACTTTCTGCACATGGCTTCTGTCTAAGTCTTCTTTAGCATCCATGTGCAGGAATAAATGCATGTACTGATGAACTGGAAGGATCCAGTAACCCTTAACAATAACCCAGAAATGAAGGTTTTTGTCAATATGCATTAACCAATAATTCATTTAATTCCTACATCTCAGAACCTGTCTCAAAATTAACTGTCTAAACTCTAAACAACATTTTAATGATTCCTTCCAAATTATATAAATCCTGAAAGATCCAATCATTTTAAATATATTTTTAACCATTTTTATTGCATAGACTTGCAGCTTTATGGATTTTATGCAGACACCAATTGCATTAAAGATGAATTAATTTAAAATACATTTTCCTGCAGGCATGCAGAATTTTTGTTTTTAAATCTTGGCCATGCTACCAGCGCTACAGACATTCTGGGATGGACTGGAGAGCAGATGGGAGCAAACAGAAACAATTGTTTCCACAGTATCTTTTCTGTTGAAAATGATTGGTTAATGAGATTGTGTTTTAATCAGTGAGATAAAGATCATTAATGCACTCGTTAGAATGCAATATTCTTGATGAAAGAGGCAGTGTGTCTAATGGCTAGGGTAGAGTTTTGGAAATACTTTGTTCACTGTATGTTAATCATAGGCAACTCTAGGTTTCAGTCGCCTCCTCTGTAAAATGGGGATACTTCCACTAATGTAAGGCACTTTGACATCATCAAATGTAAGTACTATTTTGCATAAGGTACTATGATTATGCCAATATTCCACTAAGTTTTTCACTCATGCTTTTAAGTGGTATTAAAAAAATCCCTATACACATGAAGCAGAACAAATTCTGCAAACTGTGAAAAATGTGGTTGTAGGGGACTGATAATGTTATTTAGATCTTTCCATTTTTGTGTTTCAAATCCAGTCAAGCCTGGAAATTAAATTAGTATCATCTGGTGGCTCTTGTGAAATGAGTTGGCTGTGCCATTCCATTTTTTGGGTGTCCTCATCACAAAAAAACCATCACTGCAATTGACATCCTTGCTGACAGTCTCAACAAAGCCAAAGATTGGATGAGCATGTATGCTGAACTAGTCTGTTTCCAGAGCTCAGACACCAACACTGTTCTTGGCAGTGTTGTTTTGTGTATTGGCACACAAATGAGCAAAGAGCTGAACTTTGCACACAGACTTGGGAGCAGAGACAGAAATTTTGTACTTTAAATTCTCCTCAGTGAGCTTGTTATGCAGCATTGATTTTCATTTCACTGCTTTTTCATGGCAGATGAAGGGTATGATTCTCAAAATCTTGGTGTTTTACTCCATAAACTGGTGAGATTTCTGACTTTTATTCAACTGAAATTCCAAACCTCAACTATTATGTTGTAGTTATAGATGTGGTCTGTCTAATGGACTAAGTATGGGAGTAGGTTTTAAGAAACTAGAATGATACAAAAACAACATGGCACCCATTAAATGGATTAAAATTGGGTTAATGTATAGGTCTCAAAATGTAATAGTAAATACAAAATCAACATTGACAGGGTATGTTTCTAGGAGGGTCCTGCAGGAATCAGTTCTTGGCCCTATACTATTTAATATTTTTTTCAATGACCTGTAACAAAACATAAAATCTCTACTGATCAAGTCTGCAGGTGACAAAAAGATAGGGAAATGATAAATAACAAAGAAGATACAGCGTGATCTGGATCTCTTGGTTAGCAGGGCTCAAGCAAACATCATGGGTTTTAATATGCCAAGTGTAAAGTTATATATCTAGAAACAAAGAATATAGGGCATGCTTACAGAATGGGAGACTCTATCTTGAGAAGCAGTGACTCTGAAGAAGATTTGGGAGTCATGTTGAATATTCAGCTAAACATGAGTTCCCAGTGCAATGCTGTGTCCAAAAGAGCTTACATGATTCTTGGATGCATAAAGAGAGGAATCTTGAGTAAGAATATGGAGGTTATGTTACTTCTGTATTTGGCACTTGTGTGACTGTTTCTAGAATACTATGACCGCTTCTGATAACTGTTAAAAAATTAACAATAAATAGGAGAGGGTCAGAGAAGAGCTATAGAATGATAAAATGATTGGAAAACATGCCTTACAGTGATAGAATCAAGGAGCTCAATCTGCTTAATGTAACAAAAAGTTGGTTGAGTGACAATTAGAATCTAGAAGTATGTACAAGGAGAAGAGAAATTTAATCATAAAGGGCTCTTCAATCTAGCAGACAAAGGCATGACCAAATCCAATGTCTGGAAGTTGAAGTCAGTGAAATTTTTAAAAGTGAGAGTAATTAAACATTGAAATTATTTACCATGCGTTGTGGTGTATTGTCCACCACTAGAAAACTTTAAATCAAGATTGCATGTTTTTCTAAAAAATCTGTTCTAATTTAAATGGGAATTAATTCAGGGAAGTTTGATGGCCTGTGCTATACAATAGGTCAGACTAGATGATCACAGTGGTTCAGTGAAACTCCCAGTTCTGTAATTGACTCACTGAGTCCAATCTTGGTACCACTGAAGTCAATGGCAAAAAATAGTACTCATCCTACATTGGGAAAATCACTTAACAACTCTGCCTCAACTTTCACCTCTGTAAAACTGGAGCAATACTACTTAACTTCCTCACAAGTGTATTTGTGAAGACTAATTCATATTTACGCCAAGACTGGAGACACATAGTGCTATGTGAAAGCCAAATATTCATATTAGAGTAAAATCAAATATTTTATTAACTTCGGAAGATTGCAATGTATTTAAATGCCGTAATTTTCTGTGTGCTTGTTGTATCTGTTTCCGTACTATGTGAACTTGACACAAATATGTAGTTGAACCAAAATAATATCCATCTCTTATATTGTCAAAAGAAAGGCAATTGATATTTTAATTATTGTATGCATCACATAGAGAGCACAATGATTTGTTTTTGTAATGAAAATAAGTGTAGTAAAGGTTAATGGACTTCTAGTAGTAGAGCTGTGAACTCCTCTATCTAAATACAGGCTAGGTAGATGTGGTACAATAAGGGTAGCTACACTAAGTGCTTCTTCATATAATTGTACTGATGAACTTTCACCTAAATCCATCTTTGTTCAAAGGCCAAAGAACACACAATGTATAGAGTGGCACTACGTATGCAGTAATAATTTAATACAAATGGGCAAAATTAAATTTATAATCCCTTTTGGTCAGTGAGCATGTTAGGACTTCTGGTGTATCCTAATCAAGAACTAATTGCTTTTAGCAACTCTTTTATGACAAATACATTATCACTGCAAATGCAATGAACTTGTGTGAAGAAGCCAGGCATAAAACAAAGTAATGGTTAGTGGTAGCATATGATACATGATATTAGAACGTCTGTTACTGCAACAGCAAAGTACAGATATCAGTATTAGCCCTCCATTTGTAAACAGAGCTAACAAATAATTCACAATGAATAATTTATTTGATTAGTTTAGTTTCTCTCTGCTCAGGAAATATCCATAAGTATATCACGTTCTTCTTCAATGTATTTATTATTCAAATATATTCAGTGAATTTCTTTTAATATTTTTTACTCTAATTAATCAAGAATATTTTAAACTCAAGGCATGCTGCTCAGTTGTGATTGGCTGGATATGTCATGTGGCATTAGTTTTGATTTTTGATTGGTTCAACCCACACACACTTTTGGGTTAAATACGTACACATGCAAATCTAAAATTCAGTTTTCACAAATATTCTTATGTGCATTTTTTGCAATTAACTTGCTGCCAAGAAAACTGTCAGTGAAACTCAGCTACTGTCATGTTTGTAAAAAGCTAAAATTAAAACATGTGGTTTAATATTTGCATAATTTTTTGGATAATTTACCCAGTTCTCTTTAAAAGACCAGATTTTCCTTTAAGGGCCCAACACTGCTTTCTACTAAAACTAGAAAGTTATGTTTTTGAGGCACTGGTGCTAGTCTCCAGGTGGAACATTAGTTTGCCAGTGTTCCTCTGTCCTAACAATCATCTGGGTGTCCAAACATGTATGTCCTCCATGTCTGGAATGGAAACTTCCCAAAAAGAAAGTTAGAGGTTGGCAAAAATTGTCATTGTCTTACGCATCTGCATGAATTAATTTGTGCATTCATTCATTATTCCTATTCTGATTACTGTAAAAAAAGGACCTGAAAGCAATTCAATGAATGTGGAAAAACTGATGTTAGTACAGCAGAACAGACATAATTATGCAACATTTGGATAAAATGAAGAAAATCCCCTTCTCGGGGTTTAGTTTTATTTGCAACCTATGTTATTTTCTATGAACAAGTTCAAAATCAGAGTCTGCAGTCACAAGATATAGCATGCCACATATGTAGCAGAGACCTAAATAGCATGGTATGAGACATACCCATTACAATTATCCAGTGTGTTATCCTGGCTTTTAACATTCATGTGTTTAGATCTGAATGTTCAAATACTAAGCATCAGTCTTGTCTTCAGTCACACCTCTGCATCCCAGCCATTGGTGATGCCGGGTTTGGAATGAAGCAGAATTTGTCCCTAGCTAGATCCAATGGAAACGTAGATATGGAACCCATAACTAGGTACTCATTAGTGGTTTTGTGAAAATGAAAAGAAGAACTTGGTGTGCTTGCTTCAGCCCTGGTTGCATGGAGATCTCTCCCAGAGGGCCATATTTGGTGCTGTAAGTGTGAACAGAAGACTGAATATTTGGCCACAAACTCTAAAATTAAGTATGTGGATCTTCAAAGGATTTAGCACTGAAGAAAGAAGGATTGGGGGCTGCTTGGTAAAATACTTTGTTACAATGTTATGTGGAATTAGCTAGTTAGTTCCTCAGGGTAGGGGCCATTTACAACCTGTCTCAAGGCAAGTACTGTCCCTTACTATGTGTTTGTGTGGTGCTTAGTGCAACGGGCCTCTCATCTCATGTGCGGCTTTTAGTCACTACTATGATGCACTACTGTTGCAAAAAAAAAAAAAAAAAAAGCAAACATTCTGGGAGGTATTAAAGGAGTGTTGTAAGCAAGACTCATGAAGTAATTCTTCCACTCTACTCTGTGCTGATTAGGTCTCAACTGGAGTACTGTGTCCAGTTCTGAGCACCGTATTTCAGACAAAAAATTGAAAAATTGGAGAAAGTTTAGAGAAAAGCAACAAAAATTATTAAAGAAAGGAAGATTGAAAAAATTGGGTTTGTTTAGTCTGCAGAAGAGAAGACTGAGAGGGGATATGGTAACAGTTTTCAAGTACATAAAAGATTGTTACAAGGAGAAGGGAGAAAAATTGCTCTCCTTAGCCTCTGAGGATAAGACAAGAAACAATGGGCTTAAATTGCAACAAGGGTGTTTTCAGTTGGACGTTAAGAAAAACTTTGTAACTGTCAGGGTGGTTAAGCACTGGAATAAATTGCCTAGGTAGTTTGTGGAATCTTGGTCTTTGGAGATTTTTAAGAGCAGGTTAGTCAAACACCTGTCAGCGATGGCCTAGATCAGGGGTGAGCAAACATTTTGGCCTGAGGGCCACATCTGGGTATAGAAATTGTATGGTGGGCCATTAATGCTCTGGGAGCAGCTCCAGTCAGGGTGCCGCTGGGCCCACATGGTGGTAAAAGAGCGGGGGAGGGGAAGGGGTGTGTTGGGAGGAGGGGGGGCTGCCATCGCGCCGCACAGCTTGTTCCGCAACCTTTCTGTGGACCTGTTTGAAGTGGAGGGCCTGATGAAAAGTTCAGATAGGCTGTAAGTGACACTCAGACTGTAGTTTGCCCACGCCTGAACTGGATAATATTTAGTCCTATCAGAGGTGCAGGAGACTGGACAAGATGATCTCTTGAGGTCTCTTCCAGTCCTACAGTTCTGTGAGTCTATAATAACAATAATTATCTGTACTCTGAGGCACTTAACACACTTTTTGCTCACAGTAAAATAATAACAAAAATACACCAACATATTAACTTTGGGGAGAGTTATCTTTTTCTAAAGACAAGCAGGGAGGTTTGCCAGTTAAGTCTTTCAGGCCAATGTGGACTTAATTACAAACATAAACTGATGGACTGGACATAAACCAACTCATTTACTACATTTAGCTACATTTAGCATAGAACAATTTCAATGGTTTAATTTACAAACAATAGTAAGAATTTCTGCTGCAAATCAACAGGTTAGCACAGGTTCTTAAAAATCACTGGTGACATGTTCTTGCATATTTTAAATAAGTGGAAAACACTTTTAAAAATCCAGTTCTGACTCCAAGTATTCCTTCATTTGCTAGTTTACACAAAGATATTAAAGGATGGAACTAACCAGCAATTATGGTAGTAAGAATGACTTCCATCGGAAGCTGGAATAACCAAGAAGATCATGGCTCTCAGGTTCAAATGTAAAAATCCACCTATTCAACCTGCTTTGTCATACCACAACACAGGATATTACTAAGCATTTGGTGGGGGAAAACAGAAATGAACCAAAGTAGAAGTATTATTCTGTTTGTATTTTTCTACTCAGAAAAGTTCTCTGGTACTATGGTGATGAGTATAAAATAAAATCCTAGATGGAAGAAAATGGAATAATGATGAGGGCCATGCTGTTTCATATAGAAAAGACCCAACTTGACTCTTTACTCTTTGGTTGACTTAAACCAACCCTAAAGTGAGTCCTTCTCTAGCTCCATGAAAGTTTCACTTTTTTCACATCATTTTTGATTTTCATGTGCCTATGCTCTCTCCAGTTCTGGCTGCTGTCAGAAGTAGAAACTTCAGTATAGTATTTTTATAAAGCTCTCTTGGATGCAGGTATCCATGATTTCATGACTGGGAATAGGAAGTACAGAAATTTCACAAGAAAGCCTGGCCTCATGAAGTTACCAGCTCGATATAGCTGACTGAAGGAGTACCGAGGGGTTGTATAAGTTTCAGATAAATATCCCAGTTCTTGTGTTCTCACTTCAGCTGCACTGAACCTCTGACCATTTTGAGCTTTGCCCATCATAAGCAAGTATATCTTTAGACCAGACGTGTGCAGGTATGTATGCTTCTGCTTCCCATGAATTTCAGTGGAGTCCCATCTGTGGATTCAAGGATAGAATTTAGTCCTCAGGGATGAGTACCACTGACCTCACTGTGACTTGGTGGGCTTACAGATACATGTGGATCAGGCCCTAAGTTTCCAAAGATGCTTAATTTTAGGGCCTCTGATTGTATTTTTTATGCATCCCAAAATCTCATTGACTAACTGCATTTTTGGACACACAAGGTATGAATTTCTGACGTTGTATAGAATAAGATAATTCACTAATAAGCAAAGCATGCCCTAGAGTGTGCCCAAATGCACACACTACCTATTTCAAACCCTGGGTACCCAACTATGCACAGAAATTAATATCAAGTTTACAAAATATAATTCATGGGAAAGGTTTTGTGGTTGTAACTGCACAATGATCAATGGCCTCAGAATTCATTCTTTTGTATAGTTCCTAAGTAGTTCTTTTTCCTCCATTGAAATAAACAACAGGTTTTTTAAACAAAAGTTAAACAAAAAGTAGCAGGCAAAATGTTCTTTTTACTAATGCTGCAACTAAAATAGGAGCCAGTTTGTTTTCTCCAAATTCTTTGGAAACGCAAAACAGACATCGGGCCACATTCAGATATTTGATATATCCATGGAAATCCTGGGCTATTCCATTGATTTTATATCTGCGTGAGCAAGGCCTGAATCTGACCCATCATCTGCAGTCCTCACTCAAGTAAAATGCCTGTCGACTCCAACAACTGTTGTGGCTGCTTGGCATTGGAAACTCCGAAAACGAGACCACTAATTAAGGAGTCTAAATGTGCCTCTGATTGTTTATTTTCAGGAAGACAACTTTGAACACTATTTTGACTGAAGGATTCGATGCAGCAAGTTGCTGAGCACTTGCTATGAAGAGGCGGTTTTGAACACTTAACCTGTTTAACACAAGTTGTGCCTGGCAGACGGAGAGCTCTTATATTAGTGTTATAAGGACATGAAGAACTCATGGGAAAAGGGCTAGAGCTCATACAAAGGAGTTATCAGACATTGATTTCAATCAGAGTAGAGGTCACTCAACACCTTGCAGGGCTGGACCTTAACCCTGTGCTTTTAAACACTAATAAAAGTTTAAAAGCGTCTTCTCTCTTCTCTCTCATTTTCCCCAGTATGTGTGATGACAGCTTAGGAGATCATTAGGGGTTTCAGAGACAGATTTGGGAGTGTTTTTGTATTTATTTGAAGCGCAAGGTATAATCTGAACATTGGGTTCTCTCTCAGGGAGAAATTCACTGTACCTGCATAAAGAACAAGTATATTGGGGCTCTGTGGGGATGGAGCATGTAGGGGAGAAGGGACATGAGAACAACCCTCCTTCCTTGCCAGGGTGTGAGGCTTCCTCACAGTTCTCACTCCTCCCCACTTTTGTGGCAATTACTTCAGCCTATGGCCTGGAAGAGCAGCCACAGTCTCTCTGGGGCCATTTATGCTGGCCCACCCACACTGCGGCCTTTCTTGCCAGCCAATGCAAGATCAGCATGGAGACCATTTGTGTGCCATATGGGAGTGTGGTTAAACCCCTGCCTAGCAGCTCAGGCTTCAGCCCCCTCACTCCACCTTGGATATATCTCCCTATACAGAGCTTGATTAGCACAAAGGGCCTTAGCCCCACCCTCTGAGCATGGGTCAAAGTCACCCTCTAAAAATATCTGAATAATTCTGCCTTAATAGAGCAGACATGAAGAAGGTATATTTATTATGACTAGAGGTTTTTAAGGCTCAGCTTGACAAAACCCTGCCTAGGATGATTAGGGTGACCAGATGTCCCGATTTTATAGGGAGAGTCTCAATATTCAGGGCTTTTTCTTATATAGGCACCTATTACCCTCCCCCACATACCCGCTGTCCCAATTTTTCACATTTGCTATCTGGTCACCCTAGAGATGAGTTAGTTGGGGTTGGTCCTAGATGACCTCCTGAGATGCCTTCCATCCCTAATCTTCTATGATTCTACGATTAGTGGGCACGACAATATTCTTTACATTCTTACATTCGTTTGTATTTCTTATACTGTTATACATATTGTACTTAATTTGTTTTTGTTTTGTCATGTCACAGGTGGCTGGGTTTTTGATACTGGTATGTTAAATTTGGCAAAGCCTTCATGTAAAGGAAATAGAAAACAAAATGTCTTGCAAAATCACACTTACTCCTCAGTAAATTAATTTTGCAGGAAAGGAAATCAAAATATTGCAAATTGATTACTTTGAAATAAATTACAATTATTTACAAACATCCAAATCTACTAATTTTAGATGTCCAGTTAGACTGAATATGCAAATACTCTTTAAAAACATGGTCATGTCCCTAGAGCTGCCCGCTTATTTCTGGGTTCATATTAGATGCTCAATAGTTTTTAGACTGCTATTGAGACATGCAGTAAATTTTATGATCTTAACCACAGCCTGCTAAAAATATTAAAGAGCATGCCCAATTAGGCTCACAACTGACAGTTTTAGGAATGCAACACTGGCTCATCTTTTTGAAAATTTAGCCTCTAAAGTCTAACAGCTATTTGCTTTCAAAATCAGCTTCCAATTAAGTAACTCTGTAATACCAACCATTAACTAAGGTCCTCTGCCCTATTTTGCCTTTTCTGAGATGAGAACTGCAATGAAACGTCCCTGTTGAACACACGTCCACCCTGTGTGTTTTTAAAAGTGTACTTGTTCAGCTGTCACATTGTTTTGCAGAAGAAAAGTCACTTGATATTGTTACTGACATACTAGTCTACTGTGGCATTTAATATTAGGCTCTATATAACTCACCAGGATGTCAGAACAATCTCTAGTAATCAAAATAAATGGAGAGCCTGCATAATGCATTTGTTAAATCTAAGTAACATGCAGTGAACATCTTAAAAGCGTTTTCCAAGAGAATGTGACTCAGGTGCAGTATTGATTGAGAAGAGAAAGAGATGGTTTTGATTCTGGTATTATAGCAACAAAGAAGGCTTTGATAATGCAACAATCATCTTTTGTTAATTTGCTGCAGTGCAATACAACTAGAATCAATTTTGAATTGCACTACTTTACTGGAAAAAGGGATAATGGCAAAGACAACACAGCTCTGATACAAAGAATAAGCTATGATCTGCTTCAGATATTGTATTACACATAGTGGTAGAAAGATACATACATATATACTTAAACAGTATGCAGAAATCTGCATGCTTTGGAATAAGAGTCATAAGTCTGCATTCCTATTTATTGGGAGATGCAAGAAAATGACACAGCAGTGTGCAGACAGCAATAAGCAGCAAGAAACCTTTAAAGTGGACAAATCTCTCTGCAGGAATATGATAAAATAAATAGTAAATCAGCATGCTTATGTCTTCATTAATATTTGTATTTGAATAAAAATGACAAACAGGAGAGAGAGGGGCTAAATTCACCATCAGCTTAATCCCTTTCTGAAAAATTCTAGGTATTTCACAGAAATTTCAGAGCTTTATTGAAAAATTTTGTCTTCATGGAAAGTTACTCAGAATGATAAAATAGTGATCTTTTTCTGGAAAAACATATTGCTTCATGATTTATCAAATGAAACACAAATCTCAGAGTGACATGATTTGGAGCTGGATTGGTCTCCTGTGGTTGCATCCAGTATATAACATTTCATGGCTTTTCTTAGCAATTCAATAATTTTCTCTTTTGTGGCTAGTTACTGCTGAATGACCCTTTGTGGAATGCAGTCTAAGCTGAACATCAGAACTGTTACTGCCAAAAAAAAAAAAATGCAGGAATTAATTTATTTCAGAGTACAATGTTGAATCACACTGCAGAGCTAAATTGATGCTCATTCGGTCAATTAAACTTGAGCCTGAATAGCCCTGACTTTTTAGGAAGCTCATATCGGATCCAAATTTTACAACTGTCTTCTGTTTCTGTAATGGAACTGTGGCAAGTCCCAGGCCCAGGCCCATGCAGCTTGAGAGAAACTTCACAGAAGTTCCAGATTAAGGGGAAATTTTCTTCTCTGTAATTCCAGGTTTATTCCAACAAACTCCATATAAAATAAAAATAAATACAAACTAACCCCAAACTTCCTACAATCTGTCTGCATTCCACTTATGTGCCAAAATCTTTAAAGCCTAACAAATAGAACATGCTCACTCTGCCCCCACTATTTGGACTGCAACCCCCCCTCTTTCTGCCCTGACTAGAGCCCAGCCTTTTTATAAATTGCTGAGCCCAATTAGGCTCAGCTGCTGCTGCCTGATTACATCAACTCAGAGAGGCACTTCCAGCTTCTGAAAACCTCTGCTGGGATTTAACTCATAAATCCCCATACCATGTATAGTTCAACAAGGCCTCCCATAAGGCACCATTAGGTGACCTTGGACAAATTGCTTCACAGCTCTATGCCTCAGTTTCCCCACCTACAAATTGGAGAGAATGATACTGACCTTTTTTTGTAAAGCACTTGGAAATCTACTTATGAAAAGGACTATATCATAGCTAGGTATTAATATGATTATTGTGCAGGGTTCATTGTAGAAGTGAGTGCCTGGCTTCTGTACAAACCTTTCACACAGCAGTAGTCATAAGCAGCCTAGTAAAAAATCCTGGTGCCCCATAGAACTAAATGGGTTCCATACTAAGTGGGTATCTCAGCAATACAAGAAGAAGACTGTGGTAAATTTATTAGTAAATTGTTCATAATCTGTTTCTGTACCTTTAGTGGATGTATTCTTTGAGCTGAAGCACATGAGCATGCATACCTTTAAACCTGAAAGTATCAAAGACCAATTTTCTTTATATACATAGCTACTTCAGTGTCCTGGTGAGAAAATAAACTGCTACTAAGCACACAAAGGACCCGAATATCAGTTGGAATGTCACTATTAGTGCAATGCATTAAGGAAGATCATTGTAACAAATCAAGTTCTTGAGCGTGACTTTCCCTTTCATGCAGAGAATGGACTGATTCGTTCCCCAAACAATGGAAAATTTCTTGTGGGCTCTGGAACAGATTGCTCTGTTTGCTCCATTACTCACAGATCAGCCTGCCACGTTCAGCAACAAAGGCAGAGGCTAAACTCATCTTATCTGTTGTCCACTACTTATGAAAAGATAATCTAGCTCATAGGAAATGAGATGCGTCAAGCATTTGCTGGTGAAAGTATTTCTCTGTCAGCAAGGATTCAGCTTCAAATATGTCTCATGCTGCTCTGTGGACTACTATTTTAATGCTATGTTGATCCAGCTAGGAATAATTGTAAAGAAGTTACTGAATTTCTTTTACTACCAGAAAAATATACTTAAGCTACACAGTGTGACTGTAACTTGAATTGAGTTAAAGATCTCCATTTGGGCATCTCCACCAATTTACTTGGCTATGTACCAGTCTTTTCTATGACACATGACACCATTTGTCCAGTAGGGAAACTGAATTCTAGGTCTTGAAAGGGGCATATCATAAGAATGTTCTCTGTGCTTGGCATTCCTTCACAGTGTTGTGAGATTGATTGTTCATAAACCTTTTGCCCATCCCACTCTAATCACCAGTGGATCGTTAGCTCCAATTTAAAACTGAATAAAACTGTTTAATACTTAATCTGTTTAATGAAAGCTGTGACTAACACAAGAGCCCTCCCTCTGTGACTTAAGACCTCAAAAGCAAAATGTCTAAGAGGTCATAAAAGGAGTTACCTGAAACTGCAAGCAGAATATTCACAGAAGCTGGCACACCTGGGGACCACAATGTGCCATGTTAGACAGCTTCCTGCTTCCACATTTCAAAACCGTGTCTGTGACTGTTTAAAGAGTGAATGTCAATCTCAAATGCCACGTGCAGTTGCTGAAGTGACTAGACAATATCTTTTCAGGATACTATCTACACACTGGAGATTTCAAATGTCAAATGAAGTCATTTGGCTACTTCACTTAGTGGATGGGTGTAACTCCCCCAACACAGTGGAGATATGGCTGATTATAGGAGAGTTGGACTTGCTCTATTGTCCTACTAAAAACATTTACGGTGAGATTTGGTGACTACAGAAAATTATACATAGAGACTGCCAGAAATCATTCTTCAAAGAATTTGGGAAGTGTGCATAGAAAGGCTGAATGTTTACTGTCAGAAAAGTGAATCTCCCTGAGCCAGATTCTGAATCTCTTACTTAGGTTAAACCTTACATTAATCTGTGAGCAGTCTCATGGTAATCAATGCTGCTGCTCACAGAGGAAGGTACTGGTCACTGGGAGTCAGAGCATCATTGTCTGTCTCTGTATGATTTAATCTTATGCTCAATTTCAATAACATGGACATATTGTAATATTGTAATTGTAATTGTAATAATAAAAGAGGAGTGGGTTTTGTAGTGTATCTGTGAGAGGGGGAGTGGGTGTTTGTATTGGTTTGCATTTTTCAGAAGAAACTTCAGATATAATTGTGTTAAAAAATTCAGATGCATTTGTTTTGCTCTCCTGTAACTAAAAATGACTCGACTGATTTGCAACATGGGATCTGAAATGGCTGACGCATGAAAGCTGGAAAATCAGCTTTGATAATGGAATGAATGAGAGAACCTTAATATAGTGGAGACATGTGACCTGTTCCTTATTAGTGCAGTATGACTTGCATAAAAATGTGCCATGAACAACAACAACAAAATAGAAAGAAAAAGGAAGCTCTCAGTAACTGGGAGCCATTATGTCAACTGGAAATAATGGCAACCAGAGGTAAAACTCCCACCTCAACTTGTTAAATCTCTTAAACTGCTGTACGGTAATTTTCTACTAATCCAGGAATCGTATGTCAGCACTGTGTGACATTTTGGCCATACCATTATAATAAATTAAACATGAATTATACTGTATGGTTGTACAATTTAATGTATTTTTGTAGTACTTAATGTAATGTGGTACCAACAGGACCTGAAGCTTTTCTTTCTTTGTTACTTTTTAACAGGGTTTATGTTATTTGGCCATAATCTGCTTTGTCAGATAAGTAGTACTATTTCTTAATCTTCAGACTGAGGCTTGGCCTTCTATAGAAATATATTCTCAGCAGTAGGCACTTTGCTATGCCACAAAACGTACTTAGCTCAGCAGCTGTAGCATTATATGGTACCTATTGGAGTTACGCCAGACTAACCACTTAAGGTTTATAGATTGATAACTATTAGGAACCTGATGAATGACAGGTAGATTGCAGTGTTGGTACCACATACAGGACCTGGGATAGAAGAATCCTACAAGGGTCTGAGTTTCAAATTCATTTAGGGCTGTGATGAACAGCTCTTCTATTTTGTTTATTCATTATATGTGTAGTTTACTGCAGAGCAAAGGGCCCATGTATCACCTGATGAATGCCCACTAAAGTTAGTAGCAGTAGTATTTCCATTATCTTTGTGGTGTGTTGGATCAGGCCTATATGCTGGAATTTTCTAAGAAGCCCACAGCAATTAGGCATCTAAATCTCACAGAAATCCGGTGGGTGCTAGACACACAACTCCCTTAAGCCCATTTGAAAATCCTAGCCATAATGTTCGGTGCCGCCTCTTAAAATGAAATTCCAATGCAAAGTGACTATGTTAAAAAAATCACCTTTTGCTTCCTGCTTGTAGAGAATTCAGAGCCCTATCTGCTCTCTAGATGTTATTGTTTTTACTCCTGTTAGCCCTGCAGGACACAACACAGCGAAGAGAGAGGGAGTTGAATTCTATTCCACCTTTTGTATCTTCAGCAGAATTGTTTACCAAGCTCCTATCAGTTAAACTCGTGTAAGACCATTGAAAGCAATGGAGCTGAACTTGTTTGGTGTGGACACAAGTAACATTAAGTAACTGAGATTAGTCCTTTGTACTGAGCATAAGTAAGTCTCAAGCCTCTTGCACTGAAAATAAGACTGTGGTTGAAGACTCATGGGCTCAAATGCAATCCTTGCTTAGCTACATGCTTTCCTCTTTGACCTTACCTCTGTTAGCTATCATGCAGCAACTCTCATTAATGCAGGGTCAGATTTTCCTCTATTACCCATCTAACTTGTCACTTTTTACCTGGTGTTTATCCATAAACAGTAGTGATGGGCTTAAACTAAACCCAGGGGTCTGGACCTGATTTCACAATGTAGCCCTATCTCCATAGTTTCAGACACTCCAAAACTTGGGGAAGTTGAGGTTCAAATCCAGACTTTGAACTCCATACTTATGTTTGAAAGCATTCACATTTAAGACTTTGGTGTAGGCCATTATAGAGACTTGAAGCATTAATTCTAATTTAGGCTTGATCCTGCAAAGATTTACAAGTGCACTTAAAGTTAAATATGTATGTGTGGTTTTCCAACCTTAGGTCTGGATCTTTGCTCAGGCATAACTCCAGTAAATACAAAAAAAAAAAAAAAAAAAGAATATTGCAATAAAATAAAATAATATAATGGATGGCTTCAATATAAAAAAAAGGTAAATTGGGGCACAAGACAGAAACATGTAAAGTCCCAATATCTCTTGAATTTCCTTATGAAAGAACGTCAGCACTATTTCATTACACCTGCAGCCCAAGAAAAGCTGTGTGACTTTGCTGGTATTAGCTCGTGCTTTGCTTTCCTAATCTTTTTGTTTTCATTGCTGTCAAATAACAGAGAGACAGTGAATTCTAGCCTAAAAGCCAGTTTCCTCTGCTAAAGCAAGTGTTATCCCTAAGGTCAAGGATTGTCTGAATCAATAACACACCAATCTCACTAGTCCCATTTAAATGGTGAGTCAGTTCACATAATCCAACTGTGTGTCAACTGAAGAAGAACGATTTATATAACACTTTGCTGTCGTCTACTTTTTAGAATTTATTAGTTATAAATTATTGGCTATCAGTCTATCATTGCATCTATAGATCTTTATGCACTAGCAAATTTTTTATGTTCAGCTATTTATCAAGTACTTTTTGATACACGCATTAATTTTCAGGCAACATTTAGAAAATATTAACTAGAATTGCTGCATCTACAAAAATTGTAAGCCACTTATTCCATTTCCAATTAACAATTGTATTCCAAAGGCGGAGAAAGCCAACTAAAAAAATCTGCAGCATAGCTCCTTCATAACACAAAATAATTTATCTCAGACAGAATCCTAAATTTAAAAATGAACTCTCTCTACCAAGCAGACAGAATTTCTTTTAATTGCATCCTGTGCTTTAGTAAAATATACCAACATTATACAGGAAAAAATATTATTGTATCGTTACACATGCCGAAGGGCCATAATCGGCAAAATCCCATTCTCTGCTATGTTGGCACACAAAAGCTTGTTCTGCAATGTAAATAGAAAGGCAAGCGCATGTCATAGTACTCAAGAGAGCACCAAGAGTTCAGTACAGCTAACACTGTGGCCTGAATGGCACAAGCTGAAGGGAATGTAATCTGCAAACTAGGGCACTTCTAGAAGCCCAGAGAATAAGAGGATATTCTGCTCTGAGCAGCAAGAACTAACTGGTATGGTAGGCCTGGACAAAGATTCTACTCAGGGGATCATTGCAACTGGTGATCAGCATTAAGTTGTAACAGCAGGATGGCGTTTATATCAGACTTGTGGCTGTCTCCCCACAGTTGTCCTTTTTACACAGCTGCCTCGGGACAGGACAGTATTTTGCCCAACAGCAGGTATGCTACAAGTGGATGTTCTAAATCCCATCAGCTGAATAGAACTTTAAAATTAATAATGAGAGTGATGGGGGGAGAATTTAAAAAAATAATTTAAATAATATTCTGCATACAAAACATTGATCCTGTATGCTTCCTCTGTGCTAGTTTGCATTCAGGTTCATTTCTGTATTTCTTGATTAATTTGTTATTGGACTTAATAGATAAACCAGTGGAATTTGGTGTGTAGACAAGGCCTCAGTATATCCAGTTGTCTAGAGTCTTCCAAGAAAAATAAATTAATGTAAAAATAAGCAGAAAATAAAAATAAAGAAAACAAAGCACCTCTCAGCATTTGTACATCATTCATAAAAAAGGCCCAAAGACACTTTTATTTTTATTTTTCAGGTCATCTTTGGGAGTTGCACAAAAATGATGGTATCAAAGTTTCATTTATTTACATGTTGTTTATCTAAAAGCAGGATAGCTGTTAGCAAATAATAATGATACTCCACAATGCAGTTTACTGCCTGTGACTCCTCCCAATTACTTTGGCATTTTCTAGTGGATTACTACTGTGTCTTGTTATTTTTATACAACATTTGTTCTACAATTGTTTTGAAACACAAATGTGAATTGAGATAACATTACATTGTATCTAGACTCAATGTTCTAATGCAGAAAATTATACACTAGTAGAAGAGTGACTCAGTGAATCAATGGTCTTTACAAACACATTTCAAGTTTGGCCTTCAGCTGACTATGTGTTGCACCTACATTATCAACAGAAACAATGTATGGCAAAGAAAACTAAAACAGTAAACTAAAATAGGGGGAAAAAACTATCCTGCTGGTTTGCATTGTTTTCAGGATTGTTGTGAGCTGGAGACAAAATTTGGGTTACACAATTCTAGAAAGTGAAAGGCTATGGGAGGGAGTAAGCTGTTTTGTAGAGGGGACTTACAATGAGGGCTGACTTTTGAATAGATAGCACTTAAAATGGCATTATCATTTTCACCTGTTGATACTAATGGGAGTTAAATGTGTATATTAAGGGAAAATAAACCTAGCTAGAATTTAGGTCAGACATTACCCAAATGACTACTTGTAGCCTCTTCTTCACGCAAAACACAAAATGGAAAATGACTGCCTAGGAAGAAGTACTGCAGAAAAGAATATGGGGGTCACAGCGGATCACAAATGAAATATGGGTCAACAATGTAATACTGTTGCAAAAGAAAATGAATATCATTCTGGGATGTATTAGCGGGCATGTTGTAAGCAGGACACAAGAAGTAATTCTTCCAAACTACACAGCACTGAGAAGGCTTAAACTGGAGCATTGTGTCCTGTTCTGGGCATCACACTTCAGGAAAGATATGCACAAATTGGAGAAAGTCCAGATGAGAGCAACAAAAATGACGGAAGGTCTAGAAAACATGACCTGTGAGGAAAGAGTGAAACAAATGGGTTTGTTTAGTTTGGAGAAGAGAAGATTGAGGGAGAACATGATAATCTTCAAGTACATAAAAGGTTGTTATAAAGATGGGTGGGATAAATTGATCTCTTTAGCCACTGATGTTAGGACAAGAAGTAATAGTCTTAAACTGCAGCAAGGGACATTTCAGTTAGACATTAGGAAAAACTTCCTAACTATAAAGGTAGGTAAGCATTAGAATAAATTACTTAGGGAGATTGTGGAATCTCCATCATCGGAGGTTTTTACGAACAGGTTAGACAAACACCTGTCACAGAGGATCTAGATAATACATAGTCCTGCCTCAGTGCAGGGGACTGTACCTATTGAGATCCCTTCCAGTCCAACATTTCTATGATTCTATGATTTTTTATGTTTTATGGTGGCACAAAATACACAGTTGATTAACCAAATACAATCAAGTTATCTCTTATATCTAGTACCTGTACAATAATTCTGATTATGTTTTATTAGTTTTAGCCACTGGTCAGCTAGTGGATTATCATTAGAATAGTCATTGAAGTAGTCATACTATCCAGAAGAGCAGAGGGTACAGTTGGTCAATATCTTCAAATTAAATACCTGCTTACTTTCTGACTCTGGGCCATGGGAATATTGAATACTTTGCCTTTTTAAGAGACATATTTAACCGGAGATGGGATATTGAGAATGCTTCCTTTTCTGAAAAACAAATTACATAATATTTTCTGTAAATATATGTATGATTTTGTGTTTCTTACAATATAAGAAGATAAAAATGAGTCTTAATAAACAAAATTAATTTTCAAGAGTGTTTTGCCCCCTGGCCTGAGGGTTGAGATCTGCTGGAAAGATGCTATGCACCACTGCCCAAATATTTTGCATCAGCTCTCATAATCAACGCATAAATTACTGCTCCCCTGTCGAAATTTTACCAGCAATGAAATATACTGTGACACCCAGTACCCAGTGGATACAAAAAATGACATTAAATAACATTCAATTACTGTGTGAAACTTGGCACAAACATTGAACCATGTGGATTTTCTATGTTATATGGGATATACAAAATCCACTGGGAGTTTTTTGGCTGTGGTGCTTGTGTATGTGTGTATTTGTGTGTGATCAGTGATCAGATTACTCTCAGCTCCAGATTTTTTGCTAAGTTTTGATTCACGAAGCCCCCCAGGATGAGGTGCTAATTGATAAATGCTATGCTGTAATCTCACAACTGGTGTTGTGGAAATGGTTGTTACATTTAGTGATGCTTTAAAAAATTATCCTCTTTTTATATGAATAATCTTAAAAAATGAGGATGAGAAATACAAAAACTTTAAAATATGTAAGACACCCTCTTTCTAAACAGAAGGTGAAATCTTGGCCTCACTAACATCAATAGTAGTTTTCCCATTGCTGTTAATGGAACCAGGGTTTCACCCAGAATGATTTTCCTTTTGTCAGTGTCCCCAGCTCCATAACAGATTGAAACCCTCAATACAGCACTGAATGTCTTGAAAAATTAAGGTTCTGATCATACTTCTGCTAAAGTCACTGGGAAAAAGTCATGCTGGAAAAAGTGTGGATATGTTTTATCACTTTAGTTTTCATTTTCAGGCACATCTGATTCCTGGGACTGATTTCAAAACCCCGTCCTCTCTTGTCTTAGCTGTAATTTGCCCTCATAAATAGTTGCAGGCATAGTTATTTATGGGCACAAATGAAAATATATAGTTCTCTAATTCCATGACTATTCCAGTATATCAGGTAGGTAGAAGCTTACATATCCTTGTCTGCACCTGTAATAATTGCACCCCAGAATTGGTCCTACAATTATATGCATACATGAAATCATTAGTGGATAATGAGAGTTACAGCCCATTTAAAAATCAGGAAGCCTGTCTGTGATTTGGAAGCAGAAAGGCAAAGATATTTAAACAAACAAAACCGACTCTGGTATTTATTGCCTGATGAGAACCGGAGTATTATGGACTCATCTTGCGATGAGCTCCACATGAATATAGGAGCTCTGCATGGCTCCGACCCACGGAATACCCAGTTAGTTTTTCCAGGGTGATTGGGTAAACACACAAACTTCCAGATGTTTATTCAAGCCAAACAATCAAACCTTCTGAGGTTTGCACATCACCAGTCTGTATATAATGGGATTTGCTGACCTCTTGATATTTTATAATTCCATCACTTAAAAATGTGAATGTGCAGCACTCATGACTTTCTACAAGCACTTTTTTATGGAATGGTTTGGCTCAGCATTTATCATGAATTGTAAGGGAATGCAGTAGGAGAAGGAAGAATTCAGCAGTGATCAATGGACAGGCATACTAAGCGGTTTTAAGTCAGGATCGGTTTAATAGATTTAGAGCTGAATCTCTGAAGGTGTTTTGCATTAAAAGCTTTTAGAGGAAAACCACCTGTTGCTGCTTTCTGTTTTCTGTCTGGGACTTTTAATGAGAGCTGTTAGAAAGGAGTTTTTTTGTAGTTCTACATTATTAGTGTTTGAACAGTGAAACTCAGAAGGTTGCCTGGCTACCTTATGATACAATTGCATTAAAAAAAATCACATGGGCAAATAACATACATTCTGAATTCATGAAAATGTAAGCAAAGATATAATAAAAATAATAACAATAAATGTGGACATATCTTTAGAACACCTTACAAACATTAACAAATTAATCCTCCCAACACCCCTGTGAGATAGGTAAGTAAACCAGGAGTTAATACCCCTATTTTACAAGCAAGACTCTGAAGCAGAGAGGTTAACTGTGTTCTCCTGAGTGAGAGAGGCAAGACTAGAACTGAGAAGTTCCTGGCTCTAAGTCTTGTACTCACTTGACTAACCCATCCCTTTATCATGCGAGGGGTAAAACAGGAATTCCCAACCTACCCCTGCTTCCCTACCAGATACAGAAGATCCCACCAGTGTTAGTTGGGCACAAGACCAGCAGTCTCCCCTTCCCCACTTGACATGGGGAGCTGCAGCTGACAGGAGCCTTTGCAGCCTCTTGAGAACATTGTTCACTCAGCTCTGAAACCTGACTCTGGCTTTTTAATCTCATTTGCTGTATTGCCATGGGGTGATGAACTACCTTCTTCCCACCTCTTTCCTACTGATGCAACATTCCACCTCTCCAACCTCACAGCTGTGCTGGCAGGAAAGTGAAATAGATAGGGACTTTTAAACAGAGAGAACTCAGAATAAATGCAGTTGCTAAATTAGGCATGCTCGCCTTCCCAACCAGTGTGGGATAGTGAGGCAGGATCTGGAATGGGATCCAGACTGTATTGCAACACTCAGCCAATGGGACAGTTCCTTTTAGAGGCAGGCACTCAATGGGTAGTCCTGGTCCCTGCAGCAGGATCCGGGGTTGGCTGGCAGTTGATAACACAAAGCAAGGCAGAAGAGGGTCTCATCATTGATATTTGTTATTCAGATCACATTTTAGTTAGAAAAAAGATATTTGTAACATTCAGATTAGTTTCTATTCCTATCTTAGTCTATTTTAGGACTGTTTATGTTTTGTGAAATAACGTTTTAAAGAACAGCTGAATTCTTTAGAAGCTAGAACATGTAATGTTTTCCTGTTCTATAAACCCAAAGAGAGGTGAACTACAATGGAAAAATTTAGATGTTCTGGCGATAACCAGCCCCTGTACCAGTCTATTTCTAATGTACCATATGAACACACTAGCCACCCTTTCTCTGGTTTGTAAAGCCTACAAAAGCACTTAAATTGGGAATTTAATTTAAAAATAAAAGAGAACAATTATGAGATTATTTTGTCTCAGACTTTACTAACAAATTGAGTTATTACTAGATTTTGCCAACTGCAGATTTGCCCCAGTGTAAGAATGTAAATGAAATTAAAAAGCACTTTAATCTATTCAGAAATCAACACGTTATGGACTGTTTAATAAAGCCTTGCCAGTTTATCAATATTAAGAACCATTATTGGGAGCAGTATGGGGAAGAGTATAAAATCTTGATTTGCAGCCTGCATGACATCATGATGGCTTTGATGGCTGATTAGCTCACAAAACCCACAGATATCACTTGATCCATATGCCATCCTGAGGAACAGAAGGCTAAAAAACAGATGTTTACTATTCATATATCTTGAGGTGTTGTCTATTGTCCAATTAGACAAAAACTAGGATAAGCACATTTTCATGTGTGAGCTTCATACCATACAAGAAATGAAAGGTCAAAGGTAGCAGGCAAAAGCTATTTGCCATTCAGTCCTAATTTACCTTATACATTATTAAATAATCCCCTATGCATTTCCATCTTTGATAATCTTGTGGTATGAAGTGTAAGTCAATGGATAAGCTAATTGCAATAAGCAGAAATGGTATTTAATGCACTGGACACTTTCAAATAGCAAAGTAGTTCTAATTAGTGTTGGTAACTGATGTGACAGCAGTTTACAGAGCATCAGAATAGTTCCTCATTTGTCAAGTGGGTCTGAGGCGTATGGCAGCTTTCTGATCCTCTCCCTTGCCGCAGAACCTGAAAGCACCTTCAAAAAGCTTTCTCTCATTGATCTTTAGTCAGATGCTGACTGAAAGGTAGACGGCTTTGCCAGAAAGAAGATAGATAGATGCTGCACCTGCATGAAAATGTCACTTGCTTAATGAAAAAGGTACTTGTTCTTAACGTCTGTACACACACACACACACAGAGGCATAACAATCACCAATCCAGTGAAGTTATATAAAAGAGTACTTTTTTATTAAGCAAGTGACCTATGTATGTACATGTGTGTTCACTGTAGACTACATATCAAATCATCGGATTGTGTGTGATATGTGTCAGATAGACGTATATATACCTATACATACACATAGAGACATGCACACCCACATTACACACAATCTGATAATATGCCATGGAAACTCAAGATGCATTAATTTCTCCCTTCCAGATTTTTCATTGAATATTAGACGTGCAATGCCACAGATAAAACAAACCATTGTTTCTGAAATGTCATAATTTACTTTCCTTGTCTCTAATTTTTCTTTTACTATATTGACAGTTCAGCTACTCCACCATTCTCTGGGGGCTGGCTGAGTAAATGATGGTGTGTCATATAAAGAGCAAGTATCTGAAGAGTGTACAGTGTCAAGAAAGTTCATAGCAGTTTTCATTGTGTTACACTTGTTTTATAGCCACCATTAAATAATTAAATATTGTGGTCAATTATGGGCTAAACTATGACAATTTACAATGTACCTCAGCTAGAGCACAAGGGCATTAAAAGCATTTTTGAGCTGGGGGCAATTTATTTCTCCTGAAAACTTTAATGCCATTTGTGTAACTCCTCAGCCAAGAGTGCTCTTCTTCCTTTCTTTGTGTGCTGACTGTGAGAGAACAGCACCTCCATAGATGAAGTGTCAGTTCTGGCTGCAGTGGTCCAACTGGAATTTCTGAGATGTGCATTATGTGAATCCTAAACTTGCGGACACTGAAGAGCTCCAGGATGGCAATCTACCAGACAATACATGATCATGTGATATGTCTAGAATTCTCTGGTACAGTGAAAATGAAAGGAAAATGGGAAAGAAGAACAGGTCAAGAATTGCAACAAAAGGCATGGTCTCATTCTGGGACCTCAGGTGCAGGTCTGGTCCCTGCACAACACGGAGCAGGTTAAATGCTATTCTTAGGCCAGCTGCCAACGCCCACAAGGGCTCTTTTGACAGGCAGGAATCAGCTGGGCACAGGGGCATATCAAATACATGTTCTTTTTCCTGGTCATGCCCTTCCCCCCATGATGGGGGCCTTCTAGGGTTTCATAGGAGCTACTACAGTGGCCTTAAAACACCAGAGATTTCCTAGGAGAATCCTCCACTGGCCTCATTTAGGACAAGTTTTTGTCAGCGTGGCATCACTGAATTAGCACAATCAAGATTTAACACGTTCCCTAGCCCATGCAAACACACACACAGTGTGCAATTAGGAAGACATAATCTGGTAGACTTTTAAGCACTTTGTCTGAGCACAGGGGCTCATAATGACATAGTTCATTTTCAGATCTCAGTTACACTTGGGTAAATGTGTAGTAACCCCATGGAAACCAATGGATGTGCACCAATGTATATCACAATCAAAATCTGTTACTCTGTGTACAAAAGTATTGAAATGAGAAAACAATTGGTTAAGCTCCTAGTCAATTCATTTCCCACGGTGTATGTACACAGATATGGAAACTTTGGGGAGAAGGACAATATAGGCTTAATTATCTCTACATTTTACTTCTGAGGCTATGAAAGGCCTGATTCTCAGCTACCATTATGGCACAATAAAAGGGCCCTAAAGTAGGTGCAACTAATTTATGCCTATCTTAAAGCCCTTTTACACTGGCATAGTGGATAAAGTCATCCTACTATAAATGAAAATCAGGCCCCACATCTCTGTGGAGGTGACAATTTCCTCTGTATAATGTGAATGTATTTGTAAATATTAAATAGGATTTGATCAGCTAAAATAATACAATAATTTCATTTCAATAGACTAGGTTAATACTGACAAGTTCCCACCATCTTTTCAAAAGAATAGAGATCACATGGAGGGGATTTTAATCCATACAATATAGATCATAGGGAATATGCAAGAGATTGGGTCAGAACATAAGTCAGAAATAATGTAGCGTGAGCACTAATAGGATAAGCAAGTATAAGCTTTTTATCTGATTAGTGCTTACTTGTCAAATTAGTAAAATGGTTTTGGTTTTTGAGTCTGGAATTAAAGTGTGCATGCCCCAGCTGAATCCGTCATGTGACTTCAAGTGAGGACTCTTCCTTTTCATCTCTTTGCTTCCTGGACTCAGGAACACTATGGTTAGGACACGACCATCTTTGGGTTTTTTCCTGGCAACCTTAGAGTTCAGGTGATCTATGCTTACTTCACCTGGGGTGGGAGGGATTAATAAATGAGAAAATCAAGTTTATTTGACTTAGTCATATACTGTAACTCATCCCTGGGTGAAACATGATTAGTTTGGTATATGTAGTGGATGTGTTCTTAAAGCACAGTGGGTTCTTTGAAGTTTACAAGTTTGTTATGAATTGATTTATTCATGAAATGCTTTGTTTCTATGACAACTTTATTGGTTTGCCTGTGCTCTAAATACAAATATATCCCCCCCTCCCACACACATACAGTCTGAGTAGCTAAATCTGAGAGGAAAGGGTGGTGCCACATGATGGTGGTGATGAAGGGAGCAGGGAAAGCAGGGTCAGGTGATGGCAGATCCTCCAGACCCAGCCAATCCTCCCAAACTTGCCTATTCCCCACCTCTAAACTCCATGAGGGCCAAACCGTGCACCCATTACTCACAACAGTGAGAAACAATTGAAGTCAATGGGGTTATTAAAGGGCCTTAAACAGCAGTGCTCAAACACTTTGTGGGTGCTCAGATACCATGGTGATGGGCATGGTATAAGAACTTGAACAGAATAGCATAAGTGCTCACCAACATGAGTAAGGTCTACACAATCAGGTCCTGAGCATAGAAGCAGCGGAAATACATGTGGAGTTGAGGTTCACAATGCACAGGAATAAGGATTCCTTTACATGGGCCCCAGCAATCTTGCATCCCTACCGCTTTGGCTGCCCCTGGTGCTCTCTGTGCCTGCTGAGGAAAAGCCAGGATTCTGCCCTTGAAGTGCACCATTTTTAAGGAGTTTCTATTCTGGGTACTGAGAGACAATATATAGTATATTGGCTTCAATATGTCTTGCAATAATATTGGATCAAAGGTAAATTATTGTTTTTCTCTTGAAATTTACACATTACTTTCCTAAATCCGTTCCTGAAAATCATATGGCTCTGTTTAGTTTTATGAATTTACCAAATAACTTCTTCTCCTTCTTTTCCTTTATGCCTCTTTTCCTGGTGAGGGTCACAGCAGCAGCATGGAGAGTAGGGAGGACCAGACCTCCCTTTCTTCTACAACAGGTTCCAGCTCCTCCTGGGAGATTCCCAGGCATTCCCAGGCCAGCTGGGAGATATAATCTCACCAGCATGTCCTAGGTTGGTCTCGGGACCTCCTCCCAGTGGTTCGTGCCCAGTATATTTACATTCCACATCCCTAGAGCCAGTTTCCATTGCGGAAGGCCAGTCCATTGTGATCCATACCTCCTGCTGCCATTCTGGCATCACACCCAGCCCTCACCTTTGTCTCGTGGGGGTGAGCCCACAAAATAGGTCATTGTCGCCTTTTTTGGGCTGAGCTCAGCTGGGTTACATAGGTGATCTGGCCACCAGACACTCACACTAACCTAACACCACCTAATACCACCCCTAGGTCTGGCTCCTGGGGGGCAGTCCCAATTCCCTAATCCAGGCAAGATTCACATGGTCATTTTTGGGCCTTCATGAGGGTCTTATATCTGGGGGGAGGTTCCAGACTAAAACCAATCCACTCTATTTACCTAGGGTGACCCTACCAGGACCCTACCAGCACTAAGCTCCAGACAACAGAGCGTGGGGCTCATCGGAACACCCAAGCCCCTCCACCACAAGAAGGTGACAATCCTCGGAGGGGTACCAAATAACTTACATGCATAATTCAGGAATGTGCTTTTCTTCTGGTGTTCAAGGCTTTTAGAAGTAGAAGGTACCATGGAAAAAGAAGCTATGCATCCAGGGAAAGATTTTTTAATGGACTTCACTGTTCTTGCATTTCATTTTTCAAGAATCACTGTAGAATATTAAATAGGACAAAATAACCAAGCCTATTGAAGAAGCTATAAAAGTACACCACTATTTTAACAATTTTTTAGGATACCCTTTTAAAGATCAAACCAAATGTAATGTAGGTGAAATGAGACTTCTTCGCTGGGTGAAATGAGACTTATTCATGTTCATTTTTTATATTTCAGTTATGTTTTCCATGCCTTTTTACTTTTACCCTCTATTTACTTTTTATATCCCTTTTCCTCAGACTGCAGCCTTCTTACTCCCATTGCTGCTCTACCTCAATTATTACTCCTTTATCTTAGAACTTGTCCTTTTGTCATTTGATCCTCTTATTGACTTTTGCTCTCAGATCCTTTTTATGTCTTCCATATGAGTCTCTCTATCCTTTTATCAACTAATGCCTCATACTTTCACAATCATTTTTCTCTAAAAAATGGCTCTCCAGTTTCTTTGGTCACTATAGAGCTGTTATGAATATTAATGGCCTCCTGCAAGGGCTATTATTTGTGATAGAGAATGCTGATCTTAGATCTGTGACTTTTGCTTGCATATGCTAGTATGTCTGCAGTTAGGGTTTGGGTCCCTTTTATCTTTTTCCACAAGATTCCTTTCCTCATTTCCGTCTTTGCCTTTTTTCGAACAGAGTTGGAAACTACAGAAGACCTTTAAATATTTTTTTTCTTACGAGGTAATCGTTCTCGTAGTGGCACAGCATATGGTTCTGATTCTGTACATTCCCTAAAGGCAGTAAGCCATTCAGGTGGTAGTGTGTAATTTGTTTTGTACTGTGGAATTCCTGCCATGCCTATATGTATTTAGAGCACAGGCAAACCAATAAAGTTGTCATAGAAACAAAGCATTTCATGAATAAATCAATTCATAACAAACTTGTAAACTTCAAAGAACCCACTGTGCTTTAAGAACACATCCATTACATATACAAACTAATCATGTTTGTAATGAACAACGTACATGTATTATACATGTCCATTTGTTTTGTCCTGTTGGGCATCTTATAAATATTCTTTAATGCTTTCTTGAACAGTATGTGTCTCTGCAGAGGGTAGGGATGGAATCAGAAGCTAGCATGATAATGCAGCAGCAGGAATTTTTTATTTCTTTTTTGATGTGCAAGTTGGAGGATTTGGGATTCCAAACGATAAACTACTTGTTCTGCAGGCTAGCATGGACTGGAAGAATCAGTGTGGTAAAGTTTTGATCATGTTCAACATGGGAGGACTCTATCCACTGTTCATGTAACTAGGAAAAAATACAAAGCAGATGGAAGCATGATAATAGAAGTGTACAAAAATATAGAGGAGAGTTAACAAGCAGGATACAGAGTAGAGGCGGAGAAAATTCTGCCTTAATTTACTCCAATACAATCTCACTGAAATAAATGCAGCCCCCTGGATGTAGCTGATGGCAGAATCTAGCATAATATGATACTGATATTTCACTGTTTTCCATCTTTTCCACCTTAAGTAGTCACTTAAATTTATGCAAAGAGGGTACAAAATGCTACCAGCTCATAATGGTAGTATTTTAGACTTGGTATATACTGATGGCAAAATATGCAGAGTAGCTTGTGTAACTCCTGTCAACTTCATAATTTCCATTTAGCGCGCCATCTCCACTGCACTGCGCCGATGGGAAATGCGTACCCATCGATGCAGCGCTACCCGTTTTTTGGAGGCGGTTTAAATAGATTGACTTCCGGATCGATTGAGCAGGTCTTCACTTCTGCTCAATCGATCCAGATAGCTCAATCTGACAGTGGTGAATTTGCTGACGTCAGTGTAGACATACCCTTAGATTCAATTTGCAGAAGTGTAAAGGACTACACAAGACACAGGGCAGTGGATGATCTGGTTCTATGGTTTTTGTGTTGTGTCAGTCCTCTTAAGTCTCTGAGAAATTCCTAAAATATGTTTAGTAGGTACAATTTAAAGTTTTTTATTTGAATTAGCTTGACCAGTATTTTGTAAATGTGTAGGACATAATCCAAAACCCACTGAAATCGGTGGAAAGGCTGCCATTGACTTCAATGGGCTTTCGATTAGGTCCATAATGAGGAATAACTCTAGAACCAATAGCATCTTAGGGGCCAACTGTTTCACCCTTATGTGCAATGAACAACATTTCACTATACATATAATCCCATTGATTTCAATCGGACAATTTATGTAGTAAGGTGCTACTCACTGTGAGTTAGTATAGCACAAATGGCCCATTAACTATGATAAAAAGGCAAAAGACTACTTTTTAACTACACTTACTATACATTTACCCATTAGTGAGAGGAAGAAGAACAAAGCATAACCTATAAAACAATAATAGTATAGACAAAGAAGATAAATAATATTCATGACTGAAATAGAAAGTTCAAATACTGTATGAATGTCATTATCTGTCACAGAATCAATACTGAATGATTTGATATTTAGCTTAAAACACTCTGAATTGAACAACAGCCACGTCACAGCTGCTGGATTTACAGTGTATCTAGTATATAATATCATAACTTGCAATTTCAACAGAAATATGGTGTATAGCAGTTCTAGTGGATAGTCAAGTATATAATGGCTAATTTTAATCTGTGGTCCATGAAGGTGGATATTAAGATTTTGGTAAAGGCTTCACTGCTTTCACACATCATTTTAAAGGGGAATGGCAGAGCAAAAATTAAAACTGAGCTAATCACGGGAATACTACACATTTTAAAACTCTCTTTTCCTTTTAAAAAAAACTTGTATGTGCTGTCCTTAATGATTCAATGAAGATATCCTATCACAGCTACTGGTGATTGCATGGGTCATAATGATACTTCTAGTATTTATGATGTCACATACTGGGATATTTTCATTTAACCAGAAAATTCAAAGAGAGATTCATAGAGGGAAAAAAAGATCTTAAAACAATCTCTATACTTGGGTATGCAATACAGAATTCAGTCTACATTTTTGTATGTTTGCAGTGTTATATGTTGGTCCCAGGATATGAGAGAGACAAGATGGGTGAGGTAATATCTTTGAATGGATTAACTTCTGTTGGCAGAAGAAACAAGCTTTTGAGATGCACAGAGCGCTTCTTCAGGTCTACATTTTTGTATTGCAGTTTAAATTATTTTTAAATGGTCACCGTATATAAGGCAAGAAATCTATGTCCGTGAAGATGGACTAAATGTATAGGTAGAATGCAGCAAAACTCTGAAGCGTAAACCATTTGCTCTTGTATTTACAAGCACTTATTTTATCTATGTACATTACAGGGATGTTGTTTCCATATAATAATGCATTATCCAATAATTAGTTTCATTTGTGGAATCAAATCAAGATTCTTTACATTACTGCTCGGTAATATTCTTCTCAAACAATCCTCTCTCCTGGCTCCTCTGATTATTTTATGACTCCTCTTGCTTCTTGTCAATACAGATTAAAGGTAACACATACTGCTGGGAACAAACACAATTTTCCAGCAGCAGTATTTTGTTTTCCTTAATAATTAACAATTGCTGCTGACTAACCTTCCTGTATAAAATGTGCCCCTTACTGAAAAGGAGTGGACGCAGGTTAGAACATCTCACTTGGGATATCAAAATAAGAAGTGTGATTAAAGCATTAAAGATTTAGAAGTTGACGTTAAGGGATGAAAGGTGGAATTACAGTAAATATAAAACTGTTCAACATTAAATGGAATGTGTTGCATTTGAAACAGTCTTTCAAAGTGCTAACATTTCAGCATTAATTATTAATAGACTCTGACAGCTCATTTTTAATTTGAGTCTAATGACAAGGTTCCTTAAGCGATAAATACAACACAGAAGCTCACTGGGTCTGTGCATCTTTTTTAAGGCCATTTACGTTTCTGAGGCCTTAACCTGGGAAGACTTCATAAAAAATAAACCTATTTTAAGAATGTAACCAGAATGCTGGAGAGATTTTGCAATATTTTATTGTATTCCTTATATCAGAATTCTGTTTAATAAGGCTCCTTCCTTGCCTCGGCCCTTCCCCCTGCCCCTTTGCCTTCTATTTAATGGGGTACATATGACCTTCTCCTACCCCATTCTGCACATGAAAGCAGATGGAATTCAAGTTTGGTGGACCTCTGCTGGGCAGCCCAGGAGGGATGCAAGTCACTGCATACAGCCATAATGGAGATAGGCCTCCTTGGTCTTTTCCACCAGGGATGGGAGGAGCTGAATGTGAGGGTGAGCTGTTGGCTGCCGAATAGTCCCTGGCTAGCCCTGTTGGCGATCTGAGGAAGTATCTTATTGGGAGTTCTTGTCCCCTGATGCAGCAGAAATTCCTATGAAGCTGTCTCTACAGCTGCTAGTTCCTGACTCAAATCCCTGGAAGTCAAAGGGAATGTGTCTACTGACTACACTGGACTTTGGATGAGAGGCTAATAGGCAGGTCTAGAGATTCTACCAATGGCAGAATGGCTCTTGCTGGAGCCTTCTTGACAGATGGATCGGAGATGGAACAGGAGTATCCCTTCTTCTGTCTCCATGCATCCATGGACTCCCTTCCCTCCAAATCCTGTTGACTGGTGATTCTGGGAGGCTGAGCCCCTGTCCAATCTATACTCTCACAATCCATAGCACTTCAGGGATCATTTTGCAGCACCTTTGCTTCCCTCCCCCATTCCTGGGGCTTTCACCATAGGAAAGGGATGATCCAGATTCTAAGTGTCTTAATAATGAACTATGAGTTTGGAAATTCTACTCTTGCATGGTACATCTTTCTCTCTCTCACTTTCCCAAACCCCAACCCCATCCAGTCTCTCTCTCTCCTGCACCCCCAGGAATTCCATAGCCATACACCACTGCTTAGCCTACCTGCTACCATTTCTTTGGATGGCTTGAGGCTAAGAAAATTGTCTCTCATGATTCCTCACACCTATTGGATTTAAAAGGGACAGTATTGTAAATGGAGAGCATCCCTCAATCTGTCTGGACATTTCAAACTCAAAAAGTTTAAGCAGATTTCAGATACCCTAAGGAAGATTTCATAGTGTTATTACAAATATTTCCATTAACATTCCCCTGTTTACACTATACTACATCTTTGTTGAAGATATTTATGAGACAGTCAATGATAAAAAAATCAAACTGGGCATTTAAAAGCACAGGACCTTTCTCTTATTTATTTATTTATATTCATATCCCGCTATAGCCCGTATATTGGCATCTTGAGATGCTTACTGTGCAGGAGATGATTCAACAACAACTAATGGTAGAGGTACTTCTCAAAGACTGACAACAAGTAAAATTTATGGGACTAAGTCTCCTCTCATTTACACTGGTTACATCAGCGCAGTCACTCATGATTAATGCTGGAGTAAGTGGGATCAGAATTAGGCCCTATCGCTAAGTGATGACATGGAAAAAGGAGATAGAATTTATCTGGTGATTATTGATGCGTGAACTTGACAGGTTTGGAAATTGTGGCCTGCTAGAGAAAAAACATTCAGAAGTTTGGATGTATATTTTTTTAAGCCTCTTAGGGTCTGCAGAGTGGGGCTACAAATCTCAGGAGAAGAGACATTCTCATGGCTTTTCCACACTTTGGATTCTGGATTCAGCTGGGGATGTGCAGAAACTAATAAAAAGGGGAGAAAGGCAATCTAACTGAACATTTTCAAATCACAAAAAATGTTCAGTAGAGGTTTCCTTGGAGTTTTGGGCAAAGGTTTCAAGAGCACATGGATGTAGTGGAAGAGAAAGTGTGTCTAATCTTTTTAAAAAATAGCCAGACATCTGAGTGATAGGCCAAAATGTACAATGACCCATCATTACATTTCTTAAAAATCATGTTGGCAGGTGAAATCTATCCAGATAGCTTCCTCCCAAACACTCTCTGATCAGTGGGGACTTAATTTAGACAATTATGAACTCATTGGAACATTTTCTCCAATATCAAACAGTACAGAATCCGGTCCTAAGTCATCATGATAGGGTAAGTTCACTATAATATTAAGTAAACCAGACAAAGTCAAACCAAACAGATAAGGTGTCATCAGCAAGATTTTTAAATATAATCATCTTAGTTCCAGAGACATTTTCTTCAATTATTCTATTTCCTCCAGCAATCACATAGCTGAAGTACAGTCCTAGAACACCAAGGCTTTCCTTTATCTGTAAGATCCTCCAGGCCTACAGAGCCAGCACAGGGGCTCATACACAAGTCTTATCTCTGCTTCCAGTACAGCATGGCAGAGGGAGCATTGATGGAGAAAAGGGGGCTTTGACCGTGCCTCACTGATCATCAGGTGCATTTTCAACCCCTTTGCATATTAGCAAGACTGAGAGCCCTCATATAAGCGGGCTGCATTTTCACGTACCCTGTCACTTAACCTGCTCTGAGCAAGGTGAGGTGGCATGTGCTTGAAAGATTGATGGCAGCTTGCAGCCCATCTGCAATAGGGATCCCAAAGTACTCTTACAGCCCTGGCTAAGTCCTCCAGTGGATGGCCATCAGTCTGCTGTTTTGGACTCAACCTTCCAATCCCACATGCTTTCAAGCCAACTGGGTCTGGCAGATTCCAGTTGCTATCTCTAACTGTAGGCCTCTAAGGCACACACCTGTGTGCAGAATCCCTGTCTGCGCCTCCTCCCTCCCCCCCCCTGCCTCTTTAATTTGTGGGACTTCACAGTCCATCTGCCCTCGACTCTGAGACAGTGCTGAATCTCCAAAGTCTCCCCAGTCACCTATGCATGCTTCTCTCAGAGCCTCACCCTCAGATGAACTATAGTTCAGCTCTTCAGGAAAAACATGGCTGTTAAAGTGAAAAAACATAGGCTTTGCAGAGGCACACTCTTCACTCTTGGACAGTGCATGAGAGTTACAAATTGAGGTAAAACAACAAACTCCTGAATGGTAGGATAAACCTACCAGGTCAACAAGATCTGTCCCTTGAAACTATGACATGATTTTACTTATTACTTTACTGATGTCAACCTTTATAGGTTTGGTTTCATTGTCTCGTTTTCTTAATATTGTAGTTCTGTACCACAGGAATTCTTTGCTAGAAGTGCCACATAGAAAGCATTAAAGCTAGAGCGTGGCTTTGAGAAAGTCAGTTAATTAAGATATGTTATATTGCACTTTTTGTATAGTTGTGGACTTAGAGCTCCCTTCAGTTCCTCTTCTAAATATGCAGCTCTTCTAACATAACTCATATAAAATTGATATGTTAGAGCTCACCTTTCTCCAACATTGGTGAAAATGCAGATTGTACCTACACTTGCAAGATTTGGTGTCTCTGGATTCATTAATAATATATTTCAGTAAGAAAATATTTCTACTTCTTTGTTGAAATGTCTCGCAAAGGATATTGCCAAATATGATGTTACTTAACTAGTGAACACCTGTACTCTGTCAAATTGAACAGTGGAACTGTGAAAAGCTTTACAAAACTAAATAGCTAAATTCATTTAAAATGAACATTTCAAGCCTTTTATTCTTCCAATATTAATGAGGATTGTTTGGCACTTACTGATTACTAGAGGTGTGTGAAGTATTCCTAATGAAATATAAAACTATTCAAAAGCCGAGTTTTTTGACATTCCATTTTGAACACAAAATTAGGCCCATTTTTGTGAGAGAAAAAAATCACCAGGTTATACACTGTTTCTAGTAGCTTATTAAGAAAATGTATAATCAGAAGAATGATTTTCTATCTGCTACTTGATTTGGTGAAGCAATCACTGCCTGACCTTTGTAACTTGAGTCATGAGTTTACTCTTTCATCCCAACACTATCCCAAGACTGTTATCTGAAAAGATTCACTAGGGAGGGAAAAGTGTGTTCTGACCTTGAGTTAGCTGATCCCAGTGAAAACAAGGCAGCTTGTAGTTTTCACACGAGTCAGCAGGTCGAGATAAAGATTATAGGGGAGCCTAGACACGCTTCAGTGGTCTTGCTCTTAAGAGCTGAAATCTTTTGAAAATTTGGACCCCAGTAACTTATACAAATTGGAGTTATTAAATGAGTGTAAACAAATATTGGAATGTTGCTTAGAACAATTAAAGTCAGGGAAGCAAGAGCCGATGGTTCTGCATGAGCTCTGGCGCATGAACATGTTACCAGAGCCCACGTTAGAACCCTGAAGCACACCCATAAGGGCTTCTAAACTAGTGATACATATGCCAAAATAGCTGCTTGAGTGTGGTCCAGCAAACATTTCACGTCTGACCTTTTCTCCCTTGTTCCTACCCTTGCAACATGTGTAAGAATACTGTCTGTAAATAGAAAAACTGGTGGCTATGCACAGCAAAAAGGAATGGCAAACTCTACTTCCCTGGGATGTCTGTCTCAGAAGCTGTAACAATCCTCAAGGCAGATACTTGAGCATGTTCCCTGCTTTTCTACTTTACAGAATGCAAGCAGCCCAGTCAGTCCTTTGTTGGTACTAACATGTTTCTCCCTATCTGAGGGTTCAGTAAATAGCAGGAGCACATAAGCCCATGGGAAGCAATGCTTTATTTTCATGAAGATGTATTTATTAATAATACATTGAGGAGCAGAAATACAGAAAATATGAAGCAGAAGAAATGTATCTAGATTTTTCTTTTATTTTTTTGGAGGCTGAAAACTCCATTCTCTAATGCTTCTGTGAATATTTCAGGACAACTTCCATGGAGTTATACTGTCAATCAGTTACACCAGGGATGAACTGAGCTTCCTTGGGTACATATATATTTAAACATATAGGGTCCAGGTACGCAGCCTATATAAATTGGGGCAGCTCCATTGAAGTCAATAGAACTTCTCTGGTTTACTTAAGCTGAGGATCTAGCCCATACAATTTTGATATACATGGTATTACTTTTCACCTTATGGTACATTATATGGGCAGGATTATTGGATTCACTGAGCACTTCAGGTCCTCTGTGCTTTAAGAGGACACAGCCCCAGCAATCTGAATCCCACACTGTCACTGTTAGTCATATATATGAAGGTCCATTTCTGAAATGGTGCTGAGATCTTAATTTAAAAAAGAGAGATATTAGGTGGATTATCATTGAATGCCTTTGCAGAGATTTAATGTTTCAGAGTGGGCTATCAAGGGGATAAGGGTGGGAGCTTCAACCATAAAGGGTGGCATCGAAGACAATACCAAGTAGGAGGAAGGAGGATACAAATGAGATGTCTGGGGCACTTGGCAGTTGATTAGGCAACAGAACAGGAAATAGGAAGAAATTAAAGAAGATATGGAGAAAAAGGAGGGAAGAAGGAGAAAGAAATAAAATACGGCATTGTGTTTGTCAGCTTGGGTGACAAGGAAAGGGATAGAGTTGTCCTCAGTGATGGAGGAGGAGGGAATGGCAAGAGTTTGGGATGAAAAACAGAAAGTTCAGTTTCCGCCATGAAGAGGTGCTGAGAGTACTGGGACATCAAGGTGGAGATATCAGGGATGCAGCCAAAGATGTGAAACTGGAGAGGTGGAGTGAGGTCAGGAGGAAATAAGTAGACTTGGCAGTCATCAATATAGAAATGGTACAGGTAGGCATGGCAGCAGGTTTGGTCACCTGAGGGGAGCGTGTAGAGAGAACCAGGCTGTAAAGAGACAAGGCCATAGAGTGCGAGAGAGGAGGAGGAACTGTCCAGGGTGAAGCTGAATATGACAAAGAATGAGATGAGGAGAACCAAGAAAGTCCAAAGTAAATGCAAACATTTGCATGTTAAATGAATCGCCTGTGCACTTGTTACTGGAGGCAGAGTACAGTTTCACTAAATGTTATGGACCAGATACTCAGCTGGCATAAATCAGTGTAGCTCCATTGAAGACAGTGAGGATCTGGCCCCACTTTCTAATCGAATTCATTCCCAGTGGCACCTCCCAAATGTGGCTATGCTCCTTTTGTCCTATCCTCAAGTGTTCTGCTACCTCCAGCCTAAAATATTATATATATCATGTGCCCAGGTGCGCATAGACTAGGCCCTGTCTCCAGCGTATGAGAAGCAAATATACAGAAGCAGAAATTGCGTACAAGGTGGTGGTTACTGGGTGGGAAGGGGGTGGGCAGAAGAGAGAAACTAAAGGGGCTTTGTTTGTTACCGTTGTTCAGCACAATTATTTACTGTGTAATATAGCAAAGTTTACCATGTAACTTCATCGTAAAACTCCCTGATTTACTATGCAACACAGTAGAGCTTATCATCCTGTAACTATTATCTGGAAAAGTCTTGGCACAAGCTTGGGATAGGGTTTTACAGACCATTAATGATGACTGACAGGTTCATTTCAAATGAGCGATAGAAGAGGAAGTTCACTGTACAAAACTGTCATGCTCTGCATGTGATATTCAAATATTTTGAGGGCTGCACAAATGCTTCAAATAGCGAAAGAATTACAGCACAAGCACAGATATTATATGTAGCCACAATGGGCTAGATTACAATACATTCTTCTTGTGATTTATATTTTGTTTATAGGAACAACTTGCATATTTTTCATGGACTATTTTAATTAGAATATTTAAGGGAAAACTACATTTTTTTCCCTTTCAGACTGGACTATCAAAGATAAGTGGAATCCTCCATCTTTGAACATAATTATGAGATAGTAAACTTTATTTTAAAAGTCCATTGGGTTAAATAAAATATTGTCATGAGGTCACAAATCTGTAGTTTTGAAGGCTGTTGACACACAATGTAAACTGGGTGTCTGATGAACCTATAGTCTCATAGAACTGGATACTAAAATATATGTAAATAGCATTTGGCTAACTGTGCATTTCATTTCTTCCCCGAAGCTTTAATTGTGTTGGACTAACTGTAGCACACATGAAACTTTGATAACTGTGATGAAACGCTGATCTTTATAAACCCAGGCTCTTAAAGGGCTCTGTCAATAAAATTTGATTTATGTGCCGTTTCCAATTGGCACAGCAGCAGATGGCGCCCGAACCTCTAGAAAAGGTGATGCATGTATGCTGCATATGTGATGTGTCAGAGGGTTTGGATGAGCCTCCTGCTAGTGTCCAGATTTATTTAAACGCTGTAGGAATCAAAATAACACTTGCCCTTTTGTACCAAAAAGGGGCTGGACGAAAATGTCATAGGAAATATGAAGACTCTTTGCAGGATACTAGAGGAGCAAAGCTAGAGCAAGACAGAGCATCCTGCAGCTAAACTGCTCATCGCAAGGCTCATCACCCATCTTAGAATATTAAATGCAACATAAGTAAATAACTGAATGCCTGCTTAAATATTCTGTAGGAAACAAACAGCTACTTATAAATGCTAAAAATAGTAATGTAGATGTGGGAACATGGCTTGGGCGTTTAGAGAGACGTGTAAAGAATATACCCTAGGGTTCAGGAATGTAGGACATTCTACACTACTCACCTAAACTATGCCTCACCATCAACACTGCTATTTCTATCCATGCTAGCTGGGCATGCAGTGTCTATGGTCTACACAGCACAGCAAGTGGTAGACGTGCCTCCAGAGACAAAGAGATTAGTACTTTTAGTTTCAGTTTTGAGCTTGGAACTCTTAAGAGAGAGCTTCTGAGACAGAAGCAGAACAGCTCAGGGAGTCTCTGATTAATTCCCGCTCTCCACAAAGGGAATCTTTGAACTGCTGTAGGAAAGTTGCACAGATCAGGCAATTCCAGCCCTGTGGAGACAAGTGTCCAGAATGACAGAGCTCTGACCCAGCACTGGTTATATAGTGCCAGCCAAGACCTCCACAGGATTCCAGACCAGAGAGCCAGAGGAGGAGCCTGCCCCACCAAGGGGAGAAGACCCTGTAAGAGAGCCCTTTTTATTTTAGTTTAAGCTGGCCAGTACTCATCCAGACTCATCCTCAGTTTACCAGCCCTGCGAAGGGGTCAGGGAGGGAGCTGGTGGTTGGAGAGAGTCATGAGTGTTGGGAGGTAGAGAATTTGTTAATTTGTTGATATTTTAGTACTTATTATTAGCCCTAACCCCAAATCCTATTTGAGGGGTTAAGGCACTCACAGCAATCTTGAAGCCAATGGATCTCTGAGTCTTGGTCAATCTCACACCTCTAGTTTACCCAGCTGAAAAATAGGCACCGGAACCATCAGGTTAGGGCAATCAAAGGTGATTGGACGTGATGCTGGCCACCTCACTCCCTTGTCTGTGAAACTGATGTGCCTTAACTGCAACAGCCTGATGAGCCATTGGCTCTGGGGAATTTTGAATAAAGTTACCCTTTGTTATACTCTTATGTTGGGTGCAATGTGTCTTTACTGGCATTTATGCTGATATACTTTATTGTTCCACGTGTCCTGGGTTTTATACTCCTTGCCAGCAGTAGCAGCATTATTCATTTCCCCCAAAGGACAGCACCCGGTGTCCCAAGCAGAGTGAGGTATCGTTTTGGGTGGAGGCACCAAGCATCACAAAAAGGAAGCCAGGATCCAACCCATGCTAGAAGAAGGGAGAAGCCACTCTCCAAGTAGTGACCACCATGGAAGGGGCTTAAGCCACATCAGGAAAGGGTCCACATGATTCTTCTCTGTGAATAAGGGAAATTGAAAACTAGCACGTAGGCCATTTCACTTGAAAAATGCCAGTCCACAGCCTATAATTGCATGCTGCAGGCTTCTGACCTTCTTTCTTTTCTACTGCCACTAAGACAGACAGTGGCTAAAATCCTGCATTCCTCACCCAGGGTGAAACTAGTATGGATTGTCAGCTTCTGTTTGTCATCCCCTATGCCTGGAGATTCCCATGTAGCTTTCTGGCTACATTCTGACTTTCTGGCTGCTTTGTATTGCCAGAGTGGCCCAAAACAGCCTTAATGGAGACCAGAGTATGGCTCATAGAGTACAACTTAAACATCCCTAGAACTAGCTATGAACCAAAACTCTGGATCTAAAGCCCACAGAATGCTGTAAGATATTAAAATGCAAACCCCAATAGGGATTTTGCAGCTGGTCCCTTGGATGTATGTTATAGATGTAATAAAAAATCCAAACCGGAGCACATCTGGATCTGGAAAAGGGTAAGTGTTGTGAAATCTACCTCAGAAAATGGCAGCTTGTGCCCATCTCTAATAATGACTGTGTTCAGTTCTGTGCAAAAGATCAGTCCAGGCTTTTGCCACCATTTGTTTAGGACTTTTGAAGATATTTCAGTGGGTGAGAACCTATAACTAAAACACTGTAAAACAACAGCTGCTATCAAGAGACTGAGAAGTGGTGCCATAAACACCACATGGATGATAAGGCTGAATGATTGAGAGCATTGGCAATAATATGCTCCTAGTAAGGAGGCCTTTCCAAATGGAAAGGACCCATCGCATCAAAGAAAATAGAATAGAAGGATGTCTTTTCAAAAACATACAGCCAAAATGGAATATTAAGGTATTTCTTTGTGCAGAGGTTATTACTTGTTGAGTGCCAACAATGTGTAGTGCTGTACAACACACAAGAAAAGAGCTTTCCCCCGCAGTCTCCTTTTAAAATGTTTGTTTTGCAGAAAGGGAATTTTCTTGTTTTCATTGTAGACAAGCATGCTGTGTTGATAGCTGAGAATCTTTGCTTTGTAGCAAGAGAATAGCAGTTAATCAACACAGCTACCAAGCATCAATATACAAGGTTCTCTTTTTTTCAGGAGGGCAGATTAGTAACCTATTTGCTTTGCCTTTCTCACTGTAAATAAACATAAGAGGGCTTCAAATGACCTGTAATTTTCCTGGTTACCACAATGTAAGACTAAGGCCATAAGTCAACAAAGCAGTTAAGCACATGTTTAACTTGAAGCACCTGCGTAAGTTCCATTTACTTCAAAGGGACTTAAGCACATGTGTAAGCTCTAAAATATCCTGACCTGGAGGCATATCTGTAGCAGATACCTGCACAGTGTTATCAGCTTCTGATCAACTTTCTCTTATGTTAATACAATTCACTGTTGTTGCGCCACTGGACTGACTGAGGCTTTCAAAACGTATATGGTCCTTATAGCTGTATTTTGTTTGATATATAATCAGTACAGTTCCGTAAGATTCATTTAGGGAAAAGAGGAATATGCACGTCTAAGAAGGTAAGCAACACTCATGGGGAAGGAAAAGAAACATCTGGCAGGACTTAGAGACAAAAGAGGATGCTCTCTTTAAGCACTTTTTCCTTGTATAATTTATGCTGTAGACATTTTGTGCTGTCTAATTGCCCCATTTCAAACTAATGTCAGTTAATCAATGACTTCTGAATAGCATGGAGGTGAACCTTGGATACAGAACAAATGCATAAATTTGGCTTGCCTTCTAGCAGGCTTAGCTTCCACAGCTACAGCTTTTGCATTTGCTCTCTGGATTTGATTTCTTTTTGAGTCATCTCCCCCACACATCCACACTCCGCCCTCTACACCAATCACAGAGTTTTATATTTTGAAATCACGATTTTACTTCTCTAAGCTGTACATTTTGAAATATCTTGCTACTACTCTTCACTGTTATTGTTTATTATTCTTCTATTTCTATTTTGCAGGGCTGTCTCAAGCCTACCCAGGTGGTGAGATCCCAGATGTATCATGAAATGAATGTTGTGACTTTTGCCTTGCTTCCAGAGCCTTGTTTTCCTGCCTTCTATTACCTTACCCAAAATATATGGGGCAGAAATTATGCAGTACTATTTAAATGGGAATCTAGGCACCCCAACTGCTTGGAGGGACCCATAATTCTCTGAATCTGTTTGGATAATTTACATAAAACAAAAGTGAAAAATACATTTACAGACAATGCCAAATAACCTTACCGGTAAAGGCCTGATTCGGCAGCTGCTCCAGGCAGGATCTTTATGGAACGAGGCCCAATTTTTTCAATTACCATTCCTTTCAATGCTACATTCAGGCAGATAGTACCCTGCTTCACACTTAGCTACCCTGGAGATGGGCACATCATAAATTCCATAGAAAGACAAACAGGCAGACAGACAAACATTCTTCGGCTTCAAGACCCTGCCAAGATGGACACTTCTGAATCAGAATGTGTCAGGCAAGCTGTATAACCTTTTTTAATGAGTTTTTAAAAAATAAATAAGGACATCTTGAAAGAATCATGTTTTGGAAAACCTGCTAGGACTGTGGTCTAAGGCCAGATCTTTAAATGGTACTTAGGGGTTGCTGCGTTCAGCATCACAATGCCTAACTGATTTGGGAGCCTAAATATAATTTATTTTTATATTTTTAAAGGGTTTTAGGCACTTAGGATGGAGAAAGGAGATGCTTTTGAATGCCTGAGAGATTATAGGTTATGTTCTGCTGCCCCTGTCACTTTTAGCTGGTGGTGAATATTGACATGTTTTACTGCTATTACTGAGAAGACTGGTATTTTTTAAAATGACGTTAATTTCTGACATGAGAAATTCCAGTTAGTCACATAAAGTGACAACATTTCTTGAAAGCAGGACTTTAGTAAGGAGGGGCGCTGTACTTTTAACAATTTTGGCCTGATCCAACTCCTCTGAATTCAATAGACAATCCTTATCAAATACCCTGGGGTCCGGGTGAAGTTGCACATCACTGTGCTATTATTCAGCATACCCATGGCTACAGTCAGCAAGTTTTTTTGTGACGTTATTTAATTAATTTCTTTAGAGTTATACAGTAATAAAGGGGGGAGGCCTATCTCAGGCTCATGCCAGCTCTGACACAAATTACGAGCAGAGAAATGAAATAGAGCAGTTATTCACTCCCCAACTGCCTGCAGAACACGAAATTCTCTTCTAACCCTCATCCTCTGCTGCAGCCTGTGCAAACAGATGCACCTCGCAGTGTGCTCTGAAGGACAACAGAACAAGGGGAAAGTTTTCAAAAGTGCCTAATGGACCCAGGAACCTAAGCCCATTTGCCCCAGGGCTATTTTCAGCCTGGGAGAGATAGGGAGTGGTAGGCTGCTGCAGTGCTCAGGGACCCTCATGGAGAATGTTCTACCACTAACCTCTAGTTAGTGGGAATCTGATTAGTACCTATTAATTCAAAATAACATTATTAAACTTGTAACTGCTGTGCTCCGTAGTCTCAAGCTCAGGCCAAACTACCTCGCTAACGCTTCTGTGGGTGCGTAGGGGAGAGGGAGCTGAGAGAGAGTGAGGAGCCTCCCCCGCTCCTTCTTGCATGGATTGCAGAAGGAACAGTCACAACTCAAATTCCCGCACTTTAGAGACTGGAAATATTACTCCGTCCCTCCACGTGCCCCACAGAGTACAGGGATAGTCAGGGAGGACGAGGGTCCATGGTTCTGTCTCCCTATTACATCCACCCACAGAGCAGGCAGAGAGCACAGTTGGGATCAGCACCCAGCGGCTTCGGAGCTCTCCATGAGGTGGTGGAGCTCGGCACCATCCTTTACTCGCAGCAGTGGCGAAACCTCACAGTTTCCATGGCTGCCTTCTATTTCTGACTCTCAGAAAAGCCCTGGATTTCCTCAGCTTCATGTCTGGTGTTTTAAAATCCCTGACCCTTGTGACTCTGGTGTCTGTGCACAGGGGTAGGCAGACATGAGGGTAAACGCTTGAACCAACGTAAATGAATACATTGAGAATTCCCACATAGCATCCTTGGCTTCACAGGAGAGCAGGCACCTCACTAGCCACTGCAATGACACAGGCGCAGACTGGTGACTTTTCTGTGAGAATTACAATTCCAGCCCCCCAAAGCTTCAAACATTAATTGTGGGGAGTTCGGCTGAGTTTACAAAGGCTGACTCTGGCATAGCCATTATTCTATTCCATTCAAATCTGTCTGCTGTTATTGTCACACAGACAGAGTTCTAGTTGTTTGGTCAGGTGTGGGGGGGTGAGAGATGGGGAAGGAGGGAGCAGCCAGGCAATGTTATCCGGGGTAAGGAAACAAACCCCGTTACTGTTAATATTTTTCCTATAATGGCAAGATTGATGCCCCTCTTCACCATGAGCCACCCACGATTATTCGTAAAAGAATGACTTGATGAAATAATTGCCTTTCTTATATCACTTTGGCAAAATTTAGAGTTTTGAAGTATATCATGCCATTGATCAGTGGCATACCGTGGGTCTCCGGCACCCAGGGGCCAAACCTGCATTTGCACCTCCCTCCCAGCCTCATGCCCCCCCACTCCCCCAGGGCAAGAGGGATCCCGGCACTACCCCCAGCTGCCATGGGTGTAGGGGGTCTATACCTGAGGGGGGAGGGGTGGGGAGCCCTGACGCCTTGGGGGGAGGCACAAATGCAGACTTGGCTCTGCCATCTCCCTGCACTTACCAGCCGTTCGGCACCTGCCTCTCATGCTTCAACTCCACAGCCCGGCACCAGCATGGACAGGACAGCCTCATCCCCCAGTCTGGGGGGAGGGGGCTGGTCCAACACCTCCCCACAGGCCAGGGGCCTGGCCCCACCCTACCCCCCCTTCGGTATGCCACTGCCATTGATTTCTAAGCAGAAATCCCCAATAAAATCTAAAGATGAGCCCTTTTAAAAATAATCAAAGGTATACTATGGAACCTGAACACTTATTCATCAGGATTAGGCAGGGATTGCTGTTTGCCAGAGACTGGAAATGGCCAACAGGATGGATCACTTGATGATTATTCTATTCACTCCCTCTGAAGCACCTGACATTGGTCAGTGTTGGAAATTGGAAGTGTTGGAAGTGTTGGATATTGGGCTAGATGGACCATTAGTCTGACCTAATATGGCTGTTCTTAAATATTTTCCTGCATTTCCATTTGAAACATTTAATATCTTTTTTGTAGTTGATAATTATTGCATTCTAGTTATTCAAAACACTGCATTTCAATTTGCTTGCCTAGTTTATATCATATTGTTAGGTATTGTTCCATGCTGGATAGCCGCCATGTAGAATTATCCATAAAAAGCCAGAGCATGATCCCATTGAATCAAAGTGAATTTTGCCATTTACTTCAAAATAAACCGAATCAGGCTTCAAAAGGGATATTTTTTCCATTGCCAGAAAATAGAACCAGATTGATGGTAATCTAGCACATCAGGAAGACGTATAATTTATCTTTAGTTTTGAGACAACCCTGTGTTAGAAATATGCATTGTAGGTGGAATAAGTTGGCCACTGTATAAAATTAGAAAGCATGCCAAGACTGCATGTAAAACAAACAATCAATCAAAAATGTAATGGTTTTAGAAGCCACTGAATTTGTTGATAATTCATGTGTTTGAATGGAATATCTTTAATATATTTACTTCAGAGAACTGGTAATCCAAAGGTTTCCTATTGCATTTTCTTCAGAATATCAGAAAAAATCTATTGTGCTGTTTAAATGACCAACTGAAGGTCTGTGGAGCATTTCTGCTTCATTGACAACTCAATAGCAACGGGAAAGAAAACCCAATGTCAATCACTGAGGAAATTAACACATTTTAAAGCTTACCAGGGCAAAAATGATGAATTCTACAGTTCATCAGCACTGAAGAAAAAGGAATACACCAGCAGAGTAGTCATTTAATTTGTAACTACACTGGGCCAGCTCCCCAGTTGGGATGTGGTTGCTTTGGCATGCACTTTTGGTGGATGTTTCCCACAAAGCAGGCGGGGAAAACCAGTTACAGGAGGGATCACCCCATCGCTGTGCTCTCATTGAACCTGGAGATTGGCCTTGCTGATGTCCACCCCGGAATCCGCAGAACATAAAAGCAAACTTTAAGCCACCTTTGCAAGCGCGCGTGCGTGCACATGCAGGCACACAAACCCCCTTGACTTGCACTGAAAAGGAGCAATATATTAGAAGTGCACTAAGAGCAAATACACTCAAACTATGCTACATACCAAGGGTGAAATCCCTGCCCCACTGAAGTCAATGGGGGTTTTGTCATTGACTTCAGTGGGGCCAAGATTTCAATTCAAGTGATCATGCAATAAGTAATTATAAAGGTGAAAGGCTTAACAGCATTTAATATTGGAATGTATGTACACTGTATGTAATTACATGTTAAGAACAATAATCCTTCTTCATTGCATAGGAGCTATCTGCTTCTATGAGCAAAATAGATTTTCTCAGCACAGTTTAAGGGTACGTTGTTCTCAAAGCTACCTGAAACACACCTTGATATAAGAAACATTAGGAAGTCTGATTGTGTTTTGTTTCCAACTTTCTATGGGGCTCGATCCATATAGCACAGTCAACTGTCAGCCCTGGGGAAAGCCATTTTCTTATATCATTTTCATACACTGGACACTGAGCTCCTGGCTGTACTCTCATACTGGTGTTAATCTGGAATAACTCCACTGAAGTTAATGGAGCTACAGTTAATGGAGCTCTAAAATTGGTGGAAACCAGAGGAGAATGAGGCCTTGGGAATCATTTAATATTTTTTTCCTAGCAGCTGCATACACTTGTAGCATCATCTCTGCTTTCCTTTGTAGGTTGCTGGATAGTTCTTCATTGTTTGTTGTGGAGGGATCTCCAGTTCAAGAGTCTCGATACATGTTTTCTTTAGATGGTTTCAGTGTGACAGCTTTTGCAGAAGCATGGGCTTTGCTGTTTAGATCAGCTCTCATTGATTTAACTGGATGATCAGCAGAAATATGCTGACTTGGCCAGAGCGTATCTTCTGAATTAGTTCCTCAAATAGCTTTACAACTAGAATTATATTCTAAGACTCCACTGGGATGGAGTCACCTAGTTAGTGAGAGTATTTTTATTTTCTATCATGCAAGTAAGCGTTTTGTAAGTGGACTTCCATCTGGGCATGATATCTTGTAGCAGATGAGTACCGAGAAACCTAATTCCCTTTGTGTGCTTTGTAACTTGAAGACAGTTAAAGAGGAGATCCTGAAATACTTTCCTCTAACTTCTGGCTCATAGAAACCAAATTCCCCATCAATTACTGATTTAATAATGCACCCTTGTTATAGAGATACAAGGGGTACACAAAGTATCCCAAACTTTTAAGTGTTACTAGGGTGACCTGATTTTATAGGGATCCCGTTATTCAGAGCTTTGTCTTATATAGGTGTCTGTTACCCCCCCCCCCCACCCCTGTCCTTATTTTTCACACTTGCTATCTGGTCTCCCTAATTGTTACAGTCATTACAACCTTTCATTACATCAATTCTGTCGTCTTGGGCCATCTTGTGGATGGGTTCTCTGGCAAACTGCCATTTTTAAGCATGCTTAGAAATGTATCCAAACATAGTTCCTTTGTTATCACATTATTATTGTTGTTGTTATTATTAATAATAATGAAAACTGTTTAGCAGTGACAGTGTGCTCATTGCTGCTGTTAATTATTAAAATGTTGTTAGAATTAAGATCATCCTTTCCCCCCAAGGAGATTAGAATCTTAAAAAAAAACAGCATAGAGAAGACAAGTCACACTGTGTGTTTACTGTCAAAAATCTAATTGCTGCTCTCCTTATAAACTCCTTAGCTACCCAGTGTGCAGTTAGCCCCCCAAAACAATGTGTGATGTTGCTCTGTGCCTTCAAATCTGCAATAAATGAATAGCATTTTGGAGATTTATCAGAATTTTCTCTTGCTCTTAAGCTTTTCTGTTTGTACCTGGGATAACAAGGCTTCAGTAGGTTTATAACTGGCTCAAAACACAAATCATCCCATCAGGTCACCAAATGCAGTGCAAGTTCTCTTTGCCTCTGGAGAACTATTTTCTATAGCATCTTCTGGAATGTCCATTCCTCTCTAGCACTCTTAGAGAAGCTCAGCTGAGGTTTGCATGGCTATTGGAAACACATGTTGCTTTGCATAGCCTTTGCCTTTGCATAGCATCTTCCTAAATCTTAAAATGCCTGGTATCTACATGTGTGGATAACGTGGGGTAGTCCAACAGTGTTTTGCGTTCACTTTTAAGTGCATTTTTGCAGGATTAGAGTTCCTGCTCAGCTTCAGCACTGAGGTTCACTGACTAAGAGCCGACAGTCACTAGAGTTGAGAATGAGAAAACTGGATGGAATCTCAAGAACCAGCAGAGGAACCAGCAGAGGTCATAATGGAGAAGCAGGTGGTAGCAGAAGGTAACATTGTGCAGCAGAGTGGCTGGCGGGGCAGCTAGTGGGCGACTGGCAGAGCAGCCTGTGTAGAATTGAGCAGCCAACAGGGCGGCTGGCGGAGGGGCTGGCAGGGTGGCTGGAATGTGGTGGGTGGCCAGCAGGGTGAGCAAGATGCCTTCTTTCTCCTTCCCCATAACCAGGATGGGAGGTGAACTCTGCAGCTGCATCTCTAGACTCTGGGTCTGCCCTGACTAAGGACAATACCTATGAGTGGGTTGCTATGAAGGACCTCCAGAGGTGCCCAGGGGGTGGTGTGTAATTGTCTCAGGTTACTGGATGGGAGATCAAGCTGGTTTTGTGTTGTATTGTTGAAAGGAACCCCTAAATATTGAACCTGGCCCTTATTGCTGCCCATCTTATTGGCAGAAGGGTTACTGATGCATTAGAATTAAACAAATGAAATTAGATGAAAATGCATTAGACAGCGTGAGAGCAACAGAGAGAGATGTTAAATTCTCCTCTGTCCATCCTCTGAGAAGCTGGGCACAGATTTTTTCCTTATGCATATTGCCTTAATAATATATTTGCCACAAGGATTCTTCCTACACCCATCTGGCACATAGATATTGTTTCCAAATTTGTCATTCTTTATGTTCCAAAACCTATTTTACTTCAGATGCTTTCATGATGAAACAGCAAAAGCCTGCCATATCTTGATATATGAAGCAGAAATCACATCTGTGCCATGCTGTTTTCTAATCAGACAAAGCACTGCATACCTGCAGTGCTTGTTCTTCTGGCCTTCTGACCAGGTGTACCTGAGTAACTTATGATGTTACCATTTTAGCTCCTGTATCACAACTGGACTATTGGAATACAAAGTACTATACTTCATTTTATCTTCTGGTTAATTTCATAGATTTTAAGGCCAGGAGGGTTAGAATAATCTAGTCTGACCTCCTGCGTAGTTTGGGTCAACATAACACTCTGTGATTCCTGCAGGGAGCCCAACCATTTGTGGTTGAATTAGAGCAGATCTCTGAGAAAGGCATCTAATCTTAATCAATTTTCTTTGTAGGCTTGACGTTTGCAATATATAACGTGTCCTGCTACTAAGGTTAATGGACTAAGTCATCTACTATGGGGAACCTACTGAAGGGGGAGACAGATCTGGGGAATTCCATAAGCTTGCCCTTGGCAACATTTCCATAAAATCATCCTATGGGGAGGGTTGAATTCAGGCCAGAGACATAGAAGAGGGAAGCGACATGAAATTCAGATCTCATGAATCCTGGGAATCCATCGGAGAGGAGCCTCATTTGATGAGAGACAGTCAAATGGAGGAGCTTCCTGCTGCACCCTGAGCTCATGGCTCCATCACAGGAACCATGTTACTATTGGTTGTGTCCTCTGCGGTAGCTGCACTACAGTAGCTCTAGGTGGAATTCCACAGGAGTTAGTTACTTGATGGTCTAATGCTGCCTCAGCCTTGTGGTGTGCCCCAAGAGGAGCTGCTCTGGTGTCCCAGAGACAAGGATGGGGGACCCAGTGTGGCACTCTCCTATTCTGAATGTCCCGGGGAGTCCCATGCCTAATATGAATTTCCTCTACTCATAATAAACTGAAGGAACAATCTGGGGCATCTTAATATAAAAACAAAAACAAAAAAACCCAGTTTGCTGTGATTTTGAGCCATCCACTGAAGAAATCGCTTCCAATGTTTAGAACATAAGCTTTATTTATTATTAATTTATTCATATTCCAAAGTGAGGGCTACAGAGTGTAACCATTGCCTCCTTCAAATACACCAAGAATGTTACAAATGTCACTGATTGAACGAACAACAATATTTTCATAGACCTTGCGTGTATTGCTATGCTGATAAATTTTGGCTCTTTGTTTGAATACAAAGGCCTCAGCAGTTGGGGTCAATCAATTCTGGAAATCACTAAAGAAAATGCATCTGAAGCATAATATCTCATTGTATCTGACTGCTGACAATAGTACACACAATTAACAGAACCTGTCTTTATACAGGTTGTGACTCAGAAATAAGAGTAGTACAGTGTTTGCTGTCTCTTATCCCTGGAGCCCACCTTGTAATATTGCTGGTATCCGTGTGTAACAGATAGTGTTGTGCACTGGGCTGGAAGATAATAAATAGATTGGAGATGATGATTTACAGAAGGGTGCTTGGAACTCCTTGAACCACTAGGGAAAGAAAACAGTGCTGGTACAAGGCTGTTTTGTCAACCTCGCAATAGTTTTTCCTCTCTCCTGAGGGCAATTTCTCCAAGATGTAACTTGCTTCCTGTCGTATCATCTGGAAATTCACAAATCGGAGGAACTGTGCTTCATTACTAAAATGGCTGAGCCACAGATTCTTAGCTGTCAGAGGGTTTTTGTTTTTTTTTTATTGTTTTTCTCTAAAAGGATTTCTCTTAAGTGATGAAATAACTCACACTAATGCAGATTGCAAACAGAAGACTTTTATGATTATTTCCAGTTGTTTTAAGGAATTGCTTATTTAAAATGCATTAGTTTCTTAATGCGAAGGGGGTTATAGTTCTTCAAACAGTGTGAATGAATTTAGACCTAAAATGTTCATAACTAAGGATCAATGCATATTCAAGCTAACAATGTATGGGATCTCTGATCATACAGTAGTTAAGTTATAAAGTTGTAGTGATTTATCTTACTAACAGTTTGAAGCCTCATATCTGCTGGGAGGATGTGGGGGTGTGGCATTCTCAATCATACACTAGACTTTTTCATCATTGGGATGATTAAAGCCATCACCAAAAACCATGAAATATTATAATCAACAATGGAAGCAGAATTTCTATTTGCACAGTATTATAATGCAGTACAGTATTGAACCACATATAAACTGTATTACTGTTTCTAAACAGCTCACTCAGAAATCCACTTGTCTTAAAGTGTTTAGCATGTGTGTGCTTGATTTTCATATGAAGGGTATTTGCATAATAGCTATATAATACATGTAGAATAATAGTCTTTTAAATATGAAGTAAATGATTAAAAACATGCTGCCTCTCCAGTTTATTCCAAGATTTTCATATATATAAAAAGAGACAAATAGAAAGAAAGAAAAATTAGAAGGAGTTTTAAAGGGTAAGTTTCTGAGACCTCACTAGTGTTGTTATTAGTGCATTTGTTGTGATTTAACAACATATGGCAGACATAGACAGGCATAATAGGGGGCTAGTACAGTTGAACTGTATTAATCAAACAAACTATAAAAAAGTTTAATTAACTGCATATTTTGTAAAAGCCACAATTCATTACTGTTTGTTTGGTAGATGGAGGCATGCACTGGAAACACTAATTCTAATTATTGCTTCAAGTGGGAGTTTTTGGCCCAAGGTCAAGGAATAATAGAAGAATGTGTGAAGCTGCACTACACAGCAGCAGTAAGACTAATCATTCGAATAAAGCCAGTTGTTGGGTTTTTTTCTCAGACTGTCTGTGTGCTGTTCAATGTTCTGGATGAATCTAACACAATCAGTCTGTTCTCTGGTGTATAGCCACTTCCTGCTGACTCAGGGCAACCTGCTTCTTCTGCCATTTATTAAAATGAAACATTCATATTAAAATTCAGTTTTTCAGAGAAATGACCAAATAGACATTAGTAATGACATTATTAAAGCTCTTTTGTTTAAAATGAGCTGCCATGCCTGCATGTTGCAAAGCAGCACAAACAAATCTACCTCATTTACTTTGAGTCTGTTTTAAAGAGTTGGAAATTTTTTTGCCCTCCATCTGGAGATATTGCAAAGGGTGATTTGATGTGTGTCTCAGGAAAGAGACAGCTTTTATGGCCACTAAAAAAAAAATGTCTGCTATTCTACGTAGCAATTAATGGCTTTTTCATTAACATGCAAATATGAACCACTCTCTCCTATGCTTGCATCTACCAATAATCTATTCATTTTTAAAAGTAAAGAATAATAACTATTTTGGCTGTGTAACATTTACACAGATCTTGCCATGTTTTCCCTGGCTGCATACTGCCTGTGTATATATAACTAAGAAACTTTACTGAAATTATTGAGTAACCTGTATTTATAAATAAATATTTGCTGAACACTAGGTCACATTGCTCAATATTTTCTGATACTGTAATAAAAGGCCCTTGTATAATTAGATACCACTGAACAGCTTCCAGGTTTGCAAATGTTGGGGGCCAGATTTAAACTGTGACACTAACTCCTAATCTTTATTTTAATAGAACGAACCAAACTCCTGATTCAAACACCAATGGAACTTTTAAAAAATCAGATTTAGATATGAACTTTGCTAATTAGACCCATGTCTGAATTTCATGGGTATGACAAGGAGTTGAATTAAATTTGTTGTGTGCTTCTTAATGCAGAATTTCACAGCGAGTTAGGTGCATAGGCACTTTTAAAATCCCACTTGGTGCTCATCTTCTTCTTTAGACACTTGCATTTCCTCTTACTTCCCCCCTTTGCTATCTTCCCTTTGCACAAGCTTCCTTGCTTACCCATTCTTTGTATTCTTCTCTTGTTCTCATCTTTGTACCTTCTTCTGTGTGGCTCCCCATGCCTAGAACTCTCTCTCCATTCCTGTGTGCCAGTCGTTCACCCTTCCCCCTGCTTAGATCTCACTTCTTCTCTGAATGATGATCCACCATAGATGGATCTATTTTTCAAGATGGTTTACCACATACAATTATTTAAATTTTATATTTATCATAAAACATGCCAATAGAAGCTCTATATATGTTTAACAAACAATGGGCACAAGCTACTCTTTGAGAAAACAATTGTGTTACATGAAAAATAAATCACTGTGATCAACTAGTTGATGAATCTCCTTGGTGATTTTGACATCGCCCAATAATCCACGTACGCTACCATCGAACAGAGTGCAGGCTCTACTAGGCAGTGCTTCAGATAAGTAGTATCCGTTCTTTCACCAACTGCACTTGTAAACTATGTAGAGACTGAGCCTATGACTGGAGCAGAAATGGACATGAAGTAGAAGTAGAGTTATCCTCATATAGCTACATGATGCTGTGTGCCATGAATCTCAGATCTGAACCCTGACCCTTTGAAAAGAATTTCTTTTTCTTCAAAAAGATAGAGTCACCCTGTGCATGAGATCCCCCGCCGTAAATTCACGTGATTCTAATCCCAAGTCAGGAACGCTGATAGTTAAAGAACAAAGAAAAGGTTGTTCCTATAAAGATGTGATTATAGATACAAAAATAAAATGTTTAGCAATTTCAATATCTACCAATGACAAACTATGTTCTGATTGTCCCCATGCTTCTGTATGTGACTTTATGAACATGAGGCAAGTTGCATTATGTACTACTGGAAGGCATTCAGGTACTTCAGTGATGCGGATGGTATAAGCTATATAGACTAGAATAGGCCAAGTTACTCTTAAATTCTACATTATTTAATTTCACCCTGGTAAACAATTTTCATTTTAATCTAGAAGGAATATTTGCATGAGTTCATAAAATAGGTACAATGATGTAGGACAAAACCATCAAGTGTTATATAAAGAGATGGAACATTCAGCCCAAGAGCTCTGCTAGACATGTTGTATTTCACATGGAGGCAAATAATTTTCCTTAAAAACAAAGAAAACATGAGAAAAAAGTGCTTGAGATAATACAGGAATAAGCAGGCATCTAAAGTCTGTGCTTGTAGTGAATGATAATGTGGATGATAATGAATTAAGGAAAAGATGTTACATAAGAATCCTTACTGAAATTTTGATTACTAAGGAAGGAGACAACCTTAAATATTATTTCACAGTGAGATAATCCTGAGCGTATTCCTGCATGTCCCCTCACGTTATCCCTTCTGCTTATTGCAAGCTGACGTATTAATTATTATTATAAATTATTTGTGTTGTGATAGACCTAGGAGCCCCAGTCATGGACCAGGCCCTCATAGTACAAGGTGCTGTACAAACACAGAATAATGCTCTATTTCACACAAAAGTACATGGCCTGCATTGACTTCTCACCTTTTTGCTCTGTGCTCTCTCCTCCCTATCTTTTAGATTTCTCTTTGCCCTAGTTCTTGAGGGTATCATCCTCATTTAGTGCTGCAGAAATTATTTATAGCAAATATTTTAGATTAGCTGAGGCCCATTCCCATCTGAAACATTGATATTATAAGTTAGAATTAGTCAATTAATGGTTTATCGTAACATAATGCAGACTATGTACTATTTACCGTAACTACAGGTTTGATTATTTGCTAGCTGTGCTGTTTGATTGCCCACCTAAGCCACATGGTGCTGTTTTCACTCCCTGAGTAAATGTCTCCCAAACTCACAAAGAGCTTTCAAGGTGGCTGCTAATTGTGGCAAGAGTACGTGAGTATTTGTCATTTCAACTCTTTTTCTCTTCATGAAAAACTTTTCAGAAAATCTGATCCTATAAATGTTTGCAGCAAGTAAACAAAAGAGACCACAAATACTAATGAAATGAATTAGTTGTTTTTATTGTAAAAATATTCATAGATAATTTTTGCAACTTTCACTAAAATCTACTTCTGGGGGTCTGTCTATAGACTCTTGGTCATCTCTAAATGCTAATTATGTCTCTATTATTGATGCTGCCAAAGTCACTTGCTCTGCTTCTTCCAGATGTTTTCATGCGTCTGTGATATATCCCATAAATTACTGTTAGGATAGCATTTGATGATGCTTATGCCTATATGTAGTTATTGCTTCAACTTAGAGTGCGGCCATAATCAAAAATATGAAGGAGCAAAACAAATGTATAAACAGAATTTTTCTAAGGGTTCTATTCTCAGGCCTATAATGCTTGTGTGCGTCCAATGTGTACATGAACATTTTCTCTCTCATCAATTAGATTTAAAAACAGTATATAATTTTTACAATGGGCTTATGACTCAGTTCGTTGTTTAGACAACAATACATGGATCTGAAATGATTCTCATATAAAAGGATACTTAATGGGCAAATGATTCGATCCTAATCTATGTCCATCTTTTCCAACCTATAAAACCCTGTGCAAAGCGGAATGGCAGTGCAATCCTAGCATTCGTAGATACAAAGAGCAGTTTCCAGTTATATTATGCCACACACTTCATGTCTCTGTGATCGCCAACAAACAGTAATGTAGCTGAGCATGTGATGAACAATAGCTGGTCTACATCCACTTTATGAATCAAATTTTCTACTATTCAGGATTTTCCACGGGTAGGGAAATGACAGCTCTGAGCACTTACAGTGTTTCTACCTAATGTGTCCCTTGGGCATTGCGGTTTGTCTTCCACATAAGGAAATGGCAGGCGGTTTGGCCCCTTGAAACCTTGGGGGATCTTGTGGGATCTCCCTGGAAGTTCTGGAGTCAGTGGATACTGGTCTCTGTCATGTGACAGTGATATTAGCTTTTTATTACCCAGGTCTGTGTCAGGGGACTCGGGCCAGAAAATAAAGGTGAGCCTCTTAATCACATTCCTGCAAGTCACACCTTTATTACATCCTCTCACTCTTCAGAGTGGAGGGGAATATTTGTCCTCACATATATTTGTAATCTATTTCAGAAATGAGACCTGTTCTTAGCCTAAAAAAGCCTCCAGGAAAACTGCAGCTGTATAAATTTAGAGAGCTACACAGTATGTCCATCAAGAGGCAGGAGAATCCAAAAATATTTTTTAAGTTCGACACCTTGACTCATAGAATTATAAAATCATATTATTGATTTGTTTGGAAGAGGCGGCCTGACATTTTAAATAAACAAAACAAAACCATGATGAAAGAGTGAATTGCTCACAACAAAAAGCTTTTTGGTATGAAATCATGCCTCAGAGTTTGCAACAGATTTCTTTAATTAGATGGATGTAACAAGTTGATTAGACTTTATAAGCTTTGAGAAAAGTCAAATCTACTTATACTGAAAAGTTGGACTCAAAATGTAAATTATTCACAGTTGATTAGACCAAGACAAGCATGTCTCAAACATTGCTCAATGCTCGAGAAAAAGCAACATATTGAATTCTATTTTATTGTGAGGCTCAAAATGGCAACTAACAGTCTTATTCTGCATATAAAACTCCAATATGAACCACATTTACAAGGACATTGGGTGTGAATCAAATTACGTTAGTTTTGATTTGAAGAATGTAAAAATAATTGCCAATAAGTATTTGTGTATTGGACCAATTTTCTGAAACAAGTTATTTTAATTACTACTGGTGTCAGGAGTATGTATGGCTGATTTTATTAGATTTAATGTGTTTAGTGAAGCTCCCTTTACTGTAGCTGATGAAGTATTTAATAAGTATTTTTATTTTTAAGTGAAAGTCCAACCTTCAATTCTTCTGACATTTCTACTAGTGAAAATTGGCATGAAGTAATGATGTGATAGTGTATTACTATTTAAAGACACATGGACCTGTTTCTCATTTATACTACGGCCCCTTTATACCCCTCTGACAGTGTAAAGGGGCCTTCATGTGGACACAAAGGGGCCTTCATGTGGGCTTATGCTCACTTTAAGATCCATTTACTCTGCCAGTGTTGTGTGAAGGACCCTTAGTTTAAGGGTGAATGAGGCCCATATGTATAAATGAGAGAGAGAGAGAGAGATGTACTCAGTTGTGTTGAATGTCTTACTTCTATTAGATGATAGAGCCATGCTGTTTTTAGATTACTTAATGCATCTCTATTTCTGCCCGTTTTGCTTCCACTTGAATTATAGTAACCAATCAGAAACTCCAAAGTCTGGAACTCAGCCCCCTCCTAGAGTTATAAAACAAGCAACAGAAATATCACTGGCTGCCCCTAACAAAGAAGGGCGTTTGGAGATGTCCACATACACAAGTCAGATCATAATAACTACATCAAGCACTCCTTAAAGTAACACAATTTTATTGATTTGTTTGATTATTTTTTTTAAGCACTGCTTACCATGCTCTGAGTGCATTTATGCAATTTCAAAATTTAAAACATTAAATAATATTCAAAATCCCTATAATAGGCTGTAAATCCCAACATGTACAAATATACTGTGTTGCGTCTGGAAGACAAAAGATGTTAGGCACTGTACAGGTTTTAGATATGTAGCAAAATATTTCATTCATTGTAACTGTTAGGTCCTTCCTCACGCAGGGCTAGAATGAGGCTTAACTCAACAGGACTGTTCAAGAAGCAATTTGGAACTCAGTAGTAATGAATGTTTTATCTCAGCCCAGCCCCTTAGGTAATCTCATTTGCTTATATCCAATATCTTGAAAATGTCAAACCATGAGAAGATTTTACCGATATCTGTAAACATTTGTGTTTCCAGGAACACGATGAGAAGAGAATTTATACTTATGTATTTTCCTGATGTGCCATAAATTAACAGTTTGCTAGTTTTCATTTCCACAGCAGTTCTACACTCAAAGAGCTCTTGGTGTGTACAACAACATCAATGTTCTTGAAATAGACAAAGTGAATTGCAGCTACAAAAATAAATCTCTAAAAAGAAAAAAGAGAAAAGAGACGAATGTTCTAATCTTACCTTCATCATAATCTTATTAGCATTTCTCAGTGAGTAGTTCAAGTATCAGACTATACTCTTATGAATCTGTCTCATAAATATGTCAAGTGCAAAGTACAGTTATTTTAATAGTCTGTGTTGGTGGGCCATCATGGATTTAATTAAGAGACAACTACTATATGAAATATGACACAAAAGCACCAGACTAAATGGAGAAATGTTTTACTGCAGATTTAAATCAGGTCTGCAGAATTAATGGTGATCTGGCCTCAGAAATCCTACTAAAATTTAATTAATACAAACTAGTGCAAACCTGTTCATACATGAACAAAAATAGAGACATCAAAGAATTAATGATTTAAGCTATATTGCTTTATGTATAAATATATCTACATTAATTCCAACTGTATTGTGTTGTTTCTAAATGTATCTTGGCTTATGTTAGTTTTGACTTATTGTTTTTTAATTTATTATATAACATTTGAAATGTGAGCTCAATAAAAATCGTTTAAATGTTACTTGCAGCAGTCTTTGTTTTGTGGTGTCCCCAGTACATCACATTTGTTAAGCTTCCTTTCCTCTGCTGAACCGGTCACAAAATAATTAAGTAAATTTGATCCTAAATTAATAATTATGTAATTTTGAACAAAAATTAAATGCATCCTTGTAAGGATGGGACTGAAAAACCTTGCATTCTTTTCTGTCTGATTCTCCTCCTCTTCAATCTCTCCCTCTCTATCTTGCTATTCTTTGGAAAGGAAGAGCACTGTGATGGTTAGTTCTGTAGTTGTTATTCAGGCAAAACTTCCACGACTTTAATGTTTAATGTATGTGAGCTTTGCCTGAGCAAGGACAGCTGGTTTCAGATTGTGTTGAGATTCCTATTTTTCAGAAGCTAGAAAAGTGCACAAATCTTGGAATTTTACTTATGATTTATACACTTTTGAGTATAAATTAAAAAATAAATGATCCTGCAAACACTTGGGACTACTTAATCCAATGCCCACTGTCATCACTGGAAAGACCCCCATTGACTTCACTGATGCTGAAGTTGGCACCAAGGACCTGTTTTGTCATTGACATCCACAGGAGGAGGAACAGACTTCCAGTGTGTAAAGTCAACAATGTGCATCAATGTTTGCAGGACTGATGCCTAAATTCTACAGTAGAATCTGGCTTCCTAAATGACTTTCATGTCTGAACCCTTACAATAACTAATACCTATTGAGGTGGATTAATAATATATATGTTAACTTTTCTCAATTTGAGTGGCTTCCAATACTTTAGATTGGATAACCTTTAGTGGGGTTGGTTGCTCTAGAAGGCAGTTAAACAAAGTATTAATACATTTTATTAATCTTTTATTAACAAAATAAATCTTGGCAGCCAGAAAACCATATTTTAGTGAACTTGATCCTCATGGTCTGAAAACACAGAACTGTGGACTTTAGCTACTATTCAAATACAATAATGTGGGCTGACAAAAAGGAAATAAAAATTGTAAATTGATACAAAAATAGAAATGCGTTGGAGAAATAAATTCATAACTACTTTTATTTTTTGGTGAAAAAAATCATCAAAGGGTTGCAATTCAGCCTGCAAGGCAAAAAAATAAAAAATAAAAAATAAAATAAAAAAAGGGATAAAAGAATAGAGCCTATAGTTTCAAATGATTTTCCCTTTAATGAACACAGTTGAAAATATCCATTAAACTCTTCCAAAATAGTTATGTTTTAAAAAGCAGTCAGGCCTTTGGTGCCTGACATGTTTATAGTAAATCCAGTAGTTTAATCAAGGGCAAAAAATGGGTAAACGGAGTTTACCACTTCTCATTTGGGGAATATGGAGTTTAATTTACCCACTTCTTTTTTTTACCACAGCACTGATTAAATATATTATCTTTCATGTTTGCATAACTGGTCCAAAAGTTCATTGTGGCTTGACTGTCTTTCAGCATTCACTTTTTCCTGTAAATGAAGGGAAAAAGCGCCCAGAAATTCAGATAATGTACTGAAATAACCAGACTTCTGGTGACTAACAAGAGCAAACAAAAGCTTATTTAGCTAAATTTACACAACTTTAATGTTGCATGAGATAATCTTAACAAAATGAAGTATAGATATGTCTCTGTGTATTTAATGTATACATTTAGGCAGTAACGACAAAGTTAGAAATAACATACGATGAAATATCAGGCATTATCACATGGTCACAAACAAGTATTTATAGGATTATCTACCTCATCAAATACCTCTTGGCAGTGGTGCTACATGAATTATTATTGCCTGGATTTAGTATATCTTTGCCACATTCTTATAATAGTAAAAATTATGGTGCAGAAGCACATGTCAAACCTAATCTTTCACCTTCTTTCTCCGTTAAAGAGTAATATATTATAAAAACAAAGAAAAGATTATGGAAAAAGTATTATGGAGTAGATAAAACCTGAAATGGGCTAATTGATGTTTCTTCTGAGGCAGAGATACAGTGCAGAGGGAGGAGAGTTGTGGTGTAAGAATGCATTATGCCTTTGTATGGTCTAATGGATGCTGAGGAGCACTGTGAACGGCGAGATCTGCTGCACCTTTAAAATGCAGCTTTCTCCCTTCCCTCGATTATTCTCCTACCAGCACATTGCTGTGTAAAGTTGTTGGGCCATGGCTTTATCTGCCTCTTCTGGGGCCATGAAGACTGGCGGTAGCACTAGCTGACATATATCCTTTTGTGCTCCCCAGCACCTGCAATCATGCTACCTCGTGAGTACATTTTCCAAATGGAGAGCTCCCTTCACTTTCTCCCCCTCATAACGCACCTGCACATAATTTGACTCTCTGTGTGTTTATACAAAATTGCACTGGCAACTGAAAGTGCTCACAGAGTTTTGATCTTTCTCAACAAATACTATCCAGTTCAGAAGCCTTGTTTCAGGGATAACTCGAGCCACTTTGTGCAGTATTGTAATCGGAGCATCATCTAAAGAGTGAAACAGAGCTCATTTTATGTTACTTTTACTGTACAATATGCATTAGATAAGAGAAGGGACTGAAGATCTGGCCCTATGTTTGCAGAATAACTAAAGTAATCAAGTGCCACACAGATAAGAAATAGTCACATCTCAGTACCGCAACTAAGGAAGCGGGAGGGACTGAGGTTCTTCAACCCATACTGTTGTGGAAATCGAACTAGAAGATAAGTAGATGGAAACTTACACCCACACATATACATTTTGGAGAATGATCATTTATTTGATTTACAACACACTACATCCCTTATCCACGAGCATATCTTCCATGATTGTCCAAGAAGGTTAAAGTTCTCAAGGTGGTATATGAAGTTCACTAATGCTAATATAAAATTGTCTTGCAAAGAACTTTTATCACATAATTTCACATTGGGATGCCATCCATACCTCAGTATCAAAAGCAGTCTGTGGGTCTGAACATTTTCCATACAGTTTTTTATAATAAAAGAACAAGTTGGAAAGCTGCATTAATTCAATTAGTGTGCTAGTTAGCATTTAGTACAATATTTAAATGAAATACTTAAATACTTTTGAAAATCCTGTTTTAGCTTCATTTCATTCATGTTGGAATTAACAGCTAAAGTGCCACCACACCTCTAGAGATGGCATATCACATAGCATTAATAGACGAATATGCTGAAGTGTCTGTAAGCACTGTTCTTAGAAAACTTTGCACTAACTTCAAGTCCTGCAGCTTTAAATTCCTCTTGCTCTCAGGGGATTTCCTGCCCTATAAGGTGAATGCCAGTGAATAGCACTGAAATCTTGTTCATACGACACTCCTTCCCAATAGAGCAGATGGGATTTTAAGGCTCCAAAATTGTAGATGGACCTTTACTATAAAAAAAGGAATAAAGGGATACTTAATGCTTTATACTGAATTCAGTCCACTTGTGATGCAACTCCCATTAACAATACTGTGGACTGGAAGTTGCTTAGCTGAATGTCCCTACCTGAAATTTCCTCTGACTGATTAAATGACGTTATTTCACATTTACTCTAATGTAACTTAGAGCAAAATTTGTTGCAATTATCAGCATATACATAATAAAGAATTTTCAGATTTTTAGAAGTAATTCAAGTACTGTAGCAAATTTTAAAAAACTATGCAGGAATTCTCCCAATAATGACAATGGTATATTCCATTCCTATACCATTACACAAGGTTATATCTCTTTTCACAAAAGGGGTACTGCGCATGTTCAACCAACACGACTGGCTGGTGCTTCTAATAGTGAACTCACACTGTAATGTCCGCATTTCATAATGCTCATCCAGCCTTGTATTCAATGATGAAGTCAGAATTGTTACATATAGTTTTCACTTTAAATGCAGAGTGTGTTTTGCCTCTCAATCCCAGTGTGTGTCTGCAAGAAATGGCTTAAATGAAAACCCAGAACCAAACACCCTAAATTCAGAGATGAGGGTTAGGTAGACTTTAAATCCAAATTTATATCTGAATTCACTACTTGTACCAGACTCTGCAATGGATCTAACTTCCAACTCCTCACCTTAATTTGGGATGGGATGGTCAGCATCTTGGTCTGAACTTGTCAGCTTGTAACATATTTCTATTATTACAAACATTCTAGTAAATTGTACTTTCTTTTTCCCTCTGGAAAATACAATGTATGCTACTCAGTAAAAAACTCTGGTTTTAGCACCATGCGATGTGGGACCAGCTAAAAATTCAGTAGACAATGTATCATTCTGCCATGTGGAAGAGCCGGTTTCATTTCATGCTAAATTTGGGACTCCCACAAATTGGCAGATAGGGGCTGGACGCTTGCAACACTCATGCTCTCATCCTTTGAGGAAGCATATGTGCTTCATTGCTAATGAGCACTCCCTGGCAGTTACCTGAGAGCAGCATTACATTTTCTGAGGAGCATGTCAGCCCTTTGGGCTGTCAATTCAGATGCCATAATGTAGGGTAGCAACGGCATGTATGTATACACTGAGGAGGGACACAAAATGGCAGTTCTGAATGAAATGGACAGAGTAAACTTTAGGTTCTCACTCAGAAAAGCGAGAACCCCCATGGCAAGATCAGAGCTCAAACGGCACACTCTCCAGGACAATCCAACCGTGGCTGGCTCTGTACCACATGGGAATTCCCCTATGCCAATGTATTCTCTTTGCATTGCCAGCGAGACACACGCAAGTGGCTAAGGGACTAGAATCTACCAAAATCCCTTTACCCCAAAAGAGTATGCATTCTCTTTCAATAATGTAAACAAATGAATTTTTATTATACTTCGGTGATTAGTGTTCTTATTGTTTTATAATGATAAGACATGCTGTCCCTGTTAATTTTCATCTTTTTTCCCCCTTTCCTTATACTAGCTTTGGGCCTGATCCTGCAGTACTTACTCACATGAAGAGCCCCACTGATTTCAATGGAACTATTCCACAAAGTAAATGTTACACAATTAGGTCCAATTTGTATATCTCCTTGTTTCAATTTGACATACAGTAATAATGCTTTAATTGGAAAAGGAAAACAGAATAATTGCTTTCAAAGGCCAGAAGGAAGCAATGACTGTAAGGGACAGCTGGATAAAATATTTTGTCAAATTTTCTCCTGCTGCCACTTTGCTGAACAAAAGGATAGCTCTTGAAACCTTATCACTACGTATAAAGAATGTATTTATATATACAGTTATGACTATAAAAATCAATCTTTTGAGCAAAAAATAGCTTTTTAACTAGAGCTAGTCAAAACATCTGGTTTTCAGGTTGTGCGATATTTGCAGTAAAAAGGGGAAAATGTAGACTAGTTTGAAAAATGGAAAAAGTGTTTTCTGAAAGTTTTTATAGTGTTCAGTTTTACTCATTTTTATCTCCTTTTGGTACCAGGCCATCACTTTCCATTTGTTCAGTCATTTTTCCATAATATTGCAAAAGATTCCCTTTTTGCCAATAGCCATTGAACATCACTGATAAGAAAACAAAAAAATGGCACCAATGAAAATAATTGTTGTGTTTTTCAAAAATTAAAAGTCAGAATTTGCCATTTTCACTTTCCACATGAAACATTTCAGCTAATTTAGTTCCTTATTTTCGTCCTGGTTTTTCACTCTCCGACAACGACAAAAATATATACGTTCCAATTGCATACAAATATTGGTATAGACAACAAACACAATGACACATTTTTCATACTCCATTTTCAGAATTTGCACAAGCAATTACTGTGCAGTCAAAGTAGCTGATTTTTGAATGGCAGTCAGATACCAAACCAGTTACTGTTTGCACAATTACCATGATTATACACTTAATCATGGTAATTGGGCTTGCAAATTATGCATGTGCAATTCTAAAATTCAGTCTCTGTGTTATTGAAATCAATGGGGACTTTGCCATTGACTTCAACAGATGCAGGATCAAGCCCCCTAAATCTTCAGGACCATTCTTCAAATATCCAGACACAAATGTGTGGCTGGGGTCCTACATTTCAAGCATTTTGTGAAGCCTTATGAAAATGAACCGGAAAAATAGCTCCAAGGAACATCAGTAATATTGCCTCTAATTAATAGGTTCCCTCTCTTTGGAGAGGTTTATGGGAAAATGGTCTGCATGAGTCTCATTCAAAGGCCATTAAAATCAATTGAAAGACTGAGTTTTGGATCTGGCCTTGTCTCCTTTATGCTCACCACTTACCTGAGGTGTATAGAGCATGTGTGTATTTATTTCGGTCAGCGTAAAATCCATAGCTTTGGACTATCGTAGCTTCCAAGCATAAACATTAGACCTTTTAGTGTCTGTGCTGTTTCTATGATATGGTAAGTATGATATCTTTAAAGGCCATGCAGTATTTCATGTCTTGTCTTTGTCCATGTTCTAACAATGTGCATTGAATGTCTTACTATTGTCTCTTTTTCAGATTAGTTTACAGCCCTGTGGTTCCAGCTGTTTTATTCTGAAACTCTCAAACCCTATCACTAGGGAGTTCTGTGTAATTGCCCATAATATGCACCACATTATCCATTTCAGGAACTGTGCTGAAAGACAGCAGCAATAAGGGGTATTCTAAAGGCAGTCTGGTTTACACTAATGGACCTAACAGGAAGGAAATGCAATTTGAAAGAAGCTGATGCATATGTTCTATTGTTGAATATAATGTTTGATTTAATTATTAACTGTCAGTGATGGAAAGGCAGCTCCTGCTCAGTTCTGCTTAGAATTTGGTGCTCTGCTACCAGTAAAAGTAGACAAGTCTCATCCTTAGAATTCAAGAGTTCTTTATAGAATGTTAACTGTATTTTTAAAACATTTTCAGAGGCATAACCTCTAGTGTATGTTTTTTCACTTGAGTCTTTAAAGGTTTTCCTTCCTTTACCAAATCTAAACATGAACAGATAGATGCTGCTGCTTCTCCTCCCTCTTTCACTGGTGTAAATCAGGAAAAGAAATGCCATTAAAGTCAATGAACTGGTGTTAAATTGTTATAAGATAAATCTGATTTAAGTTCATATTCTGTATTCAAAATGAAATATTAGGACTTTTTTGCCTTTCATGTCATACACATGCTCTCTGCCTACATACCACCAGGAAAGTACATAACATGCAGAAAAGAAGTTTTAGTGAAGGAGCTAAAATGTACAGGCATGCTTTTGTCTCTCTTTTACTGTGGATAGATGATTTGGCAGCCAATTTCAGTCCAATTCTATAATTGGTGTTTTGTGATTTCTTGTAAATTGCCGCATTGTGTTTCAAAGGTCCATAATTCTGTGTGTGGGTGTCAACAAGATGTAAGAAATGAATTCATTATAAAAACTCTTACCTGAAATCCCATTATTCTTTCCTCACCATGGTGATTTCTATCAAACTCACTGGTACAACATAATTTGGAAAGAAATAGGTATTGATACTAAACTGCTGCATTTCAAAGGAATTTAAAGGGGAAAAACCATAGCTTTTTTGAATCATTCAGATAGAAAACAGTGGTTTAACACCAGTAGTAAACAGAATAATTGAGCTGTGTAATTTTAGTTGTGTATTTTGTATCTGTCTGGTGAAATTATTATCTTTGACACTAGTCTAGGCAGATGCAGGACTGGAGTAGAAATTAAACCATGGTAATGATATTTGGAGTTCATCCAAAACATTCTTTATTGTTTATGAAAGTGGCTTCAACATCATTATTTGATCCATAATTTCTCATCTTTCATTACTCATATGTTTCTACATATAACACACACACAGCATCAGCTCAATAGGATGCATTTTCCTTTATGAATTCAAAAGGGTATGGTTATTTTTGTCATGAGGATAATAGAAAGCAATGAAGCTTCCTGGAAATACACCACCACAACTCAAATATCTAATTGATTTAGACAGATTAAGGGAAAATAGAAGGCCTATCTACAGTGCGTTTCCGTTCTTGGTGTTAGAGTCAGAAAATGTCTCATACAGCAGTTTTCAACCAAACAGCAAACACTAGTTACTGCCATATGATCCATTTTAGATCTCAGATTAAAATGGAAAGTTTTGATTGTAAACTGTTCTCAGTTTTAAGAAATTAAGAAGATTTTTTTCTCTAGAAAATATTTGGAGGTTTTTTAAAAAAAATACCGATGGCCAATCCTCAAATATTTAGTAGGTTTTATTTCAGAGGAACACAATAAAATATATCTAGACTCTTTTAGTGTTTATGTCTCACAAAATCAGGTTTCGGACGGATATTCTCTGGGCCAGGAATATCATAGGAACAGTCTTCTTGCACTAGTATTTCAGGACTCATGCCTTCAGCATTGCCAGAAATCAAGAAATGTAGAAGTGTTAAATTTTTTTCGGTTTACTGAAATTCCAAACATGTTTACGTTTGAGTTCAGTTCAGTGCTAGTATTGGCCATAGATCAAGGGGTTTATTTTATTTTAGTTGTACCATTTCTCATACTCATAATACAAAGTTCATTGGAGCACTTTGCAAACTCCAGACATGGAACGTATTGAAGAAGCAATTGTTTGAATGGAAAGAAAACTTTTGATTCTGAAAATTGAAAAATCAAAAACTGTATATGCCCTATGGCAGGGGTTCTCCAACTTTTTTGCTGGGACCCACTCTGAAAATATTTCAGGTTGTGACAACCCCACCCCAAAAGTGATGACCCCCCCCAAGCCATTCCACCCCCCCATACCATGCCACCCTTACTTCTGTGCTGCTGCTGGGTATGGCGCTGCATTCAGAGAACAGGGTCAGCAGCTGCTGCTCTCTGGCCACCCAACTCTGAAGGGCTCTGGCTATCAGCCATGCATGGAGCTGACACGTGCAGGGGCTGACAGCTCACAACCCCTCCATAATAACATTGTGACACCTTGAGGGGTCCCGACCCCCAGTTTGAGAACCCCTGCCCTATGCAATACACAGCAAAGTGTCTAGAAAAATGTGGCTCACACTGTGAATTACATCAGACACCCACACATATATATAGGAAATCCACCCAAATCACACATTATAAAACAATTGGGACCAAATCTTACTCTGTGCCATGGGGGTCTGCTGGGATGGGACAGAGAGGGAAAGAGCAAAGGGAGTCTCTTTCCCCTGCCCATGCAGGATTTCATCATAGCATGCAAGGGAGCACAAGGATGAGGATCCAGACATCCATGGTAACCAGTTCCCTGCAGCCTCAAGGGGAGATGGTCCCCAGGAGTGGTGTTTATAGCTAGGGTCCAAGCTGGCCTACATGTATACTGCAGCCTGGAGCATTTGCAAGTCAGAGTGCACACTTTTCACACTGGTCCTAGCAGTGCATCTTCCTACCCCAGCCCAATAGCACTTGTACTGTGAGCATGGGTAGGACCACTCCATATTCTCTCCCCACTCTTCCCCACTTCGCACACTTCTAGTAAGATCTCACCTGTAGCATGGATGAAATATACTAAAAATATTGGTCTGTTTTTATAAGGCCGCACAAGTCAGCAAAATAGGGCTGAAAGGGTATCAGCGGATATCTGTATAGCCTTGGTATCATAAAGAGAAAAAAATGATTCATGCAGGTGTTTCTTCATTTCTAATGTGATTCCTCTAGGCAGCAAACCAGGTGTGTTTCCTGCATGCTAATCAGTAAAAGGAATATATGAAATATGCATCTGCACAGCAGCATCTGTGCAGAGATTGTCCAGACCAATTCTTGAATGCATTTTTTTTTCTTGTCTGGGCCTCTTTTGCACTTCTTAGTGCCAAGAGGCTTATTTTGCATAGATGGAAAGACCCACATCCCCTAACTATCCAGGATTGCTATTAATGAACAGCATCTTGAATGCATGAGCTGAATGACAAGCTGGCTGAGTCTGAGACTAAGTGGTCCAAGTTTATGTCTTGCCTGTAAAAGGCAACAAGCTCCTTACCAAACTCCCTGCCAAATTTTGTATGAGGTGGGAAAAGGGAGAATATGAAGCCTGTTGTCTTGTACTTCTATCTTCTGTATTTCTTATACATTCTCAGTCTTGCTCTGCCTCTTGTTACAGGCCTAGTCAGGGAAGATGATCACTGGAGATACATGTGGCATGCTGTTTAACTGCTGAGGTACAGCCACACAGATGGGTCCCTATAAAAGAGATATAGTCTGAAGAATATAGACTGTGAGACTAATTAGAAATACTTAGGAGACATTTTAAGATGACAAGATATGCAATATTTTAGATGCATTGATTTTGCATTCAGATGCTATGCTAAATAACCCTGTGATCATGAGTTATGTGCCTAAATATAGATTCGTGCCTAAGTCTGAAAAAGCTGTCTCTCTTTCCTTTATCTATAGAAGGTAACTGCACAGGACCTAATGTAGAGCTAGACTGTTAACTTAAAGTACCTGCCTAAGTAGGTGAGTGAGAATACCCTCACACCCCTGCATGGGCTACCTAGAGCTTGTTACAGGCAAACAAAAGGAAGTGGGTGCTGCTTACTCCTCCACAGAGCAGAGGAGTGGGAAATGGGCCCAGCATTGCCATTTCCCCATCCCAAAACGTGCTGATCCAGTGTGTGTGTGTGTCTCCCATTTGCTGCCGATATAGGCCAGCAACATATTACTAACTCCTAGAGCAAGGGAGAAGCAGGGAGGGAATTGTGCCTCAGAGAGATGTCATTGGGGTCCAATGCCCAGACAGGGCAGCCCTCGGGGTATAGCAGTTCACGCACCACTCCTTGCTCAGGGCTGTGCTTTACGGCACAGTGTAACACATGGAATGTACATGTTAGGTCTCATTAACATGAGATGGAAGAATAGAGTAACCTACTCACGTAACTGATAGCTTAAAATATCCTTTCTGCCTTCTATCTATATAACAAAAAGAATCAGAGAAACAGACACTTAAAAAGGTACTGCAGTGCATCAGTGTCCTCTGATAGAACAAAAGAGACAGAGGGACTCTAGCCAGCTGCAGCCCACAGCCGGCCTCACACACAATGGGCCTTTTAAATAACCTCCACCATGATCCTCCCCTGGATGGCAACAAAATCTAGCAGGTTCTGACAACTGAAAGAAAATTACACACATCAAAAGTGTCTCTTTGATGGGATCCTTTCCAAGCTGTCCTGCTGGGGGGAGGGTTTTCCTCCAGACTGCAGAGGACATTCAAAAACGGAGTCCATGCAGTCTGCTCTCATTCTCATTCTACCTGTCCATGGGAGAGCTGGTAACCCATCATCTTCCTACCAGCATCTCCCTTGCTATGAAGGAAGAAGCAGATCATATGCTGCCCTCCTTCCCAGAGCCTGGCCTGGTTGGCTCAGAGAGAGAGAAGCCCATCCTACATTACCAGGCCCTGGTCCCAGTGACCTGTTTTTGTTTGTTTTAATTCAGACACCAACTGTTACCATTGGATCACTTCCAGTATCTGCCTTTGTCATTCCCTGTGTCTCTGTCTGAAGTTGAACTCCTCAAGTGGGTTAAATTGGCCTCTGAGACTTTCTGCTCTGCCGTAAAGGGCTAGTGTATCTGGCTACACACTCAGACATATAGTAGACTTCACAGAAATTTCATTTTTTTTTTATATTGGCTCCAAAACCAGTCTTTATAATTTAAGAAGTAGCTGGAACAATAAGACATGTTTGTGCCTAATACACCTGAGATCATCCTTAAAATGAACAGAGCGTTCTTAAGAGTACATACAGATTAACCTTTGTATTGATAGCATAGTTAGTGCCTTTTGCAGAAAATGTTAATGTTTGATAATCTTTTGCAGAGAAGACTTCGGTGTAAACTAAAGGCACCTTCACTTAGATTAATTTGCTAACTTGACTTTAAAAAAAATCTTTTTTCATTCTTCATTCACGAATTTGCCCTCTTTCTTCCTGAGGTAAGCTGCGCTTGATATTCTTTTCATTTTCTGACTCCTTTACAAATTGCTTCAACTGCCACCTTTGATGGTTTCTAGCCACAGAAATGTTCAGCTAATGTTCACTGAGTAATCCCTGTAAATGTGCTGTATGTTGATTTTTTTCTCAATCATATGGGAGCTGTATCTTTTACCTCAGTCTGAGATTGAAGTCTTAGCCTTTATGGCTTAGATGACACAGTTTTATATTTAAGCAAAACTCCCTCTGAGTCGGGGGAGTACAGCCTGTGTAAAAGCTGTAAGGTCAGCGCCAATTAAGGAGCATCAGGTACTGTTAGGGTGCCAAAACTGTGACCAAATATGCTGCATTTAGCTTCAAAAGAAATCAATTTGCTATGGTTTGGGGACTAAAGTGGGGCAAACATTACCTTAGATTTTATTTTTATAATCTTAATGAGAAACATTATGCCATTTAAATTGTCTTTCTTTGCTTAAAATACTGACATGTGACTATGTTAAAATTTACAAGAGATATAAAAATGCTTATAAAATGGATAATCTGTTAATAGGATTTTCTCCGCTCATACAGTAAGTGCTAACAGCAAAGTCTTATTTGTGTTTTACAAATGGGAAATGTTGATTCTCTATCAGGTTGGCTCACACAGATAGCAAAGGAGATTTGCTAGGGCAGTAAGAATCATCTGGGTAATTTAAACACTCAGGTCCACATTCCCCCTTGTTTGCTGTGTACAACTCTCACTGAAGTCAATGAGAATTGTGCGCACAGACTGATGCAGGACTGGGATTCTGACCTGAAAAGAAAATAAAGGCTTTGAATCGGATAGTAAAGGATTTATCACAGAAAGAAAAATAAAATCATTGTATATAAATTATTTTGTGGGCTTCATTGAGATGTTTCGGGGTTTTAGGAACACAAGAACTGCCATAGTTGATCAGGCCCAAGGCCTATCTAGTCCAGTGTCCTGTTTCCCAGATACTGCAGAGGCAGATGGATGAACTCTACAGTAGTTGATGTGGGATAATCTGTCTCCCACAGGAGTCTCACCTTGATCTCTAGAGATTAGTTTAAGCCACGAAGCATGAAGTTTAATATCTGTTCTAAAATCTGTGTTGCTATTAATTATGAAAACTTGGGATATTCTTGAAATCCATATAAATGTCCAGTCCTTTTTTAAAGCCTGTTGAACTTGGATGGCCTTACACCAGTGTACTGAAATGGTAAGGATGACACATTTTTATGTCTTCATTCACTTAAAACATGCCAATTTCTAGCTTTCTACTTTCCTCTCTCCTTGTACAGAACTGTTCGAATGCCATATACATATGTCCAGTTTAACGGCAGTAGATAGATTCCATTTAGCCTACTTAGCGAGTCCTCTGATGTCATTACAAGGAGAATGATTTTTCCCAGTGCTGTCTGTCAGCAAGGTAGCTGCAGATTTCCTTAAAGTAATAAAAGTCTGAAAATAGAAGAGTATTGATTGAGGCTATCTTGTCTATGACAGAAAACAAAATGACCCAGCAGGTATTATACAAGGTTAGTTTGTATCAAAACATGTCTTTGTTTCTGAGTACCAGAGGGTGCAGCTATTCTCAACTTTCATCTGAGGCTAATGTATGGGGATAAAAGTTTTGCAAGGTACAAGATGTCATGACCCATGGGCCTTGAACCTGGGTCCATAGGAGCAGTCATGTTCCAACTCTCCACTTAGCAGCCTGCTGACAACTAGGACTCATGAAGCCCAGCCCAGGTTGAGGCTTTACCCTGAAGTCCTATTGGCAGAGTCCCAGAGCAGCCGATTGGCCTGCTGGTCCTCCTAGTGCCATCACCAAGAACAGGAAGCTGTCTGAACAACTAGGATCCACCTTGCTCTGGATGGTGTACCTTGTGCCTCCCGCTCCCATGACTTGACTTCCCAGCATCCAACCTGTCTTGGCTTCTGACTTATGGTTCTGATCTCTGGTTTGTCTCCTGCCTCTAAACCCCAGGTATCCTGACTCCTGACTGTGGACTCTGACCACTAGGTCTGGCTGTCCATGACCCAGCCTTGACACAAGGGCAGTAAGAGCACATTCACTGGAGTTTTCCATCCCCATATGCATTTTTCAGGAGGCATGCACAAAACCAATATAAATTGGTTCTGCAGCCAGACTTAACACCTACTATGAATACAAGAGTAATTGGCACTAGACAAATACTGAACTTTTTAGCAAAGAAGTTTTACTGAGTGCAGAGGCCCCATCTGGAACTTTGTGCACATTTAATTAGGCCTGCTTGAACAATCCTTATTTATGTCGGTGAACACTTAGTTGCATGGCGTGCACTTACATGTTGGTAAGCACTTAGGGACTGATCCACAGCCTATTGAAAGCAATGAAAAGAGAGGACATTGTTGCTTTGAAACTCTAGTGACACAAGCTCTGCAGCCTTTCATGCTACCCAGTCTAATTGTGCAATCCTTACTCACTTGGGGAGCAGTTCTGCCAATCAAATTCATGCTGAGTAATATCTTACTATGCAAGTAGTCCCACTGAAATGAATAGAATTACTTGTGGAACAAAGTACTATGTGTTGAGCATAAGAGTGACAGAATAAGGCCCCAAGTGAATGAAGTTTGCACAATTGGGTCCACAGTTTGGAAGGAGACAGAGCATGTGTGTCTGATGGAGCTTGAAGCAATTAAAAAAAAATTAAGACTCTCAGAAAAAGAGTTCTTTAATAGCCCTATACAGTTCTTGCCATGAGTTGTGTTTACTGAGCAAGTGACCTTTATAAGATTATTGTTTATGATCTTGCAGTGTGTGCCAGAGTAGAAGAAAAAAATATTCCAATTTATTTCAAAGGTTACATATCAAAACTGAATATGTAGTACAACTGCATTATCATATTGTCTAGCTTTAACATTGGAGATCAGAGCCCTAGCAGTATATGCCTTCAAGGCACTTTGTTTTGATTCCTATAGTATAGAAACTAGAGGTGAGTGAATAATCTGTAACAAATAATGTATTCGATACATTTCACCATTTTTTCTTGTTTGTAAATGTCCACAAACAGATTGGTAAATTCTCAAATCTATTCAATATTTTTAATTATTCACCAATTTCTTCAGTGAAACAACTTCTGGTTTGCAGCTTGCTTGAAAACAGTTGGGAATATTCACAGTTTGCATGCTCTGTTGGTTATTTGCACTCATATCACTATGAAGTGAAAAGCTCAGCACCTCTGGAAATTGAACTACTTAAATTATATGTTGAAAATGGATTTAGTTGCTTAACTTAAGGAAACTCAGTCTTAACATTTTGATCTTGTGTACTGAGATGGCTAAAAACATAAATATTTTCCTAAAATTTTCCTCATGAGCAATTGTTGTGCTTACCAGAGGTGGCTGTATGATCGTGAACAGGAGAGGAGGTTGCTCCAGGAACCTCTATGTGAAGACGTGGTCCACAGTATAAAAACATTTGGAAACCTGTGGAGTAGAAATTTGAAATTGATAATCTGTTGCTTAGTTACAGGAGTCTTGCAGTATTGTGTCTGTTCTCAGATTGGAAGATTAATGTAAGTAACTAAACTCCTGATCCTGTAAACGGTTCAATATTGCTGGACCCATATTGAAGTCAGTGGGGCTCCACATCTGTGCAGCAATGTGACCATATGAAATAGCTCGCACTATCAGGATTTGGAAGTTCACTAGCAACGTATATATCTCAGTGCTCAAACTTAAAATTTGCTTCTCCCAAATATTCATGCTAGTAATTCTCAAGTGTTTTAATGCTCACAGAAAACGAACACAAAGGGTTATAAACATGACCAAATTGGAATAATTTCTGAATTAATAAGAATATCCATAGATAAATTTTTGCACTACTCTTTCATCTCTCATATAGACAAATTCTCCTCTGATTTACACTGGGGTAAGTCAGGAGTAAATCTACTGAAGTCAATACTTACATTGGTCTAAAAATTGTGTAAGTGAGAGAAGACTCAAGTCCATCATCTCTTATCTTCAAAATGAAATAACTCTAAAACTTCCTGTTTATTATTAAAACTGAGGAATAATTTGCTCTCTTTTGGGAAGGCAGAGGCCAAGTTATTATTTTGCTGCCAGCTAAAGCTAGTGATACACTGTGATACTGAACATTCCTCTACATAATGATGTTATTCCATCAACTCCTTTAAAAAGTTGTTTAGCTAAAAAGGAAGGGGTTTTTTTAGGTTCCTTGGACTTATCTCAAAAACACTTTATGAACCTCTACTGAGAAAAGGTCCATGGCAGAGGGAAGCAGGAGCTGGTTCCAAACACTTAGGAAGTTGAATATTAGCAAGTCTGTCACGAGACAAAAATTGGATGCCAACAAGAAAAAAGTACAGATCATTTGGAGACCACAGATTCTGAAGGTTGTGATTTAGCAAAGTACTTAAGCAGGTGCCAATTTTAAGCACGAGTAATCCCATTGACTTTAATGAGAGTACTCATATGCTTAAAATTAGTAGTCACCAGTTTAAATACATTGCTGGATCTCGGCCATAACACAGTAAAACTCCATTTATCTAAATCCTTTTAACTTGAAAATCCCTTTTATCCAAGTCTAGATTATGTCTCCTTTTCCCAATTTGAATTAGTTACCCAATAATTTCCCATTTTATCTGAATAATCTTGGATAATTCATGAACCATTTTGAATAAATGGGGTTGCACTGTATTTACTTGTGGTCAGTTTTTTTAGAAGCACCTAAGAGACTAGAAGCCCAAGTCCCACTTTCAAAAGTGACTTAGGCACTTAAGAGCCTAAATGTCATTGAAAGTCAATAAGACTAAGGGTATGTTTACAGTAGAAACACCACAGTGTAGATGCTTACTAAATAACAGAAGAACCCCTTCCATTGCTGTAGTAAATACACCTCTTTCGAGAGGAGGTAGCTAGTCGATGGAAGAATTCTTCTGGTGATCTAGTGGTGCCTATGTGGGGGCTTAAATTGGTCTAACTATGTCTCAGGGGAGTGAATTTTTCACACCCATGAGTGACGTAGCTAGGTTGACCTAACTTGGTAGTGTAGGCCAGTTCTTAGACTTCTAAATCTCTTGAACATTTTACCCTAGGTCTCAATTTACTAGTTTGCCAGAGCAATGTACAAAGTCAAGTTGTGACTTATATCATAATAGCCAACACACATTAGAGTGATTGATGGCTGGTTGAGAGCTTTAAGAAAAGCCAATGATTGCCAACCTGGCTGCCTATCATTTTTTGAAGGCTGACCCAAACTATTTTTCTTCTAGCTAATACATGGCGTAGCATGTAGTATTCACTCTTAATGGTATCTCTTACTTGCCCCTTAACTATGTATCAATGAATTCCAGCAATTATAGAGGGATTTAATCTTGGCTACCCTACTTAGTTACATAGTGCCAGTCATTTTACCACATAAGTGTCCTCTTTTGATTGATATGGGTGACAGAGCCAAAAAGCTAAGTAAAACTTATCATGAAGAAGAGAAAGACATTGGCATGCTTTTTAGGAAAGCATTTTCTTAGGTTATCCTTATATCTAAAGTAAGTAATCTTTCCCAGCTTGTTTTCTTCAATACCCAGCTTCTGGTTATGTTTTATACAAGGCAAAATGAAGGTTTGGCTTTGAAGTCCCAGAAAACTCATTGGCCAGGTGCATCAGCAATTCACAGAAGAACATATGAATGAATACAGCAGAGAATTGGTACAGATCAGAGGAAACTACACAAGCTGCTATATCAGTTCAGCCTCATTTATTTAAAGGAATTGCCATGACGCTCTGTACTGGACTCTCCGTTATCACAAATACAACAGTAGGTCAAACTCTACAAGAAATCTCTACTCTTGTCTTTTGTGGATGCGGAAAACTTAATCAGTGGTTGAACACCAATCCCTTTTCAGATCAGAGAGTCTGATCCCATCTGACCTGACTGACATGTATGTCCCATTTGTCCCTATTTCTCATATCATATTCACCAGTGTTGCAATAATCTCTAATGACATAAAACTCAGAAAATACTATTGTAACCTAGCATGTGTATTATGAAAATTTCCACTTAGGGTTGGAGCATTTTCTGACATGCAGAACACTTCTCAACTAGCTGATTAGCTAAAGCATGTCTCAGTTGAAAAAAACAGTGTGACATCTTTCAGTTCATGGAGCAAAGTTCTGCAATGTTCTCTCACATTTTGTATGAGTTTTTTTCCATTCTGACATCTCTACTTCATTTTATCCATATCTGCTCTCTCAAACATGGAGTTCTGAAAGTTACATCAGTTGATATCATACATGAAGAAGCTGTTGTTACATTTACACCAAATGCAAATGCAAATGCAAATACTCCAAGTAAATTGTCTGTCTCTATAGGTTAATTTGTATTTTAATGTGTCAGGTGATAGGGAATTCCTTATATATTGGCATTAACACTCAATAGTATAAATTTTTGAATTTTTTTGCCAACATTTTGAATTCTCAAAACAATTTCAACCAGCTCTGCTCAGTAATGAGATATGTTTTGAAGAATATACCTATTCTCTATAATTAAGATTGTGATTTTACCCTGCTATAATAACCTCAAGAAGGGTAATTTCCACATCATATTTTGCATGTGAGACATGTGAACGGCAGAGAAAATGCTGCACAAATGTGAGATGATTTAGACAATATCACATTTGAGATATTGGTAGCTGTACATCATGTTATGAAAATTCCCTTAACCTTTTTTAGCCATGTACTGTTGCAAAAATGGCTTGTTCTAGTATTTGAAAGATCATGGCAAGATTTAGTACACAGGGCCAATTCTGAGGTGGGAAGTTTGATTATGAATGGTTCAAATTTAGCATATCTGCAGCAATGCAAAAATTCACAAGAGTAAAGTTGAAGGATGCTTAAATGTTTGCAGAATCAAGACTTAAATGAGGACTATCTTCCATATTAAATCTGCCACAAATGTGAAAACAATGCAAATGGGTAAACATAATCCATTAATTGGCTTATGGATATGAAATTCTCTATGCTCTGTCGTGAATTCCTCTGATGAACTGAATTCAGGCGTAAATGAAATTCCTGGGGAAGGCAATCTGAGTTTTCTCCACTTAGGCCACTGCTAAATTTAATCTGATATCTGTACATTTTAGTTTTTCCATTAGAATCTCTGAGTTAGTGGAAATATATGTAAAAAGAAAATCACATAAATCAGATGTTTTTCAATTGTAGCTTTCAGCACAGATGCATTAATCAGGGATCACTGACCTAACATGCTATTTGAAAGACTGCAGTGTCATGGCAGAGCTATAGTCCTGTGAAGAGGCTGTTGCTGGCCCTTTAAATAGATTACTTCAGTTTTTGGTGCTAAGAATGTGCAGATCTAAGATCAGAATCACTGGGATAAGGGAGAGACAGGAGAGATTAAGCAAGAGATATTACTGACAAAGCTAGCACAGTAAAAACAATGGCAGTAAAACCATGGTGACAACACAATCATTTATGCGATTCCATTTTGAAAGAACATCAATTTAAAATTGGTAATCATATCAATTCATTGTAAGAACTAAAAAAAATAAAACCTATGAAAGCAGATATAAATATATCTTTTGCCATATTTTAAACTGGTAGCATCACTTTACCCAGTTAAAATAAAGTTCAGCTTATCAGATGAAACCAGTTAGATAGGTTAAACTTACTTTATTTTAAAAGAAAGACATTGACAATATCTAATTATATACATACATGTTTCCAAGGTAAATTATTGGTAAAGCCATTATCCTGAATAACATGCCCTTATACAACAGTGTCATCTAGTGGACACTGGTCAAACTAGTTGCTTAACAGGAAGATAGAGGTCAGAAAAAATGCACTTTTAAAGTAAAAAAAGAAATGTGTCTTACTGGATTTCATAAAATAAAACAATTTAAAGTAATAACTTCTAAAGCTATACATCATTATAACATCAGATCTTTTATCACAGTGGCAGAAAAAAATACTTTAATGTTGACACCAATATGATACTTATAAAAGCATGGACTTTGGGAGAAAGAAAGTAAAGATGAAGTCATGTATAGAAGTTGTTAATCCCTCAGTCCTTGAATCTTCTCCTCCCATGTGTATACATCAGGAACTGGCCAGAATCTGGCCATGTGTATGTTAGTTTTGAAATCTCCATTAATGTAAAGAGGCAATCAATTAACAGTTAGTAGATTTCCTTATCATACTCATATAAAATTCTAGCTTTTGCTATGGTATCTCAAGGATTTCATTAGTCTACATTCATATGTATTCCAAAGAGCTGTAACCATCTCCAAAATGTGAAAATTCTTCACAGACCAAAATAAAATATGTCTCAAACTTTGCTTATATTTTTCAACACTTAGGTGACTACTACTGGTAAGTATTTTCTTCTTATTACTTTTATTGTGCCTGAAAGAGTTCAAGATGCTTTACAGAACAAATGAAAATACAATCTCTACCTCCAAGTCAGTGGCACAGCTATGGGCACCCACATGGCCCCACAGTATGCCAATATTTTTATGGCTGACCAAGAACAACGCTTCCTCAAAACTCATCCCCTAACACCTCTTCTTTACCTATGCTACATTGATGACATTTTCATCATCTGGATCCACGGGAAAGAGTCCCTCGAAGATTTTCAGCGGGATTTTAATAATTTCCATCCCACTATCAACCTCAGCCTGGACCAGTCCACACAAGAAATCCACTTCCTGGACACTACAATAAAAATAAAGGATGGTCACATTAATACCATCCTACACCGAAAACCAACTGACCGCAATACGTATCTTCATGCCTCCAGCTTTCACCCTGGACACATTACACGATCCATTGTCTACAGCCAAGCCTAAAGATACAACCGGATTTGCTCCGATCCCTCAGACAGAAACAAACACCTACAAGATCTCTATGAAACATTCCTAAAACTACAATACCCACCTGGAGAAGTAAAGAAACAAATTGACAGAGCCATACGGGTACCCAGAAGACACCTACTACAGGACAGACCCAACAAAGAAAACAACAGAACACCACTGGTCATCACCTACAGTCCCCAACTAAAATCTCTCCAACACATCATTAAAGATCTACAACCTATCCTAGCAGATGATCCCTCTCTCGCTCAGGCAGTGGGCGACAGACCCATCCTAGCTTACAGTCAGCCCCCTAATCTGAAGCAAATACTCACCAGCAACCATACACCCTACAAAAAGTCCAACCCAGGAACCTATCCCTGCAACAAACCCCGTAGTCAGCTCTGCCCATACATCGACTCTAGTGACAATATCACTGGTCCTAACCACATCAATCAGACCATAAGGGGCTCAGTCACCTGCACATCTACAAATGTTCTATATGCCATCATGTGCCAGCAATGCCCCTCTGCAATGTACATTGGCCAAACTGGACTATCACTATGCAAAAGGATAAATGGACACAAATCAGTCATAAAAAATAATAACATCCATAAACCAGTGGGAGAACACTTTAATCTCCCAGGGCACACTGTCACTGACCTGAAAGTCTCTGTACTTCTCAAAAAAACCTCCAAAAACAGACTTCAGAGAGAAACTGCTGAGTTAGAAATGATCTGCAAACTTGATACATTCAAACTGGGTTTAAAATGAAATTTGGAATGGCTATCTCATTACAAGAGGTAAACTGCTTTGCTCACCCATTCTCACCTCCTACTCAATGACTGTCATTAGCCCTCAAGTACCCGGCTTTCATCCATCTCCCCCATTATTCTCTATGCTCTTGTATATCTATGTTTCCTATTTACTGTATCATTCTACCTCTGCATCTGATGAAGTGAGCTGAGTCTCACGAAAGCTTATACCTACAAAAATTAAATTTGTTAGCCTTTAAAGTGCCACAGAACTCTCATTGTTTTTGCTGTATACAGACTAACACGGCTACCCCTCTGGAACTGAAAAATACATTGTCAGTGAACATTTCTTTTCTAAGTGATTCTGAAGCAGTCAGTTTCTTTACATTAGAAAAACATTGAGCTCCTTGATAAATTTTTCCGTAAATGGACAATATGGTCTCAGACTTGCAAGACTTTAACCCATGAGATTCAAATGCAATTCAGATGTTACAAATATACTGATTTCACAGTAATTTAATACTGACACACTGATCACTTAGTCCCAGCCATAAAGCATCTTTTGTAAACCCTTAGCCCTCATCATTTTCTTGACACACAGGTATCATGATGATTGGTGCCTTAAAAAGACTAAAATAGATTGGATTAAATTTGATAGATCTTTTCAAATAGCTTCCACAAGAACTTCACACAAAACAATCACATGCCTTTTCAGCATTCAGTGTAGCTATATGTAATGCTGTCTTATTAAAAACACTATCTAGCATGACCCTTAGTCTAAGATATTACAAGAGAAAGTGAAATATTTTGTAGACAGCATCAGAAACATTTAATCAGACTTTATTGGTCTCTATCATTTTCTGGTGGAGGAACAGTAGCCTCGGGAAACCAATCGGACAATTACTGAATCCTGAAACCTGGCCCTGAGTTGTTATTGTTTATCTAGAACCCAATAGTTTGCTATGCACTTTACAGAACAAAGACAAAAGATCTTTGCCTGGAAGAGTTTATAATCTAATTTTGGGTGTGATGCAACACATGAGAGTAACAAGCAATAGTATAGGTATGTGTTAAAGAATAAAGGTTACAGTTATAAGATTATATGGTCTTATTATATATTATATGGTCTATTTTGGGATGTGCACATCTTGATGAGATTTGCTTTTAATGTTATACACTAAATTCTTGTTAGTCACATGTAAATCATCAGATCCCTCATCTAATCAGGAAGCAGAAGCAGTAATGAAGAGACTAGTTGGACAGCATAAAGAGAATTATGAATAACAAATATTCTAAGCATTAGCCACAGCAGGTAGTTCACTAGGAAATTATAGTGAACTATGCCAGCAAAGTGAAGCTTGTCTCCCTTGGTTGTATATGGCCCATATTTATTGACATTCAGAGCATATTGCAAAGCTTGTCTCCCAAGCTTTTGGGAAGGAAAGGGATAAATTGAGGGCTGAGATTTATGTACCAAGGGCTGATCTCTGATTAGAGAGAGAGGCTTTTTTCACCCCTTCTTGAATTTGTGAAGGCTGCTGTATTTTACCAGACTTTTAGTTTCAATCCAGCATTCTCAGGAAGGGTCTCACTGAGTCAGTGTCTTTCCACAGTGGCCAGAAAAGAAACAATGTGGATTTATTTATAGAGCAGCAATGTAGCACTGCAAGAGTTAGTCCTGTGCTGGAAATGATCCCCAATCCCTATATGAAAGAATGCATATGAACAGTCAGGTGGGCAAGACAGCAGTACACTAGCTATCTGGCTTTGGTCTTCCCAAAAAAGGAAAGTTACTTGTACTCACTGTGAATGCTTAGTGATTAATTGCTCATGTGAAAGCAGGACCTTGCTTACTTCCTCAGATGTTGCAACCCGGCTCCCATTCTAGATTCTTGCTCTGTGTCTTTGGGGTGGATTGCTGCTCTTTCTCCTTTCCTAGATTTATGGAGGCTGCTGCATCTATTCCTTTATTTTTGTTTCTATTAGTTTGGTTGTAGTTTTGATACACCTAGATCCCTGGATAGGTCCTGGTGTATGTTGTATATAAATCTGAGTACCTAAATAAAGAATGAACTATTGAATAATTTCAAATAATGAATAAATCCATAGAAATTGTAGGCTGTTCGTGGACAATTTGTGAAGGGGTGGCAGTGAACTGTCCCCTGCAATCTTAAACCTACAGCAACACATCCCATTCCCTCCCAAGTTCTATGCTTCGTGACCACTCACCAGTAAGCTCCATAGCCTCCACTGTTCCCTTTAAAGAAGTATAATAGGCTTTCCTCCTTGCTAATAATGCCTGAACCTAATGGCAGCCTTCTGGTGTCTTTGTTAACTGTCCTAGGGATGGAGCCTTATAAGGTAAAATGAAGGTTTTTATGAATATCTACACTATGCAAACGTCCTTACACAAAGTCTACAGCTCAGATTCAGTGAGTTCAAGGTTTGCTGTGAATATTTCACACAGCTTTTTATGTGCATTACCACCCAGTATTGCATGCCAGATATACTCAAGATATTTACAAGCTGATAAACATTTATCTTCTAACAACTTCCCTGGCTAATGAAAATTCTCTTTTAGATCAAGCTCTATAGGTCCATGGTTTTCTGATTCTAGGAGGAAACATTTTTACTGGATAGGGCACCCTACTGGAAGTAAGAAAACCTGGTTTCCGTTCCAGATTCTTACATTGTGTTGCTCTTTGACTTTGAGCAAGTCACAGAACCAGTCTGTGCCTCATTTTCCCCATCTTTAAAATGTGAATAATAATTCTTCCCTACCACTGTAAAGCACCCAAAGGTCCTTACATGAAAAGTGCTATGTAAATGCATTATTGTGGTTATTGTTGTTAATAATTTTGAAGAAGATTATGATTTCTCTTCTCCATGATGCATGTGTGATTTTTCAGCTGATGACCAATGTGTCTGTTCTTAAGTCCTAAACATTAAAATTCTACATCATTCACCCCATCTGATTTGCAGTACTACACAAACCTGAGCTCTACCCTTTCATTTTTTTCTTGTTGGACATATAAAGGTGATTTTATATACTGTTTATTGTGTATTAAAGATTTAGCAAGGAATATCTCAGATCTCAGAATTTTCTGATAGTGTGATGTGTTGGTAGAATAGAAAGATAACTATAACTAGAAATTGAATGTTTGATCTATTTGGTATTATGAAATAAGTTGATTGTATGGTGGATTATATGGCACATGTAAATAAATACAATGCTGGCAAGTTTCTATTTTTAACTACAATGTGTTTCAACTTGGATATGTAGTTTTATTGAAGTAAGTAATATTGATGTCCATGTTAGTGTTATAATACAGTATATTGGAAATGAATTCCTTTAATAGGAGATGGGATTTTATCATCTGAGCTGCTTATTATTTTGACTATAGCCATTTTTTTTAATTTTGAGAGAAACATTTCAAAATATGACAACAAGCTGAAAAATAAAAATGTGCATGAAGGCTACAAAGAACAGGAAAATGTTCACACGTGCAGCATTTAATAAAAATCAGATTTAATGTAAAGTATGATTTGCTTTTTCAAACGTAGGAATAATTTTCCTCTTTTGGATTGTGTGTTTCTTCATAATCATCACTTCACAATGTAATGTCAGAATGAAACACAAAAGGGAAAAATTTCCAACAAATGGAATTGCCATGGTAACACCCTAGATTTCAGATAAAATTTGGTCCTATATAGATAGTCACATTAGCACTTGTTTTTCAGCTGGCTTCAGTACTGCATGTGAAAAGCACTTCAGTCTATCCAGTTAAATATAGAAGGCATAATTCAGATTATTTCAAAAACATCTAGGATTTCAACAACTTCATAAAATGATTTAATCTTTAAAAGCACTGTATTTTCCAGACTGCCCTGAATCATCAGGAGGATATTAGGTATAGATTTCAATATTAAAGCAGTTGTTTGTGTCACTAGTATGGACAAAGTGCATAGCATTCTACCATCCCTTTCTCAGAGGCTTATAACTTTCTCAAGCAAATTCCTGTGGAATGAGTTGTCCATACTTTGTTTCAAGTACAAAGGTTTTTTATTTTTGGGAAGCTAGAATGAAATTAATTGATACATTTAAGTTACTAGAGAGTGAAAAATATATACTTTTCCTATGGGTTCTGGTCAGGATTTTTGCTTCCAAATAACACAAAAGAATGGTTGAAGTGAGTAGATTCAAACCTTGCCCATTTAATGCATTTCACAGAGAATTATAAATCAACTCAAGTTGTAGGAAAACAAATTAGGTTTTCTTGAAGTATGAATGTTCTACAGGGGTACATTAGAACTAATAGACTGTAAGTGTATTTAGGGCCTGATCTTGTAGTTCTCACTCAGGCAAAACTCCCTGTAAACTGGTGGAACGACTTAGCAGAAACAAAATGCAAGTGGCCTTTCTGAATTTTTGATTATACCTACTTGATACCTGACTCTCTGTGACAGGATCCCTGGAATTGTGGGACCACTGTGCCTCCTTAACTCTCCAGCCTGGGCTGTCTCTCACAATGCTTTGCCAGTGACAAACAGCAAACCCCTCCAGGTAATGTTATCACTCAGCGACCAACATATAGATGCACAACCCAGCTAAGTTGCATGAATACTCTCCAAGCCACTCATGAACTATTCAAAGGGAAACACCAGCAAATCTTCCAACCCCACTGCCTTGCACCCTAGAAATATACCATTTTACACTGCTCAAGACCTTCTCTTGAACAATGCAAGCTTATTAATTAGTTTACCTCTTCGTCAAAGGACAGTAGACATGCATCAGCCTTTATAACCTGAGCAGATTTCCTATGCACTTTAGATAAATTCACTGGTAGTCTGGTCCGGATAAAACCTTAAAATAAATGTCTTAACTACAGAAAGATAGACTTTAAGTGATTATAAGTGGTAGACATAAAGGTCAGAGATAGTTACCAAAGAAAATAAAAAGTAAACATGCAGTCTAAATCCCAAACCTTATTAGACTAAGCAATATTTGAATCAAGCAGTTTTTCTCACTCCACTGGATGCTGCAGGTAGATTACAGTTCTTTAATATACATGCTGAATTTCTTTCTCTGCATGTGATCAATTTCCTCAGTTCAAAGTCTTTGTCTTTCCAGCGTTTCTGTTGCCTTCAGCATAGGTAGGGGAGGAGAGAAGTGGTCTCAGGATGCCACTGTCCATTATTTTATATTCTTAGTACATGTGCAACTGAGTCATAAAGTTGAGCAATCCTCACTGTGTAGTGCTTGCTTAACTGTCTCTTGTTGAGTTGTAAATCTCTTGTTTACCATTCCCCCACTGATCAATGGACATTTATCGCCTGTTTGGGTGTGGATCACCACATTCCTAGTCACTGAAGAGCTAGCAGTGGACGTCTCCCAAACTCACAACACATTTCAATAACAACTATATAGCAAAATCTCATAACTTCATACGCAATAGCGATATACATATTTTGACAGAACAATGAGTTTCAGCAGATCATGACCTTATATATGGTATTTTACATGGCATACTTTGTATAAAATATCACAACCAAATACAAATGATGAATATGAGGGTTACTGGGTGCTACCTGGAGGTACATCATGTCACACTTTCATTCAGTCAGGGAACAGAAACATGGCATATTATGTGTATTCAAGCAAAGCAGTACACATTTCAAAATTCAAATACTCATGGTAAACTGCTCTCAAACTAGCTACAGACCAAGACCTAGTTACAAAAAATGTCAGCAAATAATTTTGACATAATCATGATCATTTCTTAATCTTCTCACCAACAAATAAATAAGGAGTGTAAAATTACTCTATGAATTATTCTGCTCTGCTTATAAAGTAAGTATTATAGATCTGGTGAATTATTGTTCTAGGAAAAATCATAAATAGGGAATATCCTGATTTTTGAATGTTGGGAAACGGCAATGAAATCTACAAACAAGACAAGTTTGAATAAAGGTACTTGATCTGCATGAGGATATATCACATTTTCAATTATAAGAAAAAGGAGAAACAGTGGGAATACTTGGCAGATGGAGTGAGATGCATCAAGAAGCAGCTGCAAATGTTTGTCTGCCAGAGTGCAAAGGGTCAGCTATCAGAAAAACATGGTGAGAAGAATTCCTATAGACTGTCTATTGTACATTACGGAGTTTCATTGGGGACGGAGCAGTGTTAAAGAAAGGCATTCAGTGGGAAGGGTCCGAATTCCCTCCATTTTGAGGGCATAGAATCTGCTCAAAAGATATCCCCTGGATCCTGGTGTTTAAAATAGTTATGCCTTTTTGTTGACATTGGAGCAAAATTCCCATTGACTTCAGTGGGGCCAGGATTTCAACCTAGTTTCTAAAATAAAAATAGGATTGCAATTTTGACATCAAATGCTTCCTGTGTTTAAAGGTACCATGAGTATCTGACAATCTGCCCCCACCCCCAAAGTAACCCTGCAAACTCCACCCCCTTAAAAAAATCTAATTCTGCTAGTTATGTGCCCTCGACCCTGTTGAAGTTAATTCATTCGAGGGCTCTGAGCACTTAGCAGAAGCAATTTAGCATGTTACGGATCAGGGCCTGAGTAACCAAGGTATGTTTGATTAGAATATGCTACCTACATTTGGTTGATTCTGTCAGTGTTAATGCAATGGTGCATACTGGAAAAGAGAAGGGTAATTGCTTCCTAGATTTCTATATTACAATTGCTTTAGCTGATTCCTTTATTATATGGATTTTAATTATGTAATAAAATTCCTTTGTCTTTATTATAAAATAGTCATTCTTTTATCACGTAATTACTATTTAATAGATACGTTTTTCAAAAAAAGATGAATGGAGTCTTAGAGCATGGTATCCTGCCCCTCCCCGTCTCCTGCCATAGTTTTATCAAGAAAAAAAAAAAAGCTGTTCTTGAAGATCCAGATTGGTATTGGAACACACTTTCCCTGCTCTCCAGACAACAGATTTCATGATAACGAATGTTTGCTCTGCCAGGAATGGCCACCCTATGTGATGTGAGACAACATATTGTGTTGGATTGTGGAAGCTTAATCCTGAGAGATAGTGGCCCAAAATAGATAAATGGGAGGCACGGAGGGGGGGAAGACAGACAAGGGACAGGCCATACCATTGTCTCTCTCTTTTGCTCCTTTTCTTTGTTGTGCTGAGATTTTTTTTTTTTTTTTTTGGGGGGGGGGGGGGGGGGAATTTGTAACAGCACCCCCTTGAAGGGAATAGCAATTTAGGATCCTGTGTCTTCAGGAATTATTTGGTGCCATTATGACTTTATTATGCAGTGTTGTGTTTTAATAGTCATTTGAAATTGTTATTCAAATATTTCATTGCACATTATAATGATTCTTGTACCAATAACTAAAGATGTGGTCTCCAGGAAGTATCATTTATTTCAAGGGAGCACAGCTGCACCAAAGCAAAATGCCTGGGGCAGCAACAGCCATAAGGAAGCAGAGGGAACCAGCATCTCCTGTCTATTTGAAGGGGGGGGGGGGGGAATCATTCTTTTAAAGTCTTTGTGTGCAAACACCTCACACAGCTACAGCCACAGTTAAAGCTGGGTCTGGTTCCTTCTTGTTTTATTTCTAAATTGTCTAGTATTTTTTCCTACCCTGTGTTATTTTTATTTATTTATTTATGCTCCCAAGTACTTGTCAATATTGCCAATATTGTTTCACCGGCAAAATAAGTCATGTGACAAGCTCCATTTTTAGAAATATTAGCTGTTTGATGATGTCTCCTTAAGTAACTGAGACAGAAAAGAGACAGAACATATCTGAGGGTAAAGAACCTCTGTGGGTGTTGATGAAAGAATGTGGAAAAACAGCAAGAACTGTGGATAATGGAAGATTGCTAGTGCAGGTAGTGGGCTTATCTATATGACAAATTGATGAAGAGTGACTAGGAAAACAATGTTGATTTAACGCTGGCAATTTGAAACATAGGCTGCACAGCTGTTTCAGACAGAAATACTAAGATAAATTCAGAAGCAACCTCTGCTCTGACAGATTAATAAAATACCAGAAATTCTTTGAGTTTCTTAGAGGAACAGCTGACTAAAGAGCCCTTCAAATACATGAGATGCTATACATAAGAATAAAGGAAAAGCTCAGGCTGCTATCAAGTAAATTATTTAAAAAGATAACTTGGCTTTTTTAGCAAACAAGACAAAGTAAGTATTAGAAGAAACAGTAAACAATCAAATATCTGCTGCTGACACAAAATAAAAAGCATTAGAAAATCTGCCACTGATAGAAATATGTGATACCTTCAAAAAGGCCAAATTATAAAAGAATGAGCTAAAATAAGAAAAATACAAGTTGGTCTAATACTGAAATTTAGAATTCATAAACTCATTAGCATTACAGGGATGTTAGCCAGTTACATGGAAAATACAAACTTTTCACAATGCTAGACTTGCAGATGTTAGACAGGTAGGCAACACTTAAAATCAGCCAGACTTACTGGGTGTAACCATGTTGCTCATCAGTTTAAATGTACCCTCTTTAATGCATGACTGAATAAAGAGATCCAAGTTCTCCAGAATAAGGAAGTCCATAGATCCTAACAGTGTTTTATCTACATCTTCCAGGTATACATTATGCACTCCCTGTGGTCACTGATAATAAAACAATGAGTCTACACAGCCATTAAGAGAGATATTTTTGCACATTTTACAAATCAGAAATACTCTGCATCTTAGCTGGGTTTCTGAGAATGAGTCTATTTATCAGACACTGCTCCAATTCCAGACAGTCCAGTATTCCCAGAAGGGCCTCACTGAGTCAGCATCTTTCCACTGGGCTGCCCCAGAACCCAGTGAAAAATAATGAGGATTAATTTATAAACCAGCAACACAGGAATTAGCTCTTTGTTGAAAGTCCCTCCCTGAGCACTCCCTAAATGGAAGAATGCTCATAAAATGATAAGTAGACAGGATAATAGTAGAATCAACTGCATGGATTTGCTTTCCTCCTCCTTCCCCCCAAAAAGAGAAGTACTGTTATGCAATGTGAAGTCCCAGTGATTAGTTATTCATGTCTTGCAGGTCTTGTTTATTTTCCCAGGGGTTACAGCAATGTCAAGTGAAAACACGTCAGGTTGCCAAAGGATGCCAGTGATATGGAATAATTCTTCTGGACATGATACATTCACCCCTTCAATTGATAACAATGATGAAACCACTCCTTTGAGGAGTACATTTGAAACTCTTACTACATTTCTTTACAGGCTGTCATAAAAATTGTATGTTTAATTTCAGGAAAGCTGAAACATTAAACAAGTTTTTATGAACAAATTTTAAATCAGTGTTTTATTTTTAATTTATTAAAATAATGTTATATATTATCTAAACTTGTCACCAATTGCAAAGATTAGGAGACTATTCCAGAGTCCATTCATGAGCACTGTTTCATCAGCATAAGGATTTCTGATTTAGAACTACTTATTGCATTAAAAAGGTAAACCATTTACATGTGATAAAGGATTGGAACATATTACTCCAAACATGTGTTCACTTTCTCAAAATAGACTGGTGTCTATTTTGTTGATGCTGGCTTATTAAAAAGGAGTATCACCAGTATGTCCCAATTTTATAGAGACAGTCCCAATTCTGGGGGCGTTGTCTTATATAGGTGCCTATTATAGCCCACTCCCATCCTGATTTTTCACATGTGCTATCTGGTCACCTTAATCACCAATATGCAGATGGCATGTAGCTGTATTTCTCTTGTACTGTAGACCCTGCAGTTTCAGTCTTTTCTCAGGTGCAGTGCTTGCATTTTCAACCCTAGGGACACACAAGGTAGTCCATGGAAGTGTAGTCCTTCCAGGTGCCATTGGAAGTCGAAAAGGGTCAATGCTGTCTAAGGATCTCTTTTAAATAAATAAAATGATTGGCTCCTGCCCCATCCATATACTCATCCACTCCCAAGTTTTAGGAATTTTAAATTTAATCCACTTTCCCCCACAAAAAAACATATTTACCAGTGTTTCTTCCCCACTCTCAAATACTCAGTTGTCCTTGGGAATACAAAACCATGAATAACACTTATTTGGGGAAAATCTCTACCACAACCATATATTTACATAAAATAAAATTAGCAAACCCAAATGGTGTGAGAAGTCTGACCAACCTCAGAGTCACAGTGAGTAATTGCCCAGCCTGCTGAGGCCCAGAAATCTGACTTACAAAACAATATCCACTCACAAATCCAATTAGACTCAGTCGCGATCAAGTAGATGTCAGGATGCAGCTCTTCAGCTCTGCTACTGCTTGGTTCAGTCCCACAAAATCAGCTCTACTGCTGCTCAGTCCTGCCCCACAAAGTCAGCTCTATGTAGGGTTCAGAGTCCGTAGGCAGGAAACCCAGAAGAAAGGAAAACCCCTGGATAGATTCCCAATCTTTCCAACAGAGACCCTACCAGCTCGGATGGAACCCATCCACTCCCCTGGTTGAATCGGGGCTGCCTACTAATCAGAGTCCACTATCTATCAGCTCAGGGGACCCACTTTCCTCAGGCTATGCCTTTCACAATTTCACCCCTTATTATAAATACATTTATGTGCAGGAGATCATCATTTCCAAAACATAACACAAACGAGCTCCAAACAATACTCATAGAAAATTGCACAGAAATGTATAGGGGCAAAATTATAGTCATGTAAATTAAGCCTATTAGGATATGTCTACAGGGCGATGAAACACCCACGGCTGGCCCGTGGCAGCTGACTCAGGCTAAAGTGCTGTTTAAATGCAGCGTAGATGTTTGAGCTTGGACTGGAGCCTGAGCTCTGGGACCCTTCCCACCCGTGGGGTCCTAGAGCATCTACACAACAATTAAACAGCCCCTTAACCCGAGCACCAAGACCCTGAATCAGCTGACACGGCCAGCTGCGAAGGTTTAATTGCAGTGTAGACATACCCCCAGAGCTACTTTTTTTCCTTTTTCTCCTATAAAGGGAGCAGAGAGCTTTAATTTTGTAGCTCTGGGCTTACAACAGGAGTATAAGAGCTGCCATACTGGGACAACCCAGAGGCCTGTCTAGTCCTGTACCCCTCCTTGTTTATTACACACAACAATGAACAGAGAACAGCTGGCATAAAGTATTTGTTTTCAAATGCAACATCTTTGAGAACAATTTCTGGTTTGCCTAACAAGACAGTCTGATTTATATTTCCTAAAGTTTCTTAGGTTTCTGGGGCTTGATTTTTGGGGGGTAGGAGAACTCTGCTGGAAGCAGGATCCAAGAGATGGGGCAAAGGTAGCTATAATACAACCTTCATACCCTGACTTATTTTGCAATCAGCTAAGAGCCGTTTCAACCTGTGGTGCGTGTTAGAACAGCACTGCCTTACCCAGTCTGTGTCCCAAGGAGCCATTTTAACAGCCAGCAAGGATCTTCCAGTCGTTAGAGTGCTAGTCTCAGCTCTGGAAGAGCCAAATTCAACTTCCACCTAGCATGAATATCTGGTGTGATCGTGAGCAAACAACAGTCTTCCTACCTCCATTTTCCATCTGTAACCTGTACCCTACCTCTCAGGGACGGTGTGAGGATAAATACATTAAAAATTGTGAGGTGGTCAGATACTATGGAGAATGGGGATCATATAAGTACTTTGGAGTGGAATAGTTGCAGCAGTGCCTTATCCTTTTCTTCATCCATGCTTCCTGCATAGTGGGGTTATTAGGGTAATTGGAGGAGAGCTGTTATACCAACTATACTTCACATGGAGATGGAGTCTCCCCCCATACCAGAGGAATTCTCTAGTGCCTGGACTCATGCCTCCTCCGCTCCAGCAGAATCAGCGTAAAAGAGCCACAAAGCAACAATGAACTGGGCCTATGATTTCCACAGGCATGTACCACTGCAATGGATATCCCTGAAACCCTCAGCTTTGATAATTTCAAACATTGTTCTATTTACTGGGGTGGAATGCAAAACAACAGACAGGGAAAGCAAACATGTCAGCCATGAACCAAAGCCCTTTGTGGGGAAAATGACTATTATTCAGCATAATAAAAAAGATACAGACTTTGTAGCTAATAGAAAAGGTTTTCTATTTATTATTTTTATAGTACAAAAAGCAGATAATGTATTTGTGAATTCAAAGAAAATGCTGAAGGATTAGGTCTGAAATATAGGCAGTGCCTGCACTCTTAAAACCAGCTGTGCCAGCTTACAATCAATCTGCCATTTCATAGGCAACCAATTTAAAGGTTGGAATGTAGGCACTTTATACTCACAGTTGACCAAATCAGTGAGTAAGAAAATGTGCGGTTGCATCCTGAACAAGCTGAAATGAGGAACTGAGAGCTCTGTGAAGACAGAATTATAATAACCGAGCTTTGTGGTCATAAAGTGACTTTCCAATGTTGTCAGAAGAGAAGAGCAAATTGTACAAGTGGAAAAGAGACTTTCATAACATATTCAGCATGTGGGGCTTGTCTTGAAAAGGCTTAATGTGACAATGAAATTCTTAATCTGACCTACTACCATCAAGTGAATAAATGGCTGTTTCCTCAGGTATCTTCAAGTATTTTTTTTGTATAAAAGTATATTTTATTTATACTTGTACTTATACTGATATATTATATTTATAAAATAAAAGTATAATTTATTAAAATGGCTGTTTTCCTCAGGTATCAGAACAAGAAATGTCACTGATCTAACGTTCTAGCCTGTTTCTCCCATTTCAGAAAAAACAAAAAAAAATGCAAATAATTCTCCAGTATGGATTGTTAAATCCACTAAATTTATCAAACTAAATCCTACCAAATTTAAAATCAACTACTATAGCATAGATGGCCACAGGCTGAAGAAAATGCTTCACAGTAGTCATTTGCTGTCTTAAGTGATATGACATGGAAGAAATGTACTGTTAGGCTTCAGAAGATCAGTAAAGCAGAAAAGTGTGTGGCTCCACTTCACAGATAAGGAAGGCAGAATTATACATTTAAAAATGGAAGGAACTGATCTCCATGCTTCCGAAACCATTTGACAGTGTGTAACTCCACTGTTTTTTGGACCATTCAAGCTTTCTTGGATCCACTTCCACATTCACAATGGTGTAACATCTCTGTGGCCACTACAGCAATTGCTTACTAGAAAAAGTAATAAAGCAAAATAAAGTATTTGTGGATTTTTATCTGTCTGTATTGCAATAAGCATTTGGTCCTTATGGGAAAATGCTTTTTACACTATCCCCCTTTGCTTTTCATTTCATTCCCCCTCCCAGCTGAAAACAAGCACAGCCAGCACTATGGGACTGCACAGCACAAGGAAGTGCTCGATAGACCAAGATCAGTCTATGGACTTTCATTAGGAATCAATTCTCTACCAATCACATTGTGTGAAAGGCCTCTTAGGTTCTTCTCTACTACATCATCCCTCATAGAGACATGGATGGCAACCTCAGAGGGTAGAACCTGCAAAAATCTCATTGGGTGGAGATTGAAGAAAAAAAACTAGGCCCAGCTACATGAGTTCCCAGTAAGCTGGGTTTCTATAGTCTTTCCAGTCTCCGCTTACCCCTGACAGGAGAACTGTTGGTACTGGTCCTGGGGTTGGGTGAGAGTGCTTTTGCCATTAAATAAATTAGACCCACCTCTTGCAATACATCCTTCCCAGTCTGACATAGAGCTCTTGCAGCTGCAGACTTATAGGCCTGTGCCAGCCTGCACTGTGGCCTGGATTCTACCTTAGTATAAAACCCTTAGATATAATAAGTTTTGGCAACTTTTCTTTCCTAGGATTTAAGTAATACTTGTTCCTAATGTTAGACTGAAAACATCCCAAATTTTTAAATGCTGAAGGGTAATATAAAGAGTAAAAAGTTATGTTTTAATGCAAGACTTTTAGTGGGAATTTTGCCTACAGATTGCAGGATCAGACCCGTAGAGATACAATGTTGTTTCTGCACATATTGATTACTTACTGTACTTACTATGCAATTTGAATCTTGTATATATTATACTGTTTCTTAGATCAGATTTTGGGAATGGACTTAAAGATCAACAAACTCACTTAACTTTAGTAAGTGGAACAATAAATGACCAGTTTTTAATCTACTCAAATAAAATATTTTGTATTTAAAAATACCTCTGCCTGATGACTTCTGTCTGTATTGATAATCTCAGGAGAATTCTTACTAGAATGTCAGCTGGTTTACTAGGTACTGATCTCTTGCACTTCAGAAGTGAAACAGAGCAATGCCATAAGACCACTGTATCTTGCTATTATATGGCTACATAGCAAATAGAATCAAATAATAATTATTTGTGTCCACATAACACATATAACTATGGTCACTGAAATCTGATAGTCAATATTAATAGTCAGAGTAGAACTGTGGTCCAAAGAAATTGCATTCAGCATGACACAAGAAACAGGGAATAGTTTGGTTCTGCATTAGATACATATATATTTCATTTGTTCAAAAAATCTGGAAAGGGTTATTGACTGGAATGCACTTCATTGCCAGTGGAGAGGAGAAAAATGCAGTCTGTAGCAACTGACATTTTTATAGTATGAAGCTATTTTGCTGTGTTAGATGTAAATGAACAGGGTAAGAGCTGGGATACTAGCTGCCAACATACACTTTCTGTTTTACGTATATTGATCCACAGACAGGAGAACTGGATGCAGTTGGAAGCTTCATTATACTTTTGCCCAAGTAAGGAAAGTAAGATCAAGCCTAAAGCTAATAAGCTTCCCATTAGCATATCAACATGGCAGCATTTCTTTAAATGTGATTGGTAATGTTTTGTGCAATTTCAGCAAATCTCAAAATAGCAGAATTTAAATCAAATTTCTAAAATCTGATTGAACACAGTTAATTTACTAAAGAAATGCATTTCTGAAAAATGTGCACCATGTGAAATCCAGAAATATTTTTAGACAAAACTAGAATTTCAAAAATATCTTAAATGTTTTAGTTTAGTTCACATAGCATTCTGTTTTGCTGAAGTGGTGTAGGAGTTTGTAATTTTCCCATATAATTCACTACATGAGAAACATTTCTAATACTTTATATATTGATTAAGGTAATTTATACTGAAACATTGCAGACACCACTAATTTGCCTTTACAGTTAGGATTACCTGTGCTATGTTGTATATTTGATAATATTTATAAGCAGTTCCTTTTGATTGCTTCTGAACCTCAGCACTTTTCACTTCATGTGAATATTGTTCCATAGCTTCCGGTGTTTCCAACATACACAACTTGTTTGGAAGGATTGGATACCATCTCTGCATATATTTACATGAGATATTTATTGCCTGGCAGATGTGAAAATGAGAGTTGTATGTCACAAATGGCCTAAACGGTGCCCATGAGGTGTATTCAGAATTTATACCTAAAGAAATTTTACTTCTCCTGTCAGAATATGTGGATTTTGTTCTAACAATGGGAGATTGCAATTGTTTACTTAAACTGGGTATTAATTATAGTTCAAGTGCTGGCTCACTTCCTTCAACTGCGATTTTCATTTTAGCAGTTTCATTTCTATTATTAAAATTCCATTCATCAGTTGAAGAGTAGTTCACATTCTAGTCTCTAGTTCACAACATATTATCTAGAATGGACTTTAAAAAATCTGGTTTATAGAACAAAAGGTTCAATTTTTAGCAAGTATTACCTCAAACTGCTTTCCTTTACAATATATTGGGGGGTTTTTAACAGATTTTACTGAAGCTAAGGCTAAAAATGAGAGAGTTCAAAGCAGTTTAGTCATGTGAGATATGCTTTGTACACATTTTATAGAAGATAAAACATCTATTATTTGATACCAATATCTCCACTCACATTTTTCTTTAATGAGTGATGCTTAAAGCATTAATTAGGTCACTCATAGTACCCCAATTTTACATTAACTGTTAAAGTACAAAATTGGAATTTAAGTGCAAAAAAGTTATTTCATGGATTCTAAAGAGCTAACCTCCAGGAATCGAGAGCCTGAAAAGAAGCATATGGTGGTTCTGTATGAAAAACTGTTTTTTAAAAAAAATCATAACTTCTGGGCTTTTAATTTGACCATTATTGTGACTCTCAAATTGGTTTACAAAGCTTACCTATCAACACCTATATCCTTTCGGTAAAGTCTTTCAAGACCGTTGAATATGGATGTGGACAATCATATAGCAAACTGTTAAATCATTACAAGGGAATTTTGTAAAGGCAGCTTGCCAGTGACCCTTAGCAACCAGTGGTAACCCTCTGTTCCAATGATCACACTGAACAAATTATTACTCAGTCCCTAATCTACCATAAGAAGGTTGTGCTGGAATAGCTGGTTACATCTTGATCTCATGGGTGTCCTTGAACCCTACCAATCTGTTTTCAGTCATGGATTTAGCATGTAGATGGTGTAATACATGGCTGCAAGTTGTTGTTCAGGAAATAGTCTCTTTGCAGTGATAATTTTGTAAGAGATATGAGCAGAGTCCTGGGTGGAGGTACCTGTCAGCAGGTTTTTTACTTCCTGACTGAGATATACCCAAAGACGGTAATGGGTAAGTAATTCCTTGTGGGGTTCCTCCAAGTTCCATTTTGTCCATTATCCTATTCACAATGTATAAACAGTTTGCAAGGTCTCAATACACAGATGTTGCGCAGATTGATATCTCCTTTTTGTTGAAGCTGGATACTACACTTTTTGTGTTTTTCCCATGTTTGATAGTAGTACTGAGTGGAATAATGTGGCCAAGATAAGAGAAAAGTGGTACAGCCAAGTAAGGGGAAGTGTCTAGATAAGTAAGCCAGGGCTCTGAGTTTGCCTCATATGGGATGTATGTACAACATTTGCCCTTTCAATCTTTATTCTCATGATCATATTGGACCCATTTCTGGATGGTCAGGTTGCAGCTGCAGCACATAATGCTTTTTTCATGTATGCCTGGCAGCAGCTGTGACCATTTCCTTCTACTATGGACCTTACCATAGTGATCCAGACTTTTGTAACTTCAAAGCTACTTTACGGCAATATTGCAAGTAGAGCTGGATGAATAATGCAAAATCACGTTTGTGAACAGTTCAGATGAGAAACCGGGTTTCAATTCATCCTATTCACCCTTCTTTATTTGCTGTTTGTGTGTGGTCTTGTATGACTAACATTTTATTCGTACAGATATTCCTACAGCATATTTTGAGTCAGTAGCCAATATTATTTTAACCAAGAGAAATTTGTTCTGAGTAAATGAAATTCAGTTTACGGGTAGAAGTAGGTTAGGTCATCCACTCATGGAATAGAAACAATACTAGGTGGCCACTCAAAGAGCTTGCATAAGGAATTCTGAACACTGAATAAGCAACTGACAGATGGGCCTATTCAGTTATATATTCGTTAAAACTATATGTTGACCATCTTCAAATAAACAAATTTGCATTAGCAAATGAGACTGCAAAACTTACAAACAGGAAAAGAGCTAAATTATAGTGTAAGAGAGTCTTTTTTCAGTTTGGCTTGTCTACATGAGAAAGCTTTACCAGTTTAAATGGCGTCATTATAACAGTATAAGTCCTATGTAAACACTCTTATTCCAGTATGAGAGTGGTTTTTTTCAATTTAGCTTAAACCTCTTTCCCAAGCAACACAAGCTGAACCAAAAAAAAAGCATCTTGTGCAAACTCACACTGGGGATATGCAGCAGAGATGGGAACTCCTCAGCCCCACTCCATTGCCTTAACCACAAGACCATCCTTTCTCTCTAGTGTTCAAAACCAACTATAACTGCAATGTGCTTCTCCTTTTGAAGAATTCCTGGGGACTTGAGGTAGTAGACTACAGCAGTCTCACTTTGAGTGAGGGGTGAGACACTGTAAGCATATAACACCTGTCCTTCACTCTCATGGACTGCCTATATTTTCATTTCAGAGTGCAATTCAAGGTGGTGATTATGCTCTGAAAAGCACTAAGTGATCTGGAATCCAGTTATCTCAGAAATTGCCCATTTTCCTATTGTAAGAACAGCAGGTTGCTCTCACTGTCAGTACCTTTTGTCAAACTCCCCTTAGCCGATGGCAGGGCATTGTTGGTGGAAGGCCTACACATCCAGCACTTGTTTTCTTCAGTGTTTCCATGGAGCGAAGGGCACAGTATAAGATTTAATTTGTAATCTGTTCACAGTTTTTAGTTTGGTTGGAGGATTTTTGTTCTGGAATGAGTGTGGCTGCAAGGTGAGCGTTGTATGGATGCTGGAACGGAAGTCTTGTATTTTACTGTTTCATAATTCCATTGCAGATGCAAGGCACTCAGGTGCTTGGTGATTAACATCACTACACATTTCTAAATAATGAATGTCAATATATTTGTGTGTCTTCTTTTTCATGCTGTAGCAAACTGGACTAACTAGATTGTAGTTAGATGTGTTAAATTGAGCTGCAGTATTCAAAGTTCTTTTATTTTACTAAATGGTTGAGCTATGTTTGCAGGGCATTTTAAGTCTTCACACAGCTACTACAGTTATACTGTAAGAACACAGGGCTTAAACTCATGAATCAGATATTTGGAATTACTCAAATATTAGATTGTAGGATGAATTTATAGATTACTAAACACAGTATTCATCAAAAATTAGGAGAATTCCAATTACATGGAAACAAGAAACTGTTCCTTCAGCAGCAGAGCAGATGTTGGATTTAAATGGATGGACTCCATTTGACAAAGTGTAAACCATTACAAAAATCAATGTTTCCAGTTCCAGTGAGCTTGGCAACTGTTTTTAGATCTTGTTAAAATTATAGAACCCAATAATGTTTTACCTGGAATACTTTCATGTCTAAAATTTGGCAGCATAGCATAACTTAAAAGGATGGGAAGCTTTGAGATATTGATTCAACAAAGGCTTAAAACATCTACAATGTCATAAAAATGATCTGCAGCTATAAAACAGATAACTTGATTATGCTACAATACATTATAATTTCCCTCAGGCAGTAAGAAAAATGCAGGCTGTCAGCTAATGTTTTTCCTTCTATAAATTGAAAAATGAAAAATAAAATACAAAAAACAAACCTTGAAGTTACCCATTGCCTGACAGATTAGCTGTTTTATTGTGTCCCAGTTAAAGACCCTTCAGATCTTAAACTAATTTTAATAATAATAAAATGTTGAATGGTTATCCTTCTATTCAAACATAATTAATTGGTAGTGCAGAATCTGAGCATGCTGACAACTGCTAGAGAGCTTCATCTTTCCCATTCCAGTTTTAGTTTGAGGGCTGAGCCCAAATAACTAACTTTGTTTTGAATCTTCAGATGGAATTGCCTATAATAAATGTTACAATGTAAAGGTCAGGTTTTAATCCACTACCAAAATAGCTGATATTGAAAACAATGATTTTTGTTTGAACTGTGTACATCCATGAAAATAATTCCACTTCTGAACATATTTCCAATCTAGGGAAATTTCTCATTTGATCCAAGGAGCTGAATGTCAGCAGATTTACTAATATGCTGATTATTTGTACTTCAGCAGTGGAAGAGAGTGAATTCCTTGTACGAGAGCAAATAAAATAAAAGCAGATTTAACCCTGCCTATATACCTGAACAGTCAGTGAAACCTGACAAGTCAACATTAAGTATTCAAAGTGGTATTGTGGCCTAAAGGGATCACATGCAGCCTGCACATGAGGAAGAAGGAATAGTTTGGTTCTGCTTGGAGGTTTGTAAATTTAATTTGTTCAAAAACTCTGGAAGGGATTACGAGCTGGGAGGAAAAAATGCAAGTAGGAGTGATATCGACATTATTGCTGTACAAAATAGTTTTGCTGGTTTAAGTGAACAAATAAAAGGGGTAGGCACTGCTAGTTCAGTAATCACACATGAATTCTACTCTGTCTTCAAGGATAGGAGGACCTGAAGACATTGGACATTTCATAATGCCATTATAGCTATTAAGAAACCTAGATAATATTACAAAATATTGATTTTAAAAATGTTGTCAAGTATCTTTTCTCAATGCATAAATATATATTTCTAAATAAACAGAGAAATCATACTATTCATGACATGAAAATAAATCTGACTAATTGTCCTTTTGTTGGATGAACATCTTTAGGGTCTTCTATTAATAATATTCTTTGGCCATTCCCCTCTACATATCCACATCTTATTGCTTCCTAAGATTCCATCTCTTTTTCAATATCTCTAGGCCTAGGAATGGGGCTGTGATGCCCCGCCCCCCGTGCAAGGGGAGAACATTTTTTAATTTTCAAGCAATTGAGGGGGAATGTCTGAGGCATTTACAAAACATCTGATGTAGGATGCATACTTAACAGGAGAAAAACAAGACTCCAGGTTGAGAAAGAAAAACTATACAGAAACTACACTAATATAGATTTAGAATAAATCTGATTGAATAAAGAATCAGTGGTTATTAATTATGATTTCCTATTTATATAGGGTTGGCCCTATCAGTAGGATATCTAAAATCACTTTGGTGGTATAAGGGAAAACGCATTTAACTTGCAAAATGCTGCAGATACAAAATTTGCATTGGACTAAGTACATATTAACACATCTTATTCAGAACTTTAATTTAAATTACAAGTAATTCTAGCATTCTGAATTCTTCCTGGCAGCTGAGCTATGATAGCATCTTGCTGAAAATGTTTCCAAAAGCTGATTCCATGATGTTCACAGAGGGAATTATATTAAACATGAAGGTCTCAGGTACTTGAGGAACACATGGAGCTGACTGAAAATGGGTCTGTGCAAACACACTGAAGAGTTTGAACTGATGAAGAGTGAAGATCATAGCGAGTTATTTTTTGAATAACAATACAACAGCAACTTATAAATTCTTTCTGATGAATGCAGTCCTCTGTTTATGCTATCTACAATATGTTTGAATAACACAATCATTCAGCCATACAAAGTTATAAGCCTGTGTCCCTGCTACAGAGGGATAGCAAACTTGCTGCATACTCCTCCCTCCTCTGCAGTCCTTCCCACAAACACTGACTGGGCCTGCATAGGTTGGGACAGAGCCAGAGAATTGCTGCTCTACGTAACAGACTCCCATCTCAATCCAGAGGAAATGCCAGTGGTAACATCTGTGAAGTTGATGCTGCTCTAAATTCACTTTTACTCCTTATTCGGTGACTCCCCCTTTTTTGAGGGATCAGAGCAGGCCACGGAGCCAGCAATGGTAACATCGCTTCTGGTTTTCTATCAGTGTGTTGATTACAATTCAAACTGTTTTAGGTACATGGAGAGTACAATTTCCTCAAGTAAAGTACAATGAATACCTTTTCCTCACAGAACGTATTTCAAATATAGATAAAACTAGAAAGATATGCACTACCAGTCAGGAACCTTAAAATATAGTATCTTCTTAAACTTGATTGATGAGATAATAAACAAAACTATAATAAGAAAAAATCCAATTAAAGTATCTTGTGAAATTTCTGTCAAACAGAAATAAAGAACCAAAGAGACCAGTAAAACTTTGAAAAATTGGAATGATACACATGACAGCTTTAGTATTTGAGAATCCTGTATATCCATTTTATACTCTCACTGATTGTCCCCTAGTTTATTAGGCTTCTCAACTAACTGCTTATGTATTGTGCCTGGAATTCTTTATTTTTATTGTTTTTTTGGTATTGTCTCACAGCATAATCTCTGAATATAAACAAATTATCAATTATAGCATTACAGAGTATGTAGATACTTTCTCTATACAGAAGACATACAGGGGTATGGCACAGTGTAATGTATTCTACGCCAATGAAAGGAAAACTGAGGAAAGAAAACTCACCAACCACTCACATATTAAAGAGGAATGATCAGATAATAGACTAGCTATAACTTGTCTTATCATTGATGCAGATAGGATAAGATTGAGAAGAGCAGGAAGACACGTTCCAATACATTGCTCACATTAGCCAACTTTAATCAGGAGCTGGGTTGGGGCAGGTTGGATAGCAGCTAAAGGGGGAAAGAGCTGTTGAGATCTGGGTAGGAGTAGAGGAGCAAGAGCCAAGGGATGGGCGGAGAGTTGGATAGGAATTGAAAGGAAAGAGAGCAGATTGGAAGGGGAGCAGACCTGGGGCACTGAGATAGAAAGGTCTATTATCACTAAGACATGCTCCTGGGAAGAGAACCCAGGAGTCCTGAAACTACATTTCTCTGCTGTCAGCAAACAGCTCAGGAGGCCTATGCTGTGGGTATAAAAGTGTGAACTCTGCTCATGATCCAAGTAGAGTCAATATGTTAGAATTTCTGTATTTTTTGTCTGTTTATTTTCAACAGGAAATTACATTTAAAACTATATTAAAACAATATGGTTAAGACTGCAACGTCAAGCAATCAAAAGTCAGGAAAGGGTGCTGGGTGCAACCTTAATTTACGCCCCTTTTGAGTCTGCATTATGATAGTCTCTAATTTCATGATGTTATACTATTTTTTCCACAGACCCCCTGCCTCATTGAATAATACTCATTCACTCAATGTTTATTTTCATTTGCCTCATTCATTGTGTGGACCAAGACAATACTTAACGCACAGTACTGAATACAGAATTATTAATTTCCTCATGGTCTTTTCTATGGTACGTTCCCCATAATATTTGAGCGCATCACATATGAATAATTATCTTCACAACATCCCAGACAGATCATATGGTTTAATTATTCCCATTTTATAACTGAGTTGCTGAGGCACAAAGTATTAAGGCAAAAACTGTCAAAATTGTCTACTAATTTTGGGTGTCGAACTTGAGATATCTAGGGTCTAACTTTTCAGAGTATTTAATCTTTTTATAGTACCGTACTTCATATGTTCAAAGCACAGCTCAAATTCACTACACTTTTCACTTGCAGTTGTGAGTGTTCAGGACTTCTGCAAATCTGGCCCAAGGGTGTCAAACTGGGCAACCAGAAAAAGAGGCACATGCAATTTGTAGCCAGCAGTGAAATTCAGTTTATGGGCCTTTCCTAGCATCACATAGGAACCCTGTGGCAAAGACAGAAAGAGAATCCAGCTCTAGAGGATGGCATTCAACTTCCTTAACCTTGAAACTATGCTTTCTTTTCCCGCAGTCCCCTGCCTTATTCATTTCAGACCTTCCAACACTCTGCAACAAGGCAGGTGTGGTCAGTCCTATAGGCAATAGCCTCCTTCACGCCACAACCTTGATTCCCAAAGCACCATCCAACCTGTGCATGAAGGCAGGGGACTTGTGGAAAAATAGGGTGTAATTAAAGACTATATTATAACACACACTCAAAAGGTGCCTGAATTAAGCTTGCATGGGTATTTCCTAATTTTTGAGTGCTCAATTTTGTAATCTTCATGATCTTTCAACAACCTTCTTTAGGGGTGTAATACATGGTTATACTGAAAGGTGCTGATGGCTGCTGTCAGGTGAATCTTGACCTGATAAATCAGTGATTGTGCCAAGTACTCTCTTTCAGGCTCATTGGGAAGAGCAATTAAATCTCTTCATATACTGGAAACAGCTTCAAACAGTAGAGGGACTAGCAGGTCAGAGCTAAACCACGCAGAATAAGAGTATTTTTTTTCTAAATTTTAAACACAGGGACAAGTTTGGTTTTCCAATCTGTGTGTATTAGTGGCAGAAAGCCAAAGAAACAGATGTGAGTGTGACCCAAAGAATGAAAAAGAAAAAGGGCTTCCTAGGCATAGAGCTCCCTGGGAAGCACATTGCTGAGCTCAGAAGCTGCCTGCTGAGGTTTGTTTCTACCTGCGTTTTGGGAAACAGAACTTTGTGTACGCATTTTTATAAATAAAATTACACCATAACCACACCTGACTTGTAGCATCAATTTTTTCCTTCCAATGGAAACAGTGCTACAAGACCCACAAAATTAGCTAACTGCTTGGACCAAAAGCGCAACGTTGGCTATGTTTATCAATAAAATATAGCACTAACATTCTCTTTGCAGTCTCTTTGCTCATTAAGGCAACTTTGTAGGTAAGATGAATGAGAAAGGGCAGATCCTAACAAAGACGCTGCAGTTCCGCATGCCTGAGAGGCGTTATTGGCGGCCCAACTTCGGGGGTGGGGGGGGAGAAGCTTTCAAGTTTACCCCCAAAAGCTCTTCTTCAGTAAGGCTTTAGAGCAGCTTTTGTGTGGCACTTCCCCCTCCCCTCAGGTCAGCGGGGTGGCTGCTGCCTTCACCCTGCGCTGCTCCAGCCCTTGCAAGGATGCTTCCCTCTAGGAGAGACTTCTCCGACGCCAGAGGCTAAGAGGGGCCTAACCTGCTTCCCCCCCAGCCACCTCTCGGGGACCTCTGTCGTCTGCCCCCCACAGCAGACGGTCACGGCGCCTCCCCGCAGGCTCCGGGATTTGCGGCGCAGCCAGAGCCCGGGCTGGCCACGTCCCTCCACCCCCCACACCCAGCCAGATGCGGCCTGGCGAGCCGCGCTGTCACGGAGTGCAAGGCGCACCCACAGCTCAGCTCCGCTCCGCCACGAGCCAGGGCGCGTCTCCTCCCCGCTCCCTCCCCTTCTCGCCGAGCGCGGGACGGGTCCGGGCTAGCCTAGGACTCGGAGCCTCTTCCACGCCTGCGCACTGCGGCTGGCGAGGGACGGCGGGAGGCTGCGGCAGCCAATGGCAGGGGCCGCCGCGCCGGGCCGGGCCGACACACACCGCGGGATGGAGGCTGAGCGCTGGGTCGCGGGGTCGCGGCTCTCCGGCTCCCCCCCTGGCGGCGAGGGAGGAGCAGCAGCTGCTGCGCCCCGGCCGTGCCCCCCCGGCTCCCCGGAGGAGCTGCCCTTTGACGACGACGAGGAAGACCTGGAGGTGTTCAGCAAGGTACGGCCCGCGTTGGGCTCGGTTCGGCCCGGGGACCCGCTCCCAGGCGGGGCCGTGAAGCCGCCGGGCTGGAGCTGGGGGGAGGAGAGAGCCCGGTCCTGCGGCCTCCTTCCCTGCTGCACTTTGCCCCGGCCGGGCGCTGCCCCGCCCCGCTCTGTTGCCGCCGCGGTGTGTCTCCCGAGCGGCGGTGCTGTGACGGGCAAGGGGGGTCCGCGGCCCTCAGGCCGCCGCTAGTAGGGAGCTGCCCCTGCTCGTCTCATCGCGTTGCCCACCCTGCACTCCCGGAACGGGCAAAGCGCCTGCGGTCAGGGCAGCCTGCACCGTGCAGACTCGCAGCGGGGGAGGCCGGACCCTGGCCTCCCCCAGCGTGAAATCCTCCACCTCGCCCCGCTGCCAGGCCAGGAGGGAGGCGGTGCGACGCTCCAGGTGCAGCGACCTCGAGCTTGGCACGGCCCTGCAGGTTGTTAACGGACAGATAACGGCAGGAATGCTGGGCACCGCCCCGGGGAGGCAGAGGGCTAGTTCTCTGCCAAGTAGGTTGAAGTGGAGGTAGTGTACTCCTTCTTGCAGGCGTCTGTCGTTCTCCCCTCGTGGTTCAAATAGCCATTAAACCAGGAGGGGAAGATGCCCCCTCCCAAGGAATTTGCATTTAATAGTTCCCTAGCATGCAGGGAGATGTTTGGCAACAGAAATTCACCATCTCTTGAACACTAATGGTTTTACAATGTGGTTTCAAAGAAAATTTGCTAACTTTTAAGTTTCTCTTCAGTTTGTGCCAGTAATAGAGAATGAACAGTGGCAGGCTCGCCCTATCCTCGCTAGCACTTTGTGTCTACTCTTTGTGTAAAATGCTAGTCCAGGGATGGTAATTTTGGAAACTGGGAGCTTGTGTTCTGCCTCTCAGCCATTTTTCCATAATTAACAGTGATTGCCATTTGTAGTCATTATTAAGCAAGTAGGTAAGATGGTAAATTTGCCTGTGGGTGTAAACACCTGTCTATTATTGTACAGACAGTTGACCTAGGGCCCCAAGCTTGTGGTGTGAAGTGCCCTGGTTCACATAGGCTCCCCTGTACAGCCCCAAAGTGGGAGCAGGGCCTTTATGTAGATATCTTATTGCATCATGAAAGCTCTAGTTATCTTTCATTAAGTACAGTCCTTGACATTTTCAGTAATTATGCATCATGTGTACCAATAATATACAAAACCCCTATAGTACCTACATATTTAATCTAGAGGCATGGCTTATATACAGCATATATTAAGCATTAAAATAACCTTACAAGTATACAAGTTTCAAACTTGTTTACTCAAAACAGTTTAAGATTGCATACCATTGTTGTGTATGAAAATCAAGTGGAGATTAGGTATCATTTAAATGTACATGCATTTTGATAGAGGAAGGGGATACAATGATTAGGGTCTGAAATTCTGTATAGGGCCTAGATTGTGCAAATACTTACACATATGATTAACTTCATGCATGGAAGTAGTCTCTGAACTGTCATGAATCTTGTGATTTATTTTAAATAAAAGGTCAGATTCTCCCAGGCACTTGATGCCAAGAGCTGTGATGTTATAAAAAAATCAGTTTCTAGCCCTCATGGTTTTAGGAAAAAAATGTGAGAACGTGACTTGAGTGCATGTTGGAAGCTCAGAAACCAGAAAATAAAATGAACTCAGTTTAAAAAAAAAAACAAAAAAAAACCACACAACTTTTAAACTATTCTGATGATTGAGGTCTGACTTATGATTTTTCAACTTTTGGTCTTGGCAGTAGTGGTAGAGTTAAGCACACATTTAAGTGTTTGCAGGCTCAGGGCCTAACTCCTTGTCTTTTTGTGCCCTGATCTTGGATTTAAATCCATACGAGTTTGACTCAGACTTTAAGGCCCAAAGGGACCATCATAATCATTTTGCACACTGCAGGCCTCTGAATCTCACCCAGCCACTCCTGTAAGAGATCCATAATCTCTGACTCAGTTACTGAAGTCCTCAAATCATGATGCAAGACTTTAGTTATAAAGAATCCACTGTTTATGATAGTTTAAACCTGCAAGTGAGCCATGCCCCCTGCTGCAGAGGAAGGTGACCCTCCCTTTCTCCCCCAGGTCTCTGCCAATATGACCTGGGGGAAAATTCCTTCTTGACCCCAAATATGGCAATCACTTAATTGACCTCTAATCTCTATTAGTGGTTCCCAACCTTTTTGGCTAGAAGGCCACAAATATTTTTACAGCCCTGAAGGGCCACCAGTCTATCAACTCAGATGTTTTGATGTATACACCATTAACGACTACAAATCACTACATATTTAAAGTAAACATTTTAATGCTACTGTTCTCATGTTTACATTCGCTATTTTACACCTACAAATTACTCACAGTATGTCACGCACTCACAGACAAAGCTGTAGTGTAGATGAGTGACTGTCACGACACACTGAAGCACATTGCTTGGCACCAAGTTAAGTCATGGTGGGTGATCTGCTAAGTGCAGGCCAACCGAAAAGCACTGATTTTTAGAGTCTTGTCCCTCCTCAAGCATGGTGGGTCCTGGCTGCTCCATCAGCAGGTTATTCCCCACCTGTGCTGCCAGATGGAAGGAGTTCAGCAAGGATGCTGCTTCCTTGCTGATCTCCCATCCCCCTGGCATTGCAGCAGGGAAACCACACATCCAGTAGCCCTTTGCGCTCCATCTGGGTCCCTAGAGGCAGTGGGTCCCTTCTGCAGCCAGGGGACATCAGTGCTCACCTCCCAAGGACCCTAGCGCCTATGGAACCAGACAGAGCGCTTTGCCATGTGCCCTGCTATAACCAGGGGAAGGGAAGCACTGATCTCCCAGCTCTTTAGCTGCAGCAAGGAGACTGCACCCATCTTCTAACCCTGCAGCAACGCGCTCCGCTTGGTTCCTTAGGTGGTGGCTCTCTTCTGCAGCCAGGAGTCGCAGGCCACTTTGAAAGACCTCACAGGCCACTTTTGGCCCCCGAGCCACAGGTTGGGATCCACTGATGTAGATCTTCCTGGAGCCCACTCACATGGTTTCTGTTGTAAGACTAGGGCCTTGTAAAATTCTTTGTGATGTCTTACCTTGGGTAGATGTATTTGTCTGTTTTAAAAAGAAAAAAGTTAAGATCACCAAAGTGGATAAAAAGTGTTTGATTGTTTTGATATTCTTTAAAAATGGATTGTTTTTATTTAAATTAGACTTCGATTGTTTAAAATTATATATATATAAACTTTTAAAAAAATAAACCTGTTTAAAATGAAATCTGAATTTAATACAATATATATTAAGGCCTAAACTTCTCTCTCAAAACACTTACATTAAAAATAAATATGCTGAATCCATGAGCCTCTGTCAAAAACTTATAGGCTGCTTTCCTATATATAACAAAAGATGTTTTTCCCTTTGTAAGGCTTGAGGCTATTTTCAGCTAACAAGTTGTAGGTCGAAACTCATTTAAATGGTTAATGAAAATACCTGAACCTCAAGGATAATGGCTAGTGTAAACATCTGATGGCTCAGGAAGCCAGATGTCCTCTTAGTGATTCTAATTCCAATGAGAACAGCATCTTTGCTTTTAGAATTTCTGTCTCATCTGCCACCTATTTGTAAGGACCCCCACCTCGAGTGTAGCCCTAGCATCCTTGATGTAAGTAGAGTGATTAAAGTGTTTCTGCATGTATTATCACTGTTCTCTCCGGATGGGACAATGTTTGTATTTGTAAGTGAATAGATAAAGAATTTAAAACATACTATGTAATCGATAAGTGTATATAATTGACCACGGAACACCAGGAAGTTGAAACTGATTTATCAGACTTCCCAGTATCATGAATTAAACCTCTTCAGTATTGTCTGTGCTGCCTGATTCTTGGAGAAAGAATCCTTTGTGCTTTACACCCTGATTCTAAATTTTGAGATAGAGTTTTATAAATATGGCACAATAGGTCAGCCTGAGTAACTTAGGAGACTGTCATTTTCAAGACACCTAGGTGAACTGGGAATTTAAGCTGAAGTCACTTTCACTTAGGCATGTTTGAAAATTTTCCCAGACTGACCTGAAATAATCAATTTGCTTCAATGACTACTGTTAATCCCTCTGTTTAATAAATCATTTAATTGTAAACATTTAAGGTTGTTTTGTTTAATAAAAATAATTATATGCTGTTGTGTGTTTCCTTAAATTCCAGTTACCATCCTAATGCAAGTTGACACAAATTGTGAGCAAAAAGTCAATTATCTTGTAAATAAGCAATATATCATTCACTATTTCCTAACATACTAAAATGTACAATTAGTAAAAATCTGAAAATGTTAGGCCATGTAATTTAAATAAATGTATACTTGTATTGTATCCTCCCATTTAGCAAAAAGATGTACCAGATTTAGTGTAAAGGCTCTATTTAGTTATAAATCAATATGTTTGAGTGATTATATTGATCAATAAGAACACATCTTTCTGTAGAAAAGAACTGAAGTACAAATGGAAAAGTTGGTTAAAATTAGTGATTTTAAATTGAGGCTTTCCATTTGCTGATTTAAATCAATCCATCCTGAATATCACAGTTATAAAGAATGGATTAATTCATTTTTGCTTTGTCTGGTAAATGTTATAGATTTTCAAAGCTGCTGTATTATCCAGTGCTTATTCTAAAGTGTAGAATAATACATAAATCTAGAGGAAATAATCAGTGTGTGGGGACACGTGTTGGGCAGTACAAATAGGCTACCTCCATCTCATTAAAAGTGATTTTTCTTTATCCTGGTATTCTTTAATTCTTCCAAGATAGCAGCTTGGAAGATCTAGGACTCAGCTATTGTAATAATTTGTTTTGTGTCTAATTTGGTAAAAGATGTGTCATTATTAATGTCTCTTTTTGAAGCAAATCTTCAAACTTGGTAAAGAATAGATGCTCTTAGCCAGTTTTGATAAGAATCTCCAAAAAATAGCATATGGGGTGATAACAATGGAATGTCTATGTGTACAGTTGTAGAAGCAGCAAATATTTTCCTGTTTTGAAAATATATTTTACAGATGTTTTTATAACAGAAATTTATGGAATGTTTTACATATTAAACACGCTTTAGCTGCTGGACTTGCCTAGATTGTAGCTACTGCATGGAGATTGAAAATGTTAATCATTCACAAGCTGCAAATTGTCCATGAAAATTTGATAATGCTCCAAAATAATAGCCTGACAAATTAACTAATACTAAAATAATAGTAGATGCAAATGCAGTGTATGTGTAGCTGTGTTGGTCCCAGGATATTAGAGACAAGGTGGGTGAGGTAATATCTTTTATTGGACCAACGTCTATTAGTGAGACAGACAAGCTGAGGATGAAGAGGTCCATGTGGCTCAAACGTTTATCTTTGTCACCAACAGGTGGTCTAATAAGAGATATTACCTTACCCACCTTGTGTCTCTAAATAGGTGCAAACTCATTTGGCGTTGATGTCACATGTACTTCTATAGCGCTTTGACTGTAATTCAACATTTACTTGAGTGCACATTACCAGTGTTCCTGTAAACACAGTTAGGCACTGGAGAGAGGATTGGGAAGAAATTAATATATTAGAAGAGTAACTGTAGAGACTTCATATTTACTATGAAACAGTTGTGTTTGAGATAGTATTATAGCAAAAAGTTTGAGATTTATAAAGTAAGGCCCAAAGGGTCCATTAAATCATCTAGTCTGACCTCCTATATGTTTATACTATCCACTTTACCTCTGTAGTGAGCCCAATAGTTGTGTTATACTACAGCACATCTTTCAGGAATATTTGAGGACATCAAGAAATAGAGTCCACTCAAACAATTTAGTGCAACAGAGTGCAAAAAACAACTTAGTTTTTTTTATTTATTTGTGTGATCTTGGCTTCACTGGTCTAAGCTAGGAAATTATTCAGTAACTAATACTCATTCGCTTCTATGGATCTGTCTACCTATGGATTAAAAGAAAAAAAAAAAAAACCAACACATCACTGATCCAAGTCAGCTGACTCAGGCTTATGGAGTTTTGGCTCCAGGGCTGAAAAATTGCTGTATAGATGTTTGGGCTTGGACTGGAGAACGCTAGAGCTTGGGCTCCAGCCCAAGCCTCAATGTCCACACAGCAATTTTTAGACATGTGAGCCTAAGCCCTGCAAGCCTGAGTCAGTGGAACCCCACCAGCCATGGCTATGCCGAAGGGGCTTTTATCCCTGTGTAGACATACCTTATAACTGCTAGTCCATTGTACTTAGTTTAGTTATGCTGTTGCTTGTTTATCAAAGGGATAAGGCCTTATATCACATTTTTTTATATAAAACATGGATTGCAAAAAATATTTAAGGATATCTATATAAACTTGATAGTTGTTAAGAATCCAAGTGGCAGAAATGTATCCCTAATTATATCAAAAAGAAAATATAACAGCTGGTAAAAAGAATGCACAATGCTAACTTATTTTTATGAGCAAAATAAACGTTTTACACTGTTTAGAAGCCCAGCTTCCCTTTTCTGCCTTGAACATTTGCACTTACTGCTTTTTTGTTCATTCATAGGCAAGGAAGACAGTTTACTTTAAGATGCAGTTTTGGGGTCTGATTTTCTTTGGTAGTGAGAGTCTCCTGCAAGGTTTTGAAATACTTTCAACTCCTTCTCTACTCAGTGGGTGTTGAGCACATTAAGTGCTTTGCAAAATCAGGCCCTTTTACTGGATTCCCAAATAAACTTGCTCTCTTGTTTTCAGTTTCTCTGAATACCTAGGTTGTTAGCTGGTTGGTCTTAACTTATACCTTGTAGTTGTTATAAACTTACTGTTAAAGGATAACTACGAGGCGAATTTTGGTTTCAGAGTTAACTTTTGGAAAACATTGTTCCAAACCCTATAAAATGCTTCTATTAAAATAATGAAAATAACTAGATGCAATGTAGCTGTGATTTTACATATAGTCAACTTAAACAATGTATTTGTGCTAATATATGAGCATCTAAAAGTTTTGACTTCATTTTTAATTTCATTCAGTTTAGGCAATGAAAATAGGCTAGATAGTTAAATGGTGAAAAATAAGATTCTTAAAAATCATCAATTTTAATCTAAAGGTATTATTCAGAACATAAACATAAGGCATTTATTCTATTTAAAAAAACAAACAAAAAAAACAAACACCTGGATATTTAGCCTGACAGCATCCATGTCAAAGGAAGAGCTCCATTGCTACTCAGTGTACTTCACTATCTGACCAATTCATGTGGTTTCACAGTCACAAACACACACAGGTTGTTACTCTTTCACCACTTGTGTATTTATTCTTCCCTTACCAAATTTCATAGTATAATGCAGACTTACTTACAGCGAGAGGAGGCTTCTCCATAGCCTTCACTCCTCAGTCCAGGTTCACCTTCTGAGCTTTCCCTTGCTTCCTGTTCCTTCCATTTATAGCCTTTCAGTTACACCATAAGCCCAGTAATTACCACCCAGGTGCTCATAATCCCACAACAGAAAGGGTTTAATTGCTCATAGCTGAGTGTGTGACCTTCTGCATGCTGCAGCAACATCAGTGACCAGGGCACTACTAATTGTGCCCTGTCACAGTCTCTTTAATACAGAAACCTCAACCGGTAACTTGAGAGAGAATATGGAAGGCAAGCATCCAGTATGGTCAGCCTGATTGGGCGTTGTGTAATATTCAAAGTGCAGGGCTTGCTTTTTTACATTCACCTCTGTTACAGCAGCTAAAAGAGAGCTGAAACTTATTCCAGAGATGACAACTTTTAAGGTTTGTTTGAGTCAAAAGTCAAATCAAGGTTGTGTCTTCAGTTTCCCTTCGTCCTCTGCTTTCTTGAATTTCGTGATACACATGATACTCCTTACTAAGTTATGTTGATCAATGTGTACCACATTATTAATGGATGACACAGTGTTAATCAAAGCTGCCAGGAATTTGGTTATTGACCAACTCAAATTCTTGACTATATTCTCCTCTCAGAAATTCACTATGCCCGGCCAGGTCTATTCATGTGGAGAAATCCTCTCTGAGTCAGCCACAGTATCTGAGAGAGCTTGGAAAATCTATTCTGACTGTCAGTACTGCGGAGTGCTGTATTTTATCAAGGAGTCTGACATTTACATAAAGACAGGAAATATTGTTATGTATTGAAACTTACTCTACACTTCACCAGTTGTTGAAACAGTCATCTGTAAACTGAATCTGTAAACTTTCAGAATGAGCAACTGCTTCTTTCTTGACCCCTACATGCCTGAAGCACCACCTTTTTACCCATGCCTCATGAAAAAAGCCTCATCTTCTGTACTCAAATTATGTCTTCAGTAATTGCACTTAAAACCATAAAGCCCCAGGCCAATTTTTACTTTTCCTTGTGAATCCTGTACCCCTCTTCCTCCCTCCCCTCACCCCCTGCATCTCCCCAGTGCTGGTTTACCTGCATTTTTCTCCTTCTCAGTTTCTTCCTGAACTCTTGTTTCCCATATGGTCTATACAAATCCTGTACCTGGTTATTGAAAACTTCCAACTCTCCAGTATGTCTGATAGGTATTTGAGTAGCCTGTCACTAGCTCTCCTTTTTGATAGAACAGGCTCTAATTGGTCAGGCCACTGATGATGGTTTCCTTCTTGCTCTTGTAGTCCCAGGCACTTAATCTGCAGAGGCTTCTAATGGCAGCTTCTTTCTGTTCCTCCACAACTGCAGCATATAGCGTGAGGCAGACTGCAAGCTCCATCCAGATGCTTGGCTCTGATTGCTGCTCCTGTGGTAACCACATTTGCTGCATGTCCAGCATATTGTAATATTTGTGTGTTTGCACTACGGGACTTTAAAGAGATTTTAGGGAGTCAACTGGAATAAAAAGCATCAGGGGAGGATAAAGTAAGAACACTACACATTTTGAAGGAGGATATATTTGCCTACCAAAATTGATGATGCCTTTAACCCTAAAACTACCCTACAATAATAAACCTGATATGCTGTTTATTTCATAATCATGGATAACTTTGTCTTCCCTTCACCCTTCCTATTTTCCTGTGAGTCAACAGGGTTTTAACATGTGTTATATTCCTTCTAGGTTCCTACAGCAGAATTGTTGCATACTTGAATAGTCTGCCTGTGTTCTTTTATAAATAGGATGAATGATGACAACATAACTTGCCAACCAAAACACAGCTGGCTGGTCTAATTTTAGGCCCACAAACTGAACATCCCTCTCAACTACTGTACATGGTTACTCAAATCCCTTCCGTGGTGATGTGCTCTCTTCTCCCCTCCCCAGAAGTCTTGAATTGTGTCACTCTTCAGCAGATGGCCATTTCGCGCTGGTGTCCCAATCTAGCATATTTTAAAGTGGCTTTTGTTCTGCACGTAAGTTACCATACTTAGCCAACTGCAGTTATGCAAATATAAAAGCACAACTCCTCTTTCTTCCTCCACACTTCAAACCAATACTGATTAGGTGCCATAGTAAATAGAATGCTTTTGAAGGCAGTATGCCGTTCATGGAGTAGAAATGTCTGGGGCGAGACTAGGTAAAGTCAGTAAAATCACTCTGCTAGGCACACGGTTAAGCTCATGCATAATAATTAATAGTTACTGAAGGTCTTAAGGCAACTTCATTCTTCTCTAATCTTCTGTCTCACTATTGTTTACTTATTTAAAAAATTGCACTTAAAGGTGGGAGGAATCTTGGCACATTAACTTTAGTAGTGAGTAATTCTTGGAATAATACAGGAGAAGGGATGCTAGCATAGTGGTTGACCAATGATGATCTTACATTTGCTACTTTAGCAAGTTCTTCTCAACCTTCCCCTCTCTCTTCCCCCCTCACACACATCCCTTTTTTTTTTAAATTGGTGGACCATGAGGAGGGCAGTTCTCCTGACCTACTATAGTTGAGTAGTTTATTTGAAAGGGAATAGACACCATGGGGCTGGTCATTCCATAGCTCTGTTGGCTGAACAAACTGGGATTTCATATACTGTTTTGAGATTGGCTGTGCCTACAAGAAAAAGACTGTAAAACATTTACTATGTAAAGGAGAAATGGTTGTGTGCTCTAGAGCAGTGGTTTGCTGTTTCTGTATTATTTTAAATAGCTCATTATAAGTAAAGGGACCTATTATTTATTTGTGCTTGTGGTGATGTCAGGTGGCCCAGTCAGGTGCAAGGCCCTATTTTGCTAATACAAAATGAGTGTTGCAGGCTCAGCTGAGTCCCTCTAGTGGAGTATCCCCAGTCTGTTGTAATTGGACTTAACCTTTGGATCCCATGTGCTTCCAAGGCAGTTGGGTCTGGGCAGAGTCTAGGCACTGTTTCTAACTCTGAGCCTCTAAGGCAGGTTGTACTGTCACTGTCTGTCATCCTTCCTTGGGATGTGGGACTCCATAGTCCAATTGCCTCGGGCCCCGAACCAGTGCCGGGACTTCCCATAGCTCCCCAGTCACTTATGCCTGCTCCCCCAGCGCTTACCTCTGGCTTACAGTTTAACTCTCCAGAAACCATGTGGCAGCTAAAGCAAGGAACACAGGCTTTGCTACAGGAGTGTCTTAACCACAGTAACTTTTACTCCTAAAGCATAAAAGATTTACAGACCTTTAGGGAAAAACAAAAGCCTCTATGTTGTTTCCCCCAAATCTATGTTCACCCATTTTGGTGCGGTCATTCACTATTCCCTCTACCTCCTGCAATCCTGCTATCTGGGGATGGTTGGCCCAGAGAGAGAGAGAGCCCTGAAAGCAGATCCTGACCTTAAACAAGGTTTCTGCTCCCTTTTTCAAGTGATGAACTGATCAACTCCAGTTGAGTGGTTAGTAAGTCCCAGCTACTGAGTGGTTAGTAAGTCCCAGTAAGAGCTCCAGTTGAGTGGTTAGTAAGTCCCAGCTACTGTGGAGTCCAAACTAGGAAAAACCTGGCTCATCTCTATAGCAGAACCATTGTTTCAGGGCTGGACCCTTTACTTGGAAGACTGTCACAGTTGATGACTCTTGTATTAGCTCTTCAGGGAGGTGTCCAGTAAGCTTCCATTGGTCTGTCCTTGAAGGCTCTATGCAGCTACAATTACGTACTCAAAATATAGGTCACATTCTTCAACATGACAGTTACAGTGTCACTCGAAGGTCCCAGTTTGATACAGACATGAACCAATCCATCATGCAGAATAAAATATAGTTCCTGTCCTGAAGAGTGAGAGGTTCCTAAAAGGAAAAAAAAATACTGACCCTCTGAGTCAGACTGAGCTGAGAGTCAGCAAGAACAAGTTCATGATTTGTGCTGGAATGTCCCCATAGAAAGTGAATAAAGCTGCCAGCCACCTGAAGCTGGAGGAAGAAGAATATAGCTTTGTAGTGAGACCCTTGTAAGACTGTGATTGGCAAAAAATATGGACTAGTTGATGCTTTTTTTTTTTTTTTGCTGTAGGAACCGCATAAGCCTTAATGGTTTGCTGAGCATGTAATGAGTGTGAGGTTTGTTATATCAATCTTGTCTGATCTCTTAACATAAATGTGTGGTCTCGTGTGGTTTGTACTTTGATGGAAGGAATATTTACTAGATATGCTCCTTTCTCTGAATCATTATTGGACTGACATTTAGGAATAAAATTGTGGCCTAATTAAACCTCATCTAATGTCTCCTGTTCATCATTCTACATAGCCAGACAATGGAAGTGGTAAATGTGATTTTTATACTCTTTTCACTTACTGAAAAAAGGCTGCTCAATGTAATAATATAACTTTCTAACTAAAATTGGAGAGGAATTCTTTTATTAGGGTGCAGTGTCCTTCCATCTTTGTCCTAAACAGCTATCTACCATAGCATTGCTATATGCTGGTTTTTAATAGCTACTATCTTTATTCTAGAGATGTCTGTTTTTCAGTCATGGTGGTATATATAATTGTAATTCATAAATCTTAGTACCACTGGATAAAAAAAACCACACTTAGTTCTTATACTGCTGATCCTTCCAACTTTAAGGATCCTCCAATTAAAAACTGTACTCAAGGTTCTTTAAAACATATTATGGATAATAAACATCTTTACATAAATTATAATGGGATATCAGTATTTCATAAAATATCTGAGAGAAAAAGAGGGCGTTGGTCAGATTGTGAGAGATAATTTAGATTTCAAGTCCTGGTTAACTGACCTCTAACAACTTTAATAAGATTGGTAAGTGTCTTGTACAGTTAGTGGGTGCTTAGTTTAACTAGTTTGGGTATTTGTAATTTAGATTTCAAGTCCTGGTTAACTGAGCTCTAACAACTTTAATAAGATTGTAACTGTAAGTTTCTTGTACAGTTAGTGGGTGCTTAGTTTAACTAGTTTGGGTATTTGTAGGTGACTTCTGTTTTCACTCATCCATAGTGTCATCATCAAATGTAGTGTTCTGCTTTTCTCTCATCGGTCTCGTTCTTGCTTTTTTATCTGTTCATTGAATTGAGTACTGAAAAGGATAATAGGACAATAAGCGTGTTTGTTGTATAGTTTAACAGTTTTATCTGCTCTCTCTTTTACCATCTTAACTGTTCACTTCAGAGCTATTTTGATGTCTGAAACCTGCACCTTTATATGTTAATGAGAATTTCTTCGAATGTCTTATTTATCTATAGGATATATCACTGACCGAGGCAAACTCATTCAGTCCTTTGATACCAACATCCCCGTCTTCTATGATAAACCAATACAAGTTTGAAGATGAGCCAGAATTAAGGGATCTCTTCATTACAGTCGATGATCCTGAAAGTCACATTACTGCTATTGAGACTTTCATTACCTATAGAGTTGCTACAAAGGTAAGTTTTTATTAGTAGTCCTGATAGTTTGTGTCCAGTAAAACTTTGCAAGGGTTAGTGTTTTAAAGGGTTTGGAATAGTAACCTTTCTAACATTTTGAAATTATATTCTGATTCTCCAGTGAGTTAACAGCCGTATTGAAGTATTTCAAACTAGTTGTTAGATTCTAAAAACATTTTTAACCTGAGTAAGGTTACTCATGTGAATATTTGTCTGACTGAGTGCTGTAGAAATCATTAAAGGAATAACTAAAGTTATTTTAATTATTGCAAAATCAGCCTTTTCTGTGAAATTGGCATTTGCTATTGTGTCCCTTGACAAGTACATGAAACAATAGGAACCTGATGCAGTTTGAAGAGACTATATTGGCATAAATATTTGTGGAGCATGGGAAAGCCATAACGAAGTTCTCGTTATTCTTGGTTGTCAATATGTGGTACCTTGTTCACTACCCACCCTTTCAATTCTGCTTTCCTGTACTGGGATCATTTTCTAGCGCAAAGAAAAGTCTCCTCCCCCCCTCTCCCCCATTCACAGTTAATAACATTTCAGATGCAACTACAGCAATTTCTTAAATTAAAAGGTAATATTAGAAAATTATTTAATGTGTTTTCAGCTGTCTTTGAATTCAGTTTGTCATCTGGAGAGGAGAAAAGCCAGTATTATTAGCCCAGCCAGTTTCCTGGGGATTATCAGCAAGTACTGCACAGCCTACACTTGAGAACTCCTACGTTTGTTTATTTTACTCTGACTTCTTGTTGCTGAAAGTTCATTTACAACAAATTTTCAAATGAAAATTGTTCCCTTTGTTTATTCAGAAGAGAGAGGGCTTCTGTAGGGAGAGGGGACAATAGTGGGGAAGGGGAGTGGAGGGATGTTTTCTGCCTTCTTTCCTATCCATGATTAATTTGAAGTATAAATTCATGATGATATGAAAGCTCTGTTGTCAACCCTAAGCATTCAAAAATCATGAGTCAGGTCTCAGTCCATCAGAGGTTTGCTCAGAAATGACAAGATTAAGGAAAATAGAGTGTGGGGGGTTTCTTTCTATTTCCAGATTCTGAGCCTTTAGAAATCACTTGAATCATGTTGTAAAGCTTTTTTGCAACCATTAATGGCTAGGAGGTTTGTTGTTGTTGTTGTTGTTGTTTTTTTAATTAAAGCTGACATTCTCTTGTAATTTCTTGACTCCAGGAGCTGGAGGGTTTTTTTAGTTTCCCCCCTCCCTATTAAAAACCCAAACAAGCAAAAACCACACCAATATCATGAAACTTGATAATATCATTAGAGTTGGCAGCGCTGTAATAGGCATGCAATTTTACTAGTTTAAATGTTCCTCTGCAGGTTCTATTAGTGGGGTACAAAACTGAAGTTGGTGATGGGTAGGGCAAGCCATTAAATCCTAATGTATATATAGTTTTAGTGGTGCCCATCCATATTACACAGGAGGGGCACATAAACCTAAGCACAGTTTTGTGTGGGCCAAACAGATTCCACACATTTTAATAAGATTTCATGTCACATGTATTGATTTATATTTTAAGTTTAGCTTGTTTCCTATGTATTTAGATAGGTTGTTTCTACGTACAGTATCGCCTGTTTACACACTTGTGTAAACTAAAATGGAGTAAATATAATGACAAAACGCTAATGAATCGTCCGTTAGTATATTGTGTTGAAGCAAGCTGTGGGCCTTGTGAAATGCTCTGATGGGCTATGTATGATGCACAGGCTGTAGATTGGACACCCCTGGTTTATATGAAATGCCCGGGTTTTCACATCTGAAACATGTGGCTAGGTGATTGATAGCAGCCAATCTCAGGGACATGCTTCAGTTATTTTCAGTTTATTCAAATGCTACAAAATGGACATTCCTTAAACTCGGATTTTTCGTCACTTTAAAGAGACCAACCTAAATTGAGACCATATCCATCTTAACTGGAAGGAAAATCTCATGTTGAGGTAATGTTTGGAACCCTTTGGAAAAAACTAGAAGGTTGATTCTTATAAGATATTTCTTATGCACAGTTTGGCACTTCCTTTTTTTTTCCACAGTAGAAGTTCACTTTCCTTTTAGAAGTTCACTTTGTTTAACCTCTTACTAGGTTAGATCAGTTTACTAGAAGAATAGTAATTGGCAAGCACTGAATAACTGACATTAATTAACTTTTTTCCTGAGAGTTCTCATTTTTATTCCAAAATGATCAATCTACACTATTAAATATTGTACATATTCTTAGAGTATATGTCTATACTGCAGCTGGGAGGTGTGATTCCGAGCTCAGGTAGACAGATGTGCTAGTTGAGCTTGAGCAACTGTGCTAAAAATAGCAATGTAGCTGGGGTAGCACAAATGGTGGTTCAGGCTAGCTCCCAAAGTATGCATCCAGGGAGTCTGGATGTGTTTCTACTCAGATGGCTGGCCCCTGCTCCTGTGCTATCCTGGCTACATGGCTGTTTTTAGCACGCTAGCTCAAGTAGACCAAGTGTACCCCAGCTGAGAACCTCCCCCCTTGCAGTGCAGGTATACTTTTAGATTTTCCATCTTAATTTTGTGGTTATGATTTTCAGACATCTCGTGGTGAGTTTGACTCCAGTGAATATGAAGTTCGAAGACGTTATCAAGATTTCCTTTGGTTGAAGAGCAGACTTGAAGAAGCACACCCAACACTCATTATTCCTGTAGGTTTGCTAGATTTTGTGTTACATTTGTATTTTGTTTTAAATGGTTCCATTTATCTGTAGTGAGTTAGGAGAAGTCTCTTTCAGGGTTCTGGGTGTCTAAGAAACATTGAGAAGCTAATGTAGTTTGATTAATTTTTTATGTGGATCTACAAAATTCAGAGAAAAATAAGGGCATTTCTCTTTTCTTTAACCTAATCTCCCTTTCCTTTCGCTGATTTTTTTATCTATTCTGATGCACTAGCTATTGCTAGAACCAGATTGTAAAACTGCTTAGTGTTAATTTTATAATTTGTTTTTTACACAGTGAATTGTATAAGCTGTGTCTACCATCTTATGGGTAGTAGAACTATTGTAATATACCTAATATGCAAAGTTATAAAATGTGTTATTTATTTTCCCCCTCAGCCATTGCCTGAAAAATTTATAATGAAAGGAATAGTGGAACGATTTAGTGATGAATTCATTGAGACTCGAAGGAAAGCATTGCATAAATTTTTGAACCGAATTGCTGAGCATCCAACTTTGACTTTTAATGAAGACTTCAAAATATTTCTTACGGCACAAGCCTGGGTAAAAAAAAAATTTCTAATGCATAGTTATAAGAAATTATGAACTACCTTATTAAGGGGTTTGCATAATTCAATATCTTCTTACCAAACATGGCTGGTTATAGAGTGTCATAGGAAGGTGTGAGGAATCCTGCAACAGGTAGCTATAAAATTTGTTTCTGATACCCATCAGTTAGAGTTTGTCTTATGATCTGGAGCATGAGGATTAGTATCCCTTCCAAAACTCCTATTTATCTTTTATTCTCACTCTTCTAATCCTGGATGTTCTTGCTATCCATCTAAATGTCCAGGATTATATAATGTGTATGATTTTAAAATAAATTTTTGGCTTGACATTTCTCTCCCTTTTTGCTCTTATTCTTTAAACATAATAATAATCTGTTCATTGACAATGCAGCCAATAAACCACCATTTAATTGCCCACTGTAGCTGTGCAAAATGTATCCACTGGAAAAGAAAGCAAGGATTTTGTTCTCCAAAGAGCACAGTTCTGAACTTAACCAAACATTCCACTAGCAATTTATAGAAGTAGAAGAAGAGTAAAAAGGAGAGAGAGAGGGGCTGCTTTCCACAGTAAGAGAATAGTTTTCCCCACTGGATGACGCCTCCCTGCACGTGTTGCCCTCTGTTTCCTTGCCCAGAAGGCTGCATGCTGGCTGGCTGTGCCTTAAGACTGAAAGGGGAAGAGGTTTGTACTGTCTTAATCCTTCTCTTCTAGTCCCCCTCCATGCTCCCTGCTTCATAGAGCAGGGCTAGCCTGTGACACAGAATGTTTTAATTTTGACCACACAGCCTTCTATCACATTACAAAAAGAAAAATTAACAAAGGGGGTGAGGAGGAAGAGAGTGTGCCTCAGTAAAGGGTTCTAATTGCTACATAACTAATAACTTCATAATAAATCTAAACAGCAAATGAAAACCTAAAGTAGTTATATATATGTCTGTGTAGTTTTATTGTTTTAATTTGTTTTTCTTTAATTGCAAATAAAGGGTAGAAAACATTAAAATATTCACAAGGGTATTTTCTACTTTTAGGAACTTTCATCTCACAAGAAGCAGGGCCCTGGCTTATTTAGCAGGATGGGACAAACTGTAAGAGCTGTAGCATCCTCAGTAAAAGGAGGAGTTAAAAATCGCCCTGATATGTTTACAGATATAAATGACTATATGGAAACATTTAATCAGAAAATAAGCTTGCTAGACAAAATATCCCAAAGAATTTACAAGGAAGAAAAGGGTAAGTAGAAATAATGAACAAAAGCTTCTGTTTTTATTGACTTCAGAAATTAATATATTGAATAAGTTAGTTCAGTTTCACTATTCCAGACAAAACACTGCTTTCTAGCAAAAGAAACAGAATAAGAAAGGTATGATTTGTTTGTTTTATTTATTTTTTTACTTTGTTTCCTTCAATGGCTAATCCTGGTAGCCCAGGGTGCAACTTATGTGGGGATCCACATCTGGCAGCCTTTGTGGTTGGTTTGACATTGTTAGGATGACTGCAGAAGTAGCATGCTCATTTGTCAAGAGAGAAGAAGGAAAGTAACTTGCTGATAACTTCACTTTTACCTTGCTCATTGTTGAGACATATCTGGAATCTCCTCGGACACAATCAGCATAAATAATATATTAATAGGGAAGGTAGTTCAACTATGCTGACAAGAAACTGAAAATTAAGAACACCTAAATGTGTGGCTGGCTTTTCACCATACTAATTGGAAGAACTGTGTGAATGCTATTTGTTGTATACAGGTGACTACTACTTAAAGTGAAATATAAACGTTTATTTCCTACTGGCATAATGCCAATCACATTCTGAATCCCAGCTGTTTGTAGATATTAAAACCCCTAGAAATTCTTTTATATATAGATTAATCAGAATCCCTTTCGTGTATAAATTCAAGATTTTTGTATCTACAAATCTAATTTACCTATCAAACTGAGAAGTTCTTTGTATTTATTTTGAACCTTAGTCTGTGTGTGTGTGTATCCAAATACTGGAGTGTATAGAATCAACAATGAAATGCTGTTGAGATGTTCAGGAAGGGCTCCCTGGTGACTATAAAAGATGCCTGTTACTATAGATATGTGTTGTAATGAACAATATGATGAAGGGTGTTTACAATATAAATATGTTCTATGATTGATAAGGAATATTTGTTACTGCAGATGTTTTCAGTGGTTTATGAAGTAATGACCCATTGAAAGACACTTGTTACTCATTAGAAATTGCTTGTTGCCACAGATGTTGTTAGTAATATGACTGGGTTAGAAATTCCTTTAGCTGATCTGTCTTGTAAACTGACATACCATAAAAATTCCATAAGTTATTAGTCAAATAGAAATATCAAAAACAGAACACATAGTGGGATCAATTGTAGGAAAGTAGCTTTTCCTTCCTTACAAAGAAATTTTCTTTGTCCTAAACTAGCGTATAAGTGATGAGTTTTGGCAAGTTAGTTGGAAGTGAATAAGCCCCAACTCTTCACCAATTAGAGGGTTTGGTAAAGTATACTTTTCTTTCTGTATTCTGTAAAGTGCTGTAGGAAGTTCTGATTGCTTGTCTTACCTAACCAACCCAGTTAAAGTTTTATTTATTTGACATGCCTTATTAATTCAGAACATGTAACACTGTCCCATCCATTCTTTTGGTTCATTCTGCATCTTTATTCTGTCACATGAAAGAGAATTTTGAAAAATAATACCTTTCTCGTTGGTCATTACATCTGTCAGAGGGTTTGTTTGAACTTTATGTTCTTGTTAGAATTTTCCTTGATTATCAAGAAAACAGTTTGTTCTGAATGGAACAGTAGCTTGCATACCTACTTGAATCTTTAAATTATATACTTTCTGAGCTAGAATCTGATATCACACTGGTCCTATGTTTTAAAAAGCCCACTGGTCAATACTTTAGGTTTTTCTCATGCATGTAAAAATACTTTGAATAGCTGCACTGTGTTCCATAATAACTAAGGCTTTGTTTCCTTTAGCTTATAGTAGTACTCTGTCATTCCAGATCTCAGCATGTCCTGACCAGACTGGATGTTCCTTGCATAAAGGAAATACATATTGATCAAAGGGATTGGGGGTGTTTTTGTCTTAGCAGTTCATTTCTCTAGAAGTAGTAGGTGTATAATGAGGAGAAGTTCCTGGTACGCATTTAAAGTACCAGCACCAAAATATTTGTGGTAAAGCCTCATGGAGTTTTATGCACTCTCACGTGCTCCCAGATGTTGCTCTGTCTAGCCTTTCCCAACAGTAATCTGCAGGACACTTGTCATGTGCAGAGCTTATTCTGTTGCAGCAATGAACCATTTGTCACTTGTCAAGTAGTAATGCTTCCTGCTAGTTGTAGCCCCATCTAGGATTTTCCATTAAGATTTCACAGGCTTTTTTGACCAACTAAACTCAAAACAAGCATCTCTCTCTACACACAGCTACTTCATGTCTCTTTCTGTTGGATGTTTCTTTAGTCAGCTGTGACCAAGTTGTAGATAGCAGCAAAAGTGGAGGGATTGTGAAAACCTCAGCAGTCAGAATCAAATTAGAAAGGGATATTAGAGCAATGTGGACTTGATCCAGCATCATCTAGCCACTTCAATTTACCTTGATCCATCACACATGAACATTACTAATTAGAACACATTGTATAGGGCCAGATTCTGCCTCTCTCATCTTTAGTACCTTATTGAAATTAATGAGACTACTCCAAAGTAGAGTTCTATGAGCGTGGCAGTATCTGGACCTTACTTTTTCTGAGACTGTATTGTGGCCACATTTACAAAGTTTTATTGAGCTATAGAACTAGTAAATGTTTTTTGAAGATGTTCCTATACTTAAAAAGAGAAATACTATTAGAAGAGGTAGTAATAATAAACTAGTACTCCAGAACTGGGATGAACTTAAGTGCGCCCGCTGAATCTGTGGTGTGTGTACAACTTTTTCAAAAAGATCATTTTTCACTGATTTGATTTTTAGCAATATGTTGTTTATAGCATTAATGAGTACAAGTTTGAGATGTTTCCATTGACCAAAAACAACAATAACAAAGAAGAAGAAAGATTTGCTACTGTAACATCTCCCTCTTTTGGGGATCATTTGGCCAAATTTTTAAACTAGCCTCAGTTTCTGTGCTTTGCATCTACCATTGACTTGAGTATTAATATGCACGTATCTTCTTATTAAGGGTATTATTATGAAATGAAGGAATATGGTCCAATCTATACTCTTTGGTGTGCATCAGAAGAAGATCTAGTAGATTCGCTAAAAGGTGTTGCTAGCTGCATTGACAAGTGCTGCAAAGCTACTGAAAAACAGATGGCAGGACTATCAGAAAATTTGCTGCCTGTTCTACATGAATATGTTCTCTACAGTGAAATATTAACGGTAAGACTACTTAAGTGTTACTTATTCCAGTGTATTGAGAGACCGTTGAAGAGAGAGTCTGCTTTGTTTGTGATTGATTCTGCATTAACTCTTTGCGGGCTACAGTGTGTCTTTCTACTACTAATTGAGGACATAAATGACTTGCAGAGGGAAAAAAAGCTTATTTAAAAAAAATAAAGGCAAAAAATATTTTTCCTGAGGGTGGCTGCCCTCTTGCATGGAATCTTTTTTTCCTCTTCTTTCCTCTGTTAATCAGGCAAGATGTGTCCAGTCTTGAAAAGATTTATTTCACGCTGGTGACTCCTCTTCAGTTTCCTCCTACAACTAGTTCCTCATAACAGCAACATTAAGGGTTCAGGGGTTGTGTGTCCTTTTTGTGGAAATTGTCTCACCTTAGGAAAGCCTTACATGCTAGTGGAGAGAGCAGTTATCCTGACTGTAGAAGGGTTCAAGGAACCACAACTCATGATGAATACAGAAGAGCTATCTTGTCTCTGTCCAAATATGGACTCATCTAGGAATGCAGACTAATACACAAAGTAAAGGAAGGTTTTTCCCTCCCAGGAGATGTTTCTAAACCTTAAGAGCCTGACTTCTCTTTTCCAGAATAGCAGTGAACTTCTGGAATAGACATGAATGTCCCCCATGGACCCTCAGGTTTCAATGCCAGGGCCTGGTACCATGCATTTTATTCCATTCAAGGTCCTTATAACAGTTTCTCTTACAGATTCTCCCATTGGTGGGAGACAACTAGGAAAACCTTTACCTTTCAGAATTGGTAGAGAAACTGTCTTGGTGAATAAAAACACAGTGTAGGTCAGTTAAGGGACATTGGTTGGGCAAAGATCAGAACCACTACATCTACATCCTAGTATTAAGGGCTGTCTGCCTGGCTGTACTGTCCTGACTAGATGTCCTTGTCCTCATTCAAATCAACAACATTGTGATAGTGGCATTTGTGAATAGCTATGGTGCTCTAAATGTGGCTCCTTTTTGGGAGAGTCCTCTCCTGAGAGTGCTTTATATCCCAGCATGCACAAATCTGTAAGCAAATCATTCTAGGAGAAAGACCACTCCACAATGGGGTGGGTGTTCCACTAGATGGACAGTTTAACCAACACTCTCTTACTCTGCATCCATTGCAAATCACCAGCTAGGACAAGCATTGCAGCCTGTATAGAGATCCCAAAGCCTTAACATTACAGGGAGTTCACAGTCATCTGGCCCAGGGCTGATTTCTTTGCATTGTCCATCTCTTTCCTGATAGCACTAAAGACATCACAGAGAGAGAGACAGTGGCCTGGCGAAGTTAATTACCTCAGTGTGGCAGCCTCTGTACTGGGTATCCACACCATAGCAAATAGTAACCTCCATCCTGGGACCACGTTATGTATCTTGTGCTCCTTCAAGACTTTAGATTTCATTTCTATCCTTTGCTTGTCCTAGGAGACAGCTATTACTTTGCCTGAAGGTTGGAGAGATAGCAGTCATAGCAGGTGACACCTCTCTTCCCCCAATCTTATTGTTCAGTATAAAAAGATAGTCTGGAGTGGGAATGGGGAACTTTCTCCCCAGTCATGATATTTGTTACTTCCATTGAACTCTCTTCTTTGCAGTTTGGCCTGTCCTTCTGCCAGTTTTCTATGCCCATCTCATCAGAACAGTTGCTTTTTGTGGGCTGAAAAGAGAGATTCTGTGGACAAACTGCAGAGTGACTATATGGCCTTTCATGCACACCTCTCAAATTAATATTGCCTCGGTGTCTCTACATTAGCTCTCATACCTTTTGGTGTACTGAGTTCTTGGTGCAATCCTTCCAGTGCAATATTAGGCAGGCATGAGCAATTCACCCATTGACTTCTTCCTACCTCTTCCATGCTAATCTCTCTCCCTTCTTTCACCCTGGATATTTTTTTCTAGTGCTCACTTCTTCCATGCTTGCACCTGGTTAGGCCCTCCTAGGTAGACTAAGAATGCACTGATGGCAGCCACACTTTGGAAAAACCTGTTTTCTGAGGCATGGCAGTGCTAGTACATCTCAGGATGTCCTCATAAGAATGCATGCCTAGGCAAAGGTTTTGTCAGGAAGGCAGGATAATCCTCATATTTGTCAGCTTTGGAAGTGCTGAATGGGGAAGCAGATGCAAGTTGATCCTAAAGAGGTGGTTCCAGAACTAAAAATCTTTGCATCTGAAATGGACCCCTCCTCCTTGAGTGACAGAAGACATGACAAACCAGGGGAAAGTGGGTTTTAACCACCACTATGTCTCTGAAAACAGTTAACAGGCAAGAAATTTGTTTTAGGTCAGAGTACTGCTATTTGGAGGACTTGTAAACCTTTATGTGCTACTGATTAGAACAGCAGAGGAACTTGTAGAAGCATAATAATATATTTGTTTATTTGACTTATAAAATTAATAAAAATATGAAGATAATTGAGAACTAATGAATATTCTCTGTGTTCACCATTTACAAAAATCAGCATTTGATAATAGCTGGCACACACTAGTACTGAAATTATTAATTTGACCTTGGAATTAGAATAGATATTTGTTATAATGGCAGATTAATAGAGAATTTCTAATAGTTTCTACTATAGTTTTATATAGGATAAAAGAGGAGGTAAAAGGGGGAAAAAGTTTTATACAAAGGAATATTAACCCATTTCTACTTGCTTTTTTTCTACGTTTAGTACCATATATTTTATATTTGTAATCAAACAGGAGATAATTTAAGGTACTGAATGGTATTATTTATAATCGACCAAAACCAGTTACTAAAAATTCGGGGTAATGTCTGTCTGAAAACCATCTTGTTGAATATGATTTATCATGGTGTACTCGTCAAAGTGGCAAGATATTTCCTTTTCAACATTAGCTTTTTGGCAACTAGCATATGTAAAATAAACTTCTAACTAGGACTAGTTACGTCCTACTGTTCAACACGTACTGTGCTACGGATGAATACTGTAAATCTCTGAGCATATCTAAATTAAAGAGTAGAACCTATTGGGACAAGGTAACATACAGGATTATCAAAGAGAAAGTTTTGAAATTTGTATTTACATAGTAAATGTAAATAGTATCTTTCTTTTGAGTCCCCTTAAAAAGACATAAACTTCACAATACTTCTGTGAGGGAAGTTTAATTTCAGTTTTATAGATGGGGAAACTGAAGCACAGACCATTTTACTGACTTCCTTGATGTCACACAGCAAATCAACAGCAGTTTGGAATATAAACTCTCATAGTTACTGGTCCTGTAGTCTGACCACATTCCCTCCCTTTTTATATTAGTTTTTGCCATTCTGCTAAGAATCAAATCTATTGAATTAGCCTCAACTTTAAATAAAAGTGGGCTTGCTAACGTAGATGGATTTAATTGATTATTTTCAGATAAAGAATTTTGATAATCTTCCTCGTCCTTTACCACCAAACTCTGGCACATACAAAATAACATTGTAGCCTTATGTTCATATTTCCTGTAGTATCTGATGTATCATTTGAGTTGAATTCTATCCCTTGTGCTGTTACTTTTACTCAAACAAAGTACTTTCAGTAATGGGACATCTCTAAATCATGTTTCTTGTAAAGGATTAAAAATAGTATGACTATTCCATAAACTGACTCACTGTGTAATTCTTACTTTATAATTTGTAGCGACATAGTCTGACAGATTCTCGTTGTCATTGGCTTTGGCAGGATTCTTAACAATTCTTTCAGTAAAAAATTGGGATTATAAAAACAGATCCACAATAGATGCTTTAAAGTTATCTAAGTAGAATAGTCATATTAGGCCAATATCTTTAAATCCGAGAATTCTATTGAAGGCATAATCTCTACATTTTCTGAAATGTTAAGTGTACTCTTGATTGCAAGATGTATTTGTAAACAGATTATTACAATTAAATACAATCTATTTCATCCAAATGTTTTAAAGGGTGTTTTGAAAAGAAGGGACCAAACTCAAGCAGAGCTTGATTCCAAAGTTGATGCTTTATCCAATAAAAAAGCAGAAAAGGATCTGGTAAGTATGTACATCTTTCTGAATGTTAAATTGTATCACGAAGGACCCTATTCTGATTAAAAATTAGGAGTTCCTCTGACAAAAGCAAGCCCTGAAAAGCCATATTTTGGGGCTGCACACTTCCCTGACCTATTCTAAAAGAGTTTGTTCATGCACTACACAGGAAATAAGAATGGATACATACATGTATTAACAGCTGCTGAAATGCCCTAGAAGAGGTAGTTAGGATGGTCAAACTTGTTCCTTGTTTATGCTTTATTTATTTAAAAAAAAAAAATTAGGCCCTTGTCACCAGAACAGGTGGGGTATCTCCATGCTCAGTCTCCTAAGCTGTTTTTAGGGTTTGTAGCTTCTTGGTTCTCCCTAACAAGGAGCCAAAGTTAGACAGTTGGCAATAAAGCTGTAAGTTGACTACTTCATCGTTGTAAGACTGCCATTTATTCCTTTAGACTTTCACATTTTAATGTTTACTTTCTGAGCTTGGCCAGCAACTTCAAGCTACTTTTGCCTGTAACCACATTAGTGTTACAGTGGTTCATATTCATCACTTTCAGGAATGACCTTAAATATGGACACTTGGTCTTATTTCCTTCGTAGGTTTGAGTTTTGTTTTAGATAATACTCGTGGGCTTTGCAAAAGCACTTGACATCTACCTAACTCTGCTCCCATTGAAGTCACTGGTAAGAGTCCTGTTGGCTTCAGTGGAAGCAGAATTAGGCCAAGTACTGAGTGCTTTTGGGAAGTCCATCCTATGGCTTTAATAGGGAAATGTCTTAAATAGTTTCTAACAAAATGACTGTAATATCTCCTCCGTTGACACTGGGTAAGATTTCGAAAGCTTGATCAACTTTCGTATGCTTGCAGTTGGTAATAAATTTGAGGGTGCAATTGGTGTTACTTGGAAATCTTAAGTACCTGATTTGGGGAGAGAGTCAAATACCTAGGAATCGAAATAATAGCTTCTCTCTTCAAGTGATTGCTCATATCCATTCCAACATAGGTGAGTGTGCGCCCCGTGCACTAGTCTCCGGAACTTTTTTGCCCCTAGCAAGCCCCGTAGGGTCGGCTCAGGCGCCACCTGGAGTACCACGCTCATGTCGTGGTATATAGGGCACCGCCGACCCCGCAGGCCCTCAGTTCCTTCTTTCTGCCCGTTGACGGTAGCTGGAACGTCTGCCCCTTGCTTTTCGAAGCAGGTAGCAATCCCAGATAGTTAGTCTAGTATGTTAGAGTTTGTTGTTTTCTTAAGTAGTAGATAATAGTTAGAGTTTAAGATAAGTTTGCCCTTCAGGGCTTTCTGTTAAGCCATGCCGGGCTCAACGGGTTTTAAAGCCTGCGATGACTGCAGCAAGGTTTTCCCTACCAGCGACCCTCATGACAGCTGCCTTCGTTGCCTCAGGGAGCAGCATCGGAGGGAAAAGTGTAGGATCTGCAAGGCGTTTAAGCCTCACACCCAGAAGGAGCGGGACGCTCGCCTCAAAGCGATCCTGATGGAGTCTGCGCTCTGGCCAGACTCAGAACCGTCCCGCTCCCCTGCGGCACCGAGCAAACCAGGCCTACTGTGTTATATACTAAACTGATGCAGTGCCATATCACATATTGCAAACAAGAACAATCCTATTATGTAAAAATCAACTGATACAGTTTTATGCTTTGAGAGAGAATTGTGATTGGAACTTAATTACTTTCAATTAAAAAATCATTTGCCAACCCAGATAGCTATTTAATTGTAGTACAAAAGGTAGAAGTTAGTCTAGAAATCTTATTTTCAAGCCACTCTCGTATTGGATCCAAAACAGTCTATCAGATGACATGAGCTGAGGCATTTCTCCTATGAGAATATCATCACTGAACGATTGAGTTTCTCCTCTTGCATGGGACAGTGGGTAATAGAGATCTGTCAAGCAAGTGGTGGAGCAAGGTGTCCAAGCTCCTACTACTGTGGACTATTTCTCAGGCTTGTTCTTTAATATCAGTAACTTAATTTTGGTTCCAGCAATGAACCTCAGATTTTATATTATAAGCTAATTTCTTACTTTGAGATCATGCTTCTTTTGCGACACTGCCTCAGAATGTGAGCAGCTGCAGTGCAGGGCAGACAAGATGGCTGATACCAGTTTAGCTTATTTCTTCACTGAGCACACGTCTAGCAATCTGTCTCCATGGGTTTTCTATCTGGTTCTCATTATGGCTCTGTTTATTTTGGTAGTTGCTTTTCTAGTAGACTCTTTACAGCTTTAGAAGCCCTCTTTAGGCAACATGCTGCCAAGAAGATGGGTAGGAAGTGTTAAATTGCTCACCAATGGCTTTGTTCTTCCTCTGTCTACATAACCCAACTTTTCAGAACTGCCTGAAACCTATTGTAAATAGGAAATTAGCAGGCAAGCCAAACTATTTTTGATGTCCAAATGACCTTGATAGAAATTACCTTTGTGTACAGGGTATGAGTGTTGCTAATTTATATTAGGAAATAGTAGGTAGAAAAGGCTGAAGGAAAGTAATAAAAGGGAACACTGCCAAGGTAGCACAGTTTGTTCTTTGCAATGAACAAGCTAGTATAGCAGGGAAACGTACTGGTGCTTACTATGTCTTACTGAAAGGAAGAACATTATGATAGGCTTCTGTCTATCTGAAATACTTATACAGTGCCCTTTCCAATTTGACATATGGGGAACCAAGGCACAGAGAGACTAGGTGACTTGCCCAGAATCACACAAGATGTCACTGGCAAATAAGATATAAATTCCTGGTTTCTCTCTAGAAATAGGTGGCCTGTTGGTTTGCACTTCCACAGTAGTTATTCCCTTTCAACTTTCTGTTCAGCTTTTATTTGATTTCTCTGTATAAATTTTAAATAGGAATTCTCCAAAATTGCATTCTTACTAATGTTTGTCCTTAGCAGCCAAAGCTTTCAATTCCGATACCTTTTAAAAACCTTGCCTGTCTGTGTAGTAGTCTGATGCTCAGCCTGGGCTTGGCTCGTTCAGTCTCTTGCCCTGGGTCCCCAACAGGAACCCCTCCACTCCAGAGCAATCTCATTGTTCCCAGCAGGAGTTCAGCTCACTCCCAGGGGCGCTTTTGAGTTCAATCGCCTCTAGTTCCTGGTGGTGCATCCCAGGTCCCGCCACAGTTTGCTGGTCTGGGATCAGCTTTACATGGCCTCATGCACCTATCAGGCTTGCAATGTCTATTGGCCCCCAAATAGAGGGAAGGAAAAGAGGAAGCTAGACCTACCCCAGACTGAGTGCCCCTTGTTACTGGAGCTTATTAGCAGTCCCTCCTCCTCCACCTTTTTAAGCTCCCCTTCTCCAGGTAGCGCTTGTTCTGCAGGTGTGCCTAATTGCATGAATGCTATTAGTCAGTCTATCAGTGGGATGGGATATGTCCCATCACAGTCTGTCTTCACAAAATATGAGAGTTAGATTTGTCTAAAGTAGATCTGATACAATATTTAGATTTTGTTGATGCCCATTTTGGATCATTTTTTAGCTATGTGTCAGAGCTGAAAGTATATGAATCAGTGGTGCAGCTAAATAAATATTCTCTGGTCCATGTATAAACTCTTGTGGCACATACCAGATCTCTGTAAACAGCTAAGCTCTTTTTGATTTTTATACTACAATGCAGAAATGTTCATAGTCAGCAGCTGGCACATAAGTGTTTATGTGCAACAGTTGCACTTCTGCCCTGCCACAAATGTGTCCCCATCACTCAGCATGCACCCTCAGTGTAGCTGCCAGCTCCCCGCAAAACACAAAAAAACCAACCCTTTGTTGTGAAGCAGTTAGGGTTGCTACACATGCCCCCACCCCAACACAAATCCACAAAAGTAAGGAGAAGTTAGGCTACAGGAAATTCAATTTCAGCACTTTTGGAGGAGCACATTTTGTGCCACTGCTGGGGTCTCGGAGGAACTCTATGCCCCCTGCTGATTATTGGGGAGGCCAGTGCCCCTGCTTGTCCCCCCTTGTGCACACTTATTACATTCTATTCTTCCAGCCACATGCACATTCCTTAACACTACTACAACCACCATACACTGCATTATGATAGTCTTCGCTTACATGATTTTTCCCACAGGACCCCTGCCTCTGTACTCCATGGGATGGACATGCAAAGGGGCAAAAATAAAGTTGTGCAGGAAACTGTAATTCTGGCATTCCCTATTCTTTCAGTGCTTGACTTTGCAACCTAAATAATGTTTTCAAATAATTTATTTTAATGAATATACATTATAAACAGTATATAAAAATAAATACTAAAAAGTTACAGCATTTGTTTCTACACAGCAAAGATTTGACACAAAATGCTTTTGGTTAGAAGTGTCATAATCTGCTTTCATGTAATGTGTTCAAATATTCTGACACTTAAAATGTGTATGTTTTTTATTCCCCATTTGATTTCTTGGCAGTGAACTAAACATAAAACAAAATTACTATTTGGTGTCTCTTGATACCTACGATATATTCCGGAATGATGTACATATGTTTTTGTTACGTAGTTTGTAACTGAACTCTAGTCTCTTTGTAGGCTTGGGAGACAATACATATATTTGGTTTTCATGAAGTAAGAATTTATTTTACTCTCCTCTCATTCTGCTGCTGCTGTGTCTATTCATCTGTCTTTGATCTGCTCAGTACTTCCTTTCTCTCATCTTCCCTCCTTAGTTTACATACCAAGTTTATATGCCATTAAAAATGTAGAAGAACGTAAACAAAAAAGGACCTAGCATGGTCAGTGATTGAAGTAGTTGCATGATCTTCATCTTACCACTATTATTTGGGTAGCAAAGTCTACAATTGCTAGACTGCTACATGATCCTTACTATATCAGAATAAATAAACCTGCATGAAAACTACTTTGAAACTAGAGGGACTGCTGATTGATGGCCTGGTCCAAGATCATTAAAGTAACCAGAAAGACTCTTACTGGTTTAATGAACTTTGGATCAAGGCCATAAGTTCAGGAAGGTGTTTATTAGAGCTGTAAGGAGAAAGCTAATTTCATTTTGTGGAAGACTTCACTATTTTGCAATTTGGTTGCATTCTGATTTGCAACAAACCCCCCAAATTTAGAAATTCTCTGTGAGATTGAATGGTGAGAAGTGGGAGCCCAGATTCTAAGCAGTCCACCTACCAAGCTTCTTCAGAGTCATGGATCTCTAAAGCCCTGTGAGCCTGGGCTGCCGAGGAAATGGGAATTTGGGAACTAGGGCTTCCAGGCTCTTGGTTCCCTGATAGTCCATCAGACTGAGGAGGTGGGAGCCTGAAAGCCCTGGCTGCTGAGTTGCTGAGCAGAAGATGATCTGACAGAAATCTTCCTGGGATACATTGGAAATTAGTCAAAACACATATTTGCAAATCTTTAGATTTTGATGCATTGTCAGCTTTTTTTTTTTTTTTTTTTTTAAATCATTGGCATGTTTCCAATCTGTTCTGATACTTATGTATTTAAAGTTATTCACATATATGAATTTTCCTTTTGAAGTCAATACACATTTTGAAATCAATGAGACAATTGAAGTCCTGACTTGGAGCCTAAAAACCTATATCCTTCTTGCGCAGCAATAGTGTCTGCCTCTCCTTTATAAATTGTATGAAATTATAATTCCTAACTGAGTTGCTCTATGCTATAATGGACCTTTGTTTAGTGGGATTGCCAGTAGGAAGTGTAGAGATTACCAGTAGGTTATCAGTCAGAAGTATAGAGAAAAAATATGCGAAAGGGAAGAGTGAGCAAAGAACCATATTCAAAAGTGAAAAAATAAAGGAAAACTGCACCTTTTCTGCTTGGCAGTTTCATTAGAGCTCTAGAACAGATGTCTGTTGTATCTAATCTGATCTTCACATTCCATGTTACATAACTGAGTGGTAATTGTATTCTCAAGAACTTTTCTTAATTAGAACTAAAATGCTTTTTCTTGTTGTGAACGTAGCCTTGGCTACAAAAATTGGTGCACTGTTGTTTTGTTGACCCTGCAGCCAAACTAAAATAATAGCAGCAACATACCATTAACAGAGGTGTTAAAACAAGATTATAGTTGAATTTCCATGCACAAATCAAATAATTCAATATTATGATTCTTAAAACAATTATAACTAGGTTCTCTTAAGAACTTATATTACGGCAAGTGCTATTTAATTTATGCCACATACTATTTGTGCAACTTCACCAAGTTATGACTGCTGTGAGAACCACAGCTGATAAGTTGTATATATGTTCTGAGCCTAACCATTCTGTAGTAAATAAGTATAGTAGTAAAATGAACAAGATATGTGCTAAACTTCACTACTCAGCCAGTTTTGCTCTTAGTCACATCCCTTTTCTCCCACCCTTTTTATTTAAAGTTAATCTTCTTGGGTCAGAGACTTAATCTTATTTGTCTGTTGAGCACCTCCCGCATTACAGAGTCTATATAAATGTTTTTTGTATTTTGAATTTGCTTTAACAGAAAAATTAAATTAACACGGGTTGATTTTGTTCTTATTGAAGTAAACCGTAATATTCCCATTGACTTCAGTGGTATGGTATAGGTATGTCTACACTGCAATAAAACACCCACTCCGGCCTCTTTCATCTGACTCAGGCTCACGGGGCTTGGGCTGTAAAATTATGGTGTGGCCATTCAGGCTTGGGCTGGATCCTTAGCTCTGGGACCCTTCCTCCTCGCAGGGTCCCAGAGCATCGGCTCCAGCCTGAGCCAGAACATCTACACTGCAATTAAACAGCCTCTTAGCCTGAGCTACATGAGCTCAAGTCAGTTGACTTCAGCCAGCCCTGGGTGTTCAATTGCAGTGTAGACATACCCTATGTGGCATGTAGCAAACTGATTTCAAAATGAAATCATGATTGATTTTGGATGCAGAGCTGCAAATACAACATATGCGCTTTACTTTGGGTCAAGTTTAAAAAGTTAGTTCATGCATAATGCATACAATTAATTTTTTATTAAAAGCAAACAAACTGTTCAGCTTGTCTTAAGAAGTGTGTTCTCAATGAAGACTAAGTCATTGACAAGTTTGAAGTTTTAAAATGAAACTGATTTAGCACATTTGAAGCATAAAACGTTTTGAACTGTTTTCTTTTTGTAAAATATATAAAACATTTTTCCTATTCAGATGACTTTTAAATAGTTAAGACTTCCACTATGTTTAAAAAATATGCTGAAGTTTTTAACAAAAGTGAAGCATAAAAGGATGTAGTATTTTGTTAAAAAGAAGTGCCTGAAAGTGGAAGCTTACGATTGAGAAGGCACTTTACTCTGGTGCTGTCATTATAATTAATGTTCACCATTGAGCTTGGCTCTATTTTGTATGGTTTTTAAAGTTATTTTTAAGCAGATCTTGTATAACTTTTGATGATCTCCACGCATGTCAGATTGAACTTGTCAGTGCAATATAGTAGTAAAAAATTCTGCTGATGATGAGTGGCATGAACTCTAATCTAATTTGAAAAACATTTCTGCCATAGATATTGAATCACAAACTGCCATTAGTACTGATAAAAGGCTAGTGCAAAATCTTTAGATGGGTTCTTAAATTGTTCTTGGCCACTGAATGGTTTAAGAAACAGGAGGTTATATAGGGTACAAAATATTTTGAGGTCAATTCAGCTGTTATAGATGAGGCTTTTTGATTTCATTCAAATAGGTTTGAGTCACAAAGTGAACTTTATGACATTAAGGTTTTCTGTTTGAGTAAATCAAAAACACAAGCTCGTTGTATTTAACCCTGTCTCTCTGCATAACAATATAACCTTAATGGGATTTAACACATAGCTGAAGAAAATCAATAGTGTAGAATATTTATTGCTACCCTTGCTGTGTTTTCACATAAAAATGTACTGAATTTGGTTTAAGTGTGGGATTTCACAGAAGGTTTATTTTGGGATAACTATTAAAAAAAAATCTGGAAAATAAATCTAAAATGCCAAAGTTGCAGTTATGAATCTTGTTGGAACAAATGAATTAGGTCTTGCTGTCAGCATTCTGTGGTTTATATCCCACTGATGGCAAAAAAACATGGCCTGAAATCAAGAGAGGTTAGAAAGAGTCAAGTCAGATGACAGACCACTCGATATTGCAAAGCCTGCTTTAGGAAGTACATCCAGTGTTTTTGTCAGTTCTACTGAAATAATCGTAACTTCTTAATTTTGTCACTTATATTATGGAGTCATACTACTTGATCTTAGTGTGTTATGTAAATATGCTTATTAAAAGTACTGCAAGTATACTATTGTATTTATCACATTTTTTAAATTAGCCAGTAAATGTTCTAGATTCCTAAGGCCTAATTTTCAAGCATCTATATTTTATTCAAATACACAGAATAAAGATCTCTTCATCTATAATCTTTGCTAAACACAGTAAACTTCCTTAAAGGAATACATTTTAAAGCCAGGAATGCATGCAAACCTTAAGGTAACTCATTTAAAATACAATTGTTTTAAAGCAGAAATAGTCTAGTGGCTACTTCTGTTCACTTTTTGTGTTTCTTAGCATAGAATTCAGAGTTACAATAGAATCTTTTGTTTCCCATTTAATATACTAAAGGTAACAGGGCCCCACAGTGTTTTTAGGCTCAACTTTGTATATCTTTCAACAATAGCTATTTGAATTTTGTTGCCTATTTATTTTCCTCTGTAGTATTTGCAGTTCAGATTCTTGCACTCCAGGCCCCACACCCATCCCTTTCTTTTTTTTTTCTTTTTTTTTTTCGGTTCTGTGGTGTCTTCACGATAGTCTATAATTGTTTTAGATCAGCTTTGTCTTGTCCTCATCCCTTTTGTTTCAGCAACTGATTCAGCACCTTCAAAATATCTTTTAAATTGTAAACATTGTATTATTCATTTATTTCTGGGGGACATTCCAGTCTCTTGCAATGCTTTTGTCAAGTGGATTATTTCTCCTTCACAAACTAGAGTTTAGTGCCACCTGTTACCAAACATGGTACGATATATTAAAATCAAAGTTTCATAATGTAGAAAAAGGGTATTACTCTGGTATAGTTACTTATGTGTCACTTCATAATTATTTATAGGTTGTAGTGACCATAGCAACTCCTCACCTATCCAAGTTTAAGTTATTTAGTAGTTAACACAGTATGCTTAGTTTTGAGGTGGAGTATGGGAAGACCGGGGTGGGGGGAGGGAATCATAAATCCTTCAGTATTAGGCCTCCTCTGATTTTTGCTCTATTTTACAATATTCTGCAGATTCTAAGCTTTCATTTAAAAAGTATTAATTTTCTACCATTACATTACTGAGATTCAGGTATCACAGTGTGATCCTGTGCTGCTTCTTTCTAAACATAGCTTTACAGAAGATTGTCTTCAGCCAAATAGCACTGGCAAAGGCATGAATATACCTCCACCCTATTCAGCTCCACTGAGGTATGAAACTCAAAATTAATTGAGACCATTTAAATGTTCATGTTAACCATAGGCAATCTTGTGGTTCCCTCCCTCCTTTTTTTTTTTAAAGTGTGGATACAACATTAAGGTTGCACAGTTCAAATTGAGTCATGGGTCCAAGATTTCACCTATGAAATGTGAAAGCTAAGGTTCCTACAATGTTACCCAAATACCACAACATGTTTGTTTCATTTTTTGTAATTATATTTGTGCAGTCTTTGCATTGCATTAATGTTGGCTTTGTTTTTAATTTTATAAATTATGAGTAGAGTTTGTTTATACTGCCATCCCCTTCCTAGCCTGTCGGTATCTCTGCCAGATTCCACTGGCAAGTAGGCAGTTACCAGCCACAACAGATTCAGTTCCATCTTTCAGGAAGAGGTGGAACTGAGGCACTAGATGAGGAAGTAGGGATAGAAAAATGTGAAATCTTTTGGGGACAAGAAAGAGTAGAGGGAATGAGGAACCTTCCAAGAATACGATAACATGGCTGTGTCCAACAGGGATGCCAGAGGAAGGAACAGGCTTAATGGTGTGCTCTGTTGCACCACATGTGCCTGTGGTTGGTGTTTTGAGTTTATTTTGTGATGTTGCATGATAAAAAACACATTGAAGCAGCATTGCATTGCAACAAAATGTAGGATTTAGTGAGCTTTCTGTTCTGATAGGAGAACAGAGCTTTAGGATCTGTTTGAAAAATATGTTAAGATTTTAGGCCCTGGAAGCTAAAGACTTGCATTATTATTAAAAAACCTCTAATTCACAAGAGAGGGCATGCAATTCCTCTGGTGGTTGGGGACTTGGTGTCCTCCAGAATCCTAGATTATTTGCAGAATTTACCCCACCATGCCCTCCAAAGTAGCTCAGCCTTGTTCTGGAAAGATGACCTTAGTCTTCATGCCTATGTAATTCCTGGCCTCTTTCCAGGAATTGCCAACAAATGTGCTAATTAGTACACCTTGTTACTTGATGTGGGGTTAGTTAACCTGAATGAAGACCAGAAATTTACTTAACCTAGACCACCAAATAACCATTAAATCTTAGCTTTTTGGTTCTACTGTTCAGGGCTGGATTTGAGCTAGCATAAAAGTGAAGCTCTGTAACTTCCTATCATTCCTTTTATTGTATTTAGGCTATATATTTTACTTTAATACCAGGCTGGAAAGGTTCACTATTAGTATGCAACATAAACCATTTTATTTAATTCATGTGCTGCCCCTAAAAGCCAAATAGAAATTTATGCAACTCTTGCTGCCTCAATAAAAGGAATTTTACTGGGAAATGCTGGGTCAGAAGGAAGCTGTATTGCGTGCTATAATTGGGTTAGCTGAGTCTGCATAATGTATTCTTCAGTGTGTTGAGTGGTTTTGCTGTGGAAACTTCTAGGTCAAATAAAGACGTTGTTGGGAATAACCACTGCTTTGTATAATAAACTAACTTTCTCACCCTGCCCGTAGTCTGGAATATGAGTTCTTGGTTGATAATGAAATGTCCATTGAACTCTATATTGTTCTTCTGCTGTGATCACTCTGTAAGAGACTTAAGCTATCAAACTATTTGCTTCAGTAAGGCTGGCATAACAAAATATATGTATAGCCAAGTTTTACCTCTGGGGATAAATTGTAATAACAAAAAGGTATTTTATAGATCAGCAACATACTACGTGCATGTTACTGTTTAGAGACCAGGCCTTTATTTCCTGATCTCCAGTGTTCTGGCTAGCTTTTTTGGCTTCAGTAGCTCTCTACTGAAGTGAGTGTTGATTTTTGGTTTGTTTTCTGGTATGTTACACATAGATTTTGAGCTTCGTTGAACAAAATAATAAAATAGAACATACTGCTTTAAGTTCGAAATTCTGGCCTTGACACACACTTGCCGGTCCTACTTTTCCATGGACTTCATTGGAAGATGTGTATGCTGCATATCTGGAGCCAGAACATAGCTTGAAGGGTATGTCCCCACTGCAAAAAAAGGTTTGTTCTTAACCAGTGGTTAGCTGATTCGGATAAAAATAGCAGTGAAGACATGGCATCGCTGCTTTTAATTTGGGTTAGCAGTTTGAGTTAAAGCCTATAGGAGCCTGGGGTTGAACTTGAGCCACTAACTCGAGTTAAAAACCAAATCGCTGTCTCTTCTTTGCTGTTTTAACCCAGGTTAGTTAACCTGATTTAAGAAAACACCTTTTATTTGCAGTGGAGACATACCCTTAAGACTGCAACTGCACTGCTGCAGAAATAGTCAGCATGTGTTTCCTAGAACGTGCTACACAAGTGTGTCATCAGCCATGGAGTAAATACCTTAAGACAGCCAGGACAGCCTAAGGGAAGGCTGCTGCACCTACAATTTATGAGTAGATTTGGAAGGATTCATTTTAAACCATTAGTTGTCAGTAAACCATATTTTCACCAGAAACATGGAAATTGACTAAAAAAACCCAGCAAAAGAACTGGCAAGTGCAATCTTCCCTGCATCTAGCGCCTGCAGGGATATGCTATCTTCGGGCCTCGGTTGTGCAGGAAGCACCCTGCAACACTACAGTCACAGACCCACTCAGGAGTTGCAGGGGCCATTTGCCGGCCCTGGACTGGAGCCATTCAGCAGTAGACTGGCCTCCCCTGTGGCTGGGGGTCTCTGCTCTACCAAGCCAGGCCCACAGCCTTCCTGCACCTTTTGTGCCCACAGGGATACGGTGTCTCAGGCCCCTTGGCCACACAAGTATGGTTCTACTCGTATAGCCTGCCCCATTGTGAATCTAATCTGAGTTGAGATTGGAGGTCAGAAAGGTGAGGATTATAATATTTTAACAGACCAACCTTTATGTTCTACACTTTGGTCTTGGGGGAGGGGAGGCGCTTCTATCCATCGGGAAGAAGGACCTGTTGTAATGGTCTGCTCTCTGAGACAGAACCTGATAGATTCCAGATGCTGTTAGGGAGTGCACTGTCTTCCCAACAACATGGTGGATTGATTAGGCTTTAGAATCGGGTCCATGACCATTGATACAGTAGCTCTAATGTCTTCTTTATGGCTCTCTGGACATCTTGCTTTTACAGATTATTTGTGATGGCTAAAGCAAGAGGCAAAACCATGAGAGCACTGATGTAGCTGTTTCATACTGGGCCCAGCCATTTGTATCATAAAAGACTGGTGACGTGTTACACTGAAGATATATAGGAAGCAAAGAGACGTTTTCACATAGTCTCATATAATGGAAATGTTTCAGGTAGTGGGGCTGCTTGGTTAATTCAGGTTGTCTCCACTTGGTTACAAAGGCAGTATTTTTCTTACAGCAAGAGATTTTCATGTGCTGTCAGCATCTATGGACACAGCACAGAGTATCACGATGGCAGATGCAGTCTCTTGGTGTGCTAGGGTTTCAGACAGTCATTTACTGAGGTTCTAAAGAAGCGTGCAGTGCTGCAGGGCACCACTTATATTGGACCAGTATTCTTCATGGCTGATTTAGATTACTGAGTGCACACCTCAAGCTCTCCACACTGGTGTGGTCTGAATTTTGATTCAGACACATTCTGTGCATGTAAAATTACAGTTGAATCCTAATTATCTAAAGGCCTCAGTGGTTATTGCAGACTTAAAAAATTGGAGGTTCATATTGAGATATTTTGCCCTTCGAGTTTCTTAGCTTCAGAGGAATTATTCAGCTCTTGACCTGACGAGAGCAGAATGTTTGAGAAGCAGAATGCATGATAAGAAGAGCACATAATGGGGTCTGGGCCACGGTGAAGGGAACAGAAGGAGGTGGAGTTTCCCCTAGAACTGGACGAAACTACCAGCTGCTTTACTGGCAATATTTCTGCCTGACTTTCCCAGGTCTTTAGGGCACAGCTGAGTTTCAGTCTGCAGAGTTGCAGCTAAGCCCCTGCAGAGCTGCTCTTCATCTGTGCGCCTGCTAAATATAGAACTTTGGCTCTTTGTGGTCTACTGGGGTAACGTTTATATTTATTTTCCTTCAGTAAGTTCTAGTTGCTGTGTTCAGTTTTCTCATTCTTGGCTCTTCACTCATTGAAGAATTAGCAGAAAATTTTTCTATCAAGATAAGAACTTGCACTTAATCTCTTAAACCAAAGCAAATCAACAACAACAAAGATACTTACTTCAGAAAAGAGTGTATATATTACCAGTGGTCATTGTGCCATCCCAGAACAGTCATTTGTTCCATGACTAGAAGATTTATCTCTTATCTCCATGTTTGCTGCCTGCCAGATTTGTCATGCTTGATTCAGAAATTGAAATAGGTACAAAAGGTAAGAGCAGTTATTGGGAGAGCTAGAAGATGCATTAGGTAGAGGACCTTACCCTGTTAAATGTCTCATATTTCACCAGGCTCAACACTCAGTTTTGGCATCTATAGGAATTAGAAGAAACTATCTGCTCACCAGTCTGAAGGTTGCAAATCCAGGCTCCCTGGGAAGGCTTTTCATTTCTTCAGAATGACCCTCATTTTAATTTTTTTTTCTCCCAGGCTGATTAGTTCCTCAGTCAGATTGTAAGGTGGAATACAGGAAAGTGGAAAGTTTAAAAGAAAAGCATACAAGAGCCTTCTCTCTGAATTCTCTTTCAGAGGAGATACAGATAGCAACCGCTTGATATCATTAAATACCCCAGAATAATTGTCTCAGATGGCCTGGCCAAATTCCAGTTTGAATAATTGCATTCTGCTTCCATAAAGTCCCACAGTGGTGGAGTGTGTCTTGTATTGTTTTGTATTTCTTTTGGCAGTGGGGAAATCCATATCTGTTCTTAAGTGCAAATGGTACCAAGACTAACTTTACAATTGACAAGATTATTTTTGGTAACAGTTTAATTCTTGTCTGGATTTTGTGTCATATTAGTTGAGAAATCGTATTGAGGTACTTGCTTTGTATAAAATCTAAGAACAGGACTTTCTTCACCCTGAGTTTAATATTATACTATGTTCTTGTATCCTGTTCAGCTTACTATTCTATGACCACCAGGTTTCAAGCAAATTTTAAATAATGACTGTTTCTAAATAATTTTAACTAAACATTTTTATTTAGCTTACAGAAGAGATTGGAAAACTTGAAGATAAAGTAGAATGTGCCAATAATGCTCTGAAAGCTGACTGGGATAGATGGAAACAAAACATGCAACATGATATGAAAACAGCATTTCTTAATGTGACCGAAAATAATATCCACTATTATGAACAGGTAAAACACATCCTTTTGTTTTATTTTTATTACTTTTTATTTATTTTGATTCAGCTTAGAAGTGTATTGTTTCTAAAAATAATTGCCTGTATCCTCATTTGAACTTGTTAAGTTCAAATTAAATATTTTTTTTCAAATTGATCTTTAATTGGCCAGTATACATGGTATGTATTTTACTTAAGCCCAGGCATGCTGATCCTGAGTTCATCATCAACAGAGGGCAGTCTTGTTTTACTAAGCACAAACATTTGAACATATATTTTTTTCTGTTCAGTGTGAGCTACTGTATTTCAGTTGGAAAACCTTTTACTAGGGCTGCACAAGGATCCTTCCCTGAAACTGACTCATATAAATGATTTTGTATAAAAGAAAACTAATTTTTTCTTTCATCTTTTAAAATTAACTGTACTCCCAGTACTTTATGAACTAGGAAAGACCTCTGATATCCTTCAAATTGCAAACAAGCGACAAAAAATAGCGATGATAAAATTTTGGGAAAATTACATGGAGAATACGTTATAAACTTTAAAAAAATTAAGTCTACTAAAGCTGTGTCCTTTATGTAATGGTATACAACAAATAGATACACTGGGATTTTACATAACTAAAGTCTCTCTTACTCTGGAATGCAAAAGGTGTCATCCCAAGACTTTTATCAGCAAATGTATGGTTTCTAATGGTCTTTGTAATAACCCCCTTTGACAAGTATATATACACTCTAATTAAAGAGAGTGTATATACTTATTTATAAGGAGAACTAGAAAACATTTGACAAGGCTTGCAAAGTATTCTGTGAAGCATCTTCATAATCAAAACTGTGTTGTTCTCTGCACATTTTGTAAGAATCCTGGTAGGCTCGATATTTGTGTGATTTTTTCATCTTTTATGTTCATTTGTTTTTTGTTTAAAATCTTCTCTTTATATTCAAAAATATAATGTAGCCAGCAAACTATTTGTTAACTGGGAAAAAATCATTTGTTTCCTTTATTAATACAATTTTGATACTTTGTAATCTCTTTTTTCTGAGCTTTTATTGGCTTGCCCTAAACAGATGACTGTGTCCTGATTTTACAAATCATTGCAATAGAATATAATTGAAAAGACAGAGCTTGTGACAATCAGGTCCACTTAATTAATATATTGTCCGTGGGAGGCACAGACATTGACAATCTGCTGTTATATATTAAGATCAAAGTATTTGCTGAAATCAGACAGTAAAGATTTTTGGTATCCTTCTCTTTTTTAATCACCTTGTGACCTCTGACTTAACATCAAGAATATGTATAAACGTTAACTATAAAGGAATATCTTGTTCACATGTAGATAAATTGAGACACAGATATAGTCCCTGGATTCTCTTTCATGAAAAGAAATCGTCTTAGTTTAGTTAGGGCTTATTTTAAATATCAAAAAAACCTGAAGGATGAAACTGAGATTATGAACATTAGATGGTGTAAAGGCTGTTAATTACCATTATAACTATGAAGAAGTCTTCACAGAAAGCTATTGACCAGCTGGTCAGGTTGATGCATCTTTTTTTTTTTTTTTTTTTAATATTAATTGGATATTTAAATTAGTGTAAATGAAGTTGTTGCAACTGTAACTAAATTGGATAGAACTACATTGTTAAAAATCTTCTGTTACTGCTCTCTATCTAGGTTTTGTGATCATAAAAGGAAATTACATAGAATGTATCAATCCCTCTTTGATTAAAAATAATTTTTACAATGTTTAATATGTAGAAAATGTACTGCACATTGATTTAGACAGGAAGTCCTAGAGATGTGGTAAAATGTGGGTGCTTACAAACATGGGGGTTTTTGGAACTTCTCTTTTAGGTTGGCACTTAGTTTGAAGAAGCAGTGGCAGTTGTCAGTGGCCTTCGTACATAGACTACAGGTGTATTGTTCTTGAAAACAGTGAACAAAGAAACATTGTGCCATTGCACGGACTGATCAGCACTTTCAGGAATGAGACCAAGTAACCTTTTGATAACAACACTACAAGTATTAGAAGGCTGCCTATGCTTCAATCAATAAACAAAATTCTACTTCATTCTCTTTTTAAAGAATTCTATGTCCAGTCTTTGAGATTGCACTCACAATCTGCCATGGGCACTTCTTAATTTTTTTTGTACTTCAGAAAGTACCGATAAAAGATTATTTAAAAAAATTAAAAGAAACCTGAAGTCTTAATTTGTAACTTGTTACTTTTCGGGGAACCATTCTGTGCCTAATTTAACACTTTATTTTAAGCATTTAAACTTTAAAATCATCTTTATTTTAATGTTAATTCACTTAATTTAGCAGCAAGCCAATAGTAATTCATAGTTCCCATTAAAATCTTAGTTTATTCCTTTATATGGGCAACATAAGAAACAGCATTTTTCCTTAACGCATAAATAGCTCATTCACAGTTGCTTAGTTTTTAAACTTTTGAAAACAAAAATCTTTCAAAGTGGTGTTTCCAGTTGCCCCATCTAATTCATTAAGCAAAATTGTACATATTAACTTTTTTGCAAATATACTGCTTGAGAATAATGCCAGGTTAGCAGCACAAGAAACTGAAGTGCTGTATCAAGAATAGACATAACAGGAAATGAAATTTTGCCACATTGCCCAGCAGTATGCCTTAACCCCATTCTAATAGGACCACAAAGTCTTTTAAAGGATAGTTTAGCATCCATGTGCATTCAGCCTTTTGCTGTTTTGCTGACACAGCTCTCAAAGGGTGCCGGTAGTGGTGTTATCTTTTGTTGTCTACTAAAAACAATCTGAAACTGCTCAATCAATGGTTATTGCCATTCAGAAATCAATAAATATCAAATACAGAAATTATTAAATGCATCACTTATTTTAAAGCTTGTCTCTTTCCTTAATGGGCGAGATTCTGATCTCACTGACATTGGTAACCACTCGCTCACTCAGTCTACCAAACAGCTGTCTGATGGTAATGAGTTTCATTTTCCACCCAACCTACATTGGATATCAACTGGTGACCTCAGTGAAAAATTTTGCATTCCATACTTGAATCATCCATTCTCATATGTACACAAATTTAAAGTTGGTTAAATTAATCCCTCTTGGTTCTGACACACCATTTGATGTTTACAAAAGTGATTTTGTAGCAGCTGCTCTCTGGTTCTCATCTCTGTTTCCTGCCCATCCATCTGTCTTCTTTACTGACCCATATACTGCTTATTCCAGCTGCAGGGCAGATGTCCAGTCCAAGCATGTTCCCTCACCTGCTGGAAGCTACTGATGATGCTCTTGGTATGGGTCACCTGATAGTTCCTCTGTCTACTTACCTCCAAAATCATCTCTTGCCTTCCTGGCTCCCTCACCTCTCTTGATACTCCTTAGTCTTTCCTCACTTCTCTCTTTTCCCAGAAAGGTCCCCTTACTCATCCAGCTTCTGCTGTTGTTTTCATGCTCAGCTCACATCTTCCACCTCTCCACCTAACTCCCTAACACCCTCTCCTTCATTCTGCACTAATCTGCCTTCTAGTTATTCCTTTTCCCAGTCCTTGTGGCTTTCTGACTTCCCAAATGCACCTCTAAAGGGAAATCACTACTGCCTCTTAGAGACCCCTTGAAACTTTTGAAAACCAAAAAGAGATAAAGAGAGAGTTAATGTGTTCCTGGTGGGTACAGTAAGTAATTCTCCCAGTTCCTGCCATGCCTCTACATACAATGAAAACTAAGATTATCATGTTCAGCAGCACAGCTTGACAAAATGCATTTGTATATTTCTCAGATCTTTCCCATATTTTAACAAAAGAGAAAAGATATCACTTTATGCTTGTTCAGCTTTTTCTTAACTACTTTTGCCTGAAGATTTTTCTGTCAACACATGAAGCATCACTTAGCTAGTGTAAAAGTGTATGTCTTTATCCCCCCTTATGTGGAATTAATATAATTCTATTAAGTGCTGATTAAAAGTTTACCTGTGAACTAATTTTCACTGAGTGTAGTGATTTGAAGCGAACAGGGGTATTTAATTTACTTTCAAGCTTATTTACTATTGTCATCTAATTGGAGCAGAGGGAGTTTCTGCTGTTTGTACAGCTACTAGCACAACAGAACCCTATACCTGTGGTCTTTAGATGTTACTGTATTATGAACAATAAAAAATATAAAATGCCATAAGTTTATATGGTGCTCTTAAGATCTGTAAGGAACTAGACTGTATGGTGAGGCTCGTACCATCTGACTATTTTACAGTACATGTATAGTTAACATTATTTAACAGCCAAGAATGAGCTTAAGTGTGCATCCACTGTAGGTGGTCTGCCAACAGTCAGTCTTGAGTAATCAGGAAGACCTCAGTTTGAGAAAGCAGTTCAGCATGTACGTAAAGTCTGTCTGTGTTCAACAAAGCATTTAAACACATGCATAATTCCCAGTAAAGTCGATAAGACATAAGCACATGTTTAAATTAATCGTACTTAGGTGCTTTACTGAATAGGGATTCTTACTGAATAGGGCTCAAAATCTTTAAATTTTAAAAAATGAGCTTGCTGCACAGAAGAATGCATTATTTATTGCATGAAATATGCTATAGTACCATGTTGATTCCTTGATTCCCTTCTCCCGTGGGTGCTACTATACACTGTTGATGGACTGATGTTTTAGGCTGAAGGAATATGTTTGTTGTGAAATGCTTCATTTCTGAATATCTCTAGCGATTTTTTTTCTGCTTCCTACTGTATTGTTGACATTTTGTTAAGATAAAATGATGGTGGCACCCAATGTTTATAAGTTTTCTACCCCGCTCCCAACCCCCCAAATATCTTTCCCTCTAAATAAATTCTTTCAGGCATTATAATGAGGCAGAAAAGGGTACAAACCCTTTTAAAATAATTTGCAGGTCACCAGCAATGGTGCATTCCTAGGACATCTTCACAGGACAGGAAAAGTGGCTCATAGATTTCTATAGGCCTGAAATCTCCATCTCCACATGCTCCTTATCCCACCCAGACTTCTCAAAGAAATCATAATATATCTGTATAAAAAGAGCTTTGTAAGACATTACTTAGAAAGCCCTATTTGTTCAGCTGAACCAGTGTGATGGTACTTGACACATACATTTTTTGTAAAGGCCTCTGACATTGGGTTAAGGAACTCATGGATAACATATGGCTACACCATATCCAAAAAATGGATCGTGTATTCTCTTTTATTCTTCCACCAGTGAGGTCAGACCTCAGGAATGTCTTCAGGCATAGCTGGCTTTTCAGTCAAGTCATTTGTTACGTAGATATGACAGATATCATGCTATCCAAAAGAAGAATAAACAAAGACCCATAAAGTACAATCCTTGTCAAGCATCACATCCTGCCAGTATTATGATGCCATGTCTTATGCGTGAGCAGGACTAGAGTTCCCACTGTTTATAAAGCATTTATAACAAGTCCAATCCAATAAGCATGCAGGTCCTCAAAACATGGAAACCGGTTCTTTCATCTAAAACAGGGAAGTCAGAACCAGCCAGAATGGCTGGGCTTTGCAACAAAACCTAAAGGCCAGCAAGATTTAGCCATCGTAGGACCAAATTACTGTACATCCCAGAGCTTGCATTTTCCAGTGTATGATAGACACTCCATGTGGAGAGTAGAAGTCCTTTCATAAGATATGACACATGAAATTTCATAAACTTTGGCACTGAGAGAAAAATATTTTTTTCTTCTGCACGAATGAGGCTTGGTTTTTAAAAGTAGCTTCTAATTTTACTATTTTCATGTGTCAAAGTAATCCTGTTCAGCCACTGCAGCTTAGTCAGAAGCAAAGCTTGCTTTATCATGGGTAGGGCAGTCATATCCTTATCAGTGCAGAAATTGCTTGCCGTTCTCAGAGATTTTAAGTAATTTTCTTGTACTAATCTTTTATTTATTGATTCAAATTTATAGAAAAGTTTCTATCCACAACCCTAGCTGCTGTACAATCATAAACACATGCAAAATGGGGCAAAAAAGCCACATACGTACCTAAATAACTTCTCCCTCCAATTCCAAAACTTTATTCAATCTCCTCTCCCTAGGAAAAAACTTTTAAAAAACAAATGAGATTTGTAGTACACCCTGAATGTCTTCATATTGACACATTTGATTAGTCATAAGATTATATAGCTATGTTAGCTGCACATTCACATGCCTCACATGTACCTTAGGAGCTTTATAAGCTTTACGAATGCTTTACTTTATAATCTTAATAAATGCTTTGTGTAAGATTTTTTTTTTTTAATTCCAAACGTGGTTAAATCAAAATTTGTTTTCCTCCAGAAGGGCTCAGTTTTGATGCCAGATTTCACCTTCCAACCTCCAGTCATTTCAACCATAGGAATTAAAAGTAAAGCTCTTTTGTTTATCATGGGAAGTGGCTTTTTCCTATCCCTCTGTCTCCCACATTCTTTTCTGTGCTCAAGAACTGCTGAAGTGTACATGCACAATCCCATGGAAAAAAAACCAACTCAATCTAGAAAACATCACCCTCCCCTAATTTTTTTTTTTTTTTTTTTTTAAGAATGGCGTTAGCCACTGAAGATGGGGGGAATAGGAATGGAAACCATTATGCATCTTTAAATACTTCATGCTGCTCCTGCCATTATTATTGTGCACTCTATTTTTATATTTTATTGTGAATTAGACAGAGAGCTGTGCAATATGGAGACCTTTTCAGCATTCTATCTAAAAATAATGCAAATAAATATGTAACCACAGTCTCTAATGAAATGTACATTCATTTTAGCTTTATATAAAGTAAGATTACTTAAGATCTTGCTGTTCCAAGTTTGTATATTTAGCTTTTTGCTGTGATCTACTATAATTTTATGAATATTCAAATATTCAAAATTACAAATTCTATACATGCAAGTTAAACTTCCTATTAATATTTTTCTCTATCTTCCTGGTTGAAGCCTGTTGATAATTCTTTATTTAGAATTTCCTCTTTTTCTCTACTAGAAGAACTAAATAAAATAAGTCTGGAAGAATGGTTAAAGTACATATTTTAAAGTAATGTGATTTTATGCAGTTCATGTTTCACTGAGCCTAAGGCACAGGGATCTAGTTTTGTGTTGGTATGGTTAAATTATAAATCTAGTCAGCTGCAGCACCACTGTGATTTCTGGCAGCAAAATGAACCACAGTAAATTCTATATTTTGGAAAATGGTATTTGGTTATATAAATGAGAATAAATTAAATTGAATAACATGAATAACTAAAAAGATGCTTTACATCTTTGCTTGAAAAACTTCAGTAGACTGCTTCTGTAAAGATGAGCAAATGTACTGTGAATTAGTTTAAAAACCTATGTTTTGTCTCAATTTGCAGTGGTAATACAGTGTCACGCTTATCTTCCAACCAGTGCTGCTATTTATATTTAAGTTACTCAGATGTATGAACTCTGAAATCTTTAGCCACATGGACAAAATTCTAAACCACAGTTCAAGAAACAGCGACCCAGTACCAAACAAAGACTCTTCAGCAAACAGCACTCAATACATATCCTGACTCAGCACCCTCCTCAAACTGCAGAAAAAGCTTAGGAAAACAGATGTGTCTTGCAACGTTACATGAAGGTAATCGAGTCTGGGCACTGGTGAACCAAGGTCCGAGAATCTAGAATCATCACTGGAAAACACCCTGCCAGTAGCCATCCCCTGGTCACTTAACACCAGGAGGAAGCCTCCAACTCAAGCATCTTAGATGCTGTGGTATTATATGAGGGGGGGGAGAGACTCTATAAGAACTCCATCCATTAGGGACTTCATACAGAGTGTCAAAACCCACCTTAAATTCTACCCAGAAGTCAGCTGGCACCTTTGCTTTTTGCTGTTTCTCTCCTTTTATGCAGCAGTTTTTCTCCATCTCAGAGTAACCTTTCCCCAAAATAGTCATTCAACACAGAAATGCAGCTCTTCACATGACTCCTATCTAATAGTTTCATTCCCCTTCCTCCCTCAAAACTGAAGTACCTGTCTCCTGAATGGAGATACAAGGTTACCTCTTGGAGCAGAGAAAGCGGGAAGTGGGACTTTGTTAGGAGGGAAAGATCAAGAGAGAGTCAGAGGGTTCTCTAGCAGAAGGGGTGATATATGCGACCTTTTGAATAAATACAAACCCTAGAGTCACTAGTATGTTTTGTACTAACCACGGACCCATACAGAATAAGGTTTCTAAATATTTCCTTTTATTGATCTTCTGGGCATTTCAGTAGTGACTCTTTATATCCTACGTCATCCTTTTGAGCCCATGTTTCTTTCATTTTTCATAAATCCATGGGTCTTGTCCCTTGTGTTTGTCATTGATCCATTCCTCTGCTCTTTGTTCTCTTGTGCTGCTTCTGTATCCTGACCTTCAGGATCTTCTTTCAAGATTACTTGTGATCTTTTCACCATTCCCCTTACCTGCCTTAATGCAAGGATCCAGGAATACCAGGACTTGATCACTTTAAAACAAGCAAACAAACAAACCTGAAAATCATGGAATCCAGGGCTTTTGTGACACTTACAAATCTATCATTATTAATAAATAGAGATTTCATGGCTGAGTTTTGATAGTTTTCCCTATGAATGTGAAAAATGAGACAAAAGCGAGATTCAACTATCATGACCTTTTTACTTCTGAGCAAGGAGAATGCTACGTATTTTATTTTATTCAGGTGTAGTAAACTACTGTAGTTTGAATAGCTTATGGTAGAAGTTTTTCACACAAGGAACAATGCCGTTTTCAGGGCAATTGGAATTAATACTAAGTTTGAGTAAATGGAGCATATGTTCAGGATTTAATATAATAGACAATTTTCCCTATAGATGTTCAGAAGACATATTTAATATCAGTTTTGTAGATTCTTCTTAAAGACAATGTGTAAAGTAAGTAGTAATTAAGGTGTTACTCTTCTGCATTAATAGATGTCTGGGTAAGAGAGCTACATTTCATGAAAGTATGCACAATTTCAGGTTTTCCTGCAGCAGCAACAGCGATAAAGCTACCACAACATATTGACAACACCTTCCTAATGGCTCACTCTAGGTGGCAGAAACTTTGGAAGTTTGAAAGCTTTGGGTAGTGACTGACATACTTGGTGCACACACAGAACATTAATCATAGGTTTTCTATGAGACATGCTGCTGAAACCTTAACATTCACCTGCGACTTAAAATGGTTTGCCTAGCAACTTCATGTTCTGAGCTACAGATATTCATACAAATCAACAGGAGCCAAAAAAAGATTTTAGGATAGTTTGTAGTAATATGTACTACATTGGTTCATAAAATGAAAAATAGTTTGCAAAGTTAAAAATAGGTTTTGCTATGAGGAGAGATATATGTTTGTCTTAGAAAAGCAATGTTTTTTCCTCCTCCTTTTGATTCTATTCTTTAATGCATGGAAAAACCTGTGACTTCTATGAGTATTTAGAAACAAATGGATTTAATTTAACTTAGAAAGGATATTAGATCTCCAAGTATGAATCCATAGAGATTGCTAAGGAACTATATAACTGACAGTTTGATGTTACATTCCTTTTAATTTGATGCACTCTGTTTGGAAGATATCTTTGCCTGTAAATAAAGAGGGAGATTAAAGAAGAACATAATTAATGGAAAACTCCTTACCATGTCATCCTTTATGCTAATATGGACATTTGTGATGCTTGCAGTGTGTGCTTGTCATTATCTAAGTGTGATTTGTATTCATAGCTCAGCATGTTAACTAACAGCATAACACTGATCTGTCTAGGAAACCATATTTATTCCTCACTGTAACTCCTCACAGAAGCAGTTTGTGGTAAACACTCTCTCTCTCTCTCTCTCTCTCACTATATATATATATATGTCTTTTATAATTTTCTCCTGAGCTACCAGTATTACAGAAAATATCCTTATTCATAAGTATCTGTTTTCTTTAAGTGCCTTGCTACATGGGAGTCCTTCCTGACATCTCAAACAGTGGATCTTCACTTGGAAGAAGATTCTGAAGATAGGCCTTGAATATATTTCTGATTGATCTTCCTCTTCAGTGCAGTTTCTCCCAACCAAAGAAGTGCTCTTTATCTGAGATCAGATACATTATGAAATAAAACTGTAAGAATCAGTGACATCTGGAAAACCAGCCAATTGAAAACTCAGGTATTCTAGTGTCCTGACCTACATTTTTGGATCATATTATATATTGCTATATATTACTCAGTAATGATATTACATTTTTATGCAAGTGTTTGCATATAACTGTTTTCTTAAATATTGTGTAATTTGGATAAAAATATTTTAAATATGTAAAAAAAAAAAAAAAGCGCTCCATTTTAATAAAAAGTTTAATAAAAAAATTCTGTTTGAATCCTCTTTCCTAATCATTAAGAATTAAATTTTCCATTTTAGCATGCTTTGTTGCATTTTATTTGTAAGATAAATTTCCCACATTTTGTAAAACAACATATAACAATTTTCAGGTAGTTGATCATTAATTTTTTTATTGATTACGCTGGTCTATCTCCATGGTGTAGGTGGTAGCTAGCTTTTATCACAAGTCTGGTTTTGACCTTCCCTTGCTCTACAAAATCTAGATCAGACTCTTTGAAATTTTCTGTTGTGATCTTATGCTAGGGTAAAATTTTTATGGAAGTTTTGAGCAATACTTAAATTGTATCAAAAACTACTTAATTTAGAAATTAATTATATATATATATATTTGGTGGGGTGGGGGAGGGGTGATTTCTGGTAGCCTCAGAAAACTGGAGACTGACTTTTTGGAGGTTAAAGTAGTGAATTTAGTTATTAAGAGCAGTTTATGCAGACATTTGGAATTTTGGTTCTTGGTTTATATGGAACTTTACCACCAGTTGAATGTTAACTTCTTAAAGTGTGTGCAGGAGCTGTTTTGACTCTAAAATCTGCACAGACCTTGCAGTACCATAGAGACACAATGTTGTGAGAATGACTTATCAAAAGATATTATTTGACATCCCAAATTAATTTTAGATATATTGCCTGATGTCCACCAAAAATAAGATCTCAGGGCAACAAAATATTACTTGACACAGTGCAATAATCTGCATTCCACAACACTTTGTGTGGAACAGAGGAGCAGTTCACATCAATGTGTTCTGTGCGAAAAGTTAAACAGATGCTCTTTTAAATTAATAAACATTTAAAGAATTCAGAGCCACTTGAAATTTACTAAGGAGTAAATTTGATGAGCTTACCAAACCTGCATAACAATTTTATTTACTATCTGTTGTTCTCAGTATTTTCATGTCTATTAAGCACCTCTTCCTGGCCCTATGTACTTTTACAAGATTTAAAAAAATATAATACAATATGAAAAACTCACTGCATATATAATGAACTAGCCATACAATAGTATAATGCTTGCTTACTGTGTTCCCTAATCCTGCAGACACCATGAACTTGGTGAGAATTCTCACACATGGGTTTGCAGGATCTGGGCCCATCATGATGTATATTTATAACCCCATATTTAACTATCCCATAGTCCTTAACCCACTCACTCCAAGAACACCTGACAGGGAAACATTAGTTTTATGGAAGATTAACAAATACCAGGCTCTGGTGACCAGGATGTAGACAGTGAGCACTACAAATGAGGGCTCTTAATGGAGAATAATCTGCTAGCAAACTCCACCACCACCCACCCCCAATTAAGGGATTCCACCTCTGATTACCACTGAGGTCATAATATGCAAAGAGAGAGGTAGTGTCAGGAAGCTTGTTCTAAGCCCTTTGTGTTCAGCTGAAAACTTGCAGACAAACAGCGTGTTTCCAGAAGTCTCAGTGTTATATGTTGTCCACATGAAGCACTAGTAAAAGGTCAGCTGCATTCTGCACTAACTCCAGTTGCTGGATTGACTCGATGGATGCCTCATGTCGCGCTGCCCACATTAGGCTCATTATTGCTAGACAACAGCCTGACCTGTTGATTGATGTGCTTTATAAAACAGTATGAGGACCAACGGTGGTGGTGGTGGTGTTCAGCAAATTTTGGAAAAGTCATGTGCACTGGCTGACCATACGCACAATATGGGACTCCTAAAAGGTAAGTTGCATCAGTGCCCGATATGCCAGCCAGAGCATAGCTCAGGAAAGAGGTCTTTAGCACAGCCTGGCCCTGTACAATGGATGAAAGAGTCAAAGGAGTGAATATGTAACCGAAAAATAACATAGAATGTCAGTGATTCAAGCTCAGAAGAGAAGAGTGGTAACGTGTGATCTCTGATTAGCAGAACCTTATATGTATTTTCAGTAATGGATTCTGCAAGTGCTGTTGGAATAACCTCCAGGAAGCTCCTTTATTGGGCATCACAGATCCACAAGATTATATGAAGGATGAACGTTACCAACTCTGAAATTTGAAAAATGGCTATTTGTGTCTCTGACCTCCACAGTAAAGAGAGGACATTGGCAGCACTTAGTATTTTAACAAATTTGGGCTTTGGTGTATTTTCATTATTTACTTTTCATTTTACTATTCAGATTTAACAAAGCCATACATTGTGGCAGGAAATAACATATTAGTCATCAATTAATGGTGTTCCTTCATACCAATATATTGCCTGCTCTATGGGTTTTTCTTTAAGTTGCATAATTTATAGCAGATTTTGTTTTTATGATCCATTAATAGCATCATTGTAAAGTAGAAACAAGATATTTTAATATGAAAATATCACTACCATTATCGTATTATATAACTTGCACTCTTGAATACCATTTGGAATCCTTCTCAAGAAACTTTTCAGACAATTTATTGCATGTTTAGTGCTATTTCTGGACACTTTTCCTTTAGCTTCCTTTCATGTTGTCTTTGTTTTCCTTAGGTTAAAGCTTACAAAATATTTCAACTACTCTGTTAACACCAGGGCTTATCCACTTATATTTTTTGTATTTTCCTTGCTGTCTGCTGACTTTGGATAGACTCTAGAAAGATGAACCCCAAACTAAATGGATTTTAAGGCACGTAGGGTCTGGCTGAGTAAAAAATCCAAACTTTTAGATGCATTTAGCCAGCATTACCATCATTCTGTTTTGGGGATTCTGCACTCCTTCCCATTCAATTGAACTGCAGAATCCAAGTGTTCACTTTAAACAAAAATTTGTTTCTAGCCCTTGTGGTAGTGACCAAAACCTTGAAAATCTGAACAGAGTATAGAGAGACAAGGTGGTTGAGGTAATATCTTTCATTGATCCAGCTTCTGTTGGTAAGTCTCTGTCTCTCTCACCAGCAGAAGCTGGTCCAATAAAAGATTTTACCTTACCCACTTTTTCCATCTAGTATCCTAAGACCGACCTGGCTACAATTACACCGCATGAACAGAATATAGACAGATGCACTGTGGTATGCCCGAGTCAGTGGAGAACCTTAAATGACAGCTCCAGGGGAGTAAAGTTCTCATCTCAATGGGTTTTCAACTTTGAAACTTAGCAATTAAATAATTAATATTGATATAAAAATTCTCTGCTACCTCTTATCTCTTCCTGGTATCAATGCCCCAGCTGTCCTCTGCCTGGCTGCCACAATTATGAGCTTCCCCTGACATATGAGTATAGCCCCCATGACATTTCTGAGAACTATGTTAAAAACCTCCTATTTCGTAATTTCTCATCGTTGTGTCTTCTGTCATCTACCTAAACTGATAGTTTCGGAATAGATAAAAACTAATTGTTCCTATTCACTTTTGTCAGGATCATTTTGGCTTTTGTGATTTTTTTTTCCTCTGCTGGCAAATGGAACAGAGTGTAGTATGTGAAATGCAGGTCATCCATCCAAAATGTTCCTCTCAGCAGAGGAGTTGCTTTCATCAGAGCAGTACCTTTTCTGCCAACCTAAGAATGGTGTTACCTTTTGAGTGCCAGCCCACCCATTCGCTAATAAAAAGAGCCTATTAAGCCACTCTAAGTATATGCACAAACACTTCTTAAAAACATAAGTCCATATGACAGCAAAAGCCTCTGTTTCCCAGACTTCAGCTTTGGAAATCTGATCCATATTCAATCCCCTCAGACAATATTCTGATTGAATAGACGCACATTATATAATGCTTGGGAGTTCAACAGACTTGGTCTTTATTAGACCAACGGGAATACCAAAGCCAAGGATCCTTTGTCAAGAACGCCCTGCCTCCATTTCTTCATGGTTCATATCTAGGACCTATAAACAAAAGCATTTTCTGCTGCTCTCAGCTGTTCTGAAAGTACATAAGGAAACAAATTGGTTCTCAGGTAGCTAACACCGCCTCCCTTCCCCTTCCCCCCCCCCCAAAAAAAAATCATAGCCATGGCAGATTTTAGGGAACAGTTATCCTCTTGAAGGCAGATGTCAGAGCTCAATATCCAGGTTCCATAATCAGAGGACAGTCTCGGAATTAAGGGAGTCTAGGCATTTTAACAGCCCTACAGATGTTGAGTTGAGCACTCTACCACCACCTGCATTATTGTCTACAATGCTGCCCACAGTCACAGTGGGGAGAGGAAACAAGCCCAAGCAGGTGCATAGTTGCGTCACCACTGGACAAGCCAGCGAGTAGCCTGTTGAGCCTGGTCCAGGATGTGTGATCACGTGAACAAATGCAGGGGCTGCAATGGACTCCTGAATTTACTTAGTGTGTTAGACTCTCTTTCCTACCAATGCTGCCACTCTATGAGAACGTAGTTTTCAGGAAACAGATATAACATGCTCCCTATCTCAGGCACAACTAAGTATGTCGGTAGTATCTAGAGTTACCAATTGGTCTTTAACACTAGCTCAGGGCAGAATGTGTTGCAACAGTCCAACGTTAAAGGTGCCAAAGATATGGATGCTATGGTGAGATCCATGTCCATTGAAAAAGAAATAAAATGTTTATCAGATTTCTGACCAGTGCTGCTATCTGAGAATCCAGATGCAAATCTACATTAATAATCAGCACATCCATCTTGCCTTGGTTCGAAATGGGTTCTGACTCAGCAAGATAGTGGGATAAAATGTAGTCTAGAACTGGTGAAAGAAAATATGAAAGTCAGGTTCCCCCCCTTTTTATTTTTTAACTACCCGGAGCTTTATTGGAGAAGACAATTTATTATAAATTTTATTACCTGATCTCAGTGACAGAATTTCAGAAAGAATAGCACTAAGCATAAAAGTAACATTTAATCTTGCATGTTCTGGCCAGTGTATTACTAATTTTTATTGTTAATACCTCTCGCTTGTATTTAAAAATTACATATCACGAGTGGTAGGGAACAAGTAAGCTTGCTGAATTAAAAGTTAGAAAAAATAGCATTTTCAAACAGTTTAAGTGTAAAATATGTTTGAGTCCTAAGGTCAATTTTAATATTTGTAAAGCAATGCACGTTACTTTTGTAATTGGAAATAAATGACTTGATTACATCTCAATTTTTTTAGTCCTTGGAAGCATGTTTATTTAAATTGTACATTAAGATTTTTTTCAATAGTGAAATTAAAAACCTATAGCTGAGCAGGAGCTCCATATGCATAGTGTTACCATAGAGTTTGTTGCCCTTGCAAGGAAAATTGTATGTTCAGTTACTGTTCAACATTATTTGGAAGCTGGGTCAGAAGATTGAAACCCCACCAAATCCTGACAGGTGCTGAGCATCTGAATCTTTCACAAAAGCCCACAGAAGTTGTATGTGCCCAGCACAGCTCTAACTATGGCCCTTACAAAGGACATTTGTGAGAAACATGCCCAGAATTTTCCATTTTGAAAGCAAATTACATTCTTGACATTCACAGATACACATTTGTTTCAGCTCCTTTTATTTCTTGATTTTTCCAGTAATACAGTGTGCTTCAAACTCAGTCAGCTAAAAGGAGCCATTGCAGTAGAAATTATGTCTCTAAGGTTCAGTAAGTCTATTTTTCAAAGTCTTAAGAAAAGTGAAGGAGGAAATTTATAAATCAGACCTGAACAGATAATCCACTTAGAATAGTGGTCTCTTTCTTTGTGAGAAAAAGTATGCACCCAGACTCTCTAGATTGTGTCTCAGCTTCTCTGGAGGCAGCTCTGACATAAATTGTTCTGTTAAAGAAACGAATGAGAACAAATCTTAAATCAACATCAGAAATAACTGAACGCTTTATCTGATGTAAACAGGGAGCATATCCCTTTATCACAGTCTCTTTCTCTGGAAGTCCCTATAAAAAATGACAAGGGCAGACAATTTTTAGGAAGCCAAAGTAAAAGCAAATTGGAAACAGCTTGTTTAGAAGACTGCTCATTGCCTCTGAAAATCAGGCCCTTACTAGGTGTCTAAGGTTGGGCACCTAAAATTGGAGACTACTTTTGATTAATTTGGGCCGAAATCCTCCAATTCAGTTTTTCCATTTGCAAAATGAAACAATACAAATATCAGGGGTGAGCTGAAGCTTAATTAGTTCCTCTTTGAAGATGAAACGTTTTATATAAAACTTGCTGTGTTTAGCCACCTAGCCCTCTCCTAGTTTTGTCCACTGGTCATACTTTTTGCATGGGTGATAGCATTCTCATTTGCATAAAAGGAAAACCATTGTCCATATATTTAAAATAGATATTCTATTTGTGAGCAAAAGAGCAAAAACTGGGGCTGAAAGGAAATAGTTAATTGAGAATAGTGCTTATCAGACTATGGGTTAGGTTAGGCTCACTGACAGCCCAGTGGGAGAAAACTGAACTTTATAAGTCAAATTAATTGTGGCAGCTTGTCCTATTGAAGTAAGCTATTCAATATGTATTGGTGACTCCCTGAATGCTGGTTTATTGCCTTGAGCTGCAGATGTTTTGTTAACATCTCATGGAATAGAAGAATAAAAAAATCTTCAGACAACAAATATAACAGAGTAGCTACAGAAAGGCTCATGTTTACTAGATTAACATTGAAGCTTGAGGTTTTTTTTGGTTCACGTTCTGTTTACTGTTTCATTGTAGATTTTTCTTTGCTGCTGCTGTTGTCTACTGCCCTTTTGTGATGTTTTAAATTCACAGTATTCACCTTTGTCCCGTTTCTGCAGAGAATGAGATCTCCGCAGTTCTTGTAGGTGTGTGTTTTTCATGATTGTCAAAGGACCAAAAGGCTTTAACTGGAGGGATTTTACTTTACCACCTCCACTGCACAGGGACTTTTTTCAAACCCATATGTTCTGAATAGATTTGTTTAATATCATAATGCAGTACCTTTTCTAGACTATAGTGTGGTTTACTATAATTAAATTGTCAGTAAAATATCTCAATGGTTTTTATGTGAATTCCTATATATCTTTACTGCTGCCTTGGCCCTCCTGAAGCAGACTCATGATCTATGAGGAAGATGCATGGATCTCATTTCTGGAGCCATACTTTGTGCTAGGGAGATTTGTCTTGTAAAGATTATTTTTCTTTTTCCTTTCATCTTTCTATTTCACCTTCTCTTTTTCTCCTATCCTCCTCCTTGCCATGCTTTCTCTTCCTATTCTTCTCCTCCAACAATATTTGTTAGTATATTTGCTGATTTTCTAGGAAGAGGTCCTATTAATCTGGTCACCAAGAAAGCTCTTGTTCCTGCTCCCAAAGATATCTGAAATTGCTATACCATTGTACTCTATCTGGATGTTTTGCCATTGACTTCAATGAGAACAGGATAAAATCTTTAATGAGCATGTGGGCTGGTGATTTTTCAGCCCCGCAATAACCAGTCAGATAGCTGTTAATCAGTTGTGGTCCCTTTATTCCAGGGATACCTTTATAGGAACTTGTAAAGAATCCAAACAGAACAAAAACGGTAGTAGTAAACAAAGACAGCAACTGTAGTCAGTAACCACCATGATACAGATCTGTGGGCAGGTTGCCAGTTTACACCCAGCTGTTTCCCCTCCCACTGCCACTCAAACAGCCTTTTATGTTTCCCCTGCTGTCCCAGTAGATGAAGATAATTGGCCACTGCATTAACCCTTTAGGGTCTGGGCTAGGGAATGCTCTTTTTCCCTGTCAAAGGGCACTTCTTTGGTTCCCAAGAAGGGAGTTGTCATGGCTGTAGGCAGAGTGGTAGTCCCTGAGATGGTCTGGTTCCATCTGCCCAAGGGATTTTTGAACCAGTTAGAACTTCTTTGTGGCTTCTGGGATTATTTCTAGATACAGTGTGATGCAGTAGTTGAGCCTGGAGGTCAGTTTTTGTAGTATGTGCTAAATACGTGCTCCAGAGGATTCACCATTGTCATCTGGCCAGCCATAGAAGAAAAAAGCTTTTCTAAGAGTTGTTACTATTTGGGCTTCTGTTAGCTGCGAAGAGTCCAGCCTGCTCATGAGGATGTTTTTCTCTGCAGTCTGAGGGCAAATGCCATCAATTGATGCAATGGTGTTTACCGTTGCTTCCAGTGCATGTGGACTTTAGAGAGTACAGGTACATGGCTGATTCCTTCTTGAATGTGGAAGCTGTTATTGCGGAATGTGTATATGTGATGCTGTTGACATACTTTTAATTGCTTATTTCCTTTGCAGAAAGCATTCCTTGGTTAACAGTTCGCATATTAACATTGAATGAGAAGAGAACAAAGAAGCTTCTGAGGCACTTCTTGAGAAGAAAGGCAGAGTGCAGAAGGAAGTCAGAAAGATTAAATGAATAAAAATCGACAGGAATGTCTAAGATGTCTCTCATGCAGGTTGTAGTGAGCCACTTGGCGGGGTCCTCCTGGCCCTTGGTGTTCCCCTCTTGTGCAGAGGACTCACAGCCATCTGCCTTGCAGTCACCTGTGCTTATTTATTTATAGTGCACACAGTCAGTTCCCCAGTCCCTACTCTAGGGGCTCAGGGTCGGTTGGTCGGTCGGTCGGTCGGTCGGTCGGTCGGTCGGTCGGTCCGTCCGTCCGTCCGTCCCGTCCCGTCCCACCCCACCTACCCACGCCTCCCCCCCTTTTCCTGGTTTCCTGAGCTGGCCTATATATGCTCTCTGGCAAAGTAGCCAGCTGTTCCCTCTTTGCCTCATTAGTCAGGGCTCTGGCTTAGCCTAATCAGTGCAATCAGCTGTTGCCAGCTCCATTTTTAGTTCTTGGCTCTGTTGACCTGCATTGCCTCAGCCCAGCCCACTGGGATAGGGGCAACAGAGGCAGCTGAGGGGTTTACCCCCCTCCACTCTGTCACAAGGTATATAGAAAATTTTGTATTACCATAGTGTTTAATTTAAGGCTATTCATTGGCAATATGCTGGCTTGCCTATTTTTGTGTCTGTCTCCTTACAGTATATTTTTCTGATCTCCCTTCTCTTCTTCCCTTATAGAAAAAGTGGGCTTCCCTCTCCCGCACTCAAAAAAGTCACTGTAGGATCCAACCAGGGTATCAGTAACAATCAGAGAGTGGCATTATAAATTTGGTGTGGTTATGATGTTCCTTTTCAGCATTCTAGATTTTTAATAAGAATAGATAAAGCAACCAATGTACAATCTTATGTGTAGGTGGATACCGCAGTTGTTAGAAGATTTAAAAAATACAATACACAAACCTATTGCATCAGTAACTATGTGTTTTGGTACACAAGAGCACAATAAGATACTTATACCGAAGGACACCACTAAGGCCTTCTCTTCACTAGCGTTTTTCTCCACTATTGCACTACCATTGGGGCAGTAGCTGGTGTTTTAAACACCATGTTGTCTAACCCTGCCTCGACTAGCCGACTATGGATGACAAAAGAATGTGTTGGGTAGGCCTTAGATTACTACAAAAGGCACCCAACTTTAGTAATGACTTTAGGCCAGCAAGTTCTGGAGAGGTAGACACATGGCACTTTATTAGCAGAAGTTCCTAGCAGCTTTAGGAGAGTGCTCCACAGAAGTGCAGCTGCAGTCTGAGATGGGAGTTATGATCAAAAGTGTTACCACATTGTAAAAAGTGGTGGGTATAATCCGGAGATTAAATTGTTCAGCCATCCTACTGAATCTCTCCATTGTGGCAGTGCATATATCTTTGTGTGGGCTAAGGGGGTAAGGGATGTCTATAGTTCGATGCCGAGATGGAAATAGTATATTACCACACGAAAATCTATGAATATGGACAAAATATATCAGCATACATGGCTATAGGTATTATTAGATATCGGGGGGTATATGTAGCTCTCAAATCTACTTCTGAGAAGCGCAGTGAAGAATTAGTGAAATTGGGCTGGGTGAGAGGCACTGTCTAAATACAGCTGATATTTTGTGCTATTCTCTACCTTCACTAGTCAGTTAGGTCATTCCTAATTTCAGCAGCCCTTCAAGTGTTAATAGTCTAAGAATCAGGTCTGGAATAATTTTAGTTTTAGTGTTCTAAAACTGCATCATCCAGAATATGTCTGCTCACAGATCAGTACAAATTCAGATGGTGACCTCTGAAGAATTTTTTCTGGTATATAAGTTAATATTTAATGTTTTTATTTTTTTTGGATTTTTAAGACAATTTAAGTTTGAAAAAAACAACAGCTTTTAATCTCGTAGTTGTATTTATAATGTTTTAATTGTAATCGACTTTTTAAATTATTTTAAAGAAACAATTCCAATCTAGCTGATAAACAAGAGAACACACAATGTTATGAACATCATGGACTTGTTTTAGAAGTTGCACCACTCAGCAAAAGGCATGCCATAGTTTTTTGGCATTAACGGCATGTATATCATACAATTCAAAATGGAGAAACTGAACATTAACAGTGATTGGCGAATTGAATAACTTGACTAAATGGCATGAATAGAATCAATATTTGGGTAAAGAAATACTGCTGAATATGGATCCTCCAATCCTCAGCTACCAAATACTTGACTCCCACACTCATCATATTTTGGGGAGTATTCACATAAGTGACGATTTGCAGGGTTGGGTCTTATGTTAAGGTACAATTTGAGAAGAGATAAAATGCTGGGCAGGAGCAGAGAAGGACTAGGATTACAACAATAAGATCACACAGTTGCTTTGGTTAATAATACTTGCATTTCAAAGGCCTCAGTTCGGCAAAGCACTCAGTTTGTATCTGCTTAAGTTCCATTGAAGTCATGTGCTTAATGTTACGTATGCACTTAAAATGACTCAGGAACAAAGGCTCTGATTTTCTAGATACAGTTTCTTTGAATGGAAGGCTGAGGGTCAAAATGTAACCTTAGATGTATGTGTTCCCAATTAATCATTTAAAAATTAGGAATAGAACCAAACTAAATTCTTTAAAGTTCGAGCCTCTAAGGTAGTTACAGATCATATAATTTAGTGGAGGACTGTGAAAGACACAATAAGTGATAAAATTCAAGTCTTTGCTTAACTAACTATTTTATATTAAATAAACAGGCATTACAATATAACCATATACTGCACGGATACTCCACTCCTAAATGCATTATTTCATCTTAGAAGTTATCAATCCCTAAATGAGAAGAATGGGTATAATCTCTCGCTAATGGTACTTTGATGGTGGATGGGTGCACCTAATCTAAAATTAGCATGCTACCTTTTTTATAATCAATTATCATAACATCCCTTCATTAATTAACATTAAATCCACCTTTTACGATATCTATATTTCCACTACCATCATTAAACATTTTCTACTTTCTCATTGGCTATCTAACATTAAACATCATCTTAATTAGCATCTGCATAAATACCATACTAATAATCATCAATATAGATTGCATTTTCCAAAATATTAACATTTTATCTAAAACAACTGTAAAAAACAGTTTGGACCATTGTGACTGGGGGTTATCTCCAACTTGTGTCTGAGTTGTCTCACTTCCCTTTACTCATATTTTTCCAGGCCTCTTGATTATTGTCAAGCTTATTTTTAGGAAACAGATGTTAGGCTACTTACATTGCAACATATTTCAATGTAAACATAATCAAGCATCACCTCTATAGGCTATAAAAGGCCTTATAAAAGGAAGTATAGTAAATAGGGACTTTGTAGGCTTGTGGGCAAACTCACCAGCTGGAGAAAGTGGAATAAAGCTCCTAACAACAGTTTAATCCAAGACCCTTTCCTCATAAGCTAGCTTTATTTTCAAACAAGAGTAAATAAACTCAAATACCAGGTATTAACCACCCAAAGCTCTCCCACTCCTACCAGGAGGGATGGGAGAGGACACCCTCTGCCTGACTGTTGTGGAGAGACCCACATTAGAGCTTCTCTGACCCTGGATCTCTCCTGTCTGTTTTTCTTGTCTAAAAGAAAGGAAGTCTTATATCTGGCCTCTTGTAGATCACCCAAGGATTCCTAATTATATGTCCTGCGACCACAGTTTCAAGTTTTAAGGGTCATAACAGACACAGTGGAATACATTCATGCTTCCTGTACTACAGCCCTTTAGGAGGAGAAGATGAAGATGTGGTGCACAGAGAGTGGAGGGTTCCAGGCATAGGTTGGGTTACCAGAGCTAAGAGTGAGAAGGGAGAAGGAAACTCAGTGATAAGAGGTGCTGATCAAATGCTGTGAATGAGATAGTGCAGAGACCTATACAAGAGCAAAAGAAGCTGCCACTTTGTCACATTTTTGTCTAAATATTCAAAAGAGAACCCAAATAGCCACAGAGAAAGTACCTGCATCTTCAGGTGCTTCATTGCTTTTAAAATATTTTTTTCCTGAATATAGTAGCTCATTAAATAATATGAAACAAAAACATTCAGGGGAAAATGTTTTATATTTTTAATTAGAAAATTATTTGTTTCTAAGATTTAAATTACTTTCGCATAGCTATTAACCTTTAACTATGAGACTTCTTATTTCTAATATGTATGAATTTCTCCATGTGTTTGTATCTCAGAAGTTGCATTTGAGTCATATGATGTAAGGGTTGCTATGGGAATTCTTCTTTCCATTACTCAGAAAGCCATATTTTGCAAGTTGGCAAAGATGATCAAAATGATTGCTGTATACATTCATTTGCCCTTAGTAACCTTTATCTAGTACGCTGACTTTTTTGGAAAACAAGGGCATAGAAATCAGAAGAAATGTTTCCCTTCTTTTATATGTCAAGCCCTTGAAATACATATTTGCATTTTGATTTAGCAATAATATTTATTTGGAATGTGTACATTGCAAGATTGTGCATATTTTCCTTGGAAATGTCTCTGCAGCAATATAGACCCAAATAATATAAATACTTAGCACTGCACAGTTGTACTGTTTCAGTAAAAACTAGTGATAGCAAGCAGCTCCACTAGGAGAAGTATCAGGGACTCCCTCTCGCTAAACTATGAAGAGCTATGCTAGCTTGTTTTAGTGGGAAATCTTAGCCAGTGTATTTCATTTGCATTATCTCTATGTATAAACTCTGCCTATATTTCAAGGAGCAGTAAGTGTTTAATATTTGTACAGGCGTAAATACCTGCCCTTTCCTGGTTACTATGTGGCCAGTCCGCCGTCCAATCTAGTATTCAGTAGCTAAGATAATCTAAAATCAAAATCTAACCTATAAGTAATATTTATTATTCAATTAATTTTAAAATTAAATTAAATTACATGAAAGGACAGTTAAACATAGTCAACAGGTCAATAGTATGAAAACTAAAGCCCATTGATAAATTTAAAATATGGAGAATAAATATATCTATATCTAAAATCCACAGGATACACAAAATGAATGTTCGGGTTCACTGTTTATCGCTAAAAAGAGCCAACATATCCGTCGTAGCATACATAGCAAGTGTGCACACACTTTCTTTAAAACTTTTAAATTTATCAATACCTAAAATTTTAAAAATTTCATCATTTCTTTCACTCCATTTACCTCTCACCCCAACCACAAATCCAAAAAAGTGGATGATCTTCCCACCAGTGAGCTGCAGCACCTCCTCCTCCAACTCAGAGTAGTATGCCTCCTTCTCAATGTGGGCTGCCTCCACACTGTCAGCGTTGTCTTCCCATCTAACTGTGACATCCACAACGGCTACCACTCCTTCCTTTTCAATAATGAGGTCGGGTTTTCTCAACTTCCCTTCTTTATTATGAAGGTAAGGTTCAATCCAAATTTTACATCCTTTATTTCCTACTTTATCAATTAGTGCTTTAACTATTCTATTATGTCTTTTAATTCTTGCTTCTTTCATTTTTATGCACTGACCAGAGATATGAGGAATTGTCTCTTTGACCTTACCACACCATCTACATAACCCTTCCTCCATCTTCCGTCCTCTTGCTAGAGCTTCCCTGGTGGGAAAAACATTCGCTCTCGTTTGCAATGCCGCAATCAGAGAGGAGGACCTGGCCAAGCAAGGATATTTTAAAAACGAATTACTAATACAATCATTTTTAAAATATTTAATACCAATTCCCTGACATCTTAAATTACTCCATTTTAAAAACTCTTCATCTCTCCACGTTTTAGGATTAGCCGTTTTAGCACTATATATTAAAATTTTCTCCACTAAATTTTCCCCAGCATATAAAAATGAGAAATCTATCCAATCATCTTTGAAGACAATATGTCTCCTCCATTTACGAATTAACATGTTTGGAATTTGGGTACTAAATTTTGTAACTGCTAAACCCCCATCTCTAGTTCTAGCATAGAATAGCCCATCAGTTGTACACTGGGGAAGATGTAAAATCTTTTTAAGAGTGTTCCTAACTAAAACATCTAATTCATTTAACATATAAAGTGGCGGCTCGATTAAAAGTAATTCATAAAAAACTCTCGTTAAAATGTAAACTTTTAATATTATCAATTTCTGCGCAGGTTTTAACGGAGCCTTACATAAACTTTCACACCAATCAATTAATTTTTCCTTAGGGGAATTATTAGCCACTCCCACCCATGGATCTATTCTTGCACCTAGATATCTTTCAGACTCACCAGGTTGAATATAATCAATTAATTCATCGCCTAATCCCCATTTATCTTTTGGGTTGATAACATATGTTCCCATGCTTGGGAAAATATGAAAGCCCTTTGTCTTTTTAACATTTACTTTTAAACTTGAATTTTTACAAAACTGATTAAGAATTTTTAAATTCTTAACCATCCCCTTATAGGACCTACTTAATATAGCGATATCGTCGGCAAAGGCCAATGAAGTTATCTTTCTACCCTGCACTATAAAACCATCTCCTTCATCTTCCAATTTATATAAAAGAGGGTCCATGGCTATATTAAATAAAATAGGGGAGAGCAGGTCACCTTGCTTAACTCCACTCTTAATTAAAATAGGTTCTGTCTTATCCTCACCAACACTAATTTCAGTGTAGCAATCTGTATACAAATCCTTTACAATATCAATAAAACTCTCTGATATCCCAAATCTCTTTAACCCCTTTAAAATGTGACCATGGCCAACCGAATCAAATGCCTTAGCAAGATCAATAAAAACAACAGCTATTTCGTCTTTATTTTTCTTGGCCCCTTTAATTAACTTTTCTAAAATCGATATATTTTCCTCACAGCCAGAGGCTGCGATAAAACCTTTTTGTCTGGGGCATAATTTAACAGCACTTGATAATCTTTTAGCTAAAATTTTTGTATACAACCTAATCCAAATCGAACCAATAGTCAATGGCCTCCAAGATGATATTTTCTTCAACTCTTGTGGATCCTTGACTTTAGGAATTAGGATTGTACGATTGCCTTTAAAACACTCTGGAATCTGTCTATTTAAAAACCAAATATTAAAAATCCTTACTAAAATCCTACTGTCTAAATTATAAATATCCCATAAATCCTTAACCTTAATTCCATCTGGTCCAGGAGCACTACTATTATCAATCTCTCTTAAGGCTTCTCTAATTTCATCAATTGATAAAGGCCAATTTAAAATTTCATTATCTACCACTTCTTTTACTTTTGGCCATCCTCTGGTATTCCCATGTCCTTCTCTACCCAAAATTTCTTTATAATAGGTTTCAATCTCCTTAACTGCTATCTTACATGTCGCTTTATCAGGTTCTCCCATAATGATCCTAGCCAACCTTTTCTTATCTTTTTCAAAGAGGGTTTGATAGAATCTAAATTTAGCTTTTCTCCCAGCATATTTTCTATTTCTATTATATTTATCAGGAGGCTTACCCACTTTTCCTCCTTGTTTCCCATTATCATTCTGTATATTATTTTCTTTATTATTTTCCAAATTCTCTACATCTTCATGAGGAGAGTTCATCAACAATTTACATAATTCTTCAAATAATCCCCAACCTTCTGCTACAGTGGCAGAAGCATTTAATTGCTGTTCAATAAAATCCAATTTCTCTAAAATACGAGCCCCATTACACCTAACTCCTGTTAAAAACCTATCAATTAAAATTTTACCTTTTAAAGGTTTAATTTTCTCACGTGGAGGAATATCTTCTAAAATATCTCCCATCCCGCCCTCTTCCCATAAAACCATAGAATCTTCATCCTTTTTAACCTTATTCTTGGCCAGGTCCCTCCTCTTATCTGATATTTGCTTATTTGTTTTTGTTTTTAATTCACTTTCTATACACTTATTAATATTTCTAGTCCCTGCATATTTTATTTCAAGCTGAATCAATAATTCAATTTCCTCTTCTGTCCATACCCGAGAGCGACTTGTTTTCCCAACCACTCTAGTTTCCTTTCTTTCCTCATTCCTCACCGCAGGATGCCTATGTCTGATGTGTTGACTCCGCCCCGAGCGAGTGTAGAAGGCAGACCCACAGACCGTGCAGGCATACTTCTTCTCTGAGTTATCCACCTCCTTGGGCCTGCACTTGGGGTAGTGGCAAGCTATGTTATGGAACTGCGAATATTTACCACATTTTTTGCAAATAACTCTTATTGAAGTGCTTTTATGTACATTATTTATATGCTTCGCCCATTTACCGAAACTAGCTAAAATTTGTGAACATATAGGGCAATTAAAACAATCTACGGGATATTCTAAATAAAATATTCCCTCTTTAAATGAACTACTCTCTTTAAAACTAGCTGTATTCATAAAATTTGTATTAAAATTATCTCCTAAAATATTTCTTCTATTTTCCATAGAATCATGTTGTAAATTATTAAAATTGGTATTATTATTATTAAGATTATTAAATTCTATTAAATATGGATCATCAAAATAATCTAAATATTTGTCATAAAAGCTAGATTTAGAATCGATATTTCAAGGAGCAGTAAGTGTTTAATATTTAAATTAAGTTCTAGCTACCTCAGAGATTGACACTCTCCCTATGTGCTACTGTAGTAGTAGTTGAGATCAGCCAGAACATTTGTTCTAACCATCGCCTGGTTTAATGGGGAGATAAGATGTTTTCAAAGAAGGGTACTCAACTCTGGATCTTATTTTACCCTGTAGTTTGCCAGAGCCTGACTGCTGGTCATGTTACAAAGCTAGCTTTTCTCTCAAGTTATTTTTGAGAACGAGAGCTCAGCTGACTCCATGGGGTGATGGGAAAGTTCTAAAATAGGCTTGTTTGGGAGGCTATCATATTTTGTATGTTGGTATCAGTGTGTATATTGTATCATTTAATTGGTAGTACATGTTCCCAGGGCTTCAGATGAGTGCTTTTTTAAATAAATAATATAGTTTTGAGATGGGTGTGGAAAAGTTACCAAAAAAAGTACTCTCTCTCCTCTTGTGTTGTTAATGAAAAAATACAATGTGGTATAGAATAAAGGCTTTATAGATACTTCTCTGAGATGACTCATTCATGATTTTACCACTCATGACTAAGGCAGTTTTTCAGGTCACCACAAATGAGCATCAAAAAGTGTTTTAAAATCACTTTAATGTATTCTGAATATGGTATATATAGTACATAAACAATTTCAAAGCATTTTAAAAAATGTTTGAAACTAGGACTTCGATCCTTCCACCTGTAAGCAAGTGTACCTTCTCTATCAGAAGACCAAATTAGAGAATTTAGAAGTAGAGGGAAAATTATAACTAAACCACAGAAAAAACACTAACATTTATAGAGGGCTAGAAACAAATGTTGTGAGACCCACTGGAAAACTGGGATTTTCCTCTTTTCATTGGTCCCATTTCTACCAGCATGTATCTTGACAACAACTAGACTGATGGAGTGTTGAGACCACTGTCTATCAATAGTGTCTCATTGTTTCTTTCTATTACTCCCCCATCTGTCTGTATTCATCTATTGTCTCTTGTCTTATACTTAGATTGTAAACTCCTTGGGACAGGGACCATCTTTTTGTTCATATTTGTGCAGCACCTAGCACAATGCGTCCTGCTCCATGACTAGGGCTTGTAGGTCCCACATTAATACTAATACTAATAATAATAATTAATAATAGATAATTGAGATATCCACTCCTAAGCCTATTATTGGGCCAAGAGTCAATTGTGCCCCTCTGGGCAATTTTTTTCCAGGGAAATACCACATTTGTTGGGGGGAAAAGGAAACATTTATGGTTCACATTTATCTTAGATTTTTAAATTGTTATTTGAAACTGCTTAGGGGTTTGAAATGTTAGAATAAGTCCTGTGGAGATGAACTAGTGGTCAGAGTACAGTGAGATGGTCAAAGGTGTTTTATAAGTGCAGCTCACCACATGACTGCTATTTATCACATGGATTTCCAATATGTGTATGTGTAAAACTGGCACCAGAATATTTCATTTCTGTGTTCCCATTTATCTAACTCTTGACATTTGATACCCTCATCCATTATGAGCTGCTCAAAGCAAGAAACATTCCAGATGTGAACTTTGACCTTTCTATCGATGGTCACCTAAAAGTCAGTTTCTTATGGGATTTCAAGTTTTGAAATTTCTTTTTAATCTGGAATCTTGATATCCATTTTGACACCCATTCAGTTTGGGATACATGAAAATCCCTAAACTGAATTTTTAGCTTTCCATCAAAGGCCATCAACAGGTGGTTATAAAATATGTATTTCTTTGGATCTGGCTCTAAAAGTCCGTTGAAATCAACGGAAAGATCCATTGATTTCAGTTGGCTTTGTGTCATATCTACTAATAAGTGGTGTTTTAAGCAGGTCTTGCATTCTAATTAATAAGTTTTGGTAGGGAAAAGGGTGCATTAAAAGACTCAAGATTCAGGACAATTCAGTATTCGTCAGAATATTTCTGGGGTTAATTTCTAAAAGTTTGGGTAAGTGATTTCTGTGTAACATTTTCCATTGTTTTATCTAAAGTATCTCAGCTGTTTTCTCTCAGTAGCAACATGTGTTGAATAGGGAAGTAATGAAGTTTTAATTATAGGGCAGTTCAACAGCTACAAATGCTGCTCTGCTGCTAGATGTTCTCCAGAAGGATGTAATCAATTCACCCTGTTTTTGAATGATGTTTCAGATTGTGACCTTGTAAACAGATCTTTAAATATCTAGTTTATAAAGAAAGCTAAATTCCTATAATTAGGAGGGTTTTCTTTTTTTCCAAATTAACCCTAAAAAGGAAAAGGGGGAGGGTGAAGGTACAGCAGCTTTGATTCTGAACCCATAGTGAAAGAAGAGAATGTGAATAATTTGATTTTTTTTAAAGAAAAGAAGAATACAGTTATTAAAGAACAGCAACAACTAAATGCAATGTGTCAACAATGAAATGAAAATGATGTTTCTTTAATACTGAATCCCCCTGTAATTAGTTTGGATAGTGAGCACTGGCACTTATTGTTTGGGAATTCAATGAGGAAACAGGAAAATAAAGCCCATGAAGTTCATATTCAGCATTTGCAAAATTCGCTTTGGACAGCATGCTTCTGAAAAGTGTTGAATACCTATTCTATGGCCAGGGTACTGCTGCTGAGTCTACACTCTGTTAGACTTCTGTTAATATGCTGGTACATGGTTGCAGATGTCTGACATCTGCCATCTCTTCGAACGAACTCAGTCACTGGCTTTTGTTTTGCACTTGCCTGGGCTGAACATTTGACTGCATAGCAGCAGAACTGCAGAACACATAAGAAGAGGTGTAGCCCACGTCCTACAACTTGTTCAATAGCCACAGGGATCCATGTGGAATAGGCTGCAAAACTGGGGACTCGGATTGTTCTTTTCTTAGGTCTTTTAATGTTTTTTACAGCGGTTGTGTATTATGCTGCTATGACAGAGACTCTATAGTGGAGGTTGTGAAAGAATTCCCCTAGTAAATCTAGTTTTAGCTGCCCCTTCTTCACTTGCTAGTTTTCTTCTGGCTTTCCCTTTCAAAGTTGTTCCAAATTCCTGCCCCTTGCCTGTTAGTGGATAACACACAACCTTTGGGGAGAGGAATTCATCCAGGAATCACTCCAATGCACAGACGTATTCCAACACCTTTCACACAGAACTACGTCACCGACAGGAACAGTTAATGTGATCATAATGAAAATAAATCCCAGGGACTTAATGGGACTCTAACTCTATGGGGAATCCAATCTTACTCCTTTAGTCCAAGATTCTCTTCCCAGAGTACTTCCCTGTTGACAGTGATGGATTCTTATGTGCAGTGCGCTGCAGGATTATGATGTTCTTGCTCCCAGGCCACTACCTGGGCTTGTCTCCCAGCCTTTCTTTGCTGTATCCCCGCAGCAGCAGTAAATGCCCCATATTTGCAGCCCAATCAGTGCAGTCTTTTCTAAAGTGGCATTCCCGTCCTGCACTGGGAGGAGAGGTGGCGACAGGAAATTAGGGGTGAGATTTCCTTCCTGCTTTCTAGTGCTGGATGGGTTGAGATCCGAGATGATGATGTCTACACCTCTCTACTCAAGCCCTAATGGAGCAGGACTGGCCTTTGCAGCTCTGCTCCTGGCATGTGAAGTGGCAGCGCCACCACTTGAAATTTCTCAAGTTTATTCTTAGGTCAGAAGAGAAAGTATTGGACAGATGGAGGGAAATTGGGCCAGCCACTCTGAGTTGTAGGATTTTGAAATCCAGACTTCTTTCTCCTTTTGTAAAATAATAACTTTTAAATGACTGGGTCTAAATACTTAGAGTCAGTTCTTTTGTTCTGATAATACTTTTTTTGCATCACTTTAGCAACCTTAAAAGCCAGCTTAACTGAGCATACGTCTGGTGTAGGGAAATATCCAGGTAGTGTGTAATCAGAATAGCTAGCTACATGCCAGCCCCTTCCTGGTCCTGGTATATGGGCCTGGCCAGCAGGATGGATGCACACCAATGATAGCAGGCTGTAGAACAGCTCTTTGGGGGCCAGCAAACCAAGATGTAATTTAGAGCAGACCTGAGTCTGCTGTATGTTACATTAGGGGATAAACCAGCCTTCAGCAGCCCCAGATATTAGGCATTTACCCCATTCCCCTCCACACACATACACACAAGCTGTACTGCACACATTTCTAATACAGCTGATAAACTAACTCAGTACTTCTCGATGTTTTCTGCTCCTGAGCCCCTTTTTCTACATCAGGAGAATCCCCCTTCCTTTTAACCATTTTAGAAAGACAAGATGGTGGTACTTTCTGCCAAGTGCTCACAATCTTTCAGGGGGCTCACATCCCTTAGGATGAGGATCCATGCCCATACATCTCATACATAATTCCTCAGTGAAAATGAGTGTATTGAAGTGTTGTTGTGGTTTGGTGGAAAATGGTATAGTTATTATATACCAAAATCCACACTTCTGAAGATCCTAAGAAGGTCTCTGCACATGTTCTTAGCTCTCTGAGAGATCTTAAAGAAACTATAAGTTACAAAAGACTACATGCAGATTTTATGAGACAAATACCTTGATTTTTTTAAAAACCTGATTATTACTCAAATATTCTCCAAAAAATTCCTTTCGGCTTTAAACTGGCTATATTTGCTTCCTTGGCAGAGGAGAATTTTAGGAAAATGTCACGTTATCCAGACCAAAATGTATTTCTATTTTTTGTTTGTTTGACAGACTGAGTTGGCATAGGAATTGGAGGTGGGGGCAGGTGGGAGGGAGCGAGAGAGAGAGAGAGAGAATATTCAGCATGAGAAAGCAGGTTTGTGTGTTTGGGAAATGTTAAAAGTTCAATTCTTTAAGAGTTCAAGGAAATGTCTCTCAGTGTGTTGTACAGTGCAAAGCACATTTGTGCTTAATAAAAACTAACTAATAATAATTTTCTTTCACAAAAGCCCCTTTTCTAAATTACTGGAAAAGTATGTAATGAGGTCTCCAGATCTGGGGCAGATGGGAAGGCACACACTCCCACTGTTGTGTGACTCCTACAAAATAGGCAAGAGGGAAAAGGGACAAATTTCTTGGGCCTGCTGGTCTCTTCTGGTTCCTAAGATGTAGCATGTGCTTCCGTGACATATGGGTATAACTAATTGCTTTTCTGAGGGGAAGTGCAAAAGAATAATTTAACTGCCAACACTGGGAACCGTCCAATGAAGAGGAGATGGGCGAGCCTATGACAGTTTTTGTAAATGAGACATTTATTGAGCTAACAAATATAAAAAACTTATTTAACTGTGTTTAATCTATCCTTCTTCAGGTTAGAGGAACTATTTGAAAACATTATTAAATAGCCCGTTTAATAAATATTCCATTGCACCAAATTCAGAGGTAGTAGTTAGGGAAGTGGATGTTACAGTTTCTTCTGACTGGCCCTTTTGTCAATGACACTGACTTAGACTCATTCGTATGTAGAGCAAGTTGACAATGGGAAGAAATTTTGCAAAAGGAAGTTGAAGTAATTCTGTACTTAATCTTGCCTCAGTGTAGGCAGGATGGACTAGATAACTTCTTGAGGTCCCTTGCAGCTCTATATTTCTATGACTGCACAGTTTTGAAAAATATGTTGTTTGGTTTTTTGTTTTTCCATTTTTTTCTTGAAACTCTTTATAAAACACTTCCATTTTTTCATGTGTCCTCCCTTCCCTTTTTTCCTTCTATTTTGTTACTAAAAAAATTGTGGGGGGCGGGAAGAAAGAGAAACTGGAGCAGAGGGGCAGGAAGGAAAAAAGAGTTGAAGTTGACCAAATTTCTCTTTCTGCAGTTGTGAAGAGAGAAAGAAAGAAAATATTTTTTTTCACAAAAACTTCCAATTTTTTCAATTAAATTATTTTGTTTGTATTCAACCAACTACAATACCACCTTTGAATATGGACCATTGTCTATACGTTGCCCACCAGTAAGGACTAAATACAAAAATATATGCGAGTGCACTGGCATTTGGGCAACAGGGTTACCATATAGCTGAGCATAGATTTCAAATTGTGTGCACAGGCTTTCCCTGCCCCTTTAATGTTTTACCATATCAGTCAATTGATCGTTTTAACGAGAATCTGTATACATTATTGCTCAACAAGTAGCAGCATTCAAACTTTTATGGACAGTAGTACTTGGTTTATTGCATTATGTCAGAAGTGCTTAGATTGATCGTTCAAAAGATCTTAATGTTGCATCTGCTACTACTCTTAAAGTCACTGACTGAACACTTCTACACACAACAAAATATTGTTGACTGGATCTTTATAGGTTATTTAAAATATATATACACACACACACACCCATACTATATATCTACTTATGGCATGTCAGGCTGTTATTGCTCATCGGAAGTCATTTTTTCCAAGATTCCCTATAAAATAAAAACTCCACATTTTTATTATACTGTTTTAAAATGTCATTTTGATCTGTCTTGTGATGCAGCTTCAGTACTTTAGATCATGTGGGTATCTGTAGTAGGGTGAGGAAAGGTTTCAGTTTTGCGGAGCACATACCTAAGAGGAAGTTTTTGAGTCTATCCCATAGCATGGAGTCTACTGAGAACAGAGGGGAATAGTAGAAGTATTTGGTCTATCCTATCTTAATGATCTCCCAGGTTCTTGTTATCTTTTGCTAGTACTAACTATTTTTTAAAAATTAGGAGTCACTCCATTATCAATCACATATTTTAAAACACTTTTATTCACCTGCTCCAATTTGGAGGTTCTTTCCCTTCATTTCCCTTTTGACAATATGTAATATTTCTAACATCAGCACTAGAGCTGGGTGACTAATTCATATTGGGTAATATTTTGCCTCTTTTTCTACTCATGTATGGTCCATAATGATTTTCCTTAAATATTTATTATTTGAAACCAATTTCTGAATGTTTTTTGCAAATAATTCTTGGCCTATACATTGTTTGCAGCTAGAATTAAAAATCCAACCTCTGTTGATTTGACATTTATGTCATCTGGTATGTTTCTGTTCCATGACTGGATGTAGTAACTCTTGTAATCAAGTTTCCTGTGCTAATACTAACAATTACCATTTAGAAATTCACTTCCTGCAAATATTCTGCAAGAGTCACTTAAAATACACAATCTTGGAAAATCTTCCACCAAGTAAGATCATTTTGCTAGAGTATTTGTGGAAAGTGACCACATGAAATGCAGCAGTCAAAGCAAACCCATTTAATAACTAAAAAGAATAGACAGAAAAAATGTTGTTGTATTTATCCAGCTATAGTTGGCTGACTGACCAGAAGTCTGATGCCTTTATTCACTTTCTTTCACACCTTACTACTAAGTGGCAGATTAGCATGTATTATTGGTTATCCCAGGAACACGAAACCAAACTTAAAAATAAAATACTGTCTTTCTGTCATGACTAAGCATTCATCAAACTGTCAATAAGAGATTAGGATGTATTATAAGCAACTACTACAGTACTTCATGTTTATAATATATAATATAATGTTTGCAGCAATGATTTTTCATTTTTAAGGCTAAATGTTTCTTCCTCTTTGTAGCTATGTTTGTGCCCAAAAATAAACTGTATTCACAAATCTTAGTAGCAATATGTCTAACTGATTTGCCCGTACATTCAGGTAGACAGGCATGTAACAACTCAGATTACTTAGACTGGAAGCTTTTTGGGATAGGGAACTGTCTTTTTGATCTGTGTTTGTACAACCCCTAGCACTGTGAGTCCTGGTGCAAGCCTGGGGATCCTAGGTGCAAGTGCAATAAAAATAACGACAGGATTTGTCTCTGCAATGAATTGTACTTGCACAACAGAAATGCAAGTTCATTGTATCCAGGTGCACACTGTATTCACAAATGCTGGGCCACTGAAATTTTGGTCTATTAAATCTATATTGTTTTAAAACTGTTTGCAAAACACTGTCTGATTTAGACTGAGTTCTCAGTAACATTTCTCCCATACATCTGATGGTTGCTTTTAATTTAGTTGCCTATTTAAATCTCAATCATATAGTGCTTAGTGTACCTAGTTTAGTTATTATTGAATGTTAATTGGCATGAGAGCTGTTGAAACCCTTGACGGGTGGAAAAGGGTTGGGGGAGCCAATTTTCTAAATGAAAGTACAGGGTTGGCAGCATCCCGCAGTGATACCTTGCTTGTGCTGAGGCCAACTTTTCACCTTCTCTTTTTGTTACAGATGGTAAATTGAGCTTATTAGCCTTTAGATTTAGCTTTTCCTTAATAAAAATGAAAGTTAAATACAGTGCAGTTATATGTGAAGGCATCTGCATATTGACGACCATACCAATCCTGGTGAAAGCAATTGTGCAGCTGTTCCATAGATATCTCAGGCATTCTCTGATGGAGCAAAGCATTGAGAAGGAGGGACAGCATATAAACAGTGGTAAATACAAATTGTATTTTGAAGAGGAACACTATCACTCAAAGACTGAAAACAGACAAGCTAGAGGTAGTGGGACAATAGAGAAATCTCCCTTTTTCTTGTATTTTCATATGAATTTCTGTTATGTCAAATTAAATACAAGAAAAACTATGAGCTAGAAGATAAATACTGAGGGGTCTTGGTGGCAGCAAATAAACAGTAATTAAAAACTGTGATCTTTTGTTGTACCATTTTATTTTTTTTCCTAGTGGTTGGGGTAGCCTTTGAGACCTTTTCCACTCAGAAGTATGTTGGGATGGCTTCGGCGATCTTATCTACTCAGTTTCCAAAAATTCAGCTCGACTCCAAACTTGTTCCTGAAGTTTCTTTATTGGCATACAATCAAACTATGCTTGAGTTAATCAGAGTCAAGCATTAGGGGGTGGGTACAGAGCACACCACATATCCAAAGTTACACAGTAACCTCCCTTCATATACATTTACATATCACATTACATTTTTTATACATTGCATTGTGTTTTGGGATTGATTTGGTTACTTTGCAGGAACCAGTTTCTGTACTGCATGCTCTGTCCACATGCTGTCCATGTATGACTTTACTCTTTACCTCATCTTTATACTCCTGACTTCTCTTATCCCTTGTTATCTTGTGCTTAATAAATGTTCCTTAGGTGTTCGCTCTTATCTTAGCTACCTCAGACATTCTGTCTTTTAGCTTACTGACCCATTTACTTATCTTCGCACAAACATTCTGTTTTCAGGCTGCTGGACCACTTCCCTCCCTAATCCAGTCTTCCAAGAAATGAAGCCTCCCCCCATGTTTAATGACATGTCAAGCCAGGCCTACATTAGTAAACTCTGCTGTTGCCAGGCCTATTGATGACATTAGTATATATGTCTATAATTAACAGTTACCTGTTCTTTTTCTGTTTGACCTCTGGAAAAATATCAGATTTGTATTAACTGCAACTGTCAGAATCTGATTCTCCTTCAGCACTAATGACTATGGGAATGATCATTAGAATTCACTTAACAAATATAGATGATAAAATTAAATGTCATGTTTTATTACATACTTTTGTTCCATCTGCCTGCGCGATTTCAAATGCCAGGTTTAAAAGAGAAAGTGCCAGCAGGCCATGTCTTTCAGTGGAGCCTGCATACACCATATATTACTCTGGTCTTTTTTACTGGTTGCAGGTAATTCATTTGCTCTTTATAAAACAACGATGCTGCTGCCTGGGAACAACTTCAGGGAATCCTGGGAGAATGCTTTTTAGTGTTCCCACCCACTCAGACAGGCATGTGGTCTATTATGTGGTCTTGTGGGACCACTGATGACGTTAGTTTGAAAAAGTTGGGTTAGCTTCACAATGTCGGAGGATCAGTCTGGAACTTCAGTCCGTTCTACCGGGCTGCTGCTGTTACTGAAACTAGAGGTGCTTGAGATTGCTACATAGCACCACCTTTGTCTTCTGCTTAACTCTTCTCCTCCAATCAAACCATATACATATATATGTATATGTTATATATATATATATATATATATATATATATATACACCCTGTGATGAGGCTGGACCAGGTAAGCCTAGACTATCCCTGGTAAGTGTTTGTCCAACCTATTTTTTAAAACTTGCAATGATGGGGATTCCACAATGTCCCTTGGAAGCCTATTCTAGAGCTCAACTACCCTTATGATTAGAAATCTTTTCCTAATATCTAACCTAAATCTCCCTTGTTGACTTACTCCTGGTCCTATCTTCAGTGAACAATTGATCACTGTCCTCTTTATATGTCCTCTTTATGTGTGCCCTCAACACATTTGCAGACTCTTATCCGGTCTCCCTTTAGTCTTCTTTTTCTCAAGACTAAACATGGGCAATTGTTTTAATCTTTCTTCATAGATAAGGTGTTTTTAAACCTTTTACCATTTTTGTTGCTCTCTTCTAAAAACTACCATACTGGGTCAGGCCAATGGAACATATAGCTCAGTATGCCATCTCCAGCAGTGGACAATATCAGAGATTCTGGGGGAGTGAACAGAACAGGGCAATTTTGGAGAGATCCACCCCATCTTCCCCTCCCATCTTCTGGAAATCAGAGGTTTAGGGTTGCCCGTCACATGGAGTTACTTCCCTGACCATCTTGGCCAACAGGCATTGATGGATCTATCCTCCATGAACTTATTTAGTTATTTTTTTAACCCAGTTATATTTTGGCCATCACAACATCCCATGGCAATGATTTCCTCAGGTTAATTGTGCATTGTGTGAAAAAGTATTTTCTTTTTATGTATTCAACTTGCTGCCTATAAATTTCATTGGGTGACCCCCTGCTTTTGTATTGTGGGAAGAGTGAATAATGCTCCTCTAGTCATTTTTTCAACACCATTCATGTTTTTAGAGACTCATTTGTATCCTCCCTTCATCATCTCTTTTCCTAAGATGAACATCCCTAATCACTCCTTCTATGGAAGCCATTCCACACCCTTGATCATCTTTGTCACCCTTCTCTGAACCTTTTCCAGTTCCCTTACTTTTAGAGATGAGGCAACCAGAAAAGGTCCCAGTATTAAAGGTAAGGCTGCACCATGAATCTATATGGTGGCATTATGATGTTTTCTATCTTATTTTCTATCCCTTGTCTAATAGTTCCTAACGTTCTGTTGGCTTTTCTGACTGCTGCTGTTCATTGAGCTGAAGTTCTTAGAGAATTATCTAGAATCTCTTGAAAATAACTAATTAAAAACCCATAATTAGATATGTGTATTTGGGATTTTTTTTTTCAAATGTGCATTACTTTGCACTTATCAATGTTGAATTTCATCTGACATTTTGTCTCCCAGTCACCCAGTTTGTGTAACTCTCTACAGTTAGCTTTGGACTTACCTCTGTCGAATCCAGGTCATTAATGAATATGTTGAACATCACAGTCCCAGTACAAATCCTAGGGGGACCCCACTGTTTACATCTCTCCATTGTGAAAACTGACCATTTATTCCTACCCTTTGTTTCCTATCTTTTAATGACCTACTGATCCACGAGACGACCTTCCTTCTTATCCCATAAATACTTAGTGTCCTTAAGAGCCTTTGGGGAGGAACTTTGTCAAGATTGTCTGAAAATCCAAGTACACTTTGTCGACTGGGTCACCCTCATCCACAAGCTTCTTGACACCCTCAGTGAATTCTAATAGTGATGAGGCATGATTTCCCTTTACAAAGGCCATGTTGACTCTTCCCCAACAAATCATGTTCAGCTATGCATCTAATAATTCTGTTCTTTACTATAGTTTCTACCAATTTACCCAGTGTTGAAGCTAGACTCACTGATCTGTAATTGCCAGGACTGCCTCTGGAGCCCTTTTTAAAAATCAGTGTTACATTATTACCTTCCAGTCACCTTGTAAAGAGCCTGATTAAGTGATATAGGTTACATACTATAGTTAGTAGTCCTGAAATTTCATATTTGAGTTCTTTCAGAACTGCTGGGTAAATACCATCTGGTCTTGATGACTTATTACTGTTTAATGTATTAATTTGTTCTAAAACCAATTCTACTGACTCCAGACTCTTTCAAGTTTCTCTACTTCTTTCCCAGAACTGGACATAGCACTCCTGCTGTGGCCTCACCTGAACCCAGTAGAGCTGAACAATTACCTCTCGTGTCTTATGTATTACACTTCTGTTAAAACACCCCTGAATGATCTTAAAGACTTAACCTCTTTTGCATGTATCACATTGATGACTCATTTTCTATTTGTGTTCCACTATAATCTCCAGATCCTTTTCAGCAATACTACCACCCAGCCAGTTCTTCCCCTTTTTGTAGGTGGGTATTTGTATTTTCCTTCCTAATTCAGTACTTTGCACTTGTCTTTATTGAATATCATCTGGTTGATTTCAGACCAATTTCCCAATCAGTCAAGTTCATTTTGAATTCTAATCCTGTCCTCCAAAGTTCTTGTAATCCCCCACCCTCCAGTTTAGTGTCATCTGCATACTCTTCACACCAATATCCAAGTAATTAATGAAAATATTGAATAGTACCAGACTCAGGACTGACTCCTGCATGCCTCCACTATATATGCCTTTCCAGTTTCACGGTTGAACCATTGATTACTATAAATTGAATGCACAAATGGTTGAAAGACCATACCCAAAGAATGCTTATGTCATCTAGACTACATTCCTCCAGTTTGCTTATGAGACTGTCGAGTGGGACTGTGTCAAAAACCTGTGCACTGTGTAAAAAAAAAATTATTTAGTTTGTTTTAAACCTGCCTATTAATTTCATTGGGTGACCCCTGGTTCTTGTGTTATGTGAAGGGGTAAATAACACTTCCTTATTCACTTTCTCCACACCATTCATGATTTTGTATACCCCTGTTAGATTCCCCCTGTAGTTATCTCTTTTGTAAGGTGAACACTTCCAGTCTTTTTAATTTCTTCTCATATGGGAGCTGTTCCATACCCTTAATCACTTTTGTTGCCCTTCTCTGTACCTTTTCCAATTCTAATGTATCTTCTTTGAGATGGGGTGACCAGAACTTTGAAGGAAAATAATTGTCTGCTTGACTATAGTTACTCCATTTTTGCAGCTTCTTTGTTTATAAGGCAAGGCCGTTTCACTCTGTGCACAGATCATGGAAAGTTCTTAGGAATGCAGAAGGAGATAAGCCTCGGCTGAATTCAGCAAGCTCTGCAACCTTGATAGATAAGTTGTAGTTAGCTGCAAAACATCTGTAAAAGTATCTTATGAATAATAATATAGACCAATAGTTATGGAGAAAATAGGTTTGTGCCCTTGTAAGGGAGATATGTATGGTCTTGTCATGAATGTTTAAGTAGCAATAAGGTATAAAACTGTCTGTAATCCTTTGTTCAGGGTCTTTTTCCACTGTCCACTTGTGCGCTTGGGAATTGACCTTCTGCAGAATAGACTCTTTTGGAGACTGTCCATCCTGAAATCCTGTGTGGGTCTCTTATCGGTGCAAGGTAACGAACCACACTTGGAATCTTTTTCCAACAACTTCATGCAATAGTAGGGGTGTGGTCTTACCATGGATTTATATAGTGGCATTGAAAAAGGTAGCAGGAGTACTGTGAGATGACCAATTAGGTACAAACTGAAAGGGAAGTTATATGCTGTGAGTTTTTGTCCCTGGCTTCTCTATGGTTTGGAAACAGTGAGTCTTATAGAGATGGAAGAAAAAAAGATTTAGGTAGTAGAAAATTATATACTGAGGAGAATGGCAAGCAAGCAAAGGGTACACAGAGTGTGCATGGAAGAAATTAGGAGGAAGATGTACTTGGGACTCAGTGACAGATGGGCTGAGAGCACACCTTTGAGGTGGCTGGACATGTGATAAGAATGGGAGAAAGATGACGAGCAAAGAAATCATGGCAGAAGGAGGACAACAAGAAAGGACATGGAAGACCAAGGATACAATGGCAAGACATTATCAAGAGAAGTTTGAAGAGAAAAGGGCTAGAACTCCAAGACCTACAAACCCATATCATGGACCAGAAGGAGATGCAGAGAATTGTGGACACCTCCGACCCCAAGTCAATGGGAAAAGAGGTCAAGAAGTTAAATGGAATCAAGAAAAGACAAACATTGCAGTGGTTGGGAAATGCCTCCTTTTAAAAAAATGTCATGCCTTTACTACCTCTGTGAACTAGAAAGCAAGAAACTGAATCTCATAGACAGAAAAAAATCTACAGCACTTACTTGGTTAGTCCCAATATGCAGCCATTATACATGTTGTCCTATTGAGTCCAATGGGATTTAGCATGCTAGCAAGAGCTGCAAAAATCAGGCCCAAAATGCTTATTTGAACTACTACTGTAAATGATAGTTGTCATAGGACAAAACTGCAAGGTTAGGTTAGTGTCTGGCAGAATTTCACCAGTTAAACTAATCCTAAAGGCACAACAGGAAATATGCATGCCGTGGTCAAGTATGAAACATGTTTAAAGGCCTTGCAAACATAGTTTGATTGTGGTATAAGAAGCTGAAAATAATATATATTTGGATTAATGTTTTATTGAGAGCACCACAGGGTATTAAATATAAATATAAATATTTACTGTTCTTGACGGGATTGATGGACTTAATTCTCAGAATACCATACTGATAAATATATCCTTTTCTTGAAAGATTAGCTTGTACTTCTATTCCATTCCAGAGTCATTGACTGTAAGATTTATTGCCATATAAGCAAACCCAATAAAAGGACTTTTGTTATGCATTCCTGAATGCTGTCCACTATACATAGCCATTGTACATCACGTGTTCAAGAATATGCAGAATCTCTGAGCCTTATTATAATATTTCTTCCATTGACTTCAATCGAGTTACACTTGGTTTACACCAGTGAAAATGAGACCAGACTCAGACCCTTTATTCTTGAAATAAAACAGGATACAGGAGGAGGTTAATTGCATTTTCGTACTATACTAGTAGACATTTAAAGATGAAAACTTCTACTTATAGCCGGAGTGCAAAACTAATAGTAGCCTGGAGTTTCCAAAATATGGATTAGACTAACAGAACTACCCCCAACTGTGCTCTTGCTTCAGGGAGGATTTAGATCAGCCGTTAAGCTCACAATCTGGTGAGCAGTCACACTAGTAATTTGCATCCTTATAAAAGAATTAACGGAGCTTCTGCTTTGAAGTTCAATTATCCATGTGCATGTTTAAAACAGAATATCTTAAATGTATTGTTCTGTTCACACACAGCTGCTAAGGACTTTTGCTGTTTGTAGGTTTGCTATGGTACGTTGTGCACTCAGCTCATAAGAATACAGAGTTACCGTGCAGGTCACAGAAGGTCTGACATGAGCAGGCACTGAGGCACAAGGTTTGAAGATCTAAAGAAAGTTTATGGCTCCACCGTCATGTGTGGAGAGTGAGGATAAATACAGTAGCACATGTAAGAATTTATGTATTGTGGCAGTTCTGGCTGCAGCTACACAGTTAAGTTTGAGCTGAGCTTTGAACTTAAAGCAGGGAGTCACCTTTATTATTGATGAAGAATGCATTGTATTCACCCCAACTTTCAGTACTTGCTCTTGGATACATGATACATTTTCTGACAATTTACATGCAAAACAGTGAGAGTTAACATTTAATTTTAAAATCGGTCCTTTAAAAAATGCAGACATTTTTGTGCTGAAAGATCTTAACATAATACTACAGATTCGTCAAACTTTCCATTATAGTTCAAACTCATTGAAATCTCATGCCAAGGCTGTGTTTCAGGAAATTAGGTTATAATTAAGATAAAATAATTAATAATTGTTATGATTAATATCTCATTTATTCTTAAATGGGGCTATTATAACATCAGAGATACCTCAACCAATCCTCACCCATCTTCTACAGCTCATTTCCATGCTACAATTCTATTGGTTGTAGTGAGTCAGTGGTATGAAGGAAAATAGACATGTGCAGAATCGGAACCAGGGAATGGTCCTGGGTTTGGTTCTCTTCAATAACATCATCATTGATTTAGATAATGGCATAGAGAATACACTTATAAAGTTTGCAGATGCTACCAAACTGGGAGGGGTTGCAGGTGCTTTGGAGGATAGGATTAAAATTCAAAATGAGTTAGACAAACTGGAGAAAAGACCTGAAGTAATAGGATGAAATTCAGTAGGGATGAATGCAAAGTACTTCACTTAGGAAGAAAGAATCAACTGCACACACATATGACTGCCTAGGAAGGAGTACTGCAGAAAGGAATCTGGAGATCATAGGGGATAACAAGCTAAATATGAGTAAACAGTGTAAGTCTGTTGCAAAAAAAGCAAACATCATTCTGGAATGCATTAATAGGAATGTTTAAGCAAGACATGAGAAGTAATTCTTCCGCACTACTCTGTGCTGATAAGGTCTCAACTGGAGTATTGGGTCCAGTTCTGGGCACCACATTTCAGGAAAGATGTAGACAAACTGGAGAAAGTCCAGAGGAGAGCAACAAAAATTATTAACGGTCTAGAAAATATAACCTGTGAGGAAAGGGAAAAATGGGTTTGTTTAGTCTGGAGAAAAGACTGTGGGGGGACATAACATTTTCAGGTGTGTAAAAGGTTGTTACAAGGAGGAGAGAGAAAAAAAAATTATTGTTAACTTCTGAGGAGAGGACAAGAAGCAATGAGCTTAAGGGAGGTTTAGGTTGGACATTAGGAAAAAGCTTCCTAACTGTCAGGGTAGTGAAGCACTAGAATAAATTGTCTAGGGGGATTGTAGAATCTCCATCAGTGGAGGTTTTTAAGAGCAGGTTAGATAAACACCTGTGTGAGATGGCCTAGATAATACTTAGTCCTGCCTTGAGTGCAGGGGACTGGATTAGAAGACCTCTCAATGTCCCTTTCGGTCCTATACAGCTGTGATTCTAAGTGCCAACAGTTCTCCTGGTAACTTGCTTGTCCCCAGATGTTGATGTTCCTTAGGGGCTTGATAGTCTCATGCTAGCTTGTGCATTGGTGCTTGAAAGACTCCATCGCTGCCTCAGTTCCACAGTGTCCAGGGCAGCTGAGAAAGGAGCACAGAAGTCTTAAAGCACAGGAACATCTTTCACTTTTCACCAATTTTCCTAACACAACCACTGTCACCACACATAGCCCACATGCACGTCTGCTTTCCTCTCTCTACCCATAAGCCTCTGCACTGCCCACTTATTTCTCCCCACTAACATAAAGCAGTACATCATAGGGCAAATGGAGTAAGTGGGGGGTGGTCATCTCTGAGGAAAGCATGGGATGAGTGGTGTGTGAGGGTCCCAGGTGGAGATATAGTGGGAAGTAGAAGAAAGGATGGATCTACGTGGGTGTGGGGGAGAGAAAGGGCTGTGTTTGAGGAAGGGGGCTATGTTAGAGAGACCAACACTATGCAAAAGGGGGTGAGGCTGGTGCAATGAGGGGAGGCAAGAACCCTAGTCCCAATGTTTCTACATTAAATGCATCTACATTAAAAATAGTGCAGGCTGTTTGAAATGAGATAAATTAAACAGGTAGCCATAGGTGTGCAATGGGTAATGTTATAGATTCAGTGCACTGGAGTTTAAAAAAAAATTTCATTCTTACATAATTTGCATACTGGTTCATGGAAAACTGTTTCCTGCTTTCTGCCACTGGACCATATTTTGACTGCTGGTCATTGTTACACAGAACAGCAGGGATCAGAGCAAAAGAGCAAGGCAGGAAATATAATATTTATCTATAAGTGTGTGGGTGCATTTTTATGTGATATTTATCATTATTGCTACTGATTAATCAAAGTTTCAGCTCAACATCTAAGGCTCAGCATTTCTAATTTGCTGGCTGCCTAACTTTTAATCATGGCAACGTTGTAACAGCAATGATTTTGTAGCCCATGGCATTTGTTACACGGTACTTGGTAAAACATAAGAAAAATTGACAGATAAAATCTTAAGAAAACAAAAACTTTTCTAATTATATTAATGTGAACTAGCAGCCTTTGAAAACGTTGCATGGTTCATCTAGCAAAGACAGTTGAACAGTGGGATATAGGCAAAGAGCTGTGTTGTATGATAATGAAGTGTGCTTTTTACAGTTTCAGGCAGTGACGAATCTTGCCAAAGGGAAAACACTTTCTAACACTCACCACTGTACATAATGTAATTAACTGAGTAGAAAGTGTAACCTCTTGGTACTCAATAGCTTGGCTCCCCCATTTTATTTTATGGAAAACTAGTCTGGGATAATAAATTTAAGAAATTAGTGAGCAACCAGATCTGTCTAATTCATACCCAATTTACTCAAATTTCCAGGATTCCCCAAATAATCTCAAAAGACAAACTCTTGAAGATTAAATTGTTTTTAGTGAAGTAGTTTTAATCCCAGTAAAACAAATATTTGGGTTAACCAGACTGAATACACTTTTCTATTTTGTTCTGTTCTGATGTATTGCAAAAGCACCATCTTTACATGTGATCATAACACCAAAACAGACTGTACTTCACTAAAATGATTGCTCCAGTCCAGGAATCCTTCCTCAGAAAACACATATTTACTTGACTGGAAGTGAGTGTATTATACACATGGAGTCACACAATTACAAACAAAATCAGCGTTATCTGAATTCACTGGACAAACTATTCATTTCAAATTGTACACTCAACTTTATGATGTTATGATGCATTTACCATGCCAGTGAATATAAAATGCTGATACACACCTTTATATAATCTTTTCAATATGAAATGTTTATTGGTACTATTACGAAGCGGCATTGCTGTAGGGATTTCTGTGTTAGTACAATGTCACTGTTTATTTTTCTCAGTCATTTTTCCTTTTCTTTACAAAGATGTGTTTGATTTTCAGGAAGAAATACTCAGTTTCCTTTTACTCAAAGCAAAATGGAAATATCTTAATGAAAGTGATATTTTCCTATCATCTCACTTGGTGAGCAAGGCACATTCATTGAAAGACAAGGCAATATCACACTCATACAACAGTCATGAAACAGACCACAGCCTTGTTAAGTGTCTTTACCACTGAGGCTGACAAAGAACACTGAACGAAAAGGTGACTGAGGTAATACCTTTTATTGGACCAACTTCCGTTGAGTAAGAAGAGCTTCTCTGAAGAAGCGCTCTGTGTAAACTCAAAAGCTTGACTCTCTCACCAACAGAAGTTGGGCCAATAAAAAATATTACCTCACCCACTTGTCTTTTTAATATTCTGGGAACAACACCACCACCACCACACATCACATACAAAGAATTCTGTGGGTCTTGCCCATATGCTCAGGATCTAACTGATTGCCGTATTTGGGGTCAGGAAGGAATTTCCACCTGGTCCAGATTGGCAGAGACCCTGGGGGTTTTCGCCTTCCTCTGCAGCATGGGGCACGGACCACTTGCAGGTTTAAAGTAGTGTAAATGGTGGATTCTCTGTAACTTGAAGTCTTTAAATCATGATTTGAGGACTTTGATAACTCAGCCAGAGGTTATGAGTCTGTTACAGGAGTGAATGGGTGAAGTTCTGTGGGCTGCCATGTGCAGGAGATCAGACCAGATAATCGTGATGGTCCCTTCTGACTTTAAAATCTATGAGTCTAAGAGAGCTAAGAACACTACTCTAGCAAAGTACTGTACTTTCACATTTCCATATCGGCAAAGTTCCAAAGTCAATCTGCATAGTGCTGAGAGAGTCAAAAGACTAAAATGTCTGACACATAACTGCTCATCTTTCAGAAATCAGGAACTCAGAAGATGTGCTGCTCATGAGGAAAAATCTGTCCAAAGGAAATGCTGTTATTGTAAAATACACAGTAGTGCCAAGCCCCTGGTTGTATGCTAAGCATCAAAATATAATTCTGGTGGTAAAAGCCAGAGAAAGAAAAGGTACTTGCCCTGGAATGTGCAGTATGGTAAAGGACCTAGTTCTGAATTCAGAGATAAAAAATTTAAAACAGACTTTGCAGTTACATCAAGAAACTGAAACGTCCTCTTCTTGACAGAATTCAGTTTAGATCTTCCCAACAAAAAGTTTAATGAGCCCTGTGGAGGCCACAAAGCTGCCAAGAAAATATTTCATCCAAAAGCACCAGTGACAAGACTCCTCCAAGTTCAGAAAAGTTGCCAGTTGGCTGTCATTCTCAGCACTATCTACAGCTCTTCCTTGAAGTTCCAAGAAAGCATCTAAAGGTTGAAAATTTGAGTCATATCTCAGAATTGCTGCCAAATTTAGGACAGAAAATTAGCTATCAGTTGTCAAAAATGGCCTTACTGGAACATTGGACAAAGGCTGCTGAAATACCTTTGAGCAATGAAAATTCACCACAGCCACAGCTATAAATAGTTATGAATGACATATTGCAACTAGTTGTTTTCTCAATAATCTTTCAAATAAATACTAAGAAAGCTGTTGCAAAGAATGGTGACTCTCATGTAGGAAGACGAAGTGAGGATAATTTCCCCCATTTCCTCCGCCTGCATATAAAGCTTCTTCCACCCCACTCAGAGGGGGAGTGAATTTTGTTTTCTAATGCCTCTAAAATGATGAATTCTTCAATTGGCAGCAGTTCGGTACAAGAGGGAATTTGACACTGAATCAATAAAAACAAAAAGTTCCACATGCTCTAATTGACTCACCACCCACCCTGCTGTTTCAAGGATGACGTGTGTGGAACAAAACTATATAGTTTGAGTAGTATCATCTATAAACTACTAGGCAGGCCCAGAGGTGATCCAAAATAACCTCTAAAGGGAAAAGCAATGGCAGTAAAGCGCATGATGAACATCGTTCTTTGCTTATTTACTGCTTAGGAGTATTTGAAATCTGCTTTTTATTTCCAAGTGATATCTCAGCTTGTAAACACACAATGCACCATTAGAAATGCTGCAGACCATAGATTATCCTACTAAGAGAAATGAAACACACAAGTACACTTTGGAATACTTCCCCAAATTATCTATAGTGTTAGGACATTGCATTAAAATATTGCAAAAACACATATTTTCCCAATACAATAAGAATACACTACTAGTATCAATATTAAACTTCTATACAGCACGTATGTTTGATGGAGCAGGAGTGCATGCTGTGGAAAAAATGCTATAAACATTAATCAAAGTTAATTTGTTACTTGAAAATGATCTAGGGGATACATCATTTCAGGGCTCATTCCTGATTTCAACAAGAGCTGGGAATGTTAATTGCATCCAAGAAGGATGTTCTGTACCTTCCAGAATCGGGTCCTTTATAGGTCACTTTAATTATAAAGTAAAAGCTGGTGTAGTTTAAAATAAGATTAAATATAAAACTCAGATGTACTGAACAATGAGGCATAATATATGGTAAGTAGGTTAAATAAGTAGACATTAATAAGACATGTTGATAGGATTTACAAATGAATGGTTGTGGACCATAAAATATAGTCTTAAAAATTAATTTAGGCCCTGATCCTGAATACAATTAGTTTGCTTAAAGTTAAGTACCTGTGCCAGTCTTTGCAGGATTGTAGCCTTATACTAGGGTGCTGTTGTTATAATATGTCAAAATAACATTAAGAAATTTCATCGATGAGGAGAATGCCTATAGGCACACAGATACAATTGGTACAGCAAAACCATTTGTACAACTATAGTTAATTGATAGCATTTCCATTTAAAATCCAGTTTTCATTGGTTTAAAACCATCACCCTGGCACATCCCAAGAGCTATAGCTTGTTTCCCCCCTACCTCTAGGCTGGCAACTTTTATAACATTCTGTCTGGTGCATATTCAGCAGGGGTGTTATGTTATGCTGACGCATAACTCCAAAATAAAAACACCAAATTAATAAAAAAGCCCAGCCGCTCAACTTTGTGGTATCGCTCCCCAGAAGTTGGCACCTGTGGTGACTGCCCTACTCACCCATCCCTAGAACAGGCCCTAATTATAGTAATCAAAGATAGTTCTATACAGTCAATATAAAAAATATCAAAATTATACAAATGTAGAAGCATAAGAACTTAATAAGCCCCTCGAGGAACTATCATCACTACAAAATAAAGCACCACTCCATAACAAAACAGGATTTAAAGTACATTTCTACTATGGAGACTGACTTTTTGGAAATGTGTGTTCCATACTTTTCATCTCCCAGTGATTTCCAGATCAAATGTGCTCAGTTTACACATTAAAAAGTTTACACTTTTGTAGCTGCCAGGCTGTCAAACTCAACTTGGGTTCTGAGAATCAGACTGGGTTCTTTCTTCTTGTACATCATCACCAGTAATAATGTTCAGATCAAATTATCAGGTCAGGTACCAGTGTGATCCCCATCAACTTCAGTAGATTTGCACAGGTGTAACTCATTGGACCTTGGTACGCAGTTATGCTGATGATGCACAAGACAGAATAAATGCAGGTTCGTTGTCCCATAGCTGTGTTGGTGCTGTCTGCTGTACAGGAGTAAAGAGTAGCACAAACTGAGCGGTCGCTGAATACACACAGGGAGTTGTTTTGTGAAGTAAGACAGTGCCATTTTTACTTAGTCACTTTTCATTTCTCCTTCTCTGTCTATTCTTTCTTCCTGCCTTTATTCCCTTTGTGCTGCAGATGTTCTGTGCTAAGGGAATGCTTTGAAAAAAATTCACAGCCCTTGCTGTTTCATGTTTCAAATGAAGGCATGCACCACTTGCATAACAATGAGGGCACCCATGGTGAATGCTGCAGAGTTCTGCTGGCAGAGGTTGAACTAAACAGCTACTGTGCTGACTGAAGAGGAAGCCCCCTAAGGCTATGTCTACACTGCAAAAGAGACCAAACAAACCCCAAAACCTGTGCAGTGAGTCTCAGAGTCTGAGTCAACTGAATAGGACTTGTGGGGCTCACACTATGAGACTAAAAATGGCAGTGTGGATGTTCCGGCTCTGGCTGGAGTTCAGACTCTGAGACCTGGCCCGGGGCGGGGTCTCAGAGCCCAAGTTCCAGGTCAAGTCGGAACACCTACACTGCTATTTTTAGTTATGTAGTGCAAGCACGAGTCAGTTGATCTGGGCTCTGAGACTTGCTAACCCATTTTGGTTTTGGTTTTTTTGCAGGGTACCCTTAAGAAGCATCTCTGCTATCTGGTTAATGCCAGTTTTTCAGCTCACTGGTCTGTGGTGTCTCATTGTGACAAGTAGACTTTAACATTGAGATTTTTTGACTATCCGTCAATTCATCATATTTTTCACCTATTTAAATTGAAATCTGGGTCTGGGAAATCTTAAATGTTATTGATTTAACCTCTACTGAGGATTTTCATAGAATCCTGAAAGGTACAATTAAGTAGACTCCAGGATTTGCAAGAATCATGTTAAATTATTTGTAAGAATTGACTTGTTAAAATGTACTTGGGACCCCCTTGTTGTGTTTTGTAAAGCTGTATTTTATAGGCTATTCCCTCCGTCAGACTGAACGCTGTTATAAACTAGTTCTTTGTGTTAGTTTCTGAGACATATTTACTGCCTAAATGAATGGGCTGATATTTCCAGACTTTTCTTTGCTCACACTTTTCTAAGTTCCAATTTGTTCTGCGGATTTTGCTTTTTATAATAATTCTATAATCACTGTGAACGAGATGAGCCAGTTTAGCCATTGTATGTTTATAAATCTAATTCATTCCAGCCCCAAGGGTCCCAAAGCACTTCACAAACTGTCTGCCAAATTCTATGCAGTGGGCTGCATAGAATTTGAGGGGAGTTCTCAGGCTATCAATCTGTCCCCGACAACCAAATATAGTAGCTTCAGCCCTGGGGAGATAACAGCAGAGGAGGGAGCGTCCCAGAGGAGGGGCATCCTCCTTGGCTGAGTGACAGCAGGCAAGAAATTGAATGGGACCACGTTGCCTTAAAGACTTCAGTGACATTTCAGAAAAGGACCCCCCTCTGCTTCCTTTCTGCCTGGCCACCAGTCTGTATTCTGTGGAACTAACATATGTAAAAGTAAGGAGCTAGTGCACTTCCGACCCCTGTGTACCTGGGCCCAGTACATACAGGTATCAGTTCATCCATCACTCAAGTGCAGCTACAACATATTGTTTGTTTAACAGTGCACAGCAATACTGTTCTGCAGCTCAGGCCAGGAAGTAAAGAAGAACACTAAGTTGCCTTTAAGCTTTTTAGAGACAAGGGACTAGTTCTTTTGATTTTTTCAATAGACTTGTGAATATTTTCCTAGGGCATTCATAAGAACAACTATTTGAAAGGATTATTTTGTTTTAAAGAAGAACATTTGTTTAGTTTCTCACATCTCCTTCCTTGCAAGTTCTTTCCTTGCAGGCGTGTTTTTTGATTGGGTCAATCCAATGGCTTTCAGCCTACATCCATATTAACCAACAGGTCTGCTAGCCTTTGGCTCAGAATTCACTGATTATTGGGGCCACTATTCAAGGAGAGACTGCTAGGAATTCCTGAGAATGGGACTGTAGCAGTGAGGGGAACCAACTGGGCACAAGATGTAACAGTGAGGGGAACCAACAGTGAGACTGTAACAGTGAGGGGAACCAACTGGGCACAAGATGGCCAGCCAGGATATGTTTAACAATTGCAAATACACTGGTCGGCCTATGGGAGAGCTGTACCTAGCAACACTTTGTACAGGGGAAGAGTGTCATGCCGGCGAGAGTGGAGAGGACGGGAGCTGCAGAGATGGTCAAGGAGAACTAATTCTGTGCCGTTATGTGGTTTCCGCACAGTGAGCAATCTGGCCGCTGCATGGTTTCCACTAACCACTTTAATGATGTGACTGAACTGATGGATGTAAGATACTGAGGGTGAGGACATATTTTTAAAGAGCTGTTGGCACTCTGTAGATAGGTCTGCTCTGCTCATCAGTGTCTTCAGGAAGCCGGCCTTTGCCTTCCATCTTACATTTATGGGAGGCTGACACACCTCGGAGTGCCACACATGCTTCTAAGGAATCTCTGGCTGACAAAACAAAGAACAGGTTGAGACCCTCTCAGCCCCCCATCTAACCTCTTCCTTTACAGGAGTCTCACTAACTCTAGATCTTTAGAAATGTCAACGGGCCATGTGGGTTCTGCAGCAAGAAAAGGGCTGCTTCTCCAGGGTAAAAAGCAAGTCACTATGTTTTCCCTTTTACATGCAGGACTAACGTGGTTTTTGAATAGGTAGACTCCTTGTGAGCACCCAGACAGAGTCTTCTGGTACTGAAGAGTCCCAGAGGATAGTGTATCATGCATGCTCAATAAAGCCATGTGAAGTTTATGAAATGTAGTGTAAGCTGCAGTTACTGTCCGTCTCAAGCCTCTTTCCTTTGCACCTGTTTTTCTAAAAGTAACTTAGCAATTATGATACTTTCTAGTATGAAGCCTAAAATACGATGACATATAATTCTCCATTTGTTTTATCCAGAAGATCATCAGCTACTATAATTAGAAAACTTAAATTCCATCGCAGGAGAACAAAAAAGATTGAAGTCAGTAGCATTTTGCTATTGCCAAGGTAATAAATCAATCTGCCTGTTGTAATCTGTATCTACTGTAGTGTGTTGGTTTCCATCACGTGCTATCCCCTCCTCCAAATCTCTTTTTTTAAAATAAAACCAGGACTTCCTGCTTTTGGTCCTTATCAAATGAAAATTCCATTTTGTTGTGCTTCGCATTCATTAAGGATTCAGTCCCGAAAAGAACTGTTGCGAAAACAAGCGATGTTATGTAAATATATTCTGACAATTTATTAATTTGTTCAGTTTACATAAACTGGACATTTCTAAAAAGAGTGGCATGGAAAGCTGAGTCGCAGGAAAATAAGAGAAATCTGTTTGCCCTTCTTAAAACTAACATGGTGTCTTTAATAAAAAGAGTCAGATAGTTACATTTGGTTGGAATAAATATGAATTTGTGTTATCCTTAATGCAGTTTTGGTTTAAGAACTTTAAAAAGCAACTGTTCTTAAAATAAATTAATATCAGTGGTTCACTGTTTCCCTAACTTTTCTTGCTCTTTTTCTTATTGCTTCCCCCACTTAGACTAAACTCCAAAGCCATAAACCATATGGTTGATTAGCTTTTAAAAGATGTTTATTCATTCTATCTTATTGCTTTCATATTTATAGACTGTGCTCTGTATCTCAATGATTGCTACTGTCAGCTCCTGAATTGTAGACAAATATATTGAATAGAGGTGGGATACCAAATTTTGCTTAGCTAAAGGTACATTTATTATTAATTATTATTATTTTATTGTTGTATCAAAAGGTCTCAAGTAGGATGAGAGCTCCACTGTGCTAGACATTGTACTAACATAAATATATACAGTCCCTGCCCCACAGAGCTTACAATTTAAAATATTCAAACAGAAGAAGAGTTGCCTGCAAGGATATGGTTATGAATTGACACAGTTTTGTTACTTACTTTTTTCTTTTTTAACTAGGACAGGAGGAGGGTGAGGGAATGGCATATCAGGTGTGGGGGGATTAGTAAGAATAAGGGAATAGGAACAGGAAAAGGAAAGAAGAGGAAGAAAGACTATCATATCTTATCACCTGTCTTGCCAGGCTGGGTTTTAACAGTTTTAAGGAAGAATTTGAAGGAAAATAAGGTGATGGCTATATGGATTTTGCATAAGGGGATGTTTAACAGAAAGTGTAAAGAAAAGTGTTGGAAAGTTTAGGTATTTTCAGTATTTTCCTATAGGGAATACATAGAAATGTGCTGAGAAAGTCAGGTAGTTGTTTATAATATATTCTAAGACAAATGACAAGCTGCTCAGGAAAAGGGGAGAAGACAATACATTTAAGTAATGCTAACTGAAGTAGAATGTAAAGTGTAAACTGAGTGGAATGAAGCAGTGGAGAGGAATGGCACTGAAAGAAAATGGAAATTTTTTAAAGCTAGATTAATGTATGCTCCAAGGCTCTTTGTGCCATCTGGCAATAAAAGGCCAATATGGAAAAACGAGTAAGTTTGAAAAGTAATCAAGAATAAAGAATAGACATATGAAAGAAAAAAGCATCTGTTACAGAGAGTGAATGGAAACATCCATCTACTACTCCGAGTCACAAAATGACAGACACAAAACGCATACCCTCACTGATCATGTGATGTACTGGAGATGGACTACGCCAGGATGTCTTGAAGTTTCTAGAAAACATCATATCTACGTTTGCATGATAATTCTACTGTCCACTTGCTAAGTGAAAGACTATTCCTATGCTGTAGCAGAAACCACTGATGGCACTGACATATTGCATCAGCTCTAGCCTCTTATCACACCATGGTCTATCAGAAGAGACAATGCTATCATAGCAGCATGAATATGCAAATCATCTTTGAGGCCTAATAGCATAAAAATGTTCTGCAACACCCTGGACGGGCATATTTAAAATGTTGAGCATTGTTTTGATTTAACTAAAAGGGAAAGTTGCGGGACAGTTGCCACGTCATCCAGCACTGGATCACATAACTGTCTGGTGGCAGTGCATACTCGACAGTTTATAACTTCCCAACTGGGCTACAGCTAATGCATCTGTGAAGCAGTGCTAACAGTCGCTGCTAATGCAGGCATGTGCGTGTGTAAGGAGAGGCCTGTACTTGACATGACTCTCAACCATCTTGTGTATGAACTTAGCATAACCTGCAGCCGTCTTGTGTAGACAGCCACGACAAGTTGGAAACAAAAACTGTAGATGCAAGAGAATTCGGCCTTGGCTTAGACCAATAGAGACGTATCAGCTGCAGCATTACTAACAGGGATAGAGACAATGAAATCGCAGTTTCATGGGAATGGAAGGGAGTATGGACAAGCTAACCTTTAGTTTCTGCAATTTTCTTATTCAGTGCCTGTGTGAGTTTTTGTTAAAAGTTGCTTTTGCTGATAAGTAGAAACTATAAGGTTTTGCTGTTGCTAGAGAAATTGTTTCACCCATTAGGTTAAAAAAAAATTAGGGGTTATAATTGGTTATGTTTATTGTATAGTCGTGTTTTAAGTAAAATAATTGGTTAAGGCAGAGATGAGGCATTATATAGTTAAAATGAGGATCAGAAAGGACGTTTGTTGGAACCCAACTCTGGGAGGCAGCCCAAGATCCGGTTGTTGGATCTAATATCCTGCACAACCAGACTGTGCAGAAGCCGGAGCCCCAGACCGACATGACCCTGACTGGCCATCAGGAGATGTCCATCTGCTTTATTGAGAGTGGTGAGCATTGGATGCTTGGCATGTGTATGCTTTTGATTCATTGCTAACTGCCAATAAATACATGTGCATGTTTACGGAGATTCACTGTGTGAAGACTCTTGCACTGGGGAAAGGTCCTGCAGACCATATAGCCTTGAGTCCACAAGGAAAGAGTATTAGCCCAGAGCCTACAGAGGGGTAAAGTTGGGTCCATTGTCCCTGAGTATCCATGAGGATGGGTAGGGAGTGGGGCATCCTAAATTGTCCCTGAGTACCCACAAGGGAGGTAGGGCTGGGAGCCAGACATGCGCAGGTAACATTTGTATAAAACAGATTCTGTTTAGAGTTGGGGTATAACTAAGGAATTGTATTCTTATTTAGTGGTCTGTATTTGAGGCTTAGCTAAAATTCCCAGGTTTGATCATCTTCTTCTTTCTTGACACTTCTCTATTCTGGGTTGGTGACTTTTAAAGCCACTGTGTGCATGGCTGTCATGCTAATTGATCTCCATGTACTGAGTCTTTGGCCTCCCCCTTGGTCATCTTCTATCCATGATCATTGCACCACCCTACCAATATGACTGTTAGCTGTTTGATATGGTATGAGCTGCAAATATCTTATGCAGGTGAAGAGGTCTGTAACATGGGGCCTTAATCACTAAAGAAACCTCCCATGTAAATCAGGAATGACTCCATTGAAGTGCATGGAGTTACACCAGCGTAAAACCTGAGTGAAATCAAAATCTAGCCCATAAAATCCAACTCTGAACTATTGTCTTGACCAGTTTTCTATTTTTTTTTGCCATACTCCAGAAAGGTAAAGCCCACCGCCTTGCACAAATTCTTTTTCGTCTCTGTCTTTTGCACAAACCCAGTCCATATTTGTGCCTATAACACAAATGTCAGATCCAAAAATATATGATCGACTTAGGACACTTTGATGATATTTTAACCTTCTCAGTTGTACAGAAAATTCTCCCCTATTGACTGGTGTATACAGTATTCTCTAAAACTTCTCTTATATTAGTCTTTCATCTCAATTATCCAATTGGAATTTATTATAAAAATTTGTTTTACTTGTTATTGCTTCTGTCGAGTGACACCATCTTCTTTTCTTCTACCCTCTTAAAAAATTAAATTTCTCCATAAGTTTCTGCTTCCATATTTGTTTAAAGAATGATGGAAATGTGGGCAAAGATCTGAGCCCCAAGTACATATGCTGGTTGTTACATTATGTGACACAGCACTACGTAATATCTGATGATATAGTCATGCAGCTATCCGAAGCAAAGGGTGGGGGAGGGAAACCATGAAGCCAGAGCATAAATCTTATAATGAAGGTGCAGATATATTAAAAGGGGAGTGAGGAAGAGGCAAGTTCTTAGTGATTTCTTTTGCATTGGGATGTATAGTCATCTAAAATGTTCCTTATATTGAAACTACAGCACTGGTAGGATGAACATATTAGGTGAAATTCACCCCAGAGGGCCAGCACACAGCCTTATGGACCATTGAAACCTTTTCTTATGTAGAATGGCCATATTAGGTCAGACCAATGATCCATCTAGCCCAGTATCCTGTCTTCCAACACCTGCCAGTGCCAGATGCTTCAGAGGGAATGAACACAACAGGGTAATTTATCAAGCGATCCATCCCCAGTCATCCAGTCCCAGAGTCTGGCAGTTACTAGTTAAGGGACACCCAGAGCCTGGGATTGCCTCCCTGACCATCTTGGCTAATAGCCATTGATGGACCTATTCTCCATGAACTTAGCTAATTCTTTTTTGAAACTAGTTATACTTTTCGTCTTCACAACATCCCCTGACAACAAGTTTGTGATGGTTCTTCACTGCAGCCCCTTTGTGTCGGCCACCCTCTTGGTCACGAATGATTCCAAGACCCTGCAGTTTAGCAGTCATCAGTGTAGTTTATTTACAGTGTGCAGTCCCACCACTTTTTTGTAACATACAGCTTGGGCTAGCAGCCTCAGGGACTTCAATGTCTGCAGACAGAGCACTGCTCACCTTTCACTCCCGGCTTTTCCCTCTTTACTTCCTTCACCTGGGCTTGTATATAGCCCCTGGCTAGATGTGCAGACAGCTACTTCCCTGTCACAAATCAGAAACAGGTGTCCCTAGCCAGCTCCAATTTACCTCACTTAATTGGGGCTGGCCTGACAGAGGGCTGGCTAAGGGGTTGCTGCCTGGCACTTTGTGACAGAGTTCCACAGGTTGACTCTGTGTTGTGTGAAGAAGTATATCACTGTGTTTATTTTAAACCTGCTGTCTATTAATTTCTTTGGGGGGACCCCTGATTCCTGTGTTATGTGAAGGGGTAAATAACACTTCCCATGTTTTGTTTCCTTGTGGTGCTTCTCCAGAGGGTTGTGAGTCTCGAAGCTCATGGAGATAGTGCTTTTAGCTTAAGCACCTGAGCATGACTTTTTTCTCCTGTGGTCCAGGGTTCAATCCTCGCAGACAATGTGGCCAGCTGCATTATTACAAGTGCATAACAGTTCATATCCCCACACAGAGCACCCCTTGTAATAAAGACAATGGTTGCGCCTGAACTTTGGCTCTAAAAAACATGAGCCTTTGCTGCTTGGAGACAGTAGCAGGTTCTTAAACTTCTATCCATGAGCCTGGTCACTGGAAGGGCACAAAGAACCACACTGGGTTAGAATGGGTACACTCTGTATTAAAGCTTTATGTGTAGCTTTGAGGCCTTGTTCAGGTGCCGTGCACTGGGCTCAATTTCACCCATTGACCATAACAAGTAAATGACTTCAATGGCTTGAGTGCCACTGGTGATCATGCTGCTTTCCTCTCTAGCGGGTCACACAGAGAGAACATTGGACTAGGTCTTGATCTGTGTTTGACTATGGCAGCACACGTGGAATCTTCATCCTGCCAAGGCCCAAACGAGTGACACAGACCTAAAATGAGGTACGTGCAAAAAAGTTGCCCATTGAGGAGACTTAAAATGCTGTGGGATTCCTTCTGCTAGTGTAAATAACTATTACTCTAACCTTTTTTTATTAACAGTGTACAGTGAAGAAAGAGATTCCCAATTTTTGTGGGAACATAGGTAACTCAGAGTAAAATGAGTGACATCCCTCAAAATGAGGTTTACTTAAGAGAATGCTCTTCATGAACAGACTGAAGTAATAAAAAATAATAAGAAGAATTATAAAATAATGCAGGTTTTAGCTTTCAGCACTGCTTCAAAAGTTATAAAATGAATGTGTTGGGTGTTTACCTGTTATTTCAATATGCATATCAGGCGGCACACTTACTAATGCCAGATTCCTGTGTGGAAAAGTCACCTCCAGTTTTGGAGTACATAAGTAATGCTAGCAGACTACAGGGTCCAATCCCAATGGTGTACATCTCTGACAAGCTGACAAGGAATTTTAGAGTAAACATATTGTTATAGTCTTTTTTTCCCCAAGGATAATGTGAAATGCCTGAAATTGTATCCCCAGGTTTGCTGTGGCAGTGTTTTCAGAAAGACACTTACTTAACCATCTAATACAAAGTACTTGCACCAATTGCCAATACAGGACCTTCAACCCTTGCCCTTTTCCCTAAAATAGCTCAAAAGGACATAATTCTCTTCCCTAATGGAGTACAAGCAGTCTAGGGTCTTAAAATTCTCTCTGTCCTGCATGAGATCTCTGTGTGAATTAAACTGTATATCTGTTTAAAAAGAAATCCAAAAGGACATACTCTCCCTGCAAGAGAAGAGGAATGGCACACCTCCAAGCCTGTATGCTTATATTTTTGCTAATTGCCAGAAAACCATCGGATAGTCACCAACAAGATCCATAAAGATCCATCACATCCTACTTACAGCAGTACAGCATGCTGACAAATTGCAAAATCTTGTTTTATATGTAGTGTTTCCCAGCAGGATTATATTCAAGCCTTCTGTCTCAAACAGGAACCAAAGGCATTTGTGGTTTTGTTTTTACTAAAATGAGCATGTTGTTCTCATCGCACCAGGCCTATTTTTAGAATGTTTGAGCCTGAAATCTTTAAGTTGTCAACTGGCACTGTGCAGATAGATGGTGCTAAGAAAGCAACAGTCACTGCTTCTTTAAGCAACAATAGCTGCATAGGAAGTAACAGCAGATAATTTAACAGTAGAACAGCTAGCTAATAGAAGCAATTCTCTTCTTCTGATTCAATTTTGAGACTAAAGAAATGTTTTCTACCAAAATACTGGCTTTCTATGCTGTATTAGATGAAGTACAGCAAGTCTTTCTAAAGGTAGTGCATTTTCTTCTGGCAGTTTCATTGTCCTTTGTGAATTTCTACCCATCTCTCTCTTATTTTGATAATGTCTCTTCACAGCTTCAGTTTTTCTTTTATAATAAATCACAGAAATGCTTGCTCTCATTTTCAGGATATCTGTTTACCTGTGTTACTTGTAAGATGCCTGTCACCTGGGTATCTCAGTGGGAAACACAGTTACGTTAAAAGTAGCCAACAATACATATGGTGTTCTTCTTCCTTTTCCCTCTCTGTGGCTGCAGAGGATTTCTCTCTCTCTCTCTCTCTCTCTCTCTGTAATTGTGATTTGTAGAGGCTTTATCAAAGAACACGACTGTATATTTAGACCTGAACACTGTCAAGTTAGGGCTCAGTCCGAATCTCCTCTTATGAAGAGTTCCAAATACCACTCAGAACTCTCTGACCCTGTGCTCAAACGTTTTAACTTGGATCTCCTTTGCTGCCTTTATCTCAGTAGCTCATAGATGGTGAACGCAGTTGGAGGTAACCAGCTCCCTACCATTTGAGAGCAGTATAGATTAAGAATAGTTCTTTGAATCCAGTCCAGTTGCAGTCATTAGAGTTTGCAGAACTTGGGTGTGATTATTTTGTTGGCTTGGTTCCTTAGGAGGCAGGCTGCTAGGTGCTGCACAGGTGTAGCTAGTAAAAGATGATTGTGTACAACAAGTAGAGTCTTTTGCAGTAGTCCAGCTCCATTCAGGTGCTATGAAATCATGGATTGATTCATAGGTTCCCATTTGGAAGTAGAGGGCTTAGTTTGTGACCAGCCAAAGACAGAAGGAAGCATTCCTTGCCACTGATGTAATCTGTGTGTCTATGAGTAATGAGGCATGGATGCCATGGTGAGACTTTGCTCCGCTTTCACTATCCACTATCCATTGAAGGTGTTGACCTTCAATCAATGGAGGTGATATATTTTAAGGACATTGCCAATAATCTTTTTCCTCTTCCCATAAGCATCACTTCTGTTTTTCCTGGAGTGAGTTTCAACTGGCTGCTATTCGGCATCTACTTATTTATTCCAGGCTGTGGAGCATTTCAGTGACAGTGGATGTTTCACTGGAAGAGTAAGACAAACTTGAGCATCATCCACATACTGATGGCAATGGAGTCTCAAGCTTCTCGCCATTTGTCTCAGGAGGTCTCTGATAAACAATTGAAGTGGAGGATTGACAGTAATAATCTCAAGACTCCGCATGTTTGGGGCCTGTGTAAGGATGTGCAGGTGCCCATTATCAACCTCTGGTGACCTGTCTGACAGAAAGAGTGGATCCAGTGTAGCACTGCCCCTTTTACTGCTGGTATGTCTCTTGGGTGTCATCAACACCACATAGCCCCCAGTGTCAAAGGGTGCTGAGACGTCTAGCCATATGACTTTGGCAGTTATCTCTGTGCCATGTCCTGTTCTGAAAACTGAATGGTAGCAATCCAGGGTACTGGAATATGATGGCTGTTAATGAAGTTTAGATATCACCACTATCTCAGTGACATGGCTGAGAAAAAAAGAAGTTGGAAAGTGGGGACTAGTTGACAATTTTGTTAGCAGCTAGTGCGGCCTCCTTCAAATTTGACTGGACTATTGCATTCTTTAAAGTGCCAGGGAGTTCTCTTTCTTTGATTAAGGCATTGATGATTTCAGCTACCATTCGGACCAGGTAGTCTGAGCCAGTCGACATCAGCTAAGAGAGGCTGGTTTCAAAAGTGGTATGCTGGACATACTGGATTCCTTCTAGTGCTTCCATGCAAGTGCTTGGCTGAAGCTCTGATAAGACAGTAGTGTGGAGGGAGGTCTGTATGTGCTGAAACCACTGAACTGGAACCTGGATGCTACCATGAATGAGAGCCTGCTGATGAGGGGCTCATGGGGAATTTGGTGTCAAATGCAAAAGAAAAGGAGTTACTGAGCTGAAAACAAATGATGAAAATCATGAAAAATTGTTTTATTCACACAGCAGAGCATCTCTTCCCTCCCTCCCCCCACTACTGGACTGAAGAAAGCCAGGAAATGAAACACACTGCAGCTGTAATGGTGGGCCAACTTGGGCTCCTCCCACCAGGTTGGGGTGCTGGTGAAAGTGTTTATCACATGCCTAAACTAATCCATCATCTGCATCTTTAAGAAGTAGAGCTGATTTTCCATCTCCTGCATCTTCACTTTTGCCTCCCATTTCAGATGTCAGCATTCTCTCATTTCTTTTTATTACACTCATGGAGGTGGGCACTTTCTGTCCATAAAATGTATTGCCTCTGCTTTCTGCATGACAAGCCACAGGATTACCAAAATTAAATACTTGCTAGAGGGCGGAAAGCTCCCTGCTAGCAGAATGTGAAAATAGACTGACAAGCATGCTGCTGCACTTGCAGTGATCCCAGAAAGCAGTAGAATTAGGAAGAAGCAACAAAGAGCAAAGCAAATCGCAGCTGAAAAAATAGTAACATTATTCCCTTTTAATATATATTGTTAAAATGAACATTTTTTACAAGCGGACTAGATGTGAGTCCAGATGCTGTCTCTGTATGCCTTGTGCATTTCATGATTACAAACAAACTGCAAAATACATATCTAAAATAGTATGGATATGAGCCCAGCTGGTGTCCTCATATGCCTTATGAATTTCACCATTTAGGGACACAGCACAGCATAAAATGGCTTGGCAGAATTCAGTTTTTATTTTTTTATCGTGTTGATGGATGTTTATTTTTGAGCTTATTTTTTTTTACATTACTTGTTTTAAATTTTCACAGTTAGAAAAAATTATGGGGGGGGGGGGGGAAACCAAACATTTATTTAATGACAGATGTTGAGATTCAAAAAGTTAAGGTTTATAACTGTTAAAGCACAAATTGTCAACATCTCATGTAGAAACATACAAATAAAGATCCTTAAATCAAATGGTAAGTTCTCAAGAAGTGTTTTTCTTACTTTGCCTAGATGTAAATTTCGATTATGGATGGAGAGCTGTTTCCATTGGTTTGTGTGTATATAGTGAAATCAATGTTTATCACCTTTTACTGATAAAAATCTAATCTATAGTATAGTGTCAGAGCTGGGTTTCTGCATTTTAGGCTTCCCATCTTTAAAACATACAAGTGGGGTTTGCTACACTGAAATGTTCTGCACCATGATTAAAACAGGCCCATCAAGAGTTCATGAAAATGGATGCATTTGAAAATAATTGAATTTTTACAGTCATCCAACATATTTTACTGGGAACCACGCTCGTCTAGCTAATATATTTTCCAGCAGTGTCATGACTGCTTCTCAATATGGAATCCTCAGACCTGCATGGTATCATGTACTTCTAAAATTATTTAAACAAAACAAACAAAAAAACACCGTCAGGGTAGAGAAACAGGTAAATGACATTGTTGGTGGGCAAATTTACAGACTGCTACCTACAGTGCAATAAGACCAGCCTCTCCACTGTACATTGTAGATGAGGAATAGTTAAATACTGTGGCGGTACAGCATGGAATTCTATTGCATGCTATAATAATACAGCCAATCAGTCAAATTCAACTTTTAAATTACTCAACACATCTTATTTACTTGTAGACTATCAACAGATTATTTTCCCAGATCACTTTGTCCAAAATATATTGTACTTACAAATGAATTTTTTTTTTTATTTATTTAAAAAAACAGTACACAGCAGAGTCTCTCTCTTTGTTTTAGCACTGCCAATTCACAAAAGAAAACATATGATAAATTTAACCCAAATACTTGAGTGGCATAGATTCTGAGAGGGGGAGAAGAGAGACCCAGTTACAAGCTGAATGTATATAGTATGCTGAAAAAAATTTAAACATTAAAGAGCCTCTTGGTAATCTTATAAATCAGATATGAAATCTGCAGGATCACTAGTCTGCCAAAAAAAAAAATTCACTTAACACTGCACGTAGAGCAATTTTTAAGTGAGCTGGGTCCTAAATCGCTAGAGTAAGAAGTGTAAATGTACTTAGCAGGGTGGTGTACATTTGAAATATACTACCATTTTTTAAACAATTGATATTTTAATGAACATTGTTGTCAATAGTGTAAGTAGCATTCTTGTGGCTGCGGGCTCTAGTCTGGCTTTTTTTCACTCCCATGTGTCTCTGTTCCAGAGTCTCAGGTTAACGCTGTTCTACTCAGCGCAGTGATCACATACTGTGAAAACTGTTTGTCCTCCAGGCACTGCTGAAGTTATGATGATTTATTTAAAGTAGAGATTAAATGGGCATTCCCTTTATTGATCAAATGAAGGGAAAACATAGGTTTGAACATATAATGTACACTTGACATCACAGGGTTGGTTTTTTGTTTTTTTTATAAATTAGGCAGCCTCCACCACTGGTTAGTGCACAGGCATTACATGGAATCATGGAAAATGTAAGGTTTGGCACATTCTGCTTGTCTCAACAGATCTACCAACACTGCTATTCTTGATGTGTAAATAGCTGTGGCATTATATCTACAGTTGCCAAAACTACATCTTCAGAGATAGGTCAAGTGTATATCCTATCAATCAGTTGCAAATCCATTTGGGCTTTCCACCTCTATAAAATTACTTTATATAGGCCAACTTCAGAGCTGGATTATCTTTAGAATGGGTAGATTTGATATGATTGTGAACCATAAGTGAAAAAGAAGAAGATATGAGTGCCTGCAGTTAAAGACAAGCCAGGTTCTCGCTTACACACCACAGAAATGGTTGGAAAATTCATTCATCTGAAATATGTCTCCTGTATGCTACCAAGGTCAGTTAGACCCATCATGATTGATTATATAAATTCTAGTCATGTAAGCATATTTTTACAGGTATTAGTTGCTCTAATCAGAGTTGTAACACTTAACTGATTTAGGAGCCTAAATCTCATTTTCAAAAAGGATTTAGGCACTTAGGAGCCAAAAGTCCATTGACAGCCTATTGACCATCCAGCAATGCCTAAATACCTTTCAAAATCTGGGTCAAGACATTGGATACATCTTAAATGTCTGCAGCCTCTTTTCCCACAAGTTTCTTAAAGCAAAAACATAGGGTAGAGAAATGTGTAAATTGCGTGCTAAACTAGTGCCCCGTCTCCATCTTTATCCCACATTCTCCTTGACACATATTTTTCCTGCATACCAGCTGGATGCCCTGAGATATACAAATATTCAGAGGGAGGATATAGACTCCATGTAGTTTCAGTGATCTGCCATAGCTGTAATTCTCGTGATAGTTACAGAAAGAATTAAGATATGCTGGGAGTAAGAATGGAGCCCTTAACCAGTGTGAGAAATCATTACTAAAAAAAGAATATATACCAATGGCCAACATTTCCTATCATCCAAGACATTCAAGAGCTACAAATCATCCACTGGACTACACTTAAGTCAGGAAAATATCCAAATAAACTTTTAATTATGATACAATACTTATTACAGTAAAAATTGGCATTTTTCTCTTTAAAAGCAGAAGCACCCAGTCTTTCATGTAACATATGGTATGAATGATATCTTAAGTGAAATACAGCATAGTACAATGTGCAAACAGCATTTTAATACAGAACATAATAATTTTTTTAAAAATTTTCTTACACTGAAATCTGCTCAAATGGAAACAATGTCATGCTGAATTAAAAACTCAGATTTTAAAAATTCAAATAAATCAGTATATGATGTACTTTAGAATAGATATATGAATAATTAAAACGATAAATAGCCAAAAAAAGGCTATGGAGGGAATTGTCATACAAACGTGACTAGAGTTTAGATTCCTTCCCACCCCCACCTCCATAAATAAATAAATAAATAGATAGATAGATAAATAAATAATGGTGCAATGCTTTTGTTGGAAAGTAAAGTGAACTTTTAATATTTGAGAAGCCTTCTTCAAATGTTGTTGTAGTTTTAATGCTGTAAAAATCAAGTTATAAACCAGACAAATTTTACTGTCTTATTTTCAACACACTTCAATTATTATGAGTGGACTGTGAAAAGAGATGATGTCCAGTGTACTGAATACACATCAGCTTCATCATCATGTGACTTCTGCAAAGGCCGTGATGTGGTTCTATATAAGTTTAAAAAAAAAAAAAAAAAAAACCAAACGAAAGCAGACAGTTAGGTATGTATAAACAGCGTAACAAAGATTATTCCTATTTTTGGCTTTTGAGACGTTCTTATGCTTAGAGAGTTTTGTAGTATCATGTAAATAAAAATGTTTCTAATTGCAGTACTGTCCATCCATTCCCAGAGCAAATCTTTTTTTAAATATTGCAAAAATTGTATACATAAGTACAGTGAACAAAGTAACTCAGTGTTATAGTTCTACAACATTTTAGCTTTTAATGTATTTTTCATTAAATAAAAATTTGAATAATTAAATTAGTTGTAGTTTTATTACTGCTTATTTATAATTAAAAGCTAACTTTCTGGGACTGAGAACTGCTGCCTGACAGCTGATAGTATTCTGTTTTAGTGTTAATACAATTTTAATGTTGCATTTCTTTTCAAGTTTAATTGCTCCCCGTGAGCCAGATGGCATGGAATGAAGTAGTGAAATGCTAGAATTCACTAGCTGACAGAACATACTAAAAACTACTTCTTCAGAACCACTGCAGCACCATTTGCAATGCTCTTCTGCTGGTTCTTTCAACAAGTGTATTCTTTAAGCATGTGTGTGTATATATGTAACAGGTTTTATTTCATTTTTTTTTACTTAACAAACAGTGTCCAAAATAATTACATTCTCTGTTGTCGTGATTCAGTCTGAGACTGCTCTTACTGACCTGAGACACTTACAAAGGTGGGTGACATGACTCACGTGAGTCTCATTCCTCCCCCATGTTAAAGTGTTTACACTGGATCCCTCGTGGTAGGATTCTGCAGGGCGTCAAAAGCCACCTCTGTGGTACCAAATGGCCTCAACAAACAATCTCTTTTCTAAGGAATTGTTTAAGCCACCACTGTGAAACATGTTTTAAACCGACAAAATGGAATATAGGCCAACTGATATAGGACCCTACTCAGCTCCTCCCATGTCAAAATGCATGGAGGGAAATTTAAACAGGAAGCACTGCAGATTTTGGTGTATGGCTATAGGGTCACATCTTTTCTCTTACCACCTTCTCACATACCCCCACTTTAGGGCCACAAGCAATGCAGAGACAGGGCAAGGCCAGGAAAATGGGTAAAGGATATGAAAGAAACTCTATACAGCACTGACCCTACTGCCACTTAGTCAGACTTCCCTCAGTGCTCCATCCAGCACTTCCCCCTTCGCCAGTAACACTCTAACTGTGTTTTCAATTGCTCTCAGGCTCTGGGCTGGGTTTTGTGACTCAGGTGACAGGGTTCAGAGCTCACATAAGGGTAATTTATACTGCACTATCCTTACTTTTTACAAGGAATTTAATCTGTGCAGGAGAGGAAAGGTGTGACTTACGGTGCATATTTCTTAGCTCTTCCTTTAGAGACCATTCTCCTATGGGACAGGGGCATTTTATGGAAAGGAATATAGTAGCTACCCATGGGAGGTAGAGAGATGGAACATTCTACCCATAACACCTCACATCGTTCTATCTCTAACTCGTCATTCTGGTGACTTGGTTTCTTTTCTCCCACCAAAGCAAAGGGACATAATCCTGTTTTATTCAGGGGGAGCCACCCCTATGTCTTCTATTATGGATTTAAAAAAAATACTCTTTGAAATAATAAAAAAGAAAAGCTTCTTTTATTAGCGGAACTTTGGATTTTTGTAAAGTCTGTTTTAATTTTACTCCAAAACATAACAAAAATGCTTTAAACAAATGACAATTGATTAAATGCCTGCTAACAAATTACTTTCTCTAAGGATCATTTTGATTGCTACAGAACTTGATGTGAAGAAATTTTCAGAGTAACAGTGTTAATACTTGGCACAGATTTCTAGACTATTCAAGGAAAGAGAAATAAAATTTGATTTCTTAATCAGAAAACAAAGAAGCTCAGGGAATCATTTACTTATTGGGCCAAATTCTGCTCTCAGTTATGCTTGTGCCATCCCACTGAACCCAAAACAGTTGCAGGAGATTATGAAATTTGGCCCACTGGATTTATATTTGTCTCCTATTTAGACTTGAAAAACAGTACTGTCAACTTAAATCTGATTGCTGTCTGAAAGTTGTTTATCAATTGTTATAATGAACACCTAATTGAAAGAAAGTAGAGAAAAAATATTTACTGTTTTTACTTTAAGTAACATTTTTAGAAGTGCCTAAGTAAATTAGGAGCCTAAGTTCCTTTTGAAAATGGGAATTAGGCACTTTTGAACATCTTACCCTTTGTGCACTTGATGACACTTTACATTAATATTCAGTTTCTCCTGTTGTTTTTCACTTAGCAACAGAGAAAAGGAAACATTCTCAAGAACATGGAATCTGGGTTGTAAAACCACATACGTTGGCAGGGAAGGTGTAGAATCTGAAATTGGTTAGCTCATTGTTTTGAAATTGGCTAGATTTTCATTCTGAGATGCAGTGCTCTTCCACAGAACTATCCAATGGTGGGGTTAGTGAACCAGAGCAGTGATCAACATGGAGTTTCCTGGACATCTTTTTCCTCGGGGGCTTGGAGGAAACTGGAGTTATGGTCTTCAACAACTACAGATTTTTGGGATTTCAAGAAAAGGGAACACACAGTCCTGCAGATAATTGATCCACCTGCACTTCTTCTCTGGTAGCCCAGGTACTGTGCATGTGAATGCATAGAGTCCAAGTTTAACACTGTTTCAAGTGGCATTAATTTAAGAGTGGATCCCTACTGCCTAAGGAAAAGAGAATGCCACTGACGTGGCTTCATCCTCCGACCTCCAAAACCCTAGATCACACTCAGAGGAGCATCTCTGTGGTTTCAAGGCAAAGGGATCCTACTGCAGAGGAATTCCTGCACCATTCCTCAGCAAGATATGCTAACATAGGTTCCCCCCTCCAGTTATGGAGAGATTAATTTTGTGAGCATCATTAAAATTTGCATAGTCATTTTCAAGGGATTTTGCAAGATGCCATTTTACATGGATCAAAATTCTGACTTGCTAGTGACACGACTGATTGGTATTGATGCATGCAAGTATGGCACTGTTCATGCTTCCATATGTAGTCTTCTCAGACATAGATTCTGAGGAAGGATTGTATTTAAAAAAAATAAACTCCCTCTAAAATAAATGACTCTTCAGCTGCTTTACCATGCCCTTGAACTTCAGTTTAGCTTTATTATGACAGAGAATTCAGTGTACGAAATTTGCCTCGATACCAATAGACAAAAGCACACACACATGCAAAAGACAAGCAAAAATCCATGCATCCTCAAACTCCATGGGAAATAGTTATACCTCTTAGTGCTCAAAAGAATTAGGATACAGTTGGGGTCTGTTAAACTTTAGCAGTTTTACACATTGGTACATTGTTGTGTGTTATTTTAAATTGACAGTGTGAAGTTTGTGGAAGCAGCAAGAGAAGATTTTAAACATGTCATGTTTTGTAATTATTCCTTCAAATCAATAACAATTAGAAAATTGAAATGCTAAAGGCTAAACCTTGAGTGCAGGTTTCTGGGAAAAAATTACCATGTTTTGCAGCAAGTGTTTATGTATTTAATTTTAATTTATAACCTGCTACCGACTGATAAAGTGCATGTTGTACATGAAAAATTCCACATCCTCTTACTTATATTTTGTACTTTCCTTTATACAGATTTCACATTTTAGAGTATGATATACTCTTTTCTGTTCTATAAAAACGGTCATTACTATAGCTGTGAACACTTAAAAATAGCCATCTATGCAACAAAATTTCTCTTTTCAAGGCACTTAAAGTTTCTACACTGCCTAGTATGATGGAGTTTAAATAAAAGTTAATAGAAAAATTAAAAAGGAGCAATTCAGATTCTGTAGTTACAGAAAATTAGCTCTCCCAGATTAAAATCCCAACATAAAAGAATATTTCCTAGTTCTACCAGAAAGAGACATTTTTAGAGAATCCAGCAAGAAATCCTTCACTGAAATGCTACTTCTTGCAAAGTTCTAAACGTGCACAGAAGGCTGATATATATTATATCTGCCTTTGCTTTAAAGCCACACTCCAACACACTAGTGCGCTTTTGCGCACATACGTTTATTGCCTTATGTGAAGATGTTCAAAACGGTTCATTCGTGTTATCCAGGAGAAGAACCTAATGAGGTGTGCTTTGAAGGAATTTTGTTGTAAAGGGTCTTCTTCATTGTTATCAATAGCTTGGTTCTGTAATACCGACAATACTTATTTTTACAGCAATCATGTTAAACATATTTTCACATTTCTCTTGTTCAACTGCTATTTCACTGTACTAATTACAAAAACTCAGATGCTGTGATCATGTAATTTGCATTTGAAATAAAACTATTTCACATACAATACAATTGCCTGGAAGTAGATGTTTAATAGGGAGAAAGGTCTGATGGGAACATATATTCAGATGCTTGATTTCAGTAAAATTTTGAGCTAAACTGTTTTCTGACCTTTTTGAGTGCACTCTTTCATGTGTTTACTATATATATAGTTGACATACTGAGTAATCAAGATATAGCCATATGGCCATAAAAGGTCAGCAAAATTGCTCATAAGAAATAAAAACACATGCATTCTGGCATGCAAGTGAGAATAGATCTGTCCAGATGTTCAAATACGAATTGCATGTATGGCTGCCTAGATACTTACATGGATCTCATCTCCACAGCATTTGAGCATCTCCCAATTCAATAATAATAAAAACACTTCATCTCAGCATTCCAAGGATAAATGTACTCAGCCTGAAGGTTAAAACGGCAGTTTTGCATTGCTGAGCCACCACTGGCAATGATCCTTCAAGGGGAGATGCAGCACCCACAGCTTTTGAACATCACAAAGGCCGACCAGCTCTCTTCCAGCATTGCTTGATCACCTCCATGCATCCCAATTAAACAGCTTTGCCAGCAAATTAATAACCAGTACTTGCTATTAAGTGGCATTAATTCAGCTTGCTAAGAAAAATTCCAATTAAGTGTATTCCCATTTAAGTGCATCCTGTGTCCTCTAGCAACTGGCCTCCATTGGGAGACGAGGGAATGCAACCCAGCCCCATGAGAATCACATGGAGGCATAATATAAGCTCCTCTGTGCAGCTCGTCATCTCAGCCAGCTGGCATGGATCCTACTGGGGCGTGGCCCTCCTTTCTCCCAGTCCCTCTTTTGTTCCCATGATGATGCCAAGAGGGAGCATTCCCTGTGTTCATGAGGGTCCTCATGGACTGCAGCTGTACTGGTCCTAGCACAAGTGGTTGCCGTGGGGAAGGACATGTGTACCCATCTCCTTTGGCCAACCAGGAATGTGCTGGGTGCCATCTAGTCTTATATGAAGAGTATGTGAAGAGTATTGGGACCTAGTAGCAGACATAGGTATAGGGCCTAGTAACAGAAGAATGGGGAGTTTCCGGGTATAGAAAGTGACAGTATATTTTCTTTCTTTATGGGACGAGATTAAGATACAATTCTAGGATGAATGAGCAAGCATTCATTCTGCTGAGGCTACAAATGAAGTCAGTTTTCAGCAAGATAGTGGCTCCATTTTAGTTTTAGTTTTTGGTTTTTTTATTAAAGAGAAACAGAATCACTGAAATGTTTCTCCCCAGCACTGCCTTAGTTCATGGCAACATCATCCTATCAGAGTTCTAGTCACGCATAGTAGTGATTTGCTGTCATTAAGTTATCCTTGAATACTGCTACAGCAGCATGCAAACTGATAATAAGGAAAAGAGATTTAAATAAACCATATTCCAATACATGCAAACTCAGGATTCAGATTTAGGGTAGTTAAATTTGGTATATGCCTCTCAATAGGTGAGAGAGAAAAAAAGAAAGAAAGATGATTTTCCTGCTGACTAAATCATCCTTCAGTCATTAGATTCTTTACCTCGGGACCGCTCACATGCCTAAATGTTTAAAAGACAAGATGGGCTTTGCAGTATACCCTGGGCTTGGACTGAGCCAGGAGGAAAGTGAATTCAAGTGCTGAGGACCCTCATAGAAAACAGCTGCTGGTAGCTACCTTGATTAAATCGGTGAGAGTACGCCACTGATCTCAGATGAGGGAATAGTGTCAGAGAGAGAGAGGCAGTCTGTCATGTAACTGGGTCCCAAACCACTCACAAATGGTGGATGGATTCTCTCAGGCAGCATGAAGATATTACCCTGGCAAACTCATCTAGTGGTTTCACACTGCCTACCATCATCATGACAGTGTTGCCTGAATTAAGCCTTAAACAGATAATTATTGTCCTTCATGAGATGGAAGAAGAACAGTGTGGAGGAAAACATTAGCTTACATGAAGTCTTCACCCCAAAACAGGCATGAGAGAAAGGTTTCAGTGGCCTGGCTGGATTTCTAATGAATAGGTCAGCTCTGTGCAGAGTCAAAATGTGTGACCTAATGCTCCTGCCCTGCCTCACTGGCTTTTAGTCCAGGAGAGCACAGCACATAACACAGTGTATTCTAGGCCAGTTAATATCTTGTTTTGACATCTTACAGAGTTTATGAAAGGGATTATTTTGAAGGTACATATTCATCGACTAAAGGCTTTTTCAAGCAAACGAGACTGCGACCTCTTTATAACAAAAACTCTGCACAACTGACTTAGACATGTGGTTATATAAGGCATGTTAGATAATTCTGAAATGAACAAGAAACTAAGGTCTCATGCACAGTCCTTTGTGGGGGAAATAATCCTGTTGATCTTAAATGACGAGCATGGGATGTGAATTGGTTAAAAATGCACTCTTTTTTTCATGCGTAATACAAAGAAGTACATTAATACTAATTCGTACTAACGTGGACTCCAATAAAATCTTTGTTTTGGTGTCCTGCAGAATAGGAAGTTGTTTACCATCTTCAAATGAGAAGAGAAGGGATTTTAACAAGTAATGACAGATAAGCTCATTACAAAAATTAGATTTACTTTAAAATTTGCATTATTAGTTCAATCGTTCCTTTAGGTAAAAATGTCTGAAGTATTATCTTTCCTTAGTTATGTTTTCTTTCAATGCCTGCTCTTTAACACAATTTTTCTGACATAGTCATATCTAACATTTATATAACAGAACAGCATTGTTGCAAAAGTAAAACTTTTAGCCAGCAAGATAAAATGAATTTTAAAGACAAGGCAATAGTTATTCATGCCAAACATTCCAATTTACCCAAGGATCCTGTCATTAGTACGTGCTAATCTAAAATCTTATTTGTTTTGGCAAAAGACCATGGCTTTTCTCTAGTTACTGTGGCACTGGTGTAGGAACCATTCTATCCTACATTATTCTCCCTTCTCACTATTCAGGAGTTAGGCCTAATCCTGCAGTCCTTGCTTAAGCAAAGCAATTATTGGACCTGGTCCTGCAAAGGTAACATACCCAGAACTTTCACTTGAAGGGAAGTATTGTACAGGGGTGAAAGTTGTCTAAGTATACAAGACTGTCGCTACATCCCCTGCACCACTTCAGCCCTACACAGGGATTCACTCTGTGCCCTGCTACATGTCATGGAAAAGGTCACTGCACTGACCGCACATAGACTGGTGCATTTATGTATATAAGTAATCCCAGTACTCTAATGCAACTGTCTTGGAGCAGCTGCATAGCACCTGTACGTGTGACCTGGAGATTGGGTGACAGATTTCATCACTCCAACTGCTTCATGTTCTACCCACTCTCAGCCTGAGTGCTCAGTGCCAGTGTTGATTAAAGGATTCAATTCAACATCGTTAAGGAAGTTCAGTGAAATCTTCACCCCAAAAGACAGCCTCAATTCTCCTCATTGCAAAGTCCTTTATTGTCAGCATCCTAACACCAGCACCTAGCCCTAATCTGCAGGATGTTAATTCAACACCCAGTTGACCTGAGCTGATGAGATGGAACATGAGAATTAGATTGATTTCCAATATAGCCAAACCATAAAGGGCATAAATGGTAGATGCAAGTAGCATGTGCTGCCCCTTCGCCCATTTACTGCAGGGTGTTTCACAGTCACATTGAACATGACCTCAGGTGTCTGTGGCATCACTAAATGTGACTGCGAGGAGGACACATTGCTGTAATCCACTGCAAACCCATTGCTAGGGTTTGGCTGACTTTGCATCATTCCCAAAACATGCTTGTTAGAAGGGTCTCACAGGGCAAGACTCATGTGTCTCATAATATGTTCTTTTCACTGCTTCCGGAACATAAACACTCCTTAATAGTAGCATTTCCTGCCGTGCAATCCTTGCACCCAATAGAGGCCATTCGGGGTGCAGGATACAAGCTTCACTGTTCAGTCAATCCAGAAAAGTTAGCAAAGTCACCATCACATTTCGATATTTAAAATGAAACCACCTGGACAGACATTACCTTTTCTAAAGGACTTTCTACTCGTGGGATGCTGATCATTGGCATCGGGGCCAGATTATCCACATGAGAATTTTCATGTTCTGGTTGTCTTCCTCTAAAATTATTTACCACACATACAACCTAAAAAGGTCAGAAGGTCGTTAGAATAATGAACAAGCATTTTACTTATTTGGGCCTGATCCTGAACTCCTTACTTAGGCAAAACTCCTGACTTTAAGAAGAGATTACAGGAGGAGCACAGAAATATCAATTAAATAAAATAAAGGTACCCTGTTCGTCCTACTGTACCTGACCCTGTAACACTAATTATTTTTAAACTATCCTGAGTTCAATGGACATTTTAACAAAGTAGAAAGTTCAGGAGTGGGCCCATTATCACCAGAAGCAATGGCACAGTAATTCGAGCGAAGATAACATTATAAATTTGACTAATTTAACTAGATTGACTGAAAAAATCATGTGAGTGTGTCAGTCAAATTCATGTTGACAAAAAGTCCTTCATATTTCAAGAGGATATAATTTTAAACAATATATTATTACATGCATTATTACAGCACAAGTGATTTTCCCAAAAGAAAATCTCTTGCTGATGTGGAATAATAAATGACCATTGATAGTAGTTTAAATCTCAAACTAAGTATACGTTCAAATCAAGTTTTATCAAGTAAATGCACAAATGCACAGCAACAACACTGAACTCCTTTGAAAATTAGCAAATATTGAAGGCCATCATAGTGTTTCTAACATAGCGTAATTTGAAAAATGCTTATTATCTGGTCCTACACTGACACCAACATGAGCATTCAGAAACACTTTCTCTGGCAATGTTTATAAAAAATAAGTTCAGTTTTATTTTATTAATTGCTTGTATAGCATGTTCTCAACTCATTAACTCACTTGGCTTTTCAAACTGGTCTGCTAGACTTGTACAGAAATCTGAGTAGCTTGTACAAAGTGGAAACTGATCTTAGTGCAACTGACTAGTTTGAAATACATTTCTCAAAAGATTAAACAAAGGTTCCTGAAATTAGCTGGATATAAATTGTTTCGATACATTTCTTTATAATTCTCTTTCTAATAGCTAATTAATACATAATGCACTGCACTTTTTAACTTTTTTTTATTGTAGAGTGTAATTTATTTTTTCAAATAAATACTTAGTCAAATGAACAGATTTTTACAATTAATATCTGAATATAATGATGATATTCACACATAAATTTGCACAGCTTGTTTTCCCCTCCCCAGAAACATTTAAACCCCAATTTTTATTGTTTCTACTAATAAGTCATTGTACAGGTGAAGATTTTACCATTGTACCTTCTCCAAAATCTAATTAAATCTGATGTTCTACCAGTTTTATAAGAACTCATGCTGCATAGCAACACCATAAAAGAATGAGCAACAAATACTCGTTCCCTTGTGAAGCTCCAGTGCTGCTAGCAGGATAAAAAGCTAGCTTAAACAGCAGGAGAGGGATTCTCCTAGAGTAGAGTATTTCCCATTGATAACACAAAGCCACCTGTTCCTGGCTCTCTGGGGTAGGAGGAGTATGTGGCTAAGTGTCTTGCACTCCCCCTCCCTTGATTCTGAGCCAGCAGGACCATCCCTGGAAGACTTGGGGAAGGATGGTGGGGGTGGGAACATTACCAGGTGGAATAATTTAGAGAAGACCCAAGGCTGCTCTCAAAAGTGTCTCCAGGATCAGGAGGGTTAAAGGTGGAGTGGTGACCAGCGTAGCTTGGTCATACCCAAGGATCCAATCCAAAGTGTTTCTTAGAGGGAAAATATACATAAACTTTTGGGAGGGTAAATTTAGTATTAGAGAAAAGTGCCAGAGAGACAGACCTGTAGGGAGTGAGAATGTATAAGCATCTGTGCCCTTTCACAAACTTCAACCCTTTGTTGAGATTGTCAATAAAAGTGTTAAAAAGAGTGGTGGAGGTTTTGTGATACGGACACTTGTCCACATGAACTGAGACCGCAGATTTTGGTACCACAATATAGTTGCATACAATTCTGAAATTCTCTCCAAAAGAAAAGAGGCATCTTTTTATATGCAATATACAAATCAGACACCTAAACTACAGCATCACTAAGGTAAGAAATCCTGGACCCAATGAAGCAGAGAAGTGTTTTGCCATTTACTTCAATGGGGCAAAGATTTTACCTTTTGTCTCTCTCTCACCCACATCCAAACACACACGCACACACATATATATGCACTTACCAAAAATACTGCTATTGATAATCCAATTATAAATCCTGCTATCACATCTGACCAGTGATTTCGATACTCAGCTACTCTGTTGATACCAGTAAGAAATGCCAAACACATTAAGCCTAAGCACAGAACAGGTTTTGCAAGCCTTGTTCCTCTGGCTTTTATTGTGTTGGTAATATACATCTGAAAATTAGAAAAAATGAAGCATAAGACTATAACCTCTCAGGGAAATCTCTGTAATTTGGTTTGGAAAAGACAACTACTCATACTTTGTTTTTTATATAGAAAAAAAAAAGTAGGGCTCACAATGCAGTACATAGCAGTTTCATTCTCTTCTTACCCAGGAATTAGAAGGGGGCATTCTTTACATGGAATTAAGCATTACAGACATAAAAAATATGAGTGACATACAATATGGCTATTAAAAATCTTACATAGTGGCCAAATGTACATTTTCCTTGTTGGTTTGTCTATGTATTTTGCTTTACATTCTCTCTCTCATTTTATTTTTTGCTATCTCTAAAAAAGACAGTTAGATGGAAACCTATTAAGCTCAACTTATTTTTAAACAAAAAACAAAAAAAACTGGTCTTCCAATGTTGTAACAAAATCTTCAGATTTCATATTGTGAAATAGGGTGTCAGCATTTTAAAAATAAGCAAGGTCCCCTCCCATGTATATTAGATCTACAATATATAGCAAAACCCTGGGATTATGATTCAAGGCCCAGTACAAGTACAAAAGCCTACGCACAAGTCACCTGCTCTTCACAGATTGGCCAAGCATAGAAAAAGAAATCCTCTTCCAACAGCTAGCATGCTATATGAGAAGGACCAGATTGTCCCCCCTCCCTCCCCAACCCAAGAGCCAGCCATAGCCTCACTCTTGCAAAGCTTCAAAAGCATGCAGAAGACAGCCATTCTCTTGTGAGTTTTAGGAATCAGCGTAGCCAAGTCATGTGATTTTATTGCAAGTCTACTTGGTGTTCATGGAGTCATGGGATTATGCCAGAATCTCAACCCCAATTAAATAAACATAAAGTTTTTATCCCTCATGAATGTGGAAATAAGCTCGAAAACATGAATCTTTAAAGGCTCGAAAACCAGAAGGCAAATTAAAAAAGAACCCAAAATACATCATTTTTAAAACTCATGATTTTTATGCCAATCTCATGCTTTTTCTCGAGTGGCTGACTCATGATTTTTGAATGCTTGGTGTTGGCAGTACTGGAGAAGATGCTCATCCTGCGAAGCTCCTGCTCTTTCTAGGCAATTGCCTGTCCCTGGCACACCGGCATGTGAGCAGCTTTAAAGAGACAGACTTTTCCATTTGCCTGTTGCATAATCTCATGATACAGAGGGATTTACCAACAACATTGAGAATCATAGACCAGTGTTTCTCAACCTTTTTGATACCAGGGACTGGCTTCCTATACTGTGTCAGGGAGATCTCAGGGACTGGTGCCGGTCCCTGGACTGGTCGCTGAGAAACACTGTTATAGACCACCACCGCCACCATGACAAAATTTTGAAAAAAGAAAGCATGGCAACTTCCGTAATTCTGGATGGATAGTATATCTGCTATTTCTCAGATGCAAACTAAAGACAATTAGCAACAATAAATCTCATTGTGTGAATAGACCTACAAGCTGAAGCTTTTATATTCCACAGCAGCTTTGTGTGCCAAATTCTCCTAAACTATTTCCACCTCTGATCACATAGTTATCTCTGTGTAACACTGTAAACCCCTAGTGCAGACACATTGCTATGGTGTGACGGTGATTTGTGAGGGTGCAGCATGTCTGCACAAACTAGTGGTTTGTGATGATGCAGCTACATCTGTGTAGCTATGCAGCTTACAGTCCTGATGTATACAAGGTTTCTGGCTCCAATAGACCCACAGAAGTAAATTCCAGAACTAAAAGCTCTCCACTGAGAAGGCCCGTTTCCAGTCCTTCCCCAGCTGTTAAATCTAGGTTCTGTGTCTGGTTGAAAAATTGCCATTCATACTATTTCTTGTTGGAAAATTGAGTTTTTGACTAAACAAAATTTTTCAGTAAAAGTATCTGCTTTCTGCAGAAAATTTTGACTTTTTGTCTAAAACCTGAAAACCTCCAAACCACAAAACTTTTCCATTTTTGACAAAAAGTTTTTTTTTCTTCTGTGTAGAACTTCAAACTTAAACAAACATTTCCTGACCAGTTCTTCTAGAGACTTAACCCATATTGAGCTTCATGGATCAAAGTCAAAACCTTGAATTACATAAGGAAACAGGCAGGCTCAATTGGAGAACTGATGCTTTACATTTCCTATGAATGACAAATGCACTATCCGAAGATTCCGATTGGTTTTAAAGTGTAGCCTATCAGAGCACTGCTATAATCCATTCCAAAGATAGCTCCATGAAACACTGTCTTTCCCTTATAGGAGCAATGGTGAGCCATGACTTCTAAACATAGGAGATAACAGTCAGACTATGCCAAAGGCACCACCCCACTCCCATTATCTTTAATTCCTGCCCCAAACCAAGAGCTAGATTGTGCTCAACATATATGTGCAGAGACAGAAATCGCCAGTCACAAAGGACATGTGTGTTTGCCACCATAGATCGATAGACAGAACATGATACATACCAAGCACTTTGCTTAGGACATGAGAGGTAGAAACATAATATAGAGAAAAAAATCAACAGCTGAATTAAGAAACATAAAATCATGGGAAAATATTGTGGCACTGGCAGGACACACATAACATACTTTGCATGCTGCTTAAACTTGCTCATCACTGACCTCCAGCATAAATTGTAGGGTGTACTGCAAGATACATCAGATATCCAGTTATTGCAAGGATAGACTAGACCATGGGAAGAAGCATTTCAGGCCATATCTCTAACCCACATTCCTCCTCCCTTTCTCCCTAGCTCATTTAGGAAACTGTTTTTCCCTTCACTAATTCGCCTTTTATCTTCACTTCTCATATTTCTTAAAAAAAACCCAACAACTTGAGTTCTGTAGCACTTTAAAGACTAACAATTTTAATTTCAGTAGGCATAAGTTTTAGTCTTTAAAGTGCTACAGAACTCAAGTTGTTTTTGCTGTATACAGACTAACACGGCTACCCCTCTGGAACTCTCATGTTTCTGTGTGCTACAGTACTGAAGTGGAATATTGATGAGACAGTAATGATTTAAACTTCCAGCAGTCTTTGTTGGCTATTTTCTTCAGGTATTGAACATCCAAACCACTTCAAGTACAATGTGATCTGGGTTACCCAGTGACCCTCTATTTCAGTTCCCCAGACTATTGGTTATTTTAGCACTCTGCAATCACTGTGATCCACACCACATAACACAGGTCTCCATTCATCCTGGGATCAGGAAAAAGATTGCACAACAGGATCACCAGAGTTCAAACATAGCTTACATAGATTTGACAAGGGGGTTGGCAGCATGTTGCCCTTGTTTAACTCTGCACCATGGGGCATTAAGTCAAAATGACTACGTCTAAGCAAAAGTCAACTAAATACATTATTTTTTCAAAGGCAAGTGACGGTGATGTATATCAACTGTCTATGGTGTATGCTCATCACTCCAGAGGATCATCTTAACTCTAACTCAGGAGTAAAAAATATTACAATCTAAGGGCCCAATCCCCTTAAATCCCTTCTAGATTCACCACTTTGTAGCAGGTGCTCAGCAGCCCTTTGCACTCCTGAACTCCTTAGTCAGGCAAAACACCTGACTTGAACAAACAAGGAATGCTGCCTCTGTGAGAAAGCATTGCAGGATGAGGCTCTATATGCATCCTTCTCCTCCTTGGATAATTAATGATAAGTTCCAACTACTGTACCCATTGATAACTACAGTCAAAACGGTAATGCCCCTGGCATTCTTCATAATGGTAACTTGAGAGTTCTGCCATTTTTACCTTGTCTTTATATCACAGCCACAACTGATTTGACAGATAAAGAATCAGGGGATATAAGGCCCTGTCTTTAGACACTCCTCCTTCTGCCATGGGGCATTTCAAATTTGCAGTGTTCTTCGTAGACATTACAAACCAGGAATTACAGCCAGCCATTTCTAACATTGATTTCCTGCAGTTTTGGAGGAATATATTCTGATATTTAACTCAGTCAAAGATTAACCTTGCAGTAAATGCAATATAATTAAATACTCTTTCTATGATTTGTCCTGCACAAAGTGGCATTAAACAGTGTAAACAAATAAGTTAAACAATAAATATGCTGAAAAGACTACAGGTTTTTTTGCTACTGTTTATAAAAATCTTAAATTTCATAAGTATTAAATTAATCTTAATAAAGGGGAAAAAAGCTCAGTGAATTAAACCTGTACTCTCATTAGTGAGACTTAATGATGTTGGATGAATAAAGTTATTTACTGAAAAAGTATTTCAATTTATTTCAAGGACAAAAAAGTTGTGGAAATTAAAAACAAAACCTTGTAAAGTAATCATCTTAGCAAATCAGATTATGCATGTAATATCAAAGATAAACATCCTGAGATGATCCGCGAGAGAACTATCACACACAGCACTCTGCTCTCTTTTGCTCCATCAATTCCTTTTGTTAAATCCTTATCAGCAGTACTCTTGCTATTGCTAATCTTGTGTTTCCTGAACATGAGTCTAGGTGTGCAGGGGTAAAAAGAGCTATGCACACGTGGGCACTGGGGCAGTAAGGAGGTGACTTGTCATGCGGAGATTTCGTAGACAAACATTTACTAGACATTCAGTAAAACACTCCTTTCGCTTTCTGTCTTCAAGGGTTTGGAATTCAGTTCCAAAGCTGCTTCATAAACTGAAATAAATATCTAGAGCCAAGTGTTTCCAAAAATAAATATCTGCTAGTTCATTTTCTTTTGAGTACATCGAAACAAAACGATGACATCATAAGCTATATTGGTGATCGTACTTTTGATACCTATATTTTCAGAACCTACCAATAGGATATTATATTGCTAACCTCTCTCCAGAAAAGAAAACAAACCCACTTCCTTTCTATGAACCAGATTTTTAAAGGCATATAGGCACCTAAATAAAGATTTAGGCCTCAGGTACCTAGGTGTTTCTGAAAATCCCACTGATCTTCTTGTTTTTAATCAAGATTCTACCAAGAAAACTATTTTGCCTTGCATGCTTATATTTTTCAATGGTTAAGTCAAAACTCATCAAGCTTTTCATGATAATCTAAATATAGTATATTCATTACTTTTCCCTTTGTCTCATGGGACTGTAATGGTTTTGAGACACTCTGACAAGTTATAAAAGGAAGATTTGCCTCTTAAAAATCCAAAATGCTTTTCTATAATCAAATTTGTTCTTAATGTATATCTTTTTTTAAAAGAACTTTGAATATGTTCATTTTTCTTTTTCAAACATAACATATTACACACATTATTTTAAAAATGTATGTAACAATGCATTGCTATTGCCAGTAGAGGTCAGAATTATCACCATCTTCATTGTCATTCCATACACAAAAGGAAACATGCAAGTGTGATCATCTGTTAGAATTGTGTCTTCAAAGATCTAATCAGAAGAATGATTATTTATATCATACATATTAAGATTTAACAGGAAAGCTTCCAGCCAAGTGTGACATTGCAACCCTGGCCAATATGAAACAAAATACAGGTTTAATATATCTAGTACACACACATTATGGAGTAAATGAAACAATCTAGAAACATGAATGAAGAATAAAGAAATAAACCATGTATCAAATACAAGACAGATGACCTGCAGGATCATAGTAAGAACTCTCTCTAGGCTTTTTCCTCCAATGACACTTCATCCTATTTTTCTTTACCCTTTACACACACACTGGATCAAGACATCCCATATTTTGGAGTCTCTTCACAATTACGATGGTTTTAGACTGTAAGTCAGGCTGCGTATCCTCACAGGGCATAAGGGGGAGAAGTACACACACCCTTACAGATCCTACGTCCATCTGGGCCTGGGGAAGAATGCAGTATGTGCCCCATAGATTTAGTACCATTGAAATAATTCAGCCTGAAGGTGACAGAAGCATCTAATATCTAAGGCAAGATCAGTATCAGAGAGATACAGTTTTAATCTTCATTCCCATTGTTGGAAATAAATCCTATGCAAGGCTACTGCTGCTACTTGTCTATCTAAAAGCAACCAAAGATTCAAAAGGACCCTTGTGTTGTACACCTTTCTAACAAAACGTGAACAGCCCCATTTCACTCTCTCTCTTTCAATGCTGTGAATACCACCACCACATCTAGATGTTTCCCATAGCCTATCACCATTGCTCCTTGTCTGGACTGAGCTTCAGCCAGCTACCTATTATCCAGACCCCATTAAGCAGGCTTAGGGAAAGTGAGAGACTGCACCCTCTGAATCTGATACTCACCTCAGTGTATCATCATATTGATGGCAATGGAAACCTAAACTGCCTTGCTGTCTCCTCCCACAGCCTTATACATGCAATAAACAGGATGGATGACAAATATCAAGTGCCCAGTGTTAGGACTTCAGAGAAAAGAATAGAGTCACTTGATTACACCAAATTCTATCCCTGCCTAGATCACAACCATGTCAACACTTCACAGTCCATGGTATCAAAAGCAATCAATGGATCAAAAAGTTTTGTCCAGGGTCAAGAAGTCAAATAAAATGTCCAGAGATGGTTCCTTACCATATGCAGTCTAGATCCAGTTCGAAAGGGATCTCAGAGGACATCTTAGCACTCTAGATATTGCCAGAGTCACTGCACTGTAATCTCAAACTGCATTTACCTACTGGCCTTCACCAATGCAATAAAAACAAACAGAACCAAATCGAAGATGGTCTGAATATTTTTCAGATGTGCAAATCCAAAACCTTTAAATCTCACCAGTGGAATGAAAATCTCTCCCAAGGTGCAACTTGCAAATATCAACTCTTAGGTTTCCAAAGCAGAGTGACAGTTGTTAGCCACAAGACTCATTAAAGTCTAGGGGAGATGCGAATATACTGCCTTGAAATGTTACCCAAAAGACTCATGACTTCTTATTCATGTGTTCAGTTATGTATTTATTTATGGTTTTTCATAAGTGACATACTTTAATATACTCCCAACTTAATGAGACCAAGTAAAGTTTTAGCTTATTCAACTAGGTTTTGCTATTTGTTTGCATGTCAGAATTCTGGTGATATTACGTTATTCTGTTTAACAGGCTAGCAATGATCACCTGACACACCCCACTGTGTTAGCAGGTGTTGATCCTATTACAGAGTGATGCTCTGGTGAAAGAGGATCTAGGCTGTGGGCTGAGCAGTCTTTAAAGAGAACCTCTGGTAGTAGCCAAGCCTAGGTAGAAGGTATAGACTGGATTTTGTGTTGTTTCATTTTGAGATATGTTTTGGAGTTCTATGGTGGGGGGAAAAATCCCTAGGAAAAGGGTAAGTTTTGAATCACTGCAATCATCTGTGTTTGGAGCAGAGTGGGGAAGCCACCAGACCACATTTCTATAATCCAACATTTCAATTGCTAAGGCCTTCTTGAGAAGTCCCTAGTAAAGGAAAATATCCATGGAGAGGTTCAAATATTAGAAATAAAATTGTTTGAGAAGGCTGCGCTTTCAGCGGGAGGGAAATTCAGAGTTGCCATAGTAGCCACCCACGTGCAAAAACAAAACAAAACAAAAAAATACACACTGCAAAGGAGTTAGCCAAAAGAAGAAGCTATTGTTAACAAGTCAATATGCTCAGATGCTACAGTGACAGGGGCCATAGAGGTTTGTTGATAAACCAAGATAGAATATAGCACAAATAGGTCTCCTTAGTTTAGGTTTAAACACACTGATTGGTAAAATCACAAAGATCCTGCTTTGTTTACCCTAGCCACTCTTAGGGTGAAATCACTGCAATAATCCCCTGCCTGTTTATATCCTAAAGTGTATTGGTGCATAGCTGGCTGAATGCACAGGGAGGGACACCTGGGATTCTGCCACAATTCCTAAACAACACTTCTGGTAACAACCAGAAAACATGTTTTCTCCCCAAGAGGGAAGAATTCAGTTCAGTATTGCAGCTACGCTGATACTCACGTCAGCCTGGCTGAGTAACGTACATAGCTGATTCTGTGCATCCTCTGACTAGCCCCTGCTTGCAAGATTCTCATAGAGCCCGAGACACAAATGGTAACTTCTTCCAGGGTGAATAACTCTAAGGGAGGTCAGTTGACAAGGAGTGGGTACACATAAACATCAGGAACAGCCATCCCAAATCCCAGGACACTGCATACTTCTTACCTTTACATATACTAAACTGGGCTTTCTAGCTTTAACAATGCACCCCACCAAGTTTTTAGAAAATGAATAATGAAAGCAGGAAATATGAATTTAACATTTTAAAGGACAACTTTCTCCTTATGTTGTACCATGTACTTATAGTTGTGTTATAATTTAAGGGGTGAATTGCATCAGGATCATTCAACGGATACACAGGATCCACCACAAGATAATTCAGAATTCAATTCATGTTACCGTTTTATAGTATTTTAGTATAATTAACTACATTGGTATGTACTTTGCAAAGACATATGTAGTCATGAACACCCATGGAATACATTCATTTCTGCAGATATAGAGAGAACTGAAAAACATGAAATAATCTCTGTTTAGTTCTCTGACCTTGTCACTTGTGCACAAACTGCACCAGAAATATTTCAAGCATTCCAATCTTGTTAATCAGTTTTCCCCCACAGCCACCAGTTTTTCTTCTTAATAAGCCCTACAACAAATATGTTTTCTTGATCTCACATCAAGTAAGGGTAGGAATTGAAAATGACAGAGGTCTGAGGACCAGGACTTGCATTATTCAGGTTTGGAACAATGAGAGTTTGCAAACTGTCAAGGCTACAACAAAATGACTTATACAATTAGAAAGCTGGAAACATTAGCGATAAGTGGAATTTGTACTTTGCTCTGATGATTCACTAGATATTGGACCTTAGAATTCCAACATTTTTTAAAATCAAATGTAGTCTAGAATTGTTTGGCTTTTAAGAAATGCATTAGTACTATTTTTTCCTTTTGCTCTGCAGTGTCTGTAGCAACTGGTTTTCTTTAGTTATTGTGACTCATGGTTACAGTGGAAATCCAGTTTTGCAGATGGATAAAAAATAGGAGCAATTAAAATATAAAGTTTCAAATATTTTGTAAAATAGCTTGAAGCAAATTTAGATGCAAGTTTAAACAAGTGAAAGAATGCCTCAGGTACACCCCCAAAGCAAGAGGGATTGCTGAACATATAGTTAGGATGGATGTTTTACTGTTTGCCTCCCTATTCATTTGCAGATAACACTCCCAATTCATTTGCAGATAATCCCTTGCTGGGATGTTGATCAATGCTTCTAGAGTACACTCTGCTCACAAGCAACTTTTTGGAAATGCTATATTTAGTTCTGGAAACACTAATTCATTGGCACTAACACTGTTTCCAGAAGCACAAGAAGGTACTCTAGGAACGATGTCTCAAAGTGCACTGGAGGTCAGCAGACATAAAGGGATGCCTGCCAGTAGGAATCTGATTGACAGATATCAATTGTCAGCTCACTAAAGGTTTTCTAAATATAAATAAGCTTGCAAAATAAACATATACAAAGCAAAAACTACCCCATTTGAAGGCAATTGTTTATCTAATGACAAAATTATCTGATCATGATTAAATTATCTGTTCGAGTCCGCGAGAACCACAGAGCTATATATTTGCCTTGGTGCTCAGATGTCACGTTTCTGAACAGTGTAAAAACTTAGATTAGACCAGGCGGCTCTAACTTGTGGCCCTGGAGGTGACTATATTAAGAAGAAAAATGTGGAGTTGACCATGAATTGAAAACGTGCTCTGTGAGCCACCTCCTATGATTTTTAAACTGAAGTGTTTGAATCAGCCCCATTGCTACCTCCTCCCCTATTGCCTCTCACCATTTCTTGTGCAGACCCTGGAGCAGCTCTGCTGTGAGCCAGGACTACTTAGAGCAGTTGCTGTACCTGCCCTGCAACAGGTCCTCAGCAGTTGCCCTGCTGGCCATCAGCTGCCTAACAGGAGAGGGAGGAAAGAAGGGTTCTGATTGTTTCATTGTCTGCTTCCCTGGCCAAGAGATCAGGGTAAGGGCTCACCTGACTTCCCCTGAACCTAGCGGAACTCTTGGCAAAGGATAGCTGGCCCCCCTCCCCCACCCCTTACAGCCAACCAGAGAGGCCCAGGAGAGGGGTAAAGAGGAAAAGATGAGAAACAACAAAGTTACAGCTCCCTGATACACTGCTCCAGCTTCTGTACAGGTTAGAAGAGCCACAGGCTGCTCTAATTTGCACTAGCTAACCTGTGTCTCTAATGGGCTGCTAGCCAGACAGGGACAGCCAGAGCACAGTGGGCTCCCACCACGGCACCCACACTTCACAATGCACGCCTGCCTCAGGGGGATGTGGGGAGGAGGCACAGAAGATGACGATGGTGATTCTATGCTTTCTCCTCCACACCAAGGGAATCCCCAGCCGGGGATTTATGGATCCCTTCCCTTTGCACCACCACTTGAGTGGTACAAAAGGAGCAGAACAGGACAGGAAATATGCTCCAAAGTATTGACTGTTGCTGCTTTGTATTTCTGAATTATGTCTGGTCCTCGGGCTGAACAACACTAGATTACATGCACACAAATCTGTAGTAACTCCTCTGAGTTCAATGGATCTCAGGCTTTACACCAATGTGAGTGCAGAATTTGGCCCAATGAGACTCTCTCTTTGATCACTGTTCTATTCCAGTAGTTAAGGGTGAAGAGAAATGCCTTTTTAAAACAAACAAGCAAACCTGAAATATATTTTCCTTTTCATAAAGCCAATTCCTCCTCAATTTTTCCCTTGTAATCACCTATTTTTAGAGGCCTGTGAGAGTTGTATCCACGTACCTGACAGCAGAGTTGGCCTAATGATTCAAATTCTCAGTGAAGCCTCAATACTTTCACACAATATCTCACATCGAAGTTCTAGTGGATGGAAAATCTCAGACCTGTGACCTATTATTGATGATTATATTAAATTCAAAAAGTAATCAAAAATATCTCAGATTGTTAATATACAGTCTATTCTCAAAGTACGACATGAAATGGTACAATGTACTTACGGCCAGATACGTAGCTGCATATACACTGAGAGCTGCTTCTTTGGACGGAAATGTTTTTCTGGCTTTCATAATAAGATCTGGGTTTCCACTACAGGCATGTGCACCACTGAGGAATTGAGTGAGCTGTTGACATCCAAGTGCTGTATAGTTGGGTTTACAAAGTGCAAGAAAATGTGGTGCAAGATTCCCTGTTACTACTTGTCCAGCATTTACAAAGATATCAGTAGCAAAGAGTCCAAATGCATAGATGCCTAAAGAGGAAAACAAAGTTAATTTCCTGCTCCAGTACAATATATTGTAGCTGTATTATTTATTATTATATTAATAATACATAAGAATATAAGAATGGCTACATTGGGTCAGACCAATGGTCCATCTAGCCCGGTATTCTGTCAGATGTTTCGGAGGGAATGAACAGAACAGGGCAATTATTGAGTGATCCATCCCATCAACTGTCACAGCATCTGGAAGTCAGGAACTTAGGGACACCCACAGCATGGGGTTGTAACCTTGACCATCTTGGCTAATAGCCATGGATGGACCTATCCTCCCTGAACTTATGTAATTCTTTTTCAAAACCAGTCATACTTTTGGCCTTCACAACATCCCCTGGCAGTGAGTTCCAGAGGCTGACTGCATTGTGTGAAGAATAACTTCCTTTTATTTGTTTTAAACCTGCTGCCTATTAATTTCATTGTGTGACCTGTGGTTCTTGTGTTATGCGAAGGGAAAAATAACACTTCCTTATTCACTTTCTCCACATCATTCATGATTGTATAGACCTCTATCATGTTCTCCCCTCATTCGTCTCTTTTCCAAGCTGAACAGTTCATCTTTTTAATAATCTTTCTTCTCATGAAAGCTGTTCCATATCCTTAATAGCTCCTTCCATTCAAGAACCTCAAAGCTTGGGTGACCATACATCCCAGTTTGGCCGGACAGTACCCTGTTTCAGCTCTGCCCCAGCCTTCCCTACTTTTTTTTTTGGTGCCCAAAACCAGGCATTTGTTATTGTCCCTGACTTGTGCAGGCAGCGCTGCCTACCAGCAGCAGCGGAGAAGTAATCTTCTCCACTGCTGTCACCTGTGGCACCAGCTCCCACTCTCCAGCTCTGCTAGGACAGGCCAGGCTCTGCTCACAACTGCTGAGCTGGGCACTCCGAGTAATCGAGAGAGAGATCCAGGAAAATGCTGGGGATGGGCAGGAAAGTGACTCTGTACAAATGACCTCTCCTCAGTCCATCTCTGCTCCCCTTGCGTCTGTGACTTCCAGAGCAGATCCCTCCAGTGCTGCGAGCATGGATTTCCAGTGCTGAGCACATCACAGATCCCCCTCTCTGCCAAGGGGGCTTGCACAGGGGTTTCCTTTATGCCAGCCACCTGCCTGACTGAATAATTGCACAAATTCATCGGTGCCCCTCTCCCCTACTTCTTTCAGAGGGACACTTCTGTGATTATTTTCTCTTCTCTCGGGGGCAGAGAGTGCATCATTTATCTGCATGGGGAGGGGTGAACCTCACACTCTCATGTGCATTGTTAAAATAATAACTATTGATGCTATGATTATTATATTATCCTCCTGATGCCACTGTTGCCCCGCTGCTGAGCGAGAGATGGCCTGAGTCTTGTAGGTTAGCTTCCCGGTGAAGGAGAAATCAGTGAACAGAGTTAAATCTAGATGTGATTTGGTTTATTTACACAAATACATCCCCCTGTAACAGAGGCAAATAGCACACGGGCAACCCTGTCCTCCAGAAATCACAGCACACACAAATGCCTGGTTCCCAGGAAGCTACTCTGTGCCAAGAATTGCCTCCTTATACAGGGAATAAAGCAGTCTGCTGTCTGCCACAGCTTTTCTCCCAGGACAATGGCATCAGTGAACTCAAAGTGACACGCTTGTCTTCCAAAGACTGAACATTTGCTCACAAGAAAAAGAACCTGTGTAGCAAACAGGGCCACCTGGTGCTTCCCCTCGTAATAATAATAATCCCTGGTGGAAAGGAGCCAGGAGCTCTTGGGGAACAGGGGAGTTCAGCCTTCAGTGCCTCTTCAGCCTGGGGCTGCCCTGCTGAAGCTGTGGAGCATATTGTTAGTGAGGGGCAAGGAGACTGGGTGGGGGATGAGTCTTGTGATTTCTTAGAGCTCTGTACAGTCCCCAACACCCCAGTGCCTCAGTAATTGAGGATTCGGATTTGGGGTCTCAGTTTCCTGCCCCTCCCTGGCAACCAAAAGTGACAGGGATTGTGAAATAAAGTGAATTAGGGAAAGGATTCCTCCTCTTTTGAGGCCCTGACTTGAGGCAAAAACCCTAAGTGATGGAGCGGATGGAGAAGCTAATACCCCCACTGTCTCTCTGCCACCAGGCTGGCGGTGTCAGGGATTCTAGTGTTCCTGCCAGGGGAACCTGGGTTGTGCTGGCAATAGTCCAATAGCCTCATCTCCTGGCTCCAAGATCAAAAGTTCTCACACCCTGCTTTGCTGCCCGGATCCTAGCCCATACCCATCCCTCTTCTCCCTCTCTGCTACAGGGGTGCGAAGAAACATTTGGGCTGGGTGAAGCTCGGGCCAGCGCTGCGTTTTCAGTTTAGGGAAATATAGTCACCCTCCTCAAAGCACCTCATGCATATTAAAGGTTAGATGGTGGCATTAAGCCCTTGGCTTGTGCTGGAGGTGGTCCATACCTGCACAGCCTAGCAGGGGCACCAGAAGGAAGCCGTAGCTCCCAACGCCTAGGAGAAGTTCAGCCTTTTGCCACCCTCCAGACAGGCGCAGTATGCTCTTTCCTTCTGCAGGCTGCCCACTTCACTGGCTCTTGTGGTTGGGAAGAGAATCCTAGCCCTACCTCCTTCTAACCCTATGGGATGACTAGTGGTACTTGCACTTAGAGCATGGGGACTGCAACTTGGCTGGCCCTTGGGTAGCCGTGCAAGGGGCAGTGGACAGGCTTTTCCAGCTTCCCGCCCAAAACACCAGCTCAAGAACCAGGAAAGTCTGGCCTGGATCAGTAACATTAAGACATACAGGAACCACACATATTTTGGACAAGCATCTCTTTTTTCCCCTCAACTGCATAAGCTAGCAGAAATGATGAATAATTTAATATAGCTGTTCATAGGCTGTCATCAACTGTCTACCACTGGGTACATTTCTGTGCATGGCATGTTTATCAAAAGACCAGCATAGCAAGGTAAAGATCTATAAAGGAGAAATTATTTATGCTGAAGGCTTTATTATGAAACACACATCAGTAAAGCATTAGCCTTCTTTATTGATTATTTTTATCAGTGTGGAAAAACATTTATCTGATCATCTAAATAAAAAGCAGATTTGCTACTATTTGATGTACACACCTGAGATCTCATGTTTCTTACCACTGCTGCTGGGAACAGAAACTAGAGGGAATGACAGTCTAGTGATTAGAAAACTAGCCTGAGAGTTGGCAGATGTGGGTTCACTTCCTGGCCCAGCCACAGATTTCCTGGGCAAGTCATCTAAGCCTCTCTGTGCTTTAGTTCCCCATGTACAAATGGAGATAATAGTACTTCCTTATCTGGCAGAGTATTGTGGTAATAAATGTGTTAATGACTGTGAGTCTATGGAGGAGATGGCTGCGGAAGTGCCTACACAGCTAATGACCACTTTTCTTTTAGATATCTCAGAAAAGCTTGGAAGAACCAGAATGATTTCTGAGGTGGCTTCCCCACCCCTTACTTCAGAGACAGTAATTCCAGCTGGGTAACCCTTTCATACCAAGGATCATTCATTATGGATTGCTAGAAATCAGTGAAAGATGGATTGTGCCTGGGTGGGACTCTCTCAGTCCCAATCAGGCACATTGCCCCAAATAGCACATGCCTGGCTATGTCCCCACCCGGCACTGGCCCTAAAGAACATAAAATTTACTCTTTCCTGCTCTCCCTGATTGCTCTTTGCTGCTGTGCACTCAAGGATTCATTGAATGAGCAGGAATGCAGGCACAGATTACACATGTCCTTACATAAAGTAACCAAGATGGAGGTAGTGACTTTGCACCATCTGTTCCCATCCCCACAGATACATGCAAAGCCCAGGCAGAGTCTGGTCCTTAATGATTTCTACAAGCCCAATACTATTGCTAGCACGAACTCGCTAACCAGCTGGAATCTCTGGCACTCAAAAGCAGAGATGCCACGAAAACTTTTAGGCTGTAAAGAATGGCACAGCTGTGCACTCCCCTTACACACTGGGACACTAAAGGAGGAATTGTATGTCCTGATGTTTTGCTTCACCGCCTGCTCAGGGTTACATCTAACAGACCCAGTTGAACCCTACTACGGCATCACACTATTTCTTCAAAGATTCCAAGAAGTGACATTCGGGAACTATTTTCTGGATGTTTTAAGTGGTATTTTTTCCCCAGTGAAAGATTACACTGCACTGAACAGCAGGGATGAGACCCTGGCCCTGCTGAAGTCAATGGGAGTTTTGGTATTGGCTTCAGTGGAGCCAGAATTTCAACCCTGGTGTGTAGAATTGTAACACAGGCTTTGACTCAGCAAAGAACCTAAAGCATGTGCTTAGCTTCAAGCACATGATTAAGTCCCACTGACTTCAAGTTGGGCATGTGTACATGCTTTGCTGGGCAGCCAAGCCAAAGGTTCTAGAGGGTGAGATAGCTCTGTGATCCCAGGGCACCCAGGGATCCACCCTGCTGCAGGTCTGCTGACCATGCCTCCACTCCTCATGTGGCCTGCACCCAATTCTTGCTATCTGTGCTGTTGCTAATAACTGCTTACTCAAAACTCCCATTGGCTGCCCAAAAGGCAGTGCTGGGGCTACAGAGGAGTCCATACATATGGAAGAGACCCATTACATATGTTAGGATTATATGTAAAGCATTTAATGTTACATAAAGCTTTTCATCATTTGAAATCTTATGATATTGACCATTTGCATTCATCAAAACATGAAAGCATTAACTTTGTTCATACCAAGGAATCGGATGGTTCTGCGCACCAGTGGATTTATATAACAACAGTCTCCAGTTAATATGGTTTTTTCTTGGTTTTCAAAATCCCTTGTAGCTAGCTGTAGACAAAACACTGCAGTTTCTCCAATGATTATCTAAGGGGGGAAACAAAACGGGGAAGACATGGTACATCTGAGTTCAGCAAGCATAAAATACTAATGATGTAGAGATGATTGTTATGAAAGTTTATTTCCTTTTTTATGCAAATAAATTTTAACAAAGCTATCTGGCATATTTCCTTCACAAGTAGATTAACTGTGCAGGACATGACTCACTTATATGGTGTTCTGTTTGTTTGTCTTGTCCTGTCTTAATGCCCCCACCTCCCCCCCCCCCCCAAAAACAAAGACTTGGCACCTATGCCCACAACTCAGTTTTCAGTGGGGAAAATTGTTAAGTCAAGAGCCATCAACTATATAACATCTGAAACATGTGTAAAAACATCAGGGGTGAAGGGCTGATGCTGTGAGGTGCTGAACACACAATTCCTATTGACTCCAATGGGCACTCAGCACTCATGAGCCTGGGCCCTAAATCATTTGATCACAGAGGAAATACTCATTCTAGAGATTCTGTTCATATCAGGGATTGTTTGGCCCCCAGTGGGAATTTAAGGGAATTTGATTGCCTATTTTGCTAAGCAAGTTTGTCAAGTTCGATATTAGCTTTGTTCATCACACTTCAACAAAACATCATTGCTGATATTTGAACACTCATCAGACTCTGTTTCACATTTTATATTCTTTACACCAAAATGAATTTCTATTGTAAATGCTTTTAGAACACACACTTTTCAGCTGTGTCAGTGAGAGCTGAAACATTCAGAAACACTAAACAAATGCCAAGTTGAAATTTAAAATAATCTTCATAAAGTGTACATCATTTTACTGTATGGCTATACACTGCCCTTGATTTGCATATGCCAATAAAAATACTATATAATGCTTAGCTTGAACAAATGCATATACACAATTCAAGTTTTGTGTATAGAATCCTAAAATTTTACAGAAGGTACAGTACTGTGGGGCAAAGGATAGTCTAGTGAATGAAGTGTAGAGTTGGGATACCGTAGACCAGTCTGCCAGGGTTCATTTCACTATGTGACCTTTTACCTGTTTGCCCCAGGTTAGCCCATCCATATGAAGGGAATAACAACACTTACACCCATTTACACAGCACTTCAAGAACTCTGGATGAAAACTCTGGATGAAAACCAGAGTGCATTGCTATTAAATTCTGAAAAGACAGCAACCCTTATGCAAATAAACAATGCTGTATTATTGACCACATTTTTAAAAATCTTCACAGAAAAATATTTTTTAAAACCATAAAATATGTTTGAACAGCTTTATGAACTATATTATTCACAAAAGCATCACACCAGGCTATAAAGAAAACTGCAGGCTAAGGCAAGGACCAACCTGCAGCCAACAGACTAAATGCCATGTTATCTGACTCAGTTATTATTTAGATTCTGACAGAAAACTTTTGGCTAGATTGTGACATGGACCACTCACCCACACAGGGGAGGATATTAGTTATATCCTGTTAGTAATACTACAGTCCAAACAATAACAACTCAGTGAGGCTACATGGTTGAAATGGAGGACAAAATTTGGTCAAATACACTGAACTTTGATTTTCTCTAATTGTAGAATCAGAAGCCAGTCTAACTTTTTAGATTAAACACAGCAAATCCTGCAGACTTTTTAGATTAAATACAGCAAATCCAGTACACAAGCTACCAAACTTCCTACCTCTCCATTTTAATCTGACCCAAATTTTCCTCAGTACAATTCCTCTTTTCAGAATTCTTTTATCAAGCTATGATTCAGAAACAGTGAAGTACATGTGTAAAGTTTAACTCAACCTTGAATCTAAGTTCATCAAAACAATGGCAATGATAATAAGAGCTCATCTTAACAATTCCTACAGCTTTCATGAAAAGAGCTTTAAATGGATGATGTGACGGCTGAAACCTCTTCAGATCTGTTGTGTGCTTCAGAGATTTCTCCCCACCCCACATGGAGAACAGAAAAATCTAGGATTTAATATTAGAAGTTTGAACATATTGGACCAGATTCTTCCCTTAGTTGCACCTGTGCCAATCCCAAGAGCCTCAGTGGAATTATTCCAGATATCCACATTGTAATTAAGGGCAGAATCTGACCCTTAGTATGAATTCTTTACTGATCCATGCACATGTCACGAGACGGAATGCAGAACACTCTGTTAGTGCTTGCAAACTCAAAGCTGCCTATGGGAAGCATAAATATGGGTTCCCCTTCTTGGTTTGGAGGAAACTTGGGGCTTCTCAGTGGGACAGCCAGTAATTCCATGTATCACACATTTCTATGTGGGACAGGATCCCTTGTCCATCGCATGCCAGCTTGTCTCTGTTGGTTGTATCTGAGCCCTGATAGGCAGCAGTGATGGTTCTTCTCTTGCACCTCCTACCTCTGTTGGCAGGTCAGGCAAATACAAGTGCTACCCATGGCATATTATGCAATAGTATTCTGCATCTGAGGTGAAATAAATTATTCTGGTACTTGATGTGCAGTTTTGGGCATCAGGATGCTGAAGAACTCTGCTGTAAGCAGTTGATATGCAAGGCCCTGCTCTGTGCCCTCAGATACAACGTACGAGTGACATAAGCCATTGTGCACAATAGGCAATCATTTGTACTCCTGCATGGCCTGAACACTGATGGATTTCTCCCAAAGTTTGGTGCTAGACCTGTGCTGGCAGCTCAGATAAGATGTTCTTCCCTCCCTGTAGGTCTTCAACGTGGGCACAACTCTGTCCAGAATTCAGCCTCAAGTTGCTGCTAGAAAGTAATTCTCCTCTCAGATTCTCACAGCAGATCCTGGGCCAGATTCTGTTCTCCATTCCATCTTAGTGCTGCACACATCCCTCACCCCTACCACCTCCATGTGGCTAACTAGCTCTCCAAGGAGAGGGGCAAAGTGATTTGTGTGCTCAGTGTGGACTAAGAAGGCGCAATCCCCCTAGCACAGAGGCTGCTATAGTACCCAGTTTTGCATGAGGAATATGTGTAAGGGGAAGCGACAGCAAATGCGATCACCTGTGTACTTTTTTTTTTCCAATAAGTCCCAAAACAAACTTGTTTGCACTGATATTGTTCAAAGCTCAAAATGAAAAATTCTGTTAAATAAATTAGTAAATAATTATTCTGCTGTCCACAAGCCATGGTAGCACTGATACACTTATAGGGATACAAACATACTGAGAGTGATGAAAAAATGACAGAGAAGATAGTAGCAGTATTCATTGGTTTGTTTTGTCTGGGATATACTCATTAGCTTAGCCCACTAACGGGAAGAGCACATATAAGATTTCAAAGATCAAGGATGGATTCTGTAATCACTATAGTTATTGAAGAATGAATCCCAGATTTAGAAGAGACTGTTGAGATGGAATGCGTAAGGTATCAGAAAAACAAGATGTTAATTTTCCAAACAGAAGAAATTTTACACTGTATGAGTTGCAGTAACTTTCATATTTGAAGAAAATGAAATACTGTTTTTCTAGCATTTCTCACATTAAATAAAATATTGACCATATATAGGGCTTTAAAAATCTTTAGGTCAAAATGCTGTTTACCTGGCTGTCTTAGCAGGGTTAGCAGGAGAAGGATGGTGCAAGTGGTTAAGGGAACTATCCTAGAACTTGGGAGACATGTGTTCAAGTCACTATTCTACCTCAGCCTTCCTGTGTGATCTAAGGCAGGTCACCTAGACTCCATGCCTCCATTTCCTATCTGTAAAACTGGGATCGTGATAATTTCCTACCTCACAGGAGTATTCTAATTAAAGGATTGTGTGGTGCTCACATACTACCTTAATGAGAGCCATATTAATTATTAAAATAGATTGCAGGGGATATTTACATTACATGTTATGTTGCAAATTTAATTCTGAACACTAAGATTGCAACGAAGAGAGAAGCAGATATATATACAAACACACACACACACACTCAGGAAAAGAAGAATCACACCAAAAAAGGGCACCAAATGCTAAACCATAGGCAAAGCTGTCTACCCTACACTTAACCATCTCCACAGCAAATATCCTTCCTCAGGTATGACCATAATACACCCAGTTCTTCAAATTGAAAGGAGGGAAGTTCTAACAACAGTACTTTTTTTTAATATAACTTAATACCTTGTTTGTTCTCCATCGCTGTTCTGCACTGGTCCTACAGATTCAACAGTATTTTACAATGTAAGTCCTTTTTCTGTTCATTTTTCAGGATGATTGTAGCATTTAGCACATATGTCCTAGACTGGCTCCCACCTCCAAAATTATTTCTTTTTTTTTCTGCATTAGTCATCTTTTGCCACCATCTCCTAAAAATCCAAATCTTTTCAAATCTGGTTGCATTGGTGCTCATCTGCCTTCACAGTTTTAATTTCATGTGTACATTTAGAAATCTATTTTCTGCATTAGCTAAACCATTTATACAGTGCATTCTGAACAACAGAGGTCCTAAATTCTGAACCCTTTCCAACTTGAAATATCACAATACACCTGGCTCACTCCAAGTATTAGATCTAGAATAGCTGTGACCTCGCTGGTTCTTCAACATACTGGATAAAGAAGTAAACTTCTGCTAACTCCACGAAACATGCACCCTTCTTTAGTTTCCTCCACTATTTACAACAAACATATCCATGTAGATGACTTATTCTAGCACAGGGCTTCTAACATCCTAACAGACAGATTGTTTTGTGGACCACTTCCTCTCTCATTCACAGTCATTTGGGCCACCTCCTTTCTCATTCACGACTCCATAACATCCCTGGTTATACTTAGCAGGATTAAGAAAAGATTAGATAGTCATGCAGAGAAGAATGTCTAATTATAATAGTATATTACAAAACAAACAAGATTTAGGAAGAGACATCAATCCCTAAGCTTCAGCTCAGAAACAAACTCTTGGAGATTAGGAGGAAATTGTACAGGGAACAGATTCTCCTGTTTCTGTCTACTTTAGGATTTACTGAAACTTCCAATAAAGCATCAAGTAATGGCCACTGTATGTGACGGGACATTAAACTACATGGATCACTGTTCTGATCCATTATGTCCATTCTTATGTTTATGTTCCAACTATAGCAATTGCTTGCTGAAAAAGTAATTCTGGGAAAATGTTTATGTATGTGATGCTTTCTCTAATGTAGTGTTTTGTCCTTGAAAATATTAATGATACTGTTTACTTCCTCGTTTCATTCCTCTCTCCTACCTGTTCTGTTTGTCTCAGCTGGAAACAATGAAGCTAATTCAACATCCACTGAAGTCACTGGAAGCCTTTCTATTGACTTCAGCAGGACCACACCTAATGACAGGCAGCACCATCTGGTCTATGAAGAGCTGGCTGACTACCTGAAAGAGTTCCCCATATTACCCTGGTCCACAGGTCACAGCACAAGAACCTCATGTCTGAGTCTACAAGTCCTGGTTTTCATCCAGAAAAAATTAATTTGTGAGAGGAAAAAGCCCAGGCTAAAAATATTAGTGAAGATGGATGACAGCAATGTTTCTCTCTAGCAGGTTTGTGTGGGAGAAATAACTTCAGCAAAACGTAGGTCTTATCTTGCAGACCCTCCCATTTGTTTCAATAAGAGTTTTCCTCAGAAAGGGCTGCAGAACTGAGGGTTTTGTTTTGTTGTTCCTAATCTTCCTTTAGCTTTGTTTCCTTAAAATAAAACAAGCTAGTGTTGCATTTCTGGCCAGCATTCACCTTCAAGTGACATCAACATTCACTTTTGAGTGATATCAACATCCTCCACAGAATGCAAAATCTAGCAGCATAAACTATGGTGCTTAATGATTTTGTAGACTAGTTCTACAATCTCCTTTAAACTAAAATTGGCTTATGAGGTGACAGGCCTGCCAGGAAAAGCAACGGTAGTATTACCAACAGTAGCAATTTCAAGTTCATTATGCAGATCTTTCCCCCCGAGGCCATTTTCTTTGTGGTTTCCTCATTCTCATTGCTTGCTGCTTGTTTAAACTGACTGAGAAAGCCCTGGTTAGTCCCCTCGTAAGCACATTTTCTATTGTAAATGACCAAAAGTTTTGAGGAAAACAAAACAAAAAAATCCTTCTGAAGGAAATGTATCTGTTGTTGATTACATAGAGAATAATCCACCTGGTATTCAGCACATAGAAATACAATCATATTGAGTAACCATTCAGTGTATGCTGTGAGAGTATACAAAAAAGAATTCAACCATTTATTAGTAAATGAGCAGCAAGAAAATATTGTTAATTCTCAATATGGTTCCTTATCCATATTCAGAAAGGGGGTGCATGAGTTCAATGCATTCAAAGTTACCAGTGAAAAAAAAATTAGTATATAAAATTAGATTTGTAAACATGAGCAGCTTTAACACAGTTTTTATAATGTAGAAAAATGTAGGTTGCATGTCAGTCAGTATATTAGCTAATTATTTCTGATAGTATTAAATGCTCTTTATCTCACTTTCTTATATATGGTATGGTTAGTCATTATGTAAAAACAGTGAAACTTGTTCACTTTTTTGACAAATTTTCCTCCTGCTTATAGGTGAAAAGTGCATATTAATCAGACATTTTATAACTAGAGGTCTTCAAGGGAATGCTATGGAAAAGCACTGTATATAATATAAAGTGACCAGCTTTGTCATTCAGCCCCCAGCCTTTGAATTGCAATCATTTATTATACTGTTGTATTTCAGCAGCACGAAACAGAATCTTTTGAAGTACATTGTGGCTAAAAGCTTTCTTGTTCTGATCTTTTGTACTTATCCATGAGTATTCTCCCATTCTCTGTGGAACGTTTACATGGCCCCAGAGCTGAGTTCTCGGCACAGCAGACTATGCTGCCAACGTGGAAAATGCATCATGTGGGGGCAGGGTCCCCACATGAGGGAGAAAAAAGGGTACACTTTACCTGGGCCCGGAGGCCCTGGGGGGCTCGGCCCAGGCTGCAACCCCCATTACCATGAGGAAAAAAATTGTCATGGCTCATGAGATTGTATGTATGGGATGAGGGATTGTGGTGTGTGTGTGTGGGAGGGGGCCCGTGTTACAAGTTTATACTGGGCCTGAAAAAATTACGCTTGGGCCCTCTGTGTGGCAGAATTCAGACACATAAAAGACCGGTTTTTAATATGGTTACGGAGATTTAGATTTAGGCTATTTCCAATGCAATTATGAGAATCTTCTTTACGTGACCATTGCATAAGGGAAGAGTGTAAGTTTTGACCTGCAATGTACACATCATGGGCTAGATGGTGAGATGCTAATGTTTGATTATGCAGAGGTGGAGCAGTGAATAATGAGCCCCTGTGTGCAAGGAGCCACTTGAGAGTGATTCTGTCTGAGGAATAATCCCTCTGCTGCTTCTGCTCCAACAGTGTAGCTCTGCACTACTGCCTCTACTCAAGGCTATGGGTTAAAAGGCACAGGCTAGCCCTCTGGATTGTTGTGTCTCAAAAAGGCAGAATCCAGCCATCTGTTTGGCATGGAAAATCCTTCGAGCAATAGGAAATGGATAAAACACTATGGAGATGCTCCTAGCATTGCTATTGTGGGGGGCCTGACAGGCTGCTACCTTAAAATTATGTCACTGGTACAGTTGCATGTTACTGGGACAAAGAGCGTATTCCGGAATGTCGCATTCCAAGAGGCAGTAGATAATCAACCTCAATTCCTTCTACAGATAGAACTGGTGAAAAAAGTGAGCAGTGGTATGATGATCAGTGGTCATTGTCACTTACTTGATGCAACTGGACTTTTTAAGAGGATTCAGAGAAAGGCATGAATGCTGCAATTCATTGCTACACCAAGTTAACGTATTAGGGACATTGGGAAACATGGTGGTTGAAGGTGAAATTGTTGGGAAGCAAAGATTTGTTTGTGCCTACTAAAGTGCATTGGTGACATTGGTTTAGACATGCTTAACTATGCAAACCTATAAGCCATGTAACACTAGGAAGCTGCAGGCTAAAACACTGGTCAGCAATTAGAAAACTGAAGGGATAACAGACTCACAGTCTTATGAAGTTGTCCACATTCAATCAGGTGGACACACCTCATCCTCAGTGTAAAATATCAGTAACGGCATTAGATTAATAGCCTTTTAAAAAAGGTTCCTAATATTTCTAAAGAGATGTCAGTCTGTTTAGTCCTCACAATTTATCTTCCCTGTGAGAAGGTAAATGCCATATAACATTGCTGGAATGTGCCTTTGGGTCTGATCCTCGGTCCACAGAAGTCAATGGCAGAGCTCTCATTAACAGGCCTGTTACAGGATCTCCCCCTTTACCTGTTGGGCCACATCTTGGCCTGTGATACAGCCCCTTTGTGCTGATTTGGCTGTGCAGAGAAGCCACATAAGCTTTTGTATCACATGTGGCAGTAGTTTGTCTCCTTACATCTCTTGCACATGGCGTAAAAGACTTATTCATCATTAAGCACAATTCCTATGTTTAGGATATTTCCCCCCCCCCCCCCCCATGGCTATTGCCAACAGCTATGTTCCTTTATATTTCCTTAAACCTTACTTGAATTGCACATCTGTAATCCCTATTTATGATAAAATTTAAATGGCAAAATTCAACATATCCTCTCTTCCACTCATGTCTGAGCTATGTGAACAGGTGGGGCATACAAACAGTATATATTTGAACCTTCTGGTCACAAATTAACTGGGGAGTTTGCAGCTTGCATGCTGTTGCCCTGTTCTGTTTGCTGTCAGGGCTTGGTGGGGGATAGAACATCTGAGTCACCTGCTTCTCATCCTGTCCTTATTCGCACCAGCTTCCCCCTCAGCCCAACTGATATTGAACAGAAATCGTGGAGTGGCAACTTTCTCTCTCCTCCCCAAAAGTACCTCCCCTCCCCATGAGTCCTGTCTGTCGTGTGATGGTTTGGTGATGGCACTTACTGCTTCAGCAGTGCCATTGATTTGCAGCATTCCAGAAACTAATTTCAGTAGCTCTGCAGGATTTTAAACAATGCCTATCCTCCGCTGTTTCTAAGGCTCTGATTTTTCTCAAGAAGGGAGGAAAAACAAAGCACTTCTGGGATTCCTGAATATCCCTGCCCCCTCCATACTTTAGAATACGTCATAAGAAATCAAGACATGATCCCCCCCCCCATTTAATTTACCCCTCGTCTTCTACCTCCGACCCCCACCTCTACCCTCAAACATCTCGCAATATCTGGAGATGTTACTTTTATTCTGACCACCAATCTAGCGTGCGTGTGTGTCTCTGACCAGGGTGTTTAAGAGGGTGGGACTAGTGAGATCGGTGAGTATCTGATGTGACCTTCCCTGGATGGAACTGCTGCCTGAACATACATACATTGGGCTAGATCATATAGTCCTTACTCAAGCCATTGAGATTGAAGGATCAGACCTTATACCCTGCGTCGTTATCACATTGTGCTCTAATATTGGAATTAAACAAACACTGCTGCCCATGTGACTGATGTTTGTCACTAATGTTGCTTTGGCTTTTCATGCCAGACAAATGCATCTGCAAAGCCTATATTTATACTTCCGCTTGGCTTCTGTTTGTCACTGTAAATTATTATTTGAGCCATGATGGCAAAGAAGTTTAAAGAGGGGTCAAATTAAAAAAAAAATCACCATTTTGCAAAACTTGTTCTTTCTCTTTTGAACAAGATAATTGCTTCCTTTGAAAGCACACATCTAGCACCACTCTAATTATAAGAGCCTCTGTATAAGACTTCTCTCCCTTCACATGTATCTTAAGGCTACTGTCCAATTACCAACCAAATAGATTAAGGCCTCTATCTTTTTCCTGTTGAAGTCAATGATAAACTTCTCAATGAGTTCAATGGGAGGAGGATTGGCCCTAAATCTTTTGCAATTAGGGATGAGAGAAACAGTTCAAATAAAATGTGAAGTTGAATCATGAACTCCAGAAATGAATGCTGTCCCAAGAACTAGCTGAAGTAATGCCAGTAAAGCACTAATAAAGGGCTAAGTATCAATGTATAGGGATGGAGTCTAACGGGTCACAGAAATCAAACAGAAGAGATCCAACAAAGATTTGAGGATTGCCCATGATCATTTGTAATTATCTTAAAGCATTTCCTTATGGCTCTCAAAATTCTAAGCAATTACTTCATAAGGGCAAAAGTATAACTAGCGATGATACACTAACATCTCTACACTAACATCTCTACTAACAGATAAACTAAGATACACTAACATCTCTACTGGGGAAATACTTGATGGTATAGAATTATTAGTCTAATCACAACTGTGATGTAATTTAACTTCTTCTATGTCTTCTATATCTTGAGCACATGCTCAAAGATACTATTGGAGCACAAAAGTAACAGTGAAATTATGAATAAGTCAACACTGAAATATAGATTATGTCTATTATTTCTAATGCATGCAGAAGACAGAAGAGAGAACCCTAATGAAGGAATGGGATTGGAGTCTTTATTGGATGTTTGAGACATTTAGAAGGAGCCCGGATGCACTGAAATCAAGAGCAGCTCTCCCATCGACTTAAAGTGGGCTAGGATTTTACTCCAGAAATCATCAGTCATCAAATCTGAGGCCCAGAAGAGATATTATAAGTATGTACCAATCATCAGGGAGAGGACTAGAAAACAACAAACTAGCAGCCCCCTTATCTAGGCAATCCCCAAATAACAGGTTCAGTGGTAGTGATTAATAAGCACAGATACAACAGTGTAAGACCATACTCCTTCAGTCCTTTTCCCTCCATACTTGAAGGGCTATAATTTCACTGTGTCCAATTATTTCTCCTTGAGAATGTTGTTATAATAAATGAATATACTGAACTGATGTTTATTAGAGCTAAAAATTTAATGAAGGCACAGAAATGGGAGCAAAGAGTTATTTATAATATGAGCATTAAAGGTTTTAATGGTTACTTATCACTTCTTGTAACAATATAACAGTAGTTAGCTAATCCATACAATAAGTCTTTTCATAGTACAGAACATACCAGTAGCATAAATACCTTTGGTATTTAATTGTATGTAGGAGTACATGAGATGGCTCAATATCCATTTTTTTCATAGAACAAAGGAACCTAAAACATGTATCTACACTAGGCTTTTATATCAAAAACTTCCATGTTGCTACCACTGCTTCAGTGGTGGTGGGTGAAAGGAACGATGACAAAGCTAGATTACAGAGGGCTCTAGATGGCTGCAGGTATTGTGAGCAACCTGTAAATTTAGAGGTCTGCATAATACAATGCTTAAAGTGCTAAAGGTCCCAAGAGCTTTCATTAGGGCTACCCACTGGTGGAGCAGAACCAGTAGTAGCTATAATGGGAAATTTTAGCAAACATTTCTAGTGTAGACAAGGCCTTGGAAAAAGAAGATCATACACTTTACTGCCAAGACAGCAGACAATGCTAGGTAGGTGGACTTACACTAAAAAATATTGTAAAGGCTATATACTGAGGTGAGCTGAGTAAGCCTCATTACTTCAGTGTTTGTGTACATCGATCTACTTCATAAAACAATGCAAGTGGTATTTACCTTTCAAGGAACACACATTCCATATTTAGCTGTAAAACAACAGTAACTAGATGTGGTTGGATATAACAGTTGAAGAGAGACAAGCATTTGAATGAAGACCTGACTATATCTGTATTAGAATACTAGGGCTTGAAAAGTTGTGAAATTAATGGGCTTCAATGCAGACTTTAGGGTGACTTGTGTCATTCTTTTCTGTGAAGATAATAAACTGGTATTTAATTAAAATATGTAATTGTTATGTGTGTGTACACACATAAAATTTAAAACCCGAATTTGGCCCAATCTCTTATACTTTGGACTGCCAAAGCTCTCACTGGAAAAAGGAGTTCCAGGTGTGGTAGGAATGCAGAGTTGTGCTGTTGTGTGTTTATACATGTTTAATGATATTATGACTTTTTCAGGTGTTTAGGTATTCAGGAGTAGTGTTACCACTACTTTGAATGGTATCAATCACAGAAGAGTTACTTCTTTGTTGATATTTCAGCCTTATCATTCTTTTCCATCTGGGTGACTATATGGCTCTTTCATTGCCCTTGGCGTTTGCTATTTCCAGAGGACAGATTCCATCAGACACTATACCTGTTTGTCAAGCTTTCTGCAGTATTTTCTCATGTCCATTTTGAATCTTCTCCTCCTCTTAAGTCATCGTGTGCATCACATTCTAATATTACAAACTCATGTCTTACATGCAAGAGATGAGACAACTTCCCTCGCCCCCTCAAAGAACTACAAACATGTTTAGCTAGAATTATAAACATATTTCACAAACTGTGACCTAACTATACTACTGCACAGGGAATTGAGGAAGAGGGGTTGTGTAAGGAAAAGCCTCCATCAGTTCACTTCTCTCCCTTCTGCATATGTGAGTGAGATGTAGGAAGGCAGGAAAGTGGACAGAGCCTTGGCTCTCCCCTTCCCTTCCTACACATTGTGTAACCAGAACAGCAAAGCCAATGCATCAGAGGAAGTAATATCCAGATGATGCAGAGTACTTTCCCCACTGCAGGGACCCAGGAACCAAATTGTGACTCTCAGTTTGGTTCCTTGTTAGCTCCTGAAGTAGCAAAGCTACTATCTGCCCCTTATCCAGAGTGCAAGGAAAAGCCACGGTTACTCTTTTTTTCCCTAGTCTAGGGTTCAAACTCTGATGGACAAACAACACCGCATTTAACTTTTTAGGACAGTTGGTGAAAAATTATTCCAATTACAAACTGGCCAGATTCATCTCTGCTGCATCTCTTCTGACTTCAGTGAAGCTACAGCAGGGATAAATGGGCCAAATGCTTCCATGATATGGCCATATGAGGGCACTGTTTTCTGTCAGGTAAACGACACTTTACCTACACAATGTTATTTTGAAATTAGTTAGGATAGTTATTAGGAACTAGGTAAAAATGAGTATATATTCTATGAATTTAGCAATCCAATTATTGGATCAACTTCTGCTGGTGAAAGAGACAAACTTTTGCGCTTACACAGATTTCTTCTTCAAGTCTTTGAGCTCTGAATAAGCTCAAAAGCTTGTCTCTTTTTCACCAACAGAAGTTGGTCCAGTGAAAGATATCACATCACCCACCTTGTCTCTCTAATATTCTGGGACCAACACAGCTACAACAACACTGCATACAATCCATCAATGGCATTTTATTCCATTCTGTTTAATTGTAATAGTTTCACTTAAATATATTACTATTTTTCTCTCACCTCCCAGAAGATGATTTGAGGAGTTGGTTCCACCAGAGAAAACACTGTCTTATTTAGAATGTGCAAGACTTCAATATCATCTATTTGCATTTGTAAACTACTGCACTAAAGATAAAAAAATCTTTGATGGTTTTATTTTTAATTATGCATACAAACAAATTGTACATAATTAAGTAATAAGGACAGAGTAATGAGCACATACTCAAGTGTGTTTTCCTGAACTGGGATCTTAGTTGCTATAACTGTTTAATACAAATCCTTATTACAATCAAAGACAACTACATATGGAAACTACGTTCCACTTATTGATTACAATGTAATTCATGATTAAAAAGAGACAGGCTACTAGCTGATTAAAGAAAATGTGCAGAATATTATTCAGAGTTTGAGTGACAATGAAATCATGAGTCAGATCCCTTTGACTGCATGCCACCTAGATGCCTAACACAACCAAAATGGAGTTTCAAAATGTTAAATAGAGAAGGAAAAATAATCAGCAAACCACATTAATGGGCTAATTTCAATTCTTGAAAAGCTGTGTATTATAATTTCTATCAAAGCTCCCAAATAGCTTGTGAGAGAAGTTTTGCATTCATTCTCCCTAACCCCAAACCATTAAACAAAAAGAAATAGCCTAAGAAACTAATAAAGATCAACTACTGTAATTTTTAATGGAGGAAGGCACTCAAAATAGAAGCAATTTAAAATTATACCATCTATTGCTTAGCACTACAAGTGAAAAAAATGCAGCTATTTCTTAGCATAAATTGAATCTACAATCAGTGGAAAGTTTGCCTGAATAAAGACCACAGAAGTGGGCTCAATATGATCACAGAACTATAGGTTTATGTTGCATACAACATGAAATCATATGAAACAGCATGTACATGTGGGATCAGGACCTATATTTTTAAATGTACTCAATCTCTTATCAGGCAAGTAGACTAAATTAAATTAAAATGATCAAATCTCGAATATTTTACATAGTGATTTTCTATGTAGATTTCAAAGTCCTTTACAAAGAAAAATGAATATTATCCCCATTTTACAGATGTGGAAATTGAGCCACAGAAAAATGAAGTGACTTTCTTAAAGTCCCACAGCAGGTGAGTGATAGCCAAGAATAGAACTCTAATCTCCTGACTCCCAATCTGCTGCTTTATCTACTAGCTAAACCATGCCACCTCCATATAACTGTATACTAAAAGATGGATTACAAAAAATGTTCACAGAGGTCATTCATTTTTAATATAGGATGTCACACAGAATTGTTGGATTATGGAGAAGTGGCCTCAGCTAAACTTTTATCTACATCCCTAAAAGATATTACTCATTATTTGTATTAGTGTTTATGATGATATATTTTTCAGTGTAAAAAAAAAAAACCATAGCAAAAGCTACTTACAATTCTATTTTGACTGTCATTTATTACATATCATATGGCCACATAAATCCTCAATCCTGTATTATGTACAATGAATAACAGTTACTTGGCATGGTAAGTAGTTTTCTCTTTCCATTTTAGATTAAAAACAATGCCTGCGATTTGGGAATTTATACACAGGATTAATCAAACTCACAACAGCTCCCTTAACTGTAAATACATCAATTAAGGACAAACAGGCATTCAGCTGTTGAAAACAGATTCCTGACCCCTTCCATGGAATGAAACATATGTCCCAGAGTTGGTTGGCATTCATAAGCACTGCATGCAGGCAGCACTGCGGGCATTATGAATTCCATTTTTGGTATAAATAAAATATCTTCTATGGTGGTTTGGATTCCCAGAAAATGGCAGCAGGAAGAGAAATATGCCACTGAATGACTCCCAGAAAAGAAAGATTAAGGTCCTGATTTGTATCCTCGATTTACAGCTTTCAACTCCACTGGCCTCATTGTTTTATACAGGGATAAGAAAGAGCAGAATGAGACTCTAAAACAATGTTTTTGTCCTGACATCTGTGCCAACAACAGTCCAAAAGGTATAAACCTGGCCTGTCAGTAAATAAGTACTAAATAACATTAGATCTGGTCGAATAAAGTTTAAAATTTCTTCAGAGTGGTAAACTAAAAAAAAAAAAATTAGCAATGCAACTAACTCCTTCACACAGACACTGATGCAATATAGGTTTCCTCTTTGTTTTAGCCATCAGGTGCCAAAAAGAAACTCAGAGACTTTCTAAAACACCTTGTTCTCACAGGTAAAAACTGATAACATGTTATACATACAGTTTGTGGAAATTAGCTTCTTGCGAAGCATGAGGATGATGGAAAAAACTGACACAAAAGAAACTAAAGCTGAGATGGCTGGCTCAGATGGAATCCTGAAAGCACTTGGAGGAAAACCTCTGTGTGAAAATGGAAAAATATTTTGCCCTTATACAAGACTATAAATGTGGAAGTACTGTAGAGACATAACGGCTTTGAGTCGACTAACTAGTCTTGATGAGACAATTGTTAATAGAAAAGACAATTTCAGCAAATGAAATGTACCAGGCATTCACTTATTTGTTTAAATATTAAATTCAGCATATGGAAATTAAATTAATACCCAAGGTTGCATTTTGGCTTTAAGCAGGGTATAAAGATGGAGGGACCCGTCAGGAACGATTTGATTAACTGAGGTGAAAAAAGACCTTTATTGGCCCCCTTTTCATGGCAAGTGTTAATAGCTATCAAAAGTACCATCAAAGAAATCACTTGTAAATCAGCTAATCAAAGAGGTTTCAGAACTACTAAATAGCAAAATCTTCCTTCCTGCTATGTGACCTCATTATACAAGTGAAAAAAAACATTTCTATTTGATTTGGAAGTGGAGGTTTCAAATGTAGGATTTGTTAGGAGTGGGGTATCCAACTCTAATGTGAGGTTGTATGACTATTTGTGGAAGAGCATTCAGAGATGTTCAGATATTACAGCAATGTGTCAAGTATAAAATCCACCCTGACAGAACATTTGGACTGAACCAAAGGTTCTTGGATGACACCTTTAAATGACTATCTGGAGGACTAAGTAATTAACATTGTGCCCCACAAAAGATGATCATTCCAAGACATCAGAAATTGGTGACTTACTGCTCTGATAGAAGAACTATGGGTGTGTATGCCTTCCTGCATAGTGAATGGTGAATATGAATCCTAACTGAAGGCCTGTGTGTGTGCACCAAGAGAGGACATCAAATGTGACTTCTGTATTTTTCAAGGAATGAAAAAGATCTGCCTGTCTCAGTTCTGACCAGCTATTCAATACTAAGGCAGATAACTGGATAAGCTTTGGGAAAAGCTAGGAGTTCAGTGTACATGTGCTTTGAAACCCAATGCTATGGCCACACTCAAATATTAAGGGCTTTAGTGGCTCACTTAAAGGCATTGAAGTATCTTAAAATATCTCTGACATCAAGCATTCCTTTTCTTTTGCTTTGATTTTTCACATGGTGCCAAAGCACCCTGAGAAACAGAAACAAATCCACTTGGTGCCATGGATGAGCGTGGAAAGAATGACCATGTCAAAGGGGATGGAGGACTCAATGTGAGGGTGCTCTGCTGTCTGATTGGGTTTGAGGAGTGAGTAATTAATGGAATGCTTGGAGATAAACGTTCCTGTATGTGGCACAGTGAATTCACTGAGGGACATTGCCAGGAAATACTGTGGCAGAGCTTGAATCCTTTAACAAGCACCAAGGAGCGGGGAGACAGACCCATCTGTCCCCTAGAAATGTAACAAAATCCAGCCACTCTTCTTTTCAAAATGCGCTACACTAAATTACACAGGACAAAAATTATAATAAAATGACTAGTGAACTAAACACCATACTTAAACAAGAACATTTTAAACACTCTTATGCTACTGACACAAGAACAGTGCCCAGAACAAAAGCATGACAAATCAATCATTGGTTTAAGTAGGAAAATGTATGAGACCTCCAGCAGTTTTGAAAGGAGCATCAACAGAATGAAAACAATGTGGACAGGATGCACCCCCTCACAGCAGTTGTGCCTCTGCCCAAAAATTAGGAATGGAGCACACATATGGCTTTATACAGAAGCAGTTTTGGCATTGTGCAGCACATATGAAAAGGCCTACAACTTTCAACCAGTCTTAATTAAATTTAGTAGTCCCAAGTCTGATCCACTCAGCTGAGGAAAGAGCAGAGATCTATGAAAGCTGTGGTAACACTTACAAGAGCCCCTCTTTCTTATTGTTCACAATGTGTTCTCAGTTCAGATCTTGCTAAACCATTAACGTGAATTAAGTTCCACATGTGGGCAAGAATACATATATAATTTGATACACAAAGAAAAATGAAAAATGAAGCTTTACAGTGATTTTTCCAGATCATAAGAACATAAGAACGGCCATACTGGATCAGACCAAAGGTTCATATCAGCCCAGTATCCTGTCTTCCAGCAGTGGCCAATGCCAGTGCTTCAGAGCTAATGAACAAAACAGGTAAACATTGAGTGATCCATCTCCTGTCCTCCATTCCCAGCTTCTGGCAGTCAGAGGCTAGGCACACCCAGAGCGTGGTGTTGCATCCCTGGCCATCTTGGCTAATAGCCATTGATGGACCTATTCTCCATGAACTTATCTAATTCTTTTTCAAACCCAATTATACTTTTGGCCTTCACAACATCCCCTGGCAACAATTTCCACAGGTTGACTGTGCATTGTGTGAAGAAATACTTGCTTTTCTTTGTTTTAAACCTGCTGCCTATTAATTTCATTAGATGACCCAGGGTTCTTGTATTATGCAAAAGAATAAATAACACTTGCTTATTCACTTTCTCCATACCATTCATGTTTTTCAGACCTCTATCATATCCCCCCTTTGCCATCTCTTTTCCAAGCTGAACAGTCCCAGTCTTTTTAATCTCTCCTCAGATGGAAGCTACTCCATATCCTCAATCACTTTTATTGCCCTTCTCTGTAACATTTCCAATTCTAATATATCTTTTTTTATATGGAGTGTCCAGAACTGCACACAGTATTCAAAGTGTGGGAGTACCATGGATTTATATAGTGGTGTGATGATATTTTCAGTCTTATTATCTATCCCTTTTCCTAATGGTTCCTAACTTTAACTTTTTTGACTGCTGCTGCATATTGAGCAGATGTTTTCAGAGAACAATCCACAATGACACTACTCAAGAAAGAGATCTTGGAAACAGCTAATTTAGATCTCATCATTTTGTATATATGCTTGGGATTATGTTTTCCAATGTGCATAACGTATGATGTAAGAGTCCTTGCTCCAAAAGAGCAGTGAGAAGGGAGTTTTTGCATCTAGGTTAGCTTTTACAGTATCTGACTGACATCAATTACTTGTTTAGGCTGCACCAATGAAAAAGTTTAGGCGGGCTACCGAAAAAAACAATACATTGTCTCTAAATGGAACTCAGTTTTTCAATGAGATTAAGAGGATTATGCTAAAATACAAATTACTGACTAATTTGATTTACAGAGAAAATATGAATATACTAGGAATCTGCCTAGACAAACAGAACTCTGAATGTTTTATGAATAAGTACTGTAATCAGCTGCTTATTACTTGGATATAAAAAGAAATAACATTAGCATGCTGTAACTTTTAGTGTTTATACAATGTATTAATGAAAATGTGTCATCTCCTCCCGGTTTATATAAAGCAGTCAGTATACATTTATAGCTCCTATCATTATCATCCATTGTTTTACACTGATTATTTGCTTAAATAATTTCAAATTGAATCATATACACTAGTATGTGGATTCACTAATATCATTCTTTCATTCAGTTAATCATTTTGATCTTTGCAAAATACTATTAAGGTCTACCAGAAAGAAATGGAGCAGAACAGATCCTTTTATAGTTTTTGAAAACACATGAGCAACTAGCCTGAGAATTCTACAAATCATTTCCACTGGAAGCTAAAGGATTAGACTGACGTATATTTCTCAAACTACATTTGTCATAACAAGACTAAAAAAGCAACCAGCCAGCTGAGCAAAAACTGGCACTTTGGGAAAAGGTTTAAAATAGCACTGAACACAAAACTTATTTCTATACTTCTTTTTTCATATTTTTAAATAGAATCAATCAAAAGCATATTTCTTTTCACCTATAAATTTGACTTCAAGTTATAAAGGTTTTAATAATTCCTCAGGATACAAGTGTCATTCTGGACATTATTATCTTCAACCAGCAAAAGCAAAGAGAGTCTCAGCTGAAGCTGCCACTTCATCTCAACTCACATTAAAGGTCAGGAGGAAAAGCCAAGCCTATGGATTCTATGACAATCTATTGGATCCTCATACTGTTTTGATCACCAAAGCCATTTAAATTCTTCTACTGAGATCTCAATTTCAACCTCTTCCACATTTTGCACTGCACTGTATTCTTAGTGTGTTCTAAAAATGTATACCTTAATATCCCCAGTGTAAACCGTATGCCTATTTGCTCTAGGTCTCGTCCTGTAGATGCCATGATTTTATCTCTAAAGGGATAACCAAAAGTGGGAAATGTTCACAAATATTTCAGTTTGCAGGGAACCGCAGGGAGCCTGATCTCAATGTAATACCTCACATACTTTGCTTTCTTAGACTACCGTAAATACTGATAAGATGAAATTCATGCCTCCCTGCATGAAGCCCACATAAAACAGGTAAAGTACGTGGGTGTCATTGGTGATGGAATTTTCCCTAACATGCAGGCAGGCTGGTAGACTTTACCCCAGGCCTTCCACAGCTGCTACTCCATTCAATGGGAAGCAATAGCAGCTGCAGCTCGCCCTTTGTATATAGGGCTTTCTAGTTGCTGGATGTATATAAGCATGGATGATGAATTGCTTATTATTGAATTGAATAGGTCTTCCATGGAACTTCTCATTAGTGGCAACATGTTCTGTATAATATTAAAATATTATGCAAATCACAGTAGATACTATGATAGTTTGTGTCACAACTCAGCCAATTCAAAAACAAACATACACATTACATGCTTCACCGCCAACTGTCTCTTTCCACTTATGCAGAGTCTGCAGGAACTAGGGAAGAGAAAAGTCACTGGGAAACTCGCTCCTTTCCTCCATTTAGTGCAGTTGCCTCCAAATTTCAGTAAGAAATGTTCTCTCATAAAAGAAAGAACCTTCCCAACAGTAACACCTTAAACTTCCCTCTGCTGGCTCTTGCTCATCTGGTACCAAAGCGGGTCAGAGAGCTCTTCCTGCTGTCCTTCCATTCAGTCCAGGCCATTTTCCTTGATCAGTTTGAGTAGAAATAATGTGAATTTAAGGAGAAAAAAATGTGCTTATCAGAGCTGGTTGGAAAACGGGCACAAAAACATTGCAAGAATTTGTGGATTTTTTCCCCAAGTTTTCATCAAAATATTGTTTTTGTCAGAATTTTCAAACCAGCTCCAGTATGTAGCATGAATAAGTGTATCATTTGAATTTTGTTTCCTATTTATAGCTTTGCAGGTAGGGGGATTTTTTTAAACACTTCCAAATATGATAATATTTATGAAACTGTTTTTCCATAACAAACATTTTTAAAAGGTTAATATCTTTACTTGTGGAAATACATCCTCCCATTCAGCCTACATTTTCAGCTATGCATTTGGCCATGTGACATGCTTTTTATATCTTTCCTGCATTTCTTTTTTAAAGACAGACTAATTCTTTTGCATACGGGGGACCAGTAGGTGGAAGAACTAGAAAGGAAGAAAGGAGTGCTTAGTACAATAGCAAAGAACCAAATTCATCCCTAGGAAAACTCTGTCAGTCGAGTTCCACCATGGTTGACTTGTCCACAGTTTATAAATAGCTTTAGCTTTGGAAAGAACAAACAGCTTTAGGTCTCCTCAAAAAAGAAACAACCTGAATCAACAAAGTAAAATAAAAGAACCTCATCCGTAATAAGCATGATGGGGCTGGAAGTGTGCACTAAAATACATCCCATGAAAATCCAGTGAGTTCAACAGGATTACCCAGAATAAATCAGAGTAGAATTTAGCTATGGCCTTCCCAATACGTTTTCCTTATTAATTTCATTTAGTGTTTGTTACAGATGCCAGCTCGACATCCCCAAAGGCTGAAGTCCTTTGTTTATACAAGGGAGAGGTACAACACAGGCAACTGCTGTGCAAGCTTCCATGCCCTGACCTGCCAATGTGTCTCAACCCATTTCTAGAGGGCCTCTGTTGGGGGGGAAAGGAGGAGAGAAGAGCAGCGGTGTAGTGGTAAACTGACCTAAATTCAACTCCATATTCCCCAAACAAGAAGTGGGTAAACTCCATGTATCTGTGTTTACCCTCCACTATGCTATCAATTCAATCAGTAGCTTATTGTGCTGAGACTGTCAACAAGGGTGCCAACTGATACCAACGGCGGTAGTATGTAGATATATAACAATTAGAAAATGGATGGATACCACCAACTTATTGCACCTAGGACACCAAATGGTTGTCAAACATTAATCATTTTTGGTCACTACCATCTTGGACTATAGCCAATCCTACTACAACCCTCTGAGCCATCAAACTGCTGTGAAAGTTAGAGTTTAAAAACACAACATAAACCCCCCTCCCAAACATTTGGGCAACAAAAACAGCAAAAAATGGTCCAGACATGCTAACCTCCCCTCACCCTCTTGCCCCCGCCTAAACAATTACAGAATGGGTTGTTTTAGTAACACTTGTTAAAATCAAAATGAATCCTGAACTAAAAACCTACATAAATACATTTTACTAAAGGGAGCGTTTCAATCAGCAGAAAAAGAGGTCCACATCTATCATAGTTACATCCACCCAACCCCAATGAGTTCAATATGAGGTCAGAATTTGGCCCTAGGGTTTTGTGTTGGAGGATCTGACACAATCAGAAGCCTCCTGGTGATACAGTGGCATGATGAAATTAGATTGTAGGGATTACTGACAGAACCTGCTTGATGAGAAAGCAATTTATTCTCAAATATGCCTTTAAAGATAACTTGCTGAAGGGGAATACGGTTGTAAAATAAATCATTTCAATCTGGAGAGCTCTTTTTCTTGTCTGTCAAGCTCCTGCTCTTTAGTGCTGAGGAAACAACAGCAGCGTGTGAGTCTGTGCGCACTCCATCCCAAATGGTTAAATACTCCCCTCGCTGATCCTCTGACTTTTTCCTCCACAATATGATCAGGGATTACTAAATGATGCCAACGTCCCTGTCATCTGACATTACAACCTGTGCCTTCAGCAACTTAAAGGCAGATGTTTTATTGTGCTTCCATTTGCATGTTTCTAAACAAAGAAAACCCCTGACGTTAATCTTACATAATCCTTATTTACAGAAGACCCCACCAAAGTAACAGGTGCACAGGTTTCTTTTGCCCTACCCAGGGCATTAAAAAGAAGCACTGTCTATTCCAGATGGACTTATTTTCAGAAAATAAATACATACAAATATAGCTTTTCATTCCTAGTAGCTGAAATACGAGCATGTGGACGTTAGCAGCACTGGCTCTCCGGAATGTAGCCCACTGATCGGTGACTAACCCACATGCTTTGAAAAAAAAAAGCCCAAAACCCAATAGGCACGTCACACTATTTTGCAAAGGAATCTATTTGTGCTTTCAGAGTAAAGGGAGCAGTTTAATACATGCTGATAAAAATGAACTTCGGGGGACTCCCCTGAAGACATTAGGAAATGGCCCCGGGCGTTGGGGGGAGGGGGTTAGTGGCTTTGTTACCCCTGATTTAGAGGGCCTGTTCCAGTGCCACTGATGGCAGCCCAAACACACCGGTATGGGGGAAAGCAGCAGGCTCCTTCCCAGAAGGGACAGAAAGGGAAAGCCCTCCTCTCCCCCACAGGCCCCCAAAGGAATCGGCTCCCTCCGGCTCCCAATCACTGCAAATGGTGGCTGCAGATCTCTGCTCATCAAGAAAATACCTCGTTACGCTGACGGATGCCTGATCGTCGGCAGATCGCTGGCCCTACACCAAAGCCCGGGGCCATGGCTGCGGAGGGCAGCCCGGCTCTCAGCAGCGCCCTCGGAGGAGAGGAGGGGAGGGGGGGGCTGCCTTGCCAACAAGTTCATTCACTTGTGGACACCGGCTGCTGGGCAGCGCAGCCCGGAGCCGGGAGAGGGGACTGGAGCCGGAGCGCCGCCGCGAGGCAGAGGGGCAGGGAGGGGAGAAGCGGCTCTTGCTTACCACCAGCACCGGGACCCCTGCGGCCAGCGCGTAGAGGAGCGCCGGGGGCACGGCGCTGCTCTCCTCCGGGCCCGGGTAGGGCTTGCGGTAGGAGCCCTCGTAGCAGAAGAAGCCCTGCACGTTGACCGTGAAGGTGTCGGTGTACTCGAAGTAATACGCCAGCATCACGGTCCCGGCCATGATCACCATCTGGAAGTAAAGCATGCTGGTGAGCGCAGAGGGCACTGGCAGGCGCTCCGGCTCCGGCGGCCGCGGCAGCCCCCCCTCCCCGGCTGCGCGCTCCGCCCGCTCCCCGGCGGCATCCACCGGGGGGAGGAGGCGGCTAGTCCCAGCCAGCAGCAACGGCGGCGCCCGGGAGCAGGCTGGAGCACATGGGCAGCGCAGGAGGCTGGTTAGTTCCCGTGCCCATGGGCAGGGCGGGAGGCGGCTAGAGCCGGGCAGCTGCACCAGCGCGGCCCAGGCACAAGCCCATGCCCATGGGCTCCTGTCAGGCGGCTCCGTCCGGGCACAGGCTCATGCACTGGGGGAGCGGGCGGCGGCTAGACGCGGGCAGCAGCACCAGCTCGGTCCGGGCAGGTGCAGGGGGCGGCGGGTCCCTCCCGGGAGCAGCCCCTGGCTGCAGGCGCCCGGACCGGCGGGGGGCCCGGCTGAGAAGCGGATCCGAGCGTTCCCCTCCAGCGCCAGCCTCGAGCCGAGCCCGCCCCCGGGCGGGTGCCTGACGCCTCTGCCCAGCGCCAGCCTCCCCCGCGAGGGTCGGGAATCCCCCAGTCAGTCCGAGCCCGAGCTCGCCAGCTCAGTCCGCGCGAGCCCGGCTCCGGGCAGGCAACGCAGCCCCCCGCTCGCAGGCTGCCAAATCGGCCAGCGTTTCTCCCCGTGGGATCGTCTGTCTTTGTCCAAACAGCTGGAACGATCACTCCCCGTGCTCAGCCCCCGGAGCAGCCTGTGCACAGCCCCTGCCGCCGCCGCCGCCGCCGCCGCCTCCTCCTCCTCCACTCTAGCTGCTTGCTAGACTTGGCAGTGCGGCGCGATGCCAGCCCCTGAGAAACACACAGACGCGGCCAGACTCCTCTTGCTCCTCATCTGCTTTAAACTCGCTTTCCAAAATGCGGCGCGGGGATTCCAAGGAGTTTAACGACCTCTCCTCCCCTCCCCCCCAATAATGCCCTGCTGCGGTTTGTTTGGCAAGCCAAGCAAACTGATGCTGTCTCCTTACTGCCAACGCTCCGGGTGCCTCTCGTGCTCAGCAGGCAGCGGGCACCTCCCTAGAACGCTCGAGACAGTCCCACCTGGAGCACTCCAGTGGGCAACGAGAGACAGGGAGAACAGGAGAATGGCGGGAAGGCTTCCCAAAGCCTCTCTCACCACCAGGTGTAGCCAGTTTTAATTTCATTAACAAGGTTGGACCATAAGACACGATCCAAATCCATTGAAGTCTTCTTTTTCCATTGACTTTTGTGAGCCTCCCATCAGATTTTAAGCACACACTTTTATATGCTCTGATTCTGATGTGAAAACAACTTCATTCCTAGACAAATATTTAAAGAGATCATAGAATCATAGAATATTAGAGTTGGAAGGGACCTCAGGAGGTCATCTAGTCCAACCCCCTGCTCAAAGCAGGACTAACTTCAGCTATCTCATCCCAGCCAGGGCTTTGTCAAGCCTCAGCTTAAAAACCTCTAAAGATGGAGATTCCACCACCTCTCTAGGTAACCCAGTCCAGTGCTTCACCACCCTCCTAGTGAAAACCTTTTTCCCTAATGTCCAACCTAGACCTCCCGCCCTGCAACTTGAGACCGTTGCTCCTTGTTCTGTCATCTGCCACCACTGAGAACAGCTTAGCCCCATCCTCCCCGGAACCCCCTTTCAGGTAGTTAAAGGCCGCTATCAAATCCCCCTTCATTCTTCTCTTTTGCAGTCTAAACAAGCCCAGTTCCCTCAGCCTCTCCTCATAAGTCCTGTGCTCCAGCCCCCTAATCATTTTTGTTGCCCTCCGCTGGACTCTCTCCAGCTTGTCTACATCCTTTTTGTAGTGAGGGCCCACAACTGGACACAATACTCCAAATGCAGCCTCACCAATGCCGAATAGAGGGGAATAATCACTTGGGAATTAAGAATTTTTAAGTTTCTAATAAAATCTTTCAGACAGCTACAATATACTTACTTGTCAATAGTACTATAACAATATTATCTTACAGCAGTTAAATGTGTTCTTTGAATGCTTTATGTGTATATTCTACTTCATCTAAGCTGCTCCAGCACACAAATAGGATCTTACCTGAAAGAGGACAATGTATTTTTAATTTTGGTAAAATAAAAACAAATATTCTATCTTTTGGAGAAATCACACTTCCAATCTAAATGGAAAAAGGATTTTTAAAGATTAAACAAAAATGGTAAATTCTTGTACAGATGTACCAGTATATTCTTCAAGAAGTTACGCTCTGAGATCAGAACTCCAAAAAAGAAATACAGATAAAAACTAACTTTAAGGTTGTGCCCCAGGAAGACAAAAGCCAGGAACTTTGCTCAAAAAGCTCAACCAGTCTTTTACAAGGCCACACTGTTAACCTTAAATTCATTTTAAACTTTACTTGGCTTTGTTAATAAAATCAGTCTGATCTCAGTTGTAACCAGATTTGCTTTCTCTGTTCATGTGATATATGCGTGTTTTCCTACTGGCTATGCTTGAGCCTTGAAAAATTGGTTTACTTTCTGGTTCAGGAGCATTAACTTGGTATCATCATGGTATTGCAAAATGATGTTAGTCTACATGCATTTGTTTCTAGCCACTGCTTGAAATAAAATTTTCTTTACAGCAGTGGACCAACCAAGACTATTTTTGTGCATTTTGAACTTATTCTCCAAAAGAGGCCTTAAAAGAGTTCATGTGTAGTTATCAGACTTCATTAGTTTGTTAGATAAACTGTTAATATGTAGTGAGACATCTAGTGGCGAACTCTGCTCTGCCCAATAATTTTACAGAGTTTTCCTTCCTGCAGCTGCCTGCAGTCACTGAAAGTGACTTACCTGTGTCAAAATCTCTCACTATTAAGTACATTGTTAGTTAGCTAAAAAAAAATTTTATAACTATCATTACAGGGCCTGATGCAGTCCCCTTTGAAGTCAACGGAAAGACTCCCACTGTTTGATAGGCATTGGCTCAGACCCATAATTTCCACTGTATTTCACTGGAGGCGCCATAGGAAAAGTGGCAATATTTGACATTTAATGTATCAGCATATGGTGTAGTGCTGTGTAACAAGGAGTTTGGGTTTTTACTAATGTAAAATGTTCCTTGTTGGGGGTAATACTGAATATTTATTTCAGGGAATGTGTATTGGAGCAGGCCAAAAATCATCAAGAAAATGTTCTTTTTAATTTCTAATTAATACAACATGTGTGAGCATTCTACATTCTGGCATACCTGCTGGGTGCCAAATTCTCCCATACTTAATAAAGGGCAGGAAATGGCCTTTTGTTTGTGCTGGTAAATTGAACTTGTTTGAAGTTCATCTTAAAAACTGATGACATCTCTGCAGTACAGAGGGTCATCAGTAGCAGACTACAGAAATGCATGTTTGCGAAAAATAAGGTTACAGCTGCTGTGTCTTCATTGTTGATATGAGTGACAAATGTATTATCTGCTGCTGTTTTTAAGTTCAACATGAGGCTGTTAAAGGAATTATTAAAAGCTTATAATTAAGAGACTTTACTCTTGTTTTTCTTTTGCTCTATAATGCTGTAAAATCCTAGCTGGGCACTGTATAATATGTGGTTTCCAGATACATTTAACTACATTGTGCAGCAAACTGGTATAGATCTCATACAGCATATTGAATCTTATATATTTTTTATTAGATTTTGGTTGTCTCAATCTAGTCCCCAGTAAATCAGAAAAAACACCACTACACAATTAGTGCCTTGTTGGTTATCTCAGCAGAAAAGCCACAGTCCAAATGGAAATGGAGAATTAGCTATCCTCCCCGACAAAGCATACCTGGAATTTAATGGAAATCTTATCAAGCGAATTAGTAATTTAATAGGTTTACAGAGCTAGGGTCTGATCCTGTACCACAAAAGTCAAATTGGAGTTTAACGTCATCTTCATCAACATCTTCATCTTCCACAGGGGCTGTGAATCTAAGAAGTGGAGAAGTTATATAGAAAAATCTAGACATTTTGTTTTTCATTGAAAATAATTGTGCATGATCAGGGCAAACATTATTAATTAATTGAATCAATACTCTAACGGAAAATTGTAAATGTTTAAATGAAACATTCATAGGTACAATTTCCTGTGGTTCTTAGCATCCAGGAACTTCAAAACAAACAAAAACAACTTTAGTCCTTAGTGAGGACCAGCCTGCTACCTTCAGCCCCAGCTTCTAAATGTAAAGGACATTGGGGGGGAAGGGGGAAGGGTTCAGGTCATCTAACTGAACATTCTGTTGAGCTTAGCAATTGTCTAGATGAACCAGATTCTAATAAGCATCTGTTAAGTTCATCTCTTAAGTAGATGGTGTGCTGAAATGTTAATACAATTTTTATTGAAAACTGTTTCTGTGTAGGTGTGGTGACCATTTCTGAATATATAAGGCTGTCCTTGTTCTATTTATTTATTCTTCTAGTGAAAGACTTTTCACAAGGACTTTGCTCCTATGCTTTTTTAAATCTGGGGGTTTGTCAGCACAAGAAAAACCCTACTCACTTTAATAAAACTCTAGTCTACTCCACATCCTGGACAAAAATACACCAATAGGTAAATGGTGGTGGGTATCTAGCTAAGTGAGATGTTCGAGAGGTCTGTAGAAGGGCTTTTCAGGCATGTGGGAAAGGAGGCTTGAAGTAAAAGAGTTAGCTCACGGGCATGAGTTTTTGTATTGAGGGCACATTGTATTTGGAATAAATTAGCTGTTGAATTTTAGAATTTATTTTCTAGTCAGATCTAATGTTATTTTCTGTCCATTTCCAATCTTTCTATTTCATCTTGAATCCTCTTCCGGTCTTCATTAATATTTACAACCCTTCCAAGTTAAGATCAACTGCAAAATTCATACACATGTGGCTCACTCCTTCTTCCACCATGGATTATGTAGAAGCTCCACATCTGCATATGCTAATCTGGTCTGGGACATATACAATATTTGTATACCATTACTATAAATAGTGGGTTTTATTGGGCCTTTAAGGCACAGTTCTACATGGAGGCATAGCAGGGAGGGGACATAGCGCCTCTGGCTCAGGGATTGTTCAGGAAGGAATTTTTCCTCAGAATGGTGCAGTGGTGAATACCACCACCATCTCCTGTCTCTTTCTACATCCTTTGGGGCAATAGGCATCTCTGGCAGGTGCACAGACAGCATAGTCATCATTACACTCCTTGAATGCAATTATCCATAGCCTTTGTGTGGACGTATAAGGGGACAGAAATGGTTCCTTACTCCCTTCACCTCATTGTGCATCCATGCTAAGGCAGTTACAATCTGACCCAGCGGTATATTCCCCGATTTTGCATTTCTGTTGATTTGGACTTGATACAAATCTTCCACCCTAACATACCCCTTTTCTTACTTGACAGGATGTAGCAGATATGGGTGAACAAGTCTTGTCAAAATCAATGCAGCATGTGGAGTAAGCCCTGCTATTCTAGGTAGCCTGCTTGTATATTGGAAGTGGTACACAAGCAGGCACAGTGACAGTAAGAGATATAAAAAAATATAGCCCATTGTATCCTGATGCAAGATCAAACCCAATACTGAATAATGTTTTGCAAAACCTGTAACCAGGCTTGTGCCACTGCTGCCCTTGCTATATCTATTCTGGGGATCCGCAGAGAATTTCATTCTGTAGGGCTATCAATCTAGCATCTTTGACAAGCCCAAAATCAATTTTAAATAGATGAATTTTTTATATTACAAGAAGATAAGCAAGAATCCAGAACCCATGGGCAATTCCCCCATACCTTTTTTATTCATAATTTTAAAATAGGCATTCCTTGAAATATTTTGTACAAAAATATTTATGCAAAAAAGTGCAAAACATAAAATAACTTTTAGGCTGAGATTCTGAAAGCAAAGTTTCAGACTTGAGTAAATATTTATGGCTGTTTTAAAATTCTAAAAACATGATTTATAATATAAATGGTGATAAACAACCTTAACTATGACAGTACAAACATAATCAAACACCTCACAGCAAGATTACAGAATTATAGATATTCATGCCTGTTGGGTGTGCTCTCTTGTTAAATCAGAAGCAGCTTAAAATGAATGAAATATAAAATTTCTGATTAAAATCACGCATAGTCCAAATATCTTTTACTGCGTTTGACTAACAAAACCCAGTGTTAACAGACACAAATAAATAATAACTAATTTTTTCAAAATGTAATTTAAAGAAAATGTTCTAGAATCTAAGAGCAATAAGATCTTCCATTAATCTCTGCTTCTTCCTCTCCTTAGGCCGTTGAGGGGATGAGCCAGAAACATACCAGTTGTATGCTCGGTTCAGTTGTCTTAAACCAAGATACAGGGACCCCAGTGGTGGAAAGTCACATAGAAGAGGTTGTAGTGTTGTCAGTGAGGTTATCTGCATGAGCAAGGATTGCTTGCATGAGAAAAAGTGGCAGGTTAAGGCCCAGTGATTTAAGCTAATATCTGAAATATAACCAAAACCTCTAGAAGAGAGTTTGCTACTGTTTACTTCTAGAACTATGCATGTTTCAGTGTAGTAGGTAACTGTTTGGTATTGCAATAAAGCTTACAAATTGGTATTGCAAATAAAGCTTACAAATTCTTTTTGGAATGCAGGATCAGGCTCTGCATGATATGTGAGGGATTAAGAACTGCAATATTCCAATCATGCCAAAGGTTTGGGCTTTCATATTCATAAACATACATACTGTACAAACACAAATATGTCTCGTACACCAATAGCCTTGTTCTGTGAATACACAGTTGGCTGATAAAGTAAAACCACAGCTACACATATTATGGATGTAGTATTTATTGGCTAAGCAATTAAATATTCAAACATTTATTAAATCAAATGCAAGAGTGAGGACACAATCCCAAATGATTAATACAATCCGCTAAGTATATTCCCTACTTACAGCATTCATTTGATTTATAACTAGTAATATGCAGTGGCAGTTTGGCAGAGAAAGGCCAGGGACCAACAGTTTCACCACTTGCTGCAAATGGCATAAAAATAAATTGGTCAAATTGCCCATCTAATCATAGATCAAATGTGGATGGCAAAAGCTATATCAAATAATTAGACTATTCCTGAATAATGTACTAAGTACAGTTAAATAGTTCCATTGAAGGGCCTTATGGATTCTTGCGGTTTTTTCCCCCATAAACAGAGCTGAAGCTTAACCGTCTTGTACTATTTTGAAATAGTGACCTTCAGACTGGGGACATTCATTTACCTTCAGGTGCCTCACATCATTTCTGACAATATTTCCTAACTTCATAACATATTATTGCTGCAAAAGGTGGCAAAGAGACAAAGCCAATAACTTATTTAAATGAAATCTGGTGAGTCAGAAAGGATGAACCAACTACTGCAACTACATCCAGCTCATTGTCCTTGACAAGGCATCGGGTGGGGACCTTTCTCACATATTTACTTCTATGTTGTTAAACCTATTGGTCCAAATTCTTTCCTCAACTACGTCGGTGTACATTTGAACTCAAATACATTGAGATCAGGGCCAAAAACATTCAGGGCAGGGTTTAGGAACCTCCTCAGGACAGGAGGGTAGTGTGAGTATTGATGTCAAAATATCTTGCTGAAAGAGACCATCTCTTGTCCCATTCCTGTATATGAGACGGTCTCCTTCAGCAAGTTATTTTGGCACATCAAATCCCCTGTCAATCCCCTATCAGTAACAGGCCCCATTCCAGTTAAAAACAAAGAAATAACGGCCTAATTCCACCTATGAATATACTCACACAAGGTGACTTTCACCCTTGTACAGAGGACTCGTATAAAGTCAACACACCACTTAAGCCTTGAGTTGCAATAGGCCTTGCAGGACCCATGCAGAGGGGCTAATTTTGCCCACAGTTCCCCTTGACTGCAATTAGAGCTATGTATGGTTGTATGAAGGAATAATTTACCCCGTTTTCAAAATATATTCTCCTGTTTAGCACTTTCTTTACCAGAGTGACAGAATCTGCCAACCCTATTGGCATTCCAGTGCCACATTTCCATGCTACACTAAGCCAGTTTTTCTGTAGAGAGTATTTCTTGTTAGTACAGCACATGAAAAAAGGCAAAGCACACAGAATCTTCAGAGGCTCCTTTGCTCTGGAAAGAGAGGGAAAAATAACTGGTAAGAGCCCCTAGTTTATCAGGTGAGATCTAGTCAGGTATTCCTGAAAATAGGAGGGTGAATTTTTTTTAAGACAAATATTGATGGGCCATGGATCACAAAATGATCCATGGGAATTACATTAGAAATTAAGGAGGAACGGTACTGACAGTCATCTGAAAATGAAGACTGTGTTCTTTACGAATTGTGATATCTGATTACTTCAGCTGTAGGGGAAGACAAAGAAAATAATGATTGTGGGTTCTTTTATTTTCTTTTAAACATGTTGCGGTTGAATTTGATGTAAATGAAACTGAGGAAATAATAGCTTTGACAGCAGCCAGGCAGAGTGCAGTTAGACACAGTGCAAGCTCCCTCCACACAGCTCTGTCAATGCACCTATACGAGACCAGCAGCCTCCTTGTAATTCCAATTTTGTCTCTCTACTCAACACAAATTGTGTTAATTTCTTGGGATGTGACCTCCACATTTTTTTTTTACTTGTAACAAAAAGCCAGTCAAATAGCATGACTTCATTCACTATTTCAGGATTTATTCAGCTGAGCTCTTCAGAACTGTTCACTTGATTTCTCTCTCTCATGTTCGATAACTCAGACACCACCAAGAGTTAACAAAAAGGGTATTTTGAATTGTTCACTAGGGGAAGTTGGCAGATCTGATCCAGGTCTGATTTAAGGCCTCATTAGGTAAACACTTACACAAATGAATAACTATACTCACATGAGTAGTTCCATTGACCTACAGGTCAAACCAACTCCCATTTATGTCCATGAAAAAACTACTGATATTTTCATTGGAAGCTGGATTGGGCTCTTTAGTTACTAACACGAGGAATCACATCCTTAATGAGGAAGTTGTAAGGAAGAATATTTCATAAGGGATGGAGCATATGACAGAGAATCGGCAGTTTGTGGTTCTGTTCCCAGCTCAATGACACTAAAGACATTAAATTTCTCACCCTCCCTTAGTTCATTTGAGAAATGGGAATAACAGTACTTTTGAATTACATAGTATTATGAGACTGATAATAATTAGTATTATTTGTGTTGCAACAGCTCTTAGCTCTGACACAGCACATGTGAAATAAAGAGACACACACTGCCCCCAAAAGCTTAGGGGCTTATACAATTTAAGCCTATGAAGAGAGACAGCAGCTGGAAGTAAAACAAATGGGAGAGAGAAAAGGGTAACCGAGAAGTGATTGAGTTTGATATAAGGAGTAGCAGTCGCAGCACATCAAGTGCTTAGTCATCGTGCACATGGCAAAAGTGATTAATTTTTGCTATCTTCAGATGAAAGTGGAAGAGAAAAGTATTGTTGTGTGCAAGTTCTCAGCAGGATAGAACAATATATTTGGGAACGGAGAGGGGACATTATATATAGAGGCTGTATATCATCCAAAAAAATTGCAGCCTGTACTTGCGTATCTACAGTTAAACTCTTACTATGAGAAAAAGACCAAGATTTTTAGTGATGTATAAGTCAGTGGGTTATGTCTAGTAGTTTAAACTATTTCCCAGAAATCAGCATACTCATGTAATTTAGATATTTGAGTCATAATGATAATGTTATCTGATGTAAGAACTATAAATTAGAAAATTAGTTAGAAAATTATTGCCACTGCTATAAAGTTATTGTCATTGCTGGTAGATGGTATTCCATTACAATCACATAAAATGTAACTGAGTTTAAGACTGTAAATTACACTACATTTGGCAAACTTTAGCTCACTCTTTGGCACTACTGATTAGATAAAAATTGCATGTGCAACCTCAGTAATTAAGAATAAGCTTCCAAGTCTCATCAGCTTAGAATATATATAGTCATTTCCCTTGAAGTGCATTTCCTTAGGGAAAGAAACAATGGCCAGGGAACATTAGTATTAGCATGGAATGTGGAGACAGCATTCTGCTGAATCAATAGTTAATATAAGCAAAATTCTGTCTTATTAATAGTGCAGCAAGTGACTGAAAAATTACTCTGACCTACACTATATACACACAACACAAATCTAAATGCCTAGGTTTTATATACATTCTAAAATTAGTTCAGACATTTGCACAATGCATAAAGGTCTTATGTTCAAATTCATGAAACTTCCTTAATATATTTAATTCATTTAACCAATTTGGATCTGATAATGTTGCTATTTATCCAACTTCTCTTCTCCTAAAGATTTTTATTTGCAGATCATTCATAATAAATAGTGAGACTAATTAATACAATGATTATTTTTAAACATCTTGTATAGCTATTATAAAGATGATCATAAATGCACCATATCTGTCGTCACATCAAGGTTACAAATGTAGCCTTTTATCAACTTGAAAAATCTATGTTGATGTTAACTACGAAAGTGCTCAGGCCATCTAGTCACCTCTGTGTGGCAATTGTTTTCTTACTCAGCGTTTAGTCATCCATAGGAACCCATCAACTCAATTCCCAGCACTTCTGTACATATGATGAGCACTCATCCCTAACATCTTTACATAGCTTATCCAATTACAAGAGAGATGAAGATAAACCTTTTGGCCCAGTTTACTGTAACTAAGGAGAGAGTTCATTATTTCAGGGAAAGCAGTGCTAAAAACGATCAGTTCATAGATGTTGGGTTTCTCAGCCTGGTCTTTTCTTGGATGATTCAATTTTCCCCAGGTTTTGACTTCTACATAAAACACAGAGGTGATACTTCAGTTTTCAGGTCTGTCTTACTGCCACCAATATCTTACATGGATTCCCTTTTCACTCAGTGAAACCTTCTCTGAGATATTGAGCAGGGGTGAGGGAGATGGAGCCAGGAATGAGCGAAAACGCTGGGCTGCCATGTCGTGCCAAAGGAATCTGTGGAGCAGATTGGAGGTTCCAGCCTCTGCAGATCTTGAGACATCCACAGGCTTAGGGCACTGAACTACTGCCAGTTCTACAGAAGAACAAACCCCACTGCAACGGAATGTACCAGGGGAAACTATAAATCCAAACTTGTATGGTTTCCTACCTCCAACTGGGTTTTCCCACATAATGGAGAATTTGGCCCTTAGCACCCATATGAATCTGGAACAGTTATGTCTTGCAAATTCCTGAGATTTTCTGAATATAAGCCTATGTGTAAAATTAAACTAACCTATGCATTAACTTCCTCTCAAAAGGGAAGAACAATAGGTCAATTTCATAAAATATGCACCATAATCACCAGCAGTACCTGCACATATCTAGTGCTGATTATCACTAGATGTTTTCAGCCTTCTCATACTGGCAGGAGCCCAGTACCTTCTCTACTATTTTCTCTTGGATAAGTTCAAATACAGGTCTGTGGGCGATCTACATATGTGCTAACAAATTATACTGAACATTTCTCATTTATGTTGCACCTCAAACCCTAGCCCCTAATATTTTGATATGCATTATGATTTACTTTACAGAACAACCAGAGAAGTATATGAAGTGTATGTTCAGCATACTTTGTTTTAGCCAGAGTTCCTGAAAGGACAAAAGTGTTTGCTGTTCTCGTACAGAGTTCCAAGCCAAGTTTCATTTGCTGCATAATTTTCCCTGGCACTGTAAATAAAGCCAGTGATTCTCTTTACTAAAATTTCAGGAATACTCTACAGTATGAAAATCCCTGAACTCTGATTTGTAACCTTAACCAATCATAGTGTAGCTATTTGCATAGCTTATTTTTCAGTAACTTTACACACACACAAACACACACACACACACACACAAAGTCTGAAAAAGGCTATCCCTTTTATTGTCCTAATAATAAATAATAACTTTTTTGTCTGTGACAACCTGCAACAGGAAAATCAGGAAAGAAAATGTGTGTAAACTTGGCAAAACAGTCTGGTGCAGAGAGAGAGAGAGAGAAAGAATTTCTACAAGCCCATGCTGCTGTGAAGGAGGATGTCAGAGCCAGCAAAGTCATGCTCCATAGAACTTTTCTAGGTTGGAAATTGCTCCATAAACCCAACCTGTTTCCACCAATCCCAGGGCACAGGACCTCTGACTGTGAGAAGTCATCTTATTTCAGAGAAGATCACCCACTTCCAAGATGATCTCATAGGCTACAAAGAATAAGTCAAGGTCAAGACCAGAAACAACATTCTTTTTCTGAGAATTAGGCTAACACAAGAGGAGCACTGACAACAATTGGAGCATCCACCTTTGACTCAGACAACTGCTCTTCCTGGATGGTAAAGACAGTACAGAATGCTTAGCTAACAAATTCCAATGCCCCCTCTGAGGGGAAACTACTGCTCTCCTTAAAAAATGCAACAGACTGACCAGAACTTGCGAAACTGACCCTTGACACTAGAAACCTAGCAAACTACCATGCTTTGTTAGCTTTTCAGCTAGTTTACTTAGGAAAAAATGGTTTGTAGTGCAACCTACCAGCTGTCAATCTCCTGGATCCTTCATAGCTAGTCTTAGGCTATTGTATGCTATAGAGAGAACACTTGTTGTTCTGGTGGATTACTTTCCCTATTCTTAGATAAGGGAGGTACACCACGTTTATCCTGCTGAATCTTTCCATGGGATTTGATACCACGGATCACCAGTCACGTCTGTCCCATTTCCAAGAGGCTGCAGGGATGGATCGAAAAGCCCTGAAATGGCTCAGATCCTTCCTTCAAGGCCAAACCCAGACAGTCATTAAGGACAGCTGTTCCTCTATCTTCAAAATGTTTACATGCAGTGTCCCATAAGTCTTGATTGTCTTCCTCTTGACATTCAACATCTACACAAAGCCATTGGGATAAATGATGACAAAACACATTGAAGTTCTAGCAATATGTGAACACTTTCCTCTTACATCCCCCTTACATCACTATTCCCAGCTTTGCTAAAGCTGAATCTAGGCAAGACTGAGGCAATGCTGGTAAGAAGAGATAAGAACTCCAAAGAATGTGCCTTCTCTATAACTTCTCCCACTAGTAAAGGCATCTTCCCTGTGAATATTAAGTTGGTCCCCAGCCTCTGGGTTCTTTTATACCCTTCAAAGCTATTGGATTCCTAAAAAGCCCTGGTTGCCATGAACACATCATCCTGATGCTCCACACTCTTCACGGGTTCCCCAGAGTCCAGTCCAAAGTCAATACTCCACACTCTTCACTGGTTCCCCACTAAATGCAGAGTCAAGTCAAAGCCCTTTATAGAATTAGCCTGAACTACCGGTGAGCTTTCCCCTTCTTCAGTAACCATCACCTGCCCACAAGAGCTACATTATATCAGAAAAGGACACAGTCAACCAACAGGAAGGGGCTCATTAGTGCTGGGGAGAAAGCTTTCCCAGGCACTGGGAGTTAGAATGACCACCTTTCAGAACCAAATTCTCAACTCTTGTCAAGACAAGCATAAGGAGAATCTGGGAAGTTAAAACCAGCAAAGGATGGGGAAAAAAGAAAGTGAGAGACAGATGATAGTATAATAAAATGAAAAAAATATTAATAAAACTTGAGAATACTTCATGGCAACTCACTATTACTAGTATCTTGATTTATTAAACGCCACAACCTCCAACGCCTTAGTTGATAAGCTTATATTAGAGAGTTTCTCATTTAACCATATTCTGTGCTAAATAAACTCTGACGCTAAAGTGCAAGGAGTTTATTAGGTTAGGATATGCCTATAACTGAATTAATAGTGCACAGTGTCAAATTATACACAGAAATGTGCCTTTGCTGGGTTATTTTAAATCTTCCAGATCTGAATGGCTACTGCCCTTGGAACATCTCATCCATATGTCCAACAAACAAATTAATAGGCAACAGGTTTAAAACAAAAACAAACAAAAAAAGGAAGTATTACTTCACACAATGCAGAGTCAACCTGTGGAACTTGTTGCTGCGGATGTTGTGAAGTCCAAAACTATAACAGGGTTAAATAAAGAACTAAATAAGTTAATGGAAGATAGGTCCATCTTAGCTAGGATGGGCAAGGATGCAACACCCTGCTCTGAGTGTCCCTAGCCTCTCTTTGCCAGAAGTTGGGAGTGAATGACAGGGGATGGATCACTTGATGATTGCCTCCTCTGTTCATTCCCTCTGAAGCACCTAGCATTGGCCACTACTGGAAGACAGAAGACTGAGCTAGATGGACCATTGGTCTGACCCCATATGGCTATTCTTATGTTCTTTTCTTATGTTCTTATCTGAATTTATTGACCTATGAATGGTTATTATTCCTTCCTAAACATCAATATATCATGGAGATATTGCACTTTGATGATAAAAGGAACTATGGTTATTTATTTTTGACAGTCACAGCCAAAACTTCTTTGGTAGGGTGTCCTTAAGAAGGCACTAGAGCTTGCCTGTATGGTCTCCTATTGACTTTGGAAGGAGCAGAAGCATTGTGCAATTTTTGCCTACATAAACCCATCAAAGAATATCATCTTTTTACTCCACTATCAAATAATTGTTTATTTCAAAATGAATGCTGTGTGGGAAATTTGTAAATATGAAATATAACCCTCTCCCACGTAGAAGCATTTTAAAATATGATATTTTATTGTTTGGTCTTTGTCCCATAAGACCTCTGTTCTCTTAACTACTTACATATTAAAATAAATAGGAGATCTAAATATCATGCATAAAGACTGCAGAACCATGTCCTCCTTATTAAGTCTTCATGAAATAACCTTTGGGAAATGTAATGGGCATTTTGCTAAAAAAATGTGTGTCTTGGGAGGCCATATATTTTCATGGTGTTAACCTTGTTCCATGAGGTCATTGTTGGTTTCCAGCATGCTGAGGAATGTCTTTATAGTAAGTAGGACAGGAACAAAATTGGATTTAACCAAATTATTTAGCTTGTTCGACATTCTAATGTCCAGATATTTAATTATATCGGGAACACATTTGTGGGGAGTGAAAGCACATTCATGCCTGACAGAGCATGCTCTGATCTAATGGTCTAACAGCTTAGCATAAACAGAATAGTGCATGTGCAGAATAATCATGTTTGTGAGGAAAACAGAAGATAAAGTAACCACAAGGCTAGAAAAGACTGGTTTGAGTCAGCACAAAACTTGTACTTACAGGGGAGGAGAGTTAATAGGGAAATTTAAGGTTAATACATATGTATAAGAAAAGATAACAAAAAGTTATATTTAGCCAGTGTAACAAAAAATTGGGGAAGCTCTGAACTGAGTGGGATGACACTACAAGATTCTTCTCCAATGTGCTTCCCACTTGTTTATGGGTGGTTTGCCTTACTAATAAAGATTTGTTAATCCGATCTGCTGAGTGGTGAATTTCTATCCAACAACATTTAAAATTCCTGTTAGCAAAGAGCTACAACCAGGAGAAATGGACATGATCTCAGATTTGTTCCAACTGACCTCACAGTTAGATATACAGTATTGCTAAACTCATTAATAAGCTTAAGAAGATCAGGTATAGTGTATTACCTGTGGGTCTGTAATAAATGCATAGATCTGTGCCTAAGATTGTGTTCATGCATCCTATACTTAATAACTTTGCTCTCTTGACTTTGCAGTTAGCAACTCCAGGTAAAAACAGTAATGATAATGGGGACACTGGGAACTCTTGCCATATGCCCTTTCCTTAAAGGTAGAGAGAGAGAGAGAGAGTGCAGCTTAGACTGAGAAATGTTCATCACTGTTTCTACATAGCAATTTAATCCACTGTCAGTAGTTTCTACTTAATGTCAAATTTATATAATGTCTTGAATAGGTGCTTTCAGCTAAACCTGTCAAGTGGTTTCTTTGTGTCCAGGAGAAATATTGGCAACATGGGTGTTTTAAAGAAATACGAAGTAATCAGGTTTATAAGCCACTAGTATAGTTACAAACATAGAAGGATAAAAACCTTCCATTTTTACTTTACTGGAAACATCAAGACGTTACATCAGGAGTTCATTGCTCACAGAAAAGAAGAAAGTTAGAGTTCTTTTTCATATCAGTGTGTAAGGGGCTCATATTCCCCTTCCCTGGGAGAACTATCAGGTGAGGTAAACTACTTCTTAGGTACACCTCATCATGAAGTTTCTTGACTAAGCTCTGCTCAATGCATAATATTTGGAGATTCATAGTGGCAGGAGGGATGGGGAGGGGCAAAACCTGGAAAACTGGCTCCTCACTAAAACTCAAGGGCTTTAAGGATGAGTTGACTCCTAGAGTTCTGCTTCTCCTGGCAGTATGGCTCCTGAGGGAGTCATGCTGTCATTGGCTCCCTCTTTCTGTTGTGCCCAATTCCCTTGGAAAAGGCATTTGGACGGGAATGCTGGTTCCACTGATATTAACTACTCCAATTGCTTTCCTCTCATAGTTCAGGAGAAACACTGAATGGTAGTTAGTGCACTGCTGACCATCTTTGAGAAATGACTGCCCCTTTCATAAGTCTCACGTGCATCAGTTATTCACAGCTGTTTCTCCACTGTTCAGCAAATCCTTACATTTTAAAAACAATTATTGCTTACTAGGGTCCAATGTTACCTGGCAACTCTGTGTTCTTGGGGAACCAGGGTGCAAAACCCCAACTCTCTCTGGCTCACCTGAAACCCCCTGTCCCCCCACAGCCCCTGCTTGAACCAGAAACCAAAGGCTGCTTGAAACAGAAACCAAAGGCATCTCAATATGAAAAGGAAGTGGAAGACACAACTAAAACTCTCCCATCAAGGGTGATGCAACTCCCCATACCTCATCTACATCAAAGATGTAAAAAGGAGGCATCTCAATTAGCACATCGAATGGAGAACAGAAGCCTCATCTACATGGAAGATGGAACACGCACTGAATTCTGGGATGGGTAAAGCAGGGACCGCACCGAACTCTGGGACTGCAAAGCAGGGACGCACTGTATGTTGGGAGATCTCTGCTCTTGATGTAAATGAACTCACACCTGTGCACATCCTGCTCTGCAGTTATCAGACCATTCTAGTTATTAATATGTAAAACACTGAATCCTGATTGCATTGTGAGCTCTTTCAAGGAAAACTGCCTATACCCAGGAATGATCAGCTCCTTTTGCCTAGACATTGTTTATCCATAAACAAACCTGATGTCTACAAAAACCCCCTACCAAAGTTCAAACTTCTGTTCTGATGCTTGATTCCAAAATGCTGCATCAGTCCCACTGGAACTTCCCCTCTCCCTGACTGATTGTGTTGGGGGCTCTGCCTGTCTCAAAGCGCTCCAGACCCTAAACTGACCAGACTGTCTCCTGGGAACCTCTGAGCTACACAGAGTGGTGAGACCCCCTCTCCCCCCATTTCCCCTTCCCCCAACACACACACACTCTCTCTCAGTCCAGGTATAAAATTCTACATTTGTAATCAAGCCTGGAATAGCTTTCTCCAATACCCCAATTGTAATTGTGTAGTATTGTAAGCATTTGATTGTTTTTCTCTCCTTGTATGATATTACTATTAGTATCATAAGTTTTATATACCTAGCAATAAAATAACTGTTATAATCAAGCTGGTTGCCACTCTCGCTCTCTCTCTCCAAACTTTATTTTACTCCTTTGTGTTCTTGGCATCCCTATATTTCTCTGCAGCCACGCTTCTTTACCTAAGCCAAAGATCCCTGGAGTGCCCAAAAATCCTATGGGATTTGCTCATCAAGGGGGTTACTGCTAGAACAATTGTGGTGTAAAGGGGCATATGAAAGGGACAGTTGAGAAGTGCTGCTCTGCCTAGCCTACAGAGTCCAGGGGAAAATAAGGGGGGCAGCCAAAAAGTGCTGTTTGGACCCAGCCTGCTCAAGAAGTGTGCTCTATTCTGGTGCGTGGCAAAGGGGCATATAAGGGTGGCCACTGAAAGTGCTGTGTCACCCAGCCTGCTGAGTTCAGGGACACATAAGGGATCAGCTGAGAGTGCTGACAGCCCAGTCCGCTCAGACACACTTGGTTAATCTGAAATGTGTGTGTGTGGGGGGGGAGGTTTATTTGAATCTGGTGCTGGAGGAACCCAGCCCTGAAAACCTTAGGTCCTGCAGGATAGCTGCATTGGGAGGGGACTTGTAGCCATATGAACACACAAGTAACACAAGCAGTACATTAATAGAATCACACCCCTAGAATCACACCCCTTCTGGGAAGGTAACCCTAATCACACCCCTATAATCACACCCCTTACAGGAAGGTAACCCTAATAAATGAGCATACCCCATGGGGACGGGCAAAACTGGTAACACCAACTAGCTTACAAAAGCCAAATTGGAGAATTGCATACGACAATTGCTCTAAAAATAAAGAGCATTCACTGAATGATCCTACTTTATTGGTATTTTCTGTTTTCAAAGAAGTGGCAGTTTTCCAGTGCTTGTCTTGTCAGGAGAAGACAAAAAAATGTGATTAGCATTTTTTATCAGCATCAGTTCTTTTCCTTTTATAGTTGCATTGCTCTCAGTGAATGATTAGTGCTGAAATCTTCATGGATATTTATCTCCACATTAGATGTGCTTGGACGCTTAATTTTTCAGTTCATTGCCAAAAATAATTTGTTGCTATTTCTAAAAATGGAAATCCCAAACACCATTGGCTTTGTTTTCTAATAATGTATTGTTCCTATCCAATAATGACTAATAGAAGACTGATTGCCTTATATAACTTTTTAAATACAAAAACTGTACCAAAATAAATTATTGAAATGAGTAGTGAATCATTCTACTTTTTTCCTCCTTTTTAACAAAGTAGTCTATCCAGCAATAAGTTTAAATAATGCAGTCTGCTAAGCAATCTAGGTGATTACTGCAGCATATATATCAGCATATAGTAATGTGGTACAAAAGACTTGGGTTAAAAAACAAAAAACAACAGGCTATAGGCTATTGCTTTCATATATATATATATAGGAGAAAAATAAGTCTAGCAACTTTTAAAGGTATATGTCTGAGGTGAAAAAAATAGTTTCCCCATTGATTCCAATCAGATACTTTGCACTAATATTACTCAAACAGATAAAAGCTAGAAACTTCACATTTGGCCTGTCCAGCAGTACTGGTTCAATATTTTTCATGGTATGAACATTTAAGCCCCAAGCCTGTGAAAGTGAGCATTGGACTTTAAACTAAGCCATTTTATGCATGTGCTTTGGAATAGTTAGAAGAATGTTTCCAGAAGGCACTTTGGACAGCTGTGCTACAGACACCTATTTAAGGACATCTCAATTAAGGATGGATATTTTAAGGATCTCAGATAGGGACAGTTAATTTAAGGATGTGTGTTTTAATGATGTATACTTCATTAAATGACAACTTAGTTAAAACAGTCTCTATTAATGATGGTAGTGATAAGCAGGCTTCAGTTAAGGATGGCTGAATTAAAGGTGCATTTAATTATCTCCAAAAGTCAAATAGGTCCAGAGCTCCCTGAACTCCACAGGACTGTAGGAGTAATTCTGTTAATCATCTAATCCATCACAAATACTGCAAGTGCAATGCCATTCAGGGAACATTTGAGCTCTATTTGTAAATCAGGTGGAACTTGTCTATTTTACTAGCCCAAAAGTTCCAGTCCAAAGTATTTTTGAACTTTATCAGCAAAGCCAGAAGAGCCTGTAAGCTCCAGAAGACATGCACTTCTGGATTTTTCCCTATTAAAAAAGCCAAAAGGCCCCAGGAAAGTTACACTGCATAATCTATTAGTATAACCTTCACGCTGAGAAAAATCAAGCACTTTAAGTCATAAACCTGATTCTCTTCTGAATTGCACTGGTTTGTTAGCTGTGTAACCCCACTAAGTTCCTGATTTGCACCTGTTTGACTGGAGAATAATCATGCACAGAAAGGTCCTTAAGTTACATTTTGTCACAACTGCTGCAGAGCATTAATACACATATTTAGAATTTCCTTTTCATGTTTTTCTTGTGAAGTATAAACTTTAATATATTATTGCCTAGCTTATTAAGATGTCTTAATATCCCTCTGATGTATAAAATGATTGAGTCAGCATTGCAAGAGAAACTATAACTTCTGGAATTGTATGACAGAATTTGGCTTCTCAACTTTACAGTTGCATTAACATCTTTTGTGCTAAAAGATTGCTAAAAGTATAGCGTAGAGCCCAGATTGTCTTTCAGATCAAAGGAAGTTTGCAGGCTAGCATTTTTTTTAAGTCAATTTTTTTTTTCTGGTAAACCGAACAAGTTCAGTCTAAACATGATTAGGTCTCAGAAAACATAGAACCTCACTGAAAAGCGAGATAAAAAAGCCCTTAGAGTACTTTAAGGCTACTTTTGGTTCCCTGCCCCCAGTTTTTAAATAACCAGGTATACAAAAATACTGCCAAGACAGAGTGGAGTATTACAGTAGCAGAAAGTTTGGCCTAAGCATGGGAGCAGAATCTCAGGAAAGGAGAGATCTTATTCCACTTTATAGTACCAACAACAATTCCCTTCAGTATGCCCTAAATTTAAACCAGTATAAGCAGTATAATTCTTTTCCTCCTGATCCTAGCTACTACCTATGAAAAAGTCATGGGTTAGTGAAATGGTAACAAGAATGCTAGTTCCCTTCCTTCCATACATCTTTATCTGGAGTAAACTCAACAATAGAAACTAACTAGAGGAGGGATTATCTATCTGCAGAACTCCCTACTTTAACTACTAACCAACACCACATCATTTCTTCTCTGGCTTTAGAAAGTAGAGCCTTATATAAGCTCAGCTGGACTTAAACAGGCTCAGCTGCACCTGTTAAAAACCAGCTGGGAGTGACTCTCTGAGCTGCCTATGTACCCTGGCTGGGAATTAACCCCACAAATCCCAGCCACTGCCTGAGTAACTAGGAATTGGTCCTAGGAAATGCCCAGGGTGGAGTGTGGCAGGGCATAAAGTTCCCTCTGCCCCCAAGGGGCACAAAAAGACATGTAACCCTTCACATAAGATTATGTGTATTTGTCTCCAGTCAGACATATTCTAGCAGTCAAGAAATTATTGATTTATCACCTTCTGGAGAAGGAGACTTTTCTGACAGATTTACACACTAAATCATTATTATTGCAGAATAAACTTAAAATAACACTGGCTGAAGCTGTTGGCAAGTCATTCAGTTATTTATTTGTGCGCTCTTGGGGACAAAACTGTCCCCCAATACACAACCCAGGCAAATGAACTTTGCACAGCGTTAGGACTCCAGAGATTGGCCACAACAGAAGCCGTGGTGCTGCAGCAGCCCCCATGATGGCTGGGCCCTCCCCCTTCACATAGGGATGTGGCTGGTTGATCCGCATCCCTTAGCCCTTTCCTAAATCCCTCTGCAGTAAAAGCAAATATATCATTTATGCCCTATCATGTCTTTGATGATACTGTGATTGAACAAATTTCTGCTCCTGGAAAAATGAGAGAAGTGAAATGGGGTTTTCAGAAAGAATGTTGAAGCAGCTAGCAAACCTTTTCATCAGCCTGCTCAGCTCTACACTGGGAGCTCAAATATTACATATTTCTCCCCTCTCTTGCTTAAAATAAAAGTTACAGCTGTTCAACACATGCACTGCCCTTTGATGATGAAGAATAGTAATAATAATACTTAGTATTTATATAGTAGAGTATAATTATTGTATAATAGTGCTTTTGATCATGCGTCTCAAAGCCCTTTGCAAAATAATCCACATTAGCCACATTTTATATATGAGGAGACACAGGCACGGAAAGGTCAGGTGATTTCCCCCAAGTTTCCATACAGAGATTCTGGAATAAGACCTTGGTCTCCTAAACCTTTGTCTACAGCCTTAGCTACTGGTACTTTTCAATGTATCTCAAGTGTTTTCTTACCTCAACTACTATGAAGCATGGTAAAATTGTGTCATTTCTCTGAGTCTGATGCCTGCTGTTTGAAATCATGTTCACCTGTGAAGAAAATAAAGCACATTGTGTATGACTTTTCTGACAGATTTACACACTAAATCATTATTATTACAGAATAAACTTAAAATAACACTGGCTGAAGCTGTTGGCAAGTCATTCAGTTTATTTATTTGTGCACTCTTGGGGACAAAACTGTCCCCCAATACACAACCCAGGCAAATTAACTTTGCACAGGGTTAGGACTCCAGAGATTGGCCACAACAGAAGCCGTGGTGCTGCAGCAGCCCCCATGATAGCTGGGCCCTCCCCCTTCACATTGTGCACATCCATAAAGAACTATAAAATCATAGAAATGTAAGGCTGGAAGGGACCTGGAGAAGTCATCAAGCCAGCCCCTTGTGCTGTGGCAGGACCAAATAAACCTAGACCATCCCTAACAGGTGTTTGTCCAACCTGTTTTTAAAAGCTTCCAGTGAACTACCCTAATAATTAGAAAGTTTCCTGTAATATCTAACCTAAATGTCCCTGGATGAAGATTAATCCCATTACCTCTTGTTCAACCTTCAGTGGTCATGGAGAACAGTTGATCACTGTCCTCTTTATAACGTCCCTTAACAAACTGGAAGATTGTTATCAGGTCTCCCTTCCCCCACGTTAGTCTTCTTCTCAAAACTAAACATGCCCAGTTTTTTTAACCTTTCCTCACAGGTCAGGTTTTCTAAACCTTTTATCATTTTTGTTGCTCTGGTCTGGACTCCTTCCAATTTGTCCCCATCTTTTCTAAATTGTGGTGCCCAGAATTGGACACAGTACTCCAGCTGGGGCCTCACCAGTGCTGAGTACAGTGGGACAATTACCTCCTGTGTTTTACATACAACACTCCTGTTAATACACTACAGAATCATATTAGCCTTTTTTTGCAGCTGCATCAGATTGACAACTCATATTCAGTTTGTGGTCCACTATAATCCCCAGATCCTTTTCATCAGTACAACCACCTAAACAGTTATTCCCCCTTTTGTAGTTATGTGTTTGATTTTTCCTTCCTAAGTGAAGTACTTTGCACTTGCCTTTACTGAATTTCATCTTGCTGATTTCAGATCAAATCTCCAGTCTATCAAGGTCTTTCTAAATTTATATCTGTCCTACAAAGAGCTTGCAACCCCTCCCCACTTGGTGTCACCTGCAAATTTTCCAAGCATACTACTCCATTATCCAATTCATTAATGAAAATATTGCATAGTATTGGACCCAGGAGTGATTGCAGGACCCAATGGATACACCCTCCCAATGTGGCAGCAAACCATTGATAACTATTCTTTGAATACATTCTTTCAACTAGTTGTGTACCTCCCCAGTAATTTCATCTAGACCATATTTCCCTAGTTTGCTTATGAGAATGGCAGGTGAAACTGTGTCAAAAGCGAAACTAAAAGCAAGGCACATCACATCTACTGCTTCCCCCACAACCACTAGGTCAATAACCTTATCAAAGAAGAAAATTAAGTTGGTTCGACATGATTTGTTCTTGACAAATCTATGATGGCTATTCCTTATAACCCTATTGTCTTCCAAGTACCTGCAAATTGATTTTTTAATAATTTGCTCCAGTATCTTTCAGTACTGAAGTTACGCTGATTGGTCTATAATCATCTGGGTCCTCCTGGTTCTCTTTTATATATAGGTACTATATTTGCCCTTCTCCAGTCTTCTCGGACCATTCCCGTCTCAAGGAGTTCTCAAAGATAATTGCAAATCGCTCTAAGATTGCTTCTGCTAGTTCCTTAAGTACCCTAGGATGAATTTCATCAAAACCTGCCAATTTGAATACCTCTAACATATCTAAATAGTATTTAATCTGTTCTTTCCCTATTTTGGCTTGAGTTTCTTCCCCAGTTGATAATATTAATTGTGTGGAGTATCTGGTCACCATTCACTTTTTTAGTGAAGACTGAAGCAGAATAGGCATTAAGCACCTCAGCTTCCATGATGTCATCAGTTATTAGCTCACCTTCCCCACTAAGTAGAAACCTACACTTTCCATCATCTTTCTCTTACTCCTAATGTATTTAAAGAACCTCTTCTTATTGCCTGTTATGTCCCTTGACAGTTAACTTATTTTGTGCTTTAGCATTTCTGATTTTGTCCCTATATATTTGTGCTGTTCTTTTGTATTCCTCCTTATCAAATTGACCATGTTTCCACTTTTTATAGAATTCCTTTTTGATTTTCAGGTCATTAAAGAGTTCCTGATGGAGCCATATTGGCCTCTTACTATCCTTTTTATCTTTCCTTTGCATCCAAATAGTTTGCAGTTGTGTCTCCTTGAGGAACTGCCAGCTCTCTTGAACTCCTTTTTCCTTTACATTTTCTTCCCATGGGCCGTTATCTAGCAGTTTTCTCAATTGTTAAAGTGTGCTATTTTAAAATCCATTATCTTTATTCTGCTGCTCTCATGCCTTCCTTTCCTACGAATCATGAAATCTATCATTTCATGATCACTGTCACCTAAATTGCCTTTCACCTTCAGATTTGCTACCAATTCCTCCCAGTTGGTCAGAATCAAGTCTAAAAAGGCTGTCCCACTGGTTACTTCCTCCTTGATACATTCCAAGAACTTACTGGAAATTTTGACGTTGCTGAGAACAGTTTGCCTACAGCAGACCGAATAAGAATTGGTTTATATACACAAACTTGCAGCAGAATAATAAGTATGAATTACAACTGATTTAGTTATATCAGTGCCAGTCTGTATGTAGACACTAATTCTGGAATAAAAGTGATTCAAATTCAGTTAAGTAAAATTGGCTTGTTACTGGCCTGTGCTAAGTTGACTGTAGCCATGTTTGTTCCAAAATAAGAGCATCCACATTCAGATTTACACCTAAAAGGAATTTAGTTAAATTTTTGCAAGTGTTTTGTGTTTTGACTAGCCCTAATAATCCATCTCCGTTCAGCAATTCACTTAGCCCTGTGTTATGGTCCCACTGATTGTAATGGGACATAAGCATGTGCTTAAAGTTAAGTACTTGCTTAAGTGCTTTGCTGAAAAGGATGGACTTCAATTTCATGCTTAAACACTTTGCTGAAATGGAGTCTTAGGCTGCAAAGACAGAATCTGAGCCTGTAAGGTGCTGCATGTCTCCCATTGGCAGTTGAGGGTGCTCAGCATCTAAAAGGTTCGAGCATAATTTTTGCTGCATATGAACAGGGCTCATATTCCAACTTTTCTGAGCATTACCTGGCATGGTGCATAGCAGCTGCCTGGAGTGTGGAAGGTCAGGTGTAAAGCAGCCACTGAGAAGTGCCAGAAAAAAATATAATCCTTCTTTGTCTTGAAGTGAGATCCAAGGATATGACCAAATAATGGCCAAAGGTTTGTGCCAGGAAGGATAGGAATTTAAAATCAGCATTGACTTGTATTAAAAGGGGTTCAGGGAATCTGCCTTGAAAATATATTTTAATAGTGAAAAATGATACATTGTGGTATTAAATTTAACAAATTTGAACAAGGCAAAAAGAATTCACCACCACTTGATGAAATTCTTCATAATATGTTGTAAAACTTAAGCAAAAAGTACTATATTGACAGCATATACGTAAAAGGTCAGATCTAGGAGATATGCTGGGTTATACCAGCTGGAGAGCTGGCCCAAGAATATTTTGAGTTAAGAGCCAGAGACTCCAAACTTGAGGGATAAGGATGTGATCCATAGCGCAAAGCCTGAGATGAGAATGAACATGAAGATCAAATTAGTTCTATGCTGCTATGGGGTAGTTCCCATAAGTTGTGTTGAAATTTGTCATGAACCTATGAATATGTAAAATCCGAATAGCCACTACAATAACAGAGAAAAAAATGTCTATCATCCAAGATACTCTGATGGCTCCCATTACAGAAGTATTTAAGCATCTTGAAATTTTAGAGAGATGGAGGCCCACATTTTTAAAAGGTATTAAGGCACCTAACTCCCTTTGATTTCATGCCTACTCCATGCTTCTGCCATTTACATGGTCACATAGTTATCCTCTATGGATTTCTTTTGAAAAGCAAAACAAAACAAAAATGGAAGCACTGACAAAGTAGACAGCCTCGGGTAAGTTCTCCATTACGGTATAGGTTCTCCTTGTACTGTCCATTACACCAATGCAAAGTGGATGTAAAATCATACCAAATAATCAAAAATAAGTCTTTGCATCCTGCTATAGTTTTCCTTAAATCTGAGACTCAGGATAGAGACACAACTGGTGTGTTCCATTCCACATATTCCCTATAACAAGTCTCTTAATTTCTGAGTGAGGCAAATTAGTTATGCGTACTTCACAAGATGTAAAGAGTAACGTTCTGAACTAATTAAATGTACTTAAATATAAACAAAACTCATTAGGGTTATCTGTAGCTTTTATACTCCCAAGAATAATGAGAATGTAATTCCTTTCCTGAAGGTAGACATAAACCGTAACTGGAGAATAGTAAATGTATCAGGAAAATAGAAGAGCAACATCACTGTGCTATGAAGGAAAACAAAAATCCTTATAAGAGGAAAATATCTTTCAGTGCCAAACCTGGCACGTTGTATCAGATGCCTTGTGAGGATGAGGAAGCACATGGGCTTTTAATGAAGAAAAAGAGAAAAAGGATGAGCATATGTTTCCCCAAGATACAAAAATCATGTATTCATGAAGGGGGAAATCCATACCACAGTCTTAATGCATGAGTGATCAAATGCTTTATGGGCCTGACCCAAAGACTCTGTTGATGTCAGGTACTGTGCAGAGTGGCTGGGGAGCTGAAACACACTCTCCCAACCCAGGGCAAGTGAGTCCACACCAATTGCACAGGGGATGTTCGGCCACCAGGCTCTGAGTTAACCTGACTGCCCCCTATTGTGGCCTTCTGCACCAGTCTCTGCTTGGCCAGCATAGAGACTTTTTCTGCAGTGGGCAGAGGTTATACAATCATCTCTGTGTGGCAGCGGTCCTTCTGCACAGTCACTTTGCATTATTTAAATGGTGCAGAGAGCCTTGAGCTGGTCTTCTGTACCATGGGTGAATTTCACCCCAGAAGATCTTTGATTGTCTTACTTCACACCAATGCATCAGCCAGAAGTAAGAGCTTCCCTTTATACAGGGAGACAGAAATCTAAATGAAACAAAATTGCACTGAGTGAAAAGCTACAGGGGTATAGGAAAGCACAAGGACACCTCTAGAGACAGCGAGCAGAACTCTAAGCAGCTGTGAAGCCACATGTCTTATCTGACAGACCAGATTATACAAAGATAAATCTACTTCCATTTTCATCCTTATGAGAATTCACAGAGTTTAAGGTTTGCTCTAGTATTGTATGAAACAAAATGTACTAAAGCTTTTTCCTATTTTTCTGCAATCTGCATAATCAGAGGCACCTCCTGGCATGATATAAATAAACCGTTGTTCAACTTCCATTGTCAATAACTTTTTCCTAAAGCAGGGAAATTATTCTATGTACCTTTTAATGTAGGGCCAGAGCCTCAGCTGGTGTAAACCTCTGTAACACCACTGATTTACACCCACTGAGGGTATGGCCTATTGTGTAATGTCCAACACAAACAAAATGAATTTAAAGATGATTATTAAAGAACTCCAGAGAGTTTCAAAAGTTAAAGTTATTTGTTGCTATTGTGGATTTTTCTTTATTTGTTGTTTTGCACATTACTAAGTACAATGGAACAAGCAGACCCGGAAAAATACATGTTTAGTTACTGTAAAATTTAATGGACAGCAACTTCTTCCAATATCTTATATTGTTCATATAATGTCATCTCTATCTATTACATCTCCTTCTCTATCTTTTAGGGGCTTGTCTTCTCTGCAGTGTTAGCTTGAGGTACAACTCCAATGTTGCCCTTAACCTGACTCTTGTCCACACACAAAAATCTCTAGCTCCAGTTGATTGTTGCTTTAGACTCAAGCTAGCTGGCCCTTTAGGGCATGTCTACTCTGCAGCTGGGAATGTGCTCACCAGGTTGGACTGACAGACCCACACTAGCTCTGCTTGAGATAGTGCACTAAAAATAGTAGTTTGGCTGTTGCAGCCTGGATGGTGTCTCAGGCTAGCTGCCTAAACCCAAGTCCACCCATCCCCCCAGGTGCAAACTTGATTGGCCAGTCCAAGCTGCATGTCCATGCCACATTGCTGTTTTTAACATGCTGCCTCGAGAAGAATTAGTGTGAATCTATCTATCAGAGCTAGGATGCATGCGCCCAGCTGCAGTGTAAACATAACCTGGGGGGGGGGGATGGGTTAAAGCATCAGTGCTGCTGACACTCAAGCACTAATGCAGAGGGGACTCAGCTGCTAATCCAAACACTCTGGGTAGCTCAAGTGTTGTTTTATAGTGTGAGCACTCTTCCGAGAGGAGTTAACTCAAGGGTTGATAATTCAAACTAACGCTGCCGTGAAGACAACTTTAGCATGTGATTATTCCCATTGACTTCAATGGGACTGCTCACATGCTTGCAGTTACACATGAGCTTAAGTGTTTTCCCAAACTTGGGTCAGCGTTTGCTGCCTGCAGTTCCTTATTGATTTTTTCCCCTACAATTTCTTTTATATTGCAAAGTTTAATTTTATTTTCATGATTTTGCAACTGATTGTTTCACAAAGTCAATTCCTCAACGTTCAGCTGTGTCAGAATAATGCAAGTAAATGTTGTTCTTCCAAATGAGGGGTCATAAACTGGGAGCCAGTCCTGAAATCCTTATGTCTGACGGTTCTGAGTGAGGAAAGGGTTCAAAAAGAGGCATTGGCTCCATAACAACTATCCCAGAACTCTTGATGCAATAGCATTTAAAATCAAAGACAAGGGTCGGATTACTCCTTGAAACACCATCTGAAAAGAAAATGCCGCAAAATGTCAGTTTTTTGTTTGATTTTATGTTATTTTATCCAGTTGTCATCTTAATAAATTGCTCTGGCAGTATAAATCTGTTGTCTTCAGTTCCTTTTGATAAAAGGCAATTTGTATACACTCTATAAATGTTTTATGAGTGGAAATCGCATCACATTTTGACATACAGTAAAACAAGGATATGAATGTGCTAAAGGACATTTCATCCTGATGTTGCTGTAGTCTGCAGGGCTTTTATCCAAGTAACCAATATTTGAGTTGATTCTTAAACAATTCCTCTACATATATCATGTATTTAATTATTAAGCAAAACTCCCTATTATTTTCAAAGTGGAGTTCTGTTTATAAATCAGCAGCAGAATGAGTAAAATACATTTTAAACTAATTTCTAATTAAAAGTAATTCCTTATTCACATCAGGCAGTACCTTAATCCATGAAGCACTGTCTGCCTGTGCTGAGAGGCCTGAGTAAAAATACCGGAATCTGGCTCTTAATCTTCGGAGAATATATTCTTCCTTTATGATGGTGAATTTGAAAAATATTTAATTGTAATGTTTTAGCATGTATGTAGCTGAAAGTGTCCTCCCAATCTGATTTGTCTGAGGTGCTTCAATTGTGCCATTTTTTTGCGTGTATGCACACCAGCACAAGCACTACAGAAACTCAATGACTATACTACTGAACACAATTCAGAGCTTTCCAAAACTATACCGTGTCATGAAAGAATTAAAACTCTAATGGATATACCAATAGCCAGGGAAAGCAAGTTTTTTCACTGAGAAATTTCTATTGATGGTATCACTCGCTATTTGCCTCCCTTCCCATCCAGTAAATATTGCACGGTGCACACATGGTCGGTAGCCTACAAACACGTTTTTGCAAAGTGCAGGCAGGCCTGCAATGTCTCCTGGGTTTGCTGCCTGAAACAATCATTGCAGTGTTTACAATGTAAACTAGCTTTAAGGCAACATTGCCTGACAGTGAAATCTTTTAGATGGTGGCATTATTTTGTCAGGAAACTCCATGTGAATGACATGCAGGCTGATCTCTAATAATGACTGAATATTGGGTTATTGGAATGTTTACTGAATGCACGTTGGCTTAGTTTAATAGCAGGGCTATTAGGAAACTAGCAGGAATGTAACATGGCAGGGGCATTAAGAAACAGTACCTGAGCTATTAGCAGGGAAGATATTATTTATAGGCATCAGCAAATTATAAGACTTGTTTTGCTAAGGCTGGGAGCCAAATGATTAGATGGGCACTAAACAGTTAAAAAGCCACTCTCCAGAGAGAAGAGAGGCAGCTGTCAGGGGCTGTTCAGAAGAACAAGTTTACACAAAGCAAACCTGAAGCAAACCCTGCCTAGCCTGTTACTATAGGGTGGTAGGGCTTAGGGTAAAATAGACATGTACATAGACTGTTTATTATTTTAAAAATCATTTTCTCTTATGGTTTGCCTTGTTCCTGCTATTAATATTAAACAATGCTTTGGTTTGAGAAAGCAGCCGTTTCACCTTTATTATCCACTGGTCACAAGCTCCTGAAGGATAGATTTTGCGGTGCCATAATCAGTCAGGTGTGCTGAGAAATCATAAATGATACATAGGAACCCTGTCTAAGAGTCGGAGAATCACAGAATTCCACTTGAAAGAGGCAGAGGCATAGAGCCTAGCACCTGAGGGGATGCACTCGAGGGGAGACCAACGAGGGTTCAAAGGTGCACTAGACCAGTAACCGTGACACTCCATCTCTTGATGTATTTAAAATTAGACTGGACAAAAGACTACCTAGAAAATTGGAAGGAACAATCTTGCACAGGCAAGTGGATGGAGCAAATTAGGTCTTTTCCATCTCTAATTTCTATGGTTACAGTTAGGCTGAACATACAGAGTCACATGACAAACACTGATTTTGTTCTGATTTCCAAAGGCAACTGATGTGCTGCAGAAGGGGATAGTAAATTGGTCCACTCCAATCTTTCTCAGCTGCTTCTCTTAGACAGTGATATCACAGATGCTAAAAAAAGGGATGTACTTAGACAATCATGATGCCTAACAGGAACTAACAAAGAAGATTTTTTTTAAACTGATTTTTATTTAAGTCGACACTTTCCTCATGGAAAAAATACTGAAAATGAAGATTTCCCTTTTCTTTCCATCCCCCTTCCTTTCAGGACAAAGTTTTTACAAAAACAGCCCATCTTCTTTCTCTCACACCCACAGACAAACCCCACAATTTTTTTTCCGAACTGTAATTGACCCCTCACATACAAAGAGAAGGGAATATTTACTCAGTAAGTACTTAGTTCAGTGGCTCTCAAGCTTTCCAGACTATTTGTACCCGTTTCAGGAGTCTGATTTGTCTTGCATACCCCCAAGTTTCACCTCACTTAAAAATTATTTGATTACAAAATCAGATATAAAAATACAAAAGTGTCACAGCACACTATTACTGAAAAATTGCTTACTTTCTCATTTTTACTGTCCAGTATATAGAACAGTTTGAACAAATCATTGTCTATATGAAATTTTAGTTCGTACTGACTTTACTAGTGCTTTTTATGTAGCCTGCTGTAAAACTAGGCAAATATCTAGATGAGTTGATGGACCCCTTGGAAGACCTCTGCATACCCCTTGAGGGTACATGTACCCCTGATTGAGAAACACTGCCTTAGCTGACTAGGTCTTTATTCTGAATCGCAATACCATTTTAGCTTTGATCAGTTGTACATTATATAAAAGATCAGGAAAAATCTCATAATACAGGATACAGTACTTCTAAGTCTTCCTTTCTGGTGGAGTCACTTATGCTGTGAATATTGAAGAATGCAGCTGACTGATCAGCAGCGGAAAAGAACTCTAGACATCAAGAATGAATCTGCCTTTAGACTTCCCACTATTCTGTGCTGGGTTTTTTCCTCTTCTTCCTAAAAAGTTTCCATCACATCTTACATTTTGCTGGTACAGCCATTAAATCAGTCTTTTCTCTGATGTTGATGCCAGCACTGATCTTTGGAGGAAGAGATGCTAAAGCAAAGAGACAGCTAATACCATCCCTCAGATGATAATATTACATCCACAACCTACAGAGCACATTCAAACAGCTAAAGAAATGGAGATGAAGTCTGTTCTCTAACACAGATCTTCCATATCATAGCTGCATGTGTTGCAAAGCTGATATCAGACCAAAATTTAGAGCATCAAAGATCAGAGTTTCACATATATTTTTCCCCATTAGATGAGGAAAAGAAGAAGTTTGTGGGTTAAAACTTTTACTCTCTGTCACTGGTGAAATGGTTGGCTTCTTTGCACTGGAGCAAATGTGTGACATATCCCCATATCTCTATTTGTGCTATAAAAAGTTGCAAAGCAAAAATGGAAAAGATTGTGTTTTCACTATGCCTTGAAGGACTCTGTAATTCTAAGTTCAGGATTTGCCAGAACAACAGAATTGAATGTCCACCAGTAAGAATGTTCTGCATCCAATCCCCTATAAACTCCCCATATATATAGCGATGGTCAGCAGAAGTGACTTTGTTCATATAGATAGTCAAGATGATACAGAGGGAGAGAAGTAATCCCTTAGGACAGCCAGAGCCCAAATCATATAAGGCTTTGTAAAAGAAAATTCATACCTTGAACTGCATCCAGAAGTAAACCGAGAAGCCAGTGACATCTAGTATATTACCAGGTGGGATACACTACCCATGAGTTGCACCATCAAGTAGCGTGGATGACTTTATTCTGCCTGGAACTTCTGGACAACCTTCAAATGTAACTTCATGTGAAGTGCATTCACAGAATCATAGAATATTAGGATTGGAAGGGACCTCAGGAGCTCATCTAGTCCAACCCCCTGCTCAAAGCAGGACCAACCCCAACTAAATCATCCCAGACAGGGCTTTGTCAAGCCAAGCCTTAAAAATCCCTAAGGATGGAGATTCCACCACCTCCCTAGGTAACCCATTCCAGTGCTTCACCACCCTCCTAGTGAAAAACTTTTTCCCAATATTCAATCTAGACCTGCACCACTGAAACTTAAGATCATTCCTCCTTTTGTCATCTGCCACCACTGAGAACAGCCTAGCTCCATCCTCCGTGGAACCCCCCTTCATGTAGTTGAAGGCTGTTATCAAATCTCCCCTCACTCTTCTATTCTGTAAACTAAATAAGCCCAGTTCCCTCAGCCTCTCCTCATAAGTCATGTGACTCAGCCCCCTAATTTTTATTGCCCTCCGCTGGACAGTCTCCAATTTGTCCACATCCTTTCTGTAGGGGGGCCCAAAACTGGACATAATACTGCAGATGTGGCCTCACCAGTGCCAAATAGAGATGAATAATCACTTCCCTTGATTTGCTGGCAATGCTCCTACTAATGCACCCAATATGCTGTTAGCCTTCTTGGCAACAAGGGCACAGTGTTAACTCATATCCAGCTTCTTGTCCACTGTAACCCCAGATCCTTTTCTGCAGAACTGCTGCTTAGCCAGTCGGTCCCCAGTCAGTAGCAGTGCATGGGATTCTTCCGTCCTAAGTTCAGGTCTCTGCACTTGTCCTTGTTGAATCTCATCAGATTTCTTTTGGCCCAATCCTCCAATTTGCCTAGGTCACTCTGTATCTTATCCCTACCCTCCAGTATATCTACCACTTCCCCCAGCTTAGTGTCATCTGCGAAGTTGCTGCAAGTGCAATCCACCCCATCATTCAGATCATTAATGAAGATGTTGAACAAAACCAGCCCCAGAACCAACCCCTGGGACACTCCGCTTGATACCAGCTGCCAACTAGACATCGAGCCATTGATCACTATCCATTGAGTCCGACAATTCAGCCAGCTTTCTATCCACCTTATAGTCCATTCATCCAACCTATACTACTTTAACTTGCTGACAAGAATACTGTGGGATACCGTATCAAAAGCTGTGCTAAAGTCAAGATATATCACATCTACCACTTTCCTCACATCCACAGAACCATCATAGAAGGCAATCAGGTTGGTCAGGCATGACTTGCCCTTGGTGAATCCATGCTGACTGTTCCTGATCACCTTCTTCTCTTGCAGGGACTTCAGAATGGATTCTTTGAGGACCTGCTCATGAATTTTCCAGGGACTGAAGTGATTGCAATAATGTGGTGGGAGGAAGGAAATCTAACATATGTAATTGCCAGATGCAGATGGAAGAAGACTCTCTTGATCTCTATTGCAACCTGAGAATCTAGGAGCATCCATTAATTGTAAATATCATTGACAAATTCTGGATACTCCTCCCCTTCAATATCGAGGGTAGTTGGTCTTGTATTTCCTCTAGATACTTGTATCTTTCCACCAGACTCACCTCTTGTCTGGACTGAGCTTTAGCCAACTTAATCTTCTCAAAGCCCCACTCTCAGCCATGCACTGAGAAAGCCAAGTGCCTGCATCATCTAGGTCAAAAGAAATTGGAAAGTAAAGCTGAATGTTACCAGCACATTGATGATGCTGCAGCCCTAACTATTGGCATCCCATACACTCTGAACAAAAGGGGCTGTATAAAAGAAAGGTGATTATGTTCACACTAATGTATCACCACAGTTGAACAATTGCACCAAGTCTTGTACAAAGTATGCTATGTAATGTATCTTTGAAAAAGCTATAATTTGCTGAGTATGATTATCATGTTCATATGCATGTATTATCACTGTATCTGAAGTTATGAATATTTGCTATTTGTTTGTATCTCAAATATGTTGTATTCTTGGGTGATATCCACAAGGCAGATTTACATCAGGACTAGCCAGCCATGTATTGATGATCCATTAAGAACTGCTTCTAGGGATCCCACAAAGACTCTTCAGACAGCATGTAGGTAATGAATACCTCATGACTCAGCAATGCACATGTGAGCCAGGACTCCATGTTTGTGCCTGTAACCTTCCATGCACATATGCTATGGGTATAAATTGCAGACTGTAACATCACTTTTCGTCTTCAATCCTGTTCCATTTCTCTGGACTGTCATTTCTAAGAACAAGGAAGTTTTGAACAAAGGACTGATGACGCCCAATCTAATGGGTGAACCAGAGAGACTTATTCCAAGCTAGCAGATTTAACATTACTGATACTATCTTGATCTACAAACTCTGAAATCAACTGTAATATATATGATTCATTTTAACCATTTAATAAGTCTCTTCTTCTTTTCTAAATATCTTAATATACCTTTAGTTTTTAGTTACTGAAGGATTGGCTACCAGCATGGTTTTTGGGTAAGATCTGAAGTATATTTTGACCTATGATGTGTGTCTGGTTCTTTGGAACTGGAAGAACCTAATATATGTAATTTCTGGTTTTAATAATCATTTATCACAGAAGTCCAGTTATCTGGGTGGGGAGCCAGGGGGGGTGGAATGCCGAAGGGGACTGTGTTTCGGCTTCTTGTTAACCAGTGTGGTGATATAGAAGCTCATTTTTGTAATGGGCTTGGTGAAATCTAATTATAGAATATACCACCAGTTGTGGGATGTGTCTGTTGTGTTTCTTAGTTGGTTCTGAATTTGGTATTCTCAGTGGTGACCCACATCAGGCAGCGTGACAGTGGTCAGAGAACAAAAACTTGTCTCCCCATCCTGTGCTAGAATCTAACAATTGTGCATTTTTAATGACATGAAGTGCTAAATGGTGTTTTCCTTCCTTGGAGTTAAATAAAAGGAGTTTTTAAAAGACTGTAAAACATACAGAGGGTGAACAGCATTGAAAGAATCTTTTTACCATGCAAGATGAAAGAAGATAGCTCAGGAACAACTACAGCTTCTTTTTTTCTTACATTTTTCATTATCTAGACATTAGTACTGGGAGGTTTTGAAAGCCTGTCAAACACCGAATCAACATCTCTCACAAGAGTTCAATATTATAAAATATAAAGTGCCAACATCAAGAAGGGGAGTCGCTGGATTATGTTTGTAGCACACAGGATTAGGTCCCGCCCAATAACTGCATTATCGAGACTAACAAGGATATTTTTATGTTAAGAAAATGAAGGCGAATGCACACAATTTGCAAGCAGGCAAATTAATATGGGATTAACCTGTAAAAGAATTCTCTAGAACAACTTCATTTATGAAATCAAGGCAAATCTTAATCCTATAGCTTTTTACTTAAAAAATATTGCACTGAAGCTGGGGAATGAAACCCTGATATTGCAGTGAAATCACATCAGACACTGAAGTGACAAAGATCTTGTACAATGATAACTGTCAACACTGGCCACTTTAGATGTATTTTTAAAAAGGCATTAAAAAGTCAGTAAAATAACAGACTGGGCTTGTCTACATGGGGAAATTGACTGGAATAGCTATTGCAGAATAAGGGTGTCCACATAGGGAGCTGTTTCACAATAGCTCTTCAGGTCAGTTTCTCCTTGTAGACAAAACCTAGGTTTTAACAGCAAGCTCAACAGCCCTAAACAAATAATTCACAACTACTCATTCATTCTGGGCATTTAGCTTGTTTTTCTGATTCTAGAATAATTGAGGCCAGATCAGAATATCCTCAAATGTATTCATTATTCACATTTTTCTTTCTGATTTATTTTTCTAGTGATAAATAGTGAATATTCAAATTTTGCTTAGTTGTAACTAGAGAGAAAAATCATGCTTTATTGTTTCTGTTACATGATTTCATGAGCCTCAAGCACTTCCATCATGAATGATTTTCTGCATTTACTCCTATATGAGATTTGAAATTTGCTACACGTGAATATTTTGCTGGAAAAGCTCAATTGTTCTAATGTTCACAAAAAGAGCAGTGAAAATGATCAAAGCATATTCTTGTAATAATTCAAACAAATATCCTACCAATAGTTTAGTATTGTTAACCCAGCTCTATAGTTCAACCATCTTGGTCAGTCATACATGCATCAGTATACACCTGAATTTGTTAATAATTTTAACTAATATAAAGGTTTACAAGAGTTCTCATGTTGTCTTGGACTGTTGGTCTGCAGAATACTTCGTGGTGTTTTATGGGGAGTTGAGTGATAACATGGTACTGGTTCCTCTGCCTATCTTTCAGCTGCTACATTTCTGTAATCTGTAGCTAAAAATAAATTAAATATTTTCCTACTACTACCACGTAAGTAACTGTTGTAGTTGCCACGGGGATGTGATGCAATTACAAATAGGAGCAGAGATGATATGTACATTTGTGACTCAGAGAAGAGGTGATCTTCATAGTCTCCAACGAAAGTGGGGGTGGTCTGTGAGCAATTTTGAATGGGAGATGGTGTCCACAAGGCAATCTTTTTATCAAGATGTATTCTATACTATGAAAAAGTTTCAGAATCCCTACCATATGCCTATACTCTATCCCCTTACGATATAGTTATACACTGTACTTTGAGCAGGCCAGATAAACTACGTATTCAATTTAATTCCTATCTCTCATTGTAATTATATAATCTAGGCATATTAAAAAGAGTATATTTGTTGAGATTCCCTAGCTTCTATGTAATAATACGTGTAAATGAACACAATTAAATACCAAAGGTAGTATAATCAGGATAAATATCATTAAACTCATAAAAAACTGAAATACTATAGTATCAACTGAACCTGGAAATTAGATAGCAGAATTGCTCCAAGTTTCTTTTGTTCTGTTGGTGTATAGGGTTTCTTCTCCTCTGAGAAAATTCCCCATCAAATATTTCCCAAACAATTTTTAAAAAGAGAAATAAGATCCTTTTTCACACAGCAAGTCTAAGGGTGAGCCAGGAAGAGAAAGCACTTCAGCAGACCCTCAGTCCTGTGTCTTAACCATCAGAACCTTATTTGACTACCACAGAGTGTAGATTTTTGTGTGGCCTCCTGGGTGCCGATGCTAACCCTCTATAGACTCCACAAGACCAAATGAAAGCAAAATACGAATTCCTTTTTGTGTTTTCATCTTCTAACAACCTAGGAATAAATTCTGCATCTCTCCCTGCAATGCTCCCTGCAATACCTCACTAAGGACTGAGTATCTCATACTGGACTTGCTGGTAAGTAACAGTACCAGCATATAATTATACATAATTACAAAGCGACGTCTAAGTAAACAGGAAATATTACCACAGTATGCATATGTGAGCATCATCTGCAACATTATTGTACTGTGGATCCACCCACCAAAGATCCATTTTTTAAATATATCATCTCAGCCTGTGATTCAGAAATTGGTCCTGCTTTGAGCAGGGGGGTTGGATTAGTGACCTCCTGAGGTCCCATGCAACTCTAATCTTCTTTGATTCTATGTTCTAAGTAGATCACTTCCATCTGGCAATGGATGGCCAAGCTCTACATTATTTGCTGGAGCTTCTTCTGCTAAAAGGAGTTATTCTTCTCCATGATGTAGATATCAGATAAGCAACTCCCTTCTATTGCTGCTAAAGTGGTAAACTATACCCCATCCCACAAGATTCATCATACACTGTACATTTGCCTGCTTTAAATGTAAGCATCCCTGAAAATAGCATAGCACATTCTGCAGCCTTCCATATTTATCTCATTAAATAATCTGTATGCTACATACCAAACATCTGTGCTGTTTGACTAACATGCTAGTTAGTGCCCTTACAGTATTTTGCATGCAATTATAAGACAGTAACTAGCTCCACAGCAGTTGTGGAGTTGAGCTCTCACTGCTCTGACAAGAATTAGGATGGAGTTTAGAGACTGGTCCTAGTTTCTCAACTCGGATGAAGGGACTAGTGCTTACTCACTGAGTAGAGTAGCTTGTGTATCTCCCATCAACTTACTTACACTTACCATGGCATCCCCACTGCACTGCGCCAACAAGAAATGCCCTCAGGTTGACTCAGTGTTACTCTTCTTGCAGGGTTGGATTAACGGCGTCAACTTCCGGGATAGATTGAGCGGGTCTGCACTGCCACTCAATCGATCCCGCGGAACTGATCCTGCACTGCCGACAAAGCCGCCAGCAGTGTAGACATACCCTCAGTCTGGGTGGAAGTGGAAGTCCTTTATATAGGCGAGGTAAGCTGGATAGAGAACCAACTGGATGTCATGTGAGTTGGGTGACCAATCACAAAGCTGGAATATCAAATCATGAATATGGTATACTCATAGATTTATGGATCACAAGCAATCCAGAGGCTGAAATCTGTTCACATAAAACACTAGGTGAACAATTTCTCACAATGAGTGAATTGGTAGAAACTGCAATCTGTTTGCAGATAACTGACAAAAAGAAAAAGGGCTAAAGTCATCAAATCAATTGTTCCTTCTGAATTGTTCAGCCAGCTCTAAGGAAAATAATAGAATATCATTTTAATATGGTGCTTTGAGTCATCAGAATGAAAACTTAAGCTTTCACTTTTCCATTTAATTTAGTAAATAGGAAAAATAATACAGAAGTCAGTGCTTGTTTTGGTCACAGTGTTTGAAGTGACTATTGCCATGGATACATTGAAGCATGTTAGTTAGAGGTGGAAATTTGGTCCAGCTCCTTTTCAGTAAGGTATAGTCTTGAGTGTTTTGTCAAGCAACACAGTTTGAATCATTGCAGACTTGAAAAGAAATCACAGTACTGTTAATGTATCATTATTATTTATTGAGTACCTTGCAATACAGTCTCGAAGCTTCAAACTACCCTCAGTCCTGCAGGTGACTTTGAGCTCTGGGGGGTGAATTCCACTGAATAACACTGAGCTCCTGAAGAAGAGAGATTCCCTACCTGCAGGACAGGTGGGATTGCAGAGTTCCAGGGCTGCAAGTGTAACTGAGACCATTGCATGCTGACCAGCTTGTCTCATTGTTTCCTTCTGCTCCCCCAATTGTCTCCATCCATTGTCTCTTGTTCTATACTTAGATGTGCACTCTTTGAAGCAAAGAACCTATTTTGGTTTATGTTTGAATGGTGTGCAGCACAATGAGGTTATGGGCCTAGCTGGACTGGACCATGGAAAGATATCCAGAGAAGATATCCAGAGATCCAGAAGATATCCAGAGAAACCCACACAACTTGATTAAATTTGATTGCACGTACTATAGCAAATACCATTCCTAAAAAATAAATCAAATGGTTAGAAGTCTCTTTCCCAACATTGAGCTAGAACAGGATAGAAGTTTTCTATAGGCCAGATTAGGCCCTCTTGTAGCAATACCTATCTGAGAGTTCTGGAGGAAACATTCTGTGAGATTTTACACCCATACCTTATTTCAATGGACAGTATTAATTTTGGGTCTAAAATGACTTACATTCCACACAATTTGGTGTCACTTCACTCTTAATGTTGAAAATTCTTTCCATCAGAGTGAAAATCATGGATGAGAGATTCTAGTAAGTTATTTTCACTAAAACGGTGAATCCTGCCACATTTTAAGTTTCCTGCATGGACTCTTCCTTTGTGTGCCTCACTGGGAGGTCTTTGTCCTACATTTGGTCCCGGCAGGTGGAGAAGTTTGCTGATACCCTGTACAAACCTTTTGACTTCAGCTGACTTGCACAGGCTGTCAATTATTTGGCACTTAATCTGGTGGATACATTTAAGGAATCCTGTTACATGCCTTAGTAATGCAATTCTAAGTATACAAAAGTCAACATAGCACTTGCTAAGAGCAAATATCTATCTATCTATCTTAGGGTTTTATGCTGCTGTCCATCACCACAGTATCTTCAGCCATGATCCTCAAGGGTATTTAGGTACCTAGTTACCATTGATTTAAATGGGAGCTAAGTACCTAAATACCTTTGAGGATCTGGGTCTTAGTGCCTTCCCCGTAAATCAATAGCAATAGCCATGTCCCTAGTGGACTACTTCTTCCCTTTTCAGGGTAAAAGGTCTTCTTGCTTGTTTTTCTTTTTTCCTTTTTTTTGGGGGGGGGGCGGGGGGGAGGGAGGCAGGGAGGGGAGGGGGAGAGAAATATGCCTAAATTTTCTTCTCTCACAAGAATATCTAATATTTCCATCAAATTATTTTTTGTACTAAGTCCTGTTCACTTTATGCATGTAAGTGGTCAAACTGACTTCAGTGGAACTTCTTGTGTAAGTAAGGCAGACAGGATTTGGACCTACATTTGTTTTTGTTTTTGTTTTGTTTCTTAATTTTGGGTTTTTTCCTACTATAGCTATATATAGAAATTTAGGAACATAAGAATCACTATACTGGAACAGATCAGAGATCCATCCATCCATCTAGTCCGATATTCTGTCTGAACAATTGCTGCTGCTTCAGAAAATATTAAACCCTAATAATGCACTAATTGATGGAAGGAAGGATTTCTTCCCAACCCCAGTTGGTGATCAGCTTATGCCCTGAAACTTACACATTCTTGATATCATTCTGTATGCAAAGTATACCCAAGCTTTTTCTGTAAATGTATACATTATTCTATATGGAAAAGAGTCTTATCCCTCCCTCCTGAACTTAATATAACATATCTACTGCAGAAAATATCTGCTGTCAACATTCGCAAATGATTTGCAAGCATGGAGTTCCGTTATTTATGAAGATAAAATCCTGAAGTGTATGAAAAAGTAAAAAATAAGAAACTTGCAAATTTACTGAGTATTTTATTTTTTTTAAATAGCTTTGCAGTGGTCTTTCTCCTACTCCATTAAGCCCTTAACATCAGCACACTCAATACCATTTGAATACTGCAAGCTTTGCACTGATTCAGCCCATTAAGTGAACTGTTAGAAATCAAACTCCATTTTTCCAAAGGAGCTGCCTTTATTTTTGCTACAGCTGTGCAGTGCTTATCTCCTTATTTACATAACGTGATTCATCACTCATTTAATTCAAGAAGTGTTTTCTGAATGTCAAGGCAAATAGATTTGTCCCAGACTTTAAAGCAGTAGAGCCTCATGTGTGTCCTTTACACTAAGATTTCTTCAGGCACAGCAAATGTTCATATTAAACTGTGCTCAGTAAAAGCAGTCTTTCCCCTTAATTAGTCTTGTCAAATACCAACCTAACTTGAGCTGTCCATCCATCTAGCTGAGTTTTTCTAATATGCTCATCATCTCAGTGCATTAAATAGCATAACAGAACATATTTATAAAGCCTCGGAAATGAACTTCATTTCATGATTAAACAGGGAAGACAATTGTATGTGATACAGTGAGTTGTAATCCATTAATTTGAGGGGGTTTTATTATTATATCAGATACATCTTCAAACATTATTTTGTTAATTCAAGATTAACAGAAATAGATACACCAACTCTTAAGGAGGCTTCTTTATATATATATATACAGTTTATTAAACTTTGAAATGGGATCTTCTGCAATTTTTTTAAATGTAGCTTATGTGTGCCTCGGTTTCCCCTATGTGCAGCAGGATTACCGAAGGGATAGAAAGGGTTGTTTGCTCTCTCTACAGAGGCTCAGAGACACAAGTGTGAATACCCCCTAGCTGTCTGGACCTTAGGTCCTAAATTAATGAAGCATCTGAGAAGACATTGACAAATCCAGTCATGGCGACTTGGATACCTAGCAACCAATGACCAAGCAGGAAGCCAAGCAACATTTGCCCATCTGGGAACCAAAGGACTGGGAGATGCTAGTTGAGTTGTTAAGGGTTGACTTCTGGAGGAGTTAGGGGACACCCCTGAACTGGGACAAAGGGAAATCAGGGAGATAGGGCTTTGGGCTCTGTGCTGACCAGGATGGATTATGCTGTAACTTTCTTTTCTCTTTGCTAACCACGGACTTTCTATGCTGTGTTCCATTCAACTAATAAACTCTTCTGTTTTACAATACTGGCTGAGTGTCACTGCAAATGCTGAAGGAGGAGGTGCATTCCTCCCTAAGATTGTACAAGTCTCCCTCAGGGATCTGTTTCAGTTGGATTGGCTGAACAGAGCTCACAGTGTGAAGCAGAGGTGCTGAAGGACCAGAAGTCCAGCCTACAGAGGCATGTGAAGCCATGCGGCTTATTCTGGGGGTAGAGGGAGACCCCTAAGGGGTCTGTTACACTGAAGGGGTCCTCCCAGAGACTGTTCCAAAGCTGGGACCATAGCACCAATCCTGTGGATCTGTGATAAATTGTCTTGAATTTTTACATTGAAAAAAATGTGTTTGCTTAATTAGAATATGGTGTCGAAAATTTAAGACAAATGCTGATTAATTCTGTTCCAATTGCTATATTAGGGGCTAGCCCTGTTAAACATCTGAACTTTCAAGTTCAAGGTGCACTGATCTTTTCTATCAGTCATCTGGTTATGTTTATGGTTTCCTTTTTGAATTAAGGCGAGAGAGGCTATTTATAGTGCTGTCTCAGGTGAACAATATTACAGCTACTATGTAGCCACATTAACTGTAATAATTCTGAAAGCCCTTAGATGGAAGTTTCATAGGAGTAGCCGTGTTAGTCTGTATACAGCAAAAACACCCAGGTGGGTACCCAGAAGTCACCTACTACAGGACAGATGCAACAAAGAAAACAACAGAACACCACTGGCCATCAACCACAGCCTCCAGCTAAAATCTCTCCAACACATCATTAAGGATCTACAACCTATCCTAGAAGATGATCTCTCACTCGCTCAAGCCATGAGAGACAGGCCTATCCTTGCTTACAGACAGCCCCACAACCTAAAGCAAATTCTCACCAGCAACCATACACCATACAACAAGAACACTAACCCAGGAACCTATCCCTGCAACAAACTCCGTTGCCAGCTCTGCCCGCACATCGACTCTAGTGACACCATCAAAGGTCCTAACCACATCAGCCACACCATCAGGAGTTCATTCACCTGCACATGTAATATATGCCATCATGTGCCAGCAATGCCCCTCTGCCATGTACATTGGCCAGACCGGACTGTCACGACGCAAAAGAATAAATGGACACAAATCAGACATAAAAAATGGTAACATCCATAAGCCAGTAGGAGAGCACTTCAATCTCCCAGGACACTTTGTAACTGACTTGAAAGTTGCCATACTTCAAAAAAAATCTTCAAAAACATACTTCAGCGAGAAACTGGAACTCATATGCAAACTTGACACAATCAAACTGGGTCTGAATAGGGACTTGGAATGGTTCTTTCATTACAAGAAGTAATTGTCACTGTTCACCCATTCTCACCCTCTAATCAACGGTTGTGAATAGGCCTCATCTACCCTAACTGAATTGTCTTTGTTAGCATTTGCCCTCCCCATTGTTGTTTCTTACCCTTGGATATATATATATATACTTCCTATCTATGATTTTCACTTCATGCATCTGACAAAGTGGGTTGCAGCCCACGAAAGCTTACACCTGGAGACATTTGTTAGTCTTTAAGGTGCTACAGGACTCTGGTTGTTTTAGATGGAAGTGTACAGCTGACCACAAGGGGGCTCTTGAAATTTAAAAATATTATTCCTTGTACCCATCTGCTTACATCTGTTGGCAAGAAGGGAAAAAGAGAAGTCATGAGATTACAATAAACAACATTTAACACGTTAACCTTTCTGTGAGATGTGGATTTATTGCAGAAAACAACGCTTTTGATTGATTAGGTTTGGTATATAGGTTTTTCTGATTTCTAAATGCATTTTGCTATAACTGTGGAAAATTCATACAATTATCATTCTTAACTGAAATATCTAATTACTAAAGATTTTTCAGAGGAGCGTGTGTGTGTAAAATAATAAGTAAAATATGGGTGATTAATAAAAATGCAATTTAAAAATAAAATTTCCATTTTATATAACCGACTGTTTACAGATAGATGGGAGATATGATTACACTACTCAAAACATATTTGAAGCTTTCGTATCAGTATATCGATCCCATGTATGGCCACAATCAAATAATCTAGTCTTAATCCATGCAAAGAATCTACACATTGGGAGGGGAGGGAGACCATGATTTCAAAGAGAAAGCAATGCATTAAAGCCATCTTGCTAGCATTTATCTATAGTTACCACCAGGTGGCAAACATTTCTAAACTATCACCAATCACTGCAGTATCTCCCAGTGTTTTTGGGCCTGCGGCTCATTCTGCCATTGCTGTGCGATGAAGCAAACACTGCATAGTAGATTCAGCCCTTCAGAAAAACACTCAGCAGTATTGCTTCTCTCTCTCTCTCTCACACACACACACACATTCTATAGAAGAAAAGGATTGACCAAGAAAAAAAATGGAAAGTAAAATGAATCACATTCATTCTACTGGCATGAGATAAAATTCTACAACCTTAATATAATACCATCCTCCACTCAAAGGCCCAGAACAAGGCCAGAAAAGTGGAGCAGCACTATCACAGATCCTCATCTCCATGACAACATCTCCAGCTGCACAGAGGCAGAATTAAAGGAGCCGTGTATTTTTGCAGAAATGAAATCAACTTCCCTCGTTGGGGCCCATTCTTTTAGAATCCAAAACATAGCTGCATTACAATTATTTTAATTGTTTGCCAGGAGTGGATTCAAAAATAAAAATCTGCCTTGCACAGTATGGGAGCATCACCCTTCCTAAAATATAGCTTAATTAAATATATTTTATACAGAATGATACTTTTGTACCATCTAGCAACAGACTGTACATTAAAGACTGCAAAAATGTGCAGACATTGATATATGCAGAAGAACAAAGTTTTCCATTAAACAGGTGGCAAAGTTTGCAGATGATACAAAATTACTCAATATAGTTAAGTCCAAAACTGACTGTGAAGCATTACAAAGGGATCTCACAAAACTTTGGGTGACTGGGCAATAAAATGGCAGATGAAATGCAATGCTGAAAAATGCAAAGTACAGTAATGCACATTGGAAGTCATAACCCCAACTAAACATACAAAATGATAATCCCATAATTTAGCTTTTACCACTCAAGAAAGAGATCTTGGAGTCATCAAGGATAGTTCTCTGAAACATCTGCTCAGTGTGCAGCAGCAGTCCAAAAAGCCAATAGAATATTAGGAAAGGAATAGATACTAAGACAAAAAAATCATAATGCCATTATATTAATCCATTATATGCCTACACTTTGAATACTTTGTGCAGTTCCAGTCACCCCACCTCAAAAAAGATATGTTAAAATTGGAAAAGGTACAGAAAAGGGCAAAAAAAAATGATGAGCGGCATGGAATAGCTTCCATATGAGGAGAGATTAAAGATTGGAATTGTTCTGCTTGTAAAAGAGATGACTAAGGGGGGACAAAATAGAGGTCTATAAAATCATGAATGGTATGGAAAAAGGGAATAAGGAAGAGTTATTTACCCCTTCACATTATACAAAAGCCAGGGATCAGTCAATGAAATTAATAAGCAGCAGGTTTAAAACAAACAAAAGGAAGTAATTCTTCATACAATGCAAAGTCATCCTGTGGAACTAGTTGCCAGGGGGTGTTGTGAAGGCCAAAAGTATAACTGGGGTAAAAAAAGAATTAGATAAATTCATGGAGGATAGGTCCATCCATGGCTATTAGCCAAGGTGGTCAGGGATGCAAGCCCACGCTCAGGGTGTCCCTAAGTTTCTGACTGCCAGAAGCTGCGACTAAATGACAGGGATCACTTGCTAATAGCCTGTTCCGTTCATTCCCTCTGAATCATGTGGCACCAGCCACTGTTAGAAAGCAGGATAATGGTCTAGATGGATCTTTGGTCTGACCCACTTCGGCCATTCTTATGTTCTCCTGAATAATTCCCAATTCACCAGTGGTCTCTAATCCTGCAAACACACAAGTGCTTTAAGTTAAATACATGTATAAACAGTTGGAGGATCAGAGCCTTGCATTACCAAGTCTGATGAGAGCAAAACACAGAATGCACCAAGAGCTGAGATAAATAGGCCCCAGTCACGCTGTCACTGAAATCTAGGGTAAAAGACCTATCAACTTTAATGGGAATAGAATTAGGCCCCACATTTCCTGTACTCTGCTAATCTCATATGCACATCTGTTATTTCCTAGAAGGAAAAAACACAATTTGGATACATAGGGCCATTGCTGGTCTTGAAATAAAATTGCTCTCATTCTCTCTCTTTTGGTGAAACACAGAAAACCCTGTGGTATTCAGTAAGAGAGGAGCAAGGAGCAGAGCGGGAAGAGGGGCTGGTCTCATCTGCCAATGCACCATAATTTAGCAGCACACTTTGCAAAGTGCTTTGCTTTGCCTGAGTGAGCATGCTACTCGTGGTCTCTCTCGCTTTCTCTCTGTCTTTTTTAAATATTACTCTTAAAAATGCTCATGTCCAGATGTCAGTTGGTGCCTCCAGTCTCCTTCTTTGTCTATTGTTCTCTCAGTTGTAAATCATGATCAGGGCATTCAAATGCAAATCAAACCAAGGCTGAGCCTGTGAGAGCAGAACCACCCCAAAGTTAAAACATTTCAAAAAGCTACTTAATTTAACATGATTTAAACTGCAGAAGCAATTTAATTGTGAGCCTGATTCTGTTCTCATAGTGAGGTAATGCCACTTATTTCAATGGAGTTGCTCCTGATTTACAACAGTGTAAGTGAATCAGGCCTTATTTTAACTTAAACTGTTTTCACAGCGGTATTGGAGAGTCCACACTTGCCCTTCAGAAATCAGTTCAGTGCTTTGCAGTGCATGAAACTGTGGGGCTAAGATAAATTATTATTATTTATTTTTATGATGATAGTGCTTAGAGGTCCCAACCAAATTCAAGGCCCCATTCTGCTAAGTGCTGTACATAAACATAGTAATAGATAGCACCTATCCCACTGTATTGTTCCCATGGTTCTTTATACCATCTATAATGACCTGCATTACTCAGTGAGAAGGATCCCCCAAAAGCTTTTATTTACGTGTCTTAAAGGATCACATTAACACAAGTGCATTTAAGCAAATATGGAATGATCCAGATAGATGCACCTGAAGTGATGTGGAACAAGTGTTCAGGCACAGGTGCACCTACCTGAGTGTGTGAGACTGCAAATACACATACACATCGATAGCTAAATGAGGGCACAGTTCACGTAAATAACCACAGATGCATGTAACTGAATTATCGTACATCCAGGTCTATGCATCTGCCCTGAATGCTGGCTGAGGGTCTCTGAATTTCCTAGCTATGAATGCTGGGTGAAGCTGGCAAAGATCCTGCTAACAGGATGATCCCCTGTGAAGAGTGTCAGATAGAATTTAATGGACAATGGTAACTTTTCAATAGGTGTTTTGGACTATCCTGTAGAATTTAATTTTAAAAACAATTATATCCTTGCTATAGAATTTTAGAAGATGGCTCAAAGAAAGCATATAATTTGTTATTCAGTTCTGTAAGCTTTTCATGTCATTTCTATAGAAGATTATTCATCTGATAAAGAAACCTATTGGTTTAATCCCTATTCACTTCTACAGGATTTTTTTTAGCACGAGAGACCTTGTACTATCACTGTGCTATCTGCTTTTTAAATATTTATTCCAACAAAACCATTCTAGCAAAATATAGGTCAGTCTCAGAAACACTCATATCTTTGATTGGTATTCTATGGCAGAAGTCTCTCTATGGTAGAGACGTTGTCTGATGCAGAACAAATGTTTAAAAAATGAGGTTTACTCTGCATGTTGGCTGGTGGAATGAGATTATCAGATTTCAGGTCACTTATTCAATAGGTGGCACTCTTCCAACTGGGTCGGTACTTACTTAATGCCCGGTATGAGTTTAGGAGGACTGCGCTGCAGGAGGTTAAATCTTTCAGGTTAGACACACAATTAACATCTTAACATTTTGCGGTACAATTCTATGTTACTTTTCACAAGCAGAAGGGTATTAATTCCAGTATCCTGAGCAGATTCTTACTTTCTGCCAACATAAATTCCCTGTTTGGGGAAAACAGTTAGGCTACTGGGGAGACCACAGCCTAGCATGCTGGTCAATGTTTTTTCATTGTTATCTTGTACTCCCCAGTCTGTCGTCTCTTGACTTATGCCTAGATTGTGAGCTCTTTGGGACAGGAACTGTTTTTTTGCTCTGTGTTCATATACCATCTAGCACAATGGGGTTCTGGTCTATTAATAGGGATCCTAGGCACAATGGTAATACCAATAATAATAATTTGGTTTTAAATGGGCATGGTGATCTTTTGACTTCCCATGTAAAGTGTTGTGGTGCTTTGTGTTGTTAAACTGTTAAATATTTCACTTCCTGAGGTGGGCAACTTTTCAGTGATGTGTGAAGTGATCCTTAGGTGTAGTTATTTTAGTGTGTTTGTAAACAGCTCTGGGATCCTTCCCAAAGTTTGATGGGAGGTCTGTAAAAACAAAGTGTTAGTATTATTGGTCTTGGGCAGGGGTTCTCAAACCCTCAGGGGATCGCGAGGTTATTATGGGAGGGGTTGCAAGCTCTCAGCCCCCAAACATGCTGGTAAAGATGGAATGGCATGGCATCGGGGTCATCACTTTTTTGGGGGCTCATCACAGCCTGAAATGTTTGCAGATGAGGTCCCAGCAAAAAAAGTTTGAGAACCCATGGTCTTGGCTATGCCTAATAGGCCCAACCCTGAGTAAAGAAGCATTGTGGATCAGTGAGGTCCAATCCCACCCAGAGCTCACCAGTGTGTGCGTTAAATGAACCCTCTTCTATCCCCCTAAAGAAAGTATAGCATCATGTGCTTGTGTGCCTAGTCCCTGAGCAGGCCTACCAACAGCAATTATGGCCCCAGGGCAGAACAGTAAATGCCCCCCTAGAAATGGATGGCTGAGGTCCAAGGGGGCTTCTGCTGGAAGTTTTTACTTATTTATTTTGTGCCACGCAGGTTCCTGGGTGGTTGATGAGGCATGTCTGTTACTCACCTTCCTGGGTCCCTGGGACTCCCAGGGAGATTACTGATGGACCTGGGAAGCTGAGTAGCAGATACTGCCTCCTCCCCTGCCTGGGAACCTGCATGGTGCATAATAAATAAGCTCGGCTCAGGGGAGGGGAGGAGAGCATGAGCAACAGGGGCCTCAGGGGTAGGGAGATGTGTAGAGGAGAGGAGGAGATGTAGCTATCCTCCCATCCACCCAGGCCCTTTTAAATTGCCAAGCCCCTGGGCAATTGCCCTCCTTTCCCCCCACCCTCCTGTCCGCGGGCCTGCCCCCCAGTCTGTGCAAAGGACAGGGAGAGCCATAGTCTCACCTGCTCCTCTATCCCCCACAGAGCCACCAAGAGAAAGCAGTCCCTGCACTCAGAGGAGCAAAGGGATTGCCATTATGTCCAGCAATTGCATGGGAGTCTTAAGAGAGCAAGGTTTCTTGTGCCATCCATCACCCTTATATATGGATGCAATATGGCCCACTCTTTGCATTTTCATCGGGTCTAGACCTGTAGGCAAAAGTGTTGCATATTTTTCTGCTGAATGGCACTGGAAGGAAAAAGGAGATTTCATGTGTAATCATTGCCTTTTAGTGAAATGACTAACATGGTGCAGAAACAGCACCGTTTCTGTTTTCTATTAATCCAGTAAAACCCAAGATTTTTCCCTGTTCCACCTGACAGTGCCCATTTATTCAAACTGCTCTAATTAAATGAAGACAAAAGATTTGGCATAAACATGCATGCTATTCTTTCTTACTTACTTTCCTGCCACACTATGACTGATTTTTATTCAGAAAAAGTGAGAAGTTGAACAGGCCCTAAAAAGTGTATAAACTGAGTTATGCATGCCCAAGTGACTTTTTGTGTGAATATAGTCATAATGGCCTTTTACAAGATAGTACATCCAGAACCTGAGACTGTCAAACCCCAAGTGCTGTTGCGCAGTATAAATAAAATGAATGTAATCCCATGTAAAAAAAATTAATTACACCACAGGCAATTTGGAATACAAAATGTACCTTTTATAGTTCTCTACTGCTGAGGACTAGATGTACTGTGCACACTCAGTTTCATATAATGAGGATTTTCTTTCGGTTTCCTTCAAGCCTGCTACAACAGGATTCCCTATCTTTAAAAAAAAAAAAATAATAGAGAATGTTTACTAAGAGACAGCTTTTAGGACTGAAATGCTCATTTCCTAAGGGTCCATCCTATACTGGGAAAGGAATTTGATAATCCATTGTGCATTTCAGAAATCCTGTTTAATTGAATGCAAGATATTAATGCCCTGAGATCCTAATCTCAGACAAGTACAAATTATGAGTCCTAACTGAATAAGGACTGGAGGATTTAACCCTTAGTGATTTAACATAGGGTGTTAAATTCCACTGAAGTCAATATAGACCAAAATTCAGTCTAGATACTCTGAGTAAGACTCTCCCCTATGTTACACCATTCTGGCAGTGCAAAGTAGGTATTCAATTAAAGATGGCAGCTCACAGTGGGGCTTAGTTTTATGCTATAAAAGAAGGCTTTGCTTTTCCTCAATTTACTCAGTCCAGATCATTTAAGAGCTAAGTTGGCCCAGGCCTGGTATGGGGTAGGAAATATAAGGAGAATCCCTCCTTCCCAGCATCACACCAGATGCCTTTTGCAACAGCGAGGGACAGGCAGTGTCCTTGCACTTAGAAAAGCCTAGGGACTTCTCTCTCCATGCATCCTGAGGGAGCAAATTGCCCCAACAGGAATGGCAGAGTCAAAGTCCTGCCCCCTGGAGCTGGCCAGGTGCGACTTGCACTCTCCTCTGGTAACTGGGGAGATAGCCCAATGCCTCTTGGTTTTCCCTCTTAGGTGATGTAGCTTTGCATGTCCCCCCCCCCCCCCCCAGTTGTTATACATTCTGGCCCTAAATGATTCCTCTATTAACAGTCTGCTGCAGTACAGATCTCTAAACAAACTGACATGTATATTGATTTACTGTAAAGCACTCCATAAAGTAAGTCTTCACCTTCCACACACAAACATGCTTCATAAAATAAAATAAAATATAATATAAATACATTAAATAGTTTAATTATTTTCCATGTCTTTTGATGCATGGCCACAGCAGGATGGCAATGGCTCTAAATGGCTTCCTCCCAGTCTTATCACCCTAGGTGTAGTGTTTTACTTTACTAAAGCTGTTCCCTCTCTTGCATTACTATACTCTTTCCCTGAACTTCTGTACAAGGGGAGGCAGAGGTTCCAGAGCCAATATGGAGGCACAGAGATTCAATGGAAGTGGCTTCAACCAGCAGCAGATCCCTGCTAAGAACTTGAGTGATCTTTGGGTTCTGGAGGCCAAAACCCCTGCTTGATCATTCTTTAAGAAAAGCCCTGCTGGAAAAAGAGAATAAAAACTCTGTGTTGGCAGTTCTTAATATCATTTTTTGGTATTTGGTTTTGTATCTTCTCAGCCAGAGTGCTCAACTCTCCAAGTCTCAGGATTTGGGTAGACTGGTGGAATATTCTGGGGGAGCTTGTGCTGACAGCTGGGCAGTACCTCATCTATGGATAAAAATAGATGAGTCTCCAGGACTGTCATTCTAGAGCTCTAAGTCCACTTAAAAATTGTATGTTGTGGAGGTGGTCTGGTCTTTGACTGTTTTGCAGATTCAGTTGGCTGGGGTGACTCAGATAATCATGGTTAATCATACAGAACTGAAACTTTTGAGGTTATTCCATCACTAGAAATAAAGCCAGTTGTTTGTTTGTTTGTTTGTTTTAAAGTTAGCCTGTACATAAGAGGCTAAATCTCAGTTTGAGAGGGAAAATAGATTAAAAATTAAATTGTCTTTTCTGCTATGATCAACTAATTGGTTCTGCGAAAGTAAGAGTAGTTGACTTGAAAAGTCAGCACAAGAAGATTCAAAAGAGCAATAATGTATGATTTTTGTGAACGGTATGGCTAGAATATGACCACAGTTTTAAATGGCCTTAGATTTCTCCTAAAATTTTAAATTAATATACCATGACTTGACCCAAACTAATACTTTATTGATACCTGTCACAAAAGTACATGTGTATTACAATGCATGGTATGGGGAGGAGGCACATCTGTACACATATAGAGAAAGTTATACCAGTAAGACACAGACACACTATGGCAGATCATTAGGTTTAAAGTAGTATATCTCTACTGAGGTCAATGGAGCCAAAGATCTGGCCTCTTCGTTCTTTGTTATATTAATGTCAAAAGATGTAATAACTATGAGCTAACATTTTGTACTCAAAAGTACACAGGGTAGTTTTCCCTTTGGAATAGAAGGGATTTTACCAGTAAACAGCTGGATACAGAATCTGGGTGTAGAGGTTTGTGTTCTTGAGGATAAGCGGACTCTGATTTTGATTAACTTGCATCATGAGGAAATTTTGTTAGCTTGATTGATTTGATTCTTCTGTGACCTTCACTGGTTTAAAATAAGAGAACCAGTCTGTATACATTCTTAATGCAGTACATCACACAGCTGTTCTCTCATTTATAACATAAAACTCATGCATTTAATAATATTCAGAACTTTCTGTATCTATATATTTTAGAAATTTTCAATTGTTCAACAATTTTCTCTTTCAATTTCCCCATCATAATCAGTTTTGACTCAGAAAAAGCAGTGAGAGGAAAAAATATATGCATTATGCATGTGTGACGTCTGATCCGTTATGACAGTTCTCTTCACTTGAGAGGAGACAGAATAATTCACTCATGCCTACACTACTCTTTAGATCTTTCTTCCTCTCTCCATTCCTGAAAATACATTTTATAACAGAGATTGGACACTATGTGATACATAATGATAGAGTATTAATTCATGGGGGTTTTTTTTAAATCAATCTATCATTTATATGTCAAAATCTCAGACTCTCTAAGATGAATTATGATTTTAAAAGATTAATGTAAAAATATATTAAAACATTGTTCAGTTAACTAGCCAAAAATTGGGTTATATTTGTATCTGGAGAATACAAGGCCTTACAGAATTTTAATTTGCCTTCAAACTTTTTTCTTTCAGGTCATTTTTTCCTCAGAATTCATTTAAAAAAAAAAGTTTTATTTAATGTTCATTTAAGAGGCACATGGGTGTAGTGGCACCAGAAAACACTGAAACTCCTGGTTTGATGTCAACGAGAGCTTTGTTGCTAACATCAATGGGGCTGGGATTTCACCCTCCAAGCATAGTACTCCTCTATATAAAAATGGCAGCTTCTTACTCAATAGATCAGCCCTTGGAGGTCGTGAGTAATAATTGCTGACCACAGTAACAAAAATATTTAACTTCTTTTTAACTCCTATGAAGACCCGCAGGAGCCAAAACAGCTAAGAGACTGAGCTTACTTCTCTTCCAATTTATAATGCAACATCTATAAATTGTTCGCTAAGCACCGGGTTTTCCAGGGTGGTGTGGCTGTTTTGCACTGTACCACTGGAGTAATTTGTCCTAAAGCCAGCATAATCAGCTCATGGAAGATCACTCTAGGGTAAAGGCCATCCTCATATGGTGCAGAGCCAAAGTAGGCGCTCATATGCCATTTCCCCCTCCGCTACCAGCTCAATAAAGCAAAGCAAACATAACTGGTGTAAGGAGACTCGATCAAGACACCACATTGATCATCAGCTTTGTATTCAGCTCCTTTGAGTCACCGCACCCCTGTGTAAATTAGAGCAAGATGCTCTAACAGTACAGGACAATTAGCCGTGCACAGAAACGTCCCAGGATCAGGGAAATGCAAAGCTGAGCTCAGGCAAGCAACCTTTCCACATACACCCCTATGCAGAGCTCTATGCAGTGCACTCTATGCAGAGCAAGCATGTGGCCCTAAATTCCAATCAGTTACTCTTGTACAAACTGACAGAAGGCACACAGGGCTCTACTGGTGTCAGCATAAGTTGAAGATATTGATTTTACACAAATGTAAATGAGGGATTAATTTAGCTTGCACAATCTTAATTGCTGGTGATGATTCATGAGAGGAAAGAACCCAGCTTGACTCTCCCAACTAAGGCTGAGTTTTCAAGGCCTGCAGTTAGGGAAATAATATTTTTACTTGTAAATTGAACTTATTTTACATGGGAGTCACTGAGGCACAATAGAGTTAGTGCCCTTCGATACCACTTTTACAGACTCCTTTTCAGACTACATCAGCACTAAGTAATTTTAATATCATCTATCAATAGAATTGTTTCACACATAGGTGGTCAAGTGCATTATGGGGGGGCGTTATTTTGTTTGTTTACTTGTTTCTTTTTTTCTTTCCTCTGAAAGATCAGTACCAGGTATTGCTAAAGGCAGAATACTGGATTAGATACATTGCTAGTTCATTCAGGTATAGCAAAAATCTGTTTTTTGTATCTCCTTGCCATTCTTCCTTTTAGAGACAGGAGAATAATTGGCAACAAATCATTTACTCAACAAATTTCAATGCTTTTCAATTTACAAATTCATTCAAGTGCCCAGATACTGTGATGATGGGAGCCACATGAGAACCGAGATAATTGTTTCCAACACCTATAACAGACTTTAAGTGGCATCTGGCACTATATGTTTGTATATCTTCTGTTACTATAATTTTTCCTTATTGGTTTGAGACTTCTGTCCAACTGGCACTTTTTATATCATGTGATCATTTCTTTGCCACCAAGGGCCTGATCCATAGCCCATTAATGCTCTCTTGACTAGAATAGGCTTTGGATAAAGTCCTACAAGAGGTACATTGGCTCAGGTATTATATGGGGGTAGGTAAACCAAGGCAGAAAGTTAGATTGAGGTTTTAGACTTTCCATCCCCTTAATTGGCAGTTTCTGATACAGAAAAGTGGATGTGCAAGAGTCCTTTATTTACTCTATCAGTTGTATTATTTGCAGGCCTACAGGATGTGGAGGAAGTAGTTTTCCCAAAGACCATGACAGATGGATGAATTTGGACTGATGTTTACGATAGCAGCATCAATGAAATCACAAGTGAGTCAAAAGTAGAGATGTCAACACAAATGAATCAGAACTGGTAGCAGCAGATGAGTCAAGCCTCTGCTGCACAGACATTGTTAATACCACCTATCATTGTCACTGCAAAATGCATACCAGGAGTACACAGCAAAAGGCTCATTAGAATACTTGCTCTTTACAAGCATTTCCTATAACTGCTACTGAGGTTTTGTTTAAAGTTCATGTTCAGTTCAGTCAGGTTCCTGTAAGCAGAGATGGCTTACTTAGATTTCATACCTTCACTAGCAGTTTTCAATGTATTGGCAGCAAGTGAAAACAAAAGAGAGTCATTTTTTAGGGAAGGTCTATGTATCCAGATACCATGGAAACAGGCAAAGTTGAGAAACCTACATAGCTAGGATGTTGAATTTGTGTTTTGCTTTATAGGAGAGAATTCTGATTGCCTTGTAGCCTTTCTATTGATTCCTACAGAGTCTCTCTCTTAGTGTGACCTGGTGTCCACTAGAAGAAGATAGGATCCCTAATTCACTACTGTGCATTTCTCCTAGTGCTAGTAATAGTTAAACCTGTATTGTAAACAAAGCATAGCTGCTTTTACTACCATGTTCCCTACATATCCTCTAAGGTAAGGATAGAGGGTGTAGAATGCCTGACCCTTGTGTATACTACAGCCTACATCTTTCCTGTGTTTATTGGAGCAACACCAGTGGAGAATTACCAGTCCTAAATTTTCTTGATTAGATACAGCATCTGGGACAAGAGGAGTGGGGATTTTGCTGGATTTTCTAAGAGAATACTATTTCTAATCTAAATAAGACAATTTTTTAAATGGGGAAAATCATTTGGTGTCAGAGTTCTACACTTCCAGCAACAGCATCAGTAGTATGTTCTGTTGTACTCACACTGTCAAAGTCTAAATGTCAGTAGGGCTGCTGAGAGAGATGTTGTTTGCAATAAAAATCTTTTTCTCTTGATTGGTAAAGATCAAAAGGTTTTGTCTGATGAAGAATATTGTATGTGTTTAGAGACTCACATGAGGCCAGGTAGGCCCTATACTAAACCACATCAGGATCCTCATTTTCCAAACGTACACAATGTTCTTTGCATTAAAAAGTGTTTTCTTCCTGAATTTGGTTAAGGCATAATGTATTACTTGAATATCACCACCATTTGGGTCAGCCATGCTTCTCATACCATGCTATGAGTAAGTTTGACAGTAATTTTTTTTTTAAGTAATTTCAATGGATAATATTGGTTTACTTTTAAATCATTTTTAATTCGTTATTGATTTAAATCTTCCCCAGTTGCAGAAAATTATGTAGGGGAGGTCAGATAATTATTAATGACAGATATTAATATTTAAAAAATTAAAGCTGTATAACTGTTAATATACAAATAGTCAACATAACATGTCAAAGTATACAAAGTAAATACCCTTAGAACAAACTTAGTTCTCAAGAAGCATTTTTTTTAGGCTAGCCTATTTCTATTATTATTGATGGAAAGTTTTCTTTGTTTGTGTGTGTACAGTGAAATGGATGTTAGCTGACCTTTACTGGTAAAAATTAATCCTCCAAGCCTAGCTATGAGCTATCATGTGCCATACCACGTGATGCATGGATTACTGTTAACATTCAAAACATCGTATGTAACATGACCACACCTCTAAGTTCATCATGTGACCTTGACAATTGTTAAAGGCATTTCAGAGGAAGATAATACAATATGTAGGCATATTTCCTCAGGGTTTAAGGTTCAATGTATTAAATTATTTGGGATTTTGATATGCTTCTTCAGATTTCAAACACTACCACTTACAGTGGAGACATGAGGAAACAGCACTAGGAGCAGTGATTACTTTTGTGACTGGTCTGTTAACTATCATCCATGGTTTTGTGTTGAGGAATCACAGTAAGATATACCCATAAGCACCAGAGAACTACATGAGTTTTAATGTGTTCTGTTTTCTAAGGGGTTTGTCCTATGGAATGGGCACAAGGGATGGCCCTCTTAGTGTGTGTATGCTCCAAGATCCCTGGGGAAAAGTCTCAGTCAGGGCAGCCATTAAGGGGTTTGAGCATTTACAAGGTCTGGTGCCTCTGTATTACTCCCTGACTCTCTTTTTCCATCAGAGCAACATGGCTCGCTCACAATGGGGGTCAAAGAACACAGACTGAGGATGCTGAGAATGTCAGAATCATCTTAGGCGGCAGATTCTCTGCAGGAGTGAGGGGATGCAACTGCAGAAAACAGCCCTTTCTTAGAACCCTATGACTTCCAGCCCAGCCATGCCTTCCTGTCTGCCCCTAGGCCCACACAGCTACGATGGAGCAATGATTCCGCAGGTTCCCAGAGGGAGGAGTCATAACAACATTCCTCCCTAACTTGACATCTCTCTTCCGTGACTTCAGGGGCTTGTGTGTCACTTTTTCCTCTCTCCAAAATTTCAGAAAGAACCATTAGCTCATCTAATCTGATCTCCTGAATATCACAGTCCACTACATTTCACCCCGTTACTCCTATATTTAGCCAAATAATGGATTAAACTAGAGCATTTCACTGCTCAGGAGCCTGAACTGTTTTGTGCCTGTGGCACACAACCAGGTGGAGCAAGGTGCTACCAAATGCCCAAAGACCCTGCAATGGCAGGGAATTGATTTAGTGAGATATACCATATGATTCTAGCAAGTTAGCCTGCCCCATGCTGCAGAGGAAGGAGAACACCCCCCCCCCCATCCCAATGTTCCTGCCAGTCAGACCAGGGAAAGATTCCTTCCCAGCCCCCCTCAGTTTGACCCTACGCATAGGAGAAATAATTTTAATTTCGGCACCTGGAAAAGAAATGTTACCAAGCAGCTAGACAATGCAGCCGACCTTTTAATTGCGGCTAGGGATAGACCTGCCCTTCCTACCCCCTTCCTGTGTAGAAGTGCAGGCTTCCTGGGCCATGTTACTGTTCAAGAGAGAGCTGGAGATAGGGAGGAGGCTTACAAACCCACTGTGTAGCACAACCACACTCCACAGCAGCTGAACAGCATTCCACAGCATCACTGAGCAGCAGCCCACAGCTTGGTGGGCAAAGGCCATGTAGGGGTGGGCCAGAAGGAGTGGGGTCTGGGGACCTGCTGCGGCATGAATCCTTTTATCATACGGGAGGAGTGTGTTACATTAAAGGTGTGGAAGAGCAATTCCTGCCAATGGACTGTGATAACTTTCATGGAGTAGCTCCACCACCCCTTTGCAGCCTAAGAGGGGAATATACCTCCTTCTGCACCACTTATTTACTTACTGGCACAGCCCATCTACTCAGGTCAGGGGCTGGACTCAGGATTTGAGCCTTAATGCAAGAAAGGTCACTAAGTCCACTAAGTGACACTACATGTAAATCCCTCCTTGTTCACTGGACCTTTGTGATGGACAGTGAGATTCCACAATGCAGTGTCCCTGTCTCCCAGGGAAGATATAAAATGAGATTTAGTTAAGTGGCACAAATTTAAAAAACCTACTCTGCACTTTACATCCATGTCAAGACCTGTGGCTTCTCTTTTGCTGTATACACAGATTTGTGTTACAGTGCCCAGTGCATCATGAAAGGGGACTTGCTTCTTCCTAACACAGCTGATTTTATTCAAAACTGGCATTTCCATGACATCTGCTCATTACCTTGCTAAGGTCAGTCGTTTTGTCACATTCCCATGACAGGAACAAACTGGAGGTAGGAAAAAGAGCTGCCACATTTGAAAATACCAGTGATACATTACAGACACTCCTATCCTCCATCATCTGTTTTACATTGAGAAAAAAATTCTAAGAAAACAGAAAAAAGAGTAAGGGGAAAAGATATTAACCACTGTTATTCAATTCACATTATATTCCCATGTGCATTCCTTGAGAAATGCACTATATTTAAAAGGCACCATGTGACATATAATTCATGGAATTGTTAGGGTGATAGCCCCTGTTGCAGTTTTTCATGAAATATCTATATGATAAGCATTCCCCTTATGCAATTAAAATGATGTCAGTTTGTTCAAACAGCTGCTGGCTGAAGAAAAATATCCATTTATAGGGCCCGATCCTGCAGTACCCATGGAAAACTGCGCTGTTGACTCCCACCTCCAGTCATACAGAGCTAACTATGCTGATTACGAAGCTGCTGGGGAACCTCTCTATGCTAAGAATATTTTTCTGGAGAGATTAGAAAGGGCTTCTGACTGCTTTGCAGCCAGTTTGCACCAGCATAATTTGCCACAAAGCAGCTGCAGCACAGGAGTGAAATTGCCCTATTAGTCCTGTGCCAACAAAGCTCCATTGGCTTCAGTGGGAGTAGGATTGTGGCTATAATCAATGTTCTTTAGAGAGATGAGAAATTTAGACTATTCTATTTATGGGCCTAATCTCGATGAGTTCGTCCTGCAAGCGTAGCAAAGCACCCTTAACTCCCATTGACTTTGAGAGGAGCTGCAGGTGTTCAGCACCTTTAAGGATTTGGGTCACTAATAGCATGCACAACTAAGTACCTCCCCTCTGAGGATCTCAAAGCACTTCACTAGGTATAATTAGCTAAACCTCTCAACACCTTTGAGGTAGGCAAGTATTTTTATCCCCTTTTTACAAATGGGCAATCAGCGGTACAGAGAGATTAATATCCAAAAACTGATATCAAGTCAGTGGCAGACAGAGGAATCGAAGCCAGGAGTCTAACTCCCCTCCCCATGCTGTACAGTTTAAGAAGTCCTACAAGTCAAGCTTCTCAGATAGATGCTGAAACAATCATAACCATAGAACTGTTCAGATTGACTTTGTGTGTGTCGTGTCATACTCTCTCTTCCCACCCACCCACATTTGTGTCACCTCCTTTTTTGACAGACAAGATTCCTTTGTTTTGTACTTTCAATACAAACATTTTATACCTTTCTGAACCTCAAGAATGTACCCAGCAGAAGCAGCAACGTATATCTAGACATTCTATCCTAAATGCATAATCAGTGTTTGGCTGGATGTTAGGATCAGGGAATTTTGTACTGGTACAGCCCTTATTTTGGAGAGACACCATTAGTTTGAAGTCTAATCAACTTCCCAAATACCTTAAAATTACTTTCAGATATTACACCTCCCTCTGAGCCTCTTGTCATTTTTGTGGTTTTACCATCACTTTTTAGAAATGATCGCTCCACTGTGAACGACAGACAGAAATAGCAGGAAAACTGACTCACTGGAGAACAATTAAACTGACTACATACTAAGCACAAACTGATTTTTTTTCTCCTAATCTCTTTCAGGCATACTCTTAATAGTAGAAATCTAAATATTCCAGACAGAAGTAGGATTACAAAATTGATGAGATCCCTGAAAACAGAAAGTCAGTTGGAGGAAAGGAATAAGTAGTTTTGGATCTTTTATACCTGAAAATGTCTCTCACTTTGTACCCAATGACATGCAGAATAATCCAGTGTGTTGCTTTTTTTTAATGAATGGCTGGGCCAGTAAATTGGTAAATACTTACATATCAGTTATTAAATAACACTAGTAATTCCCCAAAGCAATGCACTGAAATTGATGTTTGGAAAAAAATATCCTAACACTTGGAAATATTAAAATTGGATGAAATAGATTGTCTGCAGATGCAAAACCCACTTAAGTTTGCATATATAATAACTCTCTAGGTAGACAAGTGGCTAAAGGAGCAGGATACTCTGCAATCCACCTGTAATTCTATCCCTTTTTAGAAACTACATATTCCTCCTAGCATATTCCTCCACATGGGGAACAGATACTGCAGTCTACAGAGAGCTCTTGTGCCCTGCTCCTTATCTTGTTGCACTAAAATGGTGGATGACCTACCTGTCTAGTGCTGCCCTAGTGCCCTTGGTTTGTTATCATTGATTCGACCAGCAGGTTGCCACTCAGCTTCTGCCCCCCCTCCAGTCTGTAATGGGGTCACTAGGCCAGAAAAGCTAGTAGGGGGCATGGCTGCATGTACATCTGGTTTCCTAAAGAGCTCAGACAGCAGATTCTGTGGCGTGCACGAGAGAGAGAGAGACGGAGGGAGGCGGGGGGAGGGGAGGGCAGGGGAGGGCGCCTGTCAGGATGGTGCAACAAAAAATTCCCTACCTTGGACAGCTCCTCCAGCTCCACTTCCCTTTGCAAAGTGCAAAACAGTATTACTTTAGCAGGTGGCAACCATGACATGGTTAATATTTAAAAGAGTAAGACAAGCACAGTATTTGGTCTCAGGTGGGGGTGGAGTTGTTATATTATTCCTTACCTTTCAGAACTGGGTCACCTGGTTTCTCTTTACTGTCTTAATTAACTAATTGCTCTAAGCGGGTTGTCTGTCTGTAGCCAGGAGTGAGCAAGCCAGGATCCAGCGCCAGTAGTGGAGCAAAGATGACAGGGGAGAACAGTAGATGGAGGCAGCGGATGAGGGAAGAGCAGAGAAGTGGAGGATTGGGGGGAAATTACTGGGGATGGAGTACAGAGAAGGGAAACAAAAGGGGTGGGAAAAATCAGGGAAAGGAAGGAAGGAAAGGAGAGCAAGAATGGATGATGGGGAGGGAGAAAAGGGACGTCAGAAGGAGCAGAGTGGGAGGACAAATGAAGTGACAGTGCATGGAAAGACATGTAGAAGAGGAAAAATTGGTAGAATGGGGGCAGGTCAGGGTAGTGGAGAGGAGGAGAATAGGAAAATGAGGTGGAAGAGAGAGATGAAGGAAAATGGGAGACAAAGAAGAGATGCAAACACATGAGAATAGCGTGAAAAAGGCTAGTGGAGGACAAAAGACAAGTTGTGAACAAAGGATAAGGTGATGAAAGCTCTGAGATTTAAGGATAAAGGTCTATGAGGCTGGACAATGACCAAACCAACCATAATGATACCAGTGAGTGGGGATACCAAATATCCAGACCTACTACAAAAAAGCTTACATGCTGCCTGTGACCTAATGAAGGGTGGGAAATTTGATGAAAAGGAGATATGGAGATCGTTCGGTGATGCGCAGGAGACAGTAAAGAAGAAAGAAAGGTTTAAAGCGATGGCAGGAAGTAAGAACAGTGGAAAGTTATGAGGAATACAAGCTGGCAAAAAAAGGAGAGGCAGAAGAAGCTAAGGTCAAGCTTTTAAAGCCTTATACACAGAATTACCAATGAAATAAGAGGAAAAAGGAATATAGAAATTAGCCATGATTAGGCAAAGTAGCACAGAGAACTCTTTAGGAGGTGGCAGTGGTTTTACGATACTCTGCTCAGGGTAGAGAATCTGAAGAAATCATTGAGGGAAGTATATGCAAGCAACAATCTCAGAAGACCGATCACCATGGTGGAGACTCAGACAGCACTAAATGTGGGAAGGCAAGGGGACCAGGCAGTGTATCAGCTGAGGCACGAGGAAGAAGTGATAATGACAAACTTTTTCAGCTTAATTCTCCATTGGAAAAATTCCAACAAGTGGAGAAAGAACATGCTAGTCCCTATCTTCAAGCATAAAGAAGATGTGCAAGAATGTAGTAATTACTAACCCATCAAATTAATGTGTTACACAACAAAGTGTCTGGAAAGAGTTATTGAGAAAAGACTTCAGGAGGAGCTGGAGCACCAACTAAATGACAACCACTTCAGGTTTATTCCAGGAAGGTCAAAGGATGCAGTGTTTGCAGCCTGAACATTGCAGGAGAGTACAGTGAGAAACACAAGGAATTGCACTTGCTGTTTGTAGATTTAGAATAGCCTTTGTGGGTAAGATCCTGTTCCCATATCCTCCTGAACTGTCTTCATCCCTTCTCTGAGGAGATCTTCCCAGAAACCCAGTGTGTCTTCCGACCACCCCGGAGCACTGCGGATATGATCTTTGTTGTCAGGCAGATCCAAGAAAAATATTGGGAGAAAAATCAAGAACTGTTCCTCGCCTTCATTGACCTGACCAAGGTGTTCAATTCCTTAAATCGTGAAGCGCTATGGATTGTCTTCCAATGCCTGGGTTGCCCACTAAGTTTATTACCATGATGAGACTCCTGCATGATGACATGACCACCACCGTCCTCAGCAGATGATTTGAAACTCATGCCTTCCACCTCCAGAATGGGGTCAAACAAGGTTGTGTAATTGCTCCCACCTTGTTTACCATCTACCAGACTGTCAACATCTATCTTATCCAAGATGACCTACCACCTGGTGTCAGTATCCAATATCGACTGGATGGGAAGCTCTTCAATCTTGGACACTTCCAGGCAAAAAGGAAACTCACCACCAAGGACATCCATGACCTTCAGTTTGCAGACAACTGCTGCATGATGGCTCACTCTGCACAGGACATATAAGCAACGCTAGATCTCTTAAACAAAAGCATTGACGTGACAGAAGTTTTTGAGCAATGAATAAATTGGTTGATCATATCTAAGAGTCATAAACAGTTTCCATCTGAGCCCCAAGACATGTTCATCTGCATACATATTCATCAAGAGTCCTAGAAGTAAATAAAGTGTCTACCTATTAGTCAATGATGTGCCCTGCTTGTTCCCCAAGCACCAGACTGTACCCTGCATTGGAATCTCCAAAAGCCAGTCAGTCTGTTTGAACCTGATCCTAATGAAAATGAATGGATAGGACTTCAATGGGCTTTGGATCAGGCCCTGTTAGAGTTGCACTAATAAATATATACCTTAATTTTTTTAAAAAAAAAGGGGATGGGGGAGGTTCTCTTTTGTAGCTTGAAAGAGGCATTGGAAGCAGAAAGTTATTAGATAGAACCTAATACTATACAGAGAGTTAAATGAATACATTATATTTCAAAGTATTTGACTGTTCTATCTAAGGCACTGTCAAAAATATCCTGTCTATTGAAAAATGTTCTCTTTTTAATTTTAGATAATATATTTTGTCATGTTTCACAATTTCCTGTTCATTTATCATTAGGATTTGTAGCTTGAAAGCACTCTGACAACTTAGCAAGACAAATAAAAAGGAAATTTCTTGAAAATTACATTATGATAAATAAGTGCGGATATTGATGTTTTGTCCTCAATGCCCGCTAAATCCCAACAAATAAATCCCTCAATGAACAAGAATGGACTTTTGGGAAAAAATCACCTAGGAAAGCCAAACTGATGTACATTTTGGGCTGAACTGGTTTTGAATTAAGTTTTTTGTTTTGTTTTTTAAGGTTTTACTTTTCAATATCTGACATTCTTTGCTTTTAAATTTGAGTCCTGAGTGAAAACTAATACCAGAGTGAGAAAAAACACAAGAAAATGTCTTTTCAGTGAAATTCAAGGATAACTCTGAAAATTAGGGAAGTCTGAAATCTATTTGCCCACAGAACAGGAAATAGATTTTAGATAACCTTATCTAGGATCAAATAGCCGGCATATGAATTTGGGATTAAAATATGTAAAGAACTGGGTTTTGCTAAAGATGATCTTTTATATCAGGAACCCGTTGACTGTTGTGATTTTAAACAGTACTTAATTCTTTCAGTTTTTGGAAAAAATAATCCTATCTACAATCGGTTCAATATTTAGCTCAGTGTCAGTTTTCACAAAAGCCAGTCAATAAGGGCTCAACTTCATCAGTAATGATCCATAGCCTTAAGCAATGCACCGGGTCCTGGTTCCTTGCTCTGTAGTAAGCCAACAGCTGACTCATTCAGGAAAAAGGTATGCCTGCCTATGGAAGCCATTTTCTTCTACCTTGATCCTGGTTGGAGAAACAAGCTCTCCTCCCTTTGCAGATCTTAGCACCTAATTCACAAAGCCTCACCTGAGAGTGGAGAAACTCCCTGTGTGGTTGCCAAATGTTATTGGGCTACAGTTTGGCTTCCAAATCAACTCAGTTGGTTCCTTCTTAATACCTGGCTTCCTCCTTTGCTGATGCTGTATATGTGTGATGAAGATGTGGATTGGGAGAGGGAGTATATCTCATTTCCCTGGGAACAAAGGACCCATGACCTCCCACCAGCTTTTATACATTTTGTCTGATCTATTTTGTAAGTCCCGGAGTTGATTACCCTTAAATTCCATTGAGACAGAAGAGCTTGGTACCCTGCCTTAGGTGCTCAGACCTCACAGGATATAGCCCCCAGCTTCTTTGCAGCTGGTGTTGGCACTCATCAGATAGCCAAGATGAGCTGACTTCTGAAAAGGTAAATGGTACTCAGTGGTACCCTCAGTATCATCAGCAAATGAAATAAATGGTCACACCAGGACAGACTCCAGTCCCAATGTAAACAATGGAAAACTATCAACTTAAAGGGACCCCAGCAATTTGAAAAAAAATCATATTCCTTCTTGTGACTGTTGTATCTAAAAAGATGACTAGTAAGATTCCTGTAATTAGAAAACAAAAAAAGGATTTAGCAAAACAGTATTTCTTTTATTTCCAGTTTGTTTACTTTGTACATTTGGTAGCACTTTGTACATAGTCAGTTTCACTGAGCAGCCCAGAAGCCCTGGTCCCTCTGTCTAGCATTCAATCAAGCATCTTTGGGGTTCAATCTAATTCCCACTAAAGTCAACGGAGAAGTTTCTACTCTATCTAGTGGGAATTAGATCAGCCCCTAGAGTCTTATCCTGCCTTGCCTTGGTCTACCGCATGTAAGGGGTGGCAGAAAAGCTCCATGTACACAAGTCAGAGATTAATTTTGCCCTGAGATGTCAAAATAATTTTGATCCTCACTAGTAGGTCAAGAAATGATGCATTGGCTTGGATTATGTGGCTCTCCTCTTTAATCATTAGCCCACAATGACTTTGGGAAAATTGATTTACTCACAGTTCCTGGGGCATTAAAATACCTAAACTGCTAAACTTCAGATATGGAACAAATTACGCACAGATTTCTAACCAGTCAAACTACTAAATAATTAAGGAATTTGTGGATAAAACACTAATCAAAAGGACTATAATCCATTCAGACAGCTATTCTGACCTTGAAAAAAAATGTAAAGAACATCATCAGTTTATATTACTAAATTATTAAAACATTTATGATTAAAACTATTAAAGCTGAATTATGTACTGTTGAGAGACTTGAATTGCCTGGAAGAACTGTCTAATTTTACATCTCTAGAGCTCGTCCTTTGTTCCATTTGGGCATTCAGAGACCTTTTCCTAAGCACAAAAAAGGCATATCCTACATATTTATTTGTATTACAGGCAGAAATAAAACACAGCATTTCAACCTAAATAGCCTTCATTAACTGCAAATCAGTGTCTATGGGCCTATGCATAGACACTGATTTGTAATTATCTTATATATCATATATTACACATACACTGAAACTCCTGAACTGCAGTCATTTCAACAGCACCACATTTGTCAAACTTAATTTCAAGACATCTTACATTTATTATTAGAAGTAAATTGGATAACTCAGATATTGAACCCTGTGGGGTATTTTTATTATGCTAATACAGAATTTAATTATTCTATACTTATTGCTGGGAGAATAAAGTTTCTCAAATTAAAATGTTAATGATCTAATTTTTTTTCCAGAAAATTCTAGTGTTTGTAAGGGTACAAGTATTCACTCCTTGCACTCAGGCAAAATTTACAACTCAGCCCAATGTGCAGTGCATTGTGGAATTTTGCATGTTTAAGCACAAGATGGAAGTGGTGAGCAGGACAGGGAGTTACTGGAAGTAAAGCTAAGGCCTCTCTTGCAGCCCTGTATACTAGCTCTGTGAGTATAAAGGGGCCATGGCAATGGTGGATTGCCCCACTGGGGAATGCCACTAGTGTAGGGAAATTTTATGGCCAGAAGAATAGCTTTCCCTCAACCCCCCACATTCCCACTGTGTAAGTGCATAGGGGGAGCTTCAGCTATTCTGGATTGCTGGATGGCTCCACAGGGAATTAATGCATACAACATAATTTGAGCTACTCTAGGGATACTCCAGTATATGATGGGAAACACTGATCTCTCCAGCTGCCTCTAGAATTCAGGAGGCACAGAAGTAGCATATAGCGACCTTTGCCTATTCCATACCTGGACTGCACCAAGTTCAGCACAGCAGCAGCCCAAATGGGGGGCTAAGAAAAGAACATGTAATTAAGAGCCTTCATTGGATTGTATCCTCAGACATGGCTATTTTCCACCTACCGCCCACTGCTTTTCATCCTATATACTGATGAGCACTGGAGCATGCTTGCAGCATTCTTGGACTTACTCCCACTCAGTGCAGAGGAACAGAGCTTGCCCTTAACATACACAGCCTTCATGCCCTCTTGGGCAGTCGCACCACTGCCTTGAGCTTCTTTCCGCACACAGTGCAAGTGTAACAAACTCTAGCCGCATAGCAGTGGGGACTGAACCTAGGACCTCTGGCACCAAAACAGCATAAACCCTAACACTTAATCTAAAGACTCAACCAGTACAAGCGTTGCCTAAGAGACAAGTTTAGATGGGCTAGAGCCCAGCTCTCAAAAATTACACATGCTCTTAAAAATGTTCAAAATTATTCCCAATATGTCTTCTAGAAATATATGTAATAAAAATAACTTATATACATACTAGGGCTTTTGATTGTCAGTAATTTGACAGTTTTTTAAAAAGATGATAGAGCAAATTTAGCTGTGGGTCGCATCGGAGTTAGACAGGTTTAACAGAGCAAAATTTGGCCCATGCACACAAATGCACACTTCCATTTCCTAAAATCCTCAGTATTTAGACCATATACACTCAAAGAGTAATAAAGGCAGTAATGTGTTGAAAATGCTCCTACTAAGGGGAAATAAAGATGAATCATCCCTTCTTACTTGATGAACATCTCTTTATTGTTAGCATTATCATTTTTCCTTTTGATATTAAGATATTTAATTTTGCTTGGGTAAGCAAGGTCTGAGTGGCACTCCCCCTGCTCAGCAGCTGAAAGGGGGGCACGTTATTTGCATGGGCTTTGTATTTGCATGAGTACAATTAAGTACTCAGCATATTGCATAAGCACACTAGGTATTGAGCATGATGGGGAACGGTCAATGTGTCTGGTATTGTGTTACAAGTCACTTTTGTGTTAACTGCAGGGGCAATGAAATGTTGTCCTTCGATTGTATGAATAAATGGCATCAGATCTGTGTTTAGCCTGTTCTGAGAAAAAATTCACTTTCACCCAAACAGAGCCCCAAAAGGGTGGCAGACGGAGGTTTCAGCATTTCAAAGGGAAGGGGGAGAAGGCTCTTGTTGAGATTGTACTAGCCCAGGCAAAGGGCTACCCTGAGGCATGGATTGACAATCTCCTCCCACTGTTAAATGGTAGAATTAATGGTTCCTCTCAGAGTCTTTTGTTTGTTAAAAGCAGGGACATTGCTTCTGTGTCAGCAGAAGGTTTTCTCCTGAGCTGAAATTCACTAAGAGCTGAATCATTAGAGAGACTGGGAAACCTTGACTGACAACCACCAGAGAGGTGCCAGCAGTGGGCAGCACCTGCAGATGGTGGGATCGATCAGCGCCAGTAGATGGCAGGAGCAACAGCGGTCAATGCCAGCAGATGGTGGGATCCAGGAGCAGTTGCTGCCAGCAGACGGCGGAAGCCAGGAGTGGGGATTCGGTGAGGTCCCGAAGTGGCAGGAGGCAGCAGCAGAGGAGGCCTGGTCAAGCCTGCGTCCAGCAGGAACTTGCAGAGGGGAACAGGCTGAGCCCTAACCAAGAGGTGGACATTGCAACTATGATGGTCAGTATAGGGGAAAGCAAGAAGGGAGAGGCGAAGAACATGCCCCTTACTCTGGGATGGGTTTGGCTCATTGAGTTAATGAGTTCTGTTTGCACTGTTTCCCAAAGTAGTGCTGTGTTATTTCCCTTTTAGTAAAAGGTTTATTTTCTACACTCAGACTCTGTGCTTGCTAGAGGGGAAGTATTGCCCTTTGGGGCGCCCTGGGGATAGTGTGAGATTTCCCAGTTTGGTGTGGTATCATTGACAGGGACCCCTAGATTTAAAAACCAGCCCTTGCTGCTGCAAACTCTGTCTGGCAGAAGGGTTACACGTGCATTTCATTATTCCATATCCAAATGTTTGGTACAGTAAAGAGAAGGATGTGGTCCAGTGGTTAGGCTGCTAGCCTGAGATTATGGAGACCCATGTTCAATTCCCAGTTCCTAAGCATAAGCTATGTCTACACTGATGGCGGCAAAATCGCCACCATAAGATCAACTTATCTGGATCGACTGAGCGGTCAGTGAAGTCCTGCTCAGTCGATCCAGAAGTCGACATTATTAATCCACCCCCAAGTGGCGTCCGCTGCATCGACGGGAATGCAGTTCCCATCGGCGCGGTGCAGTGAAGATGGTGCACAGAAGAGAAGCTCAGAAGTCAACGGGAGTTGTGCAAGTTCTTTGTGTACTTTGCATAACTCCCGTCGACTGCTGCCGAATCATGGAGGTAAGTGTAGACCAAGCCTTATATATAAGCAGTAGAAGCACTGATCTGAAGCGGACACATTTCTCATGGGGGCAAATTGATAAAAAGGGCTATGACCAAAAAAAAAAAAAAATCCTATTTGGACCTCAAACATGGGAGACTTTCAGGTAAACAAAAGCCATTTTGGATTCCTATAAGTAGATCAGTCAAATAAATGGAAGCCAAATTAAATCATCCGTAACCTTTCAGTCTTATTGAACAAAATGCTCCCATAGAGATGCTGGTCTGGGGAAAATTAATCGCTATGAGTTACATTGTGAAAGGATTCATAATAGGCACCTACTAAGTGCAGTTGTGCATGCAGATAAACAGGAATATTTTCATAAAGGAAATTCAAAAACCCACTGAGTGATTTTGAATGTCTAGCTGAGCATTCCATCACACAGCAGCTATGCATGCAAAATATCAGATTTGGCAAAAATTTATGGAAACACATTTGTATTTCTAATTGTACACTGCTTGAGTCCCCTTTGCTTAATTACACACAGCTCCATCCTTATTTTAGCCCTCTTTCGCATTACAAAAACAGATTTCTTCCCATAGTTCAAGCAAACAATAGTTTTTGCAAATCAAATCAATAAAAAGAGCCTGATTTTATTGTTGCTGCGACCAAAATATGTGTTATCTTTACCATGAAGGTAATTCTCCAGCTCCTTCGTTCAGTTCCTTACACACATTAATGATATTGTAGGTGTTAGATCTGTGCATTGAAAATGCTACTTCCAAGTTTCATCCCAAAGTATGATTTTTTTGTTGGAAAGTGAAGAGCCTAAAAACAGGGACAACTACTCTTGTATCACTGTAATATCTCTAACCAGAATTTGGACTCTGAATTTTATCAATATACTCCAGATGAGCAAAAGTCACAAATTACATATCCCAGAAGTTTCGATACAGGAGACTTTGACACACAGAAGTAAATTCTTCAGAGTAGATTAGGGAGTACAATTTAAGATGGCTGTTTAGGGATTTATCCATGTGTAGTGTATAAGAATTGAATGGTTTCCCTTTAAATCATTTGAGATGTCTCCAATAGTGCTTTCTGTATTCTGAATTACAAACTAGCAAGGGCAGCAATAAGCAAGTAGTTAGCCTCCCATGTGTGTATATATTTCATAAACACAGTTCTTTGGAACCCCACTGTGCCTGTTATTTCCACATATTATTTTGCTGTGTAAAGAGTAAAACACCATGTTATATACATTAATGTTACTCTAACTAAATCCCTACGTATTGCAGTGAGTGATTACCCCATAGCTGATCACTTTTGATGCTGGGCACCTGTTTGCTTACATCTATCTTCACTCTGGTAACATTCTTTTCCACATTTAGGCTACCAATGTTTGACCAAAACTCACATCAGACTACAGTACATCTTTACATAATCACATAGTTGCTATGAGCCACCTGATTGCTCTTTGGCCTGTATTTTACATAGTCAAGATATATCACAAATATATAGATATAGATAGATAGATATGTACATATTATATATATATATATATATATATATAGAAAGTGAACAAACACCCTCATTGACCCATCTAATGGTACTTGGGGCAAACAGTGTATGAAACAAGATCAGTCTATTTGACTCATTTATAGATGAGCTTGTTCACTATTGGTCTAATAGTTTGCTGAGCTGACTTTAAGATAGTAGCAGTGCATTATACGCTCATTTTGCAGCCACTTTTTGCATGTGGATGTATTGTTAATGAGGTTTTTCAGCTGCCTGCTGCAGTAGAATCAGTTTTATTGGCACAAATGTTATATAACTATAAAAATATAAATTCAATTTCTTCCTTTCCTCCACTATTTAAGCAGTCATGTCTGTTGGCTCTATCAAGTATAACCAAGTGACACTGAGCCCTGTTTTGAGCTAGTGATATTCAGGGGGTGGGGAAGAGAGATGACACTTTCATTTTTAAATTCATCATTGCTTAGAGTCTATGCTCTAGGCAGTCATGAGTAGACACTGGATATGTCTACACTGCAATTAGACACCTGTGGCTGGCCCTTGCCAGCTGACTTGGGCTCACATACGTATAGATGTATGGGCTTGGGCTGCAGTCTGAGATTTGGGACCCTCCCACTTCGTAGGGTCCTAGAGCCTAGTCTACAGCCCGAGCCTGAACATCAACACCACAATTAAACAGCCCCCTAGTCTGAGCCTCACAAGTCCTAATCAGCTGGCATGGGCCAGCCGCAGGTGTCTAATTGCAGTGTGGACACACCCTCTGTCTTCTGGCCCATGTGTACAGGTGACTGGACAGCAAATGAGAAATCAGTGTTTAATGGCTGAAAGCAGGAGTTTCACTGGTTCTGAGACTGTTTCTGGCTAAGGGGTGTGCCAGCTGTATTGTAACTCCAGATCTTTGAAGCATTAATAAAATTCTCATGGAAAATTTAGCGTTGAATTTTTAATATGAAAAAAAAGAAAGTCTCTTATCTGTGTATTTATAACCACTAGGATCAATTTGCAGACACAGGTAACTCAGCATTCTAGACACTCTTGCAACTGACCTATGAATACATCATCATCTTTTGCTTTCACTATTTATCACCTCCTGAATCTCTCTCTTTCTCAGATTTATAAACTTAGTACACTTTTCATGTTTACAGAATTTGTAACATTTTTTTCAATAAAATATATTATTATAAGACTGTGTGTTTATATGTATATTAGTGTTGTTGTAGCTGTATTAGTCCCAATCCCAGGAGATTAGAAATACAAAAGGTGTGTGAGGTAATATATTTTATGGACCAAATTCCGTTGGTGAGAGAAACAAGCTTTCAAAACTGAAGTAGGTCCAATAAAAGATATTACACCCAACTTTTCTCTGTCTATGTATATTACACACAAACTACATTAAAAGAACATTACGATTGCAAAATGAAGCAAGCAAAAAAGTTAAATGCCAGAATTAAGGATGCCTGTGCAATCCTAGTAAAGTTGACTCCTAAATCCATTCTTTATGTATCCAGGTTTGAAAAGCTCTGCCCATATATGCTCAGGAGGTAAATGATTCACTGAGAATGTAGACCAAGCCTACTTCTCCCTTAAAAATCAGAAGAGATGAGGCTTATTCAGACTGATAAGACCAGCCTTTCAAAGCAACCAGCTCCTTCCAAGAGGAATGACTAGTCTTGGAAGGATTAGATTTTTATTGGCAAATGACAAACATCAATTTCTCTGTACACACACAAAAACCAACAAAAACATTTTCATTGATGATACTCAAAATTTACAGATAGAAAGAAAAATGCCTCTTGAGAAGTTAGAGATTAAGTTAAGGATATTTACTTTGTATATTTTGACATGTGACATTGACAATTGGTTTAACTCTTTGAATCTCAACGTCTATTGTCATTAACTAATCATCTAACACACACACATCCATAATTTTCCAAACTGTGAACATTTAAACCAGTGAAAACCAAAACAAATGACAGAGATTATCAAAATTATAAAAATCAAGTTTTACCAGACCTAGCTATTACTCACAAAATTCCATGTATCAGCTGTGTTCAAGCCTTCAGCCAGAAAGTGACCTTCACTCAGGACTAGATTCCACTACTTTTTCTAACTCTGAATAGTAATGGACTACAGGAGTAGTCTAACTAAAATTAATGGGATTGCCCAAGGAGTAAGGTAATCAGAATCTAGCTCATGGATTAGGGTTTTTTGGATTTTCCCAGCATCCCACTCATTCCTATGGCCTGCTCTGTAGATAAGAGGGGACAAAAGCCATTGGTAAAATGAAATGCCCATATTTTAGTGTCTCACATACTAAGAGAACACAATAGAACACTGTGTGCTGAGCAGGAGCCTATTTAATTCCAGGTGGACCCTCCATTTTAAGAACACAAGGGCTTCAATGTCTGCTGTTATCAGCCTACCAATTTTTAAAAACATCTGTTGTCCTCATCTAGGCCTGATTCAGCAAAGCACTTTAAGCATGTGAGAACTGCTATTTAAAATCATTAGCCCAAAACTGGAGTAAAATCAATAGCTTAAAACTGGAGTAAAACAATGGTGAAGCAGGCTCACCCTCAATGGAACCATTCAGAAGCACCTATATTGAGACTGAGCAACCATGCGACCTTGTTGCTGTAAGCATTCTTTTGTCTTTTTCTTTCAGTCATTGCATCACATCCCAAATTAGGAGTTTTAAGTTTCCTCTGCTGTTCCAGGAATCTATTATAACAGAGGATTTTGTGAGTTCTTCTAAACAGTCTCCAAACTTTTTCTTTCCCAATAGTACCTAGTCAACCTTCTTTCACTACCATTTGTCTCATTATGCGTCTATCCTCTAGCATACACTAAAATTTCTAAGTCCATGCAGTTATTTTGAATTGCATTTTAGATGGTATTCAAAACCATACATTATGGAAAAAAAAGAGAGAGCTTTGCTGGGGCTTAAACTGTCACTTCCCCCATGCCAGTCTATCCGTCTCACCAGCACATTCCCTGAGACTCTGCCAGTCTTAACTTTGCCCTGCAGGTAACAATCAGTGATCCCTAGTTCTCCAGAGACATCTCTTTGCAGTGACCAGTCCCTCTCACCAGACACTCAGAAAAACCTTCATCTCCTTGCCACCTCCAAAGAGACGGAATACACACCAGCCTGTTAGGTTAGCTGAGGCTCTCTCTTTACTTCCAATAAAAACAGCACCGAGTTGTTTTCTAAGGATATGTCTACACTGATGGGGCAAAGTCGCCGCCGTCACTTTGCCGCCGTCAGATCAGTCTATCTGGATCAACTGAGCAGTCAGTGAAGGCCCGCTGAGACGATCCAGAAGTTGATGCAGTAAAACCACCCCCTCAAATGGCATAGTGCTGCGTTGATGGGAACACGGTTCCCGTCAGCGCAGTGCAGTGAAGGCACCGCAAAGAAGGGAAGCACAGCAGTTGATAGGAGTTACACAAGCTACGCAGAGTAGCTTCCATAACTCCTGTCGACTGCCGCCGAATCACCCAGTAAGTGTAGACCAGGGCTAATAAAACTAAGAATAAGTTAAAACTCTGTTCTTTATTAATAATGTGTTACTAAGCAAAAGAAAGAGAGACAGGTAGAGTTACAACCAAAAAATGCTCTCTAGTGCCTAAAACTTAATTCTAGCAAGCTATGTTGTTGCCTAAACAGCTCTCTCATTTATAGCATCTCCAGCCCTTCCTGTTAACAGAATCAGAGTGTGCTGCCCCCTTCCTCCCCAAGGTGATGAGTGTCTTTTTGCTCTCCTCATATTGCCTACAGTCCATTGTCTTTGCTCAAGAGCAAGGAAGACTTCCTGGGGATGCAGACTCTATCCCCCAATGAATTTGCTAAGCTGTTGCTTGATTGCTTTGTTTATCTTACATGTAAATGTATTTTCACTGTCCTCTTCCTGTAATCAAGCTAGTTAGATAGGTAAATCCACTTCCTTTGTGGAAGGCAGGCTTGATCTATGCACTGCCTCCGAAACACATTTTAAGAACATATTTCCAAATTCTTGCCTAGGTGATTAACACCACCCTCATTTAGCTCTTTTAGTTTCTACAGCTGGGAAGGGGAAATGCCCAACCTTGTCTGAACTGTGGGTCCTTAGACTAAAACATCTCACATGATGACTCATTTTCTTATTGTCTTTGTAAGTGGATCTTATTTTAGAATAGAGAGATGTGGGATCTCTACTCATTTTTGAGGGCCAGAAGAAATCATTAGTAATTAAGCATTCAAGGCCTATCAATCCCACATATCCCTTGCAACATCACTCTGATATTCCTGACCAGCACGTCACCAGTATACACACTGATACCTTATAAGATCCCCTTTTGGATACTTATCATGACACTTGTGCGTTGGGGATAGTGAGTGTGTCAGGCTTGGTATGTGTTACAGCATAGTGGGCCCTTTGCCAGTGAGCACTGAGGTGCTCTTACAGTCACACTGTGTACTTCTGTCACTTTAAAAACAGTGGCCTATATATAGAGACTATGAAGAAATGGCATCGCTTTATTACAGGAGATTAAATATTGTAGAAAAGAAACAATTGCTTTACGTAGTTGCAACTCTAAGGCAGAATTTACCTCTCCAGTCTGCACTGCAGATCACTTGTATATGCTGAATTTGTTCCATTGTGAAACCACCACTGGTGTCACATGCCATCTATTCAAAAGAGATTCACATTGTTCACAAGGGAGCCACAGTCTGGATCAAAGAGGAGATTTTGTCCTGATACAAGAAACTAAAGGGGGAAACCTACAATTACTGAAAGCTATTGCAAATGTTAATTATTAAGTAACTGTCTGCCCTTCAGATCATTCAAAAATTCAGTTTTCACATACCCTCCAAGTATTTTTTCCCCTGCTGATATTAACTGAATTTTTTGCCTTGTAACATGCAGTAAAATTGTTTTGGCATGATGTTTGCAGAGGAGATTGCTCTGGGAGCTACCATTCTTCTTCTTTAGAAGATAATATTGTATCAAAACATTCAGTGGTGCTGGAACTAGGGGTGCTGCTGCACCCCGTGGATTGAAGTAGTAATAATAAACACCAAATACATTATTTCTGTCATCAGCACCCCTACTATAAAAATTGTTCCAGCATCCCTGAAAACAGTTGCACCACAGAGAGGACAACATTTTGAAGGAGCATTTTAAATGTTTCCTAGATCCATGTCTCATTCACTTATAAGACTGGGAAATAAGAAATTGCCATACCACCTGTGGCAGGCAGATTCATTCCTGGAGGAGTAATATGTGAATTCTACACCCAGAGCAAATTCAACAAACCAAATAACTTTATGAAGGACTGAGAAAAAATATTGTACAGTAATTCTGATATAATAAGCAAAATAGAGCAAAAAAACGGCTGTCAATTCTACACAGCAAACCCTGATTCCCATATGAAAAGTTCCAAAGGGTAGCCATGTTGTTGTTTTTGCTGTATACAGACAGAGTTCTGTAGCACTTTAAAGACTAACAAATTTAATTTCTGCAGGCATTAGCTTTCGTGGGCTGCAACCCAGGTATCTGACTAAGTGGATTGCAGCCCATGAAAGTTTATGCCTGCAGAAATTAAATTTGTTAGTCTTTAAAGTGCTACAGAACTCTCGTTGTTTTTCCTGACTCCCATATGTCGCTCTCCTTTCATGTGAGGATTATTGTTTTAATCAGATCATCTATTCTATGCTTAGTACAAAAAAACCTCCAAAACAACAAAACCACCTATTGTGTTACTCGGGGTTATCTGAACCCAAAGCTGTGGTAACTAGTCTCTGTTTTTCAGGCCGTGTCAGGAAATAAATCAGTCCACACAGCATCCGGTTTGATAAATGATTGGTATACACAAGTTTGCTTCCACCCCAAAATCCTTGTTTTTGAGTACAAAGCACACATCTAATATAGCAATTGGTCTAGAGCACCCCAAAGAAATTTAGTTACCCAAAGTCTGAGGTGGTGTCGAATGACAGCAAGGGGGTTCCAGTGGCCAGCCCTCCACCTAACTGCTGGGGAGTTTTTACGTCAGTGACCTCTGCTTGTTGAAAATCCAAACCTCTCCAAAGCACACTTTCTAACTAAACTCCTTATAGGTTTACTCTGGACAAAGCACATAACTCATAATAGTCCCTAATAGGCTAACAATTTCCCTGGCAACAGCCAATAATAATTCATTATTCTACTTATCAGCAAAGCAGCTTCAATAAAAACTTATACAGACAACCAGAATCAATGTCAGTTTTCCACACTTCCCTCCTTTCTCATTAATCTGTCCTTTCACTTTATCTATCCCACTCACTAAAACTGCATCTTGCAGATGTTTTGGTTTTGTCTGTCTGAGCCAGGGCCATATTTCTGATTCTGTGGTTTTCTCACTTCCAGTTTATGTCTGAGTTATGTCAAATCCAGTTCTCTCATAACAATTGATGCTAAAGAGCTAGTCTTGGACCCTGCATGCAACCCAAGCAAGTGGCTGTTGTACAGAGGAGTTCTGTAGTAGCCAGAGGGCCATGAATGGGAAGGATCCTTCCCCAGGCTATGAAACAGCAACCACCACTCTAGTTGGTACTAAACCCTCAGGGTTGACCCACTGGCTGCTGCAATCCACTCTGTGTGCATATCCACTGATCAAAATCTTCCAGTCATGGATCCTCTGGAACTGGGCTGGCCCCAACACTATCCAAAAATCCCTCAGCAAGCTGGGCAGAGGGAATACATGCAGAGCACAGCTTCATAGTGGACAGGGGTTGCAACCCCCCTCCCTTAGGCTTAACACATTTTGCTCCCTCTAAAGCAATGAAACTAGCTGCATTCAGGGAGAGAGGGCCATGGTTCGCCCCAGAAGGAATCACACATCTACATAAAGAGGAAATAAACAGACCCACCTCTGTTAGTGGATCACATGGTAAGCCTCACAGGTACTCATTTCAAACCATGTTTTCCATAGCTGTGGCAGTGCAAGGGCTGCGTAAGTGCTCCCAACCTGCTTTAAGATTGGGAGGGAGGGAGCTTTCCCTCTATCATCTGCATAGGCCCTTTTCACAAAGATGGTTTACTTTGATTAATAGCCTGGGGCAAGGATTTGGCCCTGGATGAGTTTTAAAAACTCATCATGGGATTATGAGGAGTGCTCAGCTCTGGCCAAACTCTTTCTATTGAAGTCAACGGGAGTCACCCTTCTTTATTACTTCTTACAGACCAGTCAGAGAGATACAACATTCTCCAGATCAAGGACTTGTATTTTCTGTTTCTCTAATCTTTTTCATGGCACTTTTAATTTTTCCATCAACTTAATTAAGTGCTTTTGTTGGAGCTGAGCATATTTCCATGATACTTTATAGTCAAAGGCTGGGTGAAGCTTGGCACAAAAGCTGTTAGCATTAATGAATATCTTGTACATGCAGGAATACTGTGTGTGTGTGTGTGTGTGTGTGTATATAAAAATTTTAAAAAGCATTTATAAGGAACATACAGAAGAAGACACATTGGTGCATAATGTTTGCTGATGATAGTCTGCAGCAAGGAGAAAAGTCTAGAAGAGGATCTTGATAAATAGAGAGATATGTTGTACAGATACGTGTTCAAAATAAGTAGAGGAAAAATAGAGTACATGGTACATAATTTAAATAATGTGAACACTGCAGAATTATGCTTGAAACTAGATGGCCAGACAATAGCAAAAAAACCCACAATTTCAAAGATGTGGGTTCCAGAGTCTGGGAAAATGCAGGATGAAATTAGAGCTAAGATAATAAATGCCTTGCTCAAATGAAGAGAGCTAAGTGGTGTAGTATGTGACAGGAAGATACCAATAAGATTAAAGGAAATTTCAGTATCCAGAAAGATAATGGAGAAAATAATTAAACAATCAATTTGCAAACACCTAGAAGATAAGGTGATAAGTAACAGTCAGCATGGATTTGTCAGGAACAAATCATGTCAAACCAACCTGATAGCTTCATCTGTGATTTAGATAATGACAGAGAGAGTACACTTATAAAGTGTGCACACAATACCAAGCTGGAAGGGATTGCAAGTGCTTTGGAGAATAGGATTAAAATTAAAAATGTTCTGGGCAAACTGGAGAAATGGTCTGAAGTAAATAGGATGAAATTCAATAAAGAGAAATGCAAAATACTACACTTAGGAAGGAACAATCAGTTGCACACCTACAAAATTAGAAAACTCCCTAGGAAAGAGTACTGCAGAAGGGGATCGGGGGGGTCAGCAGTTTCACACTGTTGCAAAAAAAAAAAAAAAAAAAAAAAACATTTTGGGATGTATTAGCAGGACTGTTGTAAGCAAGACACGAGAAGTAATGCTTCCAATATACTCTGCGCTGATTAGGCCTCAACTGGAGTATTGTATTCAGTTCCGGGCACCACATATCAGGGAAGATGTGGACAAATTGGAGAAAGTACAGAGAGAGCAACAAAAATTATTGAAGGTCTAGAAAACATGACCTATGAGAAGACTGAAAAAATTGGGTTTGTTTAGTATGGAGAGTGCTGAGAAAATATAAATATGTGTCTGTGCCTGAAGAATTCAGTTCAACTGAAAATATGTCATAGCTCCGGCACTGTCCCACGCAAGGTAAAATACTAAATGCACCTCTCATTCAGACCTTCTGGCAATGGCAGTTGTTGGATTCTCATGTTAGTTAGGATCTGATTCGCATTTACACAAAGGTGTTCTACTCTGTTCTAGAAGTATGGAGCAGCTTTAAGATGGCCCTAAGTTGCATGTATACTTGCATTAAGGCCCCTTTACACTGCCAGAGCATTGTAAAAAGGCTTTAATATAAAATAACATATACACATCCTTTATCTCTTGTTTCTTTAAGGAAACTGAGCAGGCTGCTGCAGTCACAGAGTGTGTGCTCCCCATTCTTTTGATCCTTTGTTTGGATCCTCTCAGCTTATGTAAAGTGTGCCGAGATATCATGGTAATGGATACCTTATGAATAATTATCATCTTCTTTGTGTTAATCCCATCAAATAGAGGTCTGCTCTATGAGTCCTCCCTCTTCAAAGTGCTCTGTTCAGTTCCATATTCTCTATTCCACCACATGATAACATGTCTTCCTTTATGACATCCCACCACTTTTTCTTGGGTTAGCCCCTCTTTGTCCTTCAATCTTGATCTGCTGGGTCTTTTACTCATTGTTGTCAGGACTACATTTTACATTATCAACCATCTGAGCCTGGACTTCCTCATTTTTAGGTTTATGGGCATTAGTTTGTGCATGTCACACACACACACACACACACACACACACACACACACACACACACACACACACACACACACACACACACACACACACACACACACACACACACACACACACACACACACCCCGCCTTAGTACTTTCTCCACTTATCCATCTCAACATTCACACTTTTGTGGAACAGATCATTTGTTCATGTTTCTTCTTTGTTACACAACACTCAGCACCATACATTAAAACTGTATGGGTCACTATTTTGTAGACTTTTCATAGAATTAGAATCATAGAAGTGTAGGATTGGAAGGGACCTCAAGAGGTTTTCTAGTCCAGTCCCCTGCACTCAAGGCAGGATTAAGCATTACCTAAACCATCCCTGACAGGTGTTTCTTTAACCTGCTCTTGCAAATTCCCAGTGATGGAGATTCCACAACCTCTCTACCCAATTTATTCCTGTGCTTAACCACCCTGACAGGAAGTTTTTTCTAATGTCTACTCTAAACTGCCCTTTCTGCAATTTAAACCAATTGCTTCTTGTCCAATCCTCAGAGGTTAACAAGGACAATTTTCCCCTCTTTTCCTTGTAACAATCTTTTATGCACTTGAAAACTGTTACGTCCCCTCTCAGTCTTCTCTGTATTTGAGATGTAAAACAAAGAATAAAAAATTCAGGCTTTGGCAAGTCAAGGAAAAAGAAACTAGTGCCCCATTGTTTTAATTTACTAAAAAATGGCCTCTCGTTGGGCCTCTCTTTAATGCTCCTTCTCATGGCTAAGTGTTTCATAACAGTGACCTTGGCCCAGTTTCCATTTTGGTATTAGTTCCAAAATGTGACCTAGAGATGTCAAGCTCTATTTACAATTCCAGCCCTCCAGCTGGGACATTTGAGTCTTTCCCATTTTGGGGGGAGTAAGCATGCTCTCCCCAAGGTCCTGAGGGCCTTGCGATGGGCCACTAACTGCTAGTTCTGAGACCCAATATCCTTCTCTCCTTTCTTCATCAAGGAAGGAACAAAAAAAGTTAACACAAGAACAGAAATAAAGTCCAACAGTCTACATTGGAGCTGCCAGCCCAAATCTGGTGCTTGGCAGTGCTTGCCCCCTTCCCTCGAGAGTGAGTGGTAGAGGGACACAGGCCCACTCTCTCCTCTAGGTACCATCCCAAGGCCTGGGTCAGACAGTCAAGGACCATTTGTTTAAGTCCCTTGCTGCCTCTCTGGGCTGCTTCCCACCTACAGCTTTTGTAGGCATCCTCTGTATGGCACCTTGCCTGGATTCTTCTGCCTGGAAGTTGATCTCACTGGGTGGCTGTTGTGATGCTGTATGGAATATGGGTGACCATTTATAATATTATTGATACCAATATTACAAAATTGCAATGAATCTTACAAGATATGCCATATAAGGTCTCAGGAGAAAAGTTATGATTTGTCAAATATGACAATCTTGTTTATATGTATTTATCATCTTTGTATCATGAGTTATAAATATATGTGATATATCTGTAGCTCAAACTTATGCTGTGTTTCGAGGTGACACCCCTAGACAGAGTGACATCAGTGCTATCTAGCCTGCATGCTGGCCCATCAAGGGCAATCAGCTGTACAATAAACCCAGTGAGAGAAGGCAGGGGCTATCTATAGGAGTCAGTAGGACATGTAGCAACATGCCTGTGGACAGGGAACTCCAAATGCTTTTCCATGCCCATGTGCTGCGAGTTTATGTTTGGGACATAGGATGTACAAGCCTCAATTTACACATAACCTGTAAACAGTCAAACAGCAAGAGGGAAAAGGAGACAAAGAAAATCTGCATATCAGCACACAGGTGAAAGAAAACAGCATGAAGCATCTTTCCTACCAGACTCCTTCTGCTCAACTGAATAGAACTTTATGAGGGGGACTAAACTATAAAAATGAGAGCCAAACATCCCAAGTTGTCTCTCCCTGTCCATCTTCCTCTTTGCACCTAAGATGACAAAAGAAACAGTCATTGGACTTTTGGAGAGGGGTCCTGACCTGAAGATTATGATCTAATGATGTTGAAGAATGAGGTACCTTTACCTTGAATCAAGTATAGTTTGTTAAGTTAAGCACTAGGAAGTGTTTTCTCTTTATTTTTCTTGTAAGCATTTCTGAGTTTTGTGCCTCATTATTTCTATGTACTTAAAAATCCCACCTTCTTTTGTTAATAAACTTGTTTTATTGTTTAAACCAATCCAGTATGTTTTAAATTAAATTGTCTGAGTAACTCCATTTAAGGTGGCAATTTGTTATGTATTATTCCCCTAAAGGGACAATGGACCTAATCTCTTTGGACTGTCCAGGAGAGGGCTGGGCAGTACAGAATATGGGTTTGGGGGGTTTTTTCGTTTGGGTTTTTTTTTTTGGTTTTTTTTTTTTTTTTTTGGGGGGGGGGGGGGGAGGGGGGACGACAAATCCAGGACGGGGAGTGTGTTGGGGTCACCCTGAAGAAGTAACCAAGGGTGCTACAAGCAAGAGTGTAACCCAAGTGTGGCTGGTAAGCTGCAGTTACACACAAGCAGTCAGAGATGTGACTTGCATGCGGGCAAGCAAGCGAGAGGCCCAGGTGGGAACTCCTGCAGCAGGACATTGTAAGGCACACAAGGTTGCAGGGATACAGCCCCTCAGTCATCTGGATTGCACCCCAGAATGGCACAGTGGCTTTCCCCCATCTGATGCTGTGCAGCTTTTCTCTATTGTGTCTCCTGCTCTGTCTGGGTTTCAGCTTTTTATTCCAGCTGTTAACCAGCAATTCAGCACCTTCTGGGGGAGTGATTGCTCTCTTCCCTGTCCCAGCAGTTTATCTTAAAGATCAGCTCACGCCTTCTCCAAGCAGCTTTACTGCTTCCCCAGTTCCCCCTCAGCCCACACCCCAGAGGGCCACTCCTGCCTCCTTTATAAAATGGATGAGATAGAGAGTCACCTGCTTCAGCCTCAGCAGAACTCACTTAACCCTTTCCCACTAGGATCAGCATCGGCTAATTGGGTGGGATGTTTCCAGAAAGCATTGCCAGCCTATTAGAGCTCTGAACATTTTCATTTAGAGTCAGATTGTAGACTGGCCCTCCGTGACTGCACAGAAGCATAATAGGAAAGCAATACACACTCACACAGCACCATGTAACCTCTCTGCCTGTCCACTCCAGGTGTGCTGGGGAATGCCAGATATGCATATCCTCTGCCCCCTCTCCACGCAGAGGGTAAGAGAGAGATCAAAAAGGGAAGGGTCCGGATTGAGCCTTGGCTCCACATCCCATATTGAACTGTCTAGTGTAGCTGAGCTGGTATGAAGAAGCAGTCAACTGCTACCAGTTAGGAGTCAGGGCTATTAGCAGATTATTTCCCCCAGAAGCAAGAGTGAAGCAGCAAAGAAACCGTGATTGCCTGAGTAACACTTCCTTTCCAATCTGCTTCTGGGATGGTGCAGCTATCTGCTCCCCTGTCACAGGGGCTCACTCACCACTAAGGGTGCCTCCTCCTGGCTGCTCTGAGAATTAGCTCCTTCCAGGTCTGAGGCCCTCTTCTGTTGCCAAAATCTCTCCTGACAATTGGGATGAGGCACTCTTCCCATTCACTGCCCAACCAGTGCCACTTCAGCAGCAGGTAGGGGAACGCAGGCCCTCTAGTCCAGGTTCCAGCTCAGGGGCCCAGTAACCAGCGGCCAAGGTTTGCACTAACCTATTCCTTTTTGCTTTTTCCCTGAGTCATTCCTACCTGTTCAGCTCTCCCCCACCACACACTCTAGGGTCACCAGACCAAACTTCCCCCCTCCCAGGTCATAAGTGTAGGACTACCCTCTATAGCCCCAAACTCACCTCCGTTCACCCAGGGAGTGACTGCAGACTACTTCCCTGCACCCCTCACCCCTTTCAACTCCTGGCTCTATACAGGCCACTCCTGTTTCTGTCCAGCTGAGCCTCATCTAATCACTCCCAGATCTGCAGCTCTTCCTCCAGATGTAGCCTGGGGAGATAATTGGCCTACCTAGCCATCTTAACCCTTTCAAGTCTTGTGTGAAGTGTCCCTATCACAGTCCCCTTACACAAAGCTAGGTTCACAAGCACAGTATAGCTATTACAGGCATTTTAATTGCATTACAAAATAAAAACTTGTGCTATACTACATATTTCCTGCCATCCTTGCTCAGGTAAAATTCCCATTGACATCAGTGGGAGTTTGCCTGAGAAAGACTGCAAGGTTTGACCAATAAATATTATCCCAAAATAACACATTTCACCATGGAAACAATTGTTCATGGTAACTCAGCTCCTTTCGAGATATTGGCAGAAATTGCACAGGATCCTTCAGTGAGTGAAAAACTCATGTGCGTCATTGTTGCATATAGAGTTGAAGGGCTCAATTATGCTCTCATTCACTGTGGTGCAACTCCCCTTGGTTGTAACTGAAAGCAGGGTTCAGTCCTTAATGGTAAGCTGAGCTGAAAAAGAGTGGATTCTCAGGAAAATATTGTAAGAACAACATACCCAGTGGATACTGTTATGCTTTCTATAAAGACTCCCTCAAACCTCTCTCCATTGTTTTTCTCACCAAGCCTTCAGGCATATCTTTCAGATTTCTCAGGACAGGTATGTGCACATTTGCTGTCTCGAGTCCAAAGTTTTGCTGTTAAAAATTGAAATAGTTTGTGAAATAAAAAGATAGAAATAATTCATTCTAGCTTTATATACTAAAAACTGCTGCTCTCACTAGCAAGGGTGACCTCATGTATAGCACTTTGCCACTCTTGAAGTATTTTGCTGTGTGTAACCATCCCAAATTCGTCCAAATAAACATGGTCATGCCAGAGATCATCTTCTCTTCTAGGTGACGAGGTGCCCTCATCTCACTAAGGACTATTTGTGAGCTAGCTTCTTTTGATGTTTAAAAGTGATACCTCCTACCACATCTATCTAGTAGCCATTGCCTGGAAATGATCCTTCAGTGCTTCTGGTGCTCTCCAAGTCCTACTGAGCACATCCACCAAGACAGAGAAGACAACTGGCTAAAAGACTCGCTGACATGTGGGATGCTGTAAGATATTTGCCCGACCACTGCTACCATCTCCATCTCCAAAAATAGCCTAAAATACTAGACTCTTGTCCTGGTGCACTACATCACTTGAGACTTCACATTTTCAAGGTGGGAAGCAGACACAAGCTGTGGTGCACAAAGCCCTTTCCTCCATCCAGCAGGGAAGGTCAGACTCAGAAGTGCCCATTTTCCATCAAAAAAGGCTGGAGCACTCAGGCAGCCAACCATGCTTCATATTAGTATCGTCTCGGTACTTATATGCCCCCCCATCAACATAGAATTGGAAGATTCTAACCTATCAAAGATTAAACCTCATTAAAAACGCATGGCTGATACAATGAGTGGTTTATTAAATCAATTAGTTATGGTTCATTTGGGCACTCCAGCCTGACAGGAGATTGGGTTGTAGGCAGTCAGGCATAGTGGCCAGACCAGGACATCAGAACCAGAGTCAGAGTCAGAGTCTTAATATCAAAGCCAAGGGTTAAGACAGTCATCCATCACCAGGAACCAGGGCTGAGGATCAGAATCAGAGCCCAAATGCCAGAGACAAGGGTTGAGACAAAGCCAGAGCCAGGAATCAGAGCTGAGAGTCACAACCAGATTACTTGCAGTCAGAGAAGGCAGGAGCAGGGCTGGTTTCAGAGCGAGGAGTAAGTCTGGGACAGGACTGAAACAAGGCCAGGTGCAGGGCAGGGTCAAGGCTGGAGCGGAGCGGAGCAGAGCAGAGCAGAAGCAGGGCTTACAGTGAGGCAAAGACAGAGAATCCACAGGCAAGTGCACTGAGCAGCCAGTGAGCTACTGCTGCTCCTGGGCTTAAGAACCCACCTGCGAGCTTCCTCAGCCAATCAGAGAGGGCAGTCCTTCAGGCAATCTAGCTGACTCACTAGGCCAGCAGAAGCCTTTAAAAACAGAGCTGCAGGGTCTTATTCCTGACACAATGACTTAGATAACCATGGCCATTTTACAGCTAATGTATTCCAATAAGCATGGGCTTTGGGAAGGCATGCACCTGCCACAGATCCAGTGGTGATAACTAATTCAAATATCTGCCCTATCAAGTTTTAATGATACTTTCTGTGCTTACAAGAGCTAAGAGGGAATTGCTGTTCTGCAGTAGAGAGGGAGCCCTAGAGAGGAAGCCCAAGAAATGCACAAGAAAGGTAAGAGGCATGCAAATTTCCCACTCACTGTACTAGGGACAAGTTCATCTTCAATTCTTTAATAAAAATGTATTGGTGGGTAAGTCTGATGCCCGCAGTGACAGGGATTCACATGATCCAATAGAATATGTTAAAGCTGCTGCAGTTGAAAAGTTCTTTAAAAAGCAGTTTTAAAAAGTGAGAGTGGTGATTGAATTGGCAAACTACTGCAAACCATCAAACTGGTACCATGAAACCATCAAATTGGTACCAGGCCCTGCCTCTCAGAACTCCCTTGATGCTTTTAATCAGGGTCCTGGTGGTTTTTACTTTGAAATATTCTGATCCTGATTCTTCTCCCTCTGTCTGGAGTAAATCAGGAGTAACTTCAATGATGTCAATGACCTCCGTTCCCTGATGTGTGGAGTCTGCTTTGTGCTGATACACCTGGCACAAAGTGAATTTAGAATCATAGAACCATAGGTTAGAAAGGATTGTAAGGGTCAGCTAATCTAACCCCCTGCCAAGATGCAGGATTTGTTGTGTCTAGACCATCCAAGAAAGGCTTATCCATCCTCTTTTTGAAAACCTCCAGTGATGGAGCTTCCATGACTTCCTTAGGCAGTCTGTTCCATTGTCCTACTGTTCTTATAGTTAGGAAGCTTTTCCTGAAATTTAATCTAAAGCTGCTATGCTGTAGTTTGAACCCATCCTCTTGCCTCCTCTCTGTGGCAAGAGAGAAAATTTTTCTCCATATTTCTTACTGTAGCCTTTCATATATTTGAAGACTGCTATTATGTCCCTGTAGGCCGGGGTCCTGTCTGGCCTGATCATCATGGCCCTTCCTCGGGCCCAGGCTCTGAGGAAGGCCACTGCACCTTCCTAAAAGGGGAATGTTAGCATCTCTGTAGGAGTCGTAGTCTGGGCCCTCAGGCAGGGCGGGCAAGCACGCAGTCTATCACCCCAACCCTCAGGCAGGGCGGGCGAGCAAGGGGTCTGCTTTCGGTAACGGCAGGGGGGGAACACGTGCTCCTGGGGTGGCTAGGGAAGAGGGGAGGGGGACGCAGGTCCACCCATCTCCACTGTGTCCCAGCCCAGGGCCCTAGCAGTGGCAAAGATATTGCCACGGTGTCAGCGGGGCTCCCGCCGCAACACGCTGACAATGGGATTTCGCCCCTGTCTCAGCCACTGGCTATAGCTGTCTCTGGGCCACTTCCTCCCCATATCCCCCGGTATCTGTATCATCAGGGTCCTCAGGGTCGCTGGGGTACACGGCCCGCGGCAGGCTCACCAGTCCTTCCTCGTTGACTGGTGGCAAGGCAGGGAGCTCCTCGGCGGAGGGCAGCTCCTCTAGATCACAGGGCTCCAGGGTGTCAGCATCAGGCAGCTCCTCCAGGTCAGGGCCGGCCTCCAAGGGTATCTCCCAGCCCTCCGGCTCAGGGGGCTCAGTCCAGTCGCGGGGGCCCAGAGGCCCGATCCAGTCTGTAGGGCCTGGTCGCTTGGGCCGTTCTTGGCGCCTTGGCTCCGGGAGGCTCTCGCTCAGGGCAGCAGCCCGGCTGGGGTCAGGCCTATGCGGCAGCCGGCAACACAGCACGTCTGCCTCTGGCATCAGTCTGTCTCTCACTGAACTGCGGGGCCTGTCTTTTATACCTCCTGCCCCAGCAGAAGCTCCGCTCCTCTGCTGCCTGATAGGCTGGTCGGGTGAACCTATCCCTGTCCGACTCCCCAGTTGCCGGGCAGACTGGTCTGCTGGCCCTTTCACTGTCCGGCCTGATCGTCGCGGCCCTTCCTCGGGCACAGGCTCTGAGGAAGGCCACTGCACCTTCCTACAGTCCCCCCTTAATCTCTTTTACAAAGTAAACATACTCAGTTCCTTCAGCCTTTGCTCTTACGGTCTGCATTCCATTCCTTTGATCATTTTTATCACTCATCTCTGGATCTTTTCTAGTTTCTCTACATCCTTGCTATACAGCAGTGACCAAAATTCGACGCAGTACTTTAGCTGTGGCCTAACAAGCACCGACTACAGCAGTACTATCACTTTCCATGTATAATAATGCAATCCAAAATTACACTTGGGTTTGGGTTTTGTTTGTTTTTTTGCAACAGCATCGCATTATTGACTCATGTTCAGGTTGTGATCCACCATAACTCCCAGATGCTTCTCAGCAGTGTGCAGCTAAGCCAGTTATCCCCCCATTCTGTATTTGTGCATTTGGTTTTTCTTCCCTAAGTGTAGCACCTTACAATTGTCATTGATGAATTTCATTTTGTTGTCCATAGCCCAGTTCTCCCATTTATCAAGATTGATTGAATTTTAGTTCTATTAATACATGACACCAGACACAGAACAGATCCTGTGGAATCCCATCTGAGACCTCCTTCCAATTTGACATGATTCTATTAATAGTTGCTCATTGTTTGCAGTTGTTTAACCAAGTATGTATCTACTGGGTAGTTCTACCGAGCCTGCATTTTTCCAGCTTACTTATGAAAATGTCATGGGAGGCTGTGTCAAAAGCCTGTCTAAAGTCCAAGTATACTATGTCTATCGCATTCTCCCTATTACCAAACCAGTTACCTTGTCAGTTACCAGCCTCTAAAGATTCCCCCTTTGTCGTGCTTCTGGAGCATTGCAGATTTGGATCTTACTCTTGAAAAGCCAACGAGTTCTGCAGGTCCTCCACCTCAGGCCTCTCCTTCACCCTAAGGCAGACCCTACCTGTCCTGCGAGCACACAGTTCCCCCCCAGCAAATCTGCCATCTGCTGGTTACCCACCATTGCAGCCTCCTTTTTCCCCTGTGCTGAGGGAAACAGATGGAGAAGGAACCAAATGCAGCCTCCTGATTCACCTTCACGTCAAGTGAGACACTCCTGCCTTCCCCACCAGGCCACCCTGCATGTGAGGAGGGGTCTGCTGCAGCTACTCGTGTCCTTGCAATGAAGGAGGTGGGGAATCATTGCTACCTCTGATGGCCCCGCTTGTAGGAGGGGTGGAGCCACATCACCCACTGCACCTGGCCATTTCCTCTTCAGAGCTTCCTACATACCTTCCCCCAGAAATTTCAGGGCCCACTTGCCCCTCAACTGTTGCATCTAACTCCTACAACTTTACATCCTTCCTGTCCATTTTCCCCATGATCCGTGCCCCCACCCCCGATTTCTGCCAGATTTATATGCCCTGCCCTGAATCCCGCTGCATACCAGGGGAACATTTAAATTGTGCCACCCCACAATCAATAGTTACGCACTGTCTCTGCAAGAGCCCATCTCTCAGCTCTGCTGCCCACCTGATTTCCCTGTCAGTCCTGAATGATCAAAAATAATAAATTCAGGAGGGAAATGGTTAAGATGGCTGGGGCACTCTCCCCTCCTCCTCTAAGATAACGGGGCCCCCTTCTTTTTCCCTGGAGTAGATTTCTTGACGTCAAGCCCATGAATATTGTACGAAGCTTCAGGATTGTAAATGCAGTGAATCTTCCTAGTGCATAGAAAGCCAGGGCTCTGTGCTGGGGGTGGAAGCCATTGCAGCAGCTTTGGGGAAGGAAGGATATCTGTCACAGAGAAGAGGCTTTGGGCTGCCTGCGCGTGGCACAAGGGACTGCTGCAAGGAGGGAAGCGTCACATTGTGCACTCCAGAGGTGCCCCTGGGGAATGTGACATCAGCACAAGGCACCGGAGCTGGAGGAGAGGAAGCTTGCTTTGAAGCACTCATCCACATCCCTAAAAGAAGACCCCGGCTCATCTCCTTAGCCAGCATGTCTGCAAAAGAGAGGCAAAAAGGCAAAGTGACCAAGGACAGCGTCACCCTATTGCCTTGCTTTTATTTTGTGGAGGTGAGTGAAGAACCTGAGTGCCTTTCGCTTTAGCATAATGCAGATCATTAGAAGCATTTTAGGAACAACTTTGTTCCAAGACAGCATGCTTGTTTCACTGGGGACTGCTCTGGTTAGTGCATTAGTCACTGCCTAGGTGTATATATAGAGAATAATAGCACAGATCAGTTGTACACGCTGAGTGAGAGAATGTTATATCTGTGTATTATGCATGTATGAGAGTATGTCAGTGTGTCTCATTCCTCTGTGAGTGTGTGTTGTTATGTCAGCATGTGTCTGTGTCTGATATGTATGTGTCTGTGGATTTCAGTAGGGGTAAAATTAAGCTTTGTATGTAATATATTTGCATGGAGTTCACGTCTGTTCTGAAACTGGGTCTGCATCATCTGAGCTGTAATCCACAGGGGGGGGAATGCTCTTTGCATCTTGAAAAACAGAGAAATCATTCTGATAATGTTTCAGAACCATTTCTTGTAAAAATATGTAGGTGATGCTTAGCATAATAAAATCAGTATCAGAATGCTATCATTATTCTGAAGAACTGGTTTGAAATTAACCTCTTCCTTGCAGAATACAGGCTGCTTTTATGGGAATTATTTCTGAGAGTCATTTTGCAAATGGAGTGGCAGCTAAATGAACCATGTCACAGACATAGGATCATCTCACCAGGAAGACATATTTCAGAGAGGGGTTTATATGAAAACACATATTGCATGTATTATCTCCATGAAAGAAAAATCATGTTGTAAAAGGAACGTTAAAAAAAATGAAAACAGTTCAAAGTTGTTAAATAATCAATATTGTATTTTTATGAGTCCCAAGTAACATGCCTGGAATGTCACAGATATGTAGCTAACATCACATGCTTTGTATCTTGAAAAAGTGAAAGACCTTCTCAGTAGATTTAGTACTGAAAGAATGAAACATGTCACAACTGCTCTGTTGATGACAGGTGAAGTTACACTTCCACAGACAGTCACTGCTTCAGAACTGGTGCATTGCTTTGAGGATTTTAGCTTCTTTTGACAGCACTCCGTTCACTTGTATATTTTTCTAGCTGATCAAGAGAAAACATGGTTTCAACATCAGGAAATGAATATGTGATTTTGGTGTTTATTAACCAAGCAGTAAGTGAACACAGCTTGCTTCTGATGACGCCACTTTTAGTAAGGCAATGACTGAGTCACTCAGCCTCTGTGCCTTAGTCTCCCCATCTATCTCCCCAAGGATGGTGATACTTGCCTCACACAGGTGTGCAGAAGATAATGCATGAAAAGAACTTTGAAGGTTAAAAATAGGAGTTCAGTGTAAGAGTTAAGTATAACTCTTAGCCTGAATGGCAATATTAAAAATCTTGCTTAAATATATTTAAGCAAAGATGTTATTTACATTGGAAGCATTTAAAGCACTTCGGAAGTTCTTCTAGGGGGTACGAGGGCACAATGTCAGAGGAACTTGTAAGTGCTGGCAGGCTGTCTCTCTTCCCCCTAAATTCCCTAGTAGTTGCCTGGGACAAGAAAGTTAAACCATATTAAAATAGTATTGGACGGGATACTTTTCAGAGAATGTTAGATATCGAAGTAACGGACTTGTCTTGTTATTGATGATTAGGTCCACTTGGTGAAATTTGCCCATTGATGAAAGGCTCCTTCGGGGCCCACTGTGCCACATAATTCCTGTGGTATCCTTGTGCAGGAACAAGAGGTCATGAGTAGAGAAGCCACACAGGTGGAGGCCTCTCTATAGTGGGCTCTATGCTAGCTGAGGCCATCCCATCACTGAGAAGAGCTTAGGGAGCATACAAGGGAGGGAGCCACTAGATCTGTACTGATGCAGATCTAGTAGCCAGAGCCCCCCTCAGGTATGCACACCGGGAAAGTAGCAGCCACTCCGGGCCCTGGAGGGTTTCACTGCAACTCTATGATCTGCCCCTACATCATAGTGGTATGAATTTTAGAACAGCACATAGCACATAGCCCAAGAACAGTGGTCACACTTAAAATCAGTTGGATATCATTACGTCAGTATTTAGTGTGGACTCAAGAAGCTCAATCTATTTAGCTTAACAAAAAGAGAAGGCTAAGAGGTGACTTGATCACAGTCTATAAATACCAACATGGGGAATACACATTTGACAATGGGCTCTTCAAAGTAGCAAATGAACATATAACACAAACCCATGGCTGGAAGTTGAAGCTAGACAAATTCAGAGTGGAAAAAAGGTGTACATTTTTAATGGTGAGAGTAATTAACCATAAGAACAATTTACAAATTATTCATCACTGGCAATTTTTAAATCATAATTGTATGTTTTTCCAAAAGACCTGCTCTAGGAAATATTTTTGTGGAAGTTCCTTGGCCTGTGTTATACAAGAGGTCAGATTAGATATTAACAGTCATCTCTTCTTGCCTTTGAATCTATGAATCCAGTTGCAGTATTCCCTAGACACTCCCTGTACTTCGTATAGGGAATACTGAAAACCACACTAGAGAGGCTGGAGCTCTTATGACTAAGTCACTGGACTGGAACTCAGGAGATACAGATTCTGTTCCCAGCTCTACTGCATACTTTTTATAAAACCTTGGGATTACTTAATCTCTTTGAATCTCAGTTGCCCAGGTGGGAAATGAGGATACCCCTTCTTCCAGCCTATGTATGATCTGTCTATTTATGCTGCAGTTCTCTGGGGCAGGGAATGTTTTTCATTATTTCGTACTCTTCACTGTGCACCTAGCACGACGGGGCTTTTAGCTCAGTTGGGGCCTCTAGGCACTAATGTAATACGAATAATAATCTATCCACGGACCTAGAGAAAACTGCTGCTGCTTTTAATTATTTGGTTATCCAAGACAACAGACAAGGTTTTAAGTATGACCATTGTGCTGGGGCTTTATAAAGGATTAGAACATTTCACCCACTGTGCACAGACACTTTGGGAAATGCTGTCAGGTGACCAACTGCATTACAGCAAAATGTCACATGTCCTTAACAGTTAGGATTTCCTTGTAGGTGCTTTTAAACTCTCCATTTATTAAGTTCCATTTTCTACTGATTCACCTTCATTGGGCCAATGTAAGGCTCTGCCCCCTTGTAATACACATTCCATTAATGACAGTGGGAGTTATTTGTGTTTATGGAGAAGAAAGGCAACCCCTCTGTATTTTGTTTGTTTGTAGCAAAGGACAAGGCAAATGGATCTTGTATGTATTTCTGTGCACCAGCCTCATCAGTGGTGGGCAGCAGGAATATGCCCAGCTCAGGGAATGAGTTTAGTATTCACTGTAGAAAAGCAAGGGAATCTTGCATATTATATTATTGCTGTGGGAGAGGCAGAGTGGAGAAGTTTTTAATATATACATGTTATGCAGAAATTGGCTTTCTATGTACCAGATGGAATGGGCTTCCCTACTCATTTGTTGCAGGGAAAGGAGGAACTAAAAATGTAAGCCTTGATTCCAGGGCAAGCTTTGAGGACCCTTCCACCTTGCCCATGTCTAGTACTAGGGAGCTCTGAGGAAGTCCACATCTAGATTTGAATTTCATGGTTGGCCCCAATCCGTATATGGTTCAAAACCAAAGCTCCAGGTTTGAACAGATACAACATTTAGGGAATTTAGATCCAAATCCAGAGAATCAAACTTTGCAACTGGGGCCCAACTCCGGTTCCCCTAATGGTTTAGGGATGAGGCTATTGTCCTCCTCTAATATTTCTCTTCTTTTTTTCTGCACCCATGACAGGTATTTTTGATGAGACAGAAAACCAAATTCTGCTTTCAGTTACAAGAGGAAATTCAGTAGATTTAGTCCATTTTTTCACAGATGTAAATTGAGTCCAGAATATCCAGTATTCAAATTAGAAAATTTGTATAGTTGGCCCCCCCTTCCAACTCTTCTTCTGTTCAGTCTCTAGTGATAAGACATAGATTTATGGTTTACTCACATATACACAACTTTAATCTGACCAATGAGAATGTGCCTTGAACTTTATAATACAGGATAATACCGAGATTAATGAAACATCAACCTTGACAGCCCCAGAGGCAGCATTAGCAGAAGGGGGAAAATGGCTTAAAAATTCTTGAATTGTGATTAGTTAAAGAAGAAAATGAAACTGGCTTACCTCTCATGTTTAAATCAGGAATAGCTCTTTTGAAATCAATAGCATCACCAGTGTAAGGAACAGGAGAGGCACGCTCTGTGAGGTTAACTAGCACTAGGACACAATGTGGATGTTTTTTGCATACCACAGGCAACATCATCATCCAAATACATTGTAAACATGAGTATAGGGAGAACAGATTTAAGTAAACTGGCCACCTCTAAAATCTACACAATTTGGGATTTTCCAAATTTATTTAATGGCACAAATATTTTCAAGGTTTTAATTCAGAAGGTGAATGATGAAAAATGGGCTTTCCCAATCTCTCCCCTCTACACATCTGGCCTTTTTGTATATTTCCTTCTCTTTCCTTTCTGCCCTAACTTCAGGTCAGGCTTCCCCTCCCACAGCCCATAGTTGCAAGTGCCAGTCCACTGCTTCTTGTGGCTAAGTAACAATTAATTTCATTTTGTATTTTAAGAAAAAGACAGGAGGAGCTGCTTTCTCACCTGTGAAATTAAATATTGAAATGTCAATCAAGAAATGCTGGAGGATCAGGGCCATAGGGAGAAGGCAGATCTATCACTAATAACATCAGCAAAATAATGAGAAGCTAGAGATAGGCATTATTTCCCAAACATTGGAAGAAAAGGAGGCGATCCAGAAGAGTATCCAAGGAAGACAAGAAAATGGAAAACCAAAATCACACAATATAGATGGGTCAATAATACATACGCAGGGAAGGAAAAGATACCTTATGGTCATTGATATTATACTGTAAACATGCATGGCACTTTATAGAGCAAATTAAAACAAATAGCTTTTCTGTCCTCAAAGGGCTTGATCTGCAAACTCTCACTATGGGGAGCAGTACTTCGGCTATGTCTACACTGACGACGGCAAAGTCGCCACCGTCAGATCGACTTATCTGGATTGACTGAGTGGTCAGTGAAGACCCGCTCAGTTGATCCAGAAGTCGACGTACTAAAACCACCTCCTCAAGTGGCGTAGCGCTGCATCGATGGGAACACGGTTGGTGGGTTCGATGGGTTCTCGTCAGCACAGTGCAGTGAAGATGGCGCGCAGAAGGGAAGCACAGAAGTCAACGGGAGTTATGCCAGTTCTTTGCATACTTTGCATAACTCCTGTCGACTGCCGCCGAATCGCCGAGATAAGTGTAGACCAAGCCTTACTATCATGACATCAAGTACTACTCAGAGTAATAAGCACTATGCCCAGTAGTATCCGTTTGCAACATTTCTACTGATAGTTCCAATTTAACAAAAAATAAGTCTGACCTCATATACAGCAGTGTAAATCAATAGTAACTCAAAAGAACTCAGTAAAGTTACATTCAACATAAAAATAATGTGACATCAGGATTAGGCCCTATCTAGCTTAATTTATTAGAACTACAGGGCCATATTCTCCTTTCACTTACACCAGTTTTACATTAGCAGCTTCAGTGCAGTTATTCCTGATTTACAGAGATGTAGAAAAGAGGAGAAGCAGGCCTGTGGTTACATGCAGTAGAAGTGAAGAAAAGGAAATCCACAGACAGAGAAAAAAGAATTAGAGCGGCAGGGATGGTGGATGGGGCCTGGTCTGAAAGATTGGGGAAGCAGAAAACCTACAAAACAAATTAAGGAAACTTTATTAAACACAGCATAAAACATTTCATAATTTTTTGCAGTTTTCACTATTTGTGAAATAGAACCTTGATGGATTTTTATGTATCTCATAAAAATGTTTAAAGCACATTTAAATACTCATGGAATCTCAGTTTGCATCTGTTTTAGAAGAAAGATATTGCCATAATGAAATATCTACCAGCATCAGGAAAATATTAAGGATTGAAACATTGTCTGTGATCATTCCTGAAAAGTGATCTTCCCTTTTTAGCATATTCAGAGCACATCGTCAGTACATTCAATGACAACAGCCAGAAGAACCCTGGTTAGTGCTTCACATTTTAAGTATGAATCTGGAAAACTTCCAGAGTTATATACCTCCTGTTCCCCAGAAGATGAGGATGTCTGCAGATGCAGCATGGACAAATACATTTATTCATAGTGAAAGGACTGCTCTCTGTTTTAGGGAGAAATCTATGGGTGATTTTTCTTCAGTCATTAAACAAACATCAAAAAAACCTGGGATGAAATCCTGGACCCATGAAAATCAATGGGAGTTTTACCACAGACTTATATGAAAACAGGATTTTCACCCCCTGGTCTTTTGTCTGCTGGGGCAGCATGTACAAACACAGTGGGCCTAATTTTGTACACATGTGTAAGTATGGAGTAACTCCACTGAAGTCAATGGAATTACACCAATTTATAACTGGTATAAGAGAGAGGAGAATCAGGCCCAATAGATGAAATCCTGGTCCTGCTGAATTCAATGTCAAAACTCCCATTGATTCATGGAGGTCAAAATTTCACCCATTGTCAGGTATGCTGAAATACAGAACGCTAGATGCTGAACTACTATAAATCAGCAAAGCTCTATAGACTTAAATGCCAGCTGAAGAACTGGCCTATAAAACTTCGTGTTACTGTGGATTTATTGGCAGAATATCCCATACACCAGTTACTTGTCTTTGGGTTTGCTGAGAAGTGAATGCAGCTCAGAGAGAATATCCACAGCAGAGTTAAGTTTTTTCCTTACCTTTTCATCTGGTTTGTGTGCGCGCATGCGTGCATGCATTATATATGTTAGATGGTAATGGGGTTTCTTTTGACAGTGTTTCCTCAAGCAGACAGTATGTGACCCAATCAATCATAGTTATAATGTGGATCACTTCTTTGATAACTGATAAATCTGTCCACTTTTGTTGGCTACCAGACAGACTGGAAAGCCTGTGTTAGGTGGTACTGCTAGAAAACACAAAAGAGATCTATTATTGTAGGAGTCAGTTATGTGAAGCGGGGAGCTTCCTCAGCTCCAGTTGAAATAAATGGGTGTTGAGGATGTTCAGTGTGTCACAGGACCAGACACTTAATTCCCATTCATTTCTAACTTATACTGACAGAGGTAGATTCAAAATGTCAGATGTGGATGCACATTACTGAGTATCTCAAAAATTCCACTTCTCAGCCATATCTGGATTTTTTAGATATGCAGCCATGCATGACACACAACCACATTAAAATTATACACTTAGGACTCTGCAAGCCTTTTGTAGGCTTGACTTCCAGGATATGCATTGCCTATGAGAGTTTAGTGATTCGAACGGGAGTTTTGCCTGTGTGAAGAGTATAGGATTGGCTCTTCAGTCTCAGGGACAGGGCAATGGCTTTGTGCTAGTTAAAGAGTTAAGAAAGAGGCAGAAACTATACCACTGTCTCTTGGAGACACACTGTAGGACTTTCCTCCCTAAACACACTTTTTCCATTGGATTTAAATTTAGTCTTTTTAAAAAAAAAAAAAAAAAAAAAAGGCAACCCTGAAATACTGATGAGCTGCATGGGCTCACACAATCATTTTAATGATTTGGTCAGAAAAGGCTAAGGAGAGCTCTGCTTATTAATGTTTCTAACATTTTCTGAGGCCAGGACAGAGGTGTCTGCTGCTCAGTCAGACAGTGCCACCAAGGATTGAGCCTGCTCCAGCCACTGCTACCAGAGTATCACTCCTCATGCATCCCCCACAGCATGACTAGGAATGCTTGGTGGATGCACTTGTAGACCTGCATTCCACACTACCATCCTGCTAGCCTCTCCAGCAACTCATGGTATGGAGCGGAGGTGAGAATACTGCAGAAGCTGAAGCCTCTCTCTCTCCCCACTGGTGACCCTATGCCAGCCTGGAGTCTGAACTTCAGTGAATGAGAGGAAGGCCTGCTCCCTACTGCCTCCATCTCAAAGTTCTCTACCTGCTCCTCTAGCAGGGAAACCTGCTAGCAAAACAATCGGCCAGGGAAACCATCAGCGGTCAGATGAGACCTGACTATATTTAGAATTAAAGGAGACCCATTTCACAGCCTACCTCCTCTCCCAGCACCAGAGAGGACCCTCTTCCCCTCTGTTAAGCACCCTACAGCTAGATCCCACCAATTATTAAGGCTGTCAGTAAAAGCTACCTGCCAGCCCTCCTGCTTGATGTGCAGAACAGCTGTCAGGTGAGGGAGCCACTGAAAGAAACCTCTATGAGGTGCTGAGTCGAGGGAAGTTATAGAAGCAGATTTTCAAAAGAGCCCAAGCTCCTATCAACGCACTAAAATAAATGACCAGATTGACAACCTTGCTCAGTATGTTGGGTAAACAGTTACATTTTGACTCTTATTTAGGTGTCAAACTGGGAGCTGAGCTCTTCTGAACATCTGGTCCTGATTGCGGGTGCTGAGCACTCGAAAATTTTGCTCAGAGAGCGTTTCAGATACTGGGACTGGGTGGAGGTTGCAGGATTGACAGACTGGGGAGAAAAGTATGGAATTGATGGACTGAAGGATTAGTATAGAATTGAGGGGGGCAGAAGAGTTGGTGGAGGGGCATTGAATCAATAGATTTTGGAGGGTAGACATAGTGGAAGAATATTTTATCCAGAAACGACAATTTTATTACTGAGAATAATGAGGGATCCTCTGGTTGAAATTTGGCAGCACACATCTGACCTGAAACAAATCCTGTTGATCTACCATAACCTTTCAGCACTCATTATAAAAGTAGCTACATAATCGTTGGATGGTGGAATTTACTAACTCCCATTATTTGGTTTGAAACATTTGTTATGTTTGAAGCCACACCAAGAATTCATTTGTTCATAATGTTGTCTGTTGTTGTAGATTCTCCAGCTAGGGATTTGCTTTTTATTTGTAAATTTAGCATCTCATTAAAAATGTAAACTTTTAAGTACTTTTTGACTCCTAAAGCTGTTTCAGTTAAATGATTTTCTTCGCTTTCCATGGCCTGATTTCACCTTGTTTGTCAGATACTTCTTACAATGGTGCCAAAAATGAGCATTCTAGGGTTTACCTTTCCTTACAATTTAACTGAGCAGTCAACATCCACCAGAGATTTCAAAAACTAAGGAAGAGTATCATCACTTTTACATCAAACTACTTCTCTTTCTTACTCAGAGTAGTTTTTTAAAAATTTTTAATTAAATGGAGAAGGTTGAAAAGGCATCAGAAATAATGTTATCAGAACCCAAGTCACAACTTCAAAGCACTGTAAACACACCTATTTTTAGAGCCCTAGCTTGAACCCCATTAGCCCAACTCTATTGACCCAGGCTGGGAGGCTCGCTCCCTCAGGCTGCGTAGACATAATCCTACCACTGAAAGAGACTACAGAAAAAATTAGTTCTCTCTCTAGCTTGCTTTGTGCATAGTCACAGCTTATTGTTTTACTGAAGGCGAGTATCATTTCCTGTCTCGTGCACATGGTGGTGTGCTTAAGGCACTGAACTGGGATGTCAATTCACAATTTATCCACAACTCTCATGATATCTGGGGATCTTCTGAAAGCCCCAGATCCTGGAGAGATTTAATTAGATAAGAATCTCAGCTTTAATTAAAAAATAATAAAAATAAGTTTGTAGCCCATATGATTCAGGAGAAAAGTTTAAAAACTGAACCCTAAGTCTCAGTACCCAGAAGGCAAATGAAAAGAACCTCACATTTATTATATTTCAGAATCTCCTGATTTGTAACCCAATCTCATAATTTTTGGGAACTTGACTCATGATTTTTAAATATTGGGGCTGGCACTGCTAGGCTCTGGAAATCTGAATTCATTTCCCTGCTCAGTTACAGACTTCCTGTGTGACGCTGAACCAGTCCTCTATGTCTCTGTGAAATCAGGATAACAATACATCCTTTCTGCCACTTTTTGTCTTGTCCATTTAGATTGTGAGATCTTTGGACCAGGAAGTGTCTCCTACCGTGTGTGTGTCTGACCACCTAACACAATGGGGCCCTAGTTTATCATCACTTTCATGCACTGCGGTCTAGGCAGAACTCCCAGGCTCTGCCAGAGTGTGTTTACCAGATACAGAAGCAGCAAAGATTAAACTGAGGAGGCAGCTGCCAGGTGTGTTCATAGAGCAAAAGAGAGAGATGAGGAAAGGCGGCCTTGAGCACTTTTGGCAGTGTTGTTCTTAGGGCACACCCCAAAGACCCTCCTAAGCAGCAGAGCAGAAAAAAAATGATATAAAATATAACCATGTGCAGGCTCTCATATTTAGGAATATTTAGAAGTACAGTAGAAGCCTATGGTGAAATCATGGCCCCACTGAAGTCAATGGGAATTTTGCCATTGAGTTCAATGGAGCCAGGATTTCATCTCTAGTCTTCACAGCAAAATCACATGACACATCATTCATAAATGATTGGGGGGGAGGAGAATATCTATTTGATTTGCATCCTAGGGACAGGAATAAAGAAGGAATCAGACATGAAAGACACTATTCACTTTGCTTAATGCATCTCTGGAGTGCATTTGGAAACCATGGTGATGGTTGCCCTATTAGAACTTGATAGGATAAAAGAGGATTGCCCTTCTCCCTCCTCCTATCTTCCATAAAGTATAAACTACTACTTAATTACAGCGAGGCAGGTGGAGCATTATGATCTCTACTACTGACTGACTAAGAATAGTGCACATCATACTATATATCTGTCACCCCAACCTACCCTGGCTTGCTTATTTGTCTCACCCATCCATTATGCCTTGTCATTTAGATTGTAAACTCGTTGGGACAGTGGCCATCTTTCTGTTTTGTGTTTGTACAGCACCCAGCACAATGGAGTTCTGGTTCATGACCGAGGCTCCTAGACACAGTGATAATACAAATAAATAAATAAAAAAATCTTTACAGAGCCTGGCACATTGTTGTGGCCTTTAAGTGATTTATTCAATATATTATATTGAATAAATTAATAAACAACATTGTCCCTAGGCCTAACCAGTTAGCCAGTATTCAGGGACTTGCTGGATTGTTCCTGTTAGGACAAGAAATTGATTATGCTAGTCATATATTTCTTTGGTGCAATCTTGTTTATTTATGAAGAATGTACCCACTATCCTATTTCCCTGATCACAGTAGGAAAGACAAGCAGGAGGCAGTGTCTTAGCTCAGTTTTCAAATCTGCCTTTCCAGCATGTACTCTGCACAAAAAAAAAATCTCTCTCTAGGCTTCCTCCTAGGGCCACACTCACACGGTTTCTCTTGCTATCTGCTCATTTTCTCATTCTTTTCACACACTCAGGGCAGGTTTACACTTAAAATGCTGCATGCACAGCTGTAGCTACGCTGATGAGATAGCTTCTCCCATGAGCATAGTTAATTCACCTCCACGAGAGGTGGTAGCCATTGTGACCCGTCCATGCCTTGGGTAGACGATCTGAAAATGCCAAGATCAGGGCAGGCTGCAAAAGGAGAGCAGATTCTCTCAGCACTGGTGGGTGACACTGAAGTCAGACTTCCCAACCAGCCACAGACAGTGCTTCTGATTCCCCACACTGGTTATCAAGAAGCTAAAACAAAATATACACAGCCCTCTTTACTGCATTTCAGTCTCTGGCTCCCAATAAGCCACTAGGTTCAGTAAAGAGATCAGTTATTTAAAACTCTATGCTCTTTACCAAAAAGGTTCTCCTGACCCCAAAGGGTCAGCCACAGTACCAGATCAATATAAATTTGGATCTTACCCAAAATACCACGCTGCCAGCCAATCCCTTAGTAATTAAAACTAAAGGTTTATTATAAAAGGAAAGAAAATATTAAATAATTAAATAATTAAAGCAATCAGATACATACAAATGATTTAAAAGTCCATATATATCAGATTTCCAGTAAAATTGTGGAGTTTGCAGGCTTGTAGTCCCTTTGGTGTACAACCAGTACCTGGATGGGTTTTAGTCCTTTGTTTTATAGCTTCAGTTGTAGGTGAGTTGATCCAGAGGTAGATGAAGACTGAAGACTAAAAACAAAATGAATGTGGTGCAGCTGCCTTTTATGTCCCTTGCCCTTTACCATGCTGCTTGTGGAAATTTACAGAAATAAGATGGAGTCCAGGGTCACATAAGTAAGTCCTGGTGACTCATCAGGTATATCCCTGGCTTCTCCCTCTGGGCCCATTGTACCTGTGAGTTTCCCTAATGGGCAATTAAGCAGCCTAGTGCTGCAGCCATCCTGTCTGGGGTGTCGCCCAGAAACACAGCACAAGTTAAAATACAGATACATCAAACATATTCATAACTTTTAATACAAATATAACACATATACATAAACAATATCACCATACTTAGTGAATTATAACCTTTCTAATGGTACCTAACATGGCATATCTTGTATGAATTATTGTAATTATGAACTATTGATGTTAAATAATATTATAAATGGTCCCCCTAATCGAGCCAGTGTCACAGCCAACTCGATAGGAGAAGCCCTCCCACCAACATAGCATTATCTACACCAGAGGGGGATTTTTCACACACCTGAGCAATTTAGTTATACTGATATAAATTTATAGTGCAGATCTGGCCTGAGACAGCTGCAATCAAATCAATATCCCAGCCTCTGCATTTTCAATCAGTCCCCAGGCAAACCCCTTTGGCCACATGGCTCAGCTTTTACTCAGGCATTGTTATGCTGGTCCATGCCTTTGATGGTGTCTTCTGTTCTTTCAGTTATCACTAAACAGAGGCTAACTGCTCCCTCATTTAGCCTTGATAGAAGGTGGCTAACACACCCATCAGCTACATAGCTCATAGATCAAAGACATGCCTGCTGGCAGCCACACACACACTCCAGTACAACAATAATTATATAAATAAATAAGATAATACTTTAAATCATGAAGAGAAAGTCATAGTTCACAAATAGTGGATATAGCGTACAATGTGTTATGACGAAGCACAAAGATTGCACAGATGTATCATGCAAAGTATTATTGATACATAAGGATCACATGTTCTACTGGTGTCAGTGGAGCTATTCCACTGGAGTCAATGGAGCTGCACTCCTTTACACCAGTAGCCCACAGGGTTTAATATTTCATGCAGGTGAGGATCAGTATGAAGTCTTTGCCAGGTGAGTTGTGGGAAAGATGTGAACCAGAGTTGACCATCAAGGTGTCTAGTTTTTTACTAAAAGAATTTATTATTGGTGTGTTCCATGAGCATCAGCAAAATACTGCCATACTGGGGGTATCAGATTGCATTTTCTTTGGCAGAGTAATAGGTTTTTCCCACTGGGAATGTGTTTATTATTTGTGTCCTTTCTTTTGATTAAGAAAACATACATTTTGGACATAAACTAACTGACTGTGTCATTTTAAGAAACACTCAATATTTGCTTGCTACTTCGTAGGCTTGCCAGGTATCTGGTTTTCAGCTGGAAAGTCTGGTCAAAAAAGGGACTGACTGTACACCAAAAGTCTGGTTACCGTGGAGGGTGGGGAGGAGGTGTCGTGTCATCAATTCATGTCAGCCTCTGCTCAGTTAGGGCAGCCTCCTTCCTGCATCTTGGGGGCAGGCAGGCAACCAGCTCAACATCAGGGGCTGCAGTTCCCATCCTAGCCCTGGAGCAGAGGGAACCCAGCTGTGGAGGCAGGGGGAGGTGGAGAGGCTGGAGCAATGGGGGTGGGAGGGAGAAGAGTGAACAGAGGGCAGGGCCTCAAGGGAAGAGACAGAGCAGGGGCAGAGCCTCCGGGGGGAAGAGAGAGAGCAGGTGGGTCTGGTTTTCAGAAATTAGAAAGATAGCAACTCCTAGAGAGTGGTGGTTCCCAGAAATGGACATACTACTCCAGCTGAAGCGTTACCAGTGCCAAGTGACTCATGAGCAAACATCACTTGCAGAGAAAATGTTCATTGGAGCTTTGATTTGGAAAATTCTCCAAGGAGGAGGAAAACCTTGTTTTCTTCTGAGGGCTGCACAGGATGGATGCATGAATGTAGGCACTCTGCAGAGAACCTGTGGAAGGGTAAAGCCCAAGGTCCAGCATTATTACTGTGTTCAGTAATACAGTCTAGGAGGAGAGGTCAGTGGCTGGCGGCATCAAGGCATAGATCCCGGATCATTCCAGCATTGATCATGCTTCCTCCTCTTTAGTAACAGGGGTTTGTCACCATCACTCAGCTCCATAGCACCAGTGACACTACAACAATACTGCTGCTACTAGTGGTAGTGGCAATGATAATATCCGAGGAGGCAGAATGTAACTCATGTTCGCTTGTAGGAGCATTCAGTCCTGTGTGCCTTTTCACTTGTAAATATTTTGGTTTAAGAATCATAGAAATGTAGGACTAGAAGGGACCTTGAGAGGTCATGAAATCCAGCCCCCTGCACTGAGACAGGACCAAGTAAACCTAGACCACCCCTGATTAAAAGATTTTTTTTCATGAAAATTTGACAAGAAATGGACAACATTTGAAGTTTTGTAACCAGCTCTTCTCCTACTAGTGCTGATTATGGTCCTGATACAAAGTCCTTTGAAGCCAATGGGAATCTTTCCATTGATTTCACTAGGCTTGGATCAGATTTTATATTTCCAGGGATAAATTATAATCCAGAGCAAAGGTTAAAAGTCAGAAATCTCTCAATCAACTGAGCATGTTAGAACATAAAGACTCATTAGCCCAGGTTTGTGGGTTTACTTTTTTTAATTCCAGTTAGAAATAAGAAAAGTAATTTCTATTTTGTAATTAAAACAATGCACATATTTGCCATCTAATTATGCCTGACATGTTCAGAGTGTCGGAAGCTAATGCCAGTAATTACAACACTAAGGCTGCCCTAAGCAGAATACTCAATAAATATTCATATTTTTTAAACAGGCACTTATAATTTTGTAGAATATTGAAAAACACTTATTTTTTCTTAGCCTTTTTGAAAATGCATTTTATATTTACCTTGTGAAAAAAGATATAAGAACAAGATGTCCTATGGGACCTGACATATTGCAAATTGTATATAAAATTATTAACAAGAATTACTGAGGAATTATTGTATGGGTTATTAGGAGTTATTCTTTTCTGTTGGGTAGGGGGTGGTTATGTTCAGAAAGAAAATGGTAATCCTAGAAGTGCATAGCACAATAGAGTCCCGATCCTTTGTTGTGGTTTCTAAGCATCTTCATTAAATGTGCATGTTTCCTGGATTTTGTAATTAGCAATAATAAAACTGTAGTTAGCATATGAAGATTCCTTTGAAAATGATATGTATCCAAATTAACTCATTGTACTACATCACTATATAAAATACTACATATTTAATAATAGCTCAGTCTCATTATATAAATGCAATTATATAGCTGGGAAATGGTTAGAAAGGAAATAAGGACTTGTGGTTAAGGTACTGTCCTAAAACTCAAGAAATCTGGGTTCCACTCCAGTGTGACCTTGAGCAAACCACATAATCTCTTTGTGCCTCATCTCCCCTCTGTAAAAATGAGGATAATTATTCCTTTGTCGGCCTCCTCTATTTAGCTCTTGGGGGCAAGGACTATCTCTAATTATGTGGTTTGTACAGAACCTAGCACAATGGGGCCCTGATCTCGCTTGAGGCCCCGAGGTACTACTGTAATGCAAATAATAATGTTGATTTTGAAGTCAGGTTTTACAATTGCCTAGACTATGATATGTAGTGTCAGTGAAATCACACTGTGCATAGGCCCAGGTGGTGGTATTTAGCCACAATAGAGGGGTGGAGAACTGCACTACCCCAGGTGTAGCTAGCACAGGATTGTGCCACTATCCCTCCCTGACTTTTCCAGTGTGCAGGGACAGCACGTATGTACCATTCCATTGAATGGACCTCTCCCAATCTTCCTTCAGAATACCTGAACAACTCTGGGTCAGTGCATCAGGGGAGGATAAGGAGATATATCTCCTTAAGTCTGCATCCTCCCACCCCCTTTGGAGTTATTTGTGAACCCAGAAACAGTCTCAATGACCCCCTGAGCACAGGGACGGTGATTGTCCCCTCCATTTGCTAGGGAAGAAAACAGGGGCAAAGCTCCTTATTCCTTGCACATCCATGCAGTCTAGCCCGTACCGAGTCACTGTACATGCAGAACTGCCACTGACGTCAAAGGGAGCTCTCTGGAGTGCCCTGCGTGAGTTGAGAATTAAACAATTCATCTAACTAAAGAACTTTGTTTCCTCCAATAATGGCAGAAATCACAAAATTCAAATTGGATGCATTTACTCTTTATGTAAGTAAATCTGATAGATTTCATGAGTTATTGTCAAGAGACTCTTGGGAACGTCAGCTCTTTGCTTTGTTCAGGAGGTCAATTCATATTCCTTTCCTATGCAATCACAATCAGTCTAAAAAATGAAATTACAACACAATCACCCTGCACACTGAGAACAAGGCATGCAAAGTTATTCCTTAGACTATCTTTAACACACTTTTCATAGCAATACTTTTGAAGATATAAGCGAAGCTCTGCAGCTCTTTGTGCTGTAGTGCTTCAAAGCAAAGCTGTTATTTTCAAAACCAAGTCCCATTATAAAGCCTTCCGTGGTGTCCAGCTAATAGCCTTTTTCGCCCCACACCTAAAATGACATTTTCTTTACAAAAAGCCTGCACTTAATAAAAGCAAACATTTTAAAGTCTGTAAATGGCCATTTAATGCATTCAGTCAGTTTCCTACTGCCATTTAGAAATATTATCATTCATTATCTTGTCACCTGACACATGTCACACAGCTAGTCTTAACTTTGTTTTACTCTAGAATGGAAATAAGCAGAATGTATAATCTTGATTTTATGAAATGTGCAGTATAATCCAGTGGTATATTAAGGTATGAGGGAACACTTTCTCACAGTGTGATGTGTTAGCGTAGAAGAATATTTTCTTCAAGGGAAATAGAATAATTCATCTTTTGGTGCTATGAAATATCATTCATTGTACAGTGCTGTAGGTTTATGCAAGTCTATGTAGACCATGCAAATTTGTATATTTAGCTATATTAAGAAGTGGAGAAAAGCAAATGTAACAGTCATTTTTAATCAAAATAAGAAGGCAGAGTAATGCTAGCAGTTACCATCCCAGTGGCCATATTTACTTTCACTGAAGCAGGAAGCTGCAAATAGCACCTCCCTATGTCCGCCAGGTTCATTGCATCCCAAGGTGTTTCAGCCTAAGGGAGGACAGGCAGTGTGTTTCCCCTGTGGCCATCCTCAGTGGGTGATGATGGGTAAGTGCAGATTTAAGTTCTATGGGGCACTAAGTAAGGACCTTGCTAATGGGAACTGACAAGGGGATGCAGTGAATCATCATATGCTGCTGCCCCATAGCCAAGCTGCCTCCCGCACCAGTCACTTTGCAGACTGTACTGGCCCTTGCTTGCACCCTAGTAGAAAGGTGCTTTCTCCAGTTTGCCAGTTTCCCCCGTAGACTTTCTGCCAAAGACGACCCTCTGATAGAATCAGTGCTTTCAGAAGCTCATGGAGAGCCTGGGTGAGGTTTCCCCCATAAATCTAACTTTTCTCCCTAATGAATTAATGGAAGTAATCTGCAAAGGATAAAATAACTAAACATCTAGATGATAAAGGAACCATGAACCATAACCATCAGTGTTTTCTACAGGAGTAAATCCTGCCAGGCAAAGTTAATTGCTTTTTTGATAGAAAAAAGCCTTCACCCATAATGAATAGGTGAAGGCAATTCACTATATATATATAAAAGGAAAGCACTGGATACAATTTCTCATTAAATCTTCCTTAGAAATTGAACTCAAATTGGCTGGGGTTATAGACACTGTCATGTGAATTGAAAACTGGTTCAAGGACCATAAATAAAAGGCAATGATAAACAGCAAAGAACTGAGTAAGATAAAGGTGGCTCTTGGTGTACTTCTGAGACAATTTTAAGTCCAGTCCGATTGAACAACTTATAGAACATATGTGAAAGAGCAAGAGCATTTGAAACTTGTGATAAATAAGTCATTCAGGCAGGAAACAGATAGCAAATAGTCAAACTTCATTAACAACCCATATGTTGGCATATATTTTGTAAACTTTTTGTCAAACAATTTTAAATAAGAAATGAGGCCCCAATCCTGCAACAAGTTGACCACTGCACCTGTATTTAGTGGTCCTGGGGCTGCACACATGTGGAGAGGTCAGCCTGAATTCACTACATTGCAGGATTGGAGCCTACATTTGGAAGAATCAAAGTCTGTTCATGAATGTTTCACAGATGAAAAGGCTAAATTGTTTGGGAAATAAGATTGCAACAAATAGTTTGTTCAGCTCAATTGACTAAGGGCTTATGTGTTAATATTCAGCCATTATCATAGTAGCATAGGGAACTGCATTAGTTAGAAGTGTTAAAATAGATATAACTAGGAGCAATGAGATGTTAAAAACCATGGGATAAGATAGATGGTATATCAGGAAAGATAGTGAGGAATAAAGCTGAGGAAACTCCACTGCTTGTGGCACTTTCAATGATATGGGACCAACTATACTATACGTACTAGGGAATGTACTACAGAAAACAATCCTGTATTAGTAGAGAAAAGGACTTGGTCCCATATTTTTAAAGATATTTAGATGCCTAACTCCTATTGATTTCAGTGGACTTAGGTGCCTAAATACCTTTTAAAATTTGAGACTAGAGGACTAAATAGAACTTTATGATCTCTAATGTCTATAATTCTATGAATTGTAGCTCTGAAACTCTGGAGATTCACCCATCACTTGTTCTGATTTAATTATTCTTTCATTCAAGAAGCATTTCAATGCCAGTCATGAATTTACTCATATACAATTGTATTTGAGATAAATTATGCAATACTTGGCTAGTTAAAATAGTTCACTTTCTAGCCTGCTGACTGGAACTTCTACAACATCAGAAACATCACATTTTATGGAAATGAAGCCTTTTAAACTTTCTAGTGTTCCACTAACAGATTTTGTTGCTTTTGCAAAACAAATGTTATAGAGTGGTTTGGAGTTTTTTGGTTTATTACAAAGAAATAGTAATATATTGTATTTCCTTCCATCCCAGTTGCCCATACTGGCATCTTCTGTTGTTAGTCTCTATTTTCTTGAACTTACTGATGTCTTCAAGCCAGTTCACTCTGGATTCAGCTGCTATGACAGAAGTCTGAGTATGCCATACATTGAACCTACACAAGAGGCTGTTCCTTTCCTGATGTTGCTTAGTTTGACTTTTGCTGGACCTGCAATCACGGTGAGTTATGGGAATATTCACCCGCTTCCCCTAAAAAAAAGATTTTGGAGCAGATCTTCAGTTGTAGGGTGACCAGATAGCAAGTGTGAAAAATCAGGACCGGGGGTGGGAGTTAATAGGTGCCTATATAAGAAAAAGCCCCAAATATCAGGACTGTCTCTATAAAATGAGGACATCTGGTACCCTATTCAGTTGGTATAAATCAATATGCTCCATTGACCTCAGTGAATTACATGAGCTGAGGATCTGACTTTTTGGTTTTAACATACAATTTTTATCCTTCTATAACAAATGTTAATGGGGCCCCAAACTTTACAACTAAAAGTGTGTTGTTGTTTTTTTAATCTCTTATTGACTTTTAGTAGGGCTTAGGTTCCTAAGTCACTTGGGCAATTCTGCAAATTTTGCCCATTAACCCAAAATAGTACAGTTAAGAAATAATTTCCATATGGTGAATGTTTTCTTCTTAAAAATGGAATTTTTTTCTCTCTCTCTCTCTCACACACACACGCGCACGTGCGCAAATGAAATGTTAAAGTATCTTAAAAGGCTGATAGACAATAAGAAAGTTTCCTTTCTAACCATTTATATTGAGATGCCAAAGGGAAATGCATAGTCAGACCAAGACTATCATGGAAGACACTTTTAAATGCAAATTCATTTTATTGTGTCCTTTTCACTGACACTTTTAAATACCTGTTTCACATGTGCTGATATTTTTGTCAAATGTTTCTGTGGTTACAGAGCCAAATTCTGCTCGCAGTTACTGTCAAGCAATCTGCAGTTCCAATGAACACTCACTGTAGTTGCCTGCGTGTGTAAAGTCAACAAAATGGAGCACAGTACATTTGCGTGTAGGCTAGGAACAGCAGGAAGTTTCTACATAGTGTGAAAAAAACTTAACACTGTCTAAAAATGACTCCTAGTAGCACTAGTCAGTTATGGCTGAGACTCACCCCTTCCTAAGCAATGGAGCTCTGTGCAGAGAACAAAGAAGGATGGCAGGTATGGAATGCATCCTTTACAACCTGTAGGCACATGTTGCAGGGATGGAATGAGAAGCTGGCTCTCTATGGCTGCTCATTCAGTGCATCTCCCAGCCTCCTCCACAGTGGCTTTTGACCACTCAATTTGCATAAACTGAGATCCCATTGACACCCATTGGCCAATCAAATAGCTCCTAAACACTGGCCAAATTAAAACTATCATAGAGATAATTCCATCTGTAGCACATAGGAGAGACTGTGGAGTTCCCTGTGCTGCTGTTCTACCCATGCTCTCCTTGCTGTGGGCATGAACATTTGCTGGATCTTCTGCCTCTTTGTGAGCATCACCCTGTATGAATCACTGTACTATATATTATGCTGTTGAATTAGTGGAATGGAATAGTGTTTCTACAGGACCTTTTGTAGTTCAGTTACTGAGAGATATCATTAGTGCAGGATTTTTTTTATTTTTAGGCAAATGGAGATGGCCAGTTTACACTCAGCAGTAGCTCACATGTAGCTTTGGATATAAGAGCCAGGTTACTTCAGTGAGAGAATATTGATCGTGACACTGGGGTTATTTATTACTCTTTCCAAAACTGCACTGGAGTCTCCAACTTGTTAGTTATGGGATGGGCAAGAAGGAAAGAAATGGTTTATCCAAAGGAAGAACAAATTTCTAACAGAACAGAACCTTCCCAGTACAGCATTTAAACACCAGGATATGAGCAATTCAACCATTTTTATATAGTAAATTAAATAAAATGTCTGATCTTTACTAGAATAATAACCCTGCTGCAATTACAATGTAAAGATAAAATGAAATATAGAGATTTTATTTTTATGTGCACTTAGAGCTCTGTCTACACTGCTTTATTGGCCTATTCATTTGCTCATTTAATTGCGCACTTAGATATCACAGTGCTATAGCTACTTCTAGTAAGCAGAGACAGGCAAACCAACTGACAAATTCATCCCTGTTCTGAATTTCATTAAGTTTAACCAGGGATGAATTCATTCCTTTGTGTTATATCAGACAATCTGAAATTGTGAAAACTCTGAAATGCAACCTTGCATATATAGAAATGCAGAGAAAAGGAGAAATCCTGCCCCCATTGAAGTCAGAGCCCAAACACCCATGGAGATCAGTGGAGACAGGATTTGACCCTATGAGTTTTTAAAAAGAGGTACAGCACTCTAGTTAACATCTGTGTCACTACTTCTGCTCAGGAATCCTGCCTTCTTGAATGTGCAACTCAATGAATGATAAATTTCCTTGAAAGTAATCCATGGGCCCTATATATACACTGGGAGAACCTTGCTAAGTACAACCATGTTCATAAACTGGTAGGAAGCTCACCTACATTCTTTATCCATGCTTGAGCAGCTGCTTCTCTCCTGTCAATAGTCCCTTCCACCTCTCTGAGAAATTCCTCCTCAGAATAATCCATCTTGGTGTGCACCTAATTTCAGTATTGCCAGCCTCAAGCATTTCAAAATCATGAGTGGAACTCAAAAAGTCATGTGATTGACTAAAAATCATGAGGGTTTTTGTTTTAATTGTTTTCTTTTTATGGGTCTTTTAGTTCTGGAACCTTTAGGGGTTATATTTTCAAGGTTCTCTCCACAATCATAAGGCTAAATGAAATATCATGACACTTGTGATAAAAACAAGAGGTTGGCAATGTTGTAGTCTATGTAGTCATCAAGGTTTATCCACTGCTGCCCATACTGAATCCAAAGGTCTGCCCTTGGAGAACATATTGGCTGGGTAATTATGTTTTTTCTAATTCTGTCAGAATGGATTTTCACACTGGCATCTACAGGGAATAGCTGCAGGAATCATACTGAAGTCATACAGGCTCAAGAACCATGAGCCAATCTCAGTCTTGGTCTAAGTGCACTGAACTTCATTGATTTCAGTATATTTACACCAAAGCTGAATATTATCAGCCACTTCCAAGGGAGATAGTCTCTGTTCTGGAAGCACTTCTAGCCTGAATGGGAGAACCATGGTATATTAGGAATTCAATTTTTGGAGACTGAGTCCATAGGACTTATTTAGTCATGCCTCTGTGCATATGATAACCCATTGAGGTCCCTTCCAGTCCTGCATTTCTATGATTCCTATGTGTCTATGTACCAGTCAACTGGAACACTCTAAGGTTGCAAAACAGTTCCTATTAAAACCCCTTGTTTTTAAATGCTTATAATTTACTCAGTCACCTGTTGGATGGAAATTTTCAATGCTTTATATATGCCCAAAGATTATCTTTCTTTTCTAAGGGTTTATTTATACAAACACTTAGATCACAACAACCTGGAGTGTAAATCTACCCTGCGCTAGCCTGCCACTCACTAAGTGACTGTGTGGACATAACTGCCAAGAGCTAAAAAGTTCCATAATGCACTTTGGTCTATCGTGGTTTGAAACAGGAGTAGATTAAAGAGCACTAGGAAATTTTTCTGCATCAGGGTCTACATGGACACAGTGTTTGGCAGGCTAATTCAGGGTAGATTTACACCCCAGCTTGTTGTGAATTATGTGTTTGTGTAGACAAAACCTAAGTCTGAGCAAAATCTCTTGAGCTAGGCTTCAGTTCAGTGAAAATGCAAAAAATGTACTTTCCCCATTTTAAACAATTCTAATCGCAATGTTGTTTTAGACAGGGCTAAATGCAAAAGAGGCTGAAAATAGAACCTACTTTGAAAATAATCCTCGCTGATGACTACTGCATTTTCTCACTTTGAAAAAAGATGGTTTTGATTTGCCAGTTACGATGATTTTAAAATTGCATGAAACTGCAGTAGAAAATATTGTTATCAACGAGTGTGTACTTAAGCCCTGATCTTGCAAAGGCTTATACACGAGCTTATTTCACGCACATGAGTAGTCCCATTGAGTCAGTGAGACTACTCGTACTTGTCAAGTTAAATCGATATGTAAATCATGCAGGATTACGGAATAAAAGATAAATGCATTGTACATGCATTGCAGCTAGTTAATTGTGCATTTTTCAACGCTATCTTGCTGACTTTAAATTTTCATAATGTTGAAACAACTGAAGCCATTTTCTCCAAACTTGGCTTGTCTGTAGTTGTCTGAATATTTTTTGTTTGTTTTTAAGACTTAAATACTGAGCCAAATTTGAAGAAAATATGTCCAGAAGCTTCAATGTTATAACCATTAATTATCAGCAAGCTCTAGAAATGCCTTAATTCACACATCCTAAAAAGGACATATACCAGTTCATTTCCTCACACAGAAATGCATACTTAGCTTGCATTACTAATAGAAACTGATGACCGTGGTACACACCAGTTGGTAGTTACTCACTGGTGCATGTGAATTATGGAACTAGAGAAAAAAAATCATTTTTTTCTTCTTTCCTCTAAATAAACATCCTAGGAAGTTAGATGCACAAATTCAAGTTGCACAGTTAAGTATTTTGTAATTAAATTTTCATTAATTTTCCAAGGAATCATATAATTCATACAAAAGATGCAATAAATAAAATGAAGCACTGAAAACTATACAAGGAACTCCAATAACGTAACATGCAATTTCCAGAAGTCTAAGAGATCTATACATGACTTACTACATTATGGGAACAAAAGGAAGTCAATGTCATGTGAAGAAAACCTCATATAAAAATCATGATGATGCAATCTTTAAAAAACAAATCATTTCTGAAACTCCAAGCTCAATCCCTACCCAGAGGCCTAGAAAGGTAAAAATAGAGCAAGAATCAGTTTGTCTATCTGGTGAGATGTTTACTGGCTTTAGCCCATGTTTAGAGTACATTTTAGGTCTGTTTCCTTTATAGTAAATAGCCTTTACCACAGTTCTAGCATCCAGTAACTTATTTTCCCAAGCTATTACTGTAGGAGAATCTGTGTCATTCCATTTCAACCAAATTACTTTTTGCTTACTATCAGTTCCATTAAACAGTAGCAGTTTTTAACTGGACTTATTTGCAGCTTTTAGGTTCCTCTTAAAGTGACTGTATTTGCTATAGACATACATTGTGTGTACACACATACATTTACACACAGAGGATTTTTTCCAGTAACTCCCAAGGACAAGACACTGCTGAAACATATGTATTAAACTCTCAGAATGGGTATTGCATCTCCAGCATTTGCATGAGTTACAGCCTGACTCCCATTCATTTCAACAGGTTTTGAATTAGGCCGGTAATATTTCTTTTTCCTCTTATAAGAAAAATAAAAGCACTATAGAGCATTCAAAACTCATATGATGTGTGGTTTTTTAAGCCATGTCAGTGTATGTTAGACAGCCAGCTAGTTTGTACAAAGGGAGCAATCTGCTTTGTTACAGAGTAACAGAATGTTAGATCATATTGTTTATCATTTAGTTTGTTAAATCAATTTGCAAGTTTGATTGACAGTATCAAAACAGAAAGAATAGAGGCTTTGCACCACTGCAGCAGGTATGTATTGTCCCCTTCTCAGTCAACACAACTACCCACTTGGATGAAAGGGGGGGGGGGAAGGAGTCCCAGAAATATTTATTGAAATGGCACAATTTTTGGCTTTGATATTGTCCTGTAAGTTACCTAAAAAAAAGAATAAATTCATATTCTGCTGTATCTGCCAGCCCTCTAGCCTTCTCTAACATGATTAATCCAATTCCCTGGAAAGACATTAACATGATCCACTAAATTTACCACCCCGTGTAGTCTTGTTTGTTTCCCTACTGCCTATTCTATAACACAGGATGGTCTATCTTTCCATGTTTTCTCCCCACGTTGAACATCCCCTGTTCCTTGACAAAAGCTATTTAAGATTCTGCAAAATTTTAATTTAAAATCCCACTGCTTGCTCCTGGACAAAGTCTTAGCATTATAGTGGCTATACTGAGATGGATAATAATATTATAGACTCTTTGTGATAGTAGCTCTTAGTTGATAAAACTCCCTATATTTCCTTTATCATTGACTTTCCAATGTACTGACACAACCGTCACTGCTTTTGTTTTGCTCTAGGGGAAGAAAGGAAATGCAATTAGATCAAATATGTGGTCAGGAGGGGGTTGATTGTCCAGAAACTGCTAGCCCATTTTATTTCCTCTCTCCCGTGTACAGGGGGTTTCACTGAGATAATAAAATGTAACAGAACTTGTCTAATGGTTCCATCAGGTTCTACATAGTTTAAGCCTTCATTTGATTATATATATATATGTTTCTAGTATTCAGCTGCATTGCAAACCTCTTGAATGTCACCTTACACGTGCTGTTTTATTGAATCAGCAGACAAACTATCTGAATCTGTTCTGAAGTCTGAACTGCTCATTCACTTCAGTGGAAAGTTAACTCTGAAGTCTCACAACAACATACATAGAATCATAGAGTTGGAAGGGACCCCAGGGGGTCATCTAGTCCAACCCCCTGCTCAGAGCAGGACTAACCTCAGCTAAATAATCCCAGCGAGGGTTTTGTCAAGCTGCAGCTTAAAAACCTCTAAAGATGGAGATTCCACCACCTCCCTAGGTAACCCATTCCAGTGCTTCACCACCCTCCTAGTGAAAAACTTTTTCCTAATGTCCAACCTAGACCTGCCCCCCTGCAACTTGAGACCGTTGCTCCTTGTTCTGTCATCTGCCACCACTGAGAACAGCCTAGCTCCATCCTCCCTGGAATCCCCTTTCAGGTAGTTAAAGGCTGCTATCAAATCCCCCCTCATTCTTCTCTTCTGTAGACTGAACAAGCCTAGTTCCTTCAGTCTCTCCTCATAAGTCTTGTGCTCCAGCTCCCTAATCATTTTCGTTGCCCTCTGCTGGACTCTCTCTAACTTCTCCACATCCTTCTTGTAGTGAGGGGCCCAAAACTGGACACAATACTCCAAATGCGGCCTCACCAATGCCGAATAGAGGGGAATGATCGCTTCCCATGATCTGCTGGCAATGCTCCTACTAATGCAGCCCAATATGCTATTAGCCTTCTTGGCAACCAGGGCACACTGCTGACTCATATCCAGCTTCTTATCCACTGTTACTCCCAGGTCCTTTTCTGCAGAACTGCTGCCTAGCTCGTCAGTCCCCAGTCTGTAGCTGTGCATGGGATTCTTCCGTCCTAAGTTCAGGTCTCTGCACTTGTCCTTGCTGAACCTCATCAGATTTATTTTGGTCCAATTCTCCAGTTTGTTTAGGTCCTTCTGTATCCTATCCCTATCTTCCAGGGTATATACCACTCCCCCCAGCTTAGTGTCATCTGCAAACTCCAGATCATTGATGAAGATGTTGAACAAAACCAGCCCCAGGACCGACCCCGGGGCACTCCGCTTGTGACTGGCTGCCAGCTAGACATGGAGCCATTGATCACTACTCGTTGAGCCCTGTGCTCTAGCCAGTTCTCTATCCATTTTATAGTCCATTCATCCAACCCATACTTCCTTAACTTGCTGTGAAAGACCGTATCAAAAGCTCTGCTAAAGTCAAGGTAAATCACGTCCACCGCTTTCCCCACATCCACAGAGCTAGTCACCTCTTCGTAGAAAGGAATCAGGTTGGTCAGGCATGACTTTCCCTTGGTGAATCCGTGTTGACTGTTCCTGATCACCTTCCTCTCTTTCAAGTGCCTTAAAATGGATTCCTTGAGGACCTGCTCCATGATTTTTCCAGGGATTGAGGTGAGGCTGACCGGTCTGCAGTTCCCCGGATCTTCTTTCCTCCCTTTCTTGAAGATGGGCACTATATTTGCTTTTTTCCGTCATCAGGGACCTCCCCCAATTGCCACATGCCAACATTAGAGTTGAACAAAAATTTTCAGCCAAAATGTTTTGGTGAAAAAAATGCAGATTCATTGACACTGAAACATTTTGCAAATATGTCTCTGTTTCACCAATTGTTTGTGAAAACAAATATATAAAAAGTCTAAATATTTTGTTTCAACAAAATACTCCAGTTATTCCATTTGAAATAATCTTTGTTTTGAAATGTTTTCAACTGTATTTAAAAATATATAATAATGTTAAAAGTGCCCTTGAAACTGAAACAGAACATTTAGTTTCATGTTGAACAAAATGTTTCATTTGATCCAAAACATTTTTTTTATTTTTGAATTCTCCAAAAGTTTTGACCCAAAATGATATTTTTTCTGATTTTTTTCAGAAATGCCAGCAAATCAAAAAAATCTATCATTCACATCACTCTAGTCAACATTGCTGACATAACTATTTTACTGCTGCAAATTTTAGCAGAAATATCAAATAAATCTGAGTTTGTGGAATTTAGGACCATGGCCAGGGCTTCCATTGAGCAACATTACACTTTCCTCCGTAACAGGGTGGCTTGCCCTTGGGCTGGAGAGCCTAGGGCTTAACCAACCCTGATTACAAAATGAGCCCCACTTAAGGGAAATCAAGATCTTTCCTATAAGGAGAAGAAGGTGGCCATGGTAAGGAGGAAGCCTTAGTGAGATTGCAGTGAGTGACACAGGCTCCTGCAGGGAAGACCCCAAGACTAAAGGAATTGGTTTAGCTAGGACAGGCTGACAGTAGTCTGCTAATACAGAAAAGACTCTGCCCAGGCCAGGGGAGTTTGGGTTTGCCTGGCTGGAGGGATGTCTTTTGTGTTTAGTTTTGAACTTTAATTAATAAATCAGCCCCTAAGGAGGGCTCTTGTATTGGACTGGAAAACCATGTGTGGATTTTATTTGGGGATCCAAAAAGGGAAACTGAGATGAGATGCTGCATGCAGGGTAGGACTGCCCTGAGGCTACCAGAGTGGCGGGAGACAGCCACTCATCTGCACTCCTACTTTCTCCTCCCTATCTCCACTCTAACACTTCAGTAGGTTTGCCATCCCTCTCACTCTGCTAATTTACATGGCCATAAGGACAGAACCGCAGTCTCTGTAGTGGATCTGGTTAAAAAGCAAGCCCATTACACAATTAGGGAAGAACAGCTGCCATGGAATTATAGGCTGCCAGGGATTTTTAGGCAGGAGACCAAAGGCTGAGTGCTACACCCCCAGCACCCCAGAAATGCTACAGGATTGCAATGGCTCTTCATCATTTGTGATGCAGCATTTTCCAATTGTTAGTTTTTATATGATTGTATCACCTAGAGGCCCCAAGCAGGGTCAGGGTTCCATTGCACTAGGGCAGGCATTGTACATTCACAATGAACAGATTTTCCTTGCTCCAAAGAGTTTATGTCATTTATATTTAATGTAAGTGCCCTCTTCTTGTCTGCCCTCACTCAGGGGAAACTGTATTTCTGAATGTTTATGTACTGATGTAAATCCTTGAAAGGCAAGTACACTTCTGTGAGTGATATTTGTTCCATTATAATTGTATTTCAGCCCTTACAATCCAGTCACTAACTGCTGCATAACTGCTTCTTATGCCATGAATACCTCCTTTGTCATTGCAGATAATGGTAGGAGAAGGAATTCTCTACTGTTGCCTGTCTAAAAGAAGAAATGGGATTGGAGCTGAGGCCAATATTAATGCGGGAGGCTGCAACTTCAATTCTTTCCTTAGAAGAGCTGTCAGATTCGTTGGTGGGTTTTGGCTGTTAGTTACCAAAAAATGCCTTTTGTGACATATTTTTTATTTTAATTACATAGGTTTTTCCATTCTTTAAAATGGCGTTTTAGGACAGAGAAAGGCACAAATCTTTTCCTGCCAAAAAAAGTGCAAGAGAAGCTGTCAAATGGTATTGCAGAGTAAAATCACACATTCAATAATGTAACACTTCTGCTGTGCATTTCTCACTTTCATCTACTGCATTATCATCAGTGTTGCTAAATCAATCATTTGGCTACCTTTACCCACTTCCCCAATTTAATTGTTAAGATGAAAGCTTTTTGTTTTTAATGCTTTTTTTTCCCCTCTAAAAAGAAACACTATTCATGAGCAACATGCTAGAAACAACTTGAGCTGATATCCCTATCAAAAAATGTCAGTGGATCTGATATTTTATCTGTGGAGTATGGGTACCTCAGCCTGGATTCATGAAAAGATAGAGGCATTGTAGAGGACTATCTTTAGCTCAGTGGATAGTGCACTCATTTGGAATGTGGAGGACTAACAGTTTAAGTCCCCCCTCTGCCTTATAAAAAGAAGGGAGTTGAAGAAGGTTCTGCTACCTCTCAGGTAAGAGTCCTATTCCCTAGGCTTATAACATCATTCTAACTCAGTCTGGCCCCATTAATACTTAGTTATTTAATTAGAGTGGAGCGACTAAAAAATGGGAGACCTCCCCCAGCAGAATATCCTACAGCCCAGTGGTTAAAGCATACCTTAGCAGTTGCTGACCCCTGTTCAAATTCCCTCTCCACATCAGGAAGAGAAAGCACTGAACTAGTGGTCTTCTGCATCCCAGCTAAGTGCTCCAGCCACTAGACTTATAAGGGAGAGCCTCCTCCTTGGCTGTTTTGTGTGGAGGAAGGTGGCTCTGTGCACGCTTGCCTGATTGAGTCTCAACACAAGTTAGGGGGAAGAGCGCCTATCTTCCACTGGTTTGTGAATCACTCTGCACTGTAGATAGGAGATAGGCATCTGGACACAGAGAGTGAGGCAGCAATGTGCATGATCAGAAGCAGAAACATAAGTGCCTAGGGAACTTTTACTGCAAAAACTTAGGTGCTAAGTGAGTTTGAGCACCTACAAGGTTAGGTAGCAGCTGAGCAGGAGTTTTATGAATTGCAATGGCTCTTAAAAATGGGACTTAGTTGCCTAAATCTGGGGGCTAAGTGCCTAGATACCTCTATGAATCTACTCCTTACCCCCTGGAAAATGGATGAAGGCTGCCAAATTCATTTTGCGTAAGCCATTTATAAGAGGATAAATAGGTGTTTTGTTTTGTTTTGTTTTGAATTATTGGTGACCATCACTGGATTTGAGTTGGCAAGTTATTCTTTGCTCTTCTCATAGAATGAAGTTCACCTGTTGGTGAGGGGCTCAAGGCACAGTCCTCTTTGCTGCAGAAACCAGGCATGGGAGAAGGGGGCATGGGCAGGGCAGATGCACAGGAGGGCCATGTTTTGTGAGCCAGAGGTGGGCTTCACAAAAGCTCCAGATACACTGAAATAGAGAAAAGTACTAGAGTGGGTAAAGGAATTGGTTACTGGACCCAAACACAGCACAAATTCAGTATCCAGACACCTTCACATAAGAGCAGCTGGAGTGGGGGCTCTGGCAAGGCTAAAATAGCCACCAAGGAGGGCTGCAAAGTTGCCCCATGTCCTGCTCTGCCCCACCTAAGTGGATCCCTCTCCAACTCCACACAAACCAAGCTTTGAAGGTGCATGGATTTCACCTTTAATTTATTCCCTGAATCTGAGCTTTCATGTCTGAGTTTTTATATGCCTTCTTTAATCATCTCATGATAAAGCAATAACTTCAGCCTTCTTTCAGTTCTCCAATGCAAAAACTACTTTAAACAGTACAAGTAGATCAGGGAACAAATTTAAAAACCATCCTAAGCAGGGGAGAGGGACATGCATAATAAAATAATCACATTTCCATGAACTATGTATATTCTATCTCAGGAATTTGGCATCAAAGATACTAGTGTTATCAGTAACAAAAAGAGAACATTTGGAGAAAAACTGGATTTTTCAATAGATAAACTCTTAACAGGAAGTGCAGTTTAACTAATGTAAGGATAAACTAGTTTGTTTTTTGTAATATAATGAAAAAGAGTGACTCAAGAGTTAAACTACTGGCATGGGCATAGCTCAGGTCTGCAATGCCCAAAATTCGTTACCATCTGACTGGTGTTTGGTAGTTTGTGGGAGATAAGCTGGTGCTCTCAGATAAGTTACGAATAGACAGATGTCCATACTGAAAACAAAATCCAACAAAAAACCATCACAAATCCCAATTGGCATTATTTGGCACCACAGATGGCAGTATCTGAAGAAAGAACAAGCACTGAATGAGTATGCATATTCTCATGCCTAGAGGGTTGCCCATCCTTGGGGCAGTGCAGACAGCTTGGACTGCCATCACTTCCTTTTCCTGTACTGCCAGTTCGGTGTATAAACAGATTAATGAATTAATGAAAATATTAAATAAGATTGGTCCAGAGACCAATCCTTGAGGAATTCCACTAACATCTTTCCCTTAGCCCAACAGTTCTTCTTTTAGCACAACTAATTGGCATATCCACTTTAGCCAGTTCCTTACACATTTTATAATTCTTCTAATAATCCCCTTTTTCTCCAACTAATAATTTCCCAAGTAGAACTGTATGAAAAGCTTTACTGAATTTCAGATAGATTATATCTATCACATTTACCTTGTCTGAAAGATCAGTTAGCTTAAAGAAAGATCAGGTCAATATGACACAATCTACTTTTGGTTAACCTATGTTACATTTTATCCCATTTTCAGTTTACATCAATGTCTTAATTATTCTTTACTTAAATATTTGTTCTAAAACCTTGCACACTATTGAGGTCAGTCTAATGCGGCTGTAGTTACTTACATCACTTTTTTCCCTTTCTTAAATACAGGTATTAGGTTTAGTATTCTCCAGTTATACGGTACCTCAATTTGATATATTTATTAAAAATCGTTGCAAACAAGATGTGTTTGGTAATCAAAGTTACAGACAAAAAATTGAAAGAGAGAAAAAAAATCAGTGTAGAGTATATTTTCCAAAGTAAAGAATCTCAATTTCTTATATTCATAACATCATATATAGTTTCCAATGTGATACTGGAATACTGTATAGTTTATTACAGTTGATAAGCCAAATTTACCCCTGTAGAGAGGGCCCACAAAAGGCTTATTATTTTTATCATAATGCTCAAGAGCCCCAGTCATGGGCGGGGATCCTATTAGGTGCTGTACAAACACAGAACAAAAAGACAGGCCCTGCCCCAATAATTTATAGACTAAATAATATTCCTATATTCCTAAATAACTAAATCCTATCTAACCCCTGTTGCAAGCAATACTACTGAAGGAGCTGTGTCTACTCATGTTGCAGTGAATTTGGTCCAATGATCTTAAATGAGTTTGCTTTGTTTTACTCTCTAGGTGTTCATGTCTTTGGCCTTTGTTCCACTGCTCTCATTACTGACATCATACAGCTGTCAACAGGGTATCAGACACCATATTTCCTGACTGTATGCAAACCTAACTACACATCCCTAAATGTATCCTGCTCAGAAAATTCTTACATTGTGGAAGACATCTGTTCAGGATCTGATCCCATGATCATCAATGGTGGAAGGTTAGTTCTATCTTTCATGATGTAATAATCTTTCCTTACATGCTTGCTTTTAAAAGATGTAGGCATTCACTCTTATTTTTAACCATCAGTCCCACCTACAGGACTTAATCAGTAACTATTATCAACTCTGAGTGAGTTTTGACAGTTTTTATAACAAAACTCAGTGCATAAGTTGATCTTTAGTTCAGTTTACTGTAGACATATCTGCTGCCTAAAAGAGGCTTTGGAGAATATTCAGACAGACTCAGGTGTCTAACAGTGTAGTGGTATCCTCTGTTAATTAGCCATTTTCTTCCCTTTTAAGTAGGTACAGTATCTAATTCACTTTTCAACATGGGTTGCTTCTACTATTACTCTTGATAGGGCCTCCATATGTCCTAAATGTTGTGCAGGGGAAGATCATGTCTAAATACCCTTGTTACCTGAGGTCTCCTTATAATTTAGGTCCTATACTGAAGTCCACTACAGTTTTATTCTTTATTCCCTTTTTGTACATTTTGTGCTTGTTAAAGTCTGACATTGGCAGACTTTGAGACTGAAGTCCTTGAAGTCTCTTATTTATGAAAATATTGCAGCGTTGCAAACTTTTCCATGCTCCCCAACTAATATGTGCCTCAATCCTCACCTGACTAGGAACGAGAAGTTAGTTCATTCTCACTGACCACTCAGGGAGACCACTCCCACTGAGACGGCCAGCAGGAGTGGAAATTAGCAGTACTTGTGATAGTTTATGTAAGACGGACATCAGTCCACTGGGAACTTAAAGACCGCAAACTCATATCAGATAGGCCAGCAGTCATCAGATGATAACAACTGTCAGTCACTGCTAGAGATAAAGGGCTCTATATCCTATTGCTCTGATGCACCTGGTCCTCACCATGAGTCTTAATATTTGACATTAAGTTCAAACAGCTTATCTATATCTACCCTAATTCTACTTGTTAGACTCTTGAAAAATGCAATCACTTCTCCTCTTAAAACTCTCTATTCCATTGAACACAATACCAGTTTTTCCTAGTTCTCTTACAATAAGTTAATCTCCCTTTCCTATTTATCATTCATGTTGCACTCCCTTGAATGTTTTATAGCCCTTTGATATTTTGCTATATTGTAGTTTTCTAATTTGCACATAGCTATCTAAAAGAGATCTAGCAAAATTATAGAAAGCTACAACTCCTACATCCTACTGACCAACCCAAGTTCCCTGTGTGACTCTGACTGCAGCCATAACGTTGTGCTAATGATGTCATGGTCCCCTTCACTAACACTCCCACGTCTTTCACGGTCTGCATCCTGCCGCAGGTGCGTGTTTTTTCTATAGTATATGCCTCTTTTTCTACACTATATGCCTCTCTTTCCAATTCCAAAACCTTTATAAGTCATTGTTCTGTCTATTTGATTGGGTAACTTTCCTCTACATTATTTGCTGTTCTTCTGAATTCACTCTGTATTACTAACTTGGATGTTTGTGAATCACAGAATCATTAGAATTGTAAGGAACCTCAATCTACTTGCATCAGTGAACAAGCCAATTTTATGATCTTTAAACATCCTTAGTTGTTTGGTATATCTAATCTTAGATATCTCCACTGAGTGGGACTACACAATTACTATTGGCAATTGGTTCCATTAACCGTTAGTACAGCACTGCTAGTCTTGGTATAATGTTATTTTTTATTGTATACATAAAAGACTTCCTCCTGAGCTGGAATAAATCACCATAACTCTATTTGGACCAAACAATTCAAGGAATGGCATACATATAGCCTGGATATTGCTACAGAAGAAAATCTATGTGAAGAAAATCTAAGAGAAAAAGGGGTTCAGGAGAGCTGGCAGTTTCTCAGGGAGATAATATTAAAGGCACAACAGCAAACTACCCCAACGCAAAGGAAAGATAGGAAGAATAGTAAGAAGCCAATATGGCTCCATAAATAGCCCTTTAATGACCTAAAATTAAATAAGGAATCCTATAAAAAGTGGAAACCTGGATAAATTGATAAGGGTGAGTACAAAGGAATAGCACAAGCACGCAGGAACAAAATCAGAAAGGCTAAGGCACAAAATGAGTTATACCTAGAAATGGACATAAAAGGCAATAAGATGATGTCCTGTAAGGGGCAAGAGAAAAAAAAGGAAAGAAAGTGTAGGTCCTATACTTAGTGGGGAAGGAGTGCTAATAATAGATAAAAGCAAGAAGGCTGAGGTGTTTAATGCCTATTTTGCTTCAGTCTTCACTAAAAAGGGAAATTGTAACCACATACTTAACACAATTAATATTAACAACAAGGGGAAAGGAATGCAGCCAAAATAGGGAAAGAACAATTAAATATTTAGGTAAGTTAAATGTATGCAAGTCACCAGGATCCGATGAAATGCACTCTAGAGTACTTAAGGAACTAGCTGAAGCAATCTTGGGACTGTTCACGATTATCTTAGAGAACTCACGGAGGATGGGTGAGGTCCAGAGGACTGGAGAAGGACAAACATAGTACTTATCTTTACAAAGGGAGATGGGGAAAAAGGATTCGGGGAATTATAGACCAGTCAGCCTAACTTTGATACCTGGAAATATAATTAAACAAATTATTAAACAATCAATTTGTAAGCACCTAGAGAACAGTAGAGTTATAAGTAATAGCCAACATGGATTTGTCTAGAAGAAATTATGTGAAACTAAGTTAATGTTATTTTTGACAGGGTTACTGGCGCTGTGGATGGGGGGAAACTGTAGACATGATGTATCTTGATTGTTGTGAGGCTTTTGACACAGTCCCATAAGCAAACTAGGGAAATGTATAGCTGAAGATCATTTACATAGTATTATTTAGAGAAGACAAAGCAAAATATAGGATATAGAAAAATATGGTGCAGTCTCTCAAAGGAAAAGCAATCCTTTAATTCACCAGGACAGACTGTAGAGTATAAAGACTACTTAGCATTGCTATAACATTCTAAGGGGGCATATATGTGACAATAAATTGACATACATTTTCTATTTATAGTGCCCCTTTTTAAAAGTCAGAGTTATACAAATTCTGTTCATCTTCCACAGACTTTTAATTAGGATTCTTGTGGGGAACCCTGCTTTACAACAGACATTTTTTTTTTTTAGTGAATCTGGCCCTGTATTTTTTGTTCCCTCTCACGCCCGTGTGACTTTTTTATTCTTCTTTTCAGAAGAAAGAAGATACTGAAATGTAACCATAGAGGGGCAAATGTCGAGAGAGCTAGAATGTCTGATGTGACAATTTTATGTAGCTACTGCTGTTCTGTCATGGCTGTGAATATTCTAGAATAATAGAAGCTGAGCTACACACTTAACTTTCACCCTCATCATAGCTCATTTGGGACCAATCCTGCAATGTGCTGAGCACTCAACTCTGACTGGCATCACTTGTAGCTAAGGGCCCCCAGCATATTGCAGAATCAGGGGACACCCCTGGATTATGGCTAGAGTCCCCCCCTTCTCCCCCAATCTTGACAGCTTCAAGGAATCTTCTAATTTTTGTCCTGCTGGTCTGCTCCTTAAGATGTTGGGTGAAGGGGCTGGATTACTTTATCCTGAAATGCTCTCTCCAAGTTCCTTGCTCTATGTGAGCCTGTCATGTCAGGAAGTACTGGAAGCTGAATCTAAGCAACCAGGAGACAGAGCAAATGAAGGTTCAATATGCCTGCCTCCCTCGGACAAGAAAGCTCCATTGTTATTTCCTCCTTTTCACATCAGTAATATGTGGAGGAAGGATGAGAAAGAAAGCACAGAAAGGATGCACAGTATCCATGGTGCCAGAGGAAGACATTTAGGGGGATGTTAGAGTGCTGCAGAAATCAAACCTTCCCAGTACTCCTCCAGGCCACCTACACAATTTCAGGAAGCTTTCTATATCATCAACCTTAGTTATGGCCTCCCGTATCTCATGTAAATTAAGGCAACTTTGTGCCATTCTGGTGGTGCCAGTGGATAAGGCACCAACAGATCTCTTTTGCTTAGGATGTTTCTTGGTTGGTATAAAGTAATCCTGTAGTAACCCCTATTCTAATCACCACCCTGACTGCCTGTATGGGGGCATAGCTAGAAAAAACAGCCCCTCCTGCCCCAGCAACACCAACTACTTGAACAATTCATTGGCAGCAGTCATAAATTAAGCATCCCCCAGGACTGGCACTCAGATGGCCCAACGTTTGGAGAAGTGTGATGGCTTCCTGAGCTTTGCTGAGCACTTTTGGCCACAGCTAAGCATTCAGCCATGAACTTTATTAATTACAATTATGGAGATATATACAATGTAATTACATCTGGTCAAATAATATTTGCAGATAATTAGAGTAATATTGTTCACCAACTGATGAATAAATTATTCACAAATAATAAAACTCCATTATTTGACTTTTTCAGAGGGGTAGCCATGTTAGTCTGTATACAGCAACTGTATACAGGACTCTCATTGTTTTTGCATTATTTGACTAGTTCTATAGATGGCTAAACAATATTCCTCAAATAAATTATTCACTTTTTTCCCCCCTCAATCAGAAGTAACTATATAGATAGAAAAGAACAGAATAAGGTGAATAACATGTAGCAGTCCTCTTTTCATACTGATTCCATTCACCAACCACTTAAAGAATTAATGAAATCCCAATCTGTTTACTGTGTAAGAATTTTTTTGAATGAGATTTTTGAGTCCCTGAACATTATCCGTTTGGGGCCTAATCCTGAGAGGTGCAAAGTACCCACAAAATGGGCATTGCTGGTGCTCAGTATCTTTCAGGATAAGCCCTTTAGGCCCAATCACCCAAACACCTACTTACACTATTAGTTCTTACTCAAAAAGGTAGTCCCACTGAAGTCAATGGAACGATTACATGACTTAAGTTCTCATATGAACAGACTTTTGCAGGATTGGGCCCATCATGAAAACTATCCATAAATGTAATTATATATATTTGCCCTTTTAAAAAAAATGTATTATCTCAGAGTTCAGTGCATCTAATTAGTTTTTTAATATCAGAAAATAACTTGGTGTTAAATATTTAAAACAAAATGTGACTAGTTTATTAACTCAGGTCTTAGCTGATCCTCTCTGCAGAAAACAGAAAGAGGACTTAGAAAAAAATTTAAAAGATCATTTATTTGCTTGTGGTTTGTCAGCTAAAAAAGACTGTACTACTCAGTATGCTTTCAAATGAACGGTAGCAGAGTGTATTTGAACTGAGAAGCATAATTTGAGTGTCCTTCCTTGGCAGAAAGTCATTCCCTTCTCAACATGCTACTCTGGCAGCCTTTGCAGCTGTATACATATCGGTAAGTAATCTATTCTGTTCATTATCATTTGTACAAGAGAAAAGTCAGAATGTCATTTACTGGCTAGTGTAAAGTGACTTGATTTGGATTGTCACCTAATGTAGTAAGGAAATAAATAAACTCTTATCCCCTGAACCTGACAGCAAAATGAAATTACAAACAGCTAAAATAAACTCAATATTACTATAAAACATACAGCAAGGACACAGTAGTTTCACACAATTTGTTATTTGGCGACATTATCCTTTGTAGTGAAGTGTAACATTAAAGCATATTTAATGCTTCATATTATTCTCATACAAAATATAATACTTGTCTTATAAAGTGATATTTTAGTTTGCCATTCATATAATGCTTAACATATCCTGTCTCTTTCCTTCCTCCCATTTTGCCTCAAACACTGCATCAAACTCTAGACACTAAGGGACAAATTCTTCCTTGATATAGGTGCATTGACTTCAGTGGAGTTACATCAGGAATGTATTTGGCTGATGTGAATAACTCCACTGATAATTACTAATAGGATTGGCTGGCCAATTTATAGTTAAATGTGCCTTTGTTGAATGTTTAATTTTTAAAATCTAGGAGGAACACAGGTCAAAGGCCAGGAACTCAGCAAGATTCAAAGAGCAAATGGATGTTTGTGTGAACAATAAGAACTTCTAGAGTTAATGCTAACAGAGGATTTGAAGCAATGAGAAACCTCATGTTTCAGGGCTTAAACCAATTTCTGATTCAAGACTGGGGCTTCTAGGCACTAGCACAAATGAATAATAAATAACAACCACCATTACAGATTAAATTGAAACCTTCATGGTAATGGGGGAATGATTACCCACATCTGCCTACTGTGGGATCTCTTGCAGCTTCCTCTAAAGCAGTGTTTCTCAACCTTTTCGAGTTAGTGATTCCTTATTCAAAGCCAAAAATTTTCCCCTTACACTTAGTATAAAAATAAGAGTTAAAAATGTATTAAGGATAATCTATACACCTATATAATTTCATTGTGTGTGTGTTTACATATTTGACAGACAATACTTGACCATGAAAGTTAAGGAAAGTGAAGGGGCAAGATTTTCTTTGCTTTAGATTATACTAAAATTTTCAGGCACTCATGACCTCCCCTGATTGCTTTTTTGTGATCTCCACCCAGGAGACATAACCCACTGGCTGAGAAACAATGCTCTAAAGCATTTGGTACTAGCCACTCTCAGAAACATCGTACTAACTACTATCAGAAACATCGCACTAGCTCCTTAGCTAATTATATATCACTTTTTTCTGTTTTTTTTCAAGATGTACTTCAACTCCACTTTAACAGACTCCTCCAAACTTCTGAAACCTCTTCTCGTCTTTGCATTTATCATCTGTGGAATTATATGTGGCCTGACTCGTATCACCCAATACAAGAACCACCCAGTTGATGTCTATTGTGGTTTCCTAATAGGAGGAGGAATTGCTCTCTATTTGGTAAATACAGTATGAATGTGTTCTAAGTTAGAAAACATAACTCATATGTACATTATAACAAACCATATATGGTGTAGGAAAATCCTTCATGATCATGTACAGTAATTCTGACCCACAATAAAGTAGATTTTCAGCAAGGGGCTAAAGAAATCTATGTAAGTGTCATATCTGGAGATAAACTGAGAAAGGGGAAATAGAAGGCAGGTATCTCCATTTAAAATGGATGCCTGTCATAGGGATGATACCCCACCTGGGGTGCCCTCATGCGGCAGGCTGCAGCACAACAGATGTGTCTGCCTCCATTTCCCTTTTCTCCACCCATGAAAAGAACATAATTTCTCAGTGTCCTATACAAAGCCCCATCTCTGGGCATAATTTATTCATGAGCAGCAGTTTCCCCAAAACCCTTGTAGTAAAACCATTCTCCATAGACTTACAGTAAACATACACTTTTTCCTTTCTCCTCTTCAAGGACAAAACCTCTGCATCACCCACCCGAGTCAATACCAGCACTGTGTTCCCAATTCCTTTTTGTCCTTGTTCCCAGGACATTCACCTGCCGGTGACCAGTCTCATGACTCTTCTACCCCAGACACAGGCCAACAACTCAGTCCTCCCAGCACTGGCTCCCCAGCTCACGAAGGTCAGCAGACTAGTCCCTCCACTGCTTTCCTAGCCCTGCCTTCCTCCCTGTTCCATGGAAGGCCTGCAGGGCTTTCCATTTTCTGCAGCTTTTCTGTCTCCCTCAAGAAGCTCTCACCTGACTCTTTCCTTGCTCCTCCAGTCTGTGCTGTCAAGCAGAGCTCACCCTGCCCTTTCCTGAATCTCACTTCTCAGGCTCAGATGCCTTCTCGTAATCCCAGCTGGAAGAAAGCCAAACAGTCACAGATGCACTGCATCCTGCTCCATCTAAAAGGGGCCAGTCACCCTGTGAAAATGCCACAATGTACAACAGTGCTATTAAAAGGAAATGTAATTTAACATTGTACCTGGAATCAGCTCTAACACAATGTGCACTATTTGAAAGTTATTACAATTAAAAATGAACATTAAAGGGTCAAAATTAACATAACATGGTACAGCAACTTTCCAAGTTGGTAACAAACTTAGGGCAACTTAGTGGAGAGATTGTGCAGAACTGTGCTGCCTGAGCACAGATACTCTGAGGGGGCCCATGTGTACAGGGCAGAAGCATGTGGAATGATTCAAGAAGGGATTTGGGAAGTGTTCTCCTTACATTTGTTGGTGAAAAGCATAGCAAATATTCCTCCAGAGTTTGATGTTGTGCATGCTAGGAAGAGGGGCTCTGGACACATCCCCAGTCTGACTGGTCTACATCTTCTTAAGTCTGCAGAACTCTGCCAAGCTAGCCACCCCCAGCACCACAAGCGCTCAGGAAGTTCTAGCAACTGCATTTTGCCTGGGTCCTGTGTGGGTGGGTAAGAAGAAGATGCTTTCCTGCATTCAATCATGAACCAAAATGAGTCAGAAATGTTTTTCAATATAATATTAAAATAGATTAGGTTCAGTCGCATCATGATAATCATGGGCTGTACAGCAATATAAGCAATACAGGCTATATTCAATGGCCTCACCAGAGGATGATTTTAGAGGCAACAGCTTTTATAGTGGTAGAAGGAATACCAACGAGAGTAGACAATAGAAACAGCACTGTATATGAAAATGGTCAGTTCCCATGTATTGCAACCAGATAAGAAGTTGATTCTTTGCTGGTGAATGCCACATAAAATGACAAGTCTATATGAAGACTTAAAAAATTCATAAAAAATTGAGTTGTGCCTATGTTTGAAACACACAGTCAAACATGTTCTTGGTTCAGCTTGCTTTTAGGCTGTTGCGTGATGGCTTACTTCAGAGACTCATTGTTCTGAATACCCTGCAGCCAGCAAACCTGCCCTGAAAACTAAAAATCAATGGGGAGAAGGCGAAGGGGAAAATAATACTGTGTAATTACAAATCACAAATTACAGATCTGGGAGTAGTGCAAGAAATTAACCTGAGAGATAAACTCGAGCATTTGGACTGTTTATGAAATATTCTCTCTCATTAGAATTCCTCTAAATGATATTGTTTTCCAACTGTCCCCCTTGTGTAAATGTCAAAACTCTAAAGCTTGTTGAAGTTCTACATACCTTGGAAGCCAATTGATTCAAAGATGATAAATTTTTCTATCATGTAGATATTGTATTATATGGTCATTATGCAGTAGAAAGGGCAGAACCACTGAGCAGAGAACTAATCAGGCTGGAACAAGGTTCAATAAATCAGAGCAGACAATTATGTGTCTGTAAAAATTTCTTAAGTGAGGGCCAGGAATTGCAAAAACATTATATTAAAAACAAAACATTCTCCCTGTTATTGTATCTGCTGCTTTGCAGGACAGGGAACACGGGAGGGGGGAAATAATCCTCCCCTTTTCCCAGTTATTGCCTTGGACTACATGGGTGTAAAAAGGGATCACAATGGTACCACTTTATATATACCTATATATACAGAATTGAGGGCAAAATTTGGAACACTGCATAAGGTTTATGTTGGTGAGGATAAGTAGTAATGGAAAGAAAACCAACTGAACAAATCCTGTCAACCATTAAGGTTGCTGTATTAATACTATGAGTTTTCTGTTTATTTAAAGCCATGGAAGTATAATTGTGTGTTTGAAAATATTTGTTTTTCCATAATTGTCTAATGCTTCCATCCAAATACCAGGGTCTGTATGCTGTGGGAAACTTCCTACCAAGTGAAGAAAATGTGTTTCACCAGAATCTGCAAAGAGAACAATTAAGGTCTTTGACAGACCTTAGTCAAGATGCCAGCAGAATTTTACCGGGTAAAAATGGTGGCAGCAGTGATGGACTTTCTTCTCACCATTCTGAGAGTATTTTGAATAGAAACCATAGAGATACCGGATCCCTGACTAACATCAAGAGAGGAAATGCTGATGTAGAGATTATAACTCCACGAAGCCCCATGGGAAAGGAAAATATGGTTACTTTCAGCAACACTTTGCCACGGGCCAATACGCCATCACTGGAAGATCCAGCTAGACGAAATGCAACGATTCATGCATCCATGGACTCTGCGCGTTCCAAGCAACTTCTTTCTCAATGGAAGAACAAGAATGAAAGTCGAAAATTGTCTTTGCAAGTAATAGAGACTGAATCCGGCCAGTCACCACCAAGGGCTATTGAAATGAGATCAAGCTCTGAGCCATCCAGAGTGGGTGTTAATGGTGATCATCATGGCCCCAGCAATCAGTACTTGAAAATTCAGCCTGGCAGTGTTCCAGGTTGTAATAACGCTGGTCTTTCTGGTGGGCCAAGAGTCTCTATTCAGTCACGTCCTGGTTCTTCACAGCTAGTTCATATTCCTGAAGAGACCCATGAAAATATAAACACATCTCCCAAAAGTAATTCAGCTAGGGCCAAATGGCTGAAAGCTGCTGAGAAAAGTGTTGCATGCAGAAGCAACAGTCAGCCAAGAATCATGCAAGTAATAGCCATGTCAAAGCAGCAAGGAGTGCTTCAGAGCAGTCCAAAGAATTCAGAGAGCAGCACAGTCACCTGTACTGGAGCCATCCGATATAAAACCTTGACAGATCATGAACCAAGTAGTATTGTAAGAGTTGAGGCCCATCCAGAAAATAACAGACCCATAATTCAGATGCCATCAGAAGGTGAAGGGAGTGGTTCTTGGAAATGGAAAGCTCCTGAGAAAGGTAGCCTTCGTCAAGCTTATGAGCTAAATGATCTCAATAGAGATTCTGAGAGCTGTGAATCTTTGAAAGACAGTTATGGGTCTGGTGACAGGAAAAGAGGTAACATAGATAACAGTGAGCATCACCATCATGGAATTACCACTATAAGAGTCACACCAGTGGAGGGAAGTGAGATTGGCTCAGAAACTCTGTCTATCTCCTCTAGCCGTGACTCCACTCTTCGAAGAAAAGGTAACATTATTTTAATTCCCGAAAGAGGGAGCAGCCCAGAGAACACCAGAAACATCTTCTATAAAGGAACATCCCCCACAAGAGCTTACAAAGAATGAAAGGAGACACGTTAGCTGATCTGTATTACCAAGAATTAACACATTTTGATAAAGCTTGTGCTTTATTTGCTTTTGAGCTGATTCAAAAATATTCTTGATGTGCCAAATTACTGACCATCAGCCTGACTATTCTTGGACGTTGCTGATGTATAGTGTGCATGAGCTTGTGGATTTCATGTGGTTGGGGGAAAAAAGCACAACGAAAGAACCTAATGTGAAGAGTTTTCTTACAACTTGTTTCATCAAACTAAAAACATTTCTCTGGGGGTGATGATATCAATCAAAATGATGGTCTTGAACACAGACATTTAATTTCCTGAATGTGCCAACTTTTTGATTTTATTTATATTTATGTCTGAGGACAAATGAATTTTTCACAGCAAAGGCTGTATCAGTGTTGTATATTCAACTTTGCAGGTTTTGCACCAAAACTTTAATACAGGATGGTGCTGATTATAACTTTACACATTTTGAAAATTTACATACCTGTTAAACTCTACAGACACATGACATATTGATGTGCAATTACTTTAAAAGTAATATTGCTCATACCATGACAATGCTGGCTGCATTCATTTAGAGTAGGACATATTTACAGCTTTGTTATAGTGGAGTTGTCACATTAAAAGATTGCAAAGATTTTGTGTAGTTCTTTGAAATAATGTTAACTGCAATAAAAATGTGGGTGACGTTCCATTAGAGTGGAATAATTATCTAGTTTAAATAGTTTTGCTGCTGCTGCTGCTCAACTTTTATTTAAGTACAGGTGCTACTAATGAAGAGGCTTCTTCTTAGTGTGCTAACTTGTAGAACTGTTTTAAATATTGTTTTTAAAGGGATCTTTTAAAGTACATAAAATACTGCAGATTTTGCATTTTTACATCTCATTTTGTCTCTCTGCAGACCTTACATTTTTCTGTTAATTTTTCACTAGATAATGCTTGACACTGATAACTAACTACAAAGAAATTTACTGTAAAAGAAGGTGAGCCATGAAAACTGAAATTGCTACTGCCTGATCAGTCGCTAGCTATTGATTAATATGCATTCTAGCTCACACTTGGACATACTCACCTCACTTGCTTAGCTTGGCACAAAATGATCATAAGTTTCACACCCATCATAGTGGATCCTTATTAATAATGCTTTGCTTTACATTTGGAATGTCTTGGTATGCAGAATCAACACATGAGTGTTGCGTTTTGTCTCGGGTGCTATTGGGTTTCCTGGGACAGACTCAGTAAGATTCTCCTTAAATATGCCTTTTTTCAGTTAGGATTCAAGAGGGTTGTGTCCTGGAACCTGAGAGAATATAGATGAACTCCTAATGGTGTTATCCTTATTGAAATGCTTTTATAATATGAGGAAATAACTTGCCTTCTTGGAATCTGTGTTGCCAGGAATTACTAAAGTGGATTCTAAAGGGAACTAACATGACTTTGTCCTGGACATGCAGGAAGACAGACAAGATGTAAGGGAGTTAGTTTAATTAGGCTACAACTTTATTAATTTAGCTCATCTGGAAACTACCAGGCAATAACTTGCACAGTTCAGATCCTGATTCCTTTCTTAATTGTTTCCACCTGGTGGAGAGCTGCCATCAATCCACCATCTCTCCACAGATGGTCCCTAGCCCATTGCTCGCACCCCACTGCCCTTCCCCCATAGGAGGGCTAAGGGGCTAATGATAAGGGGTTGTCTTCCTACTGAACCAGACGTTAGGAACCCTAACCCCATCCCCCTCCACTTTCTTTAGGAGAAGGCACCCCCTAAATCCACTTCCAATTCTGGTTCATGAGGGAACTGGGCCTCTATGGAATGAGTACCTGTATTAGACACCTTCCACCTGATAAATTGCAACAGCTTGATGCTAATCTCCTAACCTACCCCCACTGGGTCACTGAGCTGCTGTGGAGGAGGCAAAAAAAGCCCAATCTGGCAGTGAGGGAAAAATTCCTTCCTAGTCCCAAATAAGGTGCCTAGTGCAATGCTTATAGTTGACTAAACAACCCCACAACCTACTCTAATCCCAAGGGCTGAAGGCATGGAAGGGGATTCCAGCCAGAGGGCCAGGTCTTATATACCTTTCCCTCCCCTCCCAAGTGTACAGGGACCAATAATTTACCTGAGCCCTGACAGTCACCCCATCACCTCAGATGATGCTTCCATCCCTCCTCAGCCCTGAAGGAAGGGGGCAGGGAGACCCTTAATGTAGCCAGTATTTGTTTTTTGCTCCAGTCCAACCAAAGACAATGCCCCTTCCCCCCGACCCAAGACTCCAAAGGGTGAATTCTGCAGGTCATGTTTAAGGAAATATCCAGTGGTGGTGTAGCCTGCTATCAATGGTGAGTGTTACTACTGGGAACTATAGCTGGGGAACTTAATCACAGAAACTAGGGAACTGTGAGAAAACAAGAGTAATTTTTAGAAAATACATTTTCAAATTATAGTATTTACAAAGTTTGTTTTGCTTTGTTTATTTATATCTATCTATCTATAGATGATATATAACTGAGTCTTCAGTTCTTGGCACTTAATAGCAAACTTTTTTACACATTTCCTAGGAATTGCAAACACATGGCTTGTCTTGGATAAAAAATTGTTGGCTTTAGCTTAGTTTGGGTACACAATAAAACAGGTAGGATTAGCTTTAACGGAATGAATATGACACAATCATTGTTGGCCTATAAATGCAAGAGAAGGGGACATAAGTAGATGAACCTGAAAAAAGAAATGGAAAACTGCAATTGGAAATAATGGCAATAAACCAAGGATTATATAATACTGCCTCTGGCAATATAACTGTTTTGGAGACAACAGGGTTTCTAGTGGGAGTGGTTGCTTTTTATCCCTTGGTTTTAGTCAGGCCATTTATGGGCATCTAGCATATGTTGCTTTTACTACTCTGAAATTTGCTGCATTATTTCAAGTGCAGTGTGTATTTTTCCTATCTAAGCTTTCCTATTTCTTAACAAAAGATTTTAAAGCACTGGTGTAATCATTGAAATTGTGTTCTTTACATAATATTGATATATTCTTTTTTTACTCAAAGTGCCAAAAGCTACTCTTTTTAATAATGGCTTATCAAATTATATTACGTTAGAAAAACAAATATAATAAGATATACATTGGAACTCAGACGTCTGCATGTATATCTGATAAGGAGCCTTTTGTAAAATTAACCTATGTTTACATTCCACTAATACCTTAATTTAAAATGAATCAAATAAATTGACAGGTGGCATCTTCTAAGTGTTCGAAATTTTCTTACTTCCTAAAGGGGGAACCAATTTCTTTGTTAGGCTGTGCTTTACTGAGAAAAAAATACTGGAAAAATAAAATTAAATATGTTTTTCAATGAGAATTCTATATATAAAGTATTGTGTTTAATAAAATGTTATGCAATGTTTTCAAATGGAAAAATTTGTAAATTGCTATAATGTATTTTGTTAAATAAGTACAGACCAATGCTACTGTGTGAGTTTATTGTGCTATCATAAAAATAAAGATTAAATTCCTCATTGAAGTTCAGTCATCTCATCTGTAGCTCAGTAGAAGTCACGTTCCCATTTCTCCTCTCCTTCCCTACCCCCAGACCCCTTCTTTTTTATCATTAATATGTAGCTTAAGAAATGTAAAATCTGGCATCACTGAAATCCCAGCCTTATCCATGCCACCTAAGATATACAGGAAGTTATAAGGAACTGCTTAAGGACAGAAAGTCTTAGATCTATGTGAAAAAAAATCCACAAAACGTGAAACCAGTGAATCTGGACAATAAAGGCCTGATCCTAAGCCTGTTAAAGTCAATGGAAAGCCATTGACGTCAATGTGCTTTAGACTGGGCATTCATTACACCATTTCCACAAAAATTGAGCGTGCAGAAAAAGGCAGAGGCATTTGCTCCACTTCTTGTCATGTGATTTTTAGCAGCTGAATTTTACCCATATAATCAGCAGTGTTCAGAATGCAAAATAAGGAGAGAACAGGGGGTCAAATAGGCATAGAAGGAAACCGAAAACGCCATAAATTAATCGTTGTGGGGTGAGATTCAGAAAAGAAACTAACTTCCTGTTGAGGGAGAATCAGAAAGGTAGGGATTCATATGCATGTACAATGGAAGGAAAAGGAAAATGGGGAGGATAGAAGAAAAAAGTAATGAATGACAATTTGTCTTCCACTCACACCAGGAAAGTTAAGCATTTTCCCAGAGAAACATGTTACAAAGGCAGGGCAGAGATAACAACATCAGCAGTTAAAGTGTATGTGGATGATTGAGAGAGACAGAGGGAGATTCATGGGTAAATTAGAAAAGAGAATTATGGTGTAGAAAGGGATTAACTGGATGGGAAAGAAGAAAGCAAAAACAGGAAATATAGTAGAGGGGTTAGGGAGAAAGAATCAGCCACAGCTGAAGGAGAAGATATTCCATGTTCTATTCTAGGTAAGAAAAAGTGTAGTGAAACCAGGAAGGGAGAGAAAAGAAAACTAATACAAGAGGGAGTAATTTTTATATTTACATATATTATATAGACCCACATTTTATTTATATATAAACACACACATACACACACTAAATAGAAAGATGAGGAACACTGTTAGAGTTAAATAAAGTGCATAGCATAGACCAGTGTTTCTCAATTGGTGTTCCGTGGAACCCTGGGGTTCCGCAAGATGAATTTCAGGGTTCCACAAAAAATTGAAACCGCGCCGCCGAAAACAGCCGACAGTGTGCGCCGCCGAAAAGGGGAAGATGTCCTGGATTTTTCAGTGGAGGGTATCGCATGGCCCCGCGGAAGTTAAAAAGGATTACACGGCCAAATGTAATTGAGAAACACTGGCATAGACCATAGAAGTGGGTTAGTGTTTTAAACTGCATGGACATACTTCCAAGACCACATACCTAAAAGCAATGGTGGCCCAGGTCTTCTACACTGTAGTTATTGGGTATCAGGTAAAGATTTTAAGCCCTGTTCCTAAGTAAATTCAGTTGAGTTTACATTATTATTCACTGTGCCTATCTCGTATATGTTACCACCAGGCCTCGCTGGGACATTTCAGCTCTGTGCAAGTATGTATGTATGGACAGCAATCCCAGGGAATTGAACAAAAGCATAAGGCTGTGCAGATAGTATTTGCAGATGTTGCATCTTAAAGTGACTAGAGCTCTGAGAGAGCCAGTTAATATGTAGCTAACAGTAGACCAGATTCTGCATTGCCCTGCATCTCTTGTAGTCCTTAACACCAGTGCAAGGGGATATAACTCAGAACCTTTCTGATTCATCAGTGTTTTATGCCCACTCTACACTGGTATAACTAACTACATGGGGTGCAAAGCTGTGGAGAATTGTATCCAGTATGTCTTTCTCTATATTTCCAGTTTTGTCAAGTCTACATGCTTGGCTCAGAAGTTGATCTTTCAGAAACTGTTCCTGTGTCTTTTTTTTAATACAGAAACCATTGATTGCCTCAGATTAAATATGCAAAGAGGTATGTTGAAGGCTTTTTGCAGGCATGAGTGAATAAAGTGAATCTATTAAAGATATTTTGTTCTGGATTTAAAGCAAGCTGCAGAGGTCCTGGAGGAGAGAAGTCAGATGAGGCCACATTGTACTGTAATCACGTAACTATAAATCTGAAGACCTTTCATGTAACAGAAAACTGCACATCTGATTTGGCAGAAATATTTTAAAGGCCTTTACAACCAAAGATTCATAAATAGCTTCAGGTTCTGAGTAAACTGAAGGATGACAAAAATGTAGATAAATTAGCTAACAAATCTTACGGCTCAGCGTGAATCAGGCATCAAAACTCGAATGGTAACAAATGGCTTAAAACCATACAGAGAAAGGGAAAATATGACAGCTTTCCTCCCCAACCCCATGCGTATAGCCATGGGTACATTACCCATTATTGCCTTCAGGTCATACTTTAAAGAGAGGAATCAAAATAACTAGTTTACATTTAGGGAAGTATTGTATCTAACCTTCAGCTGTTCTCTATAAAAATTAATCATCCAGTAGACCCTCACCTGTCTTATGGTAAATTCTTCAAGCATTTTAGATTATGCTCAGTAACACAGTCAGTTATGCCTCTCATAAAAGAAATCTGTTCCTCCATTTGTGAGCCAGGTAAGAATAGGAATCGTGCATATTTTGTGGCTTTAGTAATACACTAATCTCTGGAATGCTATAGCTAAAAGGAAGCCTTCCGATGCTAGGAATTTGGAAGAGAGTGGTCTAGAATTCAACCAGTTCTGCTGGGCCTTATGAATCTATAATGGTAAAATAAAAGGAGCAGCTTTGGAAAAACTCAGATTGGATCAGGAGCGCCAGGAGGTTATAGCGCTGAATGTATGGAGTTAGTGGGAGGTGAAGGATTGAGGACTTGATACAAAGCCCATTGAAGTCAATGGAAAAGCTCACACTGACTTCTGTGAACTTTGGTTCAGGGCCTGAATGTGGTGGAGCCTGCAGTAGGAATGATGCCCAGGTATATGAGCAGAGGGCAGGTGAGAGTCTACAGTGGAAGATAAGAAAATGGGGCAGAAAAAACAAGTTGAAGCAAAGGGGGAGGGAATACTTATACAAATTGATCCAAACCTGGAAAATAATTCAGACAAAGTTATTCTTACTTTGCCCAAATTGGTTCACTTGTCCCCACTTACTAGAGTTGGGCAAAAATAAAACAATAGTTTTTCCTGCAATTATTTGCTTGAATTGAATAATTAACTCAAGGAATGAAGCTTATGGTACTTGAGTACTGCAGAGAGTGAACCTTGAACTCATGCACGAGCATTCACACTGGATGTTTTATACTTTCTATGGGATGAAACATTGATTGACACAGCAGTGGGACAAAATATCCCTGACCCATCACCTGATCTCTGGATATTAACCTGACAATAAATAACCTTTGGAACCAGGTCTGTGAACATACATGCAATTACTTTGTATCTGACAAGAAAAAATTACATTTAAAATCTTCACGCAGCCAATTAATTTTACAGTATCCTAATTGTGTTGGAATAATGCTTCTAGCAAGACTTGTGCTGTTCAGAAAGGAAAAAAGTTAATGTTTCTCTCAGTGAGAGAGGGGAGTGCATAAAAGGTGGCTTAGGGCCAGCTCAGGATTGAAGTAATAGTTTTCTGTACTTCTGATTTCCAAGAAAAAACAAATATTATCCACCATCAACTAGAGCAATTGTCATCCAGCTGTTTCCCAATTGCATTTCTGTTTCATGTGGTGGGCATGTACTCAAGAGAACAAACATGGAGAAGAATCTGAAACCTGTCAAGTATCTGCACTTTCTAAATGCAACATAATTGAAAGCACCATTCTCATCACACCAAAGCATTCGGAACTGTAATTTGTATTTGTGTGTTGTATCCAACAGGTGTTGATATTTTGTCTGCTCTTGTAACTGCTGAAGAGTGTTTCGTTTGGTAATTATACTATTTGTTTTGCTTTACCACTCTTCAGATATTTAGAAATCTAGATCAATGATCACTGAGAAGAGGATAATGTTATACATTTGAGGGCAATAGCTCAATTTACTGTTTCTCTAGGGAGAAAACACAAAAGCACGATGAGTGCTGAAAACAAATAATTTTCTTTTGTATTTTTTCCTGTAGGATTTTTTTTTATTTTTTTTTATTTTGGTTTGATTTTCTCTCCCCCTCTTCCTCACCCCTCCCCCCACCTCAGATTTCTGCTTAGCTGCAGAAGACAGCAGCAGCCTTTTGGACCTTAAAGGTGATCATTTTACTGCAATAAATAACAGCTCAATAATAGCTCATACTATACATTCATGCTAAACACTTGCTTCTCTAGTACCACAAGTATATACAGAGCAGCTGGAAAGACTTCTTGAGAACCTCCACAGATAACATGTACTTTGCCTGTCCATGCTTGCGTGCTGCTTTATTATGTAAAATAGTGGACCACATACTGATTTGGTCAGATCATGTTTTCATGAAGATGTGAAGCACCCCAGAGTGGCAATAAGTCCAGGTCCATTAGGGCTGTCCTGTCAAGATTGCAGTGGCATGTATAAAGTGGAAAAATTCCTCTAATTAAAATGGCAGGATTTTATAAGTTGTGTGAAAACCTGGCACAATCACCTCTAATACAACAGAAAGCCTATTTCCTACACTGGTGTGTTACATTCTAGCACTGAACATTTGCAAAACTCTGTGCCAACATTAACTAAATAATCCTTAAAAGTCACTTTGCCCTGTGAGGTAGGAAAAAATATCTGCATTTTGCACATGGGCATACTGAGATGCAAAGGAAAGTTATGTGTAGAGCTCATTGACTCATAGTAGACAAATATTTTATTAAAGCAAGTAGAGACATTTTTCCATCTAATAATGTAATGAGTTAAAGTTTTGGGGATATCCAACCAGCTCTATAGCTTATTAATATTATTATCCTAATCATTTTTTTTCAATGAATACCAGCTATATTTGTCAAATAAATTGTTCAGCATATGTATTTTTCTAGTATTTCATCAGCCTGAGTTGTGTGACTTGCCCATGATCATATACAAATACACATTTGCAGAACAGGGACTAGAAGTCAGGAATTTCTGCATCTCAAGCCTGTGTGGTGACCCAGGCTGGACCATGCTATCACACCCAGCTATGCTTTGCTCTGCAACATGCCAGCTGTGCTTTAAATATGCAGAGATGTTATCAGTGTGAAAGTGCTATTCCCTAGCACAGCAGTAATAGTAGCTGAGATCTATACAAGGCATCAGTGCCTATCCTTCCTTGTATTTTTACCTACCAATGTTATCTAATAGATCATCCTCTTTGTCCCAAGAGTGAGGAGAGTTTTAAAATAACTGGATCATTCCAGCATGGAAGTCTCCATCCACTGCTACAAACATCCCTAGTTTTCTCCCCACTTGTACACCTGCTAGCTGTGTTTCTGGTGGTAAATAGTATCTGAATGCTTAGAGTTGTTGAAAGCCAATAATGGGACTGTTACATGCCTTGAGTATTCATCAGCCTCAGTTCCTGTGAGCTTCCAAGGTTCAGATGCCAGGTTTAACTGTCCCGCTTTATCAGCAGTGATAATTGGATCTATGGCCTGTGGGAGTTCAAAGATCGTATTTGTATAATTCAGAAGGTAAATAAAAGAGAAGTAGATAATTCCACATTTGGCAACAAGGTGAGCCAATGATCAATAGGACTGTTGCACAGCCACCTGCCTTCCAAGTACCCTCTCATTGCCAGAGGATGCTCTACAGTATATTATTCTGTTTCCCCCCCCCCTCTTCAGAGCCCTTTAAGAACTCATTTTCCACAAGTAGTTCAAACAAATCCCACTACACTCCAGCCCTCTTAGCCTTCAGCCCAGTTCAATGTCTCTCTTCTGATTAACCCAAAAGACCATAAAACATGAACTCACATTTTTCAGCCAGTTTGCCTTTATAGTCTCTTCCATGCTTGGCAGAAATCTCACTCAGGCCTCTCTAGCTGGAGAGCTTTCTCACTCTTTGCTTCAGCTTTCCCTCCTATTGATTCAAGGACCTGCAGTGGCCTTCTTACCCCTGCAGTGTCTCCAGGCATAGCTCATTCTTCTGGATTCCCTCCCTCCACTACAGCCTTTTAGTTTATACAATTACACACACACAAACATGGGGATCTCCTGATTTTCCTAAAGTGAGGCTTATTTCATAATTAGGATTGGCTTAGCCTCAGGCTTTCCAGCCCATCAGCAACCCATCCTATTGCAGGGACTAAGAGGTAAAACACCATAATCTATTGGTGAAGCAAACAAAGGATAACATGAGCCTGGTATGACAACTAACACACTGAGTACAATATGGCACTTGGCTGAAAGGATATGTGCAGATACTAAGAGGATAGGTACTTCAAAAATGCCCTTTATTTCTCCTGCAACATAATTATTGGGTGTGGGAAATTAACATTCCCTTTGTTTCTATTGGCACTGGGTGTTTTTACATATAAAATATGATAAAATACACAGATAGCAAAAGATTTCATAAACAGACATTTCATGACATAAATAAGAAAGGAAACATGTAAAGCTAGGATTTTCAATGGAGCCTAAGAGAAAAGTTAGGTGCTTTCCAAGTGGAAAGATTAAGCACCTGAAGCAAAAAACAAAATGATAATTTTTAGTAAATTAGTACATGAGATTTAACAAGCCTAGTGGGCAGATAATTAATATGTGCAGATTTTTCTTAATTCCTCTGACAATGCTCATACCACTGACTGAAGAATGAGCAAAGGAAAAAAAAGGAATCACATGAATCCAAATTTAAGATAAACAATATGCCTGGTTTACATAACTTCCAGAGCTTTGACAGTGGCATGTTTGGAAAGACACAGATGAGGAGAAATTGCTTTTAATTTAATAAGTGAAATAAAAACAAGAACACATAAATCAGTTGAAGATTTAAAATATGAAAGTGCCACTTATGGAAGAGTGCTAATTAATTTGACTTTGAACAGGAGATTAAGAAAATGTGATGGATGCCCACAGTGAAAAGCTACTGGAGTTTTTATATGTATATTTGCATTGTATTTCCCTATAATTCAGGATAACTGAATTGCACAGAACCTCAGTTAAATCTTCCTTTACACAATAACGAAAAAATATTGTGTTTAATTAATGCAGGCATCCCACCTTGGACTGAGCTCTACTCACTTCATACAATCATAGAAGATTAGGGTTGGAAGGGACCCCAGGAGGTCATCTAGTCCAACCTCCTGCTCAAAGCAGGACCAACCTCAACTAAACCATCCCAGCCAGGGCTTTATCAAGCCAAGCCTTAAAGACCTCTAAGGATGGAGATTCCACCACCTCCCTGGTAACCCATTCCAGTGCTTCACCATCCTCCTAGTGAAATTTTTTTTCCTAATATCCAAACTAGACAGCCTAGCTCCATCCTCCCTGGAACCCCCCTTCAAGTAGTTGAAGGCCATTATCAAATCCCCCCTCACTCTTCTCTTCTACAGACTAAACAAGCCTAGTTCCCTCAGCCTCTCCTCATAAGTCAGGTTCTCCAGTCCCCTAATCATTTTCACTGCCCTCCGCTGAACTCTCTCCAATTTGTCCACATCCTTCCTGTAGTTGGGGCCCCAAAACTGGACACAATACTCCAAATGTGGCCTCACCTATGCCAAATAGAGGGGAATAATCACTTCCCTTGATCTGCTGGCAATGCGCCTACTAATGCAGCCCAAAATAGCATTAGCCTTCTTGGCAATAAGGGCACACTGTTCATTCATATCCAGCTTCTTGTCCACTGTGACCCACAGGTCCTTTTCTGCAGAACTGCTGTCTAACCAGTCTGTAGCAGTGCATGGGATTCTTCTGTCCTAAGTGCAGGACTCTGCACTTGTCCTTGTTGAACATCATCAAATTTCTGTTGGCCCAATCCTCCAATTTGTCTAGGGTGACTCTGTATCCTATCCCTACCCTCCAGTGTACCGACCATCCCCCCCAACTTAGTGTCATCTGCAAATTTATTGAGGGTACAATCTACCCCATCCTCCAGATCATTAATGAAGATGTTGAACAAAACTGGTCCCAGGACCAACTCCTGGGGCACTCTGCTTGATACTGGCTGCCAAACAGACATTGAGCCGTTGATCATTATCCTTTGAGCCCGATGATCAAGCCAGCATTCTATCCACCAGTCAGGTTGGTCAGGAATGACTTGCCCTTGGTGAATCCATGCTGACTGTTCCTGATTACCTTCCTCTCTTCCAAGTACCTCAGAATGGATGCCTTGAGGAACTGCTCCATGATTTTTCATAAAATAAGCAGAATCAAGCCATTTTACAATTTGGATTAGGATATCACTAAGTAACATAAGTGCTGTGGGAAACAGTCTGGGTGATTCAATATGCAGTGCTCTTCCATAAGGCCTGATTTTAATCCCACTGGAGTTAAGGGAGGTTTACCCCTGACTTCAATAGGAGTAGGATTGGGCCATAGTCAGTACTGAGCCAGTGCACTCTGAAAAGAACAAAATATGGCGGTACTACATCTCAAATGAGGCATAGAAGAAGTGCTGTTAACTAGTGGTAAATAGAAAACTCATGACCATTTTCATAAGGGCATTAATTTTTGTGACATGGCCAAAATTATCTTGGAGTAATTACATCCTGCCTTCCTAAATCCCCCCCTGGAATCCTATTTGGTTTTTTGTTAGTATTAAATATTTAGATTGCAAAAATGCCCCAAGACAACCACAATGAGAATCAAACCCCCCCCGGAAGACCTTAAAATCTAAAGTCCAAATCTTGCAAGAAGCTATACATGGGAACAAAGATCCACTTGGATGGAGTTCTTTGCAGGCTTGGGGCCTAAGAATGCCCTCTCTCCTAAATTGGCTGTATGTTAAATATGTACATTCTTTTATTCATTAGACTCTAATGTCTTGTTCTGAAATCTATTGCAGAAATGTCTGCATTCAGCTTACTTGTCAAACAAACAAAGCCCTGCACCATATAAGTAATCTGAAAGATGTACTTCATTGATATTAATAGAAAATGTAAAATCATTATATAAAAGTGAATGCATCAGAGCTATCTGTACTGACTGAGGATTTAGGAGGGATGCACAAGAAAACTAAAATATTTAAAAAACCTACATTAAACAGCTATTTTATACATTGTTTCTTTGAAAGAATTATTTTTAAAACAATTATTTGTAAAGGTATATATATTTAAAAATATATATCATTCTCTAATTATAATATTATAGCAAAATTAACGACAGTCCTGTAGCACCTCAAATACTAACAAATTTCTGCGGGCATAAGCTTTCATGATCTGCAACCCACTTCGTCAGATGCATGAAGTGGAAATCACAGATGAGAGGTATATATATACATCCAAGGGTAAGAAACATAACAATGGGGAGGGCAAGTGCTAACAAAGTTAGAGGCCTATTCACAACCGTTGATTAGAAGGTGAGAATGTGTGAACAATATTATTATTATATTTTATAATATTATAACACTTCAGACCATGCGACAGTGCTGATAAATGTATTTCTGGTTCTTGGAAAGCCCAGATTTTCTATTTGCATCTTACCCACACCCTGAAGTGTGCTTTACTCAGAATTACTGTATGGCTGGTTGTGTCTCACTGTTTAAATACAAACACATTTTCTTTGATAACAGACAATGATTGATGCCCTGATCTTGCAACGAGATCCATTAAGACAGATCCTTTCAGAGCCCCACTGACCATGCTAGCAGATCCCATTGCAGGATCAGGCTTTAAAGAGTGGACTTGTTAGGAAGGATGGCAAAAGGCTGATGTTAAACAGTAATAGCAATAGATCACTAAGCGAGTTATGAATATCTAAACAGTTTGCTGGTACAAACAGTAACCTGTTACTAGAGTGATAGGGGAAGAGATATGTTGTCATGGAAACAAATGGAGCATAATGGAGAAACCTGCTAGATGCACAGCACCTTTGCTTCATTTTAGACAGACACAGCTCAGCAGCCTATTATACCTAGCATCTAACTTGCCCCTTGTTCAATGAGAATTTTGAATTTAAAATCTTAACTTGATACGTAACAGTTACTTATAATTTAAGGATGTTGCACATACTTCACATTGGGGATAACAAGACAAATCTGTTGGACTCAATATGACATAAAATAATTAAGCTTTAAATAATCAAAGACAATTAAATATTGTGTGTAAATACTTTGTTTGCCATGAAATAAAAATATGACAATAGAGCTTAATCCTGCAGTTCTTACAAAGGCAAAACTCTTACTGAAGGTAATGGGAGTTTTGCCTATGTCGGGACTGTGTGAAACACAGAGTGAAGGTCCTCATTCCACATCACTAATACTAGAACATCTTCGCTGATTTCCCACCCCCTGCCCTCCCAAGCATGGCTGCAATTCATCTCGGCACCAATGCTGAGCCCTGTGCAGGGCCTTGGAAGACAACTTGCCTCCTCAACTTTGGGCCCTGGTTTAGACTCTCTCAGAGATTAGAGAATGGAAAACAGTCTTGGGCCCAAACCCTGTAGACTCCATATTTTTATCTTGAGTTGAGAAGTTTGCCTTGATTCAACATAGCTGAACATATTTAGTCATTGGTTTAATAATGTCAAATATAACAAAACCGTAACAGTGTTAAAGACAAGGGGTGAGCTCCTTCTATTTTTATTATTGTCTAATTCTACAAGGTGTTATTTTAAAAAAAAATTAGTGTTCTTCCTTTCTCTGTTTAAAGAGCTTTTTTAGATTTGACAAAATGAAAAGATATAAAAACATAGCCAAAGAGCTATTATGACACATAGGGAACCAAGAACTCTCGTTCCTTAGCAACATTGCAAATGGCTTAGGAAATACATGATCTCACTTTCTTATCACAGGAGGAAAGGATTACAAATGGCTGGATGCTTCAGGAAATGCAAAAAAAAAAAAAAAAAAAAGCAGTGGGATATGGAAGATTGCGTTTGCAGGATTGCTTTTTGGATTTTTTCCTCAAAAAACTGGGTGGGGCTTGTTTTCTCCTCCACAGAAGTGTCTGGGATTCCCCCTCCCTGCGCCCTAAACTTACAAGGGCTATAGGGAAGTGGGATGATAATAGAAGGGAAGACAAGGGGGAAATTTAAGAAGAGACAACATGTCCTCTAAGCCTATATAGACAAATACTGGCCTCATTCTTCAGATATATATGGAGGGGTGCAAAGTGGCCTATATCTAAGGTCCCATCACCACCACCACCACCAGTGAATTAGAAAGTTTCTTGTTTTAATTTTTTATGTTTTTGTCTCCTGAGCCAAAGTTCTATGGTTTCCAATTGATTCTCAGCATTGTACTTTCTGTTTCTATGGTAACTATGTCAGTTGTCTGCTTAACCATTTATAAAGCATCTTTTCCATTTTTAATCACTCTTCTGCACTAATGGGGAGGGAATGCCCAAAAGTCACATATGAATTCAAGGAGAGAGATATTTTATTTGCAAGTCTTGGTGCATTTGTGGACAAATACAAAAATGATGATTTGTGGTGAACTTTTACTGGCATGGACATAGAAGTAAAGCAAGAATGAACTGGCATGCTAAAATGGATATGGGAAAGCACTTACATTTTTGATCACCAGTAAAATATACATGGGGTCTCATTTAATAAAGAATTTATAAGCATTACTTTGCAGTACTCAGGAACAAAAGAGGGAGGTGGAAAAAAGTTGTTCCATTATCTCTTTCTCTGTCACACACACACAGATTATTTAACTCCTAAATCTCATCTTTGCCTCACATAATCACTCATCTCTGGTGATTTACCTAAGACACTTTAAGAATCCAATTTGCCTCCCATTTTAAAAAAACAAAAACAATAGGAAGATTCACATTGACTTCAGTGGAAGGTGGATCATTCCCTGATATTTTACACGAAAGGGTAAACAGATTATATTGGGCCAGATGTATTCCTGGGGTAACTGCATGGCCACTTGTATGTACAGCCCAGTGTTCACATCAAAGTAAACATAAATTTGGGACTTTGATATATTTTCCCCATATACTGTAATTTTGGCACCATATTATTTTACAGCTACCATAAATTACCAGAGGATATAGCAACTGTTGATACACTAAGCCTGCACTACTTTTATTGGGTGAATAGTATAAATACATTCAAAGTTGTAGCACTATTACATTTAATGTTGCGTAGAGAAGCATTATTTATTGCATCACTTTTTGGTTTTCATGGCTGATATCTAAAAAATTTTGAAGCACATGAATATTATACAGTCCTGCAAAAATATGCCTGTTTGCTTAATGCTGGAGTCTTTATAAGCTAGGATCCTCCTTCCCCTTCTTGCAAAGACAATAACAACAGACCCTGAAGATGGTCAAGGTTCATTTGCACATAGGGAAACAGGGAAATTAAGACTTACAACATCAATAGGAAAATAATAATCACTACCATTTTTAAAAGAGACATGGACAAATAGTTAATTTTAAAAAGAATCAAATTAACAAAAAATGCCTGTTTGAGCCTATCCCTTATATAGTATGCCCTGATTTTTAAAAAATGTTCTTTTAAAACATTTTATAATTATCTTCTCCTATGCTAAAGGTCCGAAGGGGCAGATCTAAGAGTACCACCAAACATGTTTATGCCCACTCCACCTTCTCCCACCTCCCTTTGCTCTCTAGTACATATGCCTGCATACAGCCTGTTATCACAACAGTTTTTTGCTTTGCTGCTGCTGCTACTGGTAAATGTTATTATGATAGGGCATGAAGCAGGAAGTACAACTGACTGTCAACAAACAGTGGAACTGACTACATTCAAAATGCTGTAAAATGAACACAAGAAACCTGAAAAATAGGGAGTATGGGGGTTTTCTAAGCCTTTTCAGTTTTAACAATCTTATGAACTTATGAATTTATTTCACTTGCAGCATGATTGCTGCCACTGAAATCAATAAACTACTTACAGGAATAAAGTTAAAGCACATGCATAAGTCATTGCAGAGACAGTGCCTTAAAGGTTACTTGAAACACAAATAGCAAAATTTTCAAATGGAAATGTTATTTTCAAGTTGAAAGTGTCCCTTTAGGCAGAATTCCACAATGAAGTCGATGGGGAATTCAGCTTAATATTTGATGGCACTATATAGCCTTAAATTATACAGAAAGTTAGGAGTATATACATTGAATTGTGGACTTACCAAATTCTTGCTTCCTCAGAGGACTTTATGATTTCAAACATAATTAATGACATAATAATTTACAGGTAGGAGTACAATGTCTGTTATGTGAATCATTTCTAAATGAAGTATTTAGGTTATGTACATGATATTCACTACAATACCTAAATAGGAAAACATGTAAAAATGTTACCAGCCACCTAAATAAGTGTTAAGCTTCACTAAGTTTTACCAATTCCTGGAGGAATTTTAAATGAAAAGGGGACAGTTTGAGAAAATTATTCAGTTTTGTTCTCTTCCAAACCAAAAATGAGAGGTTTAACTAAATTCATTACTGCATAGATATCATTAGATATTGCTTAGTGGTATAGAATGCCAGTGGGTTACACATTAATGCTGTTTTACATTTAGAAGCATGAGCTGATCTTATCACTCTTATATAAACTGCAGTAATTGTCTATTGCATTCAGTGAAAGGATCTTCTATCTTTCCACTTTAGGAGACGCAATTACATTAAGCTATTAATTCAGAAGTTATGGTATTGATAGTGTTTACATATCTCTGGTGTCAAAGATACAGTACAGTTTCTGCAAGTAGATGACTTTGGATACAGATATCTCAGATCCATCATACTCAATGAATCAAGAACCTTCAATCAATGCTTTTTTATGCAAGAGGTAGAATACACTGAAGTGTAAACATATGCTTTTAAAATATGTAACTAATTCAAAATCACTGTATATGTAATTTTGTCTATCAACGAAAAAAGGCTATACATTTTTTTACACGTTTCTCCTTGAGCATTCAATCAGCAGCATCCAATTAGAAGTGGTAATCTTTGCTTTATATGAAATTAACTTGCTAGAGAGTGAATTAACCCTTCTGCTGCCATATCAAGCTACCATAGATATGCTCAGATCTAACCACAGTACTCCATTCTTTTTTTAACATATAGGCTTGTGTAATTCACTGCTGGGGATGCCCAGAGCTGTGAGCCACCGTGTTACATCTCTGTCTCAGCAAGAGTGATTGCTGCTGGAGATTAGACTGTGTATCAGGAGATTAGACTGTGCCACATCACTGTCTCTCTTCCCAGCAAACTTCTTGAGAGTCTGCCAGTCTCAACCTTGCCTAGAAGACAATAGTGAGAGAAGTCCAGCCCCCAATTCCTCTGAGATGTGTCTCTGCAATGCACAGCACTTATCATTGTATATTTACAGCAGATATTAGTTTGCTGATCTTTTAAAGAGTCGCCCTGTTACAGTTATTAACTTAACTGGGATAAACACACCCTTCCCTTGCAACACAGCACTCAGTTGGCTTATAGTAAAAATAAAATACATTTATTAATAAAAGGCTAAAAATAAATAAAAGGCCTTTAAAGATTAAGTCATACCAAGCAAAAGGTATAAAGATAGAAAGGTTTGCAAACAAATAAAAGTGAAAATATGCTCTCTGAGGACTAAGACCTATCTTAACAAGTTACAGTCTTTATTCAAGGTAGTTTGCTCACCAATCTTCTTTTTCCAGTAATAGCTTGCTAACTCTTAACCAGGATCCCCACAGAGTCTAAGGCACTTTTCTGTGTCTCCTCAAGTGAAGAATAACTTAATCTTTCCATGTGTCCTTATATCTCAAAATTTGCCTTTATTTCCAAAGCTAAATTGATCCCTTGGGGTTCAGTCTGCTGTTTCCTCCTGAGGGCTGACTCCATTTTGATTAAGGTGTCCCCTGGTGTGCTCCCATGTAATGCTTCCTGCTGCAATTTTACAATTCAAATGTTCTCTACCTTCTACCTTTGATACAAATCAGTAGCCTATTAAATTTGACTGCACCTGGTTTGAGGTGTTGGACTCTTTCCTTTGTCCAGAGAAAACCTTATCTACTCCCCTTGACATACCTGGTTTAAACATCTTCTAGTCACAGACTTTAAAGCGTAACAGTGAGTATCCATAATGCCACGCACAGCATTATTAAACATTTCACAATAGACATTACTGATCAGTGTGTTATTTGTTTTTTTTTTTTTCAAATGATAGCTCACAAGGCATATTTTGTGCAAATATCATTGCAGTAGTGTGTTGGGTATGAACACAGGGGTACCTAGGGCCTGAGCTAGACTACTGAAATTCTCAATATCTATGATGAACTTCAATGCCCTAAAAAAGCTCCAGCTTGTTTTAGAACATGACAACCTGCATTCTCAGCAACACGGGTCTCTGGGACACATCAACCCAAAGCTCTGTTCTCAGCACTGGCTCTCCATTGAATACAAAGTCCAATTCAAGGTCACTGTCCTCATTTTTAAATGTCTTCATGGAATTGGTCCTAGCTACCAATAAGATTTGAGAGAAATGGAGATAGAAACCCTTAAGAAGAGACAGATCACGAGAGTTGTTTTTGAACACTTGGGAAGTGTCTGGGACATACTAAAGTGATGCATACCAATGTAAGAATCTAAGATAGAAAGATCGCAGCATACAGTACTTCTTTTAATATCGGCATCTATATCAATTTGAAAAAGGTATGTAGGGCCTCTTGTGGCATAAAGATGCAGAATAGTTTGTAATGAATACAATTCTTTATTGACAATACTGGACACTGAGAAGGTATCCGTTGTTCCTTGCTTTCTAACTCTCTGTGTCACCCAGAGGATGTTTAAGGCTCTAAGTCTTGTTCTGAACTAAACTAAATATCAGTTCTCTACTGTTCGTTTGGTATATTTTTAAAAAGACAGATATATGTAAAATTAGTGGAAGTCACCGGATGGCGCTGTTACAGGTAATGTAAGTTCTGCTTCACTAACTGGATAGGGAATTCTGTCTTGGAAAAATACTTATTGTTCAGTTCTTTTGAGAAGCTAAGCATATATATGTCTGTTCCCTGTTTGATGCTCACTAACTGAATCATCTTTTAGGTGCAGCTTCTGCCTACACTATATGCCCATGCAAGCAAGCAATCACAATAGAACAACATACATATGCACATAATGCATAAAAATATTTCTAGAAGGTTTAAAAAAAAATTTCCAAACAATGTTAACAGTTCCAGTGGAAGAGGCTGCTTGCCATTCAATGATCAGGAGTGAAGTAGATGAATCTCCTACTGTTTTTCTATTTTCTCCTCTCTTATGAGCATAAATCACTGAACTGGAACAAAGATTTCCATGGTGGGACAGTGGGTACAGAACAGTCATCTTGCTGGAACTGGCATAATTAAATCTATGCTAAACTACTATAGGAATCAAAACACCTTTGTTTCATGCTAAGAAAACCTACTTAAATTGGACCTATGTTCAGGTAGGCAGTAGGAATTACTTGATATCACTGACTCATTTTTTATTTATATGTGTAGAAAAAAATTCTGCTAATTGTGTTCAGCAGTGTTAAGTAACCATCTTCATCTACCCTCTCTCTGCCTGTCTCATTCCCACAGTTTGTTTGTTGCATCTTGTCTTAATTTAGACACTGATTCTGCAAACCCTAGGGCTGCAAATAACTTTCTAGAAGTTTGATTGCAAGCTTTTTGGAACAGGCTCTCCTTCTAAACATTGTTTCCAAAGTGCTTAACACAATGGAATTCCGGTCTGATTGGGGCTACAGACACTATGAAATCCAAATAAATAATAATAGTTATACCACATCCTGTGCATTCCAATTGGTCCAAAAATGGATTCAAAATTAAAATGGAAATTTTTGCGATTCCTACCTGTTTTCTAATCAGCTCCGCTTCACATTCTCTAGCTGAAACCATCCCTAAGAGGATTTCATTGCAGAGAGTTCACCCTAAGCAAACCCTGTTTTCTGTATCCATGGATTGTCAGCACCCTCCTTCAAAGTTGCAGGATTCTTTCATTCTATGCAAACTATTATTTCTTCAGGAGTTACTACACAAGAGCAAGGAAACAATGCAGTTATACAATCCCTTTGCCCTAGCCATAGTTGTTTTTTCTTTGATATGCCCAAGGCAGCACTTAACAGATATTGAATTGTGCCACTATCATCTTCCTTCAGATTGACTGTCTGTTTTCTACAAACAGAGACTTTGTAATGAACAACTGATACTGTGTGGAGCTGAAAAGCAGATGCATAATCACTTTAATTAAAATTTGGTCACAATTTGGTCCATAGCTCCCCCTTGCCCCTGGGGGGATGTAACCTGCCAGTCTTGTACCTAGCACAGATTATTTCCCACTCCACACCAGCTCAGCTGGTAAAATAAGTGAAGGACTTCACCCATTCTTTGCCCCTGCTTCCCCATTCCCCAACCCCTGGTGGGGGACATGCAGAGGCTGCTCTTTGCACTGTTTCTGCCTGGAAGTGTAGGCTCTGCCTATCCTCCCATTCTCGCTAGTCAAAGATAGAGCTAATTAAGATTCCATTAGGGGTCTTTTGTTTTGTAAGTGCTTACTAGAGCTGACCTCCATCTACTGTGGGGCAGCACACCTGCCCAGCTTCAGCACTGAGGTTCACCCACTAAGAGCTGAAAACACTGAGAGCAGAGAATCAGAGAGCTGGGTGGAATCTCAAGAGACCAACCCACAGAGGTCACAGTGGAGAAGCAGGTGGCAGCAGATGGTGATGGTGTGCAGTAGACTGGCTGGCAGAACAGCTGGTAGGGCAGATAGTGGGCAACTCACAGAGCAGCCCGTGGAGCAACGAGCACCCAGCAGGGCGGCTGGCACAGAGGCCAGCAGAGCAGCTGGATGGCAGAGGGAGCAAGGTGCCTTCTTTCCCCCCGGGGGTGAACTCTGCAGCTACACCTCTAGATTCTGGGTCTGTCCTGACTAAGGACAACACCTATGAGTGGGGTGCTATGAAGGGAGGGGCATATTAAAAGAACTTCTTATTGCTGGATTTAAGAAGGTGAAGTAAAAGGAAAATGCCCCACGTACTCTGGAGTGAGTGTTTTGTTCATGGTTTTATGCATGTGAATCCTGCTTGCAGCGTTTTCCCAAGTTAATGCTGTGTTGTTTTTCCTCTTTTTATTAAAAGTCTCTTTTCTACACTCAGTCTCTGTGCTTGTGCGAGGGAAAGTAGGTGCCCAGGGGGTGGTGTGTAATTGTCTCAGGTTACTGGGTGGGGGGCTCGAGCAGATTTTGTGTTGTATTGTTGAAAGGAACCCCTGGATATTGAACCTGGCCTTTGTTGCTGCTGACTTGCAGAAGGGTTACACAAGCTACTAGGTCTTGCCCAAAATAATGTATGATTTATTAACAGCAAAAATGTAGTGCATTAGATGTTGTAACTTAAGATAGATTTTGTTATTCCTTACTGTCACGTTCCGCAAGACTGTTTAGACATCACTATTGAATCTTCAGCTGTAGCTGTTTACAATAATGCTGCATGGGTGGCATAAGACCAGGAGAGGTGGTTGGAAATTTGACAAAATGTTTTTGTCAGAAAATCCTGATTCAACAAAATCGAACCTTTTTGCTGAAACATATTGGTTTTGATACCCTAGAATAACAATATATTTAGAGCCCTCACCTAGGATGTTCAAGGACCTGCCCTGCCTGACTTGGAGCAGGGCTTGAAACTGGGTCTTCTTGATCTCAGGGGAGTGCCTTCACCACCCAGCTATAGAGTCAGTGTGTCTCTCTGGAACAATGAATACAAACAATTTTGAAAGGTCTATGTTTTCGTTCTGATGTGGAATGAAAAACCACCCAATATGGAAGGTCAAAAGCTTGATGTTTTTGTAGAACAGAATTCTTGTATTGTGGCCAGCTTTACTAGTAAGACACCACAGCTTTTTGAGAAAAGCGAACATCAGCACTAGTTTTGCATTAAATAGATTGCTCTGCAGATGCTAGCAGATAAAGAAGCGAATTTCACAAGATGTCATTTCCAAGATAGGACTTAGAATTTTTAAATATACAAAGTGGAAAACGTGTGAGGAAAATATTTTAGCGCCAAATTCAGCTCTCACACATCAAGTCAACGGAGTTACAATTGATTTATTCTGGTGGCAATGAGAACAGATTCTGGCCCTTCAATGTGCGAGAATTTAGTTGCTGTAATATTGGCCTACTGGTTGGAGATCTTTAAGTTCTGGGACCAAATATCCTGCCAAGTGATCTGTGAATATGTAAGTAAAGAAAATTGCAAATCTACTTCCATTTTTACACTCATTCACTAATGGGATGCTAGGGCCAAATCTTCATATCAGCATTCAGCCTCAGAAGCTGGACTGGGCAGTGACCTCATGCTCATGAGAAACAGAGGGAGTAATCCTCTCCTTCAGACTGTGAAGCACCTCTGGAACTATTCAACAGGGTTTATATCTGTCCAATAACTGAACTGGTGCTCCATAGTTCCAGTGCTTGTTAGGCATTCCTCTGGCCCTACTTTAGAAGTTCCACTGCAATGGATCCTCTGTAGGAGGAACAGGATTTGACCCTTAACAGCAGTGCTTAAAGTGGGGAAGGGAGGCTGCAAGGGGTCACAGACCTGGGGAAAAAAATTTTTTTTCAGTTGAACTAGGTCACCGAGGGTTGCACTTTAAGCACTGTTTTACCAAAACGACTGTTCTCAGATTTTGGTAGAGACCCAATTTTTTTCATACCATTTAAGCACTACTTAATGGCAAAGATTATTAAACAGTTAGACTTTAAAAACACCTAGTTTATTGTCAGAATGAAAAGATAATGTCTAAGAAAATTATTTACCAGCTCAGTTTTTGCTTCATTGACAGCTGCTGTTGACTAATTGCTTGGCTGAAGATTCCAGGGTCTGGTGCCATAATTCATGACTGCATTTGGAGAAGCAGGATGTGAAAAATGGGAACAGTCACACTGAATGAATTTTCAAGACCACCTCATCTTGTTCCATCAGAACTGGACAGGAACAGTAGAACACTGGTGCCCAGGGGTGTTCCTAATCCAGACTCGTGGCACACTGTCGTATACATAGCTCACAGACAAAACAGGATGTGGCTTTTAATTAAGGTTCCTACTTCATTTTCCTTTTCATGTACAACTGCAAAAGGGCCCTATCCATACTAAAACTTTAACCAAGAGCCTGATGCGCCAAATATTAATGCACAGGCTTAATTTTATTGAAGTCCACTGGACTAGTTACGTGCATGTATCCACACACAGAATTAAAATCTGGTTAGTAACAGTGGTTAGGTAATTACATTTTGTTCCTATTAGAGATTTTGTATGATCAGTATATCACTATCTTCTTCCTGTAACTGTTTTTGGTTTTGTATATTTTGCAGTGCAGTCAGGAATCTTGACCATATTTGAGTAACCAGTCTGGCTAATACTCCTTCCTCCCAGTTCGCCATAGAGCAGGACATCTCATACTGCCCTACTCGACCAGCTGCTGGTGAAAGTATGTGTATGTCCTCTGGGTACTCTATTCCCTGCTGAGACACGATGGGATAGCTGCCAAGATTTTCCCAGAAGGCACAGACATGGTAGCAGGGTAGGTCTGGATGCACAAACCGTTGTAATGGCAGAGAAGGTGTGGCATGGACAAAAATTGAACTACGCTATTTGTAACTAGATAAAGTGACAGGGCCTCTAACCACGTACAAAATCATGGTGAAAAATTGTAATGTGGTCTAGGCCAAAGAATGTTATAGGTAAAAATTTAAACATGCAAAAAATTTAGAAAATTCTCAGAGAAAGGTGCTAAGATTATTATCTCTCTTTACTGACGGAGCATATATGTGTTCAGTACTAGAAAAGTGAAACAAAAATGAAGCTCAAGCACAGACCACTAAACTTCCTGAACATACACATTTTACATCTTTTAGACTTTCTTGTACTTTATTGAAAAGCAGAATTACTCATTTACAATACATAAAAAATATTCCAAGTGAAATTAATAAATATACAGGGTCATTATCTGCAATGACAGAGATCAAATCAAAGCTTGTGAAAACATAATGGTCTTTCATTCCTTCTCTGCAACCTTAATGGACACATTAATCTAGATCAACAATGAATGTAGCATTTGTTCTAAAATTGCTATTTCACTTCAGCAGACTAAAACAGATATAAAAAAATCAAAATTTTACGTGCCTCTACAGAGATGGGCCCCTAATCACTCTAGCATAAAGCTATAGTTAATATCAAAACTATAAATCCTAGAGAAAAATGAAGTTACTGAGTTTGTGTGAAACACAAACTCCTTAAATTTGCTTCCTACTGCATTTTGGAAAGAAATGTCATTTGAGTATTCCAGGACTTTTTACTAAACCTCTGTGGGCTGAAGTTCATCTTTAATTACACTTATACAACCCCAATAAAATCCATGGGTTTTTCACGGGTATATAAGGGCACACTTTGGCATTGTCTATGTCATTGTTAAAGAGACAAAATTAATTTAACCAGAGCAGCCTCTCAGGATTTGCAGATGATTTGAATTACCTCTTTCCTGGGAGGCAATTTTCAGTGTGTTTCATAACCACAGTTTTCAAGCTCAATCTAGGGGAACATTTTCTGTGAAGATTCCCATTTAGGCTTTATTCTCAGCTAAAAATTTTGAAGGATAAAATGGCCACCCAAGAATGCTAAAATGGAGTTCCCATGTGGATGAATAGGCTTCCTTTTTTTTCCAGAAGCAACTAGCAGAACTTTTACCTTCACATTCCAGAAAACCACATTCTGAAACATATCTGGCAGCCTGCCCTAGACTTTGTAATTCAGTTCAAGAAAATTATATAATATGATTACAGCAATTGCACTATTATGAACTCAAAAGCTTTGGAGTGCTAGTAACTCTGCAAACAAAAACAAACACAAAACCAACTAGCCATCTTGTGTTTGATGTTTTCATTGTCTGAAATTCATTCCAGTGCAGGGGGCCTAAAGAAGCTCCAGTTTTGATGTGGTGCATAGGGGTTTGGACTGATCCCCTGCACTGGAGTGAGTTTCACTCTAAAGTAGACACTGATAACAGGAAACCATTTTTGCATTATATCTGTAATCTCTTCTATACTTTACAGTGATCACATACAATAGCTATTCCACTGTCTTCCCTCGTGCTATAAAACCACTCTCTCCTTAAAGTCTTTATGAAACAGTTAAAGGTGGAAAATTATTCAGTAGACATTTCTCTACTTGTATAAACTAAAATACCATATAAGAGACATAATATATATATACATATATATTCTGCATATTTCTGATCAGGTAACACTAATGCTATAAAATAGCCAACTAATTACTTTGAGTTATAAAAAGTTATTTCAGAACTGTATTGCTGACAGACACAAAATGTAGAGACTTCATACTTACCACCCCCACTCAACATTTGCTGATAGGAGGAATGACCAGGAGGCCCGGACAGGTCTATTGTGCTACATATCTTCCTCTGGGTGGCTACTGTCTGCCTCCAAAAGGCTTTTTGGGAGGCCAGCAGAAAAACTGTCCCAGACTTCTGGAGGAAGCATGGCATATAGATTTGGAGGGAAATAGGATTTTCTATTTCACAGGAACTTGCACAGTTCTGAATTCTTTTCCCTCCCCAAATAAAGTTCTGGAGAAAAAAATTGCCTTGGATTGATCTAAATGTTATGTTTCAACTTGACATATTAACATTTTTTAATATAAAATAAATTTCTAAACAAAAAATCAAAACATTTCATTCCAGAAATGCTAAAATGGACTGTCTCACTCTTATCAAAATACTTTTTTCTCCACTTTCCCCTCCCAAAATGAAATTGCATCAAAACAGATATATTTCAGCAAAATGTTTTGCTTTCAATTAATCTGCATTTTCCAATGAAAAATTTTTTTCCACCAGGAAGTTTCTTACCAGCTGCAGTTTCTTACCAGCTCCAGGGCTGCAAGAAAATACTCCCACTCATTCTAGCTTTCTGAAATTAAAATGTCTCTGCATTCTTAGTCTTCATGCTACATAACTTCCAGGGGTCTCCTAGCAAATGTGCACAAGAGATCGGATTTTTCTAACTGTTCATGAACCTGGCTGAAGTTCACACATAGAAAAGAATAAAACCAATCCTAGTTTGGGCTCAGTTCAGTGTTTTGTGTGAACAGTTCACACAGCAGGTGAATTATACAGCATTCTGTATCTTCATAGAACTTTGCTAACATTAATCATTGCAACATCTCGATGAGTCAGGTAAGGATAATGTATTCCCACTTTACACAAAAGAAAACTGAGGGAAAATGTTGTGAATATTGCTGTGTTTTAAATGTTTGCTCTGTGAGATGAAAGTGTGCCCATTCTAGAGCTCAATACGTGGTGCTCCTCAGCTTGTCTTTGACACAGCATAAGCATAACCATGGCCTCAGTTTGAGCACTCTTTTTCTTCCACTGGATCCCACACTCTGAGTTGTGTTACTTTCTACCAGCATATTAACATGATGCCCTGCTTTGTGTTTCTAGGTCATCATTCATCAGCCTAATACTGGAGCATAGATGAAAATCATGCTGGCAAACATCAATATACTCAGGAGCTAAAAATTGAAAGTCTTAATGAGCTTGTCTGCCAGAGTTCCAAGTTAAAGTAGAGGTGAATACCAGCTCTAACTCTCAGTGCACATATATCCTCTATTGTTGTTTGCATTATTGTTTTAGCTGTGTTGGTCCCAGAATATTAGAGAGACGAGGTGAATGAGAACATCTTTTATTGGACCAACTTCTGTTGGTGAAAGAGAAGAAGAGCTACGTGTAGCTTCAAAGCTTGTTCTCTTTCACCAACAGAAGTTGGTCCAATAAGAGAGATTATCTTACCCACCTTTTCTCTCTAATGCAGAAATAGAAGACATGCAGATATCTTAAGTTTGAAGCAGAATGGATTCAATACAACCTTTCTCCAAAAAAATGCTAACTCTCAGTCTGCTTTCTAACAGTGCAAGTTTTAAAGTTTGCTTCACTGGGAAAAAAAATCATTAAAACAGGAAGAGTGTAAAAAACCAAAACCATTTGAACTGGACATGGAGTCAAGGTATTTATCGGCTTCCATAAGGCTACTTTCCTCACCTCCATTAAATCCCTTTTCAAGTCTCACTTCTGCTGCAGGACCCAAAAGAAATCAGCCAGCATATACTAGCTAGTTTGAGGGGCAGCTAGGGAATTGAAAGTAATGATAAAAAACATATATACATAAAAATGTATAGAGGTGTATAAAAATATGAGTCCTGAGCACAGGTATTTCAGGATTGGGGCCTAAGAAGACATGCAGCATATGAAGGACAGGACAAAGTGGGACCATTACATATGTACCATTCTAATATACATATACGCATCATAGGCCAGAGTCTCAGGTGGTGTAAACCACTGAAGTTATTGGAGCTATGTGGATTTGCACAAGCTGAGACCTTTCTATTTACTCTTGTAAGTGTTTGGAGGACTGGGCCCTGCTGTTGGATCTCCATAGGTGAACCTTTATGCCTATTCAGAGTATCATTAAATTTCAGTGGGACTCCACATAGACATGCAGAAGGTTTGTGCAGAAGGATCAGGGCCTTAAACTGTAAGCTTTTTGGGGCAGAGCCTGTGTCTATTTGTGTTTCCACAATGGGTCCCTGATCCTGATTGGAGCCTCTGAGATGACAGTGATATATCAATTAAATAAATATGATTAAACATCTTTAGAACCCCTCCCAAGCCCCCTGAAAAAGGCAATATTACTGGAAGACAGCTTCATTTTATTTTTAATTTTGCAGAAATTACAAAATATGTCATTAGATCTTACAGGAAAAGAACAACCTATCAATGGCCATTTAAAAAAATCCTTAAGTAGAATAGTAATCACTAATTCCTTTCCCATGACCCTGGCTTGCACATGAAAAACACGTTAGTATTTACTCTGTTAAAAATCAACAAATACTGCTAAAAATAAAATGGCCCCATCAGTCCTATTCATGTGGGTTTGGCTCCTCTAATTCTTCCTCAGATTCTTCTTCCATAGACAGGGCCTCATTTTTATATATTAGATGACCAAAAAACAACCAAAAACCTTGGCCTAATCATAGTTACAAAACAAAAACTTAGCCTTAATTGATCTAGGTTTATCGATTACCATAATCAACGCATGAAAACCTAAAATCTGAAATTATCATCTTAAAATAGGAAATGTTTTCCTTCTTGGCTGAGCCATATCACTGATAGCCTACACCTTTCCTTGGTTTCTGTTTTAAAAGAAAATGCTTACCCCAGCTATTCAGATTTGATTCATTATTCACTGATTATCATTTATCGATCCCTTTTTGTATCCAACCATACCCATAGCAGCATGCCTGTGACAGCCTGGTGTGGACAACACTGGAGTTAATGACCACTGTTATGATTAACTTCTTTATATATTTCCACAGCTTGTGGCCATGCAGAATCTCTTTCCCACAGTTCTCTCTAAATGGCAATGCCACCCACCTCCTCCATCCTAAATTAGCAGAAGCCTAAGCACATAGAATCCTTTCTTTATCAATAGGATGGGGCTGAAAGAAAGACTGGGTGATTCCAGTTTGGCTCAGGTCCTCACCCTGGAAGAGCCCAGATCTGGGGTCATTGCAGCAGATTTCTTGCTATTTCCATTCACTCCACACACTCCGGGCACATTTGAAAATCCCATTTATCTTACAATTGTTATTAACAAAACACCACAATCACAGACATTAAGAGCTTTTCCACACACCTGGCTCTGCTAGTCTACTATTCTGTCATCTGCTTGAAGTTCACCATTATGCACTAGCTTTGTTAATTCACAGTTTCTTTCAAGTTTCCTCTGGGTGGCATAAGGGGATGTATACTTTATTCAATTATAACTGCTAAAGCAGAGACCTTGTGACCGCTTCATACTCTCACAAACCTTCCTCTCTAGAAGCCACTTGCTTTTTGCTACCCCTGATGTAACTTCCTCTTCCTGACTTTATGCAGAGCTTGCAAATGGAAGGGCTCCGATTTAAAGAACTTCTTGCCTCTCCAATTCCATAGCTGTAAGCAGGTTACATTTCTAGTTACTAATGAATCTTGAGTCTATGAAAGATACTACATCAAAAAGTTTTCATTTCTGATAGAGTACTGCACTTGACACCACATTTAGGTAGTCGAGTGTAAGCCTACGGTAGATCTCTGTAGGAAGAAATACATAAAGAAATGTAAGGTCACTTGAACCAGGATATAATATATTTGCACCATTACGCACTGATTGGCTGTTTGTTCCAATTCTCTCCTGCCTCCTCCCTCACAGTCTCACCCCTCTTCTTTCAGCGTCTCCTCTCCCTTCCCTTTTCTTTCCATTTAGTTTATCTCCTCCTAACTAATAGTCCCTCCCTGAAAAAGATAATGGAATTAAGGTGATGTTTGCTACTATCATATTGTTCACTCTGCTTGTGTTTTCTACCCTTCCCTCCCTTCCTGTGGCTGTCTTGCCTATGTACATTGTAAATTCCTTGCAGCAGGGACCATCTACTACTACTCAGTGTTTGTACAGTGCCTAGCACAATGGGTCCCCACTTTTGGTTGGGCCTTAGGCACCATCATAATAAACAAGATTAATAATCATAAGTATCTCCTTTGTTTTAAGCTTGGCATTATCAATCTGTCATCTTGCAAATAAATTCTGTGTGTCCAGAAGAAAATCACATGACAATGGCCAAATTTATATTTCAATGTAATCAGAAGTAACTCCATTAAAGTTCTACTAAAATTGGTGCACTATATCCAATGACTCCATAATAGTTTATCAACCTCATAAAAGGAAAATAATGTTGGCAGCTTTCTGAGCACTGTTTTCCCTGAAATTCTATTGGATTATGTGTTTTTGGATCTGTTCTAAATGTTCACAATCTAGATATAATCGTGGATTTTTAAATGCTATTCCTTTCACACACATTTTAGACACATGACCCAGATTTCCATCTCAACTTTAAAAAATGATGAGGCTTTTATTATTAATTACTACTATTAGTCATGTGTTGAACACTGTCATTTTGGCTTAGACCTTGTCAAGTTAATGCCTCAATGGCCCCAGCATTTATAAACTCATGGATAGATATGCATAATGCATTGGCAACAGTCTTTCTGCATCTGCTGTTTGATTACGCTAGTTCATACAAATTGAATCAGTACAGACTCTGTCATAATCCATAAAGGTCAACATTATATTTTCTCACCTTTTAAAACATTTTGTCTATCAATAGAATATTTTTGATTTATTTAACTGCAATAGTTTTTACAGATATCCACATTTAGATCTGCATATGCAAATGTTCACTTTGGAAGTGTTTACCCATTTATCCAATCATGGAAGAGAAACAAAACATGATTTATTTGGCCAATCACAAGTAACAGACAGCTGGAATGGCAAATGCTCAGAGAAATGTTTGCTATCAATCCACAGTGTTAAAACATATACCAAAAATTATTAGTTGGCTATTGTTGAGGACCAAATACATCTAAGCAATCAGCTGGTTGAGATTCTGTGAGCAGGAAATGAGCAAAATTAATCAGGTGAATATTCACTGTGAATAGATCAGTCCCATATAGGCTTTGCTCTGCAAAGTGCTGAGCACTTCCAACACCCACTGAAGCCAAAAGAGATTGAAGGTGCTCAGCACCTGACAGGACCAAGCTTTAATGTTACCAAAAAGAAACATTCACTGTGAATGCCTATTCATCGTTAGAGCAGAGACTTTCTGAATTGGCTGAAAGTTTTAACATTGCAGAAATTCTTTTATTCCTCAGTTTGGAGGGAAATATATTCGTCAAAGTGGCTGGAGTCCCACTTACAAGAGCCTGAAATGACAATATGTGATGATTCAGATATGTGCTTCTTAAAGCAAAGGTTAACACTGAATACTAATAAATTAGGTTTCCCTCTGAGATTTTTTACATAGTACAGATTGTTGTAGAGGTGTCAGGAAGCTCAGCATCAGATCATTAGTTTCAAATTCTGCTCCTTGTCTATTTTTGCGAATTAATAAAGGCTGAATATCCAGCTATGAGGCAGGTCTCTTGCTGCTGTCCCTGATTCCTTCAGATAAATAAACTCAAAGTGACATAGCATCCCAAACACATTGCTCCCTGCTGAGACTGCTGCCTGATGTACCCTACTTCTGTGACCCACTCTAAGAGAGGAAAACAAAGGATGGATCTAGGTCGGCTCTTCAAAGTTTGATCAAGCCGGTTGACATGACTAAGAATCCACAGTGTTCTCTAAAAAAACCCAAGCAAACCAAATAAAAAATAAAAATAAACCTCATAACTAAAAATCAATGAGCTAATGAAAAAGGAAAACTATACTATAGTTGGTTTGAAGACACCTTGAGGGATTATAGATTTTGCATCCATGAAGAATACTAAACTAGTATGTGTAGTTGTGTGCAACATATTAAAAGGAATAATAAAGCACAGTGTATTTTCTGGCCCTTAAGACTGGCTGGAAAGCACTGATGTGCGTGTTCTGATGTTCAGGTAGGGGCTGCTAATTCCAAGGGAATGCCCTGCCCTGTGGTCATCTGCAATATATTGAAAAATTGGGGGAATGGCAGATCACCTTTATTATTTCATTTGTTATATACAGATAATTAATGTCATGTACACTAGTTAAATAACACAGATACTCTTGATCTTAGTCTAAAGATGAACTATGGTTATTTTATGTACTGTGCTATTGAAAGAAAAGAAAAAGAAAAAGGGTGCTGAGGGCATTCAGTTCCTTGTTAGATCACACCTCATAAATTCATGTTATTTTTGTCCATTAAGGATGTGTTTATACTGCTACTGAAGGTGTGATCTCCAGGTTGTGTAGACATATATGCAGTAGCTCTGATTGAGCTAGCACCTTAAAATAGAAATGTAGCCACAGCAGTGAAAGAACTGGGCGGGGCTAGCTGCCCCACATATAATCCCATCCGAGAACCTAGGCATACACTTGAGCTAGTTAGCCCATCCCACTGCTTATGTTGCCACAGCTATATTTCTAATTTTAGTGCACTAATTGGATCAGAGCTAGCATGAGTAAGTCTACACAGGAGCTCGAAGTATAATTTCCATCTTGGATAGACAAACCCTTAGAATCTAATTCAATGGCCACTGATGTCAATGGAAGCCTTTCCACCAACTTCAGTGGGCATAGGATCAGCCCCTGACAATTTTCCTCATATACATGCCTTGATTCAGCAAAGTGCTTAAGCCTGTTGCTTAACTTTATGCACATGAGTAATCCCATTGACTTCCATGAAACTAATCACAAAGTCTGACATGTGCTTAAGTCACTTGCTGAATTGGGCCTTACTTTGGGTGTAAATCAGGAGTCCTGCCACTGAAGTTAAGAGAGTTACAATAATCTTAAAACTGATTTAAAATGAGATCAGAATTTGGAACAAGAGGCAAAAAAAGTGAGAGCAATGAATGAAAGCAAGGAAGTGGAGGGGAAGGAGGACAACAGTAATGAAGTGAATATCACACCGTTACATAGGTTAGCTATTGTGCAGCATGGTGGCTTCGAATCCTCTGAAGGGTTTTATCACTGTAACTGTGTTATTTTTATTCCATGAATATATTGTTGCCATCTGTCAGTGTATGCCCAAATAATTCCTCTTCATTATCCAGCAAGTCATTTTCATCATTAATATCATCCTTATCTCCTCACTGAACTGATTCTTTTCTTTCATTTCACAGTTCGTGGAGAATTACTGTTTGTTCCTATCATTCTAGTTTCCATCTTCATCATCTTCTATATCAAACTTATTAGGCAATGAGATTTTGTTAGTTTCAGAATCTCACAGCAGTGGTGCAGAGAAGCACATTTTTTTAGGCTGGTGGTTTGTGGAAAGCCACATATATAAATCAAGCAGCCAAAAAAGTCTTTAGCTATTCATCATATAATTTTTTTAACCAATAGCCTATTGCTTATATATAATATTTATTTTAAAACTTTACACATGCAGTGAATGATGCAACAGTTTCCTCACATTGTTTATAATTAAGGCTGCAAGTCTATTATGGAGGCCGCAGAAGTCACAGATTCTGTGACTTTCCATGACCTCTGTGACTACCAAAGCTGCAGCAGCCTGTGTGGCTGACCTCAGGGCCACCTGAGCAGACCCCCACAAAGCAGTGGCACCTCTGGAAGCAGCTAAGATTTAGTCAGGGGTATTTATAGTAAAAGTCATGGACAGGTCACCAGCCATGAAGTTTTGTTTATTGTCCATGACTTGTTCATGACTTACTAAAAATACCCAGGACTAAATCTTAGCCTTATTTATGATGGCCTGGCTTGAGTGCATGGGTGAGTCTGCATTGAGACCTAATCACATATTTAAATTTAGGTATGTGCTTAAGTATTTTACTGAATGAGGTCCTAAACATAGAAATTAGTATGAAGACAACAAATTGCATGGAATGGTTGTTTGTCTTACCCGGCTCAGCTGTACATCCACACTGCAACATTTTGTCAGAACTATTTAAATACATCTGCACAAACAGAGTGAGTTATAATTTGGTGCCAAAGCATTCTTGGAATCCTGAGGCACCAATCCCATGTCCATTAGTATTGTTGCTAGTATCAGGGTCTTTTAGATAATTTTTAAATGTCAGCAATGGTATTGTGATAAATGTGTACTGGTGTAGCTGAAAACATCCACATTGGAGACCTATTATTTTACACTGCATCACTTCAGCCAGGTATGAACTACAGACTTTTTCACAGGCATACCAGCTAACTGACATGACCAATATCTGCTTCTATGAATCTATTCCTGTGTATGGACTTAAAGCATCCCTGTCAATGGTTTGTTACAATGCCCTTTCACCTATATGTGGCATGTAAGACATCAGACTTACTCATATTATTGTTAAAGAGTAGCTGCTCTTTTTGCTCATTGGATGAAGATATGCACATTTGAAAGCCATTCATTCTATCCTTGAAGCTGAATATAGGTGTCTAGCTGACAAGTACAAACATGGTGATTATATATGAAGCAAATAATCATTAGACTTTAGCACCCAACTGAATTCCTGATTTTCGGACTTACACCAGAAAACAAGCTCTACTGTAACTTGAGAGGTACACTATATCTTCTGTGGTTGTATATCACTGGTTTCTACTGAATGGGATATCAGATTTGATTAAATTTCCATAAGTTCTTTTCTATTTATTCCATAAATTCTATTTTCTTGTCATCTCCTTTAGTTCAGAGATGTTCAGAGCCATGAGTTCTGGGCTGCGCACATGGATAACCATGTATATGTTTTCTTTCACCCAAGGATAATGAAAGGCTTTGTTTTCAGTTGTGTTGTTAGTGCGCATTCTCCAGTCACTCTATTTATTTTAAACTTACTGAAATATTTGAAACTTCTAAAGAACATTTTATTCAAGGATCAAAGGCACTTTATGAACATTAATTCTCACAACTCCCTTTGAGATATATACAGTAGCATAGTATATATTTTTGCAGAGGGGACAACTGAGGTACAGAGAGGATATAAAGTTTCCAATGTCACACAGAAAGTCTATGGCAGAGCTGAGACTAGGGGCAGGTCTGCATTACAAATTTATGCTGCTCTGGTGCTGTAGCATATTTGGTGAATACGCTCTAAACCGATGGGTGAGAGCTCTCCTGTCAACTTAACTCCATAAGAGGAGGTAGATGTTAGCAGGAGACGCTCTCCCACCAGCATAGCACTGTCTCCACAGGGAGTTAAGATTGGGATAATTACATCGCTCAGAGGTGTAGATTTTTTTATACAGAAGTAAGTATGTAGGGTAGACCAAGCCTTAAACTCAGTCCTAATTGCCAGGCCAGTGTTCTAACCACTAAACCATACTTCCCCTCTCACACTGATAAATAATGTAGCAACAATACTAAATGTAGTATTCACAGTTGTGGGCAAACTTTGTATATTTTGTACCAATTGATATGAGAAATTTCATAAACAAAAATTCAAGTTTAAATACTGAATTGATTCACTTCTCTTTTCCATCCACTGATATTTTGTTTATTTTCTCCTGGATTGTTGATAATTATTTTTTGAAGCTCTGATGAGAAAGTAAGTGTTTGCTTGAAGGTGAAAGAACAGCTGAAGTGGTGGAGTTTATATGTCCTGTAGAATACTGTAATAAATATGTGCAACTAATATACTTAAAAGATTTAATACAATACAAAAATAGGCAAAATAATGACGGCACATATTTTAGTATTCCCATTAGCTGCTTCTTTTCTAATTGTTGTCTCACCTTAATAAGCAAACTGTACCCACCAAACTGTTGCAAATACTTTATCTTAACTAAAAATATATGTATATACATTCTTGACATACAACAAATATAGTGACAAGGTTTCATCTAAAGATATTTGAACACTCTAGGATACTTTGTAGCACAGTACATATATATAATTCAGATTGTGTTACACGTTTTCCTTCAACAAAAGATCATCTAAATTACAAACTTAAAAAAAGAAGAACAGATTGAACCCTGGACATAAAAAGATAACAATCGTAGCTCTCTCAAACATGAGGAGCATTTATAGCAAGTGAGAGCTGTTTAAAAAAAAAAAAAAAAAAAAAAAAAAAAAGGGGCCATATGTTAGCTTTTTCAAATGGCTTAGCTAAAACTGCATCAGGAATTGGCATAGATTCCAGAATAGCAACAAGATACATCACAATTTGACCTAAATAGTCAGATAGTATCTCGAATATTTATACAGCATGGCCTTCTTCATTTTTATTTAACATCATAGGAGATGCAGCCCAAAGGGATGGAGGCAAAGGTGGCCTTAAATCACCTTTGTAGTACCTGGATTCTGGGCTGGAGCCAAATTAAAGCAACCTTGAAAACCGCTCTATTTTACAGCTGCCTTACATGAGCTGCCTATGGCTGCTCGGCAGCTTGGAGCAGCCTATAATTTCTGTACAACTCAGTGTTCTAGAGTCTCCCCTGCCCGCTCCCACATGCCCCTCAGCACATTCCCTATGCCTTGGGCTTTGAAGGGACAGCACAGGCCCACTTACAATGGCCACACTCTTCTCCTGTGCTGGAGGGTGTAACCAAAGTGGATGTAAACCAGTGTCAGATCAGAATGGTAACATTTTATACGCATTTTACACAGGTGTAAATGATTCTATAACATGCAAGGCAATGGAGAATCAAGCCCTCCAGCTCGACTAGAAATAATATTTGAGTTGTCATTGGTGGCTTGAAGGTCGGGCATGGTGTGCACTCTTTGAGAATAGCAATAGTCCTGGGGAACAGTGAGGTGCTGAGCAGATACTGAGGATCTGTTTTGAGGATGGTCCTGGGAAATGCAGATGGTGGTAATGGAGGGTTGGTTGTGAGTGTCATCTTGGGATGCTTGTTGTGATAGTGGTTGTAATGGAATGCTTAAGGGATGTAGAGCTAGATAATGAAGATCTTAGAGATAGCTGTAGCGGCCATAGTGGTTGCATAAGATATTAGCATTGGCAAATGATGGCTTAAAGAAGATGATTTGTTTGTTGTATTCTAAAAGACGGGAGATTGTGGTTTTGATAAATCCTATGGTACAGATGGTAATGGGGACAAGAACAAATCATCTTAATATCCAAGGGAATATTGAAAAAAGATATAAAAAGTGGGTATTTTGTGGACATTTGATTAAATGTTAATTGACATGCATCCTTGTGTTATGAGATAGTAAATTAGTATAAATAATCCTAATTCTAATACCATGCAATTGGGCGCAGTACAAATTTGAAGGGTGCAACAGATTCACCATACTGCTTGGAACCTCCTGCAATTTCTTGCAAATAGAAGGCCATCCCAGTTCCAAACAACAAACATCTGCTCAGGGATTCATTATACTGTCCCCCTGATGAGTACTCAGATACCACAGATAAAGACAGAATAAAAGACCTCAGGATTTGCCCCATAATGGAGATTAATAATATACACCTTAGAAGTGTTTGAGGTACACTCAGCTTTATATCAAAACCTGACTATATGACTGAGATGTGCAGTAGCCAGCACTACTGAATGATTATTGTGTCTTATTACTTAATTAAAACATCCTGTAGAACAAGTGGTGTAATGAAAAATACTATAACTGGTTCAGCATGGACCCAGCCTGAGTGACTCAACTGTACTTAAATTTTCAATCTGTATAAAAGGCACAGTAAGGCCAGTTGCTGACTAAGTTAATTCATTCAAGCAACAGCAACTGTCTGAGTTTTAATCATTTTGGAAAATGCTTTTTTCCTGCTATTGTATAAGGTAAGCACATCTCGAAGGGAAGGGAAGGGAAATCCCAAGAGGCATAACTTTTATTCTCTGCTTTCTTTGTATTGAAGTGCAGTGTAATGGAAAGAGAACACTTATTGAACCTGGGAAACACAGACTTCCATTTGAGATCAAAGCCATGGATAACATGCAACTAACTGATCAGTCCTGTTCTTGCTAGCAAGTTAGCTTGATAATGGGAAATACCTATAGAATGTTAGTAAAATGGACAAAGTGAAAGAAGTGGCTTCTAAACCAGTCAATCTCCTGCAAAGAAGAAAGGCAGTAACTGTCTTTAGAAAAGTGCATCATGAAAGAAGCGCATCAACAGCAGCAATGTTGGTGGATGAATAGACAGCTGCTCATCCTCCTGGTGCTGAAGGAATGCCTTCAAGAAGAATTTATGGGTTACAAAGGACAGTATGTTATTAAAATTGGTTTTAAAAAAATCCTCCTACAAACATGTGTAGATATATTTCTTTATCAGTACTTCTGAAGAAATCCAACTGTGATATAATGTAGACTTTGCAGCACTGATGTAAGATTGTATCAACCTACCTTTAAGGGAACATTTCATAATTAGCATTACTTTAAATTCAGACACCATCTCTATTTTTTATCCACCATCCATGGTCTATTTATGCAGACTTTATTCCAGTAAATATGACTATTCTGTCCTTTATGCTATCTACAGCTCAACTGCATGGCACAAATCTTGGATGCATCACAAATGTGCTATTCTTTCTTTGCATGCATCATTACTTCTTTGAGACTAACAGTCTTTGTGTTGGTGTGTACTGTAATCAGGTTACAGTGCAAGTTCAGGGAAGAAGCAGAGGAAGAAGCAGAAGATGCTGCTGCTGTTCTTTTGTAGAATATGGTGGGGAAGAAAAGGCTGTAACAGTAAAGAGACAAATGAAGATAAAAAATGTTCATGTGACTGTGACGGAGTGCACCACTCACCGCTTGTCTGGTGTCACCTCCTGGTCATTCTGGAGATTGGCTCTCGAGGCTGCCACCTCTTCCCATGGTTGCATGACATCACACTATCTTTCTCTCAGGTCTGCAGCTCCTCTCTCATCCCAGGAACCACAGTGTCCTCTTCGTGACTCAGTCCTTCGGTTTGGCCACTCAGCATTTTCCCCTTCCTGGTACAGTCCTCCAAATTCTCCGTCACTCCCACAGTAACCTAGGCAGTCTTCCAGCTCACTACCCTGATGGTGCCACTTCCCCGGTGGCAAGTAGGGGAACCCAGGCCTGCCTTCTACTCTGGGTTCCAGTCCAAGGACCCAGCAGTTTTGGGCTTTCCTCTCCCAACCCTCACTACTCCTTCCCTGGACTGCTTCCTACCACTCCTGGTTCCCCTGCTCTCTCTGTGTGCATCAGCTACAAAGCCTACTCCCTCTTCCCAGGGAGTGACTGCCCTTTCCTAGCAACAGTCCCTGTCTGTTGCCAGCTTCCTGGCCTTATAGGCCCTGCCTATTCCTGCACAGCTGAATCTGTTTGCAATCAATTCCCTGCTCCTTGGCTCTTCCTCCTATGGAGCCTGTGCAGCCTGTGGAGTTAATAAGCCTACCTGGCCACCTTAACTCCTTCCAGTCCCATGTTGGGTGGACACCCCAACACAGAGAATGTATAAAAAATTCCTCATTACTGATAATTGTATCCATATATTTTAATAGCATTAATCATCTGCTAGGTTTACCATAGTCAAAGATTAAGTGATTCCTGCTGAATCTGTTCATTAAGGGCCAAATCCTGTTAAATGGAGCAAAATTGTACAAGTGATATTTGCTCCATGCAGAAAGTTTCAGAAAGGAGGAATGGAATCCTCAGATCCAGCTAGTAAGGCTACCTATACAGCCAGGCTTTACCCACCATACCAAAGAATAAAAAGAAGGAGCATCCACAGCAGTTCCTATGCCTGAGATTTTAGAGCATGAGCCTGCTAGATGGACACATCCCCACCAGGACTCCAGTCCAGCCTACAGTCCAACTCATGGAGCACAAAGAGGAGAGCCCAGAGGACTCTGCACAGGTTCTCCTCAGCCTGCACAGCAGAACCGCTGCCTTGGAGCCTTTTGGTGCATGTATCGAGAGCCACGTTTTATGTGATTTACTGGCAGAAAGATTGAAATGCATTATAAGGGCCTGTGCCAAAGCCTGTTGAAGTCAATGGGAGTCTTTGTTTTGGATCAGACTACAGGTAAATAACACTGGGGAAACAAATTTTGTAGCACAGTGGTTTATTTCTTCTATATTTCTTTATTTCTTCTATATATTTCTGTATATTTCTTCTTGCATCCTCCATTATAGGCCACAAATGAAAAGAGATATTTGACCTCACAGCTGTAGACATAGGTGCACATCCCAAAATCTGCACACAGCCAGAAGAGAACATATTTTGACAGCATCTGTCTGGAAGAGTCCAAAGCTATGATAACCAGTATATTTGTCTTGATTTAATACAAGGTTTTAACTATGCTTTCCCCCTTCCCCATCTTTTTTTATTTGTGCACCGATTAAGGGCCTGATCCTGCTCCCTTACTCACATGAGTGGCCTCATTGAAGCCAATAGAATTATTTACATAAATGAAGACAATTGAACTGGGCACTAACACATTAATATGAGGTGGGATGCACAGCTGTATTTAGAATTCTAATGAAAACCATGTGCAGTGCAACAGCAAGCACTCTCTTCTCAGGAGCCTGATCTACACAGTATAGATAGATTTGATCCAAAACCCTTTGAAGTTAATGGCAGTCTTTCATTTGACTTCAATGGCTTTGGATTAGGCTCTGTATGGTTCTGAGGGCTCTGAAGTGGTGTTTTCATGCCACAGGCCCCAATTCAGTAGGTCACTTAAACACGAATAATCCCTCTTGAAATCATTCTGCGTGCATCTCTGACCTGAGGCCATATTAGCATAACTGCCATGGAATTTCTTAGGAGTTCCTACCTAATCTACATATATCTGGATACTGAAAACTTTCCTCTTTAAAAAGTATAGCAGTGCTACTATTACGTCCCTGCTTGTCTGTTCTATGAAAATTGGGGCTGCCACTACCTCATTAAAGGCTTCTGTCTTTAAACATCTGTTTTTAAACATATAATCAACCACTCCATGTACAAAGCTGACAAAGTATATTTTTGGTTTTCATTATTTTCCCTTTTGCCAATTTAAAAAACAAACCAACCAACTAGATATTTTGTACTAAATGTCTTTGATGAACTATGTTACTGGCAGCATGTTCCACTTCAATAAAGCTTTTGCAAAGAACTAAAAAGACAGACACTAGGAATAAAAACGATGAAAGCTGACACTGATTGTGCACTGCTCTTAATGGTTCAAAAATGCATTATCACTTCTGTTTCCACTAGCTGACAGATTTATGACTCTACCAAAATATTCATGTCATATTCCATTTTCTAGTGCCAGATGAGACTTTTTCTTACAGATGTTGCTGAAGGAAGACTCCAAAGTCCACTATGGGAAACACCAGTCATTAAAAAGCCCTACTTCATGCCTCCCTTGATGCTGCATCATCATATTATAAACACATTTTTGCCAGAAAAATGTGACGCCATACAATGAAGTACAGAGGGGTTTTTTTTTGTTTGTTTGTTTTGTTCTAAATAGTCGGTCAGTCATTTATTAGGAAGATTGAAGAGATCAATCAAAATATAAATTAGGCATTTTAAAAAGAAACTATGCCTGCTACTCTTAACAGAACAAAACTAAAACTCTAATAAAATTCAAAGAAACTAGACAGCATTTTAAAAAATATATATTTATTATGTCCCCATAATGACTTGGCAGGACTTTATCCAATAGACCAGACTGGATTCTTTAAATACCTATTTAGGAAATTTGAAAATATAGACATAGCTGACAGAGTGGAATGGAAGCCCTTCCACTCCATCATGCATTTTTGGGCATCTGTTTTCTGTAATAAATAGTTATAAAAATACATTCATGGAAAGATTTTACTCCTCATGGAATATTTGAGTTTCAAGTCACTTCTTGTTTGTCTGATTTTTAAATTTTTAGTTTTTCAGACTGTCAAAAACAAAAATCCCATATTATGGAGATAAATGACCTTTGCATTGAAACCATTTATGAATGGTACAGTACAGCCACAGTGCAAGTGCAGCCAGAGAATACTAGGGGCTGGAAGGCGATAAATCAACTAGTTGGTAGTGGGCTGATCAGCTGGGCCTAACTCTGCATCATTAACACCAGTTTTATGCCCATCACACCACTGATGCCAATTGAGTTACTATTGATTTGGGCCCCAATCCAGCAATCCATCACCACTCAACAAAGCACTTTAGCTCTTGCTTAACTTTAGGCATAAGCACAAATCCCACTGACTTCAATGGGATTTATGCATGTGCATGCATGTGTGATAGGGAGTAACAAAAGCACAGGCTTAAATAATTTGCTGAAAGGCATGTGCTCAGATGCTGTGTGCGCTCTGCCAAGTGTGTAGAAGAGAATGGATCCTACCCATACCCATACCATGTCTGGCCACACCCACTGTGAAATCAGCAAGACCATTGACAGCACTAACTGTTTGCCTTCCTCACTCTCAGGAGTGTTTGCTGTACCCATGCGGGGGCTAAATATGATACACTAACTGGGGAGGAAAAGCCTCCCTGAACCATTTCCTCCCTTTAACCCATTCCTCCAAGAGAAGCTACAATTTGTCCTCTTTTCTGAGAGGTGAGAGTGAACATATTTGTGCCAGAACTTTAGCCTACGGTGTGGCTAGAATTATCCCTGTAAAGGTTTGTAGTCCAGTTGTAAATCCTTGAAAATATGGGTCTATAACTTAAGTACTCACCCCCTCCATTGAATATAATGGTGTAGCTAGTGCAACTATAATGTGTATTGCAGCACAAAACCCAAAATTCTTTTCTTTATAACCCCAATTGCTAACTAGAGACCATGAGATGAACCACTGTGGGCAACCAAATAAATATTAACCCTCAAACAAAATGCAACTCCACTTAATGCTTTGTAATATTCTAAATAAAATAAATTCAGGTAACCAGGGAAGGTTAAGGTCTTGGAGCTCAATTCAGTTTAAATAAGCACTTAAAACTTGTGAAACTTATCCAGCCATCATCCAGCTTAAGTCTGCATCCTCACTGCAAAGTGGGTCGGTTACAGCTCTAACACACGCTTCCAGCTGTGCCAGCTAGCTAGGGCTTGAAACACCTCCAAACCCAAGTCAGAAAGTTGTGTGGGTGGATGGAGGGAGAAGTTGAGCTAGCACCCAAGTAAGAGGCTGGGTTAACTCTGCAGTTAGAACATACCCTAAGAGCCAGACTGAACCATTTGAGTGCTGGCCTGCAGTGGGGGCTGACGATGACCTCATGTCATGCAGCTGGAGGAAAGCGTCTGGAGCAGAATGCCTGTAGCATGAGGCATTCACAGATCAATCCCAGGTAAATATCTTGGAAGCACCACAGGGCAACCCAGCCAGCCACAGCTATTGCTCAACATTAGATGAGAAGAACAGTGTAGTTATCACCTCCCAACTCTATTGTTTCAGGCTGTCTGCAGACTCAGAAGGACAACACAATACAATACTGGTTTGTCATGTCACAATTGTAAAGGTTTTATTCAACCCTATGAAAGTATAGATTTGGGAGAACATTTCTGCAGCAAGGAATGGATTCTGCAGCAGATTCTATGGCTGCAGAATATTTGGTGTCCTGCAACCTTGCCACTTTTAACCAAGATAAATAATTGAGGTAAACACAGCACCTGTAATGTTCCTCATACTACTCCATACTCACTATTGAAAATACCTTGAGAACTACTAATGCTGAGTTTACAAAAGCAATTGGCATGTTTTTAAAAGGTCTCTACTGTATCTCCAAAGCCTTAAATGGCCTAAATCCTGGTTCCCTTAAAGGCCATCTTTCCCCTCTCCATCCTATCACAGCTGGAACTGTCAGTTGACTGCCTCAATGAATGAAGCCAAAAGCAGAATATTCTCTGTAGGGGGTGCCTGCCTCTAGAATTCACTCCGACCAGAAATACATCTGAATTCTAGAGGCCAGGAGCCCTGAGGAAATATAGCTACTGCATCTCTCTGGAAGGTGGCGCATTGTGTTCTACCTCACATGTTGGGCCAGCTCTGCTCACGTGTGTGGATGGTTTGGTGAAGGGAGCAGAGCTCTGCCCTCTCTCTTCCTTCCCTGCCCCTTCTCTTCCCTCCCTGCCCCTTTCTGGTGGAAGCAATAGCTGGCAGCAGTGGTTGCACTCAGAAGCACAAAGACTTCCACTAATCCTGAGCCCTATGTGTGTGTACAGAAGTGCAGAAGGCTCCTTGTGCCATCTTTCTCTCCTTGCACATCTGCTCAGGGGCTGGACACAACCAAGGCAAAAACCGTACCTTTTTGTCCAGGTTCTGGAATGCCCAAGTTAGCTTTTTCCTTAGCTTAGATGATCAGAAAGCAGGTTTATGGAATACATGGTCACTATATCTGGCTAACTTTTATTTGTTTTTATTGTAACCCATGCAAAGTACCTGGACACAACTGTGAAAGGACTTTTAAAAACATGGGGGCACTCATAATCTATCATTATAAACAATCTTGCTTGTATGTTTGTCACTGTCCTTTACTGGATGAAATCTGCCAGACTTGCTTTGTATTTATACTAACACTGTGAAAAAAAATTCATTTGTAATTTGCCTGCTGGCACCTTTGTACCCAACAAAATGTAGGGTGAGTTTCAAATGAACAACAAAATGCAAAAACATTCACACTTACAGTTTAATATTATTGCCAAAAATATCACACCACTCTAGTGTATTGGTTCTCTCTAGAGTGTAGCTGAGACGGCAATGATGATCTTAGCACGCAGAGCTGTCAAACAACAAAGTCTTTCAGAACAGTGTAAAATCTCCATTAATAAAGTATTGATTTTAAATATTTTGTAAACTGCCTGATACAAAAGTTTCTTTTATGTATTCCACAGCAATAACATACTCTAATATTTCATCTAGTTCCTTTCCTGCTCTGGTAGCTAATAAATAAAAAATAACACTCCCGCCTCCCCCTCTCCCATACACACACAAAACAACCCCAAAAATAGGCACATCAAAGGTTTGATTTTTTTTTACATGCTTTAAAGCACATCTACTAAGCAATTCATTTTGTGTAGTAATAACAAAAATCAGTTAAAAACATTGTTCCTGGACGCAAACATCTCCCGTCAATGGTAAAACTCATTGACTTCAGTGGAAGCAGGCATGGGTCAAATAGCAAAACAGTGCAGCCATTCAACTAGTGCACTTAGAGCATTTGTCATCAACAAGTTAACTGGGGCAACTTTAATGTTATGTTCTATTCCAGAACTGTCAAAAAACTGGGATATCTCAGGCACAACTGTGTGGTATTTTACAGCTTCACTATAAAAGTTCAAGCATATGCTTCTACATAAAGATTTACCTTCAACATCATTTTCCAGCACACCTAGCATAGGGAAAATTATCATCCACATTGGAGATCTAAACATTGAGGAACCAGATTCTATTGCCTTACTCCTTCTGCAGTCACTTACATCAGTACATAGTGGATGTAAAATACTACCAGATCTAAACAATAACCTATTACACTCACTTAGCACTGGTATAAGTGATCACACAAAGTACAGAGCCACAAGGTGTGTAGGGACCTCAAGGTCGTCAACGTTCAAATATTTCCCTCTAAGCATTATAAAATATGTTCTCCAGTATCCTCTACATGCAGCTACCTAGTGCAAAGGAAAGTTTATGATGGTTTTTTAAAAATGTGGCATTTGAACCTTGAGCTTTGCTCAGCTATGGGCTCCTAAATACCTACTCTTCTGCTGTAAAAACACTCATTGTTTCCAGGAAAGGCTGCTGTTGTCATAACACTAAAAGCACACACCTGACAGTTCTGGGAGGTGCCTGTCAAATGCAATGTGGCAGTCAGATATTCATCCATCGATCATCTGCAGAGTGACACAACCTACAATGATTTCTAAAAAGCCTTTGGTGTTGCTAGCATTTCTTGTACATACATAAGGAATTATAATTATTTAAGGAATTATTTTTTTTTAAGAGCAAACTGGCTAATAACAGTATTCTTGCAACATGCATCTGTCCTGGAATTCATTGGGAGGATCGGAGAGCCAATGAAAAGGCACATTTCCTTCTGCTTCAATGAGCCTGCAAAGATTTTTTCTTCCCTTCCTCTGTAACCATGGTAGTTAACAAGGCTCATGTAATGTTGCATTAGGCTGGTTTATTGTAGCAGCCCTGACTGTTTGTTCCAATATACAATGTAATTTAATGAATCAAGTTGTCAGGCAATATAGAATATTTTTCACATTGATTACATTCCCATAAAAGTATGAATGATAAATCTTTTACTGCTGTGGAAACTGTATAGAGTCATCCTGATCATTAGAGAAGCACATCCTATATAAAGGAGAATATCCTTTCACTCTAAGTTATCACCTATTAAAGTCCTTGGCCCCAATTCTTTAGTGGGTTTGGGTGGAAAAAAGCTGCCTGGAAGATAGTGGAGCTAGCTACTGGAGGATTTTCTCAGCATTTGGGAGTCCCTTGGTGGAATAAAAGCACTGCAGAGGCTCTTATACCATCTCCTTCCCACCCTCCACCATAAGGAGCATAGTTGGGGCTCCTTTATGTCACAGCCAGCTGGTGCAGATTAGAGCAGCCTGAAGACTGCTCCAAATTATGCTGTGAACTAGATTGTCCCCAGGATTGGAGGAGCACACAAGTGGCTTAAAAGCTCTTTGCCTGAGTGTTTAATGGCAACATTTGTGCTAAACTACAGCTGCACCAGAATGTTGCCACCTTCCAAGGGCATGTCTACACTGCAATGAAAAACCAGCATTTGGCCCATGCCAGCAGATTTGGGCTCACAGGTCTTGGGTGATGGGGTTGTTTCATTGCAGAATAGATTTCCAGGCTAGGGTTGGAGCCCAGGCTCTATGATCCAACAAGGTAGGAGGGAGCCCTGAAATCTACACGATAATGAAACAGCCCTGCAGCCTGAACCCGGCAAGCTTGAGTTGCCAGCACAGACAAGCCACAGGTGTCTAGCTGCAGTGTAGACATCCCCCAAAAGCCAGATTCTCAGCTGGTGTGCACTGCCATAGCTATTGACTTGGATGGAGCTCTGCTGATTTACACTGCGTATTTCTCATGTGCCTCTCAGAGTGTGGGCATTGATCTATGCAATAGTAATTTATATTTCACATACCAACATCTGAAACAAACGTATCAGGAACACACTTCTTTAGGGTCCTTATGCCAGACTTCTGTTGAAAGAAACAAAGTCCACAAACCTCCTCTGGCATGTAGAAAATGTGGAGCTATCTGAAAATATAAGTTACTGCACATCTTTCAGCTAACCCAAAGATCCAAATTTAAAACCAAAACACTCAGAGACATAATGTGTATTTGTGAACCTCCCCAGAAGACTTGTGTGTCAATCTGTACATGCATGGATTACACTCTTCTACATATGCCATTTCCCCCCATGTGTGGCATATATAACATATAATATGGATAATCTTAATTTAATAGGTAATCCAAGAAAAATTAATTATAGATTACAAATCTAAAACACATATAGTCTTCATTTTTCTTAATTGTTCAGAACATTAGGTTGGAGAGAACACAACCAAGTGGAAATTGGTCATACATCATTATTTGTATTACAGTAGTGCCCCAATCAGGGCCCTGCATACATACAAAGCCTCAAATCTTATAAAATATGACAGATATTTGGGCCCTGATCTTGCAATGAGCTCTGTGCAGACAGACCTGAATGATTGCACCAAGCTCCAGTGAAGTCTGAACTATAGTGGTCCAGGTACAAAATCCTGCTCTTTCTTCATTAGTTATAAATTCTTTGGGGGTAGGAACTGTATCTTCTTGTGTTTGTACTGCCCTAGTACAATGGGGCTGTAATATTGACTGATGTCTTTGGGTACTACTACACTATAAATGAGAATGATAAGAATAAAAACAACAGCACTACTAGTAATAAGCCTGCTCATGCAAGCAAGAGCAGGGAAAATAGAAAAAAAAATTTCTGAAGGCCTCCAACACCCAGGAACTATTCTATTCTGAAAAAAAAATTAGGGAGAGATGAGGGAGAGTACTTGGAAGAATTTTCCATCAGTTAGATTTTATCCTTCTATTCTCAGCTCCTTGCAAAACACACGGAATGATACTCCAGATTCTACCAAGGATGTAGAATAACACTGTAGGCTTCTGTCACAGTTCCAGTACGAACATAAGTAATACCCTGCTCTTTCCCACATGTACATGAGACTATTAATAGTGCAAATGAAAGGCAGGGATGGCACTGGGAGGCTTGCAGGAGCTATAGGCACCCTAAAATTTTCCTTAGCCCCCCTGTAGCCAACATGTAATAGCTGCCATTCTCCAGCCACCCAACTCTGAAGGCAGTGCCACTGCCACCAGCAGCGCAGGAGTAAGCCCGGGCGAGGAGCCGGAGTGCCTGAGAGCAGCTTCCCAGCCCATGTCCCCACCTACCGTGGCACGCCACCCAGGGAAGGTGGAGGATCTGAGGCTTCCCACAGTGGTCCGGACTGACCTGCTCTGGCACGAGCTCCTGGGCCTATTTGCAGCTAGCACCAGAGCACATCCTGCCACCCGGGCAGCTGTTATCGGCTGTGAATAGTTGAAGGGCGGTGGGGAACAGAGGAACAGCAGCAACCCTGGGGCTCTGGGCACTAGCAGCAGCAGGAGGAGGAGACCGGAGAGCACCACCATTGACAGCAGCCAGTGCAGTAGCCTCCCCACACTGCCTGGCTCTGGCTTCCAGCCTCCAACCTGGACAGGGAGCTGGGTCTCAGAGGGGGAGAGGAGGCGGCAAGGCCGGCACTTATCTGAGGAGGAGACAAGAGCAGGGCCATGGAGTGGGCATGGCCTCGTGGTGAGTGAGTGCAAAGCCTGCCCCTAATTTTCTGTCTAGCCCACCTCAGCCTCTCTCACCAGAAAGAAGCTGGTACCATCTCCGATGAAAGGCGATGGGTGGTAGGGGGATGGAATCTTGACTGGACTGGACAGATCAAAAAAGTCTAGCCCCAGCATTGTGATTCATACCAGCAACAAGCGTTAGAATTCTTATGCTTTGTTCTCAAATACAGTTACAAGTACCAAAAAGACACAAAGTCAATCTATTTGTGCAACACAAATGGGTGACAGAAAAGAGAAGATGAAGCATTTTAGTTATACTTTTAAAATTATAAGTTGGAGGCTTTTAACAACTATTATCAAAGGCTTCATTTTTTGTGCATGTGGCATAATATGTTAGCATTTAATATTCACTTTAAAGGGAAGCATGATTTTAATAACTGCTAAGGATTTTGATGGGTTGAAATTCCAGTATGGTACATTACACTGAGATTCTTCATATTCTGTAATTCTCCGTGGCTGTGAATATAGAGCACATAGCTATCCAAATCCAGTCTATAAAATGACCTGTAGAGTGCTCTTCTCAGTACACAGGTTTCACAAATATTGTTTTATAAACAGATGTATCATTGTGCCTAACCTCAGAAATCTGTAGTGAAACACAAACTAGTACTAAATACAGTTTTATGTTTTTAATTATCATGTTTGTTTTCAAATTAAAAGAAAAAATACCAGCCTAAAATTTTCAAACATATATGTCTAAAGTTAGGCCGTGGGGGGAGATTTTCAAAGACACAAATGGGAATTAGGCAGCTACCACTGACTTTCAATGTTTCCCCTCCTAATTCATATTTAAAAGCCTCATGAAATCTTGGCCCTATGAAGTTAATGGGATTTTTGCCAATGACTTCAACGGAGCCAGTATTTCATCCCCAAAAAAGTGGCCTGATTTTCAGAGGCACTGCAGACTTGTAGCTCTCATTGACATTAATGGGAGTAGTGGGTAAAAATTAGGTAATTTATTTAGGTGGCTAAATTTGGAGTTAGGTGCCCCACTTTAAATACCCAGTTTTGAAATGCTGGACCCTAGCACATACTGTTAAAAACAGGCCTAGCTCTTTGGAAAGGAAACTATTTGAACTGATCAGACAGAAAAAGCATTCGCTGAAATAGAATGATGTGTAAGATCCACTCATCACAGGCCTTTCCCCGGCACTTTGACATAGCCATGATGATAATGAGAATGTTCATAGGGCCATATAACCCTAGGTCACCAGGGACTTGCTTTTCATGGTGGGCTGACCCGTCAAGCTCTGCTGAGCCAACAGAACCCTGTATCTAACAGAAGGGCTCCTATGTGCAGTGCTGGAGGCCAGGGAGCAGAGACTGATGGATTTATGCTAATCAAAGCCCACTTTAGTCTTTAACATCCTTAGTACGGATTATAAAACCCTCTCTTGCACAAATTTTTAATCCCGAGGAACTCATTCTGACCCACCTTCAGTGGCCACAGTACAAATTTAATCCATCCAGAGGCTGGGATGTTTTTCATGCCTACAAATCATTGTCTGAGCCAGCAACATTCTCAAATGATATCGTTTAGAGGAAAATCTTATTTTGGTCAGTTTGGGATCTTTTAGTCTATGATCAGTATTAATTTGATATTTGCAAACTTAGAGTCTCTTAAAAATGTATCTTCAGGGCACTTGGCTCACTGACAACCAGCAGTGGGCTGCTCCTCTCCCCCATAGGGACATCAAAAGACTCTTTGACCGTGCTGAATGAGGTCATTCTGTTGCCATCACCAGTGGCCAAGCACTTATGGTATTTAGGAGGCAGCAAATGAAGGAACCACAAGAGGAGGAAAGATCACAGTAGAAAGCCTGAGCCAATGACCTGAAGCAATTGTCAGAACACAATCCTGTCCTCTGAACTGGGGACTGAATTGGTTGAACAGGTATGAAGCGTCAGAAGCATGACAAAATATTTTGAGGGAGTGTAACAATTACGATATGTAGGAAGCCTCATTACCCCCTGCTTTGAAGAGCAGTTACTCACATGAGTGGCACCACTGGCATTTCTCATGTGAGTAACTGTTCTCCAATGTGAATAAGTAGTTCACAATGTAGACTGCTTTGTAAATCTCAGCCACTATTAATTTTATAGCAGGAGTAAGCCCTATTGAACTCGCCGAGCATAGTTTGTCACAAGATAATTCAGTTTAGCCCCAGTATAAAAGTTCTCTCATGGAAGCATATCCCTGAATAAGGCCAAGTTTTCTTTATAACATTTTGGTGACTGCATCTGCAGAGAGCAACAAAGTCCCCTGGGTACACCGAAATAATTTAAAAACGCACCACATATACTATATTCTCTTTTTACAATATTGCAGTAAGGAAATATAAATACATTTGAGTAAGTCAGAAATGGATGCCAAGGTAAATATAGCAATTAACAGCATTAGAGCTAGTCAATGGAATGTTTTTCTACTTTAAAAATGCTGATTGGTCAAAATTGAAAAACTTTATGTAGGAAAGGGGCAGTTTCAATGAATTTCCCATTTTGAAAAAAAAAATGAAAAAAGTTGCAAAATTGTTGAAAACAAAAATGGAATGTTTCTATTTTGAGGGATCAAAACAACTTTTCATTTCTACATTTAAGTTAATATATAGTAAAAAAAAAAAATTTAAAGGTCAAAATCAAAACAAAGTGTTTCCAAATTTTGAAAAAGAAACATTTCAATTTTTTCAGATTTTTTGTATGCCAAGATTGAGATATTGACATTTCAACCCACTACAGGAAATTATCTTGAAATCTCTAAAATTTTCTTTGGAAGGGACAACCCAGCTCTAAATAGCAGCCTGACTGTTATTCAAAATTACTCAACCTTGTTTCAGTAGAGTACAAAATCATTCTATCCTGCTAGTGCACTGTTAAGTGAACACAATATCCATAAATAGCATGCTCTCTGTAGAGGGAAAAATTACCATAAATAAAGAATTTTTTAGTTTCCAGCAAGTCATATGACTGTGGAACATCTTATTCAAGAACAGGCAATCTAAACTGCTTCTCTTTTGCTGGTGTGTAAAATGCAAAATCACTAGAGAAAAGCTGACAGGGATAATGACAAACAGGCTAAGTATATGGCAGCTAGCTAGGAAAGTTCTATTCCATATCCAATGCATTTGGCAGGCAGCTATTTGGAACACAAACATTAGCTAGCGTTTAGATTGGAAACCTAAGAAATGTTCTGGTGGCAAGCAGAATCCTTAAGGTCAGACTGAGCCGATGGCATTCTTTTCTCAACCCCATCATCCACTTCTAAAAACCTTTATGTTAACATTTCTCTGTCTATTTCTCTTTAGATAACATCCCTGGAGCTATTTGGAGACCCAGCAGACAGAGATAACTAGATTAAAACTAAGTAGAGGGACTATATTTGGTCTTTTGGATTTTGTGAACAGGTGGGAAGACATATAAAAAGAAAGAGAAATCCCAAAAGAAAACAGTCTGAATAGTGAAAAGCGTATTTGAGTTTTCAATCCTTTCCATTTAAAAAAGCTAAATTTATTTGTAGCATAGGCAGGGAAATTTTATTTTATAGAAATATAAGGCCAATTACAAAGATCCTTAATTTAGTTTTCACTCAGTCCTTACTCCAGAAAACTCAGCCTGAAGTGTTCTGTAGGAGTTTTCCTGAGCAAAAACTGAGTAGAGAATTGAAGGATTAAGCCAACAGAATTTTATTCTGACTGGATCCCTTTAAACCTAGATTATATCATAATTTGTCCCATAATTCCAAAATGCCTTTCCCTCTGTGGCTGTTGCATAGTTTACTACACTCTTGAAACTGTAGCAAACCATCATACGAGAGACAGAGGGGCTAGAATCTGAGAGTGGGGGTGGGAAGAGAAGGTCATCTGCCCGAATTCCAAGCACCCTTGGACTGGTTCACAGGAGCCAACCTCTCTGAGAACTGTCCCCTCCAATATTGGCCTGACTGTCCTAAGCCTGTTCAAGTATAAGGGGCTTCCATGTCTCTTAGGAGATAGGCCATGTCTATTGAAGAGCAGTTTTTCCCTACCCATAGCTATTTCCTCTCTCCCCCACCACTGAAAAAGATTTCCATACTGGGAGCTCCGGCCAGGCCATCTGCACTTGTCAGTGTGCCACCCACGTGATGTTATACAGGTGGAAACCCTATAATGTTTATAAACAGTGTAAATTCTTCAGTTCAGAATATATTTTTCTATGGCAGATGTTTTCCTCCTGCTTTCATATTTAGCATGTTCTTTTTAAATAAAAAGGCACAAATTAAGATGAAAAGATTATAGTGATATAATTGCAGCCATCTGAAGACTGGAAGGAAAGATTCAGTAAAAAAAAAACCTCATTGGAAGGAACAAATGCCCAGTACTAGGTCTGAGCTTTGGGAAATGGGGCATCTCTGGTTTCCATGTCAGATGATGTGAATGCAATGATAGAAGCTTTTTGGCCCACTATACACAGGGAATGATATACTGTCCTTGTCTACAATGGGCCAAATTGTGCAATGTGGGAACAACAGGTGTGCCTGAAAAAATCTGCACTTGTACCCACAAACTGAATAATTGCATGAACAAATGGGTAAACATGCATTTACCTCATCCACATACAACTAGGAGATTTAGTGAGTGTCTGTTTACATCCATATTTGAAAATGTGGTCAGATGTGTTCCTCCTGATCACTACTTGTTCATCTTTTATTTATTTTGGTGTTATTTTTACCACTAGTTTTGAATGTTTTACAAGATCACAGAATTTACTGGATACACTTTAGTGCTCATGGTAAGTTACAGCTACAGGCATTACCTATTTCCATACACATTTCTATCAATGCTCCTCCTGCCATATTGCTCCGTTTTCAGTCCTGAACTCTCCAGGTCCAAGACTGCTATTATTTCTGAATAGGGCTAAGTTGTCTGTTAGAACAACTATATACACATTTAAAATTAGACAGGAATGTCCAAAACCATTTTAATAGAGTTTCTAGGGTCAAATTAGTCCCCAGTGTATTCCATTGATTTCAGCTGTATTTACATTCAGGGATAAATTTTACCCCCTTGTCCTTGAAGATAAAAGTCTAGTTCACTGAGCCATTGCTTAACCTAATTTTCCAACAAAGAGATATTCAAGGAGCTGAGCAGCTTCATCTAAGAATTACAATAGTTTAAAAATAAGCCTTGAGAGGGAAATGTAGGAAAAAAATCTAAGGGTAATATGTTCATAGCAAAAACCACTTGGAAAAATTCATCCCTACTGCTACTTCACTGAACTCAGCGATGTCCTTCTTGGGTCTTTAATATTTAATTAGAATGTTACTGAAGTTTTTGAGTGATAAATGGAATAGAAGTTAATGGAGTAAAAGTTAGGTTGAAAAAATAGCATCTGACATGCAAATAAAAAGAATAACCAACATCTGATGCATATATAACGTTATCCTTTGGAAGGCTTGATTCAATGGGAGTTGGAGCATGCTCATAATCTTGATGGTAATAAGTAGTAATACATCCAGATGTGGAACCATTAACACATTATTTGAATTTATGAAAAATATAAGAAGAGAGTGAAAAAAGAAAATTATTCATCCCAGGTTTCCAATATAGCTGGTCAGCACATCCTCATACAATATAGGGAGTCAGAAGACAGCCACACCAAGAATCAGGTATTTGAAATTGAAATTTAAAAAGATTTTCAAATGAAATTATGCATCTATAATGCTATATGCTATTTTGAGCAAAAAGATTTAACCATTTCTTACAGGGCAGAATCCCTGGTTTCACTTTTCCAATTCATTAATATCATTTTATTTGCTTCAAGTGCAGTTCTCAAAATCCATTTTTTTTTCTCCGATTTGTCAAGGCTATGAAGAGCATTAGTATTGCCTAGCAGTAGAACAGCTGCATTTTTATCCAGTTCAGTAGCTTATGACAACTCAGTTCTTTTGAGAACTGCAATTCAAAGGGGGCTGTGATATAACACTCCTAGAGCATACAGATAAATGTAACCTTGTCCATACCACATCTTCAGCACTCATCCTTCTAATTCTCCCAGGCAATGTAATTGTGTTGGGATTCAATAATGTTGGGATTCCATCCATAAAATGTGATCTTGTTATAACTTAAAACATAAAAAGCATTTATAGTCAGAGTTCCTGAAGAATAATCCTCTACATTTTGTTGATTTAAATGCACTTTACATGCTGATATGCCATATTCATGAGGCATGCAGGAACATGGGGAAAATATCTCAACGGTCACAACTAAATTGCTTTGGATAAATAGTCCTGTTATATTATCCAGTAGATCACACTTCATGATATCATGATATAATTACAGTTTAATTACATTATACAGTAAAATCACACCAGTTTTCCTTTCCCATATGTAATTACCATTAGTTCATATAACCCAAATGTACACATTATGTAACACACACTCTTTTCTTCCACCCCATTGGTATCCCACTTAACACATATACGAATAGAATCTTCTAGGTATACTAAATACACCCTATTTCCACTGTAAATATTATCAGTCATTTAGGGCCAGATCTAAAGTTCATTGAAAACAGAGAGTTGTATAAACCCAGTGGAATTGTGACACAATTAAAGCTCCTATATTATAAAGTGTGACTTTTAAGTTCTGACAGTGGAAATAAACTGTTGGGTATAGGTGAGCCTGTTCTAATCTTGGCTCTTGGGTGCTCTTGTCTTTAAAGACTTCTTTTTGCTCTAGGTTGTATAAGATGTGTTAGTGTACAATACATAAACAACAAGCTTGTGATTTACACAGCATTTTCATGGTCCATCAAGGTGATCAGAGTATGCACTAGTAGTTAAAAATACCAGAGATAAACAGGCAATAAAATAACTAATATAAAAATAAAATAACCTCTCATCATCATCACCACAATAAGCTGCAGAAAAAATATGTTGTTTCTGGTTCATGCATGCAAGGCTTTGATGGGCAAAGACAAGAATAAGAGTTTACATATAACTATTCTGCATGAGCTGCTGTGAAACAGGCTCTAGTCATGAAACAGGAGTAATGCAATAGGTGCAGAGAGGTGTTATAAAGTATCAGAGACTTCATTATATTTTGTGTCTCTGTGTAGAATTACCTTATGGTAAAGGCTAGAAAAGGAGAGTGCACAATTGCCAAGCTTTTTCTGAATATTTCAGTGAGGATGCCTGTTTCGGAGTTTTTACCAAATTTGGAACATACATGTTACATTCATATATTAACCATAACATGCACATTAAATTTCAGAAAAATTATTTCTGCCTGGTTACCAAAATAAAAACAGAGATGCACTATACAAAACTGATCCCTGAAGTATTAGTCACTTTAATGTATAGTCGGATAGTTACTCCACTTTTGTTTGGGTAATAAAGACAGAAGATGAAGCCACTTACCAGCTGCATAGCAACTATCTGTCCTGCAGTTTTTGTTAATTGTTTTATTGAAGCAAAATAAAATAATGGAAGAGACAGTAGAGTGGCACAGTGCAATGATGGGCCTGATTTAGTAGGTGTGCTCAGAGGCCACCAAACTCCACATAAACCAGACAGGGGTAAGGCCTTAAACTCAAACTCACCCAGGATGTGAGAGACCACTTGTTCAAGTCCCTTCCCTGCCTGATGAGGACAAGGGAGCTGAACAGGGATCTGCCACCTCTCAGGTGAGTGATCTAACCACTAGGCTATGGAATATTCTGACGTGGGCATCCTCAATCTCGCCTACTGCTGTTGTTTCCCCTAAATTAAATAATTAAATATTAATTGAGCCAGAGAAAGAGTGAGTGACTCCACAGAGCAATGGTTAGGGCACTCACCTGAGAGATCTCTGTTCAGACAGAGAGGGGACTTGAATAGGTATGCCAACCACATCCTGGGTGAATTGGCTAAAGGTTATAAGGGAAGGCCTCCTCCTCCTTTTGTGTAGATCTAGGTGGCCTCTGTACATGCCTACTGGATTTGGCACCACCTGCGAGTTAAGCAGATGAGCACCTAATTTCTCCCACTTCATAAATCACTAGCAGAGATAGGCTGCTTCTTGGAGTTTGACTTGGGCACCTATTCCTGTGAAAGGAGTGGAGTTTGAGACACACCCCCTCATTGGCTAGTTTAGATGGGTCCCACCTAGCATGCTGGCTTTGTGGATCACATTCTAAGGGGCCTATCTCTCCCTGTTCATTATGTAGGTACCTAGGCCCTTAACTCAGGCTTTGTGGATTGCAGTGTTGTTTCTGTGATTTTTTCATGAACCTAAAAGTTAGGTACGCCACAATGCTCAGTGTCTCACCTCTAAGTCTCTTTGTGGATCTGGGATCCACTGCCTTTACCAGAAGAGAGTGGAAAAGTCACTCTATGCATGGACTGTGGGATGGATGGCCCAGATCCCTATCTGTTACTGCCCCTTGACTCCATTTTAATATCCACCCTGTATCCCTGCAGCCTCCTAGATTGTGGAGTTTTGCTCTTATCCATGTGTTTTGCACAACAGGGCAGCATATGGGCCAGTATTTTTTTTTTCCATAAAGAGTATCTTCTAGGGAGAATGGCTTAGTCTAATGTAAAACATATTGCTGTTCAGAACATTCTGTGCCAAGATGTTACAAGAAAAGTTCTTAGCAATGGAAGAACATTTTACCACCACTCCCTTATAAAAAGACTCCAAACTGGGGCTTTTAAAATGGAAGTGATCTTAATAAATAATAACCAGGAAAACACAAAATGCCAGAAGCACAACCTCCATTATTTTTGTAAATTAAAAACAAGTTGGCAGATGCACAAGGAGAAAAAAAATGTGATATGGCATATTGCAGTCTTTTATGACAGACGATTTAAAATAGATTAGTGAGAAGAGTGCTGCATTTCTAAACTGTGGTTAATATTTAACCTCCAGTTTTCAGACACCTCTAAGATTGTTACACTTGAGCAATGTAGAGGCCCATCCTACAGAACAATTAAACATACAGTGGTAACTGGAAGAGCCTATTCCAAAGGAAGTGAGATGTAGGTGAAATGAGGGGAAATTGGAAGAAAAGTGGTAGAGGCCTTGTCTCAAAACTAATGTGTAATTAATTGTTTTGTGAATCAATAGAGTATTTCAGGAAATGGAGCTATAAATTCTCCACTGTTCCTGGATCCTTATCTCTTGGTTGAAATACTACTACTCAGCAGGCAGAGACACTTACACACATGTACATTTATAACATAATATTGCAGCCAGGCAGATGAAGAAGAAGAACGGGACTAATTTGAGAAACATTTTAAAGTCTCTAATGCTATATGATTTTAGGGTGGAAGAGATCTAGTTCTCCAAACAAACTGAAATTAAAATATCAATGCTTTTAGCAACAATGTCAGTCTAGGCTGCCAGTACACTGGGACACATCAAATAGGTGACATTCACAGAGGCAGCCAGCTGTCACATCATGCTGACTTCATAACTATGTCATTTGAATTCACTATGCACCTGGTGAAGAACCAATTTTTCCACCTATTTTAATTCAGTGTATAGTCAGGGTAATCCAAAGGTAGGGCCTGACTCTGCAGCTAGTAAAGTCAAAGAGAGTTTCACCATTAACAGAAATGGGAACAGGAGCAGGTCAATAATGGAGTTATTGCCTTTCACAGAAGTGAATAGCCTTATTCTGCTTTCATTGACACCAATTTAAGTTCAAAGTAACTGCACTGAAATCAAAGTTAACCAGTATAAACCTATTCAAATGAAATCAGCTTCAAGCCCATGGGAGTTAGACATTTGTGTAAAACATATTGCTGAAAATGGATTCAGGACCAAAGCCTAGTCTAAATGAGAACTTAAAGTGTGATGTAGCACAGGTTAGCTACCACGTGCTAACACATTTTAACAGTCTAGTCTAGACAAGGCACGCTGCTTTTTATACATGCTAAAGTGGTCATATTAAAAGGCAGTGTGTCTTGCTTACACTAGACTTTTAAAATGTGTTAGCACGTGACCTGTGCTACATCACACTTCAAATCCCAGTCATGACAGGGATAGACTATGACCAGGCACCTGGGAAAAACTACGGTACAGGAATATGTGCTCAAACAGACCATACACAACATGCATGTGATTTAAAAAAAAAAAAATCTATGGAATATAGCATTTTGTTAAAGGCAGAGCCCATGAGGAAATATTTGAGAGGTATTCCTCATGCTCCAAAATAACAGTAATAAAGAGATTCTCAGCTGGTTCTTACTATGAAGCAAAGGATCAAAGGTGAGAATAGCAAATCTGTTTGAGTTTGTAGTCTTAAATAAGCAAGTAGGTACATTTTCACTCACACAACGTGACTTAGTTTGCAAGTAATAGATTCATATTATAGCAACCACAGTGGAGGGAAAGAAAATCATTCAAGATGGAGCATTAGATAAATCTTATTTATAAATCTATGGCCTAGGTTTTTCTGATATAACTGGTTTTATACCAAAGCAACTTCATTGGCTAGAACGGTATTACTCCCTATTTACACCCATGTAAATAAGATCAGAATAAGGTGCTCCAAAGACACTGTCCTTCATTTCAATGCCAGGATTTAGCTACAAGCAAGAGTCAGATCCTGCCATGGAGCCAAGTGTGGAATTCCTATTAATCCTATACAGTTTTACACAAAAATAAATAAAGCACAATGGGATAATGTTCTAAATGTGAGTACAAGTCAGAATTGAATTCAGTTTGTACTCATTAAGTGAAAGTAGTAACAAAATCTATGGAAAAACTAATTGTTTTATAACAACTGGGCAGTTGGTACAGTTTCTTGTACATAGTACATTTACTATATGTTCTCAATTACACACAAGTACAACTAGAGTAACAATTGAAATCAAAAGAGTTATTCCAAATTTACATCAGTGCAACATAATTTCATCCTTTATAAGCAAAGTACTTAAATCATCCCCATTTCCTGAAATTTGGTTTTGTCTGGATATCACAGCTTAGCTTTATCACATTAATTTCGCAGCAACATGTTTCAATGCAAGTTGTCAACATTTAAAGAACACTTTTCATCTAGATGGATCTTGAACCATTTTACATGCTTTTCTGAGTATGCAAATTAATATGTATTATAAACATACACTATGGGCATGATCCTCACCATTGATGTCAATAGATCATTGACTTTAATGGAAACTAGATCATGCTCTGTATGAATTAAATGCACAAACAATTAAACTTATGGGGGCAAAAATTAGCCAACTCATACTACAGAACAGTTTGGGACAGGAATTAAAATAGAGATGAGATTTAAAGTACAGATGGATTATTTAATTCATCTACTAATCTAAGTATACCAAGTTTTGGAGAGAGGCATATTCAGAACCCTGGAATATTTTTTTAATATATATTTTTGTAACTTTTAGCAAGAAAAAATTAGATGGGACACTCACTGACGGTTGCATCTCCAGCATTTAATGTGGTTTCTTACATTTGCTTTTCATGGATGCTTTGTTTTAGAGAAGACGGCTTTTAGTTACGCCAAAATAAAAATTACCCAAACTGACATTTACACTTTCTGTTCTTACAAAAATATTAAGAGATCCTTAATGACCATAAGAGGAAAAAATAAAGTAGAAGGCTGTTGTAAAACTGAAAACTGACAATGCCGGGCTCCATTTTCATCTGAAGCTGGCATAATTGATTAATGTTACTTTCAAAGTCACATTTTTGAAAGAGATGAATTTATCTGAAATGCAGAGCAGCTCTGTTCAAAGACATACTCATTTGTTGTCAGTTTCTGCCTAAATGGGCTGAGAGCAAACTGTAGTTCTGTATATATGTAACCTGCTCTCCCTGTAGGCATTATAAATAATTTCCATGGAAACAGTGTTGAGGAGAATATCTGTGAACCCAAGAGATATCTATGGCACTTTTGTGATATTTATGCCTTTTTCTTTTTTCTCCTTTTCCTCAAATAAACCAACACTAAAATGTGTTTATTTTATAAAACTGTACAAATTGGGTTAAAGCTAAGGAAGAAAGGAAATATATGACACAGAAGTGAAGAGGCTTCCAATTTCTAATTAATACCCACAGGATGCACAATAGCTCAGAGATTACTAACATACTCTGGGGTTTCCCATCTATGCTGAGGAAAAGGGTGCCTTGCTTTTCTTAACTGAAGGAGGAACATTGTCTTGCTCTCTTCTCTCACTGGGATCACTAATTGTATGTAAATTATCAAGGGAAAGTAATCTGATCTATACTATTGGTGAGGCTGAGGAGCAAACTGGACAGATGAGAACTTGAAGCTGAAGGCCTCTGATCACTGAAATGACATTCACAAAAAAAGAAACACCTGAGCTCACTGGAAAGAACAGAGCATTCTAAGATGCACTGCAGTCAGGTGGAATGACACAAATGGAGCCAAAAGCTACTTCTAGCTATGCCATTAATTGACTAAGTGATAATGGGCAAGTCACTTAATGTCCCTGCCTTATTTTCTCTTTCTCTGTAATGTTACTAGTTAGAGGGGTCATGTAGGGATTTATTAGTAAAGGTCTCTAATGAAGCTTGAAAAAAAAAAAACTACGCTCAGTTTTTTAATCTGCTTTGCCTCTCTCAGGAGATACAAAACTCCTGAATGCACGGCAGATATAGTCCCCTCAGCATTCCCTATAACTAGAGAGGATTATGGTAGCCTAACAGTTGTGTCACATTCTCTTCATGGCCTCCAGTGCAGCAGCAAGCATATGTGATCAGAGCATCTCTGCACTCTCCAGATCCCCGGTTGCTTGAATAGTATCTTGAGGCCATGGGCCCCTTGAGACTTAAGCAAAGTCTAAACTAGAACAGATTACCTTCACCAGACATAGTATCAGTCCCCAGATCAAGGGAAAATAGGGGTGTCATAAGGCCACCTTTGCGCCACATCCCTGGATATGCATTGAAAATAACTCATCTGAACCAGAAAAAAACAGGACCATATAGGGACTTAGGCCAACATTTTCAAACTTGCGGCATCCAAATCCATATTTCAATACACTTAAAAATAAAAAAAAAGAATTCAGGTATTAAGTGTATACATTTCCTGTAATAAAATGAAGTTGGAACTGCAAGTATGTTTGCAGAGACACTACCTTTTGTACTTAGTGGGTCTGATGTCTCTTGTAAATTGTAAATCTGAAATACAAAGATTTTGCATTCATCACAGGAAGATCTGCTTTGGGTCTCAGTATTGCCAACCCTTAATATTTAAAAATCATTGGACAGGACTGTCAAAATCCTGGTATTCTCTTAAAAGACTGGAGATTATACCTTAGGCTCTTTGAATTTACCTTCTTGTTTCAGAGAGGAATCCTATTCCAATAATTATTTTCAGTATGTTCCTTCTCCAGTTTTCCCCATTTTCTTCAAAGGCTGCCTTAGTTAACTTGGAATGGCTATAGACTTCATATTAAATTCCTCTCTTATGGCTTTCTGAAGAAAAGGACAGAGTACTAGCAAGTCTTTTGCCTTTTTAATGTACCCATCGCCATACTATCTAGGCAAATACATAAGAAAGCACATCTTTAGAATCCTACCTATGCAAAGTGCAGTTAATGGTCTGTAAACATATGCCCTGGGGTAGCCTCACATATGCTTCTTATTTGTATTATGATAGCAACTACATGCCCTAGGCCTGGTCTACACTTACCTTAAAATTCAGCAGCAGTCGACAGGAGTTATGCAAGCTACTCTGTGTAGCTTGTATAACTCCCGTCGACTTCTTAACTTCCGTTGCGCGCAGCGTCTTCACTGCGCTACACCACTTGAGGGGGTGGTTTCAACAAGTCAACTTCCAGATTGATTGAGCGGGTCTTTACTGACCACTCAATCGATCCAGATAGATCGATCAGATGGCGGTGAATTTGCCGCCATCAGTGAAGATGTACCCTTAGTCACCCAGGGCGCCATGCTACGCACTATACAAACACAGTTTGAGACAGTCTCTCACCCAAAGAGCTTACACTCAAAGTGTAAGACAACAGGTGGATACAATTAGATCCTCACAGGAACATAAGGAAACAATGAGACAGAATTGGTCAGCATGCCAGGCAGTTGTTTCAGCACTTTCTTCCCCTTTCTCTACCAGATAATGTAGGTGTGCAGTTTAATATTCATCCCCGGTTTTTTCATTTCCCCCAACTAATTATTTGAAGTCATTATAAAACTATACTATGGGTTATAGAAAATATTACATACAGCACCAAAAAGTACAACTATACAATATGCACTTAAAGATAAAGTGAATAATGCTGAATAGAAAGAGGCATTAAGGTGAAAATTGATATTAATGGTATAATTAATTATATAACTGATTACATAAAAGAATTATATTTTCCATATATTCAAAATATAGATACCAGTTTCAAGATATTTATCAGACACATCACAGCTAATATGAGAAGTTTCTCATAGACAGGCTCTCCCATGATTTAGTAAGCCCTTTATTAATAGGAATGTTTCTGGGAGATTTCTATTTAGTAGCTATAATCACTCTGCAGCTAATAATAAATCTTGTAAAAGGAAGTAGAAGAACCATTAGCAGGATATTCATAACCTAAAAATGCTATTCCTGGTATTAGATTAATTAGGAATTGTGGAATATTGGAACAATTATTAGTTGGTATTAGCTGACAGATGCCTGCCTGATGGATCATAAAGAGATGTTTTGCCTCTTGTTCTAATAAATAAAATGAATCTGTTTGCTCCTACATTTGGAGAGTTTGAATGCAATTTACCTGCAAAGTTGACATTTTGGAAACATTTTTATCATTGAGATTTACAAAAATACAAACACCCATCATGTAAATGTTTGCACATATTCAGTAGTCCCTGGATTTAATTTGTTATAGAAAGAGCCAGCTTCTGATCTCAGTTACATCAGTGTAAGTGAGGATCCAGAGTATCTTCATATATCAGAACCTGGTTTAGCTTTCTGTGCTTGATTGGTGTTGGATTTACCCGTTTCCATTTAAACATGTTACAGTTGTGTCACTATATTAAGTTTATTTGGGACAAGATTATATCTATTGTGCAGTACAAGAGATCTCGTGAGATTCGAGCTCATCTAGCACCTGTTTGTTAGACTAGATGTGGGAATACAGGCTGGTCAGTTATAAAAAACAAAAATTGTCTTCTACTGGGAATCCTCACGCTTGATTGCTCTGAGATTGACATCAATTCATAGTAACAAATAATGGGCTAATCTGCATGATAATTTGGGAACTAAGTAAATACTAGACAGAAGCTGCAGGGGAAAAAAACCACTCATCACCTGGGAACCTATTAACCAACTGATCATATACACACATTTCAAAAGCAGATTCCTAAAATGGCAATTATACAGTACTATACTCCAACAGAGGAACATAGTGACAAGGATAAAGATACAATTGCCTCTAAAATGTGATTGACAGAATACCAAAATATGACTTACTCCTTGTGATAGGCAATGTTAACTCTAAAGTCAGATATAACAACCAAGAAATGTAAACAGCAATGGGGAAACATGGGTTGGGAATCATCTACCAAAATGGAGAGACATTTGTTGAACTGTGCTTGGTGTCTGATTTAGTTCTTGCAAGCACCCTGTCCCCTCACAGAGACATACATAAAGAGACATGGAATTTGCCACATGGCAAAATGAAAAAACCAGACTGACCACATCTGCATTACCTCAAGATTCAGGTCATCCATCCAAGATGCAAGGGCACATCAAACAGCAGATGTCAGCAATTTTTTCATTGCTAAACAAATTAGAATTGAGATAGTTCATCTTCAAATAGAAAGCAGTAAAGATAATCAACAGTGCAAAACTAAAAACAAGAGAGAACTGTGAGAAATTCCCACTCAAATTAAAGGAACATATATGAAGCACTGCTAGAAGCACAGGAAGGTGAGACACAGAAGAAAAAATGAGTAGTACTCAGAGACAATGTGATTCTAGTTTTAACAGCCACAATTGGATATCAACAAAGAAAGCAATAATTGCATAAGCCAGGAGTCTTGAGGAAGAAAAGTACTGAAAGGAGAACTGAATGCAAAGACCAATAATATATTGGAAAAAAGCAAAGGAGTACAAGAAAGCTGATAAAGCAGTGAAAAGTAACACAAGGAAAGACATGTTGAAGACCTAGCACCTGAAGCTGCTGCTATAGTAGGATATCACAGAGTTGTTTACCAAGTAACTAAGCCCCATGTGGAAATTTCAAAATAGGAAATGGGTCAGTAAAAAGCAAAGATGGAAATACGCTTACAAATGAGGTAGAACAAAAAAATAGATGGGCAGAGCATTTCAAAGATATCCTCAACAGACCCAGACCACTTCAGCACCAACCTTAATGAAACACGTGAACTTAATCAACTTGACATCAATGTGGGTCCAATAGAGATATCAGAAGTACAGGTCGCAATCAAGAAGTTGAAAAATAACAAAGCTGCAGGAGATAATCAAATCACAGCAGAAATGCTAAAAGCATTTGATACCATCATCCTAACGAAACTGACAGCAATGATGTTTTGGGGAAAAGAGACCCCTCGTGGAAACGTGGAATCATAGTCAGAATACCCAAAAAGGGTGATCTTACTCACAGTTAGTAGTAAAGAGGAGTTACACTACTCTCTGTTGTAGGGAAAGCCTTCTGTCATCAACATCATGGCCATGTACAGGGATGCAAAAGATGCTCTATAACGGTGAACAACCGGACAGATTGGTACAATATACACACTAGCATGAAATAGGACTGCATTTATCTCTCGTTTGGCATTGCCATAGTCTGCATAATAAAGAATTGTATTAGTGGCACAGCATGGTTAGATGACAAATGCCTTGAAGACCTAGACTTTGCTGATGATATTGTGCTGCTGTGCAACACTCCGAAAAGTTACAAAGACAGATAACCGGCTAGCACCATACTGGCCAATGGAGACCTCAACAAATAAAGTGATAGCAACAATAGGAAAGGCATCCACACTATGTACTAAGCTTAATAAATGTATGGAAATCAAAGATATATAGCATCAGACCAGAACTGAGAATTTTTTATTCAAATATAATTTCTGTGCAAACAAATCTGCAAGAACTGGACAGAAAACTAGATGCCTTCAAAAATAAGTGCCTACATAAGATTCTGGACATTGGTTGGAAAGACTTCATTACCAATAAAGAGGTCTAAGAAATCACCAACCAGAGCTCGTTTCCGCCAGAATCAGAAGGAAACGCTGAATACATTTGGAGCATGTATTCCAGATGCCAACATACAAACTTCCATATGAAGTTGTCAAGTGGAAACCAACTGGTGAGATGAAACAAAGGCACCCAAGAGAAACCTTAAGAAGAGCCCTTCTCAGGGAGGGCAGAACAATCAATTTCAACACCACAGAGTAGCAGCTAATGACAGAGAAGGATCAAAAAGACTAGTTTTCATCCTGTGCGCCAGCTTTGGCACAGAATGTAATAATGGAAATACTGTGAAAGATTCCACAGATATTGATTTCCACTTTTGAATGAATAGTCATTGGCTGTGTTTGATTTTACTTTGTGCAAACCTTTCTGAGATTGGATTTTACTGATATGAGTGCTTATGGAAAATGGATTTACAACTTTTCACATTAAAACACTCGGTAAAAGCAAGCTGCAAATATTCTTTCCATGAACATCTCCTCCAGAAACATGATTGTAAGATGGTTACATCCAGTCTGAGAATAGAAACAATACTATGTGATGCAGTAACCAATCACAACTAGGTAACAGCTTGAATTTGGATTTTGAAGAGCAAGTAAATAAAATTTGTAATAAATGTAATTGAATTTCAAATAAAATATGTCTAAGAAAATTATAATCTATTCATGGACATTTTGGGCCTAATTCTCCATTGCTCAGCACCTTATGCTGTCATTTATACCAATGCTATTAAATCAGAATGGTAATGATTTATACTCACTTTGCACTGGGTGTAAATCACTGCAATAGAAACAGGTTATCCTTTGTGAAGAGGTGAAAATGGTATAATCAGTTATTGGTTCTGAATTAATCACTCTGCTCATGTACTCACAAAGCTCAGATAATTAACAGGCAACAAAATATTATCATGCTAAATCTGAAATACCCTCTAATTATATAAAATATGGCATTCTGATCCAAACATGGACCTATCAGGATATTACTGCAGGTATTTCAAGCTGAGCCTTGTTGATCTGAGGTTTAGTGCTGTTTATGTTGTTTGTTGGAAGTGATACACCCGAAGTTTCTCTTGCCTGAGTTTGTCAACTTTTAAAAGTTAACAGTGTTTTTAAAATGCAGCTATAGTGACTGAAAACTTGACTATCACTTGGGACTCAGGCCTTTGCTATAAAATTTCCCATTAGCCAATGCAAATTACATCTTGCTAAGGGCCTGCTCCTTGTTGTTATAATGCTTCTTTCAAAGAAACTAAACAAAAAAAAAAGGACACCCTCAAGTTCTAGTGACTCAGCACCATCTTCCAGATGCTCAAAGAGTCACAGAAGATCAGGCACCAGGTAACTGAGGAGTAGTACTGGTTGGAAATTTTCCATCAAAACCATATTTTGATTGGGGGGGAAGATTTCCAATTATACTTCTCCCCCAAAAAGTTTTGCTATCTATGGACAATTTTAACTTTTTATTGCAAAACCTGAACACCCCAAAACTGAGACATTTGGGGGGTTTGACCCCAGACTGGAAAATTTCTAATCAGAAATGCCACAGTAGTGCAGTGCCTCATAGGAATTGTAATCTGGGTGCCTCAAGCCTCCATTCTCCTCTGTGGGTAGGTTCCCAAGTTGGACTACATCTCACATGATGCACCAAGTCCCTGGGACTTCACTATTGCTGATATTTCGTAGACCAGGGTTTCATAATCCATGGGTTGGAACCCAAAACTGGGTCACAAGAATGTTTCAAGGGGTCGCGTGTCAGCTCCTACCCCACAGGGCTGACTGGGCTCACCTCCCTGCTCCAGGCACTGCAACCTCTGGGATCCCAGCACCACTCAGGTTTGGCCCAGATGTCATGACAATGGGTGTCTGAGTAGGCCAAATTTGAGTGAGTGGCACTGCAATCCCATAAGCCAGGTCACAATTCCACTCACACAAATCTGGTCCAGTCAGGGGGGCAGGGCCAAACCTGAGTGGTGATGCAACCCCGGAGGTTGGAACGCTCAGAGTCGAGAGCCAACCCCAATCAGAACCACAGTACAAGAGCTGCAGGAGCCGCCACTGTGAGGTGAGTGCTGGGCAGGACCCACTCTCCCACCCTCTACCCCTCAGGGGGCAAGACCCAAACAAAACATGGCAGGGCCTCCACCCCCAAAATATTTTCTGGGTTGCAACAGGCCATAAACCTTTACAAATTAGTCCTGAGTCCTAAAATGTTGAGAATCACTGCTGTAGAACCATCAGGGTAGTACCTTGGCCTGGCTGTATCATGTGAGATGTGGCCAAGTCAGGGACTCTAGCAACTACAACTCCTGTGAGGCACCTCAGCTGAAATTCTGAATCAAAATTTTCCGTGAAAAAATTTTCTGGCATTGTCCAAAAAGTTGAAAAATTGTGTGGAAAACCCCTCACACATTTGCTGAGCATCTTTACTGAGGAGAACATTTTCAAAACCTACGACATGATGTAGATGTCGTATATTTTGATTTTAGTAAGGCTTTTGATCCTGACTCACATGGCCTTCTCATAAACAAACTAGGGAAATACAAACTAGATGGAGCTGCTATAAGATGGGTGCATAATTGGCTGGAAACCATTCCCAGAGAGTAGTTCTCAGTGGTTCACAGTCAAGCTGGAAAGACATATCAAGTGGGGTCCCACAAGGATTTCTGGGTCTGGTTCTGTTTAATACCTTCAACAATGATTTAGATAATGGCATAGAGAGTACAGGTAAAGTTTGTGGATGTTACCAAGCTGGAAGGGGATGCAAGTGCTTTGGACAAACTGGAGAAATGGTCTGAAGTAACTAGGATGAAATTCAATAAAAGACAAATGCAAAGTACTCCACTTAAGAAGGAACAATCAGCTGAACACATACACAATGGGAAATTACTGCCTAGGAAGTAGTACTGCAGAATGGGGGGTCATAGAGGATCACAAGCTAAATATGAGTCAACAGTGTAACATGTTGCAGCAAAAAAAAAAAAAGCAAACATCATTCTGGGATGTATTATCAGGAGTGTTGTAAGCAAGACACAAGAAGTAATTCTTCCTCTTTACTCTGCGCTGATTAGGCCTCAACTGGAGTATTGTGTCCAGTTCTGGGTGCCAAATTTCAAGAAAGATGTGGACAAATTGGAGAAAGTCCAGAGAAGAGCAACAAAAATGATTAAAGGTTTAGAAAACATGACCTATGAGGAAAGATTGGAAAAAATGGGTGTGTTTAGACTGGAGAAGAGAAGATTGAGGGGGGGACACGATAACAGTTTTCAAGTACATAAAAAGTGGTTACAAGGATAAGGGAGAAAAACTGTTCTCATTTATCTCTGAGGATAGGACAGGAAGCAATGGTTGGACATTAGGAAAAACTTCCTAATTGTCAGGATAATTAAGCACTGGAATAAATTGCCTAGGAAAGTTGTGGAATCTCCATCGTTGGAGATTTTTAAGAGTAGGTTAGACAAAGTCCTGTCTTGAGTGCAGGGGACTGGACTAGAAGACCTCTTGAGGTCTGTAAAAGGTGGGTATAAACCACAATTTTGATATGCAGTGGACAATCTTGGCCTACACTGCTCCCTCTGTTTACTCAGGCTTTTGTCTTCCCAGTTCATTCCCTTCTGAAATAAAGTACTCCAGGAGGGATTCTCCTGACCTGTATGGCCCCTTTAGGATGGGAAAAGCCCCAGATCCAGCAATGGGAGAATTATCACAGAAAGACAGCCACAAACTATCAAGTAATTACATTAAACAAAACCTCAGCTCTCCTCCCCTCCCACCTTTTACTAGTTGTAAAAGATTAAAAACAAAGCAAGTGCAATCTAATTGTTCAGAAACCAGAAGGTGAATTAAAAAAATCTAAAATTGCTCTTTTAAAAAATTCTCATGATTTGGGGGGCCTGGTTTGTGATTTTTGAATGACTGGCAATACTGAAGAGGCATAGTAAAATATCTCGTCCTCAGTCTATCTGGATATGAGTGGGAGGGAACAGAGTTTAAATAATTTTTAATCTATGAAATTTAAGAATTAAATTCCAATCCCGTTCTTTTTCTCATCACTCTTGAGCTCTTCAGCATAACCAATAGTACATTCCTGTGTTATGTGTGAGATTCTTGCTATAGTTTTATTTGTGGTCACGTAAAACAAAAATTGTTTAAGGCTGTTAACATATGTCAGAGAAATAAAATATATAAGAATCACTATTCTTTTGTGAAAATAGTAGAGAAGATAAAGTCATTTTTCTTAGAAGCAACAGAAGAAGAACCAGTCTAAGTCCTGGTTCAGAAAAATATAATTTAGACAGTAAACACAAAAATCACCACATCCTTTGAAGTAAACGGAGTGGAAAAGAAGTGACCATGATCTAAACCATGACCTTGATAAGCAGCTTGACTAAAAATATATATTACAGAAAACAGCTATATTTAGAAGGAAATGCTTGGATAGTTGTACTAGCATTATGCATCCCTAGGTTGAAAGATGGGCAAAGAGATATTTACAGCTACAGCAGTAACATATCTGTACACATCAACATAAGTATAACTTACACACACAGATTTTGAATTTTTCTAAAATGTTTTTCTACACATAAGGCATTCTAATAAGAAAGATAAACCATGTAAAGGAAATGCCTTAAATAAATATACCTTTTAAGATTGTGATGATAGAATAGATGCATGAAGAGATTCATGGTCCTAATTCAGAAATTATGACTAACGTGGTCTGTTAGGCCTTCTTGAACTTACTTAGACCCCCATCACTAGAATTCCCTAAATCTGTTTACACCTGTTCTAGCCATGGGCATGGGAGAATGATTTGATCTAACTTCTGGCTCCTTGGCATCCAAGTTACTCTGTGTAACTCCTTTACACATGCACTGGATGGAGAGTGGTGTCTAACATCCCATTATGCTTTACTACTGCATTTGGCCTCTTATGCTGAACTGGAAACAGCCTCCAGGGTCTTGGAGCTCATCAGGTCATGCAGCCTTTGATTACTTATAACTCTTTAAACATTAAACAAGGTTCAGCATGCAATCTCTCTTTACAAGGGGCCTGCTTAGCTACCAGCTGCAGAGGCACAGTGTCAAAGCTGTATAACACTTCTTTGGGGAGGCTATTGCTGCAGAGCAGTCTTTACATTGCCTAAGCACAACCAGCAGGGCAGTCTCTGATCCCTGAACAGACTTCTAAGGCAAGGAAAGACTTCTTCCATCCTCTCTCTCATTTACATAGATCCAGACATGATCTGGGCCTGAAGAAATAGCTTCATGAAGTTCAGAGTTCACTGTTGCAGCATATTTTTAAATGTTTTACAAACAAACAAGCAATCTAGAAATCAAAGTTAAATATTTGTTATGGTAGCACTTAGACTCATAGACTATAAGGTCATAAGGGATCATTATGATCATCTAGTCTGACCTCCTGCACAAAACACCACCCACCCACTCCTGTAATAGTAATGATCAAAATCATTATCACTTAGCAACAGGTTCATACCTACGGCTGTTCAGAAATTTGCCATTTAAACTTTTTTTTTTTTAATGGAAAATTTGTTTTTTCCAACTCAACGACATTTTGCATGAAGTGTCAGAAATTTCTCCCTGCAAAGCAATTTTGTCAAAAAATGGAGTGTCCTGAAACCAAAATATTTCATCCCAAACCTGAAATAAGTCAATTCTGAAATGTAGCCATGGTGCCTCATAGGAGTTGTAGTTCATGTGCCTCATGCTCCCACTCTCCTCTCTGGTCAGGTCTCCCAATAGACTTCAACTCCCTTGACTATTGCATGGCTGCAATGAGTCGTGATGTACTGCCACACATCACCAAGAGGTGAGATTATGGTATGTCATGGGAGATGGTGCACCCACCAGGAACCCTGACCTATAGCAGAGAATGGGGGCAAGAGGTACCCAAACTACAGCTCCCATGAAGCACCCTAGTCTCATTTCAGAATAGAAAGATTTTGGTTTGGGGCTGAAATATTTTGATGTTCAATTTTTCTCCACAAACAAAAATTTTTCATATACAAAGCATGTAACAATAATAGCAGAGCAGATTGTACACATTTAAAATAGTGTTCAAAATGCCAGAATTTTGCATGGTAAGGAGAGTTCCATTGCAGCTTCCATTTAGTTTCACTGTCTTCCTTTGCACTTCATTGGTTTTATTTAAATACCTTTAAAACTGGTTTAATCAATATTCCTTCCTGGCACCCACACTGTTAGATGGTACACCCACCTCCGTTGTGGATTTAGAATTGCCTGTGAGCTAGGTGACACATTTTTCTATTCCTCAGATGAATCATGTGGGGTTTTTTTACAGGTCTAAGATAAACTTTCGCTTCTGTTCTGTAATTACCAGAGTCTTTTATGATCTTTTTGCTCAGAGTTGAGCATTCAAAGTAGTGAGACTAGAGACTAAGTAATTTTTCATTGTGAAAAATATTCCTTGAAAATGCATCCATTTTTTTTCTAATTTCTCCAAATCTATTTGTCCATGACAACTATTTGCTGGGCAGTTGGTGTCACAGTTACAAGCTGAGCTGCACTTTAGACCCTTTTTAGTCTCCCAAGTGAGGACAGGTTTCATTACCTTCACTGCCTCTCCGTGGGGCCCTATCACTCTTAATACAGATTTCTAGGCTGTAGCCTTCTTATTTCTCAACTGTGTTACCACAACGGACCCAACTACAGTTGGTAACCGTTAACCCTTTCATTCCAGACACCTGTGAAAATGGCTGATTAAAGCAACTCAAAAATCAGAATCTTCAAAACAAAATAATTATTTATTCACTCTCCCCAAATGCACAAAACAAAGGCCAAAAGTAATAAAAGGCCTATGATAGCTTTTGTAAATTCTCCTAAGCCCGGCTAACCCCCATCCCTGTCTGGGAGAAAAAGAATGGCCTGCTTGCACATGCACTCTCTATTTCTGTGACTCAGTGAGTTTGGATTAAGCCTCAGTCTACTGACAACCCCGTCACCTCAAGCTTCCCCAAGCCAGTGCTTTTAAGGTTTAAAATCCCCTGTCAGCCTTGGGAAGAGAAATGTACTCCAGCCTGGATGGAGCCATATAGGTAAATACTTCCTAGTCGATGGTGCAGCCATTGTTATCTTACTCCTTTGAAGCCGGTTACCCCATGTGTATTATCTTTGTCACTGTTTCATTTCCTGTTGGTTTCTCCCTTAACAGCTTCCTTTGACTTAATTCTTGGCAGTCAGGCATGTTAATATCAAACAGATATGCCACTCAGGTTTGAGATTTATAAAAAGAAATATTATACAAAACTCTTTCATACTCTACATTTGGGATGAAGAGTGGTTAGCCTATGGACATTCACACAGAGTTCAATTCAACTATTGGAGAATTCTCTCTCAGACAAAGAAACATGGCACAACAAGTTCATGCAGTAGATCGAGGGAGGAAAGCAGTGTACAAGGATGATTTCAAGAAAATAGTATTTTCAGGAAGGATTTAAAAGGAAGAACTCTGCACTTGTATTCATGTCTCTGAAGAATGCCAGCTTATAGTCCCAAGACTGACTAGGACTACATTTCACTGTACAAATATATAATTGAAATATCTCAGAAAGGAGGCTGCCTTTTTAGTACTCCTAGACATAGGAATATAATGCTTCAAACCTTTTGTAACTGGGCATAGGTTAAGCCTCAGGCTCCTGCTACTGTATTCTCACAATAGACAAAAATGTTGTTACAGACTAGAATCATAACATGTTAGAGTTGCACATTATTTTCAAATCATACTCAGGAAAAGGTAGGAGTTGCCAAAATACTTCATATAGTATTTCAAAGACTGCTGTATGTTGTAGCATGGAAAATTATAGCAATTTATAACATCCCATATTGTACTGCCCTTAAAACATTTGCAAAAAATATCATGATGCACTGTTGTGTGATTGTATTTGCACAGACATTCCTCAGTATCTCAGAAGCAATAACATATACATTAAGTGAAGTGGAGGCTCATTATTGATTGTTTACCAACTAGCAGATGAAAAGAGGACAGAAAACCAACATTAAATCAAACTCATGCTGCTGCAGAGATCTTTAGTGTTGTACACTCTGCTTTTTTAGATTCTCTTTAACATTGCTTTAGCTGAATATCTGTCTGACTTTGCCCCCTTGTGGTAATGTGTGCCCTTCATCTTGGATTTGTTGATCTGAGAAGGATATATGGTGAAAAAATAATCAAACAAGATCATATACATATAAAATTAGCTCACTGGAGGGGTTAGTGAAATAATAGAGGAAAGGCACTTTTCGTAGTATTATTCAATAAGCGGATTTGTATTGGCTAAGCAACAGTTTAATAGAACACATGCATATAAGAAATTCTCACTTTCAACCTTTAAAAAAAAATCAACACCGTAGCAATAAATATCATTTTGTCTTGTGATGCTCCTGTGTATCCATACAAACTTGTAAGAATCCAGCAGAAATAGAACTGGAATGGGTAGTAAACAAAATTATGTCCATTATTGTTAAAAAAGGATATAGGTTTTTGCACAAAATCAGTATTTTTCTACAACTGAGAGAACAAACTTATTCTCCTTGATGTCTAAAATAACCTCTTTCTGTAAAGATGAGAACTTGTGCAACACCTTGGTAATTTATAGGGTAGTTTAGACCTGAAGGATTGGGTCAGAGTCCTTCAAAATATCTTCCAGGCAAGCTAACTTTCATCACCCATTTGATTGCTGCTATTTTCCTTTTGACAAATGATTTCCTGTGCATGTTTTGTTACAAGAGACCATCAAGCCATCCAGGCCCTGATTTTCACTATTTAGTCTGGCTCTCTCTTTTAGAATCTTCCTCTGACATGGCTGTAGCATGACCTCAATTCCCGTCTCACCCTCTCTTCACTTTTCCAACCAGTCAGGACTTGTCCAGAGTTCACAGGGATGCTGGGTATCACCCCTCAACACAACCACTTTGAATAGATCACATTTCAGGGCTCAGCATTTCAAGTAGCCTTTATACTGAGCCCAAGCTGCTGCAAGTTTGAATATCATTCTCTAGGGCATGCAATATGCTCTGCTCTTATCTACACCTGCAACTTTCAGAAAAAAAGTCTACCCTCCTCCACTGACTTCTGGTGCTATCACTGGCTAGAGCCACAAATCCTCTGGATGCTTCTAGAGACTTGATTGCAAATGGGTTCACACATCAGTGCAGTTGAACTGATGGTAGATCAGGGGCAAAGAACAGCTGGGAATAGCCTACTAAGGCAAGAAGGACTCTGACCAGCCCAGGGGAGCTTAGGTGTATCCAGCAGAAAGGAAGACATTTGAACTTTAATTAATAAATCAGACCCAACCTTAAGGAGAAAAGTTCTAATTACAGTGGAAAAAGTCCTGTATAGAGTTTATTTGGGAATCCAAGAGGGTGAGGGGCTGCCTGCAGGATGGCTCTGAGGCAGCCACTCATATATAGTCAGTGTAAGAAATAAAAGGTTGCACTTACCTCCCCAAGCACTGATGGAAAAAGAGTTCCCTTGACCACAGCTATCACCTGATAAGATAGCTACACCCAGATCCACAAATTATGTGTCTGTTACCACTGACAACCCCCTGTCTTCCATCTGTGGTGCCATTATCTCTACTATTTCTTCTGGTTGCTTTGTCCAACCTATCAGCTTTGCCACATCGAGCCCTATCCACCTAGCTTTCATCTAGTCCACACCCTACACTGGATCATCCCTTGGTGCCAGGAATGATCTTTGCATTAAATCAAATAGATATTCAAAAAAAATTCTAAGCCTTCATTTATTACCGCAGATAAAAATAATTGCTTTTAAATTTGTATGTAAAAAAAAAATAAATAGCACTAACTAAACAGAGTGCCCAATTCTGATCTCACTTAACTTCATAAATCAGCAGTAATACCATGGAAGTAAATCACACATAGTTGCAAAATGGAATAATTGAGATCAGACTGTGGAGGGAAAAGAAGATGGAGTCTCTGTTTCTTATGAGAACTGATCTATAGGAATAGCTGCAAAAGCCTGAGATGGAATGTGCCTTTCTAGCAGCTGTTTAGTCTCAGAAACTTTAGCAGTAATAAGATAGTTATGGAGCCTGGGTGCCAGCAGGGATGGAATGCGGAGGAAGACCTTGCAACTTAGATAGGGACAGTTGAAAAGTACTAGGCCAAAAATTCCTAGATAAGTAGTTTTTGGTATGTATTGCCATGGAAACTATGACGTGAATAGACTTGTTTGTGTAAGGCTATTAAAGCTTTTAGAAATGTATCTTTAAGGTCGCCCCTTCTTTAAGGGACCACCTTCTTTACGTAAAGAATAAACTCTTGACTTTGCTAAACTGCTGTCTGGCTTAATTTGGACCATCCGCTGGGCAACGGACGTGTAAGTAAGGACCCCTAAGATTGGGTTCTTCCACAAGACTCAGACCCAGAGCATTTATGGTGCCTATACACTGTGGGCCAGACCCTCAGCTGCTGTAAATCAGCATAACTCCATTCACTTCAATTAAGCTGTGCCAATGTACATCAACTAGCCATGGTCTGATTGGATCTAGCCACGGTCTGATTGTTCTTGTATATAAATAGTAGGAGGCATTACCCATCTTATTGCAATTGCGTAACAAATCACTGCGCTCTGAACTTACCAGTAACAGAGATGGAATGGCTCAGCAAGTACATGTGCACATGCACACACACAAGAATGTTGCATAAACTCCTTTAGATAGACAGTACATAATAATGAAATGTCTCTCTAATTTTAAATAGCAATGAATAGCATCAGAGAAGTAGGTTACACCAGAAAACGATCTGTTTCTAGTAGCTACCAATTAAAAAAACACAACAGTTAAAGAACAGCTTCAAGTCTCCATCTGAATCTGAAGAGGAACCAACCAACCTATTCCCAACGTGTCAAAGCAATGACTGGCATTCGAGACTGATTATTTCACAGGCATTTGAGGAATGGATGGATTTATAAACTAGTGAATGGGGGATAAAAGGAGTTGTGTTATTGTTTGTTGGCATATCTTAATGTCAGATGAGCCAGTACAATAAACATGATGAGAGCTTAATTTGTTTTAATTTACATAAAGTGCAAACAGTACAAAATGGGCCCCATATAATCTAAATAAAGAAATGATTCTGTTTTCACTGTCTTGGTGAGATGCTGGTGTAATTCCATTGACTTCAATTGGAATTACCCCCAATTTATCTCAGGTTAAATGAAGTAAGAATCAGTCCCTAAATGTTTCTGAAACCTTTATTCACACTAAGTATTATCAGATGATTTAACTTTTAAAAAATGAGTAGAAGGAGCCTTATAAATCATTCCTACATTATTGTGGGTTATCAGAGACTCCCATGTTTAGAAATCTCTTGAGGTCTAGACCAAATGAGTTTCCATGTCTCTTTGTGCTAACACATCTAGCTCAGAACACTTCATATACCTAGTGTGAAATTTATGATAAGACAGAGGGATCAAGAGAAAGGATATGTGAGGGAGGAGAACACATGTATGAGAGTACCACGGGATTAGCAACAGGACAGATCTGGAGTCTTCTCTTTAGCATTAGCAGGTCACTGGTTTACATTCATGTCAGGTCAGTAAAGCTCAGAGGCATTTAAGCTCCCAACTCCCATTGAAATCAATAGATGTTAGAAGCCTAAATGCCTTTGAGGATCTGAGTCTAATTGTCTAAGGTTTCCATAATCTAATGTCTGTTGACAGTCTAAGCCTAGCTCCTTGTAGACAGTTCTGCACATTGCATAAGCCATCAATGTCACATTTGGCTCCAAAGAGCACTTCTTTGGATATCACAGTAAAAACACAAATGATTGATTCAGCACATATATTTAATTACCCTCTCTCTCATCCTTAAAGATATTGGGTAAGATTCTTTCAGCACAGAACTACTTTGGCTTTATCTACCTTCACGCCTTCCAGGATCCTGGGCTGGGCTGGGGGCTGGAGCAGCCCCCAGGTACAATCTACATGGCTCTGAGGGCCTGTCTAAGTTATGGCAGCCTACATGGAGCTGCCCTATGGACCACAGCACTACCTGGAATCTCTGCAGTGCTACAGCCCTATTCCAGCCAACCCCCATACACCAGAGCTTATAAAGGGGTCCTCAGAAGACAGCCTAATAGCTGTCTTCTGAAATACCTGGGCCAGAGGAATCCTTCCCTAGTGACAAGTGGGGCTTTTACAGCCTCTTTACACCACTCCATCCCTTTTACCTAATACAAATAATTTGGAATAAGGGTGAGGATCTCACCTGGTCTTGTTTAGATCAGCTCCCAGGCAGAGCAGAGGAATGGTGAGTGGAAGGTTGCACGGCCATCTATTCCATATCTATTCTGTAGTGAAGTAGAGAGCTGCAGTTTCCAGAATTCTCAGTCCAGCATCACTTCTAAAAAACCCAAAACCCTCTCATTAAAAAGTAAGCACAATATCCGTTTAATGCTAAGGTAGGGGTGATGTTCATGCTGTTTCTTGATGTTCTTATGTTACTAATACAGAATGTTCTCACACACACACCCCAACTCACTGCATCAACATTTAAATTATGCATTGGCTTAGAACTAAGCTTCCGCTTGTTCCATTTCATGCCATTCCTTTTATCCGATATCCAATGGCTGGCCCCATAGACATCCAGCTTTAAGATGTGTTTTAATGAAAGCAATGCTTAAAGTGGGTGGTGTTTCAACAATCTTCTAGAAGGTCTGAAGTTTCCTTAATAAGGCGTAGACCTCTGTATAACCTTGGACAGCCTGACATACCCATAGAGAGATTTACAAGTTGACAATCCCCATGATCAATCGTAAGCAAAGAGAGCAGGTATTTAGGAGTGTTTGGGATACATATCTCATTACAGCACCGTTAGAGTGCTTCTGTCCTGACCATAATCAATACCAATTATTGGAACCAAAAAAAAAAAAGATTTGAATGATGTTTACAATAAAGAAACAGAATGCATGCCATAAGTATGAATGATATACTGCTTTTCACAGTAGTACTACATACAGCAGAGCAGTAAATAAGTATAAATAATCTGTGTGCATGTTTATACCTACAGATAGTATGGAAACATGAAAAAAATCCCCACGTTTGTAACAACTTTTCACCACAGTATTTTAAAAATCCATTGGAGCTTACATTCTGGGAAGCATGCATGACACAGTAGCATAAACTCACATTGCACTGCACAAGCCATATTAAAAATATTTGTCTTCACCACGAATAGAAACACACTGTAACTAATTAAATATTACATTGCCTTTGAAAAAGGAAACAATGAGAATGAAGCCTAAGAGGGCTATTTGAGCTTAACTCACTGACCAGAAATTAATAATTAAAGAACCTGCCTCAATTGCAGCATGTGACTTTTTTTTGTCTGTTTATTATGTGTTTAGTAGTTTGGATTTCCCCCTTAGACACTCCTCTCATTCCACTTCCCGAGCCTACTGCCATGAGTTACTGCTTTCTGCCAGGGATCTTGTGCCTTTATTGTTTCCTAAGCAACCATGTTTGCTTCCTTTTTATTTTCTGCTTATCTAAAATGTAAATCCTATGTCATAAAAAAAGGCAAAGGCAAAAATATCAGTTATTACTAATCTCAGAATGACAGTTTCTAACCCACTTTCCCCAACTGCCTCCTGCAGAGTTTTCAGCTACTGCTTCTTCCTTTTAGAAGCTAGAAATAGCTTTGTGTTGCTCTATCAGAGAGTTGAGGAAGAATGAGCTGATCAGTATTGTGGTTCTCCATCCCAGTTATATTATGTTTTTGAGGGAGGGGGAGATGTTTCCACCAGCTGTTTGGAGAGAGTGAGGAGCAAAGCTTGTCAGCCTCATGATCCATTTGTTCTTCCCAGTCCTTTTTTACACCCTTCACATCCCTATAGAAAGTAGCCTCAGCACTTGTAGAGCCCAGGGAACTTGGAGAACTCCACAGGCTCTGTGGTTTGGGAAGGAGGGACAGTTTGGTACTGAATAGGTTCTAGAGCTGTTACTCATGAAGTGTGACACCTGGACCTCTTTACCTGTAGCCTAAAATTATGAAGAAAAAGGAGACTTTTTAAAATCAAATCTATAATGCAACTTATTCCCAACACTGTGGACATATGCACATCATGCCTCCCAACGGAACATAACAGGAAAGTCACAAAAAGGGATAAATAACCCTTTTCATCCATTTACAATAGAAACACTGAGGCCAAGTACTAGGATAGTATTTGCTTTGGAGAAAACAGTGGTACCCAGAATTGGCCGAGTCAACAGTACACTCAAAAGACCAACAGAAGTGAGCAAATCTTATCAGACAAAAAAAAGAGAGGACTATAATTAGGCTGTCTGAAGGAGAAATAACTAGCAAATGCACAACTTCACTCCTCATATACTGTGAATGTGCTAGAGCTGGGGTGGGCAAACTTTTGGCCTGAGGGCCACATCTGGGTATAGAAATTGTATGGCGGGCCATTAATGCTCCAGGAGCAGCTCCAATCAGGGCACCAGAGGGTCCATGTGGTGGGAGAAGGGCAGGGGGGAAAGGGGTGAGGCGTTCCAGCCAGGGCGCTGCTGGGCCCATGTGGTGGGAAGGTACAGGGCTGGGACGGGGAGTGGTCACCATCGCGTCGCACAGCTTGTTCAACAACTTTTCTGCAGACACCTGAATGGAGCTCGTGGACCACTGATTGAGCTGGAGGGCCCGATGAAAAGTTCAGACAGGCCATATGTGGCCTGCGGGCCGTAGTTTGCCCATCCCTATGCTAGAGGCATAGCTGGAGTACACAGGGCTATCTACAGAGTATCCAGTCTAGATGTGCAGGGTTCATCACAGAGTGCACCATGCTGTTGTCTATTCCATTAGTAGGCACAAGAGGTGCATCATTCTGCATTCTGATCTGAAGCTGTTCTGACAAGATTTTCACAGATTTTGGGATCCGTATCATTGGTTTGTAAACAGTGCTTTTTATACACTTTACAGGGCATGCTATGTAGTTACTTCCACAACTGCTTTGACATAAACCTTTCTGCAATTTTTGGCAGCTTCACATTTAAAACAAAAAAACAAATACTGAAGGGCATCATGGTCCCTAGGAGAGAGTAAGATAAGCAGGACTTTAAAAATGAAAGTCTAGGAGACGGGTTGGTACGTGGAAGCTGAGAGAGAAAGTTTAAAAAGAAATATCAGGACAAAGGGTTTATCAGGGGATCCAGCTAAGTGAAATCCAGCCAGATGAGAGATCTCTAAGCATGATGGCTGTATTGATTATTTGGTTGTTGTTGTTGTTAGACAATTCAAGATCATTCTTTTTGCAGGAATTTGCTGAATCTCTCCCTCCTTGTCCACCCTCCTCCCGCCTCCAAAAAAGCTTCATTTTAGTAATAGGTGAAATAATCTATGATTCCACACAGTCAATAAAGCATGCTGAGGCTTAGTTCTTCTTTATGAAAGATGAAATTACTGTAATAAGTTGGTTACAATTAATAACTCATATAATTTATTGGCAGCCACGGTTAATTGATTCTCAGCAGCTTCCATTTGAAAAAGAAATGTTTTTTTCCCCCCAAATTTCAGATATTTTGCAAGATACTTAGAATTCACCAGTTGTCAAAAGAGGTTCCAAAGTCACATCCTAGAACCTCCCAAATGAGAATTTAATTTTCCCCAGCCAACCAGCAAAGAAAAATAAAAAAAGATGAACAGTAAGATACACCCTGGTATTGTTCATCTGTTATTACAACGGGTACATATAGTGCAACAAAATGAAGTTTATATAATAAACAACACTATGTCTAAAGCATATCTTCAAGGTAGGCCTCCAGTCTTGATCTGATTACTTCAAAAGAGGGAGAGTCTGCCAGTTTCCATTGGTAGTTTGTTTAAATGGTTGGAAAGCATCATTGTTAAAAGTATGCACGGGGGGGTTTACGCCTGCCTCTGCGGCATGTGGCACAGGTCACTGGCTGGTGGATTCTCTGTACCTTGAAGTCTTTAAATCATTATTTGGGAACTTCAATAACTCAGTCTTAGGTTAGGGGTCTATTACAGGACTGGGTGGGTGAAGTTCTGTGGCCTGCATTGTGCAGGAGGTCAGACTAGATGGTCATAATGGTCCTTTCTGACCTTATGGTCTATGAGTCTATAAACACTTAGGGCATGCATAGCTTTACCCATATGAGTAGTCCACTGGAGCACATGTTTAAGTATTTGCTGGGCCAAGACCCAGATTTTTACAGTATGAAGGTAAAGGAAGAAGGTGGTACTGACAGGGCAAAGAGTCCAGAATCCATCCTGCTTACAACTTATGCCCCTTCAGGGCTGTGAAACATCAGTGAGCTTGTTTTTCCAGTTCCCTCACTTCATGTTTTCTGGCAATGAGCACTGCAGATGTTCTCCTGCCCTGCTTCAGAGTGGATGCAATAGGAGAGAAGGCTGTCTGTGCCCCCCTCTTCGTCAGATTCACCCAATTTACATCATCTGAAGATCTGGCCCTTCATTGTTCCCCTTGGAGTAGATTCAAGGATGGTGAGGGGAAGAAGACATCATCATGAGTTATAAACTACTGACTAGAAAAAGATTTCGAAGTCACCTTGTTGTTATTGGTTACCTTTTGCACTGGAGTAGCAGTTAGAGGCCCTATATTAGGAATATGACCCCATTGTATGAGATGTTGTCTACACATGCAATATAAAAGTGTGTTACTGTGCGAACAAGTTTACAATCTAAGCACATGATGGGAGATGACAGATGGAGAAAACCCTAGAGTATTAAAACAACACACCAGAAGGGATTCTTTTCCCACAAATGAATTATACTGTACACTGTTGCTACTTGTACTGAACGTCCTTGGACTAATACCACTTTGTACAGGACTGGAGGTGGAATTAGATTTTCTTTCAAAGTTTCCAGATTGAGTGCTGCCTCCCACACATTTTGTTATCCTGCTGTCAAAGTTCCTTCTGACTTGCATTGTTATTTTTATTTTGAAAATGTTTTCAGATTCCAGGGGCTGCAATGGAAAGAAACACTGACACAAATTTTGCATGTTTTTCTGTGAGCAATAGAAGGAAAGTATTTCTGAATTACAGCCACTGCAATCAGTGTATCCAGGTGGTAAGATTGTTGTGCAGTTCTGATCTGAAAGCAGCATTGAACATAGCTGCAGTGATAGCTGTCATTTACCTGTGTGTCTGCCGCTTTTTGTGGCCAGATACGGGGGGGGCGGGGGGGGCGGCCACGAGGGAATTGTCTATTTAGCAAATTCTCCTAGGTAGAGGTTGAGTTTGTGAGTCCAACACATTTCTGCAGCTAGCCAACTATTGAACCAAGACCCAAGTGGTTTGTAAACTGTACCTCTAAAAACTTAGTTTCCCTCTGACCATCCCAACTGAAGTTCTTCTAAGCTCATTTCCACAGGGTTGTTTTTGTGTGTGTGCGCGCGCGCATATTTTTCATTTGAGTGGTTTTGTTTCTTTCTGGTGTCTAACATATTTGAACTGCCTTAGAAGTACCAAAGAAACCAAAAAAAAATGCTCCATACATAATAGAGATAAATAAACATCCACTAGTAAATCTTAATTTTTATAAATAGGCCACTACACTTTTGGATCCAGCTGCGCTTCCGTTGATGTTACTAGAAGCTTTCCCCATGGATTTTAATGGGAACAGGAAAAGGCCATATGGTACTAATGCTAATGTATACAGCGCCATTTATCCCCAAATATCATAAAGCACTTTGCAAATTATATATTGTACAGGAAGAATTTCACTCAGCACTGAAATGCAAACACCTTAGGGGTGAAACACAGCAGATGTTTAACAGCACACAACAACATTACCAAATAACTTAGAACCAGCAGTGAAGAATACCATCAGTCAGACAGACAAGTGCATTTAGAATCTAGGTTGACACAATGTAGTTACCAAAAACTGAGGTTAGCCTGCACAGATTGACACACTATGTGGCAACAATTCTTTAGGGCTAAATTCTGCTTTTAGATGCATACATGCAGCTCTTAGTAAAGATCTGAATATCTGGCCCTTCATTGTTCCCCAGGGAGTAGATTCAGGGATAGTGTGGGGAAGAAAACATCGTCTTAAAGATATTCAAATGCTTAAAAACTAATAGCAAAAAGGAATATTACAATATTTCTGTCCATTCCAAAGGAGTAACAGCAAAGACTGTACGGCATGAATATTGCTGCTTTTCCTGCCTTGAAAATTATGGGATAGAAAAGATAGCAAAGATAATATGAATAGAAATTAATATTTCTGGGGGAAGCAGCAAATCAACATGCTGAGCCACCATGTCATGTGCCTAATTAGTATTCTAGGAGAGATCCTTCATCTGTTTACAGCAGCATCTCTCCACAATTAAGAGGGCCTTTTCTATGGACATTTTTTTTCTTCATGTGGCTGATTGTAGTACTTGGAATCAGGGATGTGTGCTAGCATGAATGCAGTGTACTCAGCCTGAGGAGTGATTTTGTTCTTTTTTTTTTTTTTTTTTTTTTTTTAAATAAGAGTCATACACATTAAAAGGATGTGAAAAACCTATTATTAAAATACCTTTAAATATGTTTAATGGTACCACATGCTGACTCAAAGATCCCTTTCCTCCAAGCCTGTATAAAATACTCTGGCTAATGGTAAGTGCCCTTAACAGCGTGCTCGTAAGTGTACCATGTCATCCATTCTTTTCAGAAAGACTTGATAAAGACTCACTTCTCATAGAAAGCCTTAAGAGAAAACTCAAATATTTCTGCTTAAGAGCAAGCTTAAAATTTAATAATAGCACTTACAGTATTTTAGATCTTCAAAGTGCTAAAATGATATTACCTAATCTGTGCCACCACTGCAAAGGTCTGATTTAGCTCTGGTGTGATAATGGGTAATGAATATCAATAGGTAGCCTGTTTCCCTTTCAAGTATTAAAATATTTTCCTCCCCACCTTATTATATATGGATATAAGTTAGATCGTGGCAAAACATCTCTATTTCTTTGGGAATTCCAAAGGGCCATATGGAATTCCATATGGTTGTCTATTTGTAGTATGTGAGATATAGAAAGGGAGGGGCCGGTGAATTTTAGTTTTTCTTGTCCTTTTTCTCGCTCATCTCCTATCAGATTTCCTCTCTAGAGGCTGCCAGCCTAAGAGTCTATTCTCCCATCAAAGTAGAGAGGAGTTATTCAGATAACATTAATCAATGTGTACTTGTTTAAGGTTAGATTAGAATACTATCGTGAATAGGGAGTAGCATAGAAACATACTGCCCCAGAGGGAGCTCAGGGATGGTTCAACACACATCATTCCCCACCCTCTAGTACTTCCAGCCCTCTCCATGGACTGGTGTGCAGGGTGTGGAACCTTTAGCCCTGCCTTCTCTTCACCTGACAACCAGTCTGTGCATTCTCCTAAGTGACTCTGCCCTTGTGTACCCAGCACAAGGAGGTATGGGTAAAGCTAGGTCCCTCTAACACCTCCTTGTGCCTCCCACACCTCTCCCTAGCACACCTATGGAAAGGCCAAGTAAAATCCAGCCCTATATTTCTATCCAACACAATGATGACAACATAGCCCCCTCTATTTTCTTGAAGGGGAAGTAGATTTCTCCAGCTTTCTTCCAGAGATCTCCAGATGGAGCTAAAATTAGATCATTTTTAAATCAGCAGGGACAGATAACTTGCATTCAACAGTTTTTAAAAAGCTGGCTGAAGAGCTCACTGAACCATTGATGCTGATTTTCAATAAATCTTGGAGCACTGGGGAAGTTCCAGAAGACTGGAAGAAAGCTAACGTGTCAATTTTTAAGAGAGATAAACAGGTTATCCTGGGTAATTATAGGCCTGTCAGCCTGACATCAATGCTAGGCAAGAAAATAGCAATTGATACAGGACTCAATTAATAAAGAGTTAAAGGAGAATAATGTAATTCCACATGAGTTTATGGAAAATAGATCCTGTCAAACTAATTTGAAATTTTTTAATTAAATTATAAGTTTGGTTGATAAATGTGATTGTATTGTAATATATGTAGACTTCTCTAAGGTGTTTGACTTGGTACTACACAGCATTTTAATTATGAAACTAGAAAGATATAAAATTAACATGACACAGTAAATCTAGGCATACTTATGCAATGGGGGATTCTATCCTCGGAACTAGTGACTCTGAAAAAGATTTTGGGATTGTAGTGGATAATCAGCTGAACGTGAGCTCCCAACATGACAGTTAGCCAAAACAGCTAATCATAAAATCTCAGAAGGGACTGGGGACCTTTAGAGGTCATCTAGTCCAGTCCCCTGCACTGAGGCAAGGCTAAATATTATCTAGACCATCCATGACAGGTGTTTGTCTCAACTGTTCTTAAAACCCTCCAATGATGGAAATTCCACAACCTCTTCAGGTAATTATTCCAGTGCTTAGCTACCCTTACAATTAGGAAGTTTTGGCTAACTTAGATCTCCCTTAATGCAATTTAAGCCCATTACTTCTTGTCCACTCCTCAGTGGATAATGAGAACTACTTATCCCCCTCTTTCTAACTTTTTATGTACTTGAAGACACATATCTCCTCCCCCTCAGTCTTCTCCAGATTAAACAAACTAATGTTTTCAGTCTTTCCTTATAGGTCATATTTTCTAAACCTTTAATCATTTTTGTTGCTCTTCTCTGGACTTTCTCCAGTTTGTCCACATTTTTCCTGAATGCAGGGGCCAGAACTGGACACAATAATGCAGCTGAGATCTTATCAGTGCTGAGTAAAGTAGAATAATTACTTCATGTTTATTGGTTACATCACTCCTGCTGATACATCCCAGAATGATGTTTGCTTTTTTGCAATATTACTTTGTTGACTCATATTCTGTTTATGATCCACTATAAACCCCAGATCCTTTTCAGCAGTACTCCTACCTAAACAGACACTTCCCATTTTGTATTTGTGCAATTGATTATTCCTTCCTGGGTGCAATACTTTGCATTTGTCCTTATTGAATTTCAACCTGTTTATTTCAGACCATTTGAAAAGTCTAGCTTGATATCATCTGCAAGCTTTCTAAGTGTATTCTCTATACCATTATCCAAATCATTTAAGATATTGAATAACACTGGACGCATTACATATTCCTGAAGGACCTGACTAAATATGCCCTTCCAGCTTGACTGTGAACCATTGATAACTACCTTCAAAGTATAGTTTTCCAACCAGTTGTGCACCCACCTTTAGTAGGTTCATCTCTAGATTTCCTTAGTTTACTTACAAGAAGGCCATATGAGACAGTAACAGAAGCCTTACTAAAGTACAGATGTATAACATCTAGTGCTTTCCCCTATCCACAAGGCTTGTTACCCTATCAAATAAAGTTATTAGGTTGGTTTGACATGATTTGTTCTTCACATATCCATGTTGAGTGTTACATATCATCTTATCTTCTAGTTACTTACAGATTGATTGATTGATTATTTGCTCCATTATCTTTCAGGGTACTGAAGTTAAGATAACTGGTCTATAATTCCCTGAGTTGTCCTTATTCCCCTTTTTATAGATGGGCAAGATAGTGCATTTTCCAGTCCTCTGGGATTTCTCCCATCCTCCACACATAATGGCTAAGAGAGCTCTTCAGCCAGTTCCTTAAGTATTCTAGTATGTATTTTGTCAGGTCCTACTGACTTGAAGACATCTAACTTGTCTAAGGAATTCTTATTTTTTCTGTATTTTAGCCTCAGATCCCACCCCATTTACACTGATGTTCACTATGTTATTCCTCCAATCACTGCTAATCTTTCTGGTGAAAACTGAAACAAAAAAGGCATTTAACACTTTTGCCATTGCTGGGTTTTCTGTTATTTTCTTTCCTGCTTTATTGAGTAATAGGCCTACCTTGTTCTTAGTCTTCCTCTTTCTTCTAATGTATTTGTAAAGAGTAACAAGAAAACATTTTATATCCCTAGCTAGTTTAATCTCATTTTGTGACTTGGCCATTCTAATTTTGTCCCTATATGTTTGTATTATTTTTGTATATTCATCCTTCATAATTGCACTAGTTTCCACTTTTTATATGATACTTTTTTTGAGTTTCAGATTGTTGATGATCTCCTGGTTAAGCAAAGGTGGTCTCTGCCATTCTCTTTCTCTCTCCTATATTTTATTAAGAGCACAAGAGCAAACTATCCTAATGTCTCTCTTCAGAACTGCCAATTCTCCTGAACTCTTTTCTCCCCTTAGAATTGCTTCCCATGGGATATTACCTACTAATTCCCTGAGTTTGCTGAAGTCTGTCTTCTGGATATCCATTGTCTTTATTCTGCTGTTTTTCCTTCTACCATTCCTTAGGATCATGAACGTTAGCATTTCATGATCACTTTCACTGAAGCTACCTTCCACCTTCAAATTCTCAACCAGTTCCTCCCTATTTGTGAGAATCAAATCTAGACCAGCCTCTCCTCTAGTTGTTTTCTTCACCTTCTGTAATAAATAGTTGTCTCCAAAGCATTACAAGAGCTTTTCGGATAATCTGTGCACTGCTGTATTATTTTCCCAACAGATGTCTGAGTAGTTAAAGTCCCCAATCACCACAAAGTCCTGTGCTTTGGATAATTTTGTTAGTTGTTTTTAAAAAAAAGACTATGTAACCAAGAAGAAGAGGTGGATGAGGCTATTCAAGACCCCTTACCATGACAATATCTTTGTTTTTTACCCGTTTATCCTTACCCAGAGACTTTCAAAAGGTCTGCCTCCCACTTCTATCTCAAACTCAGTACAAGTATATCCATCTTTGATATACAAGACAACACTTCCTCCCTTTTTTCACTGTATGTTCTTCCTGAACAAGTTGTACCCTTCTATACCAATATTCCAGTCATGTGAATTATCCCATCAAGTCTCTGTGGCCTGATCTCCCCTATTGGCAGCTGTCGATGAGAGATACGCAAACTACGTACTGAAACTTGCGTATGTCCCGTCAACTTACTAACTTTCACTTACCACAGCATCTTCAATACACTGTGTTGACAGAAAACGCCCTCCGGTTGACACAGTGTTACTCTTTTCACAGGGGTTGATTAACTGCGTTGGCTGGAGAACACTTCCAGGATCGATTGAGCGGGTCTCCACTGCCCGCTCAATCAATCCCACTGTATCGATCCATAGAGCCCGACACAGTGCCAGCAACATAGATATACCCTAAGATGACAATTATTTTGTAATTGTGATTATTCACTGGTATTTCTAGTTCTTCCTGTTTATTCCCCATACTTCTTGTATTTGTTTACAGACATCTAAGATGTTCATTAGATTCCCTCTATATTCCCTCATCTTTCCTTTGCCCTTACTATGGCTGCTCATTCAAAAAAGCAGGCCCCTTCTCATTTGCTACTGTCTCTAAACTCTGTCAGGGCTAGAAAAGGGGCTACTTGTTTTCTATTGAAGCTTGGCATCTCACATCAAAAACTGAACCACTCCAGTCATGTAGAGCTGGGTGAATAATGGACTTTTCAATTAACTGGCAATTTTGAAAAGTCAAAAAAAAAGTTAATTTTGGGTTGAATGAAATATTTTATTTTATTTTAATTTTGACCATTTTTAAATGTTTTGGCATTTTAGAAAATAAAATTAAAGGAAATTTTTAAATGAAAATTCAGCCCAACAGACACGAATTTGTGAAATGTTTTTGGTGTAGCTGAAGCTTCGTTTTGCAACAAAAAAAGTTTTGAATAAAAAATTTCACTCAGCTCTAGTCACAAGCTTCTTTGGAAATAAAATTTTCTTTTCTAATTTTGAAGTCTGTGTTTACCATCATAACCTAACAAAACAGGGACTGGCCATAATTGAGCCCTTTGAAAGTAATGAAGCAGAGCCCTATGAAAGAGGGCTATCATAGAAAACTGTTCATACAAAATGTGAGAAGAAAAAAAAAATCTTCTAATTTCTGTTATAGGTGACACTCAAACCCAGGCAGTGTAAGGGCTGAGGTCTTGTTTTTTTGGCTAAGCTTAGGCCTTATTCTTGGTCTAAGCAGTTACAGCCATATTAGGAGAGACGGCAGCCATAAGCTAAGTAGCATGTAGTCACATCTTCACATTCTTGAATTTACATCAAGACAATGTAGTATCTGGCTGTGAAGAAGGTGTTACTGTCCTAATAGTATCTATATAGTACCACCATCAGACAAAGAAACAGATCTTAAGATGTTTAAAGAAAACTTTGTTTGATAGCATTCTGTCCAGCAAAACTACTTTTCAACAGTTGTGGTTGTAAAATCTACACTTCTTATTGTTTTATCTTTATGGTAACCAGTTCTCTGTTGTTTATCTGAATGGTTTCTGTCTGTTGCATAACTAAGTGTGCACTATTTAAATCAATTAAGGTGGTGGGATATGACTGGTTAAAGAACTGTTTTGTAACGGGCAAAGATTGGCATTTTGTAGTAGTTCAGTTTAAAATGATTAACGTATAGCTAAGCAGGATTCAAGTTGCACTATATAAAGTGAGGTCCACAAGGAAGTTCGTTGGAACCTAACTCCAGGACACATAGCCCAAGATCAGAACTGTCAGACCTCAACACCCTGCCAGCCATACTCCAAATCCAACCAATCTCCAGCAAAAACTGGAGTCCCCAGATGATCTAATGCTGATTGGCCACTAGGAGAAGTTTGTCTACCTTATTGGGAGTGGTGAGCATTGTATGCTTAGTGTGTGTACTCTGTTTTGGTAATTGTTAATAAATAGAGAATAAGGATATTACTGTGTAAGGCTCCTTTATTGGTAAAAGATCCAGCAAACCCGCAGAGAATTACACCCAAAGCCCTATGAATTGGGAAAAGCTGAGTACTTCAATTACCCAAGTTACACCTGGAGCCCTATAACCTGGAAATGGGTGACCTTGAGCCCTAGACTGTGAATTGGGTAAGGGTAGGTGCCTTTCCCCCGGAGCCCTATGGATTGGGAAAGGATGGGGTGTCTTAACTGGGTTATGCCTTGAGCCCTACAGATTGGGGTAAAGGTGGGGTGCCCTAGTGTGTAGGTAACAGCAGGGCACTGAGAGTCCCTTACAATTTCATTTTGGAGACCATGGTTTTCCTCCATCATCCACACACTCCTTATAGATGGCCAGGAACAGAGTTGAGGCAAACTGCTTTATCCGAGGCAAATGTCATTTCTGCTCCAGAGACTGGGTGGCAGCTGGAGTTTGTAGAGCAAGAGATTGTCACTTCAGCAATGTGCTTGAATTGTGATGGCTAGATTAATTTGGCACAAAGCACTTGAACTTGGGTCTCCTGCAACATCACTACTGCTCTGAAGTCACTACAGTGGCACGTTGAAATATTCCTTTCAGTTAACGGCAGCTTTAGTTTTTGTAAGTTTACAGCAGTCTGCATTATTCTTTTTCCTCTGGTTTCTAATTATGTCAAGAAGAATAGGGATTTTGCTAAACTAAACTATGTTAAGTTGGCAGTCTCCATTGGCAGGAGAATATTAAATGTTTAAGTATATGATAGCCATTTATCCTCAGACTATTTAGGAAATAATTTCTATGATGTTATGGGGGGAAACTGTGCAAATGGATATTAAAATACAATCACTGGAACAGCTTAACTTTTAGAATGTATCCAGAAGTTGAGAATTAAGAAGCAGGAGTAGAATATTGCTCTGTGTGTGTGTGTCATATCACCTGCTCCCACAGAGAAACCTACAAAAGACGACTTGCAAGGAAGAAAAAGTCCATCATGTTTATCACTGGAGTTGGGAGTTTAGCCTGGAGTTGGGGTTGTAAGCGCCATCACATTTAGAATCATCTTCTGTGTTCTGCTCCTGTGACCACCAGGTTTACAGTAGAAGCAATGACACCAAGAAAGGTTTCAGCAGGAATGCTTCCACTGACATCACAGAGGAACAAATTTTCAGTGGTTGCTTCTGAGCTAATAGATTGTGAAGGCTATTAAAGGCCTCTTTATGTGCAAAGAACAAAATCATTGCTTTCATTTCTCCTTCCCAGGGTCACAAGTGTTTGTTGCAAGAGCAGCTGCCAGGAGCAGGTGGTGAGGTGGGAGGGTCTAAACTTGCTCTCTAGCAGAGGTGAGGGCTGAACTCCTGGCTCTTTTATTTGCCATTTAACATAAAGATTTACATAGCTTTTTAATACATGCTATGCTGCCACCCTCTGGCCCTTTGTATAATCTTAGATTTTTCTAATTTACAGTTACCTACAGCCTTTCAGAGTTTTCCATGTGCTGGGAAATAGCAATACTTTTCCTGAGATGATTTTACAAGACTTTAAAGACTTGCCATTGACCAAGAAGCCAAGTGGCATTTACCCTGAAACTTGTAGTGTAGATATACACCCCAAAAAGCTCTCGGTCGGCATAAGGGAGGCTGGCACCCATCCAAATGAATCTCTCTATGGTACTCACTGCCAACGTGCAGTCACTTCGACATGCTCTCCCTCACTCTCCTTCTTCTGAGCGAGGTTTTCAAGCTCTCCCTTACCACCAAGATATAGGCCAGATCTACATTACACATTCGCTTTGGTAGAAATACCAACCTTAACCCCAATTGTAGACAGCACTATGTCAGCAGGAGAACTTTGCCTGCAAACATAGCTACCGCTTCTCACAGAGGTGGAGTTATTAAGCCAACAGGAAAGCTCTCTCCCATTGGCTTAGTGTCTTCACCAAAAGCACTACAACGGCGCAGCTGCATCAGTGCAGCTGGACCAATGCAAGTTTGTAGTGTAGACCTACCCATGGTAAACTATATATAATTTCTGCAGCCAAGACCCTGGAAATTCTGCAACAGCTTTATTTTAACTAAATGCTAGGAATAAGACAATGGCCATTACAGTCAGTGCAATAACCAGCATGCTATTTACTTGGATAATTAAATTCAGTTTATAGTGTCCCTACATTTTCAGTTTTCAGAGTGGACAGGGGGTTTTCAGCATGTAGGGAAATGATGTAAGACTATGCAATAACCTAAATATTCATGCCAAGATGCTCAGCCATGAAATAGTTATCATATTTATATTTAAATTCCTAGTTAATATTCCTCTGCATGAAGTGAAGCATATTAGACCTCTCAGAGCTACTGTTTCAGGCTGTCTGCAGCCTTGGGGAGATATTGCTACATCAAGTTACACTCTTAGTTAATATTTTCAAAGTTTCCTCCATGGTTAATAGGACCAGAAACATTTTAAAATGAAAGCTTGGATTCTGGAGCACAATTCTGCAGCTATATAATAAACCAAATTGCTCTAGGCATGCTGTGTGCTAACCAACACTCTGTCTGTCTACACAAACTGGGGAGAGAGAGAGAGAGAGAGAGAGAGAGAGAGACTGGAATTGAATGGCTATACTGTGTTCATGTGCACATGTACACACATACTGTGGGCCTTTCACAATCCCTCCTTCTCCCTGTGCATCTGCTCCATTGAAATTATTTACATCTTAATAGATAAAGGGAGCAGAATTTGTGGAAGGCCACTTGAGCGATGCGGAGTTCATGTACAAGAGACACAGGGTACCCCAAGCCAGTTCCAGTGACAGCTCAACTGTCAGATCCCTCTGTGCTCCTTCCACCTCCCATATCTTCTCAGAACTGGTCATGCTACAGCCTGATGTAAAAAATAAAATATGTATTGGGTGTATAAATTAGAAAAGCAGCTGTCATCAGTTTCCTTTTGTTGATAACAGCTGCCCATCCAATTATTACACAATGCTTATTTTCTTGTTGAAAGTGTCAAATATTTTTTACTAAAAATCATTAAGGGCAGCTGCTATTTAGTATAGATTGAAACATCTTATCTTACTTCCTTGTTGAAAGTGTCTTCTGTTTCTGTTGTAATAAAACAAATACAGACTATTGTGACTTAGTTCAGCAAATAGTACATATTATGATGTCATTACTCACGGCTACTACTGCCACGCCAAATTATGTAAAAATAATTTGAAAGTTAAAAAATAAAATTTTAAAATGCAAATTCCATTTTAAAATAAAATTTCAATTTTTCAAAATGAAAAATGTTTCAATTTATTTGTAACAGGAAATTTCATTGAAATAAATACAATGTCATGAAAAAATATTCAGTTCCAATTAAACAGCTTCTTCTGACAAATGACAGTTTTGATGAAAAATTTCCAACGAACCCTATGGTGTGTGTGTCCATCTGTCCTCTGAAAAGATCACTTAACTGAATACAAAATGATTGCCTTCCTCTAGAGTCTTTAGAGATTTAGAACGACATTTTCAAAACTACCTAGATGAGCTGAACATCCAGTTCCCATTAAAGTTAGTAGAAATCCCACAACTAGCTTTGAAAAATTACTTAGAGATACCATACACAGAAAGCAAATGCTTGACAGTATATAACTAAATTCACTAGAAAACAAAGTATTCATTTCTAAAATGGGATCATTACACAGTGGTTTTATATGTGGGATATAAGACCTAGAGCTGTTGGATTCTTTGGTTCGCAGGCAAATTTTAAAGAAAAAAAAATCATTCTCGGTTGAATTAAATGTTTTATTCAACCCACAACAAAATGTTTCATTTTGGTTTTGAGTATTTTTTTAAAGTTTAATTAAAAAAAGGAAATTTCTAAATAAAAATCCATTTAAAAAAATTTCATTTTGACATTTTCAAAATGAAATGTTACATTTTAATTGTTTATTTTTTCCAAATTAGGTCAGCAAAAATTAATACAACTTTGTGAAATGTTTCAGTGTCACCATATCTTTATTTTTCACCAGAAAAACTTTAGTTAAAAAAATTTCACCCAGTGCTAGGTGCAAATCTTTGAAAATAGGTGTTTGCAGCAGAAAAATGGACAAACCTCATAATTATAGCTACTACTTTACTATAGTTGGTTCTTGCTTATATATCCACTTTCTCTGGCCCCAACTTTTCCAGTCCTTAAACATATTTTGGTGGAACGTGTGGGGAGAAGATGTGAACACAATAGGAACTGTCATGACATATGTTTCCTCACTCATGGAGATGAGCAGAACAAAAAGTGTTTTGTTTCATTTGTAAAGCAGGCTCTGTGTGGTTTTAGAATGCATTGATGCCCTGTCATACTTGCACAACACAGCACTGGGACTGTAAACTCTCTGTATTCCTCCTTACTTTCATAATAAAATAATAATGAGCTCAGCAGTGCAGAAGCAACACAACCCTCTGAAAGATACCTCACCTCAAAGCTCACTGTGCCGCTTCATTGGTGTGTATTATAATTAATGAGTTTCTGCTAGAAAAAGGAAGGAGGTGTCCCTTCATGGGAATGAGATCTCTGATCTTTACTTTATTGAACTACTGCTGAGCAACACAGCAATCCACATAATTTAGTCTCAAAACAAACTGCTTTTTTTCAGGAGGAAAGTGGTGACAGAGTGAAGATACTGAAAGAGGAAAATCGAGCTTTTCATTTGTATCTTAACATTGATTGGTTTTTCCTGTTTCTATTTGCATAACTAAGAGTAAAAAAACTGGCCATGTTGAAAGCCAGCCAACACCTGAGGCTGCTAGCTCAGCCAATATAGCTGTAATAGCTAATTGATCTCAATTACACGTTCTTTATTTGTGTTCACAGGAACAGGGATCTGGAAATGAATGCATTAGAGTGATACATTTTGATGAACATGTCTTTCAACGTGGTTTTGAGCCATTAATGAAGCATAATTGGGAGGCACTGACTGCATTGTTTCTTAATGCAATTATAAAAAGGTGGTTTCATTAAAACTGCTCAGTTTCATCCCCAATTCTTCAAGTTTCCATATCATTTCAAAGAGGAATCAATAAGACATTGCCCCATCAACATCTTTTTCAAGTTTATTTCTTGCCTCTGAGGTCCATGGTGGATCTGACAGGCTATTCACCATGCAGAGGCGGAAGTCAGGGAAGATCGACAGACGGAAAGTCATTCATTTTACAGACAGTTACAGGGCTGATGTTTGGTGGTGGGGTATATTACCTGGAGATCTGTGCAGTGTCAGTGTGCATTGCTTGAGGTTCAAGCCATGTGAGTTAGTACCTACTGGCCTCAGTTTTCAAAAGGGACTCATGAGTTCGGATGTCCAACTTGACACACTTCAGAGGAGTTGGATTCTGAGCAGGTACAGAGCAGCAGTTCTTTGAAAAACTGGGCCCCTTCCAAGGTGCTTCAAAGTGAGCTCCCCAACACTGGGACACCCCAAATCACTAGTAATTTTTCAAAACATAAGCCCTAGAGTCTAACATTGGGTCCAGTCCTTTGAGCTGTGACATACCAAGCTGATGGGATGCAGCAAGAGGCCCAGCTTGGGGCATAAAGAAGGACAAAAAGAAAATCACCATGAGAGCAGGAGCAAAGTGGGATAGCACTGATTCCTGAGCAGTGCCACTTGCTGGAGCTGCACAGCCTGCAGAAGCTGTTACAATCCCAGTGTTATAAAATCCCCTCCGGCAGGAACCAGGGAGATGGATGGGTGCCAGGTAGTGTGATAAGTTGATAGACATATATTTTCTATGTCCATTTAGTGGGGATGGAGGCCTCTCTTGACCATGAGCTCTGTATGGGTGCTGCAGGAGCTCCTGTCTCCCATCACCTGACAGTAGTGGCGTGACCCCCTCAATCACTATGGGAGAATGGGTTCTTCACTAGGAATGGGGGTCTCCCCTCCCCCCAAATGGAGACTGATGGAAGAGTAAAAGTCTCCATCAAAAGTAGTGGGATGACAGAAAGGTGACATAAGAGAATTACCCACCTACCCCTGCCTCCCTCAAGGCAGCGGGGAGGGAAGAGAGGAAAAGAACAGATTTCTGAAGAAAGCACAGAGAGGGTTTTATTTACGTTGTATAGCAAAGCTGTGTTCCGGTCTGTCATTTCCTTGCTGCTGGCTGGCAAATCTCCTTTCTTTCTCCTCTCTCCTACTGTAACAGAGATAAGCTTGAACCCAAAATTCCACATCACAGCACCCCAACTGAAGCCTGAAAAAGTTCAGATCAAGAAGTAGATTTGGCAGCTAACAAATCCTTTCTAGATTAAGTCAAAGCAGAACCCCAGCTCTGAACATCCTCCCACACATTTAGGCAACATTCAATTTGAACCCATCTCTGTTCTCTAGCCCACCATCTTTCCCAATAGAGTGGAACTAGCTGTTTCCTTCCCTCTGAAAACGGAACGCATAGTTGGAAGTGTTACTTTTTTGTGGTAACTGGCAAGAAATGCTAGTGCTTTGCTGATGGGTCTCACAATTTACAAGGGATAGACATTTCCTCTGCTAAGAGGATTGCATTGGTAAGATCCTCGCATTATGTAGAGATGCCCAAACAATTACACACACTCCAGTTGGAAGCATGACAAAGAAATGTTTCTATGGGCAGCAGATTAATCAGTGTCACATCCCATCCCAGATCTGAGCAAAGGTTTCAACAAGTTGGCTTTTTCTTACAAAAAGACACATTCAATCAAAAAGTCCCCAATCATCTCTATTTATAAGCTAAGATTCATTGAACTATGTAAGAGAGGGGGAGTTCTTTAACCTGGGTAATATTTAATAGGAAGATATCATTTAAGAAACTAAACAAAGTAAAAAGTGGTCAGAGTCAAAAAGGCATCCTTTAAAAATTGGAAGTTAAATCCTACTGAGGAAAATAGGAGCATGAAACTCTGGCAAGCCAAGTATAATTATGCAGGCCAAAAAAATAAAAAAAATTGACAAGCAACTAGCAAAAGACTCAATTTTTTTTTTTTTAAATATATCAGTATCAGGAAGCCTGCCAAACAATCAACAGGACCACTGAATGATCGAGATAATAAAGGAGCACTCAGGGAAGATAAGGCCATTGAAGAGAAGCTAAATGAATTCTTTGTATCGGTCTTCATTGCAGAAGACATGAGGGAGATTCCCACACCTGAGCCATTCTTTTTAGTGGCAACCTGAGGAACTGTCACAGTTTGAGCTGTCAATTTGGAACAAACTGACAAATTAAACAGTAATAGTCACCAGGACCAGATAGTATTTAACCAACAGTTCTGAAGGAATTCGGTAGTTCTGCAATTTTATATTTGAGTGTAGTATGTAACCTTCCACTTAAATCAGCTTCTGTACCAGATGACTGGAGGACAGCTAATGTAACACCAATTTTTTTTTAAAAGGCTGTAGAGGCAATCCTGGCAATTACAGGCCATTAAGTCTAATTTCAGTAGCAAGCAATTTGGTTGAAACTATAGTAAAGAACAGAATTACCACACATATAGATTAATATGATTTGTTGGGGAAGAGTTAATAAGCTTTTGTAGAGAGAAATCATGCCTCACCATTCTACTAGAATTCTTTGCGGGGGTCAAACCAACATGTGGACAAGGGTGATCTAGTGGTTATACTGTATTTGTACTTTCAGGATGCCTTTGACAAGATCCCTCACCAAAGTCTCTTTTAAGCAAAGTAAGCAATTATGGGATAAAAAGAAAAGTGCTCTCATACATCAGTAACTGCTTAAAAGGCAGGAAATAAAGGGAAAGAATAAATGGTCAGTTTTCAGAATGCAGAGAAGTAAATAGCAGGGTCCCCCAGGCATCTCTACTGAGACAAGTGCTGTTCAACATACTCATGAATTATCTGGAAAACGGGGTAAACAGTGAGGTGGCAAATTTGTATATGACACAAAAATACTCAAGATAGTTAAGTCCAAAGTAGACTGGGAAGAGTTACGAAGAAATTTCACAAAACTGGACAACAAAGTAGCAGATGAAATTCAGTGTTGATAAATGCAAAGTAATGCATATGGAAAACATAATCCCAACTATACATATAAAATGACGGGGTCTAAATTAGCTGTTACCACTCAAGAAAGATTTTGGAGTCAGTGTGGACAGTTCTCTGAAAACACCTGCTCAATGTGTAGCAGCAGTCAAAAAAGCAACCAGAATGCTAGGAGCCATTTGAAAAGAAATAGATAAGACAGAAAATATCATAATCCCACTATATGAATCCATGGTACGCCCAAACCTAGAATACTGTGTGCAGTTCTTGTCACCCCATCTCAAAAAAAGAAATGCTAGAACTGGAAAAGGTACAGAAATGGGCAACTAAAATGATTAAGGGTAAAGAACAGCTTCCATCTGTGGAGGGATTAAAAAGACAGACAGATTGTTCAGATGGGAAAAGAGACAACTAAGGGGGGGGATATGATAGAGGTCTATAAAATCATGAACAGTGTGGAGAAAGTAAATAAGGAAGTGTTTTCACATAACACATGAACCCGGAAATTAATAGGCAACAGGTTTAATACAGACATAAGAAAGTACTTCCTTCAGACAACGCATAGTCAACCTCTGTTAGTTGTTGCCAGGGGACGCTGTAAAGGCCAAAACTATAACAGGGTTAAAAGAAGAATTAGATAAGTTCACGGAGGATAAGTCCATCAATGGCTATTAACCAAGATGGTCAGGGATGCAACCCCATGCTCCAGGTGTCCATAGCCTTTGGCTGCCAGAAGCTGGCAGGGGGTGGACAAGAGGGGATGGATCACAAGGATTGCCCGTTCTGTTCATTCCCTCTGAAGCATCTGGTGTTGGCCACTGTCATAAGACAGGATATTGAGCTAGATGAACTATTGGTTTTACCCAACCTGGCCATTCTTATGTTGTCAGTGTTTAGAAAACAAGTTATTTTATTTGCTCCTTTACCAGCAAACAGCAGGATGGGCAATCAGTCTCTTCTTTTCTGTAGCTCTATCTAATCTTCTCACTTTGTTATGTCTTTCTTATTGATTACTGTTAGTCTGTTTCTGCTGAGCTACTCTGAAAATCTTACATGATAGCACTTGGGCTAGGATATATTTGAGGACATTCTTACTGCTTGCCCTCTGCTTGCTCCTACATTATGTTTTGATTGGCTTCCAGTTTATGGGATTTTATGATAGGTGAATCTCCACTGTGTACACAAATTTGGGATAGCCAACAGTTTCAGATGAACAAAGGGCCAAATTCCACTCTCACCTATTACTGATTGCCACCAATAAAACTAGTGATGTTTCTAAGAACCGATTTTGGTCCCAACACTTCAGTGAAAAAAGCTAAACCTTGGAAGGTAACCCTTCAACATATTGCAAGTCTATGTCAAATGTATAATCTGTGATGGGTATGCAGTTGCACTGATTTTGCATCTGAAAATTATATGATGGGGAAAGTGCATTTAAAGGCACTGTCAAGGCTGATAGGCAAGACTGAGCTATAACCAGGTGTGTATGTTTCTAAAGCTGGCCAGAAAAGATGTAACAGACAGCTGGAGAGCTAGGGGAGGCCAAGAAAAGAAATAATGCTCTGTGTGTGTGTCAGTTTTGTAGGATTAAGTCTAAATTGATATTCTTTTAAGGACTTGGGACTTTCAAATTGTTTTGGGGACTTTTGAAGCATTACATTTTAGACCCAGTGGACTTTGATTTTCTTCTGATTAGAGCGATCCTGTGGTGCCATGGAATTGGCAGCCCCTGGGGAGTTTATCAGCTCTTTTGCTTTGCCTGTATTTCTGGTTGTATGTCTGAAAACACTGTCAGTCACCTTATTTTGCTGATTAAATGCGAGTTGTTCACCAGTTATCCTAGAATGGCAGAACACACCACAGACACACAATTCCTATAGCCCCCTTCATCTCTGAAGCAGCACAACAGTCACTGCTAGGAGGGAATCTCCTTCAAGGCCCTGTAGTCACTCACTCTGCATCCACCCTCCTTATGTAGCCAGCATACATGCCACATAATTTTGTGTAAATCATTAGAATGCCACAGAGCCCCCACAAGGGGGAGACTTCACACTAGAGCTAATGATTCATTTAAAATGCAACTGCTCTTTCAAAGTCAAACAAACAGCTGTGGCTGGACCTATTAAGGACATTTGGTGAGATTTTAACTAACATGTATCCTTTTTAAAAAGCAAATATACTAAAAATAAAGAAATATTACTTCATATCTGACATAGATGTGAATTGTGCTGTAAAGCAGTTGGGCATAAATATTTTTAACTTCAAGTAAATGTAACAAACAGTGTTTATATATTATTCATTAATCACTGTTTAATATAATTTTAAAACTTTTCTCTGAAGGCAAACTGCCAGGCTGTATTTACATAATAAGTATAGTTTCATCAGGAGTTTTCCATCTTTAAACTACACAGAGTGCATGTAACAGAAGGTTTGATTTTCCAGGTCATTAAAGCCTACTTTTCTCAAATATGTGGTCAGTTGATTACCATGGGACTGTGAGCTAAAGGGAGGCTGGGTAGATGTCACAGTGGATTAGTCCACTAACCTTCAACTCTGGTAATCTGAGTCCAAACCCTGATTTAGGTAATAAATGAAAAAGGAGTTGTGTGCCTTATCTTAGTCTCCAAACTGTGGGCAGATATACACATTACTGAAGGCCTGATCCTGCCAGCCTTACATACACTAAACCTTAGCTCTCAGGGTACTCCCAGTGAAATCAGTGAACCTACTCTTAAAGCAAGGCTCTTCCCAATGAGAGTAAGATTGGAAGAATTTGGCCCTAAATCACCACACAGCTGGCCACTCTGGTATTACCATGCCACTGCTATTATCTCTTGTATTCAAGAATACACCTTGACATTCCAGTTGACCGTTACATTTTGCAGTATAACAAATGAAGATCCCAGACTGTCAGTTTGGCAAGAACCTTTTTATGGCAGTTTAGAGATAGCACCTTTACAGATATCCCCAGCTCTAATTTTAGCAGTAGCAGTTCACACCAGTCATTCATATTTATTTCTGATCTCTGTCTCAGCAGGCCTGTGTATGTTTGCCTTGTTCTCCAAGGGTCCATTTAGACAAAAGACTGATACACAGTGTGAATATTTAGGGCTGTGTGTGTTCTTTTGGCCAAATGCTTTCTTTGCACATTTGATTCATACACTCAGTGCAACAGAAAGATAGATGGCATATTTTGAGCCACCTAAGTATTACCAAGCTGGAAAGCCACACTATCTCCTGTAAAACTTGCAGCAGCATTTCCTTTCATTCTTCACACCCAATAAATTGACGTGTCGTAAAAGTCACAACACTGCAAAATTCACTGGTTGCCATGAAATTACTGAACCACAGGAAATATGGATTCCTCTCCCTTGGAAAGGAAGGCATGAAAGAGGCTATTTTCCTTTAGGAAAAATTATTCCATCCTTAAGTGACAGTGCTGCTTTCCTAAAGAAACTTTAGATTCTGTTCAAAAGTTTGCTGGTCATAGAAATTAGTTTTTTAGAGGTTCCGCCCCACCCTCTCCTCATGGCAGTTTATACTATTACTGATAATGTATTTATCCCATTCATACTAACTCATGATAAGTTTTACCATTTTCTCTAGGAGTAAACCATAAACCTTCCATTTTCCTCAAACTAACTCACAGGAGTTCAGATTTGGAAGGAGCCCTAAAATGGTGTAATTTACATCTTCTGCATGTTACAGCAGCTTAGCCTCAGTTAGATTCAATTAGGCTTCTTTAGACCCTCCTCTGAACTTGACTCAGTATGGTCAGACCTACTCAAATGCCAATGGCAGCATCAGAGGAAAAGATATGGAACTTTGCACTCACTGAACGAGCCTGGAGTCAGGCAGTTTTCTAGTCAGCTGTGTTCAAGATGTGGAAATGCCGAGGTAAATGTTTAGCTCTTTTCCTACTTATATTTGTTAGTAAAAATCTATTTTCTATTGCATTATGGATATGATATTTTAAGACAGGCTTTACCTGGCTTCCAATTTGCAGATACAAGTTGTGATATTTACCTCACGTTTATCCAAACAAACCCAGGATTTTAAATGGCTCCTGTCTTGTGACCCTCCATCATTCTTGGAGAGTGTGTTTTGCTGCCCTAACAGGATCAGGCACCAGCACTGGTCTTTTTCATGCACCTCTCAAATTTGGTACCTATGCGACTTCCTGGATAGAGAGCCCTCAGACTGCAGAAGGCATGCAAGCCTTAACTTGTCTGAGATTTCCAAGGTTGCTGTGCCTTAGGATATCATTACTGGAGAATATTATAGACAGCAGCAGCAGGTTGTCAGTATCCAATAAAGCCAAAGAGGAAGGAGTGTGAAGAACTTATCCCAACCTCAGTACAGTTTAGGTTTGGTGCTAGTTTGAGGTGGCTGAAACCCCAGCGGGTTCACACACACCCGTAACCCTTCTACTGGTATGGAGCTTTTTTCCCCCTGAAGACCTCTTTTATTCTCTCTTCTGAATGACAAATATTCACAACTACTATTTCTCCTTAAGAATGTCATTTCCTTCTCCCAGTGGAGGTTTTGCACACAATGGTGCTACATTCCATTTCAATACACTTTTCATATAGTGGAGCACTGAAGTCATTAAAAATTTGACCTGAGTAAGGAATGATGGACTTGGGCACTCTTATGGGCACAGAGTATCTCAAGTACAGAGCAGCCAGTGAAGGCCAGTTACATAGGGGACAGGACACAGAGCCCACATGGGGTTCATTCCTGCTGCACGCTGCAAAGCGGTGGATGAATCCTTCCATGGCACAATAGACATGCACAGATTCCCCCAGTCATTTCTCTCTGCAGAAAGAACAGACTATACTGCATGTGAGGGATCCTGTAGTTCTTAAGTTGTAGTAGTGGCAGTGAGCCATACTGACCCTCCCCCACCTGATAATTTAGCCAAACTGTGTCCAGAACCAAGATTTGTCCCAATACCTATATATACACACACTACACCTACCCTCAAGTTCCATATTTATCAAGTTAAATATTTACTAGTATTGCTGTGACTAGCAAACCTGACAGCAACAAGATGTGTGGGGCTAGTATGTTTAAATCAATAGACGATTTACTATACCCTGCTAGCACGTGGTTCTAGCTCCAATGCGGAAAACTGTTTCCAGAAATGACTCACACTATCAGATTTTTTTTAAACCACTATCAATCCTGGCCAACCTTATTCAGGTGCTTGCGTGAATGGAATCTAATAAAACAGCAGCAGATAGAGTCTATCACTTGTACCATCCCCATGCAGTCTCTGACCTACATTCATTTATGATGTGGCAGTGGTGACTATGACAGAGTGAGGCAGTCTCTTGATTTCATTTCTGCAGAATCGTGGAACAGAAGGTAAGATCCCAATTTAAAATTTACTTTGCCATAGAATAACCTGAATTTTTGTGTGCGCCAAGTTTCTCAAAATAGCATTCAGGCTAAGTGTTTGATACTCTGCAGTCAGCTTTTTCCTTGATGGAGTTTTTTATTTAAAAAAACAAAAAACAAAACAAAAGGAAAAATCTTTGTTTTTGTTGTTATATATTTATAATGTCTTGCATTTATATTAGGGGATTTTTGCATTTTCAGACTAGGGAGGACAGGCCAGATCCCCTGCTGGTTTAAATCAGCATAACGCCATTACAGCTATCAGTTTACAACAGCTGAAGAATCTGGACACATATTCAAAGTTTGAGCTACAGAAGCCTAAGTATATCTCAGTGCAATTGCAACAATTCTTTGGGAAGGAATTTAACTTAAGTGGCGTTGAAACTGAGTGATCTAACTCTCTTCCTATAGGTTTCATAAGATCCTATTTTATTATTGTCCAATGATAGGATGTTGCAGTAACACAAAGTGGACTTAACCATAAACCGAAGCAGCCCTACACAGCTTACTTATGTGCTTGTGCACTCTGAAATGGAACTGTCTGCTTTGAGGTAAGGAAGTTTGATTAGCTGCCTTTGGTTTAACATGTATTCTATACAACAATGTGGTCAAAAAAGTGGAAAATATTCTAAGTGTCATCATGGTAAGACGAGGACAAACAAAGTAAACATTTGTCCATTAATGTGCATCTTATTGTTCAGTTGTTTAAAGGCCAGTACAGAGCTGTCTTAAGAGTTCCACACAAGAGGGCTTGGGAAAAAAAGATTCCCCAATCTGAAATCTCACTCAGAAAGTTAATTCAGCCTAAATTTTCATTTTCTAAGTTTCATTTCTTTATGTCTAGTTATGCCCTCTTATCCCCCCGGTTCATTACTCTCCAATGGCCCTTCCAGAATCTGTAGGCTGCCTCCTGCATCTTAATCACCACTTAGTTAAGCTATACATGTTTAGCTCTTTTAATCTTTCCTCCTAAGTCAAAACCTCCAGCTATCTGATCAGTTATGTCACTCTTCTCTGAATTCCCTCTTATCTGTCTACAACATCTTTCAGTCTGTCTATAGAATCACCCTGGAGACATGGCATCCTTTTAAATACGTGTTAGTTTTCTGATGCCTACATGTGATTCTCCCCTCATGGCCATTTCTTTTTGCATGAGTCCTACGTTATTAATACCTCAGATTTTCATTTCAAAACAAACACTCAGAAAATATAAATTAGACATGGTTACAGACATTACTTCGCTTTCAAACAATAAAGCAGCAGCTTCTGAACTGGAATCTGGTTAAAAATTTACTGAGCTCTTTGCATACTTTTTCCTCTCTCACCATCCCATTTAATTATGAATTATTATAGTTCCTTTAATGTTAAACAAAAACAAGAGCATAATGTAAGTGATTTAATTCCATCCTGTTTACTTAGAAGCATTATTAAAAATTTTCCTGGTTTTCTGTAGGTTGCTGTACATAACTGGGAATGTACAATCTCACTTGTTGCCATGATTTTGTCCCATGATCATCATATCAGGCCATGAAGTTCAAGAATGAATGTGATGACTCTCCCACAGGGTCCTTTGTAAGGGCTTGATTCAAGGAATCAAATCCGAAGAGAATCACTTCCCTCACAATATTACATTCCAAAGCATGAGCTGGTGTTAAAGCCTGCTCCCGACAACTTATAGAGTGGTTTTCTTGGTCCTATCTCTATTGATTTTCATTCCTGAAGCATGCCCTGTTCGCACTCTCACAATAGAGGATGTTATTTTCTGAAACGCTTTAATAAACAATCTCAGTTCAGTTATTGATAACACCCACCAAACAGAGAGCCAGGAAACCTGAAGTTATTACACACAGAGAGGAGGAACTTCATGGAGATTTAAATAAGCTAGATGAATGATTTTCATTTGTCACAGGTTGCCCAATGTCAATAAATGACAAATGCACATTGGAGGAAAAATGTAAGTTACTGGTATACCTTGCAGGGTTCTAAATTAAATGTATCAACTCAGGAAAGGGATCTGGGCATCACTGTGGACAGCTCAATGAAAACCTCTGCTCAACGGGCAACTATAGGTCAGAAAAAGCTAAGATGTTAAGTTGCATAAGGAATGGGATGGTGAATGTCTCAAGTAATATTATAAAGCCTTTATGTAAATCAATGGTGGGGCCTCATCTGGAACACTGTACAGTACTGGTTACCTTATCAACAAGGATATTGAAGAACCAGAGGGGGATCAATAGACAAGGGCAAGGACAATGGCCAAGCACCTGGAAGAACTTTCATATCAGGATTGATTGAAAAGACTGCAATTGTTTACCCTAGGAAGGAGAAAAGGGAAAACTCCATAAAATAATGAATGGTATAGAGAAGGTAAATCAGGAGCTGCTGTTCTCCGTCTCAAACATACAAGAACAAGCAGACTGTCAAGGTCATTAAAAAGTGGGAAATTCAAAACCAAAAAATACTTTTTTACAGAATGCAAAGAAAGACTGTGGAACTCACTGGACATTTATATGGCTATCAGAATATCACATTATAATTAATAACAGTGATGTGGAAGAAATATTAAACTTCATGCTTCACAGTTTATGCCAATCTCTAATAGTTAGAGATCAAGATGAAAGCTCATGTGAGGGGGCAGATTATTCCACATCTGCCTAATGGAAGGTTCTTATACTTTCCTGTGAAGCACCCAGTACTGAACACTATGAGAAAGAGGGTATTGGATTAGACAGCTGGTGGGTCTGCTCCAGTGTGGCTGTTACTAAGTTTAGCTATAGCCAGCTGTGAAAATAAATGCATTTTGCTAGCTGTTCTGAAAAATTGAAGAAAAAATTAATTTTTGGTTGAAGAAAATGTTTAACTTTCAGTTGAGGATTTTAAAGGTTGATAACAAATACAATTAAAAAGGAAGTTTTGAAAAAAGTTGTTCCAAACTGTAAAAATCCAAATGTTCTATTTAAAAAAAAAAAAAAAAAAAAAAAAAAAGTCAAGAAACTACACATTTTTATTTTTATTAGGTTTTTTAATTGTTTTCTTCAGACCAAAATGATTTGGTGAAACAGACAAATTGTGAAACATTTTGGTGTTGCTGGAACTATATTTTTCAGTCAAAAAAGTTTGGGCCAAAAAGTTTTACTCTAGTTAGCAGTCCTGTAAGAGTTGTCAGGTTACTGAATGCTAAGGTATTACAGCAATGGATGTGGTCTAAAAACCTAGACAGAATAAAATACAAGCTTCTGCTCATACCAAAGTTGTTTCAGTATTTTTGCAGTCCCTGTGGACACTCCAGTTGCCTAGACTTTAGAAATGGCCTAAACCTCAAACCTTTTATACAGAACCCTGTTTTGTCAATGGGGAAACCAACAGCAGACGTCCTCACTACAAGCCCCACTCCAGAACTTTCTTGGATATTTTATCTAAAGCACTAACATCACAGGAAACTCTACTCAGAAACCCAGGCTCTGGTGGAACATAAATTAATTCCAGAGCCAACAACTCCTCACTCAGAATGCCTTGTTTGCCAGCCCCCTCCTATTTTACACCAGAAAGGCAGTATTAGCTCAAATCCTTCATCAGATTGCAGCTACCAGGATATCACACAAACCGAGGCAATAATCTAAGTAGCTGGGGCCCACACCATTTAAAAAAAAAAAAAAAAAAAAAAGGAGGTCTGGAACTGGGCAACTATGGGCAACCCAAGCTCAGGGGACACAAGTACAATACTTTAAACTTCACCCAGAAAATCAATTGGTCACCAATGGAGATTATGGAGCATGGGGAAAAATATTCTCCACCTTTCAACAGAACTTTACAAGTGTTTCATTTTGGCAGGCTACCTCTGGCAGCATCACTTCCTTCCCCCAATCCTCAGAAGATTCCATTTGCAGATGACTGAAATAGCTATAGTGCAGGAGAGATTCATATTAAAAGCATTTTTTCAGGGTCAGAGTACTGTTTGGATCGTGTCCAAGCTGCATACAGCATGACTACATAGAGCAAAAGGCACACAGCAAATAGAGTTGCAATTTCCCGGTACCATGTGTATCACCTCAGTGCTCTGGGCGTGGACTTTTTATGGTCACTTACAACTGGCTATGCAACTGATAGCAACATTTATCTTGCACACAGTGCCACGTGAGTCCATGTGATTTCACGAATGGAATTATTTAGATGCAGCAGAAAGGTTCATGCTGGCCTGGGTCTTGTTACAAAGACCTATAAAGGTAGAGTTGTTGAGGAGAGGGTAGAAAGGCCAGAGCTTCCAGGTGGAGGTCTAGACTGAATCAGAACAGTAATAATATAGGGTAGTTGTGTGTGCAATTTGTGACAATAATAAATGGCAGTAATCAAGGCAGTAATTGCCAGTTGAGGATCTGTGTCATATTTTCAGAGGAGGGACAACATAGGCTTCATGCCTCACACTGATCCTTCACGCACTAATTTCATTTGCCTCCATTGGAGCTCATGGAGTTCTGCAGCCACCATTTCACCACAAATTATGTACACTTCCGAGTGCGTTATTTTATACGGGTCAAACAAGCAGCAAGATTCTGAAGTGCCAGAGATCAGGGAGGAAGTGAGAAAGACCCTTGCTAAAAAGACAACCTAAATGAACACCACAACTATGAACCACAAACCAAAAAGTTTTAATCATTGTGCCACAAAGCTTTCTGACCACGAAATAGTACTGCAGCTAGATTACCTAAATTTGATCAATAATGAATCTGGAAAAAGCAGTTCTCAAATAGTATTAGAGGTAGAATAATTATAAAAAGGGAAAAGCAATGCAATGCAAAGAGTCAGAAGGAATATTTTAGCTCCTTTATGCTACAACCATGGAATACATGGAATTTTGTTGTGCTGATAGTCCAATTCTGAAATTCATACATTTTCCTTGGTGGCATATCAAGCACTGAATGAATAAGTCAGTATAGATCTTTGGACAATTTAAGTCACAGAAGAACAGGTGAATTTTGTTTCCTTGTTTGCTTTATAACTTTGTACTCATCTTTGCCCTATAATAAAATCCCTGAAAGATGCATACGACAGCAATTTTAGATACATTATCAAACAGTACATGCTCTGAGGGATCACTGACACAGCAAGCATTTGACAGGCCTCTCAGTTAATGTTCTTATGAAAACAAATAGGTGAAGCAACTGAGAGGTTCTTGAACTTCTCAGCATTTCTGCCAAGTGACCTGACACCAAATGATTGATCAGTCATGTTCTATGCCTCCAATATTCCCGGTAGCAACTATTTTCAGCATTTACACTAAAATGTAATACATTTAAATAAATCAACTTAAAGTGCTGCATTGGTAAATGCCACAATAAAATTATAGTAAGATATGGCTTTATTTTGAACTGGACAACATCCAGTTCATCTATTTGATATTCCATGTATATGTTTGTTTTTCTCCTTTTGAAAACTCAAATTATCTACCCCGAAGTGCCATTCAGTTCTACAGTTAAAGCCATAGAAAGCAGGAAATACAAATCTTAAGATTCTTTCCAGTGTGTCAGCTTGGTTGTGTTTTCATTCCTCTGGGCCTCTTCTCATTTACACTATTTTTTTCACCTGTGTAACTCTATTAATAGGTCTTGAGAGCAGGAGTAATTGTTTACACATTTCACAAGAACTGCGTCATCTCCTGACTACATAGTGCTCAGAGCCAGTGTTGCCAACTCATGATTTTGTCATGAGTCATAATAATTATGGTTTAAAGTCCCAGCTCCTGGGGCCAAGTGAATATGTGATGATTTCAGCCTTAATTCTTAAAGTAAAAGTAAGTTTCTAGCCCTAATGGCTGTGGAGAAAGCTCCAAAATATGACCCCAGTGCACCCTAAAGGCTCAGAAAGTAAAGAAAAAGAACACCAAATCTATTATTTTTACCTAATCTCATGATTTTAAAGACAATCTCAGGATTTTTGAGCATTTGGGGTTGGCAATACTGTCGGCGGATAAAGTGACCAACAATGCTGTTACAGGAACCCAAAAACTGCCAAGAGGAGAGGAGCTAGCACTGCATCATCACCTAACCTTCACTCAAAACTGCAAAAGGCTCTTTATAGGAGCACTGCATCACATCACCTAGCACTCCGGCTGTGCCCTTCGCTTTTGACAATGCCCACTTCCACAGTTGGGTCAGCCAGCTAAGAGGAGATCAGGAGGTTGGGGATGTTTGCAGGTCTACAGCTCCACTCCGTGATGGACATTTAGCCACCAGAGCCCTGTGCTTCAGTTTCCATTGGTGGCTACTGCTGGAATCTGGGAGTGAACCCATCTGCTTTATGTATCTCTAGATAAGCAGGGGGTAGACCAAACCAGTAACTCTGTGCACAGATGCATTTCCTCCTGCATTGCCTGCCCTCCCTCTTTGACAAATCTCCCTTTTGAAAAGAAAGCCCCTAAGAATAAGAACTCTAGAAGCATGAAGTCAGAACAATCTTCTCCACTTAGTGAGATGCTTACAATGCTCATTTCTGTGCAAATTCCCAAAGTGCTCTGCTAGCTCACAGCTATTTCAGACACATGCCCAAAGCATAGGAGCAAACCCCGTTCTACTTGTGTATTTGCAGTGAGCTCATGTCTGTGCTTTGTCTACAAAGCATGCACAATTACATATTTTCCATACAGTGGGCAATAGCACAAGATGCTTCCTCCAGTAAAAAGTTTCCATTAGGCTGGGAACAGATAGAGTTGGCACTTCTGGCTGAAGAAACAGTGAGTCAGAAAATATATCAACTGTTATGTGGGAGAGCATGAAGTGGAAAACTAATGAGTGTTACTGTTAATCTTGAAGCATGGGTTTGCCCATCAATTAGAGTTCAGGTGTGAGGGCTGTTTAGTAGCAAGCTCTGTATTTGCAGCCAAATATGTGTGTAGCACATGGATGGAATGCCAGGCATTTGACTTGCATCTGTAACTTGTGTGAGTTTTTTACTGAAGTCGCTTAAAGGAGCATGCTCAACCTGTGAGATCAGGTTGGAACTCTAATTCAAGGACTCAAGTGTACAGCAGCAAAACCACTCATTCTTTAGGGAAACAGGCAGCCACAGAGAAAATGCAGTGACCAGTAGCAAAGATCTGGAGTTGGATTTTGCCTGGGCCTTTGTGGGTACACAGATGTGTGCAAAAAATAGCTTCTGCTATATGTCCCACTGCTCAGTGGGAAGATCCAGTCCCTGCACTCAAGGGAGTACAGGTTTTTCACCCTTGGGGTACAACCCAGGCCAGAGGTTCAGTTGAGCCAGACCCTTCTCCACTTGTACCACCCAGAAGAATAGACCAGATGAAGAAAGGGGAGCACTGGGTCACATCCTGAGCCTTTCCCAGGGAGCTCCCTGTGGGGGGTGTGCTGCTCTTCACTAACCCTCATGCAGGACTATGTACAGAGTAGCCTGTTTAGCCATATCAGGGGGAGCAGAGGTTGCTCTACTTACCACTGGATGGCACCGCCTCCTGGCAGTTCTGGAGATTAGCTCAAAGAGGCCAAGGTCCCTTCCAGCACTTACATCCTGTCAGTTTCTCCTCTGTTGCTCCTCTCTCGCTCTCAGGAGCTGCAGCTGTCCCCATTGTGAGTCTGGCGAGGTCACTGCTGTGATTTCTCCTTCCAGGGCAGGGAGCATATCAAGGTTCCTGTTCTCCAGCAGCCTGCTGCTTCATTACCTCACAATGCCACTACCGCAGTGACTGGCAGGGAACCTGGCCCACCCTCAACTCCAGGTCCCAGTTCAGGATCCCTGTGCACATCAGCCAAGGTCCATCCCCTGCACCTTGCTGCCTTTCCCTGAGCTCCTTCCATACATCCTGGCCTTCCCCACTCCTTTGGGTTTGCCAATCTCTTCACTCCCTCCTCCCAGGGAGCAACTTTAGGCAACTTGTCTCTGCAACCTGCAGACACTCCTCCTATACCTATACCAATTCCAATTCCCTGGCTTTTCCAGAAGCCCTACCTGTCCCTCACAGGTAAGCTTCTCTCTAGTTAGGCTGCAAATGGGGGAGCTTTAGGCTGAGCAGCTAATTAGGGCCAGGTGGGCCCACTCAGCTCAGAGCACTCAGAGCACACACCATGGCACACCCTCCCCCTCACAACTGCAACCCAAGGGTGGACAGGTATTTGCCTTTTCTAACTCATCTACCCCTCGCCTGCCGCAACTGGGCTCTCAGGTCATCCCTTTCTTGTCTTAGGTCTCTGACCATGAGCTGCAGCCTGTCCCATTCCTCCATAACACCTCTGAGTTTCTCTCCCTGGAACTCCAGGTCCTGTACAGCCTCCTGCCAGGCCTGCTCTGCAGTTGATGGCTTCTCTGTCAACGGGTCCATCCGCTTCACCAAGTCCTCCAGCACCCTGGCACCCAGGGTCCAAGTCCCCACAGTTTATGGTTCTTCTCGGTGTTAGTCCCTGTGTTAATTACTTTCCTCCCTGGGGGTCTCTCCTCACCCCAGTTTCACCTCACATTTCTGCCTCTTGGCCTTTTCTACCATTCTTACAGGCTCCTTACAGGTCTCGGGCTCGTCTTTTCCCTCTTGCCTCAGACCCTTGCCCTTTTCCTGATGCTCTTTCTTTGTCCTGGGGAGGTAATGCCTCTTGATATGGCCCTTTTCCACACACCAAAGCAGGTCCTCCTCTGACCCAATTATTGGCTTATTGACTAGGGCTCTCTGGGCCCTCGCCTCAGTCCTTGCCTCGTGGTAAGGACCTTTGCTTCCCTCCAGATAGGGGCATTCCCTCTTCAGGGTTGCACCTCTGGCATCATAGTCCTGGAGCGCCTTTCCTATTCCTGGCCCTCACGACAACTCCTGCTTCTTTCCTGCAGGATTCTGTACAGCTGCTGCTATTGACCAGCTACCCACACCATACAGTCTTGTAAACACACTTGGGCTTCCCACAGTCTCTGCTAGTTCTGTAATATCTGTCCCCACATAGCATGGACCACCCCTGTTGCTTCTCAGCTCCCCTCTGTTTGAGCGGCAACTCCGGCATCCACCCTAGCAAGGGACGACCTCCCTCAGCAAAGAAAGTCTGTATTAGGGGCATTTCCATTTTCACCTTCTCTGAGGGGTTCTCTCTGTTATGGCCCCTGGGGGCTGGTTTCAACCTGCTACCTCAGTGTCTCTCTCTGCCCCTCACCTCAGGGTTCTAGTCAGGCACAGTCAGTTACTGGCCCCTCATATCAGAGGTGACCATCCTGCCTGCATTCTCCATCAACGGTCACGGGTTTGCTCTACTCACCGCTGACTGGCACCACCTGCTGGCAGTTCTGGGAATTAGCTCAATCAGGCCTTCCAGCAGCAACATCCCATCAATATCTCTTCTGCCGCCCCCTCTCGCTCTCAGAAACTGCACCCATCCTCTTCAGGACTCAGGCCACTATTGTGGTTTCCCCTTCTGGGGAGGGAGTGTATCAAGGCTCCTGCTCTCCAGCACTCTCAGGCAGTCTTCTACTTCACGGTGCCACTCCCGCAGTGTCTGGCAGGGAAACCCAGGCCCATTCACTCCAGGTTCCAGCTCAGGGACCATCTACACAGCAGCCAAGGTGCAGTCTCTGCACCTTACTGCCTTTCCCTGAGCCACTTCCATACCTCCCAGCCCAGCTCACCCTGCTACTCTCAGGGAACAACTTTAGTTAACTTGTCTCTGCAACCTCAAAACACTCCTCCCTCATCCCAGGGAGTGACTGCAGACTCCTTTCCTGCAGCCCCCTCTACTTCCAATTTCCTGTCTTGTGTAGAAGCTCTACCTGTCCCTCCTCACAGGTGAGCTTCTCTCTCTGCCTCCAACCTAAAGCTCCCCCATTTGCAGCCTTATTAGCTAATTGGGCCCACCTGGTCCAATTCAGCTCTTGCAGGGCCAGTATGGGGAGTACACCCCATCTCAACCCAGTCCTGACAGAAAAACTCATGCAGTATTTTTGGCATTAGGAATCCTTTAAATGCAGTAACAGTGACAGTGAAATCCCCTCTACCATGGGCACTGGGTGAACTGGCTGTTAGAGTAGGCTAACCCATGACTCCACCCCTTCTGCCTGAGGCCATGCCCTTCCCACACCTTCCCTCAGCACTGCCCGGAGCTGCCCCCCTACTGCAGCTGGAGGAGCCCCACTCCAGAGCCCAGGTCACCCCGAGTCCCGAAAGAGCAGCCCCAGAAACTCCAGCTGTGCATGACCCCAGCCATCCTGAGGCCTGGCCACACAGCCCCAGTGCTGGGTGGCCCCAGCTGTCCCAAATCCCAGCCAGCAGCCCCAACACCAGCACGGCTACCCAAGCCACTCATGGCCCCAGCCACCCCGGAGCACCAGCCAGGCATTTCGCTGCCCCGGAGCACCAGCCCAGACAGCCCCGGCCACACCCACCGGTTGCCCCAACTGCCCCGGAGCACTGGCCGGGTGGCTTCGGCCCAGCCCTGGCAACTCCAGCTGCCCCAAATCCCCACTGAGAAGCCCCAAGTCCCAGCTGGCAGTCCCAGCCACTCCGGAGCACCACCAAGTGGTCCAAGCACCAGGTTGCCCGGACCAACGGCTGGCTCGCCCCCCTCCAATCCCACTGCACTGGGGAGGCTGAGCAAGGTGAGAATGCTTCAGCGACGCAGCAGGAGGGGGTGGGGCCACGCCTGGCTTTTTGGGAAAGCTAAGCCTTCCCCGGCCTATAATACCCGGCACCCATGCCCTCCACCCTAAACAGCCCATCTTCTCATTAAACTACAGTATAGTGACTGTTTAATCAGAACGCTAAAGTGTTTTCATATGTTTTATATGTTACTGAATAATGAGATGAGAACACTGTCACATATATCCATAGCAAATCAGACTTAGAGAGAGGCACCGGGGGACTCATGCTGAATAAAGGAACTGAGCTACAATGCACTAGTTTAAAGTCAAGCTTTCAACATATATCCTCCCAGAGGCCTTTGTTGAATCCTCAGTGCTAAGAAAATAGGGGCTAAATTCAGCTGTATATCTCCAACTTCAATAGTTATGCCAGAGATGAATTTAGTCCAGCTGTCACTCCAGCCTCACTAATATATTCCAAGTAGTAGGTTAAAAGTCTCAAGAGGTACCAAACCAATCAGGTTTCCCTTTCCCCTAATGTACTGTATGCAAACAAGAGAGTTCCCAGTCAGATTTAGAATGCCTGTGTTGAGTGCCTAGGGCAGGCTATCATTTGCTCACATGCTGCTGCTGGAAAGCAAAGATTTATCCTTTCTGAACAAATCCTCTCCAACTGTCCTTTCTGCTGGAGAGTAATTTAAACAGTGCAGTGAAATTTACTAACAAACTAATGCACTTTATCTGAAGTCTGTTACAGACGGAATCCCGCTGTTGCTGCCATTTGTTTTCATCAAGGCCATGCACTAGGATTGTCCCAAGGCCATAAGCCTGCCATTGGATTTGCATGGGTGGATCTTTGCCCCTGGCAAGCACTCCAGGATCACCTCCTCAGTCACTGCCCCACATAGGAAGTGCCAAGCCTGTTCTTGGATAGGTCTGTATAATCTAAGAAAAAGTCAGACAGCAAATTAAATAACCTGTTAAACCATTGTACTACTCATTATAATAGGATCCAGGTAGGAGACTTCTCTCATTCCTCCTCACTTTTCAAGACAGCCAGTTGACAACTAAACTGGACTAATAGCTAAAAGGCCATTTTTACTTTACTTTAGAATTAGACAATTCTAGGACAATGTAGAGATGGCCAGAGATCAACACCTATGAGTGGGACATACACACACACATGTATTCAAAAAGAGTTGTTTCAAAATACATAGCTCACTCAAGGCACCTCATTCTTCACCATGACCCCAACGTGTGCATAGAGGGGACCTTCCTATTTAAAGTGGGAATTCAGCTGGAAGAAATAAGTGATACTTCCCACAGCTTTTGAAGGTCTCAGGTGCAGGAAAGATTTGCATTCTCTATTGTGAGTAGTATAACTTCACCATAGTTATCAAAGCATCTGGCTGTGGCATTTCGTTTTCTTTACAGACACCATTCAAGAGGTACCTAGACTGGATATTTGGCTTTGGAAAGCTAATCCCATGTAAGAAAACTTTTTTAGAAAGCTAATCCCAAAGGGCCTACACATGGACTAAAATCTGCCTTTATTTGTCCCTCTGAAAGTTACCATATGCAATCTAGTTTCCTAGTCCACTTTCGAGTGTTAAACAACATCTGTTACCTTGTGGCTAGTCCCCTATGCATAGAATAGCTGCTAATCTGTTTTTCCAAGCTTCCTGGAACATCCCCAGGGATGCTATAAAGAAGATAAATTATGCTGCACAGCCAGAACCTTCTTAATGAGACTGCTTTCTCCAAATAATTAAAGCTATAGTTTTCCCTCACCAAGTGAGAGCCAGCTCAGTATTGTAATCAATGGATTAAAGTTCTTTTGAACCTAACATTTCAGACCTGGGATTAACAACACCCTTAGTTGTTTATTCACAGAGAACCCAATTCTTCACATGTTTATGCTCATGTAAATCTGAAGTAACTGTTGAAGCCTATGGAGTTAAGTTAGTTTTGAACTGGTGTCAAAGAGTTGAGAATCAGGCCCAACATATTTAATCTTTGCCAAATTGCTCTCAGCTGATTCATTTGATATTACTAGTTTCCCCAACAACATAGCCTGGAACGACTAGAATTAATATATGGGGTTTTCATATGCTGTTGGTGTACAGGTGTTACCCCATTCAGGTACTCAGATAGCACCCCTAACCATAGTATTTGAGTGCTATATACATTGGCAAAATAGGTTTCATCTCCATCATGAAAATGTATAATGGGAATGGTAGGAATGACTGCTAGCAGCTGTCGTTGTGAGCAGCCATCATTTCAGGATCTCAGAAGAGGGATGGCACCTATAACTAGTAAAATTTTCAGCTCAAACAGTGTGTCTCTGTTAGTGATAGGCTTTGCATAGCCTGGGGATTGTGCCCTTGTGTTGTTTCCAAGCCATGCTGCAGCCAATGTGATGCTCCATCCTTACATGGCGTGACAACAATCCAGCTTTCTTTATGGGCAGCACTGGAACTTACCATGATTTCCAATATGATATACATAGAATCTACGCATCTGCCACAGACAGCAAGTCTGCAAGCCTTGGCAGGTTCAGCCCTGCAGTACTGCCAGCCTCTGTGATTTTTGCTTTGGAAGTGCTGCCTCTGACTCCTGCTGAATTGGCAATGCTAACTGTGCTGTCAGTCACCCTTTCCATTCTCTCACTTCTGCTACAAACAACGCTTTGTCACTCTGTCAGTCCTCTGACCTTATTCCACCTGACACCAGTGGATCCTGCTCATTGCTTGCCCTGTAACTCAATTTATTTGTCAAAATGGGGAGATCAGCTGAGCAAGCTGCCCGCCTTATTCTCAGGATGTGAGCAGGAACTGTTGCTCAGAGAGCTTTCTACTTCTGACACGTCACATCTGGTTTCGTACAGCACAGTGACCAAACTGCAGAATGTGAACATTGTTTCACAAGCAGGCTGCTTTCTCCTATACCCATCGAGTCTTTCCAAACAGCCTGTGGGACCTCTGATTTACATGATTCAAGAAGGATGTTGGTAAATTGGAGAGGGTTCAGAGAAGAGCCATGAGAATGATCAAAGGATTAGAAAACATGCCTAATGCAGAGGTCCCCAAACTGTGGGGCACACCCCACCTAGGAAAGTTTAGGGAAGTAGGGCAGGGCCCGGGCCAGCCCCCACCCCCCAACCGCAGCCCCCAGCCCAGCCTTGGTGGTCCATGTTTGCAAGTCTCTGCTCCCCTCGCCCCACACCCAGCCTCAGTCTCCAGCCCCAACCATAGCCCCACTCCCAGCTGCAGCCCCCAGCCCCAGTTGCAGTGTTGCTCCTAGCCCCAGCTAAAGGTGCTGATGGGGGGGCATGGACAGGGGTAAGGGGGGGCATGAGGTAAAAAGGTTTGGGGACTACTGCCCTAACATGATACTCAAATATTAAGCTTAACAAAAATAAGGTTGTGGGATGACTTGATTCCAGTCTACAGGGAACAAATATTTAATCAATCTAACAGAGAAAGGTATAACATGATCCGGTGACTGGAAGTTAAACCCAGAAAAATTCAGACTAGAAGTGTAGAGAGTAAATTTTGAACAGTGAGAATAATCAACATTTGGAAGTTTACCAAAGGTCATGGTGGATTCTCCATCACTAGCAATTTTTTAGTCAAGAGTGGATGCTTTTCTAAAAGATATGCTTTAGGAATTGTTTTGGGGAAGTTCTATGGCCTGTGTTATACAGATGGTCAGACTAGATGATCACAATGGTCCCTTTTGGTCTTGGAATCTATGAATGTTCTCTTCCCAAGAGCCCACTTCCTGGAGTAATAAAAACTCTAAGATCTGTTCCATACACAGCCATGCCCCGTCTAAATGTAATGTATTATTTGAACATTTCAGGAGGTATTTTAGTGCTTTGAGTCTGGGAGCCAGAATTAAAAACAGACCAGTGGCTGAAGAAGTGATATTAAAAGTCAGATGAAGGCAACCAAGAAATAGGAAGCAGACTGGCTGCTTTTTGGTTTCATTTTATCTTTGTTGTTTTTCTGGCCCTGCACTATCTATTTTGGGCTAATTTCCCAAACCAACACCAGCCATCTGTCAATACTACCAGCACTGCCATGTCTCCCATAATGATATACTTGCCCTTTGATGGCCTCACCTGCCAATTCCTTACAGTCACTAAACCCATCTGCCATCTAAAATAGCCTCTGGCTTGCCCTACATTGTGTTTGTCCAGGATCTTGACTCAGAGTCTCCCACCATTGCCCCCATTCCATTTAATAGGCTCTATAGCACCCTGTCAGGCCAGAGCCATAGGGGGAAATGTATTATTCTAGTTAAAATGTATTTGTTAACATATTTTCTAACATGGTGTTAAACAACTTAGCAGCCAGGGTCTAAAAGTACGTTATCTGGTCGCGGTTAAACTTAGGGGGAAGCCCAGGATTTACCATAACCAGCTAACATGTTTTTAAATATATGACAGCGCTTGGTCACACTGAGCCCAAAACCATGGTGTGTTAGTTAAAGTGAATTAACCCATGTTCTAACACACTGCACTTTCCCCAGTGTAAATGAGGCCTCCTTTATTGCCTGGAAAGAGGCTCACAAACCCAGTAGCTGGGAGGCTTTGGGGCAAGGGCTCCATGAAGAGCATTTTATCTTCTTAGCCTATGGCCTTGTCTACACTACAAAGATAGGTCGACTTACAGCCACCGCATTAATTACCTGGTGGCTGATGTCCACACTCCCCTCCTTGGGTCGGTGGTGCGTGTCCTCCCCAGGAGTGCTTTCACCGACCTCAGATGGGCCGTGTGGGGAACTGAGAGCTCAGTCTCTCAGCTCCACTGGCAGTTCCCTTCCAGGAGCCTGGCTACCCCACAGGAACACAGGCTCCTGCTGGGAGACACCCAGGGCTTCCCCCCTCCCAGCTGGGAGTGGGGTCCAGCCTCTCAACTCTCCAGGGGAGTCGGGGGGGAGCTGGGCTCTAGCTGCCCGGTTTTCTTGTCAATCAAATTGACAAGAATGACAGCCAACAGCCGACATAAGGCCCTATCCTAAGCTCACTGACATAAGCTCTCCACCGCTCATTGAGGTGATTTTATTATGTCAGCATACCAGGGGAGTTACATCGGTGGGAGGAGCATTTCAGTGTGTACACCTCCACTGTTTTGTCCACAAAAGCTGACTTTTCTCGACAAAACTCTGTAGTGTAAACCAGCCTTAAGTTCGTCAGGGCAAAACTATGTGTAGGACCCTTAGCACCATGGGACCCCAATCTTCCTCAGGGCCTGTAGGTGTATAAAAATCTGTCTTGTCTCTGCGTACCACAGCTGTCTGGAAGAAATGAGAGGTTATTTATATGGTATATGTGTAAGAGAAATATCTGATTTTCTGGGCCTTAAGCACAAAGATACACATTTTCCCAGTGTGCACAGAAAGCAGGTGACTAATACTGAGCAACATGTTGCTATTGCATCTCCTAGATACTGTGGTGACTTGTGCTCTATAAATACCTTAGATATAATCTGTCTTTGTGGAGTGCCAGTTACTGAGCCAGATGCAATTATATGTCTGATTGAGAGCCTCTATGCATTGGCATGTCACATGCTCTTCAGAATCCAACAGACAGTTACTCAACTCTTTGAAAATAAAGCAAACTGCACTTGGTTGTCTGCAAAAATGTGCGGTTATTACACTAGAGGCAAATTTTCAGAAGTTTAACACCCTCACTCAAAGCAGCTTTTCCATAGTGTTCACATCTCATGTAGGTGCCAGATTTTCAAAAAGAGCTCAGCATGCTTAGTGTTGAAATATTTAGAAAAGTCAGGCTGTAAGTGACACAATGGGAACTGACCTCTTGAAAAAGTCTGTCCCCAGTTGTGAATACTGAGCACTTGAAAAATCTGTCCCCTCATGCCCACACAATGACTTTTTGAAAAGGTAGTTGTGGGTGCTATAACAGCTATACAAAGTCAAAAGGATTTTTCTGTGTATTTTCCTGGAAGAGATTTTGCAGTAGGCAAGCAGGCAGTCACTTAATACCAAAGTTTGTAGTGCTACTGAAGGAGTGTATCCACATCATTTTCTCCTTGTTACTATCCATCATCATCTCATCAAGATGACCCTTGCAGAGACAAACAGACTTAAATTGACACCAGATTCACTTTAAACCCAGATTACTAGTTATGTCCCCCCCGCCTCTCCACACACACTCCATATCAAAATAGTGACTCTTGCACAAGCTCAGGATTTCTCCTGTAGCTAAGGCAGCCCCTGTCTGACACTCCGTCCTCCCCTGGTGAAAAACATCACTTCTTACCAAATCCAACTTCTGACATCTGCAAATTCCTAACATCAGTCTAGGGGCTGACTTAGGAGAGCACTAAGAAGTGATTTGAACTGTTAGCCCTCAAAACAGACAGGCAGCCTACTGTACTGGAGCAGCCTGAGGGTGCAGAGAATTAAGAAGCCAGCCAAGCTCAGAAATTTTTCAGACACTAAATCACATGACAGGACCTTCCTTTGACAGAGTGACAGGTGCAGGTTACACTTATTAAATGAAGCTACTACTAAAAAAGGATGGTGAGATCATGAAAAGATTAGCATATGCGAGTCTGTTCAAGGGCAAATCACATTTGCGAATGACAGCTCTAGTTTATGTGGTGTGAATGGGACTGAACCATCCCCTCAGTTGAGGATTCTTCCCAAGCAATTCATTTTTAAAAAGTTATAGCTTCCAACAGAGCACAGTGGTATACTGCACTGGAAACAGAGTAATACCAGGAAGGGAAATGTTCTGGAGTTCGAATGTTATTTAAAAAGCTAGCGAAAACGTTAAGGCTTGGATTTATCACAGTCAATCACAAGTTAAGGTTTTATCCTGAAAGATAATAAGCACTCTGGGCTTGATACAGTAAAATACTTAGGCAAGTGCTTACCTTTAAGCATGCGCTTCAGTCCCATTGGCTTCAGTGGGAGTTAAAGCACCTGTTTAAGTGCTCCTTTGGATTGAGGTGAGAAACAGCAGCAGAATTATTGAAATCACAATCATTTCTGAGATCAGCTACTTCAGTGGAATAATTTTAGCAACAATCAATCATTAGCTTTTTACTGTCAGTTGTTACGGTTATTCTGCATGAACACTAGTAAGCCAAGAAGGCTGATTGCAGCAGTTCTTCAAGTACATTTGTTTTTTCCAAACTGACACACTGTAGTTTCAGCTGGATTCAGTGTTCTTCATTTCCTAGCTTAAATTGCCATGCAGTGAACTGTTAAATAGCTGTTATATTCCTTGCCAAGGGTGGAATACATTACTCTCATGAGTGAGGTGATTTCTATATACAATATATAAAGCATTCTGGAATCTCAAGGTGAAAGGCTTTACGCTATTTGTAAACTGTTAGAACACTAAACAAAGAAAAAGAGGATTGAATAGATATATCGTACATATATGGTCCCCCTTACTATAATATCAGAGCCTCTCACAATTTTTAATGTATTTGTCCTCAACACCTTTGTGAAGTAGCTAAGTATTAGCCAGCCCATTTTACAGATGGGGAAACTGAGCCCCAGAGTGAAAAAGTAACTTGACCAGAGTCACATTTGAAGTCCATAGTGAAGTAGGTCTGATTCTCCTCTCAGTTTTTCCACTGGTGCAGCTCCATTGATTTCCATAAACTTATTCCAAATTTACAGTCACAGTAAGAGAGAGAATCAGACCCAATGCTTTTAGTTCAATACTAAGAAGGACAGAACGTCTTATCCCCAAATTCAGACCCCACTTGAAGCCATTGGCTCTAGATTTAAAAGAGAACTCAAGATGTACAAGGTTCCAAGCATTAGATTATAAGCAGTTTGGGGCAGTAACCATCTTCCTATTAAATGTTTGCACACTGACATGTACAATAGGAGCCTTACTGAGACCTTAATTGTTACCATAATAAATGCAATTAACCACCAAGAATACCATTTGCTTTTATCATATCGCAAGCTTTAGCCTATAGAACTTGTAAGTTTATTTTCCTGATTGCACTAGAAGTCAGGCAAAAATTACTTCTAAATATGATTTTCAATGTTTACATAGCACAGACCATGTTATTAGAAATATATTAGGGAGAAGATTAAAATTAAAAATTTCTCTTGGGAAATAATGGTTTCAATTATGAAGAAAAACATTTCATGAAACTGAGACGTTTCGCAGATTTAAAAAAAAAAAAAAAAAAAAAAAAAAGTTTAAGTGGTGTCACAAAACCCAAGATACTAGGGACCAGCAAGTTGGAGGGTAACTATGAATAATTAATTCTGAATGTTTTCATTTATCTACAGTTAATAAACTTCAGGTAATACTAATCTGTAAAGGACTATCTGGAGAAATAATTATATGCAGTGGGTACATTGTTCTTATATGGCTAGATGTGAAAACTAGTCTTATTTAAATTTAGTTTAAAAATAAGCCATTGTTTTATTTGCAGTATTGCTCATGTCTGTCAGTCACTAGATTGAGATTTTCTCAGAGGAAGGCAAGGAAAATGCCTCATTAGAACCAAATATTGATATTTGAGAACTCTTGGGGACAATTAAGAGTTGCCACTACTTCTTAAAAATTGCACTAGAGAAACTGGGAACAACAGAGGATCTTAGAGATGGTTGGAGATAACAGAATGTCATTCAAGTGTCATGGCTTCATAAGAATATACTCACTTAAATTAGCAGTCTAAAAATATGTCATATTCACACTTTCAGCTCCCCAGCTTTAAATTCAGAATAGCAGTAGCTCTGAAAATCATTGTAAAGTACTGAGACACCAGAACGAGTTGTCTCTTCATGCAGAGATATAGTCCATCATCCAAAAGGCTAAGGTCAAGGTCAGTCAAGAGTAGGAGAGAGGCAAAATTAATTATTTTTCCCTCCACAAAAAATCAAATTTTCATGCAATTTCACCATAATTGTAAATATATCTTTAGCGGTTCCACTGAGGGAAGGAATGAAAAAAGATGTGTTCTAGGAACTGGATGAGAGGGACTGAGAGCAAAGATCATTTGAGGCCAGGTGTAAGAGATGGAAATACAAGAGCAAGGGAAAAAAGTAATGGAAGCAGAGAAAAATGGTGAGAAATAGAGCTATAGAAAGAGAAGAAAATAGGGACTGAGACCCTGCAAATAAAGAGGAACCTGGCTCTGGCAGGAGAGGGAGATTGAGTCTGAAACTAGAAAATGTATACTTTAATATGTTTATTTCTTTATTTAGCTACTAGATATCTCAGTATCCCATAGAGTTTCAGACTGGGTTTGGTCCTTGGTAAACAGTGGAGACAAAGTTGGCACTCAAGTTCTGTAGTTTATTATAATCAGGGTCCTGTGTATTCTGCAGGATTTACCACACAGATATCACCCCCCTACCAGAGCATTGTGCTCCAGAATCTGACCTTTCAATTTAAAAAAGAAGTTTCTTGCCCTTATGGCTTCAGAAAAAACCTCAGACATTAATATATTCAGTGTCATCAGCAGAGAGCCTGAAACAATAGCTTTGCCAAGTGTCATCTGCCCCATTGATCTCAGAGCACTGTGGATTTCCTAATTCCACATCTCTGTAATTTGGTATTTCTCCCCGCACACAACAACATGCAAAACAATTCAGAGTTTTTGCTACAAGTTCATCATTTTGCTTCAGCCAGTCTCTCTCTCTCTCTCACACACACACACACACTAAACTAATAAATGGTTACAGTGCAAAACAACGATAGCATTGTCCTTGATGCTCCAAGGAATGGTTAAGAGGGTGAGATTTGGGAGGGAAGAGAGAGAACCACCAAAAGAGAGAGAACCAAGGCCAAGACTTTAGGTTTGGTTTTAAAATCATAAAAGTCCAGCTGCAGAGTAACGTAGTCAAGCTAAAAAGCCCCATGGTAATCTTTGTAGCTGCAGTGCATAGAAAGATAGGTAGATGTGCAGACTGTTTCCCACACTGGTATCCTTAACCACATTTCATTCTGCTGCTGGACTTTGAATTCTAACCTGATCACCCATAGTGCTGGAGGAAGATTAATTTCAGTTTCCACTGAACTCTTCTAAATCATTGTCAGTTTGCAAGAGGAAGTTGTGATATATGAGCAATGAAAAAAAGGCCTTTTCCCATAGTAATGAAGATAAGTTGTATGTCATCAATATACTTATTTACACTTGCAACATAATGCAACAAAGAAAAGCATTTAGAGATACTAGTATTTTTCCACCACTGCTCTATTAATTCTAAAGCATACGCCACTTTAGTTGAGAAATCTAACATCAGGGAAGACTTTGCCAGTTGTGTGAGATGTTTTTGGGTTTGTTTGTTTTTAATCAATTTCTATTTAAAAACAAAAAAAACAAAACAAAACAACACAACACATACCACTGCCAAATAGATTGCATAGTACAAATGTCTTCTTATAATTTGAGATGCATAATAGCTTTCCTACGACATAGTGACATGAACCATTTTGGATGGTTGTACAGCTATTTTAGTTCCAACCAAAGCATTTCATTTTGGGAATTATAATAATCATGAGACAGCTACTGTCTTTTACGTTATTCCTTCTATGTCAAGAAACTTGATACTTTTTTTTTTTTTTTTTTGGAAGAGTCACTTTCCTAGATCTGGAACCAGCATATGTCCAGCAGTTTTTCATTTCTTAATTGCATGGAGAGAAATTGTAAAAAAACTCTACCCCTATGTAGTCATAACAGGCAAAGGGAAGACTAGAAACGATCTCTTCTGTTAAGAATCTTCCTGGTGTTCTAGGAACCCAAAAGAGACCAAAATGTTTATGGTTTATCTGTACATTGTCAATACAAGAAATGTGAAACAGAACCAGCCAGCCTGCAAACACATACACACCTTATTAGACAAACCTAATGGTTTTATAATTAAGCAGATTGGAGACAGATGCCATCAAAGATTTTCTCTGTAAATTTCTGTGTGTGGAGAGATTAAACTAGGCTGATTACTAATTTAGCCTACAGATAAAAGGTAATGCATGACACACTGCTCCCATTCTGTTTACAATGTCATCCCATATCCACTCTCTAATTCAAAGGAAGAGATGGCACCTGGATTAACAGTCCTTGTAAATCTTTTTCCTTTATGCAGGAAGATCCAATTATTCAGGATGATTGAATGCCAACATAATTAAATAATCAAAGCTATACAAACCTGAGCATTAAAACAATTCTTATCCCACTTTTATATCTGAAGCCATGCATATCTAGGGACCAGATGTGAGAGCTGCATAGAATTAGTCACTGTCTTACAATGGGAATTTCTTTATAAACCTGGCCAAAGTTTATTGGCTAGTTACTCAGAATGTGGAACAGGTAAATTAAAGGCAAAGGTAAATTTCAGATAAAACAGAGCACTTAATGATATTACAGGATCCAATAGGGGTGAGGAGGAGAGAAAGCAAATAAAAGCAAGGGTTAGAACTACTACGGCAATTCAGATGTATCTATCTTCTGCACCAAATGGTTTTCCTAACTGCATTACAAACAAATTTTACCTGCAACAATTAAAGAATCAACTAAATTAGTACTTAAAACAGCAGGTTAAATAGAGAAATTTTGAATTAAGAAGAGGGTCTTAAAGAATACTTTATGAAATCAAAGTATTTTCTTGAATCATGTTACTGAATTGCAATTCCTCTTTTAAGGCTCAGAGTAACACAAGCCAAATCCTAATTGCCTTGCTTATGTGAGTAATCTGTTGAGACTTGTCCATCCATTCATCTATCCCCCATTCATTGCCCATGGCATTTTCAAAGCTGGCATTTGATTGCACCCACACTGAGAAAAAGCTCTGTGGCTGGAACTCGCCAAGAAGATGGCTTGGAAGCATGGTCTGAGGGACTGATACCCACGGAGGATTTTCAGAAAGGCCCAGGAGTGCTCCAAGGCTGTTCTAATTGCTTAAAAATTAGTTGTATCTTAGATACAATTAAACCAGGAGGCACAGTGTCTATAGCAGCCCACACACACACACTTACACTTGAAAGAGGCAGGCAGGATTTATAGGATTAGTATGGGGGAAGGAGGAAGGGCTAGGAGCAGTGAGGGAGAAGAGGTAGAAGAGACTGGAACTCAGAGAAGAGACAAAGTCTCTGGTGCAGCACGTGATCATTTTGGGCCTGGTACATAATGAGAGAATTTAGATAGGAGCCAGTTGTTGATAGAAGCAGGGCTCCGAGGAGGAGGTGCATTTACCATCCTGAACAAGATCTATGAGCCTGGAAAGACTTTCATCAACCTAAGGCACAGATCACATAGGGATATATGCTATTCTAGCCTGTCCTATTCAGGTTCTTGTACCACACTCAACATGGTGGTATTTTTGTGATGAGGCTCACTGCTGAAGTCATCCAGCATCTCTGTACTGAGCTGAAGGTGAAGCTATGTGGGAAGACCTAGGGGATCCATGCCTTCTCTGTAATAGTCAGGGTCACCATAGCATCCAGTAATTCTTGCCCCGACTGCATCCTTTCAAAGGGCCCTCTCTGTACTAGAAGACAGCTTAAAGGCTACAATCCACAGGAGTTTAAGCTTCCCTATGGACAGACAGATCCAACACCAAATTATATAGTTATTCTTTGCCATGGATATCTTCCCATCTGTACTAGGCATGGCACACACACATCATTTTGAGGGGATTGAGGGGAGACAATACAGCCAATAAATAGACCACATACCTATTCCATGCATATATGGTGTTCACACTTATGGTGGCTATCTACCCAAGAGCATGTCATAAGTTTTATATCCTGCCATAGTCCCGCACAGCATTTATCTAGGACATAGCCTAAAGACACAGACTCTACATACTGTCTGCACAGAAGGTTCATAAATATTTGCCCAGGAGCTCATCCTTGAGAAGGCTCATTTCTGTCATTCTGGTGTCAATTTCTTAGTCTTCATAGATGCACTGCCTTTTGTCTGTCCCCTATCCTCTCTACTATCTTCCTCATTACCCGTCCTTGTCCCAAATCCTGTGACTATGGCAACTGTCCAATGGTGCCTAAAAATAGCATACCTTTACACTGCTCACCACCGATATCCAGGCCTCAGATGTGATGTGCTAATGTACATGTGGCAGGTTTCTGTCCAGCTCTAACTCCTCAGGTAATTGGGCATGGATGCAAGCACCAGATGCCCAGGCAATTTGGGAGTAGCCACACACCAACTTTGAAAATTCCCTGGGTGCTCAACTCCCACTTTAGCTCCTAGATGGAGACCCACATTATTATTTGTGCTTCTCCAAACTTTTCAAGAGCGTGGCCCATAGCGTGTAGAAACTGCTCCTTCCACTTCTACAACATTTGAGCACAGTGTGAAAAGCTGTCTTCACTTTTGAAAGCTGACCAATTTCCCCTATTCTACTTGATGCTGTTTCTGACGCGCCATGAATTTAGAGGCTGGTGAGACCATTTTACTATCCCAGCAGGTTACAGGACTGCTCAGGTGACTTCAATGAGCGACCTTAGTGCAGCAGGGAGAGCTCATGCCATTTAGAAGTAGGGAGAACAGCACAGCAGAACATCAGCTAGCAGTGAAGTTGTGAAACTCACAGTGACTGAGTACCCAGCAGACCTGATTAATCTAGTTACTCAGAATAACTAAAATAATCTAGATAACACTTAGTCCTGCCATGGGTGCAGGGGACTGGACTAGATGACCTCTCAAGGTCCCTTCCAGTCCTGTGATTCTGTAATAACTCTCATGAGACAATAGACAGCAGGAGGCTTAGAGATGAGTTGGCAAAATTAACTAGCTGCTAAGTTTGAGGTTCCACATTTCATCTAAGAGATGCCCAGGGCGTTTTCAAATGGCCCCCTTTGGACATTCTGCAGAGGGATGTGAGCAAGTAGTTCTGGAAACTCAAACAAGGAATTTTCATAGCAGAATAAGGGGGTTTCTCTGTAAATCTACTTGTGCTAGGAGCCCATTTCGTTTATATATTCAGTTCTGCTGGGTACCCAGTCACTGGGCTTTTCACAACTTCACAGCTAGACGATGTTCTGTTCTCCCTGTTTCTAAATGGCACGTTCCATCCCTGCTGCTGTAAGATCACTCATTCAAGTCACCTCAGCAGTCCTGTTATTGCAGTTACGTTGCGTTCTGTACACTCTATACATGTTCGTTACAGAAAATAAGATTGTATCTCACTGCCATGCTAGGATACAGTTCTCCAACAGAAAACTTTAGCTATTAAATTGAAATACATTGTCTTGGCCAAGACTGTCCAGTTGTTCTCATTCTCATCTCCACAAATTACATTAAAAATTGACCCATGCCCTCACCATGATCAAATAATTCTGAAGTGACACAAACAGATTCCAAGTTGATGTGATCAAAGATATCGGATATCCAGTTTGCTTAGAATGCTATTAATCTAAACTGAAAGACAGAAAGATTAAGTGACTTATCCCTGGGCACACAGAAATCCAGTAGCAGACCCGGGAGGAGAACCCAAGTTTTATATTATGGGGGACAGAATTAGTGTTTTAGATGGTTCATTTTACTCTGTACAGGCTCGTGTATTGCAATTAATATCCAGGAAGGAGCCTGTAATCCTGATCAGTCAATACTGTACTAAGATCTATAAGGAATTATAAAATAAACTCTGGGAGATGCCTCAGTGATTAACGGGCATTAGTTCTCAAGATCTGGCCTGTACATACCAACTGAAGCTGCACCAGCCAGGAAATAAATTCCATACAATTATATTGGTTAAAAATAATCAGCTTATAACAATAATAACCTTGATGTAGGGCATTTCCTGGGGATTAGTGGCCACATGAGGTCCCTTGGCTGTGTTTTAAGCCATCAAGTCCTTCCAGCTGGTCACTAAGCTCCAGGAAATGTCCTCCACCTCTTGCATTGGTGTCTAAATTGATACTGTTAAAAAGTCACACTTTAGCTATTTTATTCCAGCTTAAATTTTCAATATATCTTTTTAAATAAGAAGGCAACATCAGCATAACAGATAGTGACTTACAGTATGTCATAAGTGATTCCAATAAAAAAATTTTTTTACTGAGTCTAGAATTAATTTGCACACACTGGAGATCTCAATATATCTATCATCTATCTGTCTAGGCAAGAGAGAGTGTTCATATAAAATCATTCTTGAGTCTTAATAGAAAAAAGTCATATATCCATGCGTATAAATACATCTATTATTCAAGAACAGTGCTGAATTGATACAATGGATTTGACGTACACTGGCAGGGCCTGTTGCCCCACATTGTTCCAAACCTGTCAAGTATACTGTTTCTTTCCTGTAAACAAAAGATTTTTGTCCCTGCCCACAGGGAAACTTTTTAAGCTAGGCTCTGTCTGGGGTGGGGGTGGGAGGGGGCTCATTTGAAATGAGAATGCGATCTGAGTGCATTATGAAAGGAACCTAATGGCACTATGTCTTCAAGTCTCAGAGGGTATTTAATTGTGTACACATTTTTAAAAATAAGATAATTTGCTATAAGAACTTTTTGGAGCTACTTTAGAATTAAAAGTTGCTCTCCAAGGAGAGAAAGAAAACACATGCACATGTTATATAGGTTTCCTGGTTGCAGAGAAAAGCTTGAAAATGTGAACTTTAAAAACCAATCAGAAGGCAAATAAGGACTGATTGATTTATTTTTTAATCTCATGATTTGGGTGGCAGGGGAAGGAGGGCTGATTTGTGATTCTTTAACTGAAAACAGGAATGAAGTTTTGGATCCCTGACTTTCTAGTGTACATGTTTAAGATATCAGCATTAGTCCTTCTAAGACTTTGTGAGTAATATTATGTTGAATATTTCCTTTTGCCATTGTTGGAGGTAATGAACAGGCTAAGGATAGTAGTAACAAGCACTTCTCACCTGCATTCTTCATAAAACTTACCACCATGAAAAAAATAGGAATAATACTGAAAGTACATTAAGATCACTACTCTTATATATATATATGCTTTCAATATGACAACTAAACAGTCCAGGTTTCTCAAATACACAGTTATTTCCCCACATTTGGGTTTTTAACTGAACATCAAATGCTCTCTTCAAAATGAATAGACACCTGCTTTTGATGGTATGTGCCTGAGTTTATGTCAATATATGATCTACCGTGTTTGTTCTACTAGAGGATGTTGGCTCTTATGCTTTCCTATCACAGCACCCGAGCACACACCTTCCGGGAGCAGTGGGCGCTGTTCGGGGCTCTCTGCTCAGTGTCCCCTTCCAGTTCCCTTCGTTTATACCTATGACCCTCACGCCCTTTCCTGTTTTTACATTCATTGTCCCAAGCAATCAGTTACATTCTCGGTCTAGTGGCTCCTCCCCTTAGGCTGGGGGAGGGGCCATGAGCTAACGCCCGCCCACCTCCTAGTTTGTAAATAGTACAGCACTTGAGCACCAACTTGCTGCCATGACCTCCATCAGTAAGTGGACAGTTTAGTCTGTTGCTATTTGATTCTTGACTTTCCTTCTACAGTTACCATTTGGGATCTGATTAGTGCCACCTGTGGTGGATTTAGTTACATAGATGCCCATCCACTAAAAACTGGACAAAGAAAATAGAGGCACTGAACAGCCATCACGTGCTAACCATTTTGATCACTACCAACCTAGGTTGCATTGGGCAAAACATGCAAGAGAATAATGCAGATATATGAATATCTAGTCGGTCCTGTGCTCAAGTTTACCCTAGGAGTCAGCCTCTTGAAGTCTCCTACCTGTACTGCAGACTGACTGCAAGTTGTGACAACATTTTAAAATAAAACAAACAAATAGAGGATATATCTACACTACAATTGCAGCTTCACTGCACCGGAACCTGAGATAGCTAGATTAAAGCTAATTCAGGTGTGTCTATTCAAACTGCTGTCACACCCTGTGACTGCAGTGTAGGTGTACCCTAAATCTTATCCTTCTTCTCCCCATGTACCAAGACTCCAAAGTGCTGTGAGGACGATGAATGTACACACTGGACACCTTGTCCAGAGGTAAAAAAAATTCCTTCTTGACTGACAGCAAGCCTGAAAAAACACAGCTCTGACAGCTGCACTGCCCATAAGGCAGGTGGGACAGAGCAGCTTTCAGCAGGAAGAATGGCAACAGTGTGTCCAGGAATGCTTAGACACACAGGGAAGGTGGGCTTGATGGAGCCAATCAGCTCCTTCAGCCAATGGATGGCTACAGCAGGTGATGTTCTACTCCATTCATTCCAGTCCATGGATCCCTAGGTGTGGTCTTGAGGCAATGAGCTACCTGAAGGGGTGTCCATTCTCCTGCTAGGTCAAACATCTCCCCACCCCAGTCTTAACAGGAGGAAAAGGGATTTGAAACAGGAAACCAGGTGACAGAGACTTAAGAATTCATTATCAATGCCTAATTTGGCTTCTCTGCTGCTACTGCACATTTTTATTCTCTTAAATATACTGGCCCTTATTCTTTAACAGACTGGTGTACAACCAGTGTAACTCCATTGGCTGAAATCAGGAGACACCCCACTGAAGTCAATGAAAATGAGAGGAATATATGGTTACCCAACATAGTGATCTAAATAATGTACTTTAGTCTGTCATATTGATGCTAAAAGTCATAATGGTTAATACTGGACAACCACGTGCATTCTTTGCTGCTATATAATTCTCACTATTTTTGTGATATTGCTCACAGCAAAAGCTGGTTAAATAAATACACAATCATGTAATTTGTGACTATTTTAGAGGATAAAAGTCAGAAGTTCAGTTTGCTGTTAGTTGTGGGATGATGACATTGGTCGTTCAATGGCTATTTAGATTATCTCAGGTATTCATGAATCTTTTGCGAAAGTTAGCATGGATGATTTATTATTCATTGTTCCATTATTTAAAGAGATTCAGTCATCCAGTCAGAGCAGAAACAATCCTGTGGAATTTAGGTGACGTAAACTGCACTACAAATAAAGAACAGCGAAGAGTTCAAGTGAATTCTTCAAGAATGACTGATAGGCTGACAGTTGTTCTCAACCTGTTTAGTGGATACTTACAAATATTGAATACATTAGCCAAAAAAAGTCAGAATTGGTTTGCAGAGAATGTTACTTGCTACAAATAATTTGTTCATGGATGTTAAATTTATGCATTAGGCTCCTGTCAGTTATTTTTCCTCTTTAGCAGGGCCATCCCCAGGGGAGTGCAGGGCCCAGGGCAAAGCACACCATGTGCCCCCCCCCCCTCCCCACCGGTCTCGTGCCTTCCCCTCCCCCCGTGCAGGGCAGGAGGGATCCCCGGCTCCCAATAAGATGGCACCACCCCCCAGCTGACCTGGGGAAGGGTGGGTCTGTACCTGCAGGAGGTAGGGAGAGGGGATCATGCTGCTTACCTCCTCCTGTGCAAGGCAGAGGAGCCCGGCTCTGGCCAGGCTCCACTGCGCACCCCTCTCCCCCCCCGCCCGCAGTTACCCACAGTTACCCACCACATGGTGCCCCGCTCTCCCGCTCCAGCCCCGCAGCCCAGCACCAGCTCAGATGGCGCTGCCTCACCCAAATCCCCCCCTCCCCCCTGTGACATGCAGTGGGGACGGGGGATGCAGGAGGCTCTGAGGGGTGGGGGGGATGCATCGTGAAGGACCAGACTGGCGCTCTCCCTAGGCCGGCGCCTAGGGGCTGGCCCCCTCAATACACAACTGCCCAGCGCCTACCCGGTCCCTGTTCCCAACCAGGAGGTGGGCTACATCCTCCTGCCTCCCACCCAGTCTGGAGTGGGGCCCCCCGGGGCGGTCGCCCCAATCTGCCCTACCTAGGGACAGCCCTGCTCTTTAGTACTAGGAAAAAAAGGCTTGAGCACAGTGGCTCATATGTTGGATGGTTTTCTGCCCACCCTAGCTCTACAGGATATCGCAGAGCTGGGAGCATGGGAAGGACTGACAGATGTCTGAAGTCACCATACTTTTAAGCAGTTTTAAATTTCAAACAAACAGCTGGGTGTATAAAGGAAGTTAGCGGCAGCAAGACAACTGCCACACAGTTGACACACTGCCACACAAGGATATAAGAGTGAGTACAATGTTTTGAGGCTTCGGAAAGGTTTAAGCAAAGTACTATTGAGAAAGTCCCCATACACTGTAACAGAAGGGCAGATAATCAAAAGACATTATTTCATATGGAGCTACATGTGTAAGACATTTGCAGCCCATACAACTGCCTGGATGTTTCCAGCATGTTTAAGCATCCCACAGTCAGCAATACATCCAAAAGGACTGCAGCTGGCGAGAAAGAGAACACATGCTCACCTCCACTGAGTTTTACATTTTAAATAATTTACTTAAAGTCCAAATCATACCCTTGCTAAGGCAAAATTCCCACTGGAATCAGTGGGAATTCTACCCAGGTAAGAATATCAGGACTAAGCACTAACTTCTGTACAGAAACCCTGACCTGAATTACGTACCCGCAGAAGACTTAAACAGAGTAGCCATGAAATGGGGGCCATCACCCCAGAGGGACCTAGACAGAGGGACTCTGCACATCCATGAGCATCGTGGAGATCTCAGTAACAGATCTCTACAGCCCTTTCTGTGCACCCCACATACTCCTGAGATCTACTGGGCCGACACCCCACATGGATGCAGGCTGCATCTGCTGTTTCCCTCATGCTCTGTTTGAATAGCTGCAACCCAGCTGCACAGGCAGCCTGGCTGGTTGGAGCAGAGGTACTCATTCTCAAGCCCTGTAATATGTGCGCGTGCATGCCGCATAGTGTTTTTACGTCAGCTTTGCTCCATTCCCCAGGGTTTGACCTTGGTTACAGTGTATTTTATTTCAGTTACTATGAAACAACTACACCATAACAACTAAAGCTTGAATCTCAGAGCGCACTGCTAAAAATTCCCAGCACAGTTGGCTGTGCAGAGTTTTAAGTTCTGCACTATTCTTAGATGGATCTGCAGCAGTTGGAAAATGCTGGGTTGCAATCAACACATCCTACAACATGCTCAAGGGCTGCTATCTTAAATATTCCTGTCAGCTCTTCTGGTTTTATTTATTTATTTCAATTTATATAAAAAGTGCCCATCCCTGCTCTAGGCATCGGAACAATTTCTGTTAAAAAAGCCAATATTTCTATCAAAAGGAACAAATCATTTTAAACTAAAGTTTCAGCTGAAGTGTGACATTTAAATACAAAATTGAAACCATTTGTTCATTTCTCTGGATGAATTTCTATTTTCAGAAATATATAAATGGTATTCCAGATACATATGGCCCAGAAACTGCTATATTTTCAAGGAATATATGGCAAACCATGGGAATGATTAAAAAAATGAACAATATATTTGGTCTGTTTATTGACTAATCCTAGAAGAATATGGACAAGATACAATTAGTACAATAGCTTTTTAAGGTTGATTAATCTGTGTAATAACAGGAATGTTAGATATAGATCCAACACAGATATAGAGAGAGTAGATACTCTATAGGATTTGTTATCCTAAGCAAATATTCCTAGGACATTTATACAGAGAAGTTAATCTGCAGTGTAACATTTATATATCAACTTTTATCCATTGTGACAAGGCATTTTACTATAAAACATTATCAAGAGAATCGAAGTTTTAAAATAATAAAAAAGGCAATGGCAAACAACTGTTTCTTTAGTTTGATTTTAAAGCTGTAAAAATTGGTGGCTATGAATAGAAATAGGAAGGGAGTTCCACCAACAGGAACGTAATCACTCAAAGCTCTTCCTCCCAAGGAGTCAGGTGTGGGCCTGCCTGGGCAAGCAAGGAAAGCAAGATTTGGCCTGTGAACTTGCAAACCCAGTATCCTGCTATTTCTGATCTCAATGAACGGACCAGGATAAATAATGTTTAAAAAAAAATGTCAAGAAGGGAGCAAAAGGCCATCAAGGGCTGATTTTTCACGGGAGTTCAACATATTGGGTACTGAGCACTTGAACATCTGGTCCTGACCCTACTGTCATCACTAGGAGTTTTTCCATTGACTTTAGTGGGGTCAGGACTTCATCCTAAGGAGGAGAGAGAGGTAAATATTTATTTAATTACTATGAAATTTCATGGAAAAGCCAATATGGAGTAATATGTTCAATCTACTGAGTACTTTTAAGAATACAGAATACTGTAGTATAAAATATAATAGGGAACATCTGCAAACATGTTAACAGTCGCTAAAGTGAGTCAGAGCAAATCTCTCAGCCTGATGATACCATGGCTATGGTTAGAAAACATTCCATTTTCAAAATATGTAATATTATGAATCAGTATATCCATAAACTCTTTACTTACCACCAGTAATTATTCATGGTCTAAGGGTGATATATTTAAAAAGTCACATGTTCCTAGATCTTCTCATTGTTTTAAAGCTCTCTCAGATTTTGGACCATTGGTTATTATGGAATCCTTTCATGAGCCATCACCCCCCTGATCCTGCTCACAGTTTTTTTTGTACTCCTTGTGGATACAAGTGTTTTCCTAAGGAAGTATCAAGATGGGATGAAAATTAGCTCCCTTTAATGTACTGGGTGTTGCTTATTAGGGACAGTACAAAATGGGCAAAAGTTACTGTTATTTGTTTCCATTCCCTGCATTTAAGACTTTATATTTATTGTAATTGAGTCTTCTCTCATTGCCTAAATCTGCCAGTGCACCAATCTCCAATTCATTTGCAGGTTGATCTGTCCTACTTGTGAAACATCTGTTCAGTGGCGAGCTTTTTAGAAAGAGCTCCTATAAACTGTAAAAGAGTTTTAGATGGGGTAAAATGAGCAGGGCATATCCTTGGATGGAAACTGACCCATGCTACACCATTCTTAAAGCACAGCTGGATGAAGCAGCTGGAAGTGCATTGCAGAATACCAGTGAAATTGGCCCTTTACCTTGAAAGACATTCTGGGTGGCCTGTGGGCGTAGCTGATGAATTTCATTCCTCTAGGGCATGTTGTGAAAGAATACACATAGCTGAGGGGCAGATCTCCCCTAGCACTACTTGCTTAGATAAGTGCCCAAAAATTTTTGATGCTTATCTAAGCCTCTTTTGTTTGGAATAAATTCACATGACTTCCAATATTGCTGTTTTTCCTGTCAATCCCCCATGAGAACGGTCTTACTTGTTGTATTAGTTATCATCTTTAAAGAACCAAATTGCTTGGATCCTGGCTATGCAAGAGACCACGTACTCCTCATATGGTATTATGGCATGCAAGGTCAGCTGAGGCACTCCAGCCAGCAGCCTTCTGGTTTAATTAACAAGAAGTTATGGCAAGGCATTCTCAGTGAAAGAGACCCAAAATTCCAGAATTAATACCCCCACCCCTTTGCTCTGACAAAAGACAAATTTAAAGCTACATGTAGACAAACTCACAGTGAAGGCAAGTTTACTCTCGTAAAACAAGAACAGCACTTACTAGGAAAAATAGACTAAATCTTTAGCAGTAAGTTGGACTCACTCAATTGACTTTTAAAAAGGTAGAGATGTTAATGGGAGCTTTCCAATGTACACCTGCTGAGAATCTGGTCCTATAACTGTAATCAAACTTCTATTTCCTAACAAATGTACCACCTGTTCACTCAGAGAATTTGCTTATTACCATAATACTAACTCCTACACCATGTACACTATCTCAATAATACAGAATTTTCTTTTGATTGAGTATAGTGTTTCCCTTCAGAGTGCAATTTCCGTTTTCAGGGCCCCGTTTCAGTTATGTCAGATTACACAGTTTGACACTATTTTTACAATTAACATTAAAAGCCATAAGCAAAGATATTAATGGAGATGTGTTGAGAAGTGGGTGAAGGGACAGCTGGTAGCATTTCTGATGTGGCATGATTTTTCTGTGCTGCTCTTTAGACTTTGCTTTTAGGAGCACAAATCTTAGAAACAAGATCCATATTCATTTCCAGCTGTGAATGTGTTTCTTCAGGCCCACTTGTGAACTTGGATCACAATGTTCTGTTCCCCTACATTCCCACCCACTTCATTACATGACTTTATAATGTAATTGTTTCCCCATTTGCCTTGGATACACATTAGGCAATCTGACTCCTACGTTAGGAATCCATGGCAAAATGGGAAATGAATGAATAAAGGGGATGAGCGCAAAAGAATGGGATTTGCATGACAGATTGAGTGACACAACAACCCTTTTCTAAGTAACTCAAAATATCAGTTCAGCCAAAGCAGAAAGATACATTTACCCCCTGTGATAGAAGAGAGAGGTTAAATACACTTTTCCACTAGAAGATATTTTCCTTTAACTTATGGCCTAGGTAAGCTATTTCCAAAGGAAATTATTATATCTGGCAGCTTTCAAAAAGCCTTGTTCCAGGAATCTTGCAGACTGGAAGCACAGCTGTTTGGATTCACTGATCTGACAATATGTAATGTCTCGGTTACTGCACTGTCATTGGTGAAGCAGGCTTAAGGGCAGACAAAGTGACAGCTGGCCCATTTCTTCTTTTGCCATGTAAATCCAGTTTAAAATAGGATTAACATAACTGGAAAATAATCTAGTGGCTGAACCAAAATTTCTACCTAGCAACAGGTTAATTGAGAAACACAGTTTAAATACTTTCATAATAATGGGCACTTGCAGAGCCCAATAGCATTACTCAGACATGCCATTCCTTTTTAAAGTAACCTTGAACTCTGCAACATAGATGAAGAAAAGAAAACATTAAATCCTAGCTAGTACCTTTCTTTTTATGGCCACTTAACTTGTAATAAATTCACTTTTAAAAATCCCACCTGTAGACTAAATGACTTAGGAACTTACTTTGTGTTGAAAAAGTCAGTGGGACTTAGCCACTTTAAAAAAATGTTAACAGATACACAAATAGCTCTTACTATAGTTGAAGTTTGGATGATACTGGTAGATGCCAAAGGAAATCTTTTCCAGCTCCTTTCATCTGGAGGTGTGGTAGATACAGAACACCTGATTCTGTTCCCATTCATCTTGTGCAGTCATTTACACCAGTGCTAAGTATAAAATGCTCCCAAATTCAAGTAACAGGATTTTCATCCATTATGCAAAGGACTACACAAGGTGCAGCTCAAGGGAGAATCCGAGTCAATAGCTTGGATAGAATGGACACTTCTCAGAGCTATTCCTCCTCCAGAAAAAGATTGCTTATGGATTTAGAACATTAAAATCTTTGTCTCAAGTTTACTATACTATACACATATAATGGAAATACAGATTATAAATTAGGCTAGTTTTTCTGGGGGTTGTCATTTGGCCATCTTAAAATACATCTAGCTGAATCACTGCACACAAGTTGTCTGCCAAGATGTACTTACTATTTTGGGGCTTGGTCCTGAAAAATCATCACATCAATAGCTCCACTGGGCCTACTTCTTCTATGCCTTGCACTTTGTGTAGTCATTTAAACCTCTGCAGAGTGAGTGTTACCAAATCACTTCAGAATGGTAGCATTTTGCAGCCTCTTTCCATAGGTGTGAATGATTACAAAACGTGCAAGATAATGGGAATCAAGGGGCCACATTCTCTTATTTGGACTCAGTTCTGAACCCATGCTGGTTTTACATCCATTGAATTCTATTGATGACAGAGAGCAGAATTTGGCCCCAAACCTGCTTCTTTATCTTGATCATTAGTATTCAGCTCTTTTAGGAATGGATAAGGTTCTAAAGTTCAAATAAGCATCCAAAAATTAAGACAATTCCTATAGATTCATAAGGCCAGAAGGGGCCTCTGATCATCAGTAGATTTAAATAAGGATGAAACAAGTAGGATTCTATGAAAAGGTAATAAGTTCTATAGAAGTATATAATGTTACAGAGAATGATTGTCTCGCTATAGGATTCTATAAACAGGGATATTATTGAATTCTATGGGATAGTTAAAAAGTTGTTTTCTTTTAAATCCACAAAGGGAACATATCCAAACCTCTATGGCCTGCCACACTCACACAGTCAGTCTCTTGTGATAGCTCAGTACTTTGGGCTTTAACAGCAAACTTCACCTTTCTTGTGGTGTTCTTAATTTTCGGTGCTGACCCAAACCAGGAAGAGCAGAACATGTTAATATTGAAACAAAAAAATTAGTTCTCTCATCACTCAATGAACATGGGTTAATTTCAAGTTTTGAACAAGAGTTCCAGGTGGATCTTGAAGACATTAATGCATCCCTGAAGGGGAGCATCATACTGAGATACATTGGCAGATGATGGCATAGCAGAAAGAAGGGATGTGCAATTAAGTATTGAATCATTTCAGCATCTGTGGAGGGAGAATTCACTCACTGGCTAGATCACTTGAAAGTTGTCAATTCTGCTGCATCACAGCATTTGTTGGTAGCTGGTCTGTACCCATTATGGTTATGTACTGCTAGTTATGTAGATGCAGGGCTTTTAGACCCAGCCAGGGACATAAAGTGTTAAGTCAGGAGCCTGAGGCAAAAGGGGTAGGATTGGAAGCTACTTGGATCTTGCATGTGGTCCAGGAGCAAAGTTCAGGCGATGAACTATAGTTCTGGTGCTGACTCAGAATAGAACATGGGGTGAGAGAAAGATAGTGAAATACCAGCTTGCTGTAGGTTTTTGCATCTGCAAAGAGGGAGGATCAGTGGCACTAAGGGAGGTTTGGTACTCTGCCTCTCCTAGGGCTATCAACCCGGGCACAGGAGGGCATAAAAACTACACCCACCTACCATTCAGAGGGTGAGAGGTCACAGCAAGAGGCACATAGTCGCATTGGTCTCTCCTCAGCATTGGTGAAAGTCATTTCCTTGTATCCATTCATTACATATGAAGTAATCCCCTGATTTGAATCATGGTATATTTAGTGTCTGTGCATTAAGTGCAAAAAGAGTGGAGACGCTGACTGAATCTTGCATACACATGTATTTGCAGAGATTATAGTTACACATGACTAAAGTCTGCCATGATTTCAGACTCACATTACATCTTAATGGATACCCAGGTTCAGCCTTTACACATGAACTAGGATTTTTTCAGTGAGTGGATTTTATTTGAGGCAGTTCCACCCATTTTGCAGATTTCCTGGTCTGATTTTAGAAGGCTTACTCCCATCCATGTATCCAGAAAGGTGAAAATATACACCATCCCTTAAGCAGCATAATACCACTTGCAGCTAAGTTCCAAGGCACATGACAGATATACACACACCTCATTCAAATCAGCTGAATAGCCACCCACTGTGAGAGCTATATTAGAACATTAGCACTAGAATTCTAAAAGGCATACTGGGAATTTTTGAGTCGAGATCCTGACCCTGTAGTTCTTATCTAGGTTCTTGAAGCCTGAAGATCTGACCCCTTCCTATGTGAAATTATTAGTACTTTCAAGTCTACAGCATATTGCTTTAAACTTTTTTCACTAAAGACATACATATAAAGAAAAGGGAATTATGACTTGTTTCTGAGTGCATTTGTACCACGTTCCTGAAAATTGTGCTTGGGGCATGAAATAGTTAAAGAAACTATGGCAAGCTAACTGTGCACATTAAAACAAAGAGTTGGCAGCTTCTGAAGGAAAAGGGCTTGTGCTCCACTGTTCAAACTTGTCAGTCAGCTCATGCCAGCACTCTCCAGGGCTGTGCTTCCCCAGCACACCCTCATTACAAGTGTCTGCCTGCGCTGATCTGCTCATCTGTTCAGAGACTCTCCGGATCAGTCAGGAATTTTCCCTTCTCTGTGCTGTGGAATTGGATCACAAGCCACTCAGCTTTTCTTGAAACCCTCACAGGTGGCTCTTTGCCTATGGTATCTTTTCTTCTCCCTTCACCACTCACTTGTCTGTTTTTGATTTCCAGAATGGAAGAAGCTGAACTGCTGAAGGAAAGATTCCAGGCCATAACAGTAAGTGCTTACGGTTATAACTTATGAGGATAGGCTTAGAGAAAGCAATTAATGAATACAATAATGTGTGTTTTCTGAAGAATTATTTCTTCCCCAAAGGAACAAGAAAAAGAGTTTCTGCTTGAAATGATTACTGTTCCTTTAAGTTATATGCTGTGATACAGTAAATTTACCAGTACTGGTTTTATTATGGTTTATTAGGTTTGAAGGCTAAATCCAGTGTACTGAAGTTATTACACCTCAGATCATACATACATAATGCTATCTTCATAACTGAGTGTGTGTGTTTGAAGGACACCAGGTCAAAAAGCAGGTCTTCTTGAGCTAGAAGCTCTGAAACTAATAAGATTCCATATTTCATAGGCAAAAAGTAACTAGAGCCCTGAAATCTTTTTGCCTCTCTATATTGTAGAATGAAGTAAAACTGCAGGATTGGTAGTTTTGGCAAATGTTAAAGCTTACATTGTAAAAGAAAGAAGGAAGAGCATGGGCTGACTGAATTCCAAGCTATCAGCAAAACAACAGATTGATATTTATAAAGAACGTAATGTATGCCAAAGACTTTAGAAGACACCTTCATTCCTGCTCTAAACAGAATTCTGCTTTGAAAGTTTATGTTTTTGGGGAAACTTTTAGATCTTTTTAAAACAAGGGGCATATATGGCCAAAGTTGATATAACAAAAAATTAGTCACTTAAAAATCTACAATACCCTAATTTAACCTCCAACTAAATAAGTTAGATAACAGAGAGGTTAAACTGAGGCAGAAATCAGTTCTGGATGAGACAAAAGAAGAGGAAATCTGTAGTAGGATAGTTCAGGTTTGATTAGTTACAGCCAACCTTTAAGATGACACCTTTGTTTTCAAGGGGTTCCCCACCCCATATGATGGGTTAGTATTACCTGATACTGAAATTAGCGGTCAAAAACCGATTATATTGTCTGGATAAATAGCAGATGGCATAAAAAAAAATGTACCAGTGCTAAGCACATCATGGACAAACATGAAAGATCCTCAATGGAAATTCTGATAAAGAGTTGAACTGGACTTTGTTTTTACTTGTTGCATCTTAAAACACCTATTTACTAGAAATTAGGAAGCCCAGCTAAAAGCATATTCATTTAAACCCTGATCCATTCCCCACTGAGACCTTTGGATGTGTTTTCATTAATTTTAATGAGGTGTGGACCAGACTAAATGGGAACCTTATTTCCCGCACACAGCCTCAAAGCTGAGAAGGTTTTTGAGGGGTAGCAGAGAGAGTAGCTGGAAGGGGTTGGGATTTCTCACCACTACTCATTCTGCAATGTCATGTCCTTCCTCACACGTGGCAGGTGCCATGGGGAAACAGGACTGCTTAGTGGTGAACTCTAAGTACTGGCTGCGCTAAATTGTCTCTGTTGCACCTTTATCGCCATAGAAACACTTGAGAAGCAGTTTTTAAAGACTTCTGAGCGCTTCTTGTATCCTGTGCTGCCTGTTATAAGAGATGGGGAGTCAGATTTAGGTTTTTAGCTAGGTTCTTATTTATTGCACCTGCTGCCTGAAGCAAGTACTGGCCCCGAACTGTAGAATCTGTAATATTTGCTGTAGCAAACTGATACTGAGACAAAAACCAGGGCTAAGTCCTCCCTTCCGTAGGAAAAGAAGTAGTGGAATGTGACAGGGTGCTGGCGGAGCACTGAGGGTTAAGCCAACCCCCTGCCACTGGAGCACTAAACCCCCTGCTGCTTGGGTCCTGAGGAAAGCTGCACCCTGCCCGCCCCTTATCCCAGGCCCTCTGGACCTCTTCATCAGGCCCCTGCCCCACAAGCTCACCCTGACCGCCTCCACTACACACCCTGAGCTGGCTATGGGACTTGCAGCCAGCGCGCTTCCAACCCACACCATGGGCACATCCTCACATACTTGTGCTCCACACTCTCCATTTCCTCGCCCCCACGTCCCACCCTGATACCAAGTGGCGGGACCTCTTACCACCCGTAGAGGGTGGGAGACCCCAGTGGGCCAGCTTGTATTCCATCTTGGTTCCACAGCCTGTCGGGGATATCAGCTGGCAGCTCCTTCACGGAGCTGTGAACATGGGCATGTACCTGGCACAGTTCACACCCTGTCCTGAAGCCTGTCCCTTTTGCGGTGTGAGGGAGACCCTGGCGCACACCTGTCTGGAGTGTGCCAGGTTGCAGCCCCTATTCTGGCTCCTCCTGAGGTTCTGGCTAGACTTCTCCCCGCACCTCCTCAGCTATGTGCAGCCCATCCACAGTCCCACAAAGTTGCAGGACCTCCGCATCAACCTCCTCCTTGCTTTGGCTAAGGTGGCCATCTACAACACCAGAGAGAGGAGGTTGGCCAAGGAAGCGCTCTGCGACTGTGGGGCCTCCCTCCGTTCCTCCATCCCATCATGTCTCCGAGTAGAGTTCCTCTGAGCCATATCTGCTGACTCCTTAGCTGCCTTCAAGGAGCAGTGGGCACTGTCTGGGGTTCTCTACTCTGTATCCCCTTCAGGTTCCCTCTATTTAGCCTTTTGACCTCCACACCTGTGCCTGTTTTTTCATTTGTTGTCCCCCATAATTAGTTGAGTCCAGGTCCCATGGCTCCTCCCCTTAGGCTGGGGGAAGGCTCACATCCTGGTACTCAAATAGAGGTGGAGCACTAATTAAATGGGGAATTGAGCCAGCTGAGTGAGCCTGTGGAGATTGGGCTAATGAGGAGCAGCTGGGAGACTCATTAGACAGGCCCTATAAAAGCTTACAGGCAGGCACTCAGGGGGCTGACCACAGGCTCAGTGAAGGAAGGAAGTAGGTGGGTGTGGTAGCTAGAAGAGGTGAGAGGTCAGCCTGAGAGGAGGGAGAAACCTCAGGTGGAAGTGATCTGCCCTGATCTGGTGGTAGACACTGTGTGGCCCCTGACTTGGGACTGTACCTGTAAATAGTTGGTGATGGGAAGAAAAGCCTGTCAATAAAGAGCACTCGTGCATGTGGTTTGTGGGAGAAGAAGCCTGGAGCAGCAAAGGGGAAGCATGGGCCCCTTTACATGGAAGTAGTTGGGAACAGTTCTAAACCATGGTGTTTCCTTGGGCCCCATCCCCTTAGGATGATGTTTCTCCTCCCTGCAGAGGAGATGAGGGAAGTGTCTACTTGTCTGAGCAACAAGCACTGCAAGGAAGCTTTCTGAAAGCAAAGGTACCCAGGCGGTCTGGTTAGCTGTTCTGATATCCCTAACAATATAGAACCTCTCATGCAGAACCTAGCAGACAGGGGAAGAAGCTGGAACTGCTGGGAGTGGAAGACTCTAGGTGCAGGAGGGCTTGTGTATGCTGATGCTGATAGTCTGGACTTTCTATATTTCTCCAGCTCTGGTGGCGGAGGTGACTACAGAGAGTGGCTGAAGGCTGGCTCCACCCTCCCAAACATACACATTCACAAGCAGTAGAACCACAAAACCTTCTTGCCTGTAAGCCTTAACTCCAAGGGGGCATGGTCTGAAATGCAGGGGGAGTGCCCAAACCTAGTTGTCTAATAATAAATATTTAACATTTATGCAGTTATTTAAAATGGCTAAAGCACTAGATAGACCCTCTACAGACAGAGTAAGATCCAGACAAGGCACAGTAAAGTGCACCCTAGGAAATGCCCCAACCTGCCTTAAATCCTTTCATGATTAGAAGGCTGCACCTGTACTCAACCTCTGTGTTGAATTTGGCCCACTGTATTCAGCAATCAATTTCAGATGCACCAAAAATGGTTCTGTTTTACTTTACTTAGTTAATGGGTAATTACTTAGGAAGGTGTTAGCAACAGCCACAGCTATTATGAAGGATGCAAGTACAAAACCCGAAGATGAAGCGGAGCGTAGGAGGAAACATGCTGATAAGAATAAAACAAACTTGCAATGTGTTCACTAAAAAAAATTCCTTCTTTTAATGTTGTACATTGATCTCATTTTAAGTTGGATTTTTTGTTTGTTTCTTTGCCGTCTACTCTCACCCCTTTATGACTGCCTTTCTATACAGTATTCTTATATACCACTCTTCTGTGTTAGTTTGGATATAGTATAGAAAAATGGTTCAAGAGGAAATTGTTGCAGATTTATCATTTTGAAAGTGTATTTGCTGCCTGATTATTTATTTTAACCTTTTAATGCTAAAATAATATAGTATTCTTTTTAGTGAGTATGTGGAGTCCCAGGGCATCTTTCATTAATTTACTATTTGTACCAAAGTTAGTACTGATGTATTTTAGCATAAACTAGCTTAAAATGCAACTATCAAGAAAATGTGATCCCTTAGAAAGTGGTCCAGTCTGTATTACAGGCTCATTTAATGACCTGCTCATCTACTGATTGGATTGTTTCAAGGCCACTTGTAAAGTGATATTAGGAAAGTTCTGAATTAAAGAAAGCTGTGATGTTCAGAGATGGCATGTTCTTGAAATCAGAACTAGCTGAACTATTGGAAATCTTAGACATAGCACATTTTAAAATAGTTTATGGTGTTTGTCAGCAGCACCTAATATCTTAACCCCATTAATTGTTTGGTTCAATGTGTTACAAAAGAACAAAGAATCTTTGATGGATAAGTTATAGGGACTGTATCAAACTTTTTGTATTCCAAATCTAAACTCGCCTTTAAAAGTTGTATCTTGTACCGCAGAGGTGGGTCAGTAACAGCGTTCAGAAGTTATGTCCACTTGTAATTTGACACTTTTCAGAAGAGAAAGGGTGTCAATGCCAATTCACTTACTACATTCTATCATGCGGGCAATCATATTCTGCCAAGCTACGTTGCTCCCCCCATACTTCCAATTGATAGGTGTTTATCACTTGCTGTCCCCAGATGGATGCAGTTCCTACCATCAGTCACATAGCTGACACCCTTCACACCGGAAGAGGCTGACTTTCAATAGCAAGTGAAGGAGTTCTCTGATAGGAGCACTAGCAACCTCCTGGAGTTTAGGGCTATATCTCCCTTAAAGCAGCTCCAACATAAGTCAAAAAACATGTGTTCCATCTCAGTCCGGAGGGGGCGGGGGAAACAAACATCACTGCAGGGTAGCTCCCTTTAGTCATGGCCCCTAACTGTAATCCCAAACAGGGCAGCTTCTCCCCACCCCTACTCCAAGTCCAAAATGTTCATAAAAAATCAAAATCAAAACAGACCCTCCTTGGTGCAAGCTGTCTATTTCCCCCATTGGATCAGGCAAGACAGTAGTGTAAAGACCAGCTCCTCTCCCTCCAAAGAAACTGAGCAATTCTTGGGGAAAATGCCACTTCCTTTTATTGTCTTTCTCCACTCAGGGGGTCTAGCTGTCAGTTCTTCCCCCTAGGAGCTAGGCAAGTCACAGCTGACAGCTCTTTCCACCAGGTTTGGCAGCTCAGGTTATCAGGTAGTCTTCAAGGGCCAACCTTCTCCTTTTTGCTCAGTAGAGGGGCATAACCTTTTTCGAGGTCACATGGGAGGCAAATACACCCCATCAGAGATCCCTATATGCAATTCTAATAATCTCTGGTTGTTAAGTCAGTTCTTCCAATAGTGCATCATCAGTTGCTGCATAGAACAGCAGGTAAAACATGAGTTAGTTACTGCCCTATAACACATTAATGTAAATGAAATTAATGTAAATGATGCCAAACCTGTTATATCTAACAGCAATACATTACGGAAGCAATGACGGGCAGCAGGGTGGCTCATTAGAGGTGCTTGTAATGGAACAAGTTACTCTGTACTTGATTCAATGCCCATTGAAGTCAATAGGAGTCTTTGCTTTGACTTCAATAGGAGTTGGATCAAGTCATCTATCACCATTGTCTGTGTGCCCCTGATTCTGGAGGCCACTTGGTAACAAATCATTAGTCCCCTGGTGACAGGTAGAGCAGCCACAAGGCTACTTTATATTATGGTGACTCCAAGAGACCATCTCAGCAGTTGGGTATTGCCAGGGTGCAGGGACACCCCAGGCCTACCCCTTTTCCTTAGCCATGACCTCTGCACTGTAAATAGGAAGGAAGGTGTTGCTGTGGTGGCTCTACATCACTTAAGGATTCCCTCAGGTGTCCAAGTTAAAGCACTAAAGCAGGGACAGGTTATTTTTAAAATTAATTTGTGGAGTTTTTTAAATTTCCAGGACAAGAGAAAACTTCAAGAAGAAATCACACAGAAGCGTCTGAAAGTAGAAGAAGAAAAACTAAAATACCAGCATTTAAAGGTATTGCTTTTTCAATAGCAGCAGCTTACATTAGTCAACATTTTAAAATATCTATGAGTCAACTAATAAACACAAGGGAAGTCCTAGCCCAGCTACTAACATTAGGCAAGAGTGCTATAAATTAGTAACATGAGGCAAGTGTTGCTTCATTCTTAAATCTAAGTGTCCTTACATTATGGGTTTAAGACATGCCTTTATTGTTAAAAGTGCAGAACTGTTTTGAGTTTTACCAGAAGGACTCTAATTGACTTTAATAGGCATTGTGCATCAAAAGTGTCACACAAAGGGGTTAATGTTGTTTGATAATTTTTTAGGCTTAAAGTGAGATCACAACCAGAAATAATTCCATTTTAAAATTGGGTTTCACATGGCAGACTGTGTGTGTTCACTTTATAATTGCAGCACAAAATGCAATGTAATCATGGGATGCAGCCAAATAGCAGCTTCTTGCTAAAATCATCAAGTAGCAGACTATTTTTATCTGGCAAAACATCAATCAATTTATTTAATGCATATCCTAAGTGAAAAAATGTTGTGATCCTGTGTGGGAAGAATATAGGAGAAGTGTCTGCAAATTTTGCACTTACGTCAGACTTGGCAAGTTCACATCAATATGGTGTTCAAAACACTGACGAATCAAATGGTCCACCTCTTCAATCATATTATTTAAAAATGGAATGACTATTTTCTCAGGCTTCCCATTCGTCTCAGGCAGTTTGGCATTTCATGTAATTTAAAAAAGACATAATTCTTGCTTCTTGATAGTCTGGAAAACTGGTATTCTGCTCTCATAAAGATCCTGAGCATATATTGGCCCATATTAATTGTGCGAGTTGGGTGGAGGCATCCAGTAAAGGGGTACGGATTTCGAGATCAGGGGTTTGACTTGTTTTCCTGAACAAGTTACACAGTCTGCTCTCCAAAAACACAGAATTATATCAAAAACTGAATCATCTTCAAGTTAAGTACTTATAACCTGGTCTCATTCATCTTCCCCTATCACCCACACAAGGACATAGGATGCGGAGTTGCCATGTTAAATCATGACATTCTTGAATGTTGTGTATCCACAAAGTAGCTTTAGAGGAGGGTGGGAAAAACTACAATGAACCTGGCCAGTTGTGCAGTGCTGTATGTGGAAAAAAGAAAGCCTCTCCTCCCCAGAACCTGCAGCTAACAGATTGCAGGCATATCATTTGCTTGCTCCTGTTTTAGCACAGATACATATGAAGTAGTCATTTCATTTTATTTGTTTCACACTTACCTCCTATTAACTTTGAGTGACTCCTTGTCCTTGTTTTATGCAGTGTGAGAAAGAGGGACCTATCAGGTTATTTTACACACCCTGTATAATCTGCAGTACTGTCACATGTAGGGATACTACTTTATTCCTATAAACTATTCAAGGGGATAATACACTATTCTTATACACTTCAAATATTGACATCACCTGTGGACTCTGTTCTTGATTAGTACCTCTAGGCCCTACCTTGACTTTTAAATATAGATTTAAAAGATTTGTCTCTTGTTAGCCCCAAGCACTTGCAATAGCTGAAATGTCTTCTTATACTTAAGAAAGGAGATACCACGTGATCTTGTGATCACGGCAGCATGGCAAATGGGGTCCAACGTCACAGTGGCCAGCAAAGCCCACTCCCACTTTAAGTCCCCTCCAGCTCTTCTTTCATCATAATACTATTTTGAAGTCTCCCATCACATTTAAGCCTTGCAATATCTTCAGATATCTTATTTGCCCTTCTCTGAGCTAGTGAAACTCAAATAGATCTTTCCACATGCTGCCCAAAACAAAACACGGAACTCCAAACAAGAGTGTGCCATTATTTGTGATAACATCATTGTAATATAGTCACTACTACTTATTTTCAATCCCTATATGAATGAACTCAAGCATCTTTCTTGTTCTTATTAAGGCTAGGGCAAGCTGGAGGGTACCTCCCGTCCCCCCGCCGCCTTTTGAGGACATGAAATTGCCTCAGTTTTAGCAGAAGTTAAGATGCCATCTGGAACTGGGGGACATAGTGGCTATGGAGATTCTTTCCCCTTGTTCCTGGTATCTATTTAAAAATATATAAAAACAAACCCTATGTTGCAGGAACAATGCTCTATGCTTATTTATGTTAAATAATACAAGTGCGCACACTGCTCTGCATGGATACATATTAAAGGCCAGATCTTCAGCTGGTATATATCAGCCACACTGGCTTATACCACCTGAGTATCTGCACTTCAGAGCTATTTTTTTTCAAAACCCTGTTTTATATGGGTACAGATAAACACACACACACACTTGGTTTGAGTGAGAGGGTGGGAGAGGGGAAGAGAAGAGAGTGACTTTATAAGGGCTCTTCAGTTTGTGAGCAGTAATTTCCTAACCCAGTATTAGCCGTGCATGTTCCTTAATCACTGTATTAAAAACCATGTAGAAGCCACTTTAAATTGCTCATGCTGCACAAAAAGACAGGCAGATGGGTCAGAGAAGCACAAGGCAGGGTGTACCAAAGTGACTGAGGTGCCTAAAGACCAATGACTTTCATTTTTGAAATTTTTACTGCTAGTCCATCTCCCTGCTAATGCAGAGTTTTTCATTCATTTGGATTTATTCCCTATTGCACAACTATTAGCACTTTGTCCAATCTACCTTTCAATGACCCATGAAATGGAACAGAAGTGTTCCTGATACTCTGAATTTTTCCTTTCCCAATTTTGTCCTATGATTCCCATGTGAACTCCCTGATATCAGCCTTAATACATTAGGCTCTTACCTGAAGAGTGTAAACACTAATGAATTTCTGGCTATCCTGTCCCACTTTAATAGTTTCAGCTAAGCTATTAAAAGAGCTAATTATATATTTCCCCATTAATCAATCCCTCTGTTCCCCAAATAACTTTGCTTGTCCTTCTTTGATCTACCTCATATTTGTCAATATCTTTCTGTATGTGGTCACAGCAGAGCCATATGGAGAGGGATTACCACCCCCTGTTCCATGGCAGGTTGCATTAGCACACAACATGCAAACCAAGATTACGTTGGCCTGATTTGCTTGCATATTACATAGCAAGTTAGTTTCTCATTTGCCATTTACCATCACCCATAGATCTGGTTCAACATTATGGCTTTCCAAGTTTGTCCCTTTCACTGAGTTGCTTTGCATCACATTTCTCCATCCCATAACTATGGGCTACTTGCTCCTCTCCAGTATGGAGAAATAAATAAATAAATAAATAGGGAAATAAAACAGGATAGTTAAGCCCCCAAACCTGAATGAGGCTTTCATGGCTTAACCCCCTTGCAGTAGTCTCATTCCAGATCAGTTAGGTTTGGGCTCTGTGGGTCAGGAAAGGATGTTCCTGGGCCAAGGATAGCATGCCTCCCTGTTCGAAGCACACATTAAATCTACAGGGGAGTGATTTCTGACGCAACCAGCAGTAACTCCCCTCTGCACCTAGAATCATTCCCATTGAAAGGACAGGAGAAATGCACAGGGACCAGAGCTGTGCTGCTCGGGGTGATGTGCAGAGAGGATGGGACCCACGTAGTTATGGGTAAACTTTCCAGCTGATTTTATGGACTCTCTCATTTTACCTGCTGAGCCGCTGTACCCCAACCCCCACTTCAATGTGTCTTTGACCCTGTGACCAACCTTCAGGACACAGCACTCACATGTCTTACCATCCCAAGAGTTTATTCTGTGAGAATTTTTTGTGTGTGCTGTTAAATGTGAAAAACTCAGACCTCTTCCTAGATATAGCGTGTGGGTTTGCATTTTGCCGGTTGGGAAAGTAGAATATGCACCTGATGACCAGCACCCAAAATTGATATCAGATTCTGGAATGCCTATGCAGGGAACAAAATAAAGACATCCTGCTACATTACTCCAGCCCTGTTCAGTGGTCTGTGACCAGCTACATGCACCCAGAGCATGCTCAGGAGTTTGTTCACAGCAGTGTAATCCATTGTCAGTGCCACGGGCATGATGGAATATGAACCACAAGGGGTAATGATATCATTCCAGCATTCAAGCCATTCTGAGAGTCTTAGCACATTATATTGTATTGTTATCCTTTTCCTCTGTACAATGTACAGGAGCCAACATGATATCACACACTCAGGGGTACAAATATACTGTAGCATGCATAACTTTGTACTGTGCTGGAGCCACTTTCATTGTTTGTAATGAAGAAAAAGCAAGATGGCTCTGAAGAAAGTATCTGCATGCCTAAAGGCAGCTGTTACTGCTATATCTCAATGCATTATACTAGTTACAGTGGATCCATGCAGGATTCTTCTCTAGCAAACAGCCAGAGCTTCTCCCTTTATACAGCAAACATTTCCAAGTTATATAGCATACAAACCGTTCTTGAAACTGTGGCTAATGAAATAAAATGTGCAATACAGCTATTACAGGAAATTTACTCACATTACAATAATATAAAGGATAAGCACTTATATGCCTGGTGTTCTGTTTTCATAGGAATTATCCCTGCAGTCCTTGTACACAAAACTTCCATTGACTCTAATAGGCAATATGTATGTCCGAGAACTACAAGAACAGATCCTATGTCATATATGGAAATTATAGTCTCCTTTCCCAAAAGCAATGCTAGGTCAATTAAAAGCTAAGCAATACCTGAGAAATCATTACTGTGAAAGCCATAGCTACTGTATACCTTTCAATAAAAGGTATCTTGGTTCGTAATCAGACTGGATTATAATAGGAATTGTCCTGATCTGGCAAAGGGAAGACACTCTGAGTGTCCAATATTCTGACATAATCCCAATCATCTCCTTTCTGGTCAAAATCACACATCTGCTCATGCTGAGACCAAGACACATGCATTGACAGGGTTGGGTGAAACTGTTAAATTAAGAGAACTGTACTTGCCTTGTCAGGTATTCTCTGTCCTTTCACTTAGTTTAAGTCTCTAAAGCCTTGCATATATAAAACGATATTCAGTTAATCAAACTTGTCAGATGCAAGCCCAATGGAGGCTGCATTAACATTTAGAGCTGAACAAATAATTTATTTTTGAGGCCAGTGGCCAAATTTAACCCTCCCCCACCAAAAATTTAAAAATTGGTTTCTTTGAACCAAACTGATGTTTTTCAGTTTTTCCCCTCACCAAACAAAACAAATTGTTGTGGGTCAAATGAAAATTTTGAAAGTCAATTCAAGAATGACATTTTGCACTGAAATGGTTTATTTGGAATATGCAGAAATGAACAGTTTAAATTTATAAAAACAAGAGGTGGATTCAGGGGGAGAGGTCAGGTGAAACTATTTGCCAAATTCCACCCAAATTTCTAAAGTTCCAGTCACTCCAATACTGCTTTTTTCACAAATGTAATAGTCAGTGTAAAGAAACCCACCCAGCTCCATTAACATTTCCTTTGCACCCCATTGCTCTAGTCCCCTTCCTTAAAGGTAGGCTCCCAGGGGTGATTGCTAGCTGGGCAGCACCACTGTGATGGAGTTGCACCGCCTCCTCAGAGTTGAAAGATGAACCAGGTGGCTCCTGAGCTTGTTTGGAAGCACAAGGCTACAGATTCCTCAGGTAGATCCACAGCTTATGGAGGCAAAAAGAGCTGGCCATTCTGCAGCGCAGGGACTGGGGGGTTAACCCCATCCTTCTACTCCACAAAGAACCATCTCAGGAAGACACTGCAAGGAGAATCTCACAGGTCCTCTACCTAGATTCCCCTTCCTGTGGGTACTTCCATGGAAGGGAGGCAGGCATCCAGGTGTGTGTTAGCAACCAACTCCACCTTTGTCACCTGCTTACATAGAATAGGTTTTCAAACAGGTCTTTTGATAGCACTCTGTCCCAGTATGCCCTCTGTCTTCAGCTGCCCTCAACCAATAATCCTCCATTTAGTGCAATGGGACTAGAAAGATTTTCAGAATCAAGACTGTCAAAAAAAATGGGTTGCAAGCCTTTCTTCTTTGCACAAGCGTGGAGCTAGTTTCTTGAGATGGCTTAGTGAACTAAACACAGCCACTTCCCATTCAAACAGTTGTCATTAGGAAGCTGATGCTATGCTGCCAAAATGAAGGAAGCATTCCTTAAAGATTGCTCACAAAACACAGCAGTGGGTGAAAAGACTAGGGGTCAGCCAACAGCTTTTGTACCCACCAACATCTTATGGGTGGCCTCCAACATCAGGCTGAAATGTTATGTTAAACTGGCATGTTGACTGACTTGTGTTAACATCTCTTCGGAGTTGTTTTCACTAGGAATTTCAATATTGTCCTGCAACACAAGAGGCATTATCCATCTATGGCCCATTCTATCTCAGTACCTCACAATCTTTGTATTTCTCCTCATACCACCACTGTGAGCTAGGGAAAATCTGTTCTCGCCTTTTTTCAGATGCAGAACAAAGCCTCTCTGTGCTTAAATGACTTGCCCAAGGTCACACAGGAAGTCTGTGGCAGGGCAGGAACTTAATTTGGGTTTCCCAAGTCCTAATCATAGGCCCATCCTTCCTCTGCCGCATCTGCATCAATCAGCAACAGGTTGGAAAGGTGCAGTTCTTAGGGAGGGAAAGGCTATTCTTGGTTCTCTTCCTCAGGGCAACTCTTCCAGCCCTCCCAAGTGAAAGCACCTGGATTGCGGAAATTTCAGATGCTGATCAGATCCTCAAGCCTATGTGTATTTCAAAGTGAATCTTCTCAATGAAGGGAAATCTATGTATGGGTGAAAATATAAATTTTAGCTTCTTAGAAGCATTTTGAGAATTAACACATTTCCTCTTGTTTATTTTAGATTTCAATGATGAATACCTACGCACACTCTAGGTCAGAGTACATATCTTTCATGTACAAAGTCTGGGCAAGATTCTCTACACACAGCTGTGGGGCTTTGCATTGCTCTGGTGTGCAAAGGATCTATAGCTCTCACAAATGCCACACAGAGCATTCACCTGTTGGAAGGGAGTTCCCTGCTGACATAAACATGCCAGATCTGGGCTCTGTACCCGCACACCCTTCCCCCCCTCGCCTCCCCTCCCCCAAACTTCCCAGCACAGGAACACGTCAGGGTAGGAACAGGCATGCTGGAACAGAGCTTTAAAGACCCTACACCAGTGGTGGAATTTAGAGGAATTTAGTTCTAAGTTGTATAAAGGCCAGAACAGTCCCCTTTCCTGCACCTGCTCTGGCATGGGAGAGAATATAGCCATCTGCCCCCAAAGCAAGTTCTCAAACAACAGGAGTAATAACTGAGTGTGCTTTAAAATCCAGTGCAACGTGGATCAGCAGCCACTTCATGCAACTGACAAAGATATAAATGAATAAGTCACTGAGAGCACCTTCTGTGTGACCAATTAACCAGCTCAAAAAAATCTAAACCACAGATGAAAAGCAGACTCATGTTTTAATAAAGTAATATTCACTTACATGCAGGAAAGCCCAAACACCTACTCATGCATGGTTCCACTCTTTAACCAGCCATGAGCAGCACTTCATTCCCAAAGGACAGGGAAGTCTCCATCTGTCTTGCTGGAGTTTTGTCTTTGAGGGGTTTAATACCTCCTACTTGCCTTCAGGAGACTCTGCTGCGGGACCACCCTCAAGCATGCCTCCTCACGGCACATTGTGGCCTTGTACACCTACTGCCCTCCTTCTGTCTTGCAATGATTTACTCCTGGACTAGAGTAATTTAGACCAGGATTCCCACTTTCTGGGGCTTATTTATTAGTTCTCATACAGAGTCCACACTCTTGAGCATTCAGATTCTCAGAAGAAGGGCAGACCTAATTCAAGCAGGCCTCCACTCCTAAATTCAGAAATCCTACAGCCTCCCCCTAGGCTTGTGTAACAACACAGGTAGGCTTACCTCGCTTGTATTCAAGAGTCCCATGTGTCTTATCCTGGGGCCTACATTAATAATTCAGTCCTTCTAGCCCTGCACTCAGCAGGCAACAATTCTCCTTCTCCTAGTGTTTTCAGGAGCTCCTCTAGGTACAAACCATAATTAAGCCTTGCAATGGGAATTTTGCACAAACAGCAGGTTACTGACACAATGAGAAAAGAGCCAGTCTAAGGCATGCCCTGATACAGGCCACTCCGCTACACCAGGGCTCCACCTCTGCAGACCCTATCTTGTACCATGTTCAATCTCCAAGTGAGCTATTGTTTCAGGCTGTCTGCAGACTCAGGCAGGCATCACTTACACTGTTTCAAGGTTTTCTTTACAATCATCATGACTGGAAACTGTCATTTAAAACAAAACTATATATTCAGATGTAATCCTACGACATCAGAAGCTGGGGCCCTAGGCATGAACCTCTAGTACCTATACTTTAATTTAGCACTGAGTAAAAAAAATAATTTTCAAAGACTGGGTCAGTTTAGAACTGTTAATTATCACAGCTAATAAGTGACATGGGGCCTGCTTTTCAGTTCATTCAGCCCAACTGTAAAGGCAGAATGATTGATACAGCAAATGTTTTGCTGTTAATTACTCTATTGTTAAACCAATCATTAAACAATAAGTTTATTTTTATTCATTTATATTTCTATTACGGGAATCCAAATGCCCCCATCAAGTCTCATTGTGCTAGGCAAGGTACAAACACACATAAAAACATAGTCCCTGCCCCAAAGAGCCTAGGAAGTAGATAAAGTTACTGATTAGCATTTTTTAACAAGCTTGTTTTTAATCTTTCCTGACATTAGAAAAAGGCTCTTCGAGAGAAATGGCTCTTGGATGGAGTAAGTGCTCTCACTCCAAAAGAGCAAGAAGAAATGCAAAAGCAGAACAAGGAGGACCAAGAACGAACCAACGAGCTGGCACAAAACATCCTCAGGTACAGCACAAATCTGTTATGCCCCACAATAGTCATTAAAATGGTCCATCCTTAAAAGCATGAAGAAAAGGAGAGGAGAGGAGAGAATAGCGTGTGGGTTTGAAAGCCATTATTCCTAAGATCTATAGGATAGCCCTAAAGGATTTGTTTTTCTGACCCCAAATTCAGCATTCCTATTGTATTCTACAAGGGCAAGCACCAGCATGTGGATTTTGCTCAGAGATGTTGAATGAACATTTTACTAAGTCAGATAATACACGCTTCAAATTAAGATAACCAACAAGTTCTTAATTTTAGCTACAGAACATGTAGCCTTCAAAATTTGACCCCTTGCAAAGCATTCCACATCACACTATAGTACCTCTACGTCAGGTAACCATTCATGCCCTGTGATTATCTCCTGTCATGCTCTCACTCATAACCCATACAGCAAATCATGCCCTAAATTTAATCCTCAGAACTCTCCTGCAGAGTCCTTCCCTTACCCTTTCACTACCTCATCTTACTAGGGTTTCTACAAATCTCACAGCTTGGCTCCCCACCACATATAGCTATTTTTAAAGCTACAAAAGCAGATTCAGACATGGGGGCCCTTTTTTGATCACAGGCATGTTTTTCAGGATTGTTAGCTGCATTCAGTCTCTCTCAAATGCTGTGGGGTTTGTACTGTACGCATGTTGTCGCTCCTCTGTGGCTAGGAGCACCAGCCACAAGTGAGGACAACAGCAAAAATAAAGAGCTGTTTCTTTAGATCCACAGAGTCACCTTGTCCATGGAGTCTTGCTGAGGCTTCTTCCTACTTTATTTTAATTTAACACATCTTCATCTGACGATTCCTGTTCCGCAGCTTGCCTCCCCTGCACACTCCTTTGGCTAAGTTGTTCTCAAGATTATATCCCACCTATCTCCTCCTTACTTCCTGTCTTATTGACACAAGTGATATTTGTTTGCTGACAGGCAGCACAGCTTTGCCATTTGTGGCCCATAATTATACTGATTCCTTCCATGAAACACTTTTCTCAAGGAGAATCACTTTCTGAGTACATCAGTGGAATGCTTTATTGCGGTGGCAAGGTACAGACAGCATGCACCCAAACAGCCCAGCTGGTTGTAATTATGAAGGCCTACTAAAAATGCTTCTTCAGTGTGTGTGTGTATATGTATGTGTGTGTGTGCAGAAAAGGATAGACTCAGGAGCAAAGCAAAGGACACAGCATTCTGTGAGTTGCTCTCCTATTGTTAAGACCCCAAGGAATCCTATTGTTTCTCCGATACACTAAGAGAAGATTTTTTCAAAGGCTCACAGACTTTCAGTAGGAGTGGGGCATCTAACTCCCCTTTGGGAGAAATAAACCTTGCCTCTACAGCAATTTTTATATGCTATTTTTAAAGCCATAGAATCAGGTCAAGAATGCTGGTGTTTGTCTTTCTTCTCCCTGAGGCAGTCCTCTGCACTGTTTCAAATTCAGTCAGTGGCACCTAAATAAAGAACAGACAGTGCCCTTATCCTGCAGCTCTGTGAACAGTAGTAGAGCTAAAACAAGAGCTATTGAACTCCTGACAGATTAAATGCCTTGGAGACTGAGAGACACCATAGCAGAAAAGTACTGTAACTCCAGAGCATAAATCCAACTTGTCACCTGATCAACGTACCTTAAGTCATAGTATCTGGCAGGTCTCATAGCAACAGTAGCTGCAGGTCTCCTAAATCTTGTCAGTAGGGAGGACTTAGAATTAACATCAAAACAACTCCTACACTATTAGCTCAAAGCTCACAGCAAGTTTTTAAATCCTTATAATAAATGGGCAGACTATTTTTTAAAAGACTCTACATTCTTAATATTGACTCAACCAGGTTTCTAACAAGGTTAAATCCTCTTAGAATTACATGTGTAATGATGATTTTTTTGTATCACTTACAATGCTTGGTTCTTAAGGACCATTAAGGATGTTGCGGGATCTCATTATAGAGTACATGCTATCCTTTGATGTTGCCTCAGTTCAAAATATAGCCATTATTTCCTCATAGACAGAGGTTGTACACACTGATAGTACACTTTCTTTTGCACCATATGGAATCTTTTGATTGCACATCACTTGTCATTGTTTTTACTGTAAAGCCAACATACTGTAAAGTAGAGAACCTCCCAAAGCAGAACTAAATATTCCTCATATTTCAAGGAGGTGGATTAGAATAAGAGCTGAACATGCCCCTAGTCTTCCTTTCAAGGATGAATACAAAAGCCAACGAGGGGTAAAAATTTCAAAGGTGCCCAAGTGACTTAGATTCCTAAGTCCCATTTGCAAAAGTGGCTTAGGCATTTAAAGATGTAGGTAGGTCTAGTGGGATTTTCAAAAGCACATAGTAATTAGATGCGTATTTACTTCAATAGGAGCTAGGGTGCTTCTGAAAACCCCACTAAGTGCCTTTCTGCATCTTTAAATGCCTATATTTAAAAAGATGGTCATTAAGCTCCTAAATCACTTAGGTACTTTTCGTATTCTATATAATATTTTTATCAAAGCCTAGATTGTGATTCCGGTTCAAATGTAGCCAAAGTTTCACAACAACAATAATTCTCATGAGGTTTGGCCTCAGGATGTTGAAAAATCTCACAAGAACAATTGCTCTTGCAAGTTTTCTACCATTTGGAAATAACATTATGTGAGACCAGCTCATAGATATAAGTGCCATTTAATCCACAATCTAGACGTGATTCAGCCTTGAACCTGAGCTGCATAACTCCCTAACACAGATCCAAAGACTTTCTTGTCCCTAGCCCCTCTCTAATTGTTTCCTACTAGTAGATGTAAAAATAATGGAAGACTATCAAATAGCTTAGTTACAGAATACAAGCACCCATTACATTCCTATTGGAATTTTAGCCTGAGAGTTTTTAATTGTTTCCACTCAGTCTTCACTGAAGATCCATTTGAGAATCCCTTCCCCAAATACAGTGTTTTCCTGTATACAAGGAAGCCAATTTTTTAAAAGCTAGTTTCTATTTCTGTGCCTGTAAATTTCAGATCCGAGCAACTGTAAAAGCAAATTTGAGCCTTCAGTTGTCTATAGGAACAATTAACGTCCCATGGGTATCTAAGCACCTGACCACAAATCAGCTATTTAGATTGTGGGTGCAATTAAAATAATTTTGCAATCATTTACAGATGCAAAATCAGAAGCTTAGTTAAAATCAGGGTGAAAATTTGGTCCTAAATGTCCACTGCCCCCCCGACATTAAAAACTTCCTTTCTTCAGATTAGGCTACTTCATTTTGCTACTCATGAATAGTGGAACCCAGAACTGTTTCTCATTTTATATGCTCACCTTGTGGCAGGTGACCTTTTGCAGAGCAATGTGGACATTTTCACAGCTATGTGCTGTTATTATTTGCATCATCTACTTAATTTTGTGGCCCAGCTAACTTTTCCTTCCCTTTGACCTTCCTTTGGCAAGCACTCCTAGACATTTTCTCCTCCAGTGATTTCCACTTTTTCTTGATGCACATACAAAATATCCTAGCTTTAATTGGAGTGCAAAGAGAGAGCTTGACACAAATGCCATCAGTATAAAATGAAAAAGGTTAACTGCCAAGGAAAATACAACACAGAGATATTCACTGTACTCATTTTAAGAAGAGAATATCTAGTTATGATGTAATTCTACTCAAATAGAATGAGAGTCAGTAAATATCACTTAGTTTTGTTTTGAACGTGCTGTTTTTTCAAGCGAATGTAGAAAGAATCAGTACTATTACTCAGCAAAAATATTACCAAAAAATGAGTAAATTGAAGTATAGAAGAAATAGCTCTCTCTCTCTCTCTCTCTCTCACACACACACACACACACACACACACACGGCTCTTTCACATAACTCACATTCTTAAAGCTAACACATTTGGCAGCCAAAGAGCTACATTCAAAACCACTGTAAAACACTGCTGGGAATACCTAGAGTTGTGAGCCATTGTGTTACCTCTCTGCCTCAGCAAGAGTGGGCTTTGCTGGAGATTAGAGTATGTCTCCGCTCCCTGCCCCACCAGTCTGTCTTCCTCACCAGCAAAGTCCACAACATTATTCCAATCTTAACCTTGCCTAGCAGGTAACTGTCAATGAACTCAGAGACGTGTCTCTTCAATGCACAGCCCAATCACTGTACATTCACAGAAGATACTACAAGAGTCAATACACTTCAGCTCATTAATTTAGCTGGTGTTTGATAATCTTATTTCAGTCACAGCATTGAACTGGTTTATAGTAAAAGTAAAACAAGTTTATTACAAAAAAAGACATAGTGATACCAAGTATTAGGAGTAAAGGTAGAAAGGTTTACAAACAAACCAAAGAAAGAATACGCTTTCTAGAGAGCTAAGACCTAACTTAGCAAACTACAGTCTTTGTTCAAGATAGTTTCCTCACCAGTTTTCCTTTTCCAGCAGTGGCTGACAACTCATAGCCAGGATCCTCACAGAGTCCAAGATGCTGGCTTTCCTTGTCTCCTTAGGTGAAGGATAACAAAGTCTTTCTGTGTGTCTTTATATCCCAAAGTCTGCCTCTTTTTCCCAGGTCAAATTGACCCCTGGGGTTCAATCTGCTGTCTCCTCCAAGAGGCCAACTCCATCTTGATTAAGGTGTCCTCTGTTGTGTTCCAATGTAATGCTTCCTGCTGCAGTGTTACAATGTAACTGTCCCAGTAGCAATTCCCCATGCCAAATGACTGGGAATCATCCTTCCTTTGTGATCCAGACATAGTGACTCCCCAACCACCATGTGAGGTTTGATGGGTCTGTTTACCACATATATAAATTGCAATCCCATCATCACTGATCAACATTGCTTCATTTGTGTTCAATACTTGGGCAGACCTGTTTTCTACTTGGTTGAAACAGATGTTAAAACCTAAATATCAGAGTGCATTCAGCATGGTCACATACATTTCACAAGGATATTATTGGCCAGTCTGTTGGTACTTTTCAAATGATCTCTCACAAGGCATATTTTGTACAAATATTGCAATAGTGTGTAGGGTGTGAATACAGGGGTACCAAGGGTCACACCCAGGTCTGACATAATGCAATTTAATCCCCAGAGAATTTAAAAGGTAATAAGCAGGAATCAAGCTGACATGAATAATGCTCCAGGAAGTACAAAGGTACAGTGAGATAGTGTTAGCTGTTGAAAGCATGATATGAATATCATCAATTTCTACTGCCATAGATTACTTGGGGTTTGATCAAACTGTAACAAGATAAAACTCCATGTAAAGCAAAACATAGCATAAAAGCATTAACATCTTTGAAAGTGACAGCCTCACCATCATAGAGCTGATCTATAACTGGCCTGTATGGGTGTGCCAAAGAGGAGAGAAGGTATAAGAAACTCCCATCATTTCACCAAGCCTGCTAGGTGTAGTTCGGCTGTCTGCACACAGAAGCACAAAGGATAGTGACCTCCTAGCACTGCCAAAAGTACTAACCAGGCCAAAATGGGTGTGGCTATGGTCCAACCTTCCTCCACACTAGTAAGTGCTTACAAGTGAGTACAGTTACACCTTTTAAAAGGTATAGCAAGACCTACTCCTGATCAGACTTCCCAGCCACTAATGTTTCTGTTCTGCATTATGCAGGCATAATATTGCTGTCTAACATTGGTGGAGATCTAGATGTGCTTTAAAGGTTTTCAGGACCTTAATATACAAAAAACACCTAACTATCTATTTATATTGCTCTCATCCCCATAGCATATGAGCACCTCACAATCATTAATGAATTTTATCCTCACAACACCTGTGAGAGTCAGGGAGTTATTATCCCCATTTTAGAGATGGAGAACTGAAGCATGTAGGTTAGATTAAGGCCCAGATCCACAGAAGGATTTAGGCACCTACCTCCTATTGAAATCACAAACACATAGGAAATCAGCAAGTGAGCAGGGAGTTGAACATAGGTCTTAAAAGTCCTAGTCTAATCTTCTTACCGCTGTGCTATACCAGCCTATCCAACATCTCTGAATGAAAAGGCTGATACTCTGTGCTGTCCATGTGCACACTTGCCACTAAGTAACAATATATTATTAAAAATCTCAGAGAAAGAATTTTACTGTTTATCTGAATGTTAAACTGTACAGCATGGATGGCACATGTACTGCCAAAGGGTGAGTTATTCTGTGCTTTTCTTTCTTTCTCACTCTTTTTAAGAAAAAAATGTAAATTCCTTTAAGGAATGGTGCAGCATTCTTCAGCTCCTGGTTTGTTTCTGCATAGACTCCAGTTCTTTGCAATTGCAGGCAGGTTCCTAGAGAATGCATGGGTCTTTCCCTCTTAACCCCCTACGGACCCTCCAATTTGAAGCATTTCTTTTTTGAGTTGCCAGTTGGTCCCTTCAAGGGTTAATTTGTGCCTGTTAATCATCCAGCACACAAGCAGGATTTCTGTGTTTTTTGATAAATGAGAGAGTTCCGTTCTTTGTATCAATACTGAACAATTAACAGTGGCCTGAACCAAAACTGCAGGCAAGTAGTTCAACACAGGGGTTACGACCAGGAATAGCATGCACAGTACCTATCCCATAATACACTGTTTACATGATAGAGGTTACAGGGCATAAAGCCAAATGTTCTCAGCTGAGGGAAAGGGCTGCAGAATCAGGTAGACATATTTTGTCACTTAACTTGACAGCTGGGTTGCAGACAGTGTACATGCTTGGTGGAATTAGTTACTAAACAACTTATTTTAAAAAAATCACAAACAACATAATGTTTCCAAGCGTTACCCAGCCAGTTGGGAATATACAGCATACTCCCAATTATCCACATAGCATGGGGAACACAGATCTAGAACCACAGAAGATTAGGGTTGGAAGGGACCTTAGGAGGTCATCTAGTCCAACCCCCTGCTCACAGCAGGACTAACCTTAACTAAATCCCAATTGTATTCAGATAATCAGGAATTTGGATAACTGAGAGGGCAGAGCCACACAGCAGCAGCATGGCCTCCCCTGCAGCCCGGGGCTCATCCTCGTCCTCTCCCTTATAGTCCTGGCTAGGGGTTTCTGCTCTGCGCACCAGGACTACAGCCTTCCCTGCACCTTCACCTGCAGGGATTGAGTGTCCCCAGCCCGGCAGCAACCAGGGAGCCTTCTGCATCACCACTCTCATGGTCCCACTCACTCATTCCTGTGACAGAGGGTCTGCCACAGGAGTCATTCAGCAACAGGGTGGCCTCCCCTGTCACCAGAATCTAGTCCTCCTTCTCCTTATAGTGCTGAGCCGGAGTTTCTGATCTATTACTTCAATGCTGCATTATCTGAATCCCTACCCTGCCCCCAGTGTGAGATACCTGAGATATGTACTCTTGTGTGTCTGCAGCACATGCTGCAGTGCAAGGAAGGGTTTCAGGGAATGTGGAGATCGGCTAATAGGGCTTCACATAAACAGAAGCGTACTGTAATTTATGAAGGGATGTTATGGCTAGGTGGAGCCCTGAGCTGCTCGCCCAAAACATGTCGGCCCTCCCCGAATTGGCTTTTCCTCTTAGGCTGGTATCCAGAGGGACTCGTCTTTTTTTTCACTCCTGGGTCTTTGATCTTTCTTCCAGGTGAGGCAGGGCTGCCATCCCCACAGCCAGGTAGACAGCAGCAATCAGCTGTATGCGGTACTGTTTCCCGAATTAGTCATTGCTCTGATTGGGCATCTTCTGATTTGAAGTTTCAGTTCCAAGGATCCTGCTTTAATCTACTCCTGATAGAAATAGGAAATTGTCTCGCGCCATGAGTTTTACTGAAGGACAAATCGACAAATATCCACACTATGTATTTAAGTGAATCCTTTCAGTGAATCCTGTGGAAAGGTACCTAATGACTTAGCTGGAGTTGGCTTAGGCCCTTAGTCATTGTTCTCTATTGTGGGCTCTAAAAACATATAGCAGGGCTGGTGAGAAAACCAGAATTCCATTTAAAAAAAAATTACAAGGTTTCAAAATTTGTTTTTGTTCCTTTTTGAAGCATAAATGATGCCTTTTGAAATTTTTCATGAAAACATGAGAAACTCACCCCAGAATAGCCAATTTTGATTTAGAGGAGGGACTTGAACTGGGGTCTCCCACATCTCAGATGAGGTCTCTCTCTGACCAGAAATTCCACCTACTACCTGAGGAACCTTTATGACAACATTTTCCTCAAAAGCAATACCTTTCAGTGAAACACTTCAGTTTCAACAAAACAGTAAAAACAGTAAAAATGGTAAAAAGTTTTGCTGAAGTGTTTTTGACTAGGTCTAACATACATTATTGTACAATAACAAAACCGAAGGAGGGAGAGAGAAAAGAACTGCAGCTCCTTATAGATATACAGGATGTACAGAGAGGCCACACACAATGAGTAAAAAGAAATGGTGAAATCCAGCGCAGACCAAGAGATGAATTCTTTCAGCTGGGTTTCAATTTGTTTCTTCTACAATAATAAAGGCTTTAAAAGCAAACAGACAGCTAACATGTTTGGCAGGGAGGCTATTTTGGGTTAGTACTATTGAAATCTGAAGGGGAGATAGCAGGATCCCCAATAATAGAAACACTGTCTTATTAATACCCAAATTTAGTATATTAGATATCCATGGACTATCTGTACTCTTTGCAAAACAATTTTAGGTTTATGCTTGCTTTGTATCTAATCTGCTTATAAAGGCCTTTGGTTATACACAAGAGACTTTCCTTTAGTAAATGGGTACCTTAAAATTACCTTCTTGCAGAACACCTCAGGAAGGTTCAAAAAGGGGATGCCATTGATATCCCACTGACATATATCCTGCTCATCAAAGCTGACAAGCTTCTCTTGCAAACTGACTAAGCTTCATTTGTGGGGATCTTACCTTGTACATTGGAGGCCCTGTTTCAGCAAGAACAGTAAATGTTGTTCAGCTTTCTGTTCTGCCTGTCCTTGGTGCATTGAATCAGCATTTCTGGTCATATTACTGTTCTTCTGAAAAGAGATACTTCCGGAGATGTGGATCCAGCACTTCTTCCACAGAGCAGGAAGTATAGAAATGTAATAGTAAAAGGCATATGGCAGGAAGGAGGATTTTAGAGACCATTGATAGCTGGGACATGGCTCCATGACTCCATCTACTTAAACCTGGTCAATGTTTTAAAGCTGTAGAAGGTACGCACACAGCTCTCTACTTGTCCTAAGATTCATCCTAAGATGCGCCACATCTAAAATGCCATCCTCATAATACTTTGCATTTATTCATCACTCTTCTTTTCACAATCAGTCAAGCCTCATGTAGTAACAGGACTGGCAGTCAGGAATTGTTACATCCCATTTACAGATTGTAAAGGGAGACACAGATGGAAGGGTAAATGTTCAAATCCCAGACTCTACATGTGGACTTGTGCGCACACATACATTCATCAGCACCTCAGAGATGCAGATGTTAGAATATACATCCACCAAGCCCCTTGTCACTGAGTATCTGTAAATCAGTTGTCCTTGGTCCCAAATAAATGAAATGGAAAGAAGTAAAACTTTAATCCCAGATTATATAGAAGCTTTCATATGTGGGTGGCTTTGTTTTTGCCAGATACGCAATTAATGCTGGTTGGGAGCATTTGTTCTAGTATAATTTAAAATACTATTATTATCACCAGTATGATTTGTAATAACAATTGTTTTCTAATTTGAAATAATTACAATGAAGAAAGATAAAGATATGACTTTATCCATTTACTTTAGTCCTAATAACCAGGGTTACTAAAGTGAATTCTAGTTACTTGTAGGTGGATTTTAAAACTCAACACAAGTGCTCATAATCCCAGTTCCACTGGGTGCCAGCTACAAGAAAGGAATGCAATTCTATCTCCAAAGGTAGCAGTTTAGCTCTCCGTACATTCCTCTATTCTTTTGAGTTCACTTCTGCCACCCTTACTCAGACAGAGTAGTGTCGTACTCCACAAGAAGGCCAACTGAACTCATGGCAGCTATTTATGTAGTAAGGGACTAATAAACACGTGTAAAGTGTCAGAATCTAGCCCCTTAATAATAATCTTGTAAATTACTGTTCATAACTTTTCTATCACCAACCAAATTGCTCTGCTTGTTCTAAAACATGGATGACTAGTGGTCCAGAATGAAAGAGTGAGCAGATAAACACATTCATCCCACAATCTGCGAACTGCGAATCTGCGAACTAATATCCTAAGTCATTTTTATGGGGAGGTGAACACCATTTTAGTTGTGGTAATGCTTGGGAGAGTTTGGTTGAAGGTGAAGAAATCCTTTAAGGGCCTCTTTTCCTCTCCTCTTCTTCTAAAAAAGTAAATAAAGGAACTTTACCAGGGAGCCTTAATCCACTTATTTTCAAAGTATCCTCTGAAGATATCTGTGACAAACACATTGTACTGTAAAAACAACAGGCATATTCTGATTTCTCACCGTCCTAAATCAAGAGCAAGTCCACAGAAGTCAGCAAAGTTACACCAGTGTAAAACTGGTCTAAGTGTGAGAGGAATCATGCCCATTGATCTCTCTATAGGAAATATACTGTAAGCATAATTGCATTTTTAATCCATATGCTTTAAATATTATTACATAAGATATTTTATGCTTGTAGACTTGAGAAAGAAATTGCAGCTCTGGAAAAAGAAGAGATGAAAATCTCAGTTAATGAAGAGGCAATTTTAAAGAAGCTTAAATCAGTTGAGAGAACAGCAGAAGATATCTTAAAGGTTAGTGTTAAAACACTTCAGAAACAGGATTCTTTACTAAAATCTATTTTTTCTATTAATGAATTAAAGAGGAATTATACAGATCATGGGGGACTGATCATGAGATGCAGGCTATTTCACCTTTAAAGTCACTAGTTCAGTGTGCCTTAGATATTTTTCCACTGAATAATGGGCTGAAACCACCAAACTCTTTCCATATGCATCATGTAGCCATTGGACTATAATCTTTTGGTCACTCTTCTTTGTTAGATTTGAACTAGTGACCTTAAAGGCGAACTAGCCTGCATTTCATAATCAGTCCCATGATCTGCAGTTGGCAGCTTTGCAGGAAGTCGCAGCAAAGTGGGCAGGGAATTAGTAACGAGCATGGACACTGTGCTACCTAAACCCTTGAGGTGGTCACTCCAAGCAGCTACTGTGATATCTATAAGATATTACCTCACCCACCTTGCCTCTTTGGTATCCTGGGACCAACACAGCTATAGCTACACCATATTGTGCATCTATCATAGATCCTAAACGCACTTACAATAAAAATCTTATGGTACCATTAATCATTAGTCAACTACACTGACAAAATGTCAACAGCATTTTTTAAAACCCTCTTATCTCCCACTTGAAAGAAAAAAGAACCCTTAACCCATAACTTCAGGAAAACCCTAACTAAACAGAACTCCAGCAATATGCCATGACAGTCAACAAACTTGGGGCCAGATTGCACAACTCTTGCTCATGCAAATAGACTCTCTGACTTCAATGAGACTACTCCCAGTCACAATTGCCCTATGCTTTGTCAGATCCGGGAGGGGTTAGGGGGAGGTGGGGAAGTAATTCCCAAAGTGAGGGCCCTCCAGTAAGAACATCTTGTCCTCTGCACTCCAGATGTACAAATCTAGGGGTTGTTCTCCAATGCCAGGTGAGGCCATGAGAGAGGGAGTCAGGAGCCAGACTGTAAGGGGATAGGTAAGGCATGCTGGCAGAGTGGAATGGGGAAGCTTGCCCCGCCATGCTGCAACTGTCCTTTTGAGAGGTGGTTTCCATTTCCAGGTATCTTCCAGTTTAAACTGATCTACACAAATAGTTGAACAATTGTGTAGTAGAAAACTCTGTGTTTTGAGTTAATTTCATAAAACTGCAGTAATCACATATCACTTTTTGTTGCTGTTTTTTCTTAGTCTGTGAAGGCAGAAAAAGCAGAAATTCAAGAAGGTATGTTCAACCAAAGCATTTTATATTAAAAAATAAAAATGTAATATTTGTTGCATGAAGCCAATGAAATGTACTATGGGTCTCATATTGATTTATTTTTAACAGAGCCAGTGGACTACATATATACCAAAATACCTGACCTTCCAAAATCCTTCCGACCTTCTGCACTAAAAAGGGCAGGACATACAGGAACTGAGGATGATGAAGAAAACAGAAGAGGTACAGCTTGGTAGTAACTCTAGAAAGAGTGCAGATTTGTAACAGTGCATAAGCATCTTAAAAAATTAAAGCTAATTTATTTAGGGAAAGGATAGAGAGACTACAGATAATAGGCATAATTCTCTTCTTACTTACACACAATACCTGCATTGTAGTCAATTGTGTGCCACTGCTGTAAAACTGGTGTACCATTGAGAATGAAGCCCAATGTTTTCTAACAAACACTTTGTTCCATTACTTATTCCTGTACTTGATATAACCCCTATCCAGGGCCCGCATGGGGGGTACACTTTATCGGGGCCCAGAGGCCCTGGCGGGGCCAGGCCCAGGCTGCAATCCCGATGGGTGTGTGTGTGGGAGAGAGCCCATGTTACAAGTTTGTAGTGGGCCTGAAAAAATTATGCTTGGGCCCTGCCCCTATCTGGTTCTGCCCCCAGTAGTACACATAATGCATTTTCTATGAGCAATTATGCCTGTTGAGTGATCCAGATCTAACCATACCTTGACCTCCACAACGTTCCCATCCCCACTGTCTTTAAGACCAAGACTTTGTTCTTGCATAGTTTTCCACTCCTTCGACTCCGATTGACTCTCACTGCTCAGCAATGTGCAGGAGTTGGCCTTAAGAGACCAAGTCTAAACCTGGGCTCTCTCATTTGGTGTTGCAAAATGGCACCTCAAATAGCTGATGTTCTATCAGAGATGGGTCCCAACCAAAACATTGTTTCTTGATATCTTCAAACTTTGAGAAGGGCAGCAGGGGATAAAGTGATTCAGTCTCAGAACCCAAATCTAAATTCAAATTACATCGCTGACCATTTTCACGATGCTACACCAAACCAAAAGCCTGGATCTGAGTGCATGCCTCATTCTTTAGTGCCTTAGACTCAGGATCCAAATTCTGTGGCATAGACTGATCTCTGCTAAAAATTTGACTAAAAAGAGATTTGACAGTTTATGCAAACCACCTTTCATAAGGATAAGATCCAAGTATTTGTTGCAGCTACTATGTTATCAATTTTAAGTTCTTGTTTCTCTTGACAGCATTGTTTGCCATGGAAATTAAAGTTGAGAAAGACATGAAGACTGGGGAAAGCACAGTTTTGTCTACCATACCTCTTCCATCTGATGAGTTTAAAAGTACAGGAGTAAAAGTCTATGATGATGGTAGGAAGTCAGTCTATGCAACGTGGTCCAATGGCAGTGTAACACACAATGGCATAGATGAGCTTGCACCTGTTGAGGTGGAGGATCTTTTAAGGAAAGCAACTGAAAAAAATGCTAAATCTCCTACAGAGTATCATGAGCCTGTGTATGCAAACCAGTTTTACAGGCCAACAACTCCCCAGAAAGACAAATTAGTTCCTGAACCAAATCTGGAAGACACTGTTAAAAAAGAGACTAATGAACTTGGCATTCATCAGAATGAATCTTTTTACAACAAAGGCAGCAGGCACCACAGTGAAGAAAATGGTCTTGATCTTCCCAAGGTAACACTGCCAAAGTCTCCCTCTCCAGGGTCTCAGCAAACAGAGGGAAAGCTACACAGTCCAAAAAACAGGATGATACATAACGATGAAAGAGGAGTTCTACAAGAGGATTTGGAACCCTATCAGAAGACAAGAGAGAACCATTGTGAGGCAATGTTTATGAACTCAGAGCACACTAGTGAAAGGCCTCCTGTAACTCAGGATGCTGATGAAGATGTTAGGTACAGCATTGTTCAAGCTGTGCCATGTTATGTGGATGATACAGAACCTGTTACAATGATTTTCATGGGTTATCAGCATGTAGATGATGAAGCAGCAGCAGCAAACAAAAATTTGTCCACATATGATGGAATTATACATGCAGAACTGGTTGTCATTGATGATGATGATGAAGATGACAGCAAATCTGAGGGACCGTCTTATCATCCTGTAGGACATTATAGTCAAGTTTACCAGCCACCCACTAAAGAAATAGCAGAAGTTCCACAGAGGATCCCACTGGACAACTTAGGTGGAAAAATGAATAAGTCATCCCACAAAAATTCTATACCACTGCAAGAACAAGAGAAAAGTTTAAGCTCTCCTGGGTACCATACTCACCTGGATGGCCAGATATCTGGAGATGGTACAGAGAATCCCTCATTAACAGGTAATAAAAAAGGAAAGTCATGTCACTGCTGTTCACTCATGTAACAAACTGATTACATTATTCTTTTTTCCTATTAACAATCCTTTTTCTCTTTCCCACTCTTCTATTGTCTTATGGACAATTACAGGTCAATTTCTTTACTCTTATTTGTTAATGTATGCTAATCTGCATTTTAAGCACTGTGGAATGCCTTTTTTCCCACCTTCAGCGATGCAATAGTTACCATATTTTGAAATAATGATCATTTTGAAAATTAATTACCAAAAACCTATTTCCATAATCTTCAAAGATTAAAAAAATTAAACAAACTTGATGCTCTCGGTTCTTCTGGAAATGCCAAAGTAAGTTCCTTCTTTAGACATATATTATATAAGATTAGATTCACTTTACTTCTGTGTGACTAATAACATTAATTCTTACACTATGTATCTCCTTATTGGGACATATCTGTGCCTGTGTTCTAACTACTTCCTATATAATCTAATTTATGCCTTAAATTAGAAAAACTGTTTAACAAGCAGCTTTACATTCTCCTTGGATCAATTTTCCTACCTTGCCTTGACTATGTTTATGCAACTTTTAATAATTTTTGCTAGCGTGATTTTAGATATTTTTATAATTTTTAAATTGACAAAATGCAGTTTTCCTGCCTGTATGTTAACTTCAGTCTGTCTGTATTGTCTGTCTGTCTGTCTTTATTAAAATACCTTACTTTTTCTAATCTGTTAATGTATACACTTGCACTCGTTCTTGCTTTAAAGTTTTATACAAAATGTTTAAAAGAAACATCCTCCAATAGCAATAGTAGTTGTCAAAACAATAAGCTAATGTGTTTTATATTTATACGGTAATTTAGTTATCAATGAAATATATCTAAAGAATAAGAGGAGCATATTTCAATCAGCTAGTAATGGTTATATTACATTTAAAAGAAAAAGTAGTATAACTCCAATGTATTTAACAGGGCCCTGATCCTACACCCCCCCACTTCCTAAAATTCCCAGTATTTTGCTGGTAGTTTTGATTGCAGAAGACGTGCAATATTGGACCCTAGCTAACAATAGTCTAGAAATAGTTAGGATATTATGACAGAATTAGCAATTTACTTGTATCTCAAGAGGACATGGATACTTCATTGTATCAGTCTAGGAATCTCAAGTACTGTTTGGAGAAGCTTCTGCATAGCTACTGTGAAAGGGTGCATTCACTTTATTCACCTCAGAGCAGTGTTGTCATGGTGTATTTATGCACCATGTAGCCTGAAAGTTTAAAGTAAATTTTTCTTCCACTTTCAGCAGCTGAATTTCTTTGGGCAGACAGAAACACTCTAATGGGCTGGTCCTGCCTCCATTGTATTTAACAGTAAACTAATGATGACGTCAATGGTAGCTGAGGCAAGCTTTAAATATAGTAAAAACATAGAGAATCAGCTCCACTCTTTTAACCCAGTTTTCTTTGCCTAATTCCACTGATTTAGAAGTTGTATAACAGAGGAGAAACTGGTCATTGGATGAAATCCTTGCCCCATTGACATCAATAAGAGTTTTGCCATTGACTTCAATGGGGCCAGAATTTCACCCCTTATGTGCAGTACTATCTCTCACAGTGTATTTTAAAGTTCCCAATGGAACTTGGAAAAGGGCCAAATCCCTCTCCTTCCCTCCTCTTTTTGTCACCATCCCTTGCCACATTAGATGGTGGAAAAGGCCAGGAAATGACTAATTTTTCCAAATAGCCTTGTAGTCATATTGCTAGTTCTAAAAAGGAAACAAAAGCAGGAAACCTCTTATAGCCAAAGTAACAATGTTACAAAGGACTACTACTCCGACAAAGAAAAAACTGCTTACAAATCAGTAAATCTCTCAAATGCCCCTGCCAAATTCATCTTGATAACACCATTGAAATCCATGGAGTTACACCGGGGATGAATCTGGCACATGGCCATTAATTGTTAGACCATTCCAAGGTCTTGTTCTGTATTTTAGACCAGAACTCTGGGTCAGATGTTACAGCATAGCAGAGAGAGGAAAATAATCAACTAAGCCATGGAGACTTGGCAATGGTAGCTGGTGCACATGAAGAACGTGTATTGGGGGCTTTGCTAAAAATGAAGGGAGAGAGGACGGCAAGGGAGACTAGGGAGCATATGTCTTAAGGCAAAATTACTTTGGAAAGAACCTCCAGAGTAAATTGCTGTAGAGGTTAATGCTAGGCAGCTAGAAGGCATGTGAGACGTGTTCTCTGACTATGTATCAGGGGAGCCGTGAGTTTCCTGCACATCCCCATACTAAATTGCAGAACAAACCCCTCCCCTTTCCCCATGGCAACCCTACTTGCCTCACCCTGAGACTGGTACCCAAGGTACAGTTACAGTAAGCCTGCTGCTTCCATAGGGCTGTAGAATGTAATGGTCTAGCCCTATGGTTACAACTTCAATTTTTTTAAAAAATGTATTAGACCATTTCATTTTCTTCATTAAATTTCAGGCCTGTGAAGTAGGGTCTACAACTCTTTGAATGAGGCCACCACCACTAAGGGTCATACAAACTATGAGGAATGGGATGAAGTGAAGAAAGGAAATATTTAGGCTGAATAGCAGGAAAATCTCCTAACAGTGGTCTTTTCTATGGCTGTGGAATATTCTCTCAGAGGAAGTAGTGAAAGTCTGGGACTTTTGGCTGGGAGCTAGATTGGATGAGCTAATGTTTTCCATAATTATTACTTTGTTGTGATGTTGTGAATCTGGGAAAAACACAACTGAAGTGCAACTATGTTCATGTAGTGAAAAACAATATGCAGTAAAAACGTCAATACAGAAGAAAAAACACCTTCCACACTATTTCTGTAATGCAAAGGGCAATGCATACCGATGTGGTCAAATGACATTTTTAAATCAAGTTCTTAACTGATCATACTCCCAAACCATGATAAATCAATCCTATCATCCAAAATTCCTAGATCTGAAGGTGGCAGCTACAGAGCCTTTGGACCTTGACTCCCCCCCAGCCTAATCTGGACTGTGGTCTGCTAAACTTCTTTTCCCCATGGTTATAGAGAATAGCCAAAAGCTTCAATGATTAGCAATAACTTTCAAGTTTAATGTGGACACTCCATGGCCTCCACTTGATCCTCATAAATCAGATAAAAAGATGACTGACTTCTTGACTCCACTTCTCTCTCAGTAGATGGAGCTATGCAATGGGGGGGGAAGAAAAGACATCTACGATTTTGAGTGATTTTCAGATGAATAGGACACACAGCTGTAGAGGTGACAGCTAAATACCTATTGTAGCTTTTTCAGACATACAATATATAGGAATTTTCTTCAAATAAAAAAGCATCATTGTTTTAGAAAGAACCTTCATATCTATTCACCTGCATTTCCATTGTAACTTTGAAATTAGCTACAGCACCTCCCATCACACATTATAATATAGGCAGTCAATACTTATAGAGAAACCCCATTGCCATGACAAACTGAAGTTAGGGGTAAGATTGTGACATTACTGCCTCAGCCCTAAGTCAGTGGCAACAGAATCAAATCTTCTATGTATGTTAATTCAAAAGAAACAGAGCAGCTTCCAAGTGTTTATAGCATTCATTTAGTGGTTTAGTTTAAATAAAGAGTTTAGTTTAATTACGCATGTTTTCTTTTAAACTTGTCCCCCACCCAATCAAAAACCATACTATCTGTTTGCTGTGCATTAAATTAACATTAAAGCAAACAAAAATTAAAATTAAAAAGGTTTGAAATTTAGCCCAGCTATTTTCTAAAAGTGCTAACGGATTCATTCTCTGTACATTGCACATCCTGTGAAATTACCAAAACTAATCCTTTCTACTAATTTCTTTCTATAACACTAAAATAATGCTTAGTCTGTTGGATCTAACCATTGGGGGTAAGTGCATTCTTCCTTATTCTAAAAAAGATGATTTAGAATCAAAAGCAGAAAGCTAGTCATACTATTCACTGATATTTTCTGTTCTCTTTTTTATCCACAGCTCTGAGGATGAGAATGGCAAAGCTGGGGAAAAAGGTGCTTTAAAAGCTGGAATGAAATGGAATTAAAATTTAGGTTTTGTTATTCAAAACAGAATAAGTCAAGACATCCTTTGCCCCTCTTTTTTCTAGACTTTAATGCTTTTTGCTTATTCTAAAATTTAAATATGTATTGCATATTTATACATATGCAGCCCTGTCTCCCTGCAGAGATCTAATGACTTCACTGGGATTCCCCCAAACATAAGGGGTTACCTGCCTGGATCTGATTGCACAATCAGTGTATAAACAGTGCAAATCAAATCCTGGAGTCTTACCTACATAAAACTACTACTGAAGTCAACAGGAAATTTGCCCACCTAAGAACTATCCACGTTGGATATAAGCATACAGATATATAGAGTGCACCCACCAACGCACACACAGAATAAAGAACAGGAGCCCTGAATACAGCACCAATAAGCAATTAAACTCCATCCATGCAGCACCAGTCCAAACACTAATGTGGCTGCTGAGTATATCCATGGTTAGGCAGGGGTAGGTATCCTCAACAGACTGAGATGCAATTAAAGAAATATTCCATGATTGTGACTGCAGGTGCTCCTTCAGCTCTCCTGCATCTCCTCTCTTAAGGGATGGGGTAGGGAAAAAAGGACCAGTAGCAGATTTAGCCCCGAACCACAAGCAGACAGACAGAGCCTTCACAGTGCTCATTGGAGCCCAGCACCACAGACTCAGCAAGGCCCAGCTAGCTGCAGTAAAGGTACTAGGACCTACAGATCCACTTTTAGGTCCTCTCCCCTAAAAGAAAAGAAATAGGCTCATTGCAGCAAGAGAGAGGATGAAGCTCTCCCTAAAGTAATATCACTCATGCATATTAAGCAACAGTTAGGAGGCTATGATCCATTGATGATGTATATGACTCTGTATATTGTCATTTCACAAGGTAAGGAAAATGCTCAAGTATAAATGTCCAGTTTAAATAGATTTCAGACAAATAATCCAAATCAGTCAACAGAACATAAACAGTGCTTGAATTCATGGGAAATGCATGGTAAAATGCCCTACTCACAGTGCTGCCTGTGCATATTCTCCTAGTGCTGTCACAGCTGGTGGAAATATGCTGCCCCCCCCATCCCCACAGCACCTGGGGCCAGACTATCATTAGCAAAACAATCACCAACACTAGTTTTTCAGTGGTAGCAAAGTTTTACTAATGAGTCATCTTCCCTCCCCTCCTCAGCAGCACACAAGAGCTCAGTGCATCACTACACTGAAATGGGGGGGGGGTGGAGGGGGAAGAAAAAGAAACATTAAGATGACTACTGGGATTTTCCATGCAATGTGTGTGGGGAGCAGAGGCAGGGAGAGAGAACCACACAGGATCATGCACATCAGCCTCCCCACACTCACGCTTTCCACCATTAAAGACTCTTAACCCTAGTGAAGTGGTTCACGTGAAAATATAAGATCTGTAAAGTTCTGTCAGTTTAACCTTGATCTTTTAAATAAATACCAGTTTTACTACATGTATCTGTGTGAAATGCATTCTGTTTATTTGCCCCATTATCTCATATGTTGAGACTAGTTATAATTTTCTCCTTTGAGCCAATTTCTTTTTATTGCCCTCTTTTGTACGTACCTCCCCTACCTAGCCTCTGCCTCCTCATTTTACAGACAAGTTCTAAAAACTGGGGGGGGGGGACGACACACACATGTGAATTTATATCATTTGAACAAGAGCGCCACATAGTGTCACAAAAGCTACAGTGAGCAGGAAAGAGGACAAAACAACTGTGTCCCACTTCAAATCCTGTCCTGTCTAAGACGAAATATGAATCAATTCTAAATAGAATGTATTCTCCAGTTGGTAATTTTGGACAAGGACAAAGGAGGTAGCAGTAATGAACAGTGGATTGGGAGGAAGAAATATTTTCCTTGAAGTGCACAAGCTACCACTACATCCAATTATAAATTAAACAGAACCTTTAACAGTTTTCATAGTAAAGAGAATTGACAGTCTCCAGCACCTTTATAGCATCGTTTGTGTGTATTTTCACCAGTTCATTTTTCCTCTGAAGGAGATCAGGGTGAAACACTGTTTCAGCAATAGGAGTTCTGCATTAAGGAGCAAATTGGGGCCCTGTTGACTTTTTTGGAAACAGGATTCGGCCCAGGAGTGAGAGTGTTTACGCTGCACCTCAGAATCCTTAGTTTCCCTTTTGGAAATATTGGAGGTTGACAGCACTTCAGCATAACAGAAGGCTCCAGAAGAAGTGACTCATGACCAAGGCATGGATCCTTAAACACTAACTCATAGGAGCAGTTCTGTTAACATCAATGACAAAAATATAAGTGGAGCCAGAATATGGCCTTAAACTCACAATATAGAATCATAGAAGATTAGGGTTGGGAGGGACCTCAGGAGATCATCTAGTCCAATCCCCTGCCCAAAGCAGGACCAACCCCAAGAGGAGAAACGCATTGCCAGACACAAAACTATTTGTGTGAATAATTACATCTTGTGTCATATAAGTGTTGGAAAGAAAGGGTCCTGCTAACTTTCTCATTGGAGTAACCCCACTGAAATCAATAGGGTTTTTACACAGGATTAAGGGAAGCAGGATTGGATGCTGATAGTAAAATAATACAGTACATTAAACTTGAAATGAATGGTATGGTGAAAGTAAAAAATCACTATGCCTAATTCTATGCTCCCTTACAGAGGCAAAATTACCCTGGACTTCAGATGAGAGTTTTGATTGTGCCACGATCAGTCCCACAGCATTAGTTTATCATTTTAATTGAATGTATTTTAGTAGCAAGATATATATAGCCTTAGAAACATACAACCCAACAATAGTTCACCCACCTTTATTTAAAACTAAATTACCAAATGATTGGAAAGGAATACTACTAGATATCAGTGGCATTGGAAATAAACCTGTCCGGTGTGTTCTGCTGTGATGGGATCGTCCACCAGTCTTTAAACAGACTCAAAAGAGGAAAGGGGGGGAAACTTCAGAAAAACACATCACAGCAATATTTTGTACTCCTAGTTGTGCTGAGCCTGGTCCAACATCCATTGTCATTAATAAACAGATTCCTATTATCTTCAAGGGGTGGTGGTCAGGCCCATTGTGCAGAGACTTTAAATAAGCAAAAATATTAGAACAATCCAGTGATTTCCCCCCCAAAAGAGCGAATAAAGAGGTTAGTCTCACTAATTTCATCTGGGGAGGTGACATGAGCAGCAGGCCCATTGTGCAACAGATTTTAAGAAAAACCAAACCACCACACACACACACACCCCTACCCCTTTAAGGTTTAAAAGTTGAAGAATCCTTACACATTTTTAATTTAGAAAATAAATTCATAATTATACAAGTCATGTCTGTGAGAGAAAAGCAACAGCAAATCAAAGGGGAATTTTCTAAATAAAACTAATTCTCGTTTTTATTTTGAAACATTAAAAAGACAGGCGACAAACTATGAAAGTATTTATATTAATGTTTTTTTAAAGTCAAGAATGTGAACACATTTCCATGACAGAATGGACAATGTTTGAGGTATCAGAGTACATAGCATATACAGCTATCAGTGTAAAAACTATGTAAAAAAAACAAACAAAAAAACATGACTGATAATTAACAAGACTAAAAAAAAAAAAAAAACCAATGAAACATCTGGTTTGACAGCTTTTCTTCTGTAGAGAAATATATTTGTATGCAGAATCCCAGTGACGTTAGATCTGATCTGGTGAGATGACAGAGAAGAGTATTAGAGTAGAAGAGTTATTCCCAGGCTCCTGCGATTGGAGACCCGCACATTCCATTGCAATCAATTCCCACACTCACATCCCTTCACTCCAGATCTTGGTATAGTTCCTGCCAACTCTTTCCTTCTCTATACCCACCTAGGGCTTTTTATAAGTATTTGCTTTCTTTCTGCTGCTGCTGTTTCTTCCTTCCCATTCCTATGCCCGCTAGAAGGCTACCATTGCATCATGGAGTAGGGTTACCAATCAACAGCTTGGGGCTGACACACATGCTCATGTGGCTGAGCTAGCTTGTGAAGGAGCCAAGAAAAGAAGCTTGAACCATCAGCCTGAGCCTGTAGCCCTCCACTAAGCTGCTTCAGCAATCAACTGAATTAGTGGGTACCAGAAGGAGGATGGAGGCAGTACGAAAGAGATAAAACTACCACTTAATCTCCATGTGCAACAAAATCCAGAGCTACAGCATGCCTGTTAAGAGTGTAGGTGGTGGGGAGAAAGGTTTAGTTTCATATACCTTTCTTCATCCCCAATCTCACCCCTCACAGCTAGTCAGGTAGCCCCTGGTTGGCAAAATATTCTGTTATAAAACATACTTAAATCTTTGTGCTTTGAAACATCAGGAACTAGAATAAAAGCATGAAGGTAAGCTGTTCAAGACTGAAGGGAGGTAGCATTGCAGCGTGACACAAGTAAAACACTACTTATAGAACTCTGAGTTCTTTCATATAGTTAGCAGAGCAACTGCCACCCCTAGACAAACCCATAGAAAACAAAAACAATTTTTAAAAAATCTCCAATTCTTATATCTAGCCAATATTGCTTACAGAAATGCCTTACTGCTCAAGGGGGAGAAAAGGGCACCTCCCCACACACAAGGTATTACTAATATTTCCCATGAAGCAAAAAGCTCAGTGTCCTGTTGGGTGGACATGCTAATTCAAAAAAGCTTGGGCAAAGCAGCTTCTCAGGTTAACCAAGAGGTCAAGGAAATACTTCATTTCTATCTCACTTCTACTCTGCCTAACAAGCAGAATTCTAATGCTACTCGCTGGTTAAGATATGGTACTTCAAGCCACAAGTGGTCAGCAGATATTATGAATACATAGACACACTGCAACACATTTTCTTGAAAAGTTTCTCACATGCAGAGGAAGCATCTAATTGAAATATAAAACACACATGGTTCACATTACATAATGAAGTTGCCTTCTCTTTTTGTTCTTTTAAATCTTGAGATTGAGGCAAGCAATAACAAAAGTTACAGGACTGAAGCTCTGAGTCCTGTTTGGTGTGTTATATGAAACTGCTCTTAGAGCAGAAAGTGTAGTTTTTGCCTTTAACTGCAAAGAAATATGGCAAGGTAAGTCCTTATGCACCAACCTGTGTTTGTGATAATTATTCTGTGCACAGATTTTTGGAGTGCACAATTTCAACACCACATACTTTAAACAAGAGCCTTAGACAGTACATTATTCACTAAGCAACATGGTAAACTGAACTATATGACAAGCAGATTTGGGACTTGTCTATTCAATACTCCAATAATGTATATGTAGGTTAAGAGAATTACGACAAAAGATCAAAACAGTTCCACCTCTGCCAACCAGTAGTTCTAATCATGCCCTCTCAGCCTACAAGCTTCAAAACAAGTTAAATTACTCAGTTAAAAATTACTGCAGTCCTTATTCTGGAAAAAAGACTCCCATAAAAAAAAAATATATCAAAGGTAGTTTGGGCAGGACTGCAGGATCAGTCCCTAGAATCTGAACATTCATTCTCTCTGTTGAGGACCATCAGAGTGCAGACAGATGAAGCCTTTTCTCTCTCTCTCTCTCACTCTTCTTCAAGTATAACTTCAGAAAGGCATTGAGGCAACAGTTGTATCTGTATGAATTCCTTGAATGGTGCTTCACTCTTGATTTCACTGCAAATGCTTCGCATCTACATCCTTGCCCGAAATCCATAGTTTTCATAGATGGTTGATTGCTGCCAGGAAGTTAATAAGGAATGCTGTATTTCCACAGATGTAAATGGTTAACACAGTCTGTTTAAATGTATGACCCTGTAAGAGAAAATACACGTTTCACAATTAATGTTGGAAAGCATTTCACAGCATGCGCTTTTCTTTACAAGGTAGCAACTTGCCTTTGCCTCTGCCGACGTAAGCGACTGCAGGATGTGTATCCTATCATCATCAATCACTTCAACTGTAAAACCAAAACAAAAATACGTGGTTAGCCCTGTACTTGATAAAAAAAAAAAAAGACACAGTGGATCACATATCTTTGTGGGTAATGATTGAATAATTCAATGGAAGGCATGTCCTGTATTAAAGTTGATCAGCAGGTATCTCTCCAGCCAGTTCGAAACATCACTGAAAAGCCTCATTCCATGCATCCTTTCATGGCCTACGCTTCAGTGTTCACAGTAAGTAGAAGGAAGGATAGAAGGTTAATGAAAATTTGGAAGAGTTGCCAGAAGCATAGAGGACACGCATGCCTTAAAAAGAAAAAAGAAACTGAGAAAGGGGACAGTTAAGTTAGGGTTTCTATATTGTCTCCTGGATTTCAGAGTGAGCTAGAATTTAACTCCTCTTCCCCTCCAGAAATCCTCTCTGCTCCCTCTGCTGTCCATTATTTTGTGACATTTAGTACTACTATACTACGTTACTGGCTTGAGTAACAAGAGTCACCACACAATCTCTCTTCTTCCCCCTCCCTCCAGTATAGATGATGTCTAACTCTCGTCACTTCTCCACACAAAAGCTAAATTGGTCCTCTTCTCTGCACTCTGTTATTAGTAACGATCACACTTCTCGTCTAGTGTAACAACTGCTTTCCCATCCTCTTTGACAACTATGCTGGTCTATTTACTTGTGTGTATAATCTTGACTCCTGGAGATACTGACCAAAGTGAAAAGAATGCCAGGATTTCACCCTAAGTTATTGACATTAACTTCAAAACTCCCATTGACTTCAACAGGGCTAGGATTTCACCCCTGGAATTTAACAGCTAACGAGTCTGTTTGTACATAGATTCCCAAAGGTACTTACAGCAGTGGTTTACCAGAGAGGATCTCAGGACAACAGGTACCATCGCTTACCTTGATTCCAAGGACTGAGTTCACGCCCACCCTAAGCTTGATTTTCCCCATCACATCACAAATTGCTAGTGTTAAGCTAACGACACAGACAGAAGATTCTTGGAGTACACATTTTAGAGAATCATCTTATTTAGCACATGGCCCTCTGGCACTAGGTATTGGGATTTCGTGACACAGGGGCCAATTAAAAAAAAAAAAAAAATGCACCAGCACTTACAGCCAGGAAATTCTAACCAAAGGTGTCAAAACAATTCACTTACTGGGACCAGTTTTCAAGAGTGGTCGCCAAATTTACATACAAGTGGTCATCCATGCATCTATTTCACATATCCAAAAATCACCTACATGAGCAGGTATTTTCAAGCACAATATTAGGAGGTCTTTTAAGGCCCTTAGTTGATTTAATTTACTCAGTTACGTTTTTGCATTTCATTTGGGAAGTCCTACTTTGCAAGCAAGGCAGTGACACTAGCAGTATTGTTTGGTTTGTACCTTTGCGAATGAGACAGTAGCTATGTATCTCCAGGAGAACATCAGTACCAACATGCCAAGCTACGAATCCAATCATTGTGTAAGTGTCCCATGGGTCGGGAAGATTGAGAGCTGGCAGGTCCATTCCCAGGAACATAGTCACCACTGTGATTAAAACAAAGTCAGAGGTTAAAGATATGAAAAGAAACATTGAGAATACGACCAAGACAAAGCAATGTAAGACAAGCTTATGGCTTCGTAGGTGAATGGTTATCAAGAATTAAATATACTTTTGGAGGTTTAAGAGTGAAAAGCACATCCAAGTATCTCCAACTGTTCAGGATAACCATGCTCCTTACATACACTGTTCCTATGAAATAACCTCAGAGTCTGGAGCTACTTTACCATATAGATTCCAAACATACATCTCAAAGTTATTTAATCTAAAAAGAGGTTTAAAAAGGTCACTGATGTGATACACAGACACAAATACCTCCCGATAAATGGGGGACCCCAACTGGTTTGGGAACTCTACATAAATCGCTAGAGAATTACAAAAAAAACCACACACAACAGCACAAACCAACCCAATTGTTCCCCAGAAAACTACAGGATGAGGAGTAACAGGTACCTTTTTCCCACTTAGGACCTGAAGAAGGTGGGTCATTAGAGTCCCTGGAGACAAGAAAGGGACCCAGTAGTCCATATTGACAGGTGGAGAGACTTAGGGAAAGGAAGCTTTGAACCTGCAAGTAAGCTTGTACAGATTTGCCTGGTTGTTGCTTACCCTTGCTATTGTACAGGGTGGAATCTGGTTTGTATAATCCACATAGACAAAACTCTTATTCTAAGGCCACTTTGGTTATTAATGAGATTGAAGGAGTCATCTCCATTAAGATCTGTGTTTGTGTATCTCAAGAAAGTTACATCCAAGCTATAAACAATGAGGTACATTAGATATGACTAGAAAGGATTGCAATTACTCACCAGCTAGTATTCTAGCTGTTGTGCCAGTACTCCAGTGAACCCAGTTAAATACTTGCCTTCTACAAGATGAAGAAATAAATAATCAGTGTTATATCAAAGTAATTTAGTTACCAACATGAAATCTTTCAAAGGATGGAAAAAGATCCTTATTTATGCCATGATATCTTGAAAAGTAAAGTTTGTACCTATATGAAACATGTAAATTAAAAAAAAATGTTTAATCAGTGTAGTCTCTTGGAGAAGTACATTATGACACTTTAATGAGTGTAAATATTGAAGTACCTTGGTGCATGAGAAGGTGGTCTGAAACCTGCCATCAATGGCTGAACGATTGCCAAAGCCATCACTGTACAGCCAAGGTATGGATGAAAGCCTGCTCGCTGAACAAGAGATTTCTTTTTATTTATATTGTGACATTCATGCTAAACAATGCAAATATCATTCAGACTAAGGAATAGGTCAGGAACAACCACACCCAGTTGTGAAGCCTTACTTTAATACCATTTCTTTCAGGTGTATTCCACGCCTTTATCCTCAGCTACTAGTGTTCCCTTCTGGTCTAAGTCTTGGCCATGAATAAAAAGCCCCCTCCGGTATGTTTTTATAAATACCATTTCAATTCTAAATTAATTTAGTGTACAAGGCAGCTTGAGAGAAAACAAAAGTAGTGGAACAAGGGGACAAAACTAAGTAAAGGACATGGTTAGGAAAAGGAAGATTCAGACTGAGTGTTGGAATGAACTTGTTGACAAATACTACCAGATGGAATTAAAACTAGGCTGGATAAAAGCACTAGAAAATACCACCACACAGAGGAGTCCGGTATTAGCTGGATGGCAGAGGGAGAAAAGAGGAAGCAGCAGATTGACCCAGGACCTAATAGATCTTTTTCATCTCTAGTTTCTGTGGTGAAACTAGGGGAAAAAATGGGCTCAGAGCAGGTAGAATAATTCTAAATACAGGCTATCACACAAAGGGAAAAACAGAAGAGGTGTCTAAATGTGATTTTTCAACTGGAAGAAGCAGTAAGTAGGTAAACAAGGTAAATGCCTGATTCACACATTTTTGCCATCAGGAAATCACTCAAACACACCAATGAGGTAACAGCTTTCATAGCAAAATTTCTTTGGAATTAAATAACTACCTAGGACACTGACATTAAAACAACAGATCTACTGCTCATATTTCAAATGACATTTTTCTGGGAAACAGTACAGGACTTCAAATCCCTGAGGCAGCCCAAAAAGTTGTACTCACTTCACTCCAGCCTCCTCTGTATATAAAAGGAAGAACAAAAGCGATGCTTGTAAGCAGCACTGTGGTCAACATCAGCATACGATGCACCTATGAACATGTAAATAGGTTTAAAAAAAATCACTAAGAGTGGCAGGGTATTTTGGAGTGTTAACAGAGTAAACAGTTAGAATTTGCATTACATTGGCAGGTAAGCAGAGATTACTAGTAAAGACAAAGTCCATTGTAAATATGAGACAATAACTAATAGAGCTCATTGTACTTCACAAATCCAAATGAAGGTTCTGACCTATTGTGGCACCCCCAAGTCAAGAAATAAGTGATGATGTAATTTAAGAAACTTGACAGTCTCTTTTTTATTCTATTTGTAATAAGACAAACACATATAGCAAAAAAACTTTTATCCATATTTTTTTTTCCCCACCTGGAACCAAATCTCCTTTCCAAACAATGAATGAGGCCAAACTGGTTTGAAGAATCTGGCAACAAGAACGCCAATACTAACGGTAGTCATCCATGCAACAAACATTAATGAAGCTGAAGGAGAAAACATCCACATATGAAAATTTGGTTACATCATTGGATATGAACACAACTGACCAAATATTACAGGGGATAAGCTTCAAAATTTAGCATTAGAAGAACGCTAGAGTAGAGGGTCAAATCCTGCTGGTACACGGTTCACCAAATACAAAAATGCCTTCCACAAAGAGGTGCATGTGCACCTCACAAGAGTACAAGAATGTTACGTATCTATTTTCTGGCTGAGACCAGTCAATAATAGGACTAATCCGTATAGACGGCACTGCAGAGAATTCAGTGCCAGGATAGGGACAACACATGCACAAAGATATAGATCTCACTTCAAACCATAGAGCAGTTTACTGCTGCCTCCATGAGCAGTTTCAATGTGCAATAGCGCAAGTCAAAAAAATAAATGCAGTAATGAACAGACTGAGCCTGTGCTCAGCAGAAAAAGCAATCTGATGAACATCTAAACAGTCAATTTTTGAGCTAGATTTTAGTAGCAAAAGTTTAAAGTTAATTCAAAGCAGGTCGTCTTTCTTTGACCAAAAGTGGAATTTTCATTCAGCTCTTTATGGACCCAGTTCAAAACCCACTAATGTGAATGGAAAGACTCCCAATAACTTCAATGGGCTTTGGATCAGGCTCTAAACCACCATCTGATAAGCGTCTCATGGTACTTGCAATTATTTTACACAGTATTGGAAAAATAAACTTCACCAGGGTAGAGATGCAATTCTAAATTTAGACTGCCAAGTTATAAAAATAAGGAAACAAATTCCTTTAAAAACAAGAGAGCTAGTGATATGCTTGACAGATGAATAAAAAGTTCTTCTCCATGCGTGAGCAGAATCCTGCAAAGCCACATTAGTTTTTGTCAGGGTTTGGTTTTTTTAAAATTTTAAGAAAGAAAAAGAAAGATTTCATAGTATTTTCCCTAATCTTTCAAACCAGCTCTAATTAACCATCTCATAGATCAAGAGAAGCAGATTCCTTTGGTGTGTCAATCCACTGGGGTAATAGCTACTTTACAAAATTTCCGTCCTCCTGTCCGAAATCAACACAAGCCTCTTCAGCACAGAGCAAAGCTAGTATTTGAAATTAGAACTGTAACTTGCCATGGACTTTAATAAGATGTGGAGAGCGAGATCCTCCTACATCCTTTGGAGAGCCTGTGACATTGTACATTCCACTGGTGATCAGAGGCTGATGATGATGTTTGTGAATTAGACCACCTACGCAGAGATGCAGAGTAGTTTACAGATAGTTAATGAAAGTCACTATTTGCATTCCTTTCCCACCCCCATCCTTTGTTTACAATTCAAGCTCTGACATGAGCACCACATGTTGTACAAACACAAGAATCCCCCTACATGTCTCCTCTGCAGATGCTGCCTGGAATCTTTTGGATTCAACACCCCCCAAAAAATAAGATTTTTTTCAAAAGATATAAACACGCATATCCACCTAGAGAAAAGATATTGGTCTCTATTAGATCTATAGGGTTTTGAAGAGTATCTTATATACTACACTATTTAGTTTCCATACCCCACATTAGTTTAATCCCCATTAAAAATTGGAGAGGATTCTCTTTTAAACATACTACTCCACGCACCAGAGTGTTATGGAACACATTTGTATTATTATTAGAACAAGCTAGATTTTTTTACATTTCCAGAGATGAGCCAATGCTCATTACATTAAGATTATTTTCACTGGTTACATGTTACAATGCTACTACTATGAAATGTGAAACAGAAGTCAATTACTTTTCATGTTCATTTTTAATACAGTTTATATGGGTTAGTCCTTGTGTGGCATGGTTTGAAAAATGTGAATATTTAAGCATATCTTGAATCAGACTTACCCTCACTCGCCTCCCCATCTGCCAAAAATATGTAATAAGTCGCATCTAGATCAAACCTCCCTTTGTATGCAGGAAGATGAAGGTTTCTTCTGAAAGAGCACTGAACAACACCATCAGCCACCCTCCAGGAGATAGCTTCAAGGGCATTCTGTGAAACACACAATGGACATTTAATACTCATTGTTTTCAAGTCTGGAAGACCCCACACAAATGTTCTCCACTCCCTCCCAAAAATCACTGGTCTTGGACCTGTATCTACTTGGCAAGCATGTTCATTGTCTCTTAACAGCCCATATCATAAGAAGAGATAGCTGCACCAGCACAGTCAGCAATGCCAGCAAGAATCAGAGTTCTAGTGATGTGGTAGGTATCTAGGCAACAACTGCAGAGAAAGGCTTTCACATGACATTTTAGGGCACTGTCCCCAAAATGGTGACTAACAAGGCTGTGTCTTATGCAGGTGTATTTATAGAAGCCTATTTTAAAAGGCAATAGATGCACAGGAGCACTGAGAGGTTAAATGATTTGCTCAAGATCAAACAGAGCATGAGGGTAAAGACAGAATGCTTCCCTGGATAACAGAATCAGGAAATCTGCATTCTATTACCCATTCTCCCGCCATCTCAGTGTATGACCTTCCACAAGTCACTTCCCTGCTATCATTTCTACTCTTAGTACTTTTGTCAAGTCATCGCAGGACTCTCAAAAATCACTTACACTAGTGGAGCTTCATCAGCATTAGCAATGGCAGGAGATTTTTAGAATGTTTCTCTAGCATAGAGAGCATAACGGGCAAGTTCCTCAGACCACAGGGAAATTACCCCACAGGCTGTTCAAAGAGAAGTAACAAAGCAGCCAGCAACAGATCTAGGTGATGGCATTTCTTATGAATCAGACATAAAGCACCTTCTATGTGGTCAGTGAGTCTAGGAAGAGAAAAATCCAGGGATATTTATCATAAAAGATAGATGGTTATAGAACTACTGCCTTATTAGCTCCATTCAGAGCTACTGCATTTAAAAAAAAAAAAAATACATCAGTGAAATATTGACGAATTAGGCCCCAACTGTGTGAAAAGTGACTTTATAATTGTCACAACATACCTCTGAGTCCAACACAGGAGGAGTTCGGCCACTCAGATAGGCAGTATTTACATTAATATGGTGATCTTCATTAATACACAGATATGCATCATCGTCACCCTGAAAATAAAACCATTTTTTTCCAATTTAGATAGTAAGCATAGACAAAGCCATATGTAGATTAATAGTTTATTCCAAGCTCTCCTGGAGTAATTCCATTACAACAGGTTTAAAATGGTGCAATTAAACTGAGAGTCTGGCCTGTAGTGTTGTAAAAATTGAGAGTCATCCCAAAAAAATTATATATAAATTATTTTATTTATAATTTTTTATTTGATTTTGTTATTTCAAACATTGGCTAGAAATAGATATGGTATTAAAAGTTATTTAATTGCATGTTATATGCCAATATCAATCTTCCAATTGTCATCAAGTTGAGGAAGAACCTTAGTTTAAAAATTTTGCTCCAACACAAAGCAGCTGACAATGTAAAATATAGTGCTTGAAATGATAAAGGTTTACCACTAGGGGTCGGTTGTACATTTACTTTATAAAGTATTTACACAACGGGCATCAGGATATTCTATAAAATGGATTGATCATGGATGGTGTTTTGGGGATGCTAAAAGTGTTTTCATCTCAACCTTCTGAACACATCAGTGCCAAAAAGGGGTGGGATTTTAAGTCAAATTAATAACTTTATTTATAAAGTTACTCCTGCATTACTTTTTCTACAAAGTACCTCCCACACACTTTGCCAGAGCTGTTTAAATAGCTTTAAAAAAAAGTCAGAGGTAAGTAGCTCAATGTACATCAAATTATGATTAAAACTGGAGTTAACTGATTAGGTGAACAAAAAAAAAGAATGTTATTTCTTCCTATATTTGTAGAGTGAATAACTTAGTTTTTCTTGTGACAATGGACAGATCCAGAAATGCCTTAAGGATGTTTACTCTGTTTAGTAAGAATTTAGATATACAGATTAATGGACTAATACTTTCTCACACTGAAATTCTCAGCAGCCATAAGAATCTCCCAAAGGCTTCCAGGAATGCCTCCATCCACCACTGAACTGCACACTTATTTTGGACAGAAACCATAGTGAACAAACAGCATCCGGCAGATTCTTTTTAGGACAGGCAGTGGAGAAAACAAACATCTAACTGCAGCTACCCAGGAATTTAGTTATGCTACAAAGTAACTGCATGGAATTTGACCAAGACAGAAGGTCCTTATTCTTGCAGAGTGCCAGAGGCTCTTTAATGTAACTGTTAAATCAGGGATTACATTTTTCTATCCACACCTGTAAGAAGCCACCTCCATCCAACAGTGCTCTCAAGCACCATAGGGGAGTAACTATTTAGTGGGAAGTGCCACTAGCCCCTCTTCCTGCAGAATTTAGGTGTCTGTTGTAGGGTTCTCATCTGACTACTACTCAAGCTTCTAACCTCTATTTAATTTATAAAAATCTGATGGACGTGCAGTTTAGAACGGTGGGGCTACAGCAGTCTTCATCCTCAATTTCTTGACTAAGAATAAATAACGTATGTATTTTTTGTGCTACTTGGACTGTAAAAAGGATACTCACCATCCACTGGTCATGAGATAATGCAAATGCTATATATCCTTCGCTAGGACCACTCATTTCAATAAGCACCGAGTGGTTCTCTTGTTTGAAGGTCAGAAAGAAACAGTAGGCAGACGCAGGATCACATTTTGGAGGATTCCTTACACAGAACTTTGTACTTCCACAGGCTGAGGCATTAAACTGGACAGACAGGTAGAAAATTAAAGTTAAATGAACAAGCTGGTCATTGTTAATTCTTGGACATTCTCCGTCCCTCCCCATGTATAACTACTACATCTAATATAGTCCCAACTAATGAAGTGTAGGTTTACACAGAAAATGCATAAAGAACAATCCCCATTTTTCTCCTCACCCCAAACCCAATAATTACTAATCAGGATTAGAATTCACTGTCATAGTAGTTATTAAATTGTGAGCTTTGATTTCACCGATCCGTTTAAATGAAAAAGGGTTTGGCATAATGATAACAAGGCTATAATTTTGGAAGTGTAATATAATCCTCTCCTGTTCAATAAAATAAGTTATAATTAACTCAACTAAAAAAAAAAAAAAAAAAAAAAAAACTATATTTTTTCAGACTTCCTGGTGTCCCACTTTTCCTAGTCTATTCTAAAGTCATTAACAGATTTCATAGTGCTTAAGTTATTGGAAAGAGGCTGCTATGGATTCTTACAGACTCCAAATAGCACACATTCTAGGGGAGAAAAATTGTCTATTTTTCCTGAATGGTTAGTTAAAAACCCCCACCAAGAAAAGTTAGCTGCACAGAAGCCAGATACGCCACTTTAAATACAAATTCAAAGCAAGTATATGCAAGATAGCAATAAATGGAGAAGAGGTCATATTGCTAAACCTGGTCATGTTAAATAAATGATATTGCCCAACTAATGTTAGAACTTTAAATTAGAATTTCAAGAACCAGTAATGGAAGTCCATACAAAGACAAACCCACATGAAAAAGCAGTTATAAATTAAGCCTACCCACTAGTGTATAGGAATAATTCTACTTTGTTCCTGCCCACCCCACACCCTCATTTTATTAACCTTGAGTTTTATTTATACAAAGCCACAGATCAGCATGGCTCTTTATACATAAAGCATGACAAGACTGCCCAGATGAGTTCAGGCATTGGTCTTTTCACCTTCTTAACAGTGTTTGAACTGAGTTTCCTTCCCCGACTCCCTTTCTCTCAAACACCTCAATAGTAAATAATCTGATAGTAGACACACAAGGCAGGCGAGGTAATCTCTTTTAATTGGACCAACTTCTGTTGTGGAGAGACAAATTGAGGCAAGAGAGAGAAGTTGGTCCAAGATATTACCTCACCCACCTTGTGTCTCTAATATCCTGGGACAAACACAGCTACAAAATTACTTCATACAATAATTGGATAGGTCATTTCCCGTCTTCAACCTTCTGCCAGTATGGTAACTAAGAAAGCTGTAACTTCAGCCCTACTCATGAAAGACTCCTATTGAAACCAGACATAAGAACTGAATAAAGGCTGCAGAATTTAGCTCATAATAGAAAAATGACACCCACCGGTTTTGTTAGAGGAGAAACTGGCTGTGAAGTTGGTTGAGTCTCTGGTGTAATACTTGTCGGTGTTGTCAAAGGTGGTGCATTAGGTTGGGAAATGATGGGACCAGGAATCTTCACCCAAAAGATTTTATATTTCTCTACAACTGTGGCTCTGGGGAGGGGGAGGAAAAGCCACAAAGGAACATTAGACTTGTCATATTGCGTCATACAACCTGATATGTTTGGGGGAGTGGGGGGGTAGGAGGGAGAAGCCTCCAGCTTGAAGGATCTACCACAAAGCAGATCCAGCTTCAGAAATCGATTCAAGGCAGGCACTTCCCAAGCTGTCTGCTGCATAGCTTGCAGCATCCAAAAAGGGTAGCATTTAATTTTCATTTCAGAACACTTGAGTGTCACTGCTCATACTGCGTGTCCTGGATCCAAAATGTAAAGCCATATAAAATGGTAGGGCACATATGCAGTTTTGGGTAGGAATTGAACTAGGTCACATGTCAGGAAATATTTCCACCACTATATTTGTAAGCCACTCGTTGCCTACAGATAGGAAAAATCCTAAATAGTAGGCCAGCATCAGCCAGAAATATGCAGGTGTTTCAGCCTTGCAACTCCCCCCCCCACCCCCCAACCTTCAAAAGGAGAGAATTTTGATGTTCTTAAGCAGGAGTTGGTGTGGCCATAAAAAGGAAAGTCTAATGGTTTTCCCCAGAGACATTTCCTGGGTGTTATAGTCAATATTTATGACAAAGATAATATTATATATTCACCTAGTTTGGATTTCTAATAGAAGTACCTCCAATATTGTGTTTACTTACAGAAACTGCACATGTTCTGGTGCATCTGTGGGAGCAATCCAATAAGCTGCTACGTGTTTCTTTTTTGATTTACTTGTGTGACTGACAGCAGAATTCTGAAACAGATCTATCCAGAATCAGAGAGAACCTGCACATATATACACACTATAAATTATGTACATATCACTTCTAGTTATTCTACAAAGGTAACACAAGGGTAACACCAGAGATTCAGTTACACTGAGTCCTGAATAATCCTAGATCCAACCCACTTTCCATTGACTTCAATGGAAAGCCTCCATGTTGACTTCACTGGGAAATCAGCTGGTCCTAGGAAAGGGAATCACTTGTAACCGGGCTTTGGAGAGGACCAATGTCTGCAACGTGTGAATGCTGTATGGAGTGCTCCGTTTTCTACTTATTAACTCTGGGTCAATAATATGAACTAAGAAGCATAATCTACTTGCTGTGTGCAGAGGAGGTGTCGAATATGCTCTAACCCTCCCCAGTTGGTGCTAACTATTTCCCAGTAGTCGAAGCTGGGTGCTCTAGCCAGAGCTAACTGCAGAGAGCCACACCTCGACCTGCAAGTAACTGCCCAATGTCATTGAGCGGCCTGCCTCAACAGAACCAGAAGGGCTGAGAGACTTAGGCCATGTCTATACTGAGGATTTTAGCCACGAGGGTAGCTACGTCAGCACATCTGAATTCCTGTTTGACGCACATACCGCACCTTTACATGTCCACATGTCAGAAGCTGAGAAATCCTTTCATCAGCTAGCATAAAAGAGCCAACTGCAGGGCCAGCCAAATGCTCCGCGTTCCGGGCTTGTATGAAAAACCCCTCAAAAACTGGACCAGATAAATTAACTAAAATAAGGAGAGAAAAGAGGAGTTGAGATGTTTCCAATGTAATCTGTAAAGGTGAAAGTCAAACAAACATGCTTCCCCTACCCCGAAGCCCTATGCCTTAGCAATGACCACTGTTTAACTTTATCGTATAGGTTAACTGCACTGATTAGGATTTATGCTCATGAGCAGCAGCAAAAAAAGAGTCCTGGAGAGGCCGGTCTGTGGTTCCTTGAACCAGGTAGCCACAAGGAATCTACAGAAGGGGAGTATGAGGCAAGACAATACAGCAATTTCTTTGGCCACAGCACTTTACCACAACTGCAATGCTGGACACAAATACCTTTTATATGGTCCCCTGGTCGAAATTCAGTCTCATTCACTGAGATAGTGTGCTCAGGTGATGGCTGAGGAGGATGTCCATGCAAAGGCATCATACTACTGCAGGCCTCTCTTACTTTTCCATTTGGATAACCAGTTGCAGGAACAGAAAAGAAGGCAAATATCCAAACAGCAAAAGCTATTCCAGTAGGCTCCATCTGAATAGGTTGAAATCACACATTATTAACTAACACTGTAAATGCTATACTATTTATGAAGAGGAAGACGAATGTTAGTCTTTGGTAGACATGGTTGAATATTAAAAAAGTTTGCAAATATCTTCATAAGTGAGGGCACCAGGTTCAAGAATCATAGGAAACTGGAATGTCCTGATGATTGCCAGGCATTCATGAGCGTGTTTATAGATACCAAAGCATTTAAGAAATTTCAGCATGAATGGTTATTTGTTCAAGAACTCCTATAGTTGTGGTGGAACACCCAGTCACATGGTACCGTGTGCCCTCCCTGGCTAGATTTGTGTTGTGGTCAGGCTACCATTTAAACCAAGGTCTATGTCTATTTTCTCCTTTTAAATAGCCCTTTCAAAACTTTCAGAATTTTTTTCTTCTGCCTTTCTGCTGATATTTAACGGTGTTTTCGATAGTGGAGAGAAAGGATAGGCCCTGGAGCAATCGCCCCAAATACGTTTAGGCTCACCCTTTTACTTTTTCTACATTCCTATATTTGAAGTGATGATACTTGGCATTTATGGCATAGGACACTTCTCGCCTCCCTTTTAGATTTTCAAAACACTTCACAACACACTAGCATTTTCACATGTCAACATTATCCATGTTTTACCAATGGGGAAACAGAGGGAGAAAGATTGCATATCATGCTCATGGCTTGGAGTATAACTCAGGAGTTCCTGCCTCCCACTCTTGTGTTCAGCCTATGCTACAATCTTCAGTTGCATTTTGAAGTCAGTCCTAGAAATGGTAAGTTGGCACCAAGCCAGGGTCTGACAACACTCACTACATGGCATTACATCCTCTCTCATCTAACCAGTTCAGTCAGATGAAGCCCATCAGTTAAATAGAATCATAGAAGATTAGGGTTGGAAGGGACTTTAGGAGGTCAGCTAGTCCAGCGCCTCCTCAAAGCAGGACCAAACCCAAATAAATCATCCCAGCTAGGGCTTTGTCAAGCCAGGTCTTAAAGACTCTAAGGATTGAGATTCCATTACCTCCCTAGGCAACCCTTTCCAGTGCTTCACCACCCTCCTAGCGAAAATGTTTTTCCTAATATCCAACCTAGACCTCCCCCACTGCAACTTGAGACCATTGCTCCTTGTTCTGCCATCTGCCAACAGCTTAGCTCCATCCTCCCTGGAGCCCCCTTTCAGGAAGTTGAAGGCTGCTATCAAATCCCCTCTTATTCTTCTCTTCTGCAGACTAAACAAGCCTAGTTCCCTCAGCCTCTCCTCATAAGTCATGTGCTCCATGGGACATATGTAACATCAACTTTAAAATCCACCTAATAAAATACAAAGGATCATAGTATTGAGGAACTACAAAAGCCTGACAAGTCCAGCTGTTTATGAATCAGGGTGTCAAAAAAGTTCAAAATCTACATCATGCAGTACTAATGGTGAACCATTCACATCGTCATGTAAAAAGGAATAAATATACTCTAAAGATTCCCCAGTGACTACAATGGCCATGTAGTGGAAAACATTTCTTTAAAGCCAGATGAAACAAGGTCTAACATTATTTAAAAAAAAAAAAAAAAAAAAAAGCTACTGTTTTAAAGTACATAACAGACTAGAACTGAACTCTGATCTTATGCTCAAGACAAATCTGTATATCAGTTTGGAAAAAAACAAACAACACACATGTATTTTTATTAGCTATAAACAAGCTTTCCCCAAGCACTCCTCTTTTGGATTTGAACAAATTAGTTCTGGATATTGTTTCACATTACACAAATCACGAGAAACAAATAATTGATGTAAAGAGACATGATTTTTCTTTTCTTTTAAACCTCTGGTGTCACAGGTCTACACTGCCTTTCATCATGATCTTCAGTCCTAATAGATCAACTCTGTCCTGTCTCAGTAGGGAGTATGGCAGAAAGGTAGGTCTGGGCTTTTAGTGTTAATAGGTTAATAGGTCAGATCTTCTTTGAGGATGGGGCTGCTATTCTGCATGTAAAGCAGAACATTGTAAATAAAGTTTTCAATTATTATACAGGGAAATTGTTCAAAATAAAAATACAGTTGATACTGATTTTTGCCTCATCTCATTGTTTTCTTGCATTATGGTACAGCTGCATGAACAGTATTTGTATACACTACAACATATTCTGTACTTAAAGGTATAAGACAGACATTTGATATTAAATGCTTCAAGACAGATGTTATGGGTGGCAGCATTATTTCAGGGTGTACTCAATAAAGGGTATCTTGGGTTTTGAATTGTACCTGGTGCACTTTTACCATATGAAGAAAAAAAATGTGTGTCTAGTAGGGCCATAAATGAAACTTAGTCTTGAAATCTTCACCCTCACTGAGACATCTCAAGGTGGAAAGCAAAATTACCAGAGAGAGTAGAGTTCTACACAGTTGAAAGGAGAAGAGACACCCCAAAGTCAGAAATATGCTAAATGTGAGTTCCAAAGTTCTGCTTTCTGGGAAAGTACAGTCTATTTTCACAAATTTCTTGAAAAAACTGAGTGAGGAAGCTTCCTAAGCACACATGGGTGTAGAGATAACACAGACATAGCACCCTTTCTCGGACAAGCTGAGCCCTTCCCTCTGAGAAAACAGAAAACAGAAAGGCTACAAGGCCAGAGTAACCATTTATTCACTCTAGAAGCATGCAATATTAGTTCTTTTCCCCAGAGTGCTCACATATAATGCTGGATGCAACATGTGCAAAACAACATAAGATCTGTGGTTTTACATAAAGTCAGCAAAGAGCTCTTATTTTCAGTATCTATGAGAAAAATCCAGGTTTTCTGAATGATTATACCCCTGGAAGTAGAGAGAGAGAGGAAGAAGAAAAAAAAACAACCCACAAAAACAAATAAGTCTAAAAACAAAATAATTGTTTTCCCTAAGAATATTGAGATACAAAAACAGACTAATATACAAACTTACAGTGTCATCTATTACGTCTAGAAAGCTGATTTCCAAGCTTATTGCGTATGACAAATGAAAGTAATTTGGCAAGCTCAAAAATCTGTCACAATTCTCAACCACCATCAGAATTCTGCACAGGAGAGCACAAAGACTATAGGATGCAAGAACTGCATTGCATTTGAATTTTGGTGTAAAGAAAGCTTGTATGGTCCTCATTGAGATAGATCACAGTATGCTGGCTCAAGTCACTGCAACTTTTCCCTCATTTTCATGAGCTCTTAGAAACAGAATGTATAACTGTCAATATGTTGAAGCCTGCTACCAAGAGATAAAGCTTGTTTGTGATACAGAGATAATGAAACATTTAGCATTCCAGTTTAAGTTGTAGATGTGGTATTGATTTTTTTTGTTTTTAATTAAGAGAAGCTAAGATTATTCTTCTGCATACTGGATTGGTAACAATACTACTTCCCCCCCACACCCATAAAGATAAAAGCAGCTTTGCAGAGGGGAGAGAAGAGGTGAAATAACTGTTATATTGAACAGTAATTTGAAAAGGAAAAAAAAAAATCAGGTAGGGGAACATTTACAGAGCTAATAGTCAGGAAGGCGTTTCTGGTAAGTATCCCCACTTCCATACTAAAAATGTATCCCCCCCTCAAAAAAAAGTAGCTGAGTTTCCTAGGAAAGTCCTTTCTTTTGAGTTAAGATTCTTTTACAGCATAACATTTTTCTCAGGGTTCTTCCCTCAACAACAAGAAGTTGTTCTCAGAAATTCAATGCCTTACATGTATATACAGCAGTATTTTGATCCTTCTGGAGATAGACATTCTGCAGAAAGCAAGAGAGAAGAGGAATTTGGCACTGAAGAGAAGCCAGTTTAAGAGGTGTGGCCAACTCAATACCTCAGATTCAAAGTTACCCAAATTCTCTGAAAGGAGTTCAGTGTTTGAAACCCAATCTAGACCAGAATGTCATGCCAGACACCAAGCCACATAGTATTAAAGCCCCAAATCTGAACACCTTGAAGTTTGGGAATTAAAGTTAGATCCAAAGATCATTTTCACCTCCAATCTGATGCAATCTGACTTTGCAATAAAGCTTCAGCATAGATACATTTTAAGACTTGAGGTTTGTTTGCACTCATGTCCATAGCAGTAATAACTGTATGAGACAGAACAGTTCACAGCCTTGTGAATATGACACCATTAACCACACATTAACTAAAAGTCATGAAGGAAAAATTTAATTGCTTGGAAAATTGAATATACATCAGAGAGGTTAGGATGGTGTGATATTCTGGGTTTTTAGGGAATTAACTAATTAATTTACTGAACCAGCAATAATTGCTTCAGAAAAGTCACCACACACAACGATCTCAATAATCCAAATAATGTGTTGAATTCAAGAGTGGTAAAGTAACAATCCTCGCATTACCATCTGGTAAATCTGAGAGCAATCATTAGTAAAATTATGGAACATTGGGTACGGGGAACACATTTGTGTTTACTCAGTACAGTAGCTGTTCTGCTTGAAAGGTTCACAACAGTCAGTCAAGGGTCAGCCAAACTCTCCAAGGCCTTCCTCACATAACATCTTAATGGAATCTAGAATAGTTGCCTTTCCTTCTATAAAATTGTAGGGTTACTTTCTGATAATTAGAGTTCTCCAGTCAGTAGCACCGATTTGCTTTAGCATCAAAGGCAATTTCCAAAACATGAAGCCACTCATGTTATTTGCTAAAAATGGAGCTATGGTCACAGAAGATGAGAAAAATAACTCAACCAGAACATTAAGATTATTGCTAAACTTACCTAATAGGTAAACAAATTCAAATGCCATAGTCTGTCCAAAAGCTGTTAAGATTGCAGTAAGTGTAGTGCTTAAGCGATACTTTTCTCCTCACCTTTCTATAAGAATATTTGACTGCTACCCCAGAAAAATGTAAGAAAACTGATCCTGATCACTATGCACCAAAAATATTCTAGAAACGTTAGACTTCATGTGCATCCCATTTATTGCTCAGGCTCTTCAGCTGGAAAAAGGCACATACATCACATTTGAGTTATTTTGTTTGAATGTCACATTTTGTTGTTTATGTTTATAATTCATCACGAAAGGGAAGAGGAATTTCAAAAACGTGTAAAGAACCCCTGCCATCCTGCCTCTGTTCCCCCACCGGTATTGAATAATCTGGAAGTAATCATAGCTATAAATATCTTATGATAAAAATGAAGAAATAGGATTTAGTTAGAATTATTCTCCCAACAGTATGGCTTATTAAATTATTCCCATCTTAAAAGCAGCAAATTGACTTTTGTCAGCTGGTCTCCTAAAGAAAGCTCAAAATCAGCAGATGTCATTAAATCCAAGACTCTAGATCACATTTAGTAGAAATTAACTGGAAAAAGATTAGCCCTTAAGCCACAATATAAATAAAACTTCAGGCTATCCATAGATGACTGGTTATACACCCAGTATGAAGCAGAATGCAGTTAGCTACATTGGTGCCCTCTGTGGAGAATCCACAGTGACCTTATAACAGGAACGCACCCATTAGAAGACAGCAGTTGTTGTAGTACTGGATAACTAACCATTCTCTAGTGTTTAATATTAATTTTAGAGCCATCTATATACAGTTGGAAATGGAAGAACTTCATGGAGTTTCAGAGCTTTCAAATAGTTTTGTTCAAAAATTAACGAAATTGTATCATCCAACAACAAATTGCAGTACATCAAGAGAGGAAAGTCAAGCTGCTTTACCCACCTTTTTACTGTCCAGAAATATTTTATTACCTTATGATATGGTTGTCCCATATAGTGAGAGAACTGGCAGGCCTTAATGTCAGCAGATTGTTAGCTACAGCTAATTACACTATAACTATGTATTCTAGCACAGTAGATCAAACTATGTTACAGGATTCATATCTTTATTTACAGAGGTTACTTGGGAAATCTTCAGAATTTACCAGTTAGAGGGTAGCTTTTGTGTGTTCATATGTACTTTGTAACTCCTTTCTAAGCAATACACTACTCCTTCTCCCCACTCTCTCATTAGAGAGAATTGATAAACCACTCACTTCAAAATGTACTGATCTGAATTAACCTCCACTTGCAGAAGAGTCATACAACAATGCTTCAAATACTAACTGAGTCATAAGCAGTACTGAATCTGGAACCTTCCACAGATACTTAAATCCCTCTAATTATGCAACGTTCAGTATATCATGGTATTTGATAGAGCAAGGAACCATGCACTGCCCCCAATCCTAATTTAGGAGAAAGTAAAGGGAATAACTATCTCTGGATACAAATAGAGTTTAGTCTCCATGTCTATTGGATCCTTAGCTTCACCATGATGAGACTAGCCAGATTAATAGGTTATGCCAGCTCTGTTGCTAGTATTTGTGATGTAAACACTTGTTCACTTGAAACAGATCCATGACTGTAAAACAAGTTTTATAGATGTCATCTAAAAAGCCAACAGCTGAGGGGGTAACTTTTCATTAGTACCAGCCTGAGCTGGAGTCTACAGTCTATTCCCCGGGGCCTATTTTCACCCAGTGCCTTCCATTTTAAGAGCTCTCTCACAGGCTAGGCAAGCTATTCAGGATTCAAGCAGGAGTATTTGTGCTGAAGGCACCCTGCCCTGACTCCTGCACTGGGGACAACCCACACAAATTGGATGGACATGTTGTCGGAATTGCCTAAAAACCCAAATGTTGTTCCCAGGGAGCCAATGATTTCAGAAATGAGGAACAGAAGTTTGATTTTAAACAGGATCTGGATTTCAGTCAGGTCTTGTGGGTGACTACAAGACACACTCCTGATGAATTGGTGAACTGGAGTCCCCCCCCCCCCTTCAGCTTGTCTGAACTAAGGGAAAACAGCTGTGCTTATTTAACTATGTACTAGAGCGGACTGAGAGTACCTCTTTACCTGTAACCACTACTGATAGAGTTTACAGAGGTCATTTTGACCTCAGAAGAGAAACAGGAGAGTCAGTCCACAAAAGCTGTTACGATCAAGAAACCAGATTGTTCATAACAGGACCTGGAAATTTAAAGGTGTGGCCCCATTTATAACTGTAATCACGGTATATAGGACTGGCTAAGTTCTTTGGAAAGAAAGATTGGAAATATAAGAGGTTATACTTTCATCGACTACAATGAGCTTGGATCAGGCCCTTAGTGCATATGGAACAGTAAGGACAGATAGTGGATCTGACGTCAGATATTATTAGAGCAATAAACTGATATGAAAATGTTTTGGCTTTGGCTTTTGTGCAGGTCACAAGTTGCAAATGAAACAAACCCCAGAAAGGGTGTTTTTAAAATTGAAGACTGATTCCTGGTGAGCATCCACAGCTCTGCCTACATTCCCTCTCCATCCTACCCCACCTATTGCATTTTTAGAAGGATTGCATATTGCAATTTTTTGAGGGACAACATTCAAAATTAATGGACTAAAAAGATGAGCCTGTATTTCACCCCCTCATAATCATTTTTGTAGATACTAAAAGCTGTAAGTTTAGAATCCCTAGGCCTAATTATTCCTCTCTCCACCTGACATCTGCATATACACAAACCCCTCCTAAATGAGAGCCCCAAACTAGAGTCACATGCCTCTGTAGCATCATTCCACCTCCCAGGACATCATGGAGGGTTCTCTATAGGATCAACAGTCTGCAGGTGAAGGGGGGGGGGGGGCAGGGGAATAGTCAGCTGGATCCATGGAGAATTTGCAGGAAAAGCAACACAGCCTCAATCTTCCATGCCAAACCCCTTCACATGGGGGCAATACTCCTAGAAGGAAGCTCTGGTAGCATGGCTTCATTGAAACCATACCACCAGGGATTCAGAGAGGGAACAGAATGCCAAGGCATAGCCATCCGGCCTCTATATGGTAGGCCCTGGCAACCAGCAGGTCCCCAGAGCTTCATGTGGTTTGTGGGGGAAGGGGGAGGAAGAGATCAACAGCTAGTTTCACCTGATTGATGTCAGAACCCACCCCTTCCTCCAATGGAACAGTCTAGGCTCCCAGACTCCATCCCAGAAGAATTTCTTCAGAAGACGGAAACGGAGAACCCAGATTAGAAACTGGGTGAGCCGCTGTTCAAACGCCGCATGCACATCTGTTGAGATAGTGTGACATGCATAGATGTGCCATATCACCAAAGCTCCATTCTCACAAGGCATCAGGGGATGGGAACCCAGCCATCCACTTCCCTGAGCAATTCAGTAAGAAGGGCTGTGGTCACTTCTGATCCCCTGCCAGCTCAAAAGGACAGAGTCATCACAGAGAGCTGAAGGACAGCACCATTTGCATGTTCAGGTTATCAATAAACTACCACCACCCTGTACTAGTAAGTCTCGTAGAAGTTGAAACTTTAAGACTCATACGAAGACAGATTTTTCACCATCTGGGAAAAAGAAAAAAAGTTGTATTTTAAGGATTTCTTTTATAATAGAGAAAGAGGGTTATATTTTAGTCCAATCATCCTTAGTAGTATAGTATCCCTTTTAAATTGGAAGTGCTCTATAGTTTGGCCACAATCTGTTAACTCACAGAAGACAAAAACATACATTTCAGTGCAAGAGCAGAAAAATCACAGACCAATTCAAGTCTGAGCAAAGGAAAACATTGGATTTCATTTGCTGTTTGTAGAGTTTGACATTTTACAATTAAGCCACATTACATTACAACGTGTGATTTTTTTCCAGTTAACATTAAAGCTACACACATGGAAAATTAAGAGTATATTCTTCAAGCTATAAAGCCTGCACAAGATAGCTAGGGGCATTAGCTTTAAAATAAAAGAAACCGGACAGTGCTATTTTTAAAGTAACCTGCCAAGTACAACCCACAAACTTTTCACACATACATAGCAAAAAAATTGCACACAGATGAAAAAGGAGCTAATCCTGCAACTTGTTGCACATTGGCAGACCACTGCGCCAGCACCGAATCCGAGCCATTGTTTTAGCACACAAACATTTTTCTGGTACAATTCAGGAACTTTTTTGATAACTTGTTCTTCAAAAATACATTTTTGTCCTGGGATTTCATACAATAATTTCTGCTTATAATTCACACTTGCTTTGTGCCAGGTAAAAAATCATATATTTTTTTTAAAAAGGGATAATAGCAACTTAAAAAAAAAACCCAAACAAACCACAAGTCTTTCAGAACATGTTCCACTGAAGAGATATAGAAGTGAAAGAGTAAAGAAGAAAGTTCTCTTTTTTCTTTTCCAGTTTACTTTGGTCACTTAACACTATGCAAGATTGGAGCTTGCGACAAATATTTATGCACATGCTTAAAGTTATTCACATTAGTAAAGTTACACACAGGTTTAGAATGTGTGCAAGAGTGAAGACAGCTTTCCCACCTTTGGCTCCAATCCTGCAACCAATCAATGGAGTCCACTTGCACAAATTGAGTTACAAGTTCAGGGCCTTTGTTCCTGTGTGAAAAAAAACTACCCAGAGAACAGACTTTTCTTAAAAAAATAAAGATACATTTGCCTCTTAGTGTTTTACAGTTGTATTTTTTTTAAGTTAAAACTGTTTCAAGATAACATAGGCTGAAGTTTAGTTTAACAGTACCTGTGAACATTTCAAACTAACAGTAATACTTACTGAATAATTACAAAGCACCGCTTTGAAGTCTTCAGTGAAAGGCACTACATAAGTATTATTATTGCAATACACTAAATGTTTGTTTTATAACAGATAGAAACATAGCTTCCTTTTTGTACATATGTTGTCTTAAGTAATTTAGACAAGTAGAATATACAAACAATGCTAAAATGTATGGCATTAAAGTAGTTAATTTTTGTTTAACTAAAAGTTTCTGGACTTCTATAAAACTTAAAATACTTAATATATAAGATAATATATAAAGCTTAAAATAAAGTTATATTCCTTGCAGATATCAAACTATAATAATTGAATTTTGCTATACACCTAGTACATACCTACAGAACTCTCTAATACAGGAAACACGGAAACTGGATCCCCCCCCCAATCAACATACATATTTTTTAAAGTTTCATTTACAGTTATTACTATCTATTCATGGGAAAGCAATAATTAACTTTATGCAAGACTACCACACCAAAAACTCTTGAACCAGATTGTAGGACACCTGTTCTTTACTTACTACATACCCCTTGCTCAACATAAAACAGTCACTTTTCCCAGAACCACAAATATTCTTAAAACTAGAGTTTTTTTTAACATTTTGGTAGATGATTTTCAAAGCATTTTTTCTATTACTAGAACCTCAAAGTCACTCTTACCTTGTAAAATCATGCAGAGTGCTTTAGCCAGACTTCCTGCTTTCTAACAAGTTGTAGCATACTTCAGCAGAGGGGTGGAGCCAACCAACATTTTAATCAGAAGGGAACACGCCTCAGAAACAAGAAAAGCATGAGACTAGGAGCAAGGGAAAACATAGTAACGCTTTAAATTAACTTTTAGAAATATCTATCTTAATAAATTGTCATAAACATTTACTCTACCATATATAAAGTTTACTTTACTGCCCTTTACCCTGATAAGTGACAGTAATGAAAAACACATGATATTTTACTCACCCAAGAAAAAAACCCACTCTCCTTAGGCAAATAGGCAAGAAGAATTTAGCCAGGCTGCAACAATTAATGATTAAGGCCCCAATCCTGCACTTGCTTATGCACATCTTAACTTTACTACTGAATGTAGCCCATTGATTTCAATAGGACCATTCAGAGTAATAAAGTTAAACACATGCATGTTTGCAGAATTGAGAACTAAGACCCAGATCCTTTGAAGATCTGACCCTGAAGTCCTAATCATTTAATGAGCTGTAGGCAAGCATACCTATTTCCATGGCCAGCTTCAGTGATTTTAGAGAGGCTTTGTAAGTGCACATGCCTCTACCTGTATGCAATTCATTTTGGGACTGGGTCCAACTTGCAGGATCTAGTGCAATATATAAGCATATTTTGTTTGGCAATCTTGAAATGTTAAAAGTTGCCTAGTAGTGTTCTCAAGCTGTAAGCAAACCCTTGTGTCTGTGAAGTGCCCTGTTAACTTCATTGGTTCTCTGGCCAAGAACCAACTCCCATTGAAATCAATGAGGATCTGGCCCTCTGTACCTATGCAAGGATCTTTCCATGCAGGTCCTGCAAACCGTCATGCATGTGAGTAATCTCAGAGTTCACTGAGACTACTACTCAGAAGTGTAAAGTTACTTCTGGCTGTACATGTTTGCCAGATTGCAGCTTTTATTACCATCAAAGCAAATATGTACTGTCTTTGATTAGAGCTCTGCTTGCACAAGACTGCAAGATGGGGCCCTAAGGATTTATACAGACATCTTCTGTCACAATACTAATGTCCCTTGTGTTTTGACGAAATCCTTTATTTGCTTAGAAACCACAGTATCTCTTTTAAAAAGAAGGGAGGGGAAAGAAGCAGCAACAAATATTCATGAAAACTCAAAGATATGCAGAAGCAGCCAGTATGTCCCTTTTCAGCTCTTCTAGATCCTCTCTTATTTACTGCAAAGAGAGAAGTTTTTTGTTTTGTTATGGTTTCCATAGTTTCTGCCCCACTCACTGAGATAAAATAGGGCCTGGAGATAACAATGCTCTTATCTTTTTTTCCACACCAGCCAATGCAGGGAGCATAGTTCAATACAAATGAAGACACAGCCTTTACACTTTAAGAGAAAACATGTCTTCCAGTAACATACATTAATCAAATGTTCAAATTTTGTGTTTGAGTGCTGTGCAAAATTGTATTTGGTGATTATATGTTAAAATTGAAGGGGAGTTTGTTGTGGAACAGAGGAGTTTGAGTGTGTTTAGATATCTTCATGTTTGAGTGGTGAGACCTGGTATTTGGGACTGGTATGGAGGGGTATCTTGTCTTAAATGGTGACTTCCTGGAGTTTTAGAGATTGCAGTGTTAGGAAATGCACTTATGCAAATTCAACTGTAAGTTAAAGATATTTTTTGTGTGGGGGAAATGAAACTGAACATAATGACATAAAATTATGATTTCCCTAACGCACTCTCAGTTAAAAGTCAGGACTTTAATAAAGATATTAATCTGAATTATTATATCCCTCCCTACTTACCCTAATGTATTGCTGGCTCTCTACACAGGGTGAATTTTACTTATGATGCACAGTAGCAATATTATTTTACACTATGTCTTGACATGATGTGCAGTTAATTGACTGAGCTGCTTATTTACTAATAAATTGGAGCAATTTTATGACCTCATTGGCATTCAATTAGAATTAATGCTAGTTAGAGAAATATAACTATCTATTGAAATATAGGAGACTTGCTTAGTATCATATCATTTCCCTCTACTCCCATTTTTCCCAGATTATATTGACCACCAATCAGCTTCAATACAATGATGAATTTTAGAGATGCTTTATATTCCAAGATAGTTTTCTGGTGCAATAATAATGAAATATCAATTGTATAAGCCATCAAACTGTTAGTGTTTTAGGCCCCAATCCCGCAGTGATCTCCTTCACTGCAGTCATTGCAAAAGTAGGTTCTTTGCTATTGCATAGCATCTAAAGAAACACTATACAAAATCAAAGCATAGAGGGTGTTTGTTCCAGGGCAGTAGCAAATAAGGTTACTTCATGTCCATTTTCCACTCAGAAGTAAACCTAAAAATACAGTACATTTTGATACAATTATGAGTCACAAAAGAAAAAAATAAGATAAATCTGATTTGAAAAATGCCCATCTGTTCTTAACCTTTTTCTCTGTTATAATTTACAACCACCTTGCTTGTAACTGTGTTATTTGTAAACCACTTAAAACATAGCTAAGTCATGAGAACTCAAATAAAACTAAGGTCTCAGTAGTCTGTTTGTGCAGATCTTATACAGTATGAAGGCCTGTGCCTCTGAACTGTGGGCTGGAACTATAAGATTTACAGCTAATTACCTGATTTGCACTTGCACTGAGGAGGCTTAGCTTTGAAAATGTAGCCCTTGATGCCACTTGCGTGTACATTTGCTGATAACAGTAGTTAGACATTGGGAAAGTGACTCCATTGGTTCCTCCATGTTAAGATGGGCAAAAGGAGGGAATGACATTTTGTTGTTGCCCACTTGTTCAGCTCTTCTGATTTCAATAACTGTTCGTGATTGCCAAACTGTTATAAAACAAATATTATTACCAAAAAAAAAAAAAAAAAGAAACCAAATACGCTCTATAATAAGTGAGAACAGATGCATATACTTCCACTAAAATGTTGCTCCAGGGATTCTGCAGCTTTTTAAGCTTATTGATCTCCGTTACAAAAAACCCCAACAGGTGCACAATCCTAGTGAAAAATTTCTATAAACAAGGTTCTTATGCGATTTAAGAGACAAATCATTCTTAAACTTAATATTTCTGCACAGTATGCAGTCAAAGCCGGAAAAGAGTGCAAGAGTTATATCAAGGAAATATACAGGAGATGTACTAGAAAAGGTCCACAGTTGGATCCTCATGCTGCAGGCAGTATCACTTACTTGTAATATGACAAAATATATTGCAGTTATAACAACCTATGACTTGCCATCGCGTAATCAGTTTAAGGAATGATATATGCATTGCAGACCGCAAGCTCCCATCTGAACTGAATGACCCATCAAAAATATAAGCTTTGATCACACCAGCTTCTTGCCTCTTTTGTTTACTTTTATCTTTTCCCTTCCACCAATTTGTTCTTCACTGCGAAGGAGCTGTTTCACACTACTCTTCTTCTCCCTTCCTCCACAGGACTAGATTTCCCAGATAGATGCTCTCCAACACCAATTTTCCTGCACCCAGCCCAGTAGTTCAAAATGCTTTGGAAACATTCATGAATTAATTTTCACAACACCCTTAGTGAGGTAGATAAGTATTATTTTGCCCATTTCACAAATGGTGAAACTGGACCAAAGAGACTAAAGCTGAAGTTTTAAATGTGTCCATGAATTCTGAGCACATCAGTATTTAGGGTTCCTGTTTTGGGCACCTAGCATCCAATTTTCAGAAGCACTTATTCCAACAGAAGTTAATGGGAGCAGGGAGTCCTCAGCACCTCTTAAAATCATGTCCTAAGCATCTGAAGCTGTGCCCCTAAAATCTGAGGCACCTAAAATTTGTAGACATTTCAACATTTTAGTGCAAGGACACACAACAGTTAGTGGTGCAGGGTATAGAAACCAGGCATCCCGACTTAATTAATTATGTGTAACCCCTTTAGAGCAGATGCTCCTGTATTACCACACTGAGTCTCTAGGGGACTGGCCCCTGGCCATTACTGTATAGCAGTAATGGCTTTAGAGACTAAGGACTCTATTTCTCAGATCGCTTAGGCTCCAGACCGGAGATGGAACTTGCTAGCAGCACCAGACCAATCATAAACTAGAACTCAGAGACAAAGGGTTGTTTGGTTTTGCTTTCCATTTTGGCTTTTGTTTGGAGATGGAATGTAGCAGAAAGAGAAGCATCACAGCTAGGGAGAGCCCTTCTATTAACCACACTCCTACCCAAGGGAAGATTTTGAGCCCTTTGAGGATTTCTGGAACATTGGACAGTGCTGGTAAGTGATTGATTTTTTATTTCTCCCCATTTACATGACATGAGCCAAGGTTACAAAAGGGTATACCCCTATTACATGGCACAGGTCAGTATCCAGTGACTCAAGTGGCTACTGATATAGTACTAACACTGACAACCTTTCCTCTGAGCGTAGGAAGAGTCTCTTTGGGATAGTGATCAAAAGGCTGTTGGATGTAAAACATATGGAGCTCTTGGAGCCTAAGACTTTGGCAAACAATTGTTACAGTTGTTTGTAATAACTGAGTATGATGTGGATTCTGGCAAAAGTGTAAGATGAAGCCTCTGTCATAGCAGGGCATTTTAGAGGGTACATATGAAGATGGACAGCATAGAACGGGTGATCCCATGTATATATTAGTGGCTCCAGCCACCAGCTACATTATCCATGTCATGAGCAAATTCAGCAAGTTCAATCACACTTCAACTACTGTTACAATTTCTGATTCTGCCTCAGCCTTCATCACAACAAGGCATATGAAGCATTGTAGTGGTCTATAGTGATCAGAAACTTAAAAACCTTTTTAGACAAAAGATTTATCTTCACTGCAGACTTAACTCATATTCAACAATGGGTTTTCCTCATAACACATTATGCATTCACACACCCACATGCCTCTATCTGTGCCATATGGTAAGGCACCCCAAGGCAGACACTAAATTAGCTTCTCCTGCATATTTCTAAGCCACGGTCATTGCAATGAAAATGTTCAGTCAAGGCCAGTCACAACAATTGATAGATAATGGTCTTCTACTCCAGTCCCAAAGGTGCCTGGACAGCCATTCCTGTGTACTATCTTGCAATCTACCTGTGCTCTCTGACCCCTGACCGGAAGTAGTCTACTTTCATATGTTCAGCGTCGTTGATCCCACACTGCGTGTCTTCCTGCAGTTTCTTTAGTTTTGCTCATCTCCGGTGTTTGAGAAATGCCCTGTAAGAAACCCATGTATCAATGTGAAGCCACCAGAACCTTGGTGTGAAACAGCATCAGCTCATTCCATGCTTCCATGTCCACTTAGTGCCGGTCTGTTGTTGTGTTTCTGCTTGTAACTGTAAGCTGCTGCCTCTATCTTCTCTAGGCTGAAAGTCGCCTTTGAAACACCTGCCACTGTCTCTTGGCAGCAGTGTCTGCAGAGGCATGCCAGATAAACACTGTCTCCCTGAAAAGCAGCAGCTGTCAGTCCCAATTATTAGGGTGAGTAGGCTCCATATCTTTGGCATATAACAATGCATCACCCTGCCAGCATGGGTCCTGCTGGGAAATGAATTTAATGGACTTAGATGATCATTTTCTCCCACAGTCCCAAGTTGGCAGACAAGATGACTCACAACAGTCTTCAGTGGTGAGCACCGATTGATACAGTGAGTTGTTGCACTGTGAATCACAGGATACACGTCTAGAAAGCTGTATTGCTTGTCACAGCCAGATGCAAGGCTGGTGCAAATGCCAGGCATGACAGCAGTGTGCTGATATTGACAGTGTGGTCTTATGGTAGTGGGTTAGGCTATAACACAATTGCTTACCCATGGTTACAGGCAGTGAAGACATAGACAAAGAGGGGCGGTAACTTTATACAATAGGCTGTTTCTGTGGTGGTCCTGTGATGAAACAGTGGAATGGTTAAGCAATATACAGGATTTAACCATGCTTGATTCAAAGGTATCTAGAGAGCCTGCAGCTTTATTGGCCAAAATAATAAACCAGAATGGCCTGTTATAGCTAAGATCTTTGGTTTGCTTTCCTCTTATAACTAGATAATATATCAGAGATGAGATACAGAACAGACCTTGCTTAAAATGATTCTCTGGAGGAATGAAGGGCAACCAATGGTACTATAAAAGGAACGTTTGTGGATCTAGGTGAGCCAGGCCTGGCTGAACTGGACCCCAAATGTAAGCACTGTAAAAACTCAAGGTGTCCTGATTTCAGTGTACCATGAGTGTCTTTCAAACACGGTATGAGTCTGATGGTTACACACCCCATTTTATAAGACTTGTAGCAAGTATAACCTAAATGAGACTACAGCCATCCCAGATATGAAGTGAGACCCTAAGGTACTTCATGTGCTTATTACAGGATTGGCTATTAGATGATCCTAATATCAAGGGGTGACTGTCATGCTCCTGTACCAGATATGGACTGGTCACAGAGTTTCCCTATACACCCCAAATGTGTTCATCATTAGATCCTTTAATGCTCTGCAGGGTATAGGTGAGGTTCATTTAAATAAGATATTTTAAACAGAGCCACCTAGTGGCTGAGTAGTATAATACAGATTAGCATGCCATTAACGGTGACCGAATCCCTTTTCTATGTGTATAAAGCAGCATAACATCAAACTATGTGAAGGAACAAGTGCAGTTCTTATGGACTTTTTTCCTTGCAATCCTAGTATCATAAACTATCTGTTGATATAAACGAACCACTGAAAAGCAGACTGTATATTCAGTGTATGTTAAACAATTCTACTGCTGCTTAAGGACGGAGGAAATGGCTATGTGATATATTTTAGGGAATTGTTATGCAGTTCTTGGTATGTCTTGACTTTTTCTGTTTTAATTTACTGGCAGATATTTAAAAAAAAACTTGTGATATGTAAAGTGCTGAGTTTTCCCTGTTATGTATCAGTAAAAGTGCATTATTAGTGGTCATCCTGCTATTCTCTGGCTCCTTGCAATGAGGGTGTCTCCTAACTATTAGGGTTATACAACCATACCGGTGTTTCGGAAGTCCTGTACTTGCTCAGTACATATATAGCCAGTTAATATTAACACAAAAATGACCAGAGGCATAGACAGAAGTGAATCTAGGGATTTATCTTACCTGTAATTCCACTGCACCATCATTGCTTCCTGTGAAAGCACATTCCCTATTTTGATCTGTATGCTTACACCACATCACCGAGCAATGCTGCCAGAAAGAAAGGCTGATCTTATCTGGTTAGCATTTAACCTGGATCCTACAACCATATCAGATCTCCCTGGTGCTTCTATGGGAAATTTTCTCAGAAGCCATCTCCAGCCATTTTGATTTATGATAGCATGTTCTGATTGAAGGGACGTGTTCATACACATAGAAATATATACCAATTAAGTTTGAGGTATACTGGCTGTGTTCAAATGAACCATTATCATGTATTTATTATTTATATTACCATAGTGGCCTAGGAACTGAAGATAAGGATCCCACAGTAAACACCTTGTTCTCAGTTTACTGTGTTTTATATTTCTTAGATTATAAATTGGTAATGTAAAGATCATGCATAAAGCAAAAATATATATATATAGTTTACAAATTCCTTAACCTTCTTCTAGCAAATTCCTCTCATGTGTCCACTGTATGTATAGGAGGTATCTATTATAACTAATTCCAGTATCACATAAGAGATGATGCCTTCCATAACTCCCCACAACATTCCCTACTCTCTGTACATTTATGCCTAGTTGGCTACAGGCCTGGATCTGATCTCCATGTGGAGGCATTTTCCGTGTCAGCCCCTTCACTCATGTCACTATGATACATACTCTGGTTCGGTGACAAAGCTTCTACACTTTGGTCTGAAGTTGCCTCATAGATCTTATTATCTTCGCTTTAATTTTTCTATCACACTCTCAGTAAAAGATATGCATGAGTTTAGATGATGATACATCCTGGTCAACCTACATCAGAAAACCACCCTTAACCACCTTAGCTCTTTTGAAAAACATCCTTTGAGTCATTGGAAGAATCCTGATCTTCTCTGCCCAAGTTAGTGCATACACGATATTGTAACATTAGTTATGGAGACTATTACACTGTTTGGAAATGATGATCTTAACTGATTTTTTTTCATGGGACCCTTTCAAAGAGATGTAGTTGTAGAATCTATTGTCCACTTGCTATACCCACACCTTGCAAGCTAGTTAAACCTATTCCACTGGTCTCTAGACATCTTCTTATCACTTATCTGCTTTCCTTTTCATTTGTACTTTTTTTATATTAATCAGTCCTCTTTATTCCCTTTTTAATTTTTTTAAAGAGTATGTGTTTTTAATTGAATTATGTACATGTAATAGTTTATTTATGAAAAGGTTATAGAAAAGACAAACAAATCATGCCGCTTTTAATCTGGTACATTAAATGGCCACATGATGGCATTAGACACTAGGAAAACAGAATTAGCTTCTCCAGTTCCTAATAGCTCAATATGATCATATTTTCTTTTTATATCACCGTTATAGAAAGACAGAGGCTAAGAAACAACCACAAAAGCTTCTTAGCAAGATATTCACATATTGCTTAATAATTTTTACATCTTAGCTTCCCTCCTCAGTACTACCTCTGGCAAGTCTGCTAGATGCAGGGAGAGATTGTATACATAAATATACTGTACATATACAAACATATATACACAGAAGATAATTTTCAACTCATATTCCAACTGTGTTACATGACCCAGACATAATCTGTCTATTCTGTAACGCTTTCACTGCTGGAAAGTATTAGACAGCATGCACATTAGGGGCCCTGCCACACTGATTAAAAGGGACCTATATCTTTAGAGACTACTTTCTATACAGATGGTTCCACGCATGCGCACACACACACATTAAAATAATATTAGTAATATTGCTAAATCAAGCTCTCAAAAGTTAGGAAATGCCAAAATTAGAGTTGCATGGGCAACCTTAATTTAGCACAGGCTTTATGATACAATCTATAATCACATACTATTTCTTCCACAGGACCCCTGCCCCATTCAGTGCACAGGATGGACAATGCTCATGTAATGAGCATCTATTCAATATTTTATTTTCTTCTCATTATCCAGTGTGTGGCTCCGTGCCTTAATCCCTGCTCTGAAGACAGAATTATTAATTTCCTCACGGGTTTTTCTATGGCACTCATCATTACGGTATCTGAATACTTCACAAACATTAATTAACCACTGATTTGGGGTACCCAATTTAGGATGCCATGGACCTGATTTTCCAGAGTACTTAGCATTATATAGCACTTAAATATACATATATATTCAGTCTCTGTTTCCATTCACTTCAGTTGCAGCTGTGAGTGCTCAGCATTCATGCAAATCTGATCCCAGAGTCTTAAGTTGGGTCCCCAGAAAATGATGGACACACAATTAGCGACCATCTGTGAAAAGTTCTGTTAAGTGACCTGCCTAGCATCATATGGGAACTCTGTGGCAGAAGCAGAGATAGAATCAAATTCTCCAGGGCAACATTCTACTGTTTTAACCGTGAGACTCTCCTTTCTCTTCCTTTAACCCCCTGCCTCCTTCCCTACCCCCTCTCCAACTTCTGCAACAAATAAAGTAAGGGCCCTACAATGACCAGCATCCTTCACTACGTAAGCCTGATTCATCTCCAGAGGAGTTCTATTCTGTATACTGAATGAGGCAGGGATCCGATGGAAAAAACTCTATGCAATCATATAATTAAACTGTATCACAAAGCATATGCACAATGGAGAGGACAGCCTTTATTCTAGCATTTCCTGACTTTTCAATGCTTCACTTTGAACCTTAATAATATTCTTTAGTTTTTGTGAAATTTCCTGTTTAAAAATAAAAACGGAAAAAACAGAAATTCCATCATGTGACATCAGATTGACACCCACATGGTTCATCAGCAGGGTTAGAAGCTTGAGCTACACTGCACAGACCTCTGCCACTTTAGCGAATGGAGCAGCTGATTGTACGTTGGCGTCCTTTAATCTAGACCAAGCCCGAGTCCTGCCACCCCCAGGTGGAAACCCTCGGTTTTGGTTTCTGCCCAGGGTGGTAGGGCTCAGGCTTCAGCCCCGGGCCACAGTGTGTCTAATGCTGGCCCTGGTGACCCCATTAAAATGAGATCACAACCCATTTTGGGGTCCTGACCCCACAGTTTGAGAACCGCTGCAGTAGAGGAATGGTGAGACTCAGGAGTCTTGGGCTCCATTCCAGGCTCAAGAACGATGTGCCTGTGTGTGCACAGACTTTTTTGCCCCTTTCCCCGAAGCTTGACCCCCTTCTCCGCATCCTGTTTCTGTCCCAGTCCTGTCTCACCCACACCAAGCTCCTTATCTCAGTCCCATTCATCTTGCCTCTTGAGTCCCAATCTCCTTAGGTTTCTCATCCCAGTTTCATTCTCCTTCTACAAACAGGCCTAGTCTCCCACTCCAGGCTTGCTGCCCAATCCCAATCTCTCCATCTCCCTGTATCTCAGTCTCCTCCTCCTCCCCCACCCAATACCCATCTCCTTGCCCTGCCAATCCCAGTTTCTCCTTCCACTGGCTCCCATTCCCAGTCTTCCTCCCTGGGCTTCTGATCCAATCTTAGTCACCCCCTCCAACCAACCCTCTCCCTGTTTCCTTGTCCGAGTCTTTTTGCCCCTGAACCTCAGTTTCTTGTCAGATCTCTGTCTCTCCTCTCCTCCTTTCCTCATTCCCTTCCCACCAATTCCTAATTCCAGCCTTCTTGTCCAGACAGTCCCAGTCTCCCCACTCCCTTGAGCTCCACACCCAATCTAGTCCCTCCCAGCCAACAGGCTCCCAGTCCCCCTATTTCCTTCACTAACTCCCAGCCCCCATTTTCCCTTTCATGACTCCCATGCCCAGTCACCTTGCCCAACCAGTCCCATTCTCCCCCTTCCAACTCCCAAACACAGTTTCTCTGCCCCCTTCCAGTCCCAGACTCCTTTGTCTCAATCTCTTTTCCTTCTCCCCAGTCCAGCTCTTGTCCCCTCTACATTGGAGTAGAAAGGAAAGGGTAAAAGGGGAGTTCTTGAGAGCACAGGAAAAACCAGCTCGCTGCTCTCAGTTCTGGTACCCAATCCCACACTAGTCTGTTGCAGTCATTACAGAGAAAGTCCAGCTTTGCCCATTCAGGCCTAGCCTGAAGCACGCACGCTCAGTTGCTCTGAAGACATGGCACATGTGCAGTCCTGTTATATGTGGGAGCGGTGACAGGATGACAGCATGTTCGGTTGCTCTGGGAGGATGGTGCACATGCAGTCAGGTCAGCACTAGGAGCTACAAGAGGCTTGGGTACGCTAAGTCATGATAATATCTTCAGAGATTTTAATTGTTAAAATCAAGTCTCCAATGAGGATTTTCAAAGGTTTGTAACTTGGCCAAATTTGGGAGGATTTTCCCCAAGGATGGCAAAAGACACACCCAGACACTAAGGCCACCCCTTGCCAAATTTCAAGCTCCTGCTCCAACACATGGGAGCACTAGAGCATTTCAAAAAAAGTCTCAATTTTTTAACATGAGCAAAACAATATATTTCCCCCAAATCTTGTTCTCAGAAATAGCTGAACTCTTTTGGTTGGAGCAAAAGAAATCAGCCTGAGACAAACATACAGCATAAGAAATTTCAGTCTAAACACTTAAAGTTTGGCAAAGTAATGAGCAAATGAAAACAGGGTCTTATAATGAGAAGTGTCAAGCAACCTTAATAATAGATGGTGCTACCAGACTAGCCTATAATTATATGTGCCATCACCATTGCGTCTTTGCATCTGAATGCCTAGTAAAGTTTGAGAAGGGAACTAATACATAGCTAAGATCATCTGACAATCAACAAGGACCAGTTTCTCAAAAATACTCACAAGGGTAAGTTATTGAATATATATGCATAAAAAATTGGAGTTTCTGCACCACAGCATTCCTGGGACATGAAGTTCTAACAAATGTTAGACTACAGTAACAAAAACCTTCCATATTTCAGATGCCTGAAACTCTTTAAAAACATCTCACCCAACTCACTGCAAATTTAGCAATGTCGGTTCTTCTAAGGCATGATACCACAAAGCATTTATTTGGAGGAAGTCAGAGGAAGAGGTCAAAACTGAGTTTATAATTTAAAGCTAGTTACATTCTTAATGATGGAGATTCTCCTGTTCCTCCGCAACATAATGCAGCTTCCCAGTTTTGGCACCCTCCAGGTAGACTGTTGGTCCGAATTCTGCCTGCATTCACACTCTTTTTAACCTCATTAAGTTCAGTAGGGCAGAATTTCATATATCAGGACAGATTTTGACCCTACCTCTGCATGTTGTACTTTTTAGTGAACAATCATGTGTCCATACAATAGAATAGCAGCAGGACTATCAATTATTTAGCATGTAATTCTATTAAGAGCTACACAGATGAAATTTAAGGATCTTATATTTTTATGGACCATCTTTTTCAGTATGTTTTGACCACAAATTGGCTCAGTGACCTGAAGGCTCTTGTAGACAATTTAGTGACAAAGCTACAAGAAACACTGGTACATTTTCAACATTTCTTTTTGAGGAAGAAGTTCAAATGGCAAAAGCACAGTTCAGTTTAGTGAAATAATACCAGTTCCTTCCAAAATAGGGCTTTAAAAAAAATCTTAAGGATCGGCATATCTGACAAGTATGCATAAGAATCAAAAGAGCAGAAAGTCTGGGAGAGGCCCAGAACATATTACACCAAAGTGATACTTTTTAAATAAAAACTGGTGCAGAATGATATGTAAAAAAGGGAGAAAACAGGAATTTTTTGGTTTTTAATTTTTACACTTGTTCACTAAGTTAAATTGTGCAGATAAAAATATGGTGGATAAATTTTAAAAGGTATCAACCAACTTACACTTTTTAAAATTCTGTTTGCTATCCCCCTACCTTTCCCTACAAATATTCATAGCAAATTAGTCAAGCTAATGCAGTTAGCTGAAGCTCAATCAATTACATCATCAGCACCTGTGCTGAAAACAATACTAATTATACTTAGTATTTATCTAGCTCATTACATGAACAAATATAATCTAATTAAACCTCACACCTTCCTTGTGAAGTAATCATCATTTGAGTTTATATAGAGAAACTGAAGCAGACAAGTAGTATGACTTCTCCAAAGCCATACAAACAGTCAGTGAGAGAGCTGGGATTTAATTCAAATGTTTCTAATAACATAAGGTTCAGATTTCAAAGGTCAAAGAGCTATTGTCAGGTGACCAGAGTTAAAAGGCACTCACTTTTATTAGCATGCTATCATCCAGATCTCTACATATCATATGTTAATTCACCACTCTACTGTAGGTAAATACTGAAATTGTTTTTAAACTAGTTCCAGAGCGGTAGCTGTGTTAGTCTGTATACAGCAAAAACAATGAGAATTCTGAAGCACTTTAAAGACTAACAAATTTAATTTCAGCAGGCATAAGCTTTTGTGCCCCCACATCGACACTAGTGACAGCATTACTGGTCCTAACCACATCAATCATGCTATAAGGGGCTCATTCACCTGCATATCCACTAATGTTATATATGCCATCATGTGCCAGCAATGCCCCTCTGCCATGTACGTTGCCCAAACTGGACTATCACTTCACAAAAGGATTAATGGACACAAATCAGACAAAAAATAACAACATCCATAAACCAGTCGCAGAACACTTCAGTCTCTCAGAACACTCTGTCTCTGACCTGAAAGTTGCTGTACTTCTACAAAAAAAACTTCAAAAACAGACTTCAAAGAGAAACTGCTGAATTAGAAATTATCTGCAAACTTGACACATTCAAACTGTGTTTAAACAGGGATTTGGAATGGCTATCTCATTACAAGAAGTAATTTGCTCTGATCAAATGGTTGTCATTAGGCCTCAAGTACCCGGCTTTCATCCACCTACTCCATTGTTGTCTATGACTTTGGATATGTATATGTTGCCAATATTTGCTGTATTATTTCTACCAACTGCATCTGAGGAAGTGGGCTGAAGCCCACAAAAACTTATGCTTGCTGAAATTAAATTTGTTAGTCTTTAAAGTGCTACAGAACTCTCATTGTTTTTGTTTTTAAACTAGTTTCAAATAAGCAAATTAAATAGTATATCCCATATTAAATTTTGTGAGTGAGTGTGACTCCCCATACTGACCCTGAGAGGGTAAATTAGGCCAGGTGGGCCTAATTAATCAATTAAGCAGCAAGTAGGGGAGAGATGTAGGCAACAAGGAGGCCACCAATTAGAAGTAGGCTCAGCTGTGCCAGAACAGAGGACCTGTATAAAGCTGTGACTAGCAGACAGGTTTGTTAGGAAGAAGTCTTTAATTGTGTCTTCTGAGGGGGCTAGTGAGCCCCCACAGTAGGAGCTTACTGGCTTGAAGAAGCCTAGAGAAGCAGCTAGATGGACTAAGGTAGTACAGATCTTGGCTGTATGTTATAGGGACCTGGGATCAGAACCCAGTGTAGAAGATGGGTCTGAGTTCCTATACTAGCTGCTGGGTAGTTAGAGATGTCAGCTAGAGAGCTGGTTTGGAAGGATTGTGATTTCTCTTGGAAGGGGAGGAACTTAGTGATCTGGCCTGAGGGTCAAGCCATAAACTGGAACCTGCCCCTCTGACAGCAGCAAGAGAGACTGCAGACTAAGAAAAGAAGACCAATAGAGAGAGCGCTGAGGAGGGTGCAGAGCTGATCCCCAGAATGGCTGGGAGGTGGTGCCATGATCAGTGAGAGAGTTCTGTCCCAGTGAGGAAATCATGTGTTTACAGTAAATGTAGAATATTTTTTTTGAAAACAAAATGTAACAGAAAAATCTATTAGCGAAGTATGTGTTTGTGATGTTGGTAGACCAGGTGCTAGCTTATGCTAAGGTCCCCCATGTGCCAACTGGACACTGACAGATAAGTGGCTGGAATCTGTCTGGCTCATTTGAGGATTAATATGGCTAGGATAGGTATTAGGATTATGCAAAAGTGTTCAGATTCTATTGAATGCTTGTGTTGCTCCATGTGTTAATCTTACTTGTCATATCCATTTTCCCCATAGTAATATCTGAGTAGTTGCATTGTGAGCCTCTGTGACTGTATGAATCTCCACACAGGAGAGGGATGTTAATTAGTGTGAAGAGCTGCATGGCCCCCTCCCCGATACACCACTGCAGGGGCAGCTGTGGCCACAGAGAATCCAACTGAGTTGTATGCTGGGGGAGGCCAAAGTAGCTTAACTCCCACCCCCTTTCTCTAATGCAAAGGGAATTCTTGGATCTTGTCTCCCAAAAGTGCCTTCCTATGACTATTGATGTGGGAGAGAGTCATGAGGGCAGGGATACTAACTTGCGTGAGCCTTTTTAAAACAATATCTGATATAAGCCTAATGCAGGCGCAAAAGGATTCTTTGGAATTTTCACTGTGTGTAAATGAGAGGAGATGAGAAAATTCATTAGCAAGGAGGGTCTGGTCCAAAAACCCTCCAAAGTCAGTGGGCATCTTTTTTCCTCAACTTCAACAGGTTTTAGGTCAGGCTCTAAATGAACATAATCAGATGACCTTAAATACACTAACAAGGAGACACAACTGCAAGAGTATTAATCGGGTATTGATGTCTGGGATAAACTGAGGCAGGAATATCTAACAAGGTAATGATTTCTTATACCTAGTATCACACTGCCTAAAGAACTACCAAACGGTTATCTTGGGTTACACGCTGATCAGCTGAGAGGGAGATGAGAGGCCAATCAGGAGAGAGAAACTGAAACCAATATAGGATAGGTCACAGAGAGCACTGAAAATGAAGGTAAGTAGCTTATGTTTGCTGTGAAAGAAAGGGAGCCAATGGATGGGTGCAAATACGGGGTGTGATATGGTCAAAGCGATGGCTTAGGTAAATATTTTTGTAGCAGCTTTCTGAATGTGTATGAGCAGGGCAAAACTGCATTTGTCAAGGCCAGAGAAAATGATGTTGCAGTAATCAAGAAACAAACTGATGAGGGCCTGGACAAGAGCTTTAGCTGTATCGATGAATAGGAAAGGCCTTATCTTATAGATGTAATGCAAAAAGAATAGGCAAGACTTAGATGTTGCCTGGATATGAGGATTTATGGAGAAGTCTGAGCCCCATGTGACACCCAGGTTATGGGCCTGAGTGAGCATAATGGTGGTGTTGAGTTAACAGGAAGCAGGGGCGGGTTGTTCTTGGTGGTTTTTGTCAGATCTGTTTTAGCCACATCAAGCTTGAGCTGCCTGTTAAACTTCCAGTGGTAGATGTCAGAGACAGGTCAAGATCTGTTTTCCTAAACCCCATGCAGGCTTGGAAAAATCTCCACTGCAATTCCTGTTGACTTCAAATGTGCCGAAAGGTGTATCTAATGGAAGAAGCTGGTTCTTTACTACTCATGTGAGATTACAAATACTGGAATCTTGCATTAAAAACTCAACATGTTTATACTTGGATTTTATTTAAAATTTCATTACAGATGTGGACTGAGGCCAATCCTGCAGAAGGCTGAGCTCTTTAAACTTCCTTTGGTACCACTGGAATTTGAGGATGGTCACCACCTTTCAGAAGATCCTTGGCACTTTGCAGAATCAGACCCACAGTGACTTCTGCTGTATGTCCAGTAATAGCTAGCTGCTTTTCCTTCTTTCATTGAAAATGTGCTAGATATTTGTTTTGTCCTAGATGAAGGATAATGTCTCCATAAGTATATTTGTCTAGATGCTATATTTACTGAGATGTTTTCAGTTTGAAAACCTGTGTAGAAATATCTGCTTTATGCCTTCATCTTTTTAGGGTTCAAAATGGTTCTACTACAAACATGCCATTTCCTCCTGCTCTTTTGGGAGGATTATATGAAAAAGTTGTTTTAATTGCTCTGTTTTAGAACTTGTTACTAAAATCTTACATTTAATGGCAAACTTTAAAATACATTCATAATTTGAGAGCTTAAGAAGCTTATTTTTTTTAAAATTAAGGAAAATATTGTATGCAAACAAACTCCAACTTTTTAAATTAGTTTTATCCTCTTACTTAAAAACTGGTATCTTACTATTTTATGTTATAAAAATAAACTTAATTTGAATAACAGAATTAAAAACATGAATTTTACAAATGTTTGTTTACACAATCTCTCCCAGTAGCTAAATAGTCACTTTCCTGTAGTGATGAAAGCATACATATACCACCCTAAGTGCTTTAACTACCACAGGATCTGTTGACTGCTCTGTTGCTTTGTGTGCACTGTGAAATCTCAATGAATATTTCCATTTTCTATTCTTACTAGCTTTGTTACCTACTTCACTTGGCAACATACTGCCTTTGCAAACATAAAAAGCAATAAATAGTCCACTACAGAGACTGTAAAGTGAGAAGTAGGGTTTTTTTTATAGTCATAGGCGGTGAAAATAGACTGACCTTCCCTAGCTGCAAGACTGACCTTTTCTGTGGCATCAGTTAACAGATCAGCAGTGAGATGCTTGTAGCATGCAATCTGGCTATTTTGTTGCAATGTTGGGCTGCTCAGGCAGTGGTCAAAGAGGCTAAGTGACAGTGTTAGGTTATGGTACTCTTCATGTTTTTAAAACAAAAAAAACCCGGAGTCTGAAGACCTATACATATCAAAGTACTATGGAGTAAATTGCCTTTACAGAAGAATTCTGCAGTTTCCAAAGGCAAGCTATATCCTACATCTAGGAGCCATTTCACATTTTCTTTTCTTACGTTTTGGCTAAAGACAGATCCTTACACTTTGCAATCTTGTTTACTTGTGGTGTGTCTATATAATACACTTATATTCCAACTGATCTTTTTACCCTAGAGGATAGCAGAAAAATTGGAATAAATGAATGAGTTTGTCCAGGGGAAGCAGGGTGCACTATGAGAGTGTTTACCCCTGGGTCCTTCTACTGTCCTCTTATGGGTGCATGCTGCATTATGCTCTTTTTCTGACTGAAGAGTTCAGCACAGAGGAGTATTGTACAGAAGGATTAGGGCTTTGATAAAAGACATAGGGGGCTTTGAAACAGCTTTAAAGGAAGCTACTTTTAACTGAAGTTTAACTATCATTTTGCTATTTAAATGGACACTATATCAGAATGTTGCTTTAATCACAGCTGCTCTATAAGGGGGTGGGGCTGCTTTTAATTAGTACCGATAGAATAACAGGCATACATATAATGCAGAGGGCTAAGTTGATTGCTACTAATTTTGCTACAGTAACAAAGTTTAAGTAGGCCTCAGAAAGGAATGGATAAGATTAGCATTGCATCCCCCCTCCCTGAACGCTCTGAGGTGGAGTGAGCAGGGCCGGGGCGAGGGATCTTTGAGTGAAGTAGATACTTTCTGAGAACAGTGGGGAATGAGTACACCGCTGTTAAGGCCCGCAGCTGATTAAAACTGTATGCTGGGGTAACGTCTCCTAAACTGTTAAAGGGACGCTGATGGGCCATAGCGTGATAGGTGAGCCCCCTAAAAGCTAGTGTGATAGTCCTTATGCAGCCAAACCCAAAATCGTTTATTTGTTTAAATAAATGCTGCAGCAGCTGGGGCCCAGCCTTTCCCCAGGATCCCTTTCCTAGCTGCAGCTGGGACGTGGATTCACTGCTGCAGGCTCTCATTTATGACGATCTCGCATCGCTCTCCCTTCTCCATTTCTCCAGGCAGCTGTCCGGCCGCCCCGCCCAGATACACACACACACTCCACTCCACTCCACTCCCCGCGGTGCGCTTAGGTGCATCCCTCCCTCTGCGCGCGTCTCTCTCGCGGGAGCTCCGCCGCTCCCCCCGCCCTGTCCGTGTCCGGCGGCTGCGGAACCAATAAAGTTGCTGCAAGGCGGGAGGGGAGGCTCCGGCGGGCGGTGAGTGTCCGCCCGCCCCGCTCCCAGGCCCGCAGCAGGCAGAGGCGCCCCCCGCTCCGCCCGGCTCCCGCTGCTGTGCTGTGCTCCGCCCGCCGTGAGTAGCCCCGCGCCCGGCAGCTATTTATACAGCCCCCGGCCTGGCCCAGGGCGCATTGTGCAGGGAGAGTGACAGGCGCAGCCCCTGCACCTGCCCTGGCAGTAGCAGCGGCCGCGCAGCGCATCCCGACGCCGCCTGCCTGCCTGCCTGCGGCCCGCTCCTGCGCGCCGGGACTTGACCCCTCCCCCCCCCTCCGGCTCCCCGGCCTGCCTCCCTCCCTCCCCGCTTCTCCGCAGGGCGCTCTGGCCGGGGCAATGTAAGTGGGCTCCCCCGGGCGGAGGGGGGAAGCCGGCTCCTTCCTGATTTCGTGGCTGCTGACTGGGGGGGGGGGCTTGTTTTTGTAGGGGCCGCTCCTGTGTTTCCGCAATTAAGTGTCCCCCCTGGACGGAGGTCCAGGCACCAGGCAGCACCAATGGCCCCCAGTGACCAGACTCGCGTGTTGCTCCTCAACGCGATGGAAAAGCTGGAGAAGACGCTCTTCAGGCTTGAGCAAGGTCAGTGCTGACATCGTGTCACGGGCCTGTTACCCGCTGCCTTGGCTAGTGACTGGGCAGAGAGTCTAGGCAGCTCCTCTGTGAGAGAGAATTGAAATGAATGAATGAAGATGATCACGGTGAGCTGTCTTTTATCCCTCACCTGTCATGTCTCACTCACTCTCACACACACACACACACACAGTGTGTTCGTGTTCTGACACCTGCACGCGCACACACACACGCACACTCTGTGTTCGGGTTAGTTGGTGTCCTCTGCTGCTGTTGTGTTCTTTGTAACTCTGTTGTTGTTGTTTGTTTCTATGAGGATAATTTTAGAGACCCCAGTCATGGATCACTGTGGGTTGTAAAATGCTTTCAAGCTGAAAGGAAACTGTACAAATAAGCAAAATCAATATTCCTATTCAATATGAGTCTAGTTTAAGACAGCACCTGTACGATGGTTGAACTATAGCAGTCCCATATCCACCACTGCTTCAGTCCTTATCTTTGCTATTTATAGAAGTCTTCATAATCCGACTTTTGTTATGCAGTACTAAATCTGTTATATACAAATGCCATGTCTTAATCATAGGAATATGAAATATATTGATGCCTACAATCCTTTTTTTGGTCACAGGTAAGATTTGGAAAGACAGGTTTGCATGCTAAATTTATTACAGCATTGCTGTAATTTATAATTATTTCTCATCTTAGTAAGCACTTGATGGTATTTTTATTTTTAAGTATACCTGTTAACCTGTTAGTGAAGTTGTATTTGGACCAGTATTACTTTAGTCAGCAAACTCAGCCCATAAACTGTTTAAGAAGAAAATGTTATCTGTTGTCTTTATTCTTTCTTGCATGCTGTTTCTTTTTTTTTTTTTTTTTTTTTTTTTTTTTTAAAAAAACAGGCAACAGTAAAAGTTCTTTTAACTTTCACCAGGAAGATTTAAAAAATATTGTCTAAGAATGGTTGATTTATGAACTTACTTTCTAAATACCTTCAGAATAGCAAAACTTTTTTTTTGCCCTTCTCTAGAACCAGAAGTTTGCTTAAATACTTTGATTTCAGAATTTGCTGAATGATTAGTATGTGGACTTACCAGAAACTTTTATCATTAATGAACAAAGTGCAGAGTCAGTTCTGACCTCCATTATTAACTTTTTTCTAGGCTATTTAAGCTTTGTTTGGGGGCTGTTGAGGATTTGAAAGCCATACATTTCAAATGGCCTGAAGTGACAGCTATTTGAGGCAGAGCATAGCTAATGTAGGCAAAGCATTCCTGGTATCAGTACTGTTACTATAGGAAATAAGATATCAAAGGCAAATAACCCTGTGCTCTGATCTAATTTTAGCAGACTCAGTAACCAACTGTCAAGATTAGTGAGGAGAAATTGCCTGAACTTTCTAAGTGTGATTTTTCTGTACAATTTTTGCAACCAAATTAGCTAGGTTTTTAGTTTATAGGCACCCAAATCCTGAAACTGTTGATAAGCCTTTGCATTATTATGTACTTGAAGGATGTGTGTTTCTTTTTTATGTTTAATGGATGATAGTGTAGTAACAGATAGTGTAAACTTCTTTGGTATGAGTGATTTAAATATATTTGGCCGAAATCTGATATTTGTTCATGCTGGGCACAATTCCACTTGTTGAGCAACTTTTTTATTTAATCAGGATAGTGTGATTCAACTGTTTAACTTTTTTACAAGTTACAGCACAGTTTTAAACTCTTTTTCTAATCCATGATTGGTTTACCTCCTCTTTAAACTATGTGCAAAACTTTCTTACCAGGAAGACAGAACAGCGAGTATTTTGCTTTTAAACTGAAGAATGAATAAAAAAGCTTATTTTTAAAAGGTCGTGGATTCTGAGTCCTGCAGCTGACTGTCTATTGAAGTCACTGTGGCTCTGCAAGGGTGCATGACTGCGTGTGGATATAGTCATTTGCAAGATTGGGGCCTCAATCAACAATGGCTATTACCTTGCAAGTGCTTACATCGGTCTAATTTTACTCACGTGAGGAAACCATGCTTTTAAGACCACAGTCTGATTCATTCAGGCACACACTTGCACTGAGATCTGGTGGCTTAAATGAGATTCCATGTGGGCAAGTTGTTCACCTGAGTGGGTCAGATTACAGGATTGCGGACAAATGTTTCCATTTTAGAGTTTAAAGCCTCAGTCTTCCAATTTACAATTTGTCGTGCTGCTGCACCATGGAAGTCAGTGAGGCTCCATGCAAAGGTAGCTGTCCAAGCTGTAAATTGCAGGCTTCTGTCCGTGACTTCATTTACATTTTCAAAACTGTAAAGGTTTTAGGGTTTGTTTAGCTGGAATATTCCATGAAATGTGAAAATATTTTAGATATTTTTACAAGTCTGGTTTTCCATTTTTCGCAAAGAGATATCTTCTTAGTTCAGTTAAATTTAAAGCATGTCTGTCAACTTCGAACCTTGTCAGTTTAAAAAAAATTAAGAAGTAAAAAGTAAATTCAAGCGCTATATATTCCCAAATTCCTGTGCCAGTGTATGTGGTCTGAGAATCCTATTTCCCTATTGTGTTTTTATATTTAATTTTTTTTTCTTTCTCTGTTGCTTTGTGAAAAATTCACATAAATAGAAGAAACTGACTAGACAGAAAATGCTGCTAAACCTGCAAAGAGAAACCGACTAGAGAAAAATAGCTTTCTTCCCCCACTCTATTTTCCAGGTGTCAATTATAGTAACATTGAGTATTACAAGTTTAAAAAAAAAAATACTTAAAGTATGGGGGTTTAAGTTGACATTGTCCCTTTTAAATTAAAAAATGTTTGTGTACTGTCTGTATATATTACCTATTAAAAATGAAGTCACTGTTTAGTTACTAATACTCCTGTTACATCACAATTCTTCTAAAACTACAATGAATAACTCTTTCCAGACCTTTTTAGTTAATGTATTTTATTTGAGCAGAAATAGAGTGCTCTGAAGAGGGATATTTAATTATTATTATTAGTAGTAGTAGTTAATTATTTGTTTTAGGGTTCTGGTTGGTGTTGAATAGTAACAATATCAGAGAAGCAAAAATAATTATTACAGCATCATTACCTCTTGTTAAGAAATGACAATAAAAGAAAAACTTTTTCACAACTGCATACCCAACACACCTATTTAGAATTACAGTATGCACCTATTAATTTAAAATCTTGTATTGTGAATCACAATAATAAATCAAAATATTTAGTCTTCAATTTTTAATAAATGAGATTTTTTTAAAAAAAAAAATAACTCTTTTCTGTTGAGGTTTTGAACTGCAATTCCGACTGGGCCCAACGTTACAAGGCAAGCATGTTACAGTGTACTCTAATTACCCAGCTTCTGGAGAATTATTTAATCGCCACAAGTTCTGGGCACTGTCATGGCACAATCCAACTGGAAGAGAAGATGATTCTGACAAATATTGTAAACTGGATCTCCAAATTTCTGGATCATACCAGTATTATTTTAGTCATGAGTAAGTGAAGCTTCTTACATATTGAAAACTGCAGTCTTCCCCTCACTTCTCCATGTATCTGTCTTGACCTAGGAAGTAGGGATGTAAAAATTTGTTTAATTAACAATCCAGTTAAACTTCTAAAAATAGAATGTTTAAATGGTTAAATGCACATGGGGTGGGAGGTCTGTGCTGGCAGCCCATGCTTGGCAGGGAGGAGCTGAGCCCAGGGTGGCTCCTCCCCCCCCCATGAGTGCAGAGCCGCAGCTGGGCAGCTCTTGCTTGGGAGGAGCTGCGCTGGGCTCGGTGCCTCCTGCGTCACCCCAGAGCAACGTTTAAACTAATTAGTAAACAGTAAGACCGCTGCTTAGCCTGCTTACCGTTTAAATGTTTAGCCGCTTACAGCCCTACTAAGACATATGGAAACGGAATTATCATCTTACTTATCAGTGCAGCCATTGGACTCTGCTAAGGACTGTCCACAAAGGATGCAAGATATGGTGGTAGAGTAATATTTTTGATGCAGCAGTGTTTTGAGAAGTCTCAGAACAAATTTAATCTTCTATTTAATGAATGTTGGAAAGGAAATCCATACCTGCAGTTTCAGAGCCACCAGTAGTCTAATGCTACATACAAATAATTCATTAATAAATTTGGAAGGTTGTGAGAGATCAGACACTAAAACCAAGTTGTTTTGATTACGTGTCTTACTTTTTGTTCCGCTCAATTCTGACATCTAGCAACTGCCAGAGCTAGAAATGATCATGGTCAAAAGCTATGCAACATTAGCCCATTCACCTCTAACTTTAGTGTGTGTTTTGAGGATCTGACAGCGTAAGAATAAAAGTAAGATGGTAATCAGAATTCAGTGTTTTTTAAAAATGAAGTCTAATGCAATCAATCTGTAGTGTGTTGTACCTCAGTTATTACCATTGTTTCTAAGAGCTGATAGCTTAGGGACCTGATAAACCATTGTGGCTGATCAGGACCATAAAACTCTTCTAGGATCTCATCCTGGATCCAGTGTCAGAAGAAAAATGTTGGTGCATATTTATAATTTTTCACCATCAGTTATACTACTTGTAATGATCATGTTTTCGGAATACTCTGTTTCATTCTGTTAAATTGCTGAGTAGAGGAATTTCTTGAAGATATAGTCAGAGTTATCTACAAAAACAATGGTTTCTGGCATTAGAAATGGCTGGTGCAGTGGGCATTTGCTTTTCCACTAGTTAATAGATTCTATTTATTCTAGAAATGAGAAAAGTGGTGGAGGTTACATAGTTGTGGACCCTATTTTGCGTGTTGGAGCTGATAATCATGTCTTGCATTTGGACTGTGTTACGCTCCAGACATTCTTAGCTAAGTGTCTGGGACCATTTGAGGAATGGGAAGATCGCCTTAAAGTTGCAAAAGAATCAGGTAATAACCACATACTCTGTAAAGATCATTTTTAAAGGGACACAGTTTAAATGTATACTGTTCAAGTTCTTCCAGTATCATCATACAGTTAATGTATCTTTTTGTAGTTTGCAGTTTGTTATGAAACTGAATCCAATGTTGAACACACTACAGAGCAAACCAATCTGATTACTAAAATATTTGCTTTGAAGAGCAAGTATTTGGGAATCACTTTTTAAAATATGTGATCTAAATTTTTAGGTGGTTTAATTTGTTTCATAGATATGAAGCTTTGTAGAATTGATTGGAACCATGGATAGGGGATGGGGCTATAGGATGGTTTAAATCTTACCCTGAAACGTGTCTCTTATTTGAAAAGTTTTGTTTTCAGTACATTCTATAATTGTACAATTTATATTATCATAAAATTTCCTCTTATCTTCATTGTAACTTTTTCCTTGTATTAACAGATCTTATCCTTGTCATTTTGTAGGTTACAACATGATTCATTTTACACCATTGCAAAAACTTGGACTATCTAGATCATGCTACTCTCTGGCTGATCAGTTAGAAGTGAATCCTGACTTTTCAAGTCCAAATAAAAAGTGTACTTGGAGCAATATAGGAAACCTAGTGGAAAAAATGAAAAATGAATGGAATATGCTTTGTATAACAGACGTAGTCTACAATCATACTGGTATGATTTTTGTTATACTATCTTGATGCTTCTTGTTGCCAACTCAGTAACACAGTCTCGGAGCTAATCTGGTTATTCCATTATTCCATGATTTTTTTGCCTTGACTAGATCTTTTACAAGACTTAAGGAACTTTAGTCATCTTTATCTGCCCTCTGAAGAGATAAAGAGAACAGATACCTTACGTTTAGGGCAGCTCTTGTATCTTTCAAGGACAGTGTATCTATTCAGATGGAAAATGAGAATTCTTTATTGGTACTTAAAGCACTAAAAATCTAAGGAGATCCTCATAGAAACAATATACCTATAGTACACCAGTATGCAGCATATGTCTATATTTTCACAATACTAACCATATTCTGATATACTGTAGGGCATAGGACAGGCATAAATTCACTGGAATATATTGTGTTACAAGTGTAATGTTCTTTGCTATTCTTTTTTTAAAAAGCCACATCAACTTTAGGATACTAAAAGGGAGGGAGGGGAAAAAAGGAAAACAAAAGGGGGGGGGGTGAATGGGGCAGATGCAGGGAGAAAGTATGGAACAGGTCCATAGAATACTTTTAAAAGAGTCGTTCAAAGAATATGTTTTTGACACTAGTAACAGGACAGGATCAATTTTGTATCCCAATAATTATGAAGTTTAATTATTCTGTATAACAGTGCAAAAATAGACCATATCTTCTCAGTCTTCCTGTTTTTTATAACCTACTCTGTAGAGCTGCTACTCATAGCTCATTGTACTACTCTGCTATTTTTGGAACTTTCGATGCTTTCTAGCATTGCAGTACTATTTACTGAGACATCAAGAAGCTTTTAAGAACCATTTCTTTGATCCATTGAGCAATAATGTAGGGATTTCTAACAAAAACAGATTAGAAATAGCATGAATATTTAAGGGAGTATGATTGATTCTATCATATACATCCTCCCAGATGTTATGAATGACTGCCATTTCCATAATCAATGTACCAAGGAAAACCCTTGCCCCAACCCCCCACACTCCTGTGCCCAGCTCAGAAAGTCATGTGTGTCCTTGGTACCAACTCTGTACATTATTTTATAGGGGATCTAATATAATCTACATATAGTTCAGTATTTAATATTTCTGTGGCGCCATTAGTGTGGCTTATGGCGTTTTATAGCTAAATAGATGGTCCCTGCTCCAATGGCTGTAAAATAGAAGGGCTGAAGCCTGCAAACTGTTAATCGCATGAGTAAGAGCTAGTCGCATGAACATTTGGAAAGTGAGCACCCAAGTTTGGACATAACATACAAATCATAACAGCAAACAGTGTTGGAGTGGGAGGCCAAGAGGAGGCAAGTGAGGACAACCATTTAAAAACTTGGCTTGGTTAGATATGTATGCATTTTAAAGATTCCATGATTTTATGTTTGCTGCTGATAAACTACTGTTGGTGGAATTTTTTTTTTCCACCTCTATATAAATTGGTGAGAAAGATTTAAGTTGGAATATTTTCATTCTAAGCCTGTTCTGGGAAGCGTCTTAATTATTTGACTAATTAAAATAGTTTGATAGACTATTTGGCTGTTTGTGTATTCAAAAAAACCAGGCTTAGTTTTATGCAGTACTCTCAAACATTAATTAAATGTCTGATAACAGGATCAGCAGTAAGATGGTTAAACATGTTAGTGTCACAATCATTTCTCTACATAAAATGCAGCTCTATGTAAAGAAAACAAAACTTGTAGTTTATTTCTTTAGATCTGGCTTTCCTAGCATACAAACACTCCTGGCCTACTCTGGTATTCTTGCCACAACAAGCTTTTTCCAAATCTAAATTAAAAACTTGGGCCCTGATTCTGCAAACTCTTATACATGTGTGTATCTTTATTCACGTAAGAAAAGTTATGCACTCGTATGTTTGCAGGACTGGAGCTTATCATGTCCCACCAGATGAAAATTTGTTACATTTTCACAGCTCTAAGCTGGTTCTCCTGCACCATTCTATAGCTACCAGATCGGTTTTCTCACGTGGTACTGTCAATCAAACTAGTCATCAGAGTCAATACTTATTTGAGATGAAAGGAAAAAGTCTCAGTGCTATTGTTTGTGCATCTGGCTGCACACTCAAAAAGACAATATTGTGTTAATTTCAGTTCTGTAACTAATCTTAACAACAGAATGGGCTAGTAAATTCCTTCCTTCCTTTCATTCTTCCTTTTATTAAAATGAAGCTTATATTGTGGTGAATATATTATTTGCTGAAAAAACCCTATATCTATACATTTTCTAATCATATATGCATATATGTTCTCATCTATTGCATTAACAAAAGAATAGTTTGTCAAGAATAATGCTCTGTCTAGTGTTTCTCTAGAAATGTTTCTTTCATTAAACTCCAATTATTGAGAAGATTAATCTTCAAAATTCCTTTATCACAATGATTAGAAATTTCTTCACCACCTCTCTCTAGGCTAGAAGGGCAGTCTCTCAGAAACAAGTGAAAAGTTACGTCATTTTGCTGCCGTATCTTTTGTTGGAAAGAATCGATCGTTTCTGAGGCCAAAGGAGAAGTCTGTTTTAGGAGCATCAATCATGCTCTTTGCTCCTCTGCAGAGTAGGATAACTTTTTTGCTTTTTAAAGAGAGAAAATATTTTTCATACAGATGTCTGAGGTAGCTTATGTATGTTGAACAAGATTCTATATAAAATATTTACAAGTGAAGCTTTTAAAGGCCCAAAGTAATGTCACTCTGTTACTTTCAAGTGAGCAGGCTGTTTTTGGTTGTGTATGGCGGAGTTCCATGTTTATAAAGGTCAAACAGTCAGTGAAGAGTAAGTTGTTCATGGCTTAATGCCAACTTCTAAATGATATTGAGATGTTCTAAGTGACCCCTACCATTACAAGAAAGAACTATACACACTATAAAGTGAGCAGTAGTACTGTTTCTTTTCCTTTTGACAAAAAATGAAATCTTAAAAAACAGTTTGGTAGTTATTTATTAATCAGCCCATGTTGTTTGTGGTTCTGTTGTGAGTAGGGGATTTTGACCTTTTCTCAATATTTATTCCACAGTTTTACCAAGTTTAGAAATCACTTGTAGATAGTAACTGACACAATCCCTTTTTCCTCTTTCTTTGAGTTATATACCACATTTGCTTTATTTCAGTCTGCCATGACTCTTCTAAAACAGTTCAGTGGTAAGAAAACCCACATCAAAAAATCCTGTTAGAATTATATAGAGGTGAAACCAATAGTATTGAATGAAACTGCTCCCCAAAAAAAAATCCTATAGAAAATTTAGTAGTGATGATTTTTGTTTGGTTTTTGAAACATTCTAGAGCAATTATAATGCTCTATTAAATTACATAGACTAGTTCAAAAGATCTCATGAAAATTATCATTTTCTATGAAACTCTGTCTAGGACTCTTCCAAAAAGAAGAAGATGCTTTCTCTTCTCCTCTTCCATATTCTCCCAGTGGTTTATAATCTCTTCCACCCTTTGTGTGGGTACCGACTATTACTGCAGGCACAGCCCTGTGTATACTGCAGTGGGTTGCACCCAAATTCTGTGATAAGGCTCCTTGATTTCTGTATTGTGTTCTTTTTAAATTTTATTTAAAACAGAAAATCAGTGTTTTCTCTCTGCTGCCACAGAATGTAGTTCAGATATACTACATAGCTTTGTCTTAGAAAACAGGAGCTCTGATGAAGAGGTCTTATTTGAAGAGTCATTCAGCTTGCTGCATGCACCAGGGTCAAGGATACCCTCATTACTCTGTAGCAATGCTCCGCAATGAAGATCTGATTTGCCTCCTCTCCCATCACCCTGCCTGGTCTTGTGGCCTGATAAATTTATTTACAGCATAGGTTCCTATATAACTCCTCACTTGCAGGTTCACCCCTCCTGCACCTTCCCAGTCCTCCAAATCACTACTCTGAAGGTTCTCTTTCTTTGGAACATCTTGTATCTTTAGGCCATTTTTAGCACCATACTTGGTGTGAAATGATATGCTTGACCTTAAACATATCAAGGGAGCTATTTTGAGAGTAATAATGCCTAGCAACCAGTGTGTGAGTTGTTTTTCAACAAAAAATATAAAATTCTTTCTGCCATACTAGACGTTATACCTGTTTCTCAACTGACTTTCTATAGTGGTATCAAAGATGTTAGTGGAATGCACACTTTCACATGACCTGATTCTGCACTGACTGAAGTCAAACCTTCCATTGGAAAAGGAACTGTTTTTTTAATCGCCTGTGCTGTCTTAGTTTTGGTCCTAAGATGTTTGTATAAAAGTTAAATAATTGAGCTCGTTTAATTAATTAATTTCATTTTTTTCCCCCTTCCTAATAAGCTGCGAACAGTGAATGGATTAGAGTACATCCAGAATGTGGTTATAATCTTGTAAATTCTTCCCACCTGAAACCAGCCTGGATCTTAGACAGGGCTCTCTGGCATTTAACCTGTAGTGTGGCTGAAGGGAAATACAGAGATAAGGGACTGCCTCCTTCAATTGAAAATGACCATCACCTGAATGTAAGTAGATGAGGAATGTAGCATTGTACTTTGTAGTAGTAATAAACAATGTAACTGGATGAAGAAACGTTTAGTTATTTATATTGTGGTAGTGCCTAAATTAATGTGCTTGAAGTTTTTCAAACATATAGGATGACAGTCGCCTGAAGACCTTATTTTTTAATGGCAATATTTGATACTTTTACAATAAGTAATTCTTATAAAACTAACTCTTTTTTTAACAGTGTATCCGTAAAATAATTTGGGAGAATATTTATCCCAAGATAAAACTATGGGAATTTTTCCAAGTAGATGTTACCAAAGCTGTGCAGCAATTTAAAACACTTCTGACTCAAGGTAAAAATATGCCTGTTACTGAAGTATACAGATTACTTATTTGTATGTTGTCTTTTTCTGCTGTTGGGGAAACTTAGCATGTAAACTATAAACACAGTGGGGTGGGGAGGTAGAAACAATCTTCCAACTCTTGTGGTGTGGGAAGTCTTAACTTAGGTGTGTAGAAGATGTGTGGAAGGCAATAGTTTGCCATTTCACTCATCTAGAAAAAAGCAACAATAGAAGAAGTAGGAATTGAAACCATATGTGTGTGTGTGTGTGTGTGTGTGTGTGTGTGTGTGTGTGTGTGTGTGTGTGTACTACAATTTAATTCAGTTAGAAATATAATTCTTCTGACATTTTTATTGCAGTATAGAGAATATCTAAAAATAGTACAATATATGAGACAGGTAGTAGTTAGCGGACAGTGTTGCGAGAAACCCACAAAATATAATGGGTTTTGTTTTTTTGGTGTGTGGGGGAGGTTTTTTGTGTTTTGGTTTTTTGTTTGGTTTGCATCTGAGCATGCATCCATCTTGAATTCTGTCAGTTCTGACCAACTTTAAATACTTGTCAATTGTACATATTGATGAAAGATAGACAAAGTAGTCTTTATTTTTGTAAGACGTGAGCTGAAATCCTGGCCCGAATGAATTCAGTGGGTATTCTTGCAGTCAACTTCAGTAGACCTGGTTTTTCTCCCTTAATGTCTATATTTCAGTTTCTAGGTAAACTGGAACAGCAAAAACTGTATTTTGGTATTTTTTAAGATTTATTTTATGCACTTCCACTCTACAACATTTTGTTTAAAATTTTTTTTCTTCAGGTAATAGGAAAACTAAATCTGATCCAAACCAATGTCTTCAAATAATTCAGGATCCCGAATATAAACGACTTGGCTGTACTGTAGACATGAATATCGCATTGGCAACATTCATACCACATAGGTACTGTAATATTGGGTTTGTACAAGAGAAACTGAAAGTAACTTTAAGATGAAAAATCTAGTAAAATGATATGCTCTGGGTGGGAGAGGGAATTAGAATTTTCATTCATCAATATTTGAGTTACATATATTTATAATCAAAGGTATTTTTCAACTTAGGAGGTTTAGACACGTGTATAGTGATATCTGAACCTAATGGCTTTTAATTGCTGTTTTTCTCTTGTTTAGCAATGGGCCAGCTGCAATAGAAGAATGCTGTAACTGGTTCCAAAAAAGAGTTGAAGAATTAAATGCTGAGCAGTTCCGGCAAACTAACTACCACCAAGAGCAGGTCTTACTAATGCTACATTTGAATGTTGAATTCTTGCTTGCTTTTTTATTATAAATAATTTATTATATATTTTTTAAAATAATATTTAATTTAATGTACTTCTAGGCAGTCATCTGTATTATGGAGACTGTGGCTTATGAGAGACTGGCTGACCATGGTCCTAAACAGGGTCCTGTTAGTAGAAAATACCCTTTAGTTACCAGGTATTATATCTTTGTCTTCCTCTCAAAAACCCATTTAAAAAAATTGCACTTTCTTGGATTGACTAGAACGTCTAGATTTTATGTTACATACAGTATTATGGGCCTGACTGATCATCTTTAGGGCCAAGTCTTGCAAGGAGCTGATTAGTTCATCTTTTGTGAACTTCAGCAGTCCTATTGAGCACCTTGCAAGATTGGACCTTTTATGCTGATATAAATTGGGAGTAGCTTCCCTAGGGTCAATGGAATAAATATTGTGTAAGAAGAGAAGAATCAGGTCTTGTATCTTAGAAACCAAACTATGTGAAACTTATTTTTTTAGTAGAGGAAGTATGAGTTTGGACTTCAGCTTTACTTCACTGAGGGTTAGTGTTTCTTTTGTAAACTGCTTGTTCAAGTAGCATTTACGGCTGTGGAGGAGAGACCATCTCTGGTGAGGTGAATGCAAAATTCAGTAAAACTAAACTTCTATGTAAAGCTCGCCTTTTTATCATAATAACATGGGATACCATCCTTACAGGGATTGACTTAATGGTTACTCTAATTTTAAGACTAAAATCTTCCGTTTTTGAAAATGAAATTTTGCAGGCCAGTAGTTCACCTTCTGAGCTACACTGTAAGCCTTTGCAGCTCTTTCCCCATCTTTCACCTCCTCTCTTAGCCACACAGATTAACAAATGGTCACTTAGTAAGACTAAGCACTGACAATGCTTTGTTAGCAACTTTATTAGCAATGATTGAACTGGGTAAGAATATTGAATAAAATCCTACCAAACAAAAAAAGCGGACATTGGATGGCTCTAGAGAACACGATATGGTGTTCAGGACTCCATTGAAATCCAAAGGAGTTTGCATGGTGTTCATATTGAGCTCATCTGGGGGGACCCAGGAAAATTACACCACTCAAGCCCCATAGTGTAAATTTGCAAGGATGTGAGGTGGGGGCTGAGTGAAAGCAGTTGTGCAGGGGAACCTCTGTGCGCTGCTGATAGGATCTTTGCATTAGTGTGGAAGCAGTGCAGTATTCTAACCAAGGAGGATACGATGACCCAAAATCCCTACTTATTGAGCATAAGTTGGAATATGAAATAAAACTTAAATGGAACTACTTACATGCATACATGAAGAACATGCATGTGTTTTTGCAGGATTGGGATGTTAAGGCCAGAGTTTTAAAAGGTATTCAGATGTTGCTGTGCTCATTTGTGCAATAACTAGTTTAGGTGTCTAATCTAAGTTTCAAAAGAGAGTTAGGCATTTAGGAGCCTAAATTCTGTTGGCTGTAAATTCCTACATACTTTTAAAAATGTGGGCCTTCGTTTTCAAAATATCAGTGAATTATCATACATTAACAGCTGATCTTGTCATCCCAAGTTATCCAGATATGTTGCGAAACAAAAAATAGCCTTTCATTTATGTTCTAGCAATAGCAGATACTTTTTAAAATGAACAAAAACTGTTTTCATGCAACTTACTGGTTGATACAAGGCAACTATCTATAATGCAGAGGTATTTCAATTGTCTTCAAAAATTAAGACAAACTAAAATACACTTTAAAATTAAAGTTATTTGTGCAATCTCTAGATACTTTACTTATCCATTTAAAGAGATGACCTTGGAAGAGGAAGAACCTCTGATGCATCAGCCTGATAAAGCTTGTCATTTCTTGGCTCATAATGGTTGGGTAATGGGAGACGATCCTCTGAGAAACTTTGCTGAACCAGGTTTGTGAACTGAATTTCAAATCACTTTATAAATAAAGCAAAAACGGCATTTTTCTAGATCTATTGCAACACAGTTTGCCATTTTAATTGAAAATGGTGCTAATATATAGCATTTGTGTTCCCATTCAGCATGTTAGTGACACTAAAAATACTTTGGGATTTAGAGAGAGATCTTTCAATATAAATAACTTTTTCAGTCTCAGGGCACTGTTGACTGTTCTTTCCATGTTTATAGCAAGCACTAGTAGTACCTGCTATAGTTTTAAGCTGCAAAACACTTTTGCTTTCTGAATAGGTAGAAATGGACTTGTATTATGATTTTGATTTTTCTGAAACACTCTTTTAAATGAAGTTTTCTATGCTTGGTCTCTCTACTTGAAGGGATGCAGTTTAAGTTTAAACAAATCTTTTCCACATTTGAGTTAGGAGAATTGAACATAATGTTTTCCTCCCTCTTTTTTATTCTGACTGTATTTTTCTATATAGATAGCTCAAACACATTCAAACTTTAAGGGCCAGATCCTCCAGTTGGCCTTCAAGGTGTCCCCTCCCCTCCAACTACTGTCTTAAAATAAAAGCTACTGATGATCTGAGAATTTATTTGATGAGAACTCAGAGCAGTGGAAGTTTTGCCTAATGCAGTGGAGTTTAATTCCAGTTCAGGAACCAAACTGTATCTTCACCTGCAAAGCCTGATCACTGGTCTTGAATTCTCTTACTCCCCACCCAACCCCAGCCTGCAGATCTGTACTGGAACATGAAGACACACCTCTGTGCTCATATATGAAAGGTTTGCTAATGACTAAACTGAGAATAGTGATTTCAATACTAAAGAAAGATGGAGGGGAAACTTTGTAAGTCTGGCTGATGGACAACATCATTGCATCTATTAACCCTTAAAGGGAGACTCATAAATTTACTAAGTGCCTATCAGAGCTCTGCCAAAAGATGCTTTCAGTATGTGGATCTTAATGGTTACAGAATAATTTACTTCCCTTTTTTCCTGTATCTATTTTATTTAAAATAAATAAGTCAAGGAGTAGCTGAAGATAATACGTGTTGGCCCAATATGGAGGTAATTCTTTTTTACTCATCCTTCAATTGACTGTCCTTTCCTGTTTGCAAATAAACTGCACTAGCCAAATACATGCAATCTCCTATTGTCTAGTTTTCACTAAATGGGTGAAATCTTGGCCCCTTTTGAAATCAGTGGGAATTTTACCATTAAATTCAGTGGTGCCAGGATTTCACTCAATGTATTTGTAGGTACATGTATCTCAATACAGTAGAACCTCAGAGTTACGAACACTTCTGCAATGGAGGTTGTTTGTAGCTCTGAAATGTTCGTCACTCTGAACAAAACATTATGGTTGTTCTGTCAAAAATTTACAATTGAAAATTAACTTAATGCAGCTTTGAAACACTACTCTGCAGAAGAAAAATGCTGCCTTTCCTTTATTTTTTTAGTAGTTTACGTTTAACACTACAGTACTGGTGTATTTGCTTTTTTCTTTGCTCTCTGCGGCTGCCTGATTGTGTACTTCTGTTTCCAAATGAAGTGTGTGGCTGACTGGTCAGTTTGTAACTCTGGTGTTGGTAACTCTGAGGATCTACTGTATATGATAAGCCTTTGTATTCTCCACTAAACCAGATTGAATTAGGGGGCCACTAACCCCATGTACTGCACACTTCCACTGATCAGACGTTGTGTGATGATGCTCAGGTAACTACAGGTGTGGCGCAGGCTGTCAGTGTGTCATTGCTACCACAGAAAAGGGAGTAGTGTTAACAATTGTTCACAACTTGCCAGGGGAAATGTTTTGGGGAAAAATTCACAATGAGGGACACAACCACAAAAATAGCAGAAGGAAGTGTTTTTGAAGTAATACACTTGAGAAACTAATCCTGTATGCAGAAAGTTCCTTATGTTCCATGACTCAACATTTTTTAATTTGCTAATTGAGTAGAACAGTGAGAATAAAAAGGTAATTGTAGAATGAAAGTAATCAAACCATGAGAACTCCTCATTTCAAATAACTCTGCACTCTGATGAACAATGTGTTCTTTATGCATGGTTGTAAGCAATTACCCAACTGGAGCTTTACAGCCGATGCTGAAAATCAAAGTCGCTTCTGCAGCCTTATTAGATGTCATCTTGTTTATATATTCAGTAGATCATAAACACCTTTTTCCTCACCTGACTCTGACAAAATACTTTTAATTAATAAAATCTTCAAGGACTGTGCCTTGTTAAAATACTAGAAAATCTTTTTTTTTTTTTTTTTGTGATGCAGCAGAGTAGAGCATAATTTACAGATAACTATAAGTTTTAAAATCACAATTTATCACATCTAAAAGACTGCAATAAGGAATAAATGAAACAAACTGATTAGGAGTACAATTTTCAAAGTTATCTTAGTGACCGGTGCTTTTTCAAAATGTAATCCTAGATTAGTAGGAATAGAAACTGCTTCTAAAACAGATTAAGGTTAAAAATTGAGGCTCTTTATATTATATACAGAGATACCACTAAGAACCTGTCCACTGTCAATATTTGCTGTCAATATTAGAATTATTATTTTGTAGATCACTGAAAGCATGGAAAAGATTGTAGAAAAAGGGAGACCTTTCATGGAGTTTGAAGTACTATTAATTTTAATGCACACTATTTCTTTATTCCATTGCATGTACTATTGTTGTACCTCATCTGAGATTTAAAATACGAATTGGTTTGTTTATAGAACTATATTAATATCAATAGAGATCTTAAATGCACCCTTAGCATAATCTGATATGGGGAGCTGTAATTTAGCATATGGTACGTAGTTTGGGAGTTGATGTGGCATAGTTTAAAACAAGATTCTTTTATTCATTTTTTTTACTTCTCGTCATAAACTCAATGTCACAGATGCACTTGTTATCTGTGGTGTATTGTAGCTAAATGAATTTCTTTTCTTTACAGGTTCAAATGTTTACCTAAGAAGAGAACTTATTTGCTGGGGCGACAGTGTCAAACTGCGCTATGGAAGTAAACCAGAAGACTGCCCTTATCTGTGGGCACATATGAAAAAATACACTGAAATTACTGCCAAATATTTTCATGGAGTACGTCTTGACAACTGTCACTCAACCCCTCTTCATGTAGCTGAGGTGTGGAAAGAATAGATGTTGTTTTTATCATAAAGTTGTTTTTGTCTAGAAATAAAAGGTGTACAATGGTGTTTGTGATGGAAGCCTGTGTACGTCTGCACAGCAAAAGTTGTGCATGGACTAGCCTATCTGAGCTAGCTTGAATCCAGGTAATGCAGATAACAATAGCAGTGAAGGCCAACTCACAACAGGTTAGTGAGGTGAGTGCATATCTAGGGCCCATGCCAGGCTTAAGCTACCTGTGCTGAGTCCACACTGTACTATCTTCACTGTTACTGTTACTTGTGCTAGCTGAATTCAAGTGTTTGAGCCATTCCCTCTGTATCTCCTGTCACAGAGTATTATGTCAGAGAATATTGATTTTAGGTGTGATATGAAATTCCTTGAGTGTTCAATCTGTTTTTTTTCTACTTCCTGATGATGCTTTCCCTCCTCAAGACAAACTCCCTCTTAAACAATATAGGGGGAATAATTCCTTGGGGAAACTTAAAATATGTTGATTTAGTTAAACCAGTTCTAAACCCTTGGGAGCCTTTGTGCAGCCAAGGCTCCCACAGCTAGATCTGCTGTTACTACCACTTGAATTGATCTGCTTTTCAGGTCTAATTAACTTAACTGCTCATAAAAGAGGGCGTGGTCACTAGACCCTTGTCTAAGGGTATGCTTACCCTTAAAATGCTACAGTGGCACAACTGCGCCACTGTAGCTCTTCTGTGCAGACACTGCCTACACCAATGAGAGAGGTCTCCCATCGGTGTAGGTAATCAACCTCCCTGATAGGTGATAGCCAGGTCAACAGAAGAATTCTTCTGTCAACCTAGTGCTATCTAGTCACGGATTTAGGTTGGCTTAATAATGCCACTTAGGGGGGTGGATTTTTCACACCCTTGAGCGACGTAGTTACGCTGACCTAATTTTCTAGCATAGACCAGTCCTAACTCTGGTTTAGCTGAAATGGTGGTAGGACTGATGAGAATTTTTTTGGCACATTTCCTCAGAGTAGATGTGAATGTATGAGGTCCAGCACTGTGTGTGTGTCAAATGTTGGGTTTTTTGTTTGTTTGTTTTCCCCTCCCCATCAACAGTGGGTGCAAATGACAATTGTTTTTTCAGCATCTTTTCATAGTTACTATACTTGAAAATGCTAGTGCTTCCTAGAATGTAAACTCTCATCGCTGACCCAAACTGTTTTTCCTCTTAGTCTTTCACAACTAGTAAAGTATGGCCTACAAACAATATAGTTTGAAAGGTTTATATTAAAGTGGTCTACTTGTTTTTCTTTTTACCTTAGAGTATTCTACAAACACATCTGCACCAATATAACAAAATTAGTTTCTAAATCAATTTAGTTAAACAGATGCAACCCCTTTGTGTGACATGCTTAGATCTTAATGCAGTTTCTTATTGAATTAAGCTAAAATTATATGAGGCCCCCTTAAACTGATGTCAGTGTCCAAAGAAAAGTGTTGCACAGATTTAAATAATCAGTTTAGAAACTATTTTGGTTAAATCAGTACAATTTCTAGCTATAGACTGGGCCTTAGTAATATGAAGTTTCAATTTCTTTGCTTTTGCTCCTCAAAGGTGCAGAGGACTAGAATGGGAACTTTCTCATCCTTAATTGAAGTGTTGATGTTGTATTTTAAACAGAAATCTTTCCTCCCAACTTTTATTCATGCAGTTGAGTTTAAAAGGTATTAATAAAAACAAGCAATAAACCAAAGTTTTGAAGTCCTTTGACTAAAAATGTTGAGAATTTTCAAATTATTCAGGAAGCTCTTTAAATAATCTTTATCAAAATCATACTAGACCTTGTAATTGTCCACAAGCACACCATGAGGTTCTAACATTTTTGCAATAAGTACTGAATTCAGTATATTTGTTTTCTTGGACAAAAATTGTTTAAGCACTCAGCTATGTTTGGTTAGCATAAATATTAATCTATTATGGTATATGCATAGGTTGCAAGGAGTTTTTAATGAAGATCATTTAAAAGTTTATTATGATCTATAGGAGATGCTAGCAGCAGCCAGGTCAGTCAGACCTAATCTTTATGTGATAGCTGAACTCTTCACGGGCAGTGAGCACATAGACAATGTCTTTGTCAACCGCCTGGGAATTACCAGTCTGATTCGAGGTACACTGGACAGCTGAAAGCCGTATAGAATTGTTATGTATGGTTCAAAGTTTTTAATGTGAAACTAATACTTGCTTGGTTTTTTTTTTTATTCTTCTTGTATCTTTGTCCTTCCTTTTTTCTCTTAACTCATCTGTCTTTTGTATCCTTCTATTCCTGATTTGGCTTTTTCGGTTTAACTTTTGTATAATTTAACTTGTTTGGTTTCTTCTGTTTTTGGCTTTCCATTTTATCTCTGCTGCATGGCATTTCCCTGCTGTCCAATCCATGCCTACTCTTGTATCCTTTCTTTTTTTTCTGTTTTGCTTTTCCTTTTCTGTGGCTTCCTTGGCTGTGCTTTTTGCAGTACATGCTGGACACAGCTAGAAAACTGCGGGCTGATTTGTATGTAGTAGCTGAGCTGTTCACAGGAAGTGAGGAGTTGGACAATATCTTTGTGACTAGATTGGGCCTTAGCTCCTTAATAAGAGGTAGGCTTGCTCTGTGTGTTATTTCCCATCACTCCTCTGACACTGCATGTATGGTGTGCTATGTATGAAGAATGTCATTTGTTGGATATGCACAATTTATCATATTTCATATATTTAACAAGTGCTCAACAATGCATTTAATATTGTGGTTTGTGTTATATTTATTTAAGTATGGTATTGCATCATAAACTAAGAGATGTGTACTAAGAGGAATCATAATAGATATCTCAATCTGGAGGGGTGGGAGTATTTGTGGCGTAGCTTTCCCATACTTCTTTCTGATTGATCTTTTTATTAGTTGATTACCTTCTCTGAAGTCCGCTGGACCTTTCTAAAGGGGATTCTAACTTTTCAAATTTTTTCTCTTCCACCCTAACACACTATAATAAACTACATAGTGGATGCCCTCAAATTGTGGGCACACTGCCTATAATTAAAGTTTAATGTTCTATTGATATTAATTAATATATTTGATTATTTAATTTGCCAAATGTAAAACCATTTATTATAGTCTCCCTGCCGAATATCCTTTTTAGTTATGGTAGTAATTCTCCTGTAAACACTCATGCAAGTTTTGTTCTGTAGAGGCAATGAGTGCATATAATAGTCATGAAGAGGGAAGATTGGTTTATCGCTTTGGAGGAGAACCAGTTGGGTCTTTTGTTCAGCCACGTTTGAGGCCTTTAATGCCAGCTATTGCACATGCACTGTTTATGGATGTTACACATGATAATGAATGTCTTATTCAGGTGAGCACTTAAGTTATGTTAGATTTCCATGTTAAATTCATGCCTTTTGTATTGTGATTCAGTCATGCCAGTTCACAAAGTTTATGTAGTCTGAAATTACTTTTGAATGGTGTTTAGGAAAAACATTACTGCAGCTAAAAGATTGCATGAAATGAGTGGAATTGTAAGTAGTTCCCACTGTCTTTCAACCTTCTGGCCCTTTTTGGGAGAGAATCACAAAAGCTACTAAATATGTCTTGTTTTGACTCCTGCGTGTCCAGCTGTTACGAACCTTGTAATGTTTGCCTGTTCACCTGTTCTCTAAAACGTCTCCTGGGAAGTGGGTAATAGTGGGAGGATCAGAGGAAGATTGCTGGTGGTTGAAATGACATTGTTTGGAGCTCTGATCTTTTCAATTCCTTGTGATGATTTTGTTTGGGTGTGTGTTTGTTTTTAAATAAAAGTTTTTGTAGAAGATTTAATCTGATTACAGTGTGAAAGCACAATTAGCACTTCAATAAACAATGAGTTCTTCTATAAAACAGGTTTTTCTATGTTCTGCATACATGTGTTTGGAAGGAATTAAAAAGATAATAGACTAGGTTCAGTTTACTTTTTTCTTCTTCTTGATAGCACCGATCTGAATATGATGCTCTTCCCAGCTCAATGATTGTGTCCATGGCGTGCTGTGCTACAGGAAGCACTAAAGGTTATGATGAGCTGGTACCACACCAGGTCTGTCTCTCCTTCTTTTTTTTTTTTTAAACTTCAGTTGACTCACTATTTAAAAAAAAAAAAAAAAAAAAAAAAAAAAAAAAAAATTGAATCACTACTATAATACTGGAACACACACATTAAAGTTTTTACAATAACTTGTGGGATTTACTGATTTAACATTTGAAGTAGATATCTTATTAGCTAATGACCTTGAGCTACCTTACTATAGCTGTGAAAAATGGATCTATAATATTGGCTAAATGTATCTTTTTCTATATTGTTGGACATTTCCAGTTATTTTTCAGACTAGTCCATGTGTAGCTAAAGTTTAATTTATTTGCAGATTTCTGTAGTCTCTGAAGAGCGATTTTATGCCAAATGGAATCCAGCAGCGACACCCTCAACTCCTGGTGAAGTTAATTTCCAAACTGGAATTATAGCAGGAAGGCTGGCTATGAATAGGCTGCACCAAGAGCTGGGAGCTAAAGGCTTCATTCAGGCAAGCAATTGAAGTAAAATGTTTCACTCATTTTAAATTTATTTTCAGAATAAGAATGTCTGTCAATGTATTTTTGTAGGTGTATGTGGATCAAGTTGATGAAGATATAGTAGCAGTAACTAGGCACTGTCCTAACACACACCAATCTGTAGTGGCTGTGTCTCGTACTGCTTTCAGAAATCCTAAAACCTCCTCCTACAGCAAAGAAGTGCCTCAAATGTGCATCCCAGGTATTCAATCTTATTTTGAAGAGTTGACAATCTCAAGGAAATACAAGCTTAAAGCTGAAACTGTCAGCACTCAGACTTCATACTTAACTTGCCATGTTGATTCCACTTATTAAAGGTTATGTGATTAGTATGCAACATTATGTACCTTATGTGCTTTAATATCTATGCATAATAAACAGTTAAATGGCAACAACAACTTGAAACCAGTTTTGCTTTAAAGAGAATACATCTGCCCCAACTTCCCCATGGAAATGTTTGGTTTGACTTCCTTTTTTGATGTGTGTGAATGAGCTGCACAAACAGGAGAAACCAATTAACTCTACCAGGAAACCACTGGGGCTGACTATATGAAAAGTGTCTATATTTTTCTTTTTGTCCATATACAACAATCTTAATCTCATTTTACAGTATTTTTAAGCATCACTAGTAGTAAGAGGTAAACCCACACATCCAAAAATTCTTTAGGTTGGTAGAAAGTGGTAGTTTAAAAAGAAGCACCAAAGTGCGTAAGAACTGGCACAATACATTATACTGTAAGTCTTATGGAGCTGTACAGATGCATATGTATAGACAGCATTAGCTAATTGAGCATTCTACATTGAAGTGAATATTTGATCTGACCTGGCTGAAGGAGTCATTACAATTTTTTATATTGAAGGAGTCATTACAATTTTTTATATTGATCTTTTGCAAGGACCCAAACCTGCAAGTATTTAATCTCTTGCTTGACTTTTGTCACATGGTAGTCCTATGGACTTCAGAGAAGTTAAGCATATGTGTAAGTGGTTGCAGGATTGGGGCCTTAGTTTTTAGATCATTGAATGGGTTGAGCAAATAAGGTCTTGAATGTCAAGGTGGCTGGTCTGTGGTTTTAAAAAACTGCTGTTTAAAAGTAAGATCTGTGACTGCAGTTTGGGAAGTGGTGCAGCGCTTTGCCTAATTCAGAACTCACAAATAAAGTCAAGTCTAGCAAGTCACCTGTCAGTTTTAATGGTGCAGGATCAGGCCCTTATTTGTAATCCATGATTGATATCTCCATAACTCAGTGTGAGTTAGGAAAGTTCTAGCTTCAATTATTCCATGGCCAATAAGTGTATAGGGAACCTGTTTAAATGGATAGTCCAGATTGAGTTACTATAATGTGTAGAGTAGTAAAATATATATTTCCTTTTTAGATTTTTGTCAAATTTATTTAGTAAATTTAACACTGCAATTGAGACATGCATTTTCTATAGTTAAACTCAAAAATCATGTTTAAATTTTGCTTGAAACACAAAACTCATTTTAAAACCAAGAGTCTCTTTACATATATGTTCAAAACAAAAAGTATTGATAATGTGTGTGTAAATGTTTTGAGTTATGATATGTGATTAACTTAACTGTTTATAGGCAAAATTGAAGAGGTAGTGCTTGAGGCTAGAACTGTGGAGAGAAATGTTAGTCCTTATAAAAAAGATGAACATTTTATCAACGGATTACCTAATTACACAGTAGAGATCAGAGAACACATTCAGGTAACTACAATCTTTTCTCTATACTAGTAGATGCAACAATTTATCAGAAAAGGAAAACTGAATTCATTATAGTTTCAACTCTCTCTTCTTTTCTAAGATCAGTGAAAGTAAAGTTATAAAACAAGCTGGAATTACCATAAAAGGTCCCAATGAATTTGTTCAAGAAATAGAATTTGAAAACTTAACACCAGGAAGTGTGATAATATTCAGGTACATCATGATAATTATTATAAATTTACTAAATGTATGTTAATAGGCTGCACTAGTTTAAATAGTTTAAATAAATAGCTTTTTAGTCTAATTCCGTTACTCCAAAAAATAGTGATTGGAGTTGCTAGACTTTCACAAGTTGTGTATTACATTTACAGAGTTAGTCTCGACCCAAAGGCACAAGAGGCTGTCGGTGTACTCCGTAATCACCTGATACAGTTCAGTCCTCATTTTAAATCTGGAAGTCTTCCTGATGACCAGTCAGCACCTATACTAAAAAATCTTTTTTCTTCGTAAGTATGCCTTACATTGTTAGAGTACATGGAGTAGAGGACTGGATTAGAGGCAGAGATCAGCCTGCAAATGTTGATGAGTGACAGTTCTGTTTTGGTTATTGTAGTATGAACAATTTTATGTTTATGTATCTTAACTGCTCTATGCAGAAAGTAGTGGTTCAGACTTTAAAAAGTCCACTTCTTCTTTCACATGAGTACATCTGTGTGTTTGCTGCTGGCAATAGATTTTCTGCCTGGAAATTTTACATCCTTCAGCAAGGCGTTCAGATGACTTTGTTGTCAACATACTCTGTAGATTACCAATTCTCTCTACATGGCTTTTTAAAAAGAAATTCACGTAGCAATCAAAAAACTAGTGGATATTACATTATGCTTTCATGGGAAAAGATTTATCTCTTTTTAGTTGAAGAACGCTGAAGTATGTGATAGTTTACTTAGTGTTTTCTGTACTTTATCTGCAATGATTAAAAGAGATCTAATGTATAGTTAACATTTTGGAAAGAAGTAAGTTGATTTTGATTCTTGTAAAAAAATAAGGACAAAAGGGTTTTTTGTTTTTAAAAGGAGTCTATAGTAGTCTCTTAAATCCATATTATGGTTCCTAAAGAAGTGGTCAGATTTTTAAAGTCCGTGATAGGTCCTTAGCATCCTTGAAAATCAGAGCCTGTTTTCAGGAGCCTAAACATAGTCTCACTGTAAGCATCCATTTTTAAAAATATTTGTCCTAAACCTAAAACAGAATTGTTCATGAAATTGATGTTTGTTATATAGTTAGTTATCAGTGATGTTGGTTGGGTTTGTTTGTTTTTTTTCCCCCCTTTTCCCAGTATTGCATCTAAATTAACCTTGGCTGACTTGAATCAAGTACTATATCGCTGTGATGCTGAGGAACAAGAGGATGGTGGAGGATGTTACAACATACCAAACTGGTCACCCCTTAAATATGCTGGCTTCCAAGGTAACAATTCATGCATATTTTCTTGGGTACAGAAAAAGAGAGAATGGATCTTCTCAATCCAGATCTAAAAGGTCAAAAAGTGTTTGGATTTTTTGCCATTTCCAGTGGAAAAGACTAAGTTGTTTCTGCTCGGTCTATGCTTCTACATGCTGTATTTGCTTGAAAGAGAGTAACAGGCAAATGGAGGCAAGATGCTAAAACAAGGGACATCTTTAAATACTCGGTGTGGAGGATGAGTTTAAATATTTATTTTACAGCCAGTGCTGTCGTAATCTGACCTTTAGGAATACTTTAAAACCTGTGTTTAAATATGTACACCTCTAGTCAAAAAAGACCTTACCTAAAATTCAGCAATTTTTATTACCTAGTACTTGAAGTAACAGTAATAGCTGTCATTTTAACATCTGAATGCCCTTGTGTGACTTATTCTATAATTCTCTGAGTTAATTTTTAAAGAAGCATGGACTCTTTGCTGTGATTGCACAGTATTTTGTCTCAAACTTACAGTAGGCCCACTGAGCCATGGCAGGTGGGTTGGATTCCTCATTGTACAATCAAGCTGGAGCTGCAAGTCACTAGAGCACAGTTGAAGGAGCCCACTGATCTATTTCCTGTCTCAGAATGTTCTGTGTGTGCTAAAGAGCCTGAGAGCTTAAATTCGTAACTTTGCTAGACACTAAAAACTCATGATCTTAATAAAAACACTGGATTTATGGTTTATTACAGCAATCTGTAACCCACTAACTCCCTTCCATTTTTTTTGTCCTGTGACTGCAGGGGTGTTAATTGGCCAATTCATCTCAAATGGTCTCTTAGAACAGTTGTGCACAAACTTTTCCAGTTGTACACCCCGCACCTTACCAATGATGTAATCTGTCCGCACTCTTCGCGCTTACTTCAGGGATTTCAGGGTGGGGGAAGGCTCATGTGACAGGCTCCGGGGGCAGAGCCTGTGCTGGGTGAGGAAGCTGCCGTTAGCGGAAATCAGCACAGCACAGCACACCCACACACTGGGTGGCCCGCTGAGGTGAGTCAGGGTGGAGGTGGCGCTTCCTCCCTGCTCCACGTGGGGGCTGGCATGAGCCGCCTGGCGTCTCCACTTGCTCCCCTGAATGTTCCTCTGCACCCCCCCTAGGGGGGCATGCCCCACAGTTTGCGCACCACTGTCTTAGAATATACGTTAACTACTTATGCTAAATAATCTGTTCCACCTTGTATTTAGCTGTGACACTGAGTACCTTTCTCAGATCTGAAGAAGAGCTTCCGTATAGCTTGAAATCTTGTCTCACTCACCAACAGAAGTTAGTCCAATAAAATATATTACCTCACCCACCCTGTCTGCCTTTGCTAGGCAGTGCACAGTAGTTTAAGACCTCAGTTCTTCAAAATACTTAAGCATAGGCTTGAGTATTTTTGAAGTCTGGTGGGATTTCAGCACATGCTTTAAATATGCTTAAGTGCTTTGCTGAATTGGGGCCTAAAACTCCACCTTGCCTTTAGAGCACATGAAGAAAAATAATGACATCAGATTAAAAAATGTATTACTGGTCCAGCTCTGGTTCATAATTTTCCAGAGCTGCAATGTCGGATATACTCCTGGAAACTGGAATTGCAGTTTGTGATAATCATGTGGCTAGTAATAGTGTGCTGTTTTGTTTGGATTGTCAGGATTAATGTCAGTGATGGCAGACATTAGACCAAAGAATGATTTGGGTCATCCTTTTTGTGGTAATTTGAGATCTGGGGATTGGATGATTGACTACGTCAGTAACCGTCTAATTTCACGTGCAGGAGCCTGTGCAGAAGTAAGTAAATTTGAGTAGTAATTTTCCTTTCACTGATTAATAGGTAACTGTTACCATATAGATCATGCTTATCTAAAAACTACTCCTGGGGAAGGCTTCTTCATTTAGGTAGCCATCTGGACCACAGAGGAGATGGACTACTGATTTCTCTCTCCCATTCTAATTAAAAGGAATCTTCAAAGAGGGAGTGGAAAAATGTGGTGTTTGCTCTCTTTTATTGTTGTTGTATAAAGAAGGCCTGAAAGATTTACTCCCACCTCTCCTGCCTCAAAATAAATTTAAAACATAAGCTTAAAGAGAAGTACCTGCAGGATCAGGGCCTAAATATATAAATATCTAACATACACTATGTTAAAAGAACATTAAGATTACAAAATCAATCATTCAAAAGATGATAAATGCCAGTGGGACCCACTCAATATGCCTTTCCAACTTGACTGTGAACCACAGATAACTACTCTCTAGGAATGGTTTTCCAACCAGTTATGCACCCACCTTTTAGTAGCTTCATCTAGGTTATATTTTCCTAATTTGTTTGAGACGGTTATGCAAGACAATATAAAAAGCCTTACTAAAGTCAAGATATACCACATCTACTGCTTCACCCCCATCGACAAAGATTGTTACCCTGTACCTTTGACATGATTTGTTCTTGACAATCTATGTTGATTGTTACTTATTATCTCATTATAGGTGTTTGCAAATTGATTGGCTGATTATTTACTCCATTATCTTTCTGGTTACTGAAGTTACATTGACTTCATTGAGAGCACTGGAGAGAGAAGCTCCCTTCTCTTGGTTCTGGTGTCCTGCTGTGAACCAGAGCGGCAATTACAGGGAAAGTGAATCTCCCTACACCTGCTGTGGAACATTCTCAGCCACTCCATTGGCTGGTGAATATGTAGTTTGGTCTGCACTAGGACCTGTGAGGAGCTTGAGCATGAACCCTAGAAGTTCTTCACTGCTAAATTCTAAGTCTCCAGTGAGCGTGTGCAAACTCAGACTTTTTTCCAGAGGCTATATAACTTGTCCAAATTTGGGCAGTTTTTCATAGGAACAGCAAAAAGCACATCCCTGATAGAAAGGCCAGCCCCTGCCAAATTTCAAGTCCCTGCTCCAAAGCATAGTCTCTAAAGCTTCTGAAAGAAAAGATCACCAGAATTTTTTTTAACAGGGGAACATTTTTCCCCATCTTTATTCTCTGAAACAGCTGAACCATTTTGGCTGAAACATTCAAAAACATTTATTCTGAGGAAGACCCCTGGCATGGAAAATGTCAGCCTGAATGGTTAAAGTGTGGCAAAATTCCAGGTCACTGAAAGCAGGATCTGTAACGGGAAGTATCTGCCAAACATAAGAGGTGGTGCTACCAGTCCCGCCTATAATCCAAAAAACATATAAGGGCCCTAAAAAGGGTAGGCAAACTGTAACGGGCATTCTACCTGTTTTCCACTGTAAAGCATGACTGTCACAGTATTAGTTCCCTGAAAGTACCCCTTGCTGGCATTCAGGACTTAACTTTTATAAAAATATTATTCTAATAGGTCGGCAAATGGTTGAAAGCCATGTTCATCTATCTAAAGCAGATTCCACGTTACCTTATCCCATGTTACTTTGATGCCATATTAGTGGGTGCATACACAACTCTTCTAGATCTGACATGGAGTCAGATGTCTAGGTATGTCTAATAGTGTTGAAAGAAATTAATGTGTATGTTTACATTGTATCTTCTTCTTCTTTGTACATTAGAGAGAGTAATTTAAACACCTAGCATATGCTTACTTGAAAGGCAGAATTTTATCTTCCATGAAACTGTAACAATCTGATTAGAATCCAAAAAAGGTGCTGTCTTTATTAATCTTCCAATCCATTGCAAATTTAAATGCAATGTCTTCTGTTGGGTCTATATCAGCTACCTAACACAATTCCTAAATTATATTTCCGCCTGCATAATAATACTGATGTACAAAAAGATACTGCTGTAAGGCAAAAATAAATATTCATATTGCACAATGAAAAAGTATAAAGCTGGTAGTGTAAACTATATTCACCTTCTAAGGGAAACTTATAAACATTGGTCTTAGAAGGTCAATAATTTAGTGTTGTTCTAAGACTTCGATTTACAGCAAATGCTGGCAATGCAGTAATAAGGAATGAGACATTAAACCAGGGTCCATCTTCCAGTCTTTGAAGGCTGCCTTTTCTTCATTTTCGTAAGATAGCTTGACCATGACTGCATCTACTTAATGTGTTTAAATATATTCTCTCTTCTTTTCTGTAATTGTCCCTTTCTCATTTTGTTTCTATTCTTTTCTGGTTTTAAATATGGGTAACATTATTTTGCTATAAAAACAGATGTCAAAACTGTGCCAAGATGCATTGGAGACGATTTGGTAAGGGTGTGATGTTTCATGGGTATGGTATATGATATTGGCCTTGTGTTGTACTAGTCAGGAATGTAGACCCAAGCGCAAATTAATAAAAATAATTTTAATGCACCATCTTTTTAAATATAGTAATTGAATTTAAAATACTTGTGTGGAGTTGAGATTTTTCTTTGCTTTGAGATCAAATAGGTAATAAAATACCAGACTGTTTTATTTGTCTCCTTTCAATATAAATAATTCTTTTAAAATTAATATAAATGTAAAGGCCAAGATTTAGATGGGGAAAAAAATGGAGACCTAAAATTAGGCTCTCAAATTTATCTTTAGTCATCTAAATAAATGGCCTGATTTTTCAAAGTGCTATGCACCCAGTAGCTCCCATTGGCATTAGTAACTTTATCTTAGGAACTCATTTTTTGAAAATCATTTCAACAATATTTTTTAACTGGAGCTCACTTATGAAGCTGGTTTTTAAACTATGGCAAGGGAAAAATGGGTGAACTTTAAACAGTGAAGTTGCTGAATATGAGAAGATAGGTTTTTTTTTCTGTTTTTTTTTTTTTTTTTTTTAATTCAACTGCTTTGATTACAGCTTTGTTCAGAATGGATCAACATTTGTTAAACACCTTTCCTTGGGTTCAGTCCAGATGTGTGGGATAGGAAAATATTCTTCTCTGCCAAATCTGTCTCCTGCTTTACATGATGTCCCCTACAGAATGAATGAAATCACAAAAGAGAAAGAACAGTGCTGTGTTTCCTTAGCAGCTGGTAAGTAAGGGCTCATTCCATGATTGTTGAAGCAGATTGTCTGTCTGTCTGTCTGTCTGTCTGTCTGTCTGTCAAAACTATACAACTGTTTTTAGAAATGTGTAGACAACAAGATCAAAGTGCTCGTGACTGTGATGTTTAGAGATCAAACACAAAATAAAGAATATTATTTCTTTCTGTAAAAAGATGTTTACTTCACCCCTCCACTGTCCTAATCTTCTCTATTTAATGTGAAGGTTTGTTTATCCTAGGGTTTGTTTTTGTATGTCCGAAAGAAGCATTACCAAGCAATGTTTCTGCAATTGCTGTTGAAAGAAGACTTGTGAAGAATTTTGCTTTTGTGATATCTTGAACTATAAGCAACATGAGCTACAGTGTACTCTGAGATCTTTTGAGTTCCAGAATTATGGTGTCTCTTTCCCTGTAACTCTTCAGTACTTGAAATGCATTGTGGCACACTTCCTATCAGACTTCTGGTTTATCAGTTTAACTATGTTTATTTTCCTCAGCTATTGCCTTTTGAACTTTTGGGGGGGATTTTTTAAACTTCTGTTTAACTAAAAACATTCTGGCTAACACTGTAATCTTTGTTCATGTTCGTTGTTTTAAAAAAAAAAAAAAATTGCCACATTTGATCTTGAGTTCAAATGGTCATTAATTCCACCAAATATCTAACATCAGTATAGACAACGGAATATCCCCAGCTGAACAGGAAATAGAAATGGAAACTCTTGGGAAAAATAGTTCCTTAAGTTGTCTGGCAGAAATTGCAGGTCTGTGCCAAAAATAAATTAAAACTTGAGCTTGGCAGAATTCAGCATTCAGCTCCAGAAAATTCATTGAACAAGATGGTAACCCTGGTTTTGGAAGGAGATAATAATTATGTGGCTTCCAAATAATTTAGGTTAGTTAGATGCCTATAAAGTAATTTAGAGAGAGCATTTGAGACCTGAGTTGAAGGGCAGAGGCAGACTGTTTAGTGCAATTTGTACTAAATTGAGATGAACTGTTTCTAGTTTCTGATCACTCTATGCTGCATTTATAAGCAGTCTTTAAAAATATACATGTGCAGAAGGATAAAACATAGAGTAGTAAGTGAGATTTCTGAATGAACTTAACTTACATATTTCCTGATATATTTAAATCTGTCTAGAATATTTTAGAATCTGTCTAAAATCTGACTGCTTCTAAATATAAAGACAGTTCTTCTGGGAAATATCTTTGCCTTTCACTTACTGAAAGCTTTTTGGACTTTTTTTTACATCTCTCCAGCTTATTAGTTTTATATCTTATTAAAATAGGTTTTTTGTCCTTCTAGAACAGGGGTGGGGAACCTTTTTTTTTTTTTTTTTGGTCAAGGGCCTGATGGTGGCCCTGGCGGCAGGGGGGAATTCGGCGGTGGCGCGGTTTCACGGTGGCGGCAGGGTTCCATGGGGGGCGGGGGGCAGTGCCCGCCACCGAAGTCCCCCCGCTGCCGAAAAGGGGCAAACGGCGGCAGGGTTTCGGCAGCGGGCACTGCCCCCCCCCATGGAACCCCGCTGCCACCGTGAAACCGCGCCACTGCCAGGGCCAGACCAAATGATTTCGCTGAATGTACTCTGAATGTACTGAAAATTCCAGGTCGGCCTGATTCTTCTTTGAGTGCTTGCTCAGGTCTATTCCATTCTAGGTGTTTGCGCCCCTCTGTGCACAGTTACTGGAATTTTTTCCCCTTTAGTAGTACCCGTAAGGCTGGCTCTGGCACCCCCTGGAGTCCCGCACATATGCCACGATATATCAGGTGTCATAAGCTCCCTCAGTTCCTTTTTTCCACTTGAGAAGATTGCTGGAACTGTGCTGCTTGCTTTCGCAAGTGCTCCTTAAGTAGCCTAAAGCAGTGTTAGCTAGTTTGTTTTATCATTTAATTGTTCTTTGTTAGTAAGTAGTTGATAGTTAAGTTTGGAATAGTCCCTGCTGGGACCTTTGCGGGGGGGCAAGCCCCTGTCTCCAGGTTTCAAGTCCTGCATCTTCTGCAGCAAGCCCTTCCCTCTTAATGATCCCCATGACAGTTGTCTAAAATGCCTGGGGGAAGTTCACAGGAAGGAGAAGTGCAAAATCTTTAAGGCTTTCGGGCCCCAGACCCAAAAGGGGAGGGAAATCTGCCTGAAGGCCTTGCTGATGAAGGCAACTTCTTGCACAAGAGGTGGAGAACCTTCTCCATCTAGGGGCTATAGAGGAAGTTCGGCCAGACATAGAGGGGAAAGGATTTTATTCCTGGTACTTCCTCATTCCCCAGGCGAAAGGGGGTCTCAGGCTCATTCTAGACCTGCATCATCTCAACAAATATCCCCTCATTGGATCCAGGAGACTGGTATGCCGCCCTCGACCTAAAGGATGCATGCTTCCATATCGCGATCTTTCCTGGCCACAGACCATTTCTCCGCTTCGTTGTGGCCTGCTCCCACTACCAGTTTACGGCGTTATCCTTTGGCCTCTCTTCTGCCCCAAGAGTGTTTACAAAGTGCATGGCGGTGGTGGCTGCGCACCTAAGACGTCAGGGTGTGCAGATTTACCTGTACCTGGATGACTGGCTGATTAAGGGCAGGTCTTGGTCTCAGGTCCGAAACAGCCTAGATCTCATCTGTACCACCTGCTGCCATCTGGGCTGTTAATAAACAAACGGAAATCAACATTAATGCCGGTGCAGTGGATAGCATTCATTGGAGCAGTTCTGGACTCCACACAGGCCATGGTTTTTCTGACCCAGTCTCGTTTTGAAGCCATGTCAGACATTATTATTCGCCTTCACAAGTGCCCCATCACAACAGCCAGATCTTGTCTGCAGCTACTGGGCCATATTGCGGCTTGCACGTACGTAGTACAGCTTGCAGGCTAGGGCTCAGGCCATTCCAGTGTACACCCCAAGCAAGCACTCCGTGGACCCAAGTGGTCACAGTTCCTCCCTCCCCCTGCATCCTGTCCTCTCTAGAGGGCATGCTGTTCGAGGAACTAGCCCCCTCGATTATGTTGGTGTTGGATGCTTTGGATTTGGGGTGGGGAGCCCATATCCCTTTCAACCACAGTACTTGAGCGACTTGGTCGCGGGAGGAGTGAGAGATGGACATAAACATAAGGGAACTACGAGAGATATGCCTGGCTTACGGGGTGTTCCTCCACTTCATCTTGGGCAAGTTAGTGTGGGTTCTGATGGACAACACTGCTAGCATGTACTATATCAACAGGCAGGGGAGCCCACTCATCAGTCCTTTGCAGGGAGGCAGCATGTCTTTGGAACCTTGTGGTGAGTCACGATTTTCACCTTATAGCCTCTGACTTTCTGGGCATGAAGAATGACACAGCAGACTACCTCAGCAGATCCTTCTTACCCCGCCACGAGTGGTCGCTCCACTTGAGGGTAGTTGCTATGATCTTCCAGAAGTGGGGTTTTCCCCAGGTGGACCTGTTTGCGTCCAGTCAGAACAAGAAATGTCTCCAGTTTTGTTCTCTCTGAGGCCTCGAAGAGGGGTCGCTGTCCAACGCCTTGCTTTTACAGTGGACGGGGGTTCTGATGTATGCATTCCCGCCCATTCCGCTGCTGCACCGAGTCCTACTGAAAATCAAGAGGGACAGAGCGGATGTTATCCTGGTCGTGCTGGCATGGCCTCACATGCTGCTGGATCTGTCAGTTGCCTCCACTCTGTAGTTGCCTCGGTGGCACAGTCTCTTCTCCCAGACCATGGTCAATTGCTACACCCAGATCTAGAGTCCCTACATCTGATGGCATGGAGGCTTCATGGCTGAACCTGGAGGAATGGGCCTGTTCATCACAGGTTCAGCAGATTCTAATGGGCAGTAGGAAGCCTTCCACTTGTGCTACGTACCTGGCCAGGTGGAAACAGTTCACCTGCTGGGCAGTGTCCCATGAAATTCCGCCCAGGCACTCATCGATTCAAGCTATTCTAGATTACTTGTTGCACCTTTAAACTTCAAGGCCTAGCTATTGTCTCATTGAGGGTTCACCTGGCAGCCATCTCAGCCTTTCACCCTCCAATAGATGGGAAATCATTTTTTTCCCATTCTATGATGATCAGGCTCCTGAAAGAATAGAGGCTGTACCCTCAGGTTCGAGACCTGATGCCCCCTTGGGATCTAAACCTAGTTCTATCTCGACTCACGGGTCCCCCCTTCAAACCTTTGACTACCTGTCCATTGCTGTTGCTTTCCTGGAAGGTATCCTTTCTGGTAGCAATTACCTCAGCAAGAAGAGTCCTCTGAGATTAGGACACTTACCTCAGAACCACCATACACAACCTTCTATAAGGACAAGGTCCAGTTGCAGTCCCATCCCGCTTTCTTACCCAAAGTGGTGTCTCAATTTCATGTAACCAGGATATATTTCTTCCAGTGTTCTTTCCCAAGCCGCATGGCTCAGAAAAAGAACGGAGGTGGCACACGCTTGACGTTAGGAGGGTGTTGGCTTTTTACATTGAACGCACTAAGTCGTTCCGAAAGACTAAGCAACTTTTTGTTGCAGTGGCAGATAGGATGAAAGGGCTTACCTGTCTACACCCAGCGCATTTTCTCCTGAATAACTTCTTGCATCAAGTTTTGTTACGAGCAGGTGAAGGTGCTTCTACCGGGTATTGTCACAGCCCATTCCACCAGAGCGCAAGCTTCCTCGGCAGCTTTTCTAGTGCAGATACCAATGCAAGACATCTGTAGGCCAGCCACTTGGTCATCGATGCACACCTTCACGTCCCACTATGCCATCATCCAGCAGGCACGGGATGACGCCGACTTCGGCAGAAGGGTGCTGCAGGCAGCTCATCTCTGAACTCTGGGCCCATCTCCAAGATACTGCTTGTGAATCGCCTAGAATGGAATCGAAATGAGCAAGCACTCGAAGAAAAGACTGTTACTTACCTTGTAACTGTTGTTCTTAGAGATGCGTTGCTCATGTCCATTCCATTACCCACCCTCCATCCCTGCTGTCGTAGTTGTTGGCAAGAAGGAACTGAGGGGGCATAAGGCTGGCGGCGCCTGATATGCCATGGCATGTGCGTGAGACTCTAGGGGGCTCCAGAACCGGCCCTATGGGTACTGCTAAAGGGGAAAAAAATCCGGTAACCATGCATGGAGGTGTGCACACACCTAGAATAGAATGGACATGAGCAACACATATTGAAAAACAACAGTTACAAGGTAAGTAACAGTCTTTTCTACTAAATATTTTTCCATTCACTTGTGAAATGAGGTGCCCTACGTGCAGCAAAAGGGGCAGTCTCCCTATCCATAGCATCTAGTAGGGCAATTGTAGGAAGCATGGGACTCTGCATGTAGTGAAATTTATATGCAGCATATATTTTTGTAAAGTTCCACAGGTAAATTTTCTTTAAATAATTTTTTATCCTGAGTGGTTTACACACACACTTACTGTGCATTTTCTGGAAAGTGAGAGCATGCTGTTCAGCGTGTATTGTATGTCATAAATAGTGATGGAAGTACAGTTGCCCCATAATTTAGACAGTGGGCAAAACGTAAAAAACTTTTAAACTGTAAGTGAATCAAAGGCATTGAGTTCTTTCGGTGTTTAATTGCAATACATTTTTTCAATATTTTTTTCTGATATTAAAGGACACTGCATCTCTTCTGAAACAAAAAGGAATAACAGGATTGTACACTTAAGTTATGCACAAGATTTCAGGTGTATATTGAAAATATTGACTTTTACTTTTATAGTCAATATTTAGAAAAGTAATGAACAGCAGCAGTTTTTCACTTTTTCATGTATATAAATTCTTAAGAATGTTCATTATAGATATGCATAGGAGATAAAAACTTAGACTAGGTCAACCTGAAAATTCCATTTCTGTCTGAACAGTTTTTTATCTATTATAAGTAATATGTCAGATTGATATAAATGAAGAATAGAGACTTTCTTTTACTGGTTAACTTACAGCTTTTTTGTATGCAGTCATTGTCACACTTCTCCCTACTTCATAGTCATTTTCCCCTTTGTTTATATAGGTCTCACAGTGACAGAGACCTTTTTTAAAAGAAAATATGGCTGTAAAACCACAAATTAGCAGTGGGACTCTGAAGCGGGTGTAGAATCTGAAACCAACTTTATTTTTATTTTTTTTTAAGCTGACTAGATTTAAGCTGACATTCATCTTCAGCCAATGAAATGTATGCTTTCTGGGGCCTCAAACGCCTTCTGGTCTTTTAATTTTACAGCTTTGCTGTCTGTTCCTCTCTTCCTCAAAAATTGCCCTCCTCTACACTTAGCTGTCTCCTATTTCTGTTGCTGCTGCTTTCCCATTCCTCAACTCTGTTCCCCTGCTCTAATAGAATTCTATTCCTGTAGTTTCTAAGCAACATTCTCCTTGCTTGTGTCTCTGTTGCCTGGTAGCACAGAATGGCCATTGCACTCTTTAAATGGGCATAAGGGTGAATCAACTGGTTAGTTTTGATACAGAATTTGGGATTAATATGTCCTATACACATGCACCACTAGTTGTGCCACTTGAGTTTTGGTTGACTGTTTCCTGGACGGTCTTTGTAGTGTGCTTATCTTGTCCTCTTTTAACTTCCTGATGAAACAGTGGAATGGAAAGACATACTTGATTCACTCAGCAACATTTTGTAACACTCTATATGGACATATGCTTTAACCATTTGCCTGATAAAAGTTATGTTACCTTGCTTCTAGCAACTATGACACTACATAAGAGTGCTGCTGTTGCTGTGAGAAACTTCAGCTTTGTAGGAAAATTAAGGCTATGCATAAGAGAATTGGTCCAGTTGTGGTGGTTATGGAGTGTAATAGTCATAGTTATTCTGGTGGCTGTTTAGCATAGTCTCTCATTTATGATAGATAGCTAATCAAGCCATTGGAAACAAGGATCAGGACTTCACAGAAAAAAAGGGTAAAAAGAAGATTGTGCAAAAATATCTTTAATTTGTGTTATTTGGGCAGACAGTCATCAACATTTTCTGACCCACTCAGGTGGCACAAAGGGGACAGAACTGGCACTTAGAATCCAATTTGAAAGGTAAAAAGCACCTGCCTCTCATCTCTACTCCAGTGTCTAAGTAGAAGGATACCACTTATTTTCAATATGAATTTACTTCCATCCCACATAAACCTACCAGTTTGTCACTAATAACACTGTATGCTATTGACATCAGAAATTTTCATGAATATGAAGTTATATAAAAATGATTGTACTTAATGTGATATTCATGTTGTCAGCATAAATATATTTTTGTTCCCGGTTTCCTTTTTGTAATGTGTTTGAACTTTCATGTTCAGAACTATATTAGAAATGTTTATTCTGTAAATGAAGTAAATCAAACAAGTATAAACATCAGTAAAAGTAATGAAGACTAATACCAAATGGAGAGGTTAAAGTGTTTATATATGTATGTATAGAATTTTCATATTAAACAGTCTAATGACTTAATTCATCATGTTTTCTCTTTAGGTTTACCACATTTTTCATCTGGCATTTTTCGCTGCTGGGGAAGGGATACCTTTATTGCATTGAGAGGTCTAATGTTGATTACTGGGCGTTACTTAGAAGCAAGGTAAGAATGACCGTATAATGGCCTTTATAGGTATTAATCCACCTTGAAAGATTTCTCCCTTTGTGTATACATAACTAGAAGAAAGAGAAATACCTTTTTTTTTTTTTCCAGAAACAATTGAAAGGCTATCTTATTTACTGTGTCCCTTGGCCATTTATGAAGTCTTAGCACATAGAACCACAAAATTCCTTACCATCCATCTCTGCTGTTTTTAAATGTTGGTGTGAAGCTGCTATTCCACTTTTTTATATGCATAACTTTTTTCTCCAGCACAGTACAGTGCTCATTCTCAATTTGAATTAAATGTATCTGATACTGGTTTTTATGTTTGATATAAAATACTTTTATCAGTGTTTGATATCAGTAAGTTTGAGAATCTTTTCAATACGATTTGAGGTGTGGGGAGGTATCTCTTGTTAATGGTGACCTCTAATATGGCTATCAAAGCTGGAAATCAATGTTTTATGGATCATTGCAAACTAAATTTTGTATGCAAGATGTAAGTCTAAAATCTGACAGATAAACATAGGACGTTTGTGCCAGGTTTATGGACATGCTATTTCCATCCACTAATAAATTTTATTTTTTGCCATGAAATATTGGTACTGAAGTGAGCTGAGAATGAAAGTATGAGTTTCTCATATTAACTCCTTCTCAGTGAAAACTTCTGTATGTATTTACTTTGGTTATGTAACTATAAAACCAATTAAAGGATCAAGTAACTACTGGCCTCACCCTGCAGCCACTTCTTAACGCTAATATTGCAAAGGTATCCGCAGTCTGCTAATATGATCCTTTATACCAGCCTGTAGGCCTTCTTAAAGGCAATAGGATTCCAGTCATTTGTAAACGGCTGAAGTATTAGGTGTCATTACAGGATCATGCCCTTAAGAAAAACTCCCACTAAAGTCACTGGAGGTTTTGCCTGATGTAAGGAGCCCAAGACAGGGCCTTGTAATGAGAGAGTGTCTGTATTCCCTCCTTTCCCATTGCCTCCCTTGCCTTTTGAAAGGATCGGAAGACAGTATCACTTGTGTCACATACAGGATCAGACATTTCCTTTTGAACTTTGTAGAGGAACTTGGTTTTATTCAGTTATGAAATTCCTAATCTAGTATTTTTTACAAATACAGGAAAAATACGTTTAGGATCAAGAACTCCATATTAACTTTAAAGTCAATCTAAAATGTGGCTGAAACGTTAGTGTTCTTAAAACACAGCTGTTTATAACTCTTTGCTGGATAAAGGAGGTATTGAGTTTCATCAGCATCTTCTTTTTTAAAGGAATATGTGATTGAACTTTAAGGTCTTTACTCAGATTTTACTTCATCAAACTCCTGTTGACTGACAACAATAGAGTAAAAACTGGGTAAGGCTTCAGATCTTTAGGTAAGGTACAACATAATTGGATTGTACCTCATATTTTTGTAAATCATTATCAAATAAGGAATGCATGTAAGAATGAAATGCATATGTTACTCTTTTTTAAGCCTATTGCCTGGCTACTAGGGCCTGATCCGGTCCCTTTGAAGTCACTGGGAGTCTTTCCATTGATTTCAGTGGACTTTGGATCAGGACATTACTTTCACAACATGTTGAAAGTAAAGCAACTTTTCTATATTAGACAAATATCAGATTACCTTTTCTGCAAAAAATGGTTGAGCCTACACTTTAAATATATCCTTTCATATTTGCTTTGGTGGGCATTAGTGAAGTATATGGAAGGTTATTTTAAAAAAAGCTCATATTGTGTGTAGTCACTTTTTTGTAACATGGAACACCAGTATGTTGTTTGCTATTATTGCCTAATTTTCCCCCTAACTTACCTTGGTATAAAAATATGTTGCATTTTTTAGTTTACTACTTGGAATTTTTACTACCCTGAAAATCAATTCAGTGTATATTGGATTTTTTTTTTTTTTTTTTTTTTTTAAAGAAACATCATTTTAGCATTTGCTAATACCCTGAGACATGGTCTTATTCCCAATCTGCTTGGCCAAGGGACCCATGCCAGATTCAATTGCCGTGATGCTGTATGGTGGTGGCTTCAGTGTATACAGGATTACTGTAAAATTGTTCCAAACGGCACAGACATTCTTAAGTGTCCTGTTTCCAGAATGTATCCTACAGATGACTCTCCTGCTCAGCCTGCAGGCACAAAGGTAAAGATAATTTCTAATAAGCTGTTTACATACTATAAACATAAGTGTAAGTATATGAAATCCTCAGAAACCCAAAAGAATCACTATTCAGCTTGCTGTTCTCTAACTTACAGAAATATTTTCGCAGAGGTCAGCTTTCACTACAGCGAGCATTCATGGTATCTTGAGGGGCAATGTTTGCTTAGAATCCATGAATCCTTACATTAATATCTGTCATTTTTAGTGGAATGTGCTGTAAAACAGGGATGGTCTATATTTATTTGCCACACAGTTTGACTCATATCAAGCACATTGGATTGTGGAAACTAAAGCTTTTTGAAACAAGGGCAAAAATGTCACCAATTTTTCTTCTAACTTTTTCCATTTTTTTCAACATTTGAAATTTCATAACTAAAAAAATATATATATTGGCCAACTCTAATTGTCAAAGATGCTGACTGGATTGCTAGTAAAGTACAGTAATCTGAAAAGTTAAAGTAATTCTTATCTGAATATTTTCTCCCCTGTCTTCCTCCCATCACCCAAATAAACAAACCAGGATCAACCACTGTATGAAGTAATACAGGAAGCTATGCAACAACATATGCAAGGTATAGAATTCCGAGAAAGGAATGCTGGTCCACAGTTAGATCGAAATATGAGGGATGAAGGTAAGTAACTCATGTTACTTAACTTGCTTACATATATCACTAACAGTGAAGTTGAAAATGTGAGAAAGTTGTTGTTTTACAGACTTCTTTTCCTTTAGCTGTTAAACTAATTTCTACAAAATTATTTTTTATGTTCAGTGCCTCTAACAATGTAATATTGTAAATATACATGTATAAACACTTTAATTTCAGCTATTCTGGCATGAGTACTCTAAGGCCTGGTCTATACTGCTGGCAAAATTCAGCGGCAGTCAACAGCAGTTACACAAGCTACACAGAGTAGCTTGCATAATTTCCGTTGACTTTGTAACTTCCGTTTAGTGCACCGTCTCCACTGTGCTGTGCCAATGGGAAATGCGTACCTATCGACGAAGCGCTACATTTTTTTTGGAGGTGGTTTTAGTAGATCGACTTCCTGATCAATTGAGCAGGTCTTCACTTCCACTCAATCGATCCGGATAGATTGATCTGACGGCAGCGAATTTGCCGCCATCAGTGTAGACAGACCCTAAATAATATAATCACATCCATCACAAAAGCATACTTGGATCTTCTGGAAAGACCTTCAGCAAATTCTAAAATCAGTTTTTTATTTCTGTGGTTCTTTAGAAACAAGCTGACTTAATTCTAATTTTCTTGTTGGGTAGGTTTTAATGTGACTGTAGGTGTCGACCATGAAACTGGTTTTGTCTTTGGAGGAAATCGCTTCAATTGTGGCACATGGATGGATAAAATGGGAGAGAGTGATAGAGCTCGCAACAAAGGAATTCCAGCTACTCCGAGGTACCAACGATAAGCTGTATAACTTTGGCTTATTTTAAAGTTGTCTCTTGCGTAGAAGGATCCTTGCTGTTGGTTCCTATGCCACCAGAAATAAAACATGAGAAGTGATATGTCAAATATTTCAGATCCTTCTGAACTCTATTTGACCATTATAAAACATTAACAGAAACCTTCTGTATACCATGTGGAGTCAAAGGAAAAGAACATTGTGAAACATGTTATCTGTTGACATACTCAGTTTTAATATGCTATTCAAATATGTTAACTCTTTGTCTGATGTAAATTACACTGCTGTAGCACTAAGTAATTAGAAAAGTTAACTATTTAGATGTTGGAAAATTACCGGTAATATTCCCTTTTGATGCTTGTTGTGGGATTTGAGAACTACCATATGTAGAACTTGAAATATTTGCAAAGGTTTCTTTCTTATCCTTCGTCTGTAAGGCTAATGTTAAAATGTTGTCAGTCAGAGCTCTGTATTCTGCTGACATCTGTTCAATTTTAGATAGATGAAACATTGGATTTTAAAAAAATGCTGTTACTGTATGCCTGTGAACTGCTGCAGGCTTTCTGGCTTTGCCACAGGTCAGGAGAAATGAGGTTGCAGACCAGTTGCAGTTGTGAGAGAGAATCCAAAGGAAAGGTATTGGAACTAGTTGACACTATTATGGCAAACCTTGCCGTGTCTTTTTCACAAAATTGAATACCATATCTGTTTGGTTCTTTGATAAAAGATTAAATTTAGTTCTGCATATATGAAGGCCTCAATTCTTCAAGACCTTTGACATCTTGCTGAATTTTAAATAAGACCTCTGTAAAGGAAAGTGATTCAGCAAAAAATACACTTTGCCTTCTGCAAGCTTATCTACACACACCCTAAAAGTGAGTTTTACCCTCCCTAACAAGAATTCCACAGCGTGGATGAAATAAACCCTTTGATTTTTATGTTGACAATAAATTATTTGTAATCAGGGAGGTAATGTAGGTGTGTAATTTCCATCTGAAGCCAGCTAGAACTCTGCTGTTCCAAAACTGGATTCATCTGAGCATGTTACTTTTGTTTGTTAGTTCTGGGACAGGATTATACTGCTAGTTCGGTATACAGGCTGCCCTGCCACACGTCTTAACTTTTCCATTGCCATCACTTTTCCCTCCCGCCCCCCTCAAGTTTGGTTTTGAGAGTTGTTAAGCTTAATGTTCTGGATGACTCAGTGGTCATGTAGTCAGTGACTCTTACAGGTCAGGTAGAATGAGAAGTGGGCAGTCTGGTTTGACTGTTACTTGCAATTTTTTGAAATCAGGGTTCATATTTGCTCCTTGTAGGCTCAGGGGACCAGTTTCATTCAGTTGCTCATGGATAATGATGGACCCAGTGAAGTTTTATAGGGAGAATAATATACAGAAAATGATGATGCTGAAGTGAGCATATTGGTGACAGTCATTGTGGCTAGTCTGACAGATTGACGTGCAAAGAATTTATTAAATTTTATGTTGTGCATCCGCTGGAGAAGAAAATCTTCCATGCTTCCATTTTAGCAACTGCAAGGTCCTGATCAACAGCACAGCTCTGGGCTTTGGGAAGCTTTCTTAACTTTTGCCCTCAAAGCAGCTGAGTGTTGGTCAGGTGAGGCATTTTCTGCTTTATTTTGTGAGTATGATGATAAGATATCATTTGAACCACCTCAGTTGCCTGCAGGGTTGGGAGTCATGTTGGGAGAGGACAAATACAACATCTTCTCTAGTGAAGTTCAGTTCATTTCATTCCTAAGGTCCTAGACGTGCTTAGAAGCCTGCAACCTGAACCATACCCCTCACAGGTGATAAAATCTAATGGGTCTTTTTGTTAGAGGAGGCAAGATGTCAGTTTCCCTCAAGCAAAGAGTTGTTAGAACCGTAAAAAAGAAAACAACTTTTGAGGTAAACAGTTTTTCCAATTATCTCACACTCGCTACACTTTCTTTTAAGTAAGGTTATTGAAAAGTTTTTGTGGCAAGTCCACTTCCATATCATTTCAAGGCCTCTAATTTCCCTTATCTTTTAAGTCTGGTTATGGACCTGAAACTGCATTAGTTCTGTCAGTTTCATCTTCTCCTTATAATGGATAAAGGTTGGTTTCCATTCTTATTTTATTAGGTGTTTCAGCAGTCTTTGGTGCAGTCAGTTCATCTCTAGATCCTGATTGAGGTAAATGGGATCCTATTTGAATGGCTCTTCTTTCCAGAAGAGACATTGGACATTTTGTTTATCTTCCTCAGGTCTGTCATGTAAGACTATTGCCCTTCCCATCCCACCTTATTTTAATATGTACATGAGGCCACTAGGGGAGAACTGAAAGTGGTATGATGCTGTCAATATGTGGATATCTAGCAACTAACTCTCTTTTTTGCTCACAATAGTCATTTGTGTTTCCAGTTTCTTGGCAGAAATTGGGGATTGATGTATTCAGTCAGAGCAAGTAGAGTTAGGCTCATGACAAATGAGGGAAGTGATGCTGGGAGGTAATGCAAAGTGTCTGGGAGGGCATCAGGAATGGTGTCTGCCTCTATTTAATAAAGGGATATGTTAATAATTTATCAAGAAGTTTCACTTTCTAAAACTCAAGTGTGGGGTTTTTTGTTTTTTTTTACACTGACAATAACCAATGAATGTTTTTAGAGTCATAAATATATTCATAGGGAAAATAAATCTTCAAATGCTGGTGTTTACATAAGAAGTCTGTGACCTAAGACCATTTAAGATTCTTCTTAAAATCAGTAGCTGTTCTTTTTTTTTTTTTTTTATCTTAGAGATGGATCTGCTGTGGAAATTGTAGGCCTGTGTAAGTCAACCGTTCGTTGGCTGCTAGAGTTATCGAAGAAAAATGTGTTTCCTTATCAAGGAGTCACCATAAAAAGGCATGGTAAGCAGGCTTATCTCACAGATGTGTGATCATTGTAGAAACATGATAATTGAACCAGTGGAATAGTTGTTATGTAACACGAGGGATAATTTTTCAAAGCATTCTACAAGATTTTAGGGGCAGAACTTCTGTGTGAATCTGATACTTAACTTTTTTAAATAGTGCAATATATTAATTAAGGGTCAGTATTGTCTTGCAGTCTGGCTATCTTGTAAACATTTTATTAAACATTATGTTGGGGGATGCGTATTCATAAAACTCAGGATAAGGCAAATTGCTGTTTTGCATCTAAATAGCAAAATCGATGCAAAACTCAAAGTACACACTTTCTTTGTAGAGTATATAACTAAACCTCACTAGGCCAGCTTTGTGCTTCTGTTGGGGAACTGACTGGCTATGGATTCACTTAGTTTGAGCTGATTATGACAGGAGTTAAGACCTTTTAAGAGGTTCATTTTTAGTTGTTTGTTCTGTATGCTCCTCTAATGATATGTACTCAATTCTCCCCACAAACTATTACTGAAACTGAATATATAAGCTATTTAAAACCTTTTAACAAAATAATGATTAACCTTGGGAAACAACTATATTAACAGTTACTTTATTCAGTACTACAGAATATTGATGGCAGTATTCTTTCTGTATCTGTTCTCCTAGACATTTCAGCTTTTATTTAATCATGGAATTGACCACTCATTTTTCTTTTAATCCATGGCTTGAGTGGAATGGTTTGATTCAGTATCTGACAAAAATTGCTTACAGGTTTGATCTATAATGTCTAGAGCTCCTCCCATGATTTGCTGACCCAGGTATCCAATATAGTAGTGTTCTGAGAGCTCTGTTTTTTTAATTTGTGTGCTTCACCCTACTGTAGGTAACTTGAATCACTGACCAGAGTTTAAATTGCTTTTCACTGCTGATGACTTAAATATTTATTTTAAAATGAACCTTAATTTCTATCCACAATCTCTGGTCCGTCTGCTTGTTTAATTCATGTCCAGGATTAGTTTCTAGCAATTGTCTACAACTTAATACTACAAAAATAGATTCCATTTGCAATATTTCTAATATATGGGGCTTCAGTTAACCTTCTATTTTTTGCTTTCTTTTGGCTGATTTCTTGAGACTAAAAGAAATCTTCTACACAACAACCAAGTATATTCCTAACATGCTTTTGATAAACAGCGAGTGAGGAAAAAAAAGTTGATTGGTGTTACATTCCAATATCCACCCAAAGATTTGTCTCCATTTTGTGTTTTATTTTTTTAAATGGTTCTTAGATAAGCAGTGGTTTTGCAAATGATTATATGTACTACACATAGAAAAAGATCAGGTGTTAAATGGGATTGTACAGGTTTGTCAGTACAGAATTTAAATAAAAGCACAACATTTGATTCCTAGTATTAAAGCATTTTATATACTCTTTTTTTTTTTTTTAAGAGACTATAAAAAGGATAGTGTGATTATATATTTGTGCTACAAAGATTTTCCATACCAAACACTTAGTTCTCAAGTAAAAAGACTTCCTTTCCATCAGCACTGAAAACTCAGCATGGGATCTAAAAGTTAAACACTCTTCTTTCTAGTGTGTTTCTCATGACTTTAAAACTAAGTTTCAGCAGCAGAACTTTTATCAACTATTCTGTTGATACATTAGCGCCAGAATAGAATCAAACTTGCTCCTAGTTGCATGGGCTCTGTAAGGTTAGCCAGAGTACAAGTAAAAAATGACCTCTGCTTGCTTTAGCTGAAATAAAGATGTTCCTTTGCATATATATATATATATAAGCAGCCATTCTGTTGAGTAAGAAGTTGCCATTTTTCTTTTATCATTATTATTAATGATTTTTATGTGTATTATTGTAAAATCTAGGAGCCCTAGTCATGAACCAGGATCCCTTTGTGATAGGTGCTGTACAAACACAACAAAAGACTTTTTTCCTGCACCAAAGAGCTTATAATCTAAGTATAATACAAGAGACAACAGATACAAATAGACAGGAGAGTACAGGGAAACAATAAGGCAATATTATGATGCATGATGGTTTGTGGTCTCTGCACTTCAGCAGCTTAACAATTTGATGCCCCTTTTGCTCCTTTGCCTCCAGCCCCCTACAAAATCTTCAGCCAACCTTTAATATGTTACCACGGGGCTCCACAGAGTCCTAGCTGCCCTGGCCTACAGAAGGGCGCCCATCATAGTGAGGGTCTCATGGCAAACCCCCTCCTCCATACCCCGATGCCTAAATGAGCCATGAAAAGTATTACGCCCAGCCAAGGGGTTTGAATACTGTTCACCACCCAGCCCCAGGTCCCTTGTAGTGGTTGCCACCAGCCACAGGGATAGGCGGAGCAGAGGGGCTCCAGACAACAAGGGCGACTGCAAGCCAGACTTGTTTGGGAAAACATTATTCAACAGCACTACCAGCAAGTGGAAGGTGAGCCCCTCGGGGGACTCAGTGACCCGCTTTGCTGAGGCTTTGACCGACAGCAGACGCTGAGCCTGTATGCCATTGCAGAGCAGGGTACTATGGGAGCTAGAGCAGTGCTCCTGCCACCCCCAGTTGCTGCCTATTTGGTGGGCAGAGCCATTCCCTCTGTCATCAGCATGCCCGGAGGTCAGTGACTGCAATCCCGGGCTATCCCAAAAACGTCCAGCAGCACATCAGGGCTTCTTCGGTCGACAGGTCAGCCTTCTCTTCGTTCGTATGGAGGCGGAGCTGCATGGTCTCAGTGTCTCCTAGACCATGCTCCATTCCCTGGGCTGCTACGCGCCACGGACCTTCAAGATCTACGAGATATCACCCACCCTGACTGGCTCCTTAGGCCCTCGGTAAAGGTCCTCTCAGCTACGGGGCAATCGGAAAGGCCCTCCTTCTGGTGAACATAAGGGCAGCACCCTGGCCTGTATCCTCCTTTAGGCTTGGGTGAGCCAGAATTCGGCCCACTGGGCCCCTGAGATAATTCAGCGAGCTAGGGCAAGAGGTTGAGGCCACCTCAGTCAGAAGCAGTGGGAGAGGTCCTGCAGGTGCTGGTGGAAGAGGTCCCCCTCCAGGTACGTTCTCATTTCCCCCCCTTCCCCGCCCCCCCCCCCAAAAAAAAAAAAAAGAGAGAGAAGGGGTATTTGAGGACGGTGACAGACCTCTGTCGTTGCACAAATACCAAACAAGGGGCTCAAGTCTCACATGGTCCCCCCAGCTCCAGTAGTGGGAACAGGAGCCTCGTATGCCACCCCAGATGTCAGGGACGCACATCCTCAAGGTTCCCCCATTTGTAAGGGTGACCTCCTCTAACGCTTTGGTCTGTTACTTGGCCGATGGTGTTTACTGAAGGCCGTGTGGGGATAGCTGCGTGCTTGACGGGCTTGGTCTGCCCAGACAGGCCCAGGTCCTGAGCCCAGAGCAGGGTGAGCCACTCAGGTATGTCTTGAGACTGGCGTGGTCCTGCTGGTAAACTCACAAAGCTCACGTTAACTCAGGTGCAGCCTACGAAATGCATGGGTGTGATCGGTTGCTTCCCCGACTAGAGCCTCTTACCCTAGCCATGCTGACGGTCAGAGTCCCTCAGGATGAGCTACATGCACAAACGCCCTACGACAACAACCAAAGGTTGCCGACAGCAGATAGGGCACAGGATGGCCTGCACCTGTGCAGTGAGGATAGCTAGCCTGATGCGTAGGCTGCTTCAGTCATGGCCCCAGGATACAGTGTGAGCAGGCAGCTCATACACTGAGGGGCTGTGATTACCCCCCCCCCCCCCAAAAAAAAAAATAGTAATAACGCGACAGCAGCAAGCCTGAGCCTCCTGAGTCTGGTGAACGACTCCTCAGGATGTGTGAAGGGGCATTCTATTCAAGGAACAGGCTCCTTCAGTTACCCTGATAGCGGCCAGCTTGAGCAAAGAGTACAGTGCTGTATCAGCACTCACCTCGGCTTACAAGGCATCTGCGAAGGAAGGACAGGCGTTGGCATACCGATGAGAAGACCTGCGAAACACTCGCAGGAAAGCAGGGAGGTACAGGTGCTGTCAGTCAATGTAGCGACCACATACTCCCAGGGGTGAGGAACGGTGAGGCGGACCGCGTCAAGGGGTCGCTCTTCCTCACCACGAGGGGTTGCTGCACCTACTAAGGGCATCTACGACTGTTGGGAGGGGGGTTTCCCCAAAGGGAATCAGGCTGTATTAGCCTACAGCACGAAGTGTCCACGGTGCTGCTCCCTCCATGGTCAAGGGGCAGGGGCGCTCGCCAACGCCATTTGTCCGAAGCGATCAGAGACCTTTATATTCGCTCTCCCGCCCTCCCCTCCTGCATACAGTCCTGCTCAACTAGGAAGGGCTAATCGGATGCCATTCCAATTGTTCCAACTGGCCACGCCAGCATTGGTTCACCATGCTGCTGGATTTCTCGATCGTCCGCCTCAGGAGCCTCTGAGCCAACACGATTCCAGCTCCCATGGTCACCTGTGGTGCCCAGACCTGGATCCCTGACATCTCAGGGAGTGATAGATCAGTGGCCGGGAGGCGATGAGCGAGCTGCTCAGAAAAAGCCCAGTGTGTACCAATAGGTAGCAGGAAACCCTCCACGCAGGCCGTGTACCGGGTTAAGTGGAAGTGGCTGTTGCCTGCCAGGAGCAGTCCGGAAATACTTTGCCTGGCCTCCTGCCAGTATAGGTGAGCCAGGAAATACCTGCCGCAGCTCCAGGGAGTGACTGTGGCCTCCCTGAACGCCCACCTAGCAGCCATATCAGCCTTCCATCAGCCGCCTGAGGGGGGTTGTGGCCGTCCCATTGGATGGTGGTTTGGCCGCTGAAGGGGGTGGGAGGCTCTATACATAGGCCCGTGTCCCAGGGCTTTCCTGGGATCTCAACCAGGTCTTTCCCAGGCCATGGGCTCCCCCACCCCCCAAAACCCACGACGTCATGCCCTCTACTCTGGCCGTCCAGGAAGGTGGCCTTCCTGGGGGTGTTTACCTTGGCAAGGAAGGACTCCAGGATCAGAGCTCTGACCCCAGAGCTCTTTCCTCATACTGTAGTCTATAAGATAAGATTCGGTGAGACCACACTGGGCAACCCTTGGGCCAGAGGGCCCGGTCTTATGGGACCAATCATATATTCTCCCCAGGTTCCCCGAACCACACAGCTTGGAGGAGAGGAGAAGGCAGCACTCGCTAGAATGCGAGTGGGGCCCTGGATTCTACATCAGATGTACAAGGCCGTTACGGAGAGCGATACAGCTCTTCCTCACAGCATCCAACCAAATGAAAGATTCACCAGTCTCCGCTGGCCCATTTTCCTTGTGAACAACTCCCTGCATCGTGTTCGGCTATGAGCAGGTGAAGGTGCCGCTTCTGGGCGCCACCACAGCTCACCCAACAGGGCTCAAGCTCCCGCTCAGCCTTCCTAGCGGAAGTGCTAGGGCAGGGCATCTGCAAAGCAACTGCCAGGCTGGCAGTACAGACCTTCACTTCCCACCACGCCTCTGTCCAAGGCGCAGGAAGGAGTGGGTTTCAGCAGAACTGGGCTGCAAGCAGCTCACCGCTAACTCCAGCCCACCTCCAAGTTACTGCTTGTTAGTCACCTATAATGGAATGGACATGAGCAATCACTCGAAGAAGAAAATAAGGTTACTTACCAGTAACTGATGTTCTTCGAGATGTGTTGCTCATGTTCATTCCACAACTCACCCCCCCCCCCCCCGTCCGAGTTGGTGGAAAGAAGGGACTGAGGGGGCATAGGGCCGGCAGTGCCTCATATACTGTGGCATGCGCATGAGACTCCAGGGGGCACCAGAGCTGGCCCTACAGGATCTGCTAAGGATAAAAAAGTTCCGGTAGCCGTGCACGGAGGCGTGAACACACCTATAGTGGAATGGACATGAGCAACACAGCTCGAAGAACATCAGTTAATAGTAAGTAACCTTGTTTTGTTCTCAGACATCTTATAGAATGAAGTGTGAAGTGGCAAGCACGTCATGATAAATTTTATAGATTTCCAGAAGGATTTTGATAGCATACAGAGAAGACAGTCTTTGGAAAATTATGCATACTGTGGAATAACTGCAAAAATAATTAGAATCATCAAGGATCCATATGATCGTGCCTAATGTACAGTCAGAGATGGTGACATCATCAGCCAATGATTTGCAATGACAACCGGAGTAAACCATGTGTGTTTTATCCCCACTGTTTTTGCACTGGTCATTGACTATGTTTTGAGGAAATAGCCACAGAAAGTGCAGCTGATAGCCGAGGCTGCAGCAGAGGCCGCTGCTGGGGAACGGGGCCAGAGTTGAGGGTGGGGCTGGGTGGCGCTCCCTCCCCGTTCCTCCAGGGCATGCCCAACAGCTTGGAGACCTCTGCCTTAGTCCATTTGCGGTGGGTACCAGTCAGCACTGAAAGGCTTTAAAAGAGATATTTGTGGGGATTAGGAAAACCTTTTAACTTCATTGGACTGAGCTTTTTAGAGGGACAGAGTAGAAAAATGATAAATACATAACCTTAAGAAGTTTTTTAAATAGTGGCACATATGCTAGTTGTTCTAAAAGAGAGAGTCTGTTGCTTGATCAAAATGTATCCTGACAAACTACAGATTTATTCACAAAGCAGTTTAACAATTCTTGTATATTAGAGGCTAGTACTTTTAGTTTCCACGTAAGGAGAAAACCCGCCGAGATCTGATACATTCATAGTTGGTCTATGATTAAACTGCAGTCCAGAGGAAGACAGGCTATGCATAAACAGATATAAAACAAGATCATCTACATCCCATTTTTCAGCAAAAAAAATACTATAGTCTCCTACTCCCAGCTCCTGGCCTTGGATTCACTTCGCTCTTATCCATCTTGATATAACAGTGTTAACTGAACTGTTTTTTAAAATCTATTTAAAAACTAGTTCATAATAACAGTTTAAACTCTATTTGCCTGGTTAGTCTGGATGAGGTATAGCAAGACTACAACCTAACTACTAGAACATGGTTTAATCCATTTTTTAAAAATAGCTATTCCCCATCCAGACTGGCCAGACAAGCCCATTGGGCCTGAACCAGCATTAAGTCATGTTTACATCTATTCCCCCTAATACTATTTTATTTCCAGTATTGATAAGACTTCTATCAACACTATCTCAGAAAAAGAGGGAAAGAATTTCCCGTGCCACCTCTTGAATCTAGATAACCTGCATATCTCTGAAAGCATTTTTGGGACCATTGGCATAACATTCAGTTTGCATTTTAATTATTAATCTACACATTGTGTTATAATGGTTATTGTTTGTTTTATCAGCAGCACTAGAAGTCTCTTAAGACTTCAGGTATGCAAGAGTCAGTAATATTTACAAAACTAAGGAGAAAAGTATGTTTCTTGCCAGAAAACGAATCCTGTATATTAACATTTTTCAGGAAAAAGGGAAACCATCACATATGATGAGTGGAACAGGAAGATTCAAGGACACTTTGAAAAGCTGTTCTTTGTCTCTGAGAACCCAGCAGATCCCAATGAAAAACATCCAAATCTGGTTCACAAGCGTGGCATATACAAGGACAGCTATGGAGCTTCAAGTCCTTGGTGCGACTACCAACTCAGACCAAATTTTACTATAGCAATGGTTGTGGTGAGTGGAAAAAAATGTTCAAAGTCACAGCTCCTTTAACTCTTTTGATTGAACAAAACTTGCATGAGGGTGTTTATTTGCATGGGGTAAACCAGGAAGACCCATTGCTCAGCATACACTTGTATCTTTAATGGAGTAGTGGATTTTTCTTTAACAAACTTTCAGCATCCTTTCACCTAGAAGCTCTTCCCAAGGACTTTACCTAATTATGATTGGGCCTGCTAACCAGTGTCATTAGGATAAATATAAAAAGGCACTTTCTATATTGAAGATGTGTTTGCGGGATGCTAGCTGAAAATTGCCTTCTTTTAGTTTAATCTCTTTATGGGATCCGTGAGGAGTCCTAATACATTTTGTATCAATTATAAAGAAAACTGTTGGCTATAGCTTTCTCTGAGCATGTTGAAAAGTAATAGAAATATTTTGAAGTGCAGTATGCAGTTTGTTGATTTCATAACACAATACTAATTTTTTAAATACAAAGTTAACTGATTATATCTCTGTTGTTCTGCCAGGCCCCTGAGATGTTCAGTCCTGAGAAAGCTTGGAAGGCTCTTGAGATAGCAGAGAAAAAGCTGCTTGGTCCATTGGGCATGAAAACGTTGGACCCAGAGTAAGTATATTAGAGATCATTATGTACAGCATGCATTGTTTTAGTCATGTAACCAGACAAACATTATGAAAACCTCAAGAAATGCACTAGCTACTTACAATATGTAATATATCATGGATGGCCAAACTTACTGGCTCTCCAAGCCACATACAACAATCTTCAGAAGTTCGAGAGCTGGGATGTGCCTGCCAAGTCTCGGGGTTTCAGCCTTGTGGCAGGGTAGTGGGGCTCATGGCATCTGCCCTGTGGGACATGCCTGCCGGGGCTTTCAGCAAGAGTGGAGCTGAAGCCCTGACAGGTGGCTCCTGCAGGGCAGAAGTCCCAAGACCCCCATACCTGCAGGGCTGAGGCCCTGAGCCCCTGCAGGTACACTCTGTGGGGCAGAAGCTCTGAGCCTTGGCAGGTACCTTCCATGAGACGAGCTCCAAGATCCCACCCTTCCCACAGGGCAGAAGATCCTAGCCCCATCACCTCACTGCAGGGCTGAAGCCCTGAACCCAGGCAGCCATGCCCCATGAGGCTAAAGCCCAAGACCCCCCTCCCTGCTGGACAGAAACCTCTTGCCCCACCACCCCACTGCAGGGCAGAAGCCCTGAGATCCCTACCCCCGTCTGGTTGGCAGAGAATGGGGAGAGAGTGTAGGGAGCTCCACGAGCCGCACTTCTACAGTGAAAGAGATGCATACGGCTCGTGAGCTGCGGTTTGGCCACCCCTGTAATGTATTTATTTTAATCAGGATTATTTAGTTGTTCTAAAGCCAGTTCAGATTCATTTAGTTACTTAGTGAATAAAATGGTGCTTTTCTATCTTGCTGCCATTAGAAGTTGGTTATTAAATTTTCCAAAACTTATACTGTACAGCCAGTTTTATTAAAGTTTGAAAAAAAGGCAGCAGATAGAATTTTGAGTACAAATTATGCCAGGATTATGACAAAAATACTATGGTTATGGAGTAAACGGAGTTCTATACTTGTAGTTCTGTTGTCCATCGTATCAGTGCAATAGGTCTTGCATAAACTAACCAGTGAAGAATGTTAAGGCTATAATTATCTTGTTAGGGCCAAGAAATAATGATCACTTTCTTCCTTACCGTCTCCCTGGCAAAGTGCTGAGTACAATCTCACCATCTGAATTAATATTATTTGTAGTTATTTCTCTAATGCATTGCATAAAATTTATTTAACTTTTTGCTTTGTCTAAATCCTTTACTTTCTTACAGTGATATGGTTTACTGTGGAGTATATGATAATGCCCTGGACAATGACAACTACAATGTTGCTAAAGGTTTTAATTACCACCAAGGACCTGTAAGATTTAAAATTCCTGAGTTTCACATTAAATTAAAATTTGTTAGTATTAGAGCTGTCAATTTGAGATATAATCTTGTATCTCTCTTTGTGTAGGAATGGCTCTGGCCTATTGGATATTTCCTTCGTGCAAAGTTGTACTTTTCCAAGTTAATTGGTCCAGAGATGTACGCCAAGACTGTGTTTTTGATTAAGAATGTTCTCTCTCACCATTATGTTCATCTTGAGAGGTAGGTTACCGTATACTTAAAATATTAATCCAGACTAGTGGTGTCCATTGTCCAGTTGCATATAAAAGATGTAGACACACAAAACCTTTCTCCTAAAATGCATCTGTGCATTTAAGACCTACAAAATAAGCAACAGTGGTGGGTGGGTGGGTGTAAATAAAAGTGACTGTGGTGCAGAATGTCAAACAAGAATTATTCACCATTTAAATCCTATTTCAGCCTACAAAGTGAGGTTAAACACTGCTGCTTTTTTCGTCTGAAATATTGAGTATCTGCCCTATCCCAAAGTGAGAGTAAGCAATTTTAAAATCAGTCTTGGAGAAGAATAAATAAAAAATATTTATTAAAAGAAAATAGTAGAATTTGAGGTCTAAACTGTTAGACCACTTAGAAAAAATGTGATGCAGAGGAAAAAATATGGATGTGTACTTTCAAAACTGCTAAAGATCTGTATTTTTCAAGAGTCTGACAACGAAATCAGCTTGAGGGGTAATAGCAACAGGTTAAATAATACAAGGAAATAAGCAGTTAAATTGTACAAAATGGGGTTACGTAACTGCTGAAATTGATTGGTTAGGTCTCACGAATATGCCAATTAATCATTACTTACGGAACTGAATTTCAGAAACTAATCACTGCACAATGGAAATATTACTTTATTAAGAAAGCAGGTTACTCCCTTGTAGTACATATGGCCTTTCTTAATCCCCCCAACCTCCTTTGTCTTTTGTTCTCTTCCCCAATTTTTAATCCTTCCCTGTTCTTCCTGCAATATTTTTCTCTGTATGCTTGTTCTTCTCCACTATAATTCTGATTACAGTAGAACCTCAGAGTTACGAACACCTTGGGAATGGAGGTTGTTTGTAACTCTGAACAAAACATTGTTCTTTTAAAAGTTTAGCAACTGAACATTGACTTAATTCTTTGAAACTTTACTATGCAGAAGAAAAATGCCTCTTTTCCTTTATTTTTTTTTTAGTAGTTTACTTTTAACACAGTACTATATTTGCTTTTTTTAAATCTCTGCTGCTGCCTGATGAGTCAGTTCATAACTCTGGTGATTGTAACTCAGATGTTCTACTGTATTCCCATTTTCCCCCCTCCCATAGCATTTCTAAATAAACAGATCTTTCAAAATGCCGCCCACCCCATTGAATGGGTAGGAGACTTGATTGGACCTGCAACGTTCTGGACAGCTTTAGAATAAAAGAAGGGAGTGTTCTTCCTTCCCATGTGTGCTGTGTCTGTCACCCATTGGCCAGCCAGAAGGAAATGGGAGCCAACTGGCTCCTTGCTCCCCACCATTATCAATTTAAACCCTTGCCTGGGGTTTCTTGTTCCATTTTAGCTGAACCCACTCTCCCTTCCTATAGTTATATAGCATATGAACTGTTTGAGTATGCTGTGGGTCTGACCAATTGCCTGTTTTAAGGAGAAGGAAGGAATTTTTCACACTAGGGCCAAATCCGCTGTGGCCTGGCAGGTGTTCCCCCTGCGCCCCCCCCCCCCCTTTCCTCATAGCATCATGGTGGCCCAGTTTAGGTTAAATAGGAATAGCACCCAAGAAATCTAATATTAGGGATTTGTAGGAATGGTTAATTCATCACAATTTGTGGCCAGTGTCCAGTGCAGATGAAAGGCCAAAAGGACAAGCACCTAAAAGTAAGAGAGCTGGAATTTTGCTGTTGGACCTCAGGCCTATCGGGAAAGCAGAGACCTGAAGTCTTTGCAGACCGAGGTCACACTTTGGTACCTTCTGTCCCCATCCAAGGGGGTAGAGTGAGAGGATTCAATGGAGTGAGCTGAATCCAAAGGGCTAGCAGAGGAAAGTCCACCCTGAGTTATGGTCAATATGAAAGGAGCCCTGTAAATGTCACACTGGACTCCATTACAAGGCTGGTATGGGGAGACAGCAGATAAAATTGGGAAGGGGTGCTAAGTTTAATAAAGTTGAGGCCTGCTGCTTAAATCCTTTCTTGTCTGTCCTCATTCATTTGCGTGTTCTGATCAAGCCCAAAATGCAGTCTGTCTGGTGAATCTTACGTGGGGTTGTCTCTGCAAATGTATTCTCCTAAGCTTAGACCCAATACAGCAAACACTTCTTTATGCATGTACTTAACTTTCAAATGAGTAGTCCCTTTGATTTCAGTGAGACTGCTCATGGCAGAGGTATTTGCATGATCAGGCAGATGGTCTTTATTATTTTTTTTATTAAAAAGAAGGAACATTTTTCAAGTAGCTCAAGTGCCCTCCCACCATCCCCAATCTCTAAATACAATGATAAAGTAGAATTGGTAGTGCTGAAACTTGTGGCCTTGGGTTGTCCATTATGGGCAACCTGCAGTTTTTTTCCTGTATTGGTGCAAGCTGCCATTAGACATTAGCAACATTTCCCTGGTGTTCCTCTACTTTCTAAGTTTCATTCAGTTAATGAAAAACTGAAGGAAGACGTGAAAAATACAAGTTTATTCAAAACAACTAGACATACCATTTAATTTGGAAATCTTATAACAGCTTGAAATACACTTTCATAAATAGCATGGATTTAAAAAAAACAGTCAGGCCAGTAAGAACCCTATGTACAAGCACAAAATCATGCTGATTGCTTTATTTCAGTATTATTACTTTTAAAAAGACCTGTACTTCTCAGGTTATTGAAGGCTCGTCTGCCTGGAGTCTGTTTCAGGATCTTCCAGATATATATGTTTTAGTATCACCATGTACGTTGTCATATATTAATGCTGTCTTATTTTTATTTCACCATTTTAATACTTTTATAATATATTTTAATTGTGATTGGTATTTCTTCTTTTGTACACTTGGCTTAATTACTCATACTTTTAAAACATTTTAGAAGTATAATCATAAGAGAAATGTTCTTTTAATGTGTTACATAATATAGCAATCATATTTTATGCTAGGATTTTTATTTATTTGTTTTTATTTTTTTACCAGGTCATCCTGGAAGGGGCTTCCAGAGCTGACCAATGAAAACGGGCAATATTGTCCATTCAGCTGTGAATCACAAGCGTGGTCAATTGCTGTTATCCTTGAGGTTCTTTATGACTTGTAAAAGTTGGTTTTGATTGGTTGATTGGTAACATTTACTATGTACTTGTATTCAAAAGGTACAAATGAAAAGTTTGCTCATACGTAGTGAAAATGTTTTGCACAGTCACTTAAATAACTATGGCCTGATTTTTCAAAGGTGCTGAGTATATGTAGCTCCCATTAACTGAAGGAGGTATTTGTGGGTGCTCAGTACTTCTGAAAATCAGGCCACTGAGATGAACATATACACTTGATACAGAAAAGCTTATAAAGCAGCAACTTGCAGAAGGTACACAAATGCATTTAAAATAGCTTTTGATTTGTACACATATTAAATTAAATTAAATTATACCCTGTATATCAAGAGGCTAGAAGCCTGTGGAATAGTCTGGTTCCAAATCTAGAATATGAATGCCAAATGGTTCCAAAAATCTGAGTTTAAACTCATGGCATTCTTTTTTCTATATTTTCTATTAGTCAATAGATGCTATGCACATATCTTGGGGGAGAATAGATTGGACTATAGTTAGTATGGTGTGTTTTCTGCTTCAGTCGTGCATTTCGTAAACTACACTTTCATTAGTGTTGTGTCCCTCTGCTGAAGTGTGTGGCTTTTCCTAACAATTTCTTCTCTTCCACGTTCGACTGAACACTTCATTTAAAAAAATAAAGATTTCACTCTTTACAGATAATGGTAGTATATTAATATTATGAAGGTGCATGCACAAACTTGAAATGAAATTTGAGGACTGTAATTCTGAGCAATGATGTTTATGTATCGTGTGAGATCCTTTATAGGTTATTTTTTGTGTTGTGGACCATGTGGCCAAATTTTCTTTAATTTAATTTGGTTTAAAATAATGTACCTCTGTCATCAACTGTGTTGCACCAGTAAGAAACCAGAAAAAATACTTTATCATGCAACACCCTGTACATATATCAGATGAGGTCAAAGGGTCCAGGAGCCCCTAGGCTTGGGTGCTAACTTAATGATGAATGTGAAAGAATTGTAAATTTATTTCAGACCTTGCTTCTAGTAGTCGTCTTCACTGGGGTTGAAATTCGGGCTCTACTGAAGTCAGTTGGAAAAACTCCTTTTGACTACAGCGGGGGCAGGGTTTCGCCCCAGTTGCAGAAAGGGAGCAGTCTGAGGTCCAGAGTCTTTAGATGTGATGCTACTAAGAGCAAGGGTACTAACCTCTGCCTGTTACTTTTTTTTTCCCTTGAATGTTACTTCTATAAGAGCATTTGTTCCATAATACATAGACACACAAATGCCTTTACCTGACCTCACCCCAACGTTTTCAAAAATTGGGATGGGTGGGGTGGGAAATGTATCCATTTGAATCTAACATGATGAATAAACAACAACTTGACTGACCGGTAACATCCTCAATATGACAGAAGGAAGTACAGCATTGCATTATAGAAGAAATGGGTTAACAATGCAGATTGAAAATACAAACCTGCTCTGTCTATTATTATTTTGCCATTCATAAATATTTTACACTTGTTTTAAAATGTACCCAGCCCATTTAAAATGTGGTGTTGGCCCCTATCTACTTCATGAGAGGGTACTGTTATATGTGTATTTAAGAACAAACTGCTGAGAGAGGCATTTAGGCAAGCTGACTAAAGACAAAAGTACAGTGCAGTTTTATTTGTCATGTATTTCAGAGATTTATTTCACAGAAGCCAGAGTTAGTTTTGTTCAAGTTATCATTTAAGTTTATGGTACTGCATGTTGATTACAGTTGCACTACTTCTCAGATCACTTGGTAATTCACTTTTTTTATCTAACCCTGTTTTTTTATTTGTGTGACGTGCTAGTTTGGGTACATGAGGCAATATGCTTTCCCTATATAGAGTTTAACTGAATAGAACGCCGTTTAGTAATTGATATAGGTCACCCTATATTATTAGTGCGTGTTATTCTTAAATTTTTATATAATAGACTTTCCTTGATGTAGTTTCAGATCACTGAAAGTGATGGTTACAGGAAATTTATCTTTTGGATTTTCTTTTCCGCTCAGGTCATGAGCTGTTTGAAATGGAAACATTTGTTTTGGAAACTGACGTCATCTAGCCTGACATATTGCATAAGAGATGAGACAAAAACATAAGTTGAAAGGAAAATGATTCATTGCTCTATTATATAAAGAATTAGCTATTCTTTAAATTTTTAGTCATCAGGATTTTAAAATTAGGATCCAGATTATTTTGGTACTGGAGTACAGTTTTATGACAAATTGTATTTGTTGAAAAGTCAGCAATAGCCCAGTAAACAAAAATTATATACAGTCACAAATCAGCATGCTATTTTACATGTTTCTGTGTGCATTTGAGAAAATTCCGTTTTAATTTTTAAATATTTAATATTGATACATAAGGAGCATAAGAAGTTCTGTCAGTAGTATTTACCGTTACTGCTCTTCCATAAAAATATGGGTTTATTTCCACTTTAGCTCTTCATTTCTGTGGTTTAGAAACAGAAAGACTATAGTGGGATAACTTGGGAAGGGGAGGGGTTATTCAATAAAGCTGTCTTGAAATTGGAAAGAAGTTTGAAGAGCTATGATTGTTCTAAATAGATTAGGATTATATTGATTGCAATAGCAATCTCTAAATGTAAGAAATATCTTGGAGGAATGATTCTTCAAAACCTTCCATTCTATCATGGCTAACTTTAAAAAGTTTTCTGAATTGCACTATTGACATGAATACAGTATACATTTCTCATTGCTAGTTTATTTTTAACTTAATATTAAAATATTTAAAAAGAGAAATCAGTGCTACAAAGGCACAGATATATACATATATGCTAAATATGAATTTTGCAAATAGATGCATGTTTAAAATGCTATTTCTGCACTGATTAACTGAATGTAGTTCTAGTGACCGATATAAGTTAAGAATAAAGTAGGTAAGTATATATTATGGGCTAGTTTTGCCCATGGAAACAAGAAAATTTTAGATTTTGAGTTACTACTCAGTCCTTCTTGCCTTGATCTCCAACACTTCCAATATTTTTGTTCAGACTGGACAACCTAAGAATGAAGTGAGAAAGTCAGTCAAAATTTCTTGATTTGTGTGTCTACACATTTAAAATGGCTAGTATCTTATGTATGTTAATTTTTGGGGGTGGAGGGCTGAGAGAAGATCTGTTGATCTAATATTTTATTTTGTATGTTGGACTTCAGCACCAAGTAAACTGTATACAACCACGTTATACACACACCTTAAAAATAGCTGGTTGTAACTTAGAAATGGTGACTTTTCCTGAACCATAGTGACATTAGTAACACCACTGTATAATATACGTAAAACGTAGTCGCTCAAACTTATGGTCAGTGAAATACTTATTTTTGCAGCGAAACTGAGTGGGAACTCTGTTCCTCTGTCAGGTACCAATCTGTTTCTTGGTCTGTATGCTATGGAGCAGAGACCTACTAGTATTGCTTCACCAGATCTTAAATAGATGTGCATTATTTCTAATGTTTTCATTCATTTAATAGCTTTTTACTTATCAAAAATGGATAACTTGAGAAAATATTTAAAACAAGGAATCATTCTAGTACTGCATGTTGTAATGTAAAATGAAAAGACTGAGTCTTGTCTATCTAACGCAGCAACTACTGAATTTAGAAAAATGTCATTCTTCATTTGTCTGTGAGTAGCATAAAATAAAAGGATTTAACAAAGTTTTGTTTTTCTTTTTTTGTCACTGTAATTCACCAACAGTAAGTTTTTAAATCTTAAGCTGTTACTAGAAAATCTTTTACAATTGTGGCTGTTTGCAAATCCTGAAGTCCTCTTACTTGACAGCAGAAATGAACTGTTTATTGCCATTGTTTAAGCTGAAGATAAAAAGCATTATAGTGAGTAGTTCACTCTTTTGTCACCTATAGCTGCATATAAATAGCTAGTTATGACCCATTATGCATATGTGCTTACGTGCTTTAAGTCTGAATCCAACTATCTAATTTGAAACTACCCTATTACAAATTTCCAAAAAACACAGGAGATAGTCTGTAACATATACTGATGTACAACCCTCTAATGGGCACACCTTCACCATGTAACTTGCTGTGTGAAGTCTCAAGTGGCAAACGAAGGGGTTGAATTTCAAGTTCTTTTGCCAAGGAAGAAAATACCCAGTGTCATGAGCTTTTCATCTAAGGAAAAGGTTTCCACTAAAATGAAGTTGTGTGGATGGTCAAAACTAATGTCACTTCTGATTTTTGATTCAGATACAAGTTATATGAACCTTCTGGGATCTTTCCCTAAAACTAAGCAAGATTAATATAGGGTCATTAAGCTAAATTAGGAGACAGTTTTCTTTATAGTTTCTATCATGACTTTTTAGAATATGAGAATCCAGAAAGTATTGTACAAATAGGCTTCTACCAATAATCAAAACATATTACAGTGTATGGATTAGTGTCCAATTATTCATACAGCTTTTCAAAAGAGCACAATTATTCACTAGTCTTAGTATATAGAAACTTTGGATTCAAATCCTATATCACAAGTAAATGGAAATAAGATTACATTAAATGTGTGCCATTATTTTGTTATCTTGCATTTCAGCCCATCACAAAGATGGTCTTCAAAACTTTGTGGGGTAAAAGTCACTATCTCCATTTAGTAAACTCTAAAAGAGAAGTGGAATGGCAGAGGCCAGTGGGGAATCCCTTTAAGGTTGATGAGAATCTCACAGTTTTGGTTCCTGACTGAAACTAAATATCAAGAGGATTTTACCCTCCCCCCTTTTTTTTTAAGCTACCTATGCAGACTTATAACTCCAGGCATTGCCCAGTAAATGTACTTCCTTTCTTGAATATTTCCCAAACCATGAACTGTATCCTGCTAGATGTTGTGCAATTTCCTTAACCATACTTCCCAGTTCTCCTTGAAGGTAGCACAGATGACCATTTCGTTCCATGAGTATTTATCTCTCCCTTTTTTTGTATTTTTGTTTGGTTTTGTTGAAGGGTGCAGGGGCGAAAAAGGAGAAGGAGGAATACAAAAGTTTCTAATTCAATGGTCAATCTTTTAAAAATAAATTACTTGTTATATAAGTGAATAACTGCTCTGACCTACAATTTTATTTGCAGATAAATGGCACATGTATAAATAAAACATTTAAATATTGGAAAGTGCCAGTTTTCTATAAATACCAGTAATTACTACAATTAAATCTTTTATAATTTGAATATAAAATATGAATATGTAAAATGAAAAATATCTTTGTGCCTTTCAAGCAAGGGACAATATGTGCAATTGGATATGTATAAATTCTGTATTATTGGCTAAAATTTGGGCATATTACTCATAAGGGCAGATAACTTTTTACTGCATGTTTGAATGTACAGATAGTGACTGGGAGTATAATATATAAACAGCTATAATTAGAACCAAATACAGAGATATTATGTGGTCCTTAATGATGAAAAATTTTGTCATGGCAAAATCTTTGTGGAGATTACAGGAAGTAATGATGATTTTCTGGTGGTGGGTGGTACTTTTTTTTTTTTTTCTGCCTTTCCAAAAGAAACAGATACCTAATCTGTTTTATATCAAGTTTAAATATTAGAGATCTTTTGTTTATATGTTCTGTTAATAAGTAGAGTGAAATATACCACTTTGTAGTTCACTTAAATTGCTCATTTGATTACACACTTATACCTTAAACTCAAACCAGGATTAGTACTTTGTTTTTCGTGATGAAACACTTGTATATATTCTGTGTATCTCTCCACCCACTGACTACTGCAATAGGTGTAGTTAGCTGTGCCTTCTCTCCCTAAGAACATCTGAAGATCCTATCTTGTGAAAATCTTTGTCTTAATAGAAACAGATCAGCTAAAATAGATATTTTGTGTACCTTTGCAGTGAGACAATGTAATGGGTACATTGTAAACTCAAAATATAAGCATGCTGCATAGCCAAGAATAATACAGATAAGAATAAGGTTATGGCAGCCTTAACTCATTCCTGTGTACCGACAGTTTCATATAACATTTTTGTTAATGCATTCATTACAGACCTATAATATATCTGTTGGAAAATAGTGTTTCATAAATAATATCACTTTGCAGTCTAAGCAGAGGACACATACAAGGAATGACTTCCCATAAGAATGGGACCACTTATGAATCAGATGACTGGAATCTTGAAACCACGCAGTGCTGCAAAAATAATTCTACTCTGTTAAGCCCCAGATCCTGCAAAAAGAGCAGGGAAACAGTTTCCCCGAGAGCCCCTTTGCAGGCCTTAATATGTTCATGGTCTCTCTATAGGTAATGGATTATTTTCTTGTAGTAGTCACTAGATACTGTTATGGTGATGTTGAACTTAGTGGTCTTTCCATCAAAATCTTATTTTACAAAAGATCAAAAATTCAGTGTTTAAGTAAATCTTGTGATATTCCTGTTACTGTTGGAGCTGATCAAATTGAATTTCCTGGGTTTTTTAACCAGCTTAGACTGCTCACAAAATTTTGACATTTCAGTTAAAAGATTCTGAAGTTATTCAGGCTTCTATGAGAGCTATTATTATTTTAACCAGCTCTACTTAGCCCTCTTTCATTTGATAGTGCATCCCCCCCATTTCAGCTAGGGGATGTTCAGTTGGACCAGCAGGAGTAAGACCTCCTGTGAGACCCTGAGAGGAGGCTGGTCGAAGAGGGAGAGTTGAATCTCTCATGCCCTATTCCTATATATTATGCCTTCAGGGGAAGGCAGCAGCCATTCTGTTGGGGTTGTTGCCCTACTCCCCAAGCCATATAATAGAAGTCTCATTTGAGCTGTTTAAAATGCCGAGAGTCTCAACCAATCACTAGTTTTCAGTATAGCTATCCTGCCAAAGACCCTTAATGTATTTTCAGCTTTTAGCAGCAACAGGAATTGTTTTGCTTGTATAATTAAACCACCTCCCACCTGTCAAGCTATACCAGCAAAAAGACTGGTGCTGCTATGAGTGGTGTCCATATAAAGGTTTTTGCCAACATACCTATTTGAGTTAGGAGTGTGATTTCTCCCTCCCCCTTTGCTGACATAGTTGTGCCACCAAAACACTGTAGTGTAGAGCTGGCGTCACGGTCGGGCTCAGTTCTTGGGGTTAAGCTGTAAGGTCCTACCTTGAAGATTGGTTATTTGACATGGAGACTGCTTTAACACCACTGTGGACCTAAATATATGTAATAGTAGATCTCAAAGTACAATAGAACCTCAGAGTTAAGAACTGACAGTCAACCACACACCTTATTTGAAACTGGAAGTAAACAATCAGGCAGCAGCGGGGGGGGGAAGCAAATTCAGTACAATACTGTGTTAAATGTAAACTACTAAAAAAAAATGGGGGCAGGGGGCTAAAAAGATTTGAGAAGACTAGGCAACATCTGTGTGTGTGTCATTTAAATTAAGATGGCTAAAAGCAGCATATTTCTTCTGCATAGTAAAATTTCAAAGCTGTAATAAGTCAATGTTCAGTTGTAGATTTTTAAAAGAACCATCATGTTTTTTGTTCAGAATTATGAACATTTCAGAGTTACAAACATCCTCCATTACTGAGGTTTTTGTGACTCTGGGGTCCTAATGTACTCTTCTAAAGGAGATAAGTATCATTTTTCCCATTTTGCAGATAGTGGTAATGGCTGGAATTTATGGGGGTGAGAGGTTAGCATACTATCACCATCCATCAACCGCCCCCTCCCCCACCACACACACACTACCAATTGCATCTGGGAAAGTGGCCTGAAGCCCACGAAAGCTTATGCCTGCTGAAATTAAATTTGTTAGTCTTTAAAGTACTACAGAACTCGTTTTTACACTCCCAATTGTGGCCTTCATGTTGAAACACAGATATGGGAACATATTTTATTTTCCTGTATGTCCTGATAAGGGAAACTTCATACTGGGGATAGTTTTGACTTCTGTAGAGCCTCCTTCAATATTGCTTCTGGTTTTTATTTGGACTCTTCCCCTTCACTGTGAATTTATAAATGTGATTTTTCAGCCCATTCTAACTGTACTGATGCAATTTCTTTAAGCAAATTGAATCTGCCATTCTAATGTAAAAACTGTCCCTAAGAGATCTGCCAGAAACTGGAATTGCTGTTTCACAACAAGCACTGAAATTTCAGTAACAATATTTTCATATCAGCGTGAAATCTCAATTTTGTTTGGAAAAAGTCAGTGCTACTTTGTTTTGGCCTTTCTGAAGCTTTTCTAAATCTGCCTGAGCTACCCCAGACATCTCACAGGTGCACAGGGAAACCCTGCCACTCCCATCCGCTTTTCATCAAAATTATCACTTTCCAGTGGAATGTTACCCTTTTAAATACCTTCTGTCAGAAGATTATCTTTCCCACTCTTGTCATCAATTTATTGTAGGCTAGTAGTTCCCAATCTATGGTGCCTGGGGTCTGTCAATGTGCCCCACTACTGGCTGCAGAAAGGAGCTGTATAAGGACCCCCAGTCAGAGTGTGTTACCACGGGGCTACACCACCAGTGCAGGTTCCTTGCCGCACCCAAGGGGCTGGGAAATCAGTACTCCCCTCCCCTGGCTCTAGCAGGTAGCGTGACAAAGCTAGATCGTTAGGCGCCTGCTGGATCCAGAGGGAGGGGAGCACTTATTTCCCATCCTCCTCCCTGCAAGCAGGGAGCCACTGTCTAGGAACCCAGGTGGAGCACAGGGGTCTACAGGCCGTATGAGGTTTCCCTGCTGCAGCCAGAGGGTTGGGAGAACAACAAAGAGGCTGCCTCCTTGCTGAACCTCTTCTCTCTGGCTGCAATGGGGGAAGCGGGAGGAGGGCTGCTGGTGGCCCTCAAGCCTTTTTGGCCCTCAAACCAAAAAGGTTGGGAACCACTGTTGTAGGCTACGTGGGGACTAGTGGCAACACTCCTAAACCGTTGCAAGCTTCTAGCAATATGAAAATAGGTGCCTGAAACTGCTGGCTTAGTTAGTTCTTTAATCACGACTAATCACCTATTCCATGTCTAGGTGTTTACCTATTATCTGACTAGTACTCGATAAGAATACTTACTTACCTGGCTGAGATGGAGCAAAGAGGGGAACTAGGCTGAGAGCAAAGCTCACTTTTCTGTAAGTCCAGGTTCTGCTATCTTTGCAATAAATATCAAAATTATAGCGGCGGGTTAGCTCAATTTTGTCCAGGTAACTTCTTTAACACACGTGTTTTAACAACCTTTTTTAAAAACTTTCTAAACGATGCCTCCTATTGCCTTTGTTTCACGGTGCCCACTGGACACAGCGGCCAGGCTATCTGAAGGCGTTTTCCCTTTTCGTGTTTGCACTGCACGAGAGGCTACAGCCCAGTGAGGGTCCCTGCCCAGCGTTTACATCCCCACGCCTGGTTGCCCGGCGGGGAGGGAAGGGTCTTCCCCTGCCCCCTGGAACGAACACAGCAGCGGGGGCCCAGTCTGGCTCGAGGGCAGGGGGCTCTGCACGAGCGCTCTGGTCTCCGGGTCCCTCAGCTGCCGCGCGTGCCCCTAGCCGCTCTTACGTGACGGGACGGGACGGGACCGGACTGGTCGGGTCACTGCCGCGCCGGCGGGAGGCGGAGGCGCCCTCCCCCCTGCTCCCGGCCCATCAAACTAACGGCGCAGGGGTGGCTGCGCCCAGCAGCCCTGTATCCCGCTCCCTGGCCCGGGGGTGCTGGCTTTGGGCCCGGCAGGCTGCTCTGCACCCCCCACCCCCGAGACAGCTGCTGGGGAAGCACCAACCCCGCGCCTCAAGGCGGCTCCCTGCGCTCGCTGCCGCCTGGAGGGAGTCACCGGAGCCGGGACGCGCCCCCCCGCCCGGACTGGAATGCGGCTCCACGGGCTCCGGCCACGCCTGCCGGCCGGCCCGGGTCTCCCCTCTTCTGTCTTGCCCCAGGCGGGCGGTGCCAGTCCACAGCCCGCGGCAGCCGAGGAGAGACGAAGCCCAGCGATCCGCCAGCCAGGGGCGCCACAGCCTGCGGGGCCGAGGTAAGGAGCCGGCGGGCGGTGCCAGCCTCAGAGATAGTTGGTGCCGGCCCCGGGGGTGGGGGGCCGCTGAGGAGCCAGCGGGGAGGGTCTGTCTGTCGGTCGCTCGGTCGGTCGGTCGGTCCCCGCGGCTCTGACCCAGCGAGCGCTCGTGCAGCCTTAGAGAGCCGGCGGGAGGGATGGAAACGGGGCGCGTTTCCTCAGGCTGCGCCCGCAAACGGACGGCTTTGAAGGCGAGCCCCGGCAGCGGGCGCGCCCTCTGCGCTCAGGGACCTGCACCCCGCCGGGCCGCGCTTCAGCTCCGTGCGCAGAGCGGGGACCCCCGGCCCTGGGGATGGCGAGCGGGGTTCGCGCGCGAACGACCCGTTATCTGGGGGCGCGAGCTCCGGGGCGGCTGCTCTTTTCGTCCTCGTGCTTGAGCCAGAGCTGGAGCTCGCTCGCTCTGTCTCCTGGCTGGGCGTCCCCGGGAGGCGGCGGCATTTGCCGTCCAGTGCCGCCGGTGTGCTCGCTGCTGCCCGGGATCAGGCCAGTGCTGGCTAAGGGACAGGGGAAGTGGGTCGGTTCTCCCAAAGCCAGAGTTTGTCTCCGTGCAGCAGCTGGATCAGGCGCATCAGAAAGCAAAGGGCTAACATCTCTTCTCATCCTGGCAAAGTCCACTGCTAGTGGGGAGAAAAAAGATCAATTTAAAACACTACTTGGGTATGTAAGCTGCTTCAGGCTAAGCTTCAGGCTGAGTGAGACTTCTCTGCTGTTCATTTTAGTAACAGGTTCTCACAAGGCAAGTTCAAGTACACAACACAACACAACAGAACAAGCAAGCAAGCTTGCTGATAGTAAATGGCGGTGAAATAACTGGGGGAGGAATACTAGGAGGGTAAACTAGGCTCCCTGAACAGCTTTGGTTGTTGGTGGATCATGACCCTAAGAACATCTGTTTTGATGCCATCTCTCCATGGGTCACTTGCAGCTTTGCAAACCCATGCATGGCTCTGTTTCTTTTGAAAGGTGAAAGTGGAGAAGACTCATGAGTTGGAGACAGGAGTGAAAGGAGATCAAGAAGAATGAAGAGGGGGGAAAGGGAAGAGAAGAAAATCAGGAAAATACAAAGAGAGAGGCAGAATGAGGGGAAACGTTTCCTGATGACAAAACTATAGTATGGAAATAAACCATTTAAAAAAATAGACAAACTTGAGAGCAGAAATACAGGCACTGAAAAGATGTAGGAAAAGCTACCAAAGTTATACAAACAAAGGAAAGGAAAAATGCAGAGGAAAAATAAGCAGATCAAAAGCACAAGAGATATATAGTCTTGACAGAATTCAGTTTTATTTTTTTATAATTTTGATGGATAATAATTTTTATTTTTAACAGCTTTTTTATCTATTTAAAAATTTCACAGTTGGGCAAAATTATGGGGGATCATATAATAATTATTAACAGTACACATTGAAATCCAAAAAAATTAAAGCTTTATAACTGTTAAAACACAAATTTGTCAGCATCCCATGTCACAAAATTCAAAATAAGTATCTTTAAATCAAACGCTAATAAGTTCTCAAGCAGCATTTTTATTACTTTACTTATCTGTACATTTTAATTATTACTGTTGGAAATGTTTTTTGTCACTTTGTGTATGTACAGTGCAAATGATGGTTACCGACATTTACCAATAAAACTCCAATCCTTCCAAACCTAGAGTTACAGTATATTAAATATTTACATTATTGTTAATATAACACTTGATACTGAAGTGTTTTATGAAAACACAGAAGTGTAATCATCTGGGAAGTATTTTATATAGGCACACCTATAAAGCTTTATTATTGGCTTACATTCAGCTTGATGGCATTTTTCTGTCTGTAATGGAATAACTTTTGAATACTGCATCTGATCTGTTGAAAAATTTCAGGGAATGTTATAGGCAGCAATGGCCAGAACTCTGCTGACTTTGGGGGAAATCGAAAAACTGAAAGTGGAAAAATGGGGGACATATGGAGCCCCTGCCATCTGTTTAACACAGCCACAACTTCAAGCACCTCTGAAATTGTGGATAGATCAAAATAACTGATTGAATGCACCATTAACTCCTGCTAGCATAACAGTATCCCTATTCATAATCCAGATAGAGTATAACATGTTGACACCCTGAATGATTTATCTCCCAGACAAATGCTCATGGTGGGAGGGAATGGGGGACCTCAATAGAGGGAATTGGGGGCACATAGAATCCCTGGCAAGGGTAGAATGAGAGATCCTGGAATAGTGGAAGGGGGCAACAAAGAGCCCCGGCATTGGGGGAAGGTAGGAAAGAACATAGAACCCCTTCTTTTTTGTTGGGGAAGGGGAAATGAAGGGCAGGGAAGAAGTGTGGGGGTGCACACTGAGCTGCTATCATATAGGGGGAAATGCCAGACCTTATATGGGATAGGGAAGAATGGGGGACACAGAGTATCTGTCATGGGAGAGCAGCAGAGGAGGTTGGGAGGGCATGGGTGCAGCTTGTGGGGTGTGGAGTTATGGAGGAATCCAGGGAGCTTCTGCTTTGTGCAATAAGCTTGACCTGCAAAAGTGACCCTCTAGTTTATATAACACAATAAGTTAGTTTTAAAACATATGCACAGTAATTATTTTGAGACATACCAATGTAAATGTAGGTCATGGGATGAAGGTCATTTTTTGAGTCAATTCCTTGTCCCCTCCACCCTGAAACTGACATGAGTTTAGGGTGGCTGCATTAGTTTCAAGGGGTGAAGCCATGTCTAAATTGTGTATGTTGTATATTTTTTGTGCGTGATTTGCTTAATTTGGTCCTACATAGCAGATGTTCATGATTGTAGTGGAGTATAATACAAACTTTTCGCTGCAAGATTAGCTAGGCTGGGCTGAGAAATCATGAAATCAAAAAGGAATGAAAAGGGTTGTCATTAAGAATGTTTTAACCCAGAAGAATTCACATTTTCTAGTGAAAAGCAGTTTTGAAGAGTGGATAAGTTGACATTCTAGTTTGGAGAAGCATTACTGAGAAACTGTGGCACCTGACAAAGTTAAAATTTGTATGCTGAATCCAGAATGGAAGTGAAATTGAGCAGGACTCTGATATTTGGGAACTTGTGAGGAACATCAGCATTTGTTCTTGTAAATCTTTTCGTGAAGAGGAAGTTTAAGGCAACCTTGAGTTAGTCATTTATGACTGCTTACAAAATAATCGTTTGTTTGTTTTTCTGCAGAATATGTTTCTGACGAAACTGTATTCAGTGGTTGTTTGAGAATGTGATTATAGAATGAAGAGTATTACCGCGCCTACTTTGGAAATGAGATATCTAGTTCGTGTAAAGGTCTTGGTTCAATAAGTTTATATTTGCATTATTATTGCAATTGTATTCCTTTCTAGAATAATTATTTTAATCATTTAAAAGTATTGTCCTAGATAAATCGCAACTTTTGAGTTGGAAGTGTTTCCAGATTTGTCCTAATTAGGTATGATCAAAAGTCTGAACCCACTTAAGAGTGAACAATTGATAAAATTCAATTATGTTGTTGGATTTTTTTTTTTTGGCTTAATATGAAACTCCTAATGACTTCCACTAAAAGCAAATGGATGAGACCCTAAATTTCATGCACACTCAAAACTCCCATGGATTGCAGTGAGACTATTGGTATGCAAGTAGATTTTCAGCAAATACTAGTATGTTTTGGTTTTTTTGTTTGCTTCTCCCCTGCAGATGGAAAACTGGATTTGCTGTCTCTTTCTTTTTTGTGGGGTGTTTTCTGCAAGAGTCCTTGGTTTTCCGAATGGAACAATCAGCCCAGCTTGTGATTCTATGTTACCTAGTCATAATAACTCTGTTTCACAAACTACCTCAGCACCTTACAATATCTCCACATCCAGCACTTCGTTTGACCCAGGAAACAAGATCATAGGTAAATGAGAACTTTGAATAATTTGGAGTGCCTGGATGTGGTTTAAATGAATGTAAACAGTTTAAAGAAAAAGCAAAGAGGATCTTTATTTCAGCCGAGTGATTGTGGCCATTTCAATTACATTACATTGTGCTGTGCAGAACCAGAATACCACTGTAGTTTACAATGTCTTGTGCTCTCCCCCACAAGCCTTACTTTCCGAATTCCAACAACACAGGGGACTAGACTAAGCCCTGTTCACAGGGCAGCAAGCTCCTACAAGCCTCTAGTAATCTCTGTTTGATTTAGCCATATATCTTATCCTGTTTTATTGATTTTGGTTTTCAATTTGTTTAAAATGTGCCTTTCATGGTCTTTCACTGTATTTACATAACTAAAGTGAAAGTACATAGATCTCTCTCCACCTTTATATATATATAGTACTTTGTATTTGTAAATCACAAAATTACAAACATTCTACTTTGCAGGAAATCTGCTATTGTATGTAACTGATAATGGAGAATTAAGGGGTCCGATCCTCAGTCTGTAATTCTTATTTCCTTCATTATCAAGGTTTTCATGTTCAGAATGCAATACACGTTTTCACAAACAATACACAATTCAGCTAGACTCTTACCATCTGTTTGTCTGGTAAGAGGTGTAGAAGTAACCCATACTGTTTCTTAGAAAGGTTATCCTTAGTGATCTGAAGCTGAATGATGCTATAAGTGGTTCTTCCTTTCACTGTTTTATGTTGTATGCAGTGTTGCTGTAGCCGTGTCAGTCCCAGGATATTAGAGAGGCAACATGGGTGAGGTAATGTATTTGATAGGATCGACTTCTGTTGGTGAGAGAGACAAGCTTTAGTGTTTACATAGAGCTCTTCTTCAGGTCCTCCCTCATTATTAGATAATAACACGAAAGAGAGTGAGTGACAGTAGCCAATATTTTAAATAACTTCCGTATCTTTTTCCCTCAGTGACACTACAAGGAGTTGACAATTCCAGTTTTATAGGATTTTTACTGCAGGCCCGAGAAGTAAGAAGGGATGGGATTGTTGGTACTTTTCAAATCATAGATCCGAACACGCAAGGTCTTTTGTGTAATCAAGTTCAGGTATGTGGTCACATTTAAACTAGTTTGTTGAACTCATGAGTTATTTTGTTTGCATTGTGTAAAAGTCTTGATAAATATTGTCTTTTTGCATTACAGGTGACATTAACTGTGATCTGGAGGCAGCTTCATGCTTTCTAAAGAGTATTTAATTCTGCTAAATCACTTTAAAAATAAAAGATGCATGCTAGTTTTTCTGTGATATAGACTAAGGTCTGTGAGAGTAATACCTTTTCCAACCAGCCCTATTTGTTAACAGTTTTTGTGGGAAATACTTTTTAATTGTTTTCAAAAACATTCAAAATTTTAAAACAGAAACCAATTTTTTTCAGTTTTTGAAAAGCAGAAAAGTTTCTGGATTTGAGTGGTCCCCCTCCCATAAGAGGAATAAAGGGGGCAGTGGGAATAAACAAACTAGCAAAAAAAACTGATGGGGGGGCGGGCTGAAAGTGAAACCAAAGTTAAAAATTATTTGATTTAGAACAAAACTTTTTTTTTTTTCATTTAATCAAACAATTGTTTTGGAATTTACCTTTGAAAAGGGTTTTCTTATTGCAAATACTTAACAATACTGTTTATGAATAGTTATTTCATGTGTAGACAAGCCCTAAGAACTGCATCTTGAGCATCCAGATGTGTGTCTCATTGATTTCTGCATCAATGTGCCTGATTTAGTCTCACTGCCAACTTTGCAAATCATCCTGGGCCCTGAGAGTCAAGTTGAGTGGTTTTTTATGTCTTGTTTGAGAGTGAGTTTAAACAATTGCATACTAAAATAATGCATGGTTTTTCCTATTTCTGTGAAAAAGCACAATTACTAGGTATGTAGCTAGTCTTTTGAGAAATCTAGCACTCTGGCTTCCATTCAGATTTAAAGTGCTTCTTTTAACTCAACTACCAGGTCTAGAGTTTACAGCATTGATGGGGAATGTATCCCTGTGATTCAACCTACTAATCTTTGATTTCAAGCTATTACAATTGAAACAGTTTAATGATTATCTTTAAAGAGAAGGCAGTTGGGGTTAGATGTATTTACTGTCAAGGAAGGAGATCAGTGTTTGGGAGCCACTAGGATTCTTGCCCTTCTGGCTAGCTGACAGGGGACTTTCCAGCTGATCACACAGCAATATAATGGTTTCAGAGAAAACAACCTGCTCTCTTATTTTGAGGGTGAATGAAATCATCATTGCTACTGGTGATACCAGGAAGAACATTGTACTGTACAAAGGGAATAATTGGCTCAGAATGAAAGGATGAGTGGAAGCTTTAAAAGTCAGCCAACTTGAACCAGTTAATATCCTGGATCACTGCTCCCCTGAGATGAGGACCTAATGATATTTGAGGGGGCAAAGTGCATTTACTTTCTTTCAGCTGAGCAGTCACCTTGGTTTTTAATTGCAGAATTCTTCAGTGAGTCACACAAATCCCAACAGCAAGCAAAGTGTAACAGCAATTTGGATAGCACCGTCAGGCATAGGAAATGTGGAGTTCAGGTATGTTTTTATTCTAATGAACTAACATTTCATGAAGAAATTAATTTGCGGAAGAAATAAAATAATATGTTAGATTTTGCGAAGGACATATTTTAAGCAATATTGTAATGAAAGTGATTTGATACTTGCCCATCACTTTAGTATCTCTTGGCTTTTATGTTTCATTTCTAACATTTTAAAGATATGTTGGCAAGATGAGGTTTTGTTTTTAGTTTCGTCTTATCGTAAGTAGTTACTGAACAATGTTTTCCCAAACAGTGCACACCCTTAAACAGGCATCTTGCTGGCAATAATAAATTCTAGCATATATCTAGAAAAGTTACTGGTGCATATGGTGCCCTGTCAGAACATTTCCCAAAACAGTGCTCCATAACAATGTGTGTGGTGATTGGTTTTGTTTTGTTTTGTTTTGTTTCTAGAGCAACTGTTGTTCAGGATTTTAGTGTTTTCTGGGCTAATGTCAGAAGTCAAACTCTTGTGTCTTCCAGCTCACCCACTGACGCAGTAAGTCGTTTCATTTTGCTATGATTGTGAATACATTGTTTCACAATCATAAAATATACGTGAGTCAAGTGAATGAATTTAGAGCAATTTTCCCAAGAAACTTTTAATGAGAGGTTTTATTAGAGTTAAATTCCTTCTAAGAATATCATGTTTTCTAATCAAATAAGCTAAATTTAAACTTAGATGTTTAATTTGCATTTAGTCCGTTTTAAATACTCAGAAGGCAATCAAACATACAGGACCTAGTGTGACTGTACAGTTACACCATCTGAATTTTAAAGCTTCAAATTATCTGTCTCCATTGCTTTTTTTTTAGTGCAGCATACCCTGGGTAATCATTAAAGTGTGTGTGGGAGGGGAAGGGGTGCATTGACATGTGGACTGGTGTTCAGGCAAGTGATTACACGTTAGCAGCAGCAACAAGATTGGCAGCAGCACGGGCAACAGGTACGCCCTGAGTCAGTAGCATACCACACTGAGTGGCAGGGAGTTTTAACAACACCGCACCTGCAGGGACTTGTTGGAGAAACTGTATACCGTCACAGAGGAGTGGTGAAGGCCCCTCACTCTCTCCACTGAGGTTGTGGCAGCAAACAGTGGATTAAATATCGCAAAGCCAGTATGTGATTGCGGTTTCCGGTATGTTCCTTGCCTTGATCTCTGCCTCAATCTGGTTTGTAAGGGAATTTCTAAAGGGTGATGCCCAGTCTGGGTACTGCTGTCAACAACCAGGAAGATCTGCAGCCACATCAACTGATTCTGTGCAGTACAGCCGCAGAGCTCACTCTTTCTGCCAGGCCACCAGATGAAGCAGGAGGTGGTAAACAGGTGGAATTCCACATTTTACCTGGTGGAACATCTGTATTGGCAGAGAGAAGAGCAGTGCTAAAGGTGGGGAGTCTCTCATAATCTGGGAGTAGCAGCTTCGGTAACACAGAGCTTAAAGTACACTCCACAGTGGCCTGGCTATATGTTTGTATGTATGTATTTATTTTCGGCCAAGGGAGGGACCCCTTGTGACCCCCCCCACACACACACACTTTAAGCACTGAGAAACTGTGCAAGTGTTGTACATCCATGGGCCCATGCAAGCATAGACAGACACCAGCCTCCACTTATCACCCTTCAGCTGGTTGCCCAAGAAGCTAATCGACATCCTATGGCATTTTGGTGAGTCTACAAAGCTGGTGAGCAGAGGGAGTGATGTGGTAATCAACCACAAAATTCCCTTCCTGTGCCTGCTGGAGAGAAAACTGACACATGCAGACCCTCTTCCATTAACTGTGTGACAGCACTGGGGATTCCCTCCTGGGAATCGTGCTGTCTGCTCGTCTGGGAAATTGCCATCTCCAAGTCATCAGGGAGAAGAACCACTATTTGATGGCAACATGTCTCAACCCCTGATTGAAAGCACCATGGCTTCCTTCCTCTCAAGTAACAGGGAGGCCGAGGCAGGCATATCCTACATTAAAAATCACCTGAGAAGCATGGTGGCTGATGTCATTGCCCGTGGCTCTCCAAGACATGGGCAACAACGTCATTACACCAGGAGGCAACCCTACAACAGATGCTGCAGCAGGAGGGGAGTGCCTCCAAGCATGCAGGGAGAGAAAAAGAGCAATAGTTCCTTTTGGGGCAGACTTGAGGACTTCGGCAGAATGTGCTGCTGCTGTGGCAACGTCAATGCTGGAGGAATATGAACAAGATATGCTTGTGCCCACTAATTCAGACATACTTCACTGCTGGCAGTTGAAGAGGGATGCGTGACCAGTATTGCATTAGCTGACTGTCGGCCTCCTCTCCTATCCACCATCATGCAGGCATTCGGAGTGCCTCTTCAGTGCACGAGGCAGTATTGTCTCTGACAGCTACACATCTCTCCACAGGGCATGAGGAGAGGCTATCGTTCATTCAAGTGAATAGAAACTTGCTTCCCCAGGAGCACACCTGGAGGCCACGGCTGGGCTGGAGAGAAGGGAAACACTGCTGAGAGCCTAGCCTCTGATTGCTGTCCAGAGCAAGCCTCGTCCTTTGTGAAATGCTGCAAGTGGAGGGCCTTACCTCGGTGTCCACCCTGGGCACACACAATGATCACATGACAACAACACAGTCAGACACCTGTCCCAGTACCATCATGTGACACCATAACTGTCATTTATTTTACATATTGCACCCTTACAAAGAGAGAGAGGGACCAGCCTGCCAGCTCTGCACGTATAGCAATGAGAGCCAGACTGTATCAAGTGCCTCGGGGAAGTGTGTTTTTAGAGCACCTGCTGTAGCTCTCTGGCCCTTTCTTCCTTTGTTATGCAGTTATGGGCAATTTTTAAAAACACCTTTTTGGGGGAGTTGGGATGGTGTGTGAGCAAACGCTTCTTTCTCCCCACTTTACATTATTGAAAAACAAAGTCAATGTGAAAACCACACATGGTATGGTCCCACTAGATTGGATTTGTTTATTCAGTGTGCGCCTGTCATAGAACAAGTCAGCATAATTTTGGGTTTTTGTTTTTTTTTAATTTCTTGCACCTCTGGTCTGGCACTGTTTCAGTGTAGAAGCTCCAGTATAGGTAGGTGGAGTGTACTGGAAAGATTTTGGATCACCTGTACTAGCCCACAATCAACAGTAGAATTTATGGTTGAAATTTCCCATTTGTTGTTTAGAAAACAGTTTCCTAAATAAAACAAAAATTTATTTAAAATGAGAAATTGGCTCCAGAACTGGTTCATTAAATTGTTTTAGGAGAATTACAAAGGGTTGATGATCGGGGACACCCTCCCTCCACCTGCTAAAGAAGGAGGAAAAGACTCTAAGCAAAGTATAGCTATTTGTGTTGTACATGTGATATTACTGACACCCACAAGTGCATACTGAATGCAGTCAGGAGTCAGCATCATCATCACACAGCACATCGTTAGAAACCAGGAAGGAATCCCCTACAGGAGGCTAAATGAGCCATGTGGCAGCAGAATTGTTTATCATGCATGGATATCACACAGAGCTATAATGCCAAGACTGAAATCTATAGTGTAAACTAAAAGATGTATCAGAACTACCTATAATATGTTGAATTTTTGTCTAAAAATTATTTGATTTTTTTTAATGGGTTATGGGTAGAATGTAGGAACCTGTGAAGGAGTAATCCTTTCCCATCAGGTATGTCCTCAGGTAGCAGTTAGGGGAACATCCTGTAGATGTGGAACAGCTGAAAATATCCAATAAGCAGTTGCGGACCAGCTGACTGCATCTCTCAGCAGGGCGTGGTGGGATAGCTGGTGCCATGGCTACCTCTATAAAATGCCATACAGACCCTATGATGAAGACATCAAGGCGCATAAAGACTTCCTTATAATAAATCTTGCTGAGGCAGGTGGAGTTTGGTAGGCAGCTTGCCTAGGAGAAGGGAAACTCCAATTTCAAACCAATGGTGTCAGGCTTGAACAACCAGTCTGTAATGCTTGTCCAGTAGACATGCTCATGCCAACCCTGAATAAGGAAGCGGCGAAGAAGAGGATAGAAAAGAGGAAAATGTGAAGTGGTTGCAACCCAAAAGCCAACATCTCCCCAGAGCTACAACAATAAAATATCTGAGATACAGTTGCTCCCTATTCCAGTGGTCCCCAAACTTCTTACCCTGCACCCCTTTGCCCCTATCTGCATCCCCCACTACCCTCAACTGGGGTTGCAGTCGGAGCCATGGGCGGGGGCTGCAATCGGTGCAATGGCAGCGGGGGCCAGAGGCCAAATCTGTGTGCCACGACTGGGGGCCAAGGTCGTGCCATTGCAGAGCCAAGGCTAGAGCAGAGCTCAGGGCAGAGCAGGGCCAGGTGGTGTCCCCCCCGTCCATGGGAGCTGGTCCGGGCCCTGCCGCATCCCCACCAAATGTTCCTCCACTCCCCCCAGTTTGGGGATCTCTTCCCTATTCTAAGTATAGGGAGATATGGTGGTATTTAATGTTATTTAGTGTGGCAACAGTTTTACATATTGATCCACCAATTATCTTTCTCCTAACAGCTGAGGAGTTGCAAGTGAAGTTTTGGTTTAGTAAATAGGAGACTGTAGCCTCATTTAGATAATACTGCTTTGCTTAATTAATATTGTTAAATTAATTTAGTTAGCACCTAATAGTTTTTCATGCTGTTTTAAATTACAGACCTCTATACGTGAAGGCTGTGGCACACAGAAGTTCTGTTTCAGCAATCCCACTGGATGTAAAATGGGTGATCCAAACTGTTATTTCATGTCTTCTGAGGCAGTAGGTGGTGACGCTTTTAAATTTGAAATGAGCGGCCTTTCTGGTGGATATATAGCCATTGGGTTTTCTGATGATACACAAATGGTAAGATACTATCACGGAGTATGCTATTGGAACAAGAATAAAGTTCTATTTTGCAAACTACAGAAACTTGACAACGAACTATTCAGTGATCACAGTGGAGAGAAAAGGGAGACCGGTAGAGCAGGACAGTTTTACTATATTTAGCAAACCTAGTAAGAGGGTTGATTATTCATAGATTTCAAGGCCGGAAGGGACCTATGTGATCATCTGTTCTTACCTCCTGTATAACACAGGCCATAGAACTTCCTTAAAGTGATTCCTAGAGCATATCATTTAGAAAAACCTACCACCTTGATTTAAAAGTTGTCATTGATGAAGGATCTACTATGACACTTGATAAATTGTTCCAGTGGTTAATTAACGCAAAAATTTACACCTTATTTCCAGTCTGAATTTGCCTAACTTCAACTTCCAGCCACTGGATTGTGTCAGACTGACATACCTATAATTACTTGGGTTATACTATTTACCCTTTTTAAATATTGGCACAACACCAGCTTTCTTCGAGTCTTCTGGAACTTCACCTGTGTTCCAAGACTTATTGAAAATCAACATTAATGGTCCAGCAAGGTTCTCAGCCAACTCTTGTGAAACTCTTGGATGCAAGTTATCTGGGCCTGTTGATTTAAAAATGTCTAACTTTACTAGCTGCTGTTTAGCTGCCTTCTTAGATACCAATGGAATGGAAAGAGTGTTATCATCATCATCATCATCCTCTAATATGACTGCATCATTTGTTCCCCAAATACAGAACAGAAATGTTTATTGAACACTTCTTACTTTTCTGCATTATTATTGATAATTCTAGCATTTCCATATAGCAATGGGCAAGTATCATTGCTAGGATCCTTTTTGTTCCTAATTCACTTACGAAACTTCTTTTTGTCCTTAACGCTAATGGCTTTAGATTTATGTTTGTGTCCCTTTGCTTCCCTTATCAATGTTCTATCATTCCTAGCTTCTGATTTATATTCATTATTATCAACTTTCCCCTTCTTCCATTTGTTATATGTATTGCAGCTGCTTTCACTTCCCCTCTAACCCAGATAATTCCCAATTATCATTCACTTTTTTCAGGTAATATTCTTCCTTTTGGCTGATTTGGCTCATAATTGCTTCCAACTTTGTGAAATTGGCCATTTTAAAGTACCAAGTATATATATTATTGGTCTGTACTTTATTCTTTTGCACATTATAGATGTGATCAACTCATGTATCTTTGCTACCATTATTGTTTAATTCTATGATCAGTTCCTCTTTATGTGTCATGATGAGGTATATAACAGAATTCTCCCATGCTGGATGCATCACTTTTTTTTTGAGTTTAGGAAATCGTAATTTATAATATTTAGAAAGTCTAAGAAATCATGAAACATCATAGTACATTACCTGTATAACAAACACTATTGTAATATTACAGTTCTGTGCACCCTGGATACAAATTCCAGTGAATTGGCATTGTTTATGAGAGTTCATTTTTCTTGATATTTTTTCCTTTCCACAGTTATATTTCCATCACCAAATTCAGTACTTACACTCTAATGTCAAGTTGAATGGCGTATCAGTCTGAGTCAATACAGAATTTGGCCCTTTCAACGTAACTGATATCTTACTATTAGGGAACTGGATTACCACTGTACTTGTCGTGTACTGATCTGGCACTACATCCTTTAAGTAATACATCCCAATAATCTTTTTCTTTCTTTTTTGTTAAAGTATAGTGTTATGGAAATCTGCAACTCAAACAGGTGCAGGACAAGATTTTCAAAAATAGGAGTCTAAAGTTAAGCACCTAAATAAAACTCCAATTTAGCAAAGCACTTAACATGCTCAAGTGTTTTGCTAAATCATGTTCTGAGTAGACAAATTTTCAAAAGTGCTGAGCTACCTCCTCTTGAATTCATTGATTGGGTGGTTGGCCACTTATATAAGTGCCATCATATGGATTAAAGAACCTAACTTTAAGATCTCATGTTTTCAAATCTGGCCTTGGTCAATAAATTGCATTTTAATACAGATATATGAAACGTGGTGGGAAAAAATAGAAAACAGTCTTTCAGGCATTTTTTTCTTCCAAAAAGAAAAACTGATATAGTAGGTCCTCAAGGTGCACTGACTTACTTTAGTTACAGGGATCTTTTAAAGCACAAGTTACCTTAGACTGGAATGAAAAGTTATGTGTAAAGGGAGATCATTGGTGCAGTGGCTTCCTTAGAGCCATGGTGGGAGAAAGCATTGTGAGACAAGAGTAATGTACGCTATACACATGTTCTAATTGTTGCTCCTTTGCAAGAAACTGAATGGAAGATTATATTTCAGGAGCAAAGCTACTGTAAAATATGCCAACTGTCTCTAATCTTAGAGGTACCCTCAAATAGTTGGGTTTTGGTTTATTATTATTATAGTTCTCAGTTCTATAGTCTTGGTGCGCCTGAAACTCCCATCAAAGTCTGTATGAGATTTCCCTGTGTAAGAACTTCATCCAGTTTTACTTACCACTGACATGGGTAAATCTGTGCTTTTTCAGGGAAATGATGACATTTATATCTGTGGTAAGAATGCAGAAGGACAAATAGAAGTTCAACATGCCTTTTCAACTGGACGAACTATTCCCAACATTCTGCCACTGGTAATTTAATACTAGGTTACGTTGTATGCATATATAGAATAACACTGGTGCATATTTTTTACTGTTGTGTGCTTTTTATTCCAGAGTTGTGGCTGAGCTACAGTATTATCAGTGCTGAATTCCAGACAGGATGATAAGATCACTAAGCTGTGAACTATAGTATCAAAAGCTAGCGGTATAACTTTGCTCTGAACAGAGTTTATCCCTTGAAACTGATTTGGACCATCTACATATTTTCATCCACATTAGCTTTTCTCCAGGCTCTGCTCTGAGTTGGTATTATCAAAGACTAATAGCTAGACGGACAAAGATAGGCAGGGGAGGGAAAAAAGCGGATCAGCCATTGATTTATGCAGTAAAATTTAAAACGAGTAATATGCTGTTAAATATTTAACCAGTTAGAAATGTAAGCCTAGTAAATAGAAGTACGGTGTTTATGCCTCCTGCAGCAGTGTAGAAAAAATATGTTGTCTTAATTTAAAAAAAAAAGTTGGTGTTACTTTTTTAGTACTTATATCAGAAAAAAATTATTAGCAAAGGAATAATCAAGTATATCTTCTGAGATATGCTACATGAAGGATTTCCTGCTTCCGCATATCAGTTATGAATATCTACTATTAACTGTACTCTAGCTGACCCCACTGACTTCATTCAAGTTTCTCCTACTTTACATTGATATGAGTGGTATGAGTGTCCAGTTATTCCTAGTTTACATTGATAGGAGAGTCCTATGATAACTCTGATGTCATAGTAACACACTGGGGAAGAACAATATGTGTGTTTTATTTGTGTCAAGATAAAGAAATGACAGATTTTAACTAATTAACTCATATAGTTTTGAGTCTAATCCTGCAAATATTTATGCACATGAATACCTGCCCACATGAGTAATCCCATATTCACATGGATAGTTCCATTGAATGAGAATGAGATTTCTCCCATGACTAAAATTTCTCAGGTGAATGTTTTCAGAATAAGGCCCTTATTGAGCACTAGTAGAGAAAAACTAAAAAGCCAGCACTGCTGAATTGATATTTACTTACAGTTGTAACATGGTGAAAATCCATAAATAACTCTTTACTTAAGGCACACAATAATTTTGTAACTAGCAATTGATGGGGTAGATGCTATTTCTGCTGAACAATTTACAAATTCTATCACTTGTTTATTGCTGTGAGATGAATGTTCTACGTAATAGTAATTACAGATGCTCTGGTTTTAGGGTAATGTGAATAGCATAATGACTTCGTTTAACAATGGAATCATCAGCTGTTCTTTCATTACGAGAAATGCCATATCGACTCAGTCAAAAGCTGCCAGCAGCTTGTACTTCATATTTCTGGCCTATGGACCATCATCAGCTGGTGAGTGTTACCGTATCATGCAGGGTCTAAAAGGAAAAGTAACAATTGTGGGGGCATGCACATGTATTGCATATATACACATGTGTGCACGCACACGTATTTTTAGGAGGAGAGGAGGCACAGACAATGAGAGGTTTGAAATGTGAACTCGATAACAGATCTTTTTTGGTCTGAAAAGAAAACATGCCTACATGATAGCAGCAGCTTGATACAACGTGTGAAGCTTACACTGTTGGAAAGAAATATGTTCTCAGTGTATTTGTCTCTTTTTATATCATTGTTTGGATTAGAGCAGCACATAGAGACCCCCTCCAACATCAGGGCCTCATTGTGCTGGGCATTGTACAGACATGTGATGAGAGACAGTCTCTGCCCCAAAGAGCTTACAGTCTAAATAAACAAGACAGCAGGTGGGAGAGGAAATAGAAGTTGGTGGTTTACCCAAGGTCACACAGCAAATTAGTGGCTGACCTAGGAATAGAACCCAGGACTCCTGAGTCCCATTCCAGGGCCCTATATATAGGTCATATTACTAAGTTAAAATATGTTAAAAAATGTAAAGATTAGCCCAATCCTTTCTTACACTCTAGCTACTTTGTGCCACTCTGGCAATAAAAAGCAATTGAAAGAATGAATTAGGTGGCTCCACTCAGGAATCCTCTTGGGTAAAGGAAAATCCCCAGGTGGCTTGGAGCTGCCATAGTGACTCTATTCTCCCTTCCCCTTTACCTCTTGGCATATAGGGGTCATGGCTGGGGAAAAGGGGCTTGCACTTCTATTATTCCAGCTATTGGGAAATCCCTTTGAGACTGTGCACAGGTAGGTATAATTTAAAACAGCTCACAGGCTATCGTGTTGAGAGAACAACCTGGTCCCAGAACTGGACAGAAATAGGGGGTGTAAAGGAGGCTTTAAGCCACCTTTTGTCACCGCCTGCCTGAGCTGTGCTGAATTCAGCTCTGGCATGGCCCAGGATTTGACTTATTCTGTTTCCATCATGACTAATGCATCCTATTAAAAATATTTGTGTGGCAAATTGGGGCAAAGGGTTGTTACAGTCTGTTTAACCTTTCCCACTGGGTTTTTATCTATTCGGTGCAGTGATGTGCACTTTGAGGGTGTGATTTCTGAAGCACACTAATGTGTTGCACACTAACTGGTCTGTGCAGATCCTGCTGGTGTGCACTGAAAGTTCCCTAGTGCACTGTAACATAGCACTGTTTGAAACACTACTACATCAAAGTGCACTAGGGAACTTTCAGTGCACACCAGCAGGGTCTACGCAGACCAGTCAGTGCGCAAACATGTTAGTGTGCTTCAGAACTCACACACCCGTAGTGCACATTACCCCACTGTGTAGGGGGCAAGGTTCCAACTTTGCAAGTGAATCAGCCAGGATGGATCCTTTCTCCTTCCTGTAGTCCTATGAAACCCCAAATTTTTGTATTAAAATAATTTTCTACTTAAACCCCAAGAAATAATGACAAATTAGAACAAATGACATTGTATTTGCAGTAGAAGCTGTGGCTCAGTGACTCCAAAAGATCACTAGTATAGCCGTTTATTTGGCTACCCTAAACCAACATTAAATCCAGTCCAAAGTAATTTAGTTTGAATATGAATTTAGGATCTGATCCCCCATGGTGGCCAGTGCCCTAGATTACAATATTTTCAGGGGCTCAGTTCCTCTGAAAACTAAACCATTTGTTTAGGTCCATAAATACGAATTTAGGAGCCTAACTTTAGGCATCCAAGTTTGCAAATGTTGATCCAAGTGCTCTACATGTGAAGAACAGATGATGAAATGTTTGATAATTCTGATAGCATGGGCTCCATGTTCTGTTGATGGCAGAGATGATATCGATGTCTGAATAATATTTATTATTTGGAAGTAGCACATCTGAGGTGAACCCATAGACAGGAAACTGGTTTCTGGCACTCCTAACATTCTGTGGATAAACATTCAAAAGAAAATCTAAACCTGAAACAAAAAACCTCATCTTAGGGTATCTGTTGTAGGAGAAATGCCAAAACAAAAATATTAAACTGCTCTTGTGCCACATATTCTTGGTTCCTGGGATGTGCCATCATGTATTGTCGCAGATACAATACTTACTGCTTACTCTTGGACAGTGAATAATCTTTTATATTATTTATTTATTATTTTAAAAAGCCCAATAGCTTGAATAATGATTTCTTAATGTTTGCAGGACAGATACAGGAGCATCCAAGGACACCTTTTATCACTCCTCAGAAAGTGAACATTTCAAGCTATGAAGCAGTAGGTATCACCAGTTCTACACCATCTATAGTTAAGGCTCACGGTAAGAATATTTTTTAAAAAGTAACTGGATGAGTCAACTATCAATACCTTCCTTGTAAGGGGGAAAGTGTGTTTGTTTATAGATATGCTCACACTCACATCCTTCCCTATGAAATCAGGATCCCATTTCGAGTCCTGCAGATTCAAGTCATATTGAACTGAAAAGTCTTTTTTTCAATTATTGTTTATAGAAAATCGGTCATTGGTGCTGGACTGAATGTTGCCCATCTTAGAGGGATGTGGAGACATTCCACATTTGGAAGAAGAACATTAAAATATAGCAGGTGTTTGAAGCTGCTCAGGGGGTTGGAATGCTAGAATAAATCCTAGAGTAGATGGATTACTGAGTGTGGCAATAGGAGAGGAAGCCAAAAGTGTATGATGCACTCATTTGTTATATTTCTCTGCAGTTCATCATATGATTTTCTAATTTATCACATGGGTATTTATCTCCACATGTTGTGTGGGGGGTTGTGCTTGTGGTGTGTATGTGTACGTATAAACTGCACAGGCACACATACGTATTCTCAGCAGGTATAATCAGCATGGCTTTATTGAAGTCTGTGTATACATTATGTGAAGCAGTTATCTTCTACAGCTGACATAGTAAAAAAGAATAAAAATAATAATAAAATAAAGTTGAGTAGGAACTCATACAGGAAATCCAGAGAGGACAATTCATATTATACTGTTGATAATCCTCTGTATCAGTTATGAGTTATTTTATCGTGATCTAGAAAAGTTGAAAATTGATTTTCTGCCAAACAGGAAATTACCTTTAATTTTCCTGAGCTCATTCATAATCTGATCTTTCTTGTGTGATCTTTCAAAAATAATCTAATAGTTTTAGTTCCAGGAGAAGTATTGTGTAATATAGAGTGATTTTCAAAGAGTATATAATACACTTCCAATATGTTTCAAGAAAAATCAGTTACAATCATTGAAACTAAAATGAAGATTAATCTTTAACTAAAATAGACATAGATTTTGAAATATCTAAAATCCAAATATTTGATCATTTGCTTTTCCATAAATTCTGGTTTATGCTTGAGAGAAAACTTTGATTTTAACAACTGGGATTTCTCTGTACAGAATATCTTCAATATGTTACAAAAAGATGTCAATAACCAATTTACAAAAAAGAATACCTAACTGTTTCCTAGGAAAGACACAGTTTTGGACATTAACTATACAGCTGGATTGAAACTCAGGAAAATTACATGGTTCTTTCATGATAAAATGCTTAGTCATTTTAATCACCTAGATTTTTGTTGTTAAATCTTACTTCATTTTTACAAAGTAAGTGACCTGCTTATCAACTATGCTTATATGTAAAATCCAATAACATAGCAAAGTCTATAACTAAAAGAAATATAAAGTGCATCAGTCCTGCAAGTCTTTGCGTTCGTGCCATCATTTGTATGAGTTTTTCAAGGGCTGCAATTTCTGATAAGTTTTATACCAGTCTCAGACCTCTAGCGATGAACTGCATTTCTACCTTTGCAAGAAAAGCCATTTGGCTACCGGTGCAGCCTGAAAGAACTAGAGTTTCTGACAGTTGGTAAAGACTCATTTTTATCTGCATCTCACCTAGGTCTTGTCTATGCGAATGTTTAGTTCACTCCAAGCTGGGGTGAGACACGAGCCTGTACTAGCCTGTCGCAGTGTAACTTTTTGTGTGTATCCTGCTGATGCGCATTAACAGTCTGCCTATGTGCTTTCCTGTTTCAAAGCGGACTAGGTCAAAGTGCTCTAACGAATGGTTAATGCGCATCAGCAGGGTACACACAGTTAGACTGTAGCAGGCTCGTGTCACACCACAGCTTGCTACAGTCTAATGTTTTGTGTAGACAAGCCCTAGTGTGAGAGTTTCAGTGTTAAAGGAATATTAACATTTAAAATAAGGTTTGTTCTGTCACACCTCTCTCTGAAAGCCTTAATAATACAGTCATGTTATTGCTTGAAGAAACAGAAAAGTCTGATTTCCCTCTTAGCAATTAAAAACAAGTGTTTATTATCTAGTTGGAAGGGAGGAAGGAAGGAATCCTCTAGGGATCAATCCTGGAAGGACCTGAGCAACCTGGCCTCTGTCCAACAAAGCACTTTAGACATTTGAGCAGTCTCATTGAAGTCATTGAATGACTGACCTCTTATTAAAGTTAAGCATGTTCTTGAGTGCTTTGCTGGACTGTGACCAGAGTGCTCAGCACTTTGCAGGATCAAGCTTGAAGTGCAGCAATATCGTGGTGCTAACACACATACACTGCCTATGTTTTCTGCTTGCTTAGTACTGCCTGAAGGTGTGATTTAGGTTTTTTTTAAATTAGGTGTGGATTAGAATTACTGTTTAGCATTTGAACATATCTATTCATTGTCTTCTGGTTTTTCATAAGGGGCCCTTATGCTGATAGCCTGGATGACCACGGGAAGTATAGGAATGATATTTGCTAGGTATTTGAAGAAAACCTTCAGAAAAACTCTCTTTGGCAAAGATATCTGGTTTCAGGTATGTAAGTCAAGAGAACAAAAACTATCCATTTCTATAACAACATGACTGGCAAAATTAAATAAAACAATGGGCAAACAATTAAAAGAACAAACCTGATAAGGTTATTTTCTCTATTTCTTCTATGATTTTACAATGGAAATGGAGAAACCATTTCCAAACAATAACTGATCAAAGAGAAGTATGTGTACACACACTCATAGACACACAATGTATAGGTCGGGTCATTTATTAGAAAAAGCATCTGGACCTTTTATATTCAATAAATGGTTATGAACAATGACTATATTAACAAAAACCAGGGTTGGTAGCACTTGAGACAGAATAGAATGATTCACTACCCTACAAAGAGACTAAATTTGTAGAAGTATTATTCATTATGAATAGTTTGACCAGGTCTATTGTTTGAAAAAAGTATTTAAACAACATTGAATACTACAGAACATTACAATCATATGCATAGCATTACTTTGGTTAACAACAAGAGGGATACTTTCAATGAGATCAATCTAGTACTATCCCAGTCAGCCTGAAATGGCAGCTAAGATAAGCATGAACTGCCTGTATTTATCTAAGTGATGTTGACTCTGAAGCTTAACAGTGGCACTTAAGGGCCATATTTTTCAAATTTAGCTATGCAATCTCATGCGTAATTTGCACATGTAGTTACCATGATTTTCGTAGACATTGAGTGATTTTACCTGAATGGTCAGTTGTCATCAGTGGGAGATCTGCCATGGGTCAAAGCTAGTATATCATCCTAAATTTGTAGGCTCTTGCCATGGACCACAGTTATACAGAGAAGACTGAATTATATTTAATGAATCTAACACTCCCGTTCTACATAATATTACAGTGTATTGGAGCCAAATTTTGCCCTTTTTTGGAAAAATGGTGCTAACAGAAATATGCTTATTTTCATGCAGTTGACAAAGCAGTGAAAAATTATGTTCTCTTGTTAGAAAACCAAACGCATCTGAAAACCCATGGATAACGTGTCAAACCATACAGTCAGAATAATCTTCCACAACCATTATTCCATTTCAGTTGGCTAATAGGGGTACTGCTATGCTTTTACTTTCCCTGTAGAATAATTTTGAAAAGTATTTACAAAAGAAAAGAAAGCTGCAGGGTTGTTATTTTTTAATATTATTAGCAATGTGATAGAACCTTTCTGTTGTTCTAATGAATCTTCAGAATAAGTCTGAAAAACTTACTTTGATTCTGTTTACAACAAAAGTTGCATGGACTCTGTATAGAAATAGAACTCCTAAGTAGAGCTGAACAAATACTGCATTTTTCGTTTTGGGGGCCTAACTGAAAAATCCAGAAAAACAAATTGGTTTGGTTCAAACCAAAACTGAATTTTTTTTTTCATGCCAAAATGGAAATAACCACACACAAAAATTGTGCTGGATGGAACAAATCGTTTAATTTTTTAGTTAATTTACTATTTGCCAAAAAAAAAAAAAAATTCACGTAACTCTACTCCTAAAATCTGAGGTCTCAGGCACTCAGTCCCAATACACCCAGCAATGACTTGCATTAGGACTGGAGCACCTGGCCTGCAGTGCTCTAATGTTCCTCCTAATTCAGTTTGATATCAAATATAAAACAGAGTTGTATAATACCATTTTTTTTTAAATCCTGCAGGAAATTATATATTAGTTTTAGCCTAGGAAAAGAGCTATTACATTTAGGATTATTAATAATTTCTGCTGAGCAAATATAGAGTGGTTTATAATCAAATGCAAAGTAATTTGTTATGCAGTCATAGAAAGTTAATCTGGCTCTTCCAACATAAGAGTAGGTGGGGAAAAGTCAGAATAGCACAATCTCATACACTTGCTAAGCAGTGTGAACATGTGGCAGGGGGTGGGGATGAAAAGTTATCCATGTCAAGGTGCAAAAGATAATAAGACTGGAATGGTTGTCAGCAACCCATCAACATAGATAATAATTAATAATTCACTTAATAGATTTTATGCTGTTTTATATGAATTAGTTCAATAGGAGTAGAAACTTCAGGCAAAATAAGGTAGTAGCAGGCAGGATAGGAATGCAGGCTGATGAGGGCATTTATCCACTCCAGGACAGAGATGTGGGCCTACAAAAATGGGCACTCTTTCCCTCTCCCCTGCCTTTTTCTCTCATCTACTCCCACCATGCCCCTGCATCTCTCTCCTTCTCCCACCCTTTCTAGTATATGGGATACACATGGGGGTTATCTTTCCTCTAACAGGGCCAGGATACCCAAGCAGGTAGGATCTTTTCTTCTTGTTCCCTGATCCCATGCAGTCCTTGGGCAACAGAGGAGAATGTGCAGGGGGTGCTGAGCTGGAGATGGTCCACTGAAAAAGGCATTTCACCAACCATAGATTCACAGTAACTGATATTCACTGATACATGTTATAGGATTTCACACTCAGAATGCTATAACAAATGATAGATATAGCTGTAAGAACTGCAAATAAGCCACAATACATTGTCCTACAAAATGCGTGGTGAGCACTGAAGGTGCCCAGTGCATTGCTTGATATATGGATGCATGTCATGGTCTGAACAGGGAAACAATGATAATTTGAATATTGCATATAGTCATTAGCTATCTCTTTTGCAGAGTAGACTCTGAGAATCGCAACATGCCCTGATATCTGATATGCTAACCCAGGATGTTGATGTTACATAGTGCTACCAGCAGATGGAGGCAGGAAATATATATAATTTACAAAGAGGGCTGTAGCAGCTGGATAATACTCCATTCCATCCTGTCTCCCAGCAGCTGGGGATCATCATCTCACCTGCTGGACTAAATTGTTTGGTTTCTCGCACTACAGTTTTCAGTTTCACAGAGCACACTTAAAGCAAAATGTTCTAATTTGGGGCTAGTTTGTATAACCCTTACTCACCCCGGAAAGCAGCAACCCAGACGTCAGTCCCAGTGACTTTGGCATCAAGGTGCACAATCAGGTGGGCCCTTGGTACCTAAAGTTAGACAGCTTGGGGCAGCTCTTCACCTGGTAAAAATTATCAGAGCTCTGCTGAAATCAAAGGAGCTATGAGAATTTACACCAGCTGTGGATCTACCGCTTAATTACTGACCCCATTTTCAGAGGTTCAAAACTGATCTTCCACAGCTCCCATTGATCTGAAAATGTTGACCTTAGTTTTTAATGAAACATGCTCCATGGCATAGAGTTTTATGTTCTCTTTTCCCCTTTGCTCCTAATGGAAGTCTCCATAGAAAGTGGGCTGACATTTTTGGTATCTGTACCTCCTCCTCAGGGGCAGAATTCTCTCCTTTTGCTTTATATAGATTTCTAAAATTATTAATTAACTAAATGTAAGCCTTTGGTTTGATAAGAAGTATGTTAGGTATAGCTATTTTGATAATTTGGGATAGGCTGGTGAACCCAAGAATTCTATTTCTGCTGCTGAATCATGTGATCTGCGGTACGATAGCATTTTCCAGAAATTCAGATATCGGCAATAAAAGGTGTTAATTCATTGACTTGCAGACAGACATTTTGCAAACAGTTTATAAAAAAGTTAGTTGGTAAACACTAATCAATACTGTTTTCCAGTGGTGCCATTAAAAGTATGAAAGAAATTCTATGTTCAGACAAGACACAGATATATGAAGCTGAATGAATCAATGGATAATGAAAGGCAAAAGTATAATATTTTTCACTGCTTTAAGTGAACCTTGACCAACTTTGTCTTTAACCATACATATTAAAGTTAACAGGTTTACAGCATCTTACAAATTTCCAATATCTAACAAACTGTGCACTTTTTCAATTGTATACTAATCTAAACAAAAATTCTTCAACTTGTACTATTGCAACAGAACAACCATAAACACATGAATATATACTATGGATGAGTTTAATAACCTGTTTTTAATCTGTTTTTACTTAGATTCATTTGTCTCTGATGGTGTTAACCATTGCAGAAACAATAACCGCTTTTGTACTGATCTTTGTAGCAGTGATGGGATGGAGTAGTGTAAGTTTTTCCCAATTTCTCCCCACCAACTTTCTTGGTTAAAACATGAAAGAAAATATTTCCTTCTCATTCTGGTGCCTTCAAATGTAAATTCAGAAATGAGTATTTCACTAAAGACCTTCCAGTTAGGGTGACCAGATAGCAAGTGTGAAAAATCAGGACAGGGTGTGGGGTAGTAGGTGCCAATATAAGACAAAACCCCAAATATCAGGACTGCTCCTATAAAATCGGGACATCTGGTTACCCTACTTCCAGTGTATAATCTACTACTGTTAGATTGTTTTGCCGTTTTGCTAGTCTAAGTAAATTGTTCATATGCAATATAATCTGTCTTGTCACATCATTCATATTTTAAACACAACACATCCTGCATCTTGGCAGGGGGTTAATCTAGATGACCCTTGTGGTCCCTTCTAACCCTATGATTCTATTATTCCCTTTATTTATTTCTTGCCATTATGATGTACTGAGTAGCTGATGAAGTGATTTCTCTACCTCTTCTGTCTTCACCATTTCACCTCTTATATTTCCTTGTTTGTTTCACATCTCAGATATATACATGTCTTCTGTCCCTAACATGGAAAGCTGCCTACCATATTGCTGTCAGAGATCAGCCTGAACCAGAGGCCCAGAGCCAAACCCTCTGAATCCCTGAAATACTGGGAAAGTTTTTGCCCAAATCTCACAAATTGGGACTCTCTATGTATTACCCTGAATCAGAACCTCTCCTAGCTTTGGGAAGCTTCAGATCTGGAATCAAGCATTTCTAATTCCTGTAGCAGTTACAAGTCCTGATCCTGCAAATTTACTCCTTACTCCTGAGCAGAGTGCCACTGTTGGCAACGGGATTGCCTGTGGGAGTAAAGGTGTGCACTTGCAGATCCCTTTACAGAATCAGTGTCATATAGCTACTTATCTAGCTCCCTGCCTGCAATGCTTTCCTTTCTCACCATGTAACCTACTGTAACACATTACCCTATTATTTTACTTTTTCCTACCAAAATACAGTTTTCTGTTAGCAAAAAATGCTGCTCAGAGTAACCAGTATTACCCACTTTTTGGAGGAAAGGGGTTAGGATAAGAAGTTCTGATTGTTGTTCTGATTATTATTGTTATTACTTACATTATCCATCTGCTTTGTTTCCCTATCTTTGTGGGGGAGAGTGGAACTTAATTTAATAGCTTACATATTGTGGAGCTAAAACTATAGATTTCTTCAGGGAAAAATAAATTTAAAGATTCATTGCCATACACTGGCCCTTTGATGGATTTACAGTGAAATTTCAGGGCCAGATTCTACTTTCGATTGGACCAGAATAAATCTGCAGTGACTTCTTTGACTTCAGTAGAGTTATTCCAGGTTTAGTCTGGCATAATTGAGAGCAGCGGTTAAGAAACCAAATCCCAAACATCAATACTATTCTGTTCTCTTCCACAGGATGAAGAAGCCCATGCTGTCATTGGATGCATTGTCATGATTCTTTCTTTCTTTCAACCAGTGATAGCTTTTTTTCGGCCTTCTCCTCAAAGTAAGAGGTATGTACATCTAAGTGAACAACAGAATGGACTTTTAAACCTGGTTCATGTATCAAAAAGACTTAAAAAGTTGTTATACTGTAGATAGATCTATCAAGTTGGACCACATCCTGTATGTAGGATTTTTAAAGTCAAATTATTAGGTGATGATATACTGCAAGTTAGTTGGAGTAAACAAGTGTGCAACAGCATGAGGAAACAGTCCTTTGAATCCTGCTGGTCACTTCTGGGATTTACACGGGGCTTCTTTGCAACAAAATAGAAAGTGTAGTCACTATGGCTTCCATTCACTTTTAAAGGTGACCTACATAAGGATTTTGTATGCTTGGAATTTGGTGGCCGTTTTCTGCTATTTTTTGCTATTAGAAATCCAGTCTGTGCTGGAAGACTGAATGGAGAACGAGTGAAATAATGATCTCACAAGTCTAGAGGTCTAGATGAGCAATTGAAAGGGGAAGGGATTTTCCCTCAGACTGTTGAAAACTTTTATTGTTTGGTTTTGTGAACACCTACAGATCTCAATGACTAATTCACTATTCTGGAGACAGAATGACTTTGCTAAAGATACAATAACCCAACCCTTTCTATACACAGCCTGGAGGGCCTCCAGCAAACCAGACTTGATTTAGCAGATGGTAGACAGACAGACAAAGAAACAAATTCTAAAAGCCAAGTCACCAAAACAAATACTAAGCCTTACCAGCCTTCTTTCTACATTAAAAGGAAGGAAAAGAAAATAAACCCAATAAAAAAATTCCTTCCCTGCTCAGCCGATGGTCTGTGTGGTGGCAGTAAGATACTTCCCCCCTATTTAAGGATGAACTTCCTCTCCAACATACTCTCTGGTGAGTGCGGCTTCTCCCATTCAGTGTACCTTTCCATTCCTCCATGCCCATTTGCTTATCAATATCGGGAGACCCTCCCAATTCTCCCCCATATAGCCAGAGTATCAATCTGAGCAGGAGCAAGCAGGGGATTAAGGTGGATCTGACTTTCCCTTAGCCTTCTATATAACCAGGTAAGAACAGTGGCAACATAACCCCTAAAGCCAGAGTGCTGCTACAGTGGCCTCTCACTAGACCAAGATAAATACTTTGACAAGCTTGTGCATATGATCTGCTCAAAGCTTTCCTCTGATAAATGCAACCCATTCAGAATTAACAAACTATTGCATGACTGATGACTTCTTCTAGATGTTAAGAAAGCAGCTTACCTAAGATTTTGAAATCATCATTTTAAGCAATGCTAATGGGTTGCAGCTGAAGTAGTCATTAGTGTATCTACTTACCTTTGGATATAAGGTCACATTAGTTTTCATTTAGACGTAAGAGCTCCGTAAGCCCTCAGTTTTAGGATCTGCAACAATATATTTGTTATCCGTAAAAGGTTTAGACTCAAGTGTGTTGACTGGCTCCTTCACACCTCTTCAAACCACAAGTTCAAATGATAGCTCAGATTCTTCAAGTCTTGTATTTTCACTTACAAAATATTGACATCCCATTTCATTACATTGGGTCTCTTACTACTCCCCACTCTTGCTTAGTACATGTTTCTGTTACAGATGAGTCAGAACCAAAATTCCATATTCAGACATAATTGAAATTCCATATTCAGACCTCCTCCTTGGGGGTGTTAACATTTTTTTCATTCACTTGAGAGAACAATGAGTCTTGGGAAGTTTTAGGGTCATGACAAGTAATATGTGATGGATTTATCAGACCCTGGATATTCTCTATCAGTACCTATCAGATAAGAACTATAATTTGGAATCAGATTGTAAGGCAGCAGACGGAAAATCTTTGGGAGAACAGCACAAGTGACCTGCAGTAGTTATTCTATGGGGGAGGAGGGTTCTTAGAAGGTTGAGGGGGAGGAAAGAGAGAGAGAGAGAGAGTGCATGTGTGTGTGTGTCTTGGAGGGGGTGGAGGGCAGCAGGAGGAAGCTGCAAAAAATGGGAGAAAGTGAGAGGATTCTGAAAAGACGGCTACTTATGTACAGCACAGCAAGCATTCAGTAACTGACTGCAAAACCTTTTTTTTTTTTTCAATGAGAGGCGCCTTTTGCAATTCTCTATAAGAAAATCCCTCCTATGTGACCCATCTGCCATTTCTTTCATGGCTTTCACTTGAAAAATAATATAATGATATCTAATCCCCTTAAGAACCTATAGTATTTCCCCGAGGGGTTTGTTATCTCTTAGGAATTTTGAAAACTAGTCTGGCATATTATTCACTGTACTGTCTGTGTTTTTCATTGTGAAGTAAAATTTTACTACATCACACTGCTGTCATGTAAAAGAACAATAATATTTAACACATTTTTCTTTTGTACCCACAGGAGATTCATTTTTAACTGGTTTCATGCTCTAAATGCTTTGGTCATAAAGGTCCTGGCCAGTAAGTTGGTGTTTTAATATTTAAATAATGCACTTATAACTACTACAGATTCCCCTTTGGCAAGCCCAGATATTCCAACCAGAGCTAGTGAACTGAGTTTACTATTCCATTTTTAATATTATTCATCCTATTGATCAATTTTCCAAAGGAGGCAGGAGTCTAGTCTAGAGCAGGACTGGAAGTTAAGATTAGGACTGGTTGAAAAATTTTCATCAAAACTGTGCTTGACAGAAAATTGGGGTGTGTTTTGTTTTGTTTTATTAGGTTTTTTTTTTTTTTAAATTAAAATACCTTTTTTGTGAAAACTGCTTCCCAAGAAAAAAAAAATTATTTGAAATATTTTGAAAGTTTTCAGTTGTCAGTTTTGGCTAAAAACTGAAATAATTCAATTGACAAATGCTACCACAGTTGTCGTTCAGTTATCTCATGTCCTATTTTCCTCTTTCAGCTAGGCTCCCCAGCTTGACTACATCTCCCATGGCACACCACAACTATGGAACTCCAAAGATATACCAAGACGAGAGTGTTTGGTGCATCATGGGAGATGCAATCTGACCCAGGAGTCATGAAGAACTCAAACTATAACTTCAGTGAAGTGTGAATTTCCAAATTAAACTATTGTGGTTTTCAGCCAGTTTTCAGTTTTTCACCAATCGGCCAAAACTATTAGTGGCAGATTTCAACTAAAACAATTTTTTTCATTTACGTTGACATTTTCCACAGGAGGGCAAAAAAAACCCCAACATTTTCCATTAGTCAGAATTCCTGTGTTCTATTCCCAGTGCTCCCACCAATTTGCTGTGTTCCCTTCCACAAGTGTCTTAATTTCTCTATCCTCAGTTGCCCCATTGCAAATTGCTTAAAATATTACAAAGAGCCTGATTCAGAGTCCACTGAGGTCAATTGAAAGGTAATGGTTACTGTATCAAGCCCTTAACTCACAAATATTTAAACTTAATCAGCATTGAAAGGTCTGAAGTAAAGTGCCGTAATAGTGCAAAATATGATGATTATTATAATTATGACTTATAATTAACATGGGTTCTCTTGTCATCTAAAGTTAATTCTTAGCTGTTTCTATTTTATTAGCCTTAATTATATTTTGAAGTACAGGTAACAATGCACTGATTCAACCTGAGTCATGAATTTTTAAACATAAAACAGACAGCACAAGTAAAGAAACTATAACACCTTAAAGCATTTTTAGAACATTAATTGAATTAGTGTTTTACCAGATATTGCACTGGCATGAAACAGGAACATTTGGATGCTTTTAAATATGGAAGTGGTTACTTCTTTAACAATAACCAATATACATCATCCTCACAGGGCCATTACTGGAAGTCAGGAATGCTAGGGAGTGCCATGAACTGTGGATAGAAGAGTCATTATTATCAGTGTGTGGCAGGGGGCCTCTGGGCATTTCTGAAAGGCCTTTTCCCCATGCCCTGGCTCCACATGCTGCACCCAGAGCACTTAGGGGGCTTGAACATAACTGCAAGTGCTCTAGGCACCCAAACACATGGACAAGGATGGTGAGTGCAGGCTGGCTGGGACAGCATTTCTTTTTGGCCAGTTTCCATTTTTGTTCCTCTCCTCATCACTCTGGTTCTGCTTCCCAAGCCAGTCAGCATTTGTTTTCTGCTGACATCAGCAATGCTGGTGGCACCACCTCCAAACAGTCAAGGCAAAAGTGCCATGCTGGACTGGCATACACAGCCTAAGAGAGGAGCCACCTCTACTGCCGATGGCTCTGGCTGGGAACTCCAGCTACTGCTGCTCCCACTGCTGTTGCTGCTGCTCATGTGCTACGAAGGAAGAAGAAGGGAGCAGAGGAGGAGAACAGAATCCCCAGCCCCTCTGCTATCCAGCCTTAAGCGCTTGCTGAAGACCACCCTAAGCATATACTTAAGTGTAAAGGCTTGATTGGGACCTAAACACGTGCTTAAGTGCTTTCCAGAATCAGAGCCCTAATGAAGAAGAGACTCCCATCAGCGCCTCTCTCTTTTTTCCAAGTGCATTGCCCTGCCACTGAGACTCCACCTGTGGCATTCACTTATCCTACCCTCACCAGTCTCCATAGGATCAAAGCACTGAAGTCAGGAGCTAACTATCTGCTTTTACAGTGTATCACCTGGCTGACACACAGGGAATTAAATGGGGGGCAGGAGTTTCTATAGCTTGAGCTATACCAGATTCATACCCTTTGTAGACTGGGCACAGAGGAGGATCTGCAAAGCACACCTACTAGTGGATTACATCACCATTATTAATGCTGCTTTCCAATCTTCTGAGTAATATTTTCAGATTAAACAAACACACACTAAAAAATGAAAATGTCTATTGAAATTGTGAATGGAATCAAGAGTGATCAATGGTGTGTGTTGCTTTATTTTGTTGATCTTCTCTTTAGTTGCTGCCATATTTCTGGGACTGCAGATGCTTGACTCCTCTCCCAGCCAATGGATGGTCAAAACTATGGGAGGATTTGTAGGATGGGAGGCATTAGTTTTCGTTACACTTGATGCAAATGCTTGGTTGAAAAAGAAAGGTAAAGGTCAGCCACAATTCATATGAAGAAATATTTGTTTATTTTAGCAAAGGCAAAAAATAAAATGAAGACTCATAATTTTCTTGGTTATATTTTTCAGAGAAGTCTGAAGATCCACAGAGGAAGGTAATATTGACATTACACATTTTAAAACATTAATAAGATGTAAAATTATTTATTTTTCATACCTTTGAAAATATATTCTAAATCACTTTGGAATGTAATCTTGTCAGATCTCTTGAGTAAACTGGAGTACAGTTGAGTCAGTACCCAGAGGGCAAACACAAACACAAAATCCTGGGAGCTGCAGGAAGATGAATTTTTAAGGGACTAATTATGAGATTAAATTATGGGATTTTTAAGTGACTAATTAAGGTATTTTTAAGGGACTAATTAAGATCACCTAATCTAGCCTCCTGCATCAGGCCTTTAATAGCTGGTTGCACTAGTGCTTATAGTAGAAAGACTTCCCATCTTGATTTAAAGACATCAAGTGATGCAGAATCCTTCACAGCCCTTGGTAAATTGTTCAATTGATTAATTAGGATCACTGTTACAAATTTGCACCTTATTCTCAGGCTAAATGTGTCTAGCTTTAACTTTCAGTCATTGGCTCTTGTTATACCTTGTCTGTTAGACTAAAGAGCCCTCTGCTATCAGAAATCTTCTCCCCACGTAGGTACTTATAGATTGTGATCAGATCACCCCTTAGCTTTCTCTTTGGGTTGAGTTTTCAATTGGTGGCAGTGCTGAGAGGAGGGGACACTGTTGCTGGAGGTGCTCTCTTTCAGATGAGAGGCAAATAGATGTGTTCCCAAAACATTCCCTGAAACTTTTTGCAAGTGTAGCCAACATCCTAACCCCATTACCCTGGTCAAATCCTAATTTGGATAATTACATTCCGGTTACTTAAACCCACATGCATTTTCAATTAGACACACAGTTTCCACTCTACTCTTTTCTCAGTCTTCTCCAGAATGGCTACTCTAAATTCCTTCTAGTGTTGCCAAGTGCATATGACACGTATACTAATTCTATTTCATTATCAATAGATAGAAAACTGGTACCACTTTCAAAGCTTCTTAGTATGTACTTGGGCTGTTACTAAAACTGATGTACACATAGAATATCCGTTTGTTTTCTTTGAATAACTTCTTTTTTAATGTTTTTCTTCTTTCTAGATAAAAAATGAAATGGTTTTATTTTTAATCTATACATGTGGAAACCTGGCATTTTTAATAGCACTGCTTGTGGGAATTGGAAAATCCTAAAATTGACGGGATTTATCTTGGAGGAATGAAGATTATTCCTATTTTGAGACTCTTCTAGCATAAATACAAAGAAATAATGAACACTGATTAGAAATTGTAGCAAGCTTTTAAATTTTTTTGTTTATAAATAGTATTTTAGGTTCTCTAATTGACATTAATCATTTTCTACACAAAAATTGAAAATTTTTAATAAGTGAGATTCCATCAAATATGTATTGGAGATGTTATACCCTGTATAGTACAATGCAGATAATTATTTCTGGTATGTGAAAGGTAAGAAGGCAATATATAAATACTAGATGTTGAGTCGTTTTTTATTACACTTCTTTCTAACCTTTGTCAATGTTTCTATCTTTAACAAAAGAGGATTTGTTTGTGTCGAGAAGGGAAAGTTAAGGACCTGATTTTCATGTGACTAATTTAGGCTTCATTCCTGCACGAGAATCGCACAGGCAAATCTTGTGCCCACCCAGAATCTTATTGACTTCAGGATTTCAGTGAGGATCAGAGTAGGCTCAGGGGTCCATCTGCAAGGTTCTCAGTGCAAGATCCACAGGGCCACAGAGTCTGTCTACACAGGAGTGGGAAGGTGTAATTCCAACCCAAGGAGATATACCTGCGCTAGCACTGATTGAGCTAGCATTAAAAAAAAACAAACCAGAAGTGTCGCCATGGCGGTATGAGCAGCAGAACAAGCTAGCCACCCTGAGTACATACATATGGGCTTGGACAATATCCTACTCAGGGCAGCTAGCCCATGCCATCCTCATGTCATGGTGGCCATTCTTCTTTTTTTGGCATGCAAGTTCAATTGAAGCTCAATCCATGCTACCTTGGCTATGTCTCCTCGAGCTGGAATTTATACCTTTCAGCTCCCGTGTAGACGTAGTCCCAACTACTGCTTTACAAAGTGTATTGCAGGTTTCTGCTCCCATTGATGTCAACCAAAAAACTCCCTCTGACCCCCATGGTGAAGGATCAGACCTGTAGATAACCTATTTCTGTTATCGTGCCCTGTTTTCATATGTTCAGAACTTTATTTCTTTTAGACTGCAAATAGGAACATGTGTTTACATAATGAAACTTTAAAATGCAGCTGTGTTCTGAAAATAATAGAAGGTCCCAGAACCCACAATGTTTTCTATATAAGATTTTTTAAAATAAATTATACTTTATTATGGTTTTTCTAATGCAATGTACATATGACGAATAATAAAGCAGACCTCAAGACAGGCTAACTAGTCCATAACCTTCAGCTGTGTACAACCATATTTTGTAATCATCTACTGGATGGGATGTATATAGGGCTCAAATTCTGCTTGCCTGCCTCATCTGAATGGTTCCACTGAACTTCAATGGGATTTAGCCCAGGCTGGATACTTTTGAATTTTTGGTGAAATATATTTATAACAATTAAGATATTAAAAACAGTTATCAAAAGAATGACACAACATATTATAGACTTAGAAGAACCATTCTATAAACCTTTGAAAGAAAAACGACTTTATGGCATTTATAGGATTGCAGCTTTATGGCATTTATAGGATGGCATTTATAGGCTTGCAGATAATACACAATAATGTATTATCCCTTTTGTCACTGTTGAGATAATAAAGCATTATCACTGTATTATGCAGTGTTGTTGTAGCCATGTTGGTCCCAGAATATTAGAGAGACAAGGTGGGTGAGGTAATATCTTTTATTGGACCAACTTCTGTTGGTGAGAGAGATGAGCTTTTGAGCTTACACAGGGCTCTGTGTAAGTACCTGAAGAAGCTAATAAAGGATATTACCACACCCACCTTGTCTGTCTTTACCACTGTATTACTTTTTTAGCTAAATAATAAGTTCTTGATTGTATCCAAATATCTACTGAACAATTTTATAATGTGTAGTTCTTCAAAAACAAAAATACCCTACTTCTAAGTTCCTTGCCAACGAAACATGAATTTTAAAATGATCCCAAATGATGTTGCTTTACACCTACAATCACGGGAAAAGGATAGAACTATGAAGACAAGAGAGGTCTAAAATCCAAGTGGTAAAATGCCTTTCCACTAACCCAAAACTGAATGAATGCAACTGATCCCAAAGTTGAACTCTCAGGAATGCTAAATTATGGGATGTGCACATTCTCACCCACTTCTTTCTTACATGAAACACTGAATTATATTCATTTTTTTCTTTTGAGAACTCTGTTACTGCTTTGGGAGAAGTAAAAATCATGATTTTTCTACACATCCAGTAATCTGGCCTACATTTACAGTGTATAGATGCCCCTCATCTCAGGCTTACGGCTACAGTTATAGCTGCTGGGTTTTTTTTTTCCATCCAGTTGTGGCACTCTGTTTGAATGAGTGGTTGCAATAACCCATCCTGAGCCACACCTAATCATGGTCCAGATTGTGTAAGTCACTGATGTTTGATCCTTTGAAAATAAAGGGAAATATAATAAAAGTGCTGATCCATCCTTAGGTATAGGCTGTGCAAAGAATACTATTATATTATTATGGCAAATGTGGTAATGAAATGAATTTTCCTGAGTTATTGCAGTGGTTCCCAAACTGTGGTCTGTGAACCACAGGGGGTCAACATCATACTACTTGGTGGTTCCCAGATAACCAGCTGGTCACTTTGGCATTAGCTCTCCAACTTGTTTCCAGCTACTAACGCTAATTAAAAGATACATTAATTATTTCCCTATTACTATCTTTCCGTATAAGCAATTGCTGTGGTTACATTACATAGTCGTGAAAGGGAGGGGCAGTGTCCATAAATATAGTATAGGTCACATGAGCGTTTGAGAGCCATTGACTTAGTGTATTAGATGAATAGTTGGTATGAAGTTATCCATGAAAGGGTTTCACAAGTTTACCTCAGAATCAAGATGAGCTGGCCACAGCAGTCATCAAGAGGGTCATTCAGGGTGGAATGCTTGTTACTTGTATTAATGGCCAAACCTATTAGCAAAAATATGTGCAATAGCCTTTGTGTTGTATGGCTTTGCCTATGCTACATTTCTTGCCATAACAATCCCCACTTTTGCTACCACTGATTGGGCTTCCTTCACGGGAGCCCTGGTATGTCACCTGTGGCTGTCAGAACTTTAACCGTGTTATCTAGACCTGTGCTGAATGGCATTAGATGATATGATGGTATAATGGCAGCATCTTGTTTACACTAGTGCAAGTCCACTAGTCATCGAAACAGTAGGAAATTCAGGAGGAAAAGTCTTGTGCCTTAAAGATTGACATGGGTCCTTTGTTGTCAGCAAGAGGACCCCAGGTGAACCAGCACTGACACAGGAGAACCAACTCACTCAACTCATCCATAGCTATATGTGCACATTAAGTGCTAGGCCAGACTCACAATGGTTTCCTTAGTGTGTGTGTATTTGGTGGTGGTTGAGATACAGACAAGTAAGACATAGGCTCAAAAATGTTGGAAACAGGACCCAAACGCTGAATCAGAGTGTGAAGCTGCTGATGAAGGGCTGGGGTATAGGTGTTTCGACTGGATTAGAAAGTAGACCAGCCTGTGTGCAGATTTGCAGCTGTTTGCCATCTTTGTGCAGGATGAATAGAACTTGTGTTCATATTATTGGTTTTTTTTTAAAATAGGAAATATCCTGTGTCTGAACATCACTTATTTCTCTCCTCCCTAAAGAACAGACCCATTATGAAGTTCCATCTTCCACCCATGAAAATGAGACAGTGATTATTTTATTTGTATTATTAGCATTTCTAAGGTGCCTACTGTCATAGTCTTAGGGAAACTGCATGTGTATCCCCCCTCTTCTATGGTCCACTCCACAAATGCCCATCAACTTTCAGCCATGACCTGTCTCTGGGTGGGGACCCTTGTCCAATTCACTTCTGACTGGTGGATTTTAAGGCTGCATAGCGTCCTGCCTTACACTGCGGTATCCCCAGCAAGCCAGTCTGCCTTACAGCTAGTGCCTGTACATTGCTTTCTATCTCTAAAGACTATGACCAGTGTATTACCAGCAGTCAGGATTTACCACCCAGTTATTTCTAAGTAAGCACATTTATTCTTATGGTAAGAAATTACAGAGAAAACATTTTAAAAAAACTATAAACAGATTTAAACTCCCATTCAACATAGCAAGAGTCAACCATCAGTCTTATGGGGCCCTAGTTGGCCAAAGTCTTTCCAACCCTTCCACAGGAGTTGGGGTCCCCCTTCAACAGAAGGTACTGTCCATTTGCTGGATCAGAAAGAAAGTCCTGAGTCAGTTTAACTCCAGCCTTTTTATATCAAAAGCCCTTTCTTTTTCTGTTGGCCTCTGAAATGCCCAATTAAAACCAGTATATGCAAGCCTTCTCGGGGTGTGTGTGTACCTCTTTACAACCTAATTGATTCACCTTAATCATCCCCCACTGTTTTTGGTTGCTACAGCACTGTGGTAATTCTCCCCACTGGAGTTGCATGGAATCCCTGGCCCACAGTGATACATAAACCATTCATAAAGTTAATATAATACACTCCCCAAAGATATTGCAGAGTTGCAATATCTGTCACACCTATATCAATACATATAGGGACCACTGAATAGCTTTAGAAAAGCCACACTTCCTCTGGGGAAGGAAGCAACAAATAGCATTGAGGTGAGCACTGAGTCTACAAGTATTAATCAGAAAATGGAAGGAAATCTTGCTTTAATTTAGTACATTGAGTAACACTTCTGAGAATGCCAGAGTTCACTCTAAAACATGGGACTACAGGGTCAAGCGTGTCATAGGACGCAATTAATTATGCCAGTTGATGTCTTTATCATCTCTTTGTCATGTGCAGCTCATACAAACATCATGTGAGGGCTGTATGTACAACTCTTACAGCATGGGGACCCTATAACTGGGCTTTCAAATTTCTCCCTCCTGCTTTCTCTTCCTGTCCCCTATGGAGAGCTTTTTACTCCCCCACTCAATAGTTATCAACATCTGCTGCTTCTGTCTTCATTCTTCCAATAGGAATCTGCAACTGGGCTGACCTTTCCTGTGCTGAGTACAGTAACAGCACCCAGCCATCTCCTCCTCTTCTCTCCTCCTCCCTCTCCTCTGGCTAAACAGTGGAGGAGAGAGAGGAATTATTACCTGTGGAATGCAGCAGGTCAAACCTACCAGGTTAGTGGTGGTTGCTGCATTCTAAGGAGGTTAACAATAAAATTTCCCTAGTATGTGTTACTGCAGTGCTACTTGAAATGGGACTACACTAATGCTTACCAGGGAACTTTTAGTGCATGCCAGAAGGGTCCACACAGGCCAATTGGTGCACAATACACTAGGGGACACTAGAATTTACACACTTCTAGTGCAGACAATGAGCCATAGACAAGTCCTCAGAGTGACACAAAACTTCAGTAGAAGCAAAGTAAAGCTTCACTTTAAGGGCCTGCTGATCCTGTCTTGTTAGCCAAGTTTTAAAAGGATGCTTAATACACTTTGGGCGTAGTCATGGCAACTCCCCACTGAAAATCCAAATGGCTAGTTATCTGTACCTGGATGTGATTAGCTCCTCACTCTAACTCCTATTAGGAAAGACTGATATAAAGTAATTATTCAGCACATCTGCCATTTGCTTCTTTCCTGCTTCCTATTTTTCATTCCATGACTATCATTATTTATTATATCTTATTAGGATGTGTTGTGCTTCACAGACATACATGGTCCCTACCCCAAAAAGTTTACACTCCAAGGTTAGATGTTACATTGTAAGTGATAGCACCAGACAAGGTGAGGATTAAATGGAAGGAGCGACAAGGATGACCATTTTATATGTCCGTGGCCCTTTAAAACCTGCTAGTTGTTTTAGATAACTAGTCTGGTATTATCCGTTAAATATCCTCAGAATTCAGAGAATTTGGTGTTTCCAAAAGTTAGCATAGGAAAGTACAAAGGAATCCTGCAGATATAGAGATGATCTTATCTACATAAGTAAGGTAAATATGGTATGATTTTAAGGACTACCATTGTATCATGTCAATAAGGTTACACATTTTAGAAGATAAATACCATATTCAATGAAGCATACAAATTTTAGAGGACAGATAAACAACTGGCCTATAAGTTACCAAAGACAAGCTTTAAAGTATTAGGTAATAGCCCATCATCGATACAATATTTGCCCCAGAGAGACTACACCAGATTTAAACAAAACCCACAGGCAGGTGTACATAAATACAAATAGACACTCACCCTGGTAGATTAAATCTGTACTTGTGCTGGCAGTTAATTGAAGAGGAATGAAAAGTTCTGCTTTGATGTTCTAGCTTTAGGAAAGTTGCTTTAACGTAATTGTTTATTTTTATGTTTATAAAATGGGTTCAGTTCACTCCCTGGGTTATGCCAGCTCCTACCAGTGCAATTCTGGCTGCTAACCCCAAGTGGGGGTAAATCTAAGCATCACCCTGGGTACTCGCACTTCACCTCCCAATCTCAGCAAGGCTTTGTGAAAGCAAAAACTACTCCTTCTGAAACTGAATGAAACAAGACATACCCTAGAGATGCATTCATGGCTGATTAAAAGAAAGGCCCACTGATTATTGTCCTACATAAACAAAGGGATACAATACCAGAGGAGCGGCCAAGCTGAGAAGTTTGGAACTGGATCCAAGCCTTCTCAACATTCAAGGGTACGTGTATCTACTATTGCACTTTGTTTCCATCACTGTGCAATATAAATTAAAAAACAGATCTTGTTACTGTGAAAATATTATTGAGACCTTATTGAGCCTAGACTATAATTGAAGAAGAGAAGAGAAGGGACTGGTTATCCAAGGACCACAGAACACTCTAGACAATTACCAGGACAAAATAATATGTACTATGCAGTTAATTTTTATTGTGGTTTACTATTTTACTTCCAGTAGCACTCCCAGTTTGTTCAGTGCTTTGAAACAGAGAGGAAGGCACAGCCCATGCTTAAGGAGCTCCCGGTCTACAAAGAAGTTTGTTTTTTCATCTTGGTAAAGAAAAGAGCTCAAACTCATCTTGAAAATGTCTTAAGAATTGTGAAGGGCAATACTCATGAAGATATAGCTCGCTGTGGTGGATCACCATTCCACCATATCACTCTGAGGGTACTCCTTTCTGTGCCACCACTCTCTTGAATCTTCTGCAGTTCTTTCCCCTTTCTCTGCATTATTATTAATGTACTTGTATTTGAGTAATGACCAGAAGTCCCAAGCAGGATTGGTACCCTCTTGTGCAAAAATGCAGGTAGATATGGTCTTTGTCCAAAGCGCTTACAGTTTGAGAAGACAAATGTCATATTTTATTTATTTAGATTTAAAATGATAGAAAGATGCCTAAGACACAAGATGCCCAAACACATTCATTAATTATATGATGCAATTAAATCCTAGTGTCATTAAAATAATAATTCTGATAGGAACCCAGACAGCCAGACACCTACAGAAACTTCCTTTTGCCCATTCATCCTTCTGGTGCACACACCCTCAACCATCTCCAAAAACCCTATCAGAAGGTCACCACATTCAGCCTATTGCAGAACAAGGGAGGTAGTTTGTTCCAGAATCTCAGAGCCCTCACAGAGAATGTTTACATTTATATAAAAGTGTGTACATTTGCACCCCATGCACAAGTCTCTCCAACATTTTCCTGTGGATTTCGTGTAGGAATGATAAGAGAAGTGTGTCTTGGGGAGGGGTGTAAGGGAGGAGAGGGTTGTGAGGGTTGAGGAAGGAGGCATGAAGAGAGCTGTGGGAGAGGTGGTCAAAGCTGGCATTGGTTGTGATGCAGTCAGAGTCAAGAGTGGGCACATTGGGAGGAGTGGAGATTTAAAGGACCTTGAATGCAAGGACAAGACGCTTGAACGTGATACAGTGGTGTGGGTGGGGGGAAATAGATCCAGTGGGATCTATGTAGCTGGGGGTTGATGCAATTGGCAAGGAAGCTGATCTTAGCTGCTGCATTTTGCATGGATTTGAAGGGGGTGAAGTGAGTAGCAGGCAGGCCAGAAATGAAGAGCTTACAGTATTCAAGATGGAGGAGAGAGGAGAAGAGCCTGGATTAGGGCTCTTGGAAGGAAAGGTCATATTAGAGATGTTATGGTTGAGGAAGTGTTCAGCTTACGCTTCTAGCCATTGCTCAAACCTCTGTGTAACTCTATTCTGCCTACACATCTGACCTAATTTCTTCCTAGACCTCTTCCCTCCTCCCACTTTCTGCACTCCACCCAAGCTTCTCCCTTGTCTCATCCACCCACTTCTGACTCCACGGTTTCCTCCACGATGCCCTCTGCACTTAGAACACCAACATTTACCAAGCTCCATTCCTCTCTTCCTTCAAATCACTTCTAAGAGCTCATCTGTTCTCCAAGATCTCTGTTATACTAATGTCCATATGCAACCACACTGATTGCAACCTGTGGTAATCATAGTAAAAAAAAAAAGAAGAATTAGGAGATGGATAATACCTACTGTACTGGATTGCCCTAGCTGAGATCAAGAGCACAGGCTAAAACATTAGTTAACTGAGGTCTGAGTTCAAGAGTTATTAAAATTTGATTTAGCAATATGGCTGGGAAAATCAAGCCCAGAAATCTGAGTAAGAATGTCAAAGGGGTATCATTTTGTGGGGGAGTTTTACTCCCAGAATTGTGACTTCTTGTCAGGGATTTGATGTCCACCCCCAGCCATGTTGCCCAGTGGTCAGCGTCTGTGACCAGCAGTAGGGGAACCTGGGCCTTCCCTGTTCCTCCAGGTTCTAACCCAGGGCCCTGTGAGTGGCCAGTCGGAGATGTAGCCTGGGGGGGCAGAAGCCACCAGGCCTGCTTCCTGGGTCACTTTCTATTACATTCTCAGCCCCCTCCAAAGTCACAGCAAGGGGCAGCTTATAGACTCACAGGGCAGTTCTCACTGACAGTGATCTGGAGGATCTTTGTCTTCAATTGCGGTCCCCTTTTCCTAGTCTCCACAGGGGCCTTTGGTGGCTGCTGCAGCAGGGTCTGCTCCAAGGTCCGTCTCTCCGCAAGACCTCTCTCCCAGCACAAGACTGCTCCCTTGCTCTGCTCACCCTGGCTGGGCTGGGTCGGGTGAGCATGCCCGGCAGATGTGGCTGGGCGGGGCCTTCTGAGGCCAGAGCTGCTTTTTAACTCTTTTGTTCCCTGGTATGGAGGTTATGCACCCCATCACACCTGTACAATATGCATTTTATGCTTCCTGCATTATTCTACTTTTATTGATCAGTGTCGTTTGATAGTCAGAAAATGGCCTAATAACTGCAAGAGGGTAAGAGCAAGGGGAATTACAATCTTAAACATAGGAGAGCAGTGAGTGTGTCTCATAAGTGTCTGAAAATTGGAATGAGAAGGAAGCTAGAGAAAGAAGCAGAGTAAGAAGTATCTTCCAAATCAGCTATTGTTTCAAGTCTGCATGTTGGCAAGGATTAATTTGTCTTACCTCAAGGTAACTGGTGAATACTCTTTGATTAAATATGTTATTAGACAGGGAGTCTGACTAGCCTTAACCTAAATTGCTATAAGATAAACAGCCCAATCAACTTAATACATGGAGTGTCTCATTGCCTCAGTCCATTAGTTTATTTTAACTTGATGTGTTGGTTGTTCATGAATAGAGCTGACTGGAAAATGCGTGGGTTTTTTTGCAAACATTTTTATCTTGTTGAAAAACTGAATCTTTATGGCTAAAAACCAAAAATTTGGGCCTGAAAGTTTTCAGTTTTTGCCAAAAGAATTGATAGTTTTCATTTTTTCAACAAAAAGTTGAAATTCTCTGGAGAAAGCAGACACTTTCAGTTTAAAAAAAATTGTTCTATTAAAAAATAATTTAGGTGGAAATTTTTCAACCAGCCCTATAGTCAAAGTCTTATTCTTGTGTAAATCAACTTTGGGATGTAGTTGACATAATTTCTTTTTTCATATAGTGATCAACAGCAGCTTTTTATTAAAGACCAAGAGATGGCTTAAGCTCTTCTGCACCTACTCTAGGGATGGGTGGAACTTGAAAAATGTTTGCATTTTGGAACGTTAAAAATTTTATGAATTTCTCTCTCTACACCCTTAAGAGGAAGCAAAAGTCAACAATGGGTGAGATTTCTCCAAGTCATGGCATACTAAAATAAGCAATTTACAGTGTCGTCATAGCTCTGTTGGTCCCAGGACATGAGAGAGACAGGGTGGGTGGACCATCTTTAGTTGGTGGAAAGTACAAGCTTTCAAGGTACACAAAGCTCTGGGGAAGGATGCGGAGCTAAATACGAGTTGAGTCCGATTGTTAAGCAGAAGGGGTAACACACTTGAAATGAAGTGCGCAATTGGAGTTTATGCATAACATCTAACCCCCAATTTCCCACTTAATTTCAAGTGACTACCTCCAACTACTGTTACACCTTCTGCTTAATGATCTGTCCCAGCTTGCATTTAGCTCAAATACTGTTTCTTTCACCAGACCAGAAGAGCTCTGTGTTAGCTCGAAAGCTTGTGCCTTCCACCAACAGAAGATGGTCTAGTAAAAGTTATTACTTCACCTACCTTGTCTCTCTCTTCAAAACAAGCGATGACTTTAATTAGGTGATGAATTGTTGATGTTTTTCCCATCCCTAACTTTATACCCAGCATGTCAGAAGAAAACTGCTTTAACGCAGAGACTAAACAGTCTCTCTAGACACTTAATATCTCTGTCATGTTTTTGAGAGAATTAAAGTAAATAAGTCTTTTTTTTCTGTTTTTTCCAGTCCTATAAATCAGTGTGTCCCACTTACAACTTTTTCCTTGAGGATACCAAAACTAGAAAGAGAGGTTTAACTATCCCTACGCAAAATAATCAGAATACTGTAGTAATTAGACTTGTTCTAGAAACCTCCATTTATGAATTGGCCCTTTCCAGAAGCTATCATTTTTTGTTAAATAAACATATTAGCATGCCAACGCTGGAATGTTTCTCTTACATAAAGAATAACATAAAGTACTAATTTACATTATATTTATGGTTTACTCAGTTCTTCAGTCATTCTTGTCTCTTATGTTTCCAGTTCTCTCTTCGAGTGATTGCTCATATGCATTCCAATGTAGGTGTGTGCGCGCCCCGTGCACAGATTCCCGGAACTTTTTCCCTAGCAAGCCCCGCATGGCCAGCTCAGGCGCCCCCTGGAGTGCCGCGCTCATGTCGCGGTATAAAGGGCGCTGCTGGCTGCGCGGGTCCCCAGTTCCTTCTTTCCGCCTGTGACGGTTACTGGAACTATCGCCTCTTGCTGTGTGCAAGTAGCTCATTCCCTAGTTGTTTGACTGTTTTCAACATTTCTTGTTATAGTAGTAGTTATAGAGTTCGTTAGTTTGTAGTTGTAGTGACAAGTTAGAACCCCGGACGGGGTCCTCTTTTGCTGGGCGTCATGCCGGGGTCCACAGGCTTTAAGAACTGTGTCTTGTGTACTAAAGCCTTTCCTATTAGTGACCCGCATGACCGCTGTCTCCGGTGCCTTGGAGAAGAACACCGTCAAGACAAATGTAAGATTTGTAAATCCTTTAAGCCTCGGACCCAGAAAGAACGAGACGCGAGGCTAAAGGCGATTCTAATGGAGTCGGCGCTCCGTCCAGCTTCCGAGCCGTCCCGGTCTCCGTCGGCACCGAGTGTGTCGTCGGTGCGGAGCGCCCCCCCACCGGCACCGCTTTCGGCACCGCCGCGGGCCTCTAGGGTGGCCAAGAAGACGGCACGGCCTTCGGCCGCACCCAAGATCTCCCTCCGGCCCGCGCAGGGTGGAGGAAGTACGGAGACGCCCCAGCCAAGCGCCGTTGAGATTACTCCGGCACCGGGGTCTCCACGCGGGCTGCCTCCCCCGACTCCTGGTAGTGGGGGAGTGCACCTGCAAGGGCCGTCGACGCCGGAGGCGTTTACTGCGGCACGAGCCCTCATGGCCTTGCCCACGCCTCCGTCCCCCCTCGGCCGAGGGACAAGGGACCCGCGTCTCGGGGCAAACCCGCGCTGGGTGGTCCCGGTGGTTGGAGACGCTCCCAATCTAAGTCTCCTGCCAGACGGTCACGGAGGGTGGAGAGCGTCGGCTCCCCTCCGAGCTCCGACTCTAGGTCGTCGAGCGACTCGGCACCGCGGCACCGTGGGCGGTCCCGAGTCCGTCGCCGGAGCCGCAGATCCAGCTCCGATTCGAGCGGGGACCGGGATTCGGGCTCACGATCTACGGTGCGGAGCCCGTCCCGGCACCGATCGAGGTCACTGTCGGTCGTTTCGAGAGGCAGCGACTCACATCTGGCGGCACCGCCGATCCCGGCACCGACGCCTGCTTCGGCACTGTTGCCGGCTCCGGCACCGTTGCAGCCTGCACCGATGATGGCACCGTTGCAACCGGCACCGGTGATGGCACCGGCACCGACCTCGGGACGGCTGGACTCCCTTCAGCGTCACCATCGTCGGCACCGCTCTCGGTCTCGAGGGGGCAAGCGGCATCGCAAGTCCTCTCGCCGCAGGGGCAGGTCGGGTGCGTCGTCGTCGTCGTCCCCGTCCTCCTCTCATCGCCGGCACCGCAGACGTCGGCACCGGTCCACGTCGTCCTCATCGGACCGCTCCACGCGTCGGCGACATAAGCGACGCACGGGGGGCTCTGGTGACACTAGGGCGGTGCGGCTCCATCAGCCTTCCCTGCAGGCCGCGGGGTGGGCCCAGGGACCTTGGCAGTGGCCGTATTGGGGACCCTGGAATGCCTCTATGCCCCAGGGCTCAGTGTCACTGCATTCTGTGGTGGCCCCCCCAGTCCCCCCGGCCCCTAAGGTTCATGAGCAGGGTTCGGAGGATTCGGACCCTGGGGAGGGACCCTCTTCCGCACCCCTACCCTTCTCTTCCTCATCGTCACCGGATGAGGCAGCAGCAAGGGATAGGAAAGGGCCCCTGTTTGACTTCAGGGCCCACCAAGACCTCCTAAAGAGGGCTGCTGAGAACTTGGGCATGGAGTTTAAGCTCATGTCTGAGGAGGAGGACTCCCTCTTTGGGCCCTCGGGCTCTCTAGGACCCTCCCGGGCGACCTTGCCAGTGCATGACAATGTCATGAAGATAGCGAGGAAGCTGTGGCAGACCCCTTCCTCCCTGCCTTCCACCTCTAAGGGGGTGGAACGGAAATATTATGTCCCCAAGGAACCCTTTGAATTTCTATACAGCCACCCTGCGCCCAGTTCTCTGGTGGTCGATGCGGCCAACCAGAGGGACCGTCAGGGGGTCAGGGTAGCACCCCTAAGGACAAGGAGGGCCGTAAACTGGACTTGTTCGGGAGGAAGATCTACTCTACTGCGGCGCTGCAGTTTAGAGTGGCGAACCACCAGGCCTTGTTTGGGAAGTATAATAAGAACCTGTGGGCCTCGATGCAGAGGTTTGCTTCCCAGCTGCCCCCTGACCAGGAGGCGGATTTTTCCACGGTTCTGCATGAAGGATCTGCGGTGGCTACCGCTGCGCTGCAGGCGGCTAGCGACGCGGCTGACACAGCCAGTAGGGCAATGGCCTCGGCGGTGGTGATGCGCCGCTGCTCGTGGCTTCAAGCCTCTGGCCTCACTCAAGAGGTTCAGCAGGCTATCCAGGACTTGCCGTTTGATGGCCTGGGTCTGTTTTCGGAAAAGACAGACGACAAGCTCCACGCTCTCAAGGACTCTTGGGCCACCCTGAAGTCTCTGGGGTTGTATACTCCTCAGGCCTCCAGGCAGCAGTCCAGACCGCAGGTCCAAGGGCAACCACCGCCCCCGCCCAGGCCGGCTCCTCGACCACCCCAGCAGAGGAGGGGTCGTGAGCGCTACCGCGGTCCCAGCAGGGGAGGCCGTCAGGGGTCCTCTGCGAGGGGCCAGCATGGGCCTGCAAAAGGGGGTAATCAGCCTAATAAACGTTTTTGACCCAGAGCAGGAGGGTAGTACTCTTCCTTCTCTCTGGGATCCTGGTCGGCCGTTTGGGGACAGGCTTCGCCCTTTTCTTTCAGAATGGGAAGCCATCACTACGGACCGCTGGGTCCTGGAGGTGATTGCTAAAGGGTATGCCCTCCAGCTTACAACCTCCCCTCCCAACACCCCCCAAGGCTGTCCCACATTGGGGATCCGGCCTCGGTTCAGCTCCTGGTGCAGGAGATTGGGTCGCTCCTCACGTTGGGGGCGGTGGAGGAAGTCCCACTGGCCGAAGAGGGCAGGGGCTTTTATTCTAAGTATTTCTTAATCCCCAAGGCGAAGGGAGGCCTTAGGCCCATTCTGGACCTCCGTGGCCTAAATAGATATATTAGGCGAGTTAAGTTTCGTATGGTCTCTCTCGCCACTATCATTCCGGTCCTTGACCCAGGGGATTGGTATGCCGCCCTGGACTTGAAGGATGCATACTTTCACATCTCGATATTACCGGCCCATAGGCGGTTTTTGAGGTTTGTGGTAGCGGGACACCATTATCAGTTTCGGTCCCTACCCTTTGGGCTCTCCTCAGCACCCAGGGTTTTTACTAAGTGCATGGCTGTGGTAGTAGCCCACCTGCGCCGTAAAGGTGTTCAAATCTTCCCTTACCTGGATGACTGGTTAATCAGGGGGAGGTCGAGTGCCCATGTGAGACATAGTCTGTTCCTCACACGCGACTTGTGTGCTAGACTGGGGCTGATTGTCAATGAGCAAAAGTCCACACTCACTCCGGTTCAATGTATTGAGTTTATTGGAGCCAGGTTAGATGCAGTACAGGCCAGAGCCTTCCTGCCTCAAGCAAGATTTGAGGCGATGGCAGCCATAATATCGGATCTCCACTTGTCCCCCATGACGACAGCCAGGCACTGCCTGCAGCTGTTGGGACATATGGCGGCTTCTACATATGTAGTGAGACTGGCCCGATTGAGGCTTAGACCTCTCCAGGCGTGGTTGAATTCGGTGTATGTACCACACAGGCATTCTCTAACTAGAGTGGTCCTGGTTCCCCCACAGGTGCTGTCGTCCCTCGATTGGTGGAGGGACCCCAGGGAAGTGATGATGGGAGTCCCCTTCAGAGAGTTCACCCCATCTGTGACGCTCATCACAGACGCATCCGATCGGGGATGGGGAGCCCACATTTCTCACGATCAGGGCACCCAAGGGCTTTGGTCTCTGGAGGAGAGAGCCCTGCACATCAATGTGCGCGAGCTCAGAGCAGTCCGGTTGGCCTGCAGGGCCTTCCTCCCCTTCCTCAGGGGCAGAGTGGTCCAAGTCCTTACGGACAATACGGCAGCCATGTTCTACATGAACAGGCAGGGGGGCACGCTCCTCGGCACTTTGCCAGGAAGCCATTCACCTCTGGAATTTCGCGGTGAGACACGGTTTTCATTTATCTGCCTCTCACCTCCCAGGGGTACGAAACAGCGAGGCGGACCGCCTCAGCAGAGTTTTTCTCCCCGCCATGAATGGTCCTTACACCAGGACATAGTGGCTTCCCTTTTCCAACGGTGGGGTTCTCCCCGTCTGGACCTGTTCGCTACAGCGGAGAACAGGAAATGCCCGAGGTTTTGCTCGCTCAGGGGTCGCGAGCCGGGCTCTCTGTCCGATGCCTTTTTGGTTCCCTGGACAGGGGAGTTAATGTATGCTTTTCCCCCTGTCCCGCTCCTGCCCCAAGTCCTCCTAAAGATCAAGAGGGACAGGGCGGACGTTATACTGATTGCTCCAGCGTGGCCGAGGCAGCATTGGTACAGTATGCTGCTCGACCTCTCCATCACCGAACCGATTCCGCTACCCAGACGGTGCGACCTGATCTCCCAGGACCATGGGAGATTGTTGCACCCCGACCTGACCTCCCTCCACCTTACCGCCTGGAGACTTTGTGGCTGACGGAGGGAGAGAGGGCCTGTTCTATGCAGGTTCAACAGGTCCTCCTGGGCAGCAGGAAGCCGTCCACGCAAGTAACATACAAAGCTAAGTGGCGGAGGTTTTCGGGGTGGGCAGAAGCGAGAGGGTTACACCCTAGCATCTCCCCTATTCAGGACATCCTGGAGTACTTACTGCAGCTTAAACTGCAGGGCCTGGCTTTGGCCTCCCTCAAGGTCCACCTGGCAGCCATCTCGGCCTTCCACCAACCCATGGAGGGCCGCTCCCTGTTTTCTCACCCTATGTCGGTGAGGTTCCTTAAGGGGGTGGAGAGGACTTTCCCTCAGGTGCGGGACCCGGTGCCACCCTGGGACCTCAACTTGGTCCTCAACGGGCTGATGGGTCACCCATTCGAGCCCTTGGCTACGTGCTCCCTTCTACTCTTGTCATGGAAGGTGGCCTTCCTAGTGGCTATCACCTCGGCCAGAAGGGTCTCCGAACTGAGGGCGTTAACCTCGGAGCCCCCCTACACGGTTTTTTATAAGGATAAGGTCCGGCTGAGGCCTCACCCGGCTTTTATGCCTAAGGTGGTGTCTCAGTTCCACTGTAACCAGGACATTTTCCTTCCTGTGTTCTTTCCCAAACCCCATGGGTCGGAGGAGGAAAGGAGGGGACATTCGCTGGACGTCAGGCGAGCCTTGGCCTTCTATCTCGAGAGGACCAAGCCTTTCCGGAAGTCGACACAGCTCTTCGTGGCTGTGGCGGATAGGATGAAGGGCTTGCCTGTCTCCACCCAGCGCATCTCCAAGTGGATTACTGCCTGCATTAAAGCATGCTATGAGCAGGCAGGAGTACCCCTCCCAGGGCCGGTGAGAGCACACTCCACTAGGGCCCAGGCCTCTTCCGCAGCCTTTCTAGAGAGGGTTCCCCTGCAGGACATCTGCAGGGCAGCGACCTGGTCGTCAGTCCATACGTTCACGTCGCATTACGCCATCGTGGAACAAGCAAGGGAAGACGCAGGGTTCGGCAGAGCCGTGCTGTCTAGAGCAGGTCACCGATAACTCCTACCCTCCTCCAAGGTACGGCTACGCAATCACCTACATTGGAATGCATATGAGCAATCACTCGAAGAGAGAAAACAAGGTTACTTACCAGTAACTGTTGTTCTTCGAGATGTGTTGCTCATATCCATTCCAAACCCACCCCCGTCCCCGCTGTCGGAGTTGGCAGAAAGAAGGGACTGGGGACCCGCGCAGCCAGCAGCGCCCTTTATACCGCGACATGAGCGCGGCACTCCAGGGGGCGCCTGAGCTGGCCATGCGGGGCTTGCTAGGGAAAAGTTCCGGGAATCTGTGCACGGGGCGCGCACACACCTACATTGGAATGGATATGAGCAACACATCTCGAAGAACAACAGTTACTGGTAAGTAACCTTGTTTTTTTCAGCTATCCAAATGGGCCACTTAAAAGGGAGCAACACAATGAGCAGAAAAGGGAAAAGGACAGCAGCCTGAATTCATTTCACGAAACAGGTTCACTGTTGGCTATATGATTTACAAGGAGTTCGTGTACTCTACATGGGGAATGCATGCAACTTGTCAGGTAAGAAAGAAGCAAGAATTTAAGGAAAACCTAAATCTCAGCAATGCAATGTCACACAAGTTCATTCTGTAGCCATACTCTCCTGGTTTACAAAGCATTTTGCAGAGTTAACTGTAACAAGGTTAAACAAATAAGGGCCAAGGGAAGGAGAGAAATAGGCGATAAGCCCGTGTTTTCAAGACAAGAATTGAAAAAAGGAAGCTAGTCATTAAGGTGGATTGATAAAGGTGATTAAATGAAAACCACCGTTTTTTGTGGGCAATCTGCGGAAAAGTCCTGTGTGAAATTGTGTATAATCTTTCTAAATGAATATAGTTAAGTTAAATTACGGTATAAAAGTTCAATTATATTTTAGTTCATTGAGCACTGAATGGGACTAAATCAAATAAGTCAAATTTACCAGCTGTAGGCTCGATCCTCAACTGATGTCAATTGCTATAGTCTGTTTGGTTACTTAATAGTTTCTCATGCATAGTTCTCATGCACTAGTCATCAAAATAGGGGTGGAACACCTCATGGATACTCCATGAAATATGCCAACTCATTTCTCCTGTGAAATGACCAAATTACAGAAATGTTCAGGTGGCAGATAACAGAGATAAGTAGTCACTGTGTAACCTAATACTTGAAGATAAGATATACCAGCAAACACCATGATCTGACATTACCAAAAGAACTGCAACCAAAAAAAAAAAAAAGCTTTCGTAAGGCCACGAGTTGTGATGACTATGCCAGTAAATCTGTATTTTTGGAGTTGTAAGATTATCAGAGGAGACAGAGCCTTCTAATAAAGCAGCTTCCCTGTGAGTAAACAAATGTATGAATACTAAAAGAATTGTCCTTCCAGCAGCCTAGTATTTCTGGCGTCTCTGCAGGTAGCTAAATCTCATGGGAGCACCTTTTGATATAGTCTGTGGTAAAGTATGTATAGTCAGATTTATTTAATCCCATTAGATGCTTCTTTGTAACAAAGATTCAAGGGGTAACCCAATAATAATTATTCTAAACTATTCAGAACTTCTTAAATATATAAATGAATTGACAAAGACACCCAGCCATCAAGCTCTCTGAGATAAACAGTAGAATATGACTTGGGCGTAAAGTAGAAAACAAAGCCAAGAAAAGTGCTCCCAATGTGCAAAGCCCTTGGAAATAATGAGTTGATATCACATAAGAGATTGCAAAATAGTCTGACAATTGATGGAGAGATAATAGGTGTTATTAAAGCCTGCCACACCCAACTTTTCATTTCACAGGCCAGATGAATAAGATTCGTCTTTGCAACTGTAAACGTAGCCACACCTCTGCCATTCCATTTGTTGTGAGCATAGGAAAGCTCCCTTTGAGAAATTACACCATATTTGGAAGCTGACACCCTCCTAATAATATGATTAGTCACTTAGAAATCTTCCAAGGTGGAGAAGGTAATTCCTCTCCTTGCTGATCCTGCCAGTATTGTTGTTACTAGTTTCTAAACTCCATTTTTAGGAATCTGGTCTTAGATGGTTCCAGAGACAAGAACTGCTTCAATTACCAGTTCAGTTTCTGTTTTCTCTCACATTCTGTTTGTTTTTATTTTAACTTTTTAAAATTTTTATAATTTTTTAGAAATACTCTCATTATGGACTAACATGTCAAGCAAGTTTTTCTACCTTCTGAGCTTCACTTATTCTTAGAAATTTTCTTTTTAGACTTCTTGAACTCATTTCACTGCGGTTTTACGACCAGCTAGTTTCTTGTGTCTTCTAGCCTCACAGTCAAAAAATTCTGTGTTTAAGCCATTTAAGAGCTTGTACGTTGTGCTTTCCATCCTGACTCAACCATGGGGAGTTAATTTTCTAAATTCCATTTACTTTCTGTTTGTATGGCAGACAACTGCTTCAAAGAGTCCCCTTTGTGTGGGGGGTGGTTTGTGAGGGGTTTTGATTAGGGTTCAAAGTAAAAACTGTAGATAGTTTAGGAAGTAACACACAGCCCCATGGTAGAGTCAAGTGTGAGTCTCAAGCTTAATGCTTTGCTCTATGGTTTGGGAATGCCACAGAATAGTTAGTGTATTTGACCTCTGGGCAGACTTTAGGGTAGCTGGAGAAGGCCTCGGTCTCCGTGGCTAGAAGAACTGTTGACTCAGTGTGGGGTTATTAGGAGCAAAATGGGTGAAAGAGTGGATATCCTTGGGGTGCTGTGAGATCTGCTCCTAAAAATAATTATAGGTGAAACCTAATGAAGCTGTTCAAAATAGGATATGTTGAAGCACACAACATTCCTTCTGCAGTTCTCCCACACATATATTATGTATGGCAAAGTTCTATCTACATCTGCATCAGGATAAACAGCTGCAGGTCCTTGGTATGAGAACACCACAAATGCCACATGTTCCTTTTATAGAGTCTGGGTGGTTATTGTTCTAAATATTGGCTATCGAGAGTTACCATGTGTGTGTGGTGTTTCTCTCTCTCTCTCTCTCTCTCTCATATTCCCATTCCTTTCTCCCATTTAAGCCTACCAGTTGCGTACCCACAACCCTGGAAATTGCACTCATGGAGCTGATGGGATGACTGGATGACAGGAATTTATGGGCCCACATTGGTTTTTTGTTTTTTTTTAAATAATAATAATTACTTTGTCTCTACCAGTATGTGGGCATTAAAGAAGTAAAAATATCTTTATAGGATTATTGTTACATCACTGGAGCTGGTTGCTTTCTTTAGGCACATGAGGGTTAAGCCTCCTCCGATGTCACAATATTTAATTTACTCAGAGTTGCACCCATTCCAAATTTTTCACTACAGTGAAAAATCCAACTCAGCAACTTTCCAGGTTGCACAGAACAGCTGGATTTCCTTGTTTTTGTCCCATGTTATCCAAAAGTCCAAAAAGTTTTACTGCACAACATTCCTGGTGTATATGAGAATGAGTGGAAAGGTTCTAATTAAAATGAGAACCAATCCAGAAGTTTGCCCATCCTTTGAACTGAATTTGAACTTTACCCCTGTACTTCCTGTTTTAGTGGTAACAGAGGAAGAAATATTATTTACTATTGTTAGCATTTCTAAAGCACGCATTGCCATAGTATCAGAGCACAATTGCTAAAAAATGTGCTAGACATCTTTCTTGCTGGGCACATGGGGTAAAAAGAACTTGAGCCCACATAGTTAAGAATTTCTTCTGGCAAAATGTATATTTTTGTGTGAGAGGATATTGTCACATGTTATGCAAGACAGAGGCGTTTGGAAGGGTGGTGGGGAAGCTGTAGAGCTCCCACGTACCACAGTGTAAGCTCGGAACTGTAGACACAATGCAACTAGCCAATGTTTGCAAATCTGCAGCATCCTCCCTTTAGAGATCCCAGATTAGCCCAGGTGGGGTGCAGAATGGAGAAAATCAGCCATTGTCTCTAATGGCTTCTCCCTTGCAGCTGTGGGTAAAGCAGCAAGTGATTACCTGAAAATCACTTGTCTTCCATCCCTGCTCCCACAGGAGCTCCTAATGCAGCCCTCCACAGGAGCAGCTCTCAGGTGCTTGGCTGCATGCTCAGATAGCACAGCAGCCCTCAGTCTGAAGCTTCTCTCCTCTGTTCCTATAGCTCTCAGCTCAACTGCCAGAGCATATGTAATCCAACCCAATACCGCCACCAACGGATGCTCCAAATCCCAGTGGTGTGTCATCTTCTGCTAAGCAGAAAACAGGGAGGGAGAGTCACAAAACAAGCTTCTCTTCTCCAGGTCCCCATTCTTTGCTTACCAGTATCCCCAGTGCTTGGGAGAATCCTCCAGTTGACCTAGCTACTGCCTCTCAGGGAGGTGGAATATCTACACTGAGGGTTGATCTCCTGTCAGCATAGGTAACATCTTCACTGAAGTGCTACAGCAGCGCAGCTGCAGCGGTGCCTCTGTGCCATCATAGTGGTTTATGTGTAGACAAGTCCCAACAGAAAAATCCTGTCAGGGTACACTGCCTCTACACTGGGGGATATGCTGGCATAGCTATGTCAGCACAGGCTCCACAGTGTAGACGGAGCCATATACTCATTTAGGCTTACTTGATCTTAATGAAATTCTGATCTATTTACACATCTTGCAAACACATTTACTGCAGTGGGATTGCATAGGAAATAGGTCAGAACAGAATTTGGCCCTTAAAGTCACACACACGTACCAATATAAAACTCACATCCCCTTCCCCATCCAATACCTCTCTTATTTGCATGAGGAATTCAGAACATTAATCCAAATTAAAGGTGGGAATTTAAACTAGGAGTTTCATGCAGTTTAATTAGTCCACTTTAAAAATGAATTTGGTTTTAACTTTCCTGATTGCTCCCAAGTAGACCAGTTTAATTGGGTGTAAGGAAAGTTAAATGTATCCAAGGTGGTGTAACCACATAGCAAGGGGCCTGAAAGGAGCAAAAGAAGCAACTTCTAAAGCCTGGTCTATGTGAAAGAACTCCACTGGTGTGAACCGTTACTGTCCATCATATAAGATGACCTGGAGTCTGAACACAGTTGAGCAGTCAGTGTGGACCAGGGCAAATCACATTCATCATCCCGTCAGCTAATTGTGGGCAGATGCTGAGATTTGCTGACATGGTTTGTCCTGATATACACTGTGCTGCTGAATTATCTAATGTGATTATTGACAGTTGTATTCAAATATGCCAACAGTTCAGAGAGGGGACCGGAGCTCACATGCTTTTCTCGCTTCCATTCTGACCCTTTGGCATGTGCTTACAACAATTTAGATTCATAGAGAAGGCTTTACAGGGAGGTGTAGGAAGGTGCAAGCTAAAGAAGGCTGAACAGTATTTAACACCATCATCCTGCTCCTTGGCCTATAGGTTACACCAGCTTGCACTCCCTTCCACTCACATGCTCATCAGTAAGGCTGCAAGGAGGACTAAGGTATTAAGCATACAGAAGTCTGCATTATTGCATAGGCATCCAACTTGTATCACTTTTTATATCACTTCTGAATCCAAAGCCAAAACGGAATCCAAACCTAGTTTTACAAAAACATGTCCCACCCAATGATAATCTGCAAAACCAGAAAGGCATTCAGTCCTGCCAATTTCAGATGCTCCTGTGACTGCTCCAAAGAGACATTCACTTTACTCTCCTATAGACAGAGGCAAAGTGAGAGAAGTCACTCATGTACAGTGCCTTCATCCTGAACTAGGCAGGGAGAGGACTTTTTGCTGATTATTCTGCGTTATACATTGGGTAACTCATATTTAGGTAGCCAACTGGGTTACAGTCTCCTGTTCAGCCTCATGTGGGTGGGGGGAACAATACTGGATGCCTTTTTTCTTCTATAAATCCAGGATCATCAAGGTGTCTAGCAGAATACATAGACAACAACCCATAGCAGAAAAAGATGGCATTACATTCCTGAACTGAAGGTGTATCCCTGGTCAGTAAAATGAAATTAGTATTAGGTTCAACATCTGCAGGGCCTCATGTAATTATAGGCCTAGATAAATTGCTCCTTAGTTGCCCTTCTTTCTGAAATTGCCACATAATTATGCTCCAGAATGTAAGCTTTCATGTAAAAAATAAAAAAATGTCTCTGGCCCTTATGGTGGCAAAGAAAACGTATAAAATGTGAATGACGCGTAACCAATGCAATGATTTCTGCCTGAGTCTGCAGACAGCCTGAAACAAGAACTCTAAAGGTAGAAAGTGCCCCCTTCATCTCGGTGAAGTGTTAAGTCTGAAGCCTAAAGATCCTAGTTTTAATTTTAGCATGTACCATTTATCTGCTGATCATTTTAGACAGAAAAAGCAGTAAGCTAATGTGCTTCACCACCATTGTTGGGTGTGATGACAGATCGTGAGGTAGAGTACAGTGGGACGGATAGTTGCTGTCAAATGTTGCTAGGTGCAGAAAGATGAGAACCTTTGGCTGCTTTTTGTTTCTCTCGTGGAGCAAAGCAGTCAGAAAGCAAGCTTCCCCCGATACTTGGGGATTTCTCTTACATAAGAGAAACCTGGGGCAGAGAACTAGCTAAACTGCTCCTGTTCCCCAGTACAGGAGGTATTTTGGAGAAAGGCATACACCTGTGCACTCTGGTTTTCTTTGACTGTTGGAATGGTCCCTTGGGGGTTGTAGGCAGCCAGAAGTAGATTAGAGCAGCATTTGGGTGCTTTTTTTTAACTCAAGGGACTGGAGCAGGCCCTGGCCAGTTCCCAGAGCCAAGGGCCACAGAGTTGGTGTAAAGCCACCTGTGTCTCCACTGAGCACAGCTGAGACAGACCAGAGGCTCTGGCTCAGTGTTTTCATAACAAAGTATATATTTTACTAGTACACTGTCTGTGAATCAATTATAGGAAAACCACAATGACACACCCTCTACAGCTGTAGCTAGCAATTCCCAGAGCCTCCCTCCTCTCACAGCCTGTCTCTCCTTTTTGTTTTCTCAGGTCCTCAAGTGCCAAACACTTATCTTTAAATACAATAGAAATAATTACCCTATTACTGGACCCTTTAGTAAACTCTCTAGATATGGCTTGATGGATATTGTGAGGAAACCTGCCATGGGACAGCTTCCTATACTGTATCTGTTTGGTGTGGAGTAAAAGAAGACTAATGTTACCAGAGCTGTCAATCTGATGCCTTTCTCAAGCCTCACATTCAGTTTTAAAGAAAAAAAGAAAACCATCTCCCTTCTCCATTGAACAGGGAGGGATGGGTAGATACAGGTGTGGAAGAAGAGATGATGCTACATTATCTTCTGAATTAAAGCAAAGAAAGCCTAAATAACGTAAAACAAAGAGCAGGACAAGACAAGATGATGCTCATGAAAGCAAAAAATATCAAACTTGTGTGTCTTTAGGCACGGAAATCCATATACAGGGACCTAAAAAGTGCCCTGATTTTCAGAGATGCTGAAAAACTGCAGCTCCAACTAGTATTGTTAAGCTCAGTGACTAAATTTGTCCTTCACCTTGGGGTATGCTCATTTATTAGGGCTACCTTCCTGGAAGAGGATGTGATTCTACTAATGTACTGCTTGTGTTACTTGTGTGTTCAGAGGGCTACAAAAGCCCCCTCCCAATGGAGCTATCCTGCAGGACCTAAGGTTTTCAGGGCTGGGTTCCTCCAGCACCAGATTCAAATAAACCCCCCACAGATACACACACACATTTCAGATTAACTGAGTGCGTCTGAGCGGACTGGGCTGTCAGCTGACCCCTTATGCATCCCTGAACTCAGCAGGCTGGGTGACACCACACTTTCAGTGGCCACCCTTATATGCCCCTTTGCAATGCACCAGACTAGAGCATGCTGGGTCCAAACAGCACCTTTTTTGGCTACTCCCCTTAATTGACCCTGGATTCAATCATGCTGGGTCAAACAGCATTTAAGCTGCATCCTTATTTGCCCCTGGACTCCGTAGGCTAGGCAGAGCAGCACTTCTCAGTTGTCCCCTTCATATGCCCCTTTTACACCACAATTGTTCTAGCAGTAACCCCCTTGATGAGCAAACCGCATAGGATTTTTGGGCACTCCAGAGATCTTTGGCTTAAGTAAGAGAAGGGTTGCTACAGAGCAAGATAGGGACCACGAACACAAAGGAGTAAAATAAAGTTTGGAGAGATAGAGAGAAAAAGAGGCAACCAGCTTGATTATAACAGTTATTTTATTGCTAAGTATATAAACCTTATGATACTAATAGTAATACCATACAAGGAGAGAAAAACAATACTACACAATTACAGTTGGGGTGTTGGAGAAAGCTATCCCAGGTTTGATTACAAAAATAGAAAGTTATACCTGGACTGAGAGAGGGAGAGAGACAAAAAGTGTGTTGAGGAAGAAGGGGCAGGGGCGGGCGGTCTCATCACTCCACACAGCTCAGAGGTTCCCAGGAACCAGCTTGGCAGCTTAGGGTCTGGAGGCCTTTGACTCTGGCAGAATCCCCGCAGGATCAGTCAGGAAGAGAGGGAAGTTACAGTGGAACTGATGCAGAATTTTGGATCCAAGCATCAGAACAGAGGTTTGAACTTTGATAGGGGATTTGTAGATGCCAGGTTTGTTTATGGATAAACAATGTCTGGACAAAAGGATCTGATCCTTCCTGGAAGGGTTTTTTTCCTTGAGAGAGAGCTCACAATGCAATCAGGTTTCAGTGTTTTGCATACCAATAACTAGAATGGTCTGATAACTGCGGAGCTGGATGTGTACAGGTGTTAGTTCATTTACATCAAGAGCATAGATCTCCCAACATGCAGTGCTTCCCTGTTTCAGCAATCCCAGAGTTCAGTGCGTGTTCCATCTTTGATGTAGATGAGGCTTCTATTCTACATTCATGTGCTAACTGAGATGCTTATGAGGCATGGGGAGTTGTCTCACCCTTGAAGGGAGGGTTTTAGTTGTGTATCCTGCCTTTTCATATTGAGAATGCCTTTGGTTTCTGGTTCAAGCAGCCTTTGGTTTCTGGTGGGGGGGTAATCCAGGTGAGCCAAAGAGAGAGAGTCGGGGTTTTGCGCCCTGGTTCCCCAAGAACACAGAGCTGCCAGGTAACAGACAGCTTCCTATACTGTATCTGTTTGGTGTGGAGTAAAAGAAGACTAATGTTACCAGAGCTGTCAATCTGATGCCTTTCTCAAGCCTTACATTCAGTTTTAAAGAAAAAAAGAAAACCATCTCCCTTTTCCATTGAACAGGGAGGATGGGTAGATGCAGGTGTGGAAGAAGAGATGATGCTACATTATCTTCTGAATCAAAGCAAAGAAAGCCTAAATAAAGTAAAACAAAGAGCGGGACAAGACAAGATGATGCTCATGAAAGCAAAAAATATCAAACGTGTGTGTCTTTAGGCACATAAATCCATATACAGGGACCTAAAAAGTGCCCAGATTTTCAGAGATGCTGAAAAACTGCAGCTCCAATTACTATCGTCGAGCTCAGTGACTATATTTAGGCATTAAAGTTTGACTATTTGGGCCAAAATCTCTAGGTTTGATGCCATTCAGGGGCATGGGATTGACAGAGTTCCTGCAAGATCCAACATTTTCTGTCGGAGTCGTGAAAAAGGGTATCAGGGAAGTAACATCAATCTGTACTGTGCTACCCACAGTGAATCTGACCCTTCACATGGAGGTTGGAGGGCATAGCACCATATAACAATGCTTGAAAATCCCACTATGGACCCCCATCCTTTTTGCAGGGGAGCTTTCAGAGGACAGAAAAAGTCCTCTAGGGAAAGCGCTAGGAGTTAAATCATCAGGCCAGACAGGAAGCATCAGTCTTAGGGTGTATCTACACTTGGCACTGGGGATGTGATTTCCAGCTCATGTAGACATATTTTCATTAGCTCAATGAAAGCTAGCATGCTAAAAACCCATAGTGTAGCTGGGGTAGCAAAGACAGTGGCACAGGTTAGCTGTACTGAGTATGTACTCAAAGGATTCAGGTGGGTTTGTACTCAGGGCAGCTAGCTTAAGACACTGCTTGCTGCTGCCCATGCTACTGTGGCCATGCTACTATTTTTTGAGTGCTACCTCAATGAGAGCTAGCATGAGTATGTCTATGCAAGCTGGGAACCTCACCCCTACCTCATAGCATAAACATAGCCTTAGAAAGATAAAGGTGTCACTTTCCACTGAGCTACTAGGTGTTTACCATGGAGGGTGTGATGGTGTGGGCCAGGTGGGCTGAATCAGCTAATCAGGCTGCAAAGTGGGGGAGCTTGAAGCTGGAGGCAGCTAATTAGAGAGACGCTCACCTGTGGGGGATTGGTGGGGCTTCTACAAAAGACAGGAAATTGAAAGCAGAGGGCCCACAGGGACAAGTTGCCTAAAGTCTCGCTGGGAGAAGGCACAGCTGGGAAAGGCTGCAGAGATGAGTTGCCTAAAGTTGCTCCCTGGGAGAAGGGAAGGAAGAAACTGGCAAAAAAAAAAAAGTGGAAGTTAAAATCCTATTGAGGAAAATAGAAAGGAGCATAAACTCTGGCAAGTGAACTGTAAAAATATAATTAGGAAGGCCAAAAAAGAATCTGCAGAACATCTTTGAGTGAAAGACTCAAAAAAGTAATAGCAAAAAAATGTTTAAGTATATCAGAAGCAGGAAGCCAGCTGAACAACCAGTGGGGCGACTCAACAATCGAGATGTTAAAGGAGCACTCAAAGAAAATAAGGCTATTGTAGAGAAACTAAATGAATGTTATATATCGGTCTTCATGGTTGAAGATGTGAGGGAGATTCCCACACCTCAACCATTCTTTTTAGGTGACAAATCAGAAAACTTGTACCAGATTGAGGTGTTATTAGAGGAGACTTTGGAACACACTGATCAATTAAACAGTAATAAGTCACCAGGACCAGATGGTATCCACCCAAGGGTTCTGAAGAAACTCAAATGTGAAATTGCAAAACTACTAATTGGTATGTAACCTATCATTTAAATCAGCTTCTGTACCAGATGACTGGAGGATAGCTAATGGGATGCAAATTTTTTAAAAAGGCTCCAGAGGCAATCCCAGCAATTACAATCTGGTAAACCTAACTTCAGTACCAGGCAAACTGGTTGAAATTACAGTAAAGAACAGAATTATCAGACACATAGATGATTACAATTTGTTGGAGAACAGTCAATATGTTTTTTGTAAAGGCAAATCATGCCTCACCAATCTATTAGAATTCTTTACGGGGGTCAACAAACATGTGGACAATGGTGATCCAGTGGATATAGAGTACTTAAACTTTCAGAAAGCCTTTGATAAGGTCACTCACCAAAGATTCTTAAGCTAAGTAAGCGATCACGGAATAAGAGAGAAGGTCCTCTCCTGGATCAGTAACTGGTTAAAAGATAGGAAACAAAGAGTAAGAATACATGGTCAGTTTTCAGAATGGAGAGAGGTAAATAGCAGTGTCCCCCAGGGATCTATACTAGGACCAGTACTGTTCAACATATTCATAAACAATCTGGAAAAAGGGGTAAACAGTGAGATGGTAAAATTTGCACAGATACAAAACTACTCAAGATAGGTAAGTCCAAAGCAGACTGAAGAGTTACAAATGGATCTCACAAAACTGGGTGACTGGGCAACAAAATGGCTGATGAAATTCAGTGTTGATAAATGCAAAGTAATGCACACTGGACAACATAATCCCAACTATACATATTAAATGATGGGCTCTAAATTAGCTGTCACCACTCAAGAAAGAGATCTTGGAGTCATTGTGGATAGTTCTCTGAAAACATCCACTCAATGTGCAGCGGCAGTCAAAAAAGCTAACAGAATGTTGGGAATCATTAGGAAAGGGATAGATAATAAGACAAAAAATATCTTATTGCCTCTTTAAACCCACGGTACTCCCACATCTTGAATGCTGCTTGCAGACCTGATCGCCCCATCTCCGAAAAGATATAGTGGAATTGGAAAAGGTACAGAAAAGGCAACTAAAATGATTAGGGGTATGGAAAAGCTTCCATATGAGAAGAGATTAATAAGACTGGGACTTTTCAGCTTGGAAAAGAGACAACTAAAGAGTGGATATGATAGAGGTCTATAAATTCATGACTGGCGTGAAGAAAGTAAAAAGGAAGTATTATTTGTTCCTTCTCATAACACAAAAACTAAGGGTCACCAAATGAAATTAATAGGCAACAGGTTTAAAACAAGCAAAAAGAAATATTTCTTCCCCCAACTCATAATCAACCGGTGGAACTCCTTGCCAGAGGATGTTTTGAAGGCAAAGACTGTAATGGGGTTCAAAAAAGGACTAGCTAAGTTCATGAAGGATAGGTCCGTCAATGGCTATTAGTCAGGATAGACTGGGACTACTGTTTGCTAGAGGCTGGGTATGGGTGATGGGGGATGAATCACTTGATGATTATCTGTTCTATTCATTCCCTCTGAAGCACCTGGAATTGGCCACTGTTGGAAGACAAGATACTGGGCTAGTTGGACTATTGGTCTGACCCAGTATGGCCATTCTTATATTCTTAAACACAAAGGAGAGGGGAAGGCTGGAAGGTATGGAAGTGGCTCAGGGAAAGGCAGTAAGATGTGGGGAATGGACAGAACCCCTGAGCCAGAACCCAAAGTTGAGGGAGGGCTTGGGTTTCCCTGCCAGCTACTGCAGGAGTGGCATCATGAGGCAGTGAAGCAGGAGACTGCTGGAGCAGGAACTTGATACACTCCAAATGGGAAACCACAATAGTGACCTGGCCAGAGGGCTGAGTCACGAAGAGGCAGATGCAGCTGCTGGAGCAAGAGAGGGACTGCAGAGTGGCAGAGAGAGACAGAGTGACAGTGTGCAACCATGTGATGGGGTATTGCCCTGGCGAGCTATTCCCCAGAGTGACCAGGAGGAGGCGCTATCCTAGCAGTCAGAAGAGCAACCAGCATGACAGAGGGAAAGTGAGTACAAATAAAACAATTTATTTAAAACACAAACAAGCCATCATTTCTGCCTCATTGATTAACCTGATTGACCAAGCTTCCCTGCATAATGCAGACAGAGCTGTCATAGTGATGTCACAAGGACTCTTCAAACACCTGCACAGCAAACACAATAATTGGGCAACTATTGTGCACTCATACAGCATCTTCTATCTGAGGAGCTCAGCTACTTCACAACCATTAATTAAGCCTCCCAACATCTCTATGAGTTAGGTATAGATCATCAGCCCCATTTTTCAGATGAGGAAATTAAAGCACAGAGATTAAGTGACTTATCCAAGGTCACACCAGAAGTGGGAGGTAGAGCAGAGACTAGAACCCCACTCCCTGACTCCACTCCTGTGTCTTAACTGTAACCCCAGCCTTTCTCCCCACAACCATAACCATAAACGTGACTGGTGTCTGAGCACCACCTCTAATGCCACTTACTGAAGGAGGGGGAAAGTTGCTGAGTGGTATTTTCAAAAGTGCTAAGCATTAGCCAAATTCTGCCCCCATTGAAGTCAGTGAAAATTCCTATTGACTTCAGTGAGAGCAAAATTAAGCCAATGCTGAGCACTTTTTAAAATTTTCCTCTCTGAATTAAAAAGAGCTTGTTCTGGTCGTTCTGTCTCATCTTTAGCTAGCAGCCTCCTTGCAGCATCTCCTACATCCTCACAGGAATATCCATGGTATTTTCCTTGTCTTCCTGCACCACATCTTCCTCAACTCTGAACTCCCTACAATGGAAGAGGAATCAAAGAGGAACATTTGAAGAGGGGGATATCTATGAGGGGATATCTTCTTTGCCATCTGGAGCAAATTTCTCATGCCTTCTTTAGATATATCTCTTTCTTCTGCTGTAGAGATAAATAGCAGAAACTGTACTAAAAGAGAATAACATGAGATTGAAGGATGAAAAATGTCTCTTGATTTACATTGTCACATTTGGACCAAAATTCAGAGATGATATTTTAGATCCCCATACATCATCCCCATATATCTCCTCTGCACCCCATCCAAAGATTCCAGTAGCATCCACTATGCAGACCCTTGCTTCTCGGGTTAAGCCAGTAAAACTGCATGAGTACTGATTCAATTGGCCTGTTCCCAAATCCTCACCCTGATGTTAGATCAAGGAGTACGAATAGAAAGGCTTCCTGAGTAGTGTCTTCACTCCTACTCCACATAGTACAGCAGAACCCCACTCAGTACATGAGCACAATATTAAACTAAAATAAAACTTTAGTTGTCAGAGATGCTGAGACACCCCTCCACCCCAACTCCCATTGACTTTACGTTTAATGTTTCTCATTATTGCCATAGAGGTAGAGTGATTCCACTAATCGTTTATAATACCGTTAGGGATTTATCCAAAGTACATTGTGGTAGGTGGAAAGTCTCCCACTGACTTCACTGGGCTTTGGATCAGGATCTTATTTTCTAAGATATTTTATTAAATTTTGGTAAACTGCAGACAAATATTTATTATCTTGCAATGTGTAATTTCAGGGCATATGATTTAACAAATGCTTTTAGAAAAAAATTAGGATATTCCATCGTTACACATGCAGGACTAAAATTCTGGTATAAGAAGCACATGGGGGCATGTCTACACTTAAAACTCTACAGTGTAGACACTGCTTATTCCAATGATAGGTGTTCTTCTGTGGGTGTAGGTAACCCACCTCTCTGAGAGGTGGTAGCTAGGTTGCTGGAATAATTCCTCCATCGATCTAGTGCTGTCTACGCTGGAGGTGAAGTTGGTATAGCTGTGTCTCTCAGAGGTATGGATTTTCACACCCCTTTGAGATATAGCTATATCAATGTAAGTTACAAGTGTAGGCCAGGCCCGGTTGTTCAGGTTCAGAAAGAGAACAATTGAATGTGTGGAAGCTATTAAGAAATTGCTGAGGGTTAAGCAAGTATTCTGGCAGTGTGAAAATGTATGGCAAAGATCCTTCCATAGATGCTAAGCTGGACAAGAGGACAAGGAACGTGGTTTATACTAAGGTGGGAGTATTACATATGAAAAGAGTTTAAACTCTTCTGAGTGCAAAACCAGCAGATGCAATTGCACACACTCTCAGATTAATTTTTTCATTTAAGGGTGAAATAAAACTAACCACAAAGGCACAAACCACACGAGATGCAGAAATTAATTAATGGAATTCTATGGCTTGTGTTATACAGGAAATCAGATTAGATGATCAAAATGCTCCCTTCTGACTGTGAAAGCCATAAATCTATAAATGTTCGTATGCAACCTCAAATCTGACGATGAGTGAAAACTATAATGCTGGTGGGTATACATTTACACATGCACATCTATTTTTGAAAAGCACTTGGAGTGTCTTTGAATGAAAAGCACTATATAAGTGCAAATTTATTATTTTATGTATTATTATTATTACTATTATTTATTGTTATATGTTATTGCCTCTGAGGTTTATGTAGCTGGAGATTTACAACTGTAATATAAAAGTGACTATATGTAAGTAATTGTGCTAGTTATTACTTAGTAATAGGTAGTTACAATGAATGACATGAATGATATAGAAATTTCTGTTGTTTGAATGTGTTGTGCAGAGAAAGAAGAACTGTCCTGTAGGTATAGTGCAGGACAAGCAATCAGGAGACCTGGAGTCTCTTCATGCTCTGTTTAGAGAATGAAGGAAATATCTACGTTATTTTTTATAAATATCATGCACCTGAATGATATTATCCTGCCTGAATGCATAGAGTTAATCAAAGGAGTTTGTTAGAGGAAAACCAACAAGAAATGGAGCTATGGCAACGCTAAGCTGTAGTCCAGAGTCTAGCAGGGGGTCTTGGAGAAACAATGAGGAAGCTATTAATTCTGGGATGTATTCTTCCTGTCCCAACTAGGCTGGCAAAGTTTGTTCTTCCCAGGCCAAACCTAGGATCGATGGGGATACTAAAACAAAGATGCTGGACTAGACAGGGAAGTGGGGGTTAAAGTGGAAGTGAAAGTTTCGGCGGCTGCCCAAGGAATGTCAGCAAGTGCTGACAGGGATGGAAGGAGACAGTGAGAGAGAGACAGAGAGAAACAGCAGCAAGCAAGCTGCCTCCCAACCCAGAGATGGAGGTAACTGGCTGAATGGAACTTACCAAAACTCACAAGGAAAGATTAATGTTTAGGTATGAGGAAATATGTGTCTAGGCCTTTATTGTTTTATCTCTTTGCTCTGTGAGCTGTCTACCTTTGGGTGAATAAATAATACTCGGTTTTAAATAAGCTATTTTTGAGTAACTTTAATCAGCCACTGTCACTGGCTCCCAGAGGAAAAGAGCTTGCTGGTGCCAATCTGAGTTGGGCCTGTCGTATTAACACAGTTATTAAGCAGGGAGGTTGCTACCCAGACACTCAATCTAGTTGTGGCTCCCCAGTTCAAGAGAGGTGCAGGAAGCCAGATCTGTCACCTGAGGGGAGCACTCAGGGTAGGTTTGAGAGGTATATTAAGTTAAACCTTCCACTACTTTCCTTCAGGAGGTAAATTACACCAATTTAAATATTTGTAGATAGGGGAAAAGAAATCTGAGTGGAAGGCGACCTCATTTAGGAGGTGAATTTAAGAGGGAATGAAAAAGGTCTAAAGCACAATTTGCCCTCTAACCATGATACTGTCACAAGCTTTCTGAGTGACGTTGGCCAAGTCCCTTAATCTCTCTGTGATTCATCTGTATCTCATCTAGAAATGCTTCCTTACCTCACAGGGTGTTGTGACGATTAATTCATCAACCTTTGTAAGTAGTTTTGAGATTCTAATAAGGGAGGAATTGAAAAGTGTTGTTGTTTATTATTGTTGGAAACTTGTACAATATATATAAAACACTGCTGATCACCCTCTGGAAAAAGGGTTATTAACTGGAGGTTGTGGAGATTTGATGTTATCTGAAAGATTACAAGCCTAGCATATCCTCTCTGACTCATCTGTTGCCTTCTGCTTTTATAGTCTTCTTTCTTAGTACTCATGCATAAGTCATGGACATAACCAAATCTTCATTTCTGCAACGATCTCTGTGCGTAATCAGAGCATGCCTGTTTCCATGACAAGAAGCATCTGTGACAGCTACCCTCTTAGCCAACATACCAACTGAACCAGGGACTTCCAGAACTAAAAACGTAAGCTGCTGCAGATTGAGCTAAAGCTCCCTAGTTGGGATCCAAAACAACTCATATCCTCTGTAGATTGGCACAGGGAGGGGGACCGATAACACACACACACCACCAGGTTACATGTGTACATAGACACTTGACATCAACGTATACACACAATTGTGTCTGAGTCCCCTTGGCCACAACACTGATTCAGCACTTCTGCTATTTTTCAAATGGCCTTTCCCATACATACACTCGGGTTACACAATATAAAATATTTGCAAACACAAATATTAAGTGATTCTAATAGGTGTTTTGTGCAAGAAAAACCCTATTGATTGCCTATGACAGCAAAATTAATGACACCGTACATCAGTATTATGGCTCCTTCCTGTTGCATGGCTATAACCTTGTAATCACATCCTGGTTCTATAGCATGCCCTCAACATGGTGAATGGATGTTTAAATTGTGTATCTATGGCCAGGTGTAAAATCTACCATGGTTGGGCATGGTATATCACCTGTAAATGGTAGTTAATTAGATGTGACTTTGCCTTACAACATGTACTGCATATGTTAGCAGTTACACCCAAATACCTAGCTCAAAAGTACACAGAAACCATGTCATGTCTTGAGCTGCATTATATTGCAAAATGCATGAGATAAAAATTAAACAAGTATCATCACCCTTACACATGCTGCTTACGTCTCTTGACACTCTAAAGCAGCATGTAAATATGCAGCAGCAATGAACTATAGTAGGGTGTGGTTTGGTGGGATACCAATGAATATCTCAGGTGCACCTATAGCTTTCTTATTACACTGTTGGCATAATTGATTGCTATTAGTGTATGGCTCCTTTATTTTGAATTTAATATTTTTAAATATTTTAAAATGAATCTTCAGAAGGATTTGTGCAGTGTCTTTCTACTGTGGAAAATAGCTCACAGCAGAGCTGACCAAATGCTTATTCCATTTCTACTCAATCATACTCATGTGACAGTCGCACTGACATCACCTGAGTAAGAACTTCAGGATGTGGACCATTTTTATTATTTATATAGTACCATAGGTGTGCATAACACTTTAGAGAAGACAAGAAATGTGATAAGATGAGTAAAGATAAGAAACCATAAGAGGCAGAGATCACTGGGGAGACAAAACAAAAGATGGCCTGGGAGAGGAAGGGGAAGCAATTGGCACTTCAAAGGGAACAAGTACTGTCTCTTGGCAGGCCCTCAGATAACAGTGAGAGGAAAAAATAGGAAAAATCTCTCTCTCCAATTCCCTTATGTTTTATCATAAGGACAAGTGATGTGATCCCATTACATACGAATGAACTTTGATATGTGGCTGTGACATCACCACAAAAGACCAACATGAACATAATTTTATACAGCCAGTGTCCAAACGCACATACTTATATGCATTGTTCCTTGTTTTATGTTCTGTTCATCCCACTTGTCAGTGTTCAATCAACTCTTCTGTAAAGTCACTATAACTCTAACTATAACTTTTCTGTACAGTCACTATAACCTTGTATGTCAGATTCTGGAAATTGCCTCTTGTTCCTTGCAACCCGTTTATAGTAATGGTATGCACATTCTTTGGGATCAAATTTTGCACAATTAACAAGGCACATTGAGTTGGTTGATCCCAGCTGCCTCAAAAAGTACCTGTTCCTATTCCTTGTTGAACATGAACATCAATAAACATTAGGGAGCTGATCTCTCTTGTAATCCCTGGACATTGTCCAATATAGGCCACTTTGAGGCAGGGGCATGTGTATCTTTGATTTTCTGCATGTATTGAAGACTATTGTTGAACAATTGTCTGCCAGCAATTCCTGCATGGAGGTTGGTTCAGAGGTTTCAACTACGTCATTGGCAGCTTCTTGCTGCTCAAAACATCTGCTTTGCCATGGTCCCCCTTGTAATAAACAGTAACCATATTCAAACATATTTTGAAACAGTAACCGTATTGGTATACCCAAAGTGCCATTCACCTACATGAGCCCTGATAAGTTGTTGGTTCTTGATCTTGAAGTCATCATACCAATTGTTGGATTCAATCAGTCAGACTCCCATACTTCATTATTATGCATTGGCCAAAGGATTTCACCTGTGCTTTGAGCTCTTTGAAAAAACACGAGTATCCTCAAATGGGTTAAGCACAACATCAGCTGTGCACCCTTTTGACATCTGATATGAAGGAATACTTGAGACAGTTCATTTCCCACCACTGTCCTACTACCAAGGTCCTATGCATTCCACAGCAAGCAGAACCTAAATTTTGCTGCAAAATCCCTGGATTCTTTGGCACTTCTATGCTGCAACTGAAAACTCAGCAGCAGCTTCATTTAGATACTAACCAGTGATGTTTTTATATCTGATAACCACAGCTTTCATCCTGTGTTATTTTAAATAGAATTTATTTTATGCTTTCCAACATTTTCAGTGTTCAGTATGCCAAGGATTATTTTTAATGGACAATGCATGATAGCTTCACAGAAGTTGTCAGAAGAACACTGGAGGTTTTGGCAGTTGGGTAGGGGACAACTGGGGAGGTGTGAGAGGCACTTTGGGACTGCATGGTAAGCACATTAGCTGGATATATTTCTGCTAAATTGATCAGCAGTAAAATAAATAAACACTCACAGTAAAAATGTCATCTTTAATTAATAACCCAATGAGAAGAATGAAGAATTTCATCCCTCTCTGAGAACTTATGTTTCAGGCACTCTGCAGATTCAGGAATACAACACTATAGCACCTTACATTCAGTTCATGTTTTCAAGGTTGTCTGTATGACCACAAAGATCAGAAACAAAAGAACCGAAACCAAAGCCTAGATTCTACAGTCAGGGTGGATTGGTGGAATACATGAAGCCCTGCCTATGACTCAGATCAAACAACAAATTCCTCTGAAATAAACCAGAAGAAGAGAGAGGCAATCCTTATAGGATTGAGGTACTAGGTTTACAACCACTGCCCCATAACCTAATGGCTTAAGTCTCACCCAGCTGCCTTTGCACAATGTCTTACCAATGTTATCGCAAACAAAAGCATGTAACTAACTTTATCAGTCTCTCTTTATAACTAATCATGCACTGTAGTGCCACTGCTAGCATTATACCTTTCCATAAAACATTTTTTAAATTATATCAGATGACACAATCCAGATTCATCTGGCTCTTCAGAAGAGAGAGGATGCAGGGGGTACTTAATAGCATCACCTCTGATTTAAATGTCCCATGCTGTAATACTGGGTGAAACTGTGAAAAGCTGAAGACACGAGACATGGAGCTAAAGTGAAACATAATATAATATGATTTCATTTGAGATCCTTTATGAAATATTGATGTCTCTTGTATGTCTATTTTCCCATAAGTTTTAACCAATAAATATTACTTTAAGCTCACCCCTCAAAAGTTTTATGTACCCCAATAGCAGTCATGGCTTTAAGGTTAGAGAAGGCATGACTCATCTGTGATCAGTATGAGTTGTTATTTCCCCATCAGAATGGGGGAATTCCATCTGTGTCCTAATTTCCAAGGTGGAGATGCCAGTGTCACTGATTGGCTGCTTTCCTTTCTCCACCCTGTCTGTGATTGGTGGAATCTCCCATTTCTGCCTTGCTTTCTCTCTCTTTCTTTGCTCAGGCTCTTGCACTTCCCAGCTGCAGCTGTTCCACACTGACCACAGTGGGACCAGAAGTTGCTCACTGATCAGGACTCAACCAGTAAGGTGCGTTGCTGGGATTTTGGAGGGAAGATGCACTTTGATCAAATGCTATTTGTTCTCAAAGGCTTTAGAGTGTATTTATGGCTAATGAACAGGATTTAGGACTAAAAAGGGAAGGAGAAAGATGTGTGAAAAAAATGAGTCTGGGAAGAGGGTGTTTGTTGGGCTTAGGGGCTGAAGATTGAGCCCTAAATTGCATGCATGGAAAGGCTTATCAGGACTATATTTCAAAGGGAAATGTTTAGATTTAATTAAAGTGACATTGTTCATTATATTTTAAGGTTTTGTTTTTAAACAATTTTAGTCTTGATACAAGGATTTACCCAAAATTCTAAGGGACAATGAGAATCAAGTCACCAAATTGTCTGTATCTGAGCCCTCCAGATTTGGGACAGGGGAAGGATCTATATTTAAATAATTAAATACATCTGCAAGGACTTACATTGACATGAAGTTATACTAAATTAAATGTGGATGGAAGTTTCCAGAGCAAGGGCTTAGAAACTACGGTGATGGGGGCCCATGGAAGTATTTAGAAGGGAATGTATCTAAGATGGGGATCGCAAGGAAAAGAATTAGAATTTTGCTATCAGATATGTGCAGTACGGACCACTGCAATCAGTGGGAGCTGACTATGGGTATCTGAGGGCACAGGCCTTCAAATATGTTTTGTTTTGTTTTGTTTTGTTTTAAACCTCTTAAAAGCATGAAAATAACATTTTCCCCTAGAAATTTTGCCTACTTCCATTTGACAAATATTAATTTTTAGGTTTGCATCAGAAAGATGTTTTCATGAAGAAAATTATAGCTTTAGGCCAGCAAGAAATCATCATTACACTGGAATCTCTGTACTAAAGCAAAGGTTCCATGGGACTTATTTTTTCTTTTGGGATCTTTTTGCATTTATCTCTAGTCCAGACTTGGAATTTAATAAGGTGTTAAGATATCTCACCATTTTTACTCATTTTTAAATCCCATTCCCCAAGATGCCATTGCACAGATATATCTCCTCACCAGAAAATGATTGGACTTTCTTTCAGAAGTCCTTAGCATTGCTTTTCAACTGAAGGCTGATACACAGGGAAGTCTCTGTCATTCATAGTTAAAGATACAATTCTGTCACGGAAGTCACGGATTCCGTGACTTTCCAGGACCTCCAAGACTACTTCTGTGGGAGGGCTGTAGCAGCTGTCAGCCCCGTAGCTGCCAGAACAGTGGCTGCTGGAGCAGCTGACCAGTGGGCAGCCCCGAGGCCGCTGGAGCAGCAGCCCCACCTTACCGGAGCAGCAGTCCAGGTTGAGTCAGCCCCCTGGGCCTGGAACATCAGTGTCAGCTCCCGTGGCAGGAGCAATGGCAGGGCTGAAGCAGCTGCAAGCCCCAGCAGCTCTGTTGGTCCCCCCCTTACCTAGGGTATTTTTAGAAGTCAGAGACAGGTCATGGGCTTCTGTGAATTTTTGTTTATTGCCCGTGACCTGTCCCTGACATTTACTAAAAATACCCATGACTGAATCTTAACCTTACTCATGGTTCAGCACGCTGCCTTTGGTCCTCTGTCTCCCTACCAGCCAGAAATTGAGAAAATATGAGACTTAAGCCCAGTTTTCTTGCATGACAGACCAGGGTACATCTAACTACAGAACAGCTCCAGAAAACAAATATTTGAGGGTGAATTTTCTTGTCTCAGCTAGTTTAAATGCCATGGCTGTTACACTTAAAAATAGAGCAGCTAATTAGAAACCAAAACACTTCTATCTATGACATGAGTCAGACAGAAGGATCTCAACAACACAAAGACTAATTCATATTAAATCGCTGCTTATCTCAGCAGTTAATACAATAGCACCACATGCTGTACTTAAATTTTAATTAGAAGTGCGCCAAATCAACACTATCTCAGGAAAGTGAGTAACCACACCCACCTGAACATACCTGATCTCCAAGAACTCCATCTAAATGGCATTTTCCATGAGAGTTTTGGGAGAGAGAGTCTCTCCTTTAAAAGACATGGTCATTTGTTTAGATCCAATTGCTCACCACACTTACTGATTGTGGCATTTCACAAACCCTCATCAACTTCTCCCAGTGGGATGAATTATGATGCAGATGTTACAGCTGCCCATTTTGTTATGTCCTGACATGGTGGCGTGTGGCAAGTCATTCAGTTTCAGTTCAAAGTTAACCCAATGTATTCTTGGTCCCTTGCATCAGCTTTTAATATTTTTCTTACACACAGTGTGTAACACAAAGTGGTTTACTCTTTTTTTCACTAGCATGTACAAAATCAAATATTCTTCTCTTCTAAATGTGGAGCCAGAAATGAAGAAATGCAGCTTGATGAAAAAAGGACAGGCATCACTCGTACACAGTGTTAGAAGTCCTTTAAGAAATCCTGACCCAATTTCCACTTTTTGATTTATACTGCAGGCTAACGTGTCACCACAAGACAACCCAGCAACAGCAGAGATGAGAAATAGGGGAGGACTTTTAAATAGTACTTGGGATTTCACATTATATCAGCACAACTATCATTGGAACAAAGTAGAATATTCAAAAGGTTTCATGGCCTTATCAAATTATATGGTAGTATGGTTTAATATTAAGATTGCTTAGACAGTTGAGCAATAAAATCTAATTTTACTGGATTTAGAAAACTTCTGGAAAAAGTTCTCTGTCTTCTTCAAGAAGACTGCACCATTAGAGCCACCCCTGGGGTGAATTATAAGAACACTTCCTTCTTCCTCTGCTTTTTGTCTCATTGAAGTTCTCTGCAGCATGGATGTATTTTCACTCCTGCTCCCCATCATTTTTTGTGAAGTTGCACTTCTGAGTGTCATTTATTGTTAACTTATCTGAAATAGATACAGTAACAAAAAATCAAAGGAAGAGTTTAACAGGGGAGTTAAAAAAAATTCCTGGCAACCATTTGCGGTGGAATGGACGGGAAGAGACCACGCCAGTCATGATTTTTCTTAACAAGAAGCATCCTGAGGGACAAGGGCTTTTAAACTGGACATGTCTTGACTGTAGAGGGGTCTGAACCAAAACTCTGGATCCACAAATCTAGGACTTTAGTAAAGGCCTCTTTCTAATTGTGAGAGGCCATCATGAAACCAAAAAACTGGAGCCTTCAATTAAAGGAAGCTCATTGTTTCTGAGAAAGTATTGGTTAGCATCATTTACTGCACTGTTGCAATCACTATTTATAGGCATTTTATATTAACTGGTTTTCTGTAAAATATCTGAATGTGGTGGAAATCAAACCTTTTAGGTTTGTTCTGTTTTCTGGTCTGCAGGAGGAGAGCAAGAATGAGCTGTTGATAGGGGCTGGTCTGCACTGAAGAGTTACATCAGCATAGCTACGTCTCTGGGGTGTGAAAAATCCACATCCCTGAGAGAAGCAGCTAAGTCAGCCTCACCCCTGGTGTAGACAGCACTAAATCAATGAAAGAAGGACTAGCCTACACTAGAAAATTAGATCAACCCAGCTACGTTGCTCAGGGGTGTCAAAAATCCACACCCCTGAGTGACATAGGTAAAAGTCCCTGTGTAGAATTCTTCTATCACACCTGGCTGCCGCCTCTCTGAGAGGTGCATTTACTATAGCAATGCGAGAACCTCTCCCATTGCTGTAGTAAGTGTCTACACTGAAGATGTTACAGTGGCTCAGCTGCACCACTGTTGCATTTTAAGTGTAGACATAACCATAGCAACTTCTCTATGTTTTCTATTTTTCCACAGATGGACCGATATCCCTTCTTTGTGTTTGTGTTCTGTGGTGTATTTTTGCCACAAGTCCTTTGTTTTCCACATGGAACTCCTTCGATAGATTGTGATACTATGTTATTGCACCATGGAGGTGAACCACAAAACTCTACTCCACCCTATGTTATTGCTGTATCTTCTGATAAATATGATCCAGGAAACGAAATCCAAGGTAAACCATATAACTCATTTAAAAACTCTGTCTCCTTGTAAAGGTGCAGGCAGTCCTTGAGCTCCCTCTTGCAGCACAGCGTGGCCATGCAAGTGTGACCCATCTTCATTTCCCAAACAAAGCAGCAATAGATTCAGTTTAACAGCTCCGTGGCAAGGAGGAGCCGCCACATATTAACAAAATGCCCTCTCGCTTTAATCAGGTTTCAGGCCAGGAATCTTTACAACAAACAGTTCATCAGATCCCAGGCTCAGGACTCCCAAATTTATAGTCCACACCCAAGTCTTTGAATCAGCTTAGACTTGTCTCAAAATGCCTGAGAGAGAAACCACCGCCCACTGCAGCCTGCCTATCTTCTTCTCCCCGCCTGGTCTGCTTCCAATCCGGTTCCTGTTTATATGGCTCAGCCCTCAGGGTGGGCAGGGCCTCCTTCATTATCCCAGGCTGCGAGCTCTGTCTGTCTGTCTTTTCCCCATACACTGATTCTCCCAGTTTAGGCTGTGCCAATATTCCACCTTGTTTGCTTCTCCTGCATCTCCAAAATATGTCCATTTTTCCATCCCCATTTTTCCATACCCAGATCATATCATATACCTCTCCTTTTGGGAAGAGTTTTTCTCCAGTTTCTATAATTCTATAATTTTTCCTTTGCCTGTTGGGCAAATATGATTTCACCCCATTCCACAATGTCTATGATGAAATGAAAGTCAACTGGCAAAACTGGGCTACATTATTATTTATTTCATTTCATTTCATTTGTTGCACACCAGTTGTGTGCTCAGCGCTGTACAGAAGAAAGGGGTCCTACCCTCAAGTTGTAACCATCCTGCGGGAGAGTAAAATTTGCTTACAAACTCAACATGTTAAACTGCAAAGGGTGATATTGAATGTTGTGCCTGTCAGAGGTTCAGCACAGAATTTGCAGCCCAGACTTTATACCACCTTTGTACCGTCCCAATCCTGGGCTGGAGCAGTGCCTGGCCTGTCTAGGTCCCAGCAGCCTTCCTGCTGTCCTGTGAACCACAGCGCTGCTCAGATTCTCAGTTTTGCCAGCCTCAAGCAGTCAACACACATGAATCAGACTCTGGAATTTCATGAGACTGGATTAAAAAATCATGAACTCTTTTCAGAAATAATACATTTTGGTTGCTTTTTGTTTGCCTTCTAGTTTCTGAGTCTTTAGATCATACTCGCTTCATGTTTTCAAGTATTTCTCTGAAACTGAGAGGGCTAGAAACTGCCTTTTAAAAAAAAACAAACCCCAGCAAAAGCTAAATTCTCCTGTAATCTCTAGTTCACCAGCTGGGGCTTTAAGAAACACACCAAATATTGCAAAACTTTGATTGTTTTGAGAGAGAGTTGGCAACAAAGTGTCCACGGTGCTGCAAGCTACAGTCCCACCCGGACATATTCTTCCCTCTACTATTCCTGCCCTTAGCATACCTCTTATGCTGAGGTTTGAAAGGGGTCCTCAGAAGTAGCATGGTTTCAGCCCTTTCAAGAGGACAGCACAGGGGTAAGAATCTCTCTCTCTGAAGCCACAAGAAACTCAGGACCAAACTTAGCAGATCTCAGGCCTGCTCCTCAGCTCTGATCTGTGGATCCCTCTCTGCTTGGTGGCAAGGACCTAAAGAAAACCTAATGACTATTGACTAACCCCAACAACAAGCCTATATGTTACCTCACTAAGATGAACAGGCTGTGTGAAACGGAATTAAAATCAGGTCAGTTTCTACTTTAAAGTCCAGGCAGCTCAAAAGGGAGAACAGAGCAGCCGCTGTCCTACTGTGCCCCTAGAATGCCTTTGGAATCCCAGGAATCTTCCTTTCCTATCCCTCTGGCCATGCCCTTTTTAAATCTTGCCACCAGCTCCCTATTTTCCCTTGCTTCAGGTTTTAAGGTTCCTATTCTTGCCTTCAAGACCCTGCATAATTCTGCCTCTCCCTGCTCATCTGCTCTTCCCCTTTTTTCATTGTCCCCAGTTCCACCAGCGACTTGCTATTTATCTGCTTCTTTTAAAGCCACTTCTGTGCCTTAGTCCAGACTGCCTCCCAGTGTACGGACTTCCCTGAGTTGGCCTGTAGGCCACTATTCTTTCCTTTTTCAAATCCCTCTTCTTCCATGACATCTACAAGAAATTAGTTGATGATTATGGGCAAGTTGAGATATTCTACTGTTCTATTCTCTTTTAAATGTATTTTCAAGTACTGTATTATCAAGATGTGGCCATTCACTACCTTGACCTTGACTTGTATGTTGTCCCCTGGTCCTCCTTCATTTGTCTGGCTACCTTTGTTCTTAAGACAAGTTCTTTATATTTGGGAAAGCAGCTAGTACTTTGTTGCAATTACCAGAATACATTTATAATAATGAAAACTTGTCTGCATCCCTTTAAAGTATGGTTCCACTTTGCAAAGTGACTGTTCAAAATTGGTATTGTGCGGTTCTCTGTTTGTCTCTCAATTCTTTCAATAACATAATCGTTTACGAGTCAAACAGTGTGTTTCCTAACTTGCAACTCTGCATACTCAGCAGCCTGGGATATGAGAGTCAAGTTGGGGTTTTTTTTGCCTTGTACATCACTGAAAATAAAGATTCTGCAGTTGGAACTTAGCTCACAAAACACTGGCCCCTACTTCTGGGACTTAGCCAGAAGAGAAATCGTCTCTCTCAGTACCTCTTAGCCCCCTGCTGTGTTGGCTCTGCGAGCTGTAGAAGTAGAAAAATCTTTGTCACTAAAGTCAGCAAGCAGGACTCCGAATATACACAAGGAGCAGGTTGGAAGAATAGGAAGGTTTTGGTTTTACAGTTCACTTTGTAGAGCATCTGTATAGCATTTAAAAGTTGTTTGTAAATTATATGTGGTATTAAGTTACATCACAAATGTATTTAGTAAAATGTCACACGCATGCCTATGCTCCTTTGTTTCTTTTCCGCCTTGTCATTCTCAGTATTTTTAAAAAAAACTGCAGTTAGACACAACATTTTGAAAATATATATAATGGAGCTTAAGGCATTTCTGTAGATGTAAGATGCTTTGATGCATGGGAAATGTGATGTTAAATGTTATTTAAGACAGATCCACAGCATATGAAACTTTCTTTTCTTAAAATGTCTGTTTTCTCAGTGACTCTACAGGGAACTGCAAAGCATGGTTTCCAAGGATTTCATCTACAGGCTCGAGAACTTGAAGGAGATATTCCTGTTGGTTCCTTTAAAATTATAGATCCAAACACACAAGCCCTTGCATGTCATAAGGTTTCGGTATGTGCTCACTCTTTCATATTAGTTACATAGCTGGGTTAACTTTTATGTACTTCTGTTGATACTGATCAAAAGAAACATACATTTTTTCATTATGCAATATATGTGAAATTGTATCAGAACTCCAGCATTCTGGCTCACAAAAAGGAAAGGATTCTTGTTCAGTCAAATCATTAGAAGTGTTCACCTGTTTGTGGCCTATGATTTCCAAGCTTTTTGTTATATGATATGTGAGACTTCATTGTGACTGGAATTCAATGTCTAGAAGACACATTTGGATGCAGATCCAAATGGGTACTTATGCACAATATTGCAGAGGGTCGACTGCAAAACCAGAGTAAAATACCTGTAGTGCATGGCCCAATTCTTAGCACAGACCCAATGTTCCATCATGGTGCCAGAGGATTCTGCTATGCTGCTAGATATGCTGTCTTTTGGATGAGGTATAAATCCAAAGTCCTGACTTCTTGCAGCCATGTAAGATCGTTTGTCATGGCATTTTTTAACAAAAATCATGGAGATGTCATGGTAAATTTAGTTTGAAAAAGCAAACCATGGATTCAAGGGGAAATTACTTGCAATGTGAAGTCACAGGAGAGGAGGGAGAAACAGAGGAGAGGGTCAGGTCCTGTGCACAACCCCATGCATCAGGTCGCAGTGCCACTTACTCAGATTTGACCCAGCTACCTCCCCATCACAACAGAGGCAGCTGGGCCAAATCTGAGCGGTGCTGGGACCTCATATGCCAGGTCACTGCTCTTGGGGGAGCTGGGTCTAGTCCTGCAGGACAGGAGCTGCTGCTGTGGGGTGAGTCCAAAACCTCTTCTCCCCCCACCCCGGAGTCTCTCCTCTGCATAGGTGCTTTAGTAAAATCATTGACAGAAAGAAAAGTCATGGACAAACAGAGTAATCACTGTATCTGTGATGTTTCTACCACTTTGACAAACCTGCAGCCCTAACCATGATGTGGTAGCCAATTTCCTTTACTAATACTGTGTATTCAAGGACCTATAGGTGAAAAAATACTTCCAATTTTCATATGTATTTTTTTGTATTACAGAATTCAGCAGTAAGCCACACAAATTCAGAGGTGAAGCACAAAGTTACAGCTACTTGGATTGCACCTTCGGACATCAAGAGTATTCAATTTAGGTATACATTTGATTTTTTTTCCTTTGGCATTTTATTTTCATGGGACAATTCAATATGGTTTCCCTAAGTCTGCACTGACCTTTCATTCTGGCATGACCATGCTACGCTTTCCATATGTTGCCCCGGCATTGTTTTGTTCATAGTTTGCATTAGCTTCCCATTGTATTAATATAATAAAGTTACTACCATTTCAATATAAACTTTATTTAAAGTAGCTACTGTATATGAGGCCCAGTTCTACAAAGACTGACTCACCCAAATAGTTCCATGAAGGTCATGGCATTGCTAGTAGACCCTTGCTCAGAAAGCAATTTGTATGCCTGAGGTCCCCATTCCTCATGTACATGAGAAACTATACGCATGTGAGTAGTCCCATTCTACTGAAAGAAGCCTTGTATTGATTTCAGTGGGCTTTGGTTCAATATTGATAAAAGATTTGTTTTTTTAATAAAATAAATAATAAAATATATTTCTTTCATATATTTCATATGGAAAAAAATAATGATTAGAGGTGGGACTCCTTGAAGACTAATTTTAAACATCACTTTCTTTCGTTCTTTGTGGAAATGACCCAAGAAAGACACACACTGATTGAGCGAAGAAAGCAGCTAAATCCAAGTTATGCCATGTTTTTCATAACTTTAATTAGCTTGGCTTATTACAAAGCTTTGATTAACAACAAAAAGTAATATCTGGGCTAACAATATGTATGCTAAGTGTTAGCCAAAATTGGTTTGAAACAGCTGAGATATTAAACTTCTGAAATCTGAAGTTTACCGTGGAAAAGCCAAATCATTCTTAACTCCCTTCAGTCCTTACATGCAAAGAGAAGCAGAAAGACACACAAATGAAGTAACTCTTCTAGAGTCTGATAATCTCCTCTCCCTGATCCCAACAAAGCCAGGCTTCAGCCATGGGGTGAGACTATATGAATGTGAGAAAATCTGCCAAGGCCTCTCCAAACCCTGGTAGATATTTGAGCAGATATCCAGACAGGAGCCTATGCATCCCCAAGCAGCTTTCATTCCTCTTCTGCATCTTCTAACCTTTTATTTTGTTGATTCTTTAATGCTGGGCATTAATATAAGAATTACAAAATGAAAATGTTTTTAAGATTATTTACATATATTTCAAACTTTTTCTGACACCTTTTCTTGAAGGCTGCAGCATGAATTCATACGGAAAAATCATACATTTTCAAATAACTCGAGTGAGTTTTCTTAGCTGAAAGAAATCTTGTGACTTTATTTCATAATACACTGAAATATAATTTGCTAGAAAAAATAAATCTCACTGATCTTATTTTGCCTCCAGAGCAACATTTGTTCAAGATTCAGAGAACTTCTGGGTTGGAGTTCACAGCAAAACTATCACTCCTAGACATTCTCAGTCAGTCAACGTCACAAAAAGAAGGACTAGGAAGAAGGTACATTTTGGAATATCTTTGTCTGAATAGTGCAAATAAATGTGGAAGTTAAAATATACTTGCATGACAATGGGTCCCATCTGAGGTGTTTCAAGTTGGGCACCCATAAATTGTGTCAGGCAAAATCAGTGGCAGCTTTAGAAAATTTGACCCTATCTACTTAATCCTCACAATACTCTGTGTTAGTTACAGTATTATTATCCCATCTGACGCTAAGTAAACTCAGATGCAGAGGATCTAGAAAGTTTAGCCTATGAATACCATACAAAGAACAGAAGAGGGGTTAAATTGCAGCTTCAGGTGATCCAAGAGGCATAAGGCACATCATAAGCCCTGTCCTCCATGGCTACCACAGTCCATAAGGTTTGGGTGACTACACTGGATGTTCTTATGAATGTAAGTTTAAGTATCCAATTAATTTTTATTTTCAAAGAACTCCTCATACTAAACTTTCCCATAGTGTAGGAAGATGAAGTGAAGGAAGATAAACCAGAGGACCAGATTTTCCGCTGACGTAAATCACCATTGTTCCATTGAGTTCAATGAAGCAATGCTCATTTGCACCAGCTGATGATTTAACTGAGAATGAACATCTTTCTCTGGTCCTTCATTTAACCAACTGTATGGGAGTTTCTTTCCCAGAAAAAGGATAATATTCAAACAAACTCTTTTACAAAGTAATAACTGGCATCTGTTTTCTTTATAGTCTTCACGGATTCTGATAGAGATAGAATGTACCAAGGTAAGAACTATTTCTCTACATTTTCGCACAGTGTTTCTTATTTTTCGATTGCATGAAATTCATTATTTGTTTTGTGGAAGTATTTAAAGAAAGATATCACCATGTCCATAAATATTTTTCTCCTGAATGGTCAATGTGGCTCTCACAGGAAATCTTAATAAGACAGAATGACTTCTAAAGGAATGGCATTAATTTGAGGCTTCGGTTATCTCAACTTTAGAATTCCCATTCTCCATACCCTTCATCCAATAAATTCTGGTCCATTCATTCTATTAAGGCTATAGTAAGACATGGACAATGCCATTCAAACTCTTTCACAGAAAAGTGACACTGCCACTAGTTTGTACTCAAATCTGAGTGCATCTTTATCCGATTTGTTTTTATTTTCAAAGAGACACTCTATCAGTTCTCATATCAGAGCATTACAAAAAGTAGGGTGATAGAATGGAATCAAACGCCTCTGGTCCTTCACTCAAACCAAGCATGTTTTCTTTTCTTTCATGTGTTTCTTTTCCTGAAACAATATGGTATTTATACAACCCCTTTAAGAAAAAGTAACTGGATTCTGCTTTTCTTACAGAAAGGAGGAACTTACTCAAGCAGGGGTGGATGTGTCCAGGTAAACATTCCTTCTCTAGAGCACACCAACTCACTACTTGCCATCTACAAATATCAAGAATTTCTCACTTAGAGTTTCTCTCTTTTAAATTTAAACTGGTTGCAGCAGGGAGAAATGATATAGGTCAGCCTCTGTAAAATAGATCAGCTTCTGTGATAGACGAAGCTATCACACGTAGAAACATTCTTAGAAATTCTGATTGATGTAAATGGAACGATGCCAGTATAAGCCCACTGAAGATGTGGCCCTATAATATGTATATTTAGGTTTGTTTGGGGGGAGAGGGAAAGAGGGTTAAGCTGCCTGTAGTAAACTTTTTAATAGTGTGGATTGGTGAAATGAAATGATCAAAAAATGTCCCTTGTTGTATTTCATTCCACAAGGTAGTTCTTTTTTCCTGAAGCACTAGTTTATATAGAACTAGTCCTCTACAAAATTAATAACTGATTTCTGATTTGTTTACAGGGTGGATCCTCTGGTTCCTCTCAGACCGGTTATGCTATTGGTCAAGTGAGTACACAAACTCCCCTCTATTTATAATTTTGCCTCAGTATAACACCTAGTATACTTGAGTATCGAAAATTATAGAGGTAGAGACTGATGTTATTCAGAATTGTGGTAAAATGATAAGTCTCTGTCAGTAAGCTCAGGGATTCCAAACAGTTACTGACCCCCAGATGCATGGTAATAGGCAATAACCATACAAGATCTAAGTCCTTTCAGTCTAATTTGTTATTTAACTCAGAACTCACAATCCATATCCTCACAACAAACATAGCCACCTCTGCTTTATTAACCAAGCATTAAGATGATACTCTCAACAAAATAATAAGTAAATCCTTGTTTCTTTATTTATGGTGTTAATCTGGAATTATTAAAAAGGATTTTATTCAATGTATCCAACATGCTTTTTCACTATTTTGCTAGTTGCCTACTGCCCCCGTTGCGCCCGCCCGCGCGCGCCCCTTCCCCCCCCGACTTGGACAATAAAAATAGAATGGACAGTTTCTTTTTGTTTCTAGCCATCTTCATTTTCTCCTTCTCTTTCATTTGCAAAATGTTACCAAAGTTTCTGGCCTAATATCCTTGACATTCACTTAATTCAATAATCTCTGCAACATCATCTCCAGTGCACAACATATGATGACCCCTTTAATTCAGGACTACTTTTGAGATTGATTTCATTATCCATTCCTATTGGCCTTTTTAAATTCAAAGTGTAGTTATATCTGTATTATTATGGAACAAGTTACATCTTTTTAAATCAAAGGTTTTTTACACAATTATATTTGCACTTAATTTCCATCCTAATAGATATGGGCCTTTATAAACTTCCAGAGTCAAATTCCTTATTTTATTGCTATTGGCTTGAACTAAGTTAAACTACAGATATACTTGGTGTTTTTATTAGTGAGTTATTTGGAAACAGTTTCCACTTCACATACCCCCATCCCCATTACTTCCAGTTGGTACTTTTTACATACCTTGTTGATTCCAGTTATATCCAGCTATTGTGACGCTCTCTAAATAGGTATTTTTTAAGCAACACTGTTGCACAGCAAATACAGATTTCCTTAATCTTCATTTTCAAGAAATAATTATTCTATTTACTCTCTTTTCACCATGTGTATAGACTGGGGTTTAGATAGCCATGGCTTGTGGATCCTTTTCCTGGATTTTGCTTACGCTTAGGAAATCTTACTAAATCAGACTGACTCCTGAAGGAGAGGTGTTAAATTGCCACAGTGTTAAATGGCTCACTTTCATTAGAATTTCTTTCCTCCATTCTACTTGGGCTTGACCCAAATCCCACTGAAGTCAATGAATGTCTTTTCATTGACCTCACTGGGATTTGAATTAGGCTCCATATAACTAATTCAGGTCAAATATCCCCTCAGGACATGTGGTGTTTTTTCAAGTCTGATGGTTCTTCAGGTAAACAAAATTCTTCTGCCACCGCTATATTAAACCTTTCTAATGTAGAGCAATAGATTAAAGGCAGAGAAAATGGAGCGTGAAACTTCTTTTACTCTTTACCACACAGGAAATTACAGGAATGTTATTTTTCTAAAATAGTATGGTGTTTGAACAAGCCCTTCTACAAAGAAATTGCTGATTTATGGTTTCTTTACAGGGTGTGCAAGGTTCCTCAGTGGGGTGGCAACACCTAAAGCCAGGAAAGCTCTATTTCTCTAAAGCATTAGAATTAGTTTATTTATTTATATAGTTGATTAGCATCCAGCTCAGTAAGGCCCTGATACAAAGTGAACTGAAATCAATTTAAATACTCCCACTGATGTCAATGGGCTTTGGGTCAGGTCTACACTGCAGTGATAGTTATCAATTTCATCAGGTTCCTTACTTTTTGTTGTTGAGGCTCTTGCTGAGAGGTCACATTATTACAGACAGAAAGCAAGAGGATGACAATACCTCTTTTCCCTTTGACATCCCAGTACATTGCTTTCTATTTGCTGCATTTCAGACCTCTTCATCCCCATCTCTTTGCAGTTTGCAAAGCCATCTCACTAAATTGCATGTGAAAAGATTGCTTTCTTCCTGAATTTTTCCTCACATGGCACTTCTAGGAAATTTTATTAACACAGTCTTGTCTCCTGAAGGCTGAGTATGGAATTTTTGTGGGCCTAGGTACCTCGCCTTCCATTTTCCTCCCTTCCTTCCTGCTCCCTTATGTGATTAGCTCAGCTCACTGCATTTATTCCAAACAATGGGCTATCTTCCATTTTCAGTACCTTTCAGACAAACAAAACTCTTTCTCCAGTAAACTGATATCTTCTGTAGCATGGGCTTGATAACTCACTCATATGTCGTCCGTTTACTTTTATTTTCAAAGAAACCATTCCTTCACACCCAAATTTTATTTTTATTTAGCATGTTCATTACAGTGGTTCCTGAGGCCCAACCAAGAGTAAGACCCCATTGTACTAGGCACTGTGCAAACACAGAGAAGTAGATGGTCCTTGCTCCAAAGAGCTTACAGTCCAAATAGACAAGACAGACACAGGATGGCGGAATGGATAGAGCACACAAGCAGAATGAATAATATAATGGCAGCAAATATCATGTTAATTCCATGATTTTTGGAGGTTGTTTGTTTGTTTGTTTGTTTGTTTTTTGTTTTTTTTTTTGATGGGGTGGCATTTAAGAGTGGATCAGCTACACAGGAAAAAAAAGGAGGGGAAGGAGTGAGTGGGGCAGGGCAGGGGAAGAGAGGGTAAGAGGAGAAGATATGGAGCAAAGTTGAGGTGAAGGGACAATGAAAGAGGAGGGAGAAGGGGAAGCAGGAGGGTTGGATGAACAGCCAGTCAGCACAAGGCAGAGAATATCCAGTCAAAACTGTAGAAAGTTCTCTGACTGTCTGAAGGACCAGAGGTCCCTGCTTTGGCTATTTCTGCCTATATTGGCTGGGGTCTTTGGCTCGTTAATCTCTCCAGTTTTCCTCCAAGCCCCATAACAAGGAGGAGGGAGGCACCTCCTGGGTCCTACAGTCCCCAGAGTCAGTGTGGGGCTTCTCCCCTTCACAGTGTTAGGACCAGGAGGGTGTTGGGGTGTTTCTATCTGGGTCCATTTGGCCCCTTCCCTGCCAGTGCTGCTTTTGGCTGCTTCTGCCTCTACCAACTAGAAACTCAAACTGAAGGAGGGAAACTCTTCAGAGGTGAAGGGCAGGAGAATCGATGGAGGCATAATGGAACAATGAACCTGCCTTTATCCTTCATGTCACTAGAGAGGTAAATTGAGGGAATTTTCTGTTCCTAAAACAGTAGCTTAGTTTTGCAAGCCCTGTTACAAGGAAATAAATTATTTCCAATTTTTTTTATCATTTATCCATGTTGTCTCATAGGACAGCAACAGCTATTCCCAAGCCACCCCTCTTTCAACAGTTTGTAGAGGGTTTCCCCACAATATGATTTTTAGTAACTTTCCAGGTAGAGAACTAGTTCCCCACTTTTGTTGTGAGGAGTTTGTTGAAGGGCTACATGCCTGAGGATAAAGTTATATGGAAACTAAGAGGATGGCTGAGGTTATCCTATGGAAATGGAATTGTTCCAGGCAATCACATCACATGTGTATGCCAGAGTTACTGACTCAAACTGTATGATAACATCCACAGGTACATATTCCCAGTCTCCACATACGTTGCTAGCTGGATGGCAATGCAGACTTTTGGTGCTGTAAATTGCCGATTTATTTTCCTTTGTTTCATAAAGCATGTAAATAACTGCCATCTTCTTTCTTTCAGATTGGAATAATAAAGCCACAAGGCAGCCGTGGTGGATGTGTCCCAGTAAGCTCTTTTCTCATCTTCGCTTAATTTTGTCCGAATGTGACTATTTTAACTACAATGCTTAGCCATCAATTACATTATTGGTAATGTGGGAACTTTTGTTCTATGGCAAAAGTAATGTAGAAAAACTAAGAGATGGTTTTGACACTGTACTCAAATAGAATAGTCTCAGCTAATCAGAGAGAGAAGCTGCTGCACAGTTCATAGACTCACAATGTTCATAGACTATGCCAGTCTGTTTTCTGATTTGCTACTGACCTCAGAATTCAGCACTCCATGATAAATATGGCCACTTCCATTTTATATTCCTTCCTGTATTAAAGAGACACTGTCAGGTTAAAAATCTTAGATAGGTAAATCCATTTTCCAATAGGATATTAAGCACACTCAGTGTCCACTGAAGTCTGTGGGAGTTGAGAACACTTAGCACCTCACAGGACTGAGTTCTTGGAAAACATCTGAAACATTCATATCATGAAAGCTCGGAATAAATAAAACTCACTTCTATATGAATTTTGGATTCAGAAGAGAGAAACTACATTTTACTAATCAGTGTTTACCTTTATTTTGGAAAAAAATATCCTTGCTTGTGTTACTTACAACACATAAGATTGTTAACATTAAAACAACTTTTAAAATATACACTACTTTTCACCATTTATGCTGATTCTTGACATTTTACATTTCATTCACTTGGAACAATGAACATGGAAGGCTCCATTTAACTTTAGTTTCTGTTCAGTTTAAGCTTTCTGTTTTACATGCACCAGCAAAATACTACAATGTCGGGCTGTGTAATTGGGTCCACAAAACCCATACTGAGCATGGGCAGCGGGGGGAAGAAAGTTTCTCCTATTTACAAGCAAGCAGCTTGATCACAGCCCCACACAGCTGCCAGAGCTGCCACTCAAGGAGGCAGGCGCACACGGGCTACAACCAATAGAGGAGACAAGGGCTGCTGTAAAGAGGAGAATGTACAGAGCAGGTAGATGGAGGCAAAAAGGCCTGGCACAGCAAAAAGGCACACCCCTGCATCAGGCTGCTTGTATGAACACAGCCAAGAGACTGAAGGAGACTTCTGGATTGAATTAGAGGTGCAGGGCTAAGAACTGTCCCAACTGAAGGCAAACTAGCAAGGGCCAGTCAGGCAGGCTGCAAACATAATGTGGATGCTTTTTAAAAGCTAATTTAAATTATTTTTCTATTATATAATTTATTTACAAAATCTGTCAGAAACATTTCTGTTAATACCAGCATATATTAATTTATGTATAGCCCTTATGGGGAGGTACAGTGCAAAATTGGGGGAGGATCTTTTTCATCTCCTAGTCATGAGAACCAGACATAGTTGAGGTTCTATGTACTTGTGCCTGCTTTCCTTTAGTAACTACAACAACAATAACAAAAATATTACTTTTTGTTTCCTCTTCAGGGCACTGATGGCGTATACAGCAAATATGGCTGTAGAGATGTAAGTATTCGTTTGCCTGTGAATTTGATGTTTTCTCCCAAAATGTTATGTCATAACTCAACACTTCATTGCAAACTGTTTTAGATCCATTACAGACATTGTGCTGCAGAGTTATATTATTCTGAATAAATATGAGGAGGGAGCTAGAGGATGTCTGAGGTTAGTTAGCATTATATTGAAATGAAATTATCTCCGCTGACCAAGGCACAAAGATATTGTAGGGTTTCTGACCCAAAAATATGTGCTAATTGTCAATCTGTGTAATCCCCTGATTTGTTTGAGGCCTGACATGTCAACATACATATCCCTAAAACAAGAAAGGCAACCATAATTGTTAGGTTCTGTTCCCAGTTCCATATCCTGCTATTCCTTACCTTCATCTCAGATGATGCTCTTTGTATTATTTCTATTCAAGTATTGCCTGCTTTTAGGGTTCCTTCATTTAAATATTGTAGCTCATCCATCCCATATTCTGCATATATCACATTCACTACTCAGTTTGTTCCTTCTTTTCTTGGGGGAGTTCCCTTTGCATGGCTGAATAACATGTCCCATAACATCAATTTATTCGTTTAGCAACCCTTTTTTTATTTTTGTATCAATCTAAAGGACCTATATATTGTCAGCTTCCTCTTTTTTCCCTTTATCTTATAATTATATTGAGGTGACATTGTTTTTCATTTCTATTTTGAATACCATTGAAAAAAGCAAAATATTTTCACCAGAAAGGTGGCACTGTCCCCCATGGCTACTGAGAACTAAGGCCGTGAGCTAGCAAAGCATTGTCTACAATGACACTGCTTCCAGGCCATGCTTAAAATTAGTCATGTATTTACATGCTGTGCTGGATCATGACCTAAACATATGAGTGTACACTTTAATTTCAAAAGAACACCATCCATTAAACTTACATATGATGTAAGGTAGCTGAATGTTGGAAAAGTCTGATTTCACTTACCTTGGAGTAAATCTAAGATAGTTTAACTGAAGTCAGAGGAGTTGCTCTGAATTTATTCAGATGTAACTGAAATCAGAATTTGTCTTAATGTTTGTACCTTCCCCTAGCCCTCTACTCCACTAAACAGAGAATTCCATATAGGTTTCATTTCCAAAAATGGTATTTTATTAAAACATACTATTTTACAAAGAAATAACAGGTCTGTGGTTTGTTTACAGGATGGTGCCTCTTACAACACTGGCGTTTCCTATGGCGAGGTAAGCACACAGTCTCCACTGTACTTAGCGTTTCAACTTGCTATGCAGCTAAGTAACTAAACAGGTAGGCTCAAATGTTTCCTTACTGTGGGGTAATCCATGGGAAGACCTCAGAGAGGGATGCCCTGAAATTATTGGGTAATATTGCTAGTCTAAATGATTTCAGCAGATGAATGCTGCATTTGTGGAGCACTCCACAGTTCCATCTTCGTTAGTTTCCTTCTTCCTGATGAAACTGATCCTGGACGCATCATTCTTTCTGCAAGTGGACGGCAGATATTTTCTATTTTGATTACTATTGGAAGCAAACAGAATACTTTCTCTGGTGGATACTAAGAACAAAAAGCAAAGTTTTCATATAGGAGTTTCCCCTGGCTCTTCCATATGGGGAGTGTATGTGTGGGTCGGTGTGGTGGGAGGTTCCTGGAAATTGTTTTAAATTTCATAAAAACATTTCTGTTCATACGGAGAATTTCATTACTTCCAGGGGCTCTGTTCTACAGTCTTTCGTTGTGTTCTCCTGATGTTTACCTCTGATCAAAGGAATTGGAGTCTAACTTTCTACTGTCAACATATGACTTATCTTCCATTTCAAACAATAATTTCACTAAGCTTCCACCTAGATCTGTTACTTCAACTATTTGAAACTTTCTTTTCAACACTAAATTTGTTGTATGTGAAACTGGCAGAAATAATTGGCTATTGTGCCAGAAACAATTGGTGACAACTGGGTTACAATAACCCTTTTCCCTCTTCTGCTCCCATTAGTCAGTTACCAGTTTTATTCATTAATTGTCCCACATAAGAATACTTTTCTTTCAAATGTTTCGTGGTTTAGCACTCCAAGAAGATCTGATAGCTATTACTGTCTCCTGTCCAATAGGTACTGAATTAAATTTGGCAAACTCTTGTCTAAGTAAATAATTGGTTTCTGTATTCTTCACAGTCTATCTCCTCAGGCAGTGCACATGCTGCTCAAAAGGTAAGCACTCACTCTCTGTTGAATTTAAAGGGCCAGATCCTCTGCAGGTGTGAATCAGCATAGTGCCTTTGACTTGAATGAAGCTATACTAGTTTACACCAGCTGTTTCCTGTACTAACTGAGTGCTTGGTTTACTAGCTTTCAAATACATTAGGCTCGTTGGTTATATCATGGCAACTTTTGTTGATTGATTGACTGTGCTGTGCTGTGGATAAAGCTAATTTAGTTACAAATTGTTATATACTGTCTATATGTTTTTTTTAAGACATCCTAGAGTGGAAGGCATTATAGTTATTGTTACAATGGGAACTATAGGATGAGATTAGTCTAAATTCATGCCTGGTTTGAGGCCAATGAAATCAATGGAATTGGCACTAGGAATTAATTTGGTCCATAATATTGAAACGGAATAGTCTCAGACAAACAATTGGAGTAAGGATGTTGTACAGGGACCGAGTCACTATTGTATGGAAATGATCAATAAACACATAGGAGGCAAGTCCCTATACTCAGATTTGCTACTGGTTTGACCTCACCATCCAAACTGCTGTAAGTATGGCCACCTCAATTTTCTATTTATTCGAGTATTAAAAGAATACTGTCAGTTTTTTTTTTTTAAATCGCCCGTTTTTAAAATCAAATGGCCCATTCCTCTCTCTCATCAGTATTCCCCTGTAAATGTGATAAAATCACTTCCTGTCACAGTAATTACTACACTGAAGGAGATGGGCTATTTTCCTTTTTTTATTTCAGTAAGAACAAACTTTTCAGCAAAAAAATAACATTATGATCCAAACAGAACAACATATCACTATTCAGTTTATTTTAATTTTCAAAGGACCTGCATATTAAACCTTTCCATAGAATAGGAGTGAATGAATGGAATGAAAGGAGACAAAATGGAATGTGCATCCTCTTTTGGCCTTCCAGTCAAAGGACACAGTATGAGCCAATGGATACATGAGGAGACATAGGGTATGTCTACGCTACACTGCACAGCAGCAACAGCCTGCTGTAGCAAGTCTGAGTCCAGGTCTATAGACGCAAGCTCTGGGGCTCATGCTATGGCACTAAAAACAGCTGCATAGATCTTGCAGCTAAGGCTGGAGTTCAGGTTCTGCCCATTCTCCACCCTAGGCTTCAGATCCTTAGCTCCAGTCCAATCCTGAACATCTACAGAACTATTTTTAGCGCTGTAGCATAAGCTCCTCCAGCCTGAGTCTGTAGGCTCGGGTTCTGAGATTCACTGCTAGGGGCTGCCACTTGTAGTGTAGACGTATCGCAGAGTCCTATCCCTGACTCTGCCAGTGATTCACTGTTCGCTTTGGGCAAGTCACTTACTTCTTTGTGCTTCAGTTCCTCCATCTGTAAAATGGGTATAATAATACTTATCCTTTTTGTAATGTGGTTTGAGATGTATAAAAAAGCTGTACTGTATAAGTGCTAGTCATTATTATTCCATCAGACTTTTAAGTACAGAGAGGTTTCTTTTCATGGAAGTATACTGAATTTTAAATAAACCCCCATTATGAGAAAATAACTTGTTTCTGGTTTCTTTACAGCCAGTGTCCTATCCTGATAGCAAACCCTACCCACCTGAAGTAAGTACCCTTTCTCCACAACTCTTAGAGTTACGAATCCAAGTGCTTTTGAATATCCACATGCTTAGCTCTCAGATAGATCTAGTAGTCTAGTTGTTGGGCAGAAGTTTTTGTTGAGCAGGATTATATTACTGATGCAATTTTACATAGAGAAAGAGGTTGACTACATAACTGAAAGTTACATAGAAAGCTAAGAGATCACTGCAACTATTTGATGTTGTGCAGAAGTGAAATTGTCTCAGTCAGGTTGCAGGAATGTTGTTGTTTACTCACAAGTATATGATTACATTCTATAATTGTACAGTGGTCTTATTCACTGCTGATCCCAGAACACGCTATCCATTGTAGCTACCTCAAACAAGACCACTTCAACTTCCTGTTTCTACTGCAACTTTCTTCTGTAAACTTACCTCTGTCTTTAGTTTCCAGCTGTTATATTTCTACTTTACCCATTCACTTTGAAATCTTTCTTTCAGACTAAAATAATTTCTTCCTAAAAGTGAGTGAAATATTTAGGGTTTGTTTCAGAAGGAAATGTGGCAACAGAATAATGTGGCAAAATACCTTTTTTCCTTTGGCCTCCAGTAACATTCCTTAGTACTAAATCCTTCAAATTCCTCTATTCTTGGTGCAGTCAGCTGACTGAAAAGCCGAACATCTCTCCTGAATTATGGGTGTAAAATGTCTGGGGCTATGGACACCTCACCATGCATCAGAATTCTCCACCCATATCTCCACACGCACAATATGCTGAGGTTCAAAGCGATGACTCCAACAGACTCCAGCAGGCTTTGGATCAGACTCTGTGTACTCTATAGGAAGATATAGACTGCTATCATTTTAGTTGCTATTCAAATGAACAGAACTCCTTCACTAGGGGAAAAAAAGTGTCATCATTTCTACTGTGTATTCAAAACCAAATGGAGAAGTATATACACTACTTTAATTTTCAAAGAATCATCATATGTGGGAAACCTTTTCATAGTGTAGGTGGTGCAGTGAAGAGAGACAAACTAGAGTGTGCCCTCTTCTTTGGTCCTTCACTCCACCCGATTGATAGGGTTCTTTTTCTGAAGCAGCATTCTATTTAAACAAACCCTGGCACAAAATAATCAGATTTCTGATTTCTTTTACAGCGCCACACCTACCCATCGGTAAGCATGTATTTTCTTCTGTATTTATAATTTCATGCTAGTGTGAGTGCAAATGCTGTGCCTGGTTTTCCCCAGCCTACTCCCTTGTCCCGCCTATGGATGTCCATGATACCCGCGGAACCAGTGAGACTGATCTATATGGAAGTGGCATAGGATTCTGAGTGGCTTGCTGTTAGGAGATGAAATGGAGCTTCACCAGACAGCTTTCATTACACAAGATAAAAGGATCAAAGGACAGATATTACGCATCCATATAAGGCCCAGGCAGAGAGGGTGAGGGTGCATGAAGGCTTGTCCCCAACCTATCACTGTCCATATAAAGGCGAGGCAGAGTTCCAGTTTGTTCAAGGGCTGCTCTATCCCTATTCACACTGCAAGTGCACAGTGCCCTAACAGAGATAGGAAGGTCACCCTATGGGGATCACACCACCAGCTCTAATTGTAGATATACCCTAAGCTAAGCTTCTGCCCCCTGCCAGCCTGCTTCCTCAGACCTGCAGAGCATATGTCTGCAACATCTGAGGTAAGGATCTAGCCCAGAATTATACCCAGTTTATTTTTAGTTTCAAAGACTCTCTACAGTAAACCTTTCCATAGTATTGTGTGATGGAAATGGGAGACAAAATATAGTGTCACCTGCTCCTTCACTTCTTTAAGCAGGGAAGTATAAATCATTCTTTTCCTGAAAAGATATTTCATTTAAACAAGCCAAACTAAATGGCCCCTGGTTTCTTTACAGGTCTTGGCCAATTCTGGATACGGCCGCATTATCCATTCACAAGTAAGCACACTTTTTCCTGATTGTGTTTAGATTTTTATCCCAACATGTGTCAAGGTGAACTGAATGCTTATTCAGCTCCACAGGATTAGTTGAATGGGAGCCTTCATTAAAAATGGATAAACTATGGACAGAGAGCTAGGAGATGTCTAAGATTATGTAACAGTTGTCTGAGCAAGTCAGAGATGCTATAAATTAGTGACCCAAGTTATTTTCAGTAACAATACAATACGGAAGCCTTTGATTATTTAGTTCTCTCAATATCTACATAACTCTAACCATCTAGGCCTGCTCATCTTCCAAGGCCAGACCATAAGGTGATATAAACTGGCAAAGCTTCAGTCAAGTCCATGAAGATAGATGGATTTGTACCAGCTGAGGATCTGCCCTGAGTTTTATTCAGTTTTAAAAGGATTTTGCAGTTACAAGTCATACATATATAAAATTGTAATCTGAAAATGTATAAGCTCTTTTACATGGTAATAACAACTAGTTTCTGATTTCTCGACAGAGTTCTTCCTCATATGAGACAAAAGTGCATACTCAGGTGAGCATTTTCCTCTCTGTACCTATAGTTTTGTGACAGCATGTCTCTTTGTAATTAAACAGTTAATTAGCAATTAGATTATGTCCATTACTTTTATTGAAGGGTTACATCATACTATTCTATAGGCAGTTCAGTGCTCATACCCTACAAAGAGATAAATGGTTTCTGGATTATATACAATTTTACCCACCAGGCAAACAGTCATCTCTCCTCCGCTCTCCCTCTATATTATGATCAGTAAATCCGTGAGCCAGATTCTTAGTTTCACTGAAGTAGCTACACCAGTTTACAAAAGCTGAGAATCTGGCCCAGTGTGTTTTGTTATGACTTTCATGGCAAAAAAAAAAGCTACTTTAAGGATTTTTTCATACAAAATTATGCATTTGCCAGCCCAGTAAGTACTGAGTGAGATCCCTCCATGATTTTTTTCTAATTTGGCTCTATAAATGGTCACTGAAGTGGAATTTGGTTTTTTAAATGGTTTTAAACAACTTGTGTTGTAAAGTGAAGATGATTTATTTGGTTCCTCATAATTTCACATGATTTTTATTTTAAACTTGTGTGCCATGGCTTTTCTTTTTTAAAAACAAACTATAATTATGTCTGCATTTTGCATTTGGCCATGGCAAACAACCAGTCTTAATATAAGTGTAAGCTTATATGATTTTAAAACAAACCTGTGTTTGGTGAACAAGATTATTTGGACCCATAGGAAGTTCTATAAAATCAAACAGAACTTATTCTATAAAATGACATTTTTTCTAAGAGTATATGACAGCTAGATGTATAAATATTTTACTTTTATTTATGAAGAATCCCCCATAGTAAATCAGTCCACTAGATAGTGATGGAATGATAGGAGGGAAAACTGAACCTCATCTGGTTTTTCATACCGCAAGTATAGTGTGGTTTCTTTTCTTGAAACAATATACTTGAAACAATATACTATTTGAATTAAGCAATAAGCGGTTTCTGGGTTCTTTATAGATTGGACACAGTTTCTCAGGCAGTAGCAATATTTATGTAAGCACTCTGTATACACTTTGGGAACTTTGCCATTGACTTCAGTAGGAGCAGGAACAGTAGTATTTTGAAACTACTTCCCTGGTATTTTTATCCATTGTTTAATTCCATTTTAGGTTTCCCAGAACTTTTTCTAGATTAATTTATGATTTTCTTTGCTGAAAATTCATCTTTATGCTCCCTAATGGATGTACGTAAAATGCTAGGGCCCCAAGACATCCTTATCCATATTTCTGTGTGTGATAAACAAAGACAAATGAGTATATTCCACTCATTAGAGTTTCTCTTTGGAAACAGTACACAAACAATTAGAATTACGTTGCTGAAAGATTACATTTTCTCTTACTTACCTCTCTTACTTAGAAAAAAAAACACTCATTAAAACGTCCCATAGGTGTCCTTTGTACAAACAGTACACTCTTTTAACAAACCTATTTTCCAGGTGATAATTGGTTTCTGGTTTCTTTAAAGGGCTCCCAAAAAGGCCAGTCCTATGGCTGGGTAAGCCTCTCCCACTGCAGTTTTGCTTCCATGTGTTGCTTTCTAACTAAACACGTGCTTAGCATTTGATTACGGCTAATAGTCATAGAATCATAGAATCATAGAGTTGGAGGGGACCTCAGGAGGTCATCTAGTCCAACCCCCTGCTCAAAGCAGGACTAACCTCAATTAAATAATCCCAGCGAGGGTTTTGTCGAGCAGCAGCTTAAAAACCTCTAAAGATGGAGATTCCACCACCTCCCTAGGTAACCCATTCCAGTGCTTCACCACCCTCGTAGTGAAAAACTTTTTCCTAATGTCCAACCTAGACCTCCCCCTGCAACTTGAGACCGTTGCTCCTTGTTCTGTCGTCTGCCACCACTGAGAACAGCCTAGCCCCATCCTCCCTGGAACCCCCTTTCAGGTAGTTAAAGGCTGCTATCAAATCCCTCCTCATTCTTCTCTTCTGCAGGCTAAACAAGCCTAGTTCCCTCAGCCTCTCCTCATAAGTCTTGTGCTCCAGCCCCCTAATCATTTTTGTTGCCCTCCGCTGGACTCTCTCCAACTTGTCCACATCCTTTTTGTAGTGGGGGACCCAAAACTGGACACAATACTCCAAATGCGGCCTCACCAATGCCGAATAGAGGGGAATAATCACTTCCTGCGATCTGCTGGCAATGCTCCTACTAATGCAGCCCAATATGCTATTAGCCTTCTTGGCAAACAGGGCACACTGCTGGATCATATCCAGCTTTTTATACACTGTAATCCCCAGGTCCTTTTCTGCAGAACTGCTGCCTAGCTTGTTAGTCCCCAGTCTGTAGCTGTGCATCGGATTCTTCCGTCCTAAGTGCAGGACTCTGCACTTGTCCTTGTTGAACCTCATCAGATTTCTTTTGGCCCAATCCTCTAGTTTGTTTAGGTCCTTCTGTAGCCTATCCCTACCTTCCAGGGTATCTACCACTCCCCCCATCTTAGTGTCATCTGCAAACTTGCTGAGGGTGCAATCTACCCCATCTTCCAGATCATTAATGAAGATGTTGAACAAAACTGGCCCCAGGACCGACCCCTGGGGCACTCCACTTGTGACCAGCTGCCAGTCATGATTGTTGGAGCCTTGCTTAAAGAATTAAATAAATGTGATTAAAAATTGAGAGAGGTGAGTGAAGCACTTCAGGACAGCTCATCTAGCCAGCCAGTTTGGGATTCTCATGTCATGCAGAGCCAATATTGGCAGCACATCACCTTGTAGGGTATGTAGGTGATATAATACATCACTTTGCCCCCCTAAGCCCAGCACAGTATGTGTGGCAGGGAGAGGAGGCATAATAAAAACTGCTGTGCTCTATCAATTGCCAACTGTGGAACAGTCACTTGGGGAGATGTCGTCTACTCTAGATCTTACACTATCCAATTGGTAGCACTCCACCAGTGTGTTAGAATAGACAGGATTCACCCATTTTTAACACAGTTTACTGACGTGATAAAACCACTTGTGCCTGTTCTACAGTAGTACTTCATCTCGTACTAGCAGGAGAGTAGCACATCCCATTGGGAACATGTATGAAAATTTCTGGTGCAGCCATGGTTACAGCGGAGTCTTCTCCCTTCTCTGGTCTTTCCTCCACAAATAGGCAAATAAAAATAGGTGTCTTTTGAGCAACCAGTACAATAGTCAACATACAAACCCATTTACAAGAAAATAACTGGCTTCTTTACAGGGTTCATCTTCACAAGGTAGCCAGTTGTCTTCATCACAGAGTGGCGATAACTTTGGCCAGGCAACCACCATACAAACAAACAGAGCCCTTTGAATGAAAATATTACATTTCTCAAAACCAAACTATGTATTCAATTTATTTGATTTTTGGAGGAACCCCACCCACACTAAACCAATCCATAGTGCAGGGTAGATGAACAAAGGGAGGCAAATGTAAAACCCCCTTGATCTTTCACTCCACCAAGCAATTTACACATTTCTTTTCTTGAAACAGTGTTCTATTTAAACAATCCATTTTACAAGGAAATGACTAGGTTTCTGGTTTCTTTACAGGATGGACAACGTGGCAATCCTTGTGATCGAGTGAGTACTCTTCTCCCCCGTTCGTCCACTGTACTTGTATTTTTACCTAACTTGCCTCTTAGTCCAACTTGCAACAAAACATTTATTTACTAATTCTGTTATTTGTTGTGTGGGAGCTTTTGTTGAAAGGTAGCATTACTATGGCTAAAGTAATAGAGAGATCTAGAGGATGGAGGTAGCTGTTTGAATAATAAGTAGAGGGTTCTTCCTTTTTTACAAGGTAATAACAATATCCTGGGTGGAGTAAATCCTGAGGTTGAAAACCAAGGTATATATAAGGGAAAAAAAACCTTGACCAGAGGTGGAGTTTACTAGCCATTATATGATTTATTATGAAGTTGAAAGGTTATTCATTTTATTATTATTATTATTACACTGACATTTTTAATTATATTTTTTTAAATTTTCAATTAAATAGAAGAAAAAATACAAATAAACCAAATGGGTTGTAAAACTGCTGAGTGACAAATTGTTTAAAAATTCATTTCCCACTCCACATTCATATTTATTTACTATTACTTTCTTTCCCTCCCTCTCCTAGAATTTTCCTCATTCAGGTCAGCACCGCATTTCTCCACATTATAACTCTAATGTGTGTTTACACTGCATTTCTCTGAGTAGAGCAGTAGAGTAGACAAATGGAAATAGTTTTCTTTTCCTAAGATATGGTTGTATTGAAACAGCCCTGCTTACACGGAAGTAATTGTTGTTGGGTTTCTTTACAGAGTTCATCCTCCTACAACATCATTATCTGTAAACTGGTAAGCACACTCTTACCACTGTGTTTAAAGATTTGTCTTGATGTGCCTCTTACAGCAACCAGAGATGTAGGGCTAGATTCTGGCAGGGCCCTTACACAGGCATGCAGTGGGGGAAAGGGAGTTTTAAAGGATGACCAAAATTGCATCCCTTTCACAAAGGGGAGCACTGTACCTGAAGGGCCAGATAGGATTGGAAGGGGCATAAGTTAGCCATGACTCTGCCCTCCTTATGGTGAGACGTGTATGACATCATATCCCTTTAAAGGGGCAAAGCAGTTTGCACCTCACCCACTGTACTGGGGAAGTGTGGGAAGCTTTATGAGGCAGAATGTGTCTTCACTGCTCCCTGTCAATGGTAAAAAGGAAAATAGAGGCTTATCCAGCACTCTTGACTTAAGCAAAACTCCCATCAGATTAATATTCTGGCAAAACACTTCAGATTCCTCTGTAATTAAATAATTGTGTATGTACATTTGTCTCCTGATGGTTCATTATTCTGATTTTCCTGGGAGATGCTACTACCTCAGACTGACACCGAAAGAATGATCACTGAATGTACACACATCTGGACACCTCGGTGTTCATTAGAATTTGCCTCCTCTATGTCTCTGTATAATAGATTCAGGCCCACTCACTATATTTTCTCTGGAGGAGAAGATTTGGTTACCATTCAGTAAATGGTGCTGTTTCACCAGATATGACCCTTTCTTAAGAGTATACTCTCAACTTTCCACACTGTAGCCTAATGGAATGGAGACAAAAATCTGTACCCTTCTCTGCTCATTCCTTTAACCCTCCAGATAAATACAGATGAGTTTCTTTTCCTGAGACAGTATGGCATTTAATCAAGCCTTTTCACAACAAAATTACTGATTTATGGTTTCTTTACAGGGTCAATCTTCTACTTCACAGAACAGCAATACCAATGGCCAAGTATGTACTTTTTATCCATTCTATTTATGGAGGGGTTTGTGGTTTTTTTTTGTTTTGTTTTGTTTTTTTTTTAATCACTGTAAGCTTCTAAGCAACCAAACTCTTAAAATGTGGATTTGGTATATTGGTACCATTCGTGATGTGAGAGCTGTAAATTAATTAATTTTTTTTTTTGCAGCTACAGAAATCAAGTTTACTTTCTGTGACTATTTTAGCAAAGCATGCATGTGGAGAACCAAAACAAACGGCCTAACGTCAAATAAACAGCCATTGGGCTGACTGCAATTATTTGTGTTATTCTTAAACAAGAGCAGAAGGATGCTGTATAATTACTGCCAATCAACTCTATCTCTAGCTGTAACCATGCAGTGGATAAATTCCTTTATGTTGATTTGCTCCTCTCTGAACTCAATAATACATAGATAAATAACAGCTAGGGCCTCCATGGTTTCTCATTTTGTTTAACATTAATGTTAATTTAATTTTATAATTTAGATAAGTACTCAAGTTGCTGAGATTCATACAGTTAGTTTAAAAACCAAGAACGATTTTTCACATCTCTGCTCATTCAAACTGTCCTCTTTATTCCTGTACTAACTTTATATTTCTTGCTAAATAATTCTGGAACAGTTTCCATTTCCTCTGTTTCTTTTTCTTTCATCTTTTTGACCTCTCCCAATTTTCCCAAATTCCGTTTTAAAATGTGCTTGTCAGAAAATAAACACACCTATTTTCATTATGGTCACTATTGGTTAGGGAAGCTGTAATATGGTTTCCAGCCCTTTTGCATTCTAGTCATGTCCTCCATTTTATTCAAATGCCAAGAATTATTCATATTTAGATTCTCTCTTAAATGTTGTACAGAAGTCGTCATGTAGTTTATCCTTTTGCAAAGAAATAACTGGCTTCTTTAGAGAAATCAATCCTCCTCACAGAGCCAGGTAAACCATATTTATTTTCCCCCCGTTTTTTTCCTCAACTTTGCTTGCATTAGTTGAGCTACCATAAGAAAATTTACTAGCTCAAACCAGCTTCTAAAGGATGGTCATTCCATTGATGGTATCTTGGTACCTCATACTTCCTTAAAGGCTCAGGTGCACTCAACGACACAGACTCCATATTTTGAGATAGACTTTTGAATACAATTTAAACGAACAGCACTCTTGCATCTGAAAATCAAAAATGTCTATGTGTGCTCAAAACACAACATAACATCACTTTAACTTCTGGAAGCCCCATATTAGAACAGTGTAGTGGAGTCAAAGGTGACTGATACAGGGTTCTCCCCCTGTTCCTTTCGTCTCACAAGTAGGCAAATACAAAAGGTGTCCTTTGCACAAAGAGTATAGTATTCAAATACACTTTTTTACAAGGAAATAAATGGCTTCTGCTTCCTTCACCGGGTCAGTCCTCTTTCTCACAGGGCAACGAAGTAAGCAATCTTTTCTCCTCTACACTTAGTTTTCTTTTGAATAACCAATCACGTCCCTATTGTTTGGAAGATGTCCTTTAGTTTTGGTATAATTTGTTGTTGCAAGGTTAAATTACTACAGGTTAACCTATAGAGAGAGGGCTGATGGCAGGGAATGCAGAAATGCTCTTTGTAACTGGTCCAAACTAGAGTTGTCACTACACTGGGCAAATCACTGCACTCTTTTTTACTAATGCCCTGAAAGTATGCCAAAATATATGGGTCAAATTATCTACTGGTGTAAATTGGCACCACTCTATTGAAGTTAATAGTGCTGTGATGATTTATATCAGCAGAGAATTTGGCCTCATTTGTCTGTGTGAAATATGACTTCCTTGGCTTCTTGTTTCTTCCAGTTGAACACCATTAACAGGCTAGTTGTGCATTTTTACCAGAAGAGCAGTGATAGCTGGTGAGCTTTGGAGCAAATGGGGCAAAGCAGGGGGAAAAAAGAGCCTGGTCCCATGAATAACCTACCTGGCCTCTGGAGTCTGCATCAGGGCATGTGAAGCTGGTCCCAGAAATGTGTATGTGGACTGGAAGGGAGTAAACTGTAGAGCACGCTAAAGTGTTGCAAGCTAACTGCTCCACATAGGGCCCGCTGGCGAACTCTAAAGGGTACCTAGAGCATATTAACATAGCCCTGTTTGAAAGGGGACTACATCAATGAGAACTAGGTACCTTTTAGCATACCCCCTCAAGGTTTAACATGGGTCAGTAAGAGATGAACACTAGAGCACTCTACAGACACTGCAGCCTGTGGCTTGGGAAGTGAATCTAGTAATCCCAAACCCCACTGAAAATCAGTGTTGGCTTCACCTTTGGTTAGACCTTAACTACGTGTGTGCCAGTGGGGTGGTGGTGGTGAACACCCCTCTACAAAATACAAATGACAAACAGCAAATCTGTAGCAGAGTGCTATAGATTTGCTGTGTTTGCGATTCATATTTAGTCTCTCTCTCACACACACTCACTCTATATGTGCTTGCATACTTCGTTGAGGCAGTGCTCTCTATAGACAAGCTGCCACTGCAGAAAAGTAACATCTGTTTTCAGTGTATTCACAACTAAGGACTCCCATTTTCAAGAGTTACTTAGACACGTCGGAGCCTAAATCCCATTGAAAGACTACTAAACTGGCCTAAGTCACTTTTGACAATAAGAGTTAGGTTCCTAAGTCACTCAGGTGCTTCTGAAAATTGTATCCTGGGTTCAAACCCCATTGTAGTCAATGAGAGTCTTTCCATTGACTTGCGTGGACATTGGATCAGGCCCTAAATGTGTAAGTACCTTCTTCACTTTCATTTTGAAAGGTAAATCTTTCCATAGTGTAGGGATGGCAAGATAAAGGGAGATAAGTTGGAGAACTTACTATTCTCTGGCATGTCTCTCCTTCAGACAGAGCCATGTAGATTTATCTATCTGAAACATTATTTTTACAATGAAAATAAATTGTTGGGATTTTTTTTTCAGGTGGGTGGATCATCTTCCTTGGGTGTCAGTACTGGTTGTGGAGAGGTAAGTCCCCTTCCTGTCTGTATTTGGAGATTTGTCTCAATTTGCTACCTAGTATTAAAACATTTTGTTATAAATTGGGTTGTGCCCATTAACTGTAGTTGGAGCTTTGTTTCCATTTTTGTGTCTGAAATTTTACGGTGCAGAGAACCAAAGAGACTGATACTGACTACTGTACTGAACTGGAATAGCTTCGGTTAGACACTAGTATACAAGTAATATATACAATTAATGACCCATCCATTTTAAGAATAATCATTAACCATATAGTTCATAAATACCTGAATTCTGAGTCTCTACTCCTCTAAAACCAAGAACAAACATAGCTATGTTTGAATATTTTTCAGCTAAATGTTGAATTAGTAGTTTCCTGGTCAAAGACACCCTTCGTTAGAATTCCACTCCCCCATGTGCACACTTGTAATGAGCTCAGACCCAGTAACTCTGTATTGAATAGTGAGAACCAGACTATGGAAGGAGGAAAAAGGAATCCAATATGAGGCCAAAGTAGTGATAATGAAATTAGCTAAAATAATATAGTGGGGTTAATAATGAAAAAGCCAGATAGAGACAAGAAGCTTCAAGAGGAAAAAGAAGTTATTTTGCAAGGAAATGAATTGTTTGGGTGTTTTTTTACACAGGGTACTTCATCTGGCAGCAATCCCTGCCACCAGGTGAGTAATCTTTTTCTCCATTATTTTTAAGATTTGTCTTAATCTGTTTTTTTGTAATGAACTGTATTGTTGTAAATTGAATTTTTGTTCTCAAATGGTGGAGCAGTGCTGCAGACAAAATAATGATATTTCTCTGAAAAATGTGTACAAACCTCATTAAGTTTTTTATTAATATTAGATTTAGTTTTTTTTAAAAGCGTGCACACACCTACATACAATTTAGACCATTTGACTTTAGTGACAAAGTGCTTAAATGACTTAGGGCAAAATTTGATGAGCACCTAACTTACCTGGCACTTTCTTTTTCATTTAATTAAATTGGAGCTCCAGATCATTCCCCTCCCACCTATAGGAGTAGGTGTAGGGAAGGAAGTAGGCTCCCAACACCAACGTGGTACCTTTGAGGCAGTGAGATTTGGCCCCCTGCTAGACCTGAACCCAAACTCAACCATGTACTGGCCCATGGAGGGCACCCTGGCTCCCTGTCATTGTGACTACACTGAACCCATACCAACAGTATTTTTATATTTTGAAACTCATTTTAAGCACAAGAAGAGAGGGTCCCTCACTGTGCTGGGTGCTGCTGCAGAAGCAGCTCCTCAGCACCAGAGATCTGAAAGACAAGTGACCACAGAATAGAACATGAGCAAAGACAAAAAATTCCAGGGCCCTATGATGGGAGGGGGTCGTGTCTCCTAGTGGGGAGAGTACTAGCTCACAATCCTTCTTGTGGCTTAAGTCTGTGGTCAGCAGTCAGGGAACCCGGGCCCTCCCACTCCACCAGTTCCAACCCAGAGCCCTGGGACTGTCAGTTCAGGCATGCAGCCTGGGCAAGAGCATCACCAACCCTGCTCCCTAGGTCACTTCCTACAGCACTCAGTCTCTTTGGAGGCCCAATGTGGGCCCAGCTGTCAATTCACAACATGCCCACAACTGAAAAGGGTCCAGGGCTTGTCTCCTTCACCCATGGGCAGGCGCACCACAGTCTCTCTGGAGGTGGCCTGCAGTTCCCTATTAAGGTCTTTTCCAGGTAGCATGGGACTCCTGCTGTCCCCCAGCAGGAACTACCTGTGCAGGTCTACTCCCTTGCACTGACCACCTTGACTGTGCTGCGCCCTTTTACGCTCCAGCTCCAAACGTAGTCCATGTCCAGCAGACACAGCTGAGTGAGCCTCCTGAGCCCAGAGCTGCTCGTTAACAGAGCTGCTGTTTCCCAGTGTGGGGGTTGTATTCCTCACCACAGGCCCCCATCAGTTCCCAGAATAGCTCTTTACCCTTTGCACACAGGACACAGGAGAGTGTTGCAAACATAGGGATAAAAAGAAAACAAGGAAAGAAGGTACTGGCAGATTTGTGGTACAATGGTATTTGGATAGAAGGTGAAGTGATGGGAGCAGAAATTGCCCAGAGAGCAAGTGTGCAGGTGAGGAGGATGGAGATCCCCAGTAAATGACAAGTGAAATGGGGAAGAAAAGAGATGTTGCTAAAGTAAATGATAAAGAGGTCTACCAGGTATTCCAGAGGATATGAGGAACTTCCACAATTAGTGTATCCAATTGACTTATCTCTTTTGATTTTTTAATGTCACCCCATACCAAACTTTATCTTGGAGTAAAGTGATGGAATGAAGGGAACAAAGTGGAGTGTGCATCCTCCACTGCTCCTTCGATCCATGGGCGAGTAAGGAAGTGTAGATATGATCCTTTCCCTGAAATAAGTCTTATGCTTAAGCATGCACTTTTACAATGAACTAATTAATTTCTGGTTTCTTTATAGGATCAGCCAGCATTACAAAGCAACAGCAGTTTGGGCCAGGTAAGGGCCTTTTTCCATGAGAATACTGTTCCCCCACCTTGACTGGATAACTGAATCCTCTGTAATTCATTGCATTATTATTTCTATTAATTGGCATGTGTGCAGGGACAGGGCAGAGCAGAGGTTGGTGATGAACATTACACAGAAAGGAATGAGTCTGGGGAGGCATTTGAAGGAAGAGATAGAAATCTCTCCACGCACAGGAGGATGGCCTTCAAAATAAGGAAAGAGATAATAAGTGATGGGATCAGAAGTTGCTCAGGGATCAATTTGGAAGGGAGGGAAGGAAGGAGGGGACAACCTAGAGATCCCCAATAAATAGCAAGAAAACTGAGAAGTTGCTGAAGGAGATGATTCAGACATCCCTTGATTTCTGGTTTCTTTACAGGGTCAATCTTCCTCACAAAGTACTTATGGCCAAATAAGAGCTCTTTCTCCCTGAGAACACTTTTCCCAACCTGATGAAGTCTGCAAAGTATTTCATAAGACAACATACCCAAAACCACAGAATGAGAAACATGATCCTTCTACTGAGCGTATCTAATTCACCTTTATTTGTAAATGCACCCAGTGTTAAATCATTCTAAAACAAGCAGTGATGGGATGGAGAGAGACAGCCCCTCTAGTTTTTCAGTCCTCGGAGAGATTCTTACAGCTAAATTTCTTTTCCTGAGGCTTTATTGCATTTATATAAGTCCAATTACAAGGAAATAAATGTTGTGGGATTTTTGTTTTCTTTTTCACAGAGTGATTCATCCTCTTCAGGAAGCAGCAGTCCTTGTGGACAGGTAGGTTCCTTTTGTCCAGCCTCTTTAGATTTCTCCCAATTTGTTACTAATAATAGAATAATTATTAGATTTTTCCCATTAATTAATGTGGGAGCTTTTGGTGAAGGGTTATATTATTCTGCATGAAATTATAAAGAGCTAGATTGTGAATGAAATAATTTTTTGCTATACTCAATGAAATAGTTTCATCTAAAGAGAGCAGCAGGATGCTGAAAAGTAACTTCTTTCCTCACAGAGCTAGGGAGAACAGGGCATCACTCCAACTTCCGCATTGCTCCAACTGCCCTTCCCCCATCTGCTCCGGAACCTTCCATGTCACACCATCTGCTGACCCCCTAACCACTCCGGAACCTTCCACATCGCTCCCCACAGAGCCAGGGAGAACAAGGAAAGGAAGTGTGTTCTCTGGGACACTATTCCTTCCGAGAGCTCCTCCTAGAGATGCAGCCTTGCTATGCACCTTACATTGGGCTGAGCCTAATGACTCAATCTAGCCAACCGTGATTAAACCTTTCAGTATTGCAGAACAGTAAAATAAATGGTGACAAAAAGGAGTTTGCATCCTCCTTGGCTGTTCGTTCCATTGAACAAATATGTTCACAGAGGTTATTTTACAGAGAAATAACTGATTTGGGATTTTTTTCCCCAGGATGACGTTTCTGGCTCATACAGTAGCAGTGGCTGCGCCCAGGTAAGCATCCTTTCCTCATCATATTGAAATTTATTCCAGTATGCCTCTTGGCACTGGAACACTTCACTGTAATTTGCATTGTATCCATTAACTGTGATGTAAGAATTTTTGTCTGAAGGATGAAGTTATGTACAAAATAAGAGGTTGAATTATATTATTTGCTACTAGAGACACAAGATGGATGAGGTCCTATCTTTTACTGGACTAACTTCTGTTGGTAGAAGAAGCTTTCAAGCTTCACAGAGCTCTTCTAGAGTGTCACAGATAAATACAAGGTGGAACAGACTGTTAAATATAAGAGGTTAACACATGTTGCAGAAAACCACCTAAAATGAAGTGGGCAATTAATACCCCTGCAGTCCTTGAATAAAGGAAGGGTTAGTAGATTACAAATTGTTATAATGAGCTATAAAATCAATGTCTCTGCTCGTTTCCAAACTATTATGACTTTAATATACCTCTAGTTCAAAACAAATGTGTTATCTCAATTCATTTGCAATTTTTCTTTGAACAAAAAATTGTTTCAGCCCAAATTGGAGTAAATATTTGAATTTTGTTTCCTGAAAAACTGGTAAAAATAGAAGAAAATGCCTTTTTTTCCTTTTCTACTCCCAGTAACCTATAGTGGCTGAAATTCTTGGCTCTGTGAAGTCAATGGGAGAACTCCCATTGACTTCAATGGGGCCAGGATTTCATCCATTCTTTGTTATACATTTTGGATTTCCCTCTGGTTAGAAAGGTCATCTTGCTGCCTGACCTATGTATGAACTATTGTCAATTATTTTGGCATTCCAAGGAGATATTACTATTGTAGATCAGAGTTCCTCCTCATGGATGAATGTTGAACATCCTGGAGCCTTCATTTCAGACCATTCATTAAAATTACTCTCCTTGAAGCTTCCAGGTTCACATGTGACAAACTCATGCACAGTCACTATATTAATGCAATAGAAAGACCATATGAGGAGTGCTCCATTTTCAATGCCATCCATTTAAACAGAATTTTTACTGGAAAAATGATACTTTCTGTGGAGACTGTTTAAAATTGGACATATGAGTGCAATGTGAAACATTTAAAAATGGATGTTTATTGCGTCCCAATATTTATCTTTATACTATCAGATCTGCAGTGTTCACCATTCCCTAGTCCTTCCTTCCTTCCCCTAAATAAATACCAATAGAGTTCTTTTCCTTTACACAATCATAGTCAACCAATCCCTTTCACAAAGAAATACTTTATTTTTGGTTTATTTTACAGGCTGGATCATTGTCTACACAAAGTTATGGCAGTAGCCAGATAAATAGCTCTTCATTTTGCCTGTTATGGTCTTATTTTACTCTTGATCACAAACCTAACTAGGCTTTAGGGACCCTTTACACTACCAGAACTTTTTATTTGTGTGACCTTAATTTCCAGGCTGCAGGCCCCAGGATCTGTCCATTGTATTTAAACAATTCCTTTTATGAGAAAATAACTGATTTCTGATGTATTAATTTACAGGGTTCAAATTCAGGCAGAAGTAGCAATGGTTGTGATCCGGTGAGTACTTGTTCTCCAGCGTGTCTAGGCTTTTGTCCCAACTTGCCTCTTAGTACATGAGCACTAATTTGCTTGTCATTCTATATACACTCATCTACCAGTCACCTTTCATTCAGCTGTGAAAACTACTAACCAGTGTAACTTCTGTTTTTAGACACTATCACTTTTTTTTCAGGCACTAATATGGTGTTGCAATGTTTTTATTGAAAACACCAAAGAGAATGTCTCTAAATCCCAGATAAAAACTCCTGAAAACATTTGCATTAATATTGAAATTTGTAAACTATTATATGTATGACAAAATGTATTTAATCATAGGCAAATCAAACCCTCATTAAAATGCTTTCAGTTGAAGCAACACAAATTTATGCCAGTAAAGAATTTGGCTCAGAATGTACCAGTTTTAATGTCATTTCCTGGTAACGCTAGGAAGTCTTTCATTAGCATAAGGTGCGGGAATAACAAGAGACAAAATTGCGCCTGATACACTCCCTGTTTTGCACATTGTGCAAAGAGAGTGTAGACTGCTAACAGATCAGAATGGTAGGATTTCACATGCATTTGGAATTCATTTTACACCAGTATAAATAACTAGCCAAGATACAAGACAGTAAAGAATCAGGCCCACAGTACTCAATCTTCTATGCTCTTTCATTGCACAAGAGAAGGCAAGTTTCTGTAACTTTATTCTATTTAAATAAATCCTTTAACAAATAAATAATTGGTTTCTTTCCAGGCTGATTCCTTGTCATGGGGTGCTGGCCCCTTCCTGGGTAGCCTGGGCCCAGAGTCCCCTTAAAGAGCTAATTTTAAAGGGAAGGTGCCTATCTAGGCAGTTAATTGAATAATAAGCAGCTGAGCTCAATAAAAGGCCATCAGGACTAAGCTGTAGGGAGGTGCCCACACCCTCACGGAGAGAGATGCTATCTTATGGGACAGGAGCTCTCTGAGACTGTAGGCTCTAAGTAGGAGGGCTATGTAGCCCTAGAGCCAAGGAGTGAGACTTTATTTCAAGTTTATTTGAATTTAGTATAGTAAAATCCCAGCAAGGGAATTTTGCCTTACACTCTTTTGGACCGTGCTGAGTTCTTAACATGTCCTGGGAAAAGGGAAACTGAGGCACAGAGTGCCAGCAACACATACCACGTCAGAAGTGGGTGCTCTGGGGTAAACACACCCTGTGACACTTCTCTACATATGATGTTAGTGCTCAGGTAAGCTCTCTTTCTTTCTCCACAATACTGAAGTTCTTGTGCTGAGGTGCTTCCTACTAACAGAACACTTCAACATCAAAGATCATGGCCAGTAGTGTGGTGTACGGGTGTTTTACAGTTCAGTTGATAGTCATATAAAGATTGAAGCTATTTGAAACTATATTGATCTGTATAGACCCCTTCAATCAGCTTTCAAGACTGCTGCACAGTTGTTCCCAAATGTATAATACTTTTTAACACCATACAGTAACTCAATATTTAGCAACCATATAGTACTCAAACCCATGTGCTCTTACTGGATTCTTCCCTGAGAACTCACCATGCATATGCACACGGCACATAGGCACCTCAAGCTCTTGTCACCCAGAGTTAGCATTCGTTTAAATCTCTATGTATGCCATTTAAAAAAAAATAGTTCTCCCATGGCTGCATTTACCCCACCAGCGCTCTGCTCCTGGGCTTTCATCTGGTCAGAATCTGTCCCAGGGAATTTACCTTTGTGTATGTGAAAGAACTATCTTGTTACTTCTACAAGACAATAACTGTCTTCTGGTTTCTTCACAGAGTTCATCCAGTTGTTCAGGCAGCAAGGTTGTCGTTGCTCGGGTAAGCACCATATTTCTTCACTATATTTAGGGGATTTGCTCTAGTATGCCTCTAAGAAAATGAACAATTCATTTATTTACTTCAAGAGTAATATTATTGTAAAGAGAGTTAGTTTTAGGAGAAGGCCTGATCTTGTAAGGTCCTACTATGGTGTTCTGGACACCCTCGGTTTCCATTCATCTTGTAGAATTGGGCCAGACTGAAATTAGTGGACATTAAACGGGAATATTATGTCATCCAAACAGCACTTAGGAACGCTGTACAGTTGTTGCACTCAACAAACATAGGAGGCATGGACCTGGACTTTGAGTAGCCTCTCATCAGCCCATAAATAGAATTATGTACAAATAAGCCTTTATATTATAATTATGTATTATACCATTTAATGTATAGGCCAAAAGGTGTCTATATATCATAACAAATAAAAATATAGTCTGAATTGAAGCTTGTGCCTGAGTGTACATGTCAAAATTTTCTTGGTTACTAGCTCATTTCATTATCTTTTGACAGGACACATCTCATGCTCTAAACAGAAGCAGTTACAATGGACAGGTAAAGCAATACCTGTAATTTTTTCCAGAATTTTGTCTCAGAGTAAAGCTGTTGTAATGCTAGTATTTGAGTTCCTTGGTATGTTATCTGCAAAAATAAGAGATCCAGTCTTCAAGGAACCAGGCTTTTCTATTGAGTGGGAAAGGGTTTCTAGGAAGACGTTTCTGTTGCTTGTGGGGCAGCAGGTCTCAATGCCTAACCACCTCCCTGTAAGGCTGGTCTATGCTAAAAAATTAAATTAGCTTAACTATGTCACTTGGGATTGTGAAATCCATCTCCCGAGTGATGTAGTTAACTGACCTAATCTCTGGGGTAGATAGTGCTAAATTGGCTGAAGAATTCTTCCATCGACCTAGCGACTGATTCTCAGGGAGGTGGATTGCCTACCTTACAGGAGAATCCCTTCCGGTGGCATAGATAGTATCTACACTGAAGCGCTAGGACAGCACAGCTGTGCTGCTGTAGTGTTTCAAGGGTAGACCTACTCTACAAGATAGCAAGCAGAAGATGGCTAGCTGTCACCTAAACTAGTGGATAGAGACAAGGATAAAAGGTCACTGGACCATATTCCCCTGTTTTCCCTGGCTCCTGGCAAGTAGTAGCTTTTCAGGATAAAAGACCCAAGGTGATATATGCCTAGAGAGTAGTATTCAGAGTCTCTTTCTGTGTTGACCCCTCAGAACAGAATAAATTCTGTTAGTGACATGAAGAGCTAAGAGACAGATCAATCCAGAGGAGACAGAGCACTTCCTACTACAAGTGCATTCTAGATAGAATAATCTGTGTGAATATGCATGGAGAACCCGATATATACATATTGGCAAACCAGAATGTAAATCTCTAAACCAGTACAGTACTACATTTTGGGGGAAATCTTCCTGTAAAATTATTGTATTGTAATCAGTTGTTCTCACAGGGAAATTACTCCTTTTGTTTTTTACAGAATGAATTCTCTACCACAAATAGCAGCAGTGCCAATGTCCAGGTAATAACACATTCTCTGTTGTATTTAAAGTCTCCTCTCCAATATCCAAGTAAGACCTTTCTCACTCTATTTTAGTGTTTTGTTCTAAGGTGCCTCCTAGATTTGGAGTACTTAAATATAAAAAAAATAGGTCTATTAGTTGTAGTGTGTGAGTGAATTTCAGTATTTCTTTTGCAGACTGTGGATTAAAAGTATTTTAATTTACATTGATCTGGAATTCATTTATTTCAGTAGAGTTATAAAGCTATTGAACTTCTAAAGGGATGGCACATGGTATTGAGTGACCTCTGAACCTGTACTTAATGTTTTCCCAATTTTTTAAATAGGGATCCTCTTTCTTAGGACCAACCAATTTGGTGGACAGCACACTCTCCTCACGATATTTACCACTTTTTTTGGTTAAAAGTATTCTGTCAATTGAATGGTGTCCATCAGTTACTTGTGGGGCAGAAAATAAACTGTACAGCTACCTTACTCTGGGTAAATATTTGACAATACTGGCTGTTAATGTGAAAGGAAGTAGTCTCAAGAGGCTGAGTAAAAGAATTTGGCACAATCAAGTACACTTCTCTGTACAATTTTGATGCTCTTGACAATCAGCAAATGAACATATTCTCATTTAAATAACGTCTAATAGTTGTGAGGTAGCATCTTTTATTGAAGAGTTGCTTCAATTTAAAACAGTGATACTTAGAAGGTTTCTGTTCTTCCATCTGAGGTCTCAGAAAAATTTAAAGTAATTGAGATATATCAGTGTATGTTTGGGGTTTTGGTTTTGGTTTTCATTTACCCAATTGAAGATTGGGTCATCTCGCCAAAACAAAATGAGGGCTACTGTTTAAAAGTGCCTATTATCATCTTGATTGATCGTTCCTTCAGCCCTCATATAGACTGTGCCGATCACAACGTCTTCCATCTTCTCTTATGCTAGCCTTCTTTCTCCATGTGCGGCCATGTCTTTTCATGACAAAATCTGGCCACCTCTTTGGAGGTCGGCCAAGTGGTCATTTCAATTCCTGTGGGTACCACTTAGTCCATCAATTGTCAGTGAGCCTAGCTATACGGCTGGCCCATCACATTTTATTGTATCTGCTTTCAGCAACGACATCCTGCACTCCATTCTGCAGTCTGATCACTTCACTGGGGATTTGGTCGCAGATTGAAGTCCCCAGAATTTTTCTCTCCAGTGCCCTCTCTGTGACAGACAGTTGTTGCTCCTCTGTCTTCATCAGCACCCATGTTTCTCTGCCATACAACATTGTCAGAAGAACGGTTGAGTTGAAGAGGTTGGCGCTTGCTGCCTTATTGATTTTTCCTTGGATGACACCCTTGATAGAATTAAATGTGCGTCAACCAGCTTTCTTTCTCTGTGAGAGTTCACCTTCCTGACTGTGACGCATATTAATTTCTTGGGCCAAGTAGACATATTGTTCAACTTCTTCTATTTGTTCTCACTTAATTGTTATTTGGACTTTTGGCAGGGCATCAGACCGCATTAATTTTGTTTTGGAGCGGTTCATTTTCAGTCCAATTTGGCTGCTTTTTGTGTTTGTGCCTATTATAATCTCTTTTATTCCTAGTAAATTGGTCTTCCTGCTTTACAGCTGAGACATCATTCACCTCATTGCAGTCAGCTTCCTAATTGTTTTGTATATGAATATTGTTTAACTGAATGTGGCTTAGTATCTCAGTGGCAGAAAATCCCACTAGCACAGACAGACTGCTAAAAGAGAACTATTAAACATACAAGGATCAAAATACCTCACTCTTTATTAGCTTTCCCGACCTCAACATTTCAGTGTGTGACAAACCAGGGCATAATAACTGTTTACTCCATGGAGATACAAGACCTATTTTCCATGATGGATTCCATTCAATTAGACAAAATACTTTTACAGTTTCATGTGTGCATGGTAAACAATGAGTGTTTAAGAATCCACTTTTATTTTCAGACCAGCCCTTATTACCCTTTCTCATAGAGTAGGGTTGCGAAATGAAGGGAAACACAGTAGTGTTTTCACTCTCCTATGTTTTTGTTTGTTTGTTTGGTGGTGTTTTCATTCCATCAAGCAGGAAAGTACAAATAAAGCAGATGTCTGTTCCTCAAACTGAACTGTATTTTACCCTTTTACACTAAAATAACTGTTTTTCACCTTTTTTAAAAGGGATCATCTTTAGGAGGAAGCCATTCTGATGGAGATGTAAGTCCTATTTTCCCCATAGCGTTTACCATTTTCTTCCAGTAAACTGAAAACATAGATATCATTTGGATTAGTCTGTCAGTTCTAATGTGAAAAATATGATCAAAAATTACTTTACTCTGGACCAAAAAAATATGTAAGAATACTGGCGATTACTCTGCAATGAGGTAGTAGCACCAATGCTGCACTTCATAATGGGGAGTCATTACAGTTTTAATCCATTCTGCCACTTAACAAATCAACACGTGTGTAGCATAATGTAGTTCTCGTTGTAGGTCTTCAGGCTCAGTCCGTAAGAGTCATCTTGTCATGTAACTAAAAGAGTTGTAGTTTGAACTTTATATTCCTGCTCTCATTCTGAGTGCCTGAAATATAAAGGCTACAGTACACTCATGAGAAGATATTCTGAGAACTGACCATGTTAGAAAGCACAACAGCCTGGTTGTCATTTGAACTACACCTATAGTTGAGGCATGGGATATTTAATTGAAGACTTCCTTCAGTTTCAAACCATAATGACTCCACAGTAATCCCATACAAGGACTCGCATCTGAATGGCTCTGAATTTTCTGTCAACATCAACTTCCTTTTTCATTAACCAGAATGAAATAGCTTGGTCTCCTCAAAGGAAAAAATAGTGGCTGCTGTTTTGAAAATACTTGGGTTTTTAATCTTGCTGTAGCCAGACTTTTCTGCTGTGTATTTAAGACCACATATCTTACTGTAGTCAGCTCATTTAATGGTGAAATTCACACTAGTACAGAGGGTCAGCATAAATAAATGTTAGTGTACTTTTCCTTGCAGATCTGTAATCACAGAAGTTTTTTTAATACATTAAAATAACTGGTTTCCAATTTTTTAAAGGGTTCATATATCTCAGCCAGTTCGGTGGATATGCCACTTGCTACTTTGAAAATGTGGATGATATTTTGATTATATGTTTCCCTTGTGTGGGACATACAATGAAATACTCCTTTAATCTAGCCAAATGTCTGAGAATATTGGTCCTTCTGCTGAAATGGAATACTTTCAGAAAATATGAACACACAGATACTAGAAATCTCACTCTCTACTATACAGTTTTGGACCAATATGCCACTTAGTAACTAAACACACATTTATTATGAATTAAGTTTGTTAGTCATGGTGTGGGATTTTTATATGACTTGCTAAAATTTAAAGCCATAAAGTAGAAGTAGGCTCTGTAGTTCTAACCAAGGACATACTTGTAAATCACTTTAAACTTTGTTCAGCATAAACCTATTTTTACATTAATCTGACTTAAATATTTGGCTTTTCTTGCTAAAGAAAAATAACTACTCTTTAAAAATAACTGATTTCATTTTCTACCCCCTTTAATCCACCATTTTTGCTATGTACAGCAGACTCCAATCCACTTAATATCATCTGCTCACTAACAAATTGCATGTTAAATTGCTTTGCTGATTCTGGGCATGATATTATTATTATTTTATTTTATTATTAAAACCATCTAGCTCTTACACAGTGTTTTTCATCAATAGCTCTTTAAAAACGTAGGTTAGTCTCTTGGTGGTAGAAATCCTTAGTAGGAGAGGCTGATACGTGGAGAAGAGTTGTTTCATTTATTGAGCCCAAGATATCTCACCCTTCTCTAGCATTCTTCTCAGTATTTCAACATGTCATAATTGGAGGACAAATATATATTTATTCTATTCAATAACTTGAGCTACATTCCCTTTGGATTATTATTAAAAAATACTTACACCAGAAAAAATGACTGTGTTTATTTAAAAATAATATGCTATGGTCAAATTTCCCTTAGATTAGAGTTGTTTGATTGGAGACAAACTAGTTTACTCTCCTCAAGTCCTTCATTCCATGTAGCAGAAACATACTGGTAAAGTACAGTTAAACAGTGCTAGAGTCAAATAAGTCATGTTACATAAACCAAATATGGTTTTTAATTTTTTCATAGGGTTCATCTTCCTTGGAAAACAGACAACATGGAAAACCAGTAAGCACAATCCCCAAATTGTTTTTTCTTCCAACATGTCATTTACCAAATTGAAAACATAGATGTTGTTAAGTCATTTAGCAGTGATGTGGGGGATTTAAGAATTACTTTAAAGTGGATAGCTGTCTGAAAATAGTGAACACGATATTTAAATCAAATAGTTTTAGCAATGGAAGGATGCTGCAGAATTAATGACTCCCTACTGCAAAGTTTTGATTTAATATGACATTTAGTAATTAGAACATGTAATAATAATTTGGTCTAGGCCTCCTAGGTGTGATGCAAAAAGTGATGTAGGATCTTAGGTCTATTAATTCTGGGATGGAATCTTTCATTAAGGAGTTTTCAATTTCAAGATGAAATGACAATACATTTTTGTAGTTCAACAAACATCTCATATTACAATAACTTTGAAGGCTTTCTGACAAATATAGAGAAATTTTGCCTTAACCTGGATGTAATATGTGGCTTTTCATGTTTATGAAAATGGTGGCTAATCTTTGAAAATGCCTATTTCACCTTCTTATTTCTCAATAAGATAGCTAGTCTCCTATGCATTGTGAACCTTAGTCCTCTTATTAAGTGTGTTCAAGTTAGTGGAAAGATTCTCATTGATTTTAATGGGTTCTGGATCTACCCCTAAATGTCTTGTGTCTTTTCTCCTTGACGTACTTTTGATTCTCAATGGAAGAAAATCTTACTAGCACAGACTGATTATAAAGGGAAAATAGTTTCATTTGGGGCCATTTTGCTGTGCACAGTAGACCCCAATCCACTTATTGTATCAGCTTATTTTGGGTCCAGTTCCACCTTTCTTATTCACATTGAGTTAGCAGTACCTTACTCCACAAATAGTCCCACTGACTTCAATGGGCCTTTTGTAGATTAAGGTACTACTCTGTGTGAGTAAGAATGGCAAAATTGGGACTATATATCTTACGTAGAATGAGAATTCTCCTGAATGTAGCTTACTTTTAGTGCTAGAAGATCTTACTAGCACAGTCTGACACCTAAAGGAGAGCTAATAGGTCTAGGGCACCTCACCCTTTATTAGCATTCCCTACACTGGCGTTTCAGTACATAATCGTATATGCAACAATATATTTATTCCATAGGAGGATGTAGCCTATTCTCCATTTGGAAACTCATTCGAACAAATCCTCTGTATCAAAAGTTACAATTTCTGTGGTTTGTGCTCACTATCTGGTTATACAGTTCACTTTTTATTACAAAAAACTTCTCATATTATATTTTTGCATGGAGTTGTGTGGTGAAATGAAAGGAGACACAATTGTGTTTACCCACTTGGGATTAGCAGAAAAATACCAGTTAGAGGAAAAATTCTCACTGACTTCAATCTGGCCACGATTTTCCCCCAAGGAGTGTGTATTCTCATATAGATCTCTACTTAAAAGGCTTCTTTAACACAGAAATGAAACAAATGGCTTAAAAAAAGGTTTCATCTTCCTCAGGAGGCAGTCAATCTGGTAAACTGGTAAGCAAGTACTTTCCGTGGTATTTACTGTTTTAAATGCCACTTAAACAGAAAAGCTGGCTATCTGACTATGTTGTGGTAGACTTTTTTTTCTTCATATATTCTAAAGTCCAAAGGGACCCTTCTGATCATTCAGTTTGACCTCCTGCAATAACACAGGTTTTGGGACTTCTCTGATTTTAATTCTGTTTGAACTACAACATACCTTCTAGAAAAACATCCAGTCTTGATTTAAAACTTCCTAGTGATGGAGAATCCACCATAACCATTCACAAGTTGTTCCAATTTGTGCCTTATTTCAAGTCTGGATTTGTCTAGCCATTGGGACTTGTTATAACTTTGTCTGCTAGACTGAAGGATTCCTCTGTTATGAAATTTCTGTTTTTCGTGTAGGTACTTACAGACTGTGATCAAGTCACCCTTTAACCTTCTCTTCTTTTTTGATAAACTAAACAGATTGATCTCCCTTGAGTCTTTCACTATAAGGGATGTTTTCTAATCCTTTAACCATCATCATGCCTCCTTTCTGAACTCTCTTCATGTTTTTCAATATCCTTCTTGAATTGTGGACCCCATAATTGTGTGTAGTGTAAGTTAGCTGAAGGATAAGAAACAAAATAAATGTTCTTTCATTTCATTTAGCAGGACTTCTTAGCTCAAGTAGGTGAGCCTGATTCACTGCTCCATTTGTTCCATTTTATGTCCAGGCAACTTTGTTTTTGTGAAGTTACAACCGTTTAAATCCACTTTCCCAGAATAGAGAATCAAACCCCGCATACCATAATTTAAAAGCCATTTTACATATGGAGAGAAATAACTGTTTCCAATTTTTTTAACAGGGCTCAAATTCCTCAGAAGGCGGCCAAACAGTAAGCACTCTTCCCCCTAAAGCTTTTACTACAGTATTTTCTTCCAGTATGCAACTTACATTGAAAACATGGATATCATTTTGATTAGGTCTGTTTGTGGTATGAAGGATCTATCAGAGTTCCTTTAGTCTGGACAAGTATCTGAGAATATTGGAGAATTATAGTGAAGTAGAATAGTTTCATAAAACTTCAGTACAAGAATAATACAAAATACTGAATTTCCACCGTATTGCCTCGATTCAGCCTACCATTTAGAAACTGAACGCATGGTTATTACTTACTTTAGGTCTAATAATTGGGATAGTTCATTATTCAGAATCCTCTGCCTTAAAGGACCAGTATTTCCTTTTCAGTACCAAGTAACTGAACACAGTGCCCCATTGAAACTCAATAAAGTGAGCACAGCTCTACAGGAATCTATGGCATGTACCTCCTTAAACCAAGTCTCAATTTGGTGCACAGGTTCTGAGTTCTGCAGACAAGCCAAAAAAGCTAATTGTCACACATCCTCCTCCCATACAGTATATTTTTTTAACCCCATCATAGAAATAACTTTATGTAACACACTGGCTAGCCAGTACCTCTACCCAAAGAGATGATAATTAGTGCAGTTCTCTGGAATTTACCATGCTTTGAGACTCACAATGAATAAAACTGTTCTTTGCTTTGGATTTATCAAATTGTTCCCCCATTGCCTGGTTGTTTCTGAGACTGAATAAGATGTATTTCTATTCTCTGTAGAGCTCTGCTGGGAAACAGTCCAGCCCTGGTCTTTTGCTGCTCTTCAGTGTTTTGAGTGCCTTTGCCATCTCTTCTTCTGTTGTGCCCAAGTGGTTTATATGAACTTCTGAAGATATGACTGGAGTCCACAAAGTGTATTCTATAATAAGATTAATTTTCTGTACAAAATTCAAGTCAAATTTGAATACATAATTTGTCTGTTTGTTGTAATGTCGTTATGTATGGTTAATATGCCATACTTTTGATTAGTTCTACCTTTTTCAGTCTACAGTATGCCAGTTTATTTTTCAGTATTTTAGACATCAGTATTTTAGAGCTCTCACTTGTCATCACATAAAATAGAGCCAATCCTATAATTTTTATAAAAAGGCCTCAATGGAACAGAATGAGACAGAAAGAAAAGCAGTGTTGGAATATACTTACAAAAACACCATGTGTCTAGACCAGTGGTTTTCAACCTTTTTTCGTTTGCAGACCCCTAAAAAATTTCAATGGAGGTGCAAACTCCTTTGGAAATATTAGACAGTCTGTGGACCTCCAGAGATCTGCAGACAACAGATTGAAAACAACTGGTCTAGACCCACTCCCACTGTCTAGAGCTTTATAGAGAACCATAGTAGGGAGTGTAGCCCAGAAGAGGCTTTGGAAGGCAAATAACCTTGGAACTGTTAGGAATGTTTGAGAATTAGTCTGGCAACTGAAACTGCTAGTATCTCTGTATCAGCTCCCTGTCAGCAAGTATTTTGCCTAAACTATGAGACCTGATCTATTAGCAAATTTAATTCCAAGAATGATATTGAGATCCACAAACTAGTATTGCTATGCAGCAAACATGTGGTCCCAGAGATCTTTGACTGGCAAGGATTTTAAGGAAAGAAAGTTTCACATATTGCATCTTTTAGCAGTGTTTTCCTCTGGAGCTCTACTCAGAAGTGTTGCCTTTGAAAGGTTGAATATGTAATCTGGGAAGTTGCAGATGACTCCCAGAAAATGCAAATGCTAGTAGTTTTAAAATGTAACCTGCTCATATTCACTTTCACGCAATAAGTTCCTAGAGGCAGGTATATGGTGTTTTATAAATTACATCTTTATTGTATTGCTTCTAACATGTGTATGACTGTTGTAATTCTAATAGCATGGTGTTTTAAGATAGTGTCAAACGTTAACCAAGTGCACCTAAAATACTTTAAAAAAAAAATTAATCCAAGACCTATAGATGTTGTATTTAGTCTTAAGGCTACTTCGAACTATATTCATGATGGCTATAGTTTCTGTAAACCCCCTTGGATAGGTACATGGATGAAGGCCAGTCCCCATTGAAATCAATGGGAATTTTGCCATTGACTTCAATAGGGCCAGGATTTCACCCATTGTTTTGTTTTTCTATGTTCTGTACAGAGCACACTGTCAGCACTCCATAAATACTTAATACTATCAAACCAAATTCTGAAGTCATTACTCACTCAAAATGAGTTTTGCCTGAATAAGAACTCCCAGATTTGGCCCATAGTGCATATCTTTTCAACAGATTAATATATACAATAAAATAGTTATCTGATATGCTATACTGTGTAAGTGTTCATTGGCATAGGTATTGCACTGCTTTAATAAAGTTCATTGAATCCATACAATGTCTTGTCATTCATCACTTTTATCAGGTATAAAAAGACTTACAAATATTTTTAAACTGTTTTTAGTGTAATACTTGTATACAGTTGTATGTGAGTTTCATAACATACCATAATTAAGTGTGGGTAGGATGGAAATGCAAGGATTGTAGGTGTAAATATGTGGACCTGAGAATTAAGAGTTTGGGTGAAGTGATGTTTGAGAGAAAAATACCACCATTTTCCCTTATTACAAATTTTTTCTAAAATATTTATTGTGTGGCTTTGTATACTCTCTAAATCAATAGCAGGAACAAAGGTAAAATGAGATAGTTGGAGGTTCTAGGCAGAAACTCTACAGTGAATCAATGAGAGAAAAAGAGAGGTTGTATAGGTAATATTGTTTTCCTTATTCTAAAACTTCTTCAGCCATTAGAAATTTTCTGTGATTCTTTACCATTGGCACAAAACCACACACAGATAGATATGATCTGAGCAGTTTCTATAGTTAGTTGGGAGTTTTGGGCTGCCCACCTTTAGATGGGAAAGAAACTGAGTCAAAACTATTCTTTGAGTAGGATAAGCATCCAAGCTGCAACTCTGACAACCAAACAGAATACACATGTGTCATGAAGAAAGCTGTGGAAATTATTGTGTGTTTAACTTTGATCCAAGCACTTGCTGGGATTATTGTTTTCTATAGCACTTTTCAGAAGCATTAAATGGCTTTACAGAATTACAAACCACATTTACATGATAATTTCATTAAATCCTCTTGTGAACGGAGTAGCCTAAGCCATAACGTCATATAGCAAAATTGCACAACAGTTTGATTGGGAAGTGAAGAATATTGGATTAAACTGAAGTGAGGGGATGTATGCGGGCAAGAAGTAACTACCCAAACTGGAAGTTGGCCATGACATCAGGGTTTAGATCTTTACTCTTGCAAAAAAATGTCATGTGCTGTTTAACAAATGTTAATGTGCTGTTTAATATCTTTGATTTTGTGTCATCTGAAACATGGCATTTCATGTCCCTTAACACCATAGTAGGAAACTTGCTCAGTACTACCTGAAAGTCCTTATCTACATTAGAGAAAGTTTGCAAATCTTTTTCTCTGTTTCAGACAGACACTGAGAGCCTCAATGTTCACTGGCTGTTTGCTGCCCTGACTCTTTCTGATGTCATCTAACCATACTCAGGGTATGTCTACACTGCGGAGTGAAGTCGATTTATTCTAAATTGACTTTCACCTGATGAATTTTGAAGTCACAGGAGTGTGATCACACCACGCTCATTGCATCGGGGTCTTGCATCTCCACTAGCCATGCTTGGGTCGACAGTCAAAGCAGTGCACCGTGGGTAGCTATCCCACACAGCAACTAGAAGCAGAGGCTTTTAGGAAGGTTATTGTCCTCCCATGTTGTAACGTGCTCCCTCCCCATCCCAAACAAACAGCAAATGCTTTTTTGCACCGTTTTTCTCTGCCATGTGCACGCTGTTGCCGGAGAGGTTGTAGTCTCCCTCCGGGTCACTGGGGTAGAAAACAAGCGGCAGTCCCACAAGTCCCTCGCGATCAACCGGTGGCAGGTCTGGAAACCCCTCTGGCTTATCAGCAGCGGGCAGCTCCTCCAGGTCATAGGGCTCCAGGGGTTCCTCTGGTCCAGAGGGTTCCGTCAGTTCCCAGGGGTCCCCAGCATCAGGCAGCTCCTCCAGGTCAGGGCTGGCCTCGGGGTATTTCCCACCCAGGAGTCTCAGGTGGCTCGTTCCAGCTACTAGGGCCTGGCAGCCTCATCCAATCACTAGGGACCAGCAATCCGGGCAGGTTTTGGATGCTCCGCTCAGTGGGGCGGTTGTGCCAAACAGCCTCTGGATCTGGCCTAGGCCGTAGCCTCTAGGATGACATGTCTGCCTCCAGCGGCAGCTTCCCCCTTATTGAGCTGCTAGGCCGGCCTTTTATAGTTTCCCTTCCTGCCTTGGCTCTGTCTCTCTGTTGCTGGGCAGTTTGGCCTGTAGGGCCCTTCCTTGGGCCCAGACTCTGAAGAAGGCCATAGAGCCTTGCTACATGGGGTCACCACCAAGAATTGCATGCAGCTCCTCATAAAAGTGGCATGTCTTTGGTGACGAGTCAAAACGACTATTCACCTCCCTAGTTTCTGATATGCCTGTCTCAGCTCTTTAATTTTAACACGGCACTGCTGCGCGTCCTTGTTGTGGCCCTTCTACACCATACCACGCAATATCTTCTCATATATATCTAAATTTCTTTTGCTGGCTCAGAGCTCAGCCAGAACGGATTCTTCGCCCCACAGGCTGATGAGATCCAAGACCTCAGGTCAATCCATACTGGAGCACATTTGGGGCATGCAGTCACCATGAGCAATTCAGCTACAAAGCTCTCTTCAGTCTCCACGCAGACTAAACAGGAAATGAGAATTTAAAATTTCCTGGGGCTTGAGGGGAGGAGCTATTTCCTGTTTACATGGCCGCGGTGCAGCAGAGCATGAATGTCCAGAGCGGTTACAATAAAGTGTTATGGAATACCTTCTGGAAGCCAATGACGTCAATTTATGTTGTGCTCTGCCTACACTGACACTGATTCGACCCATAGAATTCGACTTCAGCGCTACGCCAATTGTGGAAGTGGTTTTATTAAGTCGAATTTTACCGCAATTTAGGTCGGTGGAACTGACATGTCAGTGGGGTCGATGTAAGCAGTGTTACATTCTATTGTCAGTGTAGACCAGGCCTCAGATGGATTAAAATGTCACTATCAGCTGGCCCATGGGAGGAATGCCAACAGTTAATGCTGAATCAGTGCTAACAACAATGAGAAATCTTTCTAAAAACTCCCTTACTGTACACACATTAGAAGAGAAGTGTTAGCTTGAAAACTCACGAAATCAGTCTGACTTTGATGGCAGTTTAACTGATAGCTAATATTTTAGGTTTACTTCTTTCAGCCTCAGTTTTATGATTTCTTCCCATTAAATCTGCCATTTGTTGTTTTATTTTCCCATTGAACAATTTAAGGGGTGGAACCATGTCTGCCTAAGGCATGCTTGTGAGGCCAGACTGGTTTTTCCTGTTTAGCGTAGAATTTCAGTTCAGTAGTTCGACCTTCTTTTTTTAAAAACTATCTCACTTATAAACAATGTATAACTAAGTTTGGGATTTTATTGTCTTTTTCATGCAAAAGAGCAGGTTGCTAACTGTGCCATAAATGCAAAACCTTATTTCCTTGAAATGAGATGTTGTGCATGCATAAGTACCGCATGTGTCATACTTTACACATGGGAAAGTGAATCATTTCAGGTTATCGTAATGTTAAAGGTTTACTGCTGTGGAAAGCATACAACAAACTGGGTTTCCTATGCACTGGAGGTTTCCATTCCAACAGACAAACAACACACAATGCCCGGGGGGAGGAAGGTTCTGTCTTAGGTCCTTTTACAAAGCTCTTGTTATAGGTGAGTTACATCCATCACCCAGAGGCCATGACCTCTCCTCACCATTGTTCCCCTGCCCCCTCTCTGACTCACAGCGAGTTTGGCGCAGCATAGTTTTGCTTGTCTACCTGCCCCCTCCTCTTAGTACCTGTGAGGGGAGACAGCGTGTGTCTCCGTAACCAGGCTGTCTTCCAGGCACTGCCCCAGTGCACCTGCACCTGCACCTATATGGCTGGGTATCATCCTCACACTCACCGCCTCCAGGTGCAGACCCCGCCCACCGCTCCTGCCCGTGCCCTGCCCTGTCCTGTCCCTCTTCCCGCCAAGGTAAGCAGCCCCCCCCCCCAATCCGTCTCCTCCCGTCGGGCTGGGCGGCCGGCGGCTGCTCCGGGCCGGCCCCTCCCCGCTGCGCACGAGGCAGAGCCGGGCCAGCCGGCTCAGAGCAAGCCTCGCCTCGCCTCGCCGCGCGCCGGGCCTGGGAACGGAGCGGCCGGGGCAGCGGCTGTAGCCGGGGCCTTTGCGGAGCGGGACCGAGAGGGACCGGGGCACCCGGAAGCGCCTGCACAGCGTCGGGCGGCTGCAGCGAGCGGGGCGCCTGGGGCACCCCGGGCCGGTAGCGAGGGGCTGGCAGGGAGCGGGGCCGGGCTCCCAGCGCGGGAGGTGAGACGCTTCCTCGGCTCGGTCAGGGCCGGCAGCCAGTGTTAGCGGGTAGCGCGGGATTGAGGGGCCGGTGTGGTAGGATTGGGGGGAATGTGTGGGGGGCATGGCACGGGATTGGGGTAGTCCGGGGCAGAGGATAAATTAGGGGTTCTCAAACTGGGGGTCATGACCCCCTCAGGGGGTCGCCTGGTTATTGGGGGGGGTCCTGAGCTGTCAGCCCCCATGTATGCTGGTAGGGATGGCATGGCATGGAGGTGATCATCCTTTTTGTGTGTGTGTGGGGGGGGAAGGGGTCATCAGCCTGAAATATTTTCAAAGGGGGTCCCAGCAAAAAAAGTTTAAAAACCTCTGTGATAAATGATGGGTTGAGGGACAGGGAGCTGTGTTGAAATAGCCAGGGAGAGGATGGTGTGAGCTCAGGAAGCAAAAAACATGGACAGCAGATGTTTCTTAGTTCCTGATGATGGAATCCCAGTTGTCACTCATCTGTCTTGGATTGTTTCTCTGGTTCACACCAATATAAAATAAACACAGAAAATATACATAGAAAAATATACACACCAAATAGCACATACATTAAACCACTTTTAACACAGTGCTAGGTGTACTTTGTTTGAAATATGTTACACCATCATAACTTTGCTTGGTAATTTTGAGATAAAAAAGACGTGGCTCCAAAAATCTTAGAATCCACATCAAGCAAACAGAAAATGAAGACAACGAAGGACACAGTAGTTCAAGAGTAACCAAAGATACTGAGAGTTGCATTATATTTTGAATGAATCTTACAGTCTATATTTTTAAATTGAGAATGTGGCAGATCAGGAATATATAGTACAGTAAAGGAGATCACTTGCAAAAAGCAAGAGAAAAGAAGTGACTTTTGAGGAAGAATTTGGAGGAGACAGAGAACATTTGGTTCTCTGAAAGCATGATGTTATTTGAGACAAAGGGAGCAATGTGGAAAACACATACAACAGACCATTCAAAAGTTAAGCTTCACATTGTCACAACAATGTTAACTCATCTGCATGGTACAGAGTATAATTTTATTTCTAATTACCTTTTTTTGCTGATAAGCGCCAGTGGGCTCATCTTCGTTGTGACAGTTAGCTTGAGTGAGAGTGGCCATATGTGAAACAACACTTGAACTACACAGAGTGTAATTATATTAGCAGTTATTTGTTGTGCTAACCCAGTCTGTAGCTGCATCTCCATTACTGGTTTGGATATCAGCAGCATTCATGCTTCAACCCATAACCCCTAGCTAGCTTGAATTTAAAGCATCACTTAATTCAAATTAGAGGCTTTTGTGTGTGGACAGGAATTGGAATGGGAGCAGTACTTGAGTTATAACGGGAACTAACACTGTAGTGAAGACAAGCCCTATGTATATGTTTATGTTCTAAGTGGGGCCTGAACTGAAACCCAGAACTGAACACCCCAAATTTTGGGGAAATTCAGATTAGGATCTGAAGTGTGCAGCTTGGGTCTGTCTCTACAGTGATCTATACAATGAATACAGTGTATGCACAGTTTAAAAAAAAAAAAAAAAAGAGTGGGAGGGAGGGAGGGAGGGAGAGAGAAATGTAATACTGCATGCCTTACTGCCTATGCTGACAGACAGGGTTTGGCTTGGTAACTGTTAGGTCAATATAAAACTTCTGCGCCAGTACACGTGTACAGTAACTCTTAATCTACTAAGGACTATTGATATTAGATTTAACTCGGCAACTTCCTCAATTTCTTACGTAAAGGAACACTGAAGTTTTATGGGTTCAGTATTTGATCTCTCTGACCAGTCCTCTCTAACTTGCAAGATGACGTTCCTGGGTTCTACATTTGTGTGTAAGAGGTGAGGCAGAGAAGGAGCTACAGATAACCCAGGTAACTTTAAATACCTGATGTGATACTTTCCAATTTCCAAGTTCTTGCTGTTCACATGTATGCATACAGGGTTGTGGTTTGTTTGTTTATTTTAAATAAAAAAGTTTCCCAAGAGATTTCTTTCATTGTAAGAATGTAAAGATGATTTGTTTTGCAATAGCACACAAAATTCTTTGCTTTCCAATAGCACCCAAAAGCCACAATCAGAATTGAATTCCCCACTCTGCTAGGCTTTCTACAAATACTTAGGAAGACATGGCCCTTGCCCCAAAGAAGTCACAGTAGTATTTGAATGTAGACACAGGCAAGTGAGGACATCATTGGACTATCTGACTTCAGTGATATTGGAGTCTTCCACTTAGATGATGTGCCAAAGTGTCACTGGCCTAGCCTCACTACCCTTGAAGGGGCCCTGACTCTTAGCCACAGAAGGCAATCAATTTGAAGCAGAGTTGAGTAGAATTCATAAAGAGAGAGAATTTTTAGCAAATAAGTTTTCTTATGTAACTATCCTGTGGAGAATTTTTTTTTTTTAAATGCATGTTCTGACACTCCATGATAGCAGCATGATTGTAAAAGAGGGAAATATGGTATTGTGCTGTGGGATCTCAAGAGCTGTGCTGGAACAAGGTGGAATCAATGTGTTTTTTGTACTGGATGCATTTTATTATTCCCATCGTGAAAATATTATTCAGTTCAAGTTATTTTGTTAAACTCCTTAACTGGATAGAAAAAGTAGAAAAGCTCCTATTGAACACAAAGCTTTGTTGAATGAGCAGGTTGTTCAGTTTCCGTAGGTGAAGAGAGGGGAGAAACTTTGCTAGAGCATTTTTGTATTTAATGTGGAAACATTGCTGAAGGAAGTAAGTACCAAGAGAAATACAGCTTGCTTTTACAGTGTTTTCTGTAAAGTGCCTTACCACAAACAAAACAAAAGAAAGTCACTGAGGTGAGATTTGAAATGACAAACTGATTCAATGGCTTGGATGGAAGAAGTTCCAGCTGTATGAAGCGGTACAGTTGAAAGTTAATAGGAGGGGCAGAGAGGAAACTAACGTTAAGTGTGATGTTTGATAGGTAGAGTGGAGCAAGTCTGTGGAGAGTTTTTAAAACAAGCAGCACAGTAATTGTGATTACTCCAAGTGAAATTATTTACAAAACCAATTGTGACTGTACATACACAGTATAGAGACTACATATGGAAAAATATCTTTTTTCTGATACTTATCATTTAGCAAAGCTTGTGACATTTAGGAAGTGTTAGTGGATATCAAAATTGCAGCACAGAAAATAGTTCAACAATACTTCTTGGTAGACTCTCAGTTGATATGAGTTTCTGTGCACTCTCATTGCCATCTGTGTACTGCTTCCCACTCACAGAATCTTTTACTACCTTAGATATACTTTAGTGAGCCCTTTGATCTTGTGCAGAAAGATGTACTGACACACACAGCTCCTGAAAAAGATTTAAGATATAGAACCATCATAGGGGAAATTTAGTTTTGTTATTTTAAATATTTCATGTTATCTGATATTGACAGAAGAATAAAATGTGAGAGTTGGACTGGAGTTTAGGAAGAAAGAGAAGGCACATATGACATTGTGCAGAGAAATCGCATTTGAAAATGGGTGCTTCAAATTCTATGTATCAGTAGCTTTGTATTCTATGCATTGCCTCAGTTTTTAGTAGAATTCAGACAGGTTTCCTTTCCACTCAGTTTTTCTGGTTCATTTTTCCCTTCTTGTTTGCCAAAGTCTTGTTAAATAATATTTCCCTCTGTAGTATATTTGTCAATTGTTGCATTAACAACTCCGTTCATGTCCCTCTTTTGTCCTCCATTTTCAGACAGCAAATGCAGATGGTATGCACATACCTGTTTAACTTGAAAGAATTTACAAACCTTTTCACCTTATTTATTTGAATGAGGCCAAATCCTGCAGAGTTTACTTTCTGGCAAACTCTCTTTAATATCCTGTTGTGGGTTTCAGAACTTGAACCATAGTTAAACTTACCCGATGCATTTACTTAGGTCCCGAGACTCCATTTCCCTTGAATCTCACTTTTTGCAGAAATGCAGATGTGTCTCTATAAAATGTTTTTCTGTTTTGATTATTTTTTTCTGTGCAAAAACATCTTGATAGTCAGATGAACTAACATTTCATAGAAGTGGAACGTCCTATCACTCAGCGCCTATGTTCTAATTAGTTTAGTTTCTAGCCATTCTGAGTGCAGCTTATGTTAGCAGATTAGGCTGAAAATATAACAATAAGAACAATTTAACACTGTATTTTATTTATTTTAAAATTTAACTTTTAATAAAACAAAAAAAACCCAAGATAAGACAGGAGCAAAAATTATTTTAACGCCAAACATTTTTGTGAATCAGTACAAAGCTGTTTAAATATTTACTCTAGCACTCTGTTATGGCACATGAAACAATGTTGTTAACACAAACTTTGTGTTTATTCTTATGCTGTTGTTTGTGATCTGTAGCCACAAACTAAGGCCCTAATCTTGCAAGCTATTACCAGTGGGTGAATACCTGCAGCTGCGTGGAGTCCCAGGGTCTGCCCATGTGCTACATGTTACAGGAATAAAGTCTAAAATGGCAATAAATATGCCTTCACTATTCTTACTTTCAATGTCCCTGGTTCAGTCAATACTGGAATATTCTGAGGATGCATCAATGATCACCAAAGTTAAATACACCCTGATGTATAGACAGCATGTTATGAAGATGTCTTCAGCATGCTTTAGTTTTACAATTGGAATACTTCTGCACTGAATCTGAGAGGTGCTGACCTCCTGCAGCTCACATTGCCTAAGTCCTTAAGGACTTGATCCTCAAAAGCAGTGGCTCTCAACCTTTCCAGACTATGGTACCCCTTTACAAAAGATTTATCTTGTGTACCTCACTTAAAAACTACTTGACTACAAAATCAGACATAAAAATACAGAAGTGTCACAGCAGACTATTATTGGAAAATTGCTTACTTGCTCATTTTTACCATATAATTATAAAATAAATCAATTGGAATATAAATATTGTACTCTCATTTCCGTGTATAGTATATAGAACAGTATAAACAAGTCACTGTCTGTATGAAATTTTAGTTTGTATTGTCTCTGCTAGTGCTTTTTATGTAGCCTGTTGTAAAACTAGACAAATATCTAGATGAGTTGATGTACCCCCTGGAAGACCTCTGTGTACCCCCAAGGTACACATACTCCTGGTTGAGAACCACTGTACAAAAGTACAGGGTGCCTGCAATTCGTGATGAGGCCTATGGGAGAAGTAGACTCTAAAATTGTGAATTAATTTTTTTTTAATCCCAGGACCTGACAGAAAATTACAGTTAAAAGAATTGTAAATGGATAACACCTAATAACAAAAGTAAGGAAATAATTGTGTATTATAGGAAGAATAGAGCCAGAATATTCATAGAATCGTAGAAAATTAGGGTTGGAAGGGACTTCAGGAGGTCATGTAGTTCAACTAGACATCAAGCCGTTGATCACTACCTGTTGAACCAGACAATCCCGCCAGCTTTCTATCCACTTAATAGTCCATTTATCCAACCATCTCATACTTCTTTAAATTGCTGACAAGAATACTGTGGGAAACTATATCAAAAGCTTTGCTAAAGTCAAGATATATCACGTCCACTGCTTTCCCTACATCTCATCATAGAAGGCAATCAGGTTGGTCAGGCATGACTTGCTCTTGGTGAATCCATGCTGACTGTTCCTGATCACCTTCCTCTCCTCCAAGTGCTTCAAAATGGATTCCCTTGAGGACTGCTCCATGATTTTTCCAAGGACGGAGGTGAGACTGACTGATGTGCAGTTCCCCAGATCATCCTTCTTTCCTTTTTTAAAGATGGCCACTATATTTGCCTTTTTCCAATTGTTCAGGACCTTGCCCAATTGCCACAAGTTTTCAAAGATAATTGCCAATGGCTCTGCAATCACATATGCCAACTCCCTCAGCACCCTCGGATGCATTGCATCCAGCCCCATAGACTTGTGCATGTCCAGCTTTTCTAAATAGTCCTGAACCTGTTTTTTTCACCACTGAGGGCTGCTCACCTCCTTCCCATACTGTGCTGCACAGTGCAGTAGTCCGGGAGCTGACCTTGTCTGTGAAGACCGAGGCAAAAGAAGCACTGAGTACTTCAGCTTTTTCCACATCTTCTGTCACTAGGTTGCCTCCCCCATTCAGTAAGGGGCCCACACTTTCCCATACCTCCTTGTTGTTAACATACTTGTAGAAACCCTTCTTGTTAGCCTTCATGTCTCTTGTTAACTGCAACTCCAATTGTGCTTTGGCCTTCCTGATTTCACTCCTGGATGCTCAAGCAATATTTTTATACTCCTCCCTAGTTGTCCAAGCTTCCACTTCTTGTAAGCTTCATTTTTGTGTTTAAGCTCACCGAAGATTTCTCTATTAAGTCAATCTGGTTGCTTACCATATTTGCTATTCTTTCTGCAAATTAGGCTGGTTTGTTCCTGAGCCCTTAATAAGGTTTTTTTAAAATACAGCCAGTCTCCTGGACTCCTTTCCCCCTCATATTAGCCTCTCAGGGGATCTTGCCCATCAGCTTCCTGAGAGAGTCAAAGTCTGCTTTTCTGAAGTCCAGTGAAATATTCTGCTGCTCTCCTTTCTTCCTTTTGTCAGGATCCTGAACTTGACTATCTCATGGTCTCTGCTGCCCAGGTTGCCATCCACTTCTATTTTCCCTACCAATTCTTCTGTTTGTGAGCAGCAGGTCAAGAGGTGCTCAACACCTAGTTGGTTCTTCCAGCACTTGCACAAGGAACTTGTCCCCAGCAGTCTCCAAAAACTTCCTGGATTGTCTGTGCACTGCTGTATTGCTATCCAAGCAGATCTTAGCATGATTGAAGTCCCCCATGAGAACCAGGGCCTGTGATCTGGAAATTTCTGTTAGTTGTCTGAAGAAAGCCTCGTCTATCTCATCCTCCTGGTCTGGTAGACTATAGGAGATGGCCCACAACATTACCCTTGTTGCTCTCACCTCTAATTCAGAGACTCTGAACAGACTTCTCTACAGTTTCATACTGGAGCTCTGAGCAGTCATATACTGCTCTCTTATATACAGTGCAACTCCTCCACCTTTTTTTCCCTGCCTGTCCTTCCTGAATAGTTTATACCCATCCATGACAGTGCTTCAGTCATGTGAGTTACCCCACCAAGTCTCAGTTATTCCAATCACATCATAGTTCCTTGACTGTCAGGACTTCCAATTCTTTCTGCTTGTTTCCCAGGCTTCTTGCATTCGTGCACAGGCACCTAAGATAACTGGCTGTTTGCCCTACCTTCTCAATATGAATAAGGAGGCCTTCCCTGTTGTACCCTCCTCTTCCTTGTGCTTCCTCCTGGTATCCCACTTCCCTGCTTACCTCAGGGCTTAGGTCTCCATCCACTGGATCATTATGTGGCTGCTTTTGAGTATTAGTCTCTTTATAACTCAGAACAGAATACTTAGATCTTTCTCATCTTGTAATGATAATAGTCTAACTTTTACAAATGTTTAATATCATAATGTGAAAATCCTAGTTGCATTGGAATTTGTAACAAATTCATTGTTTAAAACTACTACTTTTATAACATTTTTGGGACTCAAATAGAATACAAATTATAGTTACTAGTACTAAATCTGCATATTCCGTTCTGAAATTTTTTACAACTACCATAGAAGTTTTGTAACTTTGTAATCTCGCTACATCTAATCAAAATCTTTTTGATTTCAGTAAGACTGGCAATTTGTTACTTGGATGAGAATATATGAATCAATAGTAATAGTATGAAGTTTAGGGTTGGTAGCTCAGTTATTTAACAAGAAACTGCATGGTAAATCCATTGGTTTTATTTAGTGTTATATTCAATTGTGACTTTAATTGGCCCTTTTCTTTTTCCCTTGGCTTGTTACTATGAGGGATTACTTGCATTGTACTTTGCCTGTTCATCTGTGCAATGTAATGTTGTCACAGTGCTTTCTCTTTTACCTTTTCATTTGGGCACTCCTTGTTTTGGTATTCTGTTCTGGCGCTCACCACTTCTCTTTTTAATAATCCTAAAAAAGTATTAATCAGACTACGAAGCTGACCTTTCTGGAGAAGTTTCAGCAAGTCCAGGGAAAATGATGTGTAGGTGAGCTGTAGTAGTTGTGGAAAGTGGAATACAACCGTTCAACTTGAATTATTCAAATATAATGGAGGATACTGCATAATTTTGAATAATCAGAACACTGTCAGTGTGATTGATAGACTGAAGCAAGGAGCCCAGAGTCAGATGACTGAAATTTGGATAACCATGGTTAATCATAGTGGTGGTGGTTGTTTAGTTCTTGCCAAAACTAGAACCCAGGATTGATTAATTTAGTACTGACTCCTCAATAGTTTCTGTATATAGAGGCCAAATTGAAAATCACCCAGCAAGAAAGAAAAAGCAACAGCCTGCCTCCATCCAAATCATTGAGATATATTTCCCAAAACAATTTATTTTCTATTTCCCCCCCAAAATACTTGTGTAACAATAAAAAACAAGTTTGCAGCAGGAGAGGCCTCAGTACTTTTTCAGTGTTTCAGGAAGAAATGCTGTGAGAGCTATCAGAGCTAAGCACAGAGTACTGGGCTGTCTGATAGACAGTGGGCCAAATGTTCATTCCTGTGGAAAGTGTGAGTATAGTAAATAAGCTTTCTTTGGGGGTTTTCTGTGGGGATCAGTTTAGGATAGAATCTTATTCCTTCCTAAACTGTATAGCAGCAGTGGAGCTGCTCCATGTCGCTACTGCAGCAGCAGCTACAGCCTTTTCCCACTTCCTCCAGGCAAAGTTGGTAAGTCATGGAATTGCTGATAATGCTCCTGCTTTCAAAATCTCTTGAGTGGTGTGGTATGGGGAGCTACCACACAGCATTCTTCTATGTCAGGCAGGCGGAGCTAAGTACTCCTGTGAAGCATCTCTGCAGCTGGGACTCACACACAATGGAAAAGTGCTAGTTTTGCTGCTCTCGGAGCATTCTGCAGATCTTCAACAGGATTTGACCTTTAGTGAGCAAACTTAATGTATAGCTCATCAAAATTGGATACAGTACATATAAAATACTTGATGAGACCATAGTACTCAGACATAAAGTTTTTGCTGGGTCCCTCCTTCCTAAAAGATGTTGGGGGCCTTTGGAAGGACCACTTCTCCCAGGAAATTCCAGCCACTTGGTGCACTTGCAAAGGGAGTTGGGGAGCTGCTGAGACCAATGCGATGTATGGCAAAGGAAGAAAGGTATGATTTTAACACTTGTTAAAATCCTAGTGTAGCCAATGCTTTTTGTAGTTTTAGCATGTTAGTTGGTCAAGGTAAACCGTGGGCGGGAGCCTGGTTTCCCTCAACCAGCTAACGTATTAAAATTTCAAATTGTTTTGTCTACACTAAGATGTTTACACATGGTTAAAAACACACTTTTTCCTTCATGAAAACAAAGTGCCTATGCCACCAAATTCCTAGCTTTGATTAGCCCCCACCTCTGCCCTAGGTGTTGCTCGCAGCCACTGCTACTTTAATGTCTTGCAAAGTGCTGAGCACTGTGGCTCCAGCCCAGCAACTCACCTAAGCTTAACACCAAGCATGTGAGTAGTCCCAGTGAAGCCAATGAAACTATTCAAATGCTCAAAGTTCAGTACCCGTCTGTGTTTTACTGGATCCAAGCCAAAGATTGTACTGAGTTGTACAAGCTGATATGTGATTCTTCGGGAAAAGAAAGGGAAGAAAGACACAAAGAAAAGCTAATACACTTACTGGGAAGTTGCAAAGTGAAATGGGTGGGTGATTGTTTTTTTTGGAATATATAAATTCAACTGTTACACAATTTCTGGCATGTGACTTATCTGATATATAGTACCAGCCTACAGTTTAGAATTCAGTGTGATTATTGTGTACAAGCCTGTGTTGCTAAACACTGATGAGGCCACTTTTCATGGATTCTGTCCTAAATTCAACTCTCAACTTGTAGATTAATCTTTCCTCTACATCATTAACAATACTTAGTTTATTTTGCATCGTTTGTAAAACTCTGAGGCTTCTTAAGGGAATTATGAAATGAAAATATGACATTCTGCTGCTGCTACTTTTTTAAGGCACTTTATCCTGTTTAAAAATCTGCTTGGAAGGAGAGGGGAAAAAAGATATGGTTGGAAAAAAAAACAAACCCAAGGATTTGTGATGAATTTTAAGGAGGCACGGTTAAATAAATAATCTTACTGTCTTAAAATTGCTGTTTTTGGGAATCATGGCAGCTAATGAACAGAAGATTGTACTACAAAACAACATTTCTGTATGTATTTTTCACATTTGTCTAGTGTGTGTTTGTTTTGTTTTAATAGAAAAAATTTTGTGATGGTATTTATCTGTGCTGAATATTAATTTGACAATCATTGTAGCTAAACCATTAGTGCTATTTTTAAATGATTTAATACAATGATATGTGTTTCATCAATAAATGGAAATGCACAGTACTTACTGATGATGTGACCCATTTTAAAAATCATCTCAGAGCACTGTTCAAAATTCCATCTGTAGGGATGATATATATTTCAATATTGCTTTGCTAGTTCACAGAATACAGAAGTTCATAATCAAAGGATTCTGCAAAGGTCTTTATTTTAATTTATATATATTTATTTCAAAGGAATTTGGTTCAGAAGCATTTTGATTGTGAGTTTTAAAAGTTTTGAAAAAACCTATCTGTAAATGTGTTTTAGGAGAAATGCATATTCTCTTTAACCATCGAATGATGATTATATAGCGAGATCCCCAACACTCCTTGTTAAAAGAATGAATGGGTAGGTGGAATAGAAGGTGGGAGGAAAAAATGAATAAAAGTGAGAATTGGCAAAACTCTCATATTTAATATGCAAGATCACCTTCATCCAAAAAAAGAACAAGAAGAAAATATGGTGGCTTGGAATTCATACAATTTTTAATATGAAATTAATTTCATAAATACTACTGGGTTTCAGCCCTAAGATCTGCTGGCTTCAGAAGCAATCTAATGCAACATGGACACGTTGTAATCCCACACTTATAAAAATAAAACGGAAATATTAGGTCTCTTCTATACTGAGAAAATTAGCTCCCCTTTTTCACCTCTAATGTAGCTTCACTGTGCCAGCAACCGTGAAGGCTGTAGTGTAGACAGGATTCAGATGTTTGTCTACTGTATAGCCTCCACCATTGCTACCACAGATGGAAAGTTATCTAATTTTTCTTTGCGTAGGCAGCCTAAGCATAATGTGTTTATCCCACAGACTCAAATGCTGCCTCCTATACCATTCCAGGTGTCAAAACCCCAAGTACAGAAATCTTCAGTTTTACTTTAACATCTTCTCTAAAATAGTTATGCATTTTCAGTACGAAATCTACAATTAATTGAAAATATAAAAACGTTGGAGCAGCATAAAACTAAATTTAATATCAAATTATGTAAAGAGATGATATTGCAATTAACTGTATCATTCATTTTCATAGTTAAATAACTCAGTTTTTGCATTGATCTAAAACTGCTACAAAATCTCCAGTGTGCTGTACTGAATTGGCACAGCATGAAGGTCAGACTTGCTGCAAAGTATACAGGACCTAGTTTATATTGCTCAATTCTGGTTGATGCTCAACCAGATAATTTTCAACACCAGTAATCTTGTACTATCTCTTACTCTAGAAGTTTTTCTACTTGATTTATTCCAGTAAATACTACAAACAGTACCAATGGGTTTTTACAAAAATGTTTGCAGCCACATACTACATGCTGCAAATAATCTTACTACTTCAAGAATAGAAATGCAGTTAATCTCAGTCTATGGCTGAATGGTTACAAATCTTGTCATATTTTTGTTGTTTCCTTAAGGATCCATAGTTTATAGCCATTTTACTTACTTACCTGGAGAAAATCTATCTCAGCTCTGAGACACCATATCTGTGTAAGACAGAAATATATTAATAATACAAGTGTCCTGATCTGGGAAAGAAAACTACAGTTTTATAAAATGTATTTTGATACAGAACTAAAGTAATTGAAAAATAGCTTTAATTTCAGGTGCAAGTTTTCAAAGGTACATGTACCTTTATGCACAAAGCCTGATACTTACTTGGAAGTCAAGATTTCTATATGACCTATGTATGCATGTTCACTTCTCCACATTATGCATGCATTGGGCATTGCATGTATCAAGCACACAAACTTAAAAATGTGGACCACAATTTCTTGTCTGGAATATTACTGTTTGTTTATTCTACTTAGAGTAAAATAGTTCATGGACTTCCATTTTGTTTTATTTTTTATCTTTAGCGTTATTAAAGTATTACAATTTTGGTTCAATATACAAATAGTAAATGCTGTTTTTGGTACATTTTCCATGGAATGTAAAGTAGATATATCTTCTGTTTGAATCTATTTGTATGGGAAGCATTCATAACTAATAACTGGGAGGCGTAGAAGAAAATGAGGTAACTATAATGTACTTAATACCAGTGATACTGCTCTGGATTTCCTTGTTAAAATAAAGCATTTTGCTAGTTCTCCTAAAACAGGCCTAATCATCTCTCTTACTTTCTGTACTAGGTACTACTTAGATCAGGTTTGATAACTATGTGCTTAAAGTGATGGTAGCAGCCAGAGGATTCCCTCTTTTAGGATTCCTGATGTTTCAGTATTAGCTTCAGTGAATTTTCATACTGTAGATAGGTCTTTTACGCTTTGCCACTTGCTGATCTCTTTGCAGAAGTGGTTTTTTGTTCTTTTCATCTTACAGATATGATGTAATTGAAGTTACATCTGTAGTTATTCAGTGTTGGCCTTTCTCAGGGCTACATCATTTGGCATTTTTCTATTGTTTTCAGTTTACATAGCATGGACATTTGGACAGACGAATGAATTTTCAGCATAGGGATTAAGGTCCATCAACTCCACTGATAGTATCTGAAGTTACCGTGAATGTAATTAAGTAACTTGTATTGTACTGTGAAACATGTTAAATATGTGCATAAATGTTGCCCGGTTTAGGGCCTTTCTCAAAATTTCAAAAGTAGAGATTAGATGGGCTACCTTACTGACAACTATTTGGTAAATTAGACTATTTGGTAAACTAACTGGTAAATTAGAAGATACATAGAAATATGCATGTACCCTGAGAGAACCTGCATTAATAGTTATTGTGAAGATGTCTGTGACATTACTTTTCATTACCCAGTGCAAAGGGAGTATTTAATTTTAATACAATAATCAGTATATTATTTCTGCCCTCACTGACATGTTTGTTATCACATCTATATTCTTCTTATGTATAATCATGTATTATGAAAAGCATTTAAGGTTTTTATATCCCCCTTTTTATAAACATTGTCAAATTAGATGTATTTGTTTCAATGGAGCTTTGAGTGTGCAGGGAACCATTTTATTCATGACTACCATGTTACTATACTAAACCTTGTTACATGGAATATTTACTTTCCATAATCTTCAAGTATCAAAGTCCTATTTTATTCCATCCTTAACTGGAATGAAGTATGGCTAGTAATAAATATAGAGTGAGAATCGAGAGCATTATTATTGTAGGTGTTTCTTGCGTAATAATAATTATTCTTCCTAAGATTTTGGTAGTATCACTACACATTATTTTGCCCCACACAGCCGCCTTGAAATGAATTCGTTCTTTACACTGTTGTTTTATGATTAGGGAATTGGATAGACAAACTCTCTCTTCATTCCCTTCAGTGACTGTGTTCCCTGGATACCCTTTTAATATGTTAATTCACAGAAGAAATGTCTATTTGTGGTTTTAACTTTTTTCCCCCTTTTTATTCTGTTTCAGGAAAGTGAAAGTCAAGCAATGTCTACCAATTTAAAATATCTTTCCTTGGGGATCTTGGTCTTTCAGACCACTAGTTTAGTTTTGACTATGCGATATTCTCGGACATTGAAAGAGGAAGGACCTCGTTATTTATCCTCTACTGCAGTAGTTGTTGCTGAACTTTTGAAGATTATGGCCTGCATTTTATTGGTCTACAAAGACAGCAGTATGTTTCAGGTTTTAATCTAGAAGTAGCTTTCCTATATTTTATCCATTGTTGTATTTCATTGACAGCTGCAAAAACAGGTGTGAATGCTATGATAATGAGCTATGTGAAAGCCAATATCAAGAGAACAAAAAATTGCCCTTCCCACATCAAAATATATATGAAGGAGATCTAAATGTATTACCATGGGAAAGTTAACCTATTAACAGGGAAGACCTCTGTTTGTACCTCACACCTAAGCACACAGTATAACCATCTGTAAATTTAGTATAAATATATACCCAAGAGATTTCTATTGTGGGTCAGGATGTAGGGTAAGAACTATTGTCTGGCCATAATGAGGTCATGCAAGAGTGGAAGGAGGGAAGCTGTTCAAGTGTTATGGAAAGAAGCACAATATTCAAAAGAACTCACTTTATTTTCAAACTCACTTTAGTTCTCACATTGTAGATTTTATATAGCACAATCATTTTCCACTTTCCAGGACCTCAACATCTTGTATTTGGTTTTCATCTCTCAAACAAAAATCTTCACATCTGCTTCAACATTGACATATCCATAAACACATACGAGGTTTTCATAAGCTTGGTATAATGTTAAAGAAAAGATTTAGCGGCAAAATGAAACTGGTGAAGTTTCATGGGGAAAGATTTGCACTTAATAGACTTTCACTTTTTCTTTTTTTAGGAAGCCCTATTAAATTCTTAGCCACAGAAATTATAATCAACGTAGGATTTATTAAAATTATTTTGAATAATTGTTTCAGTTTTAGTATTTTGGGCTAATGTGGACACTTTGTATGATAGCAAAGTATCAGGAGTTGCATACCTTATAGAATAAATGTAAAAACCTGAGAGAGATCATACTTTTTTGAAAGCAAAAGTGCTACACACTTCTTATGATAAAGCTAAAAGAGCAATTTGTAGCCCTCCTGTTTTCCTTCCCTTTTTGAATCTTTATCTCTTTTATTATTTCTGTGAATAGAATGCAATTTACGGGCTCTGAACAGAGTGTTACATGATGAAATCCTTAACAAGCCTATGGAAACACTTAAACTTGCTATTCCGTCAGGGATTTATACTCTCCAGAATAACTTGCTGTATATTGCGCTGTCAAACCTAGATGCAGCCACTTATCAGGTATTGTATTTTTAGATTTTTCCATAATTGTACAGACAAACTAATGGGTTATGTAATAATAACTTTATTTTGTCTTTTCAGGTCACATATCAATTAAAAATTCTTACAACTGCATTATTTTCTGTGTCTATGTTAAGTAAGAAATTAGGTGTATACCAGTGGCTATCATTAGTGATTTTGATGACGGGAGTTGCATTTGTACAGGTAAATATCAATAATATGTGTCTAAGTGACCTAGGATTGTTTTCTTTTTATTAAGGGACTCAAGTATTTGAATGTAGGTAATTATATTCTGCCCCCGAAACTAATGAATTCAGATATAAAGTTTCAATAATTTCCAGGGAAGAATCGTAGGATAGAAGAGTTTGCTGATATGGATTACATATTTTTTGTCTGCTCTGTGGTTTTTGAGTTACCTTTTAATTTTTTTAAATCTCTTATGGTTCTTAAGAGACTTTTCAATATGCCTCTGCCTACAGCCTTGCAACATTTTTGTAAAATAATAAACATCATAAACATAAATACTACATATAATATCTTTCCTGCGATTGATTGAGAGTGGCCATTCATAAAATATGTTGGGTGAAATCCTGACCCTCTTTAAGCTAATGAGAGTTTTGCCATTAAGTTCAGTGAGGCCAGAATTTCACCCCTTATTCAACAGAATAAAAAGGAAAAAATTGTAGTGGTAGATTTGGCTGAAATTTTCAAAAATATTTGATAGAATATCAGACTTTACAATAGCACAGTAAACTGCATTTATCAGCAGTATAGATCCTTAATAGAAGACAAACTTGCATTCTATAAACATTACAACCTAATTTTATGAAATAATTTTTATCATTTTTTAAAATGTTCACTTATTGTTTTGTTTTTTCACTTAGTTGCCCTCAGATTCTCAAGCAACAACTACTAAAGAGTTGTCAGCAGGATCTCAATTTGTTGGCCTTATGGCAGTCCTTATAGCCTGCTTTTCAAGTGGATTTGCTGGGGTTTATTTTGAGAAAATTTTAAAAGAAACCAAACAGTCTGTGTGGATCAGAAACATCCAACTTGGTAAGTCCTGTTTTGACTATTTAAAGAAAAAGATACTGCATTCAGAAGAACTGTGAACGAAGATTCAGATGGACATTAACATTTTAGCATGCTGTGTATAATCAAATTCTTTCAAAACATTTAGCAAGTTTGATATCTGCTTTGCTAACAGGAACTCCAGGAGTTGCATCCTGCTCTGAACTCAGTTACTGTATTTAACTTGCTAATTCAGTGTTTGTAAGTCTGTTTGCTTTGATTTATAATAGAAATTAATGCCTTCTGGAGAATAGTTCCTACAGTATGTTGAATTTGGACTGTGGAGCATTTGAAATAATGTAATCTAGTGCAGTGTCTGTATATCCTATGTGATTTATTTGAAATATGGTTGTGACTATCTTCTAAAGTAATTAGGTAGACTTGATGTCTGTGTAGAAATATGAATCCAACACTTCACAAACACTGAATTGATTTTAAAGTATTGACATTTTATCTAGTAAGGTTTTTATAGAATTTAGAAAAACAGTAGAACAAAATAAATGTTTAAAGCTATATTTTTGTAAGAGAATTTGAAAATAAACATAACCCCTATGTCTATAACTAGAGGGATTATAGACTGACATTTTTAAAGACAAAGTGAACTCCTTTATCACCCAGATGAATTATGATCCTAACTCTCGTGCTAGGATCATGATTCTACCATTTCACTATCCTCATCTACTGCACATGCTCTCTCTCTCACCACCCATCTCAAAAGTGGTTCTGAATCCCCTGGAAACTGACTTTTGAAGATGACCAACACTATCCATTTTGAACTGGCTTCCACTTTGAAACCAGTTTCCTCACATAGGTGAGTGGAAAATATCTGTAAGCAGCAATATCTCCTCCCTTGTTCCCCTGCTTCTTATCTCCCCCCTTGTTCACCTTCTTCTTCTGATAGGCAGAAGGTGAACATATTGTCTCCATCTATGTGCAACTGTAGTCTAAGTACTTACATGTAAATAAATGCATCCAGCAGGATTTGAACTTTCCAGTGTCTCAGTAATGAGTACTGATGATCACACAGTGCCACAGTACTAGATCATATTGTCCCCTCACAGGGATTTGGCTCATATACTGGGGCTGGCATGCTACTGAATATGGACAAGGTACCCTGACAACTGCAGGGAGTGCTTCTTTATTAGATATTTGAAGAAGGTGGTAAAAAATTATGGATGTTTGGAAGTATGAAATCTTTTATTTTTCCTTTGACTCTGCTTGTTGCAATGAATTGAACTAAAAATACTCATAATTTGACTAGAACATAGAGTATTATAAGATTGCAATACATATTGAAGAGGTATTTTAATTTAGGGAACTGCATAAATCTTTCAAACTAGAGGGAAAATTAATGTAACTGTTTACTTACGGCTACTTACTGAAGTTGTATATATTTACACAATCTTCTTAATCTATTTTCTGGTTCCTTTCCTCGTGCTTAACAGGAAACCAAGACTCACTGTATTTCTGTCTACAAATCCCCCTATGCTCCGTTCTGAACACATTAGTTATGCTTACTCTCTCTTCGTGTCCCACACAGATTTGATCTCACCCACCCTTTGGGTAGAGGGCAAGAAACTTGCACTGAATCTTGGGTTTTCGGATGTGGACCACAAATACGAGTACTTTGTAGGGAAATATACATTTATTTGATTTAGGCCTTCATTAAGGCCAAGTCTAAAATTTCACTAGAGTTCTGAAGTAATTCACACTGTAAAGATGTAACAGCAGAGCACACATTTGAAATGATGACAAAGCAAATATTCATAACTGTTGAAAAGTGATTATTCTTTGATAAATTGTTTTGCAGTTTTTTTGCTACAGTGTAGAAAGGAATCTACAAAAACGGACAATTTTTATCAGTTTGATGTTGTCCCTGGTCCCTCATTAGTGTTCCACTGCTTGCTGTATGAGAACAATTACATTCTCAAAATATGCAAAGTGACTGCATGCGGTAGTGATACATTGACCTATGAGTTTAAATTTGAGGTTTATAATAGTGAAAGGCATAAGTCAACTTTTTCGGAAAAATATTTTAACATTTTCAGTTATTTTAACTTACCGTGGCGAAATAGTTTAGGAATGTCTGTTTCATTATGTTAAACATTTAGAAAGTTTTAAGTTTTCTCTTCAGAAATTAGAGGAATATTAGCCACAATTTCCTTTTAAATATTTTTATAAAATTTCTATAAAATAGGATCACGAAGTAATGCTCCAACAATTCCAACTCCAGTACAAGCACAATATTCAGGAGAATTCTATAGTAACAAACGAGTTTGTGAAATAAAACTATTTAAAAAAATATAAAGGAACAGACTTTCAGTTTCAAGCTTCTTAAAGATTCGTTATAAATTGCAAATAATTTTTAAAATAAAAAAATACTTTGAGAGTATCCCTTTTAAAAATTACACCCGTACACAGGAGTTATCTGCAAACCTAAAGTGTAAAGCAATATAGGCCAAGAATAAATCAGTCTTATAACTGAAATAATCAAAATCTATTATAAGAGGAAAAAATATTTTTAAAAAAGGTTTCTGTCAGACCCACTGGTTTGGTTTAAACGTGGTTGTTATATTGCAAACCAAGGCATGATCTTGAAACTTGATTTACGTGGGCAGACCCCAGAAGTCATGCAGATCCAGTTATAGGAGTAGGGACCCCCTTTTTTTTTCATTTCAAGCTTTCAAGTCTGTCTTTTTCCTTTTAGGATTTTTTGGTAGCATATTTGGATTGATGGGTGTGTACATTTATGATGGAGAACTACTGTCAAAGAATGGATTTTTTCAAGGATATAACAAACTTACCTGGATAGTTGTAGTTCTACAGGTAATGTATCTAAACTCATATGCTTACATAAAAGTGACTTGAAACTTATTCCCCCATGAATGCTTGGGGAAATCATGCTGCTAGTTCCCATTAGTGCTAAAAAGAATTTTGCAAGTAAATGACCTGTGCATCAGTGGCAAAATAGACCTCTAAACAGAGAAACTGGCACATTATTAGCAATCCAAACATTGAGTTATCAAGCATTGTGCAGAGTAAAATTATACAACAACATTAAATTTGTAATGTTAAAAATGAATTAATAAAGAAAATAAAGCCTACCACAAATTATACAGCCCTCCCCCATAACCATCTTTATAAGCCAAAAATGTAGCACACCCACTCACTAGTAATGTCGTCTGGCTAATATAATTGATGATCTCTGTGCTACGGAAGGAGTTCTGTTGTCAATTGCTTTCATCCACCATATCTACAACAGCATAAAATATACCTAATGCCTTTATACAGAACTAAAAACTTTTTAAGAAATGTGTGCAAGGTACTGAAATAGATGTTAACACTGAAATCATCTATTACGTGTCACAGTTTCAGGTAACTGCACCTTTAATCCTCATCTGTGGTCTTCTCAAGGAATGTCCACTCAGATTTCAGGCCTCTAGCCTTCAGCTCTCTTCTGGTCAGAGGCCTGCATCCCAGTATCTTTTGAGCAGGATTTTAGGCTGTGGCTGCCTGTTGTTCCATTGTGATTTTCTGCAGGCAGGTCTGACTAATGTCTAGCTCTTGCTCTCTGATTTCTCTCCAAGAACAAGGACAATGTTCTTACCGGTGGTTAGAGTTCTTACTAGTGGTTACAAGTTACCACACAGCTTTTTCAAAGTAGACTACATTTAATCTAGGATAAAAAGAGAATTTATAAAACAAAACCAGGATCTTAAACGTTTGACCACTAGTTCCCCATCAGTCCTGTGGAGACCCTGACAGACTCTAGTCTTTTAATTCTAACACATTGACATGGTTGGGTCCTCCAAAAGGTCATGTCCATTTCCCAAATCAAAAAGATGACTCTTGAATCTGTTTAAACTCAGCCTTCATACCCCAAAGGCCTTTGTTTCTCAGCTTTCCAAAAACAGGTAAAACCAGTCATTGCCCCTTCCTCTTCAGACAGCCCAAGCCTCAAGGGGCCAGGAATCTGCATAGTCAGCTTTGGGATTTTACAGTGATTGCCCCTTAGTGATTCCAGATTCCACAGGAAGTCTCCCTCCTCACCCCATGAGCTAGGAACATACAAATATATAGAGCATGTATTGATATAAAGATCTATAAATATTCCACTGGCTCATATCTTCTTGCCCATCTCATTATAATGATATGTGAAGAGTTTCCATGCTTTCAGGGCCTGGCTCAAACATACTGATGATATCTCTTATTATTAAATACAATAGTCTGAGGATAGGCCTGTGTTTGCCATATCTGTCACAGTAGATTTTTTAAAATATCTAAAATCTGTGCATATCTTAAGAGTGTCTCAATCTTTTTTTAGGCACTAGGGGGCCTTGTGATTGCTGCTGTTATAAAATATGCAGACAATATTTTAAAAGGATTTGCAACATCTTTGTCTATTATATTGTCAACATTGATCTCCTATTTCTGGCTGCAAGATTTTGTCCCTACCAGGTGAGAGTTTATTGTCCATGTATATGTGAATATAAAAGTTGCTGAAGATTTAGGTGCTTGGTAATATTGGTGGATAATAATGTATAGAAGTATGGTTGAAATTATTTTTAAAGGATTAGATGGTTTTCTGAACTAAAATATGGAGGTAAGGATTCTGACCTTAGTTTCATAATATGATAATTCATTAAATTTTCCTTAAGTATTGTAGTATAGGTGACAAAATTAAGTCTTCTCTGAGAGCCCTCCAGTCAGAGCCCAGGAAGTGATGTGGCAATGAACTTCCTGCTGCTATTTTTCTCAAAGCACTCTGCCCCAATCTCCTCCCCCATGCTTTCTAGCTTGCTCTTCTCCTTCCTCTCTCTTTCCTGTTTGCCACCCAGTTATTTTGCTTCCCCAAACCTTTGTTCAAGCATGTGGTTTCTCACTGCCTGTTTCCCTCCTGCCCTTCCATGTAGTTTTTAACTTGTCCTTTCTTTATCTTAGTTGGCCTGGTTCCACATTTCTTCTCTGTTTCTCTTTAGCTGGTTCTACCCCACCAGCTCCTCAGTTTTTACCTTACCCCATCCCCCTAAGTGTTTGTTCTTTTTCCATTCCCAATTTTGCACTTTACTTCTCCCACTCACTTTTCTGTGGGGCCTGGGACTTGTCTATACGTAGCCTATATGCACTGCTATACCACATGTCCAAGCTGTGCTCCCCTGATGATGGTTCTTTGTTCCCCCTGGTTCTTCAGACTGACTGCTGTTGCCTCTCCATGCTCATTTTCACTTTTGTTCCCCTTTAGAGCAGCATCCCAATCCCCAAGGTTGTCACAATAGTATTATCTGTCTTCCCCCTGCCATTGGCCTTATTTTTTTGTTTCTTGGCACAAGTTGTTATGGTTTCATAAAAATACCTAGCTCTTCTATAATGCTTTACAAAGGAGATAAGTACCATTATCCCCATTTTACAGGTGGGGAAACTGGTACATGGGAAGGTGAAGTGACTTGCCCAAGGCCAGTGGCAGAGCCAGGAATATAATCCAGGTCTCCTGAGTTTCTTTTTGGTGATGATTTTTTTTCCAAAAACAATATTGTATGTTTTAATGGGAGTATTTTCTTTAAAAAAAGACACAAATTCAAAGACCCCTCCAGACCTAGTATAATGTAACATGACCTTATGATTCTTCAGATTTTGAAAGGTCGTGTATACTGCCCTTATTGTGCATTGATAAACCATGCTATAATGACTTTTAATACTGCAACACATTTTAAGAATATTATGTATTGGGGCAACACTATGCCAACTTTTAGTTAAGTTAATGGGACTTTGCACAGGATTGTAATGGATCTACATTATTCAGAGTGGACTAAAGATTCAGACTGGAAAGTAGTTTTAAAAATAGTTGCTTGCGATGCACAGACGTTTCTTTCCAAAATAAAGTATAATTATTTGTAATATTTTAAAAGGTAAGTTACATTCTGTATTAACATTTTCCAAATTGTCTAAAAATGAAATAAGGCAATTATAGGGCCACAAAAAACAAAAATAAAACCTACACATTTTAGATTTTTGCTATCAATAATAAGAAGCTGACACTTATTTTGCCAAATAAAAATAAATTTAAAATGTAGTTAGCTATGTTGAGTTTCAGCCAGAAATACATTTTAATACTTAACTTGTCAGACCCTGAAAAATGTGGTTTATAATGGAAATATGAGTAAATATTTGAATGCAATTCATCCCATAAGGAGGATTCAAAACTTAAGGTATAAGCTAGTGTTAATCTATATATACCATATTGGAACAGTTTAACCCTATCTACACTTAAACTGATTCTTGGGTAACAACAACAATCTGGTTGCTGCTCATCTGTGTTCTGATCTGATTTGTCACGTTATCATAACAGGGTTAAAATAAACATACCCTAGCCTTAGTCTCTAAAACAGAAAAGCTTTAGCACGGTTTGACACATTGCATATAGGACTGGCAAAACTATATTAAAACATAGTTGGACAGCAAATAAATATAACTACTGTGGTTAGTTTTGCATGCTTGTGTATTGTAGATTGAACAAAGGGGACTAAATATGCAGCTACACTAATTATCCTTTGGCAGTTGCTTCGTGAAAGGACAATCCTGTTTAATCTTTGGAGTATGTCAGTGAAATACCATGTTTTTTACTTCACCGTTGATAGGTTCAGTCTTCTTAGTTGCTTTTCATCTCTCCCTATACTCATAGTTTAAGAATAACAGATGAGTAAATTGCCAGTTCATTATAAATTGAAGGAACATATTTTTCCTCCACTAGAAATACCCTAGAGAATGAATGTCATTTCTCCTGACCAGATAATACAAATAATATTTCACTGACTGAAAAAAGTCTTTTGTTTTTTGTTTTTTTTTCCATGTTCCATTCAGTGTCTTTTTCTTTGGAGCCATTCTTGTGATAGCAGCTACATTCCTATATGGTTATGATCCAAAACCTGCAGGAAATCCTATCAAGGCATAGCAAACTTCGTTATCAGCCTCTTTCTCAAGATTGTGCATTAGGGACCTCAACAAGAATTCCGTATGTCAGATTTCATCATGCACTGGAAGGAAAGGATCACTACACTGAATGTGAGGAAGAACATGTTAATGGTTTTGAAGAACCAAAGGGTTGAAGACAGAAAATAATGTATGTAAAGCTGATGAAAAAAATTAAAGGGGAAAGCCTAGTGCAAGTTGGTAATAAAAACTTGAACAAAATGTTTCCAAGTAACTACAATTAGGAATGTTTACAGTTTGAACTTGAGGTTATATCTAATGATTTTACTGTTTTGATTGCTGCAGAAATATATCCTATGCACTCTTTGCAAGAGCACATGACAGTTTTTGTCAGGTTATATCTGTTTTTGCGAATTTACTATATTTAATCTTAGTAAATGTGTTTTTAACTGTTTGTCTCTAGAGATCAAATCAGATTGAATATAATGGTTCTAATTAGGGATTCCTTATTAAAGCTGTGAAAACTGTGATTGAAATACATTTTCACACATCCAAGATTTTTATATTTATAGGTTGATTTTAATAAATAGAAATCTGAATTCTGTTGCTTAACGATATAAAGTTCTTATAACGTCAAGGTTCTGATTTAAATCTGTAAAAGAGAGAAATTCAGAGTGACGGCTAGACATTCCAGCTTTAACTGAGATGATCATTTGTGTTATAAGCCACCTAATAATTCTGCATCAAACACACCATAGACTCCTGCAATAACCAGGCACAATGGCATTGGTGTTAAAGATGGAGTGTTTGCTTGGATGACATTCATTCCCTTATTTCTATTGATATAAATCAACTTCTTAATATTATCTTAAAATAGCTTTTATTATTTCAGTTTTCTTTGGAGATTTTTTAAATTGTGTTTTTAAAAAAAAACGCTTAAATAAATGTTTTTAATTATTGTTATCTCTAACAGCTTGTTTTGGAGCCATTATGGTATATAATGTATATACTGTAGTGTACCATATTACGAAGTTATTTTTAAATGGGTGTTGTTTACTCATAAGAACTCCTCCAAGGCTTTTAGTACATATGTATATAATGGCTTGCTTAAAGATTTTTTTTTATTTTAGGAGTCACTGAGCCAATTGACTAAATAGCTCTTCTGGAGCTATTCAGTCTAGTGTTGGAATTACATAATTAGGAAACATGGTGATTATAGTAAACAACAAAATTATGGGGAACAGTTATTGTGTAATATATACATGTAAACAGATGATATTCTTTTTTTACCTAAAAAATACCAAAAGCAATTAGATCATATTATGGATAAATCTCTTCCTAAATTATTTTACATATACTTATTTGTTTCATTCATACTTCTCCCTTCCCCCATCCTCACCCCCAAAAAAGGCTTAAAATAAATTGTTTCATAAGATCTTTTATGACATGTATTAATATGAAGTAACTTCTCAGCTAAGTGTTATACTTGTGAAAGTATAAATTTGTAATAGAAATGTTGACAGTCCCTTACCTGTAGCATCACAAATAGTGAAAATCAAAGTATTTGATGTCGCGCACATACGGGTCAGCAGAAATTAAAACTGTTGTGATGACTGAAAAGTCTTTAAAAATGTTTACCAAAGTATTGCAATCAATTTTCCAAAATGTTTTACTGATGGACTGGTAATAAAGAATTCCACAGAAAATGCCATGAGATTTTAAAATAAGCTATTATAATGGAGAGGTCAAAATCATTCATCTTTCCAGTAGGTAAGAATGTTTTTTTCTAAGTAATAATGTGGATTAATCAGCTTTAATCCAACTTTTTTGTTTACTATTAGGGAAATAGAATAGAGGACTCCCAAATGTTATGGAAGGGGTTGAACTAGAGGTACTATTGCCTCTAAGATCTATGCATAATTGTTATGCTCTCTGATCTCCAGATCAAGCAAGGAGTATCATACCTTCAAGATTTAATCTTATAGGTTGTCACAAAGTGATTTACAAACCAAGTATGGATCACTTCACTCACCACTGAAATGCACTGCTGAGGTAAAGTATGTCAACTATTTAACAGTGCGCAGCAATACTTACATAACGGTTTAGGACAGGAAGTGAAGGATGCCTTATCCTCTTGAAACTACATAAGGAATTTAGGTAGTCAGACTACAATTATCTGAATTGGAACTTGGTCAGGACAATAATATTGTCAATTGCTTGAGAATTACAGCCGTGGCAATTAGCAGATGACTTCTATTGGCTACTCCATTGATAAACTTCATTCAACAAGATGAAAAGCCAGGGAAAGTGTTGTGGGGAGGAAGTGGGATCAAAAGGCACTGCATTGTCAGACCATAGACAGTGATTGTCGGTGTCTGCTGTAAGAAATCCAGTCTTGTTCTTTCACCCAGGGCTGGACCAATATCACAAGGAGCATCAGTTAAAGGGAAGAACAGACACTTATGATACTGGATCTGTGAATAAAATAGGCTTTGGAAAACATCTCTCTGCTTCACTGGAGCAAATCAAATCCTATTCCTGAGATACATGGAACCAATGTGGTTGCTGTGGAAAGGAATAGGGCAGGATTTGAAGAGGCTGCACAGGTTGTCTGCATCTCCTGTGTGAAGCAGTGCTATCTGGAAGGCACAGTTACACTTTTTCACAGAAATAGTTTCAGTGCCAGGTAGGATGACATGCAACTATGGATCCACTAGCTATCCATTCTTATGGAGAATATACAGGAACTGCAGAAGCATGGCCTCTGCAGAGCATTCAAAAGCCTGGAAAGTAGCAGAGACATAGTGTGCTTTACATATATCCCAAAGCTCATTTTTAGCACACAGATTAGTTTTCCAAGACTTAGTGAGACTTTCTGACCCTTTTTTTCATTCTTTAGTATAGTGAATTAATTAATTTAGTTGTATATTTAGGCATCTTATGTATACTTAGTACCAACCTTTTATTTTAATATTTATAGCGTTATAGCAAGGTATTTATTTACAACAACATGAATGTGTGATTATTTGTTTTTTGAAAGGCACACATTATGGAAGTACCAGTATTTTATTTAATATTGTATTTGGAAATCACTTGAGGACCTCCAGAATGTGCAGCAACAGTAAACTGTCAGGCCAGCTAGAACACAAGAAAAGCATCATAGCTTGAAACTACTGATACATGGAATTATCCTGCAAGTGAAATAAACCAGCAACTCAGTGGTGGGAAAAACATGAGTGAGGTAAAAAGATTTAAAAAAAGATTTTCTTCACAAATTGATAAAATTTTCTATCCACAAGTGCCCATTAAATCAGTTGTATCACAGAGAATTCAAATAAGCTTGGCTTGTGGCTGTATTAAACTTCTGTGTTTTTGACAAAGTACAACACAGTTGCTCTGTCACCAAAAATTTTGAAACCTGTGGGATTAGATTAATGTTCTAGTTCCTAGTTATATAAAATAACTTCTGTTAACTGTGATTTTTACCTTTTTGTTTCCTTTTTCTTCATGAAATGGATCTTGTGTATTGGCAGCATACCTGCTTTTCAGTTACTTAGACGTGTCCACTCTTTGGTTTGGGGAACATGTAATTTTTTGGGTTTTTTTTAACTTATTTTTATGGGTATAATTCAGAAGAATGTAATTGATTTGCTTTTTTTGTTCAACTGTTTTTCAATTGATAAATCAGTGTTTTGGCATTTTTTATGCTATTCACGTATTGTTTATTTAACAAGACTTTTCATATTATTTTCTTATCAGTCTTTCATGTTCTACTGTCTAGTAGTAAGATTTGTCCTTGGTTAGTCAGTCTCCAGTATTGATCATGATTAATTTTGCTTTTGTATTACTGATATTATTTTCAGGCTAACATTATTGAGAGGGGGGGCTATAATCAGGGCCCCCACATGGGGGGGGGGAGAGAACGGTACACTTTACCGGGACCTGGAGGCCCTGGGGGCCCCCACCCAGGCTGCAACTCCCATTACCATGAAGAAAAAAAGGTTCATGGCTCATGAGATTGTACGTATATGATGAGGGATTGTGGTATGTGTATGGGAGGGGGCCCGTGTTACAAGTTTGTACTGATCCCGAAAAAAATTATGCTTGGGCCCTGGTTATAACACTCCTTTTTCCTCCCCTCCTAAACCAGATATTTTCCTGTAATAATGATAAATATAACATTACAAATCAACTGCTTGTGTGACATAAAAGTTAATAAGTGTCTGACACTCAATTATTATGTGAAGGCTGAAGGAATGGTCCTAGACCAGGCTTTGTTTAACTGTCCTGCCCATTTGTAATGTTAATTTTTTTTTTACAGTCAGTCCAGAACTAAGGAATTCAACTCTTTCCAGGTGAGCACTTTGTGTGTATTCATAGATACATAAGTGCCTGAGAATCAAAAGACACTAGTGAGAAAGATATAGGGAGAAGTAAAGCAAAATAGAAGGGTTCATACTGGATGCCTAAATGGTCTCTTCTGACCCTTCTCTTTTGCAGCCAAATTCTTTCCTTTGATGAATGTATGGCTCCTACTAGAATCAGCGGTAGACACAGATCAAATTATAGCGTTATGCAATGTGACGCTCCTTCCTCAATGAGTGCTGCAGGTATGCATCCAAGGATAGAATTTCACCATCATATACCATGATGGTATTTTAAGCAAAAGCTGCAAAAAGTTTTGGCCTTGAACCTGCAAACTTTGACTGATGAGTTAATCCCATTGATTTCAGTAGCAGTATTTACTGGAGTAAGAACTACTGACCTCAGTAAGAGCTCCCAGACTCAGTCCCTTGCTGTCATGATCAGCACATCTTCCTTTTGGATTTTTGTAGTTTGACTTTGTTCGCTAATTAATTTTAAAATTAGTTTTACATCTATTTATCTTAATGTAAGATACACATTCATACATTGCTGCAAATGTCTTACGAGTTGTTTTACACATTAAAATTGATTCAGCATATGTATATATGATATATATTACATTTGAACAAACTCTGTTTCCCCCTAACAAATCTGGATGAATATGAGTTTTGGAAACAAAGGTGATTTTTCATTTGTCATCACTGTTGGCTGTACCATGGCATGCAGCTTACATGATCCAATGTATCAGACTGAAATAACTCCTTACCTATAATGGGAAAAAAATCCTACTACATTCCAATGTCATTGTAGATAATGTCACCATATTAATATGCAAATACAGCTATACTTCGTCACCAGTTTTAGTGAGAAAACAAGACATGATAGAAAACCTCTTAAAATCATCTGAGGGGGAGGGGTTGGAATCAGAGTTTAGTGTTAACCCATTTCAGAAGCAGAATTTAACATTCTTTAAATTGTATTACATAAACTTATCAGGATTTGACAACAATCATAGCAATATCCTTTGGCATACGAACGAACCCCCTGATTTTTGGGTTAAGCGATAGCTGTATCTCTCAAGACCCTATCTAAACTTGTAGAAGAACCATGAAAATTGGAGATGGGCAAAATCTATGAGATCATCAAGTCCACTGCACCTGCCAATGCAGAGGAGGGAAAAAAATCTGTCAGTCTTTTTGCAACTTCTGCTATAAAAACATGCACACGGGAAAACTTTCATTTTACTTTTACTTTTCTCTCCAGAGTTTTCCATCTTTGCCTTTAGTTTCATTGAAGAAGGCAGCGTTCAAAAATCCACACTTAATTAAATTGAAAGGGAAAATTCCTTCAGTTCTTAATGGACCTATTAGTCTTCATTTTCTTTCCTCTGCATCATTAACAGTAGATGACCCTAATAAATAATACAATGTTTCATCCAGAACTTTTATCATTTGACTGAGATCCAGATTAATAGATTATTCCCTTGTAGGAAGGTACTGTGGCCTTCCTCAGAGCCTGGGACCGAGGAAGGCTCGTGACGCCCCTGCAGAACAGGGCCTTACAGGCCAAACTGCCCCGCAACAGAGGGGCGGAGCCAAGGCAGGAAGAGGAGCTATAAAAGGCCAGTCTAGCAGCTCAGTAGGGAGAAAGCGGCTGTTAGAGGCAGATGGTCTGTCTCAGAGACTGTGGCATAGGCCAGACCCAGACGCTGTTTGGAGCAATCGCCCCACTGAGCGGAGCCTCCAAAACCTGCCTGGATTGCTGGGCCCTAGTGATTGGACAGGGCCACTAGGCCCTAGTGATTGGGCGGGGCCACCGGGCCCTAGTAGCTGGAATGAGCCACCTGAGACTCCTGGGTGGGAAATACCCCCTGGGGTTGACCCTGACCTGGAGGAGCTGCCTGATGCCGGGGACCCCCCGGGAGCTGACAGAACCCTGTGGACCGGAGGAACCCCTGGGACCTGGAGGAGCTGCCCTCTTCAGATGTTGCAGAGGAGTTCCCAGACCTGCCACCAGTTGACGGGGAGGGACTTGTGGGCCTGCAGTGTACCCCAGCGACACAGAGGAAGACTAATGCCTGCAGGTACCTGGGAGCAGGGTGGGAGGATGTGGCCCAGGGGCAGCTGACTAGTAAGTGGCTGAGTCAGGGCTAAACCCCATCAGCATGTTGCGGCTGGAGCCCTGCTGACTCGATGGCAAAATTTGCCACTGATAGGGCCCTGGGCTGGGACGCAGTGGAGTCGGGTGGCCTGCGTCCCTCTGCCCCCTTCCCTAACCACCCCGGGAGTGCTTGACATCCTCTGCGTTGGCTAGCAGAGGATACTGAGCTCTACTGGCCCCACCTGCTTGAGGGCAGGCCGGGGACACCAGACCCCATATCAGCCCTGCCCTTCGGGAGGGGCAGAGTGCTACCAGCTAAAAAGGAAGCCTGCCCCGCTGGGGCCGGGGCTAAAGACTTGTAAACGGGCATTGTTTGTTCCTCTAAAGGAAGGTGCTGTGGCCTTCCTTGGAGCCTGGGCCCAAGGAAGGGTCGTGACGCCTTGGCCGGACTGTGCCACTGGCTTACACCCTCTTTATCATCCTCTTTAATTGTTACAGTGGGCACCATAAAAGGCTACAGTCATACCAGAGGTTTCCCAAAAGAGCATACCTATTAATAGAACACCTTTTGTACAGCAATTTATGCTGTGTGGAATTAACAGATTTCTAATGTAACAACTTTACATTCCAAATTCCTATAAATGCAGACCTGGGATTTTCTAACTGGCCACAAGATGTCATCACTTTGTGGACAGTTCCTATTACTGCATTCTTTTTGCTGTTACACATACTTTTTGGACAATGAGGGAAGGTGAAGATAGAGACAACATTATATGCTTAAGAGTGACAGTATCAGTAGACAGTATTTTTCTATTGATTTTTTTTACAGATATTATTTACACTGGCATAAACACAAAATTCTGTGCAACTGCTAAAACTTACAAAGCAAAACTGCCAAAGCTATTCAGCACTGGGACGTAATTTCAGTCTCCAAACCTGTCTAGTTCCTTACACAATACCTGACATGCTGTTATCTGACAACCTAACTAATGATGTGTGGCATGTTATATACTGTATATATACTGATCATAAATTTTACTCTCTACTTCAGGTTGGCACTAACATATGCCCTTAAGTCTATGGGATTTGACATACGTGGTAAGGAAATAATTGCAATTTGATGTACAGTTTATTGAATTTTAAGCAACAATATGATGAAACGTTGAACAACCAGGGCTAAATAATACATGTGAGCAAAGGGAAGAATTATGTATGTAGCCTATCTTTTAAATAACATTTTAAAAAAATCAATAAAACCTCTTTGCACCATTCCTGAGGTCTGTCAGGCAAGAAACTAAATCGTTTCCAAACTCTCCAGTCTTAATAGTCACGTAACATCAGCAAAAAGGAGCAAGTTATAGCAACTTAATGATTGGGTAATTGCTTTGATGTCTTGGATACTATATTACTGTGGGTTAAGGTGCTGGGATTTCCTCCTTAATCAAGGTGCTAGTAATTGTTTTAGTCCTTAGTAATCAGCGCATAGGTCGGGCAGGTTGCAGGCTCGCCCTCCCCCTTGATGATCATCTCAGGCGGCGGGGGCGAGAGCCCGGGGGAGCGAGAGCGGCCGCAGCAGCTCCTGGCCCTGCGGCTGAAGCAGTGAGGAACTAGGGAGCACCAGGCCAGGCCCTCCGCGGTTTGCCTGCCTTTATGTCGCTATGAAACTGCAGGACGCCCCTGGGGCTACTTTACTGCTGCAGGAGAAGCGGGCTCAAGCCCAGTGGCCGCCGGGAGAGGGGCACTGCTGCCGGCCGTGGCTGGGGCGAGGAGAGTGAGGAGGCCCGGCGGGGCCTGGCTGAGCACTAGCCCTGCAGCCGCTGCTCATTAACCAAACTCCCCCCTTTTGTTCACGGGCTACGGCCACCGACCCGGAAGTGGCTGTAGCCCGTCAGCGTTTGGGGGGCGGGGCGGGGCGCTGCGAGCACGCACGGCTTGGAGCTGGGGAAACCCCAGCGGGGGGCGGCGGACTCGGAGCAGGAGAGCGCTCGCCCGGCGGCCCGGCTCTGGCTCGTGAAAGGGCGGAGTATCCGTGAGCACGTGCCACCTCTCAGCCAACCGGCTGATCGCGTGATGGGCGGGCCCGTCAGCGCCGGGCTGGATGCTGCTCCCCAAGATGGCGGCGCGTGGTCGGTGATCGGCGGCGCTAGCGGCGGAGGAAAGCGAGGGCCCGGCTGCCGTGCCGGGGAGGGCCGCTCGCCGCCTGCCGCTTAACGCCCCTGCCGCCCCGGTCCCGGGGCTCTAGGATGGTAAAATGACTCAAGGGGGGAAGAAGAAGAAACGGGCTGTGAACCGCAGCATCATGTTGGCCAAGAAGATCATCATTAAGGACGGCGGCACGGTGAGGCTGGGGGCGCTGGGGCCTGGTTTGCGCCGGCTTCGGGGCGTGGCTCGGGCTGCGTGATGGGGGATCCGTCTGAAATCCGGGGGTGCGTCGGGGTTTTGGCTGGAGGGGAAGGGAGAAGCCCTGGGCCTGAAGGCGTGTGCGGGCGCTGGCTTGACCCAGTGAGGCGGCGGGGGGGATGTGGGCTGAGGAGGGGCCTGGGTATATGTGGGACTGGCCGTTGCTGTGGGATTGGGGAGGCTAGGCTGGTGCACAGAGGCCTAGAGGAGCCCGGAGCCGAACTGGGTGCGGTGAGCTGTGTGGGGAAAGTGGCGGGCCTGGCAAAGTGAGGCTAGTGTAGAGCACGGACTGGTGGAGGGCTGTTGAAAAGGCCCACAAGCCCGTTTGAGGATGGAGAACTCAGCAGTGGGGTGGATGGATACCTGCAGACCTGAGTGCAGAGTCTCTGGTCTGGTCTTCAAGGGAGTTTGGGGTGGGGATGCTGAGTCTTGGCTGTAGGACAATGCCGAAGGCAGGTCAATCTGGGAGGGAAGTTTGGCTCTAGTTTATGAGATGACAATTAGGGAGACAATGCCATATGGTCTCTACTAGCTGGTTTGTGGGGAGATCCTCTAGCTGGAGCTACCTGGGATCTGTATGTGATGAAGCTGCTCTGTAAACTCTTCTGTTCCAAGAATACATGCCTGTGATGTCCAAATAGCTGAACATTTGACCTGAGGTCTAACTTGGCCTCTACTCCCTCTGGTTGCTTTCTGCCAGAGCTGAGTTCATGTTGAGTTCTGAAGGTACCACATGGGTGGAGCTTAGGAACTTTGTCCCCGAAGAATCTCTGACTTTTTCCATCATGGGGCTGGCTGGCAGTCTTGGCAAGAGGAACTAAAACCATGTTCTTCACTTCTGTTTTGTATGCAGTCTGGGCTGGAGCAGGGTTTTCATTTTGATAGGTTTCCTTGCTCTCAGATGTTTCCTCTCTATCTTATTGGCATCCATCTGGTCGTCATTTGTTAGTTTAAAGGTATTTCTTAAATAATCTATACATAATATGGTGATTTGCTTTTAATCTCAAGTAGTAAATTTATGAGTATTCAGCGTTTGTGTCAGGACTCAATAGAAGATGATTTCAAATTACTTAAATCCATGCATTTACGATTTTGTATAAATCGTGTAAATTGTGTAAATCTACAGCATTTATGGATTAGATAATATTAAACTCTTAATTTTGAAAGGAAATACTACCTAGGAAATGCTGTGCATTTTCAGACAGCAGTTGGCTTCACTATAATCTAGGATGATGGTAGGCAGTAAACCATTGTAGAATAGAGCAGAGTTCTGAATACAACAGTAGGATGTGGTTCTGCTGTTGGTGAAAAGCCCATCTGTGATGTGCTTTACCCATACAGTGTGTGCATCGCCATCATGGGATCCTTTGGTCTTTGTTCTCTCTCCTTCGGCTTCCATATTCTGAAAAAGAATAGGTGAGTAAGTGTGAGACGAACTTCTGTATCACAGTAGTACTGTAAGGTTTTCCAGTTCACTGGAAGTGTAATGAAATGTTTCCCAACAAATAATAGCTATTAAGTATTTTACCTAACAGAACTTGGAATCCTTAGTGATGAGTGAAGTGGCTGTTGATGTGTATTTTGTAAAAGCATTTATAATTCAGCATAGTTTAGTTATATTGAGAAAGATATAACTTGGTCAAACTAACTGTAAGACTTGCTTTACTGCATTTTGTATCTGAGATGTATTATCTTCAAAATGCATTAAAAACATATTATTGCTTTGAGATAGATCCTTCAAATAAAGTTAAAACATCAGCTTGGTGATCCTCCGTATAAGCAGCCAAAAACTACCTTAATCAACTTGATGAGATTACTTCAGGGTTGGAGGCAAAGCAAGTTCACATTTGACTGATAAAGAACAATATTATCAGTCTTTCATAGTAGGTATTTGTCATCTCTTTGCACAATAAAAACTTAGGGCATTACAAACATGTAGGCACATACATTTTTTGCAGGATTGATATAGTGAGTGCAGACAGAGTAACTTTTTCATGCTGCACTAGTTCATGCAACCTGTGAAATTAGAATTTCTAATTGAGTTAGTTAGGGTATGATACACATCTTCCAAAAGTGCCATTCTTCTAATTTCCACTTGGATGGAGTGCCTCCAGGGATGAAGAAAAAAGTTATCCAGTTATACCTAAGATAGTGCCTTCAGTGTCAGTTATCAGTTTTATAAACTGGTGCAAGCCCATTTGAAAGTACATTGAGTTCAAATATACAGAAACATGGCGTGAGAAGCATGGTTGCAAATGTTTGTGAAGTCATTAGACAACAAAGATATTGGTTTGTGATCTGTTGATAGAAATATTTGCCTATTCTCAAAAGTGGTGAAAAAGATTGAGAGTTATTTTTCGTAAGTTAATGACCTGTTGAGGCTGTATGCTGTTAATACTGTACTATATTCTTTATAATGGCAGCAATAACTGCTTATGTGTATGGATTACACTGTAGACATAAAAAAAATCCATAAATTTAGCCTTTAGTTCTATTGTCATCCTCCCCATTCCTCACATCCCTGACATGCTGAATGATATTTTGGGGCACAGGTAAACTCAAAGGGAGGGATAATGTCTTGAATTTCTCTACTTTGCAGTGGCAATAAAACATTTAAAATCACATTTTTCAATGTGATCAATCACTTATGGGGTAAATTCATTATTTTGAAATTTTTTTAGTCCCAAAGAATACATTGTCAGTGGCTCAGCTGCATGATAGGGCTGTTGCCTTGATATGGTATATGCTTATCCCTAGTGATTGAACCATTATTCTGATTCCCCTGTGCCCCTCTCCAGTTCTGCTACATTAGTCCAACGTTAGCTTTGCAATTGGGTTTCACATCCAAGCACATTCACAAATCTTTTTTTCAGAGAGTGGGGTGTATGCTTTCCTAAACAAGTCACAGAGGTACTTATACAATTTATTTCAGTGAAATATTCTGTAAAGAGACTAGTGTGTGGTGGCAATGTGTAGAAATGTCTTTTGGAATAATAACGTGGCTTGTTGTGTACTGTGTAATATCAGAACATCGATCAAACCTCTTTTGGCAGTAATGTCACTGTATTCTTATAACTCAGTCCTAATTACATTTGAGGATGCTTACAGCAGTGACTGCAAATAGACATCCTGTAGAACTGTGTGATAAAGACCTTGTCATAGTGCTATTCTTCTTTGTATAGTTGTTAAATAACCATAGTCAAAACCAAATGAAATACAAAATACGTTTATTAAAATACTTATAATGTAGACTCTCCAAAGGCGGGCAATAATAGTAGTTCAGACCCTCTCCTTAATTCATCCTGTTTTGATGATCTATTGCAATTCATGTCTTATGTATAATACCACTTTATTCTCAGACGACTGACAAAAGGAGATTTGAGCTATAATACTTGGGTATGACAGGGTGAGTTAAGAATTTGAATTCTTCTGCTCTTTCTTGTAGTTTATAAACTTCTTCTAGTTTATAAACTCTATTAATAACGAGTGTATTCTCAGCTTTTATGGTTTAGAGTTTTTACAGTGTTATCAGTAGACATGTCTTCTAGCTATGGTCCACATACATGTTTGTTTTATTGCTGGCTTGATCTAGAATACAAAATCCTCTTGAACTACAGAGACACCTTCTGTCTGATCTGGCAGTTTACTAGTTCACCTAGTGCTCCATCTGTCAGCCTGTCTCAACACAACTGCCTTGCTCAGAATAGATGGTCACAAAGAACATCTGCTTCTACCATGATTGTCAGATCCCAGTTACAACTTGAAGAGAACTTAGCTATACTTTTGTCTTTAGGCTTTCTTTTTTTAAGCTAAATTACAACTCTGTTGTTGAAGACACAAAAATGTTGTTGCTGTTTTGAAATGCATTTGCTTTTTTCTCCTGTAGTTTGTTCACACTAAGTTGATGCATACTGCTGTTGTTTTTTGTAATTCATTTTCAGATTCTGGCCTACTTGATGTATTAATCAAATTCCATGACAGTGAAGGTTCTGCAGAATCTTTAAACTTTCACTTTTATAAATTCTCTTGTACTTGTGGTTGCAAAGAAAATATTCCAAATGTGACTTAGTATAGTATTGTCTTATCATTGAATAGATAGAGAAGTTGATACAATAGTTCTGAAAAGTCAGCTCCCTTTCAGTTTAGTAGTCTGTTAATGCTTAAGCCTAATGATGATTTAAATTTCAACATTCATGTCTGAACATTTTAGCATAAAACATCTAGTCAATGTGCTTACGGCTGAATGCAGTGGTAGATAAGGGTAGTCACCCCCTCCCTCTTTTAAAAATATTTATTGCTGAACGCAGTGAAGCTCTGCAGTGCAGTTTTTGATTCATTTCCTTGTTCTACTCACCAGATTAGGTGTCAATGGGGTAGAGACAAACTGTTATTTCTTTATGTCTTGCCCAGAATAGAAATGTTGGGAAAGCTCTTGACCTCTGACTTTTGGGGTTAGGAGGTGGTTGTGGCTGCTGAGCAGCTGCCAGTAGTTTTTCCTACCTCCTGCCCATCCTGCCAACCGTTTCTTTACTCTCCAGTACAGTGAGGAGCAACAGATTGGAACCTCCTTCCCAGCTGCTTTGTGCAGGAGCAACTCTGATGCTGATCTGTAGCCTGGAAGGCAAAAAGAGTATTTGTTGCTCATGGTAGCTAAAGAAGATTACTATTTGGATCTTGTACTGAAGTAATGGTGGAGTGGGAGTGAAACCTAGAGGGGAAACACTGGAGCTCCTGCAGGCAAGGGTGATGCTATGAATTCAAGCTGCCCTCTGGCCTCTTTACAGAATGTTAGTCATCTCTGCTTCTCGGAAGACCGAAAGTATAGCAAAAGTATATTCACGAATATGCTTGGGGGTGTGTGGTAACTAGGGAAGGAAGAAGAAAAGGGCAGATATAACCATGGTACTAAGTGTTCTGAAGCATGTTTTCTACTGAGCATTCCAGAATATAAAGGCTTGTATTAGAGATGGGTCAAAACAAGAAGCTTTTTTTCCAGATCTGTTCAAATTTAATGGGTATAGGTGCAGTTTTCGAGTTCCAGTAGCTGTATTTTAGATGTGCTTTTATAGCTTTGGTTCCAAGTCATCTGATGCAAAACCAGACAAGGTTTTTTTTCTGTCTTGGATATAGCCAAAATCTTGTAAGAATAGCTGAATTTGAGTGGCAGAAGCCTTAAGATGGCAGAAGTATTGCAAGAACAGCTCACAAGATTTGACCACGCTTAAATCCAAATCTTTGTCTGTCTGTATTTAGTATGAACACTAGACTAAATCTAATTCAGGGCTGACCATTACATCTTCATTCTCCAGTTTCTCTTCAAGTTTGAAGGAGTATGTGTTGTGGCAGAGCTTTTGACCTTTTAAAAAACAAAACAATCCACTTCTGTAGCATTTTGAATTTGCAGGTCATTCTGTTGTGAAATAATTTTCCTGTGTTGCCTGACATGGATAGTAATGTATTGTAGCAGGTTGACATAGCACTTACTGAAGTATATAAGCCTAACCAGGATTTCTCTTCCCACACCAATTCCTTCCACACTTAACTTTCAATCTCCACACATTCACTTCTCTGGAAGCCACTTTTATCTTAACTTAAAGTAATATAAAGAAACATTTCAACCTCTCTCCCACTTTTGATGTCCATATTGAGTCTATTTGTTGCCTTCTCTAATATTTGGGGAAACTTTCCAAGTTACAGTTGTGGTGGGCTTCCCATTGTCTGAATTTTTCTTTGCTGATGTGGGTTTTAGATAATTTATTTCAACAGGTTTTTTATTTAGTCAGACACAAGCTTTTACTAATAGAAGCACTGTAAAGTTGGCCGATAAGACAATTAATCAGGATTTGGAATGTGGCATTGAGATTGTGAAAATAATCGGATTTTGAAATAATTAAACCTTGATTTTTGACTTCCAATTGCTATGTGAACTTAGTTGTTTCCTTTCCTGAGAAAAAAGATATGAACTTCCCCAAGAAAAGTCTGTCACTTCCAATATTGGAATCTTATTAGCAGGAAGTCATTTTTCCCCACAGTTTTCTGTGGATGGATACATGGATGTTTAATTGCCATTGCAGTTTGTACGCTGCAGTATGTTAAGACTCTTCCAGTCCCTTATGCTTCATAAATGGATTTACTGTATCACAGTTTACTCAAAACAGTTATTTAGATTCCTGAAACAGCATTGTTTTGAGCCCTACTTTATCTTATAATTTCTTGTTTGTAAGCCAACATTCAAACAACTTTCTTATTAGTAAAGCAGCTTTTTAAATGTTCTATGGTAATAACTTTTTTGTTTTTGTGTTTTAGCCTCAAGGAATAGGTTCGCCTAGTGTCTACCATGCTGTCATAGTGATTTTTTTGGAGTTTTTTGCCTGGGGACTCTTGACAGCACCTACCTTGATGGTAAGTATGTGGTTAATGCACTTCTTCTGTATTGCATGAGAAGGGGAAAAAATACTGCAATGAACTAACTATTTTAGCTTTCTTATCACTCCATTAAACTTGAAAATGAAGTATGAGTGGAATGAGCTGTTCTGAACTTCACACTTGGAAGAACATCTTATGTGTTACGTTACTGAATGTGGTCAAGATTAAACAATTTATATAGATCAGAGTTGGGCTTACATTGATGTGTGGCTAATATCAATATGTAACCTATCCTAATTGTGCACACTTAAGAAGAAATACTTAAAAAAAACCCAAGCCCCCACAAACCTCCCATTCTTCCTATTCTCCACAGAGGCCTGTCTTGAGCACAGGAGTAGGATCTAGGAATGCCTGGAATTGCAGTCCCAACTGTAAGGCCTTTGTGCCTTGATCTTAAGGGATCATTACTGCACCTGGCCATACTTCAAAAATAACTCATTAAATATTATGTATTTTTCTGTACTGTCTGTCCTACCTTTGGTAATTAACAAGATGATGGGAAGCAGAAACTTCCTTTTTTGTAAACATGTTTTCACTCCTGCATAAATAATTCATTTATGCTACAGTCCAGTGACATAGTGTGATACCAGAACTAAAGTCTGTGGACAAATATTGTATCCTGAGAACCAGCAATATATGCAAGAGATCTTTAACTATTATGCTTGCTAATATGCCATAATTGTGCATGATGGCTTGCAGAGATTAAAGCCAGGGCTAAACTTAAAAGTTTTGCCAGCATGGTGGATTGATTTAAAATCACCAAAAGAAAATCATTGATTTAAATCAAGTTTCCCACTGATACTACTTCACATATTTCTTAAACAATAGTGCAAATCTGATCACTAAAACATGTTAATGTACAGCTCAGTACAGCATTTTACAACATCTAGGATGGTGTACTTTGTGTAATTTTTTAGATAACTTGATTGTTATTTTAGGAAATAGTACATAATACTCATTGCCTTTGTCAAGCTGCAGATGCAGCAGAAGTGCATTCAATGAAATCTTAAATGTTTCACATTTGCAATTGTAGCAGTCTCCTGAGTTGCTGGCTGATGGCTGTCCTTAAACTTTTTTTTAATTTTCAAATTTTATTAACTCTAACAGACAAGTCATCACAACACTAAATGTACACAGTCCTGAAAACTTCTGCAACTAGCTCTCATCTTCCCCACTCCCTCTGTCATTTTTATTCATAGACAAACAAATACAAGTTTTCCTGCTTTTTCAACTCCCAGTCAATTTCTTAGCTTTGAGAGAATAATACCAAATGATGAAAATATCTTCTCTGTGCCTGCAGAGGAAGCTACTGCTGTGAAAAGTTGGCTTAGCAACTGAAGGCACTCTGTTTCAAGGTGCCTGGCTAATGATTTCCACCAATTCAGGAGAGTGACTTTGTTCAAAACATCATCAGTAAACATGTACTGTTTAAATGTTTCTACTCCAGCCCTGAAATGTATTATGACTGGCATAACTGAGGAGTGATTCTGAGATACCCATGCCATGGCAACATCATCATCTTCAGAAGTTAGGCATCTACCTTTTATATCTGGGGTCCCAAGAAAATGAGGTGGAGTTAGTGCTTGATCCATTCACTTCTTTATTGCCTGCAATTTAACTTTCTGGTGAGATTTCTTTCTTCAATGTCTCGAAGTGCCTTCCAAATTTCGACAGCATCACAGTCCAACAACAATTTCTATGAAGTTTGTTTAAGGCTATGGGTATAGGCTTCAGTATACTGAGCATATCCTCTACGTTCCTCTTTAATCCAATGTTAGATACTTTGGATGAGATACTTCCATCTATTTTATCATGGTTTTCGTCACAAAGTTTTATGAGACTAGGCCAGTTCTTAATAAATTGTTCAAAACAATCAACCACAGAATTCCGTCGAACATCTTGAGGGAGAATTAGTTTGGATCCTCCTCCTCTCTTCAGTGAAGCTGAAACAAAATGGTTGTTATGGAAGTATTTTGCGACTTCAACAGTATTTTCTTTTATTCCTGGAGAAGACGTACTCAAATCTTTGGCTAAAAGATGCATTAAATGGGCACTGCAGCCATATGTTGTTAAGGAGCATCCTTCTGTTTCTTCTAAGTATTTTCTCATCTTTGCCACGTTTACAGCATTGTCTGTGACAAAACTGCGCACGTGACAGTTGAATTCTTGTTTATTATAGCTTTCACTGCCACTTCTTTTAAATATTCTGTTATGTGGGCATTTCCGGATGTAGCTTTTGTTTCTGAAAGATATGCAATACCCTCTTCTGTTATCATATAGGCACATATTACTGGATCATTGTGTACATTGCTCCACCCATCAAGGCTTAAACCGGCAAATGTTCCCTCAGTATTTCTTGCACATTGTGTTTAGCGACCTTCCACCAATGTCTGCTCTACCAGGTGGAGTGTAGCCTGGTTGTAAGGACTCAACCATGTCAATGAAGTGTTTATTGTTAACAATGCGAAAAGGAGAATTTGTGGCATAAGTGGACCGAGCAATCTTTTCATCCAGGGTGTCTTGTTGGTATTTGCTGGTCCTTACTACAAACCCATCCATGGTCATGGTTTTACTGGATGATTGAAATCTTTTGCTTGCTACTGATACTTTGTTGTCTGACGAATGTTTAGTTGCAGCACTGCTGCTAAAAGTACCAACTGAAGTTGTTGCAGATAGAGAGTCACAATCAGTCACTTGTGCTTAAATGGAATCGTGAAAGAAAATTCAAAAATGATTTTGAATAGTCGTTCTTCTCACTCTATTATTCAGTTATTCATTTGTTTTTTCCAGCAAGGATGCAAATCCGATTCCAAATTACCAAAAAAGTGAAGACTGACTGCACTTAGAGTGCACTTAATTTTGGAGTAAGCCCCATAGAACTCACTGGCACTTCTGTTTTTTGAGAAAACAAGTATAGGATGTTCCCTTGGGAAAGTTGAGTTATGCTGAAGTAAAAATGGGAATAGACTTATGGCATCACCATTATGGTTTGTGGCCATGATGTTATAGAATAAGGGGCATGTATTATATAATACAAAATGAGAAAATGACACCCAGTGGCAACTGGCAACTCTAGATTTCTCTTACTGCAGCTTTCTGTACTGTATACTTGGATGATAGATTCTAAACCTAGTTAACTAATTAAACAAGCCATAAGGATTAGCTCAGCTAAACTTTTCTTCTAGCAACATCCAACATAGCAAACAGCTTGGGAATTTACTTGTTAAATCATACTTATACTAAAAAGCATAGAGAGAGTCTTGAAGAATGATGCATTGCAAAGTGAATTATTTAAGTTACTAACCAGTTGATCCACATTGTTCTTCAGACATATCCACATCATTTTCTCCCAATAAGCAGTTTTCATTGTTTCATTCTTGCAACTAGGCCCTGCATCTCCTCCTTGCGCTGCTTACACTTCACACACTTTCCTTTTTTACCCAGGGAAGGAATTTCTTCAGACTAGAGCCATTAATTCATTTTTATGAGACTGTAAGAGTAGGTTTAGCATGTTTGTGATGAGATTTAATTGTAACTCATTTTTTGAACGCAAGAGAAATTTAGTATTTTATTCCAGAGGGGTAGCCGTGTTAGTCTGTAGACAGCAAAAACAACTTGAGTTCTGTAGCACTTTAAAGCTACAGCTCACTTCCTCAGATGCAGATTTCTGCCAACTGCATCTGAGGGAGTGAGCTGAGGCTCCCGAAAGCTTATGCCTACTGAAATTAAAATTGTTCGTCTTTAAAGTGCGACAGAACTCAAGTTGTGTTTTAGTATTGATTTTTTTTTTTAAATTTGTGTACATCAGGCCTTAGTATACGAAAAACTGTTTTCAAACCATCTGTGCAGTATATACATTCATCATGTAATATCTACACATGTTATGGTACTTCTTTTGTGTTCTGTGATATTGAAGTCATCCTTTTAAGCCAAACAAGACTTTTGTGAAAAGTAGTGTGTATTTGGTGTCTGTCACATAAGTGTACCTTGTTGTAATTGATGTGTGTTTTTCCTTAAATAAGGAAATCCTACAACAGTATTCTGTCTTCATTGAAGTAGAATACTTCTTTCAAACTTAATGAAATTTTGTCCAGTCTTATGTGGTTAAAAGGTGGTGAACCTACACTAACTGATTTGGAAGAATGTTGTTTCCTAATTTTACTGACCTACACCTGTAGTGCTTAAATTGTGGCTTATTCACTGGTGCCTTTATTTCTAGGAAGTAAGAAGCATAGCATAATTTACTATTAGAAATCATGTAGGCCGCTTTATAAATGTCTGTCGCAGTTGTGGACTGTTTTGTTGCTATAAAGGAAAATTAACAATGAGATTACTGATGTTGAATTCATTAACTTCATGGTGGATTTTACTGTAAATTATATTTAAAATTTGGTATACCATCCTAGGTATAATATGCTTCAGATAGTCATACTTGAGTCTACATTCATATTTAATATTGTGAAATGTGAATAATGCAGTATGTAATGTGCATAATTCTTTTATAGGTTTTACATGAAACCTTCCCAAAGCATACATTTCTAATGAATGGCCTAATCCAAGGAGTAAAGGTAGGATGAAAATTCAGTCTAAATCAATAATTGAAAGTACAATTTAAAATAAATCAATGAAGGGCACATACATGAGCTGGAATTCTATTAAGTGGAATAATTAGAGCCCTCCAATATAGTTTTCAAGTTGTGAATAAAATTGTGAGAGTAAATTTACAAAGGAGAGTTCAAATGCAGCATTTGATTTTAATGAGGTCTTGCTTTTGCTTAAATTTTTCATTTGTGTTGACTGAGGAATAAATAGGCCAGTTGATTAGGCCAATATCATACAATCAAGTGGTGTCAAAGCACATAAGAAACCCAGATACCTGTTGGCATCCAATCCTTTCCTCTGGTGGTTAGACCACATGTACTCAGTGTGTTGAAAAACTGTATCTCCTAAACACAGCATATAAAAATGTAAAATGCATTTTATTAAGCTATGTTGACTGAATTTGGAATTCACGTTTTGGATTTCTGTGGGATAGTAAAATCCAAATTGCAGGTAACTGCTGCTGAGTAGAAAAGGGGAGTTAAGGATGCTCACAGGAGATAGCACTCCTAATTACCTTGACAAATTGTTCCATATAGCCAATATTTATCGTTAATCTGCAAAACAAAATCAGCCACTGTGTTAACAGTCTTTCAACTATTTTTCCTTTATTTCATGGTTTTTATTTAAAATTTGTTTTCACTTTTCAGGGCTTGTTGTCATTTCTCAGTGCCCCTCTGATAGGTGCTCTATCTGATGTTTGGGGACGGAAGTCCTTCTTACTCTTAACAGTATTTTTCACTTGTGCACCAATTCCGTTAATGAAGATCAGCCCATGGTTAGTAACAAGCGTAGTTATTTATGATTTTGTCCTTAGTGTGTTCTTGCTGTAATTACATAATATATATAGCATTTATAATAGCACATGTGTTCCATCCGGTTAACGTATCAGATGCTATTTAATTTTTACCACACCTTTGATGTTGGTGCTGAAATACTAATCCATTGCACAGCTGGGGAAACTGAGACAGGTCAAGGGACTTGCTGGAAGCCTCAAAGCCAGACTTAGAATTTGGGGTCTCCAGACTGTCAGCCCTGTGCTTGCTTCTGAGCTATTAGTACTTGAGTGACTTGTGACTTTCTTAGTGGTGGTCACTTATGTGGCAGGGAGAGCCCAAGAATGTGAAAGATGTGTGGCCTATGGGCTGGTATATTTATTTTTCTTGTACTTTTAAGCCTCTGTTGGGGGGATTTGGGTCCAATTATTTAATAGTTGAGTATAATTTATACAGTATATATCCCAGTACCTTAATAGAATATCTCTCTAATCCTTGAAGATCTTGATTTGGCTGTAATTTTCAGCAAAATCACTTCAATACTAAGTAAAAAGTGTCACTAAGAATTGAAAACGTTCTTCAGAACTAGCTTATACCTAAAGCACCCATGTGTAACATTAAAATTGGCACTGAAAAAGTAGCTGCAACTTTTTTACTATAATCGTGTTCATCAAATATTATTATCTAGCAAATTTTGACTAGCTGGAATTTTAGTAGGCTGTTGATACGCTCCATTCATAAATCTGATGTCCCTACGATAATGGCCAGTTCACAATTCTCTCAAACTTGTATTGCTCCTGAAGGTAAATCTGAAATAACATAGGACACAATCTTAGCACAGATAGAGGTCTGAGTCAACTAAGTTTGTGTTGTGTGTCAGAGGCTTATTCAGTTTATCTAGTAAATCTAGTTTTGTGGTCTCCATTTTAATCCCTATTTCTGGGTGATAGGCTATTTTTTTTAACAGTTTATATATTGCAACATGCATTTTGTGTGAAAAAGTTGCCAGTCTATGGATTCAGGGCTAAGGCTAATGTTGAAGGATCTGTAATGAACTATCCTGATTTAGCCCACAAAACTTCTTTTGTAGCGTGGCAGGTTATTCTGTTTTACACGCAGCACAGAGGAGAGATTACATAACCATATAAAGGCACATTCGTATTTACTTTATAAACATTTTAAATTACTTGTCAGAATAAGTTGGGCAGTCAGATACCTTAATTAATCTGGAAGCGTTTCGGCAGTTTGTGAATCATCTTTAGTTATGTTTGTCTCCATTGAGCTGTTTTCCGATTTATTTTTGTCCCTAGGTGGTACTTTGCTGTTATCTCTGTTTCTGGGGTTTTTGCAGTGACTTTCTCAGTGGTGTTTGCTTATGTAGCAGATATAACTCAAGAACATGAAAGAAGCATGGCCTATGGGCTGGTATGTATTTAATTCTTCTGCACATTTAAGCTTCTTTAGGTTCAACAACTAGAGATAATAAAGCTTTGTCATATTGTTGCAGGAAACACAAGGTTTTCAACATTGGTATTTTTCCCAAAATCTTATTTTTGGCCAGTCCGTTTTTGTGTTTTTTAAAAAAAAACTGTTCCAAACTGAAACTTGGTCCTGCCATCCAGTTCTGCATCTCCTGTTGAATGTCTTGCTGTCAGCTTCAATTTAAAATGTCCATTGTAGAATTTTTTCTCTCCAATCTTTTCTATTTCCCCCGTTCTTTGGTGAGGGTGGGACATGTTTGCAGGATGGTGCCATTTTCCATTATATGTATGTATGCAACTTTTACTATATAATGTGAATTCTTTGATTTATTAAGAGCCTTGGGTGTTTTGCAGATAAACATAGTTTCTCCTACCACCCCAAAAGAAAATGTTAAGGAGGGAAACTCAGTATAGCAAACCTATGACATATCCAGTTAAACTTGACACATTTGACACAATTACAAGCTATCAGTGTTGCCCCACTTAACGAAAAATTTGTTTTCATTAAAAACTTCAGATGTGTGAAATCCATGGTTGCTTCTGCAATGCCAGAGAAAAGAACTGTATGCTAGTTCAGAATTTTTCCACCTGATAAGGGTGATTTGTAACTGAGTTTCTGGAAGTATTCAGGGTGCCAAAAACGAAGTCAGAAAAAAATGAGTGGATAATTTTGGTCTTCTTTACAGATAAACTTATTTTCATACTGACTCTTATCTGTTACAGGTTTCAGCAACTTTTGCAGCAAGTTTAGTTACCAGCCCAGCTATTGGTGCCTATCTTGAACGAGTTTATGGAAACAGTTTGGTAGTGGTGCTAGCTACAGCTATAGCTTTGTTGGATATTTGTTTTATTCTTGTTGCTGTCCCGGAATCACTGCCTGAGAAAATGAGGCCAGCATCATGGGGAGCACCCATTTCTTGGGAACAGGCTGACCCCTTTGCAGTAAGTTATTTAAACATTTAAATAAGGAGTTGTGGCTTGATATATGCAGACTTGCATTTGTGCTGTTTTTGAGTCAGGAGAGGAACTGATAGTAATTATCACCTCATATGAGTTTTTAAAAATTGTTTGAGGAGTTGTCTAGGTTTATTGGGGAAGGGTGTGAAATTGTGTAATCTCAAATTGCTGATTAATGGGGATAATAGCAAGTGTATGCTACATCTGCTGAAGGAAATGTTTTAGCAGTACTACATATATATTAAAGGGCATCTGCCTCTTTCAATGTTAATTTTGTATATTGTTGGTTATGAATGATGAAGAGATGTTTTTTGTTGCTGACCATACAGTTGTTTTTTCTTTTTCCTAGTCATTAAAGAAAGTGGGCCAAGATTCCATAGTGCTGCTAATCTGTATAACAGTCTTTCTCTCCTACCTCCCTGAGGCAGGTCAATATTCCAGCTTCTTCCTATACCTCAGACAGGTAAGAATCTGTATACAAGGAAGAGTAAATTTATAGAAGTGAGTATTCTTTGTACTTGTTACATTACTTTATCAGTATACAGATAGTCAATATGGTTAGTAGCTGTTAGTGGCTTTTAGTTTCTGATACTTAATCTTTTAAAAGAGATGAATCTGGTCTCAAAGTATTTCTCATGTTTCTTAATCATTTGCATTATTTTTTGAAGTACAAATTCCACTATATTGCAGTGGTTAAAATTAGTTTTAATAGCTGATACACAGACTAAAAATAATATATCACAGTACCTAGTAGTATCTAATGGTCAGTTTTCTTTCAAGTTCCATACTCAATGATAGAAGTTATTTTATGTTTTCTCACTTTCTCCTTATTTTGTGCAAGAGTAAATGTTGTTTTGAATAAGTTAGGGGATTGAATAAAATCAAGGACACCTTCCTCTATTTCAGATGAAGCATTTTTCTGGTTACTCCATTAATTCTTTCTACTGATGTCACAAAACATGAGACATGTCAATATACATTTGAAGTTTAATGATCAAATTACTCCTTCTCTAATGTAGATAATGGGTTTTTCACCTGAAAGTGTTGCAGCATTTATAGCGGTCCTTGGGATTCTCTCCATTATTGCACAGGTAAACACTGATCTATAAATTTCACTAATATAATGGGTTCCAGTGAGAGAGCTAAATATTATGACAGTCTCTGTAACAATAATTCCAGGTACCCAGTCTGTGGTTTCAGGGGGTTAGAGTGGAAATGCAAAAAGGTGCTTTGAATTCTGTTTCGTCATTTTATAGGGCTTCCTTTTATTCCATCACCTAATATTTGACCATTTCATAAACAATTAATTCTCACATGATGTGAAGCAGAAAAATATCACCATTTTGTGGAAGAACTGTGATGCATAGAAATTGCCTGAAGTCTGTCAGAGCTGGGAATATAACCCACATCACGAATTCTAGTCTGTCTTAACTTTAACATATTTCTTCCTTAGCCACACTCCCAAACCCTTTAGAAGTTGATTCACTTGTCTCCTTAAGTTTTTAGTTTGGGTTGAAAAACAGCTTGTTGAAGATATCAGGGCAGCTTAAATAAGTGTTGCACATCAAGAGTGAAGTAACAGCCTCTTCACTTATCTGTTTCCCTTTGTACATGTTTGTCTCAAAAATACTACATTCAGAGAACTTCACTTTGCTTCTGTCTGAACTAATGAACATTTTATATGTATTTTATAACCTGAATATAATTAAAATATTGACATTCTTTTTCCCATCAGACAGTAGTTTTGAGTTTACTTATGCGGTCCATTGGAAATAAAAACACCATATTACTGGGTCTTGGATTTCAAATATTACAGCTTGCATGGTATGGCTTTGGCTCGGAGCCTTGGTACGTACATTTCATTTTAGTTGAATTAATGAACTGACATACTGAAATTTTAAATTACTTCCTACTTAAGGAAATATTCAGTTTGGGTTTTTTTGTTTTTTTACATGCATCAGTTTTACATGAGAGGTTACAGGGAACAAACACATCCTTTTGTCTCCTTGATGCTGAGGACATTAATTCTCTTTCCTCCTCACTCCTCCCCCAAAACAATGGGATGCATCCATGAGTAAGGATCTTAAACAGGAACCTTTGTTTTTAATAAAGATGTAATTGGTTATACTTGGTGCAGTCAAATAAACACTATCTGGTCAAACATCCCAAACCGAGAACTTGGCATAGTACTGTATTATTGACCTGAAGTCAATTATTATTGACTGTATTATTGACCTCTTGTGTCAGTCTTCATAAGACCAAAAATTGTTCATGGATTTCTTTATCTAAAAGGAAATGGATACCAGATAACATTGAAAAATAATGCTTTGTTCTCTTCTCTGGTAGAAAGTCAGATATTCTTGATTTTTGTCTTGTTGCTTGTAGTTGCAAATTGACATCTTGACAAGCATCATCAATTGTAGCACTTTCCCCCATGATTGCCCCTTTTATATGTACTAACATACAAATGACCTAACAGAGAAAACTAAGTTAAGATTGCTTTTTGGGTGATAAAATCTCCTCCCAAATTAAGGTTACAAAAAATATGATCCTTGCTTCCCAGCAAGGGTCAGGACTTTGCAAGGATTGGGGAATTCCCTAATCATTTATTAAATTATTTTACACAATTTGTTAAACTCAGAATAATTGATAGGTATGAACTCCAGCAATGATAATAACTTGTGGGTTCACTATTGTATGGGTAGTGTGCAGTTTATTCTAAAATTTGCAGTAAGAGGTGTATGGAAGGCGGACATTCAGAACTGTTGTTTTGTCTTTCTCTAACACTTACGTTTTACAGGATGATGTGGGCAGCAGGAGCTGTTGCAGCAATGTCTAGTATTACGTTCCCAGCCGTAAGTGCGCTAGTTTCACGAACTGCTGATGCTGATCAACAGGGTATGTTGTATAGGTCCTGTTATTGTAATTATAACGATCGTTCAAACCAGAGGTATTCTGACCTCCTTAGCACCAGATGTATCAGTGCTGTGTTACTGGTACTGAAGGGTTATCCTCAACCTTTACCCTAGTTTGTAGGATAAACTAGCCAACATATACTAGTATGTTAATGTAAAATACACTGATGTTTCTCATTCTACCTCAGTGTAGAAGAGTGGTAGTTCTCAAAAGTGATAAAACAGTTGTCAAACTCCTGTGGACTGTTCGGAGGCTACTGGGCCATGCTATTCATGCAAGGAAGATGAATAGTGAGTGTTTCTAAAACGGGAAAAACCATGCATTGGAGGTAGCAAAACACTTACATCGCTACTTCTCTTGGTTCAACACATCAGCTGACCATGTTTCAGTTATCTTCCCCCCCTGCCCCAACTCACACAGACTTAATCAATTGTTGAGGTGCTTTTATTTATTAGTATTACTGTAATGTCTAGGAGCTCCAATATTGTGTGTTGCTTTTCTCTGAAGCATGAGGCAGACACAGCATATCAGATTTGGCAACCTTTTGGTTCAATATGCTATAGGAAATTCAGTGTTTTGACTAAAACATAAGGTTAGTCTTGCCTTCCCCAGAACAAAAAAAAAAAAAAGGGAACATTGGGCATGATTCTTCTCTCATATCAGTCTTATATTGGTGTAACTTCATTGACTTTAGTGAAGTTATTCCCAATTTACACCAATCTGAGGAAAAAGTGATTCAGGCCCCATTGCATGTTATACACTTGTCAAAAAGCATTTTAACCAGTCTTCATTGTATACACATTTAATTCTAAGGAATATCTCTTTTAGGTGTTGTTCAAGGAATGATAACAGGAATTAGAGGATTGTGTAATGGTTTGGGACCAGCATTTTATGGTTTTATATTCTACATATTCCATGTAGAATTGAATGAGCTCCCAATGACTGAAACTGAATTGGGAGGTAACGTGGCTACACAACCCCATTCACAACAGGTATGTTCCTCTTTATTTATAATTTACAAGAAATGCAGCAAGGATAAATCCTAGGCATTAGGAAGGAAAAAAATTGGATCTTCTAGATCGTCTCCCTGCCAATTCAAGACTGTACCCTCAGACACATTCTGCAGTGCTTTAGTCAGTCCAGCTTTAAATGAATCAAGCAAAGGGACTTCTCAAACCACTTCTGTTGTAAGACTCTTCACCTGTCTAACTCTTCCCATTAAGACAATCCTCCTGATATTGAGCCTAAATTTTCCAGTGATTAATCAATCCCATTGCTCCTTTGGATTGCTTTTTAAAAGATTCACATTTTTAAACATTTTCCTATCCTCAGACTTTTGGCCAAGTTTCGTATATCGGGTCTTTCTTTGTACATTGGTCTCTCCTGCCTTTTGACTTATGCTTTTCTCTAAATTCTTTCCAAGTTGTAAATATTTTTTTCTGTACTAATGTGCACATAATTGTATCCTAAATCTATTTAATATTTTAAAACATGATTTAGACTGGATACTAAAAAGCTCAATAGACTTCAGTCTTTTCATACTTCCTTTTGTGGCACATTTCTTGTCAGCACTTGCCAGTTCTTTGTGGCACTTTCTCTTTAACTGACAGTGGAAAACATTCTGGCATGTTCATATGCCTCTACCTACCAGGAGGCAAAAATTACCAATGTGGTCAGTGTATACCAGCCTATCCACTTCATTGCTTGAAAGTAGTTGAGTGCCAGGTCCTCCCAGCTGTATTCTTTTAAAAATACATATCTAAAACTTACTGCTGAAGAATAAAAGTCTACAAGCCAGCCAGTCTTTTTGATGGTGTGTTGAAAGACAAAGCTTGAAGAGCTTGTTGTCTTTTATTTACGCTTGACTGGATAGGGGGGTTGTTCTGAAGTTTGAATGCTCCATTCGCTTGAGTCTCTGAATGAAAACAGTAACAAGCCACAGAAGGAAATCCAGACATTAAAGTAACTTTCTCACTGAGACAAAAATAAGGACAGTGAATTAGATCAGAATACCTTTTGCATAGTTAAATGATTGACTTCTTATGGTGTCCAGGACTATGAACATTCTACACCGTTATAGACATTACAGTGGTCACAAAGAATGAGGGAGGTAGTCTGCTTTTGTACTTTTCCATTTAATTCAGTCTTTAACTTTTTAAATAGTGAATAACTTTGGCTTCGCTGGTTTCAATGTGGCTTTTTAGCTACATTTGAGTTGTGGGAGGACCAATTTTAAAATCTTGATAATCCCATATTTTTTCCCAGGTCTCCTGCATTTTGGTATAGACAGAAAAATCTTGTGCAGTAAGGGCTAATGTGACCTTTCCTGTGCTCTTGTGTGTTTTTAGTAGTGCTCTTTAGACCAGGATATAACTGGCTGAACAGCTCTGTATGGTCCTAATCAGTTTCACGCTGCTGCTGGAAAAGGACCAGTGTGTAATATTACTGATGCAATTATGAACTGTGTGCGCGAGAGAGTGAGATCTCCCTCTTATCTTTCCTGATCATTTCTGAGAGCAGGGAAGTGGGAAACAAATGTTGCTAGCAGTTGACTCTCTTCTTAGCTTGCTGTCCTGTAGTGCACATTTGAGAATTGCCTGGTGAAAGACTAGTCTGTTCAGTTAACTTTTAAGTTCAGTATCTTATGCACCTTACTTGTTGTCTGTGAGCGTGTCTTCACTGCAGTAGTTAGTTCAAGTTACTCTGCTCTAGCTAGCCTAGCTCCAGTGAGAGTGACCGCATTGTTAATACAATACTTGAGCTACACAGGGTGATTGGATTAGCAGTTGATCTTGGATTACTATCTCCAATGTCAGCTAGTAGCTACAGTGGATTTTAGTTATGTGGCTGGAAACTGCAATTCCGCTGTATGATTCTTTAAGTCTATTTCTGGCAAGTCGGATACTAGGCATTGGCACATTTCCTGTGAAGTCAGGAGAGAGAATTCTGCAATTTGACACCCAAAGAGAAACTTCTAACAAGATTTCTCTTCTAAGTTTCCTCTCATTCTCAAAAGTTGAGGGTCATTCATCTATGAATAAGGTTTACTAAGGCTGGGTACTAAAATAGACCACTCAAGAGTAATAAAACTCCTTTCCTCTTCTCTGTCCTCAACTAATGAAATTGTAAAAGGTTTTTGCATTATTACAGAACATGATGTGAAACAACCAGTATCTGAACTATGGATTTACTTAACTGCTCCTCTAAAAAATGTTTTTTTTTTTTTTTTTCCCATTTTCAGAACTCCATAATTCCTGGACCCCCATTCTTGTTTGGAGCATGCTCTGTGCTGCTGGCTTTGCTTGTTGCCTTGTTTATTCCTGAACACACTAATCTAAATGTACGGTCCAGCAACTGGAAAAAACACTGTGGCAGTCATGGCCATCCACACAGTCCACAGGCCCCTGGTGAGGCCAAAGAACCTTTATTGCAAGACACAAATGTATGACGACAAAATCCAGAAAGACATTTTTATATATCTTGTTTTATGATCTCCAGTTCTGGATACACATTCCATTGACATCAAATTTCTTAATGTTATCTTAAGAAATGTATCTTTCTGCATGAAATTTGTAGGAACTACAGGAACTGGAAATTTCTCCAAAGATGTTACAATTAAATTATTTAACTTGCTTTTAAAAAAAACAAACCAACTGAGCACTGGTTTCATACTATTAATATAATTAACCTTTTCATCCTAGCTCTGAGACAAAAAGGAAAACATTCAAGGTATCAGCATGCATCCCTGTGTCCATTTCCTTAAGGTGTTGAGCTTTAATTCTCTTCATGCTAAGTCTCAATGAGACATACTAGCATATTTGTGGACCCACTCATTTTCTGTTGTAAAATTTTGGGTCAGATGATGCAAAGCCTTAATGTAAATGCAAGGAGAAGGAAAAGGTGAATTGGGTTCATTTTAAAATCATTGTAGGGGAGGCTTTATTTTAAGTTTCTACTGATATAAAATTATGTGGTGAGCACAGTTGCTGAACAGTGAAAGTTTTTTATGTAAGTGCATTACTCTGATACTATCTTGTACTCAAAAATGAAAAAGAATTAGCAAACATTTAGTATTTAATTAGTGTCTTTTGAGCCTGCAAGATTTTAATACAGGCTCTAAAATTCTGCTTTCCTAAATACAGTTTATTATACCACTATATTTCTGACGTTTGCGTAATCAGTAAGACCTCAAAACTTGAATACACAAACTGAAATATAAGCTGATAGCCTTGAAAATGTCCGTGTGCTATATTGTGGCCTTTCGGGACTGGCTAGCAACATTTACTTTACAGAGCTAATTTTTAGTCCTAAATTTTCAGGACCCTAGTACAGGAGAGAGAGCTTTATACAATTACTGATGTGAATTTCTCTAAAAATGTATATTTTTGTGTCCAGTTGTATTATTTAAACAAGTATTCTTCTGTATAAATTGTGTATAAAGTATAGTTTAAAATGTTTTCATCTTGTGGTTATTGCTTACTGGTTTTTTAACTTTGAACATTCACCATGGTTGACTAAGAGATGGAAAATATGTAAATATACTGTTAATAAAGTTAAATATTTTAATGCATTTTAAAAAAATTGTTCTTGAAATCATAATTCAAACCATCTACAGGGTATATAAATCATGGAATGTGGCTTGTAACCTGCTTCTATACTGTAGCGTTAATATTGCTTTCTCACTTCCTGTCAATGTTTTGGTTACTTAGTCCTTTGAATGTAGTTTGTGATGCAACAGATGAACACCAAGTGTAGGTAAATTGTGTGAATATTTTACCTGTTTTCTTCCCACATACATGTAACAGCTTATTTGTCCTGGTGTAGTACAATCTTCATGAAAAGCTTTTACTTAATACAGTAGTATTGTATTAAATCAGCAAGAAACTAAAAATAATGGGCCCTGTAGTGCCAAGTTTAATTATATTTGAACTTGTGATGGTGGCATTACCAAGCCAATTTTTTATACTGTAAGTCAGGTTAGTTCTAAACCTAACTGTGATGTACTTATCCTCTGAATGATACTTAATCTGATGCTGTCAAATGTACAGCTGTACCTCACTCTGTTTTGAACAAAATGAGCATTGCAGATAGTTATAGCAGTAAAGCCAACTTTCAGCTGACAGAAGGTATTCAGTGGATACAAGTTCCCACCTCTCCCAGGGGTGGGGTGGCGGTGGGGAAGCTGAAATTCATTACTTTCATTAGGAAACTTGTATGTACCTGTTTGAGGGGAATGAGTGGGTCCAGCTAGTTTTGTAAATGAAGTATCAAAGGATGTACAGTAGAACTGAAGAGTGATGAACTGACCAGTCAACCAGTTGGAAGTATGCAATGAGTCAGCAGCAGCCAAAAAATAAAAAAGCAGGTACAGTAGTGTGTTAAACTACTACAGCAATAAAGGGAAAGCAGCATTTTTCTTCTGCATAGTAATGTTCAAAGCTGTATTGTCAGTGTAAACTTCTGAAAGAGCACCCCTAATGTTTTGTTCAGAGTTACAAACAACTTGGGAATAAAGGTGGTTTGTAACGGAGGTTCTACTGTAGTGACTGATCCTGTCATTTACTGGAGATATCGCTTTACTCAAAATCCACCTTTCCTCTCCAGCAAAAAAAGAAACCAAAAAAAAAAGTTTGTCCTAACTCAAATGTTAGTACTTGCAAAAAGGGGTCAGTGTTGCTGAAATCAACTATTACTCATGGACTTGTTAAATCAGCCCCTAGAGTAACATAACTATGTTCAATGATTGTTACTGGCATGCTGTTCTTTTCTTAATATGCTAAAAACACTGCTGAATAAAATCCTTGTTTAAAAAAACCCCAAAAAACTTAGTCTTAAACTTAGTTGGTGTTAACTAGTGTTGAATTAATGAACTATGCATTGGAAGCAAGCTACTACTAATTAAAAGATGGACTTGAACTGTATCTACTGTGATATATCAAGGGCAGAGGGTGGCAGGAGAGTCTTTGAAGGGAGGTATATCAGCCCCAGGATGATCAGGGCTTTATTCCCTGCAGCCTAATTGGAATCATGAGGGAGCAATTAGGAGCCAGGTGCTCCATAAAAGGGCTCTGCCCCAAACACACAGTGCACAAGTTGGAGGAAGCAGAGGTGTTGTGCTGAGTGGAGCGGAGCGAAGCAGCAGATCGGAGAAGCAAAGTGGGGGAGAGCAGAGGAACCCCAAAAGGAGGTACTGAGCCCAGGAAGGGGTGGCCAGAAAGACTGAGGGGGGAAAGTAGCCGGTGCTAGGATAGCAGATCATGTGAAATAATCAAAATGTGATACAAAAGGCAAAGTACAGCAATATTACAACTAGTACTTGAAAAAGAAAATTATTCTGCCCTCCAGGCTTTATGCATGGAGTAGTTCCTCCCCCCAAGACTTTCTTTTATATTATTGATGTACGGTTTTTAAGTTGCCATTAAGCTGCTTTGAGCATCTAGTCTGTAGCAATAGCAGCTGTGCAGATATCACACTGTTGGGTCTTGGCCTACCTGCCCTAGCTCTGTTTTTTTTTTTTTTTTTTTAAAAGAAAAAAACCCTCATCCTGGAGTGGGATAATGTGAAACAGTCTGTCATGACCATCCTGTGCCACTCCTGGCAAGTAACTACCAGCACGCCCTTGGAGAGTCTCCTTATGAGTCATTCTTCAACTGCTTCCTAGCAACTCTATTCAGGAAAGCAGAACTACAAGGTAACTTCTTATTCTAGAGGAAAAAAATTACTGACTGTAAATTACTTAGCAGATAGGGGATCCATGTGTTCAGTGCATAACTCCCTAAGCATTGTGTAAGCCTGGATGCCAGGCTGAGTCCCATGGGGCAGCAACATGCAAGTCCCTTTATGACTCCAGTTCCCCAATGCCTTAAGTTTATACTGATTTTTGAGACTTGTGCAAAAAATGTATTTAGTCACTGAAAAAAAATCTATTCTGAGCAGCTTTTGTAGACTAAGCAGCTTGATAGGTGGGCAAAATGGTACGAGTGCATGGACTGTAGTGAAATCACTATAACTTTGCTCTAATTCTGGTTTTAAATAGTTAAGAATAAGTGAAACCTTACTCTTCCCACTCTATTTACCTGAACAGATTTTTACTGAAACCATTTTAATATTTCCATTAACTTATACATTAATACAAAGTCTGATTTTAAACAAATATACAAATTTTACACTCAAATTTAATATACAAGCACTTGGTCAGTAATGTGTAAAACAAGGGTGATAGTTAAACATACCTACATAAATTGAGGATTAGATTGATACAATTTAAATTGTATTATACTGTAGTGCTAGTTTTGAGATTAGAATAGGGTTTCTACAAGCTGAGTAAATATTTACATAATTGGCTTCCTCACTGGAAGAACAGACTAGTATGATTCCACCAATAAAGCCCAGCATTAACTACAGTTAAATTTACTTTGTTCTGTACACCAGTCACCATAGAAGGCATTTTTGTTTAGCTGTAGCAGAATATGAAAGGATTGCCAGATGGTCTAATTAATGCTCCATATTATCATGAACAAGACAATTATTCTGATACTTGACTGTAACTTCTACTGTTTTACAAATTGGCCATTACATGGAATCCACAATAGGGAGAAATGGATATAAAAATTAAGCAGGGGCCTTCACAATGTGAAATTTTTGGCCATAACTCAATTTTGTGCTTTGAGGTAAATGTTTAGGATCTCATTTTTAAGCAGCTAAATGTTTACTAGTGATCCACAAGACAAATCTGTACTCAAATATATTCACAGCTGAAAAAAGTAGTTGTATCTTAAGAAACCAATTTCCAAGCCAAAGAGAGAAACCACCTGAAACTTACATTAAATAAACATACTGCAAATATTTAGTTTGATACCAAAATGCTTCACCTCTTCAAGTTTAATATGCTTCAAGTTTTTAAGATATTTGCTTCTGGTTTAGGACTCACATTTAGGCCCTTAGGTGCTTGTAATTGAGCTTCTGAGGATGTGTCTCTACTTGCAACCACAGGGTGTGATTACAGCTCAAGCAAGCAGACATGCATACCCAAATTGGGTAGACTGAACTGCTGCAGTAGCAGGTGTATCAGCATGGGTTGTACAAGTCTGCCCAGAACACTGGGTAACTACTGGTGGAGCTAGTCCCCAGTGAAGCAGTTTCACTGCTCTGATATCCCAGCTAGTTCTATTAAAGCTCATTCAGGTATGTCTACTTGGACTATAACATACTGTGACTTCAGTATAGCCATACCCTGCAAGGAAACAATGTTTCATAGGTGGCAGGTCAACTCAGTGAATAGGCCTCTGCACAAATATTCCACATCCCCCCCTGCATGTTACAGAAATGTTTCCCAGGGGTGAATGCCAGAGTGTATATTTCATCCACACATGGAGTGAGATTGGTGGATCTGCACTGTATGCAGATTCACACTGCCAAAATTCTGTACATGTAATACATGCTCGGGTCTTAGCTGACTTGGGTCATTATTTTGGTATCCTGGCACAAGGGTTTAGTTAGGAGTCCACAGTAAATTGAAAATGCTACACAAAACATACCTCTTTCAGTGTGGAAACTAAAAATTAGATTCAAACTCCAAATGGATGTAGGACTTACTTGGGAAAAGAAATTGGACAGTTTTCTATATTAGGACAACTCCCATTGCCTTCAGGGATTGCTGAGGGTGCTGTGCACCTTCCAGAAGCAAGCTCCTAAAGTTACAAGGAGAAACTCCAAGTAAGACTGAGTTTCAGCATAATGGTGATGGATCTATGCAATATCATGAGTTTGTGGATTTTTGGGAAGGGGGGAAAAATTAAACCATTTATAAACCTTTTTAAAGACTTCCAGTGATCATTTCTAAATAATTGTTTTGTAGCATGATATCTTCATGTGAATCAAGTTAATATTTTTCCCCTCCCTATTTTACTTCTGAGTGGAATGTATCCTGAAATTTATGTAAATCAGTTTGCTATCATCACAAAAGCCAAAGATTATACAAATCTATGATAGTTAGCCCTCTATAAAATGAGTTACTGTAACATTTTGACTGTCATTTTAAAGGATAATAATTGTATTCAGTCTCAGTTAAAAGCCATCCAAAATCCTTGGTAGTTTGTAAAACAAAAGATTTTATCTAATGATTATGTTGGCTGCAATCCAGGGAAGTAAGCAGAGGCTGTAGACTGTGGTTCGGGTTTTGCTGACGTTGGTGTTTTTGTTGATATGGAGGACTTTGGATACTCTGCAAATAGAGGGAAAACGCTATTAACTTCTGAGGTATAAGTAGCACCTTCTGAAGTGGAAACTCTTTTGAAAGAAGAGATTTTTTTTTCTTTTCATTCCTACCTGAGTTGTTAAATATATTTTGGTTGAGACCTCGTAAAGGAATGCTGTCTTCCCTTTTCTTTAAATACTTTGATTCCAATCCCAAATTCTCACCACTGGCCAAAAGAAAATAGAATCATATTTAAAATAAGAAAAAACAATAATTTCCTTTTACTTTTGTTTAGCTAATTTGTGATTTGATGTAGTAAAGCTCACTAGTAATACACTTCAGGGTCTAAAATAAAAATACATTTCACTTGCATAGTGCTCTTCAAAGAGATTTTAAGACGGACTGAAGCAGCATAACCTAAGACATCTCAAATACTTGTATTCACCATACTAGCCCTTATGACATCAATGCAGGTGCCAAAATAATAACGTAAAAATGGTTACTTACCTTCCAATAACTGTGGTAATTTAAAATATTTTAATCCATAGTGCATCCCGCTCTAGGTGTGCACATGCCTCAGGCATGCAAGCCTATAATCTTTTAACAGCAGTGTCTGTTGGGACAGTGCATGTATCCCTGCATGTCTCGAATTGGGGTACAAATGGCAGGGCGGCCACAACAATCCCTAAGGTTTCTCATGAGTCCAGAATCCCAGCTAGAGGAGACTCCAAAGAAGCAGGACTGGAACATGGTTTTGGGAGCTACTCGGACAAAACATCTAAGAACCTCAGTTACTGCCAGCTAAGTAACCACTCTTTCTTCTTCAATTGTATGTCCATGTAGATCTCATTCTAAGTGATTGGCCAACAGAACCCCATCTGGAAGGTGTGATAGAGTAGTCCTAACTCGCTAACTAAACAGTGATTGCAACAATGCCCTTCTTATTTTGGCATCTGATCTCAAAGCCAGCTCCAGGGTACAGTGTTTGGCATCTTGATGAAACATAGTATAAAGGAAGTCAGCCATGAGGGACTGAAATTCATTGACTCACCTGGCCTATGTAATAGCCACCAAAAAGTCAGCTGAGAGTAAGGTAGTGACGAGAACATTCGGAGGAGTTTAAAGGGGGACTTCAGGAGACCTGGGAGGATGATATTTAGATGACAAGAGGTAGATGGATGCCTGGAAATATGTTTGGTTCAGCATTCTGGTCTACCTTACCTTAGATGCTAGCAGGTAGTACCAGCCTTTGGGGCCTAGCTGATTTCTGACAGTTGTGGATGGCCTGTCAGATCTCTTACCAGTACTGGTCTTAGGCATCGCCTTCTGGCTCACAGCAGGACTGACTGACTGGGACTCAGAGGTGGAAGGTCCTATGCTGGAGCCGGATACCTGTTCTTCTGGGTCTGAAGTGCCCCTCAAGTAATTTTAGACAACTATCCCTGATTTTCTCAATCTTGACAAGAAGAACCGGCAGATGGCACAAGTGTCAGACAAGCGGCTTCTGCTTAAACTAAATAAACAATGTCTGTCTGTGGGGAATGAGTTCATTGCACGATGAACAGAGAGTTCAAGCCTGATGGCTTTGAATCCACCATAACCGCAGTAGTGGTGATGCAAATCGCCAAGCAGTAGGAGGGATGGGTGGGGCTTTATGCCATCAGATAGGGAAGGTACAAGGACAAAGAGTGGTAGGCACAGCTCCAACGAACATTGCTGTTCAAATATTCTGATTTCACATGCATGCCTACCTAGAGTGGGATCTACATGGACAATTAATGTTAAATTTATGTAGTATACATAAAATGTTTACATTTTATTTTATAACTTTTATATAGATTCAATACTGAAGCCATCTACACAGCAAACAACTTTTTGTAACCAGTCTGACACTCATCTAATCCAGTTACAACAAATGTGATAGTTGTTTTGCACAGCAACATTTTCCACCTCAAAACCACATACAACCAGGTTTGTTCATCCACGTCTATAACAGTGCCAAAAGGTCGTTGGATCAGCATCTCTCTTAGAAAATTTGGGCAGCTATCTCAGTGACTCAGCAGATGAAAGAATTTCAAGAAGTCATAAACACAGAGCAGTGCCACCATTACCCAGAGCAATGGATTCTGGGATATCCCACACAGAGCAGTAGAGAACTGAAAAGGAAAGTCAGCTAAGACACAGGTACAGTTAGAGGTCCTATCTACACCACAAAAACAGTTTGCAAAATTTGCAGTGTAGACAGAATTTAATATTTTCACTTACTCATCCCACTGGGTCTACCTCCTTCATTAGATGATTTCTAAAACCACTCACTTTTCTCACACCCCAGCACCACCCTGGTAAACTGAAATAATGAAATTATGTCATCTGCAAATAGAATTATTACAGTCACATTACTTTAAGCAATAGGTACCATCACTATGCAATATGCCATCACTAGCCATACTCGCTGAGGCAATCAGCATTTCAGCAAATGAAGATTCACTGCCCTCACTCTACTTTTCAGGTCACTATGACATCCATTTCCAGAGTAGCTGGTCCCCACTCAGCTGATACTCCCACATACCAGTGTCACAGCTATTGTGGAATGCCATTGAAGAAAAGAATGGTCACAATAAGGGGTCAGGTACAACCAGGTTTGAAGTCATTAGTGCAGTTTTACAAAGTTTGCTTTTTGTAGTGTATCTCAAAAGGGTTGAATAATGAACAATTAGACTACTTTAAAAAGGGACTGAATCTATGACAAATAAGCACAATATCTTTTTATTTTGGTGGGGGAGGGGAAAAGTAAATCTGCCAAGAGAACAATTTAATATTTCACTAGACATGCAATATGGTTCTCTCAGAACTCTCTTCATAAAACAAAAAAGCTAATTTTGAAGACACTATGACAGAGGACCACATTTTCAAAAGCAGCCTCTAAAACTACAGGTATAACTCCATGCATGCTCATTTTGAACATAATACAGTTTGTATTCACAAACTTGGGCATAAAAACTGTTTTAAAAAAAATTCCAATAATTTCAGAAAGGCTGGGTTGAGGACTCAGAGAATTTGGCCTAAAAATAATTTCTATAGGCACAATCATCACAATACTCACTTTTCTTTATTTGTTGAATGACCAGCTGCAACAAGAAATCCTGGCTGAACATCTGAACATCTATTTATTTTTGAAAGTTGCATGTTAAACTGAACCTGCCAGAAGATAAAAGGTTTCACACATTCAACATTTTGGACCCAGATATGATTCTGCACCAAGAAAACGTATAGTCTGAGTAGTTCTGTCAGACTGTGAGCACTTCAGGCCAATAAGGTTCCACACAGTGCTTAGCATGTAATGTACTTAAATAAAATAGTGTGGATATAAAACAAAGAACCAATTCAGTTATTGACAACTCTGCTGTGTATAATCTGATAACAGAGGGTAAATTATTGATACATATCAACATGGTTTTGCTTTCCAGTATAAACAGGAAATAGTTGATTCACGTATTTTTAAGTTAATGCTAAATTTAAGTCTTTGAGGAGAGCAGCAGCTTGCAGCACACTAATATAGTGCTGCTGACTGATATCAGAATAAAGTCGGTTATGTCAAAGGAAAGCTGATATTTCCCAAGAAAGCCTTTGTTTAAAGTTTTAATTTCTTCAGTATTCTGTGTTTTGTTTTTTCTGAAACACTGATTTTTTTAGTTAAATAAGCTGAATGTAACACGGGGGCTACCTCTTTAAGAGCCTGAGGCAGCAATACCTGTTAATTGACCAGATTCAGCTGATCAGGGAACAGGCATTCCTAATAATTAGCCTCAGCAGAACTCATTTTTTTAAAAGGTCAATGGAAAATATTATTTAAGTTTTTAAAAACACTTTAATAATTTAAATTTTCAAAGTTACTGGAAATTATGGGGGGAATCAGACGGACAATTATTTAGTGACAACAGATACCGACATAAAACTTTAAAGCTTTATAACCACACACAGATATACAAAGTAAATATCCTTAAATCCAAACTTTTCAAGCAGCATTTTTCTTACTTTGACTATCTGTACATATTATTTTTATTGATGGAAATATATATAAATTTTTTTTTGGGGGGGGAGGAGGAGGTTGTGTATGTATGCTGAAATTGACGTTTCCCAACATTTAGCAATAAAAATCAAATCCTTCCAAGCCTACCTATAAAGAGCAGCAGGAAGAGGCTGCAGAGAGCAGAAAGCTCTGCAGGCCCTCCCTGGGAATAGACAGACAGGCCAGAAGCTGGGAGACCTAGGTAACGGGAGCAGGAGATGGAGAAGCAAGAGGAAGACCCAGGGAAACACACTCTTGGCCACCATCTTGTACAAGGGCAGGGAACTGGGATTGAATGCAAGAGGAACATCATGGGAACTTAAAGTCCAAGGTGGGCAGACACTGTTTGCATTATTTGCTTGGTCTGAGCCTTTGAACTCTAGTAGGGGACTCCACAGGTAAGTCTGACAGTCCTCCAGTCTGAAAGGCAATAGAGCTAGAGTCCAAAGTGGCGGCAAAGCCCAACCCTTTTGTGTTACGGTATTGAACTTTAGTTTGTGATTTGAGGTGCCCCTATTAATATATTACCCCATGACATGGGTGTTAGGCTATGGGAGGGTTGGAGAAGTATTCTTGAGGAACCCTGAAAAGAGGAAACATAGGGTGAGATGCCTGCAGGACCAACCCATGCCATCAGGGGCACTCTGAAATGGTGACACTATGACCTTGAGCCATAGTAACTTCAACCCCAAATTGTGTAGAATATATAAAGTGGGAAGTGCACCACAAGCTATTACTGTAAGGAATTAAGAAACACACAAAGATATAAAAAGAACAACTGAAGAGACCCTTGCTGACTTTGAGAGCTTCTTACTAGTTTACAGTAGGATGTTTACTATAATCAAATAGAAATTGGGAGGTAGTGTGGTATATTAGACTAAAAAAGCAGGAGGGTAAGTGCCAGGAATTCTCATGTTCTAGGTTTAACTCTAGAACTAGTTTGCTGTGTAGCTTTTGTCCAGAGGGGAATTCGTGACAAGGTGGAAAATACCTCACAGGAGAGTCATGAATATTAGGATTTGTAAAGTGCTTTGAAGATGCCAAGTGTTATTACCATTATTATAGTTAGTGCTTATAGCCAAATTCTGGCTGTCAGCACAAAAACCTTATCTCATGGCATATAAATACAAATTATGTTGTTAATTTTTGGAAATATCCAATTAAGTCATTGTTCAAAAATGTATGGATAAAAATGTGTGTGTTGAGCATAAAAGTAAAAGTAAATGCCTGCCTTTGGTCCTGAAACCTGATGGTTGGCACTTTTCACAGGTGCTGTTTCTGGAAAGTTTTGGAAAGCACATACAGGAGAGATGGGGTAACAGAATCCTGAGCTAGTAAAAGGGAGTCTGTTGTCAAGCTGTAAGAGAGAAAAATAAAATGTATAAAAGAAAAAGGTAAATGGCAGTGCAACAGTAGAAGATCAAAATCTATGCCTCTCTAGTTCCAGCTATTTCTCTCTCGCTCTTATTTTTTAAAAGTAGAGTTCAGTTAAAGTAGAAACCAGAAGTTCAAGAGCACTGAACAGGGACTCAAGGGACTTGATTCTATTCCCAGCTCTGCCACTGGCCTGCTGGGTGTCCTTAGGCAGGCCATGTCACCTCTTGGTATCTCAGCTTCCACATCTGTAAAATGAGAATAATGATACGGACTTCCTTTGTAATGCATTTAGAGATCCGCTACTTAAAAGCTAGATATTAGTATTAATCTTAGTGGGTAATCACAACTGGCAGGCTTCAATGAGCATTTAATTTCACTGAGCCTAGATGTACAGTTTAAAACTGATCTTTGTAGTCACAAAATATTACTGCAAGTTAGTCACTATAATGTATAAACAAAGTACAGAGAAAAACAACTTGTTTTCCTATGCTTACATTCTTAAAAGGAATATTGTAGAAAGTGAATGGATATTAGACAAGGTAAGCATTCTTTTTACTAGCACTAAACCACCGGATTTGACTAATATACTCTGATTGCACAGTCACATAGAGCTCTTTGCATCAAAGAGAAAATATAGTAATGTAAACATTTTTTAGATTAAATGGCTGCAGATCTACAGTCCTTACTTACTGGAAAGGGAATAGAACAATAGATAAGTAAAACCTGCTAGCTGAGGTAAAATGGGCACGTGCTATATAACTGGAACCAAAAAAATAATAACCAAATAAACACTGATTGATAGATTTGAGAGCTCCTTGAAAGCATTGTACCACATATCAAGAGCCAACAAGCTACTTTAAATTTAGCCTCTTTCAACAAGGGCATTTTACAAGAATTTTTTACTCCTCACTAGCCCTAAATTAAAAAGCCATGTTAAATAATGACTATCTGGAACCTTTATTAGTAACCATTTTTAGAAGCTGAAGTATGAAGATGCCAACTAGTAAGACAAACCCGCACTTTTTTCTTATACAATTTCTATTATTGTTGTAACACTTTTCTTTTTCCATCTGTTTTGATATTATAACCTCTAATCTCATGTTAGATTTGAAAGTGAAAGGGACTTTCGGCATGTAGTTCTATTTTTATCAGGTTACCAGAAGCTCTAGATCCTCCAGGCAGGGGAAAAAATACCTACACATCCCCCTTCCCCCTAGTAAATAACTGGTAGTTATATAAACAGCAACCCAAAATGCTTTATGACTTCTGCTTAGCAGCATCTCCAGCATATGTTATATAACCTACCTTTCTATTCACTATATGATTTCTGGTTTTGGTGTAAGTGCAGTGCGAATGACTTACTAGTTTGAGAAGGACATTGACTCATTTTAGAGAAGGATCTTAAGAATATTAGACATTTGTAGATGCATACAGTCACACTTAGTAAGCAGATGCCATTGAACTAGCCCAAATGGGTAACACAAATCTGTACATTTTATGTTGTTTATTCAAGACTGAGAATTTAGGAAGTTCTTACTATGATGCTAGTGATTTTGGTGCATCTATTAACAGCAGTGCACAACATGATGAGAAAAATTCACTAATAAGACAAAAGGAATACCAAGGCATTTCTCCTAGGTACTGTAAGCACTTCATTTGGTGTGTATCTATTTCTAAATGTTCAGAAAGTACCAAGTTTTATCAACTTGGAGATCTTACCATATTGTGAGGAGAAGTGCCAGTTCTCATACCGTCATTACTTGAATGTATAGGTGGAATGGTAGAAGTTCCCAACATCTGTTGCTTTCTTGACATCTGAATTTCATTCAGTTGCTTATTTAACCATGTGATTACTATATAGAAAAGGAGTTAGACAAATTTTCAAGCATTTTGTTTTCCATCCTTTTATTAGTACTATAAATCTAACACAAATTACTATAGAACAGTGTTTCTCAATTGGTGTTCCGTGGAACATTAGGGTTCCGCGGGAACACTGTTAGGGTTCCGTGAGCAGCTGTTCTCTGCGCCACGGAAAAAGGGAAGATGTCCTGGATTTTTTGGCAGAGGGTATCGAGTATAAGTGTAATTTAATTTATATTTAACAGAGAAACGCTGACCTAGTTTGTATATAATTTGCTTATTTCTACTTTTTTTTGGCCCCATATGTAAAAATACTGTTAAGAGTTTGGGGGGTTCCCCAATTATTTATCAAGTTCAAAAGGGTTCCGTGGCCAAATTTAATTGAGAAACACTGCTATAGAAGCACATCAAGAAATCATATCAATGATTCTTTTTCATGTTATATTAGTGAACAAAACGTAATTTGGAAGTCCCGGTCTCTTACACCCTCTCCCCTCCAAAACATTTTCCCTCTAGCTTCAGTACCAGACTCCTTGTCCTGTCCCAATCTGCTCCCTTGGCTGCAGGAACAGCACAGCCCCTCTGCATTGAAGTCAGGCAGCAGGATCACAAACCACAATGAGGAGCATTGACAGACAGTCTCTGTGCTCAGTTCCTGTGCCTGGCATCACAGTGGCCTGCAACAACCAGGAGAATTGAAAGGAAAGTCCTGCATGACCCTGCAGCCCTGGGCTGAAGGGAGCATGCTCAGTGCAGATGAATCTTTGGAGAGTTTATCTGCCAACTCCAACAAGTCTCTGCTGAGTATGTGCAAACAGACTTTTCAAAGGCTTATAACTTGGCCAATTCAGGCATTTTTTTCCCTCTTCAAGAACAGCAAACCCCATCCAGGGCAACCTCCTCAGCCACATTTCAAACCCTTGCTCTACACGGAAGGGCCAGAGTTCAATAAAAATAAGATTTTTTAACATGGCCAAAACAAATGTATTTTCCCCTAATTCTATTCTCAGGAAGGACTGAACCATTTATGCTGGCAGGGAGAAGAAGGGGGGAGTCAGCCTGAAGCAGTCACCCACTATTGAAATCTCAGCCTGAACAGTTAAAGTTTGGAAAAGTTATAAGCAACTGAAAATAGGACCTTATAAGCAGCACTGGGCAACCTTAACTATATGTGTTGCTACCAGATCTGCCTGTAATAAATACAAGAGATTAGTGCCTAAACAGAGTGGTTAGATTTTTCCAGCAGCAGAAAACATTCCCACCCCCAAGTCCCATCTCTCAGATGACAGATTAACTTTTTCCTTCAACCAGTAGATGGCTTTAAAAAAAAAAAAAAAAAAAAAAAATCAGGTCACCTTAAAGAGCATAATCATCTTTCAAATTTCCATTATGATTACTTAATTTTTCATAAACAGCAACACAGAGTATTAATTAGAATATATACATTATAGGGAGGTAAACATGTAATATTTAGAGACCATGGAGCTGGATTTAAAGTTCACTGAGTTCAATATTCTTTTGATTGTGCTGCAGAAAGAGTAAGACCCCAAACCTGTAGGATATCTACAAACATATTTAACTTTAAGCAGGTAAACAGTTTCATTGACCTTAGTGGAAGGGAAAGCTTACATGCTTAATGTTAAATATGTTTGTAGATATCTGTTTGTAGATAGCATAAGCATGCGTATTAGTAGCATGCAGGATTGGAGCCTACATTTTCAAAGCATCAATTTGTAATTTAGCGTGCAATTCTTGTTTTAACTCATGCAGTCATGTGGCTTAAATTTAGAATCACATGTAAACCTTCTCAAATTCAAAACTGTAACACTTGGAAAGTTATAAGGAAAATTCTGTTTTATGTGAACAACCACATCAAGCAAATTAGGGCTATTATAATATACTGAAAACATGAGCTGAGGGGTTACTAATTGTTTGATCCTTGTGTGCTGTGCGGGGGGGGGGGGGGGGGGGGGCAGAGGAGTGGGGCAGGAAATTGCAAGTATGCTATAATGAAGTGAGCAATCTGTGCTATTAGCATTTGCAAGTTAAGCCATTTCTGCTTTCACTATATAGCTTCAAGAAGTAGTAAAATGTTTTTAATACAAAAACAAGAAAAGACAGACCTAAAGAAGGAATCCTGCAAACCTACCATTTTCATTAGTTTTTAGCAGCTGCTTGCTTTCTTCCAGTTTTTGTACTGCAGTTTCTAACTGTTCTTGCAACTTGCATACCTGAAATGTTTCCATACTAATTATTTTAAGCATAATCAGGAAATGTCAATAATTAAAAACTGAATAATAGTGTAAATAAATATCAATGACCTAGAAGTAAAATTGATCTTAAAGGGACACAGATTACTTAGATTCAAAATTAATCATAGTACAAAAAGATCCTTATTTTCTTGGGATTGATTTCAAATGCACAGATGTCAGTTAGAATTGGACACCTATTTATGCCTCTGAAAAACTGCTCTCTCAACTTTTACCTGTTTCTGCAATTCAGAAGTATGTTGATTCACAGTTTTGTACACTCAGTTGTATTTGCTGAACATTTCATACTCTGTAAAATCTGGCCCCATACAAATATAGCATCCTCTCTTTATTTGTATCCAAAGGGGTAACAAGGTGAAGAGTTTTCATTGTTGGAGTTAGGTTTAGCAAATCTTTTAATAAAAATTAACAGTAACTACAATCTGAGATGGCCCTGAACCCCTGCTTTCTCTGCTGGAAGTTCAGTCCAGATACAAAGTATATAGTTCCAAACCACATTCATGAAGTGTCTGTGGGTTTTTTTATTTAAAACATGCAAGAGAACCAGAAAGTGAACTGACCAGTATGTTTTCATTCTCCGAGATAAATAAAATACAAAATGCGAACAAAGCATAAAGAGAGGAAGAAACTTAGATTTTTAAAAAAGTCTTTCACTTTTATCAAAATAATTTTAGTAATACAAGAAACGCTCTAAAAATAAAGATTTTTTTAAAATCTGAAAACGTGTTTAGGTCAAAAGCATGTTGAATCCAAACAATTAAGCTTATAGTTATATTAACTATTTAAAAAATATTGGACTTAACAATTCAAGCTAAATGTAGGGCTTTTACTAACATTTATTGAGCGTTTTACCTGAACTGGGCTCTCTATTTCCTCTATGCTATAATCAAGGAGAAAAATACATTACACTAACATTTGCCAGAATTCTGTTTCAATAAACCATTTCATAAATGGGTAAAGTCATTCAGTTTTATAGACAGCAATTCAAGGCCCTGCTCCTGCAAACACTTAAATGCACACACAACTTTAAGCACATGCATAAGTGGTTATAGCACTAAAGTTTAAGATATTGAATTGTTACCTCTTGCTCTTTTATTCGAAGAGATTGTCCAGTCTCCTGCAATTCCCTCTGCTCTTTCTGTAGTTTCTCTTCTTTTTCAGCCAAGAGTTTTTCTTGCTGAATTGTTACCGTATTTTTCAATTTCAATTTACTCATTAGAGTTTTCAAATCTCCTTGTAACTTCTTGATAATTTCATTAGCCTATTAAACAGAGTAATTTCTAAATTGAACAACAATGCATAAAACTAAATGAAGAAATCCCATGATTAGGACAATTTCATGTTTAAACAAACCTTAATAAGTTCAGCAGATAAGGACTTGATTGTTGCTTCAAGTTTTCCTATATGAATTTGTTTCTTCTCTGTATTTTCTTCCAGTATCACCTTCAAAAAATCAAAGTTTTACATTAGCAAGGTTTTGTGCGTCAAAAAAAAAAAAAAAAAAAAAAAAAAAGCATAATACTTAAATCTGATTTATATCAAACTCATTAAAATTTGCGTTAGGACAGATTTGTTCACCCTGTGCAGTCACTATTGTTCTTCAAGATGTGTCCCCCTATGGATGCTCCACTTCAAGTGTGCATGCACCCATGCACCTTCCAATTGGAGATTTTAGGTTGCAGTGCCTGTTTGGCCTGTACATGCACTCTTCTATGCCTTGTGCTCTGCATCGTGGCTAAATATAGCTGCACAGAAGATCCACTCTCAGTTCCTTCTCAACCACAAAGCTCCATAGCAGAGAATTCTGAAGCAGAGGACAAAGAGGTCAAGTGGTGGAGCATCCATAGGGGGACATCTCAAAGAAGTAGTTACTGAACAGGATGAGTAACCTCTCCTTCTTTGAATAGGCTGCTCCACTTCAAGTGACTACTGAGCAGTACCCTCTAAGGAGGGGAGCGGCTTCGGAGTTGAATCAGAGATTGAAGACAGTACATTAGAACCAAACAGCATCAGAGGCTTAGTCATGAATTACTGCATAATGTTCAGAAAAGGTGTGTATGGAAGTCCAAGTTGTGGCTCTACATATCTCAGCAATGGGAACATTCTTAAGGCAGGCTATTTAAGTAGAAAGATATCTAATTGAATGGGAATACTCTGGAAGGAAGCTGGAGATCTTTAGTCTGATAACAAAATGTAATACAGCCAGATATCCATGTACAAAGTCTTTGCTTGGAAACTGGAAATTCCTTAGATCTTCTACAATAGACAAAAAAACAACCCAGGACATTTTCTAAATGGCTTTGACCTGTCCAAGTAAAAGGTTAATGCCCTCCTCATATTGAGTGTATATAATGCCTCATCCTCCTTATTCAGGTGTGAAAGAAAACCGGAAGATGAATAGATTGGTTAATGTGCAAGTCAGATGACAGCTTTGATAAGAATTTGGGATGTGGTTGCAATGTAACCTTGTCCTTGAGGGATACTGCAAAACAGGGATAAGCCATCAGACTCCCAATCTCTCCAACTCTTTGAACAGAAATAAAGATTACCAAGAAGATAAGATAGATAAGTCAAGAAATGAACATAGAATCATAGAAGATTAGGGCTGCAAAGGACCTCAGGGGGTCATCTAGTCCAACCCCCTGCTCAAAACAGGACCAACCCCAACAATTTCATCCCAGCCAGGGCTTTGTCAAAACAGGTTTAAAAAACCTCTAAGGATGGAGGTTCCACCACCTCCCTAGGTAACCCATTCTAGGGATTCACCATCCCCCCAAGAAAAATGTTTTTCCTAATATCCAACCTAGACCTCCCCCATGGCAACTTGAGACCACTGCTCCTCGTTCTGTCATTTGCCACCACTGAACAGCCTAGCTCCATCCTCTTTGGAAGCCCCCCCCTTCAGGTAGTTGAAGGTCGCTATCAAAACCTGCCTCTTCTCTTCTGCAGACTAAATAAGCCCAGTTCCTTCAGCCTCTCCTCATAAGTCATGTGACCCAGCCTACTAATAATTTTTATTGCCCACCGCTGGACTCTCTCTAATTTGTCCACATCCTTCCTGTAGTGGAGGGCCCAAAACTGGACACAATATTCCAGATGTGGCCTCGCCAGTGCCAAATAGAGGGGAATAATCACTTCCCTCGGACTGCTGGCAATGCTTCTAATAATGCAGCCCAGTATATGCAGTTAGTCTTCTTGGCAACAAGGGTACACTATAGACTCATATATCCAGCTTCTTGTCCACTGTAACCCCCAGGTCCTTCTCTGCAGAACTGCTGCTTAGCCAGTCAATCCCCAGTCTGTACCGGTGCATAGGATTCTTCTGTTCTATGTGCAGGACTCTGCACTTGTCCTTGTTGAACCTCCTCAGATTTCTTTTGGTCCAATCCTCCAATTTGTCAGGTAACTCTGTATCCTATTCCTACCCTCCAGGGTATCTACCACTTCTCCCAGCTTAGTGTCATTCACAAACTTGCTGAGGGTGCAATCCACCCCATCATCCAGATCAGTAATGAAGATGTTGAACAAAAATGGTCTGAGGACCGACCCTTGGGACACTCAACTTGATACTGGCTGCCAACTAGACATTGAGCCGTTGATCACTACCCATTAAGCATGACAATCCAGCCAGCTTTCTATCCACATTATAGTCCATTCATCCAATCCATTAGCTTCTTTAGCTTGCTGACAAGCTTTAGCTTTAGACAATTCTTTAGCTTGCTGACAAGAATACTGTGGGAGACTGTATCAAAAGCTTTGCTAAATTCAAGGTATATCACATCCACCGCCTTCCCCACATCCACAGAGCCAGTCATCTCATCACAGAAGGCAATCAGGTTGGTCAGGCATGACTTGCCCTTGATGAATCCATGCTGACTGTTCCTGATTATCTTTCTCTTCTCCAAGTGCTTCAAAATGGATTCCTTGAGGACCTGCTCCAAGATTTTTCTGGGGACTGAGGTGACGCTGACTGGTCTGTAGTTCCCCGGATCCTCCTCCTTCCCTTTTTTAAAGATGGGCACTATATTTGCCTTTTTCCAATCATCTGGGACCTCCCCCGACCACCACAAGTTTTCAAAGGTAATGGCCAATGGCTCTGCAATCACATATGCCAACTCCCTCAGCACCCTCGGATGCATTGCATCCAACCCCATGGAATTGTGCATGTCCAGCTTTTCTAAATAGTCCGGAACGTGTTCTTTCACCACTGAGGGCTGCTCACCTCCTTCCCATACTGTGCTGCACAGTGCAGTAGTCTGGAAGCGGACCTTGTCTGTGAAGACCAAGGTAAAAAAAGCATTGAGTACTTCAGCTTCTTCCACATTATCCCTCATTAGATTGCCATTGGCTCAAAGGGAAGTCTTGTAAAGCAATTAAAACTAAGCTGAGGTCCCAGACTGGGGCAGGACAGTTGGAGTCATGGAAAGAGATTCCCTAACCCCTTGAGAAACCTTACAATCATCAGATGTGTGTTCACTGAAAAGCCCTCCACCAGGAAATGGAATCCATAATAGCTGCCCAGTGTACCCTAAGGGAACTTAAAAACAAACCTGTCTTCAGTTCTAGAATGTAATCTAGTATATCTGACAGCAAAGAGGACGCAGATGAATAGTGTCTTAAGTCACATCCGTGGCTGAATCTCATCTATTTTTGTAGGTAAGTATTACACGTAGACTGCTCCCCATTATGTAACATTACTCTTCTCACTTCCTCAGAATAGGTCATTTCTAACCCTGTGAATCAGCAATCAGCCATGCTTTGAGGTGAAAAGCCCCAAGGTTGGGGTGAAGAATTTGACTGACATCCTGAGACAGAAGATGAGGAATGGTCTGGAGAGTGACTGGTTGACAAGCAGCCAACTGGATGAGGTAAGGAAACCATGTCTGTCTTGGCCATGTTAGAACCACCAGAATAACTCTGGCCTTGTCTTTACTTATCTTGTTCAATGGCTTGGATATTAGAGGAGTTGGAGAAAACACATACAACAGACCCGACATCCTGCAAAGGAGAAAGACTTCTCCCAAGGAATGGTGGCCCAATCCGTCCATCCCCCAAGTAGAATTGAAAGCACTTCTTGTTTCTGGCCATAACAAACAGGTCTACCTATGGGATGCCCAAACACTGAAATATGCAGTGGAGTACAATCCCCCATTCATGATCCTGACAGAAGCATCCGCTGGAGGTATCCATGGTGATGTTTCAAATGCCAGGATGGTAAGCTGTTGAAATACTGATGTGACTTCATACACACCAATTTCAGAGTCTCACTGCCTCGGCGCAGAGGGATGGTGATCTCACTGTCCCTTGATGGTGGACATAAAACATGCATGATGTATTGGTTATCATGATCTTCACATATTTGCCCAGATCAATGGCATAAAATGGAGACAAGCATTCATGAATGTCCTGAACACCAGTAATTTGATGTGTAGTGTTGATGTGCCCTGAGCAGTTAGCGTGGAGATGTACTCCCCATCCCAAAGGGATGCATCTGTTCTAATTATGGCTGTTGGAGAGGACTACCAGTTCTATTCATTCTCTCTGAAGCACCTGGCATTGGCCACTCTCGGAAGACGGGAAAATGGGCTAGATGGACCATTGGTCTGACCCAGAATGGCTGTTCTTATGAGATGGCTGAGCAAAGGGGACTTCTAAACAAATGTTGTGAGGGTCTTTCCACTAGTCAAGGGTCTTCTTCATAATAGTAGGAACCAAGAATAGTTCGTTCAAGCTGTGTTTGCTCAGTGAATAAACAGTTCTGTGCCACTCAGGGAGGCAGCACATGTGTAATCTTGCATAGCTTATCATAAAAGTACCAGCTGCCATATGCTCCAACTGAAGACAGTTTTTGACCAGTGTCTGGAGACTGAATTAGGTAGGGTTGTAAACCTGTGCATTGGGAGGTAGGCATCAGCTGCTAATGCACGGAGATAAGTTCCTATGAACTCTAGTCTGTGTCAAGGTAAACTTCTGAACATCTAAGTGCAGTCCCAAGCCAAAAAACAATGCTATGGCCTTTTGCATAGCCACCGAGGTTTCTCTGTAGGTGTGTCCCCTTTAGCAGCCAATTGTCAAGATATGGGAATATTAGGATTTCTATTCTGCAAAGCCGCCATCACTAACAGAACCTTCAAAGCACTCTGGAAGCAGAAGAGAAACCAAATGGAAGCACTCTTTATTGAAAATGGTTTTGACCCTTCTGAGGGAAGGGTGAATCATTATATGGAAATATGCACCTGATTGGTTCTCATCCCTTGACCTATCCCCCAGGTCCAATAACAGTATTATTGCTGCAAGTGTTACCATTTTGAATTTCTGTATCCTCAGAAACTTATTGAGAAGCCTTAGATCTAGAATGAGTCTCCACCTGCCTCTCTTTTTTGGAACCAGTGAGTACCTGGAATAAAACCCCTTCCATCTCTCTCATACAAAACTAGTTATACAGCACCTAAGTTCAAATGGAAGTCTATTTCCTATTTTAGAGATGCTTGTGAGAGGGGTCCCTGAAAAGGGATGGGGAAGGGAAGGGAAGTAAAGAGGATGGAGTATCCTGCTGATATGATCTCTAAAACCCACTCGTCTGAATGATACACTCCCTCCCAAGCTTGTTGGAAGTGAAAAAGGCAGTCCCCAAAGTGAAGAAGCCATGTGAACCATTGCAGCTGGTAAGAAGAAGGAGAGGTAACTCAGAACCTCAACCACCTTATCAAAATTGGGTTTTTTTGGTGATGAGGTTTGCAAGGTTGATTCCTGTACAGCAGAGGGTCTTTCTGGAACGTGTCTCTTTCATTGATTGAGGTTCATAGGGCCCCTGGTAGCTGCAGAACTGAACAGGATAAGATCTCTGCACTGTCTGGGACTTACTAAATTTTGTGGTTGTGTAAATTCCCAAGGAATGCATATTGACCCTGGAATCTTTTAATGTGTGCAGAGACTTGTTGGTATTCTCTACAAACATTTTTAAACCGTCAAAAGGAAAGGTCCTTGACCTTGCTCTGAAACTCAGAGATGAAACCAAGAGGTCCTTCTCATGACTACCACTGTAGAAACAAACAGAGTGAGCAGCTATGTCAGCTGCATCCAGAGAGGCCTGCAAGGATGTTCTGGGAATGTAATGATTCTTGTAATGATTGACTGAAATTGGTTCCTCTGTTCTGGTGGCAGATGCTCAATAAACAAATTGAACTCTATAGCTGGTGTGATTATATTTCACTATCAATGCCTGATACTTGGAGATTTTAAATAATGGAGTCACAGTCAAATATAATTTGCAACCCAAATAAATCAAGACACTTCTGATCTTTATAGTATAGCACTGATTTAGCGTTGTGCTGGCTTCCACGTTTATTTACAGCCTCAACAACTAGGGAGTTGGGAGAGGGATGAGAAAAATTCCAAATCTTTAGATGGAATCTAATGTTTCTTAGGAGCCCTTTTACAGGTAGGTAGTATTGTCACTGGGGTATGCCAGATTACTTTTGCAGGAGCAGCAGAGCCTCATTAATAGGTACTACAATTTGGGCAAATGAAGCTGTATGCAGAATAATCTAGCAGTTTATGTTGTGATTCCTTAAACTCGTCAAGTGATATTTGTAAGGAGACCACTCTTCTTTCAATGAAGTCCTGGAACTGTTTGAAATCATCAGCCTGGGATGATGGTGAAGAAATGTTTTTAGCAGGGTAACCTCATTGTCTGCTCTCGCCTCCTGCACCTCGAAAGTCTCTCCTTGTGGTTCAAGGCCTTCAGGATGGAGGGGACTGTTTACCCTTATCATGGCAATGAGTGATGCGAGGGGTCCTAGAGAATTATTGGCAGTATGCCCTCAGAGATCCCGGCACAGCCATTGAGGGTGTCCATGCAGTATATGTGGAGGTATTCACAAATGCTCATACCACTAAGATGGAACTTAAGGGTGTCTTTCTCAAATATGTTCCATCTCCCTAGCAGGCTCCAGAATAATCTGAGTGAGGAGAGGAACTCTGAACCTAAATTTAAGAAACCAGTGAGGAATTCCCATCATCATCACTTTGTAGAGGTGGAGCACCAGTAGAAAAAGGTGGTGACTCTGTTGGTACTGGGTGAACATCTTGAGACCCAGAAGTCCTCGGTGCCGATCAAAGGGGAGTCGGGCATCTTTGTAACTGTGAGGTGTTGTGAAAATCTGAACTCCTGCAGTGCCGACACGGTGATCGATACTGATGCTGCAGCCTGAGCAGAGGTGATTATGATGGTACTGTAGGCTTTATGCACTACAAAGAGCGACCACTAGATGATAGTCTGATCTTCTGCAGTACAGAAATAGAAGATACCACAAGCCTGGTTAATCCTACAAGGATCTTTTAAGTACTAACTTAGAAGAGATAGTCTTCTCCTTGTCACCTCAATCTTCTGACAGTGCCAATGATCCCTTAGATTCTTTGGGTTTAGTGGTGCTCACAGTACTTGAGAAATCAGCAGTCTCATGGGTATTGGAGTTGGGAACTGATGGACACAGAAGTAGTTGTCTCAATCGGCAACCAGTGTTTCTTTGAAGCAGATTCCCTTCCTAGCGAATCTGAGCTCTGTTTCCTAGAGTCTTTTTGAGAGGATTTTTTAGTTTTCCTCTTAGAAGCTGTAAGGGAGTGTTACGCCAAAGTGGTTGAGGACCTCAAATTTGCTTGGAGACCAGTGTATGGAGGCAGGGTCTTCCGACCTAGTTCACAAGCTGGACAGAGGGAACTCTCCATCACAAAACTCAATTTAATCTCCTGATTTTTTCTGGCTCTTGATTTTAACATTTGATTTTTAATTTTTTTTGGGGGGCGGGGGGGGGAGGGGAGGGAAGATATGGATGAGTGACTTCCCAAGGCAATGGATGCACTGGAAGTGCCCATCATTCATCGGGGTAGCCTCCCAGCATGAAAGGTGTTTAAAAGCCGATGAGCTGGGCACACCCTCCCAGCAACCTAGTGTTCCTCGCAGGGGGAAAAAAATTAAAATTAAAAGGACAAACAGTCCTTACCAAAAATAAAATAATTACTACTACTACCACCACCACAACTAGCTACCTAAGTAAAACTACAAAAAAAAACTAGTTGAGGTAAGCTCAACTCGAACACTCCTGAAGTTCCATCTCAGGCCAAGGTGGTGGACAAGGAACAGTTTGCCCATGCAGCTCTATATAACCACAGTGCAGAGCATGAGGCAGAATAGCACACGTGTGGGCCAAATGTGCCCTGCTACCTAAAATCTCTAATAAAAGATTCATGGGGCACATACACACTTGAAGTTGAGCACACATAAGGACACTACTAGAAGAATCACCTCGCTAATTTTCACATCACTAATCCAGTTTTTAAACATAGAAAACTCAGTTTCATATGTCAGCAAAGATCTAATAGTAAGAGATTATTACTTTTACAAAATATATTAGTGTACATTTACTTACTGTTGGACCATGAAGTATTATAATTGTTAACTAAACTACATTGGTCAAAATGAGTCAAATATATTTTGCAACGCTGTAACCTTAATTTTTTAAATCATGGTAGATCTACTTGCCACTTCACAAAATCTGCTGATCCACAATAGCCCAGTTGTGAACAACAATTAAAGCATGATTCTACAGTACTTTAGAAATAGTGCATTTAGAAACTAATGGAACCTTTTGTTCTTGTGTTGCATCTAATACTTCTTTTGTCCTAATAATTAGCTGGTCTTTATCTTTGATCTCTTGTTCCAAAACAGCAACCCGTGTTTGTAGCTGATTAATGTGTTTCTCTTTTTCATGGCATTCAGCATCCAGGGTAGTATTCTCCCGACGCAATGACAGCACTTCTTGCTTTGCTCTCTGGCACTCCTAAAATGTTTGAAAGAAATATTGTTTAAATAAAACAAACACTGCACTAACTTAAGTTTGAATAAGCATATCTAACTCTTAACCCAGGTTATAAATAAGACAATATAAAAAGTTAATGAAAATGAAGACTTCAGAACCTGAAGTATGTATTCCCACTATCTGAACATCTGCAGTATTCTCAACTGATCACACTGTATATTGTATGAGTATATTGACAGTGTTATCCCTATAAAAATATAGATTTGAAAATACAAATGAACATTCCATACATCTTCTATCCCAGAAAGTTTTGCTTTAAGTTCTCTAATTGTGGAATCTCCTTTGTATCTCCTTTCTGTTAGATCCTTGTTGGCAATCTCTAGTTCTGATAGTCGATTCTGAAGCTGTTGGATACTTCTCTGATGCAAACTTTCCAATTCCTTTTTCTGTTGTTCATGTTGTTGTTGGTTCTGAGTCTGCACCTATAATGAAAAGATAAATTGGAAAACAAAGCAAGAAGTGCTTCAGTGAACCTAACCTTAAACTAAAAAACTACTAAATGTGTATGATTTGTTTGTTTCTCTTTTGGTTCTCATACCTGGAGAGCTTTTTCTTTCTCATTTGTCAATTCCTGAGCATGTTTATTTGTTAGCGTTGTTGTATGTGATGTCCATTCACTTCTCAACTTATCTAATTCCCGGCTCTTTTCTGACAAGCTCTGTGTTGGTTGAGACAGCATAAAGAATCTTGAAAAATATATATTATACTGAATAATATTTTGCACTATATTGTGATTTTCATCTGCAGAGCTCAAAGTGCTCTACAGAAAATTAACGGAATCTTCACACTACCCAGTGATGTATATCTCAGTTTTGCAGATGGAAATTAGAGGGTAATCAAACAATGCTGGTAAAGGAATCATAATTCCCAATCTTATGCTCTAACCGCTACATGGTAGTCTCTCCTATCAAGTAGAAATAAGGGTAAACACACTCAACAGCCATGCCATAGAACTGTAAATACAATCTTTTCAATAGGAAAGCATCTTGGTAGCATTTTTCTTTTACATTTGCAATGACAAGTGTACAGCAGTTCCAAGTCTATAAAAATTACAAAAAAAGGAATTAGATAATATGTTTTAAAAATTTCAACTGCCTGACAAGCCCACAGAAGAAGAAGAAAAAAAAAAACGGAATATAAAGGCTCTTTATCCTTAACTCAAGAACTGCCAAAGTGCTGTCTGTGTAGTTTTACAGTATAACTCACAGCTATCATCCTCTTTAAAATGGAAGTGAAACCACTACTGGACCCACCATCCATCTTAAATAGAATTTTAGAACATACACACCCACAATTTTAATCCTATTTTTCTTTGCTTCATACATCACACAAAAGTAAGGGGTTTTGAATTATCTTTATTGTGTGGCACACATTTCAATGTAGAAAGTCTTATGAACTACTTATTCTCCTATTTCTGATCACAATGTTCTAATGGCAATTGCTTACAGGGAAAAGTAAAGTGTTTTTAGTGTGATGTTTTGACCTTTCTTCAGAACAGCTCATCATGCTGGCTATTTTTGCACTTCACCTCCTTCTGCATGCCCAGACCTCTACTGGCCACTAGCAGTAAATGCTCCACAGGCCACAACATTCAAAATAAATGCACAGATATAAGATTAGATACGAAACAAGAAAAGACAGTATTTTACAAAGCGGTCTAAACTGGACCCTACTGAAATTCTCAATTTATAATACATTTTTGCATGCGGTATGCTATAGAAAACTCAAAACACTGAACACTTGTTATGCCAAAGACAGGAAGACGTAACATCAGTTACCTGCTGTATGTAGCTCAGCTGTCTAGTAAGGTCATCTTCAGTTTTTTTAAACTTTTGTTCCAACAACAACTTTTCTTCCTACGTATAATTGACATTTTAAATCAATATAATCTTATTTTCAATTTAAAAACATTTAGCATTGTATTCCATTATTTCAGCAATACATTCTATTGTCCAAAAATACATGTCCATTACACTAGTAGCAAAGTCTTCTCAAAACAGCCTAAATACTGAATAATAATATTTCACAAACCCTAAAATTGAATTTATTTTCCCCAAAATTTCCCCAAGAAAATAGGATCTTTGCAGAAAGACTATTGTTTAAAAAGGAGTTGCATTAACACCTAGATAAGGGTTAAGATGTTAATCTTTAACCTTTTCTTTTAGAAATAGTTTATGTTAAAGAGGCAGTTTACAATTACATTGCACTAAAATAGAAAGACAAATATTACATGCGAAGAAGTTAGTAGGAAGTGGATTGCAGGCTGAGGATTGAGATCATTGTTCATTTCACATTATTTAAACCTGATATGCTACCAAATACATCAACTTCACTTTCCAATCTACAAACAGCAAATGAAATCCCACTGAACTCAAGAAGGCTCTGTATTTACACAAAGGTATGCATGTACAGATCCAACAGCAGGATCAAAGCCCATAATTTTACAGTATTTCAGTCTTGCATTGGACAGACGATCAGCACAAAGCCATGAGGCAACCGATAGTGAGAGGCTCATTTAACTCAACAATTGCATTGCCACATTCACCACACATCTAAAGTCTCTATTTTCTGCTAATTCAGATAATCATATTTAGTTTTAAATAGACATAGGTCTATGATATTTTTATCCTTAGAGAGAGTATTGATTTAATTATAAAACATATATCTAAATAACTATATGCAAAGCCACAACATGAATTAAAATTAGCCACAAAAAACCATTCCACATCATTAAGTGTTTAGAGGATCAGGGTCTAATTAGGAATATTGCAAATCTAGTCTTACCTTAATACATTTCAAACAGATTGCTAAAAACTTCTTTATTTCTGCATCATTTCCTGGCAGGAATTTTAGTGAGAGATGTGTAAGATGTTTAAATGGGTTTGTCTCCACTACATTTAAAAAAGCTGGTGTGTGATCTAAAACAGATGCTGAAGAAACTAATTGCAGCAAAAACCTAAAAACAAAATAGTACAACCACATTTAGTACATACCTTTGTTTACCAAAACTGTTATCTGTAAATTCCACCATCTCTTTATAAAATAATAATCACTAAGGCACTTATCACGCAACTGGCTCTACATAGATCCAGAAGCACCACCTGCTTGGAGGATTCAGTTGTAAAATCAGGGCCTAAATCTTTACTGACTTAATGTTATGTTAACATAAAAGGGACTCCAAGACTGCAACAGTATTTTCACATAAATATCATATAATGCCAGCACCAAAAATATTCCTGCATGCAAAATAAATAAATGAATATGTAGTTTTTGCTTTTTCTGAGATTTTATAAAAGTGAGTCACTCATATTACAAATAAAAATACCCTAAAGATGCATGCACTTTAGAAGAACTTAATGAAAATAAAACACACTGGATAAGGGACAACATTTTCAGAGGCACTGAAGTGAAAATTCTCATTTTCAAAAATGAAATACGCACTTGAAGTCTAAGTTCCATTGACTTTCCTTGGTCTTATGTTGCTTCTTGAGAGTGCTTGGCTTGTTCTGTGTGTGTGTTTTGTGTAAGGATTTTTTTTTTTTTTTTTTAAAGTTGGTAATGTGGTACCAAAATATTATTTACCTGGGGGTATCTTTGTTTTGTTCCTGAATGCACTGTTGAAGTAGATCTATAAATTTTTGCGGAAAAGCAGAGAAATCTACCAAAAGACCTTGTTGGCATTTTAAACTGCATAAAGAGAGAAAAAATTAAAATCTTTCAAATTAAAATCATCTTTGAGCACACTATATTATATAGGGTTAACAATTACTTGGATAAATGTATTAAATAAGGGCCTTAACAATGTAAACTCTTTTAGGCAGGAACTTTCTCTTATTGTGTGTATATACATTAAGCCTAGCATAATGGAGCAGATAGGACTATGGCCTCTAGGATTTACTAGAAATAAGTTTGGGATTTTTTCCTCCTTTTTAACTGCCACTCTATATTGAGCAAAGATTTTCATTGAGCTGTCCACATTGAGGTCTTTTTCCTGAGTTATTACAATTAAACTGAGACCCAACAAAGTGATGATCCAAAATATACCTTTAATTGAATCGCCCAATTCTGTGAACCCTTACTCATAGAAATAATCCTTGCTTTTGAGAGTAATCCAATTGAAATGCTTGCAAATATTCATAGACACCCAGAAAAGGTTTTAGGGATACAAAAGTAGGAGGCAGTGTGGTCTAGTGGATAGGGTACCAGACTGAAAAATCAGGAAACCAGGTTTCCATCATTGCCCTGAATGACTTTGGACAAGTCACTTCACCTCCCTATTCCTCAGTTTTCCAGCTATACACAGAGGAGAATGACACTACAGTAGAACCTCAGATTTATGAACACCAGAGTTATGAATTGACCAGTCAACCACACACCTCATTTGGAACCGAAAGTATACAGCAGCAGAGACCAAATAAAAAAATAAAGCAAATACAGTACCGTGTTAAACATAAACTACTAAAAAAAGAGAAAGCAGCATTTTTCTTCTGCATAACACAGCTTTGAAACCTTACTACGTCAATGTTCAGTTATAAACTTCCTCTACATTTTGTTCAGTTACAAACATTTCAGATTTATGAACAACTTCCATTCCTGAGGTGTTCGTAACTCTGACATTCCACTGTATCTTCTTTGATAAAGTACTAAGCAATCTTCAGCAGAAAATGCAATAAGAGCCAAGTTCTATTATTTGATTGTCAAGCAGAACTTTTTAAAATTAAAAAATTATCCATCCATTCTTAATGTTTTATAAACAGCACATTAACTTAACAACTTACCTTTGAAATTCTTCTTCAGATATAACAAGGTTATAAAGAAAAAAGGGGTCAGTATCATCAGTCAACTGGACAACTAAGTCCTAAAAATAAACATTTTTAAAGGTCATTATTTTAAACATTATAAACCGATTAATATATTCAGACAATACACAAAAATGTTTTAACTTTCTACAGCAAATAAGAGATACCTATGACCGCTAAGAGTGAAAAAACATTATTTATATTGCATTGTAATGCAATTTCTATTTTAAGTATTACAGAAGATAGAATGCCACCTCCCACAAAGATCCTAATTTTAAAGCAAAGCAGCTTAAACTTTCAGCAGCCAAAGATTTCCAAAGCAAAGGTATAATTGATTGTATGGTCCTGTTCCAAGTACCAATGATAAATATGGACTGTATTAAAAATAGAACAGAAACCAATGGAAGGTAACCACCAACAGACCAACTAACTACTAAGGGTGAGTTTCGGTGCTGCAGCTCTTAGAGGCATAGCACAGAACACACAGCCCTGATGGAGAGAGAGCGATGAGGGTTTTAAACCAGTGGTTCTCAACCTTTTTTCATTTGCAAACCCCTAAACATTTTACATTGAGGTGCCTGTCTGTACATATAGTTGAATTCTGTTTAGTCAGTTTTCAGTCTAAGGGCTTGTCTTCACTTACCTCAGAGATTTGGCAGCAGTCGACCGGCGTTACACAAGCTACACAAAAAACTTGCGTAACTCCCGTCAACTTCTCTGTTTCTGTTCTGCGCGCCGTCTTCACTGCACTGCACCGACGGAAACCGCGTTCCCGTCGCCGCAGTGCTACGCCACTTGAGAAGGTGGTCTTAATATGTCGATTTCTGGATCGACTTGAGCGGGTCTTCACCAATCACTCAGTCGATCCAGAGAAGTCGATCTGACGGCAGCGAATTTGCCGCCGTCAGTGAAGACATAGCCTAAGTCTTTTGCAGACCCCACAGATATGCTCCATAGACCCCCACTTGGGACCTGGGCTTTTAAAGTCCCTTTTCATTGCTGTGACCCTTTTATCCAGCATAAAAAGAGACTGGAGAAAGGGTGAGAATTTCCCCGTGATTTAAAAAAAAAAAAAAAAAAAAAAAAAAAAGTAAGTATGTCAAAGATGTTTAGGAATAACATGAGGCCTTTGTCTTGCAATAGGCAAAACGATGCTATGATGATGGACTACATATATTCCAAAAAAAAAAAATCTAGAGCAGCTATCTATAAAAATTACAATGTATTACCTTCACCATATCATGAAGTGCTTTTTTTAATTAAAGAGAAAAGGGAATTGTGTGAAATTCAGACAACACATCTTTTTAATCAACAACAGTTTAGAATTCTAAAATAAAAGAGTCAAACATAAAGAAGATGGGTCATTGCTGGAAAATAACTCTGTTGCTAGCCATGGGCTCTCTAAACTGTTGTGGTTATCAACCCTCAAATGCATCATGTGTTACTAAGACCTATGAAACTGTAAAACTGAGATAAAGGGCTAATAAGGCAAGGAAAAAACCTAACCCAACAAATGCAAACAAACACGAATACTAATAAAGACCAGACTTTTAAGACCCTAACCTGCTAAAAACCCAGATGTGGTAAAACTTCATTTTGCTATCTTTGCTACTGCTATCAGTAAGATATTTAAAATACTTAAAGAAGAACACCACACACCTTTCTATGAACAGGATTAGAAGTTGATTGTAGCTCAATCCTCACTCGAACATTTATCCTCCTATGTAACAAATATGCAACTGTAAAGTACTAGAAACAATTCAAGAACTCATTCTTCAATTATTTAAAAAATTATTTAATTTTATACCAGATAAAAATAATGTATCTTAAAAGAAAAATGTAGATCAAATGTCAAGAAAGCATTCATAACAATGAGGACTAAAAGATTGTAGCATACCATCCCAAGTGAAATATTGTAAGTGCTGTGACTATTATAGGTGGAGCTGGTAGTACCATCTATACTTTAAGGGTACCAACACTTCACATTATAACACTATGTTTTCAGTTGCTTATAACTTTGCCCAACTTTAAGGATTCTGGCTGAAATTTCCCAGGCCAGATACCGGCCTAAAGGCTGAATTTTCGTTGGATAGTTTCAGCAAACATGTAGCAGCCATTTTCAAGAATGAGATTAGGGAAAAGTTTACTGTTTTGTCTATATTAAAAAAATTCTTACACCCACCGCATTGAGAAGCTTTAGAGCTTCCATGCTTTGGAGCAAGGGCTTGAAATTTGACAGGGATGTACTTATCACCATCCCTATGAAAAACTAAATTGGCCAACTTATAAACCCCTAAAAAATTTCATTTTGCACATGCTCAGAGACTTGTTAGAGTTTGTTAGTTAAATTCTCCAAAGTTCCTATACACAATGAGCTGGATTTTCTTTGCAGTTGCTGTGGGTCCCAGTGGTGACAGGCCCAATAACTGAAAGGAGGAAGACTCTCCTGTGTTCTCAATGCTCCACCTGCTGGTGCCCAGGCAGCATGGAGAGAGAAAGAAGCTACCTTACTCAAATGCAGAGGGAACTAGAGCTGGACCAGGATGGGGCAGCAGAAGTAATAGTCTGGGACAAGGAACGGGGGTATATGAGGGAAGGGGAACCTGAAATTAGATGAGGTGCTTGGGGGAATGCAAATTTGGGACAAGGAGGCTGATGAGAGACTGGCATGAGGATCCCAGGGAGGGAGACTTGGAACCAAGAGAGGGGCAATACTGGGATTGGCTAAGAGTGGGGATTGAGAGGAGGGAAGGCTGAGGAGCTAGGTTAGTGGAGGATGAGGGAGGAAGAGAAGTCTGGGACTCAGACAGGCTGGAGGGTGCACAGGCAGAAGGGTCTGTGGCCACAAGGTTCTCTAGAACCTGATGGAACTCAAGATTCCTGAGTCTCAGCATTCTTCTGCTGTAAGCAAACATCTATTAAATTCACTGGCAAAGGATCTCTCATCCACCCTCTCATGGCTGTTCCACATACAGAGTATGACAACCTACTACTTCTATAAATTACTACTCTGAGCTCAAGTGAAACAGGATTGTAATGTGAATCTATAGTTTCTAACCCTGCTGATGAACCATATGGAAGCTAATGTGTCACCATATGATGAAATTTCTGCTTTTCCAGTTAGCTTGTTTTTTAAACTTAGGAAATTACACACAAAAATATACTCTCTAGACTGGTCCTTGAAGTTGAAGCATTAGCTTGACTTTCCCAAACACCATCAGCCAAACCCATTATTTGAGAACTCACTTGTTAAATCCTACAAGGCAAGTTTAGTTAATGAGTTTGGTTCCCAACAGGTTCATTCAGTGATGTTATATCTGGTTGGGGAGGCCTGAGAGAGATTCCTGAATTTTAGAATGGAAAAGCTCTGGGGAGATGAAATTCTTTCCTCCGCTCCCCATTCTAATTTACACTCTAGAAACCATTGCACATGGAAATGGAGACAAACAGCTAATACTTCGGTATTATAAAACTTCTCTTGGGGCTTTTAAGTAGTTTTGAGTGGAATGGTGATCATACCAAGGGTATGTATCTTGAGTGACCAAGGGACAGGAAGAGCAGCTTGCAGAGTATTTGAGTACAGCAGTAGTTTTCAACCTGCGGTCCCAGGACGGACCCCAGGGGTCCACAGACTAGGTCTAAGATTTCCAAAGAGGTCCACACCTCCATTCGAAATTTGTTAGGAATCCGCAAATGGAAAAAGGTTTAAAACCACTGGTCTAAAGTGAATAACATCAGTTTGCAGGTGATCTGCTAGGGGCTTCCCAGTGTAAACTCCACGTCTGCAAGCACACAGCACAGGGGACACCATGGAAATACCAGTGCAGCCCAGCGCGCTCCGACAGCGATCCGACAGGGTTTCATGCTTCACGGCGCTGTTTGTGTGAGGGATGCCATGGCAATCCCGGAAACAGCCGTGCAGGAGCCGCTGGCTGGGGTGAGTGGCCCCCGCCCAGCCCTGCTGCAGGCTCTGGCCTACGGAAAAAGCCGCAGAGACTTCAGCAGGGCCGGGATTTCACCGGGACGGTCTCACGGGCTGCAGAGAAACGCTGCGGGGCTCCCCTGGCCCGTACTGCGGGCGCTGTCTGAGGAGCCCGCCCCGGTACCGTCCGGCGCTCGGGGCCCACCTCCCTTGTCGGGGTCCTAGAGCCCAGGGAAGGGGCCGAGCAGCAGCAAGGCCAGAGGCCGCCCTGTCACGGGGGCGAGCGGACAGCGAACACTCAGCTCAGCCCCGCCGGCCTCTCGCGGCCGCCAGGGGATGAGGTGGCCTCAGGGCGTTGCTCTGGGGTCCGACAGGTCCGAGCCCCCGTGCAGAAGGTCTCGCTGTGGCCGCGCCTCCCCTCCCTGGCCGTTTCTCACCTGTCCTCGCAGCCCTGGCACTTCACCTGCACCGGCACCGAGCGGCTGAACAGACTCTCCGCCGCCATCTTGCGCTTTGAGTTTGGCGCTCGGCTCCCGCGGGGGCGGGGCACCAAGATGGCGGCCGAGCCGGCTGCGGCGGCGCCCGGGCGCGGCGAGAGAGCGGCCGAATCCGCTGGGCTCCGGGCTCCAGTGCCCGGGCGCTGCGGTTACTTCGTGGAGCGGAAGAAACGGTTCTGCAAGATGGTCCCGGCCCAGGGGAGACGCTTCTGCGGGGAGCACGGGCACCAGGAGGTACCGGGGCGCTGGCAGGCGGGGGATGGACCCGGCCACGGAGGGCTGCTGGCGCTGGCCAGGTCTCGGCTGTGGGGAGGGGAGGGGAGTCCCCCGGGCTGTTTTATAGCCCCCTGTTGACTCGCCTGGGGGAGGGGCTGACACGGATCTTCCAGAGCGAGCCCCGGCCTCCCCGCGGGTTGGTGGGGGCCGCCCGGTGCCGTCCCTGGGGCTGACCGACCGCCCGCCCTGTCACTGCCCAGCAAGGGCAAGGCCCGCGCAGCCCCCGCCCCGCTGCTGCATATCCCAGGCTAAGGAACAGTAACCCACTTCGTCAGAGAGCAGGTATGTATATACACATGCATACCCAGGGCTAAGGAACAACCTCCTTACCCTCTGATAGGTATATGTATATATATATACACACACCTGCTATCTGATTTCTGTTCCTTACATCTGTCGAAGTGGGTTGCTGCCCACGAAAGCTTATGCCTGCAGAATTTAAATTCGTTAGTCTTTAAAGTGCTACAGAACTCCGGTTGTTTTTGCTGTGTACAGACTAACAGAGCTACCCCTCTGAAAGCAATTACAACAGCCTGAGGGACCAGGAACACATGTGCCTCTCTGTGCTTGGTGGTGTATTAAGGCCTTCGCTTGCACAATATTCCTTCATCCATCACCCGATTAAATCGCATGGTTTATCCGACTGAAACCCATTTTATTGCTCCACTTGACTTAATTCCAATAAATTGACGTTAGCAAAGCTTTTAATTTTTGTGATCCATGGACACACTTGTAGGCAGCATGTCTAAAATGAGGACATTGCACCATAATCATGTGCTAACTAAATGAACATTTTCTTTTCAATTAGGAAGAAAGTGACAGGAAAAGAATTCCATGCCCTCTTGACCCAAAACAGTAAGTGTGTTTTAAATACATTTGTATGTTTGTTGTTAAAATTGTGACTGTTGTTGCTTATTTCTCTTTCTCTGATTTTAGCACTGTATATGAAGATCAATTGCAAAAGCATTTAAAAAAGTGTAATTCAAGAGAGAAGCCGAAGCCTGTAAGTGCAATGTAAATTAAATGCTACTTCTCCAGAAAGCCACATAATTATATATATTAAAGCAGCATAAAGCAGTGGCAAAAATTGGAGAGGGGGGAGGGACTTTTTATATTTGTTTAAGGTTCCATAGGCCACAGAGCCAGGGGGCCATGGCTCAACCACTTTTAAGCAGGCATCCCAGGCTGCCCCTGGTCTGTAGTGTCACTCTGGCTGCGTGATCACAATGCCACTGAAATTTGTCCTAGCTGCCCCTCTGTACAGATGGAGGGATGACAGTGCCAAAAGGTGTTAAACCTGGTACATAGGGAATCTGTATCTGTATGGCAGTGCAAAGAGGAGTCCTCTGAAAACTCAGCACTTGGCAGCACTGGCTCATGCACTGTGTGGGTAAGAGAGAGGGGAGACTCCCCAGCCCAAGGAGACCTGGGAACCATGAGGAGGAGTGGGAGGAACAGACAGGGACAGGAGCCAGAAGCAATTTCTCCATACACACACGCACCAAGAAATATCTGAACTGGGTGCCAGTGGTATAGAGAATTTATCATGGACTCAAATCAGAGAGTCTTATAATGGGGAGAAATTGAGTACTGGATGGAATGGAATGGAATTGATGCCTGGTGCTGTAAGAATGCTTCCCAGTGCTGTATGGAAATTTGTGATCCTACTTTAAGATATATTTTTCAGCCAGGAATGGAAGTGCTGCCCAGGTACCCACACTGAACTAGCTTTCCTCAAAAATGTTCCTGGGGAACATTGCCCCACCAGGCCCCTAGAATTAATGAGTTATGACTTCTGCTATGAATGGATCTTGTATATTCTATTGAGTACTGCGGTTGATGTGTCCACTCTCAGATGATGATAGATGAACTTGGTGCACACACAACAACCAAAAATATGAAGTCAGCTCTACTGTGATATTTATTATCCCTGAATAATATTGTTGACTGAGGCAGTCCTCCCATGCCTTGTCATGAAATTAATGTCTTCCTTTCTGGTATATGCTAAGAAGGCAACTTGTTTTTTTTTAATGAAAAAGTCTACCATATATTAAAAGTCTTGCATATCTACATGACACAAGTGCTTTTGCCCGTATTTGAAAACTGGATTCAGATATATATTCAGCAGTCCAGATGCCAGTGTACTGCGCTGTACTTCTTTCCAATGAATACTGTGCTGCAAACACACCTGTTTGACTATATAAAGCTTAAAGTACACCTATATATATGAAATTACATTAATCAGGAGGCTTAAAGAACAACTATTTGAAAGAGAAACTCCTTTGATTATTGAAACATTCTTATAGTACAAATAAGATACAAAGTGCTACTACAGGACAGGACCCAACCTTGCAAAAGCATTAGTAGCATAGAGTTTGCTATGATGCTTAGTCCCATTAAAATCTATCAGACTAATCACCTGGTAAGCACTACACCCATTGGAAAGTGTTTGCAGAGTTGAGCCCTAAAACAGTTAGAGAGAATTTTTTTCTCAGAACTGTTTTCTTCATTTGTAATTATTTGACTTTTATAAGATGAATTATTGTAAACACACTATAAGTACATTTTTTTTTTGCTTTACAATGTTTTTATTAAAATCTATTTGGTTTTCATGCTGTTTGTTTTATTAAGGCCTACTTTGTTCAAGATATTAATGCAGGATTAAAAGATGCAACAGAAATACTTGAAGAACAGGTGAGCCCATCTCTTTGTTATTTTAAAGAACAACTTAGACGAAATAAGAGGAGAGCCTTTTTGGTTTTTGTATTTTTTTTCAGCAATTACCAATTTCTTCACTGTCTAAAGAAGAGTTAGAAGACTTAATAAGAAAGCTGAAAAAGGCAAGTAATGGTGAGTCTGCTTAATTTTGGGGATGAAATATTTTAAATTGCTTTCTGCAGAATTGATCAAATACTTCATGGCCATTTTGGTGTTAAATATCTCCCCGGATTAAAAAAGGAAAGAGATTAATAGGAATACATATTTTTGTCTCTTGACATGTCATCTGAAATTGAAATCTTTTAACTGTTAAAGAACTGCCTATGTGACATTGTTAGCTAGTATTTTTCCCCATCTCAATCTAGTTTGTTCTTTTGAGTGAAAGTAAATGTTGTTTTTAATTAAATTAATAACTTTTGTTTACTTTCTTTTTTGTGCATCATCATTAGGTGATGACAGCACAGCTCTGGGAAAAGCATCTATTAGTAAATTGTTGCTTCTGAACCATTAGAGAGAAATCACACTTATGTAGTAGGTTATTTTGCTGGTGTCATAAAATAGGGAAATTTTCAAGTTTTGGATTAAAAACAAAAATATATGTTTTTAATCCATTATCTATAACATGATCACAATTTTAAGGTGTCAACTTGTGGACTTAAACTATTGGATAATGTCCCTTTCATTTTTATTGTTTCAAATAGTCGGTATGCTAACTCCGTAAAGACTCTTTAGAGTCAAATACTTTGCATACTAAGTAATGTACACGGTCACATCAGTATGAACGTGGGAGCAGGAGTGATATTGGGTGTCCTTTTTAATTGAACCTATGAAGAGTGCTTCTGCATTTGATACAGGTATAAAGCCAATACTTAAGGATCAAACACTGTCCCATCAGGCCTTACAAGAAGCCTTAAATGACCCAAAGAATGGAGAGTCTGCTTTCAAGCACTTGAAGCAACAGGTATGGCCATGGTCTTACTAGTAGTTATCTTTACTGTGGCTTTTCTTGTTCTGGATTTCAGCTGATTACATACCACCAGTTATTTCACGTAAAGGAAACTTGTAACAGTTCCAGAGTGCACCTGTGCTACCAGCTTAAGTATTAGTCCATGTCTACACTTACAAGCATACAGTGGTACAGCTGTACCAATATAGCTGTGCCGCTATAAGAGTGCTCATGTAGCCGCATTATACTGACAGGAGAGAGCTCTCACAAAAAAAACAGTTCAGAGGGTGGCGGTAGCTATGTCGGCAGGGAGAGCATCTCCCGCCAACATAGCATTGTGCACAAGAGCGCTTGTGCCAGCAGAATTTGTTGCTCAGGGGTGTGATTTTTTCACACTCTTGAGTGACAAAAGTTTTGCTGACATAAGTGCTAGAGTAGTCTATCTACAGCACAACACACTCCTGTTTCTCCAAATGACCTGGCTGGGGGGGAGGATTAGAAAGTTCAGATAAACAGAAGTGCTATGAACTAACTTTAGGGCAACATGGAGGACACACTGTAGATTCAGATAACTAGGATTTTTGGATAAAAGGGATTCAGTTAACTGGAATTACACTGTGTTGACCCCCTATGTTGTCTATAACTGCTTGAAATTATAGGTGTTAGTAACAGAAGTTTATTTTAATCCTGGAATACTTAACAAGCTTATCTTTTCCTCATTCATGAGTCTAGATGATCTGCTCTTGTGGAGAATGAGAGAGGTTAGAAAACTGAGATTTGCCTTATGATGGTTTCAGGAAATGTGCTCCTGAGTAGGAGGGATTTTTATGGGGTACAGAGTGAGTGGGGGGTGAGGACTTCCAACGCAGCAAATTCTGGAAATTCTTGGGGAAGGGAAGCCAGAGAATGACAGAGGCTAAAGGTTCTATGGGAATAATAGTAGTTCCTATCTCTTATATAGTGCTTCCATCAGTAGCTCTCACAGTGTTTCAGAGTCTTCTTTCATGTATTTATCCTCACACTACCCCTGTAAGGTAGGGAAGTACTATTATTCTCATTTTACAAATGGAGAACTGAAGTGTAGAGAGGGTTAAATTACTTGCCTAGTGGCAGAACGGAGAACTGAACCCAGGTCTCCCCAGTGCTAGACTAATGCCCTAAACACTACCCTGTTGGTGCCTTTGCAGAACACCGCTATAAAGTGTAAAACTACAGTAGCTACAGAGAGGGTTCTGCAGGAGGTGATGCTTCATGAAAGTCCAATGGAACATCCATGTGACTTTTCCAAGGATCAGCTGAGAACAAAACTCCAGTGTATGCCTAGTCCCCAACTCTATCCCCAAAACCCAGTGGGTAAGATTCTGTGGGTGTTAGAAGAAGGAAAGGATGATACAAAGGAGGTCTACCCTTGCATTGTTGAAAGAGATGTTGACATTCTGGAGCCTGGTTATTTATTCAATAAGAGCAATGGGAGAGGCTGCTGATTGTGAGTTCAGTTAGCATTTTTCCCACAGAAATCATCAGACAGAGTGTATATTTGGTTTGGTTCATAAATAATCTTTTGAAGTTTGTAGGCTTCTATTTTAGGTAATATGGAAAAGTTACATTTGCTTGGGCCAGGAAGATGTTTTATTGAATTTGGAGCTGGACGAGGAAAGCTGTCTCACTGGGTTGATATTGCCTTACAAGATGCTGAAAATGTTCATTTTCTGCTTGTGGAAAGGGCAACTACACGATTCAAGGTAGGACAGCCCATTGTGGAGTTGGTCAAGTCTTATTTCTGGAACTGTTTTTGGTAAATGTGGCTTTTGCTCAGAAGGTCTGGTTACCTTTGAAAACAAAAGTGGAAAGGTATATTGCTGTCACATAAGGGCTTTGAAAAGTTTAATTGGCCTTTATTATAGTTTGAAGTCATGCCAATAAGACACTTGGGGTACAAGATGCCTGCTGGCTGATGCTGAAAATATTAGTGTTCATTTGAAAGGGGCTTGTTTTAAAAAATATTAATAACCTTAGCACATTCTTGTAATTATTTATTAGTTAGGTGCTCAATACTTCTTAATAATATGATGTTCTGTTCGCACAGGTAGATGGTAAACACAGAAAAAGAGACTACATGTTTGAAAGGCTTCAAATTGATATCCAGCACTTATGTTTAAGTAAGTTTCTATTTGGCTTGTATAACTATCAGCGATACTAAGATGGTTGCTTAAAAACTTGATTGTGTAGTACCAGAGTGTAAGAAAATTTTACCTTAGTATAAATTAATTATATTAATGTTTAGAAAATTGTTCTCAGTGTGTTGGTCATTTTTATATTGTACTTTTGTTTTTCAGTTACTATATGAGGATAATATAATTTTTAACCATATTTGTACAAATTAGCTTGAATTTATAGGACTTTATTTTGGTTCAGAATAACCAAATAAAAGGAAGCCTTAACAGTTTCAGGGTTAGATGCTTTTACTTGTGTATTTTAGCCATGCTGTATTTTGATACAAATATCATGTCTGAGTGGGGCAAGTCTCAGATGTCCTTATTAACAATGAAGACGCGGGGAATCTGGAACACCACATTCAAAAGGAGTTGTCTTAACAGTCATGTTTTCACTTTACAAATAGTGGGTGGTTTATGGTGATGTTCAGAACTTGCATTGGTTAAATGGGTAAAAATGATTTATCACATACTAAACCAATGTAATATTATGCTTTGTCAGTGTGATTCAGGTCCTGTATTTCATGGAAAATATATATACGTATCTCCATGCCTTTCCTTGTGTTGTTGTAACTGCATTGGATCGATCCTCTGGGATATGGGTGGCTCAGTTCCCATCTGGTGTACCACTGTGGTTGTAGTTCCAAAACAAATACAGTATATACTAAGTCATTTAATTCCTTATAGGTATATCTTCCATGACTAGATCACGTATGTTTGGGCCATACAGATGGTTGAAACTTTAATTATGAATTATATATATAGAAAATTAAAAAGAATAACATTTTATAAACAATGAGCAAGAATGTTTGCTAATGTGATGTGCACACAGAGGGAACATGGTGCATTGTAGCATGTTAAAAGGTAATTCATGTTCCTCTTGTATTTGTCTTCTGTAAAGTGTACATTCACTTGATTTAACATTGGAAAGTTACATGAGGATATTAATCTACAAGGGGTAGGACAGAAGGTCTTATTAAAGCACAGGACTAAGGGTCCAATAACCTGGAATTTATTACCAGCTCTACCAGAGGCACTGTCAGTGTGATTTTAGGCAAGTTACTTGGTGTCCAGCCCTGCTCCCAAGGTCTTAAACGGGGACAGGTCATGGTTTTAATTTCTTTCTCAGTTCCCCATTTGTAAGGCATATTGTGAGATTAAATCAATTGATGTTGGTTAACTGCATAGAGACCTATGGGTGGAAGGTTCTGTAGAAGTATAGAGTATTACTGCTGTTCAATACATGTATCAATTTGGCCTGCTATATATGAACGGTGTCTTCTGGAGTGTTGGGAGGGGTTGGTTGTCTTTTTTAAATATTTGACAGATTTTGAATTGCTGTCAGGAAATAATCTTATGTCTAGATGAAGTCTGGATTGATTTATTGAGGAAACAGACCAACAATAGCTTGAATGCCCCACAGTAAGCAAAAACTATTTTCAGAGCTTTGTACTTTCCTGCTTTTGTACTGGTGTACAAAGTGAAGCTTTGACTTTTGCTACACTAGGAACATAACATAATGTTTGCAGACTAGAAGGGAACATGTCAAAAAGGAAAATAGTTTTATTTCCAAGCTGCTAACAAAGAATGTATAAACAAAATTATATTTTGTTTTCACCTTATCTTTTGCTGTGACATATAGCCCTAGCTGCTCTTTAGAGATGCAGACAATTAAAATTTTTATATAATAGAATTGTTGAGGGAAGAATTTTACATGAGTTTTCTGACTTACTGGTTCAGTTACATGTGCGGGAATGATATTACCCAGCAAGATGATGTCCAGCTCCGGTCATTATTCAGGTTCTGTTTCTTTCAGATAAAGTACCTATTCTTGGGAAAGAAAAGCTTCCGGTGGTAGGAATTGGAAAGCATTTATGTGGTGCTGCAACAGGTATGAACTACACAAATGTATCTCCAAGTAAGTGCTGTTACAAAGTGGAATGCTGATTCTAATCCTCTTGAATAGTACGATGCTTCTAACAATTCTTGTGAACTGTTCTTTCTGTCTAATCCTTTGCTGCCTACTATAGCAGTTATGTCTTAAACATCCATTGATTTCAAAGGAACTCTGATTGGTTGATAGCAAACACCATGGAAGACAAGCTGCAACGGGGTTAATCTGGATGGAAATAAATGTTAATTGCTGTATACAGCAAAATGAAAAATGTTTATGTAATTGTGTACTTAAACTGACAGAAGCATGTTTTTCATTGTACTTTACTTCCCACTGGAAATAACATGTCTCCTAGGCTTCGACAATAATTTTGGAAAAACTTAACTTGAATAAAAATGTCCTTGACAACTTGAAAATACTGTAATGTAGAAGATCATTTTCAACTTGTCCAAGACATTTTCAGCCAATTACTTTTTTTTTTTCAGCATTACATCCCAGGTATATGGGAAAAGCTGTTTCAGGCATGACATACTGTGTGTGTATATATTGTACACATTCATACATTCTATTGGAACATTGTTAACCATGATATCTTTGTAACAGTATTTACAATTCTTAAGTAAATGGATTGTGTCCTTTAATTCTCTGTCAAACTTCTACATTAACATCCTCTTGTAATAAAATGGCCAGGGAGCGGAAGCCTTCCCACTGACCTGTGGAACAAGTATTCTCAAGAGTATTGATCACTGTCAGATCGGGTGGTCTTATTGTCATTTTGTAAATTCATTAAGTATGTGGTAAACTGAACTTGAAATACATAAATTCATTTTAAAGTAGCTGACAGTATTTAGTAAACCTCATTAACTTGTTGCTTTTGGGATTAATTTGTAATGTCCTTTTTTATCATCCCCTTATTTTTGAGGAAAGTTCCTTTCCAACTTTCATATGTCCTGTATAAATGCAGCACCCTGTTTGAGAGCTTTTAAAAACATATCTGTTTGTTCATAGATCTTGCTCTGAGATGTTTGGTTGAAAGTTATGCAGCCCAATATGATGAAAGAAATGAAGAACCTTCACCTAAACGCTTCAAGGGTGATGAAACAGACATAGCTTTTAACAGTTCTACTGATGAAAGGACTGGAAAGAATATTTCAGAAAACTGGCAGCCTGTGGCTGGAATTGTTATTGCACTGTGTTGCCACCACAGGTGTGAGTGGAAGCATTATGTAGGCCAAGAGTTCTTTAGAACAGTTGGACTTGGGCCAGTGGAATTTAATTATTTTCAGAGAATGACTAGCTGGGCCACTTGTGGCATGCGAGAAACCATCACTGACGCCTCTACAGTTGATGCAAAGAGCAAAGACCAAAGTAGTGATCCAGAAGAACATGACCAAGTTCACAACAGAACTGAGTGCAGTTCTGATAGTCTACAAGGGTAGGTGATCTTTTGTAGCATGTAAACTTCTCTGGAAAGGTAAAAATAATTGATTAGATAATAATTTATAACTGAAAGACTAAGCATTTTAGATTGTCAGAATGGCTCATTTTACAGAAAAACATATTCACCTGTTGTACTTAAAATGAAAAACATGCAAGCTTAAGTGACATAATAGGCTTCAAAATCTTATTCCAAAACAGTTACACTTTATCTCCATTGAAGTCCATCAGTTACAATTTTTACAGCTTTTCTGATCTTGAACCATTTGTTTTGACTAATTCATGTTTTTTCTTTTTGGAACTAGGCTACTTACTGTTGAAGAACGAAAGCAGATAGGTCATCTTTGTAAACTTTTGATTGACCATGGACGGATCAAATATTTACAACAGAGAGGGTACAATGTTGAATTACAATACTATACAGATTCTGCTGTGTCCTTGGAGAATGTACTCTTGACAGCTGTACCAACTCAGTCTTCAGTACTCCAGCCAATTGCATAATGGGAGACAGATTTAGAAGGGGCAGGACACAGAATTCTACAAAACTTCTCTGGATTTTTTAAAAACCTTATTCATAGATTCAGTACTTATACAAAACATTTTGTAGTCTTTTTCTGTACCTACAAAAGCATTAAATTTAAATTTCTTTTGGAATCACAAGAAGATGCCAGGTGAATCTTAGCAATATGAAAATCATAAGGCATTTTTGTCTCTGCACATTGCAATGTTGCTGTAGTTTTCTCTGTTCAGAAGAAGTGGAATTTATATTTTCCTCCAATTACAAAAGTTCAATTTGGCAGGAGCTTTCATTTTTTAATTATGATCATTAATGGTGACAGAAGTAACAGATTTACAATTTTCCAGGTTTTCTGAAAGACAATAGGTTAAAATGTAAGAAATGGATATGCTTAATAACCTGTCTCCATTTTGAACTTTGTGAGAGATTTTATCATGTTTTCTATGCCTAGAATTTTATTTCATGAGTTCTGATTCTTTATAGAATTGGCTAAAGAAAAACATTTGGCTGGAAATCAAATGTCACCTCTTTGTTTTTAGTAATTACATTTCCATGCATAAAGCTTTGGTATGGAGAAGAATAAAAGCTGAAATTAACGTGATCTCGAGTAAACCTCTTTATTTTAGCAATTTATTTTATGCTTTCATAATATGTGGGGGAATGTACTGAGATGAAATACTGAAATCCCGAATCAGTTAAATTCGCTGTTCGTATAACAGATATAGCAAAGGGAAACTGGCTCATGATTTTCTGCTAATGTAACTCAATCCTGACCTTCATTTATAGCCTCTGTAGGTAATTCATTGTCCAGTCTGCTGAGAGAAGGACAGTACTTGGTGTGCTTTGTCATAGGGCTGTTTTTCCATGTGGGGTGGAATAGCTAATTGATTTCACTTAGGTGACTAGATCTTCTTGGAAACACCTCATATTCCCTCATCACATGTTGATGCTTTTCCACCTACTGGCAGAAAATGCTGGGAACTCCAGAAATTTCTTAGCAAAAGTACCAGTTCCTCCTGCTACTCCCTCTTCAATGTCCTCTACCTCGTGAGTCTTTGCAGCACATCCAAGAATGAAGGGGCAGTTGGGCTCCCCCAAAGAGAGGAGGGAGCCACACTTTTTCTCTAAGGGTATGTGTACTGGGGAGCTGGAATGTGTAACTTCCAGCTCAAGGAGACATATTCTTCCTAGCTCTGATGGAGCTAATAAGCTAAAAGTAGAAGTGTCACTGCACTGGAACAAGTGGCAGGAGAGGCTTGATAGCCAAGTACGTACCTATGGTCTTGGACAGGATCATATTCAGGGGTAACTACACTTCTATTTTTAGTATGCTAGCTCAGGTATGTCTCCTCAAGCTGGAATTCATACCTTCCAGCTCCAGTATAGACCCATGCTAATTCTGTTTGACTACATTTCTAATACTTTTTTATTCATGCTCTAGTTAGAGACAGTACAAATCCCATACCTGCTCTGATGAGTGACTCTTGAATATACATATGCATGAACTGAATACCAAACAGTTCCCGTTCCTCTTCCTCTTCAGTATTCTCGCATGGGGGAAGTGTTACTTGCAGCTCCAGTGGGTTGTCTCTGAAGTTGACAAATCTGGAAATTCATCAGGAAACATTACCTTTGTAGTTTCTTTTCCCCAGACAGAGAACAACTGTTTGAAAACTAAATTAGGCTCCATTGAACAGTGCTTCAGCAAAAAAAAATGTAATTAAGGGCAATTTCCCAGGACATTATCTTTCAAGTACATTCTCTGTTTAATTGTAGTGTGATAGGTGTTTATCTTATTTGATTTAGAAATAGTCTTCATCTGAACGTTACTTACATCACTTCTTAAAATGGTTACTATGCCAAATTTCTAGTTTGTACAGTTTAACATAGATGTGGGCTAACTAATGGCATGGCTAAGTTTTAAGAGGGTGTAAAAATTGGCATCTGCTTCCTTGGCTCATGCTTACACACGTGTTTTATGCACACACTTGAAAGTTTAGGCCTTAGTATTAGTGGTCACTGTCAAGGCCAATTCAAGCAAAGCTAGAATCTCCAGTGAACAAATTCAGGTGTGCTTATGTGTATTTAAGTACACACATGTACTGCACAGTAAGATGACTTTATAAATCTGTTACATTTTGATACCAGGATACATAAGCAGATGTTACTCTGAAACCAGAACAAAATACTTAAATGAGATCTATTTACAAGAATTTTTATTTTTGGTAATAAAATACCTGCTGCAGGTATGCATCCCTAGATAGAGCACCATCCCCAAATAACTTGAAACCAGCAATTGCCCTATTAGATCAGATTGGGTAGTATGTACTCAGCTGGCTAGCCTGAGCCCCTGCTCATGCCATTCTGGTTGCACTGCTATTTTTACCATGCTTGCTGAAGCAGCGCTTGCACAGATATGTCTACGCAAGCTGGGAATCGTACCCAGCTCCAAGTGTAGATATACCTTTAGTTTGGTATCCTGTCTCTGAAAATGGCGAATACCAAGTACTTAAGAGAAAGCAACAAGAAACCCTGTCATAGTGAATAATAAAACAACCTGCCCATAAGGATTTGAAACAAGTTTTCCCCTGTCAGTTACTGGTTAGCTTATGTCCTGAAGCATTAAGCTTTATAGCTCTTATATATTTATATCCTCAAATACAAATGGATAGTCTCATTCTCCAAATCCAAATATCTAAGCCAGTTTTGAATGGTTCTAGGTTCTTGACCTCACTGATACCTTGTGGCAGTGAATTCCCCAAGTGAAATATACATTTTATAAAAAGTTTTCCTTTTATCAGTTTTTAGTTTGTTGCTTTTCAATTTTTTGGCCCTTGTTCTTGTGTTATGAGGGGCTAAAACAGTGGTGCCCAACTATGCCACCACTGAAGACCAGCATCTATACCCCTCACATCTTATGAAGATTACCTTAATGTTTGGGACCCTAAATATCTAAATTTACAATAAATCCATTTGATGAAATGAAGGAACTCTTAATTCTGCCACACAAGCTTTCTGGGCCAGATTCTCACCTGGCATAAATCTGTAGTTCCACAGATTTCAGTGGAGCTATACCAGTTCACACCAGTTGAGGATCTGACTCCATATCTCCACTTCGTTATGCAGCAATCTGCACCATATGATGTAGGGGCATTTTTAAAGGCAGCCTTCAGGCACATGCAGTGTTGTTGCTATTTTACCTGAGATTTGTCATTTGTTGCATGCAAGCAGGAATATTCCGGAGTTTGTTGTTGCTGAGGACAAGAGTACTCAGATTTTTCATATTACTGATGGTTTCTGGTAAATGGGTTATTTCATTCCTTTGGAGCCATAAGGTATGTAGGTTCTCCATTCTGTAGAAGTAGAGATTTCTACAATGAATCCAGCATTTGCTAATAATCGATGGTTAATTTAAAGAAGATGATTCATGTCAACAGTCATGTATTTGATATAAAGAATGCAGTAACATTTAACAGTTTGGGAGCATATGTAATTTGGTGAGCAAGTTAATGATGGAAAGGTAAGGGAGGTGGTCATTTGATTAATGAAATCTACATAATTATAATTTCAATGGTGTCACCTTCTATGGCATAGCAGAGGGGACATGCTGCCCTCCCCGGCTCCCAGCTCTACATCCTCTGGTTGGTGGAAATTCTGATAATACATGTCATCAGAAATGGATTTAAGTTGGGTACCATTTGAAAGCCCTTTCTCTCACAAGCACAATGGCACCAAAACTGACAAACCTAGAACAATTATTTGGCTATATATTCAAGAATAAAGTTTACAAATCAACTTTTTACATTCTACTTTAACACAGGGATGTTGATTGATTACATAAAAAAAAAGACATGAATATTAGGAAATAGGTCCAAGATAGTAACCTAAATTGTAAGATGAAAATTTCTACAGCAAGAAGATTTGACTTGATAACAGGAATTTAATGTCGTCTTATCTATCAACTCAGTTGCAAGCAATTTATCTTAACAAAAAAATTAGTTCTAATGAAATATTCTTTTTTGAGATATTCCAGTTATTGTAACAGTATAAGTAAATGATTCCATTTTAGAATAAGCAGCACAATATTAAGTATCTTGCTTTTATTTTGTTATAAAGTCAATGTTGATGCCTGTTAATATTTTGGAATAGAGCCAGGTAACTAGATTTTCAATACAATGGAATTAAAACTAAGGGGTTTTTTTTTACCTGTCCATGGTATCAGGGAGTTGCTGAAGTTTGTTGCTCCCCATGTCTAACCATTCTAGACTTGGCATATTCATGATGGCTGAAGGGATGGTAGTAAACTGGTTCATACTCAGATCTACATGGTAAAGCTTCTTTAGGTCACTGAGCTAAATAGAAAAAGGACTTTTAATAGGATTCCTTAATGCACTTTTGTACAGACTCTGCAATAAGTGATGTTCCATCACAGCTGCAATTTAACCATCTTGACCATAAAGACAGAAAGATTCCGAAAATACTACATGTCTTGGAATCATAATAGACAAGGGTTTCTGGGCTGTGTTAGCTGACAGACACACAATCTCATTTACACCATTGCTACATTGATGTAAAGTGTATAAATGAGTATAAATGAGAATCTGGTCCAGAGTCTTAGAATTTATTTTTGTCATGAAACATTCGCTTGACCTTATAAAGTATTGCTGATATTGCTGGTTCAAAAAATGGCCAAATAGAGTTGGTAACTTCTGTATTCAGTTAATATTCTGTCTATATTTATTTATTTTTAAAGCTGCTCAGTTTGTTGAATTTTACATATTTAGTATTTGGACTTAAATCTGCAGGGCAGTGAGCGCAGCTTCAGTCTCCAGTGAAGTCTGTGAGAACTGAGGTTACTTTAATACCTGTTAGGGATGTGATTTTTGTAACAAATGCAAATAAATAAATATCCAAAGTATTTGGTTACTTTGTAGCCAAGGAACTGATAGGGAGACATGGATCCCTTTTCACATGGAAGTCGCCAGTGCAGATTCAGCACAGGTAAGTAGAGACCAAAAGTTATTACTCTCAGCTGTTCTGTGTCTTCTGTGAAAAGAATTAACTTCCCTGTGCATAGGCAGTTGCCTGCATCACACAAACAGCTACCACAAGCAGCAGTCTCTGTAGGGAGATAAATAATTGAGTGGGGAGAGAATGAATTATGCTCTCAGGGTGACTCCTCTGAGTCCTGGTTGATCCAGTGGGCCGGATCCTCAACTGAAGTAAAACAGCATAGTTTAATTAAAATCAATAGTCCGATGCCAGTTTACAGCAGCTGAGGTTCTGGCTCATTATCTGTATACTTCCCTGCAAGCCTGGGCAAAATTAGGCTCAGTTCCTGCAAATATTTAATTACTCATGTGGTTAGTCCTATTGAATCATAGAAGATTAGGGTTGGAAGGGACCTCAGGAGGTCTTAGCCGGGCTTTAAAAATTTCTAAGGATGAGATTTCACCACCTCCCTAGGTAACCCATTCCAGCGCTTCACCACCCTGCTAGCAACATACCCATTTGCTTAAATGTAAACAATTCATGTAAACAAAATTTATGCATATGCCTAAATATTTGTAGAATCGGTGTCTTAAAAATAAAATGAAAACAACCCACCTATTAGACAGTTCTTGGAAACCTACTGTCATTTTAAAGTCTAGAAGAAAACTGCAGTTCATTTTTTTTTCCTGAGAATAATTATTTTTAGCTAGTGGAAAAAAAACTAATATATTCCTATAAATAAAGTAATTGTTTATCTCAAACCTGAAGTGGAAGGTCACAGATATTCCTGTTCACAGCCAGTTCCAGTCTTCCCAGGTTGATGCAGTTACTTAGCTCTTTTGGAACAGACTTAATTTTATTATAACTGAGAAGCAGCTCTTGGAGGTTAGGCAGCTGGCCTGCAGAAGGCAATAATCAGAGAAAATGTGCCTGAATATTTATTGGGTCTGAGGAATAACTTAAATCTTTCAGCTGTAAAGTACTGGGATTAAACATTACTCTGTTGTGCTGCCTCATTAGCATAGCGTGAGTGGTCTTGGTCTGCTTCTTGAAATAAAGATTCATTTAAATGAAAATTATGAGATTTTGGTGTGGTGGCTGCTTAATCCAGAAGCAGTGCACCAGTGGAGTAACACAGAATGGCTTGTTCTTGTTTTTTGGGGGTTTTTGTTTGTTTGTTTTAAATACAACTCACCAATTTCTTTAGGTAACTTTTCAATGGAATTTCGGGATAGGTCTAGCACGATGAGATTTTGAAACCTTCCAATGAATTCAGGAATTTTCACCAAACTAATTCTGTGAAGCTGCCATTCCTGAAGGTGGTTCAGTTTCAGTAAGCAAGAAGGTAGCATCTAAAAATAATATAATCAAAAAAAAATTTTTTTTTAAAGAAATTCCACTTAGTATATGGAATGAGTATGGGATCATGGTTAGTGTAGGAAGATTTTGGAAATATGGACATTTAGTATTATGCTACAGGAAACAGTTTTGGTTTCCTGATCAGTAGACCATACAACATGTAGAAATTAACTCCCATTACCCTGCTAGACTAACCAGCCCTTTGGTTTGTTCCCACTTAGACACCTGCACTGCTGAGACTCCTCAATGCAAGATCCTACAACCAAAACAAACAAAAATGTTTGAACTTAAATGATTAGTGCCTGTCCTGGATTTTATAACATCTGTTCAAAACAAAAATGTTAGTAGAACATTCTACAGTTAGTACACTGTAGAATGTATATAAAGCATGTTTTATATTAAAAAAAACAAAAAAATCAATAGACCACCTATAGCTTCCAAGATAGTACAACATTTCTAAACAATTATAGAATAGCTTTAGTAATTATGTTTGAAATACATTGCTTTGAGTGGGTTACACAGAGTTTGGGTGGAATGGAGGAACTGCAATTCATAGGGAATTAAATCCACCCCAAACTCCTGTGTAAGGCACAGCACCTCTTTGGACTGTAAAGTCTGAGGCCTTTTTCTGCAATAAGTAGCACCAGCAGCAGCCATGAGCTAAAAAGCAGAGAATCACATCCTCACATTCCATCTAAATTTCATCAAAACAATGTAATATCGGGCTGTTAAGAAGGCACTCTTGTCCTAGTACCCACCATCACCATGTAAAGAAAGAAATTTTAAGATGTTCAAAGAAAACTTTGTTTGATAGCAGTGAGTCTGGCAAGAAACCACTTATTGACAGTTGTGATTGTGAAATCTATACTTCTTTATTGTTTTGCCTTTATGGTCCTTACTTCTCTATTGTTTATCTGTATGGTCTTTTATTCTTTAATTGGTTCTGTCTGTTGCATAACTAATTTTTTGCAAGATTTAAATCAACTAAGGTGGTGGAGTTAAAGAATTGGTTAAAGAATTGTTTCGTAATGAGCTAGGATTGGTGAAAAATACTGTTTTGTAGTACTTGACTTTAAAATGATTGGTTGAGATATAGCTAAGTAGGACTCCAGTTTAACTATATAAACTGGGGTCCCAAAGGAAGTTTCTTGGAACCTAACTGTGGAACACAGCCCAACATCAGAGCTGCCAGACCTCAACATCCTGCTGACTAGACTGTGCAGAAGCCGGAGTCCCCTGATGATCTAATCTTGACTGGCCATCAAGAAAAGTTTGTTTGCCTTATTGGGAGTGTTGAGCATTATATGCTTAGCATGTGTATTCTGTGGATCAATTGTTGTTAAATAGAGGTTAAGGATATTATTGTGCAAGAGTCTTTCACTAGTAAAAGCCCCCGCAAACCCACAGAAAATTACATTCTGAGCCCTAGGAACTAAGTAAGGATAAGTGTCTTTTGCTTTAAATGCTAGGAACTGAGAAAGGGTGGGGGTGCCTAAATTAACCAGGTTACGCCTTCAGCCCACAGAAGTGGATGCCCTAGAGAGTGCGGGTAACAGGACTGGAGTAGAGACCACGACTGTTACAGTGAAAGCTGAAGTCACACCAGCACCAGCCTGTACCTAAACTCCCATTAACGTCAATGGAAAGATTCCCAATGGCTTAAAAGATAAATTGGCTTAGGCATTCTGTCATCAACTTCTCCTTAATGGGAGGCACTGACGCTAGCATAAAGTCAGTTCTGTAACTTTCAGGGACTGGCAGAGTACACCCTGCCACATAATCTGCAGCTGCCGACTTCCCACGTGCTGGTACCACATTGGTCCCACTGTTCTGAGCGCCTCTATGCCACTGGGTGAATTTCACCGTTAGAAAGAGAAGAGAAATAACCTTAAGAAATCTTCATTTTGTTTACAACACATCACTTTCACATTACAGTATATGTGTGTGTAGTTCTGGGGCATTAGCAAAATGAATACTTCTTGAATTAAATGCATAAGTCACATAATAGCACTAAGTTTTCCTGTTCATGTGGAGACACCTTTTGGGCTGTGGATTAGTGGTGAAATTACTTAGCATTCAATATTCTACTGTTAGAGTAAGCATGTTTTCAATACAAGCAGGTTTGACTTACATTCACAGAATAATTCAACTCTCAGTCCCTGATTGTCTGTGTTTTATACAGTGCTGAGCATATTGTGGGCACTTAATGGATGAAAAGTAATACAAGTGGCTGGGCTAAAGATGTAAAATAGCTTAACTCTGTCATTCACTAACCACACAACCCAAGCAGTTTCCTACTAATATTACCTTCCATTCTTCTTGTTCTATCTTTAATATAACCCTTCCATCTTCATTGATGACTTTTTCTTTGAGCTTGGCTAAACTGATTCTTTCTTCCCAGACAAGCGTCAGTCTACAAGACAAAGAACTCTAGTTGTGCAGCTATTAATGTGAACAGCATTTACTATCCCATTTTGATCGCCTGACATAGCAAAGAGGCAACTTTTTGGTAAGACGCATTAATGGAGGTCAGACAAGTATTTATCGTAATCGGATGCTAGAGACACGTTGGGAGGGCTGGAAATGTGAGAATTTACAGGAATTCTAATGTTCTGGGTAATGTAAAAGGTTTTGCAATTCTGTGAAATCATACTTTAAAATCTGCACAAAGTAAATTATTAAACTAACTTCTTCCATCAAGTTTTATAACATTTCACCATGAACAGCAGGAAAAAAATACTGCAAGGGAATGGGCCCAAAGACAATTAATTTTAATGGGAGCTTTTAGCTTTTTTATGGGTGGCGGGAGCACTAAATTCCCTTAATCTTTTCAATTCCACAGCTTCTAACTGCTGTCACATAGATTGTATGTCAGAGACAGAAATCTGGTCATATGATGACTTTTTATTATTGAGGTCATAGACAAAGTTTGAGTTGAGTTCTTTACAGTCATAGTATGTGTGAAGTCAGCTTGAATTCAGGTAAAGTTCATGCAAGTCTTAATAGACTAATCAATGAAAATAAGAGATCAAAATAATGGTGATTATTAAGTGGAGACTTTCTAAATGGAACGCACTTGTCAACAACTTGTTCTATAAAAACATGAAGAATTTCTTTTACACTATTGCAGCTCTACTAAAATAGTGAAAGCTGTTGTACTTTTGATATATATACCAGTAGGGTTAGCAGATGTACTAATTTCTATTTGCAGTTGAATGTAATTCTCTGGTAGACCTGAGCCTACAATCAGATTCCCGTCATGGGAATTTTGTCTGAGCAAGGTTTGCAGGATGGGATCTTGCATGATCCAGAAAAGACCAACCATAATCTCCTGTGTTTGAATATAGAGTTTAGTTTCACATTTCTTCATAACTTCCTAGGAACATACCTGCCTGCAGCCCTCTGTCTGAATTCCTTTTCCTTCCGTAGTTCTTCATTTATTTTCTGAATTCTCACTTCCCAAAGTGACTTAACAGCAGAGAACGATCCAATGCATGGTGCAGTTTCAGTCATGTTTCTTACACATTCCAGTTCAGTCATAGGTATCTGCTTCTGCATCTCACACTGATTGTCATCATTGTAATATCACATATGAGCTGGGCATGCCAGAAGGAGACATCGATGTACAAAACTTGATATGCCTATTTGATTAATTAAACACAATCAATCAGTGCATGGAGCTGATGGAACGCACACCAGCTGACTCCTGTCATGCATTTAGAATAGTTAATCTTGTGTTCCTAGTTACCATTTCTCATAATACAAGAATAAGGGGCTAAAGAGCATTAAAAAACATAAGGGATAACCTTTATGCTTCAGGGGATAAGTCAACCATTAATTGCCTGGGGTTTGGAAGAATTGCCCTATGGGCAGGCTACTACTAATTGCCTGCTAAAGATTCGTAAACATTCTGGTTCTTGCTAGGAGCAGGCAGGATACCTGGTCATTCCTGTGCTCCTGGCTGAGGAAGTGTGCCTCTCAGCTGGCCTTGTATTGATTGGGTTTTTGTAGTCTAGTGATGGGCTAGAGCCATGAAGTTCAGATCTGGAGTTTGGGGGCAGGGTTAGACTGGGGTTCTGAGTGGGCATGTAGATTTGCAGAGATATGTAGTAATGCTATGACCACACTAAACATAGCAAGTAGTTAATTTAAATATTGCTGCTCATTTTTTATTATAAATGCATAATACTTGCTGGGAGAGAGAGAGAGAGAGAGAAAGACTGTCTCAGACACCCAGCTCCAGTCTGAACAGCCTGAGGATGTTTTTCAGCCAGCCAGACAGCTTGCCTTCCAGCAATAAAAGTGGAGTGTGAGCTTTCCCCTACAGGCATCTTTCTGCCAATGGCCAGTGCAGAGTCACTCAAAGGAACCTTTCTCAGCATGCTTTTCTTTTAGCTGGCCTTTTAAATGTGACAGAGACAACCCAGCTGCTGCAGTAGGGTGGCTATTTGGTAGCTACTTGCTGGATATTTCTACACCAAGCTGGTAGGTATTCCTACTATGTTTTCCCTTTCTCATATCATTACAATGGAGTATCCCCTACAGCCTGATTATATGTGGGCACTTACTTACATCAAAGAAATATAGAAGATAGAGTACAAAAAGGTAGAAAAAGTATAAAGACATTAACACTGAAAATTGCTCATCATTGGAAAGACGTATAGACTGTAGAATGAAATTCCTTTGGCGTTACAGTGATGTAACACAGGAAAATTTGTCCCAACTATTTTTGCACTGATTCTTAACTGTGCTGTAAGAATAGAAGTTGTTAAGGGGATGCTGGAGGTTTTCACAGGTGGGCAGTTGGTGCCCAGGAAGGTGCGAGAGGTAGTTTGATTTTGGAGCTCTCAAACAAATGGTTGAGATGTTTTGCAATGGAGAAGGGATGCATCTTCATCTCCCTCCCCCCATGCGGGTATGAATATAGGTGTCTTGATGTCTCTTCAGGGATTAACTCCCCACCACAGTAGTCCTTACCAATAACCAGCTATGCACTGCTTCTCATCCCAGAACCTGCACCCAACATGACTGACACAGTAGCTAAATGTTTCTGCTAAATGATTCATAAGTGATATTTAAATTGTCGTCAGTAGGCTTCAGGGTTAACTCCCATTGAGTGAGATCAGTCAGTTCATGCTTCTCATAGATATTATTTTAGGCTGTTTGGAGACTGAGGAAACAATATTCCAACAGTTGACATTCAGTTCAAATTCCTGTACTATAAGCTTTTTACATCAGGAATTGTGTTTACTACACATCTATGATACCTAACATAATGGGATTCCAGCCCTGACTGGGGCTTCTAATGCTGCTTGTAATACTAAAAAATTGAAGGCTTTTTGGCGACCTATTTTAAAATTAAACTTAATTTGTGGACCACTGTGCTATGGCAGGGGGTGGATTCTTCAGTACATTCCATATCTATAGAAATCATGCAAAACATGAGGCTCCAACTATAGGCTTTTTTTTCCAAACAAATGTAACTATGTAATGAGAAGATTATAGAAAACAAAGTAGAGAATTTTGCTCCACTCTTTAAAGTTCTTTCTGGTAAACATGATAATACAATAGCGATCATGAACTGCCAGCAATTCAGAAGTGTTCCCAATTTTGGCTGTAAAACAACTGCAAAGTACTCTTCTGTAACCAGATCTCCTGCCCACGATCACCTTCCCAAGTTCACTTCCAAACATATAGAAGCATTTTAGAACTTACCTAAATCATTTGATGTATTCACAGGTTTTCCACGCCTCATTGATTACTGTGCAAGAGCAGAGATAGGTTATGAATCTAGCCTGTGTTATTAAAGTGTGTCTCTGACACAGACTCCAATGAAGTGAAGTGAAGTGAAATGTAATGCCAGCCAACTTCTAATTTTAATCCATGACACTGCTGGGAGCAGCAGATATCACATGGGACTACATTGCAAAGCCTCTGAGCATTTACCACTGAATGTCTTTCCACTTTTGGGAACACAATAAGCTGTGTAAATTGTTTATGGAATCAACACAAATCAAGACTTGTGACCAAAAAGAACCCGTTAATATATTTGTTTTGCTTAATAACACAAATCTAAACAAACTAGGTTAGAGTTTAGAATGACAATTGTTTGCTTTATGCTTGCAAATAATACAGCTTCACAAAAATACTAAATGTTTGGCTACTGTGAAAAGTATTATAAAGCAGAATGAAAACTAAAATGCACTGGAAGAGGAAAGGGTTGCTTTGTATAGCTCTGATCAGTTAACACTTTTAGTACATTTAAACATTTGTGAAATTCCCTGACACTCTGTTATGCAATTTTTTCTCTTCACAATAAAGTCCAGGGTTCCTGCTGAACAGAGATAGTACTGAACCAAGAAGTATTTCACTAAGTGCTTCTGGCTGTAGAAGGAATTTGAGATGTTTTGTTTTTGCTGTTTTTTCCGCAGAATCTTAGTGTAAATAACATTCATAAAGGGCCATATTGTCCTCCATGCAGAAAAAACCTGCCCAGGAAACTGTGTTTTAATTTGCAGGGTTTCCTCCAATATGATCCATTATGGGAACATGGATTAGAACAGGCAGAGAATTTGGGCCTCTAAAATTATGTCTGTCTTGAGATCCATGTGAATGACAGGACACTCATCTCCCTGATGATCACCTGCTTTTCCAAAGGCAGTATAGTTCTCTCAGAAGTCTTGCTACTCTCACTGACAATGGGTCTCACTCGCTGGGAATAGGGATGTCATTAAGTGGAAAGAAACCAGTGTAAGAGCAGTATGATAAGATCAACACTATATTACGCTTCACAAATCCCAGGATCAGGAGAAAGCAGCATCTCCTATGCAAGTTTCCCTGTCTCCCCTTCTTCATTCCCACCCAAACAGTACTTGATTGGGCTCCTCTTTGCAGGACAATTCCATCTGATAAATGTTAAAGGTGACCTTTCAGGGGAATGGGGTTTGTCTCTCTACCCCAAAAAGAGGCAGAGCACTGCCCTCCAAATCTCATGGATCCTCCAAGATCTGAGCATATCTCAGACAGGCCTCTGCAGAACTCTATCCCCACAGAGATCCTGTGCCTCTGTGTTGGTCCAGGGGCTCCCCGTCCTTGAGCTCCCTGAAAGCACAATGCCAACCACAGACATTCCTAGGACCTCCTGTGAAGTCAAATCCACATGCAAATACCCAATGAGCTTAAGGGAATGGAGCACCCAATGACCAGCTCTGTCCATCTTGCTCACAGCACAATCTATTTCCAGCTGGGGATCCCAAGTGAGGGCTGTCTCAAGAAGGGGACAATAATCACAGATCACTGTTTGATAGAGAATCAGTAAAACGATGTCCTCTTTACGGACACTGCCCATAAGAGTGCCATTTGTGAAGAAAGTTTTTGTAATGTAGATTCATGAGCACTATGTCAAACCCTTATCAAATAGCAATGATTTTCTGTCACTACCAACCTGGGCCAGATTAGAATTGGTTACATGTAAAAAGGCTTTACATAATCCATCACCAGCCCTCTGAACCCTATCAATTCCTCCAACATCAAATAAAGATACCAACTGTATGCACTTTTCAATTCCCTAAAATTTTTTTCTAATCTAGTTCATGAAAATGTCTTTTAAATACCTAATTTCCTTCTTCATTTAATCAACTACTCGAATAATTAGAAATGACTGCAGAAGACAGGCTGTCCATTTTGTTAAGGATTTGACAGACAAAAATAGAAATCTTGCTCCCTTTGCTGGCAGAGTAGTTTCATCTAAGATATTTCTAAGGCACCTATAATGTTGTATCATTCCTTCAGCACTTCACTTTGGTTCTCTTCCATAATCATAAGGTTCACATATGCATTATTTGGTTTGCAGTCCTTACAGCAACACAACTTATAGGTAAATAGCCTTTAGTCTGTGTCCTTTTAATAAGTCTTGAGAGAGGTAGACTCCAAGCATCCCTTCTTTGTGATCCTAAAAGGCAGTAGAAGGTTGATTGTCCTGTTCAGGATTGTCTGCATGAAATTCCCAAATAAAAAGATCCAAAACCACAAAGGTTGTAGTGATATAAATTTTATTAACAGAAAAATTAGATTAAAACAAAATAGATGGTATGCATATCTTGTCCGACACTGCAAAAGCTAATGTAGATAAAACCTATTATGCTGCAACAGGAACATGAGTAGCAGCTTACATTTCTGGTGTATATCCTCTCCCCGCAACTTGAGAGTTTCTCCCTCACCCTCTTAGCAGTTAGTACATCAAGAACTGGGTCTCTAGTGACAAGTGTCTTGTATCTCTCTCCCTCCCTTCTCATGGTCCCTCTGTTACACCTTTCAGGTTACTTAGATCTACTCACCATAAGGCCTCACCTGCAAAGATATTCAGTCAGATGTACCCTCCAGACAGGAGAGGAGTCTCTTATGAAATGTCCATTTTGACTCCTGCAAATTGTTTGGTCATGATTGTTATTCTTGTATTCTTTGTACAACTCAAAGTTCTCTGGAAAGTGTATACATACATACACAGTTTTTTTCTTTGCAAACCAGCATTTCCACTTTCCATCGTTTTAGCCTAAAACAGCATATATGCTATTTGTCCTAGGGGTGCTTACCTGAAGCCTATTGACTGTTTGCCTTGCATACGAATTTAGAGGAGATTCATCTAATTCTTATGCTCTGTTTACAGAGACTCTGCTTCATGCAAATATTGATCTGTCACGCCTTGGTATCTGAACAAACAGCTGGCATGTCCAAGGTGATAACAGGCTTTTAGAGTTCATCTCTTTGTGAGGTTATGGTAATTATAAACAATGGTGATAAGCAGTTATTTGTTTAGTAATGGAATACCTAGTCATGGAATCCTTTAGCAGGCTGTTGCTTCCCAGAAGGAAAGTCTAAATGAGTATATAATCAATCCTACATACTTACACCATACTCTGGTGGGGGGAAAGACAGTTCTACAGAGTTTTTACAAAGAGCCGTTGGATATCAGTAAATATTCTGAAACCGTGTGGGAAGTAAATTTTTTGGGATGTTGTCATCTTCCATTGTCACTTGAAACTGAGTACCTGTGCTAAGAGCTTTCTTTGCAGAAGAGGACTAGAGCAATGTTAGCACCATTAAACAATAAAAAGCCCATTGGACATTTTTAAAGATAAGCATAAAGACATTTTATTTGTACATGATTTCTGCATAATTTCTTTTAGGAACTTGGAAATATTCCTTTAGATTTGTTAAAATAAATTCCTGTTGTCAACCAGGAATAACTGTGACATAACTTCCCTTCTATCCAGAATAAGCAGTTCAAAAGTACTGCACACACGTAGACAAACTTTCTTTCAATAATGCCAGCCTACTGACAGTCAGGATGTATTATCACAGACACTAAAAACTTCCCCCCAACACATTTAGAAGTCACACCATGACCTATTAAGTATGACAGCCTCCTGTAGAATAAATTACAGAACTACTCATTTAAATGGAAAAGAATGTAACAGGTTTTCAATAAACTGACATAGGGTCTTGAGACCTTTCAACCACATAATATAATTATATAATAAGAGAAGTACTAAAGGGCATATGCTAGCATAGCTAGCTTTTATAATTGTTGAGTTTAATTCCCAAAAGTTTAAAGATGTGTTCTGGCATTAGTCTTCTTTATTTAAGATCTAGCAGCATGGAAGCAGGGTTCTCCAAATAAGATTTCCACAAATTAGAAAAACGGGCCATTGTAGCTCCATCAATAATTCTATGATCAGCTGACCAGCTCACATTCATTATTTGTGCTTTAAATACTTCCCCTTTACCATTAAATCGGGGAAGAACCTAGAAATAAGAGAAGAAAAAAGGAAGCCGATGAAAGAGCAACTATACAAATATGATTCTTGTCTTAACATTTGCTAGAGTAGATATGGAGTAGTATTTCCATTAAGAGATTACTGATTACAGTTCCCCCCCAACTGTTTGTGTAGTGGGTCTAAAACAGAATTACCACCTACCACACCTAAGCAACCCTGTTGAGTTTATCATCATCCTGGACATTCTGTTACTGAGGAATTCCTCCCCAACTCCAAAATATCCTGCTAGCCAGTTGACTGAATCATTGGTACGGAGGTGACACATACCTCCCAATCCCCAAAAGGCATTGGGGAAAAATATGAAAGGTATTATCCATTAAAAAATTAGGGGAAGGGGTCTGTTTTGTTTTTTTGTTTGTCTACACTGAAGAACGTACATATCTGACTAGATTTAAATCTCAGGATCACATAACAAAACTTAAATATCAGATGAAATTCGTTTCAAGTCTTCTCTTGGTTTGAAACCGTGCAAGTATTCTTTCTGAACAAAGATGGTATGCTCTATTATAAAATTTATACAAATATCAGAATATAATCTGATTTTTTTCTTTTTTACCTAGAAGCCAAGAAATTAAATAAAAACATCATGAGGTGAATATAATGAGCTTCTGGTAGACAATCGCGAGACAGTGACAAAAGATTTTTGTTTATAATTTTAATTACTGTGCTCAGCCTTTTACGTCTTAAAAAACATTGTACGTTTTCATTCACAATGTTTACAGGGTATCCTTCTTCCACATCTTGTAGAAAAAATGCTTTCAGTGAGAACAATGTATAGAAGGTAAACCAAATGCAAAGTTTTCATTGATCATGGTCTTTCTACGTACAATCAAACACCTGTATCTTTGTGGTTAAATCAATATACACGTACCTGTATCTTTCCAAGAGCACCAATAGCTACTTCAGGAGGTAGTATCACTGGTTTGGCATAGGTACCACCAATCTAAAAAAGGAAACCAAGAAAATCAGCTAAAAAATATTCCAGGAGCATTCATTTGCAGCAGCAGCATGCTTCTTGCATGCTGTACTGTAGCATTTGTTATAGAAAACACTTTTTTCCCCATTACATTTTTATCAGTGTAACAGATGGTAGTTATTTTTTAAAACCGATTTTAGATGTAAAAAAAAAAAAAAAGTTTTTAACTCACTGTGCCAATATTGGAGAGAGTGAATGTTCCCCCAGTGAGGTCATTTGTTCCCAACTGGTTTGCAGAGCCCAAGGCCAGTAGGCGATTTAATTCAGAAGCAATCTCAAACACACTACAGACCTGAACATTTTTCACATTAGGGACAGTCAAGCCTTGCATTGTGTCCATAGCAACTCCAATGTTGTGAGAAGCCTACAATATATGCAGTTACAATACAGTAAGTTTCACTAACCAACCATAAATTATACCCAAGATAATGCAAAAAAAAAAAAAAAAAAGGAAATGTGAATTTCCTTTATTTTATACAAACTGAAGTGCTAAAATATTATCATCAGTATTTCCACTAAGGAAATTTCTGTTCAGAATAAACCACACGCTCAGCAGATTTTAATTTTTTTAAAGACAAGTCTCTTTGGTACTCCCCATCCAATTCTGGAACAGGAAAGGCAACCTCCAAACTGTTTTGGGGGGAGTTTAAATCTAGGAAATATAAACTCCTGAGTTCAACATCCGCTTAGAAATATGAATTCTTTATTCTGTCAACAAATCCGTGCACACATTGTAACAACCACCAGCACCTTTGTGCAGTCTCAAAGAGAGACCGAGTTTAAAGGGAACAGACTGAGCTGTCCTTTCATTTTCTATAATTATTCAGAAAGAGTAGCACTGAGAGATGCTGGGGTAAGACAGTGCAAAGGAAGCTTGCACTGCTACCATCTATGCCATATCATTTCTGTAAATATAGGAGTTCAGTCCCCAGGACCGTTAATCCAGTAACTTTCAAGAGCACAAAATAAATCCATGCAAAACGTGTATTTTGCACAGCCCTGACTACAAACTCCTTATATTTTCAATGCTGCATGTCAAACTTCCTGCTTTCTGTCATACCAAGAAAATCCCCCCTCCCCCATTTTTTTTTTTTTTGTTAATAGAAAGTGACTTATTGAAGACATCAGGGTCGATAGCTAGAACAGTGGCATCATTGCCACAATAACAAAACATTTCTACCCCTTCATTTTTAGGGACTATGGTTTGGGACCTCTTGGCCCTTTGTCAGAAAGAAGAGCAACAAAGCAAGTTGCTAACATGCTAGCAGTGGCATGTCTTTCTTAGCAGGAAGCCTAATTAGACTGGTGCTATAAAATGGCATAAATTAGATTAATCTAGCCCTCTCCATTCAATCTATTTTGATATTAGATAGAGGTGCTGGTGTATGGATCATTTCCCAACACAATACTTAAAGTTGTTATGGGCTTTGCTTTTTTTCCTTTTCCATTAAAAAAAAGTTAATTTATTTGTACTGAAAAGGAGCCCTAACTATTAGATACTTAGAGAAGCATTAGTTTTTTGGCACAGGAGTATTTTCGTAAAATTGCACAAACCTTGTATGTGATATTTTGACAGTTTTCATCCACAGTGGCATTAAGAATAGGATAATGCAATAATCCCAGAGAAGCTGCCTGTTAAACATAAACAAAAATATTAACTCTAAGAGTTCTCTTAATACTCTAATCACCCAATGGAGAAAGGAAGGGACAGGATGAATGCACCTCAGGCAGCTTGTAATATCCAGAATGCAATCAAGTGTTTGTCTAGGTTACTCTAATTTCTATTCCATATAAGTACCTAGATAGGTGAAGAGAGTGGGTTACTGTAAGCAAGAAGAGTTCTCACTGTAGAACTACAGAGGGTTTTTGTGTGTTGCTAATCTGTAATGATGCTGGAGATAAAAAGGCAATTTATGAAAAGAACTAGATGAAAATAAATGAAAAAATGCAGAGGAAAACGGAGTTTTTCCTTCTTTCCCCTGATGCTCTTTGTGTCAACAGTAAATGCATCGGGAATCCAGTTTTGAAATGCAGCTATGACTCACCTTTATGAAGAAAGGCATGAAGGAGAGTTTAACTCCACGAGCTTGTGCTACAGGTTTCAATTCTTCTCTCAACTGAATGAGCTGAGTTAAGTCAATCTCATCACAATAACCAAAGTGAGGAATCTTCAGTGCAGCACTCATAGTCTTTACCATTGCCTTGTGAAAGCCTGAAAAACATTCAATGGGTGCTTTTACCAATAAAAAGTTTTTGAGTTAGTTAGTCTCTAACATTCAGAATTTATAATATTGAATATAATAATTGAAAAATTATAAATCTCTCTTTAAAAAGTTGGTATAGAATCCATTTATGATCATTCGTGGTTGGGCACCAAATAACTTAAGTAATACTACACCAATGGCTACTAAAATAGTACTGGATACAATTGAATATTCTGAGTACCTTTCCCAGACCTGAAGAACAGTAGCTCTTTTTAAGCTTAAAAGCTTCTCTCTCTCACCAACAGAAAACGATCCAATAAAAAATACTACCTCACTCACCTTGTCTCTTTGGATACAATCGGAACCTTATCATGAGTGTGAAAATATTGACGGGAAGACACTGTTATACACCTGAAGTAGGTACCAGATGATTTCAGTAACGAATTTATGCTTCCCCAAATGTTTGGAATTATTTCCATATCCTAGCATCTGCCTCCAGATCACTCCTATAGGATAACCACGTGTGCAAGACCCACAAATGTTAACCTACATCAGTCTTTTCATCTTCTCTACCCCAATATTATATAACTGACGAAAAGTCAAAATGTAATTTGCTCTCCCACTACATCTTGTTTTATCTGTGCCCATCTTAGATTGGGAGCTCTCCATGGCAAAACTGAACATCACACAGTGGATTGTTATTTAAGCACTAATAAACAATTCTACTTATTGATCCTGCCAATTAATGACATAATGATTTTCATAGGAATAGTATTCACAATATTGTTTAAAGAATTCCAGAGTACTTTTTCCAGAATTTTGCACAAAATGTATTCAAATGTTTATAATGCATAGTTAAATGTTTTTAAATGAACAGGTGCAAGTCACAGCCCGGTGGTACCACCTGAGAACATGATGAAACCACTCAATGGCAGAGAAGAATACTGACAACCTGTCTTACAATCACCCGAAAAATTATTTCAAACTCCCCCTTTCTGCAAGGCACACTTAACTTTCCTGTTTCTCATTGTCTCAGCACACTAGTGTGATTACAAGATGAAAGTTGGCTCTCTGCCAATGGGAATAGGAGAATCAATTTAAATGTTATCATTCACTGACTAATTATTTAGAAGTAGTATCAACTATGAATGCTATTCCATGATTGCATGTATGTTTTACCTGTCACAGCTTCAGTTTTATCTTTCCCTGAAAACACGATGGGCTTGGAAATGGGTATAGGAATTTTAGTTCCTTTGTCCTTTGGAGCAGCTGGCGCAGTCTCTGATTTTGGTAATGGTGGGATCATTTCAAGTTTTGGTGATGGAGGTAAAATAGCTCCCGTCTGCTTGGCCAAATAATTGAGAATGTCTTCTTTAAGGATGCGGTTATCTTTCCCTGTTCCAACAACTTCACTTAGTTTAATCTGAAAAGTATAAAACAAACTATAGAACTTTTGCTATACAGCACAAGTAGAGAAATCATATGTTGCAACTGAATTATAAATACAAAAATGTATTATGGGTACTTGAGTAACATTTCACAGGTTAATACCTTCTTGTGACTTAGTATCTACTCAAACATTATCTAAACTGTCTGCAAGACCCTCTTTGTTCATAATTACACATATTAAGGCCAAATAATGATTATTTAAAAGGTACTTTTTTCTTATAGGAGAAATATTATGAACAAGCAGTTCGCAGCTTCGACAATGAAACAGTAGTCATTTGAAGCAAGCCATTTATCGACAACTTTTTTCATTGTTGCTCCCTGGCAATTCATCACCAGCTTTCAATTTCACTAGAATTTTATTGCCCTCCTAGATACAGTCAGACTGATCTACAAGCAACGGATATTAAGCAGCAGAGCCTGCTTCAATAGAACACAAACCTACATTGTTTTCCATGGCAAGTCGACGGACCGCAGGAGTTGCCAATGTTTTATGGCCTTTTATCTCTTGGTGTGTGTGTTCTTCATGAGACACAGCAGGTGTCTCAACAACATCCTCTTCTGAGGTTACAACTGAAAATAAGATAAACATTGCTTTAACTTTCCTACATGACTCCAAGTGGTTTGGTTGTAGGTGCTAAACTTGCAATATGTCCATCTTAAAGGAGATGTGTATACAGGCTATGGTTACAAATGTATGTATGTCTATATATATAAAATTGGAATTGTAACTCTCGTGGGATTTCAGCATCACCTCACAATAGGGTGGGGTGAAGCAATCAGGCAGGAAGGGGCTACCTCCCCAACCAGAGGACACTGGTTTCAAGCACCTTGCCACTTCACCTTGAATCGTCTCTCAGGGTATGTCTTCACCGACGGCAGCAAATTCGCTGCTGTCAGATTGATTTATCCAGATTGACTGAGCAGAAGTGAAGACCTGCTCAATTGATCTGGAAGTTGATTTAATAAAACCACTTCCCCAAAAAGCATAGCACTGCATCAGTGGGTCTGTATTCCCATCAGCGCAGCGTAGTGGAGACGGCGCACAGAAGAGGATTTAGAAAGTCGACGGGAGATATGCAAGCTACTCTACATAGCTTGCACAACTCCCGTTGACTGCTGCCGAATTTCCCCATAAGTATAGACCAGGCCTGAGAAAGTGGAGAAAACTCCCTCCTTTGAATAACTGTAGTGATTGAAGAAAAAAACTGCAACCCCTTTTGAAATGGAAGGAGTTTGTACTGAAGATCATCCAAATCTTGGAGGACTGTCCAAGGGTGTCCATGAGTGCTCGATCCCACCCACAGCTAGGGATTATGCTGGGAAACTGTTTAAGGCAACAGGTAACTCTTATTAGAAAAGGGATTTTAGCTGATATGAAAGTGAAAAGCTTAAGCTGAGTCTGTTTGTTTTCTGTGTAACTTGTATATATGTCTGCTGTTCCTTACTATTTCATCTTTGAATCTGTGGTTTTTCTATTGAATAAACTTCGTTTATTTTCATCCCAAGCAGGTACCTAGTGTGCAAACTGTGTGAAGTGTGTATCAGTGTATGCCATAGTGAGGTAACTGGGAGAATGGTATCACGGTTTTAGGGGCAATGAACCAGAGGGAAACAATCCAAGTGTCTGGTAATTCAAACTCAGGGAGGATTTATTTTGGGGGACTTGGGACAGGGAGGGCTGTTGGTGTCTTCCCTGCAAAGAATAACTGGGCTGGTGAGAGCCAAGGTAAGACCTTATATTTGTGGGCAGGCTATTTGTATCAGGGAATTGAACTGTAGTTTACCAGCACAAAGGCCCCAATGGTTACAGGGCAGGCTGTGACAGAACTCCTTATTGGTCTGGATGGACCCCAAAACATCACAGGTAACCTTATAAGAAACTGTCCATTAGGGGACTTTTTAAAAACAATCACTAGCTCAAATAAAGCAGTTTTGTCAACACTTTTTTTTTTTTTTAAAAAAATACACACAGGAAGAGAATTAGTCTAGAAAATCCATAATTTCTTGAATCTCTAACTGATTGTAGGAACAACAAAAAGACCTCTCCAGTGTAAAAAACCCAAAGATTATGGAGATAAAAAACTGTGTTTAAACATACATAGTTTTTTTTTTTCTTTTGGCAATAATACTGCCAGTAAGATATTTCACTTAGCTGAAGTAATTTAAATGTAATTAATATTAATACATTTAGACTTGAATCAGAAAAATAGAAACAAAAAATACTCCAAACACATTATTTGCCATTATTAAAGTGACTAGTGCCACGTCAAGTTAAAAAAGCTCATTTGCAAATAAAGATTTAAGGTATCTATGTGATATTTAAATAAATTACTAAATAAAATGTATTTGGAGTTCTAATTATTCGTTAGTCCCTTACATTTTACTCCCTACATAAAAGATAGCTCAGAAGTGTGTGTGTTGTTACAGGTAACAAAGGTTCTAACAATTGAAACAACCCCCAGTGTTGAAGTTTAGAGAAGCAGTTGTTCACTATACAGTCCTCTAAAATATTGCCCTGCTCAGAAGTTATTGTAATTCTCTCCAATACCTTTGGAAGCTGAAAATCTGGAGAGAGTGTATGTTTTGCTACTGTGTGATTTGTAGCATTTGCCATCATCATAAAAAGAAAACAAGTAACAGTTGCAGATTTACCCGGTCACATTGTATGTTGTCCAAATCATAGTTTCTCAACCTGTGGCACGTGTATCCCTGGGGGTACGCAAGACACAGGCAGGGGGTACGTGGCAAAAAACCCAATGAAGGGAGGCGAGCGGCAGCTGCCTGCTTCTGGGGAGGCCAAGTGGCAGCTGCCTGCTTCCCGCCTGGTCCCAGTTCCCAGTGTGATTTGCCCCAGGCCTGCACCCCCCTAGGGATGGCCATGGGGAGCACTGCTATCCACTCTGGTGGGCCACTTGTGCCTGCTCAGACCTCACAAGTTCCGGCCTGTGCGAGGAGAACCCATGTGACCCCACCATCAGGCCATAGTGATTGGCTAGCATTGACCTTTGCTCCTATATGGAGGAAGGGGTTAAGGAAGGAGGGGAGAAACAGCAGGGGGTTTTGTGATCTGCCACGGAACTCAGAACTCTCCTGCTGTACAAGAAATACAGTCGTCCAGCGGTAAAAGGGAAAAAGATTGTATTTCTCAGAATGGAAAACTGAGTGTTGGGGTACTTATTAAAATTTTCAGAAGTTAGGGGTACTTGCTACTTAAAAGGTTGAGAAACACTGGTCCAAATTATAGAACTGGACTATCATACATTTACATAAAATAGATTTTATTATTCTTTTTCACAAGTATGTTTCATTATTGTGGTTTCACTTGAGATTATCACTTTAGAGATTTTGGGTAACATTTTAAAAAACATCTCAATGAATGTCAGTAGGGCTTAGACTAGTATGTTATTTAGATTCCTAAAAATATTTCACAATTGCAAGTACAATATAATTATTCAACAAGTCATCAGGTGGACCCCTAAGATACCTAGTATAGTTTTATTCCCCTCCCCCCAAACCATAGCTAGACTGGTACCAAATACAAAGATAATATGCAAAACTGGACCACTAATTTATTTTATTGAGTTCATTATGAAACTGTTCCAAATACTTTACTGAAGGCTTCTTTTTCAATATATAGCTACTGAATGGAAATGCAACTCTTCCTCTGTTATTAAAAATAAGCTAATATAAGGCTATTTTTAATATACAGCTGAACAAAAGAAAAACTTTAGCCCCTCCCAGACACAGAGCAAAAACAAATCTTTTTGCCCCTAAGAAAATATCAGTCACTGTCTGACAATCATTTATAGACAAGGACAAACAAATATATCCTCCTCTTAAAATTGTTTAAAAAAAAAAATCTATATCGAAGTTTAATCACTGAGCCTTATATGATAAATATTACACACAGCCCTCCAGGCATGCAAAGCCTGGAAAAGCTACATAAACAGGATATACAGAGGTAAAACCCTTAAATTGACTACAATGGGCTAGGATTTCAATGGCAAAACTCCCAATTACTTCAGTGGGGCTAGAATTTCATCCCAAATCTTCTGGAGGGATTCAGGGTAATTTGCCATGCACTACAACTGCTGACTCTATCACTCAGGCTAGAAATGTACAAGAATGCAAAGCTGCGAGTATGTCAATACAGTGTTGTGGCTGATTTTAAAAGCACAAAGTAGTTGAAATTCAAAGTTTTGACTTCCAGAGCAATTCATTCATTCCCCTTGTGCAGATGCAATATTGTTTAATTATTGTACAGGATATCAAATTGCATGCCTCTACATACAATGGAGCTTTGGTGATTTTCATGGAAACCATGATTTTGAATAGTCTGACTTATAAATTTTAAAACTCTACTGCCACCCACTTTGAAGTTTTTTCTATTTTTGGTGGGGGGGAGAGGGATATAAAAAAAGTGAAGAGAATGTTGATAATATTTAAATGCATGGATAATTGTTCTACGTTGTGTAGTTTCTTATATACAGAACTTAAATTTTATAGATTTTTATTAAATTCATTTTCTGCAAAAAATGTAATCTTAATCTTGAACTCTCCTGACTACCTGGATAGTTTTTAACAACAAAAATAAATTAATATTGAAAAGAAGAAGTTTTCACAATACCTTTCAGGACATCAGTTTCTATGTCCACTAATGGTTTTCCAACATAAGCAATTTCATCTAGATTATAATGGAGTTTTCTAATGACGCCATCATAACGACTAGTGATAGTGACAGAGGCTTTATCACTTTGTACTTCACAGATGCTATCAAACTGAGATACGCTATCACCTTCTTTTACATACCTATGGGGCAGGGAGAAAAGATAGGCTTACACAGCACAGGATGAGAGTAAAATCATACTGGCTCAATGTATTCTTTTAATAAACCCAATTATGAACAACAGCATAATGTAATGCGTTTTTAACAATGTTAATATATTCTGTTGTATACCTCTTGCCAGCCTATAGGCAGGAGAACTATCTTTGATATGCAAAATGTTACAATGACTTGGGATTCCTTCCCACAATATATTTGTTCTATCATTTTACTACAAATACAGTAGTGTTTTCTTGACAGTATACAAACCATTTCTAACTAAAGCCTCATGTTCAGTGATGAAGGTATATTTAATTAATTAATAGCACAGCTTTGTCTGATCATGATAATATAAGCATGTGACAGGGAAGCTCTGAAGTTGGAGAATCTATTTCGTATTACAAAAGAGAAGTACATCCTCTCCAGCTGACATACAGCACAAAGAATTCCATGCTGCTTTCCCCTTAGCAGAGTGTCCAATTTTACCCAATCAATTGTCATTGGGTTTTTAGGAATGATTTCTGGGCTATATTCTGCCATTTTAAAAGGGATTATGATCCTAAATTATTTAGGATCCTAAATTACTTCCTAGCCAGAAACTCCTATCCTGAATTCAGCCTAACGCATGTGGCCCAAACTTAAATCTCCTGCAACCCAAAACTAGTCACTGTGGAGGGAAGGGAAGATTGCTACCTACAGCTGTAATTAAATAATGGGACCTTCCCCAGAGCCAACCATGACGGTGTAGAACAACAAAATATTAAACTCAGATTATATAGCGCATGGGTCATCAAAATGTGGCAAACAATTAAAAAAAGCCTACATTGGTAACAAAAAAGGTTATTCACAATCTATTGATAATATGTATACATTAAAGCATTTTTAATTTCTAAATATGTTAGTAAGAACATTAAATTTACCATTCTTTCACAGTCACCTCTGTAATTCCTTCTCCAATATCAGAGAGCTTAAACTGGACAATTTGGCCATTTGTAACTTGAAACAGATAATGGGACAAAAATAGCATGTTAAATATTAAATCTAAAATACCAGCTAGAAAAATGTTAATACACCAAATAGACTAGATTATGTACTACTAATTAGACACAAATCACAGGCTACTAACATAATGCAAGTGTAAAATAAATTACTTACATATGAAAAAACTTACTAGCAGATGTTCTGAACAATCTGTGTTGATGACTAAACTTGACTGCAGATTTGTCAAATATGCTCAGGTATTTTGACTTTATAAAGCGAGCACTGCTACACGATTTAATATGGTGAACACAGATCTGGAGGAAAAAATCTGAAGCATTACAATCGAAAACATTCTATAATGTATACAGATTCTAAATTAGCACAATCTTTATATGTCATATGTACTTATATAGTACGTGTATATGTACTTATATAGGAGGTCAAAGACATCAAAACATCACAGTATTTTGTCATCACTAGTGAACAAAAATCATGACAAGATTTGTCATCAGATATCTAGCTGCTATTGTTTCTAAGTAACTGGCATATGTTTTACAAAGATTACTTACATACACAAATACAGCCATTTGAAATATTCATATGCAAAATGCATGCTGGAAAGAATTCTTAACATGAGGAAAAAAATCTGCACATTTTCCTTTGTCACTATAGTATCACAGGTTGATCAGAGGTGTTAATTAGAAAGAAATTGAGACTAGAGGGCACAAACAATTGCCTTTCCATTCCCATTTAAAATGATCTAGGATAGGCACATACCTTCAAGTAAGCATTCTTTAACATCAACTTTATTAAATTATTTATACCTGGGTATAATTTGCATGTTTTCTTTAGCTCTGAAATTATATGCAGTCCAGAAACCTATTTCAGGAATCAATACAATAGTCTGAAAAGTTCTTCACTATAGAGGCATTGTATAGTCACAGAAACAGTAATTCTAGATAACAGCATTAGAGCCAAGAGTGCTCCCACAGAAGTTAATGGGTGTTTTATCATTAACCTCAATGGAAGTTAGATCAGGTCCTTAGAGACAGAAACCAGTTTCCTACTTCAGCATAAAATATGTTTATTTTAATTTAATTCTGGTGTTATGTTGTCTAAAAATGATCCAGAAAGCTAACAAAAATAACTTTAAATAAATTAACTGTTGAGATTTACCAAAAAAAAAAAAAAAAAAAAAAAAAAAATTCAGGTGCTACAATGTACTTCAAGTGGTTCAGACTGTAAAATTTAGAAATTATCTTGTTAGAGAACCCAGAAAACAGGACACCTGCATGGGAAAATTTGCAATTATATGTTTTAACTTAATATTTTTTCTCTCTTAGTTCAGACAAATAGCAAAGCATATTATAGATTATAGACAAAGCATATTAAACATCTCCCATAGAGTAGGAAAGGATTTAGTTTTATGTTACACCTTTCATAAGAAAGGTAACCCAGAATACTATGCTATATTGAATTAGATACTGTTCATGTATTTCTTATGCATATTATTATATATAATTTGATCTGATATATAAATATCGATAACTGTTTCCTTTCTTTCCAGAAACAAATATTTATGTAGCACAGGCTAACTCTAACAACATTCCAATGTCATTTTCAGCTACCTTTCAGCTACTTGTTACTGAGACAGTCTCTGTTGAACCAGAATGAGTATTTTTCTTATTCCCCCTATGAATAATATCCCATCCTGCCTATTTTCATGACTAAAATTCAGCAAAATTATATTAACAAACTATAGTTGTTCTTGTTTCATAAAAGGATTTAATGTTTATGGCAAATTAGATTACATTCTAGTAAAGTGTGAAGAACTTTTCTGCCTTGATTTTTGTTTGTTTGTTTTGTTACATGGTTATCATGGCTATATTGTTAGACTGTTTATAGATCATGGCTATATTGTTTGCTCAGTAAGGCTTATTCATTCAGAACATACAATACAATTCTTATCCCCTTATAAAGCCCCTACCTGGAAAATGCCCAATATTTACCTGAATAGATGATCACAAGCAGCAGCCTCAAACCTCTGAACTATCACTAAATATGAAGTTTCATGAATGCCTTCCATTTGATTTTAACATTAGGTAACCAGTGAAGATAGTAAATTAGTATTGTCACTGCCAAAAAAACAGACTGGTTTTGGTACAGAAGAGTTTCAGTGCTGTATTGAGTTGACATTTGTAGGAATAATTCAAAATTACTGCAGTTTTTTAAATTAAATCTGTCTTTGATTTTTAATTCTTGATGTGTTAACATATTAAATGAATCATCCAGTATGTAGTCTCTTTATACAGTAACATGTTCCTTTCTTAACAGCTCAGATCCAAAGACTAAAGATGTTGGTAATTTCACTGCAGAATATCATTCTAGCAATATTTATTGTTTTATTAAACGCATTAGGAAATAATTTGTTATTATAACATGAAATAAGAGAGTCATTCTATTAAACTTATACTAGCTGTACTATTTAAATAATCCAACAAATATAAGAACGTTCAACACATACACCAATATTTGTAGGATTGGGCCTTAATTAGAGACTGAGTCAAATCAAGCTGTGTAGGTAAATCCAGAAAACATTTATGAAAACAAGTGCTTGACACACAGGGTATGTATTACTGTACAGTTAACCTGTTTGATTAGCACCCAGATCTGAACACCAGAGTTAGCCTAGACTGGGTATGAATGTTCCCATAGTAAAGCCATACTCGTGTTATCGTGTCCCCACTGTTTCTGCACTCACGTATGTGTATCCATGGTTCTTTGTGCTGAGGCAATAAGATTCTTTCCCAGGCAATTGTGGGAGAACTGGTCTGTCCTTTGAGAGGAACTATAGGAAGGTTTTGAGCAGGGAGTTGGAATAGACGACCTCCTGAGGTCCCTTCTAACCCTAATCTTCTATGATTCTATTAGAGGACTACCAGCACTCCAGTGATTTTGCCTGCATCCTCACTATAGAGTGGGCTAGTTTTTGCCCAAATGAAAGCACCACTCCGATTCTAAATTATACCCTCATTCACGTAAGATAGTCTGGATCTGAAGTATCTCCAAACCTTGGTCACAAGATTTTCTGTGTGGATAAGGGAATTTGGGCTAAAATCTGGATAAGAATAGCGATATTTACATCACCACTGCCAATTTACTGACAATTACAGTAAAACAACAGTCTTTCCATGCAAATGTTAAACATTATTTCCAAAATGGTTTGGACCGAGAAGACTGAGGCGATGCCCATGCATATACACTATTGTAGCCAAAATGATTCTCAGCCTTGGTTCTGTTGGATCCAGTTTTGCTCCTGGATTTCTAGATAGCCCAGGGGCCCATTGTACCATTCTCTATCTACAGCTGTCCAGGAGACTATACTGCTAGTTTCACAACAGCAGTTGATGCCATATTCCCTTCAGGCTTGATTACCATTATGTACTCTACTTACAGCTACCACTTAAGTCCACGTGGAAGCTTCAGCTAGTGGAGAATGAAACTGTTCTTTTCCTAACTGGGCAGCTGGAACAACACCTGCTCATACCTCTGCATTCATTGGCTGTTAGTTTGCAAGTACAAGTCAAGGTGTTTTGCATACATTTTCTATATTTGAAAGTGCACAGCTACCTTCATAGAAAAGAGTAAAATAAAAGTTTTATTACAATGTTATGATTATTTTGTCATTAAACCTCAACATAAATTACAGGCAAAACGATATTTACTGAATCCTGATAACCCTCATGACTCTTTGCAGTGGATGTTTTCAGGAAGAGAAAACATACACTTTTACCTTAACATAGTTTATTTTATTCTTTTAAGAATAAGGGAAAATACATGAAAGTTAGGTGTCCAGTATAAACAGATAACTCACTGACGCAAGATAAAACAACCACTTTTACCTTAACATCATTTTCCTCTGGATATGAAAAGCAGGCATTAACAAAACAACGTGCAGAAACAAGAAACTGGTATTTTCAAAATGCTTTGACAATTACGGTAAATTGAATGAATACTGTCTAAAAATGGGTGATTTCAAAACTGTCTATTGAGAATTGTCACAAAAATCCTTCATTACAATATACATTAAATGAATCCCAAATGAGAGGGGAAAACTTGGTAGGCTGTGATTATATAGAAGTGGATCTAATTGTTTATAGCTGATGAAACGTTGGGGGGGGACAAAAACAATATCCACTTCTCTCACAAAACAGTTAATTTAAAATGGTTTTTTTGCTTGGAAAACCTCAGATATTGTCACTTTTGTGAAGTTCCACACGACAGCAATCATATAATCCCACACCAACATGCTTCAATAAAACAGTTACAATACAGAGACAGCTGCAAATGACTGATCATCATTTTACAAAACCATTTTTCATTAAGTGACGAGATTACAAGTTTTATTAAAAGCAGACTGTGATAACACCTTCCAGTAAGTCTGGAGGCTGCTTATTCTAGCTTTTTGGAGCTACAAATACAATGTGGTTGCGATGCAAAGACACATGCACAAGGACCATACGAAACAAATATGGAGTGGGTGTGCTTTGGTGTGGCTTGGATGTACCTACAATATAGTCTATGAAGAGAAGTAACATCTGCGTGGATAATAGGTAAAGCAATGGGAAAGATGACTATAAGGGTTACCTAAAACTGGCTAATGGATGTGTGTTTGAGGTGTGGGTTTTCTTGTAGATGTGTTTGTATATGGAAAGGATATGAAACGGTAGCGAAATATCTGTATTGGATGTTTCTGGGCTGCGGGGTTATGGCATGGGGAGGGGTCCACATTGGGGTGTCTGGAATGGGGGCGCTGGCAAGGGACAGGTCCGCACAGAGGACTCTGGGATGGGGGGCTATGGCAATGGGATGGGTCTATATGGGTGCCTGTGATGGGGGAATCTGGGGTGTCAAGGACGGGTCTGCACTGTGCCTGGGACAGGGGCAATGACACGAGGATAGGTCCGCACTGAGGTGCCTGCGATGGGGGTATGACACAGGCGAGGGACCGCACTGGGGTGTCTGGGACGGGGGTCTGGGTGGGGGACGAGTCCGCCGTGGGCCTGCGCAGAGAGGGGGTGTGTCTGGAGCGGTGATCTAAACTGAGGTCTCTTCTCTCGGGGCCTCCCTCTCCCCAGCCCAGCCCAGCCCAGCCCAGGCGGGACAGGGTGCCAGAGACGCAGCTGCCCGGCGGGCCCGCACACCTGAGAAGACGGGGGTGCACGCGCTGCCTGTCCCACTCATCACCTCACAAGCCGCCCCCCCTTACCAGACGGCCCGCAGTCAGCGAGCAGCTCCTCACCACCCTCACTGCCGCCATCTTAATCAGGAAAAAGAAGGAGTCGGGATCACGGAGGAGCTCCCCCCATCGCACACCAGCCCCTCACACCTCCCCCCAGTCAACCAATCAGAAGACAGCCTCGGACACAGCAGCCAATCAGAGGGCAGAGGACTAGTTCACTCCCCCCTCGAAGGCGTGGAAAAGGTCTCGGGGCACCCCTTTGGACGCGTCGCGGAGCTTTGTGACTCGGAGTGGCTTGCGCGTGGGCGTCGCCGGGGGGTGCGAGGGCGTCCCTGAAAGGTGAAACGTGGGGCTGGTAAGGAGTCCAGGGAGGAGACTCGTACCACAAAGCGCTGGGGGTGGAGGAAGGAACCGTGGCACTGGCAGCTTCAAGCGGTCCCGTCTCACCCGCGTGAACTCTCAGGGCGGGGCCCCCGCTTCTCCTGAGTATTGGGAATGATCCTTTCCCCCATTCTCCTGCAGGAAAGAAACTCACGCGGGGGCTGCGGAGGAATGAAACTGACTAAAGCACTCCGCCGTCATCAGTGATTTTTTGCACCGATTGAAGCACCCGCAAAAGATGCTGTCAATGCACACTGTCAACCAACTTGGGGGGAAAGAGGAAGTGCTGGTTTTACTTCTATCTTCACTTACAGGGATTTCACCAGTTACCTAATAGGTACAAAAATATCAGATTGAAATATGACTATAAAATGGAATTTTTCTTTTAAATTTCATAAGGAAGATGAAAAGGTGATCATCAAATAAAGTTGGCATTTCTCAGTGTTTTAGTTTTTTTAACTCTTTACTCTTGGAGATTATTATTCATCTTGTTTTTATTCACTTCAGTGTTGGAGCTTTCACAAGAATTGAAAATGCATACTATCAAAATTGTCCCGTGTATCTACACATAAGGCTTGTCTGCATACAATATTCCTAATGTGGATGCAGTTATACTGATGTAAAAGTGCTTATAATAATATACCTTATTCCTGTACAGGAAGAATAATAAGCTCTACCACTTTTACAGCAATATCACTGCATTCAACTAGAGGTTGTACTGGTATAATTATTGCAGTAAAAAAAATCACAACCCCAAACAATTATATCCATAAAAAATCTGTAAGAAATATATCCTTTTATTTTATGCTCTTTTTTTGGTCTTGTTCATTTTGACATCCTCTTGCAGCCTTATGTTTTGGATTGATAGTTTTCTTAACTTTTTCCCAGTTGTTTCCTGCTTTAGGAGCTGCTAAAGCAACTATGAAACTAGGCTGGTAATTTATTCCACCGTCTTGTATATAGTTTACAAATTACAGTCTGCATCAGTATCCTTAATTTGATAATTTTATTCAAAACAGATTCATAATAATATTTGGATGTTACCAATCCACACCAGCTTTGAAATGATTACCTATTGTCATAATAGGTAATGTCCCTTGAAGTCACTGGGACCTGCGGTGCCTAAAATTAAGCATTTGCAGAATGGGGGACTGAGCATTCTTTTTTTGTATATTGAAAGCAATTCGTTTGTTGTCTGTAAACATCTCTTACCCTCATTAGTGCTAAGTGGCATGCTGGGTACATTTAAAAATTAAGTTCTTCCTTTGTGGTCCCAGCACCTACTAGTAGCTCCTTAGAGTCCATCAAAGTTCTGCTGCAAATTTCTTCGGCGGTAGAAAGAAACATGCTGGTGGAACGTAAGACAGCTTCCAGCCACTTCCAGCAAACAGCTGTGAGAAGCCAGGCTACTTTATGATGAGTTTTTCGGGCCTCTGGCCATGGCTGATCTCATGCTGCGCTGCTCTCCATGCTTCACACATCCAGGAATATGCCTTGCCCTAGGGTGGACTAGACAAGAAGGCAGCACAGTCAAAATATGGTGATGAAGAAATGTAAACAAAGGCCCCTCTCCAGGGAAGTGCTCTCACTTCTCACTGACTTCAGAGGGGGCCAGTGGCGCTCAGCGCCTGTCAGGAGCGGGGCCAAGATCTATTTACTCCTCCTCACTCCCCCAACTTCTCTCCCGAGAGGGGCACTGGTTCCGGGTCGTGCCCCCTTCCCCGCAGTGAGGGGGAGTAGTCGGCTCTATCCTCTCTCTGGGGTGGGGCGCCCAGTAGGCAGCTGCTGCGAGCTGCTCCTCCTCACAGCTAAGCCGCCCCCCCCCCGCTCTCGAAGCCGCAGTCGGGAGGGGGCCCAGCTCCCCGCAGCTGCCAACCAGCCAGTGGCCCTTCAGCGCCGGCTGCAGCCTCTGCCGCTAGCTCAGAGCGAGCCCGGCTTCTGCGCTCCCCAGCCACGTGTTACCGGCTCCAGCAGCTCCCTCCCCCTGCCCGCCTTGTGCCGGGCCTAGGGAGGCTGTTCCGCCGGGGCCTCGCTCTCTGCAAAGCCCAGCCAGCTCCCCATCGCCTCGGCCGCTCCTTCCTGGGGAGGCACCGCGGCTCCCTGTCGCTCATGGACGGGGACAGGCTGGAGATAGATGGCGGGGTCATGGAGGGGGTGAGTACAAGGACCGGGCCCGCGGGATCGGCCCGGCCTTCCTGGGTGGACGGCTCGGGCTGCCGGAGGCCCCGGGACTGGGCTGGCCCGGCCTGGCTCCCGAAGAAGGCGGGTAGAGGATGCATGAATGGCCGGCCGGCCGGGGGGGTTGGTCTTGGCTGGCTCTCTAGGGAGCGGGCCGCGCCTGGAGGATTCAGTCTGTGCGGGGAGGATCCGTTCCTGGCTGGTGATGGGAGGTGGGGAAGGGGTTTGGTCTGGGGCCCTGATGGGGAGGAGCAGGGCGGTTAGCCCGGCTTATGGGGGGGCCTTGGAAATGTGGGGTGGGGCTAGACCTCTGCCCCCGCCATCCCTGCCCTGTGCTCCGATGCCGCTGACCACCTGTCTCCCCTCCGGAACTTAGGGTGGCCAGATCTTGCGAGTCGCCACGGCCTTGAGCTGCCTGCTGGGGCTTCCCTTGCGGGTGCGAAGGATCCGAGCTGGGAGGAGCCAGCCTGGCCTCAGGTAAACATCCCCCAATGCCCAGGAACGGTGAGACTTCCCATTGAAACATGCTGAGGACAAACCGGTCCTAAAGCTGTGAGAGGGGTGGCAGGGAGAGCATCCTGCTCCAGCACACCTGGCACTGGCTGTGCCCACATTGACCCTTTGCTCAAAGTCCCTTTGTGTTGCTGTGACACTAATGCAACTCCAGCACAGGTAGCAGTGGTGGTGGTGCTAGTGTAAGTCGGGGCACAGGCATTTTTATCACCACTTTGCCTAATCCTACCTATATCAGGGTTTTGAGGGCACAATAATAAAAATGCCACCTGCCAGTTTATATTAGTATTCCTCTTCACTGGAGTTAACTAGTGCTACTGCAATAGCAAGAGATTTTTAACGAAAGACGGGTAGAGACAAGGCTGTTGTGTCAGGAAAGGATACAGGATTGAACTCCAGAAACTCTGTGAAGCCCTAACCTGTTCACGTAATTCATGTAAATGTATCTGCCTCTGGCGTACACTTTTGGCATCACACACATAGTTTATCGTGGCAAAAGAGTATTTGAATTTGCATCTCCCAGGAGGGCTTCTTCTCCATGACACTCCACTTGGGTCTTGTTGCCTGATTCCCTTTCCCATCAGTTACACTTTATTATAAGAATGTAATATGATGATATGAGATTTCAAATATGATTAAAACTGTAAAATATCTTGCTGAAAAATGCAGCAAAATATTCCATCCCTAACAAGGTAGACTACAAACATGTCTATAAACAACACCTCTGATTAGTGAGTCTCCCCTACTAAGGTGTGAAGGTCTGAATGCTTTTACCTCGACTCTTTAAATTGCTGATGTTGAATGACTTTATTTGGCTGGTGCCAGTCCTGTTTGGGTTTTGCGTAGGACACTTGGCAATAATTTTAGAAGCAGATCCTGAAACAACAAAGAGCGGTCATGTTAAGAGTGGCCATATTTGATTTTAAAAGATTGTCAGAGGCCATATGCTTTCTTTCCAATGTGGAAACTTCAAAAATATTTGTTACAATGTGTACCTATCTAACTCTATTCAGTAACTGAGGTTCTTGTCTCCAGGCCTCTTCTGCTTCGTTCATTAACTACTGTCTGTCTTTGATTTGTGTCATGCTACTCTAATCACAATGTGACAGTTATGAGGCTATGACATATAAAAGCCAACAGAGCAAATGGTACTAATTACAACATTTTAATCTAAATCACAGTGAAGGGAAACTGGTCCCCTAGCAGTTGTATACAGACATTGTTTATGTATTTAAGTTGACAGTGTCAAGTTGAAGATAGTCAGCTTCACCAAAATGAATTAAAATCATTTTGGTGAAGTTGACCTGCCCTGCCTTTGAGTACCCTTGCACACGTCAAAAAAAGTTTTGACTACGTTTTCCTGTTTTATTTCCCCCCCGTGTTTTTCTCTCCTCTTCCTTTGTGGAAGACCAACACAAATAGGAGAGTGAATGCATGCACAGCAGGAGCTATCAGGCAGGAATTTCAGGAGAGCTCTGGTCACCCTGCTGTGTACGACTCTGAGATGCTGCTGGAGTCAAGACTTGACTGACTGCTCTTGATTGTATGCCAGTCCTCCTCTCTGGCTCAATGTAGGGGACTGGGATGGAGGTCATCACCTTTCCCACTGCATCTTGGCCCAAGTTTTAACAAGGTCTTGCAGGGAGGGCAGGGGATTCCTGCTGCACCCCACTTCAGTCCCATCTCTCTACCCTGTCCTACAGTGGAGGATGAGAAACAGGATCCCCCCTGATTTCAGAACCCTGCTGTGCTCCTTGTCTGTTCCTGTAGGATTATGGGAAGCCATGAAACTCTGTGGGAATCAGTTTGAATTTCTACTGTTTTGGTTTGGGCTGAAGTTTGCAATTGTTGTATTATTACTAAATATGTAATATTTTTGTATTGTAATGTGGCTTAGTAGGCAGTCTGCATGTAAGTCTTAATGTAGTATTATGACTTGAAGGCCTCAACATCTGTCTGGACTAGAGATGATTCGAGATTTGTGTGATGGGCAGCTGGAGGGTGGAGAAATCGGTTCAACAGAAATAACCTTCACTCCTGGGAAGATCAAAGGTGGAACCCACATAGCAGATACCAAAACAGCAGGGTATGTGTGTTGTAATACCTACTGTTAACTGATGTAATAATTAGTGTTAACTATTCTTCTGTAGATTTAAGGTTATGGCAAAAATGAAAAAAACCAAAAACAAACCCCAAGGAAATTCATGCTGAGGAATGATGGTATCCCCATAATCCATGCTGTCTAAGACAGCTATTTCTGATCCATGAAACCTGTTTTTTTATGTATCTACATTTTGGTTATCTGACCTTACTATGGGCAGGATCTTTATTAATAAGCACTTGCAAAAATATCAAACATAAGACAATCACTTTTGATTTAGGGCATACCAAATAACTCATACTACTGTATGATTGAACCCAGATTTCTGAAATGTGGGGCAATCATTTCTCCCTTCCCTGTATCTCTTCCTATCATGTATTTCTATATCTAGCCCTTATTGGTGCTATTACTTTCTCTACTCTGCCTGGAATTTGTGTGCAGAATAGTGGAGCACTAATTAAAGGGAATGAACCTAGTTGTGTGAGAGTAGCATGAGCAGTGACCAGGAGGCATGAGGTGCCATTTAAATTACACCAGGGCTTTTTGTAGGCAGGTGGAGATGCAGGGTAATATATTATTGAGGTTATCTCCTTTTGGATAAACACAGCGATGAAAAGCATAGAAAGACAACCTAATAGAAGAGCTTGTGGCTGCATGCTGACAAGGAAGCAGCCCAAAAGCAGGATGGCCCACAAACATTTGAAAGGTAGACTTAACAAATAAAAGCTGCCCCCTTAAACCAGTGACTTAATTAATTATTTTCACAGTTCAAAATGTTTTTTGAAACTTAAGTAGAGTAAGTAGGCATTTTGGATCAATACAGAATTCTTTGATCATTGTTGGAATATTAAAATTCATTTTGGGAAGTTTTGTTAAGAACCATGGAATATTTCAAAGGTTTATTGATGGGAGTGTCCTTTCGGACTACACTGTTAAAGGGACATTGAAATAATTTAAAACCAGCATCTTCCATCCCAGCATTATTTGGTGGGGAATGTTGACTGGGATCTAAATGATTAATCATTTTAGAATAAAAATATTTAGAAATTTACATACACTTTTTGTTAAAATAGCTACACACGCCTTTTATGCCTTTCTCCCTCTGCTGGTTAGCCTTATAGTTGTGCCAATACTATTAATAATGAAAATGTACAAGGGACATAAACAAGAAACCTAGGTTAATATCCATGTCAAATGAGAGTGTATGCAAAACTAGACTGATCAAAGGTATAACAAAAATCTTAGGGAAACATCTTTATTTTCAGGCTTGTAAAGACACATCAATGACAAAAAGGTACTGATTAGTATTTTGGTAGGATAATATATGTAAGAGGAATGTGTAATGTCATTTCACTAATCATTATCTTCAGAATGAAATATTCCAACTTACATCATATGTAAAATGCTCTTGAAACTTCACTTGCTGTCTGATATTTAATGGTTTACGTGCATTATGTCTGAATTACCTGTGAGTGTTTTCCAATTCCATTTTAGGAGTGTGTGCCTACTGATGCAGGTAGCAATGCCCTGTGTGCTGTTCGCTGCTTCCCCTTCAGAACTTCGTTTAAGAGGTGGGACTAATGCTGAGATGGCTCCACAGATAGACTACACAGTAATGGTAAGGATCAGCTTCTTTGCCTTTCTAAATCTTGCAGGTGCACAAGTAACTTGTATACTTCTGTATGTTCCTATTGCTGCTTTATATCATCAGTGGTAATTGTAGAGTAATCAAAGCTAATTTTTTTTCTTTTCTTCTGTTTCAAATATGAAATAAAATAGGATAACCTGCTTTCTATTTAAACTGTAAAATATCCAAGGGAAGAATAGTATGCTTGGTATTGGACTACTGTACTATTGATATACTATATGTTTATAGGGTATCTAATGCCGCACATAATTCCTTGAAACACAAAGAAATCTGCCTCTACTTGTCTATTTCTCTTCCTTTATTTTTAGTTGCTAAAGCTTATTTGAATTAAAACAGTCTCTTTGCTCTACAAATGCTAAGTATTAGTAGGGAAGGAGGGGAGTGGGTCCATAAGAGAATCTTTCTTACTAGATAATCTGCAGAATAAAATGTGGAGATCCTGTATGACACTGAATATTTTCTGTAGTGTATTTTGAGATCTTCGCAGTAGACCGGTATATATATTTTTCTCTTTGAGGGTTCAGTGTTAGGGTGGGACATGTTAAACACAAAATAGTTCTGTATTTTTAAAGTATGCTTACTCCTCAGGTCTTTAAACCAATAATTGAAAAGTTCAATTTGACCTTTGACTGCGACATAAAAAGGAGGTAAGTTACACTGTCATGGCTTTTGAAATACTTTGTGCTGGGCCTGTTTCTCTAAGTAGAATGTGATTCCTTTACATTTGAGTGCTTTCAAGCACGTTTTAAGAATACGTCAGTGCCTACTAAAGACAAAGGGAGTTTTTCTTTTGACTTCAGTGGAAGTTGTATCAGATCTGTTAAAGGCCTTTATGATCTTCATTTTCCCCACCTATGAAAAGAGGATAAGATGTATCTACTCATGGTTGTTGAGTGGCTTAATGAATGTTTGTAAATTGCTTTGAGAACCTTAAATGAAAATGTTACTAAATGCAAAGCATTATCCTAATTTCTTACATAGTGCTTACCATGCTAGCTTCATAAGATATACGGTGTCCACCCAAAGAGCATACGGCCTCTTTTTAGACATGGCTCAAGAGATGAGAACAACAAACAGTAATATATGGAAAAAGATGTGAACTACACTAATAAGCAGAGTGGATAAAAATTGATGATTAAAAATCATTACATTTTGTTTTAATTAATTTTTTAAAAATTAAATTGGATTATTTTTATTTACATTAAATACAGGTTTATTTTAAAATAATTAACCTATTTAAAATTAAAAATCTAAAATTGACAACCTATGTTAAGGCCTAGATTTATTATAATCTATTAAGATCATTTACATTAAATACAAAAAAATAATATTAAGCAGTGCATGGTTGCTGCCAAGTTTTAAAGCAAAGCAAACCACTGAACTAGGGGAAGGCACTAGCTAAGCACTTGGAATCAGAGTCTGTTGAAGTACGAAACTAACATTTGACAACAGTGATGCCTCTTCTGCAGGCACAGAGAGAATGTTTTCTTCAGTTTATTCAGCTAGTTCAGTTTAATGACTATATCATTCATAATTAAGAAATCAAGTGGGAGCTGAAAAAGCAGGAAAGATTATTTTCCTCTTCCAGGTCATGTCTACACTACAAAGTTAGGTCAACTTAAGTTATGTCAATGATCATAAGTTGCTTTAATAACATTGGTTGAACACATCCACACACACCTTCCTTTTGTTGGCTGATTGCCTCCAGAGTCATTGCTCTTGCATCAACAGAGCATTGCATCCTGGGTAGCTATCCCACTGTGCAGCTTGCCACCCTTAGTCACCCTCTGCTGCTGGGGGCTCTGGGAACAAATCGTGGTGCATTGTGGAGATGTGCTCACCGTCCCAGAATGCAGTTCCTTCTGTCTCATCATTCCATGGGCTTCCGACTTCGTTTTGTGCTGTTTTTCAACAGCACTTGTAAACTGTGTGTCCACCATCTCTGCCTGACAGCATGGATCCTGAGCTGCTGATCATTGTGGTGATGAGCTTTATGAACACAACATGGCTGGTCCTGCAGGATTTCATGAGCTGTGAGACAAAGAGTGAATCGGTGATGCTTGCCCTGCTGTCTGCCATAGAAACTAATAATTCAGGATTGCTTCTGGCATTCATGCAACAACTTGCCATGGTGGACCATCTGTACTGGGTTTGGAAAACAAGCACTGATTGGTGGAATCATATTGTGATGCATGTATGGATGACAAGAGTGGCTGCAGAACTTTCAGATGTGGAAATCCACCTTCCTGGAACTGTATGCAGAGCTCATGCCAACACTGCAGTGCAAGGACACCAGAATGAGAGCTGGCCTCACTGTGGAAAAGCGAGTGAAGATCTTTGTGTGGAAGCTGGCAACTCCAGATGGGTACCGGTCAGTTGTGAATCAATTTGGAGTTGGAAAGTCCACCGTGGGGGCTGCTGTGATGCAAGTGTGCAAGGCCATTAAATGCTCATGCTACGAAGGACTGTAACTCTTGGTAATGTGGAGGAAATGATGGCTTTGAGGCAATGGGATTCCCTAACTGGAGGGGCTGGGGAGGTCAATAGATGGAACGTATATTCCAATTTTGGCCCCCTGACCATCTTGTGACTGAGTACATTGACCAATGTACGGGGCTGTTTCACTGACATTAATGCGAGGCTCAGGGAAGGAGCATGATGCATGCATCTTTCGGAACACTGGACTGTATAGAAAGCAGCTCGTGGGACTTTCTTTCGAGACATGAAGATTCCAATAGGGGATGTGGATATGCCCATAGTGATCCTTGAGGACTCCGCCTACCGGTTGCTCCTGTGGCTCATGAAGCCTTACACCAGGAACATGGAGATCAGCAAGCAGCGCTTCAACAGCAGGTTCAGCGGGTATCGAATACCATTGAATGTGCCTTTGGCTGATTAAAAGGTCGTTGGTGCTGTCTTTTTAACCAGTTAGGCCTCAGTGAGGAAAATATTCCAATGGTCATTGCGGCCTGCTGCATTCTCCATAATATTTGTGAATCAAAGGAGGAAAAGTTTCCCCAGGGATGGATCACTGAGGCTGATCAGTTGGCTGCTGATTTTGAGCAGCTAAATACAAGGGCAATTAGAAAGGCACATCAGGAGGCTAGTGGAATCAGGGAGGCTTTGAAGGAGCATTTTCACAATGATTCCCAGTAATGTGTTTTTATGTGATGCCCTGGACCAGGTAGTGTTTACTTGCTGCCTTGAATTTCCCCTGTAGTTCTTGCTTCCTGAGTGTTAATGGCAAGGACCAAATATTCCTACCTATAGCCACTGTGTTTCAATGTTAGCACTGAGCTATGTATGTATGCATTTCACAAATAAAGACTCATTTAATTTCAAAGGCTCAAATTTAATAACATGATCACACACAAACTTTTGGTCACCCAGGGGACATGTCAAAGAAGAACAGTCTCACAATTAGAGCTCTCATAGCTGGGTGTAATTGGAAACCAGTCTCTTGGTGTGGAGTGCACAGGGTACTGTGAGGGACCAGGAAAATGTGAGGAATGCAGTTGGGGAGTTTAGGGAGGACATGGACCAGAGTTCTGTAGTGACTGGAGGGGCAGCCTAGCACAGATGTGCTCAGATTGAAGGTTAATGAGGGACTTCAACAACTCTGTCTGGTCCTCCAGAAGCTTTATCATCCGCTCATGCCCCTGTCTTTTCCTGTCAGTCCAACCTGAGTCTCTTGCTGATTGTCTCCCTTCATGCTCTTGTTTCACTATGTGCTGCATCTGTTGACTGCAGCAATTTGCGAAACATATCCTCCTTATTCCTCCTGGGCCTTTGCCTTATCTGATGGAGATGCTCTGCCGGTGTGAAGGAATGGGTCCTCAAAGGCACATCTGCAAAAGGCAAAGTAAAACAATGAACAGAAACAGTTTTATGAGTGCGCTCACAGCCATGATCCACAAAAGTTACACACACCTGTTTTTCACTGTTCCTTGGCTAGTACACAGGTCAGTGTGAGTCCCAAATATAGTAGGTGTGGAGGGGTGGGCAAGGGAAAATGGGCAAGAAGGGACAAAGGCTGGTTTGTGAAGGGGGTTACTATAAGCAGGTAGGGAGCCTATTCTGAATATTGGTACCCTTTTCTACCGGCTAGCGTAGTCTAACCTGATATCTCATTCCTAAGGGTAACCCAGAATGTAAGTGTGCATCTCCTGCATGCGTGTGGCTTCAGATTGGCTTTGTATGCCACTCGCCTGTGTGCCACTCTGGTCCCTGCACAAATAATTGCTGGGTGATGCAGCAAATTTTCCTGCATCGGGGGGAGAAACAAGGCAGCTCTGCTAAGAAACCTTCAGCAGAGGATTGCAGAATACAGAAACAGGAAAGTTTCCTAGAGGTCTCTATGGAGGATTCCAGGGACTTCCCCGTGTATTAACAAACTTTTCCACTGTGGCCCCATGGCATAGATGGACAGGCTCTGTTCTTAATTTCTGTCCCTTAGCCATCTTGTACTAAATAACAAAGTACATGAGAGCTCAATCTCCTCTCACTGTACAGCATCAAAGCAGAATGAGCACATACTGGAGCTCCCCTCTCCTATATGCTGTGCGCCAGAACTGGAGTGTGGGAACTGGCTAGACCCCTCCGGAGTGGAAATGTTGTCCTCACTCGATGCCACTGGACGACCCTGCTGTGTGCTCCACATCATTCTCCAGGTCCACTTCCTCATCCACCACTTCCTTGTCTGAGTTGAGTCCTCTGGCTGCTGCCTCCAGCTCCCCAAAGTATCCATGGGGCTCTTGGTGGTAGAGGTGGGGTCTCCACTGAGGATGGCAAGCAGCTCCTTATAGAAGCAGCATGTCTTCAGCATTGCCCCATAGCGACGGTTGGCCTCCCTTGCATTCTGGTATGCCTGCCTCAGCTCCTTGATTTTAGCATGACACTGCTGAGTGTCCCTCTCTTGCCCCGTCTTGTGCATGCCACCTGCAATCAGCCATAAGTATCGAAATTCCTGTGACTTGTGTGAAGCTGTGACTGCACAGCCTGCACTCCCCATATACTCAGCCGATCAAACAGCTCCAGTGTGCTCCACAAGGGAGAGTGGTGCGTAAAGCTGGCATAGTCAGCTGGGAAAATGCTGTGTAAACTCTGCATGCCAAGCAAATAGGAAGAGGAATTAAAAAAATTCCTGGGCCTTTAAAAAGGGGAGGGGCACATACCCGTGTACCTTCAGGGCAGCAGAGTTCAAACTGCTGACCAGAGCGATCACGATGGGCATTGTGGGATACCTTCTGGAGGCCAGTTAGGGCAACATAAACCATCCCTCTAACTATGTTACAAAAAGCTCTATGCCGCTCGTCAAGGTGGTTTTATTTTGTCGGCATAGCAGGGGCGTTATATTGGTGAGAGGAGCATTTCAGTGTATACACCTCCACTGTTTTGTCGACTAAAGCTGATTTGTTGACAAAATTGTGTAATGTAGACAAGGCCAGTCAGTGAATAAAAACTAACCGTAAGAGAATGAGATCTACTCATTCTAAAATCTTGCAGGAGATGGTGACCAGAAACAATCAGTTGAACTCATTAAAAATAGATGATGCTTCTTTTGTTTCATAAAATCAGTTATTTTTAAATGCAAAGCACGTTTTGATAAGAAAAATGTTTATTGAAAAGTTTATGTATCCACCATGTTTAAGGTAGTTTTATTTAATAAAAATAAAGCTGTTTGTGCACTTTGAATTGAATTTGAATTTTCCTCCAAATAGAGCTTGACACAAAATAATCACAAGTAAAAAAATTAATCCTCATCTGGTAAATAAGAAATGCATCATTCATCATTTTCTAACATAATTAAGAACTTGAATAAATGTAAATTAAGTTGCATAACGCTTAAATAGATATAAATATATCGTATCCTCCTGGTTAGAAAAAAGATGCACCTAATTAAATATAAAGGCCATATTTAGTTGCAAATCAACATGTTTTAACAGTCACCAACTAATTAGAATCATTAGGAAAATAACTAAAAAATACACATGTAAAACATAGTTAAAACTGATGATTTAAATCAAAGTTTCCTGCTTGTTGATTTAAACCATGATTAAAATCAGTTATTTAAATCACGTTGATTAAAAAGAATCAATCTACCATGTTAATATGATTATGTTATTAATTCATTCTATGCATGTGGAGGATAATGCAACATTTACTTTTTGTACACATTTCTATGGCACGCATCACTGAAGTTTCTAACCTCCTTGGCCTGTCTAAAAGAGCATGCTAAGGGTAAGACACTTATTAGCAAACAAATATGCTAAATCCATTTTTAGTTTTCTTGCTTATAGGAATAACTTAATTTGTAATGTCATGGATCCCTTTTCTTTGCATTTAAACATATCTGATTACCATTATTAATAGGGGCTACTATCCCCAGGGTGGTGGTGAAGTGATAGTCCGAATATCTCCAGTCAAACAGTTAAGCCCAGTAAATTTAACTGAACGTGGCACTGTAACAAAGATACATGGAAGAGCATTTGTTGCTGGAGCCTTGCCCATTAAGGTGAGTGCCTATAATATTCCTAGAAGTAAGAGTCTAATGTTATGTGAATAAATATTGTACAATTATTTGTATATTATACAATCTCTATACATAGTTCTATAAATTTATTGGTACTTTTTTCTATAGTTTTCCACCTGCAAACCGTGACAATGATAGTAAATGAATCCAACTGTACAGATCTTCCAAGGAGAGGAAATTATAACCAATACAAACTTAGAGGATACTAAAATATAATATTAGTATATAGATTATGGTAGCACCCAAAATGGGAGGAGACCCTGTTGTAATCATTCAGAAGCCCATGGCAGAGACTCAAGACTGGATGCCTTTCTAAAAGATAGACTTTAGGTCAACCAGAAGTAATGGCTTGGCCTGTATTATACAGAAGGTCAGGCTAAATTAACCTAATGGCCTTAAAATCTGTAACCTATGAAAATGTTCTATGAGCTTTCCAAACACTGAGGTAGATACAGTTTCTGTCCCAAAGCATTTGTGAACTGTGACCTATTTTAGCAGTCCACTACATAAAATTTTGTGATTTTTAAGATCTGATATTGCAAGATTTATCAGGGCTAGAAATAAAATCCGTACCCTGTAGAATAAGGGGAAAATTGTGAATTTGTATTGGTATTGAAGCTCTGGTGTACAGCTTTAAAATCTGTCATTGGTCCAGGACTGAATATTATCTAAACTTTGTGCAAAAATTGCACACTGAGGGGAAGTAGGAGAGGTTAGATGTCAGCTTACAGTTTGAAGTAGTTTCCACTAATACATAAAATATACTAATTTTAAAAGCCAGTCTCGTTATAGCTTAGAAGAACATTATTGAAGTATGCATGCATACGGCTATGTATATAGGAAAAATGTTATATAAAATTTTGATTTTAACTACTGTACCTGGTTCCTTTTTGTTTTACCATGTTAGCTAGCAAAAGACATGGCATCAGCAGCAGTGAGATGCATCAGAAAAGAAATCAGGGATCTTTACGTTAATATTCAGACTGTTCGAGAAGCTGATAATCAAGCCTTTGGAACTGGAAGTGGAATCATGTGAGACAAGACACAAACCTCCTATTTACTTATCTTACTGTGTTAGTAGTTGAGAATATGGTGATGATCCTTCTTTGACTGAGAGGGGTAGTAAAAAAAAACCAAAAAAAACCACTATCTCTTTCCTGTTTTAAAAAATTAAGAATAGTAGTTAAAACCCTTTGTAATAAGCCAAGAAATTTATAAATATTTTTATTTCATCTTTGGCAGGAAAAGTTGGAGTGTTTGAATCTTTAGCAAGGAGAGCTTTTCTGCTAAGAGTTTGTCAGGAGTTTGAATTACATACATGTTAACGAAAACAAACTAAAGCTTTGTTTTTAAGCATCTGACAGAAACCTGAGCAGTTGGCAGAGAAAGGGATTTTTAGTTTTGTGATGTTCTAATTTCAGTAGTTCTCCAGCCATTCCTGGAGTTCTCCAACAAAAAAAGAGTTGTTCTGGAGTTCCCCCTCCCCCGGCCAAAAAAAAGGCTCTGGTGTCTCTCGTTTAAAAGCAGGAGAAATTTTTTTGTTGGTTTGGAATAAATGCAGGCCTGTTTCATGTCACAAAGAAGCAAAAAAGGGAACAAATGTTCTCTCCTTTTCAGGTCACTTTTTTTTTTTTTTTTTTTTTAAAGAAATTGAAATTCAAAAAACTATATTAAAGTCACATTAAACATATGTATTTAAAACAACACAGTTACTAGTTAGGTCACTAAATGTAGACAGTATGTATAATGTGGGTAAGTATTTCTTTTTCTATGAGGATCTGGATTCTCTAGCTTTTTAAAGTCTATCACCTTCAACGCTGAATTTGTGTATTTTCTATGCATGTCACTGTGCTTTTCTGACATGACGACACCTCCACCAGCCTGGTATCCTCTAGCACAGTGTTTCTCAACGTTTTAAGTAGCAAGTACCCCCTAACTTCTGAAAATGTTAATAAGTACCCCAACACTCAATTTTCCATGGGATTTTATACTTACAGACTAATGCGAGCCATATGTTGGAAGAAGGGCAGAGTATATAAGGCCCCGATATGACAGATGTCAGATCTAGTGTGGGTAGGGTTACCACCTTTACACCAGGGGTGCACAACTCAAGTATATACCTGGGCTAGAGGTGATGTTGGCCAAAGCTAGGAGGCTTTGAGCAGGATGCCAGTGCTGGGGAATATAAAGCGCAGTGCCAAATTTTATGCCAGAGATTTGAGAGGAGGTAGGGGTAAGGGAGAGACAGGGAAGGAGGGTACAGAGAGAGAGATAGGAAAAGATGAAATCTGGGTCTGTCATAGTTGTCAATTTCACTGCTCAGCTAGAGCAATGAAATTGACAAGTTTTTTGGGCACTGGGCTTTGAGCCAGGGAGGGGGCTGCCACTTGGCTGCCAGCCCGAGAGGTGGGCGACTGCCACCCAATCCGAGCTGGGGCAGAGGAGGCTTCTGCCCTGGCTGGGACCCAGGGATGTGGGCAGGCGGCTGCTGCCCGTCTTCAAGCTGGGTCGCTGGAGGCTGTCCCTTGGCTCGGAGCCAGGGCACGGGTGACTGCCACCCAGCTGCGAGGCCAGCTCGCGAGATGCAGGAGGGCTGCCACCAGGCTCCAAGCTGAGAGCGGCGGGAAGCGGGGGGCTGCTGCCCGCCTCCCCCAGAAGCTAGTGGCTGCCGCCCATCTCAAAGCTGGGAGCTGTGACCAGGAGGGAAGCTGGGGGCTGCCACCCACTTTCCCCAGAAGCTGGGGGCTGCCGCTCACTTTCCAGCTGGGAGCTGTGACAGAGCGGAAAGCGGGCGGCTACAGCCCAGCTTCCCCAGAAGCCAGGGACTGCCACACGCCTCCCATCTGGGAGGTGGGGCCAGGTGGGAAGTGGGCTGCTGCCGCCCGGCTTCCCCAGAAGTCGGCAGCTGCCACCTGCCTCCCCTTCACTCTGTTTTTCCCTGGGTACCCCCTGCCTGTGTCTCACGTACCCCCAGGGGTACATGTATCACAGGTTGAGAAACTATGCTGTAGCATTACGTCAGGGCCATCAGTTGGTACTCACTCAGAGGAGTATCATCTGCTGAGTTAGCAATGAACCTTCTCCATCCCCTGTGTGGTTTTTCTCAGACGTTTCCCATCCAGTTAGAGTGAAATCAGCCTTTGAAGTCAAAGTGTATGTTTCCATTGACTTTACCAGGAGTTGGTTTGGGACTCAAGTACTGATCAAACCAACCATTCTTATCTTTTTATCATAACCCAGTGTGTTATGGTTTCAGATAAAGACCTAATTGATAACTGGTAATATACTTAATTTTTCTGTTTAGTATTGTTGCAGAGACTTCAACAGGTTGTCTGTTTGCTGGATCATCACTTGGTAAAAGAGGTGAGAGTTGTGTAAAGCATATCCATGTTTTGTGCGTTTAGTTTCCTACTGGGTAGTACATCCATACTGTTTAATAACCAGGGGCAACAGAAATCCACAGATTTTAGTTTTTCTTTATAGAATCTTAAACTTTCATTAAAAATACATTAAGTCTTTACATCAATGTTTTTTATGCAGCCTGGCAAACCAATCAACAGGGTTGTGAATTTATCCACTTATTTTAGTGGATTGCTAGAGATTGCTGATTTGGGAAGACTTCTGGATTTTTAAAATGTACATATTCCACCCCAGTTCCTCTGATGTAGGATTTGTCCTGTACTATATGTAGCAGAGAATATATATGTTAAAGGCATAGGAGTGAATTGGATTAAAATTGGTATCTTGTGTGGCTAAAGCTGTTTCTTAAAGCATAAGTGGGCCTAGACTGTTCCCAGTGCTTAGGAAGTATGTGCCATACTTATTCAAATGCACTAGCAGGATGATAGACCATAGTACTCAGAGGGTGTCTGGTGAACATTTCAGGCAAGAGCATGGCAGTTAAGTTGCAATTAACTGTCTTCTGTTTCCTGTTTTTTCACATTCTACAGTTCAGGAATAACAATGTTTTGGAGCCGCTTAATCCTCCTGAATTCTCTCCCTAGGTAAGAATTCTGACAGGGTTGGAATTGAAGCTGCAGAGATGCTGCTTGGAAATCTTAGACATGGGGGAGCAGTGGATGACTATCTGCAAGACCAGGTAAAAATCCCACACCCTGACTTCAAGATGAAGTTAAGGTAACAAGTGAATTTGACTATGTATTACCTATAAAGAATCTAAAGATCAAAAAGAACCCCAGGAATTTCAGAGTTAAGATTGTATTTCCACAGCAAGTCACAGAGTTATATTCCAATAGCCACCACAGCCATAACTTTAGGAGACATTCAGGAGTCTCCCCTGAAGTCGTAGGGGAGGAGCTAGTAAGGAGCCTTTTCTGGTCCCCACCCTATAAATCTTAAGTCATGTCTACACCAACAGCATGTGTGGTGAAGATGCTCTATGCTGACGGGAGAGAGCTGTCCCATCAGCATAAAAAAAACACTACCATGAGCGGCATAGGCTATGTTGGCAGGTGAAGCTCTTCTGCTGACATAGCGCTATGCACACTGGCGCTTATGTCAGTGTAACTGATGTCACTCAGGGGTGGAATAGTCACACCCTTGAACAACATACATTTTGCTGACATAGGCAGTAGTGTAGATGTAGCCTTAGAAGGCTCCAGGGAGACCTCGCAGCATGACTGGAGCTATTAACCCAGCCTGGATAAGCCAAAACGGACTTGTTAGAAGTTTAAACAAGCCACTTAAGGCCCTTGGAAAACACAAATGACACCTGACAAGCCTCCTGAGGCTCATAAGAGGGGTGTCAACTAGCTTCCTATGGCTCACTCGATGTTCTCTTCCTGCAGACCTCAGTAAATCCAGAGAAAAGGGGTGGGAATTTCCTTCCTCTTCCATCTAGATCCCCTCCACACAACAAATTAAGGTGTGTAAGAGCAGGGTTCCCTTCCCATGTGCCTCAGGAGGGGATTTGGTGAGAGCAGAGGAGAACAAACTAAGGGGGCATTTTTCTCCATCTTGCTCACCTGGCTCCATCAGGAGATCTGGGGAATGAAGAACCCCCTCAGCTTTCTCCTGTTGCACCCTGGCCTGTAGAGCTGCTGGTGCACTAAATGCAGTGTGACAATCAGCGTGACAGAGCGATGTTCCTAATTCACGTCAACCTACTACGTATCTAGTGATTACCTCTTAGAAACCTCATTCCCAATGTCATTCAGGAACTGCATTCCTAAGATTCTGCTCAGTCCCAGATGTAAAGTCAGATTTTGGGGCCACAGGGGCGGGGAGGACGGCACTGTCAAGTTTATAATGGTAACACAGTTGCAGTCTTAAGTATGGAATGGCTGATGCTGCTCTATAATATGCGTAGAAGAAGCAGACCTGCCTCTTTTCAGTCCACGTATGTGCTGCTCTGACTCTTTCATGGAGTTGTGGTGTGGAGTTGCAGTAATGATTTAAAAACTAATTATATTTCTTTTCCTCTTAAGCTGATCATTTTCATGGCATTAGCCAATGGGGTATCTAAAGTGAAAAGCGGACCAATAACTCTTCATACTCAAACTGCTATACATTTTGCAGAGCAGCTAACAAAGGTGAGTCCAAAGACTGGAGAAGAGTACTATCAATGGCCTTCATCCTGTGGCTTAGGTCTTTTCTACACATAGACTTAGTGTGCAGCAAGCCACAACATGAATTTACAGCTAGCTTGCTGCACACTAAGGCCGGGTCTATATGGTAGACATACATTGATACAACTATGTTGCACAGGGATGTGAAAAATCCACATCCCTGAGCAACATAGTTATACCAACCTAATGCCCTGTGTGGACAGTGCTATGTCGACAGAAGGGCTTCTCTGGTCAACGTAACTACTGCCTCTCACAGAGGTGGAATATGTACACTGATGGGAGAAGCCCTCCCATCAGCGCAGGTAGCATCTACACTGAAGTGCTACAGCAGCACAGCTGCACCACTGCACCATTTAAGTGTGGACCTGCCTTAAATCACTGGGTGGACCCTGCTAGCAGCAGGCGCTGTACATTAATACCCCAACTTGCCACGCACCAAGTCTCTGTGTACACAAGCCCTTAATATATATACACTTTTGTAGTGTCACCCTCTGATTGCTTTTTTGTGGTGTATCTGAAATGAGTTTGGTCTTGTGATACAGGTGTTTGGAACACCACAGTTCGTACTGACTGGCAAACACCCTTAAAAGTCATGAGTAAATGAGTAAAGAACAGTGTGTTTAAAGTTCAGTCCTTGGCATTGGTTAGATGCCTTCACAAACTTAATTAAAAATATTTTCAGTGGAATTAGTTATATTATAGACATCTGTTTGACTAAATATAATATTATTAGACATCTAATATTCAGGGACTGTTCTAAGTACATTTATAAGTTTTCTAATACTTTATCCTCATGGTTGCAGGCCAAATTTACTGTCACAAAATCAGAAGATGAAGATTCCACTAAAGATACCTACCTTATTGAGTGCCAAGGAATGGGGATGATAAACACAAATATGTAGTTTTTCTTTAAAGAAAAAACATACCTCTGATGTATCGCACTACATTTCAATTGACATATACTACACAGTGGGGAACAGGGGTTACTTTATCATAAATAATTGGTTTGATTTAAATTCAGGGATGATGTAGTTATTCCTTGATATGCTGAGAACATTTCCTGTCCTGCAAAAGGAGTACAGACAAGAAATCAAATGGAATAAAATGCAAGTGTTTGGGGAGAGCTGAAACACAGTTGAGTAGCTTTAACAATATGAATGCACCAGAGTTGATGACTACCATTTCAACTTTTAAAAGTTACTTAAATGACACAGCCATTCCTCTAACAGCATATAGGTTTATCATATGGGATCCTTTACATATCTATGTTATGAAATAGAAGAACAGAAATGAACTATTGTGTGTCTCTAAATTATTCTGTTTCTGAAATTGATATGGAAAAATAAAGCAATTTCAGTGTACATTCATTGGATGTTCTTTGCTTATGATCTCACCAGCAGTTTTTGTTAGTGTGGTAGATTCAGTGGTTGTGAGATAAGTTTTTGCAAACAACATCTAGTAAGAACGCCTTTTCAGTTATCCAGGAAGAACTGTAAACACTCTGTGCTTAAAGTCATCATCTTCCTTGCATTAATCCCATCAGATGGGGTCACTCTACCAGTCCTCTCCTCCAAAGTGCTCTCTCCAGTGCCAACGTGTCTTCGTTTATGACTTTGCTTACAATTGCAGCGGCGTGTAGGGTGTGTGTAGCTACATGCCACAGTGAAAGATAGGCTGCATTCACTTTCAATGCAGGGTATAACATTGAAAGGCTCTGGCAGCCGGGAAAATCTCCAGCAGTGGAGAACTACTGGAGCCTTTCCTTGCTGACTCCCGCCTGCCAGAGCCTTTCTGTCCTGCCGGAGTCTTTCCCTGTGGCCAGGAAAGGCTTTGGCAGCCTGGAGGCAGCGGGACACAACACTGCTAAAAAAGGCAGTGTAGACATGGGAGGCATGGCTCAGGTACATGGAGTGCCATATAGGGGATATACCCTAGGGTTCAGGTGTGTAGGGCACTGTACTCATCTAAACTGTGCCACACCATCTACACTGTTGATACCCAGGCTAGCTGGAAATGCAGTGTCTGTACACTAATGGTTCTAAACCAGTGGTACACATACACCTGGTGTGATAAAGTCAGGCCAGAGGGCCTCAAAAGGGCATACCAGGGCCAGAGTGTGAGCCCTAGAATGCCAAAAACCCTTTTTCCTGCAAGCAGGGGAGAGATGATTGCAGGGCAACTAGACACACCTGGACCCAATGAAGGGCTAGTCCAGGTGTACTTAAATCCTGCCTTCCCTAAAGGGAGGGGGGGAAGCACAGGAGACGGAAGCTGCCAGAAGGTTTGTGGCAGCTGGAGGAGAAACTTCCCCCAAGCTAGGCGACGGTGTTTCTCTGCAGCCCGAGGGGCAGAGAAGGAGACAACCCTTGGCCCCAGCTGGCAGGAGGGAGCCACAGTAAGGTACCTCCCCTGGCCCCAGGAGCACACTGAGGGGAAAGGACAAAAGACTTGTTCAGCCTGGGGAGACGGGGTAACCAGTGACTCCCTGGCCCACTACAAGGGGTAGAAGCGTGAGACCCACTAGGGTGAAGCCGGCTGTTTGCCATACTGGGCATCTACAGAGATCTTCCAGAAGGCGCATCAGCTCATCTAGATAGTTGCCTCGTTTTACAACAGGCTACATAAAAAGCGCTAGCAAAGTTAGTACAGACTAAAATTTCATACAGACAATGACTTGTTTATGCTGCTTTATATACCATACACTGAAATGTAAGTCAATATTTCTATTCCAATTGATTTTTTATAATTATATGATAAAAATGAGTAAGTGAGCAATTCTTTAGCAATAGTGTGCTGTGACACTTTTTTTTTGTATTTTTATGTCTGATTTTGTAAGCAAGTAGTTTAAGTGAGGTGAAACTTGGGGATATGCAAGACAAATCTTGTATACTATATACACCTAATACCATATCCTGTTTTTTCCTCTGTTTATTTTGAGCCCATGTCTCTCTGCTTAAAGTATTTGTCTAATAATCTGATTGGATCTGAAGTAAAATGCATAAATTCTCTTAATGCATATCTGATGCCCAATTTTTTTTCTATTTTAGGGGTTTTTTTTTTTTTTTACTATCACTCATCATTTAGAATTTGAGCACTAAAACCAGACTCATCACTGTAATTAATGGATACATCACTTATCTTGGTGAAAATATGCAGTACTTAACTTAAAATGGTGTGTATCTTATATACAAAAAAATACTGAAAATCTCACTGCAGAGGCAACATAAAACACAACCGATAGTGAGCTGATTGAATTTAGGCACTAGTGATGTATACCATGTTTTTAGGCACTGCACATATACATAGCAAGAGACAAGACACTGCTCCAAAGAACTTACTCTAAATACACAAGGCAAAGGATGGGGGATGGCGTGGAAGTTCTCCGTTTTACATGTGGGGAACTGAGGCACTGAAAGATGAAAGGCTAGATCCATGCAGGGCCTCCACCATTACAATGCCTAACGCCATGCGATAGAATCTTCAGCCTCGAGTAAGTGGCCATGTTCCCTGTAAAATACATGGCACAAGTTAGGTGCCTAAGCATGCGATTCAAGGAAGCCATCACATTGAGGGGGGCGCTGCCCAAACTAGCCAATAGGAAAGGCTGAGTAGAGGGGTGAGGCCTACACCTCATCCCCCCAAAATACCTATGTGCTTAACTCCAGGTGGAGGGAGACACCCTCATTCTGTTCAGGATTCTCAGCCGTGAACCCTGTTTTGGAGTTAGGTGTCTAAGCCAGGTCAGCCCTTTCTCAAGAAAAACCACAAGAGGGACCCCTCTACTCCATTTTAACCAATAGCCTAGTGGTCAGGGTACTCGCCTGCAAGGTAGGCGACCTGTTTTTAAATCCCTGCTCTGCCTGATTGGGAGCAAGGACGTGAACTTGGGGTCTCGTACATCCCCAGTGAGTACCCTGCCCACTGGGCTATAAAGTCAATCTCTGGCACCCTTAATTATTTATATAAAGTGGAACACCTTCTGCACCAATAGAAACGTAGGTAGCTAAGGACTTGGGGCATCCAAAGCGTTAGGCGGCAACTAAACAAGGATTTTTGAGGATCTTGCTAGTACCTAAATGTTGGATTTGGGCACTTAAAGAGGCCTTTAAGCACCTAAATCCCTTTGTAGATCTAATCTGAAGTGACTTACCCAAGGTCACGCAAGAAACTCTAGCAGAAGCAGGAAGTGAACCTAGATCTCCAGCAGCACACACAAGAATCTGCACCAAAAGACTCTTCCTACGCTAGAGTGGGTGCCTGGTACTTGATTGTTAAAGCTGCAGCTCAGGTGCAGTACTCTCATTTCTCTTATGTTCATTCAGATCCTTGGCTGTGCTTCCTTCACTATGTGCATTTTAATTGGAATTAGAGCCCTGAAGTTAGAACTGAAGAATGCACACTGAAGCTAAGAAATAGCTGTATGTGTCTGGTTAAAACTATCTACCTCTCCTTAGAACGCCTTTCCTCTCAGAAATATGTCATGCGCAGAAATTGGACAGGATTAATTTTTTAACCAAGAGAAATAGCTCTTAAGAAGCTTATATTTCTAATATTAGGAGTGGCCTGGTGGTGGCAGCAGGAAACATCATAAAGCAGTTCTATGAATTGAAATCTAGTTTTGAAGTTGATATCAGGAGCACCTAACCCTTAAACACCATTCCAGGCTTTTGATTTTCAGTGCTAGCAGGGGGAGATGAAAGACTCAGAAAATGCTTATCAAGAAGTGGAGTAGCTTCAAGGGAAGTGTACATACAGCTAACATCTTCTCTCATCAAAACATGTTGCTCTAAAACAGACATTACATAGGTCTTCACTTGGATTTCTTTTTTTATTTGTACTACACAGGAGATTAGTATACATTCCTTCTTTTCCTTTAATGGACAGCTTCCTGGTGAATTGTTAAGCACTTATTTTCTACAGTGGCAGCTGCTATAGAAAAACCTAGGACAACGAAAGGGAGAGAGAATTGATGACATTTTAATTTTGACACATCTCAGAAGATACTAACGTGCACCTTAGGGGCAAGGAGCATGTGGCGGGGAGCACCTCTATCCAGTTTAAACTAAAAGTAATCAAAACTAAATTCTTCGGGTCAGTTCAAAACATGAGAATAAGAAGAGGCAATGGTGACTATGTGTTTCCTGATAGTGGGGTCAGTTTGGTCCTGAATGCAAGTCAGACTCGCAGAGTTTCCATAAATTAGGCTTAGTTACAGTGACGACATTCTAATAGCAGCTCTGCTGTTCACCAACACTGGGAGGCCCAGAGAAGGTGGCAAAGAATCAGCTATGCCACTTCTACATTACCAAGGTAGTCCTCTACGTCTGGAGAATCCTGAGGTGGCTGGCTTTTGAGCTGCTTTGCTCTGGAAGACTGGCACCAAGCAGCCATACTGGAGCCAAGATTTAAGTTGCTCTAAAATCCAAAGCAAGAATTATGACCATTATGACACAATTTAATTCTAGTCACTGTCATATGTTGTTGTTTCAAAAGCTTGAAACAAAACAGAAAAGCCTCCTCAAATGCAGTCTGTCACGTATATATGTAAAGGCAGGATTTCTAAGGCAGTATAATTGCTGGATTATAAATGAATTAATGGTTTTATAATAGTACCCTATCAAAGACTTGATCAGTCATATTTGGAGCTCTCCTAGGATGCAAATAATCCAATTTAGATTTCAGTGCTAAGCACTTTAAACCTTTGTATAATTTATGCACTTCACAGGGGATAATTACACTGACATTCTTTTTACAAGATATCCACATTTACTTGAAAAGAAGCAGGAGTGCTTGCTTCTCCACATATTACAGTTCAGCAACTAATGCTTTCCCTTCAGATTAAAAATAGAAAATCTTTTAAATACTGTCCTTATTGCCCTATACTCACTGCTGCATTTTAACAATCAAAGAGGAATGTCTTGCTTTGCAACCACAAAGAATCCATTAAGCAACAATCATGCTTAGGATATGTTAATTATTAGACATTTGAAAGATTAAATGAACCAACAGAGTTAATCTCTTTAATGTTAAGAAAAGCCTATAAATGAAAGCATTGGTAAATTAATCTACATCTTTTAGATTTATGTAGTCCTTTATATTCTTTTGAATGTGTATGCAACACACACTGCAGTAAAGGTAGTATTTAAATTTAGGATAAGCATGGATATGATTTAAAAAAAAAAACACCACACACTCTTGAGCCAGATGCTCAGAAGGTGTAAATTGTCATAGCTCCATTTCCTTCTGCCCCCTTATATGTACTACTTGCAAATTGAACAAAATAGTTTTTTTAATCAAGAAAGGTATGATTTTAAAACCTGGGACGGTGAGTCAGCTAATCCTAATTCTATCACTTGCCCCCTCCATGGTTTTGGACAAATCACTCCATCTTTCTGCCTCTTGTTTTTTCATCTTCACATTGGAAATGGTTTTCACAAAAACGTTTACAAAAATTAATTTAGCAAAATGTGAAACTCACCTTTTTTCTTCACTGCATTCATTGGCATGAGGTATGTTCAGAGTCATTATGGGCCACTGCAATGCTAATGTTAAGTACAGACATTTTGTTATTAAAAACAAAATAAGGAAGTTTCAGTGCATAACACCTACATTAACATGGCATTGATTCTATGTGTATCCTTTCTACCAGTGTCTAGGGCAGCAACAAGGGCTGGGTTCAGAAATGTGTAAGGGTTCTTCTTGGAAAATAATGCAAACAACGACTTGAGTGCCCACTCAAAGTCTTTGATTTCAACTCTGAGAAAAGTAAAATAATCTCTCCAGATCACCTTTAGCAGGAGGTTCTTCCCCACTTGCATGGACTCTTTAGTCTGTTTGGAATATAAAACAAAGGAATATTTTAACAGGGGAAAAGGGAACAGACAAAAGAATAGAACTGGTTGGAGAAACGTTAATGGAACCTTATTCCACTGGAATGTGTAGTTCCATCGAAATCAAAAATGTTTTGCGAAATCAGGTCAATTTCATTGGAATTTCCTTTTGGAAAAAACATAGGAAGAAAGTTCCAACAATGTCAAAACTACTAGGAATTTATCCAAAGCTCATCACCACCACTACCACCAGCCTCAATAAATGTTCGATAGCTGGAAGTCCAACACCCTGACCATCCACAATTCCACCCAGCTGAAACCCTACTCACAATTTGAGACAGTTACAAATGGTAGCCCAGGGCATCTGGTGTGGCAGCCCTCTGCTGACCCAGCTCTAGTCCCATCAGAGCTGCTCAGCCTGGTTCCACCCTGAAGCATGACCACCTGGGCCAGCTCCTGATTCAGCTTGCTTCAGCACTGAATGGGTCAGAGCTCAGCAAAATCTGCTCAGCTTCCCTCTGCCAGAACAGCTGTTGGAAGCCACTCCACTGGTTCAGAGTTTGCTTCCCTCTGCAGCTGGTCCAGCCGGTGTTCACAAGAAGTGAACTGTCCCTCTCAGCTGCTGTTGCAGGCCATACTTGTCAGGGGTCAGCTTTACTCCCTTGTCCATTGCTAATCTGATCAAGCCTTCTCGGCAAACTCTTCCTCACAGTGTAAAAGCTCTCCAGATGATGGGAATCCACTACAAACTGTACTCTTCAATAAAGCCCCTCTCCTTAAGCTAGAGCTCTAACCCCTAAACCAAAACCTTTCCCCTACCCTGTTGGGCCCAAGCTTCATTATCCAACTTTAGTTCACATCTTACATCCTGTATCACATCTTATATCACCCAAGGCTTGGTTAGCGCAGCTCCTATACCCTTTCTTTAGACAATAAGGATAATTACGTATGACATGCATTTAACACAAAGTTTAATCAAATACACCAAAAACAAACATGGTAATTTACGATATGTAAATTAAGCTGGCCTGAGATGACTTTTCCCCTTCTCATCAACAGAGGGTTCCATCCCCCAAATCCCTAATCCTCTGGCCATGGGGCTAGCATATGAATTTAAATTTACAAGTCAAAACACGGATTACAATTCTCTTAGTAAATAACAGTCCTACATTGCACTTCCTGTACATACTTGTGTTTACATTTCACAGCACAATTAGTCATAAAAAATTCCAGGTGCAGTGTATGTGAGTTAGTTGTTAGATAGCTAATTTCCTGACTCTTGTGAATCGGAACTTGTAACTGTCATGCTTAGCTGGAGTTTTCACCTTTCATTAATATCCAACTTAAAATCAGATAAATTGTCTGATCGTGATAAGGCTAGAATAAACTATCTGTAAGGAATTTATTAACCTTTCGTTCAGCACAAGATTAAAGTTCACACACACCTGCTATATAAGTATCCCCTGAGTTTTCTTATGTTATTTAGGGCAAATCAGTGTCTCACATAAAAACATCACTGTGAGTGTTTAGTAAAGGCTAATATGATTATATTCACAAATAAGTGCCTATATGTATCATGGAATCAGATGTGGTTAATCATTTTAAATTGTCTCTTAATTGCCCTGTCTACTCTGTTTCCACTGGATAAGAATGACATTTTAAAGTGAATTTAGTGGTCAGAGTGGATTGAAAGATGTACAAACTGAAGTCCTCAGCCAAAAAACATGTACATTATATACAGTCTCCCCGTTACAAAATTTTCCCCAGATTAGAAAATAATGAAAACCAGTTTTGATTAAATTTCAGCCCTCCCAAGAAGAAAAGTAAATTTTAAAACCTTTTTTTCATCTTGCCCTCTGAATAGGACTTACAAGTCCCTGCCTGAGAGCCTGATGTTAACATTTTGCAGTGTTTACACACAGGAGTTGCCTGGGTTTAATGTAAATCACCTAAAAAAACTGATTTAGTTAAACAGGTGCAAACCCTTGTGTGGACAGTTATCGGGTTAAACCTGGCATATATTGATTTGGATTTCACCTTATCAGTATGTCCACAAAGTTGCTGATCCTCCTGTTTCTGGGCATGAATCACTGCTGTGTTATTCCAGTTTACTGATGGTGTAACTCCAAACTGGGGTAATGCAATAATGAATCAGGCCCTCTGATTTTTAAGGTTGGAAAATGCCCTTATGAAACAATATTTTTCCCTTCTGTGTGTTTGTAACTTGTATCTCTCTTGACCCTGGGTATTTCATTCTAATATTAACATTAGGCACTCAAATATTATGGTGAGGAGCAACATTATAAAAAACAAGGTGGTCAGATGTTCATGTTATTATTACAGTATAAAACTGGAATGCAGGTTCTACAAAAACAGAACTGAACATTTTATAGGTTAGAGATTATGAATGTATTAGGTGTAGTTTAAATTAAAGAGATCACTTTATAAATGTCATGTCTAAGCAACTTATTGATCAAGCCCAAGGGAGAATCAAAGAATTTCAAAGAAATGCTCCAGTGAAGACGTGATGCTTTTTTTTGAAAACTATTACTTGTTTTGTTTATTAACATGACCTGTATATTAAATAAAATATTATAAGTAATAATGCTATGTCTATAAAAATGCTCAGATAAAATCAATAGTTTGAAACTTTAACCATGGAAAGGTAGCCTTGTTACATTTTAGAATCAGAGCTACTTCTCTGACTAAAAATGAGCTAGGAAGTAAATGCACAGAAATAATTTACTGGATACTAAAAGGAATGTGGTATAGAAATCTGAGGCATAAAACTAATACCTGAAAAGCAAGTAAGGTGTTCAGACCAGTTGAAAGAAGAGCTCTTTCCTCCTTTCATTTAGTAACACATTGTAAAGGTCTGAAAAAAATCTCCATATAAGGTGCTCTCCAGCTGAGACCATCAGTGGCACAGAGGAATGTTGAGTTGTGTGCAAGTGGAGACAGAGCTGTGAACCAACCAGAGCACTTTCTCTAGGCCAGGAGCCATTGGCACATTCCAGACCAATCCCAGAGGCTATGTCTACACTGACAGTGGCAAATTCACCGCTGTCAGATTGATTGATCCGGTTTTATTGAGTGGCAGTGAAGACCCACTCAATAGAACCAGAAGTTGATCTATTAAAACCACTTCCAGAAAAAACGTAGCACTGCATTGACGGGTACGCATTTCCCATTGGCGCAGCATAGTGGAGACGGCACATAGAACAGAAGTTAGGAAGTTGATGTAAGTTACGCAGGCTACTCTAGGAGTGACTTATATGCTAGAGGCTGTTTGTGAGCAGTCCAGGAGTGGAGGCAAAAACCACAAAGCAGGTCAGAGGACAGGGGTGACACATATGCTAAGCAGTCTAGATTGCACCCTGGGTATGTCACATCCACTGTACATTCCCTCTTTGCATCCAGAATAACGCTGTGGAATTACTCTGAAATTACAAGGGAAATAAATTAAAGATTCCTGCCTCATAGCAGTTAAGAAATATTGACATGTGTTGACAGACCTTAGATAAAGAAGTGGGGCTAGTCATTGTGGAGAACTGAGGATAACCACATGGCCTGTATATGTTTAAGTGATGGTGATGTTGTATAAAGCTCTTATCTGAAGCAAGATTTCTAGCATTCTCCTCTATGCTGGGGGGTTTATTTTTGTGATCAACCACACCTCATAGATTTGCTGACTAGCAAATCGTCTGTATATTCTGGAATAGTAACAGGAGGATGTATGCTCAGAGATCACAATATGAATTATATAATGAATTGTGTTCCAAAAAGCCAAGTTATCGGGCCTGATTTTGTCATATTTACAGAGACAAAACTACCATTGACTGCAATAGGAGTATTTGCCCGAATAGGGAGTACAACACTGAGCCCCTGCCCTGCAGCTATTGCGCTGTTCACAATTCATTTTAATTTGACCATCTTTACTATTGTTTAATTGATAAACCTTCCTCAAATTAATTAAAGGTTCTTTCTCCCCTTTCCAAAATTGCAAGGCCTCTGGCTTCAAAGACCTTTGAAAACAGTACATAGTGCTGGATGAGGAGCAATTTGAAAGAGAAAGATCAACTTGTGAAATTGTTTGTACGGGAAGGTTAAGGAAAGACATCTCTTACCATCTGAAGAAGTCATTCAAAGCAGCTGATTCTGTTCAGCCTGAACAGCATCTAGATTCTGGGTCAAAATGATCAAACTTGGATGCTTAAGGTGGGCAGCTTTTCAGAGCACTGAAGTGATTTAGGAATACAAATTCTATTGCCTTTCAATAGGACACATGCTCCCAAGTCACTTAAGTGCATTTGAACATCCCATCCCGAACCCATGTGTCAAATATGTGCCTATTTGAATGTGTCTACTTTTCAAGATGTTGAACATTTGCAGTTCCTTTTGAAGTCCTTGGAAAGTGCAGGTGCTCCACACCTCGGAAAATTAGGCCACAGGTGCCCAGCTGTGTGTGAAAATGTGGGCTTTACTGTTTCATCTCTGTTGCTTTAGCATGTTTGTCTTACTGTTTCACTAAGCTTGGTTAGTTTGCATTCCTTTGTCTTTATCTGCTTTAAAAAGTTTTCCTTTCCAGAAATGACTGAGTGCCTGTTGGTTAGTGGTAATAAATTAAAATATTTATAAGAAGATAATACACCTTACTTTACAAAAAACCACATAAAACATCAGAAACGTATCTGGCTCCATCTGCTCTGTGACAGGAGCTTGGATATCTGAGACAGTGTTAAACACTATTCTACTGAGATAAGGTTAAAATTATTTCAGGCTAACATGCGTTAACCCCACAAATAGTTTTGAATCCATGTTCCCAGGCAGTTTTCCTTGCATCCCATTTGAAAGTTTGCGACTGAGCTTTATGTCAAGTAGCCAACTAGCTGGCTACTTCCTCTTTCATTCCTATTTATTAATATAAGACAATTAAAATTACTGTTCTTTGCAATTGGATCAAGTGGCTGTGTAAAGTTCAGGTTTCCTGTAAAATGGAGGCAGGTACTTTCTGATGGGACGGATAAACAATCTATATTCCTCCATCCACATTACAGTGGTTTCTGTAAATGCCACTGACTACTAGAAATGGGTAGGAAACAGTGGAATACCTCCAACAGGAGTGAGAGACTGACTATATCCTTGTGGTTATGGCACTTATCTGGAACGTGGGCAACCTTTGTTCAAGTCATTGCTCTGCTGTTCTCCCAAATCCCAGTATAATGCCCTAACTCTGTGGCTCTCAACCTTTCTAGACTACTGTATCCCTTTCAGGAGTCTGATTTGTCTCGTGTACCCCCAAGTTTCACCTCACTTAAAAAGTACATGCTTATAAAATCAGGTATAAAAATACAAAAGTGTCACAGCATGCTATTTCTGAAAAATTGCTAACTTTCCCATTTTTGCCATATAATTATAAAATAAATCAATTGGAATATAAATATTGTACTTACATTTCAGTGTATAGTAGTTAGAGCAGTATAAACAAGTCATTGTCTGTGTGAAATTTTAGTTTGTATTGACTTCACTAGTGCGTTTTATGTGGCCTGTTGTAAAACTGGGAACTATCTAGATGAGTTGATGGACCCTCCTGGAAGACATGTATCCCTGGTTGAGAACCACTGCCTTAACTGTTAGGCTGTTCTGGGGTGGGGGGGGTCTCTCTTATTTTGACTGGAAATTCCATCCTAAATCACAGAAACCTTCCTAACTAAACTTTTGTCATAATTGAAATGTTTCCACAAAAAGTTTCCATTTTGATGAATCAGCATTTTTGGGGAAGGCAGGTGGTGGGAGATTTCATTGAAAAATTCCCAACCGGCTCTCCTGACTACATAAGGTACATTCAACCATTTGGGAAACCAGAATCAATGTGACCAATATACCTAACTCAACCAGCCAACTGAGATCAATTCATGAAGAAAGAAACCGTGGTGTTTTTTGTTTGGGATTTTTTGCAGGTGGTCTTTGGGTGCCACCATAATACAAATTTGAATAATACTTAATTTACCTCAGAAAAAACCTAACTGCAAAATTTGTAGGGTCCGTTTTAGAGGCTGGCCCTCAGACATGAGCCTGGCACATCATGAGGTGCAACATTAGAAAACTGCCCAAGGAGGTTCCTTTTTCCTACAAATAATTGTAGAAATATCCCTTCTGTATCTCTTCTGGAGCTGCTCCCCCTTTTCATGATAACTTCTGAATAGTTTACGTCTGATGCTGATCTCAACTGCAGAATAAGGCGATGAACTCAGGCGAAGAGCACCAGAAAACTCTGCCGGCAAAAACTGTACACGTTGCTGCATGACCTTGTGTTTCCACTACTAAGGGTCATATTGCAAAATCCATAACACTCAGCAGGTCTGGACTACACATTTTCCTTCTACTGATCTAACATTTTCTTTCCTACTTTTTCACCTGTTCAGTCACTCTTCACTCGCTTTCCTTTTTATCCCTGGCCCTGAGGCCCAGTCCCATGAAGTGCTAAGCACACTAACTCCCATTTACTGCAAGGGAGGCTCAATGACAGTTGGGAATGCTCTCACCTAGCGGAATCAGGTCTTATAATTTAGTCCTCCCATTTATATGATCCTTCCAGATCGTTTTTTTGATCATCTCTGCCATGCTTCCAAGTTCACTTCTTTCCCTTTTTTTTCCCCACATTGCTCTCTCTCCTGACCCCCCCAGCCTCCCCAACGCTCTCATAGATGCTACACCATGTCAGCATTGCTAAAGCGAACGCTTTAGAAAGTTCCATTATCTACAGCTGGTTCAAGCAAATCTGGATCCCTGCAAAGTCATTGGATTTCCTACCCTCTGCAACAGCTGGAAGCCCTGAGTTTCAGTGTATGATTTTCTCCCTAAATCCATCCTACAATTCTATGTCATGCCAGCTGCACTGCAGCTCAGTTCTATGGGAGCAGGGTTATGCATGTCCAGAAGTGCAGAACTCACATGTGTTTGTGGTGGGAGTTAGTGGAAAGGTGGATCAAGATATCCTATTTATTAGTACGGGGGCAGCACCTAGAAGTCAGGGTCCCATTGTGCTAAGTGTTGTTCAAACATATAACAAGAAGCACCCTAATTTCTCATTGATGTTAACAGGGGACGAGGGCACCCAGCACTTTTAAAAATCAGGCCAGTTCTCATTGAGGATCCTATTGTTTTATTAAATCTTGATCAAAGACTGGATTTCCTTATTATTCCAATGGTGATCTTTGGAGATCGAATGAATGATCTCAATTCCTTCCTTTCAAAAGGCCACATCTTTAGCCAGCCACCAGTGGTGGTACTCAATATTTTTAAAAATATTCAGTTACGTTTTAAGGGTAAATCCTTAACAGAAATAGTGCTGTCCTAGGAGTCTGAATACCTTTCTTTAAAATAAGAATTCGAGCTTTCTTTCCTCTACACCTAATATTACACGAAAACAATTCACCTTCACTTTTGCTGGATAATGAGGTGTCCTGATAATGTTTATCATTTTAAAAAAATGCATAAGGATGAAAAACAGCTAAGAAAGTTCTTCAGATTTGAAAGTGAGGTTTTGCTTAACTATCCAGAACAAAATACTGTCATTTCCAATCTGCATTTACTGTATTTAGAATCGTTGTCTTTACCAGAGGTAGGTACGTTCAGTCCAATAGCTTCATTTTTATGTTATCATTGCTGGACTTTTTTCTCCTACTGCTGACAGGTTGCAGCAATGTTGTTCAGACTGCCTGACACCACATTCTGTCAGTCCAATGTACTAGCTAGAAATACGACGCATTAGCTCAGCAGTGAGAGGCTGCTCGAACTTTTGCCTTCTGGTTTCCTTCACTTTGGGAGCAACGATTCTATTTACCTAACGGGAACCCTACAAAAATGAAAAACAAAAAACACTACCACACCTTGGCGGCTAGGTACTCACAGTCCTTTGGGGCAGATCCCACTCTGATAGAAAAACCTGTAGCAGGGCAAGAGAAACTCAGAAAATCTTGAGTGCTACCCTCATGGCCTATGCACTCATTGAGGTGGAATTTGCCTCTCATTAGAATAAGCAGGGAATGTGGTATTCCAGCCCTGCAGATGTCCACAAAGCCATGAAGAAAGCCAGAGTGTCGGGACATAGGACTAGCATCTCTATATAAACTCCCTTGGCTCCTTATTCCTCCTGGAATGCCAAGTTCACATGTGGCTCCTTCCAGAACCCTGGACCCAATGCCTCATCACCAAAGCTGGGTATTTGCGGTCACTCCCCTCCCCAAACACACATGAAGGTTTGCCACTGTGGAGCAGGAACCCCGGCGATGAATGTATATAGGGGTCACATTCATTTCTGCCAGTACATCCCAGTGGTGTTTCCAGATCCATCCATCCTTCCTCCCTCAACCTTGTTTCCTCTCCACTAAGTTCTGCCCCCAGCAAATCCAAAGATCAGTAGCTGTGCCAAGTTCACACAAAAGGCTTCCATAAGGTTGAGTGGAAGTGTAGCCCACAGAGCTATCTTAGCCTTTTATTTTACTTAGCAGTAATGCAAGAAACCTACAGGCCTGTAAGACACTGGCTTAAGCAGGTTAGCATATCTGGCATGCCAGGGACAGCTCTCCTATGTCTCTTACCACCAGATCCCCAAGGAAGAGTGTGAATACAAGAGTGGTAGGTACAATAGACTTAGTCTCCCAAATCAGCTGCAGCCAGAAGCTCCTCCACTGCTCTGCCTTGCCCACACTCCATCCCTGCTTGCCACATGCCACCACAGGAGGAGTTGGCCTGACCCACCCCCCAGCAACTGCTTCTGCATCTGGCAGACCCAGCCCAGGACAGGCCCAGCGCTGCAGCTACTGCCCTCCATCTTCACGGGGAACGCAGTGTGGGGCCTACTGGGGGCAGGGCCTGGGCTGTGCCCCAGAAAGCAAAGGGTGCCCTCCCTCCCTACCTGGTGGCATGGAGCCCAGCTGGTTCAGGGGATCCAGGCGGGCCCTGCTCTTACTCCACCGCCTGCCCCAAAGCTCCTCCACATCTGCCGCTCCTGCCTCTTCGCCCTCCTCCCCAGAGAGGCTCATTCTGCTCATTCCTCCTCTCATACATGGATTAGTCACCATGTGTATTTTTTTGCAGTGCATATAGCTGCTGGCTATGCCTATGACCCACCCATCCTCATTCCCTTATGCTAAAAGGGGCAAGCCCATGGAGAAGTCCTCTAAATTAGTTTTCGGGTCTAATAGAGAGTGTGGCTACAGTATGTGTTATAAGTACATGTTGTATGTATATTATGTTTGGAGTGTACTTAAAACTCTTCTACTGGGAAATAAAACGTCACATAATATGAATCAAATATCTTGTGCATTGTCTCTGTTACCGTCATAGATCCAGAGGCTTGTTTGGATAGTATGAGCAAGGGATTTTTTCCATCACGTTCTTTCAGCTCTGATTTTTTTAATTCACATTCATTTAATTATGAGTCACTGGGAAAAGTGGTTTGTGCCAAGGTCACCCTGTTTACTGATAAACCTTTGGCAACCACAAACAGAATCTAACTGCCTACCTCACCACACTTCCTTATCAGCACCAAGGCCTTCATTCTGAGCAGAAACCTAAACAAATACCCAACAACAATGTGGCACTGGGCTGGTGCTTTGTATGTGCGTAATGCAAGGGCCTTTCCCATCGTTTCTCCTAGAACATGTATACAGAACCCACATTGTCTCTGCAAAACAGTTTTTGTTTCTATGTATGTTTCAGATAAGAGAGCCGCAATGTCTTATCCATCATGGGAGAAATATGCCTTGCTGCCTTACTTTCCTGTTGTGGTACTTTGCTGTAGTTCGGGTGGGAAAATGGTCCTGCATTAAAATCAAACTGTGCAAACCATAAGAAAACGATAGCAGCTAACTTGTTAAATCCTTTAAAAATATAATTCATCCTCACCCCTAAAACGAGTCTCTCAAGATTTTGTTTGCTCCATTTGGTTATTGTGTTGGCTGGTGACACTGTCAGAAGCGGTGTATAGTACTAAACAGAAATGGGTACAAGCTACACCATTTGGGAATGGGTACAGATCACAAAACATATGCGCACCCTCAAATATGAGGGTTTTTCTTCAGCTCTCTAGCAATAAAATAGGCAAACGCTGCTTTTGCTTCTGGTGCGCTTAAGTGGGTTGATCAGAGGATGGGCACACTGGCAACTGCAAACCTATGCATCATAGATCTCAGTTTTGTGGGAGTTCCCTTTGTGACTGAAGATAAGGGCAGGACAGGGTCAGTATCTGCTGCTGTGCATGGGTCAGGTCCTCTCCATACACACACACAGCACAGTGCACTGGACTACGGAGGGCTACTTCATCCAGTAGGCTGAAGTAGCCTCTATGGAGAGGCTTCATGGGCCAGTTGGGAGGATGGCTGTATGAGTTACACAGCTTCCATCACTGCAGTATCTGAACCCTCCCAAATATTAATGAACAAAACATCTGTGAGTATTGAAATATTACTATCTCCATTTGACAGGGTTGAGTCACACTGGAAGTCTATTGTTTAGAACCATAAACTGAAGCCAGATCTCAAGTCCTGTACTGGTGCTTTTACCACATGATTACATTACAATGTAGGAGAGGAGCTGGGGGATGTATCTGCTACACCCCGCCCCTGCAAGAACTCAATGGGTCCTGGCTTTTGCAGATACCCTGAACCTTATGTCTGGATCGGGAAGGAGGGTTCCATCAGCTCAGCACTGGCATCATTTCTGCCGTCTACTAGGACTGGCTTCCACTTAAAGGGAAGAGAAGATCTAACTCAAGCAGACAGAACTGGCTCTCAGGATTCACAGTACTTTGCTTTAACACAGTTAAATCCAGTGACAAAATGGCTCGGTCACTGTGGTTTATGCATGTTTCTCTCTGTTTCAACAAGTCGTTTATATAGCTTAACTATTCCAGTGCAGGAACTCAAATTAGATCAACTGTATATGGCAGTTAGTGACATTCTCAGAAGGGGTGATTCAGTTACATCTCATCTGTGTGTCCCACATTGAATTAATCCATTCCAGCTCACATAATCCTGGAGTTCCAATGGGTCTAGGAGATCAGAGATCATCTCTCTTTTGTTGACACAAAAGTTCTTCCCACATTTTTGAACTCACAATGGATTGAGGGCACAAATCCTAGCACTTAAGGTATGTCTGCCCTGCAGCGGGGCTCCAGCTAGTCTGTTAGAAAACAGCAGTGTGGATGTTGTGGCTCTGGGACACTCAGGCTCGCTCTCCCAGCTCGGACCCAGGGGTTGGGTGGGCTTGAGACCCCAAGCTGCTGCCATGCAGCACCATCCGCAGTGCTATTTTTAGCAGATTAGCTTGAGCCAAGCTAGCATGTGTTCATGATCCACCTGGGCTACGAGGCTTGCGCCAAGCTGCAGCATAGTGTAAGCATGCTCTTCGGTAGCCAAATACTGGCTTTGCACCTGTAAAAAGTGAATGCTGCCCATAATGTTGTTAATTGACATTTTTACAGGGGTGTCGGGGGCACCTCCGTGACTATCCAATGAACCTGGACTAGTTCAAGTGGTTCTGCACTCATAAACACACACTAGGCTGCTTATTCTTCACCAGCATCTGCATTTATTTCCCTCTTACATCACAATAATAGGCAATACAGGCTCATAGCAAGGACAGACTTCTCTGCGGCCTTGATTCCACAGCTCACCCTCTGAGCTTCCTTCTACCCTTCTCTTGAGCTCCCTCCTGAGCTTACTCTGCTTCCGGTTTCCTCTCCTTATATTCTCCCTCCCTCCCCTCCCAATTACCTAGTTAACTCAGTGATTGTCACCCAGCTGCTCACAATCCCCCATCAGAAAGTGTATAATTGCCCCCAGCTGGGGCTACAGCACTGCTAGTGATCAGGGTGCTGCTACTGCTAGAATCCTGGCACAAGGGACCAAATGTTGCCTCCTTCACAGGCAGTCCTGAATGCTGCTGCTGCTGCTGCTGCTGCTCCACCACAACCACCACCAGCAGCAGCAGCAGCAGCAGCACCACCACCTTTCCACTATGCAAGGGGTGAGGGCAAGGTATGGAGGGGATTTGCAAGTGAGCTTTACACCTCATGTGTAATAGAGCTCTGGTTCCATGCTCTACAGCACCATGGAAGGATTTACTAGAATACCGCAGTGGGGGAGGAAAGGCAGTGAGTAAGAGCCTATGGATTGACCACTGTGGTTACTGGGTGGCTGTCCAGTTACTCGGTAACAACAAATATGACTCCACTAGTTAAGGAATGAGGGGACGGTGTGGCCAGAATAAACTGCACTATGGCTATTCTCTGTTAACCATGACCTGTAGAGCATGCATGGAAATCAGAATGTAAATTAGAGAAGCCCTAAGGCTGCTCTGAATTACACCAGGAGCCTGGAAGGCACACCTCCAAATATCAAGAGCACAGAGATGTCTTAAAGCCACATTTGCTTCTTCCCAACCACCCCCACTCCCTCAATTCCTGTGCTCCATGCAGGGACAAGTGATCACAGAATCTGGGCCTATGTCTTTTATTCACCAAAACAATGTTATCTATCTTTTAATTCTAGCTAAAACTTAATTTATCATTGTAACACTTAGCAATAGCATTTGGAAGTGTCTCATTCCCAGTGTAACTGGTGAAATTGGGGATGAAGTCAACTGAGGATGAAGTTGAGCCATTATATTAAGTGAAAAAACACTTCTATGTAAATATCATCATTTTCTAAGACAAATAGCTATTTAAAAGTGATGTCTTAGAATAGTGATATTTACATGGAAGTGTTTTTTCACTTAATATAATGGCTCAAATTCATCTTCTGTTGACTTCAGTAGCATTGCAGTGGGAATGAGTTTGGCCCCGCTTATTTATTTTATTTGCAGGAGAAATAGAAAACAGAGTATATTACTCTGGTAACTGTTATGCTTCTTTGTATGTCATCACTAACAATTTTTACTGTTTGGAATAATAGTTCTGCAAGAATATAACAAATGTAATAGAACAAGAAACACAGTGGATATTCAGTGAAGGAGAAGGCTATTTTTCAGTCCGGTATTGCAGTATGTGGCTGTTCCTTAGACAGTACCACCTGCTTCCCTCTCTAGCTGTTCACGGGTTGCCCCTTCTCTTTCATCAGGGGCCAGCTCTTGTCCCAGATCTCAAGCCAGTGGCAGCTGCATTCAAAGAGGGTGCTGTGGGGCCCACTGCTGCAACTGCTGTTGGCCATTGAACGACCTGGGGCTAAGACTCCCCAGAGTGCACTAGACTAGCCTAAGCTCCCCGAGGTGGGAGGGGCCAGGCCTGATGAGAGAAGCAACCATGGTGTTATAGGTAAGGTGATTCTGAGAATACAGAAAGGGAAAAGGGCCACTTAGAGGAAGGCTCACCTAGCAATGGGCAAGCTGGTTAAGATAGTGCCAGTAACCCTCTGAACACTGAAATGCTCATCCAGGCAGAATCTAAACTCAGAACTTTTTGTAGTTCAGTCACCATTTATCCTCTCTCCAAGCCAACTAACTAATGGAAAAAAAAACATTGTGATTTTTTTAATAAAGCATGTTCATTCTTCTGTGTCAGATGACTTCAAGGCTGTCTGATTTACTGGTCTGGTGTCAAAACTCTTTCAGGGTTTTATTTGCTCTGCCAATAGAGATTGCCTTTCTCATCTGTTATTTTATCTCTGACCAGTACCTTTACTGCTTTTTTATATGTTGCACCTTGTATCTAGAGGTTGGTTCCCAAACATTCACTAAAGGCAGTATAAAAATACATCATATGACATCTTTCTCAATGGTAAATTTCCACTGTAATTTTTACTGAACATGGATCTACAACCCGAGAGAGATTGGCAAACACAAGAATTTAAAAAATCATGAGTTACATGCCCCAAAATCATGAAATTAAAAAAAAAATACAATTTTGGGTTCTCTCATTTGCCTTTTTGTTCCTGAGGTTTTAGGGTGCTCTAGGATTTGATCCACAAAGGGATTTAGGCTCCTAACTTTCATTGAAGTTAGGAACCTAATTACATTTGTGTATCTGGGCCTAGCCTCAATCTTTTGTTGTTATCTCTGACAAAGAATCTATATACCTAGAACATGTATATTCCTATAACATTCAATTTTGTTTTGGACTCCCCTACCCCCTCCCTTAGTTGAAAAGTTATAAAACATCCTTATTTCTGAAAGTAATGCCCCATCCTGCAAACACCGAAGCACATGATTTATTCTTCTATTTCTTCATTTGCTACAGATATCAATATTGATTTTTCTACAGAATTGTTTACATTTCTGTTTGCATACTTTACAGTTATTGCCTTTTACGTATGATACACATCTTTGCTATGATACATTTCAGTGATGTTCATACTGACTAGTTTACGGTTTTGCACTGCCAAGATCAATATTTTTTTAAATGAATTGTTCTGTTACTCCTTTGCATTGGTTGAGCAGGGGCATAGTGCTGACCTCATCTACTTTACTTTTTGGTAAAACTAAAATGCTTTGTCTCCATTATGGATTTACAGTGGGCTATCTAATGCATGTTAGTTACCCTATGGTAAAAAGCACTACATTGTTACTAGCCCCATATGCTGCACACCCTTCCTTTTACTAACAGTGTTCTCCTAAGAAAATGTAACTTACAAGTATGGTATTGTCTCTTTTACCTTGGTGTTATGATAGTAATATTTATGAGTGCATGACTGTGATAGCCACAAAGGTGTGAGGACACATTCTGATAGGCTGAAATAAAGATGTTTCCAGCTCACTTATAACATCATATTGTGTCTCTGCACAACTGCAGCATGCGGGGATATAGTCTAGCCCAGAAACATTCAGAAGTAGGGTGTGGTGGTTCCTAGACATGCTCTGTGTTTGTTTCTGAAGCTGTATAGGCAGTTTTCATTGTGGGCAATCCACCTGGCTGGTCACTCCCTGTTACTCACCTGATAGTTAAGCCAATCAGACCAATCAAATGTTATAAACATACCAGTTTAAGACAGTCACCCTCTGACATCTGTGGCTCATCACTGCAAGAGCAAGCACATGTCTGCTGTGGGGGCTGGGTTTGCCAACAACACCGAAGTATTTTGAAAAGAAGCTGACATTCTTATCAAGATACAAAGAAACCAGATATATACACTATGTGTGAGGGCTGTGTTATAGAGCCTTAGGTCTATGAGCTGTTCTGAGGTAACAGTGCAGTGAGGACAAGGCCTGAGAAAATGTCTCAGAAATAAGATCAGAAGGTGACCTGCTGATGTGTGTATCAAAGTACAGAAATGTAAATTTGGTGTTGAAACCTTGTTGTTCAACATGTGTAACAGTGACAAAGAACAATAGTAGATTTTCTGCCTAATAGCTTGTGTTCTATTTATAATGCTTTACACTATTTTCAATGTTTTGTGTGTGTTAAATGTTTCTTTACTAAGAAACTGTGTGGCCTACTCTGAACTGGAAAGGGACCAATAAAGAAATACTAAAACCTTCACTCAGGATTTTACATACAATAAGTCAAACATTTAACTCCATAGAATGTTTTCTAAAAAGCTCTAAAAAGACAAAAATCTGGGCTTGGTCCCTATTGCTCCCAAGAGCTGACGTTCACTAAGGGATGTCTCAAAGATATTGGATGACCTTGCCTAGGCAGCTCGTCTAAAACTAAGTGCCACTTAAGATTTTTTTAGCTACAAGCTTAACGGAGATATGGTACTTCAGTTATACTGTGATGGAACATGGGATTTGACAGCCCATATAGGGGCATGCTCCTCCGACCTAGCTTACCTGTCTTTCTTACCTCAAGTGTATCCACTTACCGTTCTCCAGTGAAATAACTATCCTGACAAGACAGCTTGTTCTTCAACATTCTGTGAACCCATAACAGAAACCCTATGTACCCAAAGATTTAGGACCTCCCTGGCTGAGACCATCAAGCTCCAAATGGTCAAGGACATTAAACAAAGCAAAACCAAACCTGTGAAGTCACTTTGTGCTTTTAAAATGTATGTCATGCGTGTGATCATGATACTGAAATGTGTACATATGAATTTACTGTTTCTTGCAGCTGCTTTTGAATTGTGTTGAATTCAATTTGAATTGTGCAAATACTCTGTTTTTTCCAAAAAATCCTGTAATAAACATTAGTGTGTCAGCTAAAGGAAGGGTTTCAATATATTCTGTTGTTTTTTTAAACACATAATCCAATATCCGTCTACCCTTCCTGAATTTTTCTGAAATTCACATTATCTTTGTGCTGTTATATTTCCTGGTCCCAGTAACTATGACTTGGTTAAAATGTTATAGGTGACCTAATTAACTGAAATTAAACTTGATCTCCATTGATTGTATATGGGCAGATTTTATATACATATATGGAATTTAGGCACCTAACTCAAATGTGCTTATGCTACCATGGTGATGTCCTGTGAATGCTGCATTTTTGAGTTTGGCTTACAATACTTATATGTCTGCAATTTATTTTACATATCATACCTACAAAATAATGTTTGATTTCTATGCATATGGATACCACATGTTTGCAGTTATCTAAATATCAGTGTGTGAAATGTTTTCTTCTGTCAACAATACTTAGGGAAATCTTTTGAGGAAAACATTGCACAAGTCTTGGAATACAAGAAGAATAACACATATCCTAAAGGCATGAATAAAATGGAGATTTAACCTTCGTTGATTTTCTGCTATGTTTTCATTGGAAGGCAAGCTACCCTTTTTTTATGTCATAGAATACAATGAAATCTTCAACACATACATGATGGGCCTGATCTCATACTACTGGGTTGTTTGGAGTATTATCATTAACTTCAATCGGACCAAGATTAGAATTGCTGATTTTCTTTCAACATCCCACAAAAATCTCCTTTGCTACATATTTAGTTACTCTAAGAAATGTATTTGTCAGTTGCATGACAAATGACAATAAATTAAAAATATGCTATATCAACTTTATTTCTGAATTAGGTTAGCAGTATATCCACAAACAGCAATAATAATCCATACATTTTTACTGAGCAATGATTTCTGATTTTAAGAATTTTCAATATCCAATTACAACCCTCTAGTACAATTCCTCCTCCCCATCCTCAAGCCATCACAACTCATACTCTTTACAGATATCTTTAATATAGATTCTTTAAAAAATATGTGCTAATTGCTTAACTGTGATACTTGATATCATCATCACATCTGCATCTTCTTTGACTAGCAGGGGGAAAACTTTTCCATTCTGCAAAAGATAAAAAAGTTGGAGTTGTGCACACGATGAAACAATCCCTACAACTGTTTGAATGGTATAATGACAGTCTAATGAGTGGACATCAAGGAATAATCAAAACGAGAATTGCACTGACATCAAAATACTATTGGCCAGGAATGGCAAAAGACATCAAGGAGGGGGTATGTAAAGTAATGAACCAAAATCCTTTCATTTAAATTTAAATACAAATTAGAAATTTATATTGCAAAGAAAGATATTTAACCATTGGTGTGAAAATGCAAGCTCCATTCCTTTGCAATAATATTTCAATACATGAATATTAATGTCATCATATTATTCTTTCCAAACAAGAGTGAGAGATGTCTGCATTGTCAGAAAGTAAGAAAGAAATTAAATTGGGATCTCACCTTGAAAAATGGTAAGGTGAATTTTGGATTCTCATAGGTAGTAGACATATCTTACCAAATTTTTTTTTGCATCCATTCCATTGTCAATGCATTAGGAACATTCTCAGTGCAGTTTACATGTACATGATACACAGTCTTATTCACTTTCCTAAAAAGCAGTAAGAAAGCTTTTAAGGAGTGTCCAAGATAATTGATTGTTGTTATTTGTGTTTATTATTGCTTCACAATACGGCCTCCAATTGGTGACAAGTGCAATGCATACAGGTGGCATGACATTGTGCAACAATGATCTCTATTGCTCCTGGCACTGGCACAGCATATTTATGCAGGTTTACTCTTGCAGGACTTTTCCTATCCCATGCATATATTTCTTTACTCTTTAAAGTAAAGTGGATTCTGGTTGTGTGCTTTAAACACTGTGAAAACCACATTACAGTATTTATTCTGCTTACTACATATGGGCTTATTAAGAAAACATAATAGGAGAGATTCAAAGTGTAATCTGTACTCCTGCATATCGGTCCAGAGGCCCTGGGAATGGATTTAATGGGACCATTACCACTAACAAACAAAGGAAACCAGTGTAGATGGACAGCTACAGATCATCTTACAAAATGGGTGGAAGCATTTCTACTTAGAAATAAGACAGCACATGAGGTGGTGAAGAAAATCTGTAAAATTATAAATTGATTTGAATGGCTAGAGCAGATACTGGCAGATCATAGTTCTGAATTCAATAATGAGGTAATGATTTATTTTTGAGATTCTTTTCAGTATTTCTTCAACTCTACAAGCAGGTCAGAGACATTCAATGGTGAAGACTGGCTTCATTGACTTTGTGACAGTTTTTTTTTTTAAACTGAATATTGTTGCTGACAACTTTTTCTGTGTCCTCACAGCAAAACAAAACAAAACAAAAAAAGCAACTTGATTTACCAACATATTTATTTTTCCACGTAGTAATACTCAAACCACACTAGTATAATATCAATGGGAAACAGGGGAAGGAACATAAATGCAGACATTTCCAAAGGAAAGTTTACAGCATACATTCTTTTCAGTTTAATCTTGCCTTTTGTGACAGCAATGGAGATAGAATGTAGCTTCAGCCTATACAGCCCAACCACCAACAAATCCACCCAAAGGTAATTTTAGGGAAAAAATTTCCAGTGGTAAAGATAAGTAGAGGGGACCATGCCATGAACTGTGTATTGGTAAAAAATCTTTGAAGTCTTTTTACCATATCACATGTGAAATGAAAAATTATCATAGCAGTACATTGTGATGTCCTCCAGTTCACACCTTGTTGAATCTATACCATCCCAGTCTTCTGTCCCAGAAGCTGCCTGGGTGATGAGGTAAATTTCAATAATAGTAAACAGGGAGGGTGACTGGACTGATTCATGAAATATTTTTGAAAAGTTAACTTTGCCCTTATCATCTAATGTAGGTGATCAATGCAAATGTGAATGTGTTGTCGAGAAAGCAAGCAGTCAGGTAGGCGACTTCTTGTGACAATACATGGACATATTAATTACAGCACTAATGAAACCGCAAGTGTCTGCTCTACTCACCGCAGGTGCCACCTCCTGGTGATTCAGGGGAATAGCTCAGTCAGGCCAACGCCCCTTCCAGCAATTACACCCCATCAGCTTCTTTTCTACAGCCCTTCTCTCACTCCAGGAACCACAGCATCCTCTTGGTGACTCAGCCTGCTGGCCAGGTCACTGTTGTGATTTCCCCTTCTACAGGGTGTGTATCCTACAGTCTCAGGCAGTCTTCTGCCTCACAGTGCCACTCCCGCAGTGGCAGGCAGGGGGAACCCAGGCCCACCCTCTACTCTGGGTTCCAGTCCAGGGACCGTACACAGCAGTTCTGGGCTGTCCTCCCCCAGCCCTCACTACTCCTTCCCTGGACTGCTTCCTACCACTCCTGGTTCCTCTCTTTGCTTTGGGTGTAGCAGCTCCAAACCCTTCTCCCTCTTCCCAGGGAGTGACTGCTGTTTCTCTGGAGCAGCCTAATTAGCTGATTGGGCTCATCTGGACTAATTCAGCTCTTGCAGGGCCAGTGTGGGGAGCACACTTTAATCTCAGGAACCATCAAAATAATGGTTTTAAAACAAGTCCAAATAGCATGGAAGTGTGAATAGAAACCAATAGATGCAGCATTTTGCTGTACTTCCTGCTGCCAAACATGGATTCAATAGTATTTTGATTTATATCCCTGAGGTACAGTCCTCGACATGTTGAAGTCAACATTAGTTTTGCTATGGAGTTCAGCGGGGGCATGACTTCAACACTGGTATGTGCACTGGTTATTTTAAAGCAAGTAAGACAGAGGACGTGGGTCTTAAAAATAAAGATATGCACGTAATCTCTGTTCCATACTAGCTTATTTTTAACAGTGAGTATCCCTTCTGTATATGTATTTATGAACTCTTTTATATGCCAGAATGATTAATACATTTGTACATGCTTATGCGTCAACAGGCACAAGCCATCTCTGCAGTATTTTCCATTAGCATTCTGTGGGAGAGCAAGAGAAATGTAATTTGAGAAGCTAAATATTAACAATCTTTCATGTCCAACCTCGGGACAAACCACATTTCAATAAAGGCAGTTAAGCACAGTCTTAAGTAACAGCAAATACAATTTGATGTAAGGAAATGAAAAAAGGTAAGCAGGTACCTAGGTGTTTATTTAAACTGGAAAACACAGTATAATCTCAACCCCATAGTTTGCTTACTTGACAAATATAAATGCATTTTTTTTCTCTTTTTTTTCAATGAACACAGAGTGGAATTATGCAAAATGATATCCTGTTGCTTCCTTACAATGCACCAGGTGATTGGATTCTTGTGTCAAAATGTCTTCCATTATTATACTTTGGAATTGTCTCAACTAATGTAGTACTATATAATAACATTCAAATACAGCCTAGTACCTGTGATGTTATTTCCTGAATTATTATTGTGAGTTTTCAACAAGTTTAATAGATTCAAATAAAAATAAACTTCACAGTAAGGTTTGACATTATGAGGACTGCAGTTTAAAAAATAAAATGTTAGTTTGAAGAATTTATTATTATGTAGATAATGTATATTTAAAGAACACACACTGCAGTGTTTTAATAGAGGAACTCAAAATATAACTTTCTCATGGATATTAGTGAGAAATTACAAATGAGATTATCGATAAGGAGTGTTTTGAAAAATTCTAAAATTGTTGGAATTATCATATCAACAGTGACAGCTGTGTATATATATTTACACTTACAGATAACATTAATGGAAACAAAAGAAATGTAAATAATTGAATCATTCTGTGATGAGACGAGATAAGAAATAAACTTGCTGAGTTACTAGAGGTGATTTAAGATACTTATTTCTGTAGTTAACATGAAGTGTTAATATGAAGCTCTTGTCAATAAATGTGATATAACAGCAATATAAGAGAATATGTTCCTGATAACTACAGCTAAACATGGAAACAGCACATACTTGTGCTTACTCTCTTTAATAATGGACATTGACTGAATTGGTAGGATTTGAGCATGAGCCTAAGTTCTTCACTCAACCAGGGCCCGAAACACTAGCATTTAGCATGAGTGTGAAGGTTGTATTAGCAACATGGTCCATAGCAAATCAAGTGATATATAGTATAACACTCTACATACCATACCATGAAACTGAGTATGTATATATGAGCATGAATTAATTGCAACCATTTATTAAATAAAAAATAAAGCATTACTAAACACCAAATACTTTAAGTAAACATGAAAGTCACTTATAAAGTCCCTTACTGCCACATACAGTCACTTACTGTAAATTTCAAATTATTCATCTATTGAGAAATTGGAAAATCTATACTGAGACTCAAAACAAAACAAAACAAAAATTGTGGAACACAAGAGACAAGGGGATGGGCACAACTGTGGGACCCTCATCCTAAAAGTATTATTTTTTAATGATGTGTTATTATGATGCATTTTCTAATTAAAAGTTTTATTAGTTTGCAGAAACATTTTTGGAGCATAAAGACATTGGTATTGTGGAAATTACACAAGAGACCCTAATGCTATATAGGAGAAAAATAGCAATTATTTTATGACAGAGTCAGGTAATAGCTTTGTTACATTTCCTAGTGAGGCCAAAGCCTTTGGAAAGATAACAGGAGGAGTGGAATAATGTCAGATAACAGACAATTATCTCAGTACATGTACTGTGGGATCTGTCACAAGTTTGATATTCCAATAGTAGTGTTCAGGGAAAAATGAAAGAAAAAAAAAAAGTTGACATTGAAAGAGCAGTGAAATCTAATTGGAAATAGTTGTATCTACTAGCATTAATCTAACACTGATATAAATAGATGAGGATACTAATTATAATTTAAAATATGACCCCCCCCCCAAAAGAAACATATTTTCAGATCATTTAATTATTGAAATAAATGACATTCATGAATTAGTCAAGATTTCTTTTTTATAAATTTGGTAAGTAGATAATCATCATTTTATTAAATTATATTGATTTTCCAGACAGCATGGGAGACTACTGCCTTTACTGCAACCTTGTCATATGCAAACTGGAAAATGGAGATTGCATGATGGTAAGAAACACAAAATTGTGGTAGAAACACAGACCATATGTGTGAGCAGCTATGTAAACAGAATATGATTGTGCATAGTACAAGAATCAATAAAGACATCCAAAACAATAAGACAGTGTATAACTGCATAAAGTATATTTAATTGTGATGTTTACAAAACACATACATTTTATAACTATTTTGTTAAGCTAAATATTTTGGTTTTCTTAGAATTATGCAGTTGAAGTACTAATGAAAATGAGTAATAGTGTCAATTTGAATGTACATCCCAGTAAAGAAACAAAATAAATGTTAATTCTGTTTCTAAAAATGTTTAGATGCTTCAGAAATAGTGTTGAAATGTAAACTAAGATTCTTGTTTTTATACCTTATTACTATAACAAACACAACAAGAGATCTGTGGCACTTTAAAGACTAACAAATTTAATATTTGCAGACATAAGCTTTCGAGAGACTTCAGCTCTCTTCTTCAGCTAAAGTCTCTCGAAAGCTTATGTCTGCAAATATTAAATTTGTTAGTCTTTAAAGTGCCACAGATCTCTTGTTGTTTTTGCTGTATACAGACTAACACGGCTACCCCTCTGGAACTACTATAACAAAGTTTTCCAAATTCAAAAAAACACCTCTTTATGGTCAAATTTAAAAGAGAAGTTTCATAATAGTAGCAAATTGTGAGGGGAATGCCCCCATCTGTCACAACTTGCTACCCCTAGACCATGGGATGGGGAAAGGTGGAAGCAGCCAATTATGACAGGGCAGCAAAAGAAGACTCTCTCAATGTCCGTAAGTGCTACCAGCAGCAAATTGTGCTGGCAGCAGTTCATAACCTTAACCAGTCAGAAACCTTGTCCCAGGGAGAACTTTATCTGCTGGTCAGAGACAAATGCACAACTATGTCCAACTCAAGGTTTCTTACCCAGATCCATATCCTTGGGTACAACACCATCCTGCTCCCCATGCACATTCTTGCTTCCTCTTCCTGGAGGAGTAGCTAGTATGGTTCCTCCCAGGAGCCCTAGGTAAGCATGAGTTCCTATTTGCCCAGGTATGGCAGAAAGTCTGCACCCTGTGGCAGCAGCTTTCCTCCATGTTACCTATCGCAGTTAGAGCTGCCTGAGCTGTTGTCTTTTTTGCAAAATTCTACAAGTCACAAGATAAATTATTTGACCATGAACCTTTCATCCCTTCCTGTGAAAAATGATGGCCCAGATCAGCCCGTCCCATGAAAGACTCACAGGATCAGGCTCTGGGCGAGGAAATCACCTTATAAATATCTCCCTACATTAATCCATCAATAGGGGCAGTTTGTCCTCCATAGACAATGCAGTAGGACTTACCCCTCAAATTGGCTGATCCCAGGGAATCTGTGTGGACAGAGTCGTCAGTGTACATATGGGGTGGTGGGCATGGGGGAGTGTTACTTGTCCCCCTCTGCTAATCTGATCCACAGAGGAGATGAGTTATCATCCCCACCAACAAAACTGTTGCTCTTTAGCTAAAACTGTAGCAGGTCATGCTCTGAGGTCCCTGGTTCAATCCCCAGTGTGTTAACCAACATGGCAGTCAACGCAGCTGCATGAGTCGCAATCCTGATGGCTTCCGAGCTCCCTGGCAGTGCAGCTCTTTCGGACCTGAGCTACCAGAGGCTTCCCTCAGGCCACAGATGGTCCTGTGGTGGATTTGCAGAAAAGATAACAGGTTTCATGGCACTGCAGGGGCATGATATGGATTCCTGCTCATCCATCCTTTGTTCGTCCCAGCCCAACCAGTCTCCACCCCCTCTACTAGAATGGAGGGAAGGATGATGTTTGTCATGCTGTCTGGAGTGGCTCAATACTGTGAATGCCAGCCTCAGGGCAGACTGTCAAGAATCAGGGCAAAGACCCCACATTGGTTGTATGTTCTATAATTAGATTTCACCAACCCAGTAAGAAATGTGAACTCCTAAAGCTCTGTAACAGTCTTATCTTGGTGTCTCAGACAGTCCCCTTGGGCATTCCAGTCTATCTTGCCACCCAGGCAAGCTAGACTTTATGATAATTGGTTGGTATGCACCAAGGATCACAAAATATTCAGGTTACTCCCAGTCACTTACTCCAGGTCAATTTGTATCTTAGCTCTCACACCAAAGACAACATTGTAGCCAAGTGAATAGTAAACTATCTAAGGATTTAGTAATTAAGAAAAGAAATTAGAGTTATTACAAAGTTAAAGCAGGCAAGCATATATATAAAAATGAGTTCGTGTCTTTGGCAGGGGTGACTAAACTGTGGCTTGTGAGCTACATGCGGCTTTTTTACAGTTAAAAGTGTGGCCTGCAGAGCCCCCTGTGGTCTTCCCCCACAATCTCCACCTATCAGGCTGGGGTGGGGAGCTCAGAGTTTCTGCCCTGCGGCACGGTGGTGGGGCTAGAGGATTCTGCCCAGCAGGGAAGGGGGTGTTGAGGAGTCAGTAAGTTTGGCCACCCCTGGCCTATGGTTTTACAAGGTGATAGAGTGGTCATGATCAGTCAACTCTGAATGTCTCTTAGGGCTAACCCAGGTTGACCCTGGGGATCTCTGTTTCTGTTTCGTAGCTCTGGCCCTGTGAGAGTCAAAAAGCGACAGAGATGAAAATTTTTTTTGTCAACTGTTTTTATTTCCTTCTTCCAGAATACAAGCTTATGGGACAAACACTTTTGCACATAGCCTCTTTATGGGTCCCAAGGGGACAATTAACAAAGTCTTTGAATTGTGATGTTCCACAATGGCCCATTTAAATTTTGATACCTCTTCTTGAGGGCAGGACATGATCCCTCATGACTAGGTTCACAGTTTTAGAGCGAACATTTTTTATAGTTACAAAGCAAAAACTTAAATGTTACCTTATAGCATGTGATAAAGAAATTATATGTGACATTAATGCATGCCGCAATTTACAAGAACTTCGTAAAGTCTAAACACTAACCACATTGTTATAAGTTCAATACCCATCTTAACCATACTAACACACAGGTGAAACCGACAAGTTTCCAACAATGAATTTGTCAGTGCTCGGCTGAGGCCTAAAGACTTGGCACAAGCTGGCATCTGGTCTGCCACTGTCAATGGTACCACAGAGGCTGTGGATCCCCCTTTCCATGCAGAAGGAGAGAACCTGTCTGACGTTCTAGGGAGCACAATTCATCTCTGAGAGGCTCAGTATTTTTAAGACACAATGACGCTGGCAGACCTCTTACACCCTTGGAGTTGTGCTCCAGGTTCTGAGACAGGCTTTTTAACATGCTTCCTTAACTAGGGCAGATCTTTCTTTCTTCAGGATTGGCAGAAACAGCATGCCAGGTGCCTTTTACATAGAGTAAAAGAATGGCATCTCTTCACTTATTCTCCTGACAGAAACTTCTAGTACTCAGGATCATGTACTGCTTTGCGACAACTAGCCCATAATACTTACTGAGTCTGCTACTGCTGCTGCTTTTGGGTTGGTGCCTTCTATAGAAATGTTCACATTAACTCCCTGAGTTTTCCCTCATAAAGGCCAGTCTGTGCCCTGGATCCCATTATTGCCACACATATCATACAAGAAAGAAAACGATAATATTTACAACAAATAAATACACCACCTAGTTTCAGAGTTTTGACCACTTTGGTATCCACAAAAATAAGGATTAACAAGTGGGAATATAGCAAACATACATTTTGCGTCTTACTATTACAGGGGCATCAGTTGGGCATTTTAACTGAATAAACATTTCTATGAACAAAAATACTGTACCAAGAACAGGAGATGGTGAAATATTTAGAAACTTCACCTAAAGACTTTAGGTCAAATTCTTTATGATGAATCTATCAAATTCTGTGTCAATTCAATGAGAGTTGAATACGTGTATTGGAGCCTTATTACCGTTTATGATTAACAGCAATAAACCCAAGATGGATTTAGGTTAGCGTGAAAGTCAATACAGCATGTCTAGTTATAGCAACCGTCTAAATTATGGGCCTGATTTTGCTGTGGTTGAAATGAATGAAAATCTTGCTATTTATTTTAAAGTGTCCAGACCCCAAATAAATATCATACCATTGCTACAACAGTTGATTGTACCTTATGCCCAAACAGATACTATGAATAACATTTATAACTGTGACATGCCTATCAGACGCTTTGGCACATTTATTAAACAGAAGTGAAAAAGTTTTAAATTGACTCTGAGGGATTTAAATGTGTGACAATTAATTAGAAACATAAGGCCAAATTCTCATCTCATTTATACTGTGCAGTTTTATTGGAGCCAGTGGAGTTATGCTGGCATAAATAAGAGGAGGATCTGGAACACATTACATGCAGTAGGAAAGTACCACCAACAAATATTTATACAAATTATATTTAAAACTATTTAATAATACCAAAAAAGCCTAATCAATTCAAACAGTGTTGATTTATATCTCAAAGAACAGCATTTCTATGTACAGCTGCAAAAGGATATTGGAATTTCCAAACGGATGTTCACTTGAATGTGTTTATAATACATATGTACAGCAAATTACATACTATCTACAAAATTAACACCTTAAAGAACTCTTGCTGAGCGCCTATCAATAGGGAATTAATTCACCTGTTTCTAAGGCAGTGTCTTACTTTTCTCTTTAACTTAGAGATTATAGTACTTATGAAGGTACAGATAATTTTTTCATGTTTTTCACATGACAGTGTTATAAAAAGTCACTTGCATGTCATATTAAGTTATGAAATGAAGAAGGTTAGTCACTTGATTAAACATTTGGTTTCAATGCATTTACAGGATGGTAGGATCCATTTATCTTTGCTTTCCTTGACACGTAGATCAATATTGCAAGTACAGGAATTGCCACTGTTGATAAACAAGAGACCATAACAATCACAGGAATCATGTAAGCTGGTTTTTTCACACTTGCTGCAAAACAGAAAAAAAAAGAAAAAAAGAAAGCGGAGACAGAAGAAGTTGATTAAAAATTGCTACAAGTAGATGTATCCACATCACTGTATGTATGCTACTGTTAAGTCATTTTCCTCTCCTCCAGGTTTGAGCCTATTACCTGATCCCTTTGAATTCTTTCACTGGATTCCTGTCCTTTACTGCATCATACTCAAGGTCTTGTCCTCATGTACAAGGCCCTGTAATCTTGGCACATCTGCACCTCTGACCTATTTCCTCCTATTCCCCTCATTGCCCTTTTTCCAATCTTTCCATCTTTCTGTTGCCATTATCTCCTCCCACACTGGGTCACACTGATTATAATGCAGTTCCCTATGCCCAGTAGTGTCTGTAGGACAAAGATTTTTTAGGGGGACTCTAGCTTTCCTGAGCTCTACTTATGTTCACTAATTCAGGGTGTCTTAGAAAGTGCCCCTCAGTGCTGTGCTGTGGCTGTTTTGGCTGCTCCATGATGTTCTCTTCTGGAGCTCCAAAATGAATGTGAATACGTGCATGATATAGCCCGGGGCACTGGAGCAGCTGTTCCACATGAATCCTGCTCTGAAAAAGCTATCCTCTAACGTTAACAGCTACAAATGGGTGAATTTACTTTATTATGCTTTTAGTTTCTCATTTTTCTGAGTGGAGCAGTGCCCCAGCTGTTACAATGGGACAGACCCTATTGCCTTCATCTGGAACATTCTCCCTGTTCTCATCTGCCTTCCTCCTTCAAATCCTTTCTGAAAACCCTCTTCTTCAAGCAAACTGCCTTACAGTCTCTTCTTCAATAAACACTCTCCCTAGGCAGCTTAATCGTTAGCCAGTGTCTTGAGTTTGTTAGTCCTAGGTAAGTTCAGGCCTCTTTGGCCTAGTACACAATAAAGGGTGTTGTAAGCAGACTGCCTCAGGGAGAATCGGGAGGCATTCTCCCTCAAGCAGACAGAATGTCTCCAGCAGCTCCCCAGTGCACCATGGGGCACCCTTTTATCCCCTTTTGTGGAGCGCCAGCTGCTCCTCTCTGTGTGCCAATCTCACTCTGCAGACTGGTGCGTAGAGGAAGTGGGACAATGCCAGACTTCTCCCCACCTGCCTTGAGCCACTGTGTCATCTTGGGGTAGTAAAGTTAATAATATCAGTGCTGTATAGGAGGTTATTACATTACTGATATTCGTTAGTGAACTGTTTTATTGTTAAGCCTGATTTTTTCACCACTAACCATGGGATATCTATGCCTGGGTGAACAGTACACTAGCTTTGCTAACAGTAACCTTTCATTCAATAGAACGTAACAATAGAAGTAAATTCAAAGCAACATGTCTGCCTACCTACAACAGCTATCTCAATCGCTTCAGTGTTATTTTCAGCCTCATTGTAAACAACAACCGGGAATGTGCCTGTGTAATTTCTGATGACTCTATAGAGTGAAGCGGTGCCATTCTGTGATGAGAGGATGGTTGTGTTGCTTGGATGGACCTTTTGCAGGACAATCTGTGAAGGTGGATTACTATAGGTTGTACTCGTAATAGTGACCTTTTCCCCTTCATCAACATTGTCTGATGGATATATTAACTCTGTAGTGTTTCGAGAAGGAGCTAAAAGAAGGAAAATGTAACGTAAGATATAACTGCAGATGTAGAGACTGACAATCAACAGCAGGCTCTCAGAGCCTTAACTCAGTTGATAGATTCATCACAATCTTTTCTTTAGAATCTACTTGATCACTAGCTAATGGTACTCTCTCTTTCGTCTTCACACAGTACAGGCAACAGCTGCTGGAAGGAAGGATATTTTATTAATCGATGGACTTAGTACCCTTCACTTTTTTTTCTTTTTTTAAATTTAAAGAGATTATTTATATTCATGAAAGGAGGCAACTTGACAGCCCTGGGTTCTGAAGTCCGCATTCTACAGAACGGGTACAGCAAGGGCAAAGACAAAGGATCAAAGTCCTAAAAAAGAGCATGTTTGCCCAGCTTTCAGACATGTGACCTTTCTCTGAAAAAGCCATTAGGATTCCACAATTTGAAACCCTGTTTTGAGAGACTGTTAAAATATTTTGAAGAACAAATTGTTTTCTGATGTCTGTATCTTTCTTGAGAACAGTCCTCGCTGTTGCTCTGTTCCAACCAATTATTTATGACAAGACCCTGGCTAACTCCCCACACGATTAAAAAAAAAAAAAAAAAAAAAAAAAAAAGGAAAAAAGAACATTAAAACCCCAGGGAATAACCCCAAAACCTAGAGTCTGAAGAAACTGGCTGATATTTTAGACCATGTTTTACCCCTCCAACAGAAAAAACACTTTATTAACATACAGAACATTATTTTAACTGACCTTTGACATCAAGCATTATGTTTTGAAATTGCTGTCCGAGCTCGTTTCTGGATTCACATTCATACACTCCTCCATCCTCTTGCTGAGCCCCGTATATGGTATATCTGCCATTTTCAGACACAAGCACTGGGTCCACACCTCCTGTTTTCTTTCTCAAGATGACCTGAACAGCTGGAATACCCTTAGATGTGCAAGAGAAGGTAACACTGTCTCCTTCTCTTACAGTGTCTGAAGGAAAAACTGAAAGCATTGTGTCTTTGGGTGGAACTGCAAAAAAATAAAGAATGAAGAGAATGCAGATTAGTAACAGAAGTGATCCCTGTGCAACATAGTATCACTGTACAGTAAATACAAATAGAAGAGCAAAGGCAGAGAAATCCACATATTTCTTGTAGTCCACTTGTGACTTTTTAATGTAAATGACTAATAATATAGTAATACAATAATTAATATTTTATTAATTAATAATAAGCAACAATACCATACACTTATATAGCAGTGCTTTCAATTTGGCACCTTTCAGGTGTACTAAGCTCATTAAAGTTACATTTGGGGGAAGGGTGTGTGTCTCTCTCTACCTCCCTATCTATCACAAGTTATTGTAAGTAGAGCTATCTAGTTAAAAGATTTTTTTTTTAAACCTTAAGAAGGTTCAGGTTTGGTTTGCTTTGAGTTTCTGATGAAGGTCAGGGTCAGATCTTGTTTTCCTCAATGGGTTCCCTCATCCCAAGAGATAACCAAAAGAATAATATTCCCTAAAGGTGAAATTAATCTTTCACTGCACAAAAGCCCAGGTAGCCAAGTTTTCAGTATGAAATGAAGCAGGGCATGGGAGAATAGGACTCACAACCCCACTCCACGGGCACTCCTTCCAGACTGGCCATTTAGAACCAGCATTCCCTCTGCACTTTTTATGTGTGGACACTTGAAGCCAATCCAGCACCCAGTCTCTGTGTGCAGGGATGGGGAAACTCCCCTGTGTGGCTGCTCAACACAACCACAGCCCCTGAGGTGCCCCACAGGCACTGTGAATATGTCTATACAGCCCACGGCAGAGAGCCTTTGAGCTTCTGGCTTGTGGAGTTGTGCTACCTATTAAAAATTGCTGTGTAGATCTTGTGGCTTGGGTCGGAGCGTGGGCTCTGAAGCCCACTTCCTGCCCTAGGTTTCAGATCCTGAGCTCCGGCCAAACCACAACATAAACATGCTGCCTACACTGCTGTTTTTAATGCAGTAGCTCAAGCCCCATGAGCCTGAGTCTGTCAGCCCAGGGTTGGAGGCCTCCTCGGGCTGCTACTGGCTGTGTAGACATACCCTATGGGGCTCAAGTGATTCAGAGAGCTTTGCATGAGCTATCTGCAGTGGGGTAAATTTTACTCTTAATAACTATGGGCCATCCTCACAGAAGTCATAGGCAAAATTCTCACAGACTTCAATTTGAGCAAGATTAGCCCTAAAATTTCAAAGCAAGGCTTACAATCTATCATGTTGTACTAACCTTGAACAATTAATTCCACAGCTTTTTTCTCTCTTCCCAACTGGTTAGCTCCTTCACACTCATAAACCCCCAAATCCTCAGTCTTTATATTATTTATAGTTAAAGTTGCATCTTCAGAAAGAAACTGAGACTCTCCACTGATCAAATGCTTTGTCCAGGAGATCTTTGGAGATGGATTGCCATAGCTAGTACATGTCATTGTCACAGCTTCCCCTTCTCGCACTGTGGCAGAGGGGCTGACAGAGACTGTCGTATTTCTTGGTCCATCTAAAATGAAGGATCCATTATTAGTTTTCAGTAAGATGAGCAACGATAGGGTTTTTTATTAGGTGCTAAAGTGTCAGCCCTGGGCACTGAAATCCTCTATTTATCCTCAAATCAAATACAACACAGATCGCTTCTGGGTTTCAGTGCAAGCCTCCCTTAGCCAATGTGCCTCAGACCTGGCCAAGAGGTTCTGCACATATGGATGGGGAGCAGTTTCAATCCCTGTCCAGTCCTTGACCTGAGACTGCCATCAGCCTGAGGGCTAAATGGGGACTAGCCTTTACACACTGCTCATTGGAAGGACTCCCCTCTCCTTTTGTACAGCCCCTATTAGGGCCACTCACTCATAATCACAACCTCTGTGCTCAGGGGACTGTAGAGGAATTACTGTATTACTCCCCTCAGAAAGCAATTCACCAAGAAGTGGGTGGGGTGGACCAGAGAGGAGGCAGAATGATGGCTCTGTTCTGCACTTCATGTTGGTCAGTCACACACAGAGGGAGGAGTACGCACAACCAAATTATGGTACCCCTCCCAGTTCAACTGTGAAGTTCCAGAAGGCATTCTGTCTTAAAGAGATAATGGGCTGCTTCAGATCTCCCCTTATTATGGGCTGCTCCTAACAAGCACAGTTCATTTCTTAGTCATGGTTTTGTTTTGAGGATTATAACCAGACCACAGTAAATGATGAGCAGTTCACAGAAAGAACTATTTTGTTGGGTCATAGGAAATGCACAATATACACTTACATTCCACGCTAAGTGCTGCTGCCATTTTGCTTTTCCCCAGTGCATTCTCTGCTTCACATTCATAGTTTCCAGCATTTAGGAACGTCACACGTGGGACATGGAAAATTCCATCCTTGCTATAAAGCACAGTATCTTCACTGTCTGATTTTCTCCTTAAGACAATCCTGGCAGCAGGGTTGCTTTCAACAGAACATATAATGGTAACATCATCTCCTTCTTGAACAGTTGTGGAGGGTTGTATGGAGAACTCTGTAATTCTTGGCACCACTGCATGAAAAGAGGGAAGGCCTTTCTATTAAAGAGGAAATAGTTTCCAAAGTAGTACTGGGTTTTAAGAATATGGGTGAGACCTGAAGAACCATTTTGCATTTCTTTTGGTCCTTGATCCAAACTGAGCTCCTAGGGAACTACCTGTATACTAATAACAAATTGTACAATTGTATACAATGGCTAACACTACCAATCCAAAGAGATGAGTGGTGTCTGAGAATCTGCTGTGTGGGTAGGCTCATACCTGAATGAATTGAAAAGGAAAAATGAAATGACCAAGTTTCACCTTATTGAGTCAAATTATCAATTTAGAATCTATGATTAATATCATTTTCATACATATGAAGTTTTACTTGTACAGCCAATTTTTTTTTTTTAAAGAAAACTTCTAATTTTGTACACAGAATTAACTATGGGCAGAGGTGTTAAATTTGGATATTTAAATCCCTAGATTTGTGGACACAAATAGAAGTTAGATTTTGATACATTTGATTTGTGCCTGTAAACGAGGTACCAGACCCCTATATTGTCACATTTGTGCCTGCAGTCAATTGCAGGTACCAAACTGGGCCCTGATCCTCCAACAAGCTCCAGAGGGATGCAGGGATCTGTCCAGGGATGCTCAATACAGGATTGGGGCCTTAGAGGATAGAATGACACCCCTTTGGAACTTTGGCCATGAATTCTAATGTGTATTTGTTTCTATGAAGATGCTATCCAAATGCAATTAAACTGGATTAATTATAAGGACAATGTTATTGTATACACCACCTGTCATACAAGTGAATCACATTTCAAAATTTCCTAACAGTATTTTATAGGGTTGAAAAATGAAATAATAAATACTGGTGAAGCAAGGGACTCTGACTTGTCATTGACTGGTTGTTTTTATTGATACAATGCATGTAGGAGTCTTGGCAACAGTCTTACATTCTAAATAAACAAACAAATAATATAGGGAATGATCCTGCAGTTCTTTTTCAGGGACTGAATCTGAATTTGAGTTTTGCCAAAGGCGGGCCTACAGGATTGGGCCTTTAGCAACAGAATTATATAATACAATTACAATAAGAAAAAGAAAATAATTAAAAGGCATAGGCAAAGGTGAGAAGATGGGTTTTTAGGTGAGATTTCAAAGAAGTACTCAATGCAGCAGATATCAAATGACATCTATAATTCAGCATATTTTAAGCTTTGCTGGGGGAAATGGTCTCTGACAGACTATTCTGAGCTCAGAAATGAAGATATTTCAAAGATAACATCTTACACAACATTTATTTAAATATCAGATGGCTTAGCAGGTTTCATAATACAAAGTCACATATGTCGGCAGCCTGGCTGCATAGATAATCCACTTGGAAACATAATTAGGTGGCAGATTTGGGGAGCAACACAGGACGCCTGAGAAATGTGCAGCACACAGCTACTTGTGCAGTGCTACTTGTGCATTCTTAAAGAAGGTTATTTTCCCTTAGACATTTAAAGTGAATACCATATTCACATGGTGCTAGAGAAGCTGGTAAATGCTTGTTTTGCAGAGCAGGCTTAAATGTTGGCTGGGACACTGAGGACATGAAGGAAACCTTACCCACACTGGGCCACTGACTGGGGGAGCTATGTATGTGTTTATCTTAGCCTGAGAATAAGGAGAGAAGCAATTAAACATTGTAATGCCAAGAAAAACCAGACACTGCACTGATAAACATGACTCCTGAATAGCAGTGGCATACCTATAGTCAACTCCTGAATATACAATAGTGGGGACCCTGAAATTTCCCAGTTTCATTATTACAGGGTCCCCACTCTTGTTCATTCAGGAGTCATCTGTAGATAAGTTGAAATTCTAAGCTTCATAGAACCAGACAAGTCAAAGTCATGCAGACTCATACCTTGTACAGAAATGGCCACTGTTGTTCTCTCTGTTTTATTCATTGCGTCATTCATGGCTTCACAGATGAACAGCCCTGAATCATTCATCTGGGCATGTGGAATGAGAAGGGTGTCATTGTCTATAATGTGCTGAACATTTGAATTCTCCAGCTCTTTTCCCCATACAATCCTTGCTGGTGGATTACTTTCACTCCTACAAGTGAGCATCAGCATGTCGCCCTCCCTGATTGTGTTGCTTGGAGACATAGTGATGTTAGTATTTCGTGGACCAACTTGAAGAAAACAAAAGAGAAAAGCTCAATGAGTTAAATTAATGAGACCTGACGCCCATGTCTCTGAGGCTAAATGATCTCAAGGAAACACTTCAGATACTGGGAAACATTTCAAAACAGTGATCTCAACAATGGAACAATTTTCCCACAAAGCTCATTGAGGAATCAACACTAGAGATTTCCAAGATAAACTTTTTAGAGCTAACTTCTGCCACCTACGTATGCCTATGGATCCCATTGACTAAAATGGGAATTACATGGGCATCCAAGGGCAATTTTTCAAAAAAGCACCTCTGCTCATGTAGTTATTGCTCTCTCTGACTCAGACTATGTGCGTTTGCTCTCTGACTGAGTTCTGCACCAGCTACCAAAGAAAAGGAGGGAGGAATGAGCCACAAAGGTGGTGCTCAGGGTTCACGTGTATAGTTTTTTCACTGTTACTGAATGCAACAGTTAACTTTAATAACCCAGGGGCGCTTCCTGTGGAGAACACTCATTGAAGTCAGTAGTTCACACAAAGGGATTACAAGACTGTGCCCAGAGATGGTACTACCTAAAAGCCATGGTCCTATCCTTGATCTTTGTGCAATACAGTCATTCACATCAGCGTGAGATCAGGAGTACTTTTTTTAATATCCCTAACTTTGTAGCCCTGGCCCAGGAATCCTAATGTAAAATTTAATTTGGTTTGAAACTCCTAATATAAATATACTTACAGTTTACATTCAATCTCTGTGAAGTTTGTCTTCTCTTGGGTTCAAATTCCATTTCAATAATCGGTAATTCAGCCACACAAGTAATCTCTTTCCCAATGTCTTCAAAGATGGGGATAAAAGTCACTGTCAGACTTTTTGTCTGAGTAGTTTCGCTGGTTTCCATATAAAACTCTTCTCTGGCAAGAACAGATCCATCTTTCTCCAGCTGCATCTCCAGTCGGTCAGAAGGATACACTTTGGCAACCACACAGGTGACACTGGCTTTTTCCCCAACATTCAGTGGTGTGCTGATTTCAAGGACTGGATCGCTAGGAAAAGCTAAAAGAACAACACCAATTACCTTTTACTAGAGACAGGTCAAAGAGACAACCTTTGGAACTAGAGTCAGACATCAAACACCCTCAAGTTCACAGGTGTTCATGACTTGGCTTTTTGTTAAGCTCAATAAGAAATAGGTGCCAATCATGAAATTTGGATCCGTATTTTGCGTTTTTTGGTCCTCCACGATCCTTTTCACACACACACACACACACACACACAGTTGGAGGTTTTAGGATCTGGGGTATGGACTTGCTTCATCTTTGCTTTTTATACATGTCATGGCATATCATGGCATTTTATGAAAGATAGAAAAATAATGACTTTTCCAAATGATGGTAGCTACCATTAAATATAAATACCTTCCCAGACCAAGCCAAGATATTAAGGTATATGGGACGGATTTTTTCCCAGTGAACTCAGTGACAAAACTTCCATTGATTTCTGTGGTGTAGAAGTATGCCTTGTATTGGCAGATAATATAGTGGCAGGCAGAGTGAATTTGCAAAAATCCCTGTAACATGGGCCAACTCCTGCTCCTTCACAAAAGTAGGTCTCTTGGAGTCAATGGAACAATTTGTGTCAATCAAGTGAGCAGAATTTGGTCCTAAAGGCTGGATGCTGTCCCCACTGAGTCAACAGAAAGATTTCCATTGACTTCAGTGGGCTTTGGATCAGGCCCTTTATACTCAAATTTTCCCCAAACATTTCCACCCATAGCATATTTTTTTCAGCTTTTTGAACACTTCAAGGGGACTATCTTCTGGCTTTCATATATTTTGAGGAATACACCCAGAGCAAATAAAACCAATAAGGCTAAATTTACTCTAGGTAGCTAATTAGAAGATGCCTAATAAGAAATCCCTGCACCAATCTATGAATCCTACCAGGCAATACATGTTTAAAGCATAGCAGAATCGCTATGCTAGGGATATAAATTGACCGTCCACTGCAGTTGTAGGAATGATTAATCACATTTATTATGATTTAGCATTGCACCAATGTCATATAAAAAGGAATTAAATGACTTACAGTAAACATCAACCTTGATGTTTTTTTCTTTTTCCACATTGTCACAAAATGCATTGCAGAGATAATCATGCTCATTCGCCAAGCCAACAGGATCCATAGTCAAGATGGAGATGTTCCCTTTATTGTTCACTGTCCCACCTAGAGGGTTGTCCAACTGGGTTCTCCAAGAGAAACTTGGAGTCTCACAGTCAATAGTACTACAGGTCAGCACAAGTTTATCTCCAATCTGAGCAGCAATTCTGTTTGCAGGTGCAATCTCAATGTCAAAAGCTTTAGCTGAAAAAGGAAGTAAAATGCAAACTCAGCAGCATTCTTATTGCTCATATTCTCTTTTGTACCAACAATCTAGTATATATAATATATCTAGTATATGAGATTATTAAAGCATGCCTCTTGTTTGAATATTTTTAACTAATTGCTGTGTAGGGAAAGTTAAACTAATTATACTTAGCACTTATATAGTGCTTTATATCTCCAAAATACTCTGCAAATATTAACTAATTATTCTTTAAAACTAGGATTAAGATTCAAATGACGCTATAGGTCAGATCTTTAATGGGTGAACAATGTAAATCCATTGAAGTCAATGGAACCACACTAGTTTACACTGGTTGGAATTTGTCTCTAATACTTTGCAGCAGACTAGTAGGTAAATAAGTTACCAAGGGAGGTTATAGAATCACCTTCACCGCAGGTATTTAGTGCTATACTTGACTGATACCCAGCAGGGATGCTTCAGGGATAATAAAATCAAACCTACAGTGATGTGCTAGAGATCTGTCCTAACCTTAACAATTCTATGATTCCATAGTGCAATACATTTCTTAGTAAACTAAATTACAGAATGACTGTATTACTACAGAATACTCCACGCTAAACACATTTTTCATGATATTTAAACAAAACATCTAAACTGACATTACTGACATTAACAACTTTTTATTTACTGAAATGTAAAATCATTTCAGTAAAGAGAAATGATTATTTTGAAAAGTAAAATGCAAATTAATTAATAACAAAACAAAAACTCACAAGTCACGAACACCAGTAAAAGCCCGGTCACTGATGGAATTATTCTTCCCATTTGTCTAAATTTGTGCAATTGATATTATGATGAAAAGAAAGCAAGCTCTAAATCCTGGATCTATGTTCTCTCTGAAGAAATATGGCATGAGTATGCAGCTCTGAAAATGATAGTTGTAACAGTTACTTAGCTCTTTATAACGGTTCTGCTTGGGGTGGAGAGTAGGAAATGCCTGGGTGGGGAAATCCACAATGCAGTTAGGGAAAGTCCTCCTGTGGGGTGTGGTTTCAGCGCCCTCTTCTGCTTTCAGATGCAGGACTCCAATGTTTCTTTTAAAAGCAAATTCCAAAATTGAACTAGCAAAATAAATATATCAGAGATGGAGAATATCAAGACCAGTTCAGATGAGAAAAATCTTTTTAAGCCCAGGATGAAAATTAGTTATTTTAGTATTGGACTGAGTCTGCTGGTTCCACTAAGGCAAGTGAACAAGTTCATTATTTTTCATGGCAGTGAAAAAGCAACTGCCTCTCAAATGGCTCTTTTTTCTGGGATACCACTGATTTATTTTTGCCCTAGATTGTTGATCTATTTCTGCAATCTTACATTGTCCTATTTAAATAATGGAATCAAAACAGCTGAAAAATTTCAGGCTGTTAAACTATATGGGAATTTTTTTAAAAGTTGTGTATTTTTAAATAAAAACCAATTTAAATTGACATCTTGCAGCTTTCATTTCCTTACATTTTAGTTTTTACTGACATGAAGATCTGAAGTTGATTTTTCTTACTGATAGTAAACTTTTTACTGACATCACTAAAAATATCATAAACAATACAATAATGCCACAGAAGTGTGTACTCACTTGCATTATTCTGTACACAGGAATTTGGAATTCTGTACACAGGAATATGCAATTGTTTTGGCTGCAGTTAATTGATCAATCGGGTTCCTTGGGCGTGTGCAATAATAGAAAACAGGAAATTGATACAGTCATGATCAGTGTAGTTTTATGATACAAGAAGTGATTCAGAACAATGACAATCAATGTCAAAATACAACATGTTTTATTTCTACCCAATTTTATGGACATTTTCATTTATTTACGGATTTATGGACAGTGTTAAAATTGTACATTTTTTTACTGACTGTCCATTAATTTACAGACGGTTGGCAACCCTGTGCTAAAATGACTGAACACTGTAATAAATGCACAAGCCCCAATAAGAGGCCCAATACCACATCCAATAAGGGACAAAAGAGACTATGTTTATAAACATCACAGATAATAAACTCACCAACAAAAAATAATAAGTGTTGAGAAGCAAAAATTGAAGCCCCAAATAGAAAATGGACATTCAAGGTGAAGGAAACCAAAAATATGGCAGAGTTAAACGAGACAACCCATGAGTTACCAAGACAACCAGACAGAGGCAGCTCAGAATCCCTTACCTGAAGAGAAGGCCATAGAGTTTGTCACTGTGGACAAAAAAAGAAAAATCCCCTCAGGAAATGGAAGAAGAGAATATTATGGAGTGGATCCCACACATACTTGAAAACCCTCAAATCAAAGAGCACAGAATCTGTGCAGTGTACAGACTGGGTAATGGTGCTTTGACTCAACAAAAGAAATTTTTTTTGAAGGGGCAGTAAAATTCCCCTTCTTACTAAAATTGCTGATAAATGCTTTGTCATCACAAGAGAGGAGAGAGATCATAGATGGTGCTTCCAAAGTTCGGACTCTTCAGATATTTCTAATTTAGATTTCCCCAGGAGTGAGACAGCATAAAAGCAGTAGGGCATGTCTGCACTCTGAGAGCATTGCAATGGAAAGCTACAAATGCAGTGGAATCTTTCATCAAATAACATGGAATGGGAAATGTCAGCCTGATCCAACTGCCATTAAACTCAGTGGGACACTTTCCATTGACTTTGTTGGGAGATGGATCAGGCCCTGAGCTGGTATGACAGGCCCTGAGCCAGCTAGACATCAGCCGTATATTTAGCACAGACTGCAAAAGTAACTGTACTGCTATCTGGACAAATACGTTGCTGGTATCAGAGCAGTGCCAGTTTTACATATTGTTAGAGGAAGGGCAGGACTCACCAGAAGCAGTGGTTCCTCATTACAGGAAGATCTTGACTTCCATATGAACCTTTCTGGTTCCTATTTTAAAAAGAAATGGTACTTTCTTGCTGCCACTGCCATTCCCAGCACTGTGCCTGCCATACACACACCAGGGTCAAGGGAGCATCACTTTTGTTTGTTCCTAGGATTGGATCCCTATGGAAGCAGATAGAGAACAGCTGGCAGTATTAGGCATAGACCTCAAAGGTTCCGATACCCCAGATTTTAATTCAAATGACATGAGGGGAGGTAAAAAAGAGAAGGGGCATATAGAGAGTCACAATGAAGATGAACAGCACAGAAGACATTGGCAGGGAATCTGACACGCAGCAGGCAGAGTGTAATGAGGCTGTGTGCTAAGTGTTACAGGAGTGCAGTATAAAAGATGTCTGCATATATGTTGTTATGATTAGTTAAGAGATAAAAGGGCCAGTAGATAATGTTCAAGAATATCCAGCATTGTTCCTGAGTTTTGTAAGACCAATAAAACTTGTTGTGCACTACAGATGGCTTCTTTGTGTGCTGCTCTTTACATTCTCCTATGCAGCTCTTAACTCTGTGTCAAAAGGCGGAGTTCTCCTTGTATACGGGCCCATGGTTAGCAATATCATGCAAGATGACCAGCTGAGAAATAAGATCAATCCAAAAGCCCTTTTGGAAGATTCTCTTTGTTACAACTGCAGCAGATTTTGGAATTAAAGCTAGAGCAGTAAGTAGCAGGAGGCCAGGAAAATGCAGGAAAGTTGTGGCACTGCAAAAAAAAGGTAGAGAAGCTACTTCATCTGAAAACATTTTCAACAGCCTGTTGCAAATCTGAGGAGTATCAATGTGGAACATGATTTCAGTTCTTCACATCAATTTGCTGGATTCCCCTCCTCCCCTATCCTGTTGCTAGCAAGCTGCATGGACAAAGGCCTGAAAGAGTTAAAAGCCGGGATTGAGCTATCTTTCCACTATTTCCAATAATGGAAATTCACTTTACTTAAGTTTGGAGGGGAATTCCAGATGGCTGGTGACTCAGAAAGGGGTTCACCTACAATGTAATTAGGCATTTTACCTCTGACCTGAAAACAGGACATAAAGCTGCTTTTCCATAAACTGAAACTGAAACTGACGTGAGATTTTTCTGGCATGTGAAGAGAAAGGAAAGCCAAGTTGCGTCTATAGTAAAGGTTCAGCATCAGCATTCGTTCATGCTGCTATAACTTTGCTAGTGGAGTTCAAGAGGCCAATTTGCTCAAGACATTAAAAAAAAATCACAGCATACTTATTTATTTGATCAAATATTCTTGTGATCTGCATGAAAAATGGGCTAGTCCCTTTACTTTTGTCTTAGAATTTCAGAATTAGCCATCATAACTAAGGGCTCAAATCCTATTGGATGGGGACCATGGAATTAGATGGCACTCCCCATGTTAACAACTCTCCCAATTTTATCACAGCTCTCAAGACAGTTGGTGTTTTATTTAAGCCCCAGCATCTGGAGTCAAGTGATGTGAGAATCTCAGATTTTTTTTTAAATCTGTTTCTATCCCTCATGATTGTGGGAAAAAGCCTAACAATGTGACTCAGTTGCATTCTGATGATACTTAAACAGAAGGCAAAGAAAAAGAATCCAACAGCTGTTCTTTTTTTGTGGGGCTGACTCATAATTTTTGAAACTTTGGGGCTGGTAATGCTGTACTCCCCATCCTTTTGCAGGTCTTCTCCCTGTTATTGCCCTCTCCAGTTCAGTACTGATGGGTTACTGACTTATTTTAACATTAAATCTAATGTATTTTACTCTGTCCTCACATTTTCAGTGTGCTGCAGAGCTTTGTATTGTAACCCATTGTTGCCTTGTGGAAGGTTTCAAGAGAAAGCTGGAGGGTTTGATTAGGGAGTAGGGGAAAGTTGAGACTGCAGCACCTAAAAAAGACTGGGAGGTGGTTTTGTGTCCAGGAGACAGCTGAGATTTTTAGTACTGGGGAGGAAATTAGTCTCTCTCTCTCTCTCTCTCTCTCTCACACACACACACACACACACACACACACACACACACACACACACACACACACACACACACACACACACACACACACACACTTTCACACACACACACACACACACACACACACTATTTTCCAGGGATTTAAATGACTTCAAATATGAGAGGTGTGGGTTGAGTTTTAATTCCTTATTTTCCCTCCAGCAGCCTTTGACAGCAACTAGCTGCTCTGCTGCACCCCACTCCAGCATGTGTCCCTACATCCAGCAACCAGGCATAAGTGCACCCCCTTGATATTTCTGCTACAAATGCTCAGCATTGAAATAGTTAACTTTATATTACCACATAAAGCTCCAATCCAGCAAAGCATTTACACATATACATAACTGTAAATACCTATACCGTCTCACTGACGTCACCCATTGGTGCTTCTACCCCACCAGCACCCAGCCTCAAAGACAGCATTGTAGCTGTGCTATTTCTGGTGTGTGGATGATGTGCCATCCCTCCCAGTCCTGATGCCTTCCAACACAGAGCTCTCTCCTGGCTCCATCTAGTTCCCACTTTCTCCCTGCTCCCAGAGCGTGATATTGTCCTCTAGATAATTCCAGGAAGGGGAAGTGTGCTACACTGCTGCTAAGTCAGTTAGTCCCCTTTCACCTCCCATTTCTGCTGAGAGCTATATAGAGATCTAATTAAAGATAATTAGGTGACTTGGGCAACCTTAACTCTGTTCCTACGTACATGGGCAGGGCCCATGTATCGATATGGAATCCACCCCTTCTTGTAGAATTGTATTCCAAGATGTAAGCTATCATCTATTTAAAACAATTCTGAGAAAGTTTTTTCTGGCCCACTTTACTCCTTTTGCGCTCCTTGGAAATTCCCAGGTGTGTAGAAGTGACATAGCTGACTCATACATCATCCTCACTAACACAACATAGTTACTCCACTTTACATTCCTACCAGTTTAACAGAAAAATCTCTGAAGCATTCAGACCCAGGAAAAAACACTATCAAAACTAAAATAAATGTTACGCATTTGCAAAGATGCTAAAATAGATAATGTCTAATTAGCTTCTGATTAAAGACACCATTTATTTGGTTTAAAGGATCCTGATGTTTACATGCAAAATAAATAAACCCTGCAGCCACCACAAAAAAAAATCCTGATTTTCATCTTAACATATTGTTGTTGGCAGAGAGTGCAAGCTGTGGAAATTCCAAGTTTTAAGTATCAAAATGAGAAAGCAATGACTTTCATTAATAATGCTATATCTAACATGGAACTTCTGGTGCATATCCTGTTTTTAAACCCACGTTGCCAGGATAAATTTGAACCGCTTAAATTCCATTCTCTATAATGGTGGAATAAAAAGACTTTTGTTTTGTTTTTTTAAATTACAAATATTTCAAAGATTCAAAAATGGGAGGGGGGGATGTATTTAGCAAGCATGTGTTCAGTGTTCATACAGTTCTGTCTTGATTTCTATACCAAGTGCATGTTAAAAAGCAGTAGTGGTATTGTATATGCAACTATATCATTTCCAATAGCTTATCCTTAAAACTGGGTTTGTAATAGACAAAAAATTGTATGAAGAAATTGATATGGAAAATCTTGCAAAATTTGCCAGATAAATTATTAGAAAACCTGGATCTCTACCTATAAGTAAGGCTGGGCTAGAAGCAAAGCCCTGGATTCAAACATCTCCTAAATTCTGCGTGATGTAAAATCTGACACCTCAGATTCAGACCTGAATTTTGCAAGTGACCCCTGTCTTCAGAAAGGTCCAAATCCAAACACTGCTAAACGCTGAGATGTTCAAAACCTCGATTCAAATTGTGCAGCTTGAGCCGAGCTCTACTTCTACATTTTTGTTTGTCAGCCATATGTATTCCAACATGTCAAAAGCACCTGTCCACAGCCCAGTTGAAACCCCCTAGAGTTATAAACTAAGAGACAACACTTGTTTTGAATTACATTTGTTGTTTTCATGTATATAGCTGTTGGACTTTGGTCTGGATGCACTGGACTTCGGCCTGGGGCAGACTGCAGGCTCAGAACATGTGCAAGAACAAAAATAATTCAAGCTGCAAACACGTAACAAGGAATTAGAAACAAGCTGCTTACTTCCTTGAGCGCCAGCACCACATGTGGCAGTTCTCACTGAAGGAGAGCCCTAGGGTACAATGCTGGCCCATTGGTGGTCAATAGGACTTTTGCCATTTCACCTCTGGTCTTCAGAACTAGAGCCAGTCAAGGAGACGGTGCAGGTGAGCTTTGTGACCAACTTCGCCTATTGCCCACCTGTGACTGTGCAAGGGCACTGCTCTCCAAGAAACATGTGGATCCACAAACATGACAAAGGCAATTGTTGAGAGCATTCGTTGTAACAAATGGTTGGTGTTACACTTCAAATCAAACATCACATAATAGAAATAGGTTAAAAAAAATCCTATGCTGACCCTTCCAGCTACACTGTCATTTACTACATGAATGTCATTCTGATTTATGAAAACCAAACAACATACAAAATGTCAGACTATACAAGTATCCAACCAACTATACACCATACACTATGTTCTTCATTTTTTTAATAATGCCCCTGCTCTGGAAAGCTGTGCTGGGATGGGTGGATAGTTATCTTAGAAGTCCCACAATGCACTGGCACAGCAGTATGCAGAGGAGTCATATATATATGCCAATAAGCCTAGGGAGATGGAATGGTTTAGCTCTGTGTAAGTTCAGAAACTTTAAAATGGTTTAGTCTTATGTAAGTTCAGGATGAAAACTGGAGGATGGCACACTTCCCTGATTTTTCTTTCCCCACGTCCCCAATTAGTGAATAGGACTATTCTTTGATCTGATGAGCACTTTCTTTTTTCTCTTGCAGGAATGAGCTGGAAACCTCATTCCAGGAAAAACCCCACTTCAAATAGAAACAGAAAATAAATGTATTTGGTTTTGTCTCTGCCAAGCCACTCCAAAGACCCAAACACCAAAGAGATAACACCATTGCAAGTGCATTATGTTACTACATGTATCATAAAAATATAGCAATTTTAAAAGCCAGATGCTGTCTATGACTAGCTTGGCACTTTTTCTGTATGAGCATCATGGCATTAGTTTTTAAATCAACAAAATTCCATATTTTAATCTAATCTAACGTCTATGCATTTTTCAGCAAGAAGCATCATCCCAGCACCTTGCTCTGTTAGCGATTGAGTAGCAAGCACATGCTGAAGTATGAGTAGCTAACCCTGATAAGAACTGTAGGCAGTGTGTCTTACAGACAAGCCAAGTTAATTGAGATATGAATTGTTGGGATTTATTCTCCCTTTCAAGAGAATTATTTGGCCAGGCATCAAAGCCAAGAGTCCTTGTTGCTAGAGATAGACAGTAAAGCAAGAATGACTTTCATGGTTATGTCACCCTCTATCAGAGGCCATGGTACTTTTTAAGCGATAAGAGAGGTAACTTGAGAAACGTGATGCATGCATGAAATTGCTGTCAGGCACTATGAAGCTTTGTTCTGAATTAATTCAAAAAAAGTGTCTGACTTTTAAAATCACCATGGTTCTTAGCAAAGGAAGTTTCTCAAAATGCTTTTGTAAAGTTAATTCTTAAAGAACAGATTGGTCTGAAGATCCAGTTAGTAGGACAAATTCTGCCTTCCCTGACACCCTGGTAAATCCCAAGTAGTTCTACTGAAGTTAACAGAGTTACTCTGGATGTCTATCAGTTTAAATGATTGCAGATTTGTCCAATTCCTTAGGGGGGCATGCTAAATGGTAACACCTGAGACAGTCTCCAAATACAGTTAAGTTTTGTTGCAAGGCATATTAACTTAATCTTGCAACCATACTTCTGTAATGTTCTTTGTACATTTAACATCTATCTGGTATGATGATTTAAGATCCCTAAGACCACCAAACTAGGTGGCCATTTCAAGTTCCAATTGGCAGCCTGTTTTAATATTCATAGGCAAACTCATCTATAGTTCTCTGCTTAGGTTTCACCCAGATTACCCTGGCTCCTCAGATGCCTATTGTACTAGAATGATTATAACATATACATATCAGAGTGAAAAGAATTAATCTTCACTTATTTATATTTACATTTATAGCTAACATTTGATTTTGTGTCCTATAAAACCCTCAACACAGTTAGATTTTTGGTAAGGTCTTATCATTTACCTGAGCTGCTGTTTCCTCTAATACTACAGGGAATCACAATTCCTGGTCTGTTTTCAGGTGGCAGCTGATTATTTGGATTTCCTTCAGCACTTCAAGAGTAGCTTGTTCCACGAATGTGTTGAATTCTGAGCTGTAAAGAGGTATTCCACCTTGGGATCAGCATGGTTGCTGGTCACTTTTGAAGGAGAAAGTGTATTTGCATGTAATTTTTTAATCTGCAACTATAACCTATTAATTATATAGGATCTCTGACAGTTTAGAAAAAATGGTTTATTTTATAAATATTTCAGTTACCCTTTGTTTGTCTTTTGTTCTTTACCCCAAAAACATAATATGAAAGTGCCATCTGGGCATCGTGGGGTCTAAATAACTGCATTTACTAAATATACAAAACCTGGGAGGCCTACCTATCTACATACATACACTGCTGCTCTGGCTGGTTTCAAAACCATAGAACACAGTGAGCAACACTACGGAGATCACAAACTATGTAAAGGAATGCTACCTATTCTTGTGCACTACTCCTTCAAAGTACAGTTAGACTTTGGCGCAAGACGCATGAATCTGAGCTTGCAACCAGACTTCTGTAATGTTCTTTGTGCATTTAATATCTCATATGGCATGATGACTTGATATCCCTAAGACCACCAAACCAGGTGGCCATCTGAGGTTTCATTTGGCAGCCTGTTTTAATATCCATGGGTGAATTCATCTAACTCGCTGTTCAAAATTCACCCAACTTACCCTGGCAACGTACTTTTCATGAATGATTGCACCATAAACTTATCACATTGAAAAGAATTAATCTGCAGTTATTTCATTACTATTTGTAGCTATCATTTGATTTCATGTTCCTATAGAGAACGTCAGCACACTTAGATTTTTGGTAAGGCCTACCCCAGTGGTTCTCAACCCATGGCCCGCAGGCTGCTTGCAGCCTAATCAGCGCACAGTTCCGGCCCATGTGGCATCCTCAGGGCTATACAGATAGTATATATATTGTATGGATGCAGACCACATAACACATAGAGAGCTACATATGTGACCCACAATGGTAAGTAGGTTGAGAACCACTGCCTTAGCCTCTACCTGACCTACTGTTTCTTTTGTCACTACTGGGAATTAAAGTGCATGTCCATGGCTCCAAGCTGCAACTGCTGAATGGCTTGTTCCATGAGTGTGCTGAAATTTATGAAGTAATTATAGTATTTCTGTGAGGTAATCCTATCTTGGGGTCAGTGTAAAGTTGCTACTGGTCACTTCTCAGTTAGGGAAAAGTGTATTTGTGTATAATTTTTTAATCTACAAATACATCTGATTAATGGTTCTGAGTCTCTGACAGTTTTGAAAAAATTGTTTTATTTGATAAAGTATTTCAGTTCCCCTTTATACTGGAAATTGCTGATAGTAAAATTATGCTAAAGAATAATACCAGTAGAAGATTGCTATATGTAATGTAAATGAGAACAGATTAATGTGCTCTGTATTGCCTTTCCCTGTCTTCTGTCATTGAATACACGATATAGGATGATTGCAGGAACAGGAAGCAAAAGCATATCAACTAACAAACAAAACAAGCATTTTCTTTATATTATAGGTCATAACTCCAGCTGTGCGAGTAACGATTTTTTAAAAATTTGCTTCAATGCAGTTCAAACTGAAACAAAATATTTCATTTAATTAACAAGTTTACCTCTATTTTAAATACAATTGAGGTAGAATTTGAAAAAAAGTTGTTTCAAATCAGAAAATTGAAATGTTTTGTTTTGAAAACGCTGAAACAAAAAGTTTTTTTAAAATTTCAGAATTTTTTTTCTGTTCTTTTTCCCATACAAAGCAATTTGGCTAATCTGATGTGAATTCATGAAATGTTTCAGTCAACTCAATTATCTATTTTTCACCTGAAAAACCTTTTGGTCAAAAATTTCGCCTATCTCTAGATTCATAGATTCTGAGGCCAGCAAGGACCATTGTGATCCTTTAGTCCGATCTCCTTTATAACAAAGGCCACAGCACTTCCCAAAAATAATTCCTGACGTGTAAAATCTCAGAGAAAAAGATTGTGAATAACTGGAAACCGGAATGCATGGTTAGCAATTCATTGTTGACACGATCTAGCAGCAAATTACACCCCTCACCTTATGCAGGCTCAGTTACTCTCACAAGCAATTGGTCAGGATGGAGCCAAAGCTCTGCCCATTTTCCACCCTTCCCTGCCCACCTGCCAGAATAAGTGGCACTTAGCTCTGTATACTCCTTCACGTCCAGAGCAAAGGTCTGAGTAGCCTATGCAAGGATGCATAGGGGTTCGTACTTCCTTTTACTTCCTTCAGGTGCTCAGCCTGAGTCAAAATCTAGCCCAAAGGATATAAATCAATACATGTGATGGAGCCAGTTACTCAGGCAAAATTCCCTCTGAAGTTAATCAGGAGTGCGAGATTTGGCTCAGTCTCTGTAACCTAATTCCTGGTGCATGGAGAAAGAAAAGCAGAAAAAAATTCTGAAGAAATAAAATACCAAGTATTCTCATACAAATAGAGTCCCTCTCTTCCACAACTGCTCCAGATGTTTCCAGACAAATCTCAGCCTTGTGGTCAGGAATATAATTTACAAACACTCCACATGTCATAATAAATAATGCTAAGGGAGGAAGAGGAGAGAGAGGGGATATATTTCAGGAAGTAAACAAGGGCTCCGGCTGAAACCAATCAGAAAAAACATTTAAAAAAATCTTCTTCTGGAAGATCAAATGCTGCTGCCACTTCAAATTTAAAGACCTGATGATGGAAAACATAATATTTAGAAACACTTCTTCTGATCTGTCAGATATGTTCTGGGATTGCAGTTCTTCCCTTATTTATTCTGATTAGGGATACTTGCATGAAAAAGGGTTCCTGGCTCTTTACAAGTTCTGCTGTTGCTGGCTGCCTATTTCTGTCCTCGATTTTGAATGTTCCATTTATGACATCATAATCTGCATGGTAATGATATATTGTAATAAAAACATAGTAGCTTTGATTTAAAGCACAAGGCATTATTTAGGTGCCATCGAGAAAAAAACCAAAGGATGCCTTTTGCCCAGAAATGGAATCAATTCATCTCCCACCATAGTATTTAAGGGGATTAGCTCAAAGTACTATTGTCTGTCTGTTGATGTGGCTTTTGATCCACTGTGCCCAATTTCCCAGGACAGAGAAGTCTGTGAGAAACTGCAGGATTGAGAGGAACCAGGGTCTGAAAGGCAAAAGGGAAAAAACATCAGTGGGCATTTCTATGGGCTGGATTTTATTGTTTTCAGGTCTGGCTGAAATCCAGTTTTATTTCTTCCAGATACTTTAATGCATTTAGATTATTATTTTTATAGAGCAGAGATACAATCCCAGAAGGGCTGCAGTTGGACTCAGTACTAGAGGGCCACAATTAGATAATGCAAGAATTTTGCCTGTATGTTGAATGGGTTTTGGACTCTGTACATGCTGGCTCTTAATGCACATAACATTTTTTCCAGATTTTGACGTAGACAATTGACTTCTATTATTTGTACCTAATTTAGATGTTTACCATCATTAAAGTCATTACAACATTTTCCCTTGCAAATTGATTCTTTTTAGACTGAAATGTTTTTTCAATGGCAGAATTTAATACAAAAAGAAATCCTCAGGCATTGACAGGAAGATTTTCAAAAGTGCCCAAGGGAACATCGACTTTTGTGACTTGTGCTCCTAAATCTCTTTGCTGCTTTTGAAATCTCCCCAAACTAGCTTATAAAAATAAGTGATCCCCACAATGCTAATTCATCTAGAGTTCAAAGATCACCCATTTGCCACTATGCCAGTGCAAAACCAACTCAGTTGCCCCCCCCACCCCAGATCCTGCCTCTGGACCACTGCTGCAGAGCCACTGCTGATGCCTCCTAATTTTTACCTCCATGCTGTTGCAAAACAAGCTCAGCCACCCACTGAATCTGTCCTAGATGCTGCTATTGCTAAGCCACCTCAGATGACCCTGTCTCAGTCTCCCAATTCTGTATTTCTGCTTCTGCCAAGCTGCTCATCACGTGCCAACTCTTGCATCCATGCTTCTGCAATGCCACCTCAGCCAGCCCCACGCGCCCACCTCTGTGCTGCCGCCACACAGCCACCTGCTGCCCACTGATTCTCACCTCTGCATTATTAAGCTGCCCTGGAGATCAGCGCGCACCTGCTGTCTTGTACCTTCACTCTGGGCCAGATCGAAAATCCAGAGGAAATCTTCCCGGGACTTCACTGTACTTTGAATTTGCCCCTTTGGTCCCAGTGTGACTCTTCCATATGGCCAGATTTTAAAATGTTATTTCTTAAAATTGCAACTGTCAATATTGATTAGTATCAATGGGAATTTCTTTCTAATTTTTTTTCTGTACTGCGGAGAAAACTAAAAAATACCAGTTTTCCAGGACCGGTTAGAAAATGTGTTTTCGCCCATCAAATATTTTGATGACAATGAGGAAAAAATCACTTTTGAGAAAATTTTTTAATGGAAAATTCATTCTATTTCTTTTTAAAAAGGGAGGCAGGATTTTTCTACCAAAACCTAGAAATTTTTGGTCTTCAGCCTAAAAGTTTGACAAAACTCAATATTTTCCACAGAAAGCAGATACTTTATAAAAAATTGTTCGGTTGAAAATCCATTTTTCTGTTGATAAACAATCTTGATAGATAACTTTTGATTGGCCATAGAGTTTTTACTTTGTCATTAGTTTCCAGAGCACTAGGAATCCTGTTTAAAATTTCATAAAGTCGCAAACACATTCAGTGCTCTTATTCCCAACTGGTGGTGAAGCTTAAGGAGAATCTCTGGGTTCAAAGAAGTTATTTTTCACAGGTCTGTGTTCCTGTCTCAGAAACCAAATTTCTCCCTCCGGGTGTCTCCACTTTGTTTCCCCAATTCTGATAACAAATAAGCTCCCTTCATAGATTTTCTTACCCGGCTCATTAAAGTAGTAGAGGTCAACTACCCTAGTTAGTGGACTTTCAGATGAGTCTCAGTTTACTTGCCTCCAGACAAACTGGAACACTTGCTCATACAATCTACAGCAACTGTGCTTCCAGGGATCCATATGACTAGATTAAGGTTGTGACAAGGAACTGGGTTTCTATAAAAATCACTGGTGGCCTCTCAATACATTTAGCCACTCAACACTTGAGATGTGCTTTAGGATGGGTATGTTTTTAGTCCAGGAGAGTCTCTCACAAAACGTAGAAGGGCTTGTATACTCTGTTACCATAGGCGTGCGTATGGGGTGTGCCTAATGCAGGGGTTTCAAACATACGGCCTGCTGTGTTTCAAGCTGATGCTTGAGGGTAGAGCTGCCGCCGAAAGAGTGGAGGGCGTGCGATTTCTCGGCGGACAGCAAGACACAGCGAGCTGCCGCCGAAAAAGAAGGAGCTGAGAGATTTTGTGGCGGATGGGAACACGCCGCGATCTGCTGCCGAAATACCGTTCCTCACGACATTTCTCGGGGGAGACTAGGATGCGGCAAGAATTCCACCGGCGGGTAATTCAAATGTGGCCCACTGGTGAAATTCAGTTTGACACCCCTGATAAAGATCATGAAAATTCCCTGGGTGCACACCCTAATGAAATGTGCTGTGCACGCCTATGTCTGTTACACATGGGACTTAAATCTTTAGCTAAATAGTGAATGTTGGCATTGCAATATAACTAGGAAATTTATATTTTTATAACCAATCTCACAGAACACAGGGAACTTTCAGATTGAATATACAGAATGTTAACTCTCTGAGGCATGTCTAAGGAGACACTCTTCCTTCCCTATATTTCTTCCTGTTATGCACATATGGCAAAAGATGCCAGTTAATATTTCAGTAGGATCCATTATCACTTCTAAGCATTTTTAGACTTCAGCAGAAGACTTTTTGGTTTCCAAATATATCATATGTGAAACCTTTTCCGTGGCTTTTGTCCTTTTCAAAATCGTACGGTCACATAGGGCACAATGGAAGAGACAGGATATCCAAGTAAAATACACAACAATAGGAAGAAGTTTGTTTATGAAACAGCAATCAAACTCCTGACATATACAATATTCTTATTGTTTTTTTCCTTTGCCATCATATTTTCTGAGGCAGTTTTGTTTTCCTGGCTGATTTATTCTTCAGCATTGTCTATCACCGGGCATATTTATGCCAAAAGGTGAATATCCTTTGGAAGGGAGACCCCCCCTTCCCCACATACACTTCCTCAAGGACAGTGAAGAAAGAACATCAATTTGTTGTCTCGACAAAAGTTGGCCACCAGGACAAAGAGTTATATTAGCACTCAAATAACTTCCGTCATATTATAGTGCTTTCTGGCAGGGTTTTCCTAAAGAACACATGTTTTGCTACATCAGCAAACTGCCCATTCGTCCTATATCCTGCTTCTGGCAATGGTCCACAGCTAGTGCTTCAGAGGAAGTTGGAGACTTCACATAAATGACTTAATTTACTGTGCAATGCTAGAAATTATTTCCTCATCTAGACAGGTTTATGTCCCTAGGCATAAGAGTTGATTTTCTTTCCATTTCTTAGTTTATTTTGACACTAATTTTCTTTTCTCACCAATGAAAAAGATGTGTATAGTGAGAACTGATTAAATTAATTAATGAAATATACTCATATTACTATATAAAGCTGCACCATTTTGTCTTTAAAAAATAAATAAATCTGGAAGTCTCCCAAGTGTGGCATGAAACCCATTCATTGCTAAAAACATCAGTATCAGTGGAGAAATTACTGGAAACAATACCAAATCCAGATGTTATGAAATAGAAACTATTTCATTCAAGGAATAAAATGTGAACTGACTGGAAATGAGAGAAAGGTTTCTTTTGCAGAAGGATGTTTGCTTTTCTTTTTCTGATAAAAAAATCGCTTCTATGGCTGCATTTAGTTTATGTTGGAATATTCTGTATTTTGAATACGAGCTAAGTATCTGACTTTTTTAGTGATTTACAAGAAGAAAGAGGGAAATAAATGAAAAAGCATAGCTCCAAAGAAATGAAGTGCTGAGATTTGTACTAGTCTAGAAGTTGAAATAACTGCCATGCAGAAACTAATGATCCTCTTCTTGTATGTTATAAATAGACTCGGTTTACCTCTGTAGTCTCGAGGTAATTACTGAACCTTTAACAAGAGAAGAGTCTCTGTCATCAAATGGAGGCATAAAATAATAGCAGATTAAATGTAAAAAATGTTAGTAAATTAAAGTTAATACATTCATCAAAAGAACTGAGGCTAGAATGAGTCATTATAAAACATCAAAGCAGAAGTACTTTAGAAATCTACAAGCACAAACAGATTTTACTCAAGTGAATGTCTCTGTAATTGACTGTGTTTTGTTTTAAATTGACATTTTCCCCCCCAGGACAATCACCACATTGTTATTAAGACTTCATACAGAGAGACTGTGAGAACCCAGAAGAGAAAACACACAGAACTTGAAAGCACACAGGTTTAGGATCACCACCACCAGATATTTTCTTTGCCATTAGCATTTTTATCATCAGACATTATTAATCCTTGTTAGACTCTTCTAGGATTTTATTTCCCAGTTACAGTTTATTAAAACCCATTCTAGCCAGTCTTCTTGCTTAAGCCTCTCTTTCTAATACCCAAAATGGCTGACTGCATAATTAAGAAAAGAATTGTCTGGATTACATGATACATACACACTGCTGTATACATATCATTATTGTCTGCATCATCTGCATACCAAACTAGGACCAATTTGCAAAACAGGAGAGAGAATAAAAAAAGCAGATAAGTTTTTTTATCATCATCATCATCATCATCATCTTTTGTTCATTTTTGGTAGCGTATTTAAATTTATGTATTGCAAATTTCTACTTGAACTATTTGCATTGTAACAGAAAGGACATTATTTTATTAGATCTTGGAAGTAAGTAAAATGTATCCTCAAAGATAGACTGATGGGGCATTGCAGTATGATGTGCGTGTATGTAGAACTGCCATGAGCAGTATCATATATGTGACTATATAATCAATACTAAATGTGTAGGGAAGAGAGAATCCTGATGAGCTTCAACATGGTATTAGTCTGCTCTCTCCTGAGAGTAGAAAACCTACAATTAAAGCAGTCCCCACGTTAGTGTAATTTGATCTCACAAATAATTCGTTTTTTAAAGGTTTATTCTGCCTTGATTTTACAGAGGTAACTGCCATTAACAGTGATGGATTTTGTGTGTGTCACACACCAAAGGGAGATTATGGACTCCTTATCCTAATGGAATTTGTTAATCTGAGTTCTTCTAGCAAACTCATTGGGAGTATGGGACACTGTTCTAACTGGGATAAAAAAACTCTTCATTATTAATAAGCTACACCACTAAATCTTTTAACAAACCTAATGGAAATACACGCCCAAAAGGAAAAGGAAAAGGAAAAAAAATATGATCTTTCAAATGGATGTCTACAGATAAGTAAAGACTGAAGTGCATGTTAGATGCTTTGGCTGTACAAAGAGACATAATTATGCCAACGTGCAGAGGTACCTCCTGCCCTACAGTGTGCCTGAATTCCACTACAAAAGGTAAAAATAAAAAAGGAACCATTTTTGTTCTTTTGCTGAAAAACTGGAAAATTTCTATCAAAATAAACACGTTTACACCACCACCAGCTGTAGTGTTGATTTTGGCATAACTATCTTCTTTGCTCACTTGCAGGACATATAAAGCATCCCAAAACATCTCTGGGGCAGAAGTATCATTACCTTGAATACCCTTTCATAAATAATTCATGCTGCAGTCCACTTTATGTAGTGAAATGTACAGTAGTTCCCCCTTGTAATTTTATCCTACCTGGTAGGTAGTTGCTATTCTTATTTCTATAAATGCCCAATCCTTTTAGCAAACAAACAAAAACATACAGTACTAAGCTATTTGCCTCAACGACAAACCTTGGCAAAATATTCAGAGTTTCAAAATCTCTGGTTGGTTTTAATTTATTTTCTAATATAGATGTCAGATGGCAATGGAAACTAGCCTTTCAGCTTTTTTTGAGGAATTAAGGGAATAGTGTTGCTATGGAATAAAGGCTCAGTGTTATTAATATTGTAATAACAGGCATGTTCTTCTTCAAGTGCGTGCTCATGTCCATTCCACTATAGGTGTTTGCATGCCTCTGTGCACGGTTCCCAGAACCCTTTTCCCCTTAGCAGATCCCGTAGGGCCGGCTCCAGAGCACCCTGGAGCCCGCACACATGCTGCGGTGTACGAGGTGTTGCTGGCCCTACGCCCCCTCAGTTCCTTCTTTCCCCCTTGACGAGTGCTGGAACTAGCCTCACTCGCAGCAAGTCCTATTCCTCTTGTTTGAATTTGTTTGATATTCTAAGTTAGTTTTAGTTAGTTAGTTAAGTAGTAGTTAGATAAGGCAAGTCCCTGCAGGGATTTAGTGCTGCTGGGCCATGCCCCGGTCGCCGGGATTCAAGCCGTGTGCCTCCTGCAGGAAGGCCTTCCCGCTCAGCGACCCCCATGACCGCTGACTTAAGTGCTTGGGGGAAAGACCACAGGAAAGAGAAATGTAAAATCTGCAGGGCTTTTAAACCGAGGACTCAGAAGGACCGAGAGATCCGGTTGAAAGCCCTATTAATGGAGGCAGCGCTCTGCCCGGAGTCTGAGCCGGCCCGCTCCACCTTGGCACCGAGCATGACCTCGCTGCAGAGTGCTCTGCTGGCACCAGCCTCGACTCAGCACCTTGCAACATTGCCGGCACCGAAGAGGATGAAGCAGCATGCAGAGCACGGACACTCCCCTGCGCCGTTGGTATGGGCAGGGTCGAGTACGGAGATGCACCGGACCCAGCCCGTCAAGTCTTCTCCAGTGGCTGCATCTCCAGCCAGGGAGCCTCCCCCGACTCCTGGAAATGGGAGAGTGCCCCTCCAATGCTGTCGACACCGGAAACTTTTCAGGTGGCAAGAGCCTTGTAGGCCCTGTCCACCAAGAGAGAAGGGGCCGGTGTCACAGGGGAAACACATGTTGGGTCCCCCTGAATGGCGGTGGAGATCCCCGGTACGGGGAGGAAGATCTCCCGCCAGACGGTCTCCAAGGGCAGAGAAGAACCGCTCCCCCAGCAGTTGCTCCAGGTTGGTGTCGAGCCGACCTGCTCCAGCACAGGATGAGGAGTCTCCCTCTCGGCACTAACGTCGATCCCAGGCACTGGAGGCACCGGTTGAGGTCTGCCAGGCGGCGCTCGGTCAGATCCCCGGCACTGAGGAGTTTGCCCATACTCAAATGGCGCAGAACCCAGTTGCCAGAGTCTGGCTTGGCACCGAGGAGCTCGGTCACCGAAGGTGTCTGCAGAGCCACAAGGCAAGTGGCCCTGGAAATCATCGGTACCGAGACAACGGTCCGGTACCTCTAGCTCTTCGTCAGCACTGCTCACGGTGACGGAGGGAGTCCTCATCATCCTCCACATCAAAGGCATTAAGAGGGTGGTCCCTGGCACGGAAGGGCGCCCAGGACCAAGGATGGACACGGCACTGCCGGTCCAGTGACTCGGGGTCTCTCACAGGGGACAGTCATCAGGAGAGCCGACGCCCCCACAAAGCGCCAGAGCCTGTGCACAGTCAGCCCCAGGTTGGCCCCAGGGTCAATAGCCACAACAATGGCCTTATTGGACCCTTGGGGTATGCAGATGGGGCTGGGGCCCCAATCCCTTATGTCATTTGGGGTGCAGTCCATGCCTCCGGCACAGGAGAAGGCCCATAGACACCACTCCTCGGACGAGGAGTCGGATCCCATGAGGGACCCTCAACAGGTGCAACCCTTCGCCACGATGGGGCACACCCGCAGAATGCACCTCAACAGTCCTCTTCCTCCTCACCGGACGAGGCAGTCTCCTGGGACCACTCAGTGCCACTGGAGGATTTCAGGGCGCACCAGGAGCTGCTCAAGAGGGTGGCCTCCAACCTGGGGCTGGAGGTGAAGGAGTTAGAAGAGGCCAAAGATAGCCTCTTTAATGTGCTGTCAGTGGCTGCCCCAGCAACAGTGGCCCTCCCAGTCCATGAAAGGGTCCTTAAGATTGTAAAGGCCCTGTGGTAAATCCCTTCCTCGGTTGCCCCTATGTCAAAGATGGCCGAGAAAAAATACTATATCCCAGCCAAAGGGTCTGAGTATTTGTTCACTCACCCTGCCCCAGGAACCCTGGTGGTCAATGAGGCTAACCAGCAAGACAGGCCAGGTCAGCCAGGGTCCACTCCCAAGAACAAAGACAATAAGAAGATAGACTTGTTTGGGAGAAAGGTTTATTCCATGGCAAGCCTGCAGTTCAGGATTGCCAACCATCAGGCCCTCCTAGGCAGGTATAACTTCAACCTGTGGGACTTCCTCAGGAGATTCGCTGAGGCCCTGCCCCACGACCAGACTGCAGACTTTAGCACCATTGTGGAGGAAGGAACCACGGTAGCTAGGGCAGTGCTCCAGACATCCTGCGACGCTGCTGACTCGGTGTGCAGGGCCTTAGCCTCCACCATCTGTATGAGAAGGTGCTCGTGGCTGCAATCCTTGGGCCTGTCCCAGGAGGTGCAGCAGTTTATTCAGGACCTCCCTTTTGGTGGGTTAGCCCTATTCTCTGACCAGACCGATGCAAAGTTGCATGGTCTGAAGGACTCCAGGGCAATGCTTCTCTCCCTAGGCCTGTACACATCCCAGTTTTCTAGGCATCAGTCACGGCCCCAGACGCAGCAGCAGCCAAGGCCTCCGCCCAGGCCTTTTCAACTCTATAGGGATAGGAATAGGGGGTTTAGAAGGAGAAACCAGATACCCAGCTCCCCAGCAGGGGCCCCCCAGGAGGTTGGGCAACCAAAGGAGACCATTTTGATGGTGCGCCCAAGGGTGGCGCCCCGACTGCCCTCCTGGATCCGCCCCGCCCCTTCCTAAACAGGTTAAGGCCCTTCTATCCCGAATGGGCAAAAATCACTTCAGACTGTTGGGTCCTTGGGATAGTCTCAGGGGGCTATGCCCTGCAGTTTACATCTACGCCCCCCCCAACAACCCTTCCCCTCCGTCCCTCTTTAGGGACCCCTCTCACGAGCAACTCCTCTTGCAGGACGTGGACAATCTCCTCAACATAGGAGTGGTGGTTATGGTTCCTCAAGGGAAAAGGGGAAAGGGGTTCTATTTGAGGTACTTCCTCATCCCCAAGGCGAAGGAGGGTCTGAGACCTATCTTAGACCTGTGTCATCTAAACAAATATGTCAAATGACTCAGGTTTCGCCTGGTCTCCCTAACCTCCATAATCCCTTCCCTGGATCCAGGAGCCTAGTATGCCACCCTCGACCTCAAGGACACATACTTTCATGTGTCTATCCTCCCCAGCCACAGGCGTTTTCTCTGTTTCATGGTGGCTGGATCCCACTACCAATTTACAGCCCTACCCTTAGGCCTATCCTCGGCTCCAAGGGTCTTCACCAAGTGCAAGGCGGTAGTGGCTGCACACCTGAGATGAAAGGGTGTGCAAATTTTCCCATACCTGGACAATTGGCTGATCAGGGGCAGGTCCAGGTCCCAAGTGCAGGAGAGCATGACCCTCACTTGCTCATAAATGAGCAGAAGTCCACACTAACCCCAGTGCCGCGCATAGAATTCACTGGGGCCACCCTATACGCTTCCCAGGCCAGAGCCTTCCTGCCTCACCCACGTTTCGAGGTGATGGTCTCCATCATCTCCCAGCTGCACCGATGCCCCACGACAACAGCCAGGCACTGCCTACAGCTGTCATGGTGGCCTGCACATACGTAGAGAGACTAACTCACCTGAGGCTCAGACCGCTTCAGGCTTTGTTGGCCTCAGTATATGTACCGAGCAGACACCCATTGGACCGGGTGGTCACAGGTCCCCCGCCCGTCTTAGCCTCCCTAAACTGGTGGTGGACGCTCAGAGCAGTGATGAAGGGCATTCCGTTCAGGGAACTGGTTCCGTCAGCCACCCTAATTTCTGACACTTCAGATGTAGGATGGGGAGCCCACATCAGAGCCAACCAGAGAGCTCTGGTCAGGGGAGGAGGGGCACCTGCACATCAACATGAAGGAGCTGTGGGCCATTTGCCTAATGTGCAAGGTGTTCCTCTGAATCCTGACAGGCAGAGCGGTACTGGTGCTGACGGACAACACCGCAGCAATGTTTTACATTAACAGGCATGGGGGAGCACGCTCCTCGGCTCTCTGCGAGGAAGCTACCCATCTGTGGGACTTTGCCGTGAGGCACGATTTCCACTTGACTGCCTCTCACCTCCTGGGAGTGAGAAACGATGAGGCAGATCATGTCAGCAGGTCGTTTCTACCCCGCCACGACTGGTCGTTGCACCCAGAGGTGGTGGCTATGATCTTCCAGAAGTGGGGCATTCCCTAACTGGACCTATTCAAGTCAACCTGAAACGCAAAGTGCCCAAGGTTCTGCTCACTCCAGGGTTGCGAGACTGGGTTGATTTCTGACACGTTCCTCATGGACTGGATGGGGACCCTCATGTACGCGTTTCTGCCCATTCCGCTACTGCCTAAGGTCCTGCTGAAAATAAAGAGTGACAGGGTGAATGTCATACTCATTGCTCTGGCTTGGCTGAGGCAGCACTGGTTCAGCATGCTGATGGACCTTACGATCACCCCAACCCTGAAGCTCCCAAGGCGGCACGACCTTCTCTCCCAGGACCATGGTTGCCTGTTGCACCCGGACCTGGTCTCCCTGCACCTCACAGCCTGGAGGCTCTGTGGCTGATGGAGGAAGGGAGAACCTGCTCGGTGCAGATCCAACAAGTCCTACTTGGCAGCAGGAAACCTTCTACACAGGTCGTGTATCAGGCTAAGTGGAAACGGTTTACCTCTTGGGCAGAGTCCCAGGGCATTCCGCCCAGCCTCTCGCCTGTACAGGCGATCCTGGAGTACCTGCTCCAGCTGAAGCTCCAGGGTCTGGCGCTGACCTCACTGAAGGTTCACCTGGCAGCCCTTTCGGCCTTCCATCAGCTGCTAGAGGGGAGATCGCTGTTCTCCCACCCCATGTCGGTCAGGTTCCTCAAGGGGGTGGAGAGGCTTTATATCCGCAGGTCCATGACCCAGTGCCTCTCTGGGATCTCAGCCTGGTCCTCTCAAGACTCACGGGGCCCCCCTTTGAACCCATGGCTTCATGCTCTCTGCTCATCCTTTCATGGAAGGCAGCCTTCCTGGTGGCTATTACCTCAGCTAGGAGGGTCTCCGAGATTAGGACCTTGACCTCAAAGCCCCCTTATATAGTATTCTATAAGGATAAGATGAAGTTGAGGCTGCATCCAGCCTTTCTGCCCAAGGTGGTTTCCCAATTTCACTGTAATCAAGATATTTTTCTCTTTGTGTTTTTTCCCAAACTGCATGGTTTGGAGGAGGAGAGGAGATGGCATTCACTGGTCATAAGACGAGCCCTGGCCTTCTACATCAAGCATACAAAGCCGTTCTGGAAATCGACGCAGTTCTTCATCACAGTGGCTGACCAGATGAAAGGCTCACCTGTCTCCACACAACACATCTCTTCATGGATTACATCATGCATCAAGTTCTGCTACAAGCAGGTGAGGGTGCCAGTTCCGGGAACCATCACAGTGCACTCAACCAGAGCTCAAGCCTCGTTTACAGCCTTCCTGGAGAGAGTGCCCCTGCAGGACATCTGCAAAACTGCCACCTGGTCATCAGTGCATACCTTCACATCCCACTACGCCATCGTTCAGCAGGCAAAAGAGGATGCGGGATTCAGCAGAGCGATGCTGAGGGCAACTCACCGGTAACTCCTACCCACCTCCAAGGTATTGCTTGTTAGTCACCTATAGTGGAATGGACATAAGCAAGCACTCGAAGAAGAAAACAAGGTTACTTACCAGTAACTGATGTTCTTCGAGTTGTGTTGCTCATGTCCATTCCACAACCCACCCCGCGTCCCCGATGCCAGAGTTGGCAGAAAGAAGGGACTGAGGGGGCATAGGGCGCCTCATATACCGCGGCATGTGTGCGGGGCTCCAGGGGGCACCGGAGCTGGTCCTACAAGATGTGCTAAAGGGAAAAAAGTTCTGGGAACTGTGCACGGAGGTGTGCACACACCTATAGTGGAATGGACATGAGCAACACATCTCGAAGAACATCAGTTGGTCGTCATTAGGTCTTAAGTACCGGACTCCACCTCCCCCATTGTTCTCAATGCACCTGGATACCTATAAGATACCTCTGTGTTACCTATTTTCTGTATTATTGCATCTGAAGAAGAGAGTTAAGTCTCTCAAAAGCTTATGTCTACAAATATTAAATTTGTTAGTCTTTAAAGTGCCACAGAACTCTCGTTGCAGTTACTGGTAAGTAATTGTTTTTCCCAAATGGAAATAGCAGCACCAAGGCAAGAAGAAGTGCTGCTCCCTTTTCTGTGCCTGTCTCTCTGTGGGGGAACATGAAAAGATCAAAGGAGGAGGTGGACACAGCAGATTTAGATTTTCTTTGTGTAAATCCTGCAAATCCCACTCTTTGTCAGGAATTGCTACAGAGACTTTTTTTCTGAAGTAACCATTGAATTTGGATTCCTTTTGGTCAAGGATCATACAGATGAATTAAAAGAGGATGGAGCCTTGCCTTCCTGTGTAGACGGAAATCAAAATCTCAAATGACTGCCAACAGAAATAGCCTTTGTCAGAAGAATTAGTGGTAAAACAATGTATTAGTCACTGGAATTTTCCCTGCAAAAAATTTCATACAGGGACTTTTCTATGTTTGTGCCTTCTACTTGAATAGTGAAAAAAATCAATTAAGGCACTTCTCTGTTGCTGGCTTAAGTGAAACATCTAACGTCAAAAGCATATTTTATAAATTGGTAAATCAATGCTATGCAGCACTGGGCTGGTAAATTGCTGGCATCCTGACACACAAACCATATTACTTTGGGCAACAATAGTGAGCAGGTGGCTCAATAATGCCAATTCTAATGACAATCCCTTTCAAAGACAATTGGCAATTTGCACAAGTTGAGAAATGCTTCTGATTGTGGGAACTTTCAAGAAGGCTGCACAGAGAAAAATGGCAGCTGCTCTCTTTCAAATAATCTTTTAGCTTGACCGTGGAGGCCTTTGTCAACAAGTTCAATGTAACCAGAAAATAAAAGCCCACATTTGTTGTTTCAAGAAGCCACTTTTTCAGATACAATTTTACCATTTCAAAACAGATCAGAATGGGCTGAAGACATACATCAGTCTCAGTCTAGAGGGTTTTACCTACTAACATGTGTGAAGAATGTAACGTTTTCATAAATCCATTGGCTGTCATCAACTATATACACTTCAGTCTGAACAAGTTCTGAAAAAGGGTTGATGTAGCAACCTCCAAATAATAGTCCTAAAATAATGTAGAAATGTCAGATCATGAAAGGCAAATGAACATTAATCTAAGACAGCATTCCCCATTTCTGTGGTCCATGGACCTCAGTGATGGTTCACAGAGACATGCCATGTCCCAAGATGGCAGCAGCTCCTTTAGATGTTCTTCTGTGTTGATATTTTGACTTGACAATGTCAGTGTTGCGACGTGCAACAGTGCAACTCTACTGATTTCAATTCACAATGTTCAGCCAACTCAATCTAGATGGCTTGGGGCTGGCTCAGATTTTGGCCAGAATTGTTTAGGAATAATCTAGAATTCAGTGCAGTGTGCTAGATGCTCAACCACATGTGCAAGCCAGTGGAATCTCTCACCAGCCAGGGAAGGATCAGTGCCATGCCAGCAGCTGGTTCAGGCCCTTTTATCAGGGCACAATTTACTGGTTAACCACAAACTTAGGTAAAATATCAAAATAAAGTTGTTCCTCTGCCCAGCAGGGCTACAGCTCCCAGAGGCTTTCCCCTCACTTTTCCTGGCTCCTCTGTGTCATTGCCCTAACCCAAGAACTCCTGCTGGAGCTTTCCTGCTCCCTGCAGTTCTCACTCACTAGGCCAGCTAATACCTGGGTTCATCCTGTGCTCCTACCCCAGCGCTTACCTGTTCTTTGCAGTTCAGCCCGTCAACTGAGTTCTTGGTAGCCCTTCAGGCTACTCCGTGACCCCTAGTCCCATAGCCTCAGATTAGTCACAGGCAAAGTGCAGCCCATCTCCCCATAAAGGTGACATGTCACCCTGTGACAACACATAAAAAAAACAGAATGAAAAAAAGAAAGAGGAAAGCACTGTTTTCTTGGCATTACTAGTTATCATGAAAGGAAATAGCTCTCCATTAAACAAAAAATAATACAAAAGCTGAAGGGGCAATCAAGTCATCCTCCTAATGATAATTGGAGGACAAACACATTGCACTCTGTTCTAGAACTACTGTCTTTTTGGCTTCAATACTACTTTTAAGATTAAAGGTTATTTTCCTGATTTCCTATCTTAAATTAATCTTCCCCTGTACTGATTGTTGACGGAGTCTACTTTGTAAAGGGAACATGATGGATTTTATCCATGTGTTATATCCGCATTGTTTTCAAATGCTCTACCAAACCTAATGTCTGGGTTTCAATTTATTTAGTGTGAAATGGTCCATTTGGGAGAAGGCACTAGGCAATGACTTGCTGACATCAGGAGAAGCGTGAAAGTATTGAAAAAATGAAAAAGAGAAAAAAATCCAAAAATGACTGTTGAAATTTACACCATCAATGTGGGTTTTTCAAAAGAGTCTAAGGGAGTTAAGTCAATGGGAGTTAGGAGCCTAACTCCCTGAGGCAGCTTAGAAAATCCCACCCTTAAACAATATCCTGATTTTTAAAGTTTTGCAACACATTTTGGAGATAAAATTTGCATGAAATGCAGGCCATCTTATTGGAACCCTTGTGCCACTCCGTAACCCCTGGCCATGCTCTTGCAATGAATTCTGTGCAGGCATATAATTGCATTCAAGCACAGTAAGGCTAGGTGGGTCATTCCTGCAGAGCTCAGTTCAGTATCAGGAAATTAGATTGTAAAGTGCCAGAGATTTATATAGTGGTGTTATATTTCCTGTCTTATTAGCTATCCTTTTCCTAATAGTTCCTAACGTTCTTTTAGCCTTTTTACCACTGCTGCGTACTGAACTGAACTTTTCAGCGTGCTATGCACAATGAGTCCAAGATCTCTTTCTTGAGCTGTAACAGCTAATTTAGTACCCATCATTATATCTGTGTACTTGGGATTATTTTTTCCATTGGGCATTACTTTGCACTTACCAATGTTGAATTTTATCTGCCATTTTGTTGCCCAGTCACCCACTGCAATGAAAATAAGTAATGGAAGTTTTTGTTTGTTTATTTTGGGTTTTTGGTGGGGTGGAGGATTTGGTTTTTTAATATTTGTTCAAACTGATAAAATCACGTCTTTTCCCTGTAAACCTTTTGCTGAGCTCCAAAATGCTGATATTACAAATAACAGTTTTAATAGAAATAAAACTCAGGCTTTTATTTTCTTTTAATTTCATCCTGATTCTTGATAATCATTTTGCATTTAGTCCTTCTGATCTCTCTTATTTTCTAATCTTTTGTGAATCTAATTCGATGAAGTTACAGTACAAAATATGTTTTCCCACCGTCTCATTCAAAGGTCACATTCCATTATAATGCAGGTCTCTTCCTAGTATTGAGATTACAGGGTCATAACAAAATATGTGTCAAAGTCCTGCTTTGGGGCTTGAGCCTAGACATCTTTGAAAAATGTTCCCTGTTTACAAAGTCACAATTGACAAAATTACTGACTCTCTTGACTGATCTGAGGTCATTGGTTTTGAATCGATCAGTCAATGACTATCCTCATACTTTCTCAAGGTTGTTTTTTAATCACCTTAGAAACATTGCCAGGTTGGCTGAGAACATTGCTTAACAGGAAGCCTCCAAGTACTGGTCAATCTCTGACATCTTGGCCTTGTCACTATATTTTATTATTTTCTAGTAATTCAGATTACAGCATGAAGCAGCATGAATTCTCATGAGGTCTAACCTTTTTTAGAATGCCCTTCTGATTCTCAGACCTCAACACAATTTTCCAAAGAAAAAGAAAAGTGTCAGTTTTAAGATTAATATGGACCTGAGAAACTTTGAACAACATGGGAGAGATTCCCAGTCTCCACCTTCTCCAGGATATTCTTTTATAGTAGATGAGGAAATGTAGGTTTTTGGAAATAACCGTACTTCCAAATTAAACCCGTTAGTTCTTAGAATTTATGACCCAATTTTCACAGCATCTGCAGCTCTCATTAACTTCAGTGGGATTTCCGCAGTTCTGAAAAATCTTAGTTACAGCAATACGCTTTATATTTGTGGGATCACTGCCCAAGAGAGATTCACAAATTCAGGTTTGATATTTTATAGTAAAGTTTATATCTGTAACGCACTTTGGCATGATATAAATGAGATTAGATGTACATGGATATGAATATCTCTGTGTGTATATTTGCATTCATACACATACATATAGAAGAAAACACTATTTTGTGTTCTTCCCCTAATATATCTTATATCTGATTTATGTACAATATATACAAGGATTTTATACTGCCTTCTGTCACCATAATGTCTGAGTGACTTCCATGTAAAATATATTCACAATAGGAAAGCCCCCAGTGCACTTCATGATGTATCTGACTCTTAGATAAAAAGTTCTTTTGACATGGCTTTTTTGTATATAATACATACACCCATATTAATACCAACAATTACCAAAGTCGCCTGACACTTCCCATTATAAATCCCTGATTTCTTGCTTACAGCTTTGCGAAACTTTTAACATGATAGCAGTCTTCAAATACTTGAAAGGCTGCCATAAAAAAGATGGAGACAAATTGTTTTCTCTTGCCACAGAAGGCAGGACAAGAGTCAATGGCTTCAAACTACAGTGTAGCAGATTTAGATTAAATCTCAGGAAAAACTTTCTAACTGTAAGAACAGTAGGACAATGGAACAGACTGCCTTGGGAGGTTGTAGAAGCTCCTTCACTGGAGGTTTTCAAAAGGAGGCTGAATAGCCATCTGTCTTGGATGGTTTAGACACATCAAATCCTGCATCTTTGCACGGGGTTAGACTAGATGACCCTTGCAGTCCCTTCTAACCCTATGATTCTACATTCATTTTGGCTGAAATTTTTTATGTTGGGTATCTACCAACTGGAGACCCAAGGGTCTGATTTACAGAAGTGCTGAGCATTTATAGCTGCAGTTGGAGTGTTGCTGGAATATAGAAAGTGCTATATAATGCTAAATACTCTGAAAAAATCAAGTCCTAGGCATCTCAAACTGGGCACTCAAAATTAGTGGATACTTTTGACCTTAATCTCTCTTGGGCTTCAACTTCCTATCTGTAAAATGGGGAGAATACCTCCTAACCTCACAGTGGTGTTGTGAAGATTAATTAATGTTTGTGAAGCATTCAGATACTAAAGGGATGAGCAACACAGAAAAGCCCAGGAGGAAATTAATAAATCTATCTGCAGTGCAGGGTTTGAATAGTGTGCAATAAATAAGGCATGGGGCCACATATTGAACAATAAGGAGACAACAAAATACTGAATAGCTGCTCTCAAACTTTCCATAGATGTGCTAAGGGGTTCATGCCCATGGGGCTGCCCCAGAGATTTGTAGCACTGAACCAGCTCTGGGAACTTTCCTACATGATGCCTGGTGCAACACCATCAACTGTAGACACTTTAGCTGGTGCAACAGTACTTGGTAGACTATATGTGTTTGTTGATGTTTCATCCCCAGAGTAGGGCACTTTACTTCTTTAGGGCCTTTTGAAAACCACACCCGTAAGAAATAAATTGCCCGCAAACATATTGATCATATAAGAGCGTTTCAAAGATAGTTAAAACCTTTGTATTGACCAGACCCTAAAGGTTACAGTAAGAAAGCTTGGATTTAGATTATTTCACATAATTAATAATAACCTTCACTAACATTATTTATAACCTATATATCCCTTTCAATCTCTAGGTCTCAAAAGCTTCACAAAGTCATCATCATCAAAAGATACATATTTTCAACAGTGAGAGTAATTAACCATTGGAACAATTTACCAAGTGTTGTGGTGAATTCGCCATCACTGGCAATTTTAAAATCAAGACCGGATGTTTTTCTAAAAGAAATGCTCTGTGAATTATGGTGGGAATGTTCTCTTGTCTGTGTTATAAAGGAAGTCAGATTAGATGATCACCATGATCATCTTGGTCTTGGAATCTATGAATCCCTATATTCAGATGGTGAAAATGGGGCACAGAGAAGTTATTTGTCCAGCGTCACATAGCGAGGCGAGATGTAGAACCCAGACCTGATTCCCAGCTTGATGTCCCGTTCACCCCATCCCATCTTACATTCTATAAAAAATAATTATTTTCCTTTTAACACATTCTCGCACATTTTACTAGCTGCTTTCACTAGGCCTTTCTGCCTGGGGACATTACTACTATGTGGAAGTTGGACAAGAAGTCGAACACTGCCTCTTTTAACGTGTCAGTCTTGTAATTGTCTTGTGTTTGAGGATTGCTTTTTGAATCCCTCGTCTCCTAATACCAAAAGCAAGCCTGGGATATTTTTATTGCTAAAGTATTAAATAATTGCCTCAGCCTTGGGTTTTGGGGGGTGTGTGTGTGTGTGTTTTCTTTTGGTATCTTTTTTTAATAACTGAAATGCTACAGCCTCAATCAAAATAATTAGAATAACCCATAATATCAAGCTTTCACATGACTTGTCAGTAGACTGATTTATGTTAATACAGGTCCTTTCCTACAGAAATCTTAACCACCAGCACTAGAAGGTTCCAAACTCTAATGATTTCTTTGCAGTCACATGTGTTTTTTAACAGGCTTTCTTGCTTAGTCACAGAAAGCAATAGTTTGCCTTTGCCAGGTTTTTGCTAGAAAACAAAGTTTTTGCCCACAGGGTTAGAAGCTGATTTCCTCTTTTCACTTTTGGTCAGCAAGTAGGCAGTTACAGCTGGTGAAAAGTGCTTTGAGGTTTGCCAGTGATTCAATGCAGTGTGAGAGCTGGCAATCAGCAACAAGTATAAACATCTAAAGAAGGTAACTGTCTTATGAAAAGGTAGCTGCAAGGTAGATTTATAGGCAGTTGGAAAGAAAGGTCACCTCCCCGCAAATCTGGCATATACTTTGGTAATGATACACATGGTAAAAGCCCCAGAGCTGCGTCTGGGAGTTCCAAATTGGGCAAGGTTCATCATGCAAGTCTGGAACATTTAAAACAGTACCATACTTTCCCATTTTCCTTGTCATGAGTTCAGTACCAAGTCTGACTGCATGAGAGCTCGGATGGAAATTGAGGTCAGCATATTCATATACTTAAAGACTTGGAAGCAGATTACATAAGACTTGAAAAAAAGTCATTTGGCATTCGCATTGACAGTCAATGGCCTGGTCTATACTGCCGGCAAAATTTGGTGGTAATTGACGGAAGTTACACCAGCTACGCAGAGTAGCTTGCATAACCCCGTCAACTTCGTAACTTCTCTTTAGTGTGCCATCTCCACTGTGCTGTGCCGACGGGAAATGCGTACCCGTTGATGCAGTGCTACACTTTTTGGGGAGGTGGTTTTATTAAATCGACTTCCGGACCGATTGAGCGGGTCTTCACTTTCGCTCAATCAATCTGGATAAATCGATCTGACGGTGGCGAATTTGCCACCAACAGTGTAGACATACCCAATTTAAAAAAAAGCCCAACAAAAAACTGCATGACTCGTGTGTGATGCAGCCTGTGCATCTCCAAGTCAGACTTGAGAATGAGAGGTGAGCTGAACTGCTTTTATATGTACCAACGTCTGAGTTCAGGGACTGAACTGAATTCACAGGACTTTCTTCTGAAAGCTTAGATGGCACAAAATAAAACAGGTCAAAGAACTGCTATACTAGGGACACCAAAGAGCAAACTGACCCAACTGTATATGCCTCACAAGCTCTCCATATGAACTCCCATTAGCTCAGGCCCATTCAGTCAGAAATTTTATCATTTGGATCCTACTAAGAGCATTTTTTCACATGTTGTACTCAATACTAATCCAGGGGAGTCTGCAGTAGGTTTCTTCATATGGGCACCCTTCAAAGGCAGCATTTTGCCTCCAACTTCTGTTTGCCTTCTCTTTTGCATTATGAGAGCAATCGCTTCATATGGTTCACAGTTTACTTTTCCCCTTATATGTCCATAATTTGGATCACTATAGCAGCCTCAACAGACAAATCATCCTACATGTGTGTGGGGCTAAAAACTATATATTTTTTGCAGGAGGAAGGTGTTGTTAAATTCTAAAAATAAACTGTTAGCTTTCCCAGATTTCTTTAGCATGGCTCAGCATTTCACTCATGGAATTTTCTTCTCCATTCACCAGGCAGATAACAGATCCTGAACCCATGTGTTCAGTCTGCTAATAAAAAGTACCTGGAAGTTTAACTTCTCACAGTTCTCCAGATCTGCAAAACTATTCACAGAAATCAAAGAAACTCAAATTATTTTCCTGTTTAATATCATAATGCTAAACACTTTTCTCAAAACAAGCACCAATAGCCTAAAATACGCTGGAAATCTGTTGACAAGAAGTCTGTTCCAACAATATGATCTCATTCAGATCTATTAGAACTAAACCTCTACCATCCAGTTCCTTAGAATGATTCTTAAAACTGGCAAGCATCAGCATTCACATCAGTTACATTGAACTTTTCCAGTCTCACTTAGCTATCAAATCTCTTTACTGACCATTTCAAGATTTCCAGCAATCTATCCACATTAATTGGGTAACAAAATCACACTCGCTATCAACCCAATCTCGCTTTCTAGTACCTTCAGATGGAATCCATGCTAATCTGTTTTTTTGTGTAACATTCCTTCTTGGTTCCTACAGAAGTGTCTGCCCAACTCTCCACTCTAATTTCCCTTTCATCCATCAATCAGACAAAGATTCTTGTAACCTTTTCCTCCTACTAATTAATTCCTCATCTCACCTTCCTATTCTTTCAATTCATAGACCCATAGATTCTAAGGTCAGAAAGGACCATCGTGATCATCTAGTCTGACCTCCTGCAAATTGAAGGCCACAGGACTTTGCCCACCCACTCCAGTAATAAACCCATAACTGCTGCTGAGTTTGAAGTCCTCAGACTTCAAGTTACAGAGAATCTGCCATTATACTCCTGCAAGTGACCTGTGTCCCATTCTGCAAAGGAAGATGAAAAATGCCCAGGGTCTCTGCCAATCGGACCTGAGGGAAAATTCCTTCCCAACCCCAAATATGGTGATCAGTTAGACCTTGAGCATGTGGGCAAGACCTGCCAGCCAAACACCAAGGAATGAATTTTATGTAGTAACTCAGAGCCCTCCCCATCTAGTGTCCCGACACCAGCCATTGGAGATATGCTGCTAGCAGTCTCAGACTGTCTACATGCCATCATAGGCAGTCTCATCATACCATCCCCTCCATAAACTTATCAAGCTTAGTCTTGAAGCCAGTTAGATTTTTTCCCCCATTGCTCCCCTTGAAAGGCTATTCCAGAACTTCACTCTTCTGATGGTTAGAAACTTTCATCTAATTTCAAGCCTAAACTTGTTAAAGCCAGTTTATTTCCATTTGTTCTTGTGCCTACATTGTTGCTTATCTTAAATAACTCCTCTCCCTCACTGGTATTTATTTCCCTGATGTATTTATAGAGAGCAATCATATCTCCCCTCAGCCTTCTTTTGGTTAGGCTAAACAAACCAATCTCTTTGGGTCTCATCTCATAAGGTAGGTTTTCCATTTATTGGATCATCTTAGCAGCCCTTCTCTGCACCTGTTCCAGTTTGAATTCATCTTTCTTAAACATGGGAGACTAGCTAGATCACCGCTCCCCTTTATTACCAAATCTTTACCTACAGCATTTACATATTTCATTCTCCCTTTCCAATTCTGCATACATCAGCTTCAAAGACTCTTTATTCTTCCCTCACAAAATTTCATTCTGTTGCAATAACCGGTCACATTCTCTTCCACCACAGCACTCTACCCTAGTTCCTTTCCCTCCACCACCCCAGGTTTATAGGCTGAGCTCTCTTTTTCCCTTTTCAATACATCTATTAGAAAATCCCAGTTTCTGTTCTTAGAATTGCAACTAAACCTTTATTTGCCTTTTTCAATGCATCTCTCTCTCCTTCTTTTGCACACATTCCCTTATTTCTACCTGTAAGGAGGCAACAAGACTGTGCAACTGACTGCATACCTCAAATGGACCATCCAGTCCTGAAAACAGCCTGCAATTTTCTCTGATAGTTTAAACCAAGAAAACAACTGTTAGCTGCCACAGATCCCAAACATGCACCAGATGCTTTGCCTTGTTACATTTCTGATACCTTTCCAAACTAGCATAATTCTGCGTTATCAAATCCCCCAGTTCCAAGTTCTCCTTATGTCTAGCTCAGCATCACTTGGAAGGTTCTTATGAAACCATGCTATTGTTCTTTGAATAACAAATTAATCCTAATCCTTTAAGTCAGTTGTTTCAATTAGTACAGCAAGAGTAGAATTAAAAATGAGTTAGCACCCTCTCTTGCACCGTGATGTTACAGTAGAGATGTTGCATGCCCTTGAGCCCTCTTCTTGCTACTTTTTCTTTTGTACCACGTTGGTAGAAGTGCCCCCCAATAACTACAGAAAATGCGGAAAAATGTTTTAAAATGACCAAAACTGCAAATCTCAAAAGAAAAGAAGAGAAAAAAGAAGAAAGTAAGACGAGAAGAGAAAAGAAGACACAAAAAGTAATTGCTAAAAAATAAAAATGCCCATCGCACCTGAAATAAAACAAGAAATAAAATCTTCTCAGATCACTAATTTTTTTCGGAATCCTTTTTAACAGTTCAACATATTCAAGGTTCCCAAAATGAGAAAACAATTCTTAAAGCAGATCGCAGTTCCTTCAAAATATTGCCACACTTCGAAATATTTTCTCTTTTGAGCATTCCCAGACTGTTGAGCTTCCTAGGAAGAGGCCTGGTAGCTAGCAGAGCCCCTGCCCTTGTGGGAAAGTAACATACAACCCCTGGACTAAAAGGGGGAAAAGAGACTGTATCCTATAACTTGTGCTGGAGACCCAGTGAATCTGGGAGTGGACTGTGGCCCAAAGAGAGGCCAAATATCTTGGCTAGAGCTGCCAACAAGTTTTATTTTTTCCTTTTCTGTTTTGTTTAATCTCTTTTGCTCAGCTTGGATTGTTTGTTTCACTTGGAACTCTGAAAATGGGAGAAAGTCAGAAGGCCTTGGCTGGAGGGCTGAGAACATGCCATTACGAGACAGACATTGAGTGCGTCTGCTGACGGGAGTGGACTTGTGTGAGAGCACTTTCTGTGTAATGTCCAAAGGGGGTGCTCTGATGGAGACAGATCCTTGGCATGCATGTATAATGTTAAGCATGAGTAGTTCCAATTACTTATGTACCTATAGTTATGCAGCTGCTTATGTGCTTTGCTGAAAGAGGCCTTAATATTGTGATGATGAGGTGATGTTTTTAAGGTGCTAGCAGAATCTTCCCTATGCCGTTACAACATTAAAAAATTCATTACAGTTTTGTGTAAAAGAAACCTGGTCCACTTTTAACATAGCAGTCACAACATAATAACTCATCTGACCACTTGCAAAAAAACCATACAGAACATGTGTGGGCCTCTGAAGATGTGGAAATTGCCTAGCAAAAGGAGGAAGTAGGCAAAATAACCACAATTGTAACACAATGGAAGTTAAAATTCTGGGTATTCAGAAGTGAAATAAGTACGCATATAGGGAAAGTTTCTCTTATCAATTTTATATTTAATAAAGCCCTTCAGAGGCGACAATGTCATTTTAAAAGTTTCCTGCTGGTACCAAGGTTTTTTCCTGTGGAAAAGGATGAGACAATCCACTCTTGGATTTTGGCTTGGTATTGATTTTTGTTGGGATCATTTCTGTTGTTTAACGAGAAAGGGCATAGTGTCTCAGTGGTGCCTGCCTCACTTCCATGATGCAGACAGACCAGTCACAAATAGGTTTGCTTTCATACGTGGGTTCCAGCTTGCTTCTTGGGGATGCCCTCTGGCTGGCATGCTCTGGGCTTCTCCCACTAGTCCTCTTCCATGCTGGGGCACAAGCTGCTCATGCTGTCTTTAGCCTGCCATGCCAGCGAGGGGGATATCATGTAGTTAAATTTAATTCCAAGGCTGCCCACGCTTAGACTGAAGCAGAAGACAAAAATGAAAATAGAAGAGAGAGAAAAGAGTGGATACAAAGTGACACACAAGGAAGGATAAAGCAGGGATCTTAAACCTCACACCCTAGATGTGCCTTTTAATCTTCCCGCTGATCCTGACAAGGCTACATGGTGCTGTGTCTGAGGAACATACATTGTGTCACTCAGGCTGCCATGGACGCCACAGGAGCAAAGAGAAGCAGTGCATAGGCAGGCCTGTGTACGTGAGCTGCTCCCACAGCCAAAATATTAAGAGCTTCAACAGGTGCAGAAAGGAAAGATGGGTCACTCTCAATGTGCTGTCTTTCCACAATGCAGCAGGAGGTTTATAGTGTGTGAGTTGGAACAGGGAGATGGAACTAGAGTCTTGCTTCATACACTCTGATCCTCCTCTCATTTGTCCTGTTTCCTACCTAATATAGATTGGGAAACACTGCATTATCTGAGCCGCTCCACCTACGTTCTGGTATCTCCGAGACCAGTGGCAGTTAAGCTCTGTCAGGTGATTTGGGATCCATGCCACCCACAAACAAACTACTTTTATGTTTTTGGTTGCTCTGCTGTTTTGTCCTTGAAAGAAACACTCAGAGACAACACCACGGCACTACAGGACCAGATTTTTAATGGACGGCATAATGGGTGCACCTGCAATATTTGTATCTCCCATGATGGCTGTGTGGCTGCAATGGGTTCATGTATATTTTGTGGATGGACCCTTCTGGCCCTAAATGTACAGGATGAATTTAAACAAAGGAACTGGGCAGGCTGCAGAAGAAACACTGCTGACCTTCCAGGGCTTTTTATCAATTCCCATGGTCGTGGTTGTTATTTCTAGGAAAAGAAAGGAGAAAGATCCAGTGTTATGGGCTTAATTCAGACAAGGGCAACAAGATACCCTTGCACTGATAGAGCCGATCAGTGTCTGCACTATGATTACAGAGTCTTCTTAAGACTTCCAAGCATGATGGAACTTAGTTAGGGTCCATGTCCACTTCAAGTCTAACTTGGCTACCCAGCACATTGGGGGTGTCTGTTTTCTATCACTGTTTGTCTTTGTAGTGTGGGTGGGACAACACTTTGGATGACAAAAAAGCCCACAAAATGAGCAAACTCTACCAGAGCCCCAGTGTGATTTTTGGATTCACTAGTTGATGCTAATTGGAAAGAGCAGAAATAGGTAAATGCTGCATACATTATATAGAGCTAGGTGAACACTGCAAGAAATTGCTGTGAATATTCACTTACGTTTTAAACATATTCACTTAGCAGGTGTGGAGAGCATGCGCCTTTACTCACTTTCCACGAACATTCAAGTGAGCGAATTTACTGGCAAAACCTAACCAAAACAGTGACTATTAAGTGACTACTGCAGCATAGTTGAGTATAATAATGAGTATTCACACCAGAAACTTGACTGTGAGAGTTGTTCTCATCCAGTCAATGAAGAGAAGCAGACCCTGTGGCTTAGGTCTATTCACGGCAGCATACATCACAAATTTCTAATATCCAGCACTAGCAAAAGATGGCACACAAACCAGTTTCAGAACAATAATTTTAGAAAGAAGTTATTCTTCATTAATTCAGCATAACGAACACATTCAAGAAAAATCACAGTATGTTTGTGGACACTTTGTCCCAGACTCACAACAGTACTTAGGCACATTGCTCCCATAGATTCCAAACGGGGGTGAGGTGCTTAAGTATCTTTATGAATTTGGGTCTTTGGGTCTGAGCCAACTCCCCTGAGTATTTCCAATGAGTTCAGCAGGCTTTGTTCAGACTCTTTGTGAAAATCCATGAGCCTAAAATGTAACACACATTACACATGACTACCAATTTTGTATTGAACAAATATGCTGCAAAATGCACTTAAAATTACTTGTGTTGGTGAACAGTCTTCATGATAAATCCACTAACTAGAATGTTCATGGAAAATGAACACAAGAGAACCTCTAACACATGGTAAGTGAATATGTTTTAACAAACTTAATACATTTTAACAAATTGAGATGAATATTCACAGGGCTTTTTTTTCAGAATTCATCCAGATCTAAAGTGCACTGAATTTATCAGGTTCTGCTCTCGTCAGGAAATATCACCTACAACAGTAAATCCCCCAAAAAATTACACTGGGATTCTTGCTGAGTTTGCTCATTTTGGGGGGTTGCTGTGATCCAAACTAGTAGTATTTTATTTGGCATCAGCACTTCCTAGAAAAACAGAGTGTTATTTTTGAAAAAAACATCTAAATCATGTACTTTAAGGATACCAGTAGTTGAGGCAGATATGAAGGGAACATGCTGTCCAATTATCATTACAGGAAACAGAGATCAGATATAACAAGAAAACCCTCACATCCCTAACAATTGAGAAATTGGCACCAGCCATTGTTTGTGTAAGTCATAGTATCTCCTGCCACTATACATCTACCTTGCTCCATATACAACATGACCTTAGATTTCTGATGTCCATAAGCAGTAGTTCTGGCTTTCGTTCAGTTGAGCCACTAATAGCCAGGCTCTGGAAGCAGTTCAGCCAACATTCAAGCTATTTAAGAATGACTTGCTACCTAGTCTGAAACAGGAAAATTTGAGCTTCCTCAATTTTTTTTTTTAAAAAGTGCTTGTCTAACAAATCTAAGAATATAAAGAAGTCTGTTCTAAATCCTTTAAGCGCTCTCTTTATTGTAAGTGTATCTTCTTTCTACTGAGATTGCACTAAATGCAGAAGTTATATAACTGTAACTCCAATATCACTGCTATTCCATTGGTAGCATGACTGAGCCTAAAGCAAAGGGTGAATCCTGTAGTCATTACCCAGGAATCAGTGGGAATTTTGTCGGAGTAAAGACTGCAGAGTTGGGCCCCAGAGGAAGAAATAGGTTGACAAGTTTCCCTATAGTCTTATGTTGTTAAAATTTGTTAAAATCAGTGGTTACTAAAGTGTCAACAGTCCATGAGTTAATTAAGGACGAGACTCCAGATCCGGCATGTATTATCTGATTGGGTGATACTACTAGTTGGATTACAATCCGTACCAGGTGGATGTTTGATATACATGAGCTTAGGGTAGATAAGCAAGGAGGTTGTGTTTCCAGAAGGCCTTGAAGGAAGCTACAGTTCTTGAAACAGGCCATTCTATTGAGGGTATAGGAGGATTTTGTAATAGTCTTTTATAATTTACTCAGCAGGAAAGTTTCTTCTTAATCTTCATTTTAGTGGCTTGCTCATGTCCAGAAGCGTGAAGGTTCATAGCCCTTAGAAAGCATGAATTACCCTTTATATCTGAAATACATACTCTGAACATATCGATACCAAGCGCAATATTAGGCCTTTGATTTCATTGTGTTGATCATTCACCCAGCTTTGTTAGGTCCCTCTGAATTTCCTCATACTCTTCTCCAGGGGTCACTAACTTCAATAATTTTTATTACCTGCAAAGTTTGCCAATTCACTGCTCACCCTCTTTTCCAGAACACTCAATACATTAATTCCTCTTGTGTGGACAATTGCTCATTTGCTAGCGGCTGCTTGGTTATTGCTATCCTCTCATTGGAAAAAAAACAGCCTAACCATTGAGGAATGGTTCACAAAATATGAGAGGTTGTATATGGAAAAATTAACACACCAGTTATGTCCCCAGCAAAATAGTCAGAGGACAGATAGTTACTTAGATATTGGGTTACCTTTTATTCACCAGTCAAAGTAAATTCATCGGCAAACAAAACAAAAACCCAGCATACCTGTCTAATTGTATTTGAATATTAACATTTGATAGACATACCTGGTCCGTTATATGTGTATAGAGAGATTTCACTCAATTTAATAAAAGTCAATAGAAACAACACAGGTGTTGTAATGATGCTCAATCCATAATATGGTAACACTTTGTTAAATAGAAAGATCTGATTACTATATTCCTGGATAATTGCTCTTTAAAACAAAAACTAACTTTTGTAATGATTGTTTTGTTTCTGATATTTTCATGGCAAAGATTTGTAAACATGTTAAAACTTCTTAAATACAGGGTTTTTTAAAAAAAGAAAAGAAAAAAATGGAATAAATACATTAAGCACTGGTTCTAGTGGAACTTTTTTGCCATGATGAAAAACTAATCACTTAGTCCTACTTTTTGGTTTCTGTCTCTTAGCCAATTTCTTGAATAATTTAGCTTTACTTTACAGATTTTAAAACAAAAGAAGCTAATGTGTAGTTACAGCTAAACACCTATACTTTCCAATTCACGGTTGATCATTCTGTTCAGATTTTTGCTGAAATCTATTAAAGGCCACAGGCTTCTGAGTCCAGATAACACTGTTAGCACTGCTTGAGACTTACCTGAAGTATGTGATCTCCCTGTAGCACAGCGCCATCTAGCTTTTCTCTTTATGGCTGTGCAGCAAAATTGTACAGTTGCATGTCTTAAGAAATATTTCCCTGTGGCCAGTCTTAAATGTATTGTGGTCACACAGGTCTGACAGATTTGCCCACATATGAAGAGCTAGATGCTTCTTTCACATCAAGAATAAACTACAGAAGGGGGCCTAAGGACAATGAAACTCCACAGTGATCCCATCATGGAGTTCTTCCTTTGACATTCCCTTCAGGGCGGAGATATGGAGAAAAAGGTTTATTCCCCTCAGGAACAGGCCACAGGAGCTGTCCTCCACAACGTGAAAAACTGGCGATCCACATGGATCCCCTAGCACATCCTCAGAGAGATGCTGTGCCTCTGCTATAGCTCTGGCCCCCCAGTATTGCCCAACCCTCGCTTATCTGCAACATGGCTCCACTGAGGCAGTACCTACCAGGTAGTTCTTGCCCCAGAAGCTCCCCTTTAAAAAGTGCTTCCTGTCACAAAGGGGAATCACTGAAGAGATTATGAAAATCTTCCTACAGAGCAAGAAAGAGAGTGAGGACCAGCATGAGCTAACAGGACATTACAAGACCTCTCACTGTAGTGCCCTACTGGGTTTTTGTGGAATCTGTCTCTACCCCTGGTCACCCAAATACCCGTAAGATGGGTGCTGAACAAATTGTCACCAAGTGAACCTACAATATCTCCCTGGAATAAGCCTGCCAAGATGGGAACCCTTTGTGTGTAATGACTTTCTACGTTCAGCAAGAGTCTAAAATACATTCAAAAACTGTGCTGCTGGGGAACAGAAACTGTCTTTGCCTCTCTTTAGTCTTTGGAACATGTCCGGAGCCTACCTATTCTCACCCGCACAGCAACAAATCCAGCCCTTTTGATGAAGCCCGCTCCCGATTTCAAAGAATGATAGTACAACAGTAAATAAATTCTAGATAAGTCTGGGCCTAACTTACCGCTCCTCACCCAAGGTGCTCCCTTGGGCCAAGAATAAACATCATCTATTTTACTGTCGTTATTCAATGGGGTGCTCTTTCTGACGTGGAGGAAAGATTCCTGCTGTGTCTCATCACAGAACAGAATCCATTTCCTACACAGTGGCACCACCATGTGAATATAATTAGCCTCTCTCTGCTACTGTCCAGCCAGGCCTCAGCTGATGACACACTTAATTTGGAACTGCCAGATTTCCCTTGGATTTCTACCAGTTACTTAGTATCTTAATGGAGACTGCAAAGCTTTAGTGGGGGCAGGGAAGTGTTCAAAATCCTATATCAACCAAGAAACTATGAGCCAGATTCCACCACCCTTATTCATGTTGAGAAGATCTTACTCTTCGCTTAATCTCCTTGAAATCAGTGATGGAACTACTAGAGGAGTAAGGTACCACTCAATGAAAATAAGGATAGCAGAATGCAGAATGTGCAGCTTTTAAAATAACAGGCCAGATTATGGCATTTGGCCATTGGCCTGCAGGTGGATGGTTCAGTCTGCTTTCGTTTCTGTGCCTGGCTAGAAGGTCAGAGTGAGGATGTGGGCGGCAGCCAGCCTCCTCCCTGTCCCTACAAAGCTGGCAAAGAGAACGATCCCTATGCAGGGAATGGGACACTGCTGAAAACTGTTTGCACTGTTCACATTGTTATGCACTTATCCTACTGCTAAGGACAACCTGGCCCTATGATTAAATGAAAATTTTGTAATAGAAAAATATGTGCTGATGGCTCATCCAAGGCCTGTGTGAAATGAAGACTCAGTGCTGATCCTAGTGGACTGGTGTCTTTGTCACAAAACCATGATCACAACTGGGAATAACTGGGTTAGGGTTATGCTTTCTATGCTTATGTTTGAAACCAAATGTTGATGGTCAAAATATTATTAGCAACCCTATTAGAATGATAACTAGCCAACTTTTTGACCTTCTGCAGGGTAAAAAGTGTTTGCAAAAAATCTATTAGTACAGAGTAGTGTTCAAATCTGTGATGTATTCCACAGGTGATAAGAGCAAGAAGCAGAACTATTATCCCAGCATGGCTGCTACTGTCACATTGTAACACAAAAATCTGAATGTGCTATTCTACTTTTATGGTACTAATCTGAAATGTATTGAAGTTAAAGATCTCATAGTAAAATTAATTTCCTCGCATTGCACATAGGCTACTAATGCAATAGCTGACTGTATACACTAAAAAGTAATCTAAAATATTATATGTGCACTAAGTGGGAAAATTGTTATTCTGAAAACCATAACTTTTACTTTCACTAGCTTTCTGTATTTAAATGCTGCCCTCAGTGTTGCATTCACATAAGTTTTTGCATTTAATTTCCTTATAGTTTCTTGGTTTGCTGGTTGGCTGGTTTATAATTGCTCTGTCAGGAGTCCATAGTCTAATACAAGCATGACTCACGGAACTATTGGCTGAACTTTATTTCCTGGCACCAGTCAACTGCTCTGGATCACGGGAACAAAGGCCGCTATCCTCTGCCACAACAGGAATTTCAGTATCTACTGATTTCAGGGGTTATTGTTACATCTGTGCATTTGTGCACAAAAGGGCAGGGCTTCATCCAGTTAACCTACACTTTAGCGCATGCTGTTGAGCATGCTCAGAAGTTGCTTTTTTCAATCTCTTTCTTTTTTATTCTTCAATTCCAAAATGCAGCAGAGGGCTGGGAGTCCTCAGAAGAGACTATTCATGTGTACAGTGTGGCGGGTTGGTGTTCATTTCAGTTGTTCAGAGACGGAAAGCAGTCTCAAAAGGCTGACATTTCTAGTTTTCCTTGAACCTCCAATAACCCAGAAACAGCTGAGAGAATTTTTTCCTCAAACTTTTCCATAATTATTCACCTCTGGATTGAGATGAAGCATGGAACGTTTTGTGCATTTTCTAGCATATGAGCACATGACAACAGAAGATTATAATGGGAGTTCTGATATTACCGTAACTGTGGTGGTTGCTACCAGGTGGCAGGTATAACAGGAGAAAATTAGAGTGGACAGTAGCATATATGATGACGACACAAGAAATGGAAGAAAATCATTTGTGCCTGTCTGGTTCAGCTCACACGAATCCTGCAGTGTCGTGTTTTAGTGTTACTTGCCTGTTTCTATTAATAACACATGAAAGTTGTGACGTACAGCAAAGAGCCAAAAAAAGATCTTCTGCTGCAGAATCCTTCAGGGAAAACTTACATTTCCTCTTCACTTGATACTGTATTTCTTTTACTGTTCAGACCATGTTACTATTATGTCAGCTCTGTTACCCTCAGTGTGTCACAGAAATTACTACACTATCTGGCCTTAAATCTGTGCAAAACATCTGGGTGTTGCAGCTCGCTGTCGACAGTCCTTTAATCTTCTGCAAGAGTCAACACAAAGAAATAAGGCCCCATTACGCAGTGCTGAGCCTGTACCATTACATGTCAGTATTACTGCCTACCCACTGTCAGATTTTACCAACCTCCACTGTGTGGGGGGAAGCGCAATAACACAGACTGGAAAATACCAATTCAGGGGAAGAGAAGGTGGCTGAGCGGAGGAAAAATAGGGCTGTTTTGTTCACGGGTGGAGTCAGAAGATGTACATTGCTCTGCCTGGTATCATACATAGCACAGTCCAGTCCATAAACAGAAGCTGCTTACTGGCTATGTCAAGGTATAATAATTATCTCCAGCTACAATTGATTGACTATGAGAATCCCTTCCACAGTATAAGAGGAGAAGCTTGTTCAAAAAGCAGAGTTACCTGAGACATGCCTGGTAAAGAATGAAAATATACAAACCTTGAGAGAGTTCCAGTGGGACCTGACCAGTATTTCAATTCCTGCAAGACCTTCCCCTTCCCCTTTTATTTTATTTAATAAATAAAAGTATTTATTATTATTTATGTAGCACAAAACTGAAGTAGGCATTTTGCAGAAGCCAAGGCACTGGCTCGGAAAGGCTTCTAATCTGACCAGACAAAGAGATCTGAGATGCAACAGAAATCAAAGTAGTTGAATGGGGATGTCAACTCTTCTTTGAATGGAGAGTAAGGTTTATAGGATCGTGGAAGAGGTGTTTCAAGGAAAGACATGAAGGAGAGGAAAGAGACATGCTGGGCAAGGAGAGGAAGGGGAGTTCCAGTAATAGGGAGCAGCAGAGAAGACGGCACAGATTCAAGAGTGGGAGAAGAAAGCAGAAGGGACTATTAGTTGTGTGACCAAGGTGGAGCACAAGCGGCGCATGGTGTAAACTATCAGTCTGCCACTTAATGAATTCTGGCTGCCGCATGCCCTCAGCAACATTATTTCTCATTAATACATTATTAAATTCACAATTCTGCTACTCTAAGCATGGCATTATAGCTCCACCTCATACTTGCCTTCAGAAAAGATCAGGATTATTATGGTTCTTGCCTTGGCCATGTTTGTATTTACCCCTCTGTAATACTGTTGACCTGCTCTCTAATGAGTGGGTCCCATGGCAGGGAGCGCTCCTAGGTTTTTCACAAGTCAAGTGAGCGCAGGCACATTTCCCAAGCTTCACAAACACAGTTCTGGAGTTTAGCTTCACTGACAATAAAATAATAAAGATCAGATCTTTCTTCCAGCTCTGGCTGCTCCTAGAGCTCTTCCTCCAGAGAACCACTCCCACCTCCTCTATATTCAGATGGGGTACTAAGTCACCTCCCTCACTGAATCACCAGAACCCACTTAACCATTTCCTAGGATAATCAACACCTTCTAACAATGTGAAGTGTTTCAAGCAAACATTGCCAGCCTGCTACACTGACTGTTCATAAAACAGAGGTCTCAGTACCTCCATTTGAGAAGATTCGAAGGTTGTACTTTCCTACTATATCTATTCATCCCTGTAATCCAGGGAGTGTCCCCTTTTACAGGGTTGCTCCTTGGTACCATTAGCATGCCTGTTTTGGTAACTCCTGTCTAAACCTTTCACAGTGACAGTAACTCCATTCCATCAGGCAGTTAAAATAAGCCCAATAAAATAATTTTGTTCTATCAGGTTCTCTTGCTTTGCCTGAGCTCCCCTGGAATAGATCATCCCCTCCTCTCAGCTAGGCCCCTCTCCCTCGGGAACACAGTTGTCAAAGGCAAATCATCATATTTTTAGTGTTTTTTTCATGGAGCTGCAGGTTGTAATCATAGTATGTTGTACTCTGGAGGGGCTTTCACTGTGCTGAACCTAAAGGGCAAAGCCAGGGATTATTACAGGGTCATCCCTGAGGCCCCCTTTTTTAAAAACCCCCCCAACATTTTATTAAAAAGTGTTTCTCCATTTCCATACCTCCTCACCCCATGCCTGGCCTGAATACCTGGCCAGGCTGGGCATCTCCATCAGTAGTGCAATGTCTGGATGAGAATGCTCCCCTGAGGCATGGAGCTGCCCCACAGCCAAAATAGCAGCCCCAATACTGCAGTAGTCTCATGGCCCTACTGCATCCTTTTGTCAGGAGCAGAGGAGAATCCATGTATTATCACATCCTCTCACCCCACCCCTATACTGCTCCACACCTTTGTCTACCACACATTGTGCATGGATGTGCATGGAAACCCAATGAGATGAACTGTGGGCTATACAAGGGGTACATAAACCCTGTTCCTCCCAAATTCTTGCCTACCCTTGCATAGCAGAACTATACTTCTTCCATTGCTAGGGGCAGTCCACGCCCACAATGCAGGACTTTTAAAATAGATTTTAAGGCTAGAAGGAAGCATTAGATCATCTAATCTAACCTCTTGTATAACACAGGCCGTAGAATATCACCAAGTTGCCCCCGTACTGAGCCCGAGCGACTTGTGTTCAACTACAGCATATCTTCCAGAAATGCCTCTAGTCCTGACCTGAACACATCAACAGATCATGAATCCACCATTGCCCTTGGTGGTCTGTTCCAATGGTTAATCACACTGTTAAAAATGGTGCCTTATTTTTAATTTGAATTTGTCTGGTTTCAGCTTCCAGCCATTGATGCTTCCATTGGTTTAAGGAGTCCTTTAGTACCCTGTATTTTTTCCCTGTGAAGGCACTTATACACAGTAATCAAGTTATCTCTCAGTTTTCTTTTTGGTGAGCTAAACAGATTGCGCTGTTTAAGTTTCTCATTGTAAGGAATTTTCTTCAGCTCTTGAATAATTTGTGTGGCTCTTTTCTGCACCTGTCAATATCCTTTTTAAAATGTGGGCACCAGAAGGGGATGCAGTATTTAAGTACTGATCTCACAAGTGCTGCATACAGAGGTAAAATCACCTTCCAAATCCCCTGTTTATACATCTAGGATTTAGGATTTGTCCTTTAGTTTCTTATTTATCATATGCATGTCGCTCTTCCAACATTCAGTCAGTACAAACAGCCTCATCTAAGTCCCCTGAGCATACACTAACAAATGCTTTTTCTAAGTGTAGAAACTTGCAGTAAAGACTTTAATGATCTGGAAAAGAAATAAAGAGGTGGCGTGGGAGAGGATGGTAGAATAACCATAAAACATAATGCATGGGAAAGAATGGAGTCAAAGAGCAAAAATAGAACAGGTTTTTATAAATTAGACTAGCGTGACGAGAAAAGCCATTTGTTTCTGTCACTTGGAGATAGGACTTTTGACTTTAACTGAAGCTGCAATAATCTACTTGCACAGTTTAGGATGAAAGGGAAAGGGAAAGGGAAATTATATGTTGTCATTTTTATTTGCAATTTTTCCTTAACAAGATGCTGCACTTAAACGGCTTCATTTGAAATTAATCTGTACGGGAATGTTTTAAAAATAGCAACAGTTTGGCAGCTTGAGAGCAACGCTCAAGTTGTGCTGGCAGCGACCTGAGTCAAGGGGTGAATTGGGCCCTCTCACTAGCTCCTTATGAAAGTAGAGTTGTGGCACTTAGTCTCCATGGAGTTGGGGATGGCTGTTCACATGAACATCCCCTTCCAGGTGATGCACAGAGCAGCCAGGGCTCTAGCCTCTGGCATCACACTGTCCCGTCACAATTATAGCCATCTCCAAGGAGCAGGGCCCCTAGGAGAAAGGGTATACTCCTGAATGGCCAAACAAAAATGGTGCTTCTGAATCAGTGGCAGGATTCTTTCGGCCAAGTTCTAAACCCACTTTTGGGTCATGATATGTCACAATGCAGGAGAACTTTGCCTGGTTACCTGCAGGGATTCCCCACCACATTAAATGACACATCTTGGAGGACTGGATGGCTCAGACATTTGGAATAGTAATCAGCTCTGAAAGCCTTTCACCTGTGAGTAGTTTGAATGTGACACAGGCAGGTCACTAGTGAACAAAAGTCATCACCACCTAACAGCTGATTGGTGGAGTCCATGAAGTTGTATACAGCTATAAACAGAGATGCCAAGGAGTGAATGGGAGTTTGATATACTTTCTCATCCCAGAGGTGGTGACTCGAGTGCTAGAGTACACTGGTATGCTAGCAGGACTGGCCTTAGGTGTTTCACCATTTTCTGCTGCCCAGAACAGAAAACATTTTCAATACTTCGCCCATCGCTGACCAGCTAAGCAAAAAACCTAACGCAGCCAGGGGGCAGAACAACAATGTGGTTTCCCCAGAAGTTGGCAACCAAAGCAACCGACCTGCTCACCTGACCATAATACTGGCCCTGTGTTGGGAAGCTCACACTGTCCCTGACCATGGGTTATTTATTCTGTAGAAAGACAAAGAGCTCAGCTCTAGGTCAAGGAATATATGATCTTCCTGAGCAGTAATTTCACAGGAGGAAGACAGATATGAAATTAAGACAATTGTTCTATGGTAAGTTTTTTGTACAGAACAAAATTGTCATCTATTGTTTTTTTCTGGTCACCTGAGTGTCTAAAGACTCACCCTTGAAGATTAGCAATCAAATGTAATTGCCTCAGAAGTTTTCAAAGGCTTTCCAACTGTGCTGTATAATTTAATATATAGCACATATACCTGGAAAAATCCTAAAACGAGCACTTAGGAGATACGAGTTCTGTGCATGATAACATTCATTTAAAACGTAAATTAAATAAACTTGGGTTTCAAATATGAAAATAAACAAGCATTTTAGATTTAATCTGCAGCATTGTTCCAGAAGAGAGAAAAGCCAGCTGCTTCCAATTTTTTCTTGTGCTTGGATGTTTGAGCCCAAATATGGTGCTGCTTTAAATGTAAGGGAGCTATCTCTTCCTCTGTTAATACAGTATTTGGATTCGGTTGGTGGATCTGTTTATTAGTTTAAGATTTGCTTTTCTACTTATGGGCCCAGTACTACAAGGTGCTGAGTGCCTTCAGGTCCCATGGATTCAGTGGGAATTGAAGCTACTCAGCTCTTGTGAGTTTGGGCTCTAGGTTTGTTTTACAGTGGGAATGAATCTAGACAGAGTACTCAGTCCTGGGTGGCAGAGAACATGGCAATGCTCAAGAGTAACCTTTGGGATGGGCACAGAATGGATATTGACCAGCTCTAAAGAAAGATTCCTCCCAGCCCTCCCTAGCAAGAAGGATGGTGACCGATTTGGCACAGAGGGTGCAGCAGAGGCACAGTGGATCTCCTGCTTCCCCAGAGATAGCGCTGAAAAGATGGGATAGTGATGGTGAAATGCAGACATTCTACACTCATGTTACCTTGCTGTCCTCCTATTCCCACTGAGTCTGTCAGAGGAGTACTCTGGCCTTGCCCAAAATCGCCCTTTCTAGCAATGTTAATAGTCACATACAGATCAGTTGTCAGCTAAAACAAAGTCTCCTTTGATCTCCCATTTCACACAGTTCTCACTCTTCCTTTCCCCATAGAAACCAAGTGACACAGTTTGAGTGGGAGGAACAGCCTCAAGATCTCCTTCCCTGCTCCCTCCCTGAAAGGCTCAGGACTGGCCCCATATCTGTCTGTTTCGCCTTTCAGCTGAGGACAGGATACACCCCATGGGACTTGCTGTAGCAGAGGGCACCATTCAAGGGTGATGCAAAGCAAACCTTCTGAGGTGAGGGGAGCAAAGTGCGCGGAGCTTTGTAAATGGCCAATTTTTAGGGTTGCTGTAGCCACCGCCACTGGAAAGGAGGATGTCTCCGTCCCTTCCCCAATGTCTTACCCTTTTGCTGCTGTCTTCCTCAGCGTAGCCGCACGACTCACGAGTTCTTTACATTTTGTAAAAACTTTTGCAAAGCTGATCCCCCCGAGAGGTCTTTGGATGGGTGTTTTATTTCAGTGGAAAGCGTTGGGTTTTTTTCTTTTGTTTTTTAAGAAAAGAATAATAAGCCCAAGCCTATTTATCAATTATCCCAATTTGGCCAGGGCTGTTCTGTTTCTAAACCCAGTCCTGCAGGCTCTGACTTCTGGCCATTGTACCAGACAGGCAATTTAAAAAAAATGGTAGCAGTGTTCCTGCCACTAGATAGTGCTGTGCAGAGAAGGCAGGCTGCAGCCTGTGGCTGAGGGCTTGTCTGCCTCTGTGCACTGACGGCACCAGCAGGAGAGGCTGAGGCAGGGGTGAGAAGCTCCAGGCTATGCAGCAGGTGTGAAGAACACCAAATCCCCATTTCTTTCCTCCAATACCCTGGCTGTGCTGGCCAGGGACTCTCAGTCTCCGCACTGTTGCAGTAAAAAAAGAGGGGGCAGGAAAGGAGCAAAACGGGGGAGAAAGGGCAAATTGGAGGCACAAAAAGGAATTAAAATGAGGGGTCAGAGAAGGAGTGAAAGAAAACATTTAATTCACAAAAGAAAGGGGATTAAAAAAGAGGAGAGAAGCAGGATTTCAATAGCAAGGGAGAGAGAAGCTCTCAAAGGGATGGGTGCGGAGAGAAAGATGGAGAAGCCTCACAGACCTTCAGGGATGGTCACAGGGAAACGGGAGAAACTGGAGGAGAGGTAGCAGGCCTCGCATCCTCTCCTTCAGATACAAGTGGAGGAGTGACTCTGATTCCCTTCTCCAAACAGATTTCAGGGGGTGTCTGCCCAAGCAGCCGTGCCCAGGTGAGAAAGCCTGTTGTGTGGGAGATGGTTTGTGGGGATGGTCATGGGGGCCATCCCAAATTTGCATCAGTATCCCAAGTTCTGGGTGTCTGTCTAGAACCCCGAGGCCCTCATTTAAATACACCCACGATGCACCAGCATTCAAGCACCATGCTCTGGTGAGGGGGTTTGAGCAGCCCCATACCTTGTAGAAGAGACTCCCCGGCAACGTTTTTACAAGACTGTGTTTGTAACCCCAACATGGAAGCATCCTGCTAAAGTAAAAGACCCAGAGAATGAAGCGAAATCGACTGTAAACAAGTTTAGTGGCACTGTCCAAGCTCAGAGAAATGCAAAAGAGAAACAACAGCATGAGACAGGGGCTTTAGAGGTATAAAATGCTTCCATTTTGTGTAATCCCAGATTATGTCAATTACACAGGGAAGGAAATTGGTTTGATGTACATTTTAACCTGGCTGTGTCTGAAAGGCAGCATTCAATGTCTTTCCCATGGGGAGTGGAGAATTCTGCTCTGCAGTTTAGTGAGTCATCGACTCCCATACTCATCCCAAATGTGTCAGATGCTACCACTGGAAGCGTATGCGTTCCCTCAGCAGATCACTGCAGCACTAGGCTACCCAGGCTCTCAACATTGGTACCCAGCTGTGGCTGCTCCTGGCAAGGCAGTGACACCGTGGGGAGGGCGGCAGCGGCTGCTGCTGCAACCACAGTTACAGCTGGGGTCTCTCCTCTGGGCAGCACTGAGCGCACCGAGCGCCTGAATTCCTCATTCTTCCAGGTGTAGAGCAATGGGTTGAATGCAGACAGTGAGCAGAAGAGCAGCCAGCTGGTCACCTGCAGTGCCCGGGGCACGGGCTGCAGGAAAAATCCCAGCAAGCTCACCCACACCAGGGGCTGGGTGTCCAGGAGGAAGACGCAGCACAGCAGCAGCACAGAGATGCTGTTGAGGCGCCGATGAACCCGGCGGACAGGCTGCGGGGCAGCAGGGAAGGGCAGCTGGTGCAGGAGGTGAAAGTTGAGGACGCTGACCCGCTTGACGCTGACCCGCACCCGTCTCACGATGCCCAGGTAGCAATGGAGCAGCAACGCTGTCTGGCTGAGGATGGCCAGTGCTACCAGCAGGGCAACGTAGTGTGACACGCTGCTGACACTGCTGATCTTCTGCTGGGACGACTGCTGGGAGAGCCACCGTGTCCAGAGTCCAGGCAGCAGTAGCGACAAGAGCAGGGCAAGTCCCCAGGAAAGTCCGATCATCCAGCCAGTGCGCCTCTGCTGGTAGAGTGCCTGGTAGGTGCTGGGTGCCTTGGTAATCAGCACATACCGGTTGAGGGCCACCAGCAGGTGGGAGAGCAGGGACACAGTGAGGCCAAGGCCCAGGAGCCCATCCCGTAGCAGCCGGTACCCTGCTGAATGAGCAGAAGAGGATCCCGGGGGCAAGAGTCCCAGCACCACTTCCTGCGGCATCCAGAGGGCACAGACACTCAGGTCAGCCACGCAGCCGTTCACGATGAAGGCGTTGCTGGTGGTCTGCAGCTTCTTGAAGGAGAAGACCACGAAGATGACCATCACGTTGGATAAGCTCCCCAGGATGGCCAACAGCGAGTAGATGAGAGACAAAGTGATTTTGGTCCCCGAGGATTCTTCACACAGCAGCAGCAGAGAAGAGCCCGCACTCCAGAGAGAAGAGGATGAAAAGTTGGGCATCTTGTTGAATGCAACTCAGTTTTGACTCCTCTGGGCAAATCCCATCCTTACCTGGTCGGGAGACCGTGAAGCAGAGACACAGACCATGCAGCAGAGAGAAGCCAGAGCATTCAGCTAGGAGGATCCACAGCAGGTAGTAGGCATGTTTCAGAGCCGGCAGCTAGCAGCGTCCAAAGCAGGCAGCCCACAAGGGGTGGTCCAGAGTAGGCAATCAGCAAGTCCGGGCAGCAGCTAGCAGGGATGGCTCAGAGCATGCACTGAGCAGGGATGGTTCAGGGCAGGCAGCAGCAGCAAGGGTGCTCCAGCTGTGAAAATACCAAGAAAAGCAGCACTCTGCAATCAATAGCGACAAGAGCGGCAGCAGCTGATATGAAGCCTTGCAGGTTTTTTCTGCACTACAGTACGTACACTGTACATCACTCCGGGAAAATTCAGCCCTTCCACTCTTCATGAATTATTCAGCAGATTTCCTACTTGCAAAAGCAAGAGGGAAAAAAAACCCGTCTTGCTCCGAAAATACTGCAGTTACACAGACTGATTTTTCTCCCCACCTCACCATCTCCATAGCTCTAATACCACTTTGTATTTACACAGCACCTTTCATCCTCAATAAGCTTTACAGGCTTTGATAGACTTCATTCACCTGCCTCTGAAATGCAGTCCATCTGGGGTAGAAACTCCCATGCTAACTATTCACTTTAACTGATTTCTTCTGATTCACATGATTAAGAAGCATTCTGTGCATCTTTTAAAAGTAAATGTTTGTAAAGTATAATTTTAGAGCCGGTTTCTAGTAGCAACATGCTCTTGGAATTAAAACCCTCCCATTTATTATGTATGGTGCCTTGTCAAAAGAGTACTTTTCCTTTGAGGGAGCTAACCTCCAAATGCACATAATTTTAGTTGTGAGGTGGGGGGAAGGAAATGAGAACTGTAGAGTACATGGAAATCTATTACACATCCTCTGCTCTGGATCTATCACGCCTCTTCACTGTGAACAATTTAATCTCAAAAACACAGCTCCTGACCTTGCAGCCCTAACTCCCATAATAATTCTACTGAAGGCACATGATGAGGTTTTCAGGAGCAGGAACTGGATATGAACAGGTGCGAGTTCCACACTCAACGTCACAAACTGGTTTTAGTTCCACACAAACCCTTTCCATGGTCCATCTGAGGGTTATCAGGAGTGGCATGGGCATGAAAAGGGGATAACTAGAGATTGAGTCTTTTACCCATAGTGGCACAAAGGGAATAAAGATTGGCTGCATCTCCAGAGCTGGGGGTATTGCAGGCATGGGGAATCCACAGAGCATGTAGAGACCATACAACTGATTTGTAATATGTCTTAAAGGGTGGAATGAGTTGGGGCGGGGGGCGGGGGAGGAGAACACCTTACAGTTTTGAGGTACCCAGCAACATCAGCATGCCTGCATCTCTGGAGTGCAGTACCTATCTCATCAGCAAGTACTGGTCATCCTAAAAGTCTCAACCAAAGATGTGTGAATCTGACCCATACTGTTACTTTCTTGTGAAAGTGAATCAAAAGTGACCAGTATCACTCGTGACCAAAATAGCCAATGTCTTAGTCAGGAAAGGAACCTTCCCTTTATCCATCAAACACTCAATAGTCTGAGCCAACAGAGAAGAACCCCACACTGGATAGATAGGTTCTAGCCAGCAACCACCCAGTATCAAAACCCTGTTCCCAAGCAATCTCCTAGAGAAACTAGCCAAAGGCTACTATAAGCCTGTCTAACTGCCTCAAATAATCTAGATGGGGCACAGTCTGGCTTCATGCCAAGATATGGGTCTTAAACCTCTTTAGTGACACTGATGAATGATTTCCTACTATCAATGGATGAAGAGCAGACATTCATTATCATACTCCTGGACCAATCTGCAACATTCATCACCATCAACCATGTGATACGGCTGTCCCACCTGAGAGAGGTGGCATGGGTCTAGGAGAATGTGTTTAAATGGTTTGAATCCTCCCTGGAGAGATGCACCCAATGAATAATGATCAGAAACAGCACTTCCATTGCTAATCAAATACAAAATACTCTTTTACTTGTGAAGCCACATAAGGATCAACTCTTTTGCCGATCCTATTCAATATCTACAAGCAGCCACTGGTCAGATGACATGGACTCAAGTGCCAGCTATATGCAAATGGCACTCACTTCTACTTATCCATTTGGGATGATGGTGGATAACCAGCTGCACTCGAGCTTCCATTGTGACGCTATGGCCAAAAGAGCTAATGCGATCCTGGGATGCATAAATAGGGCAATCATTAAGTAGGAATAGAGAGGTTTTTTAGTTCTATCTTTGGCACTGGTGCGACCGCTACTGTAATACTGTGTCCAGTTAAGGTGTCCAGAATGCAGGAAGTATGTTGATAAATTGAAGAGGGTTCAGAGAAGAGCCAGGAAAATAATTAAAGGATTAGAAAATATGCCTTATAGCATAGACTCAAGGAGCTCAATCCGTTTAACTTGAGTACAGTCTATAAGCATCTAAAAGAAGAACAAATATTTAATAAAGGGGTCTTCAATCTAGCAGAAAAGGGTGTAACAGGATCCAGGTGAAGCTACACAAATTTAGACTGGAAATAAGGTGTAAATTTTTAACAGAGATAGTAACTATTGGAACATTCTACAAAGCGTCGCAGTGCATCAATAGCAATTTTTAAGTCAAGACTGCATGTTTTTCTAAAAGATCTGCTCTAGGAATTATCTTGGGGAAGTTCTATGTCCTGTATTATACAGGAGGTCAGACTAGATGATCACAATGGTTCCTTCTGGCCTTGGAGTCTATGAATCCTTGTCCACATATAACCATGCCACCAAGATGGCCATATGCTTGAATGAGATCAGCTCATGGATGAAGAACAGCTGGTTGAAGCTGAACCAGACCAAGTGGGCAGTAGAAAGCATTTTGATGAGTTTGCGGCCACAGTACAATCTCCTTTGGTTGAAGGCACACACCTACAACTGGTCAATTCAATCCATAGTTTAGGACTGCTCCTCGATTCCTCACAGATGCTAAGCTCTCACATAGTAACATCCAAGGTTAATGTTTTTTACCATCTCCAGATGGCTAGGAGACGATTTGATTTCTGTTATTCACACCTTTGCCACTTCCTCTCTGAACTACAGCATTGAGACATACCTGGGCATGAAGCCTTCTGCATTTAGAAACTCCAACTGGTACGAAACACTGCAGCACATTTCCTCATCAACACGGGACACTGTGAGCACATCAGATATTTTGTCCTCTTCTCCCTGCACTGGCTTCCCATAGAATATCGAGTCAAGTTCAAGGCCTCAGTTCTTATTTTCAAAGTGCTCAATGGCCTGGCCCAGGGTATTTAAAAGATTGCCTAAAGCTCCAGGGCAACGGCTGTAGACAACATTTCATCATTGCAGGAGACAGACCTTTCTTGGAGGCTGGCCCAAGACTGTGGAACAAACTCCCATAGGAGCCAAAGACCATCTCAAACCTCATCACTTTCCAGCCCAAGAGCAAGGAGCGTTCTTCAAAAGTGCCTTCTCCAATATAAACACATAACAGCCCTTACTTACACAACCCCCCGCCTCTTCACACAAAACCCTATGAAAATAAAGCATTTCACTGCACACAGTTCTGCCCCTGGTGAGAGGATAAGAGACCAAAGCAGATGTGGCAGATATTAGACATATTGCTTAATACATTACTTGATGGTGTTCAGCTACTATGATGGTTAGTGCATTATAAGAACCTATGTAGACTGTAGAGAAGGAGCCCTCCTAAAGAGCACCCTGGCAGCACCCTTCCCTATAGCAAGGGTTTTCCAGCTCTAGCGCCTCCACTAATCACAGCGATGGTATTATGGAAAAAGGTGGCCCTGGACTGAATAACCATTGAGGACTTCAAAAGGACTTCAGAACCACCATTTTGGATTTCACCACAAAGCCTGTAGATAGCCAGTGCAGCTTGCAGAATCAGCAGTGGTATGTATCCCAAGCAAAAATTCCACTGACTTGAGCCTCCACATCCTTGAGGTGTAGCTCCAGACAGGTCACGTTAGCATAATCTAGCCTCAAGGTGACAAAAAATGCATGGAGTAAAGCTGGACACACTTTTCACCACCGCTGCAATCTGAATCATAATGGCCACTCACCACCTAATGATGAAGGGGCTGATACAACCTCCAGCGAGTTCTGGTTGCTTTCCCCAGTTTACTGTCAAAATTTTATTTTATGTCAATGTAAAATTAAAGAACATGTATTTTAAACACTCACAGTGCATAATTTAACTTCTCTATAGTGTTAATGATGGAGTAACACAATAGAAGGTGCATTTCCTTTCTGTCATAGTGTATAGCCAAATACTGTGTCACATTGCTTAGTGTTATGTGATTGTCTCTTATGTTAGTAAGACCCAACTATCATACATGTGCTGGGATGACTTTTCAGTACTTCTCTTCCAGCAGACTGCTGGTCTTTTGCACACATTTTATATGTTTCAAAGCAGAAAGAGCTCAGTTACACCGCAGTCTCATTTTCACTCTGGCAACTGATCTGTAGAGACTAGATAAACTTTGCCTGGAAAAGCTGGGCTCTCTGGACACAAGCCTTAGAGATGAACAAGGATATTAAACAAGTTTCTAATTTGAGACTACAGAAAATGTGATGCCAAAATTTTAATTGCTGGAAAACTGCTCATTGCAGCCTACGTGCTAATGACTCTACAATTCAAGATTTCTGATTTCACGGGTAAAAGTATTACATTAAGCAGGACTAGTGTAACAGCTATCACCACAAATTATAGCAAATTACAGTTAGGTTGATACATTCCTGAAAAGTATGCTAGTCTCTCTGATCAGAAACTAGTTACTACTAGGTGCAAAATATATTTAGTTTTGTCACAGTAGCTGCCACACAGATTTTGTTTAAAAAGAGCAAACAACATTTTTAGTCTATTTAGCATATTTCAATTTACAAATAAGCAGTTGAGTAGAAATACATTAATATTTCATTTTAGCTCAAACACACTTCAGCAAAGTAATTTTCTTTGTAGCCCCTCTGCTTGTCGGCAATTGTGATTTAAGCTCACAAAAGTCTGGACATTAATGTGTGGGTGTGTATACATGTACACATTGGTTTATTGCACTGAGGAAGAATAGATCTTCTCTGACAGAAACACTCTCCTTTGTGACAGATGATTTGACAATTAAGCATGTTTCAGGTCTGAACTCCATTTCGAGTGTGAACCACTGTTATATTTAGGCCCTGATCCAGCAAAGTAATTAAGCATATGATTAATTTTAATCACGTGGGCAGTCCCAGTAACTTCAGTGGGACTACTCATGTTCTTAAATTTAAGGACAGATTTAAGCAATTTACTGGATCAGCGCCTTAATTACTGCTTCTCTCTTAGCTTTCCTTCCCATTGCACCTATGATACAATCAAGGTGAAACCTCATTTAAGCGTTCTATAAATTTAGAGGTTGTAAGTGATCATAATTAAATTCTGCATCTGAAATTCATCCCTGGTCACCACAGACAGGAGAAAATCTTCGTTCCAGTCCTCTGTAACTGAAGGGTATTTTCTAAATGTAACAGGAAATATGTCCCCAGTGTGTATACTTTAATACCCACATTTTAGAAAGTCAGAAGATATTTAGTTTCATAGCAAGCTATCAATTAATGTGTTACTTCCATTTTAACAACCAACATTTACTTGTAACTCTAACAGGATATTGATGGAGTAATTGGCTGAGCTTGAGAGACCATACATTCAATTGGATGGCATTTCTCCATCTATCTGTAATACAATAACTTTTGAACTCTGCACCTGATCAATTCCAAAACTTCAGGGAATGCTCTAGACATCAATGGCCAGAATCCTGCTGAGTTTGAGGAAAAGCAGAAAACCAAAAGGGGCAAAATGAGGGACACATTCATAGATACCAAGGCCAGAAGAGCCCTTCATGATCATCTAGTTTGACCTCCTGTATAGCACAAGCCACAGAACTTCCCACAAAAAAGTTCCTAGACCATATTTTTTAGAAAAACTCCATCCTTTAAAAATTCCCAGCAATGGAGAATCCACCACAACCCTTGATAAATCGTTTCAGTGGTTAATTAGCCTAATTTCCAGTCTGGGTTAATGAGGGTTAATGTTAAAAAAAACAATCTGAATTTGTCTAGCTCCAATATTGGATCATGTAATACCTTTCTCTGCTAGACTGAAGACCTCATTATCTAATATTTTTCCCTTCATACTCCTACTTGAGAGTCCCCTATTTATGCACCATAGGATCCCATTAGCCCTTTTGGGCACAATGTCACACTGGCAGCTCGTCTTCATCTGATTAACCACCGCAGCCCCCAAATCTTTTTCCGAGTCACTGCTTCCCATGATAGAGGCCTCCATCCTGTAAGCATAGCCTATAGTCTGTTCCCAGATATATACATTTAACCTGTGTTAAAATACATATTTTGCTTGCACCCAGTTTATCAAGGTCACTCTACATCTGTGACTTGTCCCATTCATTATTTACCACTCCACCAATTGGTATACCCTCTGCAAACTTTATCAGTGAGATTGTGTGTTTTCTTCCAGATCATTGGTAAAAATGTTAAAAAGCATAGGGCCAAGAACCAAGCCCGGTGGTACCCCATTAGAAACACACCATCTGGATAATGAGCCTCTCTCTACATTGATTCCTATCAGTTAGCCAGTTTTAAATCCATTTAACATATACCATATTCATTTTACATTGTTCTACTTTCTTAATCAAAATGTCATGTAGTGTCAAGTCAAATGCCTTACAGAAATCCAAAAGGTTGATGTAATATACTTATCAACCAAACTTATAATCTAATAAAAAAACCCAATATCAAGTTAGTTTGACAGGATCTATTTAGCATAAACCCATGTTGATTGACATTAATTATATTACTCTCCTTTACTAATAAATTCCCCTATCAGCCGATCCATTATTTTGCCCAGGATCGACGTCAGGATCGATTGTCATGTCATCCTATTCACCCTCTTAAAATATTGGCACATTAGTTTTCAGCCTGTCTGCATTTCCCCAGACTTCCATTCCAAGACTTACTTAAAATCAACATTAATGGCTCAGTGAGCACCTTAGCCAGCTCTTTCAAAACTCAGATGCAAGTTACCCAGACTTGCTGATTTAAATATAATGCTAGAGGAATAGAAAGTGTCATCATATGATGTGATTACATCATGTTTTTTCCCAGATAGAGAACATGGAGCCTCTACCATCTGATTGAAGCTGTCGCTCTGCCAAGCACCTCTGCAATTGTCTGTATATCAAACAACTGACTAATGGCACCCATTAACACCTTCCAGCATAACAATACCCCAGGTCATCTCTGCTCATCCTCCCAATAGTGTTTAACATGCTGACACCCTGAACGATTCCCAGACAAATAAAGTAGGAGCGCGTGGGGAGGGGGAGGAAGAGCTGGAAGGAAATGGTGACACACACAGCCCCAGCATGGGAGGGTACAATGGGGGACCTTGGTACAGAGGGAAGAGAGAATGTGTGTGTGTGGGGGGGGTGTCTCACAGAACCCCTGGTAGAGGGGAAATTGGGAGATCCTTGTATGGGGGGAGGGGATTTCACAGAGCTCCTGTCATGGGGTGGGACAGGGAATGAGGGCACATAGAACCCTTCCCAGGTGGGATTGGAGGATAAGAATAGGAACATAGAGAGCCCCTGCTACGGGGGACGAAAGGGAGATTCACTGGGGACACAGAATCCCTGGTAGGGGAGTTTGGGATCACACAGAGTGCCCGGCCTGAGGAGGAAAGGGGGAATGGAGGATCATAGAGCTGTTGGTATGGGGTGGGGGAATGAGGGACCCTGGTATCACAATATCAGAGTAACTGCACCAGCATTCCCCCTCCTCAGCCCTTCTCAAATGTACCCACCTTAGTTTCCAACTCCTGGCTGTCATCTTTCTTGGGTGGAGACTGTCTCTCTCCCACTTCTGACCAAGAGTTTGAAGGCTGCCAGCTGCCTGCCTGTACTGCAACATCCCCAGCAAACCACTCTGCCTAACAGGCCAGCAGCGCCTGTGCTTGCTCTCTCCCTCTGAGGAGAATATTGCCAGCAGCTGCTGGCAATACACAGGTTACTACCCAGCTCTCTCTAAGCAAGCACCTTTATTCTTAAAGAAGAACCATGACAGAGAAAACATTAAAAAAAAAAATCCTATCTACATGCTAAAAACTTTCAAGAGGTCACCCATCAGTCGTAAAGGGCCCTGGCAGGCCAAAATCTTCTCAATCCTTTTGCAATGACAGAGGCCCCCTTGCATAGAAGGACCTGTGTGTTTGCTGGATTAGGAAGAAGGCCTGGATCATTTTCAACCCAGCCTTTTTTTTTTTTTTTTAAAATATCTAAAGGCCCTTTTGTCTGTGTGTCTCCGGGAAATCCACTTGGAACCAGTATACGCGAGCCTCACCAGGGGGTGGTGCCCCTCTGGAAATGTTTACAAGCTGAGGGATGCACCTTAAACACTCCCACCCTCAGTTCTTCGCTGCTGCCAGAGGTGCCGCAACCCTCCTCCCCTGGAGTTACATCCTGAAACCAACCACACACTTGGTCCCCAAAGATATGCAGTGGGAATACCTGTCACACCCTGTATGGGAGGAGGGGGCACACAGACTACTTAGCATAGGAGATGGGGCAATGGAAAGATGGCAGCACACAGTGTCCTGGGCATGAGGAAGGGGGTGGAGAGAGTTGCAGGGTGTTTCTGCCATAGAGGGGTATGGAAGGGTGGCACACAGGGAGCATGTGAAAGGAGGAAAGCAAGGGGCCACTGGTGTGCGCAATGAGCTTGGTGACAAACTACACAGCACATCTAACCTTCTAATTATTAGGCAACCAGAAAAGGTGAGGACTGTGTATAGTCAGGGGGAAGGGAGCAGTCCACCAGCTCGAGGACAAAACAGTCAGCCTTGCTCAACTCTGTTTTAGCTTTTTTACACAGGCTCCTGGTACTCGTCTGCCACACAGCCACCAAAAAATATGGAAAGGTAAGAGTCCCGTCTTGGAATGAAACTGCAGGATCCTCCCCCCCCTCGTAGCTCAAGGTGCTCTCTTAGCCTAAGGAGCCCTGCCCTGTTTCAGCCTTCTGCTGCTACTCAGGAAACTGTTTCTCTCTCCTGGCCCCCCTCCTCTGACAGAGCTGGGTGAGGGCACCCACTTATATCTGCCAGCTGGGAATCAAAGCCACTCATTAGCTGCTGCTTAGCTGGATCCACTGATTCTCAACACCTGCCTGCGGGGTTGCAGGCTACCTGGTTCTGCAGATGCTTAAGGGCAGACTACCCAGCTACACCATGAACCACAGAACTGATCTTGTTTTATATAATAGTGACAGGGCAGCCCAATCTGGGGCAGCAGCCTGCAGCACAAGAAGTCTGTCTACTTGTTTCCCCCTTTCTTCCACCCAGGAAAGGAACAGTCTCTCAGTGTCCAATACAAAGCCCCATCTCAGGACATAATTTATTTATATACGTCAGTGCAGCCATTCTCCAAAAACCTTGCAGTAAAGCCATTCTCCAGTTTCCACCTCAACATATATATGAGTTTTTCCATTCCACGCTGCAGAGACACCACTGCCACCTCACCACCTGAGAATTAACAGCAGCACTTTGATCCCAATTCCTTTTGCCCCAGTCCCCACTCTCAAGCTCTCCCTCGAGTGGAATCAGTCTTCCTGCAGCCCTGTACCCAGAGGCCTCTCTCTCTTGCCATGTTGCCCTCCTCGCCTGCATGTCCTGTCTGCACGGAGGGATCCACACTCCTCCAGCAACCCTTTTGCTCCCAAGCTCAACTTCTGCTAACCAGGCTGGCTCCTTATCTTTTTCCTTGGGCTACTGCCCCAGTATTCTGTGCACCAGTGGTCCCCAGCTTTGGTCAGTTCTTTCCTCCAGGCTCCTCATTGGCAGCTGAGTTACTGTCCTCACTTCAGCTCTCCTGCAGCTCTTTCCCTTGGACGACTCTTAATTCTTCCTCTCTCTCTGGCTCGGACTCCCCTACAGGGGCTAGTTGCCTAATGAGGGGTGGGGGCAGGTCATCTGAAGAGTCACATGTGTACTAGTCTTTTCCCTCTTAAAAGGTCAGCATCACCCTCCGACAAGACTTCAGAACATGTTCTGACAGGTTCTAGAGAATAGCAGCCTTACTGTGCTTTATACCAACTGGCTCCGGAGGACATCAGTCATGGCACCCATATCAAATGCAGCCTGTGTCTTCATCATCATCTGTTTTTGAATAAGACAGGGACTGCACCACTCAAACACTGTATAGAGTTTATTGCCTTCCATGTCATAGTGAATCAATCAACACATCAAAATGGCAGTGAATGACTGGCCCAAAGACAAGGCTGCAACTTCAGATCTTAGATCAGCATTTAACGTTTTTCAGTAATTGGCTTGAGCCTGTAGTAATTTGGTAGATGTCCAAAAAGAGGCATCCGTTATTTGGTTCAATTCAGGGAAATAGACCTCAAACCTCTTCATGGCACTCAGCTACCACAGTACTGAAAACAATATAAATATCTAGATGGTACTGGAGTCTTCTGAATTCCAGTTGTTGTTCCTGGCCCTGCCATTGCTTTGAAGTGTGGCTTCAGGCACCTAACATCCCCTCTGCAGCACTTCCCCATTTCTAAAATGGGGTAATAATACACCAAACACTATCTGTCACAGGAGCATTGTGCGGCTTAGTTCTATTTTTGTAGGGCTTTAAAAAACACAAGTGCTAAGCATCATTATCAAAGCATAACCGTATTTAGATCTGTCTGTGATCAGAAATCAGCTTTCATCAAAGGACATGTTTTTCCTTTTTGTAATTGAGGATCTAGTAAAAGCAATATTTTTGAGGCTCTGGTGGACATAGAGCCTGCAATTGGGAAGAATACTTACACGAGCTAAGTCCACTAGACTGTATGCATGAAGGAACTGGAGTAGTACTTTTAATAATTGTCCATGTATAGAGGCCATTTATTTAACCATGTGACAAATTTCATTATGTATTGTTCTTTTTATAATCACTGTATTATTACATTATTGACTGAACACAATGCAGCCTAAGCCACTCAAAATGAAGACATCTCTGGCTGTCACTTTTTCTAAAGAGAATGGCTTTCTGTACCTAGTTCTTTTTGTGAAATTCAAATTCTCTCTTAAAAATGCATTATATTCAACAGTAGAATTACAGTCTTTTGAAAAAAGCAATTTAATAATATGTAGTTAAGACTCAACTATATTCTTGTTCAATAATTGACAAAAGCCAGAGTAAAATCTGAGTAAGAAAGATGAAAGAACAAATGAGGCAGTTGACTTACATAAGCATTGCATTTTTTTTTATTGTTGATTAGCCATGTGTCTACACTTCCAAAATAGAACAAAATATGTATTTATGAGGGCAAACTAGTCATATCAAAATACAAACAACTTTTTATAGGAGGTAGAATTACCTTACAATTAACCTATCAATCATTCATATACAGTATATTGTGAGTGTGTATATATATGCACGCACAAACATATGCTACTTGGTGTGTGTATATGTCACATATACACAATGTTATTGCATATAAATTTTATTCAGTGATTTAAATAGCTGCATTCAACATGGTTTATGTAACTATTTGGATTTTCAGCATGACTATTTCCTTTCAAAATGTGATTTAAACTTATGATTTTTTTTCATAAAACACTAAATCATCATACCTTCATTTGCTACCCCCTCCTTTCTCCACACAGTGCCTCCCTGTACTCTTATTCAGGTTATTCTACTCAAGAGACTAACTATGAGGACTGAACATTTAGCCAAATATTTCCTCAGCTTTCTATAAATAGTGGAAAAACTTGTAGCTGACAATTTTACATATTTTATTTCTGCATTCCAATTTATGCTGACCATTCATTTCAGAATCAAATTAGTTCATTTTTCCCCCTGATCATTTTCTTTTTTGCAGATGTATATACATGATATCACCAAGACACTTTCTCCTTATATTTATAAGGAGAAATAATTGTTTTAGTAAAGTACTACAAACGTCACCTGATAATACAGTTTGAAATGCTTTCAGTAAATTTTATTCCTAATTAATTGAGTAGATATACAAGTCCAAGGTACTTTACCACTGGTGAAGTTAGTTTGTGGTGTAACAATAATTAATAGCCTGACTGGATGTTTGGTTAACTAACAATAGAGTACAATTGAGAGAAAATGTCTATAAAAGATATCAATTCACCATCCAAGTTGAACATTGTTAGAAGTGGGTGTGCAACTCCACCCAATTCAGTGGAATTGCACTGCTTACGTCACCTCTGAATGTGGGCTTTCTTTTCATGCAGTTTAAAAGCACAGCAGAAGTTTATTTCTGATTTATGTTTGATTTTAAAACTGCTACCACACAAATGTAACTATAAAGTAGACCAAGTGGTCTACACATTTAGCAGTGCTGAAAGTAAAAAGCTAAGAGTCAAACATCCCTTTAAAATAAATTCTCAGAGGAAAAAATGTTAGTAATATAGCAGAATTATTAGCTATATTACTTTTTCTTTCAGAGGGAGGACATACAACTAGGAATGTTCGGTTTCCCTTAATCCACAAGTAGCTATTTTAAGTTCCTTTTAGGATGACGATATGGGACGTTAGCAGCTGACAGCTTAAAGGGAAAAGTTGATGCTATACCAAGCTCTATCAGATGATACAACTAACTAGCTTCCCATTACTCAGACTCCAATAAGTGACTTAAAAATTAGTTGCCAAAAATAATTAAACTGAGCTTGAAGCAGTAACAGTGGACCCATAAAATAAAACCAAAAATGGTTTTGTTCATAAAATGTTTTCATATACTGTAGATAAACCCTAAAGCATATTTAAAAATACATTTTTGGTAGCAAAGTGAAGAAATCTAAATCAAAATATATTCTTATATATTTATAGTTTACCAAAATATTCTTTTTCTTAATACATACATATTGTAACACTGTATACACAAATGTGATTATAAATGTATTAATTGAAATCCATTAGAAATATCCTCAAGTCAGTTTCAACATAAAATCTTCCATCTGTATACAAAATTGTTGCATTTTTCATAAATTTAACTTCAGTGCATTTGCAGTAGTCATTAACCAGAAATCTCTGGTTGTTCAAAGTCTCTCCTTGATGTCTTAGTTTAATGTTTTAATTTATCTAGGAATGAAGAGTTCTCCTCTCAGTGATCATTTGTTTCCCTCAACATTACTCCTCCATGAAGAAAAGGGATTTTAAGAGTTGAACAGCTTTCATCGAAGCAGCAAGGCTTTAGTACTGAACATATTCAGACTGAAGGGACTGCGCAGAGGAGAAACAGAAACTGGTATTAAAATTCAGTTTAAGAGAAGTCACTTTAAACAACACACACAACCTATACCTTCAAATCAAGACATTTTATGTTTATGAGAAAAAGTAGATTAAGCCAGAGAGGAAAACAGGAAAATTCCACGGTCTGCTGTACATAGGAAAAAAATTGGATGTATTTTGGACTATAATATTGCATTTGCCCATTTTTGATGCATTTGCTATATAAAATAGATGCATCTTTTCTATATGTAGATTTATATTTGCTAGCTTTCCTTGTTCAGTTTATGCTGAACTGTTACGTAACAGAATTACTTTTAAATGTTTTTAGGTATCAAGTATTTTTTTAGAGTAACTAAGATACAAAATTCTTTAAAGAACAAGAACAGTTCCAATTACTTTATATAATTCATTACATTGTAATTCAATTACTTCTAATCCAAAGAATTTTAGAAGCTTTTTCCTTTTTAACAAAAACCTTATGAAATCCAAATCCAAAATACACACAGACAATACCATACCCTAAAACATAATCTCAACATAAAAAATGTGATTGCAGTTATTGTAATTAATTGCTTTCATCCACTCTCAAAACAATAAGAATGAAAATGCTATTAAAATACACAATGCGCTCTACAGATTTTGATTCAGATAACACAGGAAACATGTAAGATATGGGTAATTAATGTGAAAGGAAGCAAGAAAGCAGCACATATAGTTAGCAAAAGGAAGAAAAAGAAATGAATGTGAATAATTATTGCAAGCAGTTAACTTGGATCAGCAGACAGAAAATTAGTAAAGCTAAGAGGAAGGCATGATGACTTAACTGGTTTGCTTATGTGCGCATCTGGTTCTCCATAATATTTAACAACTATTCAATCTTATATTAACTGCATCAGTTAAAAACTAATCTGACTTTTTAATATTAAAAGGATTGTAAAATTCAGATTGACAATGTCTAACTGTATTTCTCTCTGTATTTCTTCCAACACAGATGTGATCTGTATCATAGTTCTGTTAGAGCAGCAGCTTTGTAATTAAGAAAGATCTGTAAATGTTTACCAATTCTAATTAAATTGTTTTGATGAATTATTTTACTTTGAAGATCCAGCAGAGTTGTCTTACATATATTTTAAAAATAATTAAACAAACTAGAATCAAAATATATTTAAAAAGTAGCAGTGCAATAGAATTACAGAGAATCGTTGGGAAAAGACCCCAGCTTTCCCCAGTGAGAACTCCAAGGAAGCTAGGAACCTCAGAGACTTATCCAAAGGCTGACTCAAGATGGCTTTTTAAAAAAGGCTAAACAGCATTAATTCATCCATAGGCTAGATTACCATCCACAACAGAGCTTTTATTATGGCGTTCGATATTCACAGATGTAACTCCAAGATATTTGGCACATCTTGGATGTTTCTGACAACATCTGACTGCTTTCTTTCCTATGTAAAAACACATTTTCTATATAATTTTTTTAACAACTTTCACTGGAGTGGCAAGGCTTTAATACTAAACATACTCATATTCAAAGGACTGTGTCTTTATATCTGAGAGTAAATATATAAAAACAGATCATTGTAAAAGAAAGAAGAGACAGAAAGAGATCTTTAAAATTGCAAATTACGTTACTACAGGCTTTAGGACCTCAATGGAATGGAAAACCTGTTTTTCCTGATCTACCCCACTGCCAATAGTGTCAGATTATTAGCACTGTTAAGAAAGCGTGCGAGGCTGTCCATGAGTGTATGTAATTGATGTTGAAGGGTGTATATTTCTTTTTATAAGTGAACACTTAAGATTTCTATTTGTCATATCCCAATCAAAGCTATTTTAAGACCATTTTATTAAAAAAGAACTTTATTGACTGAAAGGTAGTCCCTGTGGAATGGTAAAGTTTTGCAGTGATCTCTTAAAACTAAACGCAAAATAGAACTGACTAACGAGTTCCATCACAATAAACTTGAAAGCTTAACAATTAATTCTATATAGTCAGAAGTTTCCTAATAATGAATGATTCTTTAGTTTTTGATAGGTGCACGATGACCAGAAAGCACTACACACCAATGGCTTCACTTTCAGGTTCTTCAGACTAGGAATGGGTCATTCGTTGACTCCAAAACTAAGAATAGCACCTCATTCCTTAATAGTAAGATGTAACTCACGATTCTGGAATCACAATTTAAGTAATGTTTCAATTCTGGGATTCAAGCTGCAGTTCTTGATATTAGAAGCTCTGCGCTTTATCTCAGCATGGAACATCAGGATGTGAAAGATAAAAATCCATAGCAACATAGCAAAAAGAACAAAATACGTACATAGCACATGTACGGAGAGATTCAAACACCGATCACATGTTTGGTTTGTCTTTTAAATGTTTGTTACAGATGGGTAGGAGTTTCTGTTTTGTGATGTACACTGCTGTTTTCTGCGTGTCTATCTCCTCATCATCTTTACTTAAAAGTAATAAAGGATCCTCCTCCCACTGTTCTAAATCATTTTCTAAGTACAGTGAAGAACTAAACTGTATTTAAAAAATGGTAATTTCCTCTTGCATATGGTATCATTTGGCCATGATATTTCACAAGCTTTTTTAGTTCTTTGCAGATTAAAGGTTGTTGCCATTATCCCCAGTAAATTTCCAATTAATAACTTAGTTAAGTTACAATGGTAGCTAAAAATTACAACAATTGCTGTAAGACTCAATGGCCTGGTTTAGATTTATTTACTTAATATTTTATTTCTTTGTATTTATACAAAAATAAAGCTTTTTTTCCATCTGCAATTACAGCTGCAGCAAATGGTGTTTTTAAATCTTCTTTTCCTGCTGCCTTGAAAAATAATCTACCTAATGTTTTGGATCCCATAGTCTAATCCTTGTTTTACCACCTGTGGATTGTTTCTCTTTCCAGTATTTAAATTTACATTTGTACAAATGTACATGTGCACTATAAGTATGACCTGCCATATTGAACATACATTGGTGTATACTATTTATTTATTTTTTAAAGTCCGTAAATCACACACTTTGAGTTATCTGGCTTTGATAAAACTCAAAAGTCTATTTTGAAGACCTGTAGAATTTAAATTTAGAATATAAAGAATCAGTAATAGAACTGTTTTCCTAATGAGGCAGTAAAAGTAAATTGAATAAATAATAAGTAAACTGAGTAAAAAGGGAACATTTAAAAAAAGGATATCCAAAACATCTCACGGGAGCCTCTTATGGCATCCTGGTGTGGTCTGATGCAATATCCAACTTGATGTTTTATGCCTAAACAATATACTAAGGCTTGTCTACATATTGTCTACAGTGGCCTTCATGCACATCAGCAGAGGTGTACATTCCAATGCACACCAGTGTGTTGTACATTAACTGGCCCATGTGGACTCTGCTCATGAGCCCTAAAAGTTCCCTAGTATGCATTAAGTAGTTCTGTTTCAAATGGCACTACATTAGTGCACACTAGGGAACTTTTAGTGTGCACCAGCAGGGTCCACATGGGCCAACTAGGGCCTGACATGCTGGTGCACATTATAATTTACACCCCGCTGGTGTGTACTACGGCACTGTGTGGACAAGCTGCTAGTTCCTCACAAAAGGCCTGACCCAACAAGGCACCTAAGAAAGAACAACATTAAAGATGCAAACAGTCCAACTGACTTCAGTGGAATTACTATTGTGCTTCAAGTCAAGCACGTGCTTACGAGCCTTGCTGGATCAGTGCCATGCACAGCAGGAAAAATAAGACATGGAACTAATCCTGGAAGAAAGGACAAATCACAGATTAGTGTAGGTGCAGATAGTCCTCCTCCATGGATCGGACTACAGGATCAGGATTCTCGTAAGTAACTTTTAAGAGCCACATCCATTACTTAGTGTCCTTGTATTAGGGCGCAAACCTGCTCCTATTGAAGGCAATGGCTAAACTCCCACAGTAGTTTAGAATCAAGTCCTGATTTTTCAGGTTTGGAGTTATCCTAATTTTAGGTCAATTGCTGAGACCAACTCATGCCAAAGACGACCATGGAAGTTCCAAGACATACCGGGAACAGTGCTGGAATAGGGAGACATGGATAACTGGCAATACGTGTAAGTCACTAAAACCAAGAAAAATATGTTCTTCTAATATCAGAAAAACCTGCATCAAAATACCTGAGCGCTAACAAAATATTGTAACCGCAATTTTATTTTAGAGGTATTTATTATGTAAAAATTAATAATGGAGAAATTCTCAAAAAAAAAAAAAACAACCCTCAGATTAACAGCTACTACTCATATATTCAATTAAAAAAAAACAACACCCCAGTTTTTCAATGAAATTATTCTTTGATTCTAGCCAATTTTACCTATATATTTGCATCCATCATTTGCATATACATTTGCATCCATCATCTGGAAGCAACTATAAAATCACTGCTGATAAAATTTGCAGACGACACTAAAATTGCTGGAATGGCTGTGGATGATTAAAATAGGGTAGTGACACCAAGTAAGATGGATTGCTTGGTAAACTGTGTCCATTAAAAAAAAAAAAGTGTTTTAATACAGCCAAATGCAGAACTATACACATAGGAACAAAGAAGTGGGCAATGGATCATGGAAAGCAGTGACTCCGACAAGGATTTAGGGATCATAATGGACAAGCAACTGAACATTAGCTTCCAGTACAGTAGCTTCCATTAGCTTCCAGCAAAAAAGAGTTAATGCAATCCTTGGCTGTATAAAGAGGGGAGTACTGAGTAGAAGTAAGGAGATAATTTTACCTCTATATGACATTGGTGAGACTGATACTGGAATAATGCATACAGTTCTAGTAACCACATTTTATAAAGGATGTTAAAAAATTGGAGAAGGTCTAGAAAAGAACCATAAAAGGGATCTTAATGCTGGAGAAAATTCCTTACATTACAGAGAGAGCCTTAGCCAGCTCAATCTGTTTACAGCACATAAGAACTTGTTTCACAGGGCAAAAATACTGTGTATTAAAGGATACTTTAATTTAGTGGAGTAATAAAGCATAACAAAAAGCAGTGGCTGGAGGCTGAAGGCAGATAAATTCAAATTAGAAGTATGGACAAATTTTTAATAGTGGGGGTGATTAACCAATGGCACAAACTATCAAAGGAATTGGTGGATTCTCCATCTTTTGATATCTTTGAATCAAGACTTGATACCTTTGGAAGATATGCTTTTGTCAAACATAAGTTATTGGGCTCGATACAGGGGTTACAGGGATATACAGGTCAGATCAATTGATCTAATGGTCTCTTCTGGCCTCTTTCTGCAACTGGAACTCAGATAATTCATCTGATGATGTGTAAGCAAGAAGAGAATTCAGCACTCACCTTTGTGTTTGTGACTGCTGTGCAGGGCTAACAGGAATATGAGTAGTAAAAACACATTTTAGTCAGAAAAATGAGTCTATGTGACTTTGAATACAGGCAGCAAGCATATCTGTTGTGTAGGAAGGTGACATTTTCAAAATTGCTTTTTTGACTATAACTATATTTAAAGCTATTAGGCCATTGCACTGAAATCACACAAATTATTGCTATTTCACAGGCTAAAAATAATCATAAGCAATCAATGTTTTGTTACAATGCAAAAGCTATATATATGTTTCTACCTATATTAATTTAAATATTTCCCTTCATTGCTTCCTATTTACAGGAACTATGAAAAAACTCTATTCACAGCCAACTAGACATTATTTAGAAAATTACAGTTTTTGCATTTAAAAAGTAAACACCGTATTTGGCTGTGTACAACCTCTAGTCCTAAACATTGAATGACAAAACATGAATTATTGGAAGATTACATCATTCTAGGTGAGAGAACATTACCGAGGCATTTAGGTCTCTGATGGGGAGACAAAAAATTAAGAGTGTTTTAAAAATAGGACAATTATATATCTTAGACTACATCATCCCTTTTTCTGAAAGGCTTTGTGTCTCACTCAACTTCCTAGACTACCTAAATAAATTTAAACCAGTAATTAGTCATCTGGTTTTCATGATCACATGCAAATTAAAGTAACCAATTCTCCACTCTCTCCTCTGATCTCTCATTACCAGTATGTGGAAAAACAGCATGTCCTCCTTTATCTAAGCCAAGGCAACTCTGATCTCATTATGGCAGCTCACCCTTTTCTTTTGGGTTCTCGCACTCTCAGAATATTCAAAAAACCAGCTGACTGGCTGAGAGCACCTGCTACCATTCTTGAGTCAGTTATTCAATTCTCTGTCCTTTCTCAGCTATTTTATTCACCTGTGCCTAGATTTTTCTTCTGAGGTAAAAGTCTTCCGCTATTAAAACCATTTTTGAACCCCAGCATTAAGGACTAAAAGCTAGAAACTAACAGAAGTAAGACAATCAATCAAAATAGGCTAGGAAATTAAGTTATAGCTGATGCTGCTTTCTTATTTGTATCTAGGTAATGCACAAGATTCCAGAATAATACTAAGTATGATGTTACTTAGCTATATGTCAGATAAGATGTGCTGCAAAACAGTAGGATTAAAGATGGAACAATAGTTTAGCTTTTAATTTTCATTTTAATTTAAAACCGCTAATGCAGGTTTTTATTGTGTGTATTAAAATGTTTCCTGATGGAACAAAACCATCATTGCATTTTTGTGGAAGATGAATTGCTGTGTCATGTTTTTCACTGACTTTCTAAGCTTTTGGAGTTTTGAGGATTCCTGGTCGGACTTCTTCACACTGCATGTATTATTCCTCTACTGATTTATAGCACCACTTGGTTTTTAGGATTTTTGATGTTTTACCCCATCATGTTCTGAACAAACCCATGTGTGTTTGCTTATAGCACACACACAGGAATTATAAAGAAAAATACACAATAAAGTGGCCAAATAAGACCACAATTCACCTGTCATACAAAAATACCACCTTCGTATGATATATAAATGGAAAGGAAACAAAACTACACAGATTCTCACTTGGTGGCATACAACAGAAGTGCAGAAACATCCAACCAGGGGAGAGCATTTCAGGAATAGTGGACCCATGATAGGGAAGGCCCTGCATCTTTTCTTCTTCAACCACTCCAATACCAAGCAGACTAGTACTATAAATGCTAAGACCCTGATGATTACCATTCATTGGGTAACAGATTACAAAACAGGGCATCACCAACCTTCATGGTCAAGTTCTTGAACAGTCATGCTGCCATGCTCTACAGAAGCTGCAACCTACTCCACAATCTTGAGCAACAGCCAACAGAAAAGAGCTAGAACTGCAGAGATCTGCAGTGACAGTAATACTGTACAGATCAATGATACCACGATGCCTGGTCAATTCTCTAAATAGCTACATACATATGCTTGAACAACAATGGAGACAAAACCGACCAGTGGGACTTCATATAGAAAAGACCCTTGTAGATGTTGAGTAACTACCCCTATGACCGACTGAAACCTAGCAGAATTACTACTTTCAAATTTTTTTAAGTGGAAAAAGTGGAAACACCTCAGTTGCTTGTAAATTTTGTTTACAACAATAAGAATTGATGAATAAAAAAATAAATGGACTGTAGCCCGTAATTAAGCGGTTAAAAACAACAAAAAAGGTCCTGTCCACATGTACCTCAGAGAAAAACCAGAGTTACATTATTTTACACTGTAACTTGTGCTGTCAGATTGAAAAGGAAGAGTATGGCAAGCTCTCCACTGAAAATGCCATTGTTCCAACTCCAAGACTTCCAGAACTAGCAGATGTTGATTCGAGTGTGTGAGCTGATCTCAACAATTACAGCTGTGCATAGTTAGAGATCTGTTAGGACCCAAACGGCACAAAGCTAAGATCAATATCAATACCTTGAAATACAGCTGGAAACAAATCGGAAGCCTTTGGGGTCTTTGGCAGAGTAGTGAAATTGTTCAAAGCCCAATTTGACTAAAATAAATCACTGCATTCTGCATCAGCCATAGCTTTCAAATGCCCTTCAAGGTTAAACCCATGTACAGCATAATGCATTTCTAAGGTCATAAAAGGTGTGTGATTCAGGCAAGGCACACAAAAGAAAACCTGCCACAAACATATTAAGGGGCATTTCTAACCATCAAGATTGTAAAAGAAGAAAAAAAACATTTACAGCATCCAAATGATGAGACTACTTAACGTGAGAAATTTACAGGAAATAAAGTCTAACACTGTTAATTGTTCCATTGAATGAATATTGCTATTTTAAATATTTTTTAAAAATTTGTTTCCAATATACCAACCTGGAACGCTCAAATGCAGTCAGTCAGTGGAGCTTTCTGTCATATGAGTCTTGATTCTCTCTACCTACACTCCTATCTTCTTCCCTGAACTTTCCTTTCTGTGAATTCAGTTGTAGAACATACAGATATCTGGAAACAAGGATTCCCCCCCTCCAAAGAACCAACAGCATTCATGGCTGTCCTTCAATTGCAAGTTTCTTATCTTGCTGTGTGGTTTATTCTATGGTTTTAAATTTCAGTACCTGCAAGGATGAATCCAAGCAAGTGGTATGGTGATAATAGAATATCCTGTCCTAAAAGCTGTACTCTAGACCAGTGATCTTCACTATTTTTCAAGCAGGGGCCACTTTGGAAAAAACCTTCAATGAGAGCCACATCAACTACTAAATTAGTATGTTGGTTGCTATGGTAATATTATGGTTATTATACAACGGATATACTTAGATGTACTTATTGGCGCACTTCGTACCATGTGGTCAATGTGACATGTAAAGAAGGTGTACTTTGATAGGCTCGGTACATATTCTAATGTTAAAAATAAAATAAATTGGAATATAAACAATTAGTCAGGGGGCTAGCACTTAGGGTCGATGGGAGCCGCCACTGGCTCCCGGGCCCTGTAATGAAGAGCACTGCCCTAGACAATTATCATCGCTCATCATTAGACACCCTACATTTAGATTTAATCTAAAAACAAGATCTAGGTACAGCTTCCTTTAGGAGGATTTTATGTAAAAAGGTTAAACTCATGAATGCCATGGTACCCAAAATGTTTCTAGCAAATAATTGTTGTAACTGATGTAGTGGTTTAACTTGTAGGCCCCAAAATCATGGAGGATTGAGATATATTTCTAGGTATACTGTGGTGGATAGTAAGCCGGCTGAGTTTTCAAACAAGAACTTTCCTGCGAGCAAATGTCAAGTCTAATTCTGGGATGGAAACAGGGAGCATTCCAGGTCAAATGGAACCAACATGACAGCGTCGGTCATTTTCCACCATAACCCCTCCTTTAAGTCTGTTGAAACAAAGAGTATCCTACATGGGGTCACACTGGCCAAAATGCGTCCATTCCATCTCTTCAGCTAGGCTGCTGTCACACACACACAGACACTGTTAGAAATCAAGTCCATCAATAAGTCATTGAACTTGGTAGTTGTACTTCATCAACTTCATCATCAGTGATAATACCACTTGGGCTTCTAAGAGTTATGGTATAAGAGATGCCATACACTGTTCCTGAGGTGTCACATTTATTTTAAAACAATGATATATGTAACAAAGCAATGCCTTTTTTAGTTAGAGTCCCACTGGGAAGGAGTAGAAGCACTGTCTGTTTATAAGATAACTGCTTGCTCCCCAGAAAATGCTGCTATATGTGGTTTTACACACTAAACAATTTGAAAACAAAATAATTTATTTTAAAGTGGCTAGGGGGGAATGGCATAACTGATATTTTCAAATTAATTTATTTGAAAACTATTTTATTACAACTACAAGAAAAAACAAAAAAAACTTCACTATTCCTAAACAGACAAACAAAAAGAAAACTATACAGGCTGTTATTTGACTAAATCATCCCCAGACTATACATTTTATTTAAGATCACAACAATGATCTTATGAATTGTAAGAAATCAATTCCTGGGAACCCTAATACTACTTTGAAAAAAAGTGTCACGTAGCTATAACTTTAGAAAAAATAAAATTGATATTCTTTCGCATTTGATGTTATTCTAGATTACTTTTAACGCATTCTACTTAGAAATAGCAACTATTTTTTTTAAGGAGAAAGGAGCTCACAATATGATGGTCAAGACACAGCAAGGATGATTACAAAATTGCTAAAACAGAATAATACTGGGAAACGTTTTTGATATAAAAAGATGCGAATACACAGTTTTGTAGAGACCCATGCCGTGATTCAGGAAACCATCCCTGTACATACATGGAAGCACTTATGTGTTTGAGGCACAGGCATAAGATATTAAAACTGTACCTCTAATATTTATATGACTTCACATACTGAAAAGATTTATTCTGGAAGTTTTCCTAGATCTATTTTAAAGGGACACTTGTCAACTTAAAAATCATAGTTTTGATTTCTCTTTTTTTTTGTTATCTACTATTTTTGAAAATAGCATAAAAGATTATAACTGAAAGATGACAAATAATTTCTCTGTATTTTCTGGTTTCTTTACTCTGTATAGTTAACAGCATCTAGGGAGTTTCACCATTACAGTAGTATAGCAATGTATCTCTGTGTAGGTTTTTCACAAAGCAGCAAGGGAGAAAAAGCATTTACCTCTCCTCCGACATCTATCCCCTCCTCCCCCCCCAAAAGAAAACAGGATTATAAAATCATGAAAATTAGAATGTGGACTTCATGGGGCAGGCATACTACTTTGAAATATCTTTAACTCAGTGTTTGAAAATGAGATTTCAACAGTGCTCATTTACGAATTGAGTTGATTCATTTTAAGCATACTTAGGCCTGGTCTACGCTTACTGCGAAATTCAGCAGCAGTAGATGGGAGATACGCAAGCTACATAGAGTAGCTTGCGTATCTCCTGTTGACTTTCCAACTTCTACTTACCATGGCATCTTCGCTTTGCTGTGCCGACGGGAAATGCGCTCCTGTCGACGCAACGTTATTCTTTTTCCAGGAATGGATTTATTAAATTGACTCCCGGATCGATTGGGCGGGTCTCCACTTACGCTCAGTCGATCCTGAAGAATCGATCTGATGGCAGCGAATTTGCTGCCATCAGTGAAGACATACCCTTATTTTCAATTTAGTACACAACACAGTCCCTCTAAAATATTACTGTACAAAGACACCTATGATATCTAATAATCCAGGAAGATTCTATACTACCTATAACTTTTAGTTTGAGAATTTCAGTATATAAAGAATGATTTGAAATGGAAAACCTAAAGGAAAGAACTCCAAATCAGAAGCTATAATCATGAAGTTATTAGAATTAGTTATTTTTATAAGCTGTTTACTTTCATGACACCTTTCTCTGAGCCAGATTCTGGAGAGACAAAAAGGAAGCAGCTGAAATAATGTTTACTAAAAACATTAGAAACAGACAAAAGGTGCTATATGCATCCAGAAAATTGTAAAGATCAGAAGGAATCAAAAAGTTGCTCTGGGATTGTTAAGAGTTTTTTTGGGATAGTTTTGGCTGAAGAAGCCAGGTAGATAAGCTTCTGTCAGGTCCCTGAGAGGGCTGTTGAGGCTGGGAACTTACAGGAATTGAACGACTCAGGTATCGTGCTGGAGAAGCAGTAAACCCTGTAAAGGAGGGTTGGTAGATGCTGTAGTCATCTGTCCCGGTGCTGCGAGAACTGGCATGGCTGTTGAGGTTGGTGCCATTATTGCTGCTTCTGTTGTATAGGTTGTTGTTCAGCTCATGGTGATTTCTGGTAGGCAGCTGCAAGCTGCCATTCAAATGACTGGAGATATGGTTTACAGAAAAACCTGTCCTAGAGGACGATGATGTCACTTTGCTCTCTGTATCATCTGAAGCAGCATACAGGTTCCCTAGAGAACTGGCTAGCCTGGAGTTTACAGAAACGCTGAGTGGAAAACATGTGGGAAAAAATACATGCAATGTATATATATGTGAAGATTTCACACACAAGACATTTAAAGACATTAGGGGAAAACGACAAGGACCATTCTGACATATGTAAACAGTGGTATAAGCACACAACTTCATTTTCTCTCTGAAATAATGAAAAACCAAGTTCTATACAACTTGCACCTCAAAAGTAGTAATATAAGACAAGATAAAGTAGCTAAAGAGCCATTTAATAAATAAATAGGATGCCTTTAGTTCGCTAAAGCACTTACTTGGGCTAACATAACATCTCATTTTATCTTAATGACTGAATACTCATTATATCCAGAAGTTATGTCAAAATACATCAACTACTGTGATTCATTTAACATTCTACATTATTCAGTGTAGTAGAAATATCAATGTTGTTATTTAATGGCCACAAATGAAAAGTTCATAATAAAGGGCATATGGTCTCCCACTCAGTATATTCTTGAGAAGAACACAATTTTATAGGGTATTAAAATTTTGGGAGTGTTCTCACTAATTTAAATACAATCTCACAGATAAGGGACAAATGTATGAAGCAAGCACAACGGCCTATTTCATAAATTGTCATGCAACTTTACAGAAAGTGACATAACCTTTCATTACTCCATCCAAAAAGCCACATAAAGACAAGAACATGTACCTTTTTAAATTAGATCCTAAGGATGTAGGGCTTTTGCTTATTCTCTTTGCAGATGGTGAAACAGCTACTGCCACTTTGGAGGACTTCAAAGGAGACATGGACCCTTGTGTACTACTTGAAGCATTCAATCTAAAAAAGGGCCAAAGCTTTAATGCAGAGCAAGTTTATATCACTCAAATGTGAACTTCAGAAATAATAAATTGTTTTAAAAAGAAGCGGCTGCAAAAACTGAGGATTCTTAATCCATATTTAGGCACTTTAAACAGATTTCAAAGGTGCTAAGCATTCACCAGCTCCCATTTACAACAGTTATGAAAAATCCCAATTAAAAAAAAAAAAAAAAAAAAATCTTGGCTCTGATTTACTCCTATTTATGCACTTTTGCTATTAACTTTAGCTGGGTATATTTAAAGAACCGGAATCAAGATAATATTAGATATTAAATAAGTAATATATGATTTAGTAAGAAATAACGAGAATTTAGGAGATTAAAAATATAGTGCAGTAGCTTTCTCAGAAATATTTTTGGGCAGTCCTCAAGTCTAGCGGCAATGATATCCTCTCATTCCCATAGCTGTCAGGTCAGCATGCTCAGCTGTTGGAGAAAGAAAGTGTCTTGTGTTCTTAAAAGGTTCCAGCTGAAATAGCATGGTAATAACAATCTTGGTTCCTTTAAGTCCATACACCAAGGAATCTCTGAGATAGACAAAAGTAAAGAAGGGGAAATGGAGATCCTAGAGATCAGTTCCCTCAAAAATCATGCCTCTTAAAATCACAGTGGTAATAATTGTGGCCAATGTTAACTAAATACTTGTCCCTAGATAGTACTATCTATCTATCTTACCACAGTGACAGGCACAATGGAAATAATCAAGTGTTGGTGATAATTATTTAAATTTATCTTTTTTTTTTTTTTTTTAAATTTAGTACCATTTCTAAAATGGTTCTTAATATTAATATCACTTTTCATGCTAAATTGAATTATCTTTAAGGGATAATGTGGCACAAGGTTTGCAGAAATGGTTTTACTTTGATCCAAATCACAAGTGAAGTAGCCTCCTAGTGGCTAAAGGACAGTTATCAGTTTCATAAAGTTACTATACATTTTACCACAACAGGCAGTCTTTGTTTAGGAAAGGTCCAGTTCTAAGACTAAAAGTTTTATTTCACTATTACTAGAAGGTAATTACTCTGCTAATTAACCAATTTTTGTCTGTCCCTTGAATCGATGCTTCAAACGGGTTTCAAGATCATTAACAGAAGTCTGACAAATTGCTATTCATCAAACTGATGATGATGATGATAACAACACAAAGCACTAAAAATGTTAAAGACTAGAACAGCAGCCTTTCAAAAAATGTAATTTAAATGAACTAAAAATTTTCTCACAAGTTTAACTAAGTAAATAAATACCTGAAAGGTTGCGATATTGATCTGGTATGCAATTTCATATCTTCCAGCCTAAAGTAATTAAAGCAGTTTGTCACACAAATAAAATTATGAAAGCACAGTTTCAATCTTTTAGTAAATATATGGACAAAGACTATGACACAGACAATGTTATTAGGTAGAAAATGCTTCATATAAATGATGAGACACATCAAAAAATATACAATTTTTAAAATTATACTCCTGAAACATTTTTCAACTACAACCATCAAACATACAATCGACTGCCATCTCCTGTCATACAGTACCAGCTTCACACGTGCATAAGAAAATTCTGTTATAAAAAGCAGACTATCTAGATTCTTATGTGGTCCTTCTCCCTATAGCATATGAACTAAAGGAGAGAAGTAAAACCTCTATTCCTTCATCACCTGGAAGGGTAGCTTGAAAATAGGTTAGAACATTTTGTGTGTGTAAGTCTATGGTGAGCTTACTGTGGAAAAGTTATGTGAAAGATGAGGTTTGCATTTATCTCTGAATATTGGGAGTGCTAGTCATAAGGTCTTCAGTTTAAGTGCTTTCTAAGTTAAACTGCACAATACGTTAAAATAAAGACTTCAGCATCAAACTTCTTGCATAGGCAATGTTTTACAATTATATCTAAAAATAAGAATTTTTTTTTGAGTAGAAGGTGGAAAACATAAAAGGAAATTGAAAGTATGAGAAGGACCCAAATATTAAACATTCTTTTTATGTGCAGTTACTAAGCAATAGCAAAGCATTCTGGCTTGAGTTGTTTTTAATTAACATTACTTTTGAAATGGTATTTTGTTTAGTTGTTTCCTTAAAAGCTTTCACTTAGTTATTGCTTTACAAGATGGAACTCAAAATTCATTAGGAGAAATAGAGGTAAATAATTTAAAATTGGAACCAAATGTATTCTGAATTATTTTCATAGGAATGTAAACTTTTAAATGGTGGATATATGGACATTTATAATATGACAACAATTAATACTTTAGGTTCTGAGGTGTATTTTTCAAATTTTCATTTGGTGCCTGATAGTACAGGATTATTTTGGTAAACAGCAGCAATGAAAAGAATACAGGCATGGAAAGAAATAGAACAAAATATAAAATTGTCCATATTATAGTCAGGTCTGTCTTAGACTATTTCTAGCATAACTAATAAAGATTCATGTACAGTAAAAATCTCTTTACTGCTGCAGTGGCAGAGAATAATTCTCTCCTTTGGCATGCAAATTTTAAATTAAATATCCTTGTTTAATACTACTACCCTCTCTAGAGTTTCTCTAGTCCTGCATCTCTCTGAGCCTTTAGGACTCCCACCATCTTTATCTGCTTTAACTGTCCACATGTCAGGAAGCAACCCTGCCCACATGCTGAGGAACAATACATGCACTTAGGTTGGTACTTGCTACAACTCCTGAGGGGTCACTGTTGAGAAATGCAAAACATTACTTTTCCAGATTGAAAGGGTAGTACTACCAGTTCATGATAGGAGACAGGGAATTGAAATCCATTTTCTCCTATATGTCTGTGCAGAGAACTTCCACTAGATTACTCCCCTTTACCTAAAGTGAGTTCTGGGCACTAGCCTTTTACTTGGCTTAATTACAATCCTGTATTAACTGGTTAAATTGCATCAGTAAGTTTTTAGTTACGAGAGCTTTTACACCACATAGCAGAATCTGGGTACCACAAATGCAGTCCAGACAATCAACAACTAACATTAACCAATCTTGAAGCATGGTTTTGTTTGATATTAGTACATGTTGCCTCTTCAGATCTTGAAGGGCAGTGTAAACAAACTTGACAAATACCTAAATCTGAAAAACCTTTGAAAAAGAAAGCTTATGATTGTGCAAACTATTTCTGGTAGAAAGCAGTAAACTTTAAGGCTAATTAAAAAACAGTATAAATTTAACATTTATAGCAGGTAGAAAGTAACGTAGTGGTGGACTAAGCACAGGAGTAGGAGCTAGGAACTTGAGTTCTAATTATCAATATTTATTGTTTGTATTACCATAGCACCTAAGGATCCCTAACCCTAGCTCGAAGACTAACCACTTCTGTAGTCTTAGACAAATCATTTACCCTCTCAGTTTCATATTCCCCATTTGAGTGCCTACCTAACTCACTGGAAAGTTAGCAGTATCAATGTTTGTAAACTGATCTGAAAATGAAAAGGTCCACATATCATAACTTGTATCAGAATTATAAAACAAAGATACAGAAGAGCATGAGCTTGTCAAAGAATTAGTACACATTGAATTTAATAATACAAAAAGCTGGAAAAAGATTACCTAAGAGCTCCCGTTGTAGCAGATCGTGGCTGTCTCTGACTTTTTAATGCACGAAGTTTGTCTCCCTGTGTCATGCCGTTCTTAGATTCCAACTCTGCATTATCTTCAAAGTCATTCTAAAAACAAAGGAAGAGTGCAAAATCCTTAGAACAATAATCTAATTTCAGTGTTTCAAAGATTACTTTTGCTTTGCAGATTACAATTTAAGGGTCAGATCCTGCAATTCACTGAAGATAGGCACACAGCTGTGTCCGTGCAGTGCCCCACTGAAGTAAATGGAGCACTACGTACCTATACATCCACAAGGATGCATTTATAGGATCTAGTCTTAATTATGTACTGAGTCGGAGACCAGTGATTTAAAATAGTGGAAATAAAATAGCAAATATTTTGTAACAGATATTTCAATTGTTATAGAAACCACGAATCCAAATTCAGACCTCTACTATCAGGATAATAACAGCTTCTCCTTATTCTTACTATGTATCTTATCCTAAGATCGAGGCTAGAGCTTTTAGATTAACACCAAGTAAAATAAATGGATAAATTCTTGTGCTGTGGATTATGAGGCAAGTGACTAAAAAGATTAATTCCTCTTGTAAAGAAGAGGTGAGAGATAAGGAAAGAAACATACAAAATCTTTAGAGCAATGTCGTTTTGAAAAAATTCAGCTCTGCTTTTAAAAACAGTATCAGATGAAACAAGAATAAAAAGGGAATATAGTATTCTAAGTTAGGAATGCATCCCACTGTTTATAAGCAGTATTAAAAAAGCATTTTGAACTCCAAAGCCCTTTAAAACATTCACTGCCTCAGAAAAATTCAACTAAGACAAGTGTTTTAAGAGCCTGCTCCAGATCATAAGACAAAACAAACATTCAAGTGTATGCCAAGACGTGTTACGCTTCAAAATAGAGCACATTTTTGTATTGGGTCATTTACCAATAAAAAGTGTTAAGAAAATACTTAACAGCTGTGTACAATAGTAAACGTCATAGCATATATAGGGCTTGATCCTGCTCCAATGAATCAAAGGAGTTTTGCAATTGACTTCAATGGGAGCAGGATCAGATTCATACTGAGGAACCTAAGAAGCTACCGATTTACCTTCCATTGAAATTTGAATTTAAATAAAAAAGTAGTACAAGTTAGGGCATTTCAGACTCACGATCCTCTGTGTGGCTCAGGTTATGTATTTCCCATGAAATAAAAAGTATAATACCAAAAAAAGCCTTTGTTAAATAGCACAATAGGAAGACCAAAAGAAGTAAAGATTCAACTGCCATAAGCTTCTATTTTAATAGGAGAAAAATATGAAAATTGCACACAATAGTAATAAGGTGACATTACACTAAACAAGAGAAGAAAATGTGTGGATGGTCCCAAGATCCCGGAGAGTTTGCTCTTTTCTAAAGTTGTGGCAGATACAATTTATTATGACTTTCAAAAGAACTTGGTAACAGCAGCCATCCAAACAGCACGTTCAGCTTCCCCACAATCTAACATCTTCTCACTGTTCTCTTATACAAGCTCTGAATACAGCTGTCATGAATACCAGACCTACCATGGGATCTTCGAGTTAAACTGGACTGACTACATTAGGCTGAATGGCTACTCTGCACGTAACCACACTCCAGTGTGTGTGTCACTGCTTCTAGGTCTGCATCCATTAAGCTGAGCTAGTAAAGAAATTGGCAAAGACTTTTTCTGAAAACTTGTAAGCAATGTGTGTTAAAACTGAATGTCTATAACATCTGCAAATAAAATTTGAGACAATTTAAGTCCTTTCTTTTTCTAGGTCTGTTTTCTTTAACCAGTTGAAGTCACAATGGTCAGAAACAGACAAAAAGAAGACAAGTGCCAGAAGACAAAAAGATGTTCAGGAGAGCTGGCAGTCTCTGAAAGAGACAATATTAAAAGGGGCAAAAGAAAACTATCCCAATACAAAGGAAAGACAGAAAGGCTAGAAGTGATCAGGAGCTCTTTAATGACCTGAAAAAAATCAAAAAGGAAAACTGGACAAGGACAAATTGCTAAGGAAGAGTACAAAAGAATAGCACAAGAACATAGGGACAAAAATCAGAAAGGATAAGGCACAAAATGATTTACACCTAGTAAGGGACATAAAAGGCAAGCAGAAGAGATTCTATAAATACATTAGGAAAAAGAGAAATACAAGGGTAAGTGTAGGTCCTCTATTTAGCTGGGAAGGGGAGTGAATAACTGATGACATCAAGAAGGCTGAGGTGTTTAATGCCTATTTTGCTACACTAAAGGCAGCTGACCAATGAGGAAAGAACGTCACCATACCCTTCGTGTACTTTTTGAGATTCTCATCACAGAGCAGATTCACTTACACTCCTCGCTAAATACTTGAAAAATCAGCCAGTGGAAATGAGAACTGCAGCTACCCAAGTGACTGGAGGAGGCAATGAAATTCTACCTTACAGCAAAAACCACTACTGGGACAGCCTAGGTGATAGGATAATCCAGAATTGTACTGAATGCAGGACAAAAATCTAGGTTTCAATAGAACTGGTTGGAAAACCAGGATGACTGAATCAATGGAGTTGCTAACTTACACAAGGCACGTCATCTCCATTTTAGTGGGCAGTGGCAAGGTTTTGGTTTTTTTTGTTTAAATGCTTTCCTTTCTTCAAAATACTAAATATCACCACCACAGGTAGCTACCACATTCCTTCAGCCAACATACTTATCAATTTAGGTATTCTCATCCTGCCCTATCAAGATGCTAATCTTGAATTTGCTTCTTGAAATGGATGACAAATAAGCATTATGTTTCTTTTGTATTATTTATCATAAATATTCATACTGATCACACATTTTTTCCTTAGAATCTACATTCATTTTAAATTCTACTTTTTCCATCACGGATGGCTGGTTTATCATTTTAGCTGTTTTGTCCCCTTCCTTTCATCATCATTAATATACATACAAGACATTTTTTGTTCCTTTTAATTTTTATCATCTTCATTTAACATGTATAATTTTAAAGAATCTATTTTCTTGCATTCATATGTGATTTTTATAACAGGCACTATATTACGGAAAAAAGCTCTAAAATCTGGATATAGTCTGTTATTAAACTTATGAGTTCTCCCCTGTTGAGAATTCACTTTGATTCTTCCAGTGAATGCTTACCTCCCCAAATTGATCCAAGTTTTGTACTTTACTAAAAGTCCCACTGATTGAAAGGTCATCCAAGCCAGAAAGAATTTTATTCACAGTTCCATCATCAGCTGATTGTTGTTTCTGTTTGGATCGGAAGAAATCTCCTTGGATCCACAATGCTGCTTGCTTCCTGTTTAATATTAAACCAAAACCAGTTAGTAACAACAACAAATTTACATGTAGACAAAAACTGGTGAGAGAAACATGTTAAACCCCCATCTGAGAATATTTTGTATTTTATATAGCCTCAAACGCATTGTATAATAAATGGATACATCTCTTCTCTGGTGGTAAATAAAATAGACATAGATCAAATAGGAATCTCTGTATGATTATGTGCATAGAACACATAGCTCCTAGCTGTTCCTTGATCTAAAATACTTTAGGATTTTGTTTAAAAGAAGCTTATCTGAATCAGAAAAATGAACAAACAATCTACTACAGTCATTTTGGAACAGTATGTTAAAGTCACACACAAATATCTGACAACATGGCGTTGTATGTGGTATGACTGGCATGAGTTTGGGAGGGGTGGATTAATCATAAGTAGCAAAACCATGGTTGAGTTATGCAGGATATGGAAGAAGTATAGTAGTAAGGTAAAGAGGACCAAAACAAGGGTATCAGCTGTAGGAATGGAGAAAACGGGTAGATGATTTTTAGATGTGTGGGAGAAAAAAAACCAGTAGCATTTATCCACTGTGTCAGCATTTATAGGATGGGTGAGCTTGCAAACTGAGATAGAGTAAACTGTAAATTCTTTAGGACAGAAACTGCCAACCACATATCTAGCACAGTCTGCAGCCTACAGACACTTCTGCGTTTCACATTAGTAGTAGTAATGGGGAGTAGAGAGGAACAAGAGAATTTTCAGTTTCTGTTAGGAACTTCTCACCTCATTCATAACAAATGGGTAATGCCTCTCCCCTGTGGAATCTGTAGGTGGTCCAACATTGGCTACCTGAAGAGTTTTGTCAGAGCTACAGAAATGCTCCAGGATCTGACTATTAGCAGTAAGACAACAACTTGAAATTATATTAATGGGTAATTACATTTTTTAAGTCTTCCTTGAGGGAAAATATTCACTTTGTTACAAATTGTGTTTTAGTCATCTACCAGACTTCCAAGGCGGTTGAATGAAGATGGAAGCTGCTATCAAAGAAAACGATCAGGTAAGAAATTTCTCATACTGCCTGTATAGGTTCAATAAATGGGAAGTTGCTACAGCATGAAAATGAATAAAAATTACAGTTATGAAACAGAACTGAACTGTTAACTTGTTCTGCTGCCAAAGACAGAATTTTGGTAGCCTGAGTTGAAGGGCAGGGCTTAGTCCCAGAACATCCAGTAACAATACTGCATTGCTTCTAAATTGAAGGTGAGAGGGATTACCCATGAGTGATGAATGAGGCGACAAGCTGTGCAGCAGACATCTACTTTACATTTTTATTTACAAAATCTGGAAGTCAATTATAAAGCATACTTGTAAGCGGAAGGACTGATCTGCTAGCCAGGGAAGAAAATCATGCTTCAAACAGCTCAGACTCTGTTCTCTTCCCAGGTCTTTATTAATAAAATGCAAAACAAAAACAAAAAAGCAACCAGTCTCTAGCCCTTGTCTCTAGAGCTTCAAAGTCCTTATAGTCCTTCTTCACAGCCTTACTCAGCCAGCTCCTGCTCATTGCAGGTGTCCCCTGTCTCAAGCCTGCAGGTCTCGCAGATGTGGAGAGCCACCTTTCCAATCACCAGATCTCTCCTGTCTGCTTCCCTATCTAAGACGCAGGAAGCCTTGTATGCAAGCATCTGATCTAAAACTCCAGATCCCATTTTTGAAGGGCCCAGGGACTGTAACAAACACTTAGGGATGTGCCCTGTTACAATGATATTTACTCTTTTCATTCAAAGTATGCTCTAGGTAAAGCAGAGGTTGGAACACACTATTCCTTTTATATAAGCTTAAAAGAGGAATATAGTGAAACAATAAAGTCAGTGATAAAGGTAGGCCTATATCAATACAATTTAAAATAACTTCAAACAATATGCTTTTACATGATTGTGGCAGAACAGAAAGTTTGGTTGACTGGTTTAACTATGAGGAATTTGTACCTTCCTGACAGAAGCACTGAATACCTGCTTTATTGCCACACATACCAAATATTGGCATGTTTGCCAGCATGTGTGAACTAATTACCTGAGTTGATCTCTCTCTTTTAGTTCCAAATAAATAATCATAAAATTGGGAGCCTAACACAAATCTCACTATGAATAAACCTTCTTGTTTAATAAACCTCCGATCTAGTTTAATTTTTTTTAAAGGGAACCAAACAGTCTATTTCTTGAATTTTCTCCATTAGCTTGTGTTACAGGAAAATAAAAGTGACAACATCAGCAATAAACCAAAAGAGATTGGATTATCTGCATGCATTGCCTCAAAGAAAAAGCTCCCGCTGGGAGGTCAGCTAATTGGTAAATAGAGCAAGATTAGGTAGTTGAAAAAGTGTTCCTATACAGAGTGAAGGAAGTCAATGTCCAATATACTTAAAGAATGATCTGAGATTACACTGCGGTGGATGTCAGCTAAATTAACTCTGGGAAAAACACGGTGGGAATTCTTAAAACAAAAACAGCCAATATTGGAGATTGCGCTGTAGCGCAAACACTATTTTGGTCAAAGAGGAATCCTGCCATTCCGCCAATAACAAATAGAACAAAAAACTGAAATCATATTGCTCATGAAGTTTATCATTTAGAAGCAGATTCTCAGTTATTCTTCAAGATTTGCCATAGAATCCATTTAATATCAATATTATATAAATAAATAAAATTGTGTTTCTAGCTCTCACGTTAGGGAAGATAACTTTCCAGATGAGACCCACATGCAAATCAACACAGAATTGTTTTCTTCCTCTGCTTACAGCCTGAAGCAGTAACTCTAAGACAATTGAGAACTGCTCCATTTATTCCTATACTTGTTCACTCTGAATACTAATTATATTTAAAATATCAACATTGTTACCTATTTCACTGCTTCACATTTTAATAAAAGCACAAACGATCTTTCATGTTTTCCCAGGTTCAAAAACCCTTAACTGTACCCAGGTAGTAAAACCTTCAGCTCTGACCTAATAATTTCTGCAATTAGGTTTTGTGTTACCAATACAAAAAAAAAAAAATCTATAGCACAAAAACCTGAAAATATAAAGAAAGATTAAAACAATATAATAAATACAGTGAATGCTATATTCTTTGTGTTACTCACTTTTACAACTGCATTTTAAAACTTCCCTGTATTTTACCATAAAATTTGAAGTTTAGCTCACTGGAGTGCTGCAGAACCAGAGTCCTGTCACGGCATTTAGATCCAGTTGAGTGAATACTAACACTCTGAGCAACAGGCTAATTTGTATTTACAGTTGTTAAAATAAGCGTTAGTTTAGCACAACCTGGGGCACATATGCCAAGTCCTATTTCCAGGGAGATGGCCCATCCCCAGAGGGAGCTGATGAATACAGGCTAGGTTGTTGCTCCCTTTGGGGTGGAGGGAATGAGGGGAGCACCTTCAGCCCCTAACTAAATCAGGGCACGAGTGAGATGTACAGAGTGGAGGAGGGCAGAGAAAGTGGCTGGTGTGGGGAGCCCAGCACGTAGTGAATCCAACGCTTTCACTGATCTCCCCAGACAACCCTCTTTGTCCTATTGCCAGAAGAAAGCTGACAATCAGGGGGCATTAGCCTAGATAGTCAATGAGTCCTGTGGAGGTGCCAATCTGTGTTATATTATTTATATAACACATTTTACATAAAAAGATATTATAAATCAGACACTAAATATATGGTTTTGTGACCCAAATCCAGGCGTTGGTACCAAACTGAAGGCAAAGATAACACAGTAACATATTTCTTTTTCTCAAATCAAAATCTCAGTCTGCCACAGCTCTAGACTTTATTTGAACCTGAATATGTCAAAGATGCTTTGAGCATTGCTAAGCAATACCACACACAAGTGTTTCTTTTAAATAAAAAAAGAAGAATGACACTTTGGCCATCACTGTTCTATTATCCTTTAGAAGTTTCTGAAGCAAGACTCATAAGAACTTTAAGTTTTCATATTTACATTTTATAATCATTCTTGATTAAGTTAATTATTTCTCAAACTGTATTAAAGCTGTTTCATTTATAAACCCTTTCAGTATCATTTTCTTCATTTTCACAGTTCATTAGACAAAAGAGTGGCAAAATCAACAGTATTGGTCAGTGTCCTTTTCATTATGTACTAGAAAACTTAAGAGAAGGATGGACGTGAGTTAGGATAGCCATGAAGATTTTCCTACCCTTTCCCAAGTTGATAGTTGCAGCTGACTGATTTTATTTTACTGATACCTGTATTAAAAATAAATCTCTGTATATCAGACATTTTACCCTAATACTGGTGGCTGTTTTTCAAAAAGCTGCAATCTTGCTAGGTCACAGGGTTCATTCTATGAATACATAAAAAAATTTACTGTGCTGAGAACATCACCATAACACCACATTTTAAAATCTATGGTATTTGGTAAATACTTGACTAAAGTGTGCTTTGGTTTGTGTGTGGCCTCTAAAAACACTGGGCCTGATTCTTTACTCTGTTACAACAATTTTATGCAATTAACTTCATGGACTTCAGCATAGAAGAAGAAAATTAGGCCTATTATTTTCTAGCTACATGGCTAGCATCTTTCTGTGGTGATTATCGTAATTAAATTCAAATGCCAATGGTTGTATGTTGTGTGGCTGGTTTGTGTCTTAATTGACATCCAGAGCTTCAATAAATCATTAGTTCTCAAACTGTGCTCCATAATGACAAGAGCGGAGCAGTACCGTTGGAGCCGTCTTGTCTGCTAATGTCCTGGGACCAACGTGGGTGATGCTGCCTCACCCAACATGTCTCTCCAGTAGTGGAGCAGGCATCCGTCAGTCTGCAGGCAGTAATGGTTCCTGCTACAGTAACTATAGTCCAGTTCAGGACTAACTTAGGTGCTTCAGAGAGTTTTTTTTAAACATTAAAATGAGCAAGTATCTCATTCACAACTTGCAAGGTGCTTTAAGTCTCTCTTTATTAAGTGTTTCCTTGCTGTAAATTCAATCACAATCAAGGGTGGAAAAGCCACCCACACTGGAGAGGTAGCAAAACCAGAAAATGGCAAAAACAAACGGATCAGAACAGAATTGGTTACAGACAAAGGGATACTAGTAGTAATGGCAGTCTTTTGTTAAAAATATTATAGAAATGAATTTAATTCTTGTGAAAGGTGGTTGATAATTTTAGAGAGTGAATTCCTTTATGCAAGAATAGGTATGCTACAGTATGAACTAAGGCAATGCAAAGTTTCTCCTGGGCTCTACCAGTAAGTCTCAATGAACCCTAAAATGGAGGTACTACCTTTAGAGAAGGCAGTCCTTCCCCCACAATCTTTAACTTCTCTTAAGAGAACTAGTGTAAAAAAAAAAAAAAAAAAAAAAAAAAAAAAAAATCAATTGACCTAATATTAATGGTTTATATATAGTTTTTACATTTTCATGCTGACATCACCATTTCCTATAAAACCTGTTAAAATCTTGGCTACTGTCTGTTAATACTCGGAAGTTAGTGAAAAGAATGAACTAAACCATGTAAATCCAAGTGTTGGAACATCTGCTTTGTTAGAACAGCTATTACTTGGCACTGGCATTTAAACTTGTGACCTTTTACTAAAGAGGTCAAACAGCCTGGGCCTAGCCTAGTCAGCAGATTTGCCAATCTGCTCATGTTATCATCCCAAGAAATTACAAAAGCACACTTTGTTTTACTAAAAATCAATATAATCTAGGCTCTCTCAACTGTTCACATTTTATTTATCAGTTATTACACAAAGTGAACCTTAAACTACTAAGAAAACAGGAATATATAATATACGCCTCCTCACACCATCTACTATTGCCCAATTTTTCAGTTTTTTAAATTTTATTTTGTGGTAAATGCAGTTACTGTTTCTCACTTATTGACTACGTTGTTATAATAGCCAGCCCACTGAGCGATCAAATGGTCAATCCAACTCAGAAGACAAAAACATTATGAGCCAGGTCAAAGTGAATTGCAATGTCAGACTGTTTATGATCCAATTAGGTTCACAGGTCTTTTAGGATATAAGCAGCTGGCTCTGAAGTTATTACAAAGACCAGACTAATATATGCTCTTTAAGTCTCCCAAGGAAATATTCAGGATGTAATAATACAGTCATTGTTACCTAGAAAACTCATCTCAAACCATCAGTATCTGAAAGTAGCTATTCTTATAATCACTAGCAAAACGGCAACTCATTCTGCTATAATCATGGCAACCTATGCAAGTAGAACACAGAACAGAGGCTCCTAGTACATTTGGATCCATGCACGTGCCACAGATGAATACCTATCCCTCCACATGAAGCTTATTAAAAAGTAAAGGATACCCACCTAGCTTGGTTACACTGGAGGATAAAGCAATGGCTGCAGCAACAGATATTAAAAGGTATGAATTCCCAATTCAGTTTTGGCTCAGGCTTCTCTTGTGTGACCTTGGAGTAGTCATTTTTTAATCTCCATGCCTCAGTTTCCCATTTGGGAAATGGAATCGTACTAGCTTCCTTCCTCCCAACCTAAGTCTATTGTCTGTAAGCACTATAGCTTGGGACTGTCTCTTACTTCATATTTATACAATTCCTAGCAAGACAGTAAATGTATTTCTTAAGAACACTATATCCTCTGGTAGATTTCCCCTCCCCCCATAATGATGCATATTTACAGTTGTCATCTTAAAATTTGGGTTGGATAAGAAGTTCCCTGTAATTTGTAGAATAATTTTATGCAAGGCCAGTAGGCACCACCTATTAAGGTTGCCTGACACTTTCTATTGTAAGACCCTTCAACTGCTTATAACTTTGCCAAATTTTAACCATTTGGGCTGAAATTTTCCATGCCAGGTGTCTGCCTCAGGCTAATACATTTTTTTTGAAGGGCTCAGAGAGCAGATTGGGACAAGGAGCCTAGGAGACAGAGACTGGGACTGGCTGGACAAGAAGACTAGGATCAGGAACCAGTGAGGTAGGGAGAGAGGGGAAGGGAGCAAGATCTGACAAGGAGGTGGAGAAAACTGGGACTGGCTGGACAAAGACAGGCAACAAGTTCAGGTAAGCAAAGCTACTGAGATTGGATAAGAAGCCTGGGAATAGGAGCCAGCAGGGACAGCAAATGTGAGTGGTGGGGAAGAAAAAGAGATTGGGGGAGGGAAATGAGATTGGCTGGGCAGAGACCCTGGGAAGGGGGAGGAGGTTGAAGTTGACACAGGGAACCTGGAGGGGTAAGACTAGGATTCACTGGGCAAGGAGACTGGGATCAGAAGCCTGTGGAGAGGAAACTGGGACAGATTAGGTAAGGAACATATAGAGGCAAGGAGCCAGTTGTGGAGTAGAGACAGGACTGGAACAGAGACAAGTTAGAAGGATGGGGCAGAAGAAATTAAGCATGGGGGGTAATGGGCAGACAAGTCTGTGCTCATTAGACATCACTCCCCTTCAGAGTCTGGAAAGGAACTGAAGATACCTGAGTTGTACCACTCCACAAGTATTTGCTGACAGCAGAGAAATCCAATGGCAAGTGTCCCATTCCCACCTCCAGTGCTAGCTTACAGAGCGGATGACAACCTATTACTGCTATCAGTTACTTCATTAGTTCAAGTAGCAGAGGGCTGTGATGTGGAGCTAAAGATTCCAACCCTTCTCATGTGTCTCAATATAATGTCACATTACGAATTTCTGGGTTTTTTTTTTTTTTTTTTTTTTTAAAGCCTAGGATATTATATACAAAATCATTAAAAGACATTCAGGGTGCAAAGTCAAGCACTCAAAAATCAGGGAATGACAGAATTAAGGATGCTTGTGTATATGCACTAAGATACCATCTTTAATTACATTATCACATACTATTTTTTCCACATTCATCCTCCTTAGATAATCACAGACTCAGCACCCAACAGTGACATCTCTTTCTATCCCTAGACACCCCCCCCCCCCCCCCCCAAAAAAAAATTCAAACCCAAAACCCAAAACAGAATTTTGACTCCAATATGGGAAAGTGCCAAGATTCCACAGAGATGCCACAATTGCTATTGATTTGATGTGGAAGATACTCAAATACTAAAGTGATGGGTGGTAACACAAAATCCTACCTGATTAGATAGGTAAGATTTGGAAGATTATACAAATTGGTAAAAATAGAGATAGTTACAAGCCGTGGACTCCCTACAATAACAAAAGGTGTTATACTTACTCTTCCAAAAAGTGCTGCTGGGGTCCTATAATAGAGCCCGGTCGACATATTCTAATCCAAGCAATGACTTCAGCATGTGTGAACCTATAGTGTTTCATTATGTAACAGCCTATCAATGTTCCTGTTCTTCCCAGACCAGCTACAAGAGACAAAATATCAAAATAAATATTCATATACAAACACACACACTTAAGTATTTTGAAACCAAAGTGTCCCCTCCCAATATCACATCTCTATTCACTGCAATTTCATCCATGCCTCTGACATTTGATTTGTGATTTTTAATTTCTTATTGAATTTGCTGTGTTGTAGTACTAAAGCTAGCAAGACACCTAAACAAGTTTCAAATTGTTATAAGTTTGTTTTTTTAGAAGTGTTTAAGAAAACATGAAAGGTGAAATTGTGCATTTCATTGTAATTTGCATCTTTTCACCACTGAAATGCTTTAGATTGTAACTTTATTTTTTTCTGCAATTTATTTCAATGAAGAATTTTTTAAAAGGATGTCTTTAATTTTTATAACTGATTATAAAATATGAAAATTTATCTAACATCGTACAATAAATGTTAAAAAAGCAAAATGTGTTTCTTGATACAAGCAGAATGAAAGTTTTAAGATTTGCATGATCGCTTACAAGCTATGGCCCAAATCCTGCAAACAGGCATGTGCGCAAAGTTATCCATATTTACATGTTTCAGGATTGGGACCCAAATTAACATGATATAGTGATTCCAGAAAGTTATTAAATGAACACTCATTCAATTAATTTTTTTAAAAGTTATTTTTACAGGTTGACCAAACTGTTTAAAAAAAAATAAATAAATACTAGTTAGTATTTCTATAACTGTTTTCATCTGAACAGATTAAAGCAGTGTATAAGGTGTGCAAGTATAAACTTATCCTCATTCTACACAAGAGGAAATGAAGAAACAGAAGCTAAGGGACTTGTCCAAGTTAGCAGCAAGTTAGCAACAGAACAGGGATTTGCTCAACTCCAGTCCTGTGCTCTGTACACTGCCCAATAAAATATTTACAGTTTACAGTATGGTTACCTGCACATTGACCATAATTACCTGCACATTGACCATTAGTTCCTTTACCATTGTTTCTGCATTAACAGTAACTGTTGAGATGCAAAGGTTTTTACGTTTCTATTTAAGAACTTTTCATTTAATATAGAAGAATGACTCTACATTTAATCAAGGAATAGTAATCTTGCTGTCTGACTTCTTGGAAAACTAAAATAATCCAAGCCATCGGATGAATGGAGTCATAAGAACAAAAAACGAGCAGATTCTATTTACTACAGCACCAGCTCTGTAGAATGATTTAAAGTGGAAGACAATAGTGTTACACTAGAGACAACACGCAGTTTGTGTTGGGAAGGCAATCTGTAAATAGACTACTGAAACTGTAACGACGCAGACATATTTGTCCCAAAAAAAAAAAACAAACCTCTGATCTATTAAAAAGTATTTTTTTATTAAATCATACGTGTTAATGAAAGTTTCAGCAGCAAATCTATATGAAAAAATTAAGGGTACGTAAACACCTGCAATAGCAAACTTTCAGATTTAAATTATTTCATTAACAGCTCCTATGACAAGTGATTTGTAATATGGAAGCTGCAGAAACATCCCTGGCAAAGCAAGACAGCAACATAGCTGCTATGCAGTATATTAAGTTTGAATTAACATTGAATTTCTGTCATGTATTTAGTAGAGTCCAAGGAATGTACAAAGGCCAAGTAGTTGATCTCCAGACAGTAAGGTACTAAACTACAAATACTTTAGCTCAACAATATAAATGTACAACCTTGAATTCAGAGCATTTAAAGACACATTTCTTGTAACACAATTGTTAAGTGTATCAGGTCCCTCTAGTAATTAATCCACATAAAGGATAACAATCTACTATTGTTATAAAAATTTAAGTTACTACTTTAGTTCAAGCTGTACAGGCTTTTGTTATTGACACCAAAAGTCTGCTGACAATTTCTGGTAGGAGAATGATACACACCTGAACTTAGGTTTTTCTAAACTTTTTGTAGGAAAATGTAGTGCTCATAGAAGTTACAAATGAATAGCATTGTTTTGAGTCAGGCATAGTGCAAACTAATATTTTGCTAACCTCTCTATATAGAACTTTGTTAATGCACTTCAATCTTGAGCTTCATTGCCTCCGATATTCCTTTCTGGATAATCTTGAAAAAGCTACCACAAACTGTGCTTGATGCATCAATATATACAGCTTTGTGACACCAGTATCACAAATGGGAGTTAATTTGCAACCACTTATTGTCATATGTGATGAGAGGTGAAGTTCTAGTGAACCAATCTATTGTGCAACCTCTCTCTCTTCTGTCTGAAATTTTAATTGGACACAATCCATATTTGATTACTAAAAAAGATACATTATGTCCATCAGTGCTACAGCAAACAAAAGCATCATGCCAGGTAGAGTATAAAGATTTTATTACATGCTGCCCAATATTAAGTTATGGAGCAACATACTTGATGTTTTAATTTTCCTCAGGTTACAATAGCAACTGCAAAATTGTTTTTTACAATTAAAAAAAAAAGTTCTTTAGACAAAATTCACAGCAACAGTTCAGAAGTATGAAGAGGACAAAGTGCCTCAACGTCTAGTAGTCCATTTTCCATAAATACTGAAGAGATCTTCACACACACACAGACACAAACACAAAAAATAGCATTATTACATGGAATAAAAAAGAAATCCTGCATAGTACTGAGTGGCAAATAACGTAATGTGTAGTTCTTATGCTGGAGTAGAAGAATTTAATGCAAACTCTTTAAAAAACAAAGATAACCTGCACAGGATCAGAAACTCTTGAGCAAAATTATTTTCAGAACTGGCAAATGCTTCCTCATTATTAGTCAGGATGATTCTCAATTTTACACCAGTATACTGTGTAATGTTTTTACATACCTTTACAGTGTACAGCTACAGCACCTTCAGCATTTTCGCAGATATTCAAGAACCGTCGCACTATACTGTCACTTGGTGTGCTTCCGTCTATGAAGAACAGGTCATAATGCTCAAAGCCAGCATCTGTAAAACGTTTTGCCTCATAGATCTTTTTGTTTAGTCTTATGATCGATGTGACATTATGCTTTCTGAAATAGGGAAAGTAGGCTTCAGGTGCATGTAGAGGATAACCTAAAAGAAGCAAAGAAAGAATACTTACACATTAGTAAGTCACTGTAAACAACACTACCACCACCACCACCACCACATACCCCACCCCTCCAAGCCTCCATAAAAAAAACAAAACAAATTAACACAATTTTGAATGAAAAAATTTTACTAATGCTGTAAACAATCACATTTGACATTTTACTAAAGGTAAATATTTCTATATGCAAAAATATGCTAAGATGCATCAAAAATTAATAAAAGGTTTTAACCTGAGGTTAAAGCTATTACTCTTACAAACAAACGTATCAGAAAACACTAAAGCATAATGTCTCTTAGGTACTGTACCCAGTCCTGCATGTTATAAGTTAAGCATAAATTAATACAGTGGACCTCCCACGTCTAAAGCTAGTCTTATAATGAAGGATTTTATGGGTTAAAGGGAGGTATGAATGTAGGATTCCGTAATGGTGTAGATGTTTATCGGTTGTGGAGCCATAGGCCAAGAGCCTTAGAAAAAGTGGATACCTTCTGCAACTAAAGCCACATTCTTAACTGTATTTATTTAAGTGAATATCTCAGTTTTATATCAACACAATTAAGAACTATGTCGTTTTAGTATGCAGAGGTTATAGTTTTGATTTAAGTTCATTCAGCTTTATGAGCCAAACATCCAGTGAATATTATGCTAACAGAAACTCATCCCTAAGAAGCTACAATACAACATGTACAGAATATGCTGCCAATGCTACTATTATGCTAGCGCATTAGGTTTATTATAAGAAGTGTTAAAATACTTCTTAATTTTTCACCTTTATTTCTGTGGGAAGTAGATCTGGTCAAACTGAACTTACCCTCTCTTAACCAATAAACAATGGGAACTCATATGAAGAAAATAGCAGCTTTTGTTAAGAAAAGGCCAGATCTTTTTTTCTTGACTTGGGTTATTTACCTGAATTTCATCCAAGCAATATGTTTGGCTGTGCCAAGTGGAGACAGTTCTGACTAATCCTATAAAAAGTTTTATTCATGATTAGATGGGCATATAGAGGGTGAGGCCTGGAGAAAATAAACTTATAAAAACATTTAAAACTAAATACTCCTAAAAACAACCAAGTGAAATCCTGGTCCCATTGAAGTCAAAGCTCAAACTTCACTGACTTCAAACGGGACCAATATTTCACCTTTTTGTAATAAGTCACCACTGCCTAACTGCTAATTTTATAGCAGTAATTACCTTAAAATTAATGTTAGGATTGTTAGGAAAAGCAGTTAAGTTTAAATATTGCAAATTTATGTTACAAGAAGCTTTTCTTTGAACACAAGAGTGTTCAATGAATGTCTCCATTCTGAAGTGACAGAGAAGTTGATGATGGACCGATCCAGAATCGAAAGTTGACCTCCAGACCTCTATACCTCAGAAAAAAATGGAGCAGAAACCAGGATTAGATGGGGCCATGATTATTGCTCCAAGAGAAAGCTGGGGGGGGAGGGACGCGGGGGAAATGTATCAATATACATTTTATTAATACACAAACCAGAAACTTGTCTTTTCATGGGGTCTTCAGGGAGGCTCTTACAAGCCTCAGACGGCCCTTTTTGAAAATCTTTATAAATCCTCATAAATCAGAAGTGGTATTGGCCCAGCTTGAGAAGAAATTTTTCAGCTTTCCTCCAGAGGAAGATGGGCCTGAGCCATCAAAGCTTCATTGTCTTAAGACAATGTTCTCTGGCATTGGAAAAAAGTTCACTAGGTCCAAGTAATTCAATTGACAAAAAGATTGGTGGTTTTCAGAGGACTGGAAGTCATGGTTTCAGCAAAGTGTCCTGATGCTCCCTCAAGAAGCTCACAGAGATAGATAGGGGGACATTTTATTGAGGTCTGAGGAGTCCTAAAGGGCTTTTTATAGGAACTAAAGAGTTTTGCCATATCAAAGAGTGACTGAACCACCAAAGAGTGACTGAACCAGGATGCCTCTAGAAGGGATACCTGTATCTAATGCCCAGAGGCGTATACTACTTTGACCTAATTGTTGCAGAGAAGAGATCCAAGAGAGAAACTGGCGATGTCACAAGAGGTGTCATTGAGGTGTCATTGACATCTTGACAAAAATCCAGCTTTTTTAGTCTCCTTTATTTCTATGGGACCTCTTTTTCTTGAGTGAAATAGGCAGTGGATGATGGACAAAGCCATTCATGCAGATACTTTTCATATTGCTATAGCATGCACAGTAACAGAAGATGATTAAAATTACCTTTATGGAAATTTTTGATTTTCCACAGCCCATATAATCCTTTGGAGAATCCACCTCATCAAATGGGCTTAAAATCTATTTTAATCAAATCAGGTCCTATTAAGATTAAGAAAGGATGAACCAATCTTTGGAACAGAAAAGAATCTGGTGTTCTTATCCAATTAGACACGGTATGTCAGAGAGATCTTATTAATGGACCACCTGGAATCAACAATCGTCTCAAGACATTATAGAATGAGGAAAACTGATCTGCTTTTCCTAAATCTCATTTTGAGAGGGTCCTGGAGAGGTTGGGTTATTAACTGGCTATCTTGAAAGGCAAATGGCTCAAATCAAGCATTCCTCCACGTATTCATTAGAGAATAAGCAACTTGGATCATCTGCATTAAAATGTTCAGAATGGGAGGAAATTTTCCCTTTCATCAGCTAAGGCCTGAGAAAAATATTATGCCTAGGAGTAGCCTTAAAAGAAGAGACAGGTTTGCTGTTTTATGTTTGCTTATTTTGGAAAAAAGTGTTAATTGCCCTAGAATTGAGAACCCAGAAAATTAGAAGAAAAAGAGACGTGCTCAGTGCTCAAGTGTTGCTTTGGCAGTGGGGTGGAAGATGAGCTGATCCTCCTCAAATTCAAACAAGCAATGTAAAGTGGTTGACTATCTGAAGCTTGAGAGTTGGAGGGGCACTGAATCAGTGAGGAGGGAATCTTTAGATGACAGAGGTTGAACAGTGTGGGGACCAATGCAGACAAAGGTCATTGATGGAAGGCATTCCATGGAACATAGTGGGCAACAAAAGCTAATGACTGTGGCATTTTGGAGGGACCTCACACAGTCCACATTTATTCCCCTACTGCCATTTATGCCACCTAGTGGAGCTAAACCAGTTGTAGCACTGGTGGTAAATTTTTGGCAAAAAAAACCAAGTCTAGTGTACCACTGCAAGTTCAATTATGCAAATTACTTTTTAAAAAGTCAGTGGTGTCTGAGTATAGTTGGTAACTGGCAAATCTGGAGTCTCAGATAATGTTCATCTGGAGAAGATTCAGTCTCCAGTTCTGGTTCTAATTGCGAATATTCCATTTGAGCTGCAGGCTCTTTGTCTTTCTCCAATAAATAAAATGTCAGCAACTATAGTGGAAGAATGCTCCTTAAAGGTAGGCAAAGTCACCAGATCCCGAAGTGTAATTTTTTTTCCAGACCAGTAGGTGGAGAGGGGGTTCTTACAATGGTAAGGCTGTGGAACATCTCCACAGTGCATAGGCGATGGGCCAAAGGGGCTACCAAGCACAGGGTGGGACCTGTTACTCATGCCAGTAACCAAATTGTGGCAACATATTGTATTTTGCAGGATGAAATAATCTGTGTGGATGCATATCTGTAATCTTGATGTGATCAGATTCCCCTTTAGAATTTCCACATTGGACTTTGGATCCAACCTCGGATCCAACAAAGATGCTACTGGTGAATCTACAGGACTTGGCATATGAAGAATGGAAAAAGGCAAAACAAGTTTATTAGGGGAGCCTGAAGATGTCAGAGAGAGGAAGAAATATGTCCAGGGAAAAACAGAAATCTTCTGCAAAGTAAGATGTAGATTTCTATCTAGATCAGTGGTTCTCAGCCCATGGGCCGTTTATGGCCAAATCAACACACAGCTGCAGCCCATGTGACATCCTTGGGGCCATATAAGTAGTATATCTATTATGCGGATGCAGCCCACAACACAGAGAGCTACATATGCAGTCCACAATGGCGAATAGGTTGAGAACCACTGATCTAGATACTGAACTTGCATGGCTCACATCTCCGTTGTAACAGAGTGCTTAGAGATTCCACAATATCCCTTTGCCAAGTGAGACATACAGTGGGTAAAAAAAAGGAGCCATATGCCCCATCCATCATTGAATAGCTAAAGGGACGAGAATGGAAAATAAGGAAGAATTCTAAGGATGATAGTCAAGGTCATAAATATCTGCAATCTCCTTCCAGTCTAAGTAATATGACAAAGAGCACCGATATTGAGTATAATTTAAAAATCCTCTCCTCCCTTTTTCCCCCAAGTTTCAATCCCCTGCCTCCATCATTCTATTCTTATTCACACCCACCTCAGTGGTTCTCTCTCTTCATCCCATTTCTTGTCTTCTTACTCACATACTCCTAAAATTGAGTATACAGCAGACAATATCTACTGGCCTGTTATTGTTTTTAATCTGGAGGAGTTCAGGGACAAATTCCACTATTTTAACAAAACACCCACTTTCCTAAAAGTAAATTATTAAAATAGTAAAAAAATGAATTTAATACATACTTCAGGAGGATATTTTTGCTAGACAGATTAACTATAGCTTAGCTTCTTATTCATTTCAGGATACAGTTATGAATTGCTCTTCTTGTTTCTAAAATCTTTGGTGAACTTGCTTCAACTCCCAGTTCTAATATGGCTGTACTCCACTGCATCTCCACTAGCACTGTTTCGGTCTCCTACACCAGTCTCACCTTTATTCGTGTGACAGCAGTCTTAGCAACCTTCCTCTATCTCTGCCTCACCAACTATTTCCAAATCGCAAATGAAGTCATTTTCTGCCTGGCCTACGCTGAATTACAATGCTCCTCCTATTTTCACTTTCTATTTTAATTTGGTATATGTTTAACACTGTAAACTTCTGGAATACAATTTATGTGAAAAAAGGTATCCAAAATAAAGTTCTAAATTGATTTTAATTTAAAAGTAAAATCTTTGACCATTGTTTTTTCTGGCATATCCTTCTACAGTGAAATGTCATTTAATATTCTCATGTCCATTCCAACGTTGGTGTGCGTTCACCTTATGCACAGCTCTTGGGGGACTTTTTCCCTCAACGGTACCCATGGGGGCAGCTCGAGCGCTCTCTGTCATCACACATCACTGTGTGCAAGTATAGGAGGACGGAGCTACTATCGCCTAACCCTCCTCAGTTTCTTCTTACTGGACAGACTCTGATAGAGAAGGGAAGGAGGGAGGGAGGGTCATGGAATGGACATGTGCCACACAGCTCGAAAAACAACAGTTACAGAATGGTAGGTAACAGTTTTTTCTTTGAGTGATTTCACGTGTCCTTCCTACTGTAGGTGACTCAAGGTGACACTGAGCCTGCCTCTGTGTTAATCTGAACAGTATTGTAGACCCACCCCCCGCATACAAAATTGGGACCATTCCTGGACTGATGGGAAATGGTATAAATGAGCAGAAAAAGTGTGAACTGATGACAATTGCCGCTTTGCAAATGCGCCAGGAAAGCTTGTGCTCCAGTTGAATGGGCACAACACTCTAGAAGGTGGCGTGACATTAGCTAACTCGTAACACAAACAAATGCAAGAAGAAATCCAGGAGGAAATTCTTTGAGTGGAAACTGATTGGCCTTTCACCTGGTCCACAGCCACAACAAATAACTGCATCGAGGATCGAGAAGACCTGGTACATTTGAAGTAGAAAGTCAAAGCTCTTCTCCAGAGAATGAAGTTTCTCATCTCTATGCACCTGAAGCTTCAGGAAGAAAGTTGGCAAATAAATGCCTGATTAATTGGGAAATTGGAAACCACTTTTGTCAGGAATTTTGGGTGAGGGCAGAATTACACTTTTTCTTTATAGTAAACTGTATAAGGCGGCTCAGAGACCAAGGCTCTCAACTCACCCACTCTCCTTACAGAGGTTATTGCAAACAGAAATTCTGCTTTCATCAAGAGATGGAGCAGGAAGCAAAAAGCGAGAGGTTCAAAGAGCAGGCTAATTAATTTTGCTAGCACCATGCTGAGATCCCATAGGGGAACAGGTTCTTGCACTCGTGAGTATAACCTGTCTAAATCCTTTTAGAAATCTGATAGTTATGAGGTTGGAAAAAAGCGATCTATTACCACCAAGCTGAAAATAAAATAAAGAAAGCTGAAATAGCTGCTAAATGTACTTTTAACAGAACTACCTGCCCTAGTTTGATACTTTAGGTAACAGTCCAAAACATGGTAGATGGAAGCTTGCACTGGAGAGGCATTTCTGTTGAGACCAGGTAGAAAAGTGTTTCCAGCTGGTCAGGTAAATGCCTAGCTGAAGGCTTTCTGCTATTCAGAAGTACTTTTTGAGCAAGCTCTTTCCAATGGTGTTAGCCATTAAGCATCCACGCTTGCCAAATGCAGGGCTTGTATGCCACAGAGCAAACAGCTGTGATCCTGACAAATGATGTCTGGATCCAACGGGAGAGGTAGAGGAGGTCTCATTAACAATGCTAGTAGGGTCAAGAACCAATGTTGCCAAGGCCATGCTGATGCCACTGGTATGAGATAAGCATGGTCCTGTTTGGTCACAAACAGCATCAGAGGAAAGGTAACAGGAAAGCTCTATCAATGAACCTGGGCTGTGGAATCCCTGGGAGCAGTACTGAGGGCATTTTCTGTTGTATTTTGTTGCAAATATGTCCATTTTAAAGGAACAACTTAAAAGTCGCATCTGATAAAGTGTTTTGTCTACTTCAGGTAATGATTGTAACTGAAAAGTTGGGGAAAAAATGTGTGTGTGTGTGTGTGTGTGTGTGTGTGTGTGTGTGAGAGAGAGAGAGAGAGAAAAAACAAGGAAGAAACCATTAAAAACTTAGAAAGCGTGACTATAAAAACCACAAAGATTGGCAGGGAAACCGAGGAATAGGTGTAGCACCTAAAACTACCTGTGGCCAATTTAAAAAAAAACTAATTGGATTTCCTAGTTGACTCTTACCCTTTCAGTAGTATGAATAAAAATCGCTTTCCCTTTCAATCAGCTTTCACTTCCTTGCTCTCGCTAATATTATAAAACCTATTAGTTTCCCCATCATCTATAGAATCTTCAACAGGCAACACCTGAATAAAAAGCAAGCATTTTAGAACTCTTCAGGCCTTCTTTATACAAGATAAAGAAACTGGACTTGCACCCTTTTTTCTTCATAAGGTATAGTAGGGTCATTTAAAAAGTAAATAAACTGTTTTGACATACCATTGACAAGAAAAACATACCATTTTCAATTTTGGTTTTTGGATGTGGTCCACTAAATGCTAAAAATTTTCTTGGAACAATCCAGTTGAAGTCACCATTTTCTACCCGCTAATGAGCATTTTAGGAGAGAAGGAAAAACATTTTAAAATTCACACACAAATGGTTAAAAATCCATTTCTGAATAGTACTTTTTTGTTTTAAACTGTATTCTCTCGATAGCAATCGTATGAGCAAAGCATTTCAGATGTAATTATCTGGCTCAGAAATATGGGAAAAACTAGACATGTCTGAAGCTACTTGCCAGAAATGTATATAATAGTTAAGGTAATCTTAGAAAAGCCTGCTTTGGAGAGATCTTCAAATAGATGAACCTTTCTGCATCTGACCTAAGACATTTCTGCTTAAAGGCTCAGGCTTTCCAATGCATCTCTACTTATGAAATGGTGTTTGCCAGCACCTGTTGTAATTTTATTTTATGCATTATCAAAGGCTATGGAAATCTGCCACATCATTAACATTGGCAAAAAAGGAATTACTAGGAAATAAATTAAACAAATTAGCTCTCAAAATAATAATTTACTTTTTTCCTTGTGAAAGTAGTAATCCACATACTGGCAGAACTCTGATGGGTCAGTAAACACAAAAGTATAAATCAGTAAGAAGCTTCACACCTAGTCTGTAAATCTGGAGTTCTTCTTTCTCTCATTCAGCCTGCCAAATCTGAAAGCATCTCTGAGATACATAACCCAAGCTCAAAATGTCCAAGGTCTCTTTAAAAAAATTACAAGTGGGTTCATTCCCAATTTGACAATGTAGTTGATCTACACATGACATTTTATGCAATGCCACTCTGTCTGCATTTATTATGAAGCTTTTTGCGTAATTTATAAGTAGATGCTAAATTCAGAAGCCCAGCTCTCCACTCCACAAAAAATCTTGCCAAGTATAAAGTTCTGATTACGCCCACCACTGCAGGCAATTTGTAAACTATTTGCCTGGCTACCCCATTACACGTGAGTCCATGGTCCTTCCACAAGCAAAACTCATGCTGAAGTAAATGGGAACATAAGGCCCGGTGGCCTGACTCCTTAATTGGCAACTAGTAAAAACAAATTTATACCAACATCTGTAACCTCATTAGACTCAACAGAATTTTATATAAGAATGTTTTTCACTTGAAAAGTTAAAATAAGCTCCTAATTTGGTGTTGTCAGCTATCTTCATGAATTACGAATTCTTTGTACTTAAAAAGGGACATTATTCACATCTCAATTTTTAACTTACCTGAACAAATATACAGCTGACAGATAACTGAAGATAGTTGATAAGAACCTAAGATACCACTATAAATTCAGTATTTTCTGTCTAGTTCAATGAAAAGGGAACAATCTATAAGTTTGGACCCGTGTAGGACAATGAAGGAGAATTGGTTTCTACATACATTATTCTTGCATGTTTGTCCGTTTAAAATGAGCCTTAAAAAAAAACTTCCACATCTACACTAGTCATCATCACATTTGTGACCGTGTCAAAAAAAAATTTGTAAGTGTTTACATTTTTAGCTTCACATACTGGGAGTATCTGAACTGAATAAATACACACAGCAGGTTTGTTTGTATGCATGCTCAGAGTTTAAACTGGAGAAGTGAAAATATAAACGTTAAGTGGTGCTTGGTTATGAGAGAGCTGGGGAGAACTGGAGAAAGGAGAACAGATACTTTTTAAACGGGCAAACCTGAAAGATGCAAGAAGAAGAAAGTGAAGAGGCTCCTAGATTCTCATTTATTTAAATAAGTCAACATTAATCCAAGGCACCAGTGTTCCTTTAAATATCATATTACACATCCTCATTCTTTCAGAGTGAATTATCTCAAATGTCAACATTTAACAAATAATAGAACACTCTGTACACAGTTTACTATTTTATACTATTATTTACACACCCTTCGAGAGAAACTTGACCGGGCATGTACATATTCCCAATAACCTTCTTTTTTCAAATCAACTATCTTATGTTTTTAGAGCAAGCAAGCATTTTACTATAGTATACAAAGAGTAAACAGAATAAAGCAACTCCATAGTGATTACTTGTTCAACAAAGTATAGTAACTATAACAAAAAATGTTAAGCAATGCAACAAAGGCTGCCGTTGTGGAGAACAACAGCTGTTTATCAGTCTGTACACCATGGCACACTACTGTACTTAGAGACATCTCTTTCAAAGAGATTTTTAAAATTGTGGGGACTACAGATAGACTGTAGTAGGGATGGGAGAACTCAATTTGGTGAATGCTGACTGTTCATTAGAAAGTTTAAGGTTTGTCTTCATTTCACTCCCTGCATACTAAAAACTTAGCTAACTTCTCAATGGCCATTCTTTTTGCCCATTTCCTCCAGTCTTTTGGACTTGAGAGGGATCTTAACTCATATATACTATATATGCCAATTCCAACACTACTGTTGATTTCTATTTATGCACACATTCTAATTCATGGTATATGCCATTTTACATGCTAGTCTAACTTATTTTGAGCAAAGATAGAATTTAGAGTTAATTATTAAGATATACAAACCTCATAGTGCTCATACTCATCCACATCAAATGTCTTAAAATCAAAAAATCCATGCTGAAAGGCCTAAAAACAACAAAGAATTTACTTTCTTAAATATGAGACTGATCATAATAGTGTATTATCAGATCTTTTCATAGAACCTCATTTTGTAGTATATTTGTGAATCAATAAAATACAACTGTCCGAGCTTAAAATTTTTAAAAATCCATAAGCGTATACTAAGAGAAACTGAAGTTTACACATTTGAGCAAATCAGAAAAGGCTGAACTTTAAGTAATATTAAGTTACCACGTGCCATCTTAATTCTACCCTCTTACACATATGATAGTCTTTTAAAAAAACTTTATTAAGGCACAGTTACAATAAAATGTTATCATATTACATCGTATATTACTTATTCAGGATCAGGTTACTAGCCAAAGAACCTGGCTATAGAGTCTGGTTTGTTGTCGAGGGAGTCAGTCCTCCTCTCTTGCGGTAGCCTTTAATTACAGGGACAGACACTACTTCTCAAATAATAAAATTGACAATTTTTAACGACTACTTATACTTATTTCACATAGTGTACCGTGTAAGCTGCACAATGAATGAGAACAGGTTTCCCACATTCACCATTCTTTGGGTTTAAGTGACTCATGGAGTCTGTCTGGCATACAGAGTAGAAAACGTAGTACAAAGTTATAGAAAAATGGATATTATATTGTGTTTGAGAAATAGTATAGGAGTACATAATTAAAGATCATAATGTTTATGCATACCACATACAAATGTTATGGCAGTGCAACCTGTATTTTGGTGTTCCCCAACTCCAACTGCTTATTTATACAACCATAAAGTTTTCCAACTTTTTTTTGGTGGTGTATATAGTTTGCAAAGCACTGTGAAATTCTTCCAACTTTGCATTAACTGTTTTGGGCTTTTTTCTGTTTGATACTACTTAAGTCTATAGTGTCTTGTGAATGAAGAAAGACATGGCATTGATTGCCTTTGGGGAATAAATGGAGTAGAGTTCTGCAGCATGTTATCATAAGTATTTATCCCAATGCACCAGATACATCCATCATTTTCTGAAAAAATTAGGTTATACAAAGTGCACTCTGGGATTAAGGAACATTTAAACTAGTTTCTGCACTAGGTGAAAAATCCATTCTGTAATTCCATTATACAGAGCATAATCTTTTAAAGGCAGAACAAAAAAGATTCTTCCAAATTAATAATGTAGGCCAAGAATTTTGCTTTAGACATTTCAGCTTGAAATGCCTTTGGCTTAGCAGGTCAACGGGTTAGAAATTCAGTGCTGACCCCTGTAATAGAGCAAAGAATAAATGTGATCCCTATAATTCTCGCTGATAAACACACTATTGTAATTTCCTACAACATCTGGTTTTAGTCATCTCCCAGAGCTCTCAGTGAGAGTTCCTAGTGTTAGTGCCTTGTTAACTGGCAGGACCTCTGAAATCAATGTGAAGAGTTCAAATAATATCCCGCTAAAGTTGCCTTTTGGTTTATTTAGAAGAAACAATTTTGCTTCAATACCCTTTGCAGAATAACTTAAGACCACTTTTGTGTTGGTCATCAATAAAAACATGCAAAGACAAATCCTGCTCTCCTCACTGAAGCGAGCAGTCCCACTTAAGTCAGCAATGAGACAGATGAGCAGAATTTGGTCCCAGCTTGTGGCATGAGGTGTCTGATTAATTTTCTCATGATCATTCACAATTATTGTATTAAAACTAGTATTTTTAAAATACCAGTTTGATTGAATTAAAATTATTTAATCTATTTTCTCAGTAAGTAGGGATACTGACCTAAATTATTCTTTTGTACCAATTTTTAATTTGAGCCAATAAATTGTTACAGAAACATTTCCACATAGCATAGGTTTGGTGTAGATACGAGTTCCAATATATCAGCTAGTCTTCAAAAGTCCGTAAAACTAAGGTGGTGGCCAGCTAGTAAATTAGTAGTTTAACACTTTCTTCTATTCTCAGCAGCTAAAGGAAGGCCTTACTCTTTCAAGTTTTGTGGTAGGGGATGACACTTTCCCAGCAAATTAAAAAGAATAAAATCCACCAGATTTCTAGATAATTTTTTTTAAAATCACTGCATTTAGTCTACAGTAAGGAGAAGTGCTATTACCTTTTTTATTCCCTGCAAGCAATCGAGGATTGTGAGATTGTATGTGCAGTTCCCAAATGAGGCATCCCTACAAATTTAATACAAATTACATGTTAACATGTATCGGACCAAAGTCAACCAAGAAAAGCAACATTACATCCATTTATTTCACAGTTATTCAATTCTTACATGAAAGCTTAATCTAGTTAACAGAAATCACCACCTACGAATATGAAAATGCAAAAACATTTCTCCCAGACTGAATAACTCAATTTCTAGTAACTAATGTTTAAATTATCTTTAATAAATAAATAAAAAATTCTTTCATCTCAGCAGTAATACATTTTCAGGAAGCAAACAGTGTTGCTTTCTGATAGATTCTCTTCTTACATATGCAGCTGTGTTTAGTGGCATCTAAAAAAAGTCTTTGCTATTGTTCTTGCACACACTGTCGTAATCTTGTCAAGAGAGACAGCAATAAACAAATGCATAACAGAAATCAGAAACAAGTCTTAATTTCTGTTATTAATTGACCCAGATACCTTAAGGAAGAGGGATGAAGATGACCACCAACTTGCATTTCTCCTGAAAACTATTTCACTTAACTGCATCACCGCAGATATGGCTAACAATTATCCTGACACACAACGTAACTGAAAATTACTCTGACATCTTTACAAATTTATCACTAGGGCAAAGATGTAGCTCCCCTGAGTAACATGAAATGATATTCAAACACCAAGCCAGATTTACAAAAACAGCATCATTCAAAAGTGACACCAAATACACTTGGAATAATTGCCAAGGACAAGTGAAAATATGATTTTTTTTAAACAGTTCAACTGTTTCATGCAACATATACTTCATATATGGTTTCCCATCTTAATATTTTGAGACAACTGACTTTTCATAATGAACTCAGAACCAAGAAGAAATAAAAGGCTTTTAAAAACATAGTAGCGTAATAAGCATTTTTTCCACAGACATACTGCCAAAACATTAATACAACATGTTCTAATTTGCAGTTTTCACCATAGTCATCATGTAGAACAGAGAGACCATTTTAAAAGTGCACATATGCAGATCATGATTTTTGCATTATGAGCACATAAATACATGTCTAATTTGCAAATGCAATGTCAATTGTACAAATGGCCGATCTGATGCATTAATTTTTACCTTAATTGATGGTAATATGTGAAGGCAGGGGTAAGGAGGGAATTTAGTCCACTGCTTAATTTTGAATTCATGTTTCTGTCTCGCTGTTAGTTATCTGCAATTTTGTAATGCTGCATAACTTAGAAAGCACGGTGGGCAATTTTACACTTAAAATATCTACTGTACTGTGCAGGTCTATTATATCTATAAAGTATCTATTATACAGTGCATCATTATTTCGTTTCCACATAATCCTCATCCAGGTCCAGCTACCCCATTGCAAGGCCCTGCCACCCTCCCTTTGTAAGAGAGTTAAGGGTGCTAGGAAAAAGGGGGGGCTGGCTCCCCCTGTACCAGGCACCTCAAACTCCTCTTCCTCAGCTCCCTTAAGGGACCCTTTCCTTTAATCCTTTCCCAATGTATTTTATCCAATTAGCATATCCCTTCCATAATGATATTACACTTTAATCCCCTTTCCCAAACCTGCTGTGGGGAAAGTGAAAAACCCATCCCTTCGCCAATCTGGCAATGGGGAAAAAAATTTTCTCCAGTCCCCAAGGAAAAAGGGGTGACTAGTATAATGCCCACTGTAGATCATGAAGGAACCCAGTCCTTTTTTAGATTTCATGGGTGAGCGCTATGGGTACTGACAGCCTGATCCAGGAAAAAGACAGCTTCTCTGGGATTGCCCAGGGTATAAATACCCCCACTTCTGGTGAGCTGGAAGAGCAATGACCCTCCCCACCCTGCCTCCACAACCTGGGTCAGCAGCTTCCTGCTCCCTCTGGGTAAACTTCCCTCTTCCTACCCCCACACCTTTTCTGCCAAATGAGGACTCTGCCACATACAGCTGCAGAAAGCACATTCACCTAGGATCATTCTCATAAGAGATTAAAAGGAAATAACCATTTGCCTCAGCCACACTTGCACTAGGTCAATGTAATTGAGACATTTCTATTGATTAATCAGAACATCCATAGTTAGGTAAAGCAAAAATTTAGAAGAGACAATCTGATGCTTCAGGACAGCATTATGTTCCGTATAGTCAGGTTGGTTCCTTAACTGTCTGCTGAAGAGGTCTTTTGCACCCTTTTCTGAATTATGTGATAAAAGTCCCTGAGACAGAATTACTGAGCAGAAAGATGTCTGGTCTGTCTTATCTGATAAGGAAATTCCTATGTTTCTAAATCTAACCTCATGCAACTAACTACAGTTAGAGCAACACACTCAATCTAAAGATTCAATTCCTAAACAAAGTCGTATGAAAGTGTTCTCGGAATAAAATGTTTAATTACTCTCAGCATTTCTTCATCCTGACAATGAAATTGTGAAAGAAAAAGAAAACAAGAGAAAGCTAGGATCAAAGATCAAAATGGAGAGAGCAAAATTAATAGCCACCATGTACCTCATACCAGTGCCAAGGGAGGAACACCATGCAATTCTGTCAGAAAATAGGAATTGGAGTGTTTCCTGTTTTTCAGACACAAGATAAGAGTAGATATAAATTATCTGCCTTCTTAACAAACCTGACAAGCAGAGGCAGCTGTGAAAAGTATGAACTAATTTCCAGACAGCTACCTGTTCTATGGAGAGATTTAAAAAAAAAAAAAAAATCATGAAGCTACCTCCCTCCCTATTAACTAATGACCACACATTGTCAATTATTTCTATTAACAGCTATTAGAAGATGAATTTTAATATACATACTGAGGAGCACAGCTCTGTACAGTGGATAACTGCTGTGCCTGTGTTTCAATTTTTATAGAATAAAAAAAATTATCCATTTGGAACTTTGAAACCTTTTAATTTTAAACCATCAATTCATTTAGACAAACTGACAAATGAAAGGAATGGCTTAATGGTCTAAATCACAGGATGAAAATAATCAGCTTCCCTGGAACATGAATTTCAAATCCCAGCAAGGTCAACCCACCCTTCTCCTTTTGAGATAACGTAGGCCAGTTGAGTACCAAGCAGCTCTGTGGGGACCTTCCAGATGTAATCTTAAAGACTGAGCTTCTGAATGTTCTTCCTGGGACTTTAAAGGTTCCATGGCAGTTTTCGTGAAAACTGTTTTTTCCCCAGATTCCTGAGGCTCTACCACCTCCCCTACTAAGGTCTATCCTGCATCCCAGATATGACTGCATTTCAGTGATGCTCTGTGTATTATATGTAAAGTACTATGGAATGCATAGGAATGAAAGGCCCAATAAAAATGTAAAAGGGAATAAGTGCAGCTTTGCTCTAAACCCCTAGACTGCAAGCATTTACAAACAAAACCTCTTTTTAGCAAAAATAAATGTAGGAAATTCCAGATTTAAGGTGCTGTTCTACTTTAAAAAAAAAAATGACTAGAAAGGAAACAGATTCAATATTTATGGCTCTCCATTGAACTCATGTTCAAATCTGCACAGCTTCCAGGTGAAAACATTTTTGTAGATGTGAGCCCTGCAAACTCATGCAGGTGTTGAAAACTCAAATTGCGTTGTCTGGTTTGCACCTTGTAACTGGAGTTAATGATTGTGAAAATGGAACTTATTTTAACAATTCTGTTGATAATGCATAAATCAGAAAAGAATCAAGCTCAAGAGTCACACAGGTGAGACTGTCAGGATTTATAAATAAATGGTAATATCTGCCTGAATGTGCATAGACAGCAGAAATGCCAAGTAAGACACTGTCTTGTACTTCCGACCACAACCACCTTTGTAAGATCCGTCCATGTATTTTGTTGTAATCTTCTCAGCTCAACTTAGATTCATCCTAATGATGCGCTAACACCACAGCCTATTTGTGACCATTAAGGTTCCAATTCTGATTTCAGGTAGGCTGATATTAAACCTAGCTAGTGTAGACTGACCTCATAAGAGGATCTTTAGAAAGACCATTCCTTGGTACACAAAGAGAAAAGAAAAAGGTCATTAATGGTTTTACAGGGTTTACTAAACAAACTGAATTGCTGTTTCAAACTTTAATTGATGTTTTTACAAAATGTGGGGAAAAAAATTTGTGGGAAAAAAGGTAATCTTTTATGTTCCCTTAGGGAAAAATGTGCTCTACCACTAAAATTAGAAACAAATAAATATAAAATTAGCTTCACAAACTCAAAAACCGTCTCAAACATACGTTCAAACCACCTTTTTGTCAAACTGTTAAAAACAGATGAAATCCATGTATACAGTCCTTTACTTGATTATACAAGAAAGAAGGCATCATGGACTTGAAGTTTTCTAGTATTTGAAATTCCTATCACTTTCAAAATGATTGAAACAAGAAGCCAGCAAGTTCTGGCAAGCCCAGGAGATTTAGAATAAGTGTCTTTGAGATTTACTATTAACCAGGCTACAACACCACTAGGTAACCCTTTCATAGCAACAATGTGCCAATAAAGCCACTCTTGAATGCCAAGGGAAGATAAGAGTCATGTAAATCGAAAAGACCCATAATATTATAGCAAACCTCTTACAATTTTCTGTAATCAAGTATCGGTGCAACAAAAAGGCTATAGATACAACTTAAATTCCACTAATTATTAGAATAAAATCTCACTTTCCCCCACTATCTTTTTTCATTAGTCAATAAAACCAATATGACTAATTTTAAAGTTCTCAGAAACCCCCTCCCTCCAAAAATTATTGGCTTTATTCACTTCATTTGCACTTCAGAAATGTATTGCCTACTGAGCTAAAACAAAAGGCTTCTTTATTTGTATAAATATAGCCCATCAACATTCAACTTTATGTTCATTTGTTTTGTTGTTAACTTAAAATAGAACACCCCAGCTACAAAATAAACTCATACTACTTATTTAGCATGCCCTGAAATTCAACAAATTTAGTTTTTTTCAGTATGCCAAATTGGAAGAGGTGGGGAAAAAGTGGGAATTCCAATATCAAAAGCCTTTTTCTGAGAGCTTACGGTCTCCAAATCCAGAAATTTAGATGAAAATTAATATTTGGAAACTGATTAGTTGCAAGTGCAAAGAAAATAATTAAGTTGGTATATGTTCCATGCCGAATAAATAAGTAGGCCTCTGCATTCTGCACTAGCTGAAGTTTGAGTGGTCTTCAACAGTAGTCTCAAGTAGCATATTTTGCAGTGGTTTAAATTTTACTGTCAGTGTGTAATATGGCTCTGTTCTTTCGGACTATTTTGGAAATGGAATGAATTTTTTTCCTTAGAAACCAGTATTCACATTCAGTGTTTTTAAGCACACTCGCACTTTACACACATGCAGAAAAAGCAGTGCAACAGTAGCTCACATCAGCTGAGCACCATATTAAGGTTCAATGAAATAAGAAACATATGTCAAGGATAAATTATACTCTTTCCTCAGATTAGGATTTGGTCGCTGTTACTCAGGTATTCGCTTTCAGGTATGACTCTTGTGAGTTACTGTATAAAGTTGGAGGCAATACAAAAAAAATCCAGCTTGAGCAGAAAGCAGAAGTCTGATTCTTCAGCAGGAAAAAGGTAGACTTGATATATCAGTTCTGTGCATCATCTAGTTCCTTTTTTGTGCCAAGTCAAAATCTTGTGCCTAATCACTAAGGCCTTTAACAGATAGGAGTTCCAGCTACAGCAGAGACCAGCCCTCCATTAACAACCCATCCACGACAATATAGTCTGAGCTCAGAAAGTAGCCCATGAGAGGTGGAGATAAGTCATCTGTAGAACTAACTATCAGAAGAGAAGAAACTGAGCCCAAGAGGTTTATAGAGCAAGCAGCAAAACCTCACAAGAAATATTACTGACACACCCTTTGACTTTAAGTAAGATCATCTCTCACAAAAAGACATTGTGTATGGAATCTTATTTGGTGGAAGAAAAACCGAATGAAGCTGTACTATAATGTGAAGAGCGAGTGGATATCTTGATCTAGTAGACCAAGACTACAAAGGCTTTTTATAGCTAACAACCAACACATGAATAGAACCAGCCTCATATAGAATAATAGAACATCTCAGCTAAACTATCCTACTTCTGGTTTTCGGTGCTAGCCTGTGATGTTTTAGTCTCTATTACACATCTTTCCTATCCTTAAAACAGAAAATGGAACAAAATATAATTGCAAAAGGAAAGCATTAGTGCTCTTCACCAAGTTAGCTATGCAGCACTTAGAAGATTACTGCTCACAGAGAGACGGGACTCTTGTTCTGCACCATGCTGGCTGTCACATCACATCTAGAAAGCCCTCAAATTCCTCCACAGACAAAGGTTAAAATGTCATTTCTATCTGATTTGATGAAAGTTTTGAATATAACAAAGGTCATCCAGGTAAGTGACCATAGCCAACATTACTTCCATCAAGAGAAAACAAAATACTTTGCAGAGAATAATTTGTCAAGTCAAAATAGCTATTCTTCACTTCATCTTTTACTGTCAATAAAAGGAGTATTCACACTTTCCTCCAGGATGGGATTATCATCCTGCTCACAGGACTCTCTCTCTATGCTTTTCCTGGCTCAGGAAACCACACCTTGATTTGAAGACCTCATGAGATGTGCACCGATTCCCTGGGTAGTTAATTCCAATGGTTGATCACCCACACTGTTAAAAATGTGTGCCTTATTTCTAATTTGAATTTGTCTCTCTTCAGTTTCCTACCACTGTTTTTTGTTATGCCTTTCTCCTCTACACCAAAGAGCCCTTTAGCTACTGGTATTTTCTCCCTGTAGGAGGTACTTCTAGGCTATTAAGTCAATCTTCTTTTGGTAAAATGAAGAGAATGTAAGACTCTCACTGCAAAGCATTTTCTCCAGCCCTTGAATAACTGTGAGACTCTTTTTCTGCATCGTATTGAATTTTTCAAAAATCCCTTTTAAAATGTCGACACCAAAACCGGATGCAGTATTTCTGTATTAATCTTACTAATGCCATATGAAGAATAAAATCACCTTCCTCCTCCTACTCACTACCTCCTCTGTATATATTCAAGAATCACATTAGCCTCTTTTGCACAAGGAACTTTGATTAAGTTGCTCATCCACTATGACCCCTAAATCCTTTTCAGGGTCATTCCTTTCCAGGATAATAGTCCCCCATTCTGTAGGCATGGCCTGCTTTGCTTGTTCTTAGCTGTAGAACTTGACTTTTGGCTGTATTAAAGTGCAATTTATTTAAATGAGCCCAGCTTAACAAGTGATCCAATAGCTCTGTATGACTGCCCTTTCCTCGTAATTTTTTACCACTCCACCAATCTTTGACATCCACAAATTTTATTAGCAGTGATTTAATATTTACTTCTAGATTGCCGATGAAAAACGTTGAATAGCAACGGGCTTTGTACGATCCTTGCAGAACCGCACTAGAAACACTGTCGAATCAATGATGATTCCTCATATATAACTACTTTGACATCTGTCAGACTGTTTCTAAACTATTTAATGTATTTTCTATTGATAATGAATCAGCATGAGCTCCCCCCCGGCCAGTGCAGGATTTAAATACTGTGCTGTAAATAGGACATGGGGCCACATACTGAATGATAAGGACAAAACAATATTGACTAGCTGCTCATTAAATAAGCACTGTTCATTCTGTGCAGTGAAAGAGGGAGGGGTCCTGTGGAAAAATAGTGTGCTGTTATTAAATACTACAATATAATGCATATGCACAAAAGGGACGGATTAAGGCACAGACTGCCTTAATTCCGGAATTTCCTAATGTGTGACTGCTTGAGTTGGCCTTAATAATGTACTTTTAATGTAATCTTTGAGAGAGTGTGTATGCAGTGGCGTACCGAGGAGGGGGTGGGGAGGGCCAGGCCCCTGGGCGCCGACCCAACCCTTAACACCACACAAGGGGTGCAAGAGGCTCTGAGGGGCAGCTGGACGGAGCCCAGCGGCAGAAGGGAGGGTGGGGAGCTGTGGCTGACCAGGAGGAGCTCATCCCAACCTTTGCTACCACCTGGCTGGGGTGCAAGGACACCCACCCAAGCCGGTGCCAGACTGTGGGGCTGGAGTGGGAGAGGCAGGTGCAGTGCGGCGCTTAAAGATGGGGTTGTGGGGGCTGTAGTGGAGTCTGGCCTGCAACAAGTGCCAGAGAGTCCCCTGCGCAGGAGGTAATCAGTGTGTCCCGTCCCCACCCTTGAAGGTACAGACCCTCTCTCCCTGGGGCAGCTGGGGGACAGTGCAGTCTGGTGGGAGCCAGGGACCCCTTCTGCCCTGTGCAAGGGGGGGAGGAGGAGGATGGGTTGAGGCCTGGGGGGAGAGTGAGGGTGAAAATGCAGGCTTGGCCCCTGGCCACCAGAGATCCATGGTACACCAGAGAGAGAGAAATGTGGGTAAAGCCAACTGAAGAAACAAATTCCATCATGCCACATCACACTGATACCCACATGGATCATCAGGAGGACTAGAACTTTCAGATCCACCAGACAGATCTCTGTGACTTGAGCTAACAAAGTAATTGATACCAGTACAAGGTTGTTATCCACTATGTGGAGCATTACAGTGGGATGGGACTATCTGTGAAATGCAGTGGCATCTGCTGACAGCAGAAGTATGGTGAAACCAAAGAATCTTGAATTCCATTCCAGGTGCTAGAGAGGAATGTTTTCTATTGAGCACAGAGTTTACCTTTTATTTTCTAAACTTGACCTCCCCAGCCCTGTCCCTGTCCTGCCTCTTCCCTACCCTGGCTTCTTATCCTACTCTCTCACTGTTTGAGTCCCCAATATCTCCCCCATACCTCCAGCCTCCTTGTCTAGTCTGATTCCCCCTCCCTCCGCATCCCCAGCTTCCAGTCCTAGTCTCCAGACTTCCCACTCAATTTCAGTTTTCTTCCTCTCCAGCACCTTGTCCCACCCTTCTCCCTCCCTGGCCCCTCATCCCAGTTTCTTTGCTCCATCAGTTTCAGTTCTCCCCCTGCAGCACAGCTCCTTGTCAGAGAGGTGTCCCCTCTCCCTATTACCCCATCCCGCTCCACTGGTTCCTGGTCCCAGTCTCCTTTCCCTCCCCTCAACCCCAGCACCCAGTCCCACCTCCCTGCCCAGCTCCCAGTCCCACTCTCACCAAAGTCCTTGTGCCAATCTACTCCTTCCCTCCTGCCATTGTAGATTTTGTCCTTCTGCATTCAAACCAGAGGGCTTCATCCTCCATGATATCTGGGTGCCAGCAAGGAGAGAGAAAAGGACACAGAGCACAGGAGAGAGCAGCTCCCTGTTCTCAGTTCCAGTCTTCACAATACCTTGGGAAGTCCAGCTTAGGCCCTGTCGGCCTGAGGTGCAGCATGTTCAGTTACTCTGAGGATGGTGCATGTGGCATCTGCTCAGCGCTAGACACACAGAGCTGTGAGCATGCTCAAAGAGGGTAAAATCATCAAACATTTTAGCTGCTAGAAGTCAAGTAAGTCTACTGAGCATGTGTGAACTGCAATTTTTGAAAGGCTTATAACTTGGCCAAATTTGGGCAGATTGTCATGGGCACAGCAAAAGGCACAACCCTGATACAAAGGTCATCCCTTGCCAAATTTCAAATGCTTGCTCCACACCATAGGGGGAGGTTGTGTTTTTTGAAGAAGAGGTTGCCAACATTTTTTTTAATACTGAAAAACAAGTTTTCCTCTAGCCTTGCTCTCAAAAACAGCTGTACCACTTCAGCTTAAGTTTTCCCAAAAAAATTCAGTCTGTGGCAGACTCCCAGCAAGGAAAATTTCTGACCAAAAAGTTATAAGCAACTGAAAAGAGAGTCTTATAAAGGGAAGTGTCGGGCAACCTTAATAATAAGCATGACTGGTAACACTGCCTATACATTGTATGAACAACTAGCACCACAAGTCCCCATCCTCACTGGGGCTTGTGGGTGCCACCAGAATAAAAATAAGGCCCTAAATACATTTATGTTAAGCATGAAATTAAGTGTTTGCAAGATCAGGTCCTTAAAAAACCCCCAAGAGAAATAAAAGATGCTTGAAAGCTTGCATTTTTTAAAAATTGACTAATTTTTGAAGAATTAAATTATATGACAAGACATCTTTAGATAGCATGCCCTGAAATTAAAAAAATATTTTAAAATATTTTAAATACATATTTTTCGACTTTCTTGCTGATATTTTTATATTGGTCTTTTGCGTGGGCCTAGGAATAATTCCACTACGCCTACTTGGGATATACCCTTATCCTTCTCATTTGTCCACTTGCCTACCAGCTCCTTTCCTATGCTTTCTATACATGTGCCTTCCTCTCTTTAGTTTTCATCTCTGCTGCTATGGTTACTGGCGAATGCCTTTTTGCAGAACATGAGGAAAAGCATATAAGTTAGCGCCCCCAGAACATACTGTAGCGGCAATGTCATTACATTCGTGCATGAGACAGGAAATGAAATAGGACATCAACAAAACAATAAAAGGCACTACAGAGAAATCAAACATGCACAGTCTAATAAGGACCGCTTCACCAGCCAGAGACCAGAGTTGAAGGTATTGCACCACGTCATGCAATGATGTTGATGTTCCCAGATCTGGCTCAAACATGTGAATCCACAAATCTCTGGGGTAACTTCATGGGCGAGGGTCACAGGACATCACTCCTTCATGTATCAATGGAGAGTTTCAGAGCACAGTGTGCAGGGGTGTTTTGTCCCTCTAAGCAACATGGCCAAAGAACATGCAGCACTTCTTGTGAATATAATGAGCGACTGAAATCTTTGCAAGATTGTGACACTTCACACAAAGTCAAAACACTTCATGCTCAGGATTTGATGCTAAGAGTTCATATGGAATGCCTTAAGTTGCTCCAAGTTTGCCTGTAAGATGGTCCAGGTTTCTGACCCTTATAGCAATACAGGTACACAAACACAGTCAAATATACAAGGTAAACTAACAAACAATAGAAAAAAAAAATTTCTGTAACCTTTCCTTTAGTCATCGTTACTTGTAACAATAGAACTTTAGATAGAAATACAATATCCAAAATACAATATTGTAGTTTCATTTCTCTAAACTACCCACTCTTAAAAAGCAAGTCCTCTGCTACCACAATGAGGCACCAGTCATACAAGTTTTATGCATGTGCTTAGTTTTAAGCAAGTGAGTAATCGCACTGGTCTATGTTCAATGGTCTATGTACTTAAAACCAAGAGCACATATTTATTTGCAGGCATGGAGCCCCTAGTGTTTGAAATGTACAGCAGCTGTTCGAATGTCCGTTCTTCTTGTCTTTTATATAGTCCATTAATTAAGTTCTGGTTAAAGGATGAAGAAAAATTAACTTCACTTAAAATCAGAACAATAAAAGAAGAAATGGTAACAGGCAGACATTTGCTGCTTAAGTCTATGAACTTATATTTCTGTTGCTTGTCAGGTAATTTATTGTTGGCATCCCAAAAGAACTCTTCCAATCTCAAGTGGCCAACTCACTGTATTATTGTGCATCCTTGCTTTTTTTTTTTTTTTTTTTTTTAAGTCATTACCAATTGCTATTTGATGTTAAACTGTACTAATAGTTTTTCAAAATATGAAAAATATTAATCAATATGTGAGGTATTACTGTGACAAACTACCTCTGGAATTTGCGTAGGACTCACAAACATTAATACAAACATTAGATCTCACATATTTATTCAGCATGCTCTGCTTTCATAGCACATTCAACTGAATACAAGTCATCCTCTCTAAAAAAACTGAACTTTTGCATAGTGTGTCTTATTTAATTGCTTTTGTAAAAACAGTTTAGTTTTGCTTTTTGCATTTCAATTTTCCTCCGTGTTTGTTAAAGAAAAATCACCAAGGTTTTCAGATGCAATTACTGTAACACAAACATATTTGGCTTTTTTCTTGAACAAAACACCACATGTTTCCAGAGAAAATAATTTTGCAAAAAGGATTTCCCTGCTGTTGTAAAGAAAATATTAAACTTCAAGATTACGCTAGGAAACAGGATGTCTGAATGATACAATGGGTGTTACTGTTTTTTCCCCCAAAAGGAAGAGTCTAGGCTCTTTCCTCAGTAACAGATCTTCAGAAATTAGAGGGTCTGGATATGATGCAAATGAGTCAGCCAAGAAGAAAACATATCTCAAATGCAGCAGTAATGACTATAAGCCCCTCTGAGCTTCTGCTTTGTCTGCAGGTTTGCAACTGTAAAAATGTTTTTATAGATCTAGTAGAGGGTACAGTGATACTTTTCCAAAATATTTTGCTGAAGCAGTCTTTAAATGAAATGATTGCTGAAGTTCTAAGCTGATTACAGCCTTTTTAGGTTATTGAGTTAAATGTTTCTCAGAAATCAGTCTGAGACACAGATTTAGCATCCCCTAAAATAAACTGTTGATCCTGCAACCTCCAAGCTATTTCAGGATGCAGTCTTTTGCGTGCAGAAGACATTTTAAAAAAGTCATAATACCAAACTTCCCCTAACTAAAGAAACTACATGCAGACATCATTCTTTACATCATTACATTGAGAAATTCTGACATTTTAAGTTACTTACACGGGGATATTCTCTATCATGAAAATATCATCATGTCAAACTATTTGGGCAGAATCTGATTCAACACGCAATGAACACCACTGAGATAATTCACAGAAAATTTCCTTTAAGGAGGGACTCCCCTCCCCATTGAAAGTGTCTCTTCCTGCAAATACCAAAATTCAATCTTGTCCATAAGACTAAATGTCTGAGTGAATGGGGAAAAACATGAGCCAAAAATCAAGGACTGGCAACCCTTCTAGGACTGACTTCTTTCCCAGCCCACCTGAGAGAAGTGAAGTGTTCTGGGTATCTATAGGATAGTCTCTTCAGAATCTATATATTTTATACGTACATATTACCCCCCCTCCACTCTACAATATATATTACAGTTCCAGTCTCTTCCACTATCTGCTGATAGCCCGATCTCCATGTCTGCCTCCTCCTCCCCCGGCTCCCAATTCATCCCCATCTCCAGCTGCCAGTCCATCTGTCCTAACCCCAACTTGCAGTTCCAACTTCCCTCTCCGCTGTTAGACTCCAAACAGCCCCTTTCCTCTTCCCCCACCGCTTCTCAGGAAGGTCTCTCTCGTCTCCTCTGCATTCGACCCAGCACTGCCGGTCCACACAGCTCAAAAAAGCAACTGAACGGAAAATCCTGTTCAGCAAGGACAAAATCTTCAGGAAAATATGTTGTGAAGCTCTAGCAAATCTCTAGAGAGAATGTGCCTGCAATTTTTCAAAGGCTTATAAAACTTTGCCAAATATGGGTGGCTTTTCAAAGTAACAATAGAAAGCACATCCCCAATATAAAGCTCACGTCCCTGCTACAAAGCAGGGAGGTGTTAGAGCTTCTCAAACAAAAGGTCACCAGAACTTTTTAACATAGGGAAAGCATTCCCCGAAGCGTTGTTCTTGGAAAACACCTAAATCATTCTGATCACCCCGCTGAGGCTGAGTATGGAAAAATTTCAGCCCATATGGCTAAACTTCAGCACAGTTTAAGTAACTGAAAACAGGGTCTTATGATTACCCAACACTTCACAAGCAATGCTACCAACCCACCTGTAACACAAACACACTACAGTTGAAATCATGTGCAGAGCAATTATATTTGATCTACTAACGAGGCCATCATATAGATACCCAGAGACATCTTGAATGGGGTGAAGTAGATGAAATGTTTGTCCCTTAAGGGAAGCTATGAAGTTACTATATTTTCCATTCTGGATCATATCTCTTCCACACTAAGACATCTGGGATGTATTAAGCCCAAGGAAACTTAGTAAGGCATAAGAAAGAAAGAATTAAAAAAAGGATTCCACATCCCTAAATTTAGTAATACTATTTTAAGATCACTGCTTGGAGAAACCTCATGGCAAAGATATTTCTGCAGAGGAGCGCAGGTCAAGCTTTATCAAAGTGCCAATTGATGACCAGGTGACAGATTAACAGATTTTATCTGGGGTAACTGACAGTCTGCCTGAGCAGAAGGCTACTAATGTATTGACTTGCCTCTGATTCTTTCTGGAAACAGTTTATGTATAATTGATATACTTCAGTGATAGCGGATGCACTTGATTTACCTATGTATGCTGGCAGTGGATGCTTTTGGGCCCAGGAGTGGGAGGGGGAAGAAATTGAAGTTCTCTTGAATTGATTGGTTCTACAACAGATTTTCACAGACTCTCAAAGGTGACACATGCTATGGTTTTTCCTTTGGGTGCTGCAATTTTGGAGAAGAAGAAAGAATGATTTCTTGTGAAGTTAATCTTGGTTATAAATGACTTTGTGATCAAAGAACTACTTTATCCTCATGGACGGTATCCTAAGGCTTATCTCTTCTACGAACAGAGATTTTTTGAGATTCTTCTTGCTAATACGATTGTGACCATGAAGCATGTCTTTTTGTAAAAGAAATAGATAATTAAATGCCATTAGTTCAAATGAAGGGGTTACAAGAACTCGTAGCACTGTGGACAGAGCTCAGTAGGAAAACATGCCTTTTGGTTTGGATAGGATGAGCTACCCTAAGGAATTTTGATACTATGATCTACCAGAGACGTGGTGTTTGGAAGAGATGTAGAAAAGCAGGATGCTCTAGGATAATAATTATGCCACAGTAGCTCCCAGACCCAATTGTGTGAAGTTGATTGGAACCAGATGCATTTCAGAATTGGGATAGCCTATTTCTGGACAGCGGCAAGCACTGCTGAATTCATTCTGATTACCTGGACTGGAAAAAAGTGTTGGTCCATTCCTGGATGTGGATTTCCCCTTAGTATTCTGCGTCAAGATCTTACCCATTGGATAACTGGATTTTTTTTCTGGTATTTTTTTTCCTGTAGTTAGGAATGAAATGAGCTTCTATCTTTATAACAGTGTCTTAATAGTTTCTTGTATTCCCTGAGTGAGCACTTTCATTTGTTTCTCAGCCACTACCTTATTTTTTTTCTCCTGGAACAGAATTCTGTGAACCTGGAATCAGAGGATTTGCTTTGGATAACTGATCTGCTGTCAGAGCTTAAGACAAAGTTGGCTTCTGGTTACTGAATTGCTGCCATGGTTCTTCCTGCCAGACTCACAGAGCCATTCACCAAAAACCCAGAAACTAGGGATCTTTAAGTAGTCATTTGAATTTGTCATGGATCTTGAAGGTCACCAGTTTTCAGAATGTTTGTCTGTGGAGTTTTTGGTTCAAATGGATGAGTCACAAGAGTTTGTTTCTGCAAAGATAACTGTATCTCTATCACTGCTGCACTAATCTTGGGGACTATGACGACAGTCTATGTTCTAGGATCCTCTAGAATTTCAGAGCCTGACAATTAAGCCTCTTTTCTTTGTCTGGAGTTTCCCACTACTCCCTAATGATTTCTTCAAAAAGGAGGAATGAAAGGGGATTGCAACTTATTTTATAGTTTTGGAAAGGAGATATTCATCTTTGGATTTAGCTTGCTCATCCTCTTAGGTTGGGTATCTGTGACCAAGCACTGGCATTTGAGTATAAAAGTATAAAAGTTTCTTTATGCGGTCAGCTGAGTGCCTCTTTATTAATTTTATAAACAGTAACAGCTTAGCAGCATTTTGATGCCAGCAGCTCAGCAAACTTTTTGTATTTTTGGCAGATGTCTAAATACAAGGTGTGTACAAAACAGCTCGCAAAAGCTCTGCTCACTGAATTGATGCCAAGTACTTTTAGTAATGAAGTCATCAAGATGTTTTTGTAGCCACAATGGTCCTCAGAAAACCCTATTTCATCCAACTATTCTAGTTTTTTCCCAACTGTTTGTCCAAGAGCCTGATTCAAGCAGACACCAGCAGAGAGATGGCAGTTTGACTCTCCTCCAGTGAGTGGCTGCAGGAGCTAGCACAACCCATCATGCACCCGAGGCTACACTGTGTACACAGCCCTAAATTCAGCCCCCCTTTCAACATGCTCTGTTGAGTTTTGCAGGCACATATTTGCCCTGCAAATGCCTCCTAAACTGCTACGGAAGAGGCAGAGAGGTCCCTTTGAATCAGAGGTATTCCCTAGGGGAGGAGATCTAAGGCTGCCTAGTGGCCTCTTGGAGCCAGCTGGCACGTAACAGCCTACCAGAGTTGTCATGGAGTTGTTGTGATCAGAAATGGGAGGGCAGGTGGTCCATACAATTCTTGTAAGGTGTGGTCCACACTATGAAAATTTTTGAGAATCCTTGCACTGTATTATGTACACACAAAGCAGGGGTTAACTCTCAATCTCTCACTGCAAATTTATCTACACTGCCTCATTTAATTTATCCATAAAAAAATGGAAAAGAAAACAAGTAATTAACTCTGAGCTGCAGTGTCCCCTTTAAAATGGGGATAATATGCACCTGTGTAAAATTAATTTAATTGATAAGTCTACTTATACAGTAGATGAAATGGATTAAATGGATTGAGATGGCTTCTGTTACTTGCAAAATTCGGTGCACAACATGGAAAATTTTAGCAACAAGTTATCTTTCCAATAAATTAATTGTGAATGACAGTGTTGTCAGAGTTAATTAGAGATGCATCAGCAGTGATTTTCTCAGACTGAAATGCATCTTAAACAAGGCTCTCAATCCAAATGGATTTATTGTTCTATCTTGGAGCAAATGTTCTCTCAAAAAGTCAAAGAAGAATTTCTTGGGAAGTAATCTTTTTGTAACCATATGATTTTTACATCATCACACATTCACCACTTTTAAAAAGCCTCAAGAAAATTTACTTTTGGCATGTTTCAAAGTAAAAATTTCAACAAAGTAATATTTCATTTGCAGACATACCTAAATGGAAGATATGGTGGATTAGATCCAGATAAGAGTGCTCTGTATGCTTCTTCTGGTGATTTCTTTAAGTAAATTACCTAGAAAAAATGCAACCAGCCATTAGAAAACAGCCACTGGACTCAACCTCAAAGTAATCCTTAAAAAAATAATAATCAAATGATCCTTTGTACGATATATTTCTTCTGATATTTTAACAATGATCTGTTTTTGTCATCTTGATTAGCTGTAAATTTATTCTTTCCCCCTTCTTACATAAAAATTACTAATTTCCTCACAACAGGAAGCATGCAATTCAGTCACTAAGCACAGACAACTCATTGATTAGGCTGTTCACTACCCATAACAGATCAACAGACTTTTTTGGGATCTCTTACAGCAGCCACCAGCACTCTAGCTATCTTCCTTCCTGCTTTGGTTTTCACAGGCCATGAGTAAATCAAGGAAACCCATGAAGTCAAATCTGGGAAAGATGACCTGTGTAGAGGGGCCACATGATTGATACTTGAGGATAAAGGAGCATTATAAAAGTTTCTCAACATCACTGATTGAGTGATTTAGGATACAGATGTCCATGTTCTTCCTCAGAGTCTAATGGAAATATTCAGGTTCTATTAATTTCCGAAGAGAGACCCTCAAAATAGATCTATTTCCTTGACAAGGGAGATGCTCCTCAACCTGAAATCAGAAGGAGCCAACAGTTTCGTCCATGGCATAGTTATAGTTTCCAAATTCCTCACCTTCAATTCCAAGCCAGACACTACCAAAAGAGTGTGTCCAGCTCAACAATATAAACCAGCCACCACTTGGGATCATCTTATAGTTATACAATCCTGAGCTGGATCACAAGACATGTTACCTATGTGTATGTGATGTCACTAAACACCATCAGCCTCAGCACCTCTATGCCACCGCAGTGAAGAATGCCAATAGCTCACCCAGGGATTCTGCAGTGCAACAGGGCAATTAGAGCACCAAAACCAGCCCTGAATTAATTCTCTCATGATGTCACATCAAAGATGAACACACTATCTGAGCCAGTTTTGGAGTGGGAGTTTCTCTACATTTCAGGCTGAATGTAAGCAACATGATCTCACAGCCTCCTGCCAATCACCCTTCAGTTTATGCTGCACTACATATCTAGCTGGCGACAGCTCTGTCAGAACAGGTCCAGCAGTATTTTCAAACTAGATCTCTAATAATTGCAAACTTGGAGGTCTTATGTTTTCATCAAATCAAAGATTTTAACTTTACTGCTCACTGACTTTGCATTACTCTTACCTCAGGGGTGTTGCTGGAACAACTGAGAAGAGCAACAATTTTTTCTTCTCCTCTTTTACAATGTAGCTTAGCTTTTATATTAAAACTAAAATATAAGTAAGCTGTATACACTACAGGAGTTTTTGCAGTATGTTTTTTTTGGTCTCTTCATTAAGCAATGTTGAAATATGGGTCTGTTTGGTAAAGTGATTGTGAAAATAGCATTGTAAAATTTCTTAATTGTCAGTGATTGAAAAACAAGGCAAATAGAAACTTTGGCCACATGATGATGTCAGAAAGTCCCTGGCTCTTTATCTGGAGGAATCTGGAGAAGCAAGGGTAAGTGGACCCAAGCACCATCATTCCTCCCCTTTTCCCTCACTGAAACCAATGGTCTAAATAGAAATCATAACTCACGATTAAGGTCCTGTATATGCCATGATTTCACAGATGCAGTGTCAGCCCTTGATGTGACATTGCTTCAGAATCTAAGTTTTTCTTTTTTTTAAAGTCTCTCTAGTCTTTACAGTTGCAAAGTTCATCTTGACAATAAGAATCAAGCATGCTGAGGCATCAATATCAGAGCTGGCATACAGCCTGAAACAACAGACAGTATGAACTACCCCACTCATCACAGAAGGTTGTGAACCTTGAATCTTAAAGATGGCAACATTGACACTGTTAACTATTTCACTGCTGATCATTATAGCAGAAATATCCAGCTGAGATGTTTATAACATCCCAAGCCTTCCCAGGTCCTCAAATTTCCCCTACCAGGCTTATTAAACTTCTTGAAACCCCGCAAAAACCACTCCTCATACAAAACCCTGACAATTATGAGAGAGTTATGGATTGCCAACAAAGTCAGCCATACTGAAAAGATGGGGGCAGTGCAAAATAATTGAATTCAGTATCAAAATAAATAGATGGAATATTGGACTGATGGCGTTATTTGTAGATTCATTTCAATAAAACTTTTGTTTTTAGAATATCTGAAACTATAGCAGAATTTTCCCCAAGAGTGCCAGAGAATCCAGAGATCCCACTTCTGAATTTAAATTCAGATTGTTGCAGAATACAAAAGGTCTTGCTTCTCACACACACACACACACACACACACACACACACACACACACACACACACACACACACAATCCAAGAAATGGAGGCAACATAACTCTTCCGCCCCCAGTCTTCCATCTCTCTATTCTCTCACACACCCTTGTCTACTGTATCAGCATTCACAGCAAAGAGATGTTTCGTCTTCTGCCCTCAAGGCCTTTTCCAAGGGCTCTCTTTTCCCCCCACTTCCCAGGAACTTTGTATTTACAATAGAGTGCAGGGTTTGAAGCAGAGTGTCTTAGCACCAAAGGTTTTCCTCCAGTGCAGCAGTTTAGCTATATCTTGCTTTGCTTTACATTGGAGTAGGGACATTCAAATGCAGTTTAAACACCTGCTACAATCCTGTCTAACATCACCATGGAAACATTAGCAGGGCAGGTTTTGGACCAATACTACTAGTGTGCACCTTATCAAACCTACATTAAGAAATCACCAGAGTGAAATTAGGGTACGGAATAGGAGAAAGAAAGAAGAAAGAAGGGTACTGGAAAATTTTGAGTTGGGAGGAGGAAGACAAAATATAGGAAAGAACAACAGAGGAAGACATACACCATCATCTGCAACAGGAAAGATGAGAGAAGTGAAGTAAAGCCACCAAGAAGGGGAAAGAAGGTACGGTAAAAGCACAGGAGCCAAGTCAGAATTCAGAAAATAAAAACTGTGATTGACAATCACAATTAGGTACAGTATACAATATACAATAGTTTTATTCCATTAAAATATAGGCACCAAAGCTCAAAAGAGGTGAGGCTTTGCAAGAACAGATATTTTCACCATAGCTAATGTGTTATGTACATTTTTCAAGTGCTGTTTGTCGTCTCTCAGGGAGTTGTGCGCATGAGGAAACCCTCCAAATCTAACCTGGAATCTGAAAGTGAAGGTAGGCTCCTTCTGGCTCATGCACCGTCAATAAAAAGATTCTGCAACTGGAATTTAGGGATAACTTGACCATGAACAGTCATTTACATAATCCACCTCACTCCCTCATAACTGTGTTGACTGTGCTGTACCCAGAGTAGTCAATGAGTATACAGACCGAACTCTGAAAAATGATTTCTTGGGGGAAAAAAGGCATTTAATAGTTCTGTTCTGAATTCAGAATACAAGGAAACATTACTCACGCTGTTCAGTAACTAATTCTTTGAGATGTGTCCCCCTGCGGGTGCTCCACTTCAGATGTGCATGTACCTCTTGATCTCTTGTTCAGAGATTTCTAGCTAACAGTGCCCGTGCCTCGTCATAGCATGTGCCCTATGCCTCGTTGTAGCAAATACTGAGGCTATACAGGGGTGCAAAGGTGAACTGCCCTCAGTTTTTTCTTTACTCAGTGGAACAACCATAGGGACATATCTCAAAACACTACAGTTACTGCACAGGGTAAATAACATTTCCAGAAAATGGACACACTTGGAGGGTCCATCACTCACTGGTATAGCCTCCCGGCAGTATTGTAGCCTAGCAAACCAGGCATGCCCTACCAGGAGAGAATAAATCTCCTGAGGGAAAACAATTCTCTCACCTAAAACTAATTATATAAACTCTAACGAACTAACTAAACCAACTAACTTGGGTAGAAAATGGGATCAAAGAAAAGTCAAGTACACTTTAGACAGACACACCTGTGTTCCGTCTTGGGCCACAGCATCAGAGAAGGAACTGAGGTCAGGGCGGTTCGCCCACACACCCCTACATAGCTTTGGTGTCTGCCTGGAAGAGGAATGGAGTGCCTGTTTGGGCCGAACATGCATTGCTAGCTAGAAATCTCTGATCAAAGATTAGAGAGAAGCATGTGCACCTGAAGTAGACGCTGCTTAAAGAAAAACACCACTTCAAGAGTTTTACAATATAGGATTTCTTTCCCCCTCCTCGGTCACAACAGAAATGAATGCTGCTGCTACTTCAGAAAAGTTTGAAGGTAATGATACTGAGTGAATGCTATGTTTAAGATTGCAAAACAGTTTGGATTTGACCTCTGTTTTCACTCCCCCAACTTCCTGAATAATATTTTATTTGATGGATAAATCTTTCCGGGTGTGGGACCTTGTACATGCTAGATAATGACATGGTGGCCACAAATCAATTGTAAAGGAAAAATTCACAGCTGCATGTTCTAGAAGATTTTCAGAGGAGAAAGGGTAATCAGTAAGGCAGGCTTGCAGAACTATTTGCCCAGGATATTTAAAATAGCGTCTCTTGTTTCCTCTTCTCCCTGTCCCCCATTATCTACTTTACTCATAGCTACTGAACACATCTTTGCATAGGCTGCTAACTTTTCCTGAGAATTTTAAAAAGCAGCTTTAATGCAGTTTGGGGAGATGTTTTGCTTGAAGCACAAAGAGTTCAGGCCTCCAGCTGTGAGTGGAGTGAAGGACTCACTGCTTGTTGACCCCCAATTCAGGAAGTAAACAGCATAACAGGCTGCTGCTCCGACTGCTAAGATTAATAGCAAGTAATCTCTCCAGGCTTCTAAGTAGTACTAAAGAAATCATTTATATTTTCAAGTGAGGGATGAAACCACTACAACTCAAAATTTTAGTGCCTTACTCATTGGCAGATGTATGAGCATACTTAGCACTTAGTTATTATCCAATCACTTCACCATTATGCAGTTCCTCCCCTGCACTGCCATTCACAGTGGTTCTTTTATTTAAATTATATATTTACACACACACACACACACACACACACACACACACACACACACACACGCACGGATCCAAAAATAATTATAATACAACAAAACCTAAACAGTATTAAAATAGTTTTTGTAAAAGAACTCTGCCGGTTTGCAATTTACAAAAAAGTTCCTTGGATCCCTCAGCACAGCATGCTACTCTCATTAAATTATCCTTATCTTTTGCTATATTATTGTTTTAAAATAGCTTAGGAAGAACAGAATTTGTAATGTATAACCCTAGCAATGAGCTACATAATAGAAAGAAAAAATTTGAATTAAATCTTGGGGAGGGGAAAAACCAGTACATTCGGGCATCTACCAAGGCGTTTAGTAAATCCTAATGCAATCCAGCCCAGTTTGTGATGTCACTGCACATATTCACTACACAGTCTGACTAGTTCAGATATTCTCAGGCTTTTATTGAGAATTTGTATGAAGGAATGGGAAATATCTAAGAAGCCCCTGCTTTTTAGAACAGGAGATTGACACAATAAAAGTTCTCTGTTTTATGTGAATTAAGTTCAAGATGTAAGTATTCAAAATAGCAGTATTTTTGCATATTAACACACATACGTTTGGTAATCCTTACAACAATTGCTATGGATAGGGCAGGCATATTACAGATAGGGAAACTGAGGCACAGAACTGAAGTGTTTTGCCAAAGGCATGCAGTGTCAGTTGTAAAACCGGGATTATTATGTTATAATATTACGTCAGAGGAGATATTCCCATATTAAACTATTTTAACATTTGAGATGCATTCTAAAGGAAAAGAGCATGAGATTGAAAGTCAAGAGGTCATGCTCTTTTCCTCTGGAATGCATCTCAAATGTTAAGATAGAGGAGATATTCCTATATTAAACTAACATAATATTTCTAATAACTATTAGGCTTTTTTAGGACAATACATGTACCAAGTCAGGACACAAAAATGATTACCACCGGAATCCCAATCCTAGAATTTCCATTATGTATGTATGTGACTATTGCTAGGCTGCATGGTATGCTTCTGGACTAGCAGTATTTATCCCCCAGTAAAACGTATCTGGCAATCTCAATTTATTTGCCAACAGATATCTTTCTCCAGCACACAAGTATAGCATAAAAGCTACTTAAAAAAAAAAAAAAAAAAAAGAGAGAGAGAGATCCACTTCTGGAAAAGAGGAGATAGATACTAAATGTCAAAAAAGTAGAGCATTTATGCTGCAAAGGAAAGCTAATGCTGTACATTCCCATAGTCGACTGTGCACCAAACATCACTATTTACATTCATTGTAGTGTACAATGCAAAACAATTACACAATGCTGTTAATAGAAAAATGAATATTTTTTCAATTCAAGGGAAGTTATGGAAACCAAATTTCTATGAAGTATCAATTAGAACTATTTATTCAGCTGCTAAAAAATATTACAGCTATCAGGATACCAACATAGAGTGGATCAAAACTCTGCTCATTTGATTAATCATTATGCCAAAAATTTATTCACCAGCACTTAGCTGGGAGTCAGAATAATTCAAAGTAGGAAAAAATGTGTGTTTCCATAACACATTTTCAAGTTTAATACACAGCTATAAAAATTCACTCTGGGATGAACTAGGCAGGTCATAGGATACTTTTGTACTCCTTAAAATTAAACTTGTTTTTCCAACATGAAAGTTGCTCAAATAATCTATAAGGAGAACCAACATTTCACTATTTTAGAAGCTATAAATTTTATTGCGTTTTTAATTAGAAGAGTAACTAGTGTGCATATGAAAAAAATCCCATTAAAAATGTAACAATTTTTTGGTCTAGTCTCACTGATGTAATAGACCAACCTGTTATCTGCACATCAGTGATCAAAGATTTACAACATCAACCAGCCAAAGGAATGATAAACCACCAAATTATTTTTCTAAGAGAATATCTGTATCATGTATACATACAAGCCCCGGCAGCGTGTGGTGACAATCAGAAAGGATTAGATAGGATGGTGAACAGAATAGCTTGGGACAGGTACTCATTTGAGCAGAGACTGCCAATTGTACCAGACTGCACAGTAATTTTCCGGGGTTCTTCCCATTGGTACATTTTAAAATGCTCCACTTGCTGCAACACTTACATGTAGATTTGAATTCAGCATAAATACTAGAACAGCAATTTTAGAAAGTCCAAGATCACAGAATCACAGTCTGGATCAGGGGCCAGCTGCATGCGTGCAGGGGCACACACTGACCTATGTAGGTCTTCAGTGCTCTGCCAGGGGCTCTGCAGAGGCGCTTGATATCCTCCCTACTCCAGATTCCTTAACATGAGTTTCTGTGGTAGGTACCAGACTTCTGGTAATAGGGGATTTTTAAGATTTGCAAGGAGTAAGTTCTCATTCCAAAAAGTATCCAGGCTGCTCTCTACATTGGGCCTCTACCATGTTGCTCTCTACCAGTACTGAGTATCTCTTTTTAATACGATTATGGCAACAGGGGAAGCTGCTCCATTGAAGCAGCTGAGCTAACATTTTTTTTAATATTTATTCCTGTATAGAATATTAAGCTTTCCATGTTATGAAACAGTATTTAAAAAAACTCTGCTGCTTTCTTCTCAAATTGTTTGCTAGGGCAGAAAACAATCCTGTAACAGGTACCAGGGGAAGGGAAGGGAAGAGAAGAAAATAAAACAGCTTGGTCCCTCCAGAACTTAAGGGCCCCCTCTGCTGGGACTGCAGAAACATGTGGGAAGGTTGGGGAGGGGACCAAAATGGGAGAAGAGAATGACGTTTAGGGTGTAATACAGAAGGGAAGGAATAAAGAACTTCACCTCACCTTACAAAAAAAAAAAAAAAAAATTGAAGCCCTGAGTACAGAAGGTTGCATAGTGCATAAAAGGGAAATTTACAAAGCTATTTGTAACCACTATAGGGTTACAATATACAGTTTAAACATAAAACTATATCTGAGGTAAAAAAAAAAAAGAAAGGGGTTTAAGTGCCTGAAATATAACAAAATATAACCTGGCAGGAATATGCCATGTCCAAAGCCTCCAGAGCAGACTAGACCTCTCAAAATCTAGGTCCTACTAAAAGTCATTGGGGAAAAAAATTAAGATTTTTTTCTATAAAAAGTGTTGATAAGTGTTGATCTAGCCAGTTGTTAAGTTATCTGGTAACTAAACTTAAACCAGCTCATTCTTAAGGTAAATATTTTAAGAGACTCTTAACTTATTTTGAAAAGTTCCAGAGGGGTAGCCGTGTTAGTCTGTACACAGCAAAAACAACGAGAGTTTTGTAGCACTTTAAAGACTAACAAATTCAATTTCTGCAGGCATAAGCTTTCATGGGCTGCAACCCACTTTGTCGGCATCTGACGAAGTGGGTTGCAGCCCACAAAAGCTTATGCCTGCAGAAATTAAATTTGTTAGTCTTTAAAGTGCTACAGAACTCTCGTTGTTTTAACTTATTTTGAAAGGTTTCTAAGGAGACCTAAGTTTTCCACAGATCTAATCTGTTTTACAGGCTCAACCATTACTAGGAATAACAACGTATAGCCTCAAGATGGCAGTAAATGGAAGCTACTGAAATAGTGACAGACTGAGCCGACATTTTTTTAAATATTTATTCCTGTTTAGAATATTTAGCTTTCCATGTTATGAAGTAGTATTTGAGAAGAAAGCTGCAAAAGTTTTTTTTTAAAGTTGAGATTTCTGGCTCAGATGTGAATTTCCATCTTTATAGAGTCATATCTGCTACCTTTTCCCAGTGCGATTTCTTTTCATTTTGTTGTTAGGTTAAGTAGTTTCATGCCCAGTAGTATTCACCACTCCTTACTCTAAAAAAACCACTTTCAGTAATATGGTTTATTGATTGGCTTGTTTTGCAAAGAAGTCCATTTATAAATAGATATTGACCAATGAAAGTTTTTATATTTTTAAAATTATTTTTATAACATCCAACTGTACGTCAGTATTTCACAAAACAAATGGCTGTTGCTTGGGAGAGTTCACAATCTCATTTTTAGGAATAACATTACTAGTAAAGGTATCAAATATGGGAAGGGATGACACGAGGCTGAACAAGGGCAAGAGCACTTCCTAGCTTTGTTTTTCTCAAAACACATTTACAGCAAGAAAAGTGACTGTCAGCTACACAAAACCATTTAGAGAATATCATGATAACAATTGTGACAATGAAATGAGAACATTTTCTTCCTTAGTACTTTAGTGAGTCCAGCAACAGGCTGAATGATCTAAATCAGTGTTTCTCAACCTTTTAAGTAGCAAGTACCCCCTAACTTCTGAAAATTTTAATAAGTACCCCAACACTCAATTTTCCAGTCTGAGAAATAAAATATTTTTCTCCTTTCTTCCTTCTCCCCTTCCTCCACATAGAAGCAAAAGTCAATGCCAGCCAATCACTATGGCCTGATAGTGGGGTCACGTGGGTTCTCCTCACACAGGCGGGAACTTGTGAGGCATGAGCAGGTACAAGTGGCCCGCCAGAGTGGATAGCAGCGCTCCCCATGGCCGTCCCCAGGGGGGTGCAGGCCTGGGGCAAATCACACTGCGTGGACTACTTGCCTCCCAGCTGGGACCTGGCCAGAAGCACTAGATTCATGCACTAGCATGAATCTATCATGAGTGGGAGGCATACTGTCTGCTGCAGTGTAGACATACCTTCCCCCTTTCCTCCCCCAATACCACCATCAGATGCTCTGATCTTGGGTTTCATCCCTTTGGACAGGTTTGGGGTGAAGAAGATTGGAATATGGTTTATGTTTCTAACATTTAAGGGAAGTGGATTGGGGCTAGAGTTAAGAGACCCTATATGTGGGAGCATGGATTTGCTCCCACTGTCTTGTCCCGTACAGGAAAATCTCATGATATCAGTAAGAAATTCAGATCAATATTTTCTTCACAACTTTGGGGGGTGTACCCCACTTTCCAATCTCAATGGGGATGCTGATGACTGAGGTGATGCCACCCTCTTATGTGCAAGGAAATACATTTGGAGATTAGAGGAGGGAAAAACAGAGTCAGTCACAAGAAAGTGGTTTGTTTTGTTATCCAACTCATTGCAAGACTCATGGGATTAGTGTGAAACTGGGTTTCTCCCATACTTGGGCCAGACTCAATTTTCAAATCAGTGACAGAAGTGCAACTGAGGTAGTGTGAAGTAGTGTGTCCCCTTATTGTTAAGAGTGGGATTCAAAATTGTGGTGGGGGAACAATTGCCTTTATTTGGGGCATGATACTGAGATGGAGCCTACACTGACAATGACTTGCACTGAATGCCTATACATGATAATCCAGCTGCAGACACTGCATATTCAGTGGCCATATTAGGGGACATAAATGACAGAACAATGCTACTGCATATGGATATCCAAAGGTTTGTGATCGGATTTGTATCCTGGATCTAGGTGACAGGGGAGAGAAGATTGTCTTTCAGGTGAGCCCCAGCCTGGAATGAAGATAGGACAGATGTCTGTGTACGGAGGGCAGCACCGCACTTCAGCACATCATGCAGGGATGTTAAAGTTCCTCACTGAGGTGGGTGCTGCAGACAGTGCAGCTGACAAGTCAGAGTGCTAACATCCATATTGCTGACAGTTCTCATGATACAGCTCAATAGTTCATGGCTAGAGCCCCCATGAAAATTTTTATAATTTGTTTTATATTTCAGGAATTTCTTATTTCATTTTATCCGTTAAAACGGTTGTTTCAGTTCTTTTTATTACATTTACATTAAATACCTCAAAATGACCATATATAAATAAGCACAGCAAATAATAAAATTACGTGACTATAGATAAACTAGGATTTAAGTGTTATTCTAGGCCAGGGGTCCCCAAATTTTCAGCTGCCAGGGCCATATCCCTCCCTCTTGCTCTCATGGTGGGCCAGAGTGCTGGGCCCACATCACGTAGGAAAGAGGTGGAGCTGGGAGGGGGCTGCGGGCCAGTCAAAATGTGTTGGCAAGCTGGATGCAGCCCACAGGCCGTAGTTTGGGACCGCTGTTCTAGGCCTTGAGAGACTCACCAACAGCTATCACAATTAGCCACACCAAAACACCCCAGACAACTCCTTAGGGACCCCTCCCCTTGAAGTTTACCTAGTACTGCAGCCCCTCAAATAACCCTCATTTCTTCATCCCCACTGAGAAGCACCACAGATCTTCCCAACTTCTACTGCTTCCTTCTTCAGCCCTGATGCAACCTCGGTTCCCACCTCCACAGCGCTAGGGAGCCCTCCTTCAGGGGCCTACCACCCTTCTCCTACGCAACTTCATCCTCCCCAAAACCCCACGAGCCCCATAAAACCCTCCCTTCCTTAAATATTCTTCCCATCCCTTGTCCCCTAGAAGGACAAGAGACCCCTTCCCTATTCCCCCTTCTATGCTTCCCTCTCCCCCACTGGTCCTGCCTTGGGGAGTTGGGTATGAGGGCATCATGATGACCAAGGGGCAGCTTGCCCAAATCGGAGTGAGTGGCACTGCAAGCCCGTGCTCCTTGTCATAACACCCAGACCAAGGAGCCTGAGCCAGGCCCAGCCCTATGGGACAGGAGCTGCCACGGCAGCAGTAAGTTTTTACTTTTGTGGAGTTTTTGTTAATATTTTTTTGTTTTATTTTGTGGTATTGTACAAATGCAAAATACATGAGGCTCTATTTCCAGCCACCATGTGGTCGATGGCTATCTTCATGTAGCTGGTCACTCCCCTAATCTGAACTAAAGTGTCTGCTTCTATGCATTCAGAGTAATATCTGGAGAGAACAGGAACCAAAGCCACACCTTCCAATTGAATTTAGACCAAGGGTATGAGAACTGCTGGGAATGCTTCATGCCGTGACCTGTGCTTTGGCCCCATGTCCTTCTCTGGTACTCAGCTCTGTCTTTGCTTAAGTTTGCATGTTAGTGAAGCAGATACAGCTTTAATTTATAGCATCTATTTCAGAAAGCCACATCCTACCTCTTTTGGAGAATAGTTTGTCCTCAGTTTAGTGTTCCCCTACTGAAAGAGATTATAATTACAAGTTTGTTGCTTTCTTGGAATTCGGTATCCAGTCTTGAGTATGGATGCAAGGAGAAATTACTTACCCTGTGCAGTAATTGGTGTTCTTTGAGATATTACTTCCTATGGGTGCTCCACTACAGGGGGCATAGGGCCTACGTGTACCTGAAGCAAAGCTGAGCACCTATAGGGACATTACTGTAAGAACATCACATTCTTTCCAACCCACAAATACCTTCAATGTGTCTAAAGAGTTTGATCGATTTTTCATGACAACCCCTTCTCGTGGTTTAACAGATCCACAAATCCACTTTGGGGGCAAACTTGGCAATAAGAAATCATAGGATACTCAGTTTTAAAACCAAGCTTTTAATGTTAAAAGTAGCATTTGATTAAGTGAATGACCTGGTAAATTTTACAAGAGTTCACACTTAACAGCCACTACCACAACTACACATGTAAACAAAAAACCCCTCATTCATAGGTCAGATCTTCTTGCTCACTCACATACTGAGATCATAATACTCAATGTGTGACAATTTCCTAGGTGAAAGAACAATTATTTGCAGATAAGGGAAGGTAGATTGTAAGGGGAAAGGCTCTAAATGAAACACTTTTGCACTAATGGTTGTTAAAGTTTAATTTTCCATTCTTAAGACTTCCTTCAGAATTCTGGGATAGTGCCATTTGATTACCTGTTCTGATTTCCCTCAAAATATATGCTCCCTGCCTGAGAAATGTACAAGTTTGATATTCATATTAAACTTTCCTGAAGTGGCAGCAGGAACAGATTAATGTAGATACCGCTACAGAAATAATTCACTTACAAAAGATAAGCAATCAAATACCCCATTGGAGCAAGAAATACCAATTGTTAGGAGAATCTATTACTTATCCTCTAAAAAAAGACTAAGATGTTTTCCCATGTATCTCATGTACTGTATAAATGGCATATTAATTCAATCAGGATCTGTACACGCTCAAGAGTAGTGGAAAGAAATTTACAGTGCACTTAGTTGTATTTGCATAATAAGTTAAAACCTGTAATCATTAGGTATTCATTTAATTCAGCTATAGCATGAACATTTTTGGATACCCATTTTAATTACTGATTACATAAACAATTCATCCTGAAGTTAAATTTTAAGAGAGCACCACAGGCTACTACAGAAAAAGCAACTCCATCAAAGTTATAACTACGCCTTGAAGAAACAGTACAAAAGAGCTAGATTACAGAAGACTGAATGACAGTCTCACTATTTCACTGAAGTCTATGTTTAGCCACAGTTTTACATGGCAGCAGAAGTGTCTGTTCAGGGAAGAATAGAGATGTATATAAACAAGCGATACTTACCGCATATGAACCTATTAAAAATGCTGCATTTGCTCGTTTCCGTTGATCAAAACTGGTATAATGGACTATTTTCTTTCTTGATAGACTGAAAGACTGTTTAAAGAGAAAAGAGAGGGATGGTGTCAGCTACATTAATTACAATAAGACACAGGGCTTACAAAAAGCAAGTGCTTTTAAAAAAGCCATTTTTAGTTTGATAAAAAAAAAATCTAAAATATTATGGAGGTGGGTGAGGGAATATCTTTTATTGGACCAACTTCTGTTGGTGAGAGAGAGTACAGGAGACCAGGCTCTAACACAAGCCTGTATGTCTAAACCACAGTTAAACAGCTCAATTGGCTCGCAGGGCTTGGGCTGAGTCAGCTGGCATGGGCCAACCAGGGGTTTTTAACTGCAGTGTAGACATACCTGTAGCATTAAGCCTAATCTTATTTCCAGCATTGATTTTACTAACCCTTCTAAAACTATCTAAAAAGCAACAGTTAAAAAAATAGCAGAGATGAGGAGCTAAAAGTCTCAGTGAATAAAAGTCATAGTGAATAAGTTTTTTCGTTTTGTTTTTTTTAAAAACCCAGCAATTTTGTTCACACCGATTCTCTTATTGAAAGGAAGACCAATGATTGTAAAGTTTCAACAAGAATGAAAATCTCAGAAATCTGTAAGACTTAAAACCAGAAGTGCTAGTTAAAGCATATATGAACCACAGCGATGCTGTTGTGATATTTAATTCACTCAGTGAAGTAGTGTTGAATCACTGAATGTATAATATTGATTTTTGTAAACTGCCATATTTCCAATAAATTGTGTAAGCTTCAGATCACAATGCACTTTTCAGGCAGGTACACATGAATTTTTACACTACTTCTGAAAACATTTTAAGCAGTGTTTGAGGAGACTGGATTTAGAGGGAGTGAGTTCCTTGACAGAAACCTCCCTTAGTTTCAGCACTGAAAAATTTTGAGGAGTATTGCACACTAGTAGAGACATTTTGCAACACTGTAAATTAAATTAATATTTTAGTTGCTGCTTGCCATATTCACTTTTCATACCTACTGAGCTGCAGAAGTGTCTACAAGGGTTCATATGAAAGCTTTAAATAACAAAAAAGAAATTTCTCTAAGAGAAACCAAAAATAGCCAGCAAATTTAAGAGAAACTTATTGTAATGCATACATCAGTTTCTTACTTCTATTCTTCATTGGAATAACCCCTCTAACAGTGGATCTGACTGTATGTCATGATAAGCTGGTCTTATTCCCCACTGCTTCCACAGAAGGATAAACAGTGTGATTTAAATTAATGTGACTGGAGTACATCTAAATGGGACTATAATCCCTCTAAAAGTGGGGGAGGGGCATCTTTGCTGATTACAGCAAGTCATGCTTGGAGACAAGCATGATCAGCTTTATAGTATATGCACAATGCACAACCCCATCTTCTATGGCATTCAATGGATATTAAAGTCTGACAAGTCACACCATTAGCTTAAGAATACAGGAACAAGCTTTTTCCTTATCACATTGGCATCCAGCATGCCATGACTATGATTAAGTCTACTATGGTCCAAATCAGACAAAATTACAGTAATACTGCCACACAAACTACTGCAATTGTATTTTATTATCTACATCTGTTATTTTAACTAGTTTATAGCAACAATTTATAGTTCTTTTGAACTACAGTTCTTTCTGTGCTGTACTTTTGAATTTGCTTGTTTTAAAGTAGTTTTAAATATTGTTTAAGTAAAGGAGGCTTTTACATAACTATTAAAAAGCCATTTCAGATTAATTTGTCCTCCTTTTACAGGGTGACAGTAATACTGCAGTAATACACTACTACTGGCAACGTTGTTGTACAAGGGAGATGTGTGGGTTTGTGTGTATGGGGGGCAACACACCTTCAAATTCTCAGAAGCATCTTTGACCTTTAAGATAAACTACTGGAATATAGAATTTTTATTGCTTCTATGCCATTTTAAAAAAATGAATGGAGAGCTACACTTTAATCTCTATGGACCCAGATTGATATATTGTACATTTAAATCAATTTTTGATAAAGCTTAAAGCTTTAAATAAGATTGAAAACTGGTATAGAACAACAGGCATGAAAAACTCATCATTTATAATAAAGAAAATGGTGAAGGAGATTTACAAGATAAGCATTTGAACTGCAGATTCCAGTAGATTCAGAAATCGGGAAATCACTGGGAAATCGGGAAATCATTAAATATCACAACCTTGCTATGTAAAATCCCATTCATTTAGGAACAATGACAACCAGTACTAGCTGAAATGACACTGTTGCAAGAGCACCAAACTATGTACTTGCACTTAAGAAGTTTCAATTGTGTAAATGTTATTGTTCAGCTCAATTCCAGTTTCACCCCTATTGCTAAAGTTAGAAAATAGATCTACTTCATTTAATGTATATTATATTTAACATATTAAGCTACTTAGGCCCCAGTTGGCAAGCTGATCCATGTGGGCAGAAACTTAAACACACGTGGAGACCTCTGAGGTCTGTGGATTTTCACACAGGTCTACTGCTTAGATCTGCTTACAGGGCTAGGTCTTTAGTTATGCTGAACACTTACAAATAATTTATAGTATTTGCCAACAGAATACCAATAGTTTTAAATTTACATATGTAAGCAAAATTATTCAGATTATTTTCAGTTAGTTTTTTGAAGTCTATTTAGAGCCACATACCAATTTTTTTAAATATGTAAAGAAAAATTTAATATGTATAATACAAGGAACTAAGAATGCTCTTCCTCTGGTTTCCTAGGATATCACAATCTGGATGTAATTGTAGTGAAACTCATGAATATCAAGATATATATCCAAAAAAACATTCTTAGTTAACTAACCTTTGCCCACATTATAAATAAAGAAGCACTTTTGTAGCAGCTGAAGAATCATAAGAATGAAGTTACTTATTTTAGTAATTTAACTATAGAGTTTTTACTGTACACAAACTACCAGGCTTATTTGACAAAAGTTTCTCTCAGTAAGGATACAGAAGTCCACTTAACACAACATGACAACAGTGAATTTCACTGTGAACTCTGGAATATGCTCAGACTATTTTGAAGTTAGAGATTTGTCTAACAGGAAGTCCTTTTGTAATATAAAAAACATAAAAAGTAACAAGCTAGTTCTAGTTTTAAGTGAAGAAAATCTAACCATTCATTTACACAACAGAAACCCAAAATCCAGATTCCCAAACATGTTCATACTGTTCAATTATGTAGAAATCCAAGACAGACCATAAGCATTACAAAAGAAAATGCTAGAAGTTCTAGAAATTCTCATTTGTGCTGTTACTGACTAGATTAGCATTTCATTAGGATTGTCACTGGATTATGTCACAATATACTATCCAACTGATCTGGTGTAGCACTTGCATTGTTCAGCATGAAGGTATTGCTATGAATTTAAACAGAAAATTGGATTACTATGAATTCAGATAAATCTAAGCAAAGTTTGCAAATGCTCATCTATAAATAGTTTAGAGTATGCAGCCTGTTCCTTGCTAAAAATAAAGTTTGCTATAACAAACATTACTTGCAATTTTATGAAGTCAGATTTATTTAGCAGAACAAACAGTAGTACAACATCGCATGGTTACTCTATTTGTTCTTCACTTATTTGAAAAGGAGCTTCCCTGAACAATCAAGCTCCACAATATTGCAATGTTAAAGTGGGTTAAGCATTTTACCCAAGCTCAATTTCAAAGAGCAAACAGGATATTATGATCAAGCATTCTTGTCTTGCTGTTGATTACTCAGAAGCACATCATCTCCATAGCAATCAGTGATCAAAACACTACAAATGAAACAAAGGTCAAACTCTGACCATCCAGCATAACCTCTCAGTGCTTTACCTCCTCCAATTTTCTCAAAAGAGATATCCTTGAATAAGTTCTCTGGCTGTACAAAACACGGTTCACTTTTTTAAAATTAACCACCAGAATATTACCATTGTTTGCTTTTAAAATGTTAATGTGCTTTGGACTCTTTTCAAGCCACACCTTAAAAGAGCAGAGACTTTTCTCCACACCTCATTTAAAGACTAAAAATAGTCAATTGTTTAAAAAACCACACACACTCACACCCCCATGCACATAGCTGAAGTACAACTTCTCAGGAAGCCATTTAACTTATTTAAAGTATGTTAGTTATAAACAGATATGCTCCCACATACTGTCCATTATACTGAATGGACATGACTGTATATCAAGGAATTTAAAAAAAAAACCCATAAGAATAAGGGAATATGTAAGTAAAGACCAGTATTTGCATTGATGGAATGTAGCTGTAACTTACTAAGTGTACTTAATTTGTATTTCATTTGGGGCGAACATTGTGTGTTTTCTGAAAGGGGGGATAGATATCACTTTTCAAATGTTGATAATTTGTTGCAGTAATTTCCAATCGGAAGAGTTTAACAATACTGACATTTCTATAAACTCCTCCATTTCCAGGTTGGATACAAGGACTAAGGCTTTGTCCCTATTGTACATGTAACAGGACCCTCAGTCCCACCAGCACTTGACGACAGATTCCCAGCCTAGAGACTTTGTAGGAACAAGAGTGTTTCCATGTCTCTGCTCCAAAGGCAGCTACCCCTCATGGGAGGGAGGTGTTACAGGTCCCCACTCCTCAAAGATTTTGCCTGTCTTAGGTGGAGAGAAAGCATGGTAATTTAGTGAAGAGATAGCACACCAAATTAAGACTTCAGGCTACAGATAATCCAAATAGTAGGAGGATTGCCGAGAGAGTAGTTCGTTCTTTCCATCAGAGCAGTTCCTAGCCTGTTGCCAGAAACAGCCTTCTTCTTTGGAATCAGCAGTTGTCTCTCAAATCTGTTCACCTGCCTCTTCCTTCAAGCCATTACAGTGAGTTATTCAGCATAACAAATGTCTCCTGTTTTGATAAAATATTCTGCTTTACAGTTTACCTCTGCTACATTTATTGTCCCTTTTAGGAGATTATAAACCCAGCCTTAACATTTTTAGCTCATTCTTCACCCTTCACTGGAGCCTTGAGGTGGGGCTCCTAGAAGGGAGACTAGGGCAGTGAGGTAGCCAGAGCCTGAAGCTAATAGCACTGCTAAAGATAGCTGGTTGATGCTGCCTCCTTTGCCATCTCTGGGAGGGGAAGATGACAAGAGGGATAAGAAACAGAATGCTGAGCAGGATAAACCACAGCTGCATGCACTGCAAACAGCAGAGTGATTACATCTGAGAAACCCATGGGGTTCTTACAGAACTGTCCTCTAAAAATCAAGTTGACTAGTGTGGAAAAGACATTTTATTGCTAAATAAAAGATTAGTGCACTTTAGATTATGTTGTACTGGAAGACATGAACAAACTGATTCTAACTTCTGATAAAAGATTGCACACTGTACCTTCTTGATTTCACCCATTTGACATACCATACATTTAACACACTAGCTCCTAACCCTCTTTTCTTCCAGAGCACATGTAACAAAGAGGAAGCCATGAAGTTTCCCTTATAATGCACATTACACCTGTATTAAGGTTTTTATATTGGCAACCATCCCCAAATAAAAAGATTGGGAATGGTGAGATCCCTAATGGAGGTTTTTTTTGTTTGTTTGTTTTTTTGTTTGTTTTTTTTTGAGGCAAAGGTTGTATGTGGAGTAGGATTTATTTAAACCAATATATTTTGTTGGAGATACTTATTCATAACCCATTATAGCCTTGTCTGTTACATGCAGAATGCCTAAAGTCAACTACAATGGTAAAAGTCAGTTGTGTGGGTTGTTTTTTTTTTTTTTTTTTTTTTTGCACAAACAGAATAATATTTGAGTAAGACGGACTAGTAGCTGAAGTGGATAAGACTTCTAACATTTTCCCTAATAGAAACCTAAAACAAATGTAAGAATCTGAAGGTTTTCCACTTCTCTTTGGTGCAATTTTGAGCAGGTGGGGGTAATAATCACATTTTCCACTTTCCCATTTGTTTTAAAAAGGCTACTTACTCTATGGCCATCTCTTCTTAGGAAGAAAGCGTGGGATACAAATATTTAACTGGACAAAGTATTTAAAAACAGAAGGCTCACAACAACAAATAGCCAATATATTAGCTACTTGTTTGTTACTCATGTAAGGAAGCCTCTGTTCCAAAGGCTGCTACTAAGGATTAGTTCACACACTGTAATCAAAGCACCACTGCTGCTTACTATAGATCAAAACCTAATCCCTAACAAGGAAATTTGGATTTGACTTTTAGATCTTGTCTTGACAGGCAAAAAGGGTGCATTTTTCAATTGTTAATGCAACTGAATTAAATAAGGAAAATAATTTATTCATATCTGAATATAGGTGAAACCACAGCAGGTTTTTCAGAAGGCTTCTCATTCCATTGCTAGCTCTGAGCACTCAGCAGCTAAACACCCAGAGATCTGTTGAACATATCTTCTACCCATCTCCTTGCTGGTCATCCTCTGCTATGATGACCCACTACCACTCCTTCCATAATGACTTTCTTGAGGTTACTTCCATTTCTATGCCTGACATGACCAAAGTACATAAGTTTGTGTCTTTTGACTTCCAACAGCAGATTCTGCTTCTCTCCAATAACATTTCTAACAAGCATTTGTCTTCTTTTCCATCCAGGAGATATGCAAGAGTCTTTACCAGCACCACACCTCAAAAGCTTCAATTTTCTTCTTGTCAGTAGCATGAATTTCCCATGATTCAAATCCATATGTCATGATGGAAAAAATTATGCCTTTTACCAGTCAAACTTTCATGTATTTTAAGATGCCATGGTTTTTCCAAATGTTCACTGACTCAGCCATTGCTAGTCTTCTTCCAATTTCTTCTTAACAGTCCTCTTGGTTGGATATGTATGATCCTAGATAATTGGATTCCATCTACTGCCTCTAAAATTTGACTATTAATCACTTTATCCACGCTTGCATCTTATTTTATACATCATGTGAATGTACATGCATTTAGTCTGCACCTCACTAAAGGAGGGTTCATATCCCTCACTGTTTTAACAGATTCCAAGATTCGTTGTATTATATCTGTGTTGTAGCAAAGAGCATTTTGTCATCAGTGTATCTATCTAAAGTAGGTTAATAAGTGTCCATTAATGGAAATCCCAATTCCATCCACTTTGTCAAAACCTCCCAGCTTGTCTCATAATAAATTCTGTGCACATGTTGAAAAGACTTATGAAAATTATATAAAAAGTGTGTGTGGAGCACCCTGCTCAGTGAAAAAAACATTCACTGTCTTTTGCTGCTGTTCACACTATAGCCTGTCGATGTCAGACTTGCAATGAGAGTTCAATGAGGTGCTTTAGAACCTCTGTGTCGGCAATATCCTCCAAAGGTGGTCATGTCAGATGGTACTGAATGTTTTAGAGTAGTCAACGAAATACACAATCAATTGGCGATTATAATCCCTGCATTTTTCAATGATGTGACAGCTGACTGTAATCTGATCACAAATGCCTTGACCCTCTCTGATCTTAACACAATTGAAAAGCTCCATCAAAGTGTAAGTTAAACATGTATGAAGGCTAAAAATTCAGCCAGCTAATATAGCTTCAGATGTATTAACCTGTGTCTTGATCAAGCTTTCACAGTGTGCTATGTTAACTCATAGTATTTAACATGATTTAAAAACAAAAAAACAAAAAAAACCAAAAAATCCACACATACACTTTTTGCCTATTAAGAAGGAAGACTTAAAGAGAGCTCCACTAAATAATCCTTATTTTATTTATGCAAGTTCTCAGAGCCAAAGATTGCTTCCCTGATCCCTCTAAGATTTAAGTAGTGTATTTTGAGGATCATACTAGACTGCTTTCTCCCTCCTGGAATTACTGTCAAGAACAGTTAGATAAGGTGAGGAAAAGAGATGTAACAAGTTTAAGACTCGGATACAATGTTGTTAATGGCTGAATTTCAAAAGAGGAAAAATTTAATACAGTACATGTAACATATAACAAAAAGGGGGACTACTTTTAAAAAAAAATAACCCCACCACCACATACACTGTATAAAAAATTAAGAGTTTTTTAAAACAAACAAACAAAAAAAAAAGCCTTAGTCCTACAGGAATTTCTTGTCATAGAACAACTAACTTCAGGTTCAGTTATTTCTTAAAATAAATCATAAAACCCTTCCATGAACTAATGCCAGCATCTTAAAGAAAATTTTTGTACAGCCAACCAAATGCTTAGACCTGTTAATTATGTTACGATTACCATAACAGTTCAGACTTAACACTCCCTTTCAAGGGCCTCACTTTCAGTCTCTACTCCTACAACCTTTTCCCCTCTGACTTCCACACTACCCTCTTCAGTCTGTATAAAATGCTGTGGTTAAAAATCTTTCAGACCTATCATTTTAACTATGCTCTTCCCCATATGAATCCCTCCACTGGCTCCCCCCTCTGCCACCATATCAAATTCAAGCTTGTCACAGCTGTCAAAACCCTACATAAACTCTCCGTCCCTGTTTATCTGCTATTGTCTTGCTTTGAATCAGACCACCAATTCTAGGATGACAGATCCATCCACCTATTTATCAATTGTTTAATTCCATTCTGCCTTCTGGCATACAATGTCTTTCCTGAATTTTAATTAAAAGACTGCTACCCTCTCCACGTTTAAGTCTCTTCCTAAGACCCATTTCTGCTGTGCTACATATGGAAAAGATTCACTGACTTATACCAACAAGACTAGAGAGTGAATGCTTCAACTTTATTTTGCCAGTAGCTGGCTTCGGGCCATCTTGGGCCCTCAGCTAACGTATTTTATCCCGCTTTAATCAGTTTGTTTTAGATTGAGTACGCCTCAAGACAGGGCTGGGCCTTCCCTTTTGGCTGGAAAGTTCCTAGCACGATCAGTGCACTAACAAAAATATTATGCCGATATTAGACATTTGATTTACATTATTGACACAGGAAAATCCAGGTTATGCATTCCAACACTAATTTGACACATAGAACATACTTAATTAAAAAACCTGCACTAATGATTGTTTCATATACATCATATAAGCAGGGTTTGTAATAGGACTGGTTGGAAGTTTCCCAACTAAACAGGTTTTTAAATAAGAAAATGCTGATTCATCCAAACCAAAATTGGTCCTGAAAACCCCAGGCTTCCAGCGTTTGGGCTTCAGGGGAGCCCTGCCATGCAGACTACCTTGGAGTTGGGAACCAAGGGTTTCCAGCGTCCTGGCTCTACAGCAAGAAGCCCTGAGCGCACTGGCTAGAGCTAGGGTTCTCAGGCTCCCTGCCATGAAGCTGGGTAATCCTGGGATGTGCTTCCAGGGTCTGGAGCAGGGCACCCGAGGAAAACAAAGTGGTATGCAATGATGTAATTAGAGACTGTATCAAAATGTATATGTGGGAGGCAGGGAGATTGGGGGGGAAGAGGGGGGGGAAGATGTGCAAATTTAGGTTGCATACCATTGTATTACTGAACATAATAAATGATCTTTTTCAATAGAGGTTCTTTTGCAAAAGGGTTATGAATAACATCTATTAATAAAAGTTTCTTGAAATCCCTGAAGGGAAGTTTTGCAAGTTTGTTTCGATCAATCACTTGTTTACATCTTTGTGTCAGGCATTTAAAGTTTTCTACTAAGCCGTGTCCCTATAATTAGCTCTCCTATGATGTTCTGCAGCAGTTCACTCTCTAAGGATTTCACAAGAGAAGCTCTCCTTCTGGACACCATGAAATGTGGGAAGTTGCATTATCTGCAGAACATTTAAGGTCACTGGGAACAGAGAACCTGCTTTTGTAGAGCTCCAACTGCCAAGCACCATCTGTCTCTAGAGAGCCCATGTTTTATAAACAGTTTTAAAATATATAATGCATGTATCTGCATTTGATTAATGTTTTTTCCAATGGTTCTTTTATATGGTGTAAACATTAATTGTTTTGATAAGTTTTCTTAAAAAGAACAATTTTTAGCAGTACTTAACTATTCACACGTGTCCTAAAACAAACATTTATAAAATCAGAGACTGAACATTAGATAGAAGCAACAAAATTGAGTCCTTTTTATCTGGACTCCTGAAGGGATATATTTCTCTCTGAAAATTCAATCTTTACTTGAGGAGTAGTGTATATTTGTTTATAACGAAAATCTGTTAGTTCCCAACAAGAGGAGAAATTCCACTAATTGTAAAATTTGAATGCAACTGTAACTGTGAAATTGTCCATCATTAGCATCTTGGAGGCTGATCACCTGGTAGGTCCTCTGGAAGTCTGCTTAAAAACTCTTTGGGAAATTTCCACAAAGTAAAAGAGTGGCTATGATTTAGCTCATGAATCAACCTTTGTATTAGGCAATTCAATCTGCCACAGATTTAACCTTAATATTTCTTCTACCAACCCAGTAAGTCAATGCACTTGGGCATCCTCTACATTGGGCTTCCAGCTCCAAACTTTTCTAGTAGCCAGCCTCTAGTTAACAAACCTACATGACAAAATACCAATACCACAACATTCTGCAGCACCTAACCACAACCTTCTCCATCACAAGCTGGCTTGTTACCAAGGAGACCATAAAAGGTGTGTCTATCCTATTTTATAGGAAATAGCTTGATTTCCTATGAATTTTTCCAACCATTCTAAATTGTTTTGGCAAAGAACTCAGAGTACCAGAATTATTTGTGTAGTAATATCTCGTTCTAGTAGTAAAATGTTCAGGTAATGAAACAAAATAATCTAACTCCATACATTTACTTGGGTGATGGTAAAGTATTTCATGTTGCATTAATAGGTTCTAGTATTCCATTAGCTTTAATCAATTTTTCACTATATAATATTGCATAGTCAATGAAGAATTTGGAGGGAACAGTACAAATTTGTTAAACTTTATAAAAATAATTTAGAGTATTTATGTACTTGGAAAAATGTTTTCTTAAAACCAGAACTGGTCAAAACTTGGAAAGTTCCAGTAGATGAGAAATTTTCCCATTTCAAAATCTGCTGTGAACCAAAAATTCTGTAACACTTGGTTTTGGAAGCAGTGACACATGGCATGTCCAAAACAAATGGTGGCCCCCGGGATAGGCAGCTGCTTACTGAAATGAACATAATTTTTGTCAGTTCCATGCCATCCATCTCTGAAAAACAGCAGTGAAACTGACAGGCAGGTCTGCACCAGAGCTCTGGACCCCAGAATGCCAAGATAGGATTTTCAGAGCTTCCAGGACTCAGCAGCAGGGAGTCTGCAAAGTCTGGGGTCCCCAGTGGAATCTGCATGGCAGGGATCCCCAGCCAGGAGAAGTCAGGCAGATTTCTCCATCAGAAGTTGGTTAAACCTGATATGTCTCTGAACATTTTTGGTTCGACCACTTAGCATTCTTTAACAAAAGCCTGTTTTTTCAGAAGTTTCCCAACAAACTAGTTTAGATGTTTGCTTTTTCTTATAAGGCAACCCAATTGGTTTGTCTTTGCACCATGTGCAGAAAGACCCCTTTATTTTCGTTGGGCATTTGGGGACAAGCCCGGACTGAAGGCTACATGACCGTGTTATTACTGTTCTTAGAGTAGGTCAATATGGTCACATTTTATATGCATTTTTGAAAGTTGTTTGGTGTCTTTTAATTCTGACTTGTACAGTATATTTTAATGTACTGCCTAGGATTCAGGACAGGCACTTGTACAATTTAAATAAAGTCATCATGGCATCCAAAGAAGACATATAGGTCCATGGTTCTTGTGTAAGGTAAGTCAAAGTCAAGTACCAAATGTAGAAAGCCCTAATGCAGGTGCAGAGAAAAAAAAACAGGTACATGGATGTTTGTCTAGGAACAGCAATTGTGCCACCACATTAGAAAAGTGTTTTTGTATATGAACTTAACTGACAGTTTCTGAATTACTGTTTCTGAATGTAACACTGTTTTCAAAGAAAAGATCTAAAGAAGTCCTAACTCTTCCACTGAAAAATATTTAAACATGCAATTTCATCCTCTTGCTATTCTATTATGATCCTTCAGTCTTCTAATGTTGTCGTACTAACATACCTATAAATTAATGGCAGGTATGCTACCAATGAGCTCGAGACATCAATTCAAAAGGATTATGGCTTTCATTCCTATGATTACTATTCCACTAACTTCCTTTGGCTTAATATTACATTGCACCTTAAAGAGAAAGAGGGGTACATGTTTTGTGGTTCAATTGCTGGACAACGCTCAGTTTTCATGAGTACATTATGGCAAAACAACACAACTTCAATGCCCAAAGCTTAAGGTTAACCACCTAAAGGACACTTGCACAGCAATGCTATGTACTGCAATTTGTTAAAAACAACAGAATTTGAATTTTAGTACAGAAGTCTAAACAGAAAGGGTTAAAACTTTACCTTTAACTTCTTATTTAGTTTGCAGCAGTATCTGTATAACATCGCCAAGTTTAAAGGTCCAAAATCTGCATAGAAACTGAGGGGTGGGGAGGGAGAGATGAAAAAAATACATTTAGAGAAGAATTAAGCTATTTCAATGAACATCTGCATCCAGCTGTTTAAACTGCAAGTCAGTAATTCTGCTATATTCCATTTGGAATCCAGTGTAATTATTGCATAAAAAATGTCACTATATATTTGTATGCAGTGTTGTTGTAGCTATGTCGGTCCCAGGATATTAGAGAAACAAGGTAAAAATGGACCAACTTCTGTGGTGAGAGGAACAAGCTTTCAAGCTTACACAGCATAAAAAGAAGAACTCTCTGTAAGCTTGTCTCTCTCACCAACAGAAATTGGTCCCATAACAGATATTACCTCACACACTTTGTCTCTTCAGTATATATTGTGCATCAATTAAAACATTTTCTATCCATTATAGGGGAAGCTAGATAATGGCCTTTATATTTCAATTGCCTAACACTTTCTATTATAAAATATTATCACAGCTTTATTTTGAGAGGTCCCAAGACCACCATTGTTTGCAGCACACAAGCTCTCAGAGAAATTCTCTCTTTACCCCATAAAATTCTGTCCAGTTTTTACTGAGACATGCACTGTTGGAAACAGCCACTTCCCTTCTCTCGCCTTCATTCCTCAGGAAATTACAGCAGCCTGCTAAAACAACAACTGAATACAAACAAACATTCTACAACTGGGTCCATGCTACCACTTAAGGAGCAACTGCTGATGTCACTGCACTGGGAACAGCCAAAATAGCAATGCAGGGGCAAAGAAGAGCTGGAAAGACTCTACCAGACCATTCTCCCAGACCCAGAACACAATCCAAAAGCCCTCCCTCACTATGGCAGTACACCACAGGAAAGAGGAGCTCCCCCAACTCCTGAACTGTGAAGAGAGCAAACATATCCAGGCCAGATGAACCTCCCCACACCCCACCACCACCTCCCAGTCCTAGCACATGGCCCCGGCAGCCCATTCCCACCTCTGGGAAAACATTCTTCCTACAGCCAGCTAATGTAGTTAGTCCTATAGTTCAAGTGGCAGTCACTGTACTGCACTGGATGCAAACACCACTCATGGCTGGAGGTTGTAACAGTTACAAGTATAATTTATCTTTTAGTTTTTAAAAAACCTAGGAAATTATAGCAATAAAAACCATACATTGTGTTACAAGAACATTATTTAGGTTGCAAAGTTATGTAAAAGTTAGGAAGCGTCAAATTTGCAGTTGCCTGGACAACTTTAATGTTGGCTCCCTTACTAATCTATCCTATGTACTGATGGGAGTGCTACAAAAAGGAAATAGTAAGTGATAATGTAATTAAAGACTATGCACAAGCAAAGAGTGCAGTGTTAAGGTTTCACTGGCAATCCTAAACCTGGCATTTCCTAAAACTTGAGTGCTTCATTTTGCTTGCAAAATAAATGTTCTTATAACAGTTTTCTTCAATGTAGATCATTATACACAAAAAGCTATGTTAAAAGAACATTAAGGCTGTAAACTCAAACACTGAAAATTTAGGAAATGCCAAAATTAAAGCATTTTCATGCCTCCCTGTGAATACACATTATGATAGTCTAATTACATGAATTAAATTGAGTTACAAAGCCTTGATTTAAAAGACTATAGAAGACAATCTGTTGGCTTGAGTGCAAACTACAAACTACCTTGTCTTCACTATGATTTTACTGTAAGTTAGCTAACTATAGTTAAGTACACATAAAAAAAAAGGAAAAAGATAGATGAAATTTTTGCTCACTTTAAAACAAAGCTCTCCACCACACATCTTCAAACATTTAAGCCTCAAACTGAGTGACTGAAAACAAGAGACTAAAATGGAAGTCACTGTGAAACTGTTAAAGATGTCACTGCTCCCAGTCTATTGTTTTGTCTTCTCTACCATCCAGCCCAGCCACTGCTCTCTCTACCCAGGCCAGCCCCCACCTCTTCTTAGTTTAGGGACTTCATGCCTTAGGATCATGGCTCCCAAACTGTGGTCTATATAATAGTCGTTGGTGGCCTAAAGAAAGCTGGCCAATCAGTGTGGTAGCTCTCTATTTCCAGCTACTTCTACAGGTGTCTGGTTTCTCTAGATGCCTTTTTGTAAAAGTATCTGGGAGCAAAAGAGGCATCAGAGGCAGGTAGGAAACTAAGAGCCAGAAAGGAAACAGGAGATAATCATGACAAAAGGCAACCATTCATCCGCAGGGGGGAGGGACAGAGCCAGGCATCCGAAAAGATATGGAGAGAGAAAAAGTGAAACAGGATAGAAGAACAGAAGTGACCAGTGTTAACACACTTATTATCTTACAGCAATTAATACACTAAATTAACTGTCTATTACCTTTTCATAGTTATAGTTGGAAAATAGGGATTTTCCGTCACATAGATTTTAACTCTTCAGTAAAAAACTGGCTGAATGTCAGAATATTTCTATTTGGAAAGGTTGCCAGGGTGCCTCAAAGAAGCTATAGCATGGGTGCTTAATATGTCGATTTTCTTCTACAGACAGATCTCCCATGATGCACCAGTCTTCCCTCTTAATGAGAGGAGGTGCTGTATCATGAGCAATGTAGTACAGCTGAGAAGCCTGGCCCATTGAGGAAACCAGTGACTTGAGGCAACTGAACTACAATACTCAAGCAGCACAGCAGTGGCATATCCAAATATGGATATTTAGGGTTTGGGGCATTTAGTTCTTCCGAAAAAAATTGATACACCAAAAACTCAATTTTCCAACTGAAAGTCAATTGAAAATATATGACCAGGCCTGCTTTGCTGTGTAAGCAGTTGCTATACTTTCTATAGGGATGTATGATTATAAGTGCAGGAGAGGCAGTCCAAAAGACAGTCTGTATTAAGAGAAGATTCATATTATGAATAAGAATTGGGGAACCCGTGACTGACGGGAAATGGTAATGAAATTAAGAGCCTCTCCATATCTAAATCAGTGGTTTGAGTCTGGTTTAGACTGAGAATAATAGAATATATATTATCTGGTATCCTGTGTAAAGTGAGCTTATGATCTCCACATCAAAAGACCATCAACAACCACCCCATCCCCATTTATGGCACCTTATGGAAGCTACCTCAACAGGCAGATCAAAAGGTTAAAACTTAGAAAATTCATTCTTTGGCTTCTTGACATGGTCCTTCCAAGACAGAACTGAGGCGCATTTTGGGATCAATAGAGGATAGGGTTTTGTTTTTAACACAGGCTGTAGTTATGTAGTATTTTAACAGAAGACTTGAGTTGTTAGTGCTATGAATCTGGCACCCTCTCGAACTCTAAAATCATCTTTTTAAAAGTTTAAAAATAGAATGATCAAGTTATAATGTACTGAACAAGCCCTTTCTAAATCAGTTGATGCCTTGGGATGCCAATTTTATTCCTTAGAAGTCCTCAGTTCAGCCTGGATGCAGACACATTAGCTTTCAGAAAGAAACATAGACTTTGTTTCACAATCTGGTATCTAACACAATCCTGCTCTGACAGAGGAATGGACTAGATCAGGGGTTCTCAAACTCTTTTTCCTGGAACTCCCTTTGAAAATATTTCAGACTGCCATGCCATGCCACTCCCCCCCATGCCATGCCACCCTTACTTCTGCACTGTCGCTGGGGTCGGTGCTGCCTTCAGAGCACCTGGCCAGCAGCTGCTGCTCTCTGGACACACAGCTCTGAAGGCAGCTCTGAAGGGCTCTGGCTGTCAACCATGCATGGTGCTTGCGCGCCCCCTCCCCTCCCCCCACAAAATAACCTCATGACCCCCTGAGGGGACCTGGCCCCCCCAGTTTGAGAATCCCAGACTAGATATTTATGTGAATATGAGTCTGTAAAATTATTGTGCCCTGCCATTCAGCTACTCAAATTCTCATGACTCCAATGACAATTATAGCTCATCTGAAGGAAGGAGGGCAAAAATCAGATTGTTTGGCAGTCTAGTCCAAGCATCTTCTCTACACGACAAGCTGATGGCAATGCAGTGGATACTGGAATATTACTAAGTCAGACTTGTGGAGACTGGATCCAAGCATCTCTCTCACAGACCCAGCCACCTTTGACCCAAGATTTCAAGATGGCCAAAAACAAAATAGATATGTCCCAGGTCAAATTCTAACACTGCTGTGATGTTCTAGAGGGGCTGAAGCTACTGGATCTCCTGATATCTTGATTCAAATGCTGTGCCCTAGCTCATTATAGTCCAGAGCAATCCACCTCTTTATTGTCCTCTGGAGTATATACACTAGAATCATGAAGTATCTTTATTACCTTTCATGAAAGCAGTGTTATGGATGATTAGTAGCAATACCCAAGTTAAGCCACAGAGCAGCAAATCCTTTGTGTCAGCAATTCTGATGTCCAGTTGTGTCAGGGCTCGACAAACCCTGGGCGCCAGGTCGCCATGGCGCCTAGAAATTTAATTCTGGCACCTAGTATTTCTCCGGGGGGAGTGGCTGCCGTGCTCTGTCCAGGGCACCACTGCGCCCAAGTGGCAGGGTCGAGGGGGAGCACTGCAGCTGCTGCGCTCCAGGCAGGGCACCCCGCCGCTGGGCCCATGTTGTGGGAGAGGGGTGGAGGGAAGGGGTGGGGCCAGGAGGGGAGAGCAGCCACCGTGCTCCGGCCAGTGCGCCCTGCTGCTGGGCCCACATTGTGGGAAGGGGCAGGGCGGGAGAGCGAGGGGGCGGGGGGGAAGCTGCAGCTGCCACACTCCAGCCAGGGTGCTCCACCACTGGGCCCACATTGTCGGAAAGGAGAAATGCTTCAGAGAATTAGCAGGGACTTTGTTCTCCTTTCCACTGAAAGCATCTCCTGTCCCACTTATCACAGTGGTTCAAAGTCAACGTGTCCTGCTCACTTCGTCACTAATTCTAAGTAACCAACTAGTATTTGTAAAAATACTATGACCCTTCCTCCCATAAAAGAATTTGGCCACAATAATTCCTGTTCGTTCCACCTCCATACAGTATTATTGTAGATCACTATGCTTAGGAGTGAATGTGAATGCAACTCAGGACTCCAGCCTATATAAATAGAACAGGCTGCCACAAGCACATCATCCCACACTTCAATCTCTCAACAAGTTTCCACTCCTCTTCAGAACCTCAGCTCAAATCTTTAAAACCATCAATGAATCAACTTCCATTCATCAATATCCCAGGCATTCCTAGGATAAGATAGCTCAGAAACCAAGACAAAGCACATTAATGGGATATAAAGTTCTCAGACAAGAGAGTTTAGTTATAGAACAAGCTTTCCTTTAAAATAAATAAATAAATAAATAAATAAATAAAAAACAACAACAACAATAAAGTCAAACTGAAGTCAGAGTATGACCACTTTCAGAGGATGCTGGAAACTCCTTCTCTTTACAAAAGCCACCTTGAGGAAGTCTAAGATCCTCAGTAAGTTTATCTAAGCATGGAGGCAACATGGTGCACAGTGGTGAAAGCAGGAACTTAGGAATCAAAAGACCAGAGTTCTATTTTTGACTGGTACTAACTTACAATGCAGTTTTTGGTGATTAGTTTTATCCTTTAGTGAGGGAAACAGAGATGCACGGTGCCCCTTTGAGATGTTGAGGAGAAGCACAGTAAAAGTGCAGAGAATTATTAATTAGTTCAAAGTTCAGCACAAGTGTTTTGAGGTAGGGGTTTTTGCATACCAAAGGTTTCCAAGAAAAAAAAAAAAAAAAAAAAGTCTGCTGACACTGATCTTTCTCACCGACCCCAGCAGAAATCTGGCTAGGGCATAAAAATTAGAAGTATGATTTTGAATTCGCAGCCACCTAGAACTTCCACATTTAATCCAAGGCTCCCCTTTAAGGGCTAATACTGCACTTTAAAGATTTTGCAGTTCACTTTTATAAGTGTGTGTGGGGAGGGGGAGGGGGGAAGATATGGGACTGATACTCCACTTTTTAAATACTGGAGTATTATTACTACGTGTTGATTAGATCAGTATTTGAAGAAACTGGAGTTTTGCCACCAAGTATTCTCATACACATGATTTATCATCTCCTGCTGCTATTCCTTTTGTGTCTTTTTTTTGGTTTAAAATTAATTTAAAAACTTGTACTCAATGTTAGCCTTCTAAAATGGCTTTTTTTGTATTCTACTGCCTGACAGGATTGGTTAACTGATGTTCAATTTATCATCATATGCCGCTGAAACAAACAAAGAACTCACTGTTTTATGTGTGAAGTGGTAGCTCTGTGTGGTGTGACAAGGCTAGTCCAAATTTTCATTTTTCATTATCAGTTCGACAGCCACTGAATCAAAGAACGTTGAGGGCTTTCTGCAAAGCTACAATTACTGGGTCACCATAGTTAAGTAGAGACATATTTCACTTTGTGAAATAAATGAAAATTTACCACTGCTCTTTCAAGAAAAAGAAACTGCTTTTTAGAAAGCATGAAGTCAATGAAGAAGACATTTCATAGCAATACAGCTCTAGACAGTACTAATTTAACTTTGTACAGAATAAGCATTCAAGATATTGGCTTACTACTTCCTAACCTCAAAAACAAGGGGTATATGTTCTCGGAATTAAGCTTGCTTATTCCGTTATAATATATCGTAGTTTGAGTAAATTAACCTAGATCCTGCTGCTGATATGAAGTTTATATGATATACAAAATGTTCCACTTCACATATAATTACTTCTGTGGCTGTTCACAAAGTGTCTCTGTTGGCACTGTATCTGTGATGCCTTGATAATATATATAATTTCCAACCAGAATAAATGGTTGATTAAAGGCTCTATAATTTAGAAGGACAGTGAAAGATCCTTATACCTCATTACTGCAGTGCTGGAATAAAAATTCTTGATAAACTACACAAAATTGAATCAAACTAGAGAGCTTGCTGGACAAGTGAAGAAAGCCTATTGTACGTTAATCAGTCAAGTGTAGAAAGCCCAACCAAGACCTGTTTGCTGAAAAAACAAAGAACAAGAGACACTATTCTTCTTGAAGAAAGCTATTTACCAGAGCCTAACACATTAAACTATGAGGTCTATCCAACAGAGGTCATTTGTGTGCGCCAAATGATCATCTTATGCAAGCTGGGTTATTTCTCATCAGCACCATTTTCTTGAAGGCACCAAAATGGTATACTTTTACAGATGAAAGCATGTACCTCGAAGAGAGACCCCAGCCATCTTAAGACCAGAAAGTTTCACTTATAACTACATTAGTACCAATAGGATTCTTTTGCTTTTACCTAATGTAATCACAGCTGGATAATTCCAATCAGCTTTTTCCTTTCATTTGATGATACAGTATATAAAAGGTTGGCAAGAGAAAGAAAATGGTTTTCATACAAGCTCTCACTTTTACACCAAGGCATGATAGGTTCTCAAGTTAAATCATAACAAATTTAACTGGAACAGTCATCATTACAGTAGTGAGATTCAAGATAGCTAGCATTTAAAAGGAGCTTAAACTGCCTTTAAAAGCATTTCATTTGATAAAATATTGAGACACGTTTGATTTGAATGTATGAGCAAGAATACACAATTCTCACTCAGTTTCATTCCCAACCTTATGTTTTATCATAATTCAGTCACACTGCGCATAATCTTTGGACTATAAAAAACAGTTACATTATGCAAAAGTTGTTATTTTTAATGACAGGAGTGACCAGAACTAGAGACTAAACACCTCCAAACCCATATAGGAATGTTAGGGTGGGAGCCCATTTCTACTTATAAATTGAATGTTTAACAGCAAATCACTTTTACACCACAAACTCTTCAACGGTACTGTTTGAAGAACAAAGAGCTGAGGTAGGGGACAGATCTTAAATACTGGAGCAATCAGAGGATATGTTTCTGATAGGCAGAGGATTGTCAGCCTAATGGTTAAGTGTCTGGAATTACTAGTTAGGAAATATATACTGTTTCAACGAATGCACATTGATGGACCTCAGAAAAAAAAAAAAAAAGAGTTCAGATATACTACAACCCTGTTGAACACACCTTGCAAGTTTTGGTTTCTTATATTGTTATCACCATAAAGGGAGGCTGTATTTTCTTCTGTATATTAGAATGTCTTATCAGTCACTAGAATGATACATTCATAATTTCATGAGTAGTATGATTATTCACATATCCCCCAGTTGTTTGGGGCATTTTTTTTATACCTATAAAGTTCCGTAAACAGTTTGGGTGCCTGGATGGATACCTCAAAGATCACCTCTCCCCTTCTGCAATAAGAGAATTTGAAATCAACTGAGGTGCTCTTGGGGATGGGGGGAAGGTCTTTGTAGCAAGGCATTCTGAATGATGCACATAATTCTGGAAGACACTACCCCCTATCATTGGTATACCATAAAGTGCATTTAGAAATCTTTACACAGCACCATTTAATGTATCCATTTTCCTGATCTTTTTCCATGAGAATTGTATTGTGGAAATTAGGTGGGAGAAGTTTTGAAGTGTTTTGGTACTGTAATATAAATAATCTTATAACTAACACCTAGTGGTTTCAACTGAGACTGAGGGTGTCATTGTGTTAGGCACTGTACAAATATAACAGACAGTTACTGTCACAGACAGCTTACAGTCTAAGCAGACAGAGGAAGCATTATTAGAAGGCAGATGATCAAGTTGATATGACACCCAACCGGTAATCAGAAGACTTACATTCTATTCCTGGCTTTGCCACCAACTTGCTTTGTTCAGACAATACATGAATAAAACATGTGGAGTGTACCGTTGCCAGGCCATCATAAACTTCTCTGCAGATGACCCAAGTTTCATAGGGAAAAAAGAACTGCTGAAGCCATCCAAATCCTATCTACACCATAAAAATTTATGCGAAGGGTAACAAATGTCAAAACAAGTTAAAGCCAGTTAAAGGGAGGTATATACTGATACACGAGGTTACTTAAAATCTGTATGTCTGTCACCCAGTTTCTAAATATCTACAATAATTTTTTTTTCCAGAGGAGGGGATTTTTTTTTTTTTTTTTTTAATTATTCTGTGTGTAAAAGAAACTAAAATAACTATTTTTTATTAATCTACGAAATATCATTTCTGGGCTCCCCCTAGTGACTCAAAGAACAATTAAAAAGCAGCATTGCTAGAGCTATGTTTAAACAGTCAATTGATGTTAGTGGACAAGAAAATACTCATCATTATTCCTGCAAAGTCATTTAAAACAATACAAAGTTCAGCTATTTTGGCCAGATAGATTATGGAGGTATTCTCAAAATCAAACAACACTAAATAGGATTTATTTCATAATTAGTCCATCATAGGAGTTAAATCTTCTGCTAACAGCCTGAATATCTCATTACAGGACAAAACCTGATAGAGAATTTAACTGCTGCCTTAGAATTTTAGTTCTGGGGAAAAAACCTCAAAGCAATGCATATAAAAAGTCTTTAGATACATGCCCTAAAATAAAAGGGGAGTTTTACAACCCTTCCTCACTTTGATGATTACCAGGACATTTCAGGCATGCAGCGATGGATATGAGCGAAGGGATGCACTATTTGAATTTTAGAGTTTTCCAATCAGGCCTCATCTACAAAGATAACCTAACTTAGGTCGACTTATAGACACTGCATTAATTACTGTGGTAGCTGATGTCCACACCACCCTCCTTAGGTCAGTGGTGCGCATCCTCACCAGGAGCGCTTTCACCAACCTAAGAGGTGCAGTGTGGGGAGCTGAGAGGCCCGTCTCAGCTCCCCTGGCAACTCCTTACAGGGAGCCTGGCTGCTCCACAGGCTCCTGGTGGGCTGTTCCCTCTCCCTATGGCTCCGGCTGGGAGGCAGGCTCCATACACTCTGCTCTCCAGGGAAGTGGGGGCAGCTAGAGTCCAGCTGCCTGGCTTTCTTGTTAATTTCACAGCTTTGCTGGAGCCCTGAAATTGACAAGAATGATAGCCAACAGCCCATGAAAAGAACACAGTGTCTACACTAACACTTTATCGCCCTAACTACAGGGACATAAGCCCTATGCCTCTTGTTGGCACAGCAGGAGAGTTACACTGCAGGGAGTAGCATTTCAAAGCTTACACCGCCACCGTTCGGTTGATAAAAACTAACTTTTATAGACAAAACATTGTAGTATAGACCAGGCACTAGTTTCCACCCCCACCCTTTTGAATTTCTGTATAGGTTTCCTGTATATTCTGGAAGTAAGACTGTCCCTCCAGTGAGCAAGTTAAATACAGATAAGTCCTCCTGATGGTAACATAATGAGTGAAGTGTTGTATTCAATTATTTTTAAGTAGCAAGTTCAAAATCTGTACAGACTGAAGCTTTAATTCTTAACACTCTTCTAAAGAATAAACTATAAAGATGTCCAATCCAAGTCATCTTGCATGTAAAGAAAGTCAATTTTTAAAACGTTGAGTCAAATTCTGCTCGCCATTAAACCAGCACAACAACATCACAGAAGCTAATATCTTGTCACCACCCCAAACATTTAGATTTGAAGCCTCTTAACCTTGGGAATCTCAAGTGTGGGGAACAACATGGGAAGAGAAGAAGTCTGAGGTAGTTAGGACCTAAAAAACTGTATAGGAGAAATAAACCCAGAACTTTTAATTGCATCCAAAAGTTAAACTGAAAGCAAACGAAGATCACGGAACAAGTATGTGCTCTCTCAAGAAATACTACCAAGGCCTAGTCTATGCTTTGCAAGGTTCGTTGGTATAACTATACTAGAAAACTGGATCTCTCAAGCCCTTATACCAGCAAAAGATTGTTTTTGCTAGTATACTTTAGACCGGTTCAGTGAGTGAAACGAAGTTATATTGGCATAAAATGCTTTATGCTAATATAACTTCATCTACATTATGACTTTTGCCGGGGAAAAAAAGTCACACCTAACCAATATTGCTGTATGAGCAAAAGTTTCTAACATAAATCTAGCGTAAATAACCTGGCCAGTGCATTGTGTACCAGGTGAAACTTCCAAGTGGGCTTCTGGTCTCCTCAATCAGACCATATTGCAGTGATTGAATATGGATAAAGACAACTGTAGCAAGGTCCACCTTCATAAGAGGTCACAGACTTTTCCAGCAAGGAAAATAAGTATAGCCAAGAGTGCTTTGGCTGCTTTAGCAAAGTAGCACTACTTTACCCTTAAATCCTCAGCTAATTTTAGTATCTCCTAGTTGCAAACCCTTCTGAAGAGAAGGTTTGCCCTTCTGTTAGAAGAGATAGATGCTAATCTCACTATTGCTGCCAGATGTTTCCCCTATCCTAAAAACATTACCTCTGTCTTGCCAGGTTGTCCCTGCCACTTTGCCCCAATCCAGATACATTCTGTCCCATCCAAATGCAATAAAAAAAAAAAACGTGCTTGATGTCACCTGAATATGATTAACACTGCAGCCCAAAACAGTCCAGCAGGCTTACATATGTTGAACTATAAGGAGGATGACAGCACCACAATGCTCATCATCATCTTTTGGATTCTCTAAGAACATTACCACTCATGTGCGATTTCATCCAGCCCAGTCATGAGCCGCACATACATCATAATTATCTTGTGATCAGCAATATCAAAAACACCTGACAGAAATAAGAAATAGCATGAATACTTGATCCAGGTTAATAACCATATGGAGAATAGATAATGAGACCAGTACAATTTCTGCATCACATCTAGGCCTAAATCAAGATTGAAGAACAAGAATCTAGAGTCTGAGCAATGCAGATTCTGAACAAGCAATTAATTCAAGTCATGGACAGCACAACAATTAACATGATTTTGTCAAGAGCAGACTGCTTGAATCATGGCTTAACAGTTTTTTGTTTAAGATATGACATCAGTAACAGACCCAGAAACCTGCTGCATAATTTAGCCAGCCATTCGCCTGTGTCTTAGGCCAGGTCTACATGATCATCTAACATCGGTATAACTATGTTGCACAGCGATGTGAAAAATCCACCCCCGAGCGACACAGCACCATCTACACCGGGGCTAGGTCAGTTAATGTCAACGGGAGATCTTCTCCTGTCAACACAGCTACCATCTCTCGCAGAAGTGGATTAATTACACTGACAGAAGAAGGTCTCCCATCAGTGTAGTAGCATCTTCACTGAAGCACTACAGCAATGCAGCTGCAGCAGTGCAGCGGTGCAGTGTTTTAAGTGTAGACCTGCACTAAGTCTCAGTCAGTCTGAAGTTCAAGAATCCTCAGCAAGGTTAAACCTGCCTGAATATGCGATTTGTCATCATGTTTGTCCCCTCCTGATATAAAAAAAAATAATCACACTCACAAAAGCAACCAATCTGCGAACAGGTGGAACCAGCAAGAATTTACCTGAGCAGAAAATACAGATTCATCAGGCTGACAGTAACGCAAAACAGTTTAGTTGAGGGTGAAATACCAAATGCTAATGAAAAATACTCCATCACAGCCATAACAGATAAACAACTCTCTCTCACGTCCCACAACAGAGAAATTTATACATTACATCTTTATAAGGCTGTACTGTATTAAATGAACCTTCGCATGTAAAAATGATAAAACGAAACTCCTTATAGTCAGACAGTTATAAAAGGTCAAGTACAAAATATTTAAGTTTTGCTAAATATATTTGTGCATTGAATGCCCCAAATAACTAGGTTAAGAGCAAATGAGCACAGGAAGTTGAAGTTCATTCTCCCTTAGTTTCAGGTTCCTATTCTTCATGCCTCTCCCCTTGGCCATCAGTATTATGCTGCCACAGTTGTATACTACTACAACAACTCTGAATGCCCCGTTCTACGGTAACTAAACTACGCATGGAGATGCCCATAGAGGATATAATCCGGTTCTCTTGAATTTTTAACACTATTTTATATCCTATAAGCTGAGGCACATCACTACTTTGTTGCATGAAGTCATAAGCATAATTCTCTTTGCTTTGAGTTCAGATCATACAAATAAAATAGGTAACAGGATAACAAAGCCACCTTGTTTTAATAATGTTACTGAGAAGGGTCACTTTAAGAAAACACAGAGCTAAAAGTGCTTTTATCTCCTAGAGGTAATAAGCAACACCTATAAATATTTTTCTTTAATCTCTATTTTTCAGTTTGTTTATTTTGTGTAGCTGACACCACTTTGTGTATAGCCAATTTCACTGCTGACCCTGCCTGAATTGCCAGTTTCCCTCGTGTGTGTTGATCTTCCACCCCACAGGACAGAAAAACATTTTAAAGATAAACATCCTTATTTTTAAGTTAAAAAAAAGTCAGTAAAAGCTACCTTTAATTTTTTTTCCTAACTGACTAGACTTCAAGTTTTAGGTGACCCTTTAAGAGCCAATCTAAGCTTCACTATCTCATAACTGTAAAAAAAAAAAAAAAAAAATCCAAATTATAATCACTTTGTACTTTTCTGCATACAGAAAACATAAGTAGTTAATCACATACAAAACAAAGAAACCACTGTTGTGTACAGGGAAGTTAGGTGAAACATCAGACTTCTATTTAAGATTTCATATAATAAGATTTAATTAGTCTGAGAGAGCCCAGCATATCCATCCCACCCACCCTGGGTCAACTATAACTCAAGTAAATTTCGTTGCAGTCTTGTTATTCTTTAGGCAGAGAAAGCAATGTAGTTCCTCATAAATTGTTCGCTACACAGGGCTGAAATGCTTCAATTAACAAGAAAGTTAAGCAGTTAAGCAAGAGCCTTGCAGGACAAAGGGAGCAAGAAACCAAGAAACTTACTTTTCATAGACCAACTCCTCATCCGTACAGAAATAGTGGGTATTTACTGTGCTTTTGGGTTTGTTCCGTAAAGTAGCAAAATATAATCGATCTGAAAGAGTTGAAGGCAAGAGAGTCAGGCTATAGAGATGCTGTGGTTGGCTCTCTCTACCTCCCGCAGCCCATCCCTACCTCCCCCCCGGCCGGCGGAGCAGAGCACCGGCGCTCTAGGCGAGGTGGTAAAAGAGCGATCTCCGCCCGCCCTCAGGCGCTAACCCTCGGCCTCCACCGGGGCGGGGCATCGCGACATGTATTTCTCCTGCGTAGAAGGCAGAGAATGGGTGAAAGTTGGACGCAGCAGCTTCACGCCGCTGTCTCCCCCCCCCCGGAGAGGGCTGGGTGGGGACTGGGTCGGGCACAGCCACGGGGGCGACTTTTACCCAGCCGTGGCGACAGGTGCCGGGGCGGCTCAGGCACCAGCAGCCCAGGGGGAGCCCCGGGGGCAGGGGTAGGACAGCGAGGAGCACGGACGGAGCGGCAGCGAGCGCAAGGAAGAGCCGTAGCCCGGCGGGACGGGACGGGTCGGGGCAACCGGGCTCCGCCTGGGTCCCCCTCACCTTTCAGGAACTCGGAGGCTCCCACCAGCAGTTCGGAGGCGGACGGAGCCGGCTCCATCTTAAAGAAGGCGCGGAGCGGCGAGGCGCGGGGCGGCTCTGAATTCATGGGAGCCCGGAGCGGCTCCGGCGGGACCTGGGCGGGCTCAGCAGGCAGGGCGCCCCCGCGACATACCGAGAGGCGTCGCCCGCCTGCGGCCGCGCTGCCCAGTGTGTCGCCGTCGTCGCCCGCATGGGAGTGAGAGCGGTGGGGAAGGGGGCGCTGCCAGCTCCGGCTCGGAGGGAGAGGGCGGGCTGGGCGCGCGCCGGAGCGGACTTCGGATTTTCCCCGCCCCTGGCAAGGCAACGCCCCGGCTGCTTAAAGGGGCAGCGCCTGGTTACCGAGCAGCGCGCTAGCAACCCGGTTACCAAGGCTTTGTTACACCGGCCCCAGCGCCGGGGGAGGGGGCAGAGGCCGGCGCCCCGCCCCCGCGCCAAGGGCTGCTCCGCCCGCTGCCGTAGAGAGCCTGCCCGCGGATCCCCTGCTCTGCACAGCGCCTCCAGTGCCCGCCCCTTCGGGGACGACTCCTTACACCCTGCCCTGCCCGCCCAGCCCTCCTCAACCCCGCGGCTTCCCCTCGCAGGGGGATGCCCGCAGCGCCGCAGTCTAGAGTCGCCTAGCCCCAGGGAGAGCCGAGCCGAGCCGAGCCGAGGACGGCTCGGGAAGCTGCGGGTCCCTCAGCTGCAACCAGCGAACGCCCCCGGGGCCGGGCAAAGCGCGAGCTCCTGGACGCTCCGCTGAGTCTACGGCGGGGCCTGTCTCTCCTCGGCGCCATCTAGTGGACGCCGCCGTTAGTCGGCTGGACAAGGCGGTCAAGCGGCTCAAAGCGCCCTCCAGTGTTCGTAGCCGGCGGCCGGGGACTGTGTGAGGCACCCGCCTCCAGGAAGGCAGGATGCTGGGGCGGCTGGGTTCGCTTGAGACCCCGGGTGGATGGGCAATTTGGTGTGCAAACAGCCGCGGGCATATTTGAAGTCCCCAGGTGAACATGCCAGGGCCCAGCCACCCGCCACTGCCAGCCCTCGGCCTTTTTCCAGTGCAGGGCCCCTTCCAGTCGGTTTCCTGGGCCCCCCTTACATTAGTTTTTCCCACTTCCCTCAGTCTTGTCTGTGACAGAGAATTGGGGGTAGCCTAGCAGCCTAGGGTGGACAGGAACGGAGGGATCTGGCCTTTGGCCCACTGCACTTCCATTACCACCCACCAGTTCCTCACCCCCTTGCCAAACCTCAGTGCTGCTGGGCTTCTCTGTGCCCCAGCCTCGCTGGGCTGTGCTCCCTCATATAAAAGTAGCAACTGGGCAGTGGTTACAGCCCCTCTCCTTTGGCGGAGGTATAATGGTTTTATGGGACCGGCTGTAGTGATGAACCCTGCCACGTCACTCCGACTAGAAAATTTGGGAAGCTAGAATCAGTCTCTGAGTAGAAGTGTGCATCACATCCTTATTACATCTCAACTGCTGTTCAGTACTGTAGTGCTAACTTCCTCCTACTGCATTATGAATAGGGCCATATCAAATTCATGGTCCATTTTGGTCAATTTCACAGCCAAAGGTTTTTAAAATTAGTCAATTTAACATGTAAACATCTTTCAGTGTTGTAACTGGGGGAGTGGTCGCAAAGCTATTGTAGATGGGTCATGGGATTGTCATCCTTACTTCTGCCCTGCTGCTGGCAGGGATGCTGCCTTCAGAGCTGGGCAGCCTGCTTGAGCTGCAGCCTTCCTGTGCAGGGGAGGGGTGACAGACAGCTGGAGCCATGGAACTTCCTGCAGCTGTGGGAGGTTTCTGGAGGTGGTTCTGATCCACTGGGAGCAGCCTCTACAGAGGAAGAGGAAGTCTGGTCCCTTCCCATCCCCTGTTGGGACTAGCAGCTGGAGCCCTGAGCAGTGTTGAAGCCACCCAATTGGGTGCTAGATTTCATGGTCCGTGACACATTTTTATGAAACTAATTCCTAATGCATTGGGCTAAGCTTCAGGTACTCTGTGCCTATTCTTCTGATGTCTCTAAGAAGTTATCCAGTGATGTAATATTTACTAGAGGTTGTTCCTAAGATTGTGAAAATAGCTGTACTCTGGGAAAAGCACTCATACTTTTGTTTATACCTGGTAAGAATGAGACTGACACTTGCTGATCAAATTGGAAAAGATGTCTCCTCATAAGTCTTTAGCAGTAGGCCAGCAGAGGTGAAACAGAGTTGAATCTCCTTATTTTGCTCTGTCTGGCAGAAGTAGTAGTAGCTGATGCCCGGAAAAATTGGTGGGACTGTAGTGAACAGTCTGCCCCCACACAGTGATCAGAGTTTCAAATATAGTTGTACCTTACCTCCCCCATTCACTGATTGATTCCATTCCCTTGCCAGGTGAGATTACCTTCTCTCTCCTCAGGCCCACCACATTGCCTTAGTTTCCTTCCCCTCCATATATCTGGCTACTCACACACTACATGGCTAGAGTTCCAAAATAAGATGTCCCTCTCGGGGGTCTGTTTAATAATATACTAATTGTAGTCAAGTACTTGTGTAGGAACCCTTCTCTTATACACAGCTCATCCTTAAAGGCTTCACAGCCCTTTAATTAGGTTTTCTGTTTAGTCCTCTGCTCATATCAGGGTCCACAACAGTCTTCCTCACCCTTGGCCATAGGGGTTCTCCCCAACCCTTCCACCATCTTCTGTGCATAGCCTTTTCACCCCTCTTAACTGCAGATATCTACAGTAGTTCCAAGCAGTCTCTGACCCTCCCACTGGCTTGCTGGCCATAACCCCAATCATGCTCCTTTCCCAAACCCTTACCAGGAGAGGATAAACAGGTACAGCTTTTGCCTCTCAGACCTGCTAGTGAAACAATTCTCTTGCTCCAGGTCTTTTTCAGACTTAGCAATAAGACATACCTCTTCTCCTATCAGGCCTTGCACTCAGCTTCATCATATGATTAATCACACAACTTGTCTGGAGACCAAAGCTGCCAGAATCCTGAAGTCTTAAAGGGGCTGATGCCCTGTAACAGCCATGCTAGGTTATGCCTGCCTTAATCAACCAACATGCTCAGCACACCAGTCCTACCTCCTGTCATTTTAGAACTTCCCAGACCCTATCAACTCCCTTCAATCCAATTGCCACCAGTTCAGAAATGCCACCCCCTATAAGCACATATACAGATGCACGCCTGTCTCCCATGCTAAGAATCTTCTTTTTCTACTTTGCCTCTCAATAGCTTAGAACTTCCCCCTTCAGCTGTGAGCTATCTCCTACAAAATGGTCCCCTACTTAGAATACAGTACAGACCCAAAAATACCCTTCAGGCTCAGAAGCCCCCCTTTCTCCTACTTCAGAACCCCCTGGGACTCTCAGATAGAGCCCTGCATGAATACACAAATGTGGATCCGCATCCGCCCCAATCCTCTTACTGCCAACTGCCATCCGCAGTGTAGTCATTCACACCTGTATGCGCACACAGCTCTGGAGCAACCTCTGCCACTGATCAGCTGTTTGGGGGCCAGCCCCTCCAAACAGCTGCCCAACAGCTGATTGGCATGCAGGGGAGCCCCACAGAACTGATGATTGGCAACCCACAGGGCAGCCCCCCCAAGAGCTGTTCCGCAGGGCTCCTGCTGGCCACCGATCAGGTGTTCCATGGGAGCTTCCCTGCTGGTTGACAGGGGAGTCCCACAGAACAGTTGATTGGTGGCTGGCAGGGGAGCCCCGCTGAACAGCTCTTTGGTGGGGGGCTCCCTACTAAGGCCTAACTTTTCTACTGCATTAATAGCCCAAAGTCACTTAAAAACTAGCCCAATCTGTTTATTGAAACAAACTTTTTTTTATTAACACAGTGCTCTAAACATCAAATAAAGCTTTCATTAGATGTCTAGTACAGATTTGATAACAAGACCAAGCAAGAGTTCGTCCACATTAACAAAGCCATGAGATGACAATCAAATTCAAAATCAAAACACCAATACTGGTACTTGGTACCCTGGGTTGGCAGATGTTTCAAACAAAAAACGGCAAATGAAGTTGATAGGTACTGAACCTGAAACAACTTTAAAATCACTTCGTAGGTATTGTATGTAGCTGTGTCTCTACTTCCATCCCTTCTGGCTCTGAGTATCTCAGAAACACAGGAATCAGTGACAAATGTTATTTAACCTCACGCTCCAAAGGCTTTCTTGTAAATCACATGATCTTTTCCCCTCCCCTTCCTCCAGCCTCTCAGGTACTGCATGTATACGGAGGTCACAACACATTTAATATTCAGTTAAAATCTCTCCTCCACCAAAAAGCAGAAGAATGAAGGGCTGCAGCAACCCCATACTCAGTCAAAAAATTGTATATAATAGCTAACCCATTGATTCCTGTCTGCTGTATCCCTATAATTCCCTAAGTGGACATATTGCTATTACCCATACTGTGATCATTAACATAGTGGAGACGAGCTAAAAAAGAGCTGTCATGTTAATTTGGGGAAGAGGACAACTCCCTCCTTTGTGATAAATTTTTAGGAAATTTTAAGATTCTTTCTGTGCTGTAACAAATGTGCTTAATAGGCTTTCTGTAGTTTGCCTCACCCAAATTAGTTTTACATGGCAGCCACCAGGCAAAATATTCAAACATACTTGTCAATTGCTTCTCTTGCCAGTGTCCATTAGAAAAGGAAGTGCATATTCACTAAACTGGGATATGGTTCATATATTGAAACCATACACATAGTAGGAGATATGCTTTGCTGCTGCCCCAAGTATACACTACATCTACTGATTATAACAAAGGACTGGAAGTCAGCTCAGTTTCAATTCCTGACTTGTTCTCTTAGTTTCAATTCAATGACTCACAGTGTGACTCTGGCGGGTGTCCTTGGAGACATCATTGTACAGTTGTTTGTGACACCTAAGATTTTTATAACTAAAAAGTTAACAAAAAAGTTTCTCTTTTTCAGTTTGTTTTGTGCATTGGACTGTACTTTGTGTCTAAGTAGTGTTAATGTATTACAATACCTGTATACTCAGTTTCTACCTTTTTGAAGAGACCATTATGGATATTAAACAAAGCAGAAATACCCTTTTAAAAGACCTGTGAAAAGAACTTAAAAAATTCAAAACACTCTGCTCTGTCAAAAACTTGAATGATTTTATTTTAAAAGACTGAGTTTACAGTATCACTTTCATCTCCCGCTGCTTCAGTAATCCCATCTATAAAATGGGATTCACATTCAGAAGAGTGTTGGAAAATGTAGCATCTGTAAATGTCATTGAGAGATTGAGATAAAATGAGCTATAAGAACAAGCCATCATTCCTTGTATTCCCCAGAAAGTAGACACAACCACTACACTTTATGATCATTCACAGAGAAGCTAGCTCAGGAAGTTGTATTAGAATCTCCACAAAAAGCCCTGAGAGAAAGCAAACAGTCTGGGTGGGATTTTCAGAAGTGAAAAGAACTATTTCACAGGACTTGTATCCCCATTTTACAGATGGTGAAATTAAAATGTCAGTATTCTCAAATTTGGATGCCTAAAGTTAGGTGCCTAAATCCATATTTAGCAACCAAATAAGTGGCCTAATTTTAAAATCAAGCCACTGAGTACCAACATCAATATTTAGGCACAATTACTATTCGTACCCACATTTGAGAGGTTGGCCTAAATGACTAGTGCAAGTCACACACACAGATAATGGGAGAGCTGGGACAAGAAACCAGAAGTCATGGCGGACAGTGCACTGCTCTAGCAGCGTGACTACACAGCCTATTTACTGTCACAATGTACATGGGAATTAACAACTGTTACTACCACATATATACACTCCTGACTTTCCCCATATGAGTAGCACAGTGTGAGAAGGTCTCACAAAAAGAACATGAAAATACTTTTATTTTGGTGTAACGAACCTTGCAAAATTCTGAATTGAATCTGAGTCATCTATCATATTATAAATTAACAAAAGTTCAGATATTATGTAAATTAATGCAAAGCCATTTAATTAGTGGTATAAATTAGTGTTTCTCTCTCTCACACACACACACTCTCTATCTCATTTAAAATATTCCAAGGAGATGTCCAGTTATTTTATTTTCATGAAGGATTTATTGATGTGGAAAGAGAGCAAAACAGTTTGGTTCTGATTGCCCAATGGACCTCTTTCCGCAACCTTGTCTTAACTTTGAATAGTACTAGCTTAGTCCCACTTAACTCTGTTTTAGCTGAAACTTATATGGTGCATATATCTTGCTAGCCTTCTGCACTTTCACACTTATTGACTTAAAAAGGAACTACTTGCACGAGTACGTGCTTTTCAGCATGAATAAAAGTTGCCAAAATGGGTTATTTTCTCCACAAAATCTGTACCTTGGGAGTAAGTTGTTGAAAAGTTTGAGATGGTGAGAGCTCATGTAAATAAACTCCCTACCTCCCATGTTGTACTACTCCTGATTTTCAGGATTTGTTCTTCCAGTCCTAGTGTTGGAAGCTTCAAACAGCTTTGAAGAAGGGATGGATGGGCCTTTATGGACTGGTTTCTTTTAAAAAAAAAAAAAAAAATCTTGAGGAAAATCATAGGGTAGGGCATCTTGCCCTGATCATCAGTCCAGGAAGGGTCCTTTTTCCCTATACATTTTGGGGGGAGGGAAGGTGATCAGGGTTTGACAAACAAAATACAGTTAAGGATAAAATGCAAATGTTACACTGCTCATTGTGCTTAAGACTTGCAGCACACTAAGAGTCATACTGTCCTATCCATTGTCAAACTTCAATATATGGCAAATGGAGCTGTTGTTCATACCAACTGAAGAAAGATATAGCAGTACATAAACCCATCTACCTTTTAAAGACTGAATTCCTAGGCATAGGGGAATGACTTAGGGCTAGAGCTGCAGCCTGAGATTTTAATTTTCTTCAATTTCTATGCTTAAATCAGATACTGAAAGCCAAATTTTCAAATGTGGGGGCCCAACTCAAATTCTCAAATGCTGCATTTATGTAATTGCATGTGCTATTGGGTACATATTGCACCTATTTACCCAAACTGCCTGAAGAAAGGCAAGATTCATTAGTGGAACGGGTCTGTACACAAATTTTGTGGGTGCAGCTTAGGTACTTAACACCTGAAAATTTTGCCAATAGTACTCTGATAAGACAAAAAAGTACGTAAGTCTATTTGTATAACAATGCTACAAATTAATTCACCGATATGATAAACACTTATTTTATTAATGACAACAGATACAGAAAAGAAAAAAATAACACACTAAGATTTGACAGTAAATAGTTCATTGCACTTCTTAAAAGTGAGGTAAACACCATCTGTGAGTCTTGGCAGTTCTAGCTTATACTGCATGGAGTAGTAGTCACAGAAGTGCCAATAAGCAAATGATGCACAATGAGTTACTGCAGGGAGGTCTTTGGTAGAAAGACCATAGATATGTATATACTATTTATCACTGTTGTACAAATCATTAAAATCTAATTTGATCACTCTAACAAGAGCAGTAAGCAGAGTTTCAGTCTTCACATTAAAACATACTTTGCCACTTAAAATTGGACAAATGCTAAGGCTAAGAAGATTATACTGTACAGAAAACAAATCCTGTAATATAACTAATAAAGGAAGTATAAAATGCAGGGTCATAATCAGCCTAGCTGTAAAGAACTTCTGACATTACTTATTTCTGACATTACTAATCTGACATTATTTTGCTCAGCTAATCTATTACAAGAATAATAGAGTCATAAACCATATTTACCCTAAGAAAATGACTCATTCCTGACAATGGTTGTCTGCTACAGATCCCCTTGAACCAATACTTAGAACCATTTTTACTGCTAGTGTAGATGGGACTAACTCCTTTTCAGTTTTAAGACTTGGTTCCACCAAGGCCCAGTGATAAGTTTTAGCCTATCTACTCAAACATTTAAAATGTTTCTAATCCTAGTTCAGGAGTCCCAAGATGACAACTGCTGATGGTAACAGGTCAGCTTAGGTATGGGCAAAGAATTCAGAGATTGAAAAGACCCAACAAATCATCTAGTCCAGCCCCTGCCAGTGCAGATGTGTATCTACAGCATATTTCCTAATGTTGTTTCCATTAACTACATGACATTTTATTTTTATCATAGATGTTTTTGCCATTTGAAAATAAAGGTGAAGGAAACAAAAATAGAGTAATTCAATTCAAACAGTAAAACAAAATTAAAAAGTAGACCTGTACACTTACAAAATGTACCTTCTGGGTCAGATGCAAAACAGCTAGTTAGACATAAAATATATCTGTAATTACTATCAAGAATTGTACTTAAAACATTCTATTAAAAATATGAGTTGTTTTTCAGGTACATTTCTCCAACATAATGTATATCTGAAATACTGAAATAAGAGTAAGTAAGTTTTAAAAGCTGTAGTAAGTAGCAACTATGGCATGTCTCTTTTGGCTGCATACGCGGTAACATAAATTGCATTTCCTATGATGCATGCTTTACATGTTCATTATCTTTCCCAAGTTAGCAATTAGGAACTTTTCCTTTTCAGTTCATGAGCAGCATCCCAATAATGGTGGGCAAAGTAATGGCAGGAAAAAAGATGGTATCAGCGACATCATGCTCCATAAATCGGCAGTGGCCAGTGTTGTAGGTGAGGCTCCTAGAGATGTTTGATAGAGAGCCTGTGCTTTGTTCCATGACTTTCTTAGGCATATGCTTTGATAGGAACCTCAGGAACATTTCATGCTACAGAACAATAGTTAACATACAAGTTTTGAAGGGTTTTATAACCAAGTCTAAAATCCTGGCAAGCAGTGTAGCCATGAAAAGTTTTCACTAGGAATTGTTGAGAAAAATAGAACAGTTTCAAATATAACACAACTATGCTCTAGGCCCAAAGCTTGATTCTGTTATATTGCTTCTATGAAAAATACCCTTATTTTTTTAGTACATGGCACCACAGCAGTTTCTGTGAGGCTTTGCCTTTTGGGTATGTAGGGTGATCTGTTCACTATTAATAAGTTTGTTTAAAACCACCATCTGTTTGTCCAAAACTGACATCTGGTCATTAATTATCCTGTTTGTAAAGTTACCAAAGATCATTCTGTGAAACTATTGCTATTGTTGAAGTACACATTTTAAGATCACTGCTTAAAGTAACAACAGCAAATGTTCTAAAACAGAAGTATTCAGTATTAAATAAGTATGTTTTGTAATAATAGTGAATGTTTTAAATAAAAAAAAATGTTATTGTTTCTGAAGGACACTTGTGTCTTTCAGTTACAAGTTTTAAGTAAATGTTAAAAAATTAGGGTGTAAATAAATAATGTTTGTATGTGAAACCAAAGAGTGACGGAAAAAGGTGCCAGTCTCGGATGGTCAAGGGAGTGAAAATAACAACTTTTACGACTCAGATGGCCAAAAACTGCCTACCCTGATAACACCTCGAAGGACAAAAACAAAATAAACTATAAAAAATAACAACAATGGTAATGCTTGCAAAACAAGGGTGATTAATAATCCCACCAGGATCCAGATGCAGCATGATGAAGCAGAACCCATAGAGTGGCATAAGAGCTTACCCCTAGAAAAAGAAGATGAAAAGATGAGGACTTTGGGTTTGATTCTACAATCATCCTCCAGGAGCATCGGTATGCACCGACAGACCCAACCCCATCCCTCGTGCTTAGCCACCTGGCCAATGGACTGTGTATGTGTAGGCAATTGCTTTTTAAAATCTTTGTATTCACAATAAATGTGGTGTTCTGCCTTGTCCCCCTGAATAAGATCCTACTGTTTATTTTATAAGTATAACAATGCCAAAATATCATTTGACTGGGTAAATATATTATGAAGAAATAGAGGATAAGTTCTTCATATGTGTGCATCAGGTGATTGTACATTCTTGTGCACATGCTTTTGAAGATCTGGCCCTGTAATTTTGACAATAACAGCTTCTCAAGAATTAGGAGATGAAGATGATTTTATGATAAGTGAATATTACACATACAGTGTTCTTTAAGTTTGCCAATAATTTACACTGCAGACAGAAAGTACTGTGGGCAAAATTCAGATGCTATGTGTAAAGGAGGACAAGCTGCAGTAATGTATGCCTTCTTCTGGCCTCTCAGCATTTAACTTACACTAACATGAATTCACTGTTTGATGTGTAACTTATACCCCTTACATTGTACATTCTTACATTTTATTCTTGTGATTAGCATAATTAGGGAAACCAAACTGAGAAATCATAATGTTAGAATATTTTAAGGGCATGCTGTCATAAATATTAACCAATTTATTTAGACAGTAAGACCTTTGTAGCAAGTGCTCTGCTCGGTGCCACATTCCAGAATAGCCACTGTTAGTCTCTTTTTCTAAATTCCTTATGTCAACAGGCTTTACGAACACTCCTGAAGGCTTTCCGGTATGCTTTGCCACTAGAAAATTCATGGCAATATCATCACAGTTTTGAGTTTCATCTATTAAAGCATGAACAGTGTCAGGCTGCTTCTGAAAGAGTTCTAGGTATCCACTGAGGAAGAATGCTGCTCCTATCAGAACCATGGAATACTGGTCCCCATTTCCAAATCCAGGGGTCTGCAATTCAAAGCTGCCATAACTGTATATACCTGAAGGAGTGGAAACATGCTTTCTAGGAACAAATCCCACTATCTGATCTGGAAATTGCTGTAAGAAAATCAAAAGATAGAGCGGAGCTTTAATTTTGTTACAGTCAAATTGTGAATCAATATAGCAATACAAAAGTTCTTAATATAAGTATCTCTTATGAGGCTTTTCATAGAGGTGCAAATTAATTGCTATGAAAGATGTAGATAATATAAAATAATCAGCTGTATGGTACTCTGGCCTGCACCATATGGCGATTGCTGCAAGTTAATACAAAATGACCTACAAAAACTGATACGCTGTGCTTCACTCCCCATTATATAGTGCCAAGTAGCATCTGAACCAAATTAATTTGCATTTGTGTGTATGGGATCAAAAATAAGCCTACAGATAATCTCTACACAGTAAAGAGAAATATTACTATTGATTTCTGATGCACAGCCTCCAGATCAAATGAAACGTTCTCTGATGCATTTAACCAATTAGATTTTTTTGATATCTGTGACTTGGTAATTTCCTTTTTAAGCAGAGGAATGGTAAAAAAACATATAGTTTATACCAGCAGTCTGTAATTTTCTATAATTAAAATACTATTCTTCAGTGTCTCTTGCCTTTTAGAATTTATCTGATCATCTGTATGACAGATAGTAATGCATGTCCTAGAAACATCAACGATGAACTGAATTAATCTTTCCATTTAGTAAAACTAATATAAATTCCATTATAAATATATAGGATGCAAAATAAAACATTACCTGCCAAACAGAGAAGGCAAAAGCAAGATCATAGGCACTAACTAGTGTGTCGTCATCCATCATTAAAACAGCTAAAGAGGGGAAAAAGACATTTTAATTTTTTAATGTGGGCAAAAAAAATTTTTAAATCATTAAGTGATAAATATATGAGAATTTACGTGTGTTGTGCAAGGCATGACAAGTTAGCCAGGCAACATCTATAAACATTAAGATGAATTGCACAATATGAGTATGCACCGGATTGAAAAAGTATGCTCAGAATTTAAGGTTACAGTGAAAAGGATGTTTAACTGTGCAATTATAGCAGATGATTAATTGACCTGAAGCAAACATATTTTTAGGACATTATTGCTATTATCAATCACAGACAATCACTGTAGCATTAAAGGTTATGTAGCATAGCTGAACAGCTATGGAGTAGAAAATCTGGGTTGTTTTTTGGCAAGGGAATACCACAGACTTTTATTCACTGCAGGCCAGGTTGCAGTCCTAATAACTTTTTAATATTGTTTAAAGGACAACTGTAAAAATCAAGGAAAAAAATCAGATCCCATATTGTCCAGTATGATGGATTATATGATTTTCCACAGAATTATTATTTCTTAACATCATGGAAACACCAAGACATAACTATTTCCACACCACTTCTTTGGGAGATAGGCAAAATTAGCATATTACACAGGTAAAAATTTCCTCTTGTTAACTTTAGGATAAGGCCTATTGTTTCAGATCCTCAGTGACCTTGGGGACTTTTCACCTTGGGTGCAGTCACTTGCAGAGATTAACTGGATATATTTCACTTAATCAGTTTCCTGACATTACAGAGGCCTCAGGCATTTTCATGCACCTCAGTCCCTGTTTTTATCTCTCTGTGGCATGTAATGGCCTAGCCTCGTGTAATACTATGCTCGAATTTCAATTGTTGGCTTTGGTATGCGGATGCTGGGTGGATTTAATGGGTAGCCTGTGATATACAAGGGATCAGGCTAGATGATTTGGTAGTCCTTTCTGGTCTTAAACTCTGATTATATGAAAACCTAAAAACGTATCTCATATAGGGGAGCAAACAGGATGTGTGTAGATCAGATCCTTAGGGAGGAAACATAATGGTGTGCTGAGCCCTTTAAGACAATGATTATGGCTCAGTGCACCCTGATCAAGCAGCAAGGCATTCTGGGGGCTGTAGTGCTCAGAGGCTTCCTGGGAATTTTAGGTTGAATAGCAATACATGCTAGGATGGGGGTAGTGAAATAAAAGAGTTTCCTTTATACAACGAAAGAGACCAGGGAAGATATGGGATTTATGAATCTTTTTGTTTGCGGGAAACAGGCCTTGTTGCTGGGTCTCTCCTGCAAAGAGCTGAGGAAGAGGTCTGGATGAAAAGCAAAAGGGCAGGGAAAAATACTCTGGGGCAGTGATTTGGGCTAGAAAAATCAGATTGGGGTAAGGGGGAAATGGAGAGAGCAGACATTTTGGTGGGTTTCCACCAAAGGGCTGTAGAAAAGGGGAAAATGCTGTGACATCGGTAGAGGACTGCATGTGAAAGGAAGGAATTTCGGATTTGGCTAGAAGTCTAAGCTATCTACTCACCTTTGCCTGAAGAAGAAACTGAGATAGCAGCCACATTTCCACGAGGATAGGAAGCACTCCCCCACCCCTTTCCCTCCACCTAGTGGTGCTAATATAGCCTTTGGGTTGCTGTAACTTCAGGGAGATGGAAGAGCCCAACCTCCATGCTACAGAATCTCCATGTGTCCTGCTGCTTACACCTTCCCTGCCACTGTTTTCTGCTAAGTGGAATTGCTCAACAGCTGCTGGATTTAGGGGTTTCTGAACCCACTTGGTTTGTGAGATTTTTCCCATAATGATAAAAAAAGTAGTTGTTTTCAGTGATAGATAAAATGATAAGTGTCTGAAAAATGGAAATAATAGTGTTAGCAACAATGCTACCTATAAATGTGATGCAATTCATTACCTTTTGTTTCCAATTCAGGGAAGATCTGGAGTCTGTTCCTCATGCGATTCACAGTCTGCACTTTGAAGACAACAGGGACAGGATGGGGTCCCAGGGAATTCCACATTTCCTCTGGTATCTTTTCCCCAACATTGTTCCATACAACAATCACTTTGTGTAGATGGGGAATGGCTTGGTAATGATTTAAAAGCTTCAGCAACAAGTCAGTTCTATTGTATGTCTGCATAACGAGAGTAAATGAATCCAAGGTAGATTGGCTGTGGGATTTTGGTTCTCTTCGCAAATTGGGTATTTTGTCGTCTTTAATGTTAGGAAGCAAAGCCATTAAAGCACCTGCCACAAGGAGTAAGACAAGGATCACCACAGAAGAGAAGCAAACTGGTCGGATTCCCATAGCTCTTCCTGGTAGTTTACAGATGTGATGAAATCTTTATTAACAAAAATTGAAATGGGAAGAGAAAATTCATCAGTCTTCTACCTACATGTTTGTCAGCTCAATGTAAATTTAACATAGGCCTTATTTAGCTCATACTCAAGCAAAATTCCCATTAAAGTCAATTGGAATTTTGCTCAAGTAAATGAATAAGTAAATAAATTTGTTTGGGGTCTCTAGGTGCTCCTGTGATACAAATAATAATTATTCTGTCTATCAAAAAAACAAAACAAAACCCTTATCAAATAGTCTGAGATGCTCCTTAAATCTTTATTTGTATGATCATTGTGTGAAACATGAGATAATATTCTAGTACCTTTTCTAAAACTATGCAGAAATATACACTTGTCTTGTAAGTACACCAGGAGTTAATCCACAAGTGCTGTTACTTAAGAGATCACCCACAGAAAAATAACAGATGATTGAACAAGGATCAAAAGGGGTGTTTTTTCAGAGAAGTGTGATGCACAACGATGGGCGCAGCCTAAATGAAACATGTAAGGGGCCGGTACTAGGGAGAGGCAGTATAGATGACCACCTGAGGCGGCAGACTGGTGTGTGTTAGTAAAAACTAAGATGTGTCATGAATCCCATACAAAGTATACCTTGACGCTCATTAGTGTTAACTCTACTAGGTGGCGCTTGTGCCAAGGATAGAGAGAGTAGAATCAAGGAGCATCTGCCTCTCCTTCTTCCCACTTGAACAGTCCAATTCCTCCTCCTGCCCATTGCCCGTTCCCACCACCTCCTCCTTCTTGTATCACTAAACATTTCTATTAAGGTAGCACCTAGAGGCCCACTAGGTTGGGGCCCATTTTTCTAGGGCTATACAAATATATAGTAAATTACAGTCTTGACCCAAAGAGCTTACATATACACAATTATTTGGGTCAAAGTCAATTTTAATGCTTATGAAAAGTGCTGGATTAACAGCTCCAGAGTCCTTTGTTTATTAATGCAACAGGTACAGCATAGTCATAGGCAAGCTTCATTAAATTGTCCCAAATTGACTGAAAGGACTCAATGGTAGGGATGAAAGGATAGGATTGTCTTTATGCCTCTTCAAGACTTGACTTTTCTGCAGAGACCTCAATGCTCATTTCTGTCTAGTCGCGTCTCCTCCTCCACTGCACTGCTCCCTGACTCTTCTTATTAAACCATGAAAAAGTGGATAGTTTTTGTAGGAGGAGGATGGCAGGGAAAATCCATCATTAGAGATTCTGTCATCTAGGACAAGAGGCAGCAAGAGGTTTGGTGTATTATTATTTTTATTATCGTGACGCCTAAGAGCCCTAATCATGGACCAGAACCCTGTTGTGCTAGGCGCTGTACAAACATAGAACAAAAAGACAGTCCCTGCCCCAAAGACCTTACAATCTAAGTATAAGATAAGAGACAACCGATACAGACAGACAGGGAGTACAAGGAAACTGAGACAGTACTAGTCAGCATTAGAGGCAGTGGTTTCAGCATGCCAGTCTAACATAGTCAAGTTACTTGTAGGCATCACAACAAAAGAGAGCTTTAAGGAGTGATCTGAAGGAGAACAATGAAGTGCTTTTGTGGATGTTTATAAGGAGTCCCCCCCAAGCATGAGGGTCACCATGGGAGAAAGCATAAAGGTGCTTGTTTGAAAATGTAACAAGTGGGCAATGGAGGCTTGCATCATGGGCTGATCGGAGACAGGGGCTGACCTCTCAATACTGGCAAGATAGGTCATGAAAATAAAAACAAGTAACTTATATTTAATGCAACAGAAAAGAGAGGGAGCCTAAGGAGGGGTGCAAAGAGAGACATGACATGGTCCAAGTGATGGGCTTGGAAAACAATCTCTGTAGCAGCATTCTGAATTGATATGAGCAGGCGAGATTGCATTTGGCAAGGCCAGAGAAAAGGAAGTTGCAATAATCAGTATGTGAGATAATGAGAGCATAGATGAAAGTTTTAACTGTGTAGATGGCTAGGAAAGGCTATATCTTAGAGATTGTATTCAGAAAGAATCTGCAAGATTAGACAGAGCCTGGATGTGCAGACCTAGACAGAGGTCCGAGTTGAAGATGACGCTCAGGTTATGGGTCTTAGTGAAGGCAGGATTGTGGTGTTGTCCACAGTGAAAGAGAAAGGAGGTAGCATAAAAGGTTTTTTGGGGGAAGAGTGAGAGCTTTGTTTTAGCCATGTTGAGTTTGAGCTGCTGTCTTGGCATCCACAGAGATGTCAGACAGAGTCTGAGATTTTAGTTTGGACAGAAGGAGACAGGTCTGGAGCAGAGGTAGATCTGTAATTCATCAGCAGAGAGATGGTAGTTGAATTTGTGTTTGCTGGTGTGGAATCAAAGAATTAATCATAGAATTGATTATAGAATGCCTGGCATGAAATTGATTATAGAGGGCCTGGCCTGAAACTGGGTAGCCTGAACTGTGATGGAAGCCCTCAGGTTAAATCACTGACAGGATGCCCCAAACTGAGACTGAGATAAAGATGCTAAAATCCCACAGGATGTCTCAGGACCACCATTTAAATGCAAACTCCTTTTGTGATGTCTGTAAACCGACATCTCCTATTCTTATAAGTATCAGTACGTGCCCCCTTGTCTTCTTGGCCCCATAGGAAGTTACTCCATACAAATTAGCATTTTAACATGTATTGTGTAGCCACCCATCTTTGGGTGATAGCCAGGTACCTGATAACCACACTGTATAATCAAGTGACTCTTTGGTCTTTCCTGTGAAAACATCTGGCGTACTCTATTGTACATATAATTGTCTTTCCTGTTAAGTATAAACTGTTAATCAAATTCCACTATACGATCAACATGTAAACGAACCTAAGCAACCCCTATATAAGTCTTTTGTATCTGGTAGCCAGGTGAAGTACATTTGCCCAGCATCCAGACACGCTGCTTGACTTCCCTATAGCCACCTGGGTTTTCCCTATGGCTACAGTATTCCCCATATCTATGGTTATGTGATTGTGTGTGTGTCAGAATTAAAGCTGCCCCCGATCCAACTCTAAAATGTAGCAGTGTGACTTTATTTTTCCTCGACACTGGTGAGATTACACAGACATAAAGCTTAGAGGGAGATGAGAAGGGGGACCAAGGACCTGTGCAAACCCCCACAGCAAGCTGGAGGGGGAAGATGAGGATCCTCTGAAGTACACACTAATGGAGCAGTTAGAGAGGTAGAAGGAGCAATTAGAGAGATAGGAGGAGAACCAGGAAAGGATACAGTCACAGAAGCCAAGGGAGGACAAGATTTCAAGAGCAACAGCATGTGTTGAAAGCAGCTGACTGGTCAAGGAAGATGAGGATGAAGTACTAGTTCTGAGACAAAGTCATTAGAGACTTCAGTGAGAGTGGTTTCAGTTGAGTGCAAGGGGTGGAAGTGCGACTGGAGAGGGTCGAAGATTGTACTGAAGAGGAATTCCAAGTAGCTATTGTACTACATCCAGTGAGTTTAGAGATAAAACGAAGAAGGGAGATGGGGCAACAGCTGGAGGGGCAAGTGGTGTCAACTGTCAGTTTGGGGTTTTTTTAAGATGGGAAAGACTACACCACATTTGCATTGTGAAGGGAAAGAGTCAGAGGCAGTGACAGGGTTCATTTCCTCTCTGTACTATTCTGATTATTTGAGGTGCAGAACCTCTCTTTCCTGTGGCAGGAATTGGGCTGGAGTCAGCAAGGACACAACTATAATGCTGAGCAGTGAATTCCAATACCATGAACAGACTGAGCACATTCTTGTGCACATCTACAAGGAGGCAGTCAAAGCCTGGATAGGGGTCACATCATCATTGGGTATGTGAACCAGCCTGTGACATGATAAAAGTGCTCAAAGGCAGAGTGTGGGGTGAGTGAATCAATACACTTGGACAAAGCACAAGAAAATGTGACAAGGAATGAGCCTAAATAGTAAGGGAGATGGCTGAGATGCTGATATGCCTCTTTTTCATCTCTATATTCTATGATTCAGTGCCGTATTAGTGGTTATTTGTTTTAATATATAATTCAATTTGTTAAAAAAACAACCCTATATCTCAATGTTTTTCCATTTATTTTATGCTACCACAGAAAGGCAACCATACAGTTTAGTCACACAATCGATTTGTCACCATTTAGTGGTCCTGGTTTGCCACAATAACTGGAGAGTCTTGTCTGAAAACTTACATCCAGCATACAGGACATTGTATGTGGGACATTAAATAATAGATACTTAATACAATTAGCCAATGTGCTCAGTCTGGTTGCTGGAACATACGGTACATTTCAACTCTCATTTTTAAGTGGTTTTAAAATAATATATTTTTCCCTAAGAATTATTCATATGCCAATTACTTGGCTATTGTTTACTGAATGTGCCTTTATTAGTGTTGTCTTTGTACTTTTTATTTTCTTATCATTGAATGGTTTTTAATAGCATGCACTGAGAGACAAAAATATTATTTTAAAATAACCTTTTATATTAACTTTTTATTCAAATGTGATTTGTACAGAAGAGGAGAAAACCCCAAATATCTTGGGTATTAAAACTATATTAGTATGTATCTGGATCAACCCTAACTTAGGAGCATCTAATATGTAAAATGACTTTGCTGATAGAACTTTCATCATTTTCATCATTGAGTTCATCAAGTTTCATCACTGAGATTTATGGCTGTGGCTATAAAATCTTGGCAAAATCATCTGTACTCTTACTTAGAATATAACTGATTTGATTAAATGACATCCTGATCCATTGGAAACATCACCACCCCTTCCTTAACAGTCTCTTACTTGCTTCTTTCTCATAGGGCAGGCATGAGGGAGCATTCTTTGTTGATGGGTATTTTAGGTAAATTTTAAAAATTGTTGTGTGCTTTTGCTCTACCTCTTTTACTCTCGAGAAAGATATGAATGAGATGCAACATTCTAAGCTCGCTACTGATCAATAAAGATTATTAAGAAACAACTAGTGGGCTATATCATGCCAGGAGTGGCTTTTTGTTTTGTTTTAGCAGAACCCCCCCATTGGTTTCAGTGGAGAGTTCTGCTTAAAAATTGGTGGCACATGATGATCTTCATGTTTAAAATCCTAGAGAAACTATTTAAAGTTTTCAGGGATGTTACTTTCCTCTGAATACAATATGTGCAACTATTTAATTAATTACACAATACATAGACCAGTTTAGAAAATGCTAGCATAAAACAATTTAATAAAGTCATTACTTGTAGTTTAAAAAATGTACTTACCCCATTGTTGCCACGTTGAATTGGATTTATTTTGGTTTGTTTTATAGGATGGTGCTGATTAGGTGAAATCAATTCTGTGTGATCTATGGATCTGTTGGAAGTGAAAGGAATTATGTAACTTTTGATCATGCATTTTTGCCCACAGACCACCCAAGACTCTGTCACAAACATATAGATATGTGTATATGGCAAGTGTTCATCTTGACAACTGATGAATGTACACATTCTTGGCAATTGTCCATTTTTTTCTGTTGTCCAGCTGAACAGTTTTCATTGGCTTTCATGACCACCACAAAAATGCATTGCTAAACCAGTATGTTAGAAAGAAAAGTTTTTACCTCAAGCATATTTTACTGCTTATTGCTTATCTGTATTACAGTAACACTTACAGGCTCCAAGCAGCACCAGGCTGCCATTGTGCTAGGTAGTGTACCCACCCTGCCTTGACAAGCTTACAATATAAATATACAAGATAGATAAAGTGTAGAAAGAGAAATAGAGGCACAGAAAGATGAAGTGACCTGTCCAAATCATAAATCAGCGTGGTGACACAGAGCTATGAACAGAACTCAGGGATCCTCGATCTCAGTCCACTGTGCCCTATCCACTAGCCCACATTAGATTACATTGTAGGCTACCCTAATCACAGTTGGTCCAGGTGATAGTCTCCCTTTTTTCCAGTGTATAGCCTTCATGTTCTCCTGCCATGTTTATCGGTTGATTTAGAAGCTTAAGGTGAAGCATGTATAGTGATCTGTTGGTTTTAAGATTTTTCCCATCTCATCTGAAGGCAGGTTAGGAGAGGATGGCAATAAAAGTTCAGGGGCAACAGGGTAGGTGGAATGAGTGAAAGTGGAGGGGCAGGGAGGAAGGATGGTCTTGTAGTTAAGGCACTAGATTGCAGCCCAGGAGATCCAGGTTCAGTTCATAGTTCTGTCACAGACTTCCCATATGACACTGGACAGGTCACTTGTGTCAGTGAAGGAACTAGGGGTCTCCTTGCCTGCTGGTCATTGCAGGATTGGGGCCTTAATCTCTCTGTCCCACGGCATCCTCATTTTATAGAAATGGAAATACTTCCTCTCTTGGTCTTCTCTATTTAAATTATAAATTCTTCAGGGCATAGTTATCTATACTTTATGTGTACCGTGCCTAGTACAATAGGGTCACAACCTTTGTTGGGGCCTCTAGCTGGTACTCTAACAAATAATGATAAGGGTGAGTATTTTATGGGGTATCTGTGAACTGCAGAGGTGGAGTTTTCTATGCCTGCTAATCGGAGTAGAGCATTTCATACATTTTGGATGGAAGAGAATCATAGACGCGTAGGACTGGAAGGGACCTCAGTAAATCATCTGCTCCAGTCCCCTGTACTCAAGGCAGGGCTACGTAATAACTAGACCATTCCTGCCAGGTGTTTGTCTAACCTGTTCTTAAAAACCTCGAATGACAGAGATTCCACAACCTCCCTAGGCAATTTGAGCTTAACTACATTGACAAAGTTTTTCCTAATGTCCAACCTAAACCTCGCTTTGTGCAATTTAAGCCCATTGCTTCTTGTCCTATCCTTAGAGGTTAACAAGAACAATTTTTCACTATCCTTCTTGTAACAACCTTTTATGTACTTGAAAACTGTTATGTCCCCGTCTTCTTTTCTCCAGGCTAAGGAAATTAGTGAGAGGTTTTTTTTGTTAAATCTGTTTGTGTGAGGAAACAGGTTTATGTTTGAACAACATGGAAACTTAGAAGAGGAAGAGGTAGCACCATGTTGTTGAATCTATGCTTCCATTTCAACAAAATAACTTATTTTAGGTTATATAAACTTTATTGATAGAAATGCAGATTGGAAAGTCTGTATATTTATAATACAGTGTAGTGATCTGAGCATGTGACAGGCAGTCATGACCTCCTGAGTTTAGGTTCTGGTTCTGATTCTGTGTGGCCTTGGAAGTGTCACTTATACCATTTTCAAAAGTGACCACAGATTTTGGTTGCCTCAATTTGTGGGTGTCATTGAGACACGATTGTGCCTAACTTTTTTAGAAGTGCAACTCCAAATGAAATCAATAGGAGCTGAAGCTGCTCAGAATTTATCAGTCTCAAGATGGTCTCCCATAAATTGACACAGCTGCAATCAATGTGCATTTTAAAAAATGTGGGCCTTAAATTGTATCTCAGTTTCCCCATTTTCTAAACAGGCACAGTGATACTTGCCAGCATTGTTGTGAAGAGTAACTAGTTAATATTTTTCAAGCATACTGAAAATGCAAACGTAAGTGCTATGTGTTATTTTAAAACACCTGTACATTTGTGTTTATTTAATCACATACAATGGGCTGTAAATGATAAATAAAGAAAACATTCTATTCTAATTCAATTTATAATATCTATTTAAGATATTAAATTAGAATCAGTATGATGGTGCTTTCATGTATGAATATGCTGAAAAATGCAGTATAGTAGGATATAAAATTCCACTGCAACTGTATTGGGCTTCTTCCAACATTCAGTCTCAAAATATCCTTTGTAAAGAATATTTACCTCCTTTGAACAAAAATAAAAATACTGAGAAAGTCAAGATATGCTATTTTAACCCTCCTTTTAAGAAACAATGTCTTCTTCTAAGAAAGAATCTGAAACTGCTGTCTCTCTACCTAGACAGTATTTCTCTACCCATTCTAATAATCAGCATTCATTTTATGAACAGTTCATTTTAAAAAATAACCACACAAGCAAAATAAAATGCAAACGACAGACACTTCACACCATGTACATTATTGCCCAAATATAAAATATCTTCCATATTATTGCATTTTATTGTATCCTTACCTAGAATGCAGGAGACCATGAGCCAGACAGTTTATTTCTCTAAGTCTTGATTAACGTGAGCAAGAATGGAGATTTTTTAACCAAGCGCAATAAGTGCACATTTTTTGTAAACTCAGTCAGCTTGCATAGGTTGTATAGTCATTTCAACAACACTGATGGAAAAACATTCCCCATCCTAACGTGAAAGATTCGGCGGAAGAGCTGGGGGAACACAAGCGCGTACTACCCCTTCCCTTTCCATTGCATAGTACTTCCTGTTGGATGAAAACTCTCTTCCCAGCAGCCTCGAATTTGTAGTTTCATGCTTTATCCCTTCCCTATCATAAAACAGTTTGTGTCAATCCCACTCTCAAGCAAACCGATTCTTAGAAAATCAGATTTGATTTCGGCATGCATTTGTTTTCAATGTCACACAATGGTACCCGTTTATTTTAAGGGGAGAGAGAGTTCACCTAGAAATAGATCTGAGAATGTATAAAACTAAATTTCCCTAATTTGCCTTACAGTCTTTACTATTAAATCTCTTCCTGATTCCAGTTCAAGTACAAATATTTCTCTATCGGTTGAGGGTCACACAGGAAAGCAAGATATTATAATTATATGAAGCTCATTTCGATAGAAAATGAAAGGGAAAATGTACAGCGATCTTAACTTTTCACTTCTTCTTTGTTGCAAATACTATTTTACCCTGTAGAATATTATCGTACCCTGAAGATTTTGCAGCCACCTTCGGTAGGTTTTATTTAGTAACAACATAATCTTTCAAGTGTTAGGATGTGGCTGCCCCTGGGAATGCTGTAGTCCCCTGTAATCCAAACCATGGAATAGCTAAATAAACTGCTGTATAGAACGCGTCCCTCTAGACAGGTGCGTGCGTTGGCGAATGGAGGGGATACCAGCCCTCTCGCCTATCAAAAGTGGTGATCTGCAAGCAGATCATTATTGAGTTCACCGAGCTACGCTTGCAAGCTGCGGTGTCTAAAGGATCGGGTCCAGCAGCAACGCCACGCAGTAAAAAAGCGATCATTTTGACTTGGAAAGGAACTCCTCAAGGGTGTAGCACAGCGGATTCGGGACGCAGAGAAAGGGAGCTGTAGGTAGAGGGGCAGCAGCCTGGCCGACTCACGGAAAAGTCATTTTTGAACAGCGGGGAAAGGGCGCGGCAGGGCGGAGAAGGGAAGCGGAGCTGGGGTAGGGAGCGGCACGCAGGTGGAACGATCACAGGCATTTCTCCACTGCAGGCCTCGCCCCCCGGCTCACAGAGCTGCGGCTGAGCCCGAGCGCACCTCGCAGAGGCTAGCGCGGCAGCCCACAGGCCGCCCAACCAGCAACCAGCCTCCCCCGCCGCCCCACAATGAATGGGGACAACAAGGCCCGGCCGGCTACGCATCAGCCGAGCTCGCGCTCATCCCTTAACCGCCGCTTCCGGATAGAGTCTGGAATCAACCCACAGCGTCTCCCCACACGCCTTAAATTCCAACCCCGCTCTGGCCCCCCCCCCCAAACCCGGCATTGGGCTCCTGGCTCCGCCCACCGCGGATGGGCTCATCCGTCCCCGTGGCGTCTGCGCAGGCGCAGAGCAGGTGCTGCTGGCCAGCACCGGAAGTGTCGGAGGCGGATCCATTCCCGGGGGGGCCGGGGAGGTGATGCCGCGTTAGCCGCGCCGCTCCCAGCCTGCCCCGGGCCGCTTCTCCGTCCGTCCTTTCCGGGTTCGCCTGCGCCCGGCGCCGGGGTTTTGGGGGATAAGATGCTGCCTTTATCCATCAAGGACGATGAGTACAAGCCGCCCAAGTTCAACCTGCTCAGCAAGGTCTCGGGCTGGTTCAGGTGAGCGGCGGGGGCCGGGCCAGGATGGGTCGCCCCGGAGCTGGGGAGGCGGCTCTGGGCCTGGGAGCAGGGGGCTCGGGCGTGGTGTCCTAGGGACCCCGCCGACACCAGCGGAGGGAAGGGGCTGCTCCGCGATCAGGGGCTGCGCGCTGCTCCCGCTGTCAGCGGCCGGCCATGCCCCGGGCCGCCGTTGCAGCGAGTGACCGCTGTGCCGTGTCTCTAGGTCCATCCTGGCGGACAAGACCTCGCGGAACCTCTTCTTCTTCCTCTGCCTCAACCTCTCCTTCGCCTTCGTGGAGCTGCTCTACGGCATCTGGAGTAACAGGTACCGGCGCCGAGCGGCGCCTCCCGCCGCAGCTAGTGTTGTGCCACGTCTGCTGAGCCGCTGGGGCCGCCCGGCCTGTGGGCACCGGGAGGGCGGGGGTCTGTGAAGCTGGGGGAGGCTGGGCCGGGAGGGCGGCCGGGGGAGTCAGGGCCACGCTTGTTTCTCCGGCCCCGGGAGGGCAGTGACCTGGCGCTGTGTCTCAGGCTGGTAACCAGGCTTGAGAGAGGCTATTGAATTATTGAAGAAAACCAGCGCTGTGGGAGGAACCCTCCCTCCCCCTCTTCCGGCACCTTGTTCGTCTCGGCACTTGTCGACACCTGGGAGTTAACTCAGAATCAGGAAGGGTGTGAATTTAAAGCTGTCTGACTCCATGCTTAGACGGACCCCAGAAATGGGGTATAAAAATTATGCGGCCAGTGCTGGTCTCTTGGGTCACGTCTTGCAGGTGTTACCCTGCATATTGGTGAAGAACACTTCAGACACCACCCTCTCCTCTGTGTGGCTGCTGGATTCGTGGCAGGGGAGTAGTCGTGGTTCTGGGGTGCACTGCATGATTTGGGTATAGCCACAGTTCCCCTCCCCTTCTCCCCCCACTTGTCACATGGATCCTTTATTTTGGAAGGTGGAAGTGTTGAGAAACTGACAGGTGAGAGGCAGAAGCAACACTGCATAGAGTGCCCTTATCTTTGTATCCGTAGCTGGAGCTGAAACATCCTGGAATAGATAAATAACACGTACCACTAATTAGTAGACTTAGAAAGCTAGACAAGACACAGACAGGACAAAAACTTAAGAAGCGAAATGAAAGACTTTAATAGTAAAAATTGAAATTAAAAAAGCAAAGTGACTTTGGTGCTGGCTTAAGGTGCTCACTTGATACCAATGTAGATAGAAATACCCTAGTCCCTGTAAAAGGTAGAGTACAAACAATGGCAGATTTCTTTGCACCACCGTTGTGCCTCTCTGACAGAGGGACTGTCTGTCTTTAAGATGAGAGATTTCAGTCTCTGTATTCATTCAGTCTTTGGATTTTACAGAGACTGACTACAAAGGTGTCACTAATGCCAATAGTGGATCCCTGCTTGCTGAACTCCGATTATGGTTTGACATCATGGTAGAAAAGCCATCAGATTAACAGCTTTCTGTTGTGGGCGTTACTTGAAGCAGTAACCTAGAAGTGAAAAACTCTTTCTTGCTACCCTCCTATGATTGTTTTTAAAAGTCTCACTGAAACATTATGGTAAAATCCTTTGCTTTCATCAAAAGGGTTGCTGCTTCAACATTGTTTGGAACAACACAGAATGGCAGTTTATCCTTTAGATCTGCTTGACTTTGATTTGGTATCTTTTTGAAAATTATTTTTGAGACTATTCTGGTATGGAGGAAGGGTTGATGTTAGAGATTCCTAAAACTGATATTTTGAAGCATGTGTATTAGGGCAAGGTGATCAAAGGATTTCAAATCTGACACTTAAAATTGTTGCATTAGGTGTGTCAGTTTATTCTGCTCACATCTCTGTCCTAATGGGAGAAACTAACATCAAAGTCTCAGGTGTTGGAAATGTTCACTAGATGGGGCCAAAGAGGTTTTCATTCCCAGTATTTTTGTTTCCACATAGTCAAAATATACTGGATCCATACGTTTATCTAAATTGTGTTTGATCTTTGTGAGTAAGGATATATCCAAGTGCTGTGTGTGGTGTAAAAATGAATCAGGATCAGGGAATTTCTGTTTCCAGGTGATAAAGGGTTTGAGAACTCTGTTATTGATGTAGGGTAGGCAGTATGGGACTGATTACCATAGCCCAGAATTTTCCTTTCCAGTATAAATCCACAAAGGAACATTAACACTTATATTTTACATTTCTTACTGCCTGTCATTGATATCAACAGAAGGTTTAGACTTGCATTAAAGTAATTGTGTCATTATGCTTATAGTGGAGATTAGAATTTTCATTTCAATCATTCTTTTCAAATGTAAGTTTCATATGCAGTCTTTCATAAAGTTAGATTCAGATACATTTGTTGTTGTTATTACATAGTTCTAATGCAGTTTCCATAAACCTCTATTGCACTTCTGAATGTATGTCGAGGAAAAATTGTGGAATAACTTGTGTGTGTTAGAAAGGGAAGGAAATCTGTTTGTGTGTAACAAGTTTTGTGCAGCTATTTCTTGTACAAAATTGCTTTGTGTATTGAATCAGAGTAAGCTTGTCAAATCAAAAAGGCTGGCAGTATAGCTCAGTGATTCTCAACCTTTTTTCATTTGCGGACCCCTTAGAAAATTCCAAATGGGGGTTAGGAACCCTTTGGAAAGCTTAGACATAGTATGCGGACCCCAGTTGAGAACCATTGGTATAGCTGAAAACTATCCCAATATATGAAATATCTTTAAGAAGTTTGTTCTCTGCTACTATTTATTGCTGCCCCTAGAGTTGTCCCCTATTATGAGTATTAGAGTATCCCAGTCTGCTGCAAAATATTCCTATTAGAAACTGATCTTAAGTGTTATGGGGTGAGTGTGAAGTGATGTGAATTTTTAATGGTATATTTGGGGAATTGTCACCACTGCAGTCCTCTTCAATATAATGTCCTAGTAGGCTCAAGACAAGGTCTCATCTGTACTGATACCTTATCGTATGTAAAGTTTCCTTTTAAAAAAAAATAAATAAAAAAATTAAAAGATCTGTAAACACAAGAAAGGACCACAGTTGTATTTGAACTGTTTATCATTGTAGAATTAAATGGGGGGGGAAAAGGGGTTGGCATCTATTTGAGGCTTTTCTATAGCAGCTATTATAGTATACTATCGAAAACCATGACTGCACTACTGGCACTATAGTGGCACAGCTACGGCACTGTACTTATGCTGTTGTAGCACTGTAGTATAGATGCTTCCTACAGTGATGGGAGCGGTTTTCCATTGCTGAAGGTAATGTACCTCCTTGAGCGGCAGTAGGTAGGTTGCTGGAAGAGTCTATTGACATAGCTGCATCTACACTGGGAGTTAGGTGAGCATAGCGACAGTGCTCCGGGATGTGAATTTTTCACGCCACTGAGCACCATAACTATGCTGACCTAACTTTTAAGTGTAGACCAGGTCTGAGTGTATATTTTAATCAGATATGTGATTGCATTGTATGTTTTTATTCTGCAATCCCTTGCTATTTTCGTGAGGAACATATTTTATCCTATTTTGTCCTATTTAGGAAGCTGCTTTTGTATCAGTACAATTGATGGCCAAAGATGTTCACCTACTTTCTTAGGGCTTGTGTACACAGGGAATTATTCTGGAATAACTATTTCTAAATTTGAACCCTACCTTAATCTGAATTATTTTTCCTGCATAGAAAACCCTTATTTGAGTGTAAAGTCCCTGATAATTGGAGGCTGCATGAAGCAGATGTACCTATGTCATAACAAATATTGCCTCACAATTCCAGGACATAGCACTCCAGCTTCATTTGATATGCTAATTTTTTCCCAGCAACTAGGAGGAAGGTAGAAGCCTTTGTTTTCCTTCCCATTCTAGACAGCTTTGAACAGTCCTCCTTAGATGCCTATTTATAGAAAAAATGTTCAATTCAGATATAAAAAGTTTTAGAAATAACTGTTTTTGAAGGACTAACTTTTGAAGTAGGAAGACTTTTCAGTAAAGTAACCCTAACACCCTTCCTGTGATCTTCTGCCTAACAAAGGTAGTTGGACTTGTGTGCAGTAAGCCATATGCCTATATTGCAATGGCTTTTCCAGCTTTTAATGGGGAAAGAGGGATGAAAACTGATAATTGGTGGGAACCAATAAGATCTTTTGGATCTGTAAATCCTAATTCCCAGAACACTTGTGACTGATTTATAAATTCGTATGATTTATATTTCAGGGAGTACAAAATGACCTATCAGAACAACATTTGAAAATTTTGTACTTGTGTATCATTTTAATCACTGGTAACTAATTTTCAAATGCGTAAACCATTCACTCCTAATGATTATAACCTATTTTGTTTTGAATTTTAAATTACAGACCCTAGTGTTTTGGGGATTATTTTTAACCTGGATCTCTTTTATATTTTGTTTGGTAAATATTAACCACATGATTAAGTCATAAAGTAGTTAATAATGTGATTCATTTAAATTTGGATAGCATGTTTTTCCTCTTATATATTTAACAATATTTGTGAATTTAATGTTGATGAAAGATGCTGAAGTGACGGGCTTGTAATAGGAACAATTTAAACAGCAATAATTCAAGTTTGCTCATACCGGCATTGAAATGTGAGAATAGTCTGTTCCTTGACTTCCTTTACTGAAACTGCCAACAGGCGTGCTAATTGGAGAGGTGCTCTTCTGTGATCTGGACATCTGTCTACTGGTAACTGAGACTGTCAAACCCATTTCATGTAGACCTTCAAAGAGCCAGAGACAGAAACAGCCTTTATTCACTTCTGTTTTTGGTTGAGTTTGAACTAGTAACCAGTGGTAAAAGGCTTTGTATTTCATTACTAATCTTGTAAAATTTACTTCCTTCTTCCTTTAGTAATGTTGCTACTACATTTAAATTTTCTTGATTTTTGTCACAGTTCTTTCTGTATTTATTTTGCAGAAATACTCACTTGCCTTTAAAAAACAAAAAAGGCAGAAAGCAAAATGTTAATGCAACATCGCAGTTTCATTTATGTATGCATAAAAATCAAATTCCAAATCATGGATCTCAAGACAACTTGGCTCTTGCAAACATGGAATGTCTTTATTACTTTATATGCATGTGCAGTGTTACATCCATAACTTGGAATTCCCAGATTTTGGGATGTGTGAGATCTTAACATGAATAGTACACTAACATTTCATATTCTTTTTTTAATATATTTCATTAACTCATAAGTTCTGTTATTTAGATAGTGGACATCTCACAAACAAGTTGAGATCTTCAATCAAGATGAAGTTGTTTGATTTGTTACATTAACTAAACTTCAATTTACTAAGGGCATATCTACAGTACAATCTTAGGTCAACTTATGTTAGCCACGGCAGTAATTACTGCAGTGGTTGATGTCCACTCCTTCTGTTGGTAGTGTGTGTCCTCACCAGAAGTGCTTCCACCGACTGAAGAGGGGTAGTATGGGGTGCTGAGAGCCAGGGCTCTCAGCTCTGTGCAGCTCCATGCCCAGAGCCCAGCTGCCCCCTGTACTTCCCGTCTTCCCACTGTCAACTGGGAGTAGGGAGGAAGCTGCCCAGGACTTCTTGCCTCTGGTGGGGAGATCTGCACCCGGAGTCTGGTTGGCTGATGTGCTCCAAGGGGGTTTGGGGAGTTGGGACCCTGGGAGGCAGCAGGGCTTTGATTCTGACATTTTTCAATTTCTAGCACTAATGCAGCAATAATTAAATGCACAGAACATTGTGTATGAATGAATTGTAATATGGAACAATAGAAATAATGCGTCAGTTTCTAAACCGCTAGTCACATGCATGGTTATTGTGATAATTTTTATAGCTCCAAATTCAAATTACATTTCACAATCCAAATAAATATGCCTATGCCTATTTATATTTTAAATGTCTGTTTTTATCTCGTAGAATGAAAGTTACCTTTTAGAAGAGAATTCTGGCAAAGAATTTTACTTAGAGTAACAAGTATTTCAGAGATGCATATTTTCCCAGTATTGGTCTGAAGTGTGAAAAGGCAATATAAAGAACATGAACACTTTTGTTTTACTGATTGTGAAAATAAGCACTTGGTTTCTGCTTATCTTTTTTGTTCAGGGTCCATTTTTTTAAATAAAGGGAGGAAAATTTAGTTCACATACTGTAACAAATGGCAGAATTAAGTGAAATACTAATGGATAAAGGTAATAAAAGTGCTGGAAAACAAATTTTGAATACTAGCATCTCCGTTTTGGATGTGTAAAATATCTTGTTGTGTCTGATATCTATACTGTCATTGCTCTGGATCACTTACCTTGCCTTTCTTCACATACATTACCCAGTTTTGTGAAGATGTTTCTAAATAAAATATCTTAATGCTTTACCTGCTAGCTTACGTTCCCTAGAAAAACAAGAAATCTTGATGCAGCTAACAGATGTGTGAGGCGTTAAGACTGGGAAATACCTTCCCTCTCAGATGTTTTCTTTTGTATGGCCACAACTATTTAGAGCAGTCATAGGATAATGGATGTAAATAGTAGTAACTATAAAACTTTGTCTGCCAGTGAGTTTGAGAACAATATTATTACTTCTGCTTCTCTTTTGCAAATGGGTCTTGATCATCACCCAAAAAAAACCAACAAAAAACTGTTGTTGTGCACAGAGGTACTTGCTAAATTCAGGGTGTTCTGGTAAAGATTCTACTTGGCAGTGGTCACTGCAGGTATAACAGCATCAGATAAAGTTATTGTTCAGTTTAGCTATTCTGATATCACCTATTGCTGGTTACATTACAGTTGATGGCTGATGGGAAAAGCTAAATAGATGTAAGAATTAGCAGCAAACAAAAAAATACTATGCTTACATAAGACAGACAAATTCAAACATTTGCTGTGGGATTTGGGATTATGATTCCAAAAGCATGATATAACTTGTGGTATGTCACAGAATTTAAAGAGTGCTTCTTTAGTGACTAGCTGTGGAAAAAGGATTGTTTTTTTTTTTTTCTTGTTTAGGCCAAAAATTATTGCTGTTTTTATACACCATGAACTAAAATTACTGTGCTTTCATGGAAGAATTAGTGGCACCATGCTGCTTGCAATGACTATGTACAGATACAGCCTCCTAGCCTTTTGGAATATATGCCTTGATAGCGTCATTCTTTTAAAAAAAAATCTTTGCAATGACTACAAAAGCTTCCTTATTATATTTAGCTTCTAAATATAGTAGACTGTATCTAAATATATTTGGATAAGTTGAATTTGGGACTTTAGGAGAGACATTGGCTATGCAAAATGCTAACCCAGAATGCTGTCCTTTGGGGGAAAAAAATGTTTTTCAGATTTGCAACTTCTCACACTTCAGAATCTTTTTGCTACTATGCCAGCCAGCTGGATATGATAGATATTTTTTCCAAATACAAATACAATAATTTGATAGCAATACTTGTCTGTTTATAAAATGCTCCCAAGTGCTTCTTTGCTCACAAAATAAGCTTCATTTTTTTCCGAAAGACAAGTTTATTACCTTTAGAAATGCTTATGGAGTGCTATCAATGTAGCAGTGTTGTCAAAACACATTTAAGGAAGTCTCTTGACAAACTAGAAATATTCAGTATGTACTGTAAAGCACAAAGGATTCTTTCTCCAAGAATCAGGCAGAACAGACAATACTGAAGAGGTTTATTCACGATACCGGAAGACTGATAAATCAGCTTCAACTTCATGGTGTTACAGTGGTCAATCATATACGCTTTCTTATCGATTACATAGTACGTTTTAAATTTTTTTATATGTTCACTTACAAATACAGACATTGTCCCATCCAGAAAGAACAACAGTGATAATGGTTGTTACATACATGCAGAGACACTTTAATCACTCTACTTACATCAAGGATCCTAGGACTACACTCGGGGCAGGCATAGGGTGGAGGAAGAAGGTGGGGGAGTCTTTACAGATAGCTGGCAGGTGAGACAGAAATTCTAAAAGCAAATGTGCTGTTCTCATTGGATTTAGAATCACTAAGTGGACATCTGGCTTCCTGAGCCATCAGATGCTTACACTAGCCATTGTCCTTGAGGCTCAGGTATGCTCGTTAGCCATTTAAATGAGTTTCGACCTACAACTTGTTAGCTGAAAACAACCTCAAGCCTTACAGTACCCTATAATCAAAAGCAATATTTTAAAGTCAGTTCGGTAAGGAGGAACTGTGAAATACTGGTTTTTCAGTACATTGTATTGGATTTTTTTAAAAAATAAGGAACTAATTACTTTGTTTCACAATAGGAAACAAAACTTTCATAAGTAGATTTCATGTACTCTTCACTTGAATGGCCACTCAGATGTAAAACAGATAATATAGCAACATAAGCGCTACTGCAGTTAATTATATCTATGATATATGGCTGGGATTTTCAAAGAAGCCTAAATGAGTTAGGTGTCCAACTCTCACTGAAATACAAAGTGGATGGAGTACCTACTTCACTTAGGATCTTTTGAAAATTCCAGTGTTCACGTATATATCTAGCAAAATACTATATTCTCTAGAATCTGAAATAATTTATTTGAAACAGTTAAGTTTTTGCATAGGTAACCTGCTAAAGGGAAAAATGGGGCATGTGCCATTTTTTTGTAAAGTAAAGAAGGTCTGAAAGATCTTTTTATAAAATTCTGCTTGTTTGCCTTTTTTACATTAGGAATTCAGGTCCTGTCTATGCTTAAAGACTAACTGGAGGACCACACAAAAGCCAAAATAAAATTGGGCAATTTCAGGAGAAGTCTTTTAAGTAAGACTACTTAAAACTCTGTTTTTATTTTTTAGCTAACACCTATGTAACCTTAATTATTAATCTTTAATAGAAGATTTCTCTGCTCAAATATTAAACTCCCTTTCCCCTTAAATTAGTGCTAGATATTTCTAGGAACTCCAAGAGGTTTTGCAGCAGAATCAGAGAATAGATTTTAGATTCTTGATAGGTAAAAAGACCAAACCAAATTTATAATAAATCTGGCCGTTATACATCATAAATCAACAAAAGTACACAAGTCCATTTAAAAACATTTTTCTGACCCTTAAATATTTTGTAACTTCATGTGGAGGAAGTTTTGTGTGATTCTTTGAAATGGCCTCTGTCACCTAAGCTTAGGTCCAAATCCTCAGTCCTGTGAAATGGTGCTAATGTGACTCGCATCATTCACTGCTTTTATGAAAGCATCAACACTGGAAGATGCATCAGACGTGTGAAAGAGCACAAATAACTCTTTCTCAAAGAACCACATAAGTAACCTTTCTGTTATCTGTTATTTGGCCTTAAAAAAAAAAAAGATGTTTGCTTAATTATGTATGTGTTGTATGCACAGGAATTGCCTTGCAGTAAAACTTGCTTTTATTCTAAATGTAGTTGTTACAAATGAGTGTAACCCAACATTTGAATGGAATCCATTGCTTTCACCGCATGGCGTTATTAAGAAGAAAGTGCTGTTTCGTTTCACCCTAGTCCAGCTGCTGCCATGAAAGATTAATCATGATTTGAAGCAGATGCCAATATTGGTTTAATTCTCCAAGGGAGACTAAAAATACAAATATTGAGTTAAAAATACAATATTCCTTCCTACAAGAGCTGCAAGTCTTTCCAGCTTGCTGCATCACACTGTTGCTTGTTCCAGGACAGCGTTTGGCAGCATGGTGTACATTAGGCACAATTTACTGCTCAGGAACTCAGGACCAAGCAAAGATTTAAAAGAGGTTGCAAGATCTTTTAGTTGTCATTTGAGACTCCTCTCTTCCCCATCCCTGAAAACAACTTTTCTGAAGTGTTAGATTTTATAAAATGTCTTTTAACATGAACTTTCCCTCCCTTTTCTACTGTTGTGCCTATTCACTGCTATGTTAGCACTTCTGAGTTAATTGAGACGGTGTATTGTCACAGTTCAGTAATGCACAATGGCTTCAGATGTTAGTATGCACTGTAGAGGGGCATTAGAATGCCATTTTCCAGCGCACACCTTACACGCAATCCTGATAATGCATAGGACACAGTGTGCACATTTAAAAATATAAATTGCTTGAAATGATTGTGTGCTGTTTGCATGTATTGGGAGCAATATCACAAATTTGGTTGAAGCTTAAAAGTAAATTTCTACTCCGAAAAATGTCTACATACACAAGTGTCAACTTACTCAATGCATCTGCTCTCTGGCATTGGTTAGCTGTCCAATATGTAGAACTGCTAACATGTTCCCAGTGGCGTAGGCTGAGGCGTAGGCAGCAGGGCCAGTGGTGTCTCTGGGCTGGAGTTAAAGACAAGAGTTTGAGACTAGTTACCAGGAGTTACCGACTCAGGAAAACAAGTAGCAAGGTCAAGCCAGCACAGAATCTAAGTCAGGAGTAAGATGGGGGGAGAAAAGACCAGGTCTGTGAGCAGTGGCAAACCAGAGTCTGCGCTGTTGGTCAGACGGTTCCATTGAGCAGCTTCTTGGCTTAAATAGTTGGTGTGCACCAATCAAATGACTGCTGGATTCCGTGCATGTTTGGGTGGTACTTCCTGTGGTGCCTAACTCTCCAGTAATAAATGGGCGCTGTTTTGCCTGATACCCCAGGACCCTGCAATCATGAATTGTAGACATGTGGATCCTTATAGGATGAATTAAGAAATGGATGACGAAAAGAAAAGGATTTTTTAATTTAAATTAAATACAGGCTTATTTTTTAAATTATGGCAACCTCTATAGTAAGGTCTAAACTTACTTTCATATATTAAATCATTTAAATTAAAGAAAAGAAATTAAGCAGTACCTGTTTAATGCCAAGTTTCAAAGGCTATGTCTACACTGCCACGGGAAGTCGACTTTGTTTAATTTGACTTTCAGCAGGCGATTTTTAGAAATCGCAGCAGAATGTACACACTACGCTTTTTGCGCTGGTCTCTTGCGTTCACACTGACCAGCCTTAATGGAATTAGAAAGCAGTGCAGTGTGGGTAGCTATCCCACAGTGCAACTAACCACGGAGGCTGTTGGGACGAGTGTCATCGTCCCAGGATGCAGCGCTGCTTTCTCCCCCTTTCCCTTCCCCCCCAAACAAACAGAAAAAGTATTTTCGTGCAGTTTTTTTTATTCCCTGCGATCGCCATTGCTTCAGAGACATGGAGCCAGCTCAACTCTGCACTGTAATTACGAGCGTGACAAATACATCACAGCTTATCCTGGAAAACTTGAGAAATAGAGCAAGAAGGTGATGCAGATACTACATCTATGCCACCGAGGCTGCCCTGCTAGAAGACATCGAGCAGAACAATTCCCGATTGCTGCAGGCTGCAACGTGTCATCTGCAGTCTGTGGAATGCAGGTTCTGGTGCAGGGAAAAAAGCACAGACTGGTGGGACCACATCGTTATGCAGCTGTGGGATGATGATCAGTGGCTTCAAAACTTTCGGATGCGAAAGGCAACTTTCCTCGAACTGTGCTCGGAGCTTGCACCATCCCTGAAGCACATGAACGCTCACTTGAGACAAGCTGTGGTGGTGGAGAAGAGAGTCGCCATCGCTCTCTGGAAGCTGGCCAACCCCTGACTGTTACCTCTCGGTTGGGAATCAATTTGGAGTTAGGAAATCCACAGTGTGCATAGCCGTGCACCAAGTGTGCAGTGCCATAAATAGACTTCTGCTACAAAAGCTAGTAACTTTGGGAAATATGCAGGACATAGTGGATGGGTTTGCCATGATGGGCTTCCCCAACTGTGGAGGGTCCATTGATGGGACGCACATCCCCATTTTAGCACCAGCACACCTGGCGACAGAGTACATAAACCGCAAGGGGTACTTTTCAATGGTCCTGCAGGGGCTTGTGGATCATGGGGGTCGTTTCACAGACATCTGTGTGGGGTGGTTTGGGAAGGTTCATGAAGCTCGTGTATTTCGTAACTCGGGGCTATTCTGTAAGATGCAGGCGGAAACTTTCTTCCCTGACCAAAAAATTCAGATCAGGGGTGTGGAAATGCCCATAGTGTTTCTGGGGGATCCTGCTTACCCATTGCTCCCTTGGCTAATGAAGCTGTACACCAGGCACCTTGACAGTGACAAGGAGTGTTTTAATAAGAGGTTAAGCAGTTGCAGAATGGTTGTTGAATGTGCTTTTGGGCGTTTAAAGGGTAGATGGAGGAGTCTCCTCACTCGGCTTGACATGACTGAGAAATACCTCCCTTCTGTGATATCTGCTTGCTGTGTTCTTCATAATGTGTGTGAAGAGAAGGGGGAAAGGTTCCCCCAGGGTTGGACTGTGGAGGCAGAAAGACTGGCCGCCAATTATGAGCAGCCACCTGCCAGCACTATGGTGAGAGCTAACTGCGGAGTGCTTTGCATTAGGGAAGCTTTGAAAACCAGGTTCTGCAATTAGCTGCAGGAGTGATTTCTGTTCCTGTATGTTTGCCTTTGATTATCCCCTAACCCCCCACCAACTACCCACACCCCTGTATGTTGCTTGCCTTTTATCATCCCCCACCACCCACTCCCCTCTATGTTGCTTGCCTTTGATGCAGGCCTGATTTTGCTTCTTGTATGTTGTTTTCCTTTGATGATACCCCCACCTCCCACCGCCCTTCCAGATCTGTGCCCAACAAATCCCTCATGAACAAGATTTTATTTAATAAAGAAACGTTTTGGAAAGAAGCACAATCATTTTTGAACAGTCATGACTTGGGTGAAGGTGGGGGGGTGAGGGTTCCTTCACTGTCTCCAGGGGTAGGGTGTTAGCTTGCTGGCGAGCTGTCAGCTTGGCCGCCGCAGCTTTCTGCTCCCCTCCATCAGGGTGGAGGAGAGCAGGTGCTGCATCCTGGCCAATCTCCTCTGAGACCTGTTTGGGGCGTGGGAGGGAGAGGGCAGCATTGGAACTCTGTCCACAATAAGCTGGAGCAAGTCTGCCTGGTCCCACAGTAGTCTCAACATCTCCTGCGTGGTGCTGTGATCATGTTCCTGCATTTGGCCCATGTTCTTGGACAAGGCCAGCCTCCACGCTCTTTGCTCTGTCTCTGCGGCTTCCAAGGCGTTCATGAGCTCTGAAAACATGACATCTCTGTTTAGTTTTTTCCTTTTCCTAATCTGAGACAGTCTGTCCGCAGCACTGCTTAATGGTCGGACCACTGGCGAGGAATCTACAGAATGAAATAAAAATAACAGGATAGCCACAGATAGCATAGTGAAGAACAACATATATATGTATCAATTTAAAAAATGATGGCTTGATAAAATGTAGCCACTGCTTGTTTATCGAGGAAGAAGAAACGTATACATTTCAATAATTATGCCTTGATAAAATGTATCAATTGACTTTCTCTCTGTGCTTGTATTTAAACGCCTTACAGAGAGGGACAGCGGACGGCTTTGGGAGGTGGGGGTAATCTGCTTGCATTCCAAACCCACACAGGAATAGCGGGGTGGGTGTTTGGGGTTGGATATATCTGCTTGCATTCCAAACCCTCACAGACAGGAACTGATTGGGGGGGGGGGAGTTATGTTTAAAACACATGAAGCCATGATGTGGTTACCTTGAGTGTAGAGAATAGTCCTAACGTGGATTGAAGGAATAGTCAGCCATCCACTGAAAATTTTTTTCCAGGGATAGCCCATTACATCCATTAAATTTTCAATGTGATATCAACTGATGATAAAAGCAGCTTTTCTCATCACATAAAAAACCTGATCCCTGGGTAACCACCCAGTCAAGTCATGTAAATGCCTGATCTCCCCTTTGTGGCCCGCCCTCCCTCCCTCACCCCCCCCCCCCACACACACACAATGTACAAGGACAAGAAAACTCACTATATGTGCCTTCCCTGGGATCATTTGTGCTGCCCTGTGTGCTGGTTTACTGCTCTGGGGTCAAGAATAAGTCCTGAGTTTCTGGGAGAATGGACACCTCGCTCTCATGCTCCCTGCTTTCCACAGGTTCCTCCTCCTCGTTCATGGACTGTGAAGTAACGGAGGTATCGATGCTGCGTGGAGGAATCGTGGTGGGATCGTCCCCCAGAATAGCATGCACCTCATCATAGAACCTGCATGTTTTGGGAGGGGAGCCAGAGCGGCTGTTAGCTTCCCTGGCTTTCTGATACGATTGGTGCAGCTCCTTTATCTTCACGCGGCACTGCTGAGCGTCCCTCTCATGTCCCTTCTCCAGCATGCCTTGGGATATCTTCCCATAAATGTCCAGGTTCCTTTTGCTGGCTCTGAGCTGAGCCAGAACTGACTCCTCACCCCACAGCCCGATGAGGTCTAAGACCTCTGGTCAACTCCATGCTGGAGCGCATTTGGACTTTGCAGTAGCCATGCGGAGAACAGTCAGTGGCAAAGCTCTCTCCACGCTGGCTGCACAGGAAATGAAAATTCAAATCTTCCCGGGGCTTGAGTCGCACAGTGCAACTGTCCAGAGCAGTCAAAACGGGGCATTGTGGGATACATTCCGGAGGTCAATTAATTCGAATTAAGTTCCTTTGCGTCTACACTGACACTAAGTCGACTTAACAAATTCGAATTAGGTGCTATGCCACTTGCAGAGTGGTCTTAAGTCAATTTTACAGGCACCTTAATTCGAATTGAGTGGTGCCAGTGTAGACCTGGGTGTAATTAAGTCGACTTAAGTGACTTTAAGTTGACCTAAGTTGCCAGTGTAGACCAGGCCAAAGACAGTCAAACCACTGAACTGATGGAAGTCACTGGCTAAACACCTGGAACCTGAGTTTTTTTGAAGTGCTAAATTGGCTTTTGACAGCAGTAGCCTCTTCTGCAGGTGAAGAGAAAATATTTTCTTCATTTCAGTTTATTCTACTAGTTCAGTTCAATGACTAGTTCATTTGAAGTTAAGAAACCTAGTGGGAGCTGAAAAAGTGGAATTAATCTATGAATAAAAACTAACTGTGAGAGGAAGAGATCTAATAGTTCAAAAATCTTGAGGAACATGATGACACAAAGCTGTCAGGTCAATTGACTAACTACAAATACTTCCTTTGCTTGATTAATCAGTTAGTTTCAAATGCAAAACCTGTTTAGATAAGCTTTCTGAAACATTTTTCTTACCTATCAAGCACATTTAAGATATTTTTATTTAACTAATAAAACTACCATTTTAAAATGAATTTAACTTCTATCCAAATAGAACTTGACACAAATCACAAGTAAAAATTAATCATCTAAGAAATGTCTCCGTTTTTAACATTATAAATGTAAACTTAAAAATCTAAATACATGTAAATTAAGCTATATTTGCTTAAATAAATGTATAATGTATCCTCCTGATTAGCAAAAGGAAGCACCAAATATCATGTAAAGGCTATATTTAGTTGCAAATCAACATTTTAATGATTCTCAACTAATGAGAATCCATCTTTTCCTTAAAGAACTAGAGTACAAACAAAAAACAAAATTATAACTTAAATTAAGGTTTCCTGCTTGCTGATTTAGTTAATGATTAAATTTAAATTTAATTTAAATCAGAGTGGTTTTTAGTCTATCCACACTGCCTGTGCTAGTGCACCTGCCTCTCCTTTCGTGTTGTCCTCTCTGCTTTACATCCTCCCCACCATCTGGAAGGTCAATCATCTATTGCATATCATAGACTGTGAGCTTCCTGGGGCAAAGGACTGTCTTTGTGGTGGTTTTTGAACAGTATCTAGTATAATGTGACCCTAATCTCCATTCGGCATCCTTATGCCACAATAGCAATACTAAATAATAGTATTGATTCATGTCTGTTTGCTTTGCTTGACACACTTTTCTGCTATTAGCAGAATAGAGCCAGTGGAGCTGTTGGAGGGGAGAAGGAAGCTGAGTTCTTTTTTGACTAATTTGTGGAGAGAATTAAGTTCCAGTTGAGATTTTCTTCTATACGTTTTTAGGTGTTTGGTAGAGCTTACAGAATTGTCAGTTTAAAAAAGCAGGCATCTTTTTGCCTGTAAACTGAGTGAATATGATCTAGTTCTTGAGACAAAAGACATTAAACCATGTTGGATTTTTAACATGTAACCACCCTTTTAACTTTGTATTGTAAATGTTCTGTATACAGATTTAGGAAGTCTAATCTTGTTTTCCAGTAGTAGCATTTTTTCCATGTGTTGTTTAAATCATCATAAATATTCCTAAGAGCATTCGTTATATGGGAGTTCTGTAATAGATAAACCAGTTTCAGATATCCCCACTCCCTAAAGGTTGCTCAGTAATTAGCAATGAGTATTTATAATCTCAGACACAAAAAGAGCAGGAGTGTGCACTGCTGGGGTGGGGTGGGGGGGTTAAAAGTACTTTGATTTTCAAACTTAACATTGGAATTTGTGGTCCTAACAGAAATATTTCTGCTCCTTTCCAGTTTAGGTCTAATATCAGATTCCTTTCATATGTTCTTTGACTGTACTGCTCTACTGGCTGGTTTAGCAGCTTCAGTCATTTCAAAGTGGAGATCAAATGATGCTTTCTCGTATGGGTAAGAAATTTCAATTTCTTATATCACAGGAAATATATTTTCATAAGTGCATAGATCGTACTTCCTATTGCCATGTGTGAGGAAAGTGTAGCATTTTTAGTTTTTGTTGAAAAGTTTTGGGGAAACTAGTGAAATTAACTGTTCATAATAAAAAGGGGGTAAAATATTGAACTAAACCTGAATTTCATGAAATTGGCAGAGAAGTAGAAAAGTGTCTGTCTTACAGAGGTGTAGCAGAATTATAAATAAAATGACAGTGTTATGTTTCTGGGGGGAAGTTTAAGGTGCTTCCAAGAACTGTTTGCTGATTGATATTAATGGAAACAAAAATCATGTCACAAACAAAAAGTCACACTGCATATTGTTCAGCTGCTACTGATTGTTTTTTCTGCTAGCATCCACCCTAATGGGTGACAGCCAAAGTTGAAACAACTTTCCTTTTTGGACTCTGTTTTTCCCTAATCTTAACTTGAATATTCCATATATTGGAGTACTACATGCCACACAAAGCTGGTTCTGCATTCCTTTTTGAAAAATGGAGTGGTTGAATCACTGGTTCCATATTTTAAAAACAGCAGTGATGGTCCTAAGCGAAAATTAACTTGTTGCTCACATTCTAGTGGGAACAATTATCCATATAAAACTGTGAATGGTTGGCAAAATATTGCTTTGATGGCTCTAGCCATTTACCTGCAGCATGAATATACTCTTCCTCTTAGTGGCTGAGCTTAGTGGGGGAATACTTTTAGAATACCGAGAAAAGCTTTCTTTGAGTTCCTGTGCATTTGAATCCCACATGTGGTTCAGCAAAATCCCTTGCACAGGTGTTTGGAAACTCAAATAATAGTGCCCAGTAGGGGCACAGGAGCTCTTCATGTCCACGTGTGTTTCGTCCCCCCTTCTCTTCCCATGGGCTAAAGGGGCAGCATGACCTGTTCACCCTCAATTCCTTCTAAGGGCTTTTCAGCAGCGAGTGGGGACACTTTGTCATGATGTAGCTATTAATGTAGTTTGTTACTGTTACAATTTATTAGCCTTTTAACTTTGCTATTAGTTATTTAGTCCTTAGCTACTTATCTAGTTTAAACAGTGAACTTTTTTTTAAGTTTAGTGTAGTCAGTAAGGTTAGTCAGTTACCTTGTCAGTTTTAGACTTTATGCACTGCTTGCCAGGCTTTAAGTTGTGCCCCTCCTGCAGGAAAGGACTAAATCTTGGGTTTTTTTTGTTTTGGGAGAGGAGCAACAGGGCCTCATGTCCCCTCAAAAACTGGATCTTTTTGGCTGTAAGATTTACCCTTCGGCATCCCTTCAGGTCAGGACTGTGAACTACTTAGCTGTATTGGCTAAGTAGTAACTAGTACATACAGTGGGACAAGACAACAGATTTTTCTAACAAACTACCTCCTGATTTAATTGAGATGTTTAAAGTGATCTGCGGAGAGGGACATTTGGTTTCTAACATCTCTTTCCAGACAGACCTTTATGGACACAAGGGCTAGATCAGTGGGCACTGGAATTGCTATGATGAGAGACTCTTTGGGGTCTGCCTCAGGTCTACCTAAGGAACTGCAGAATGTGGTACAGGATTTACCATTTGGTGGAAAAGACTTGTTTAATGATACGCTGCACCTTTTGACAGATTCTCAGGCCACGCTCAGATCTTTGAGCCTTTATATTTCCAACTTTAAAAGGTAACAGTATAAACCTTAGTATACCTCTTGACAGAGATTTCAATCATCTGCATCCTAGTACCATCAGAAACAATGGAATCAGTTTAGAAAGGGGCAGATGTTCCTAAAGCAGAAAGCAACTTCTTCATTTACTTCTCAACCATCCCAACAACAAATATAATGCTTCAGTCAAGGATATGAGGATACCAATCCAATCTGTGGACCTGTACCTTCCCCACAGCTTCACCTTTTGGTTCCTGCCTCTTTTTTTTCCTTCTTCTTCCAAGGATGCCTAGACCGTAATAAAATCAGACTGTTGGGTTTTGCAAGTCATTCAATAACAGTATGCCCTACAATTTCATGCCATACCTCCCACTCATGCTCCCTGGCACTTTTCGGGGACCAATCTCACATGAGTCTCGTGCACCAAAAGATACAATTAGAACTGTGTGAGCCAGTGGCACTTCACATCAGAGGAAAAGGATTTTATTTCCTGTATTTACTGATACCAAAGAAAAAGGGGGAGTGGCACTTTTTACTAGATCTCAGGCTTCTCAACATTTATATGGCCAATCCAAAGTTTTGCATGGTGACTCTGGCGTCTGTCATACTCTCATTAGATCTCATGGACTGATTCAGTGCCATCAACTTATAAGACACACATTTTCATACATGTGTCATACAGAAAGCTTCTCTTTGTTGCAATACTGTCACATGCACAGGAACATGAAGAAGAAACTGTTACTTTGTGGTAAACTGTTCTTCAAGAGGTTCTGTGCATGTGGCTCCCATGGCCCACCCTCCATCTTCGTTGCTAGGAGACTCTTCTTGAGACACTGGCCAGTGAAGGAATTGAGAGTGAACAGGTTGTGGGGGCGGGAGGGCATATGGGCATATGCATGAGCCCTGTTGGACACTATTATTTGAACTTCAGAACACCTGTGCAAGGGGCACTGCTGCACCAGAAGTGGGATCCACATAGACAGAACATCTCAAACAGTTACCACAAGGCAAGTAATCATTTCTTTCATATAGATCTGATATCTGAAAAATGGTAAACAGCTGGTGAAGGGGAAGCATCCTGTTATAGTGCTTAGATCAGTGGACTGGAGTCAAGAGGTGTCAGTTCTACTCCCCACTTTACTGGTGGCTTTTTGAGAGACCTTGTCCAAGTCATTTAGTATTGTGCCATTTTCCTCATCTGTATTATGGGGATACTCTCCTCCCTATGTAATACACTTTGAGATCGTCTGAAAAGTGTTTGCTGCAGTGTGGAAATATTTGAGTTTATTTTATATTAAAGCCAAGAAAAATAAGATTGGTTGACATTCAAAACTCCATGTCAATTCATATATCAGTTTTTCTTTTAAAAAATTCCTTTGTACATAGATATAAAAGGGGGCAAGGAATAAACGATACTCCAATGAATGGCACCATCCTGCCTCAGATATCTCAAAATTAGACACTCTGAACACTTCTGGATGTTCAGCTTATAAAAAGGAGAGATAACGTGGTATTGCTGTTGTGATTCTTCCTAGATATGTTCGAGCTGAGGTACTGGCTGGTTTTGTAAATGGTCTGTTTCTGATCTTCACAGCATTCTTCATTTTCTCTGAAGGCGTTGAGGTATGTTCTGAGGTCAATTGCACTCAATAAATCTCCCCTGAAAAATGTTTAACTTTGAAGAAGGTGCATTTCTGTTTAGGAGAGTATATTTAAGGGGATATGATAACTTAAATGTTACTGTAATAGGTGGTGAATAGTCATATTCACAACCAATTAAACTTGTGTCATCTGAATAGGATAGAGAAGATCAGCTGGATTCAGTTAGATGTACGTGTATAAATATCTTCATTTTTTTAGAATATCTGTATTAGCTTTCATAATAATGTATTCTGATCACATGAATGATGCTAACTTCTGTCAGATCTACCCTTTTTTTCTGCAGCCAGTGTAGTATTCCATGGAATGGCACTTCCATTTCATTATTAAAGGGAAAAAGAGGCTAGAAAAGCAAGAGGAAGCAATATGAGCATCATTATATGTGAACAAAGTAATTCTAACTTCTTTCTTAGAATAAAGTTTGTCAAAAGGAAAGAAAGCGATAAGACTGTCAAACAGCAGCGGTAGTGTTGATCAGTTGAACAGTGTTGTGAAGAAGGGGTGAGCAGAGAAATTGGCTTTTTTGCTATTAGGAGGGTGGTGTTAATTTTTGCCTAGAAGAGATCTTGTATAAATGTCACATAGTAACAATCTGAACACTTGCAGGTAGGTACATTTTCTTAGGCTTTCTATTCTATTCTATTCTATTCTATTCTATTCTATTCTATTGTATTCTATTCACAGGTAGCTTATTTGTTTGATAGTAACAAAAGGTAATACTTTCAAAAGCATGAAGTCCCATTTTCACAAGTAACTTAGTTAATTGAAAGTTAATGGGAGGACACAGGCTCCTAAGTCACTTAAATGCTTTGGAAGACTTTACTTCAAGGCAACGAAAGCTGGCCAGAAAAAATACTGACCCAGAGCCTGATAGGAAGCGTGGAGGATCACCAAGAGGGCTAAAAGCAGTACCCTGATAACATGGCAGCTTGCCTTGTCTGCTGGGAATGTGGGAGTGGGCTTTTCTTAGAGTGCTCCTCCTGGCCCATGCTGGGGAGCTGAATCTTTTTATACTGACCTCTGGTAATAGGCAGTCCCATTTTGGAGCGTTGGTTCGTCCCCACCTGCTCAAGTGCTAGCTGAGCAAGTGCTTCTTTCCTTTTTAGCCCTTTTCCTAGTCTGTTAGAAATGCTTATGGTATTAACCACTTTCAAAGGAAGCATTTATAACTGCAAAAAGTAATTCCAGGGTGTTTTAGTGATGTCCATAATAGGTTCTGGTAAACTTGTTTCAGTTTTTAACATAGGATTTAGGGGTAATTAAAACACCCAAGATTAGACTCTCAGCTGCTTCTCTTACCTCACCTATCTAGAGCGAAAAAAGGCATTCTTCAGATTCAGAAATAATTTTACATAATTCTAGTATAACTGGGAACTAAAATTTCTTGGTCTTGCTTTGAGCTGAATAATGCCATTAACAGCATATAACGAAGCAGATAATAATGAAAGGTAGCTCTAATACCATTTGAAAAGAGATGTACAGAATATTTGGTGATTTTCTTCCTATACTTCTTCTGGTTTAGTATTGAGGTTTTTAAAGTTTTCATAATTCTTCTAGAATACCAGTAAATCTCTTGATTTGAATATTATATCAGAAAACTCCTGCATCAAATCAGTTATTTAATACTGTCTCTATTTTCTGGAGTTGCTTCTAATTGTGTGGGAGGATTATAAATGATACCCTAAGCTTGCTTCTTTTTGTAGAGAGCATTGGAGCCTCCTGATGTGCATCATGAGAGACTTCTTCCTGTGTCTATACTAGGATTCCTTGTGAATCTTATAGGAATATTTGTTTTTCAACATGGAGGCCATGGACACTCACATGATTCTGGTATGGCAGTTGTAATTCTCATCATCCTTTCTTTTTTGGCAAATTATGTTCAATTACCATTAGCCCTCCAAACAGAGCCTGCATATTGCATGTTTTGTGTCTTTCACTGGCAAGCCTAGTGAGTCATGTATCTGTACTGTTACAGCCTTGCTTTTTCAGTGTTACTAAGATAGTGTCATAATTTATTGAACTCCCAATAATTGGAAACCCCAAAGAAACATTAATCTGATGTCTGGAACTTGCAGTTTATTGGAAGAGACTTGCAATAATTTTCATTTATACAAAAGATTTTCTCTTAAAATAGGAGACTGAAATGGCCCTATGGATGGAGCATTTTACAGGGGAACAGCTGAACAAAAATCTTAAATCTAAGAAGGAAATCTTTCTGTAGTTTTTGCAATTATTTAGTAGTGTTTTTCAAATTAAATGCAAGATTTATATACACAAATATCTATATGATAAATGTTGCTTTGACCTTTTGCTGACATCAGACCTTCTAATGTAGTCTGTGAGCTGTAAGTCATCCTGACAGATGGATGTAGTGTAAGTATTTATACAGTCTTTTTAACATGCTTTTAAAAAAAATTATACTATAAACACAGCAGAAAAGTATGGCCAATTTCACCAAACACAGCTAGAAGTGTGTGTGTGTGTGTGTGACAGTCATGCAAACATGTACATAGGATATTTCATTGGTGTTATAAAATGGCTTGTCTCAAAAAGAAAGTAATGTATAAAACATTTTGAGTCTTTTGTTCAAGTAAAGTAAATATTTTATGCAGAAGCATAATTTAGATTATGAATTACTTGTGTTAGTTTTTCTCTACCTGACCTACATGAAAAAAAAATCTTTGATTTTTTTCCCTTGTGGAGTAAATAGATATTAGGTACTTCGGGAATGAATGTAAGCAAACATTTCTTTAATGTTCACATACACAGTATTCTGACAGTGATATTTATTTATAGGGCATGAGCACAGTCATTCTCTATTTAATGGTGTTCTCAGCCATGGACACAGTCACGGAGGTCACGGTCACAGCCATGAATCCAAACATGGCCATGGGCACTCTCATGATCACAGTCATGGGAAGGGACACTCGCACAGTCAGGATTATTGTCATGGTAAGTGTCTGTTCAAAAACAAAGACGATACACCAGAGAGGGTGTGTGCCATTAACCTTTACTGGCACAATCTTTGTGGCTAGATGAGAAGATGCTGGCAGTTTGCTTTAGCCATCATATATGGAAGAAATGTTTCTAGAAGGGGAATGCTAGTGGCATGTTCTTATCCACCTAATGCATATTGTGGTACATCTGAATCAGTGCTGCTTCTTTTTGAGACTTATCATGGATGTTTTATTGTGAGCTTTGTAGTAAATTCAGCATTGCAATAATCAGAATTAATCTAATACTTGTGATTTGATAGTAAATATGCAACTTTAACTGTAAACTTTTTGGTGGAGAGGAAAACTTAAAGGTATCAACTTTTCAAAAAGCCCTTAACAAAAGCAGCTCAAGTTATGTCATGTAGTTCATATTACTTTAATAAAAATATATACCTCTTTAAATTGGTTTTGCTAGGCATGCATCTTTTTGGATGTAACAAAGCTGTGTCCACTTAAGTATTCCCATGTGTAGGCAAAGGATTAAACAGGTATATTGTGCATCGTGGCTCACCAAAATGTAGTAACTAAATGTAACCTGTTAAACAATTTATCAAATACATCTTTTCAGCTCCCACTTTAAAATATTAAAAGGAATAGTAAACAGAAATTGCTTGGTTAACTCAAACAGCTTTTATTTATCAAATAAAACTACTTGACAATTTGATTTTGATTGGAGTAGCGTTATAGTAGTGTTTGATTGGAGTAGTGTTAAAATTTCAGTAATGACTAGTGATATTTGGATGTCTCCATTTCAGAAGCCTTGTAAGAGCCTAATTTTCAGAGACGTCGGGACTTTGTTGTTAGGGTTCCTTTAAAGTCTCTAATTGGCACCCAAGATCACTAGTCACTTTTGACAATAATGTTCAGTCACAGCAGGCATCTCTCCAAGTATGTAGTAAATGTCATCAGTGATCTTGAAAGTTAAGAAATAAGTATTCTTGATATTAAAAAAACATGCCTTTTGGGATTTGTACAAGTTTTTGCTGTACAGTTAATTATGGAAAGAGTAGAGCTGGTCAAAGAGTTTCCAACAGTTGGCCATTGGAAAATCCACTTTCATTGAAATTTACAAGTTTTGTGGGAACATGTTGAAAATTTCATTGAAATCAACAGGAAAAGTCAAAGTGAAACTTTGTTTCAAGATGTTTAGATTTGTTTGAACTTTTATAGTACATTAAAATATTTTTATTTTATTGAAGCATAATATATCGATATTCCCAAAACCGAATGTTTTTTAATTTTTTGTTCCGCAAGAAACATCAAAATTTCACTATTAATTTAGATTTGGAACAAATAAAATCATTTTCTGATTAGCTCTGTTAAAAAATCTGAGGTACATTTCTTAGGCTATGCCATTTACTTTTTTATGCATACACATTTTCTCTCCCCCATGTCCCCGGATGTTCCTCCTTCCAGAAAGATGTTGGTTTGTGACAATGCTGCTTTGCAAACTGCCGAATATATAACTTCTAAAGGGAACAAAGGGAGAGGAAGAATCTATTTCTCTTTTGGAGGAAAAAAACCCCCATAAATAGTGTGCTGTGTTTTACCTAAATTGTTAAGAATTCTTAAATCCCAAAACTTGGCATATAAATGAACCACCCTCCCCAAAAGATGAGAATATAAAGCATCAGGAAATATAGTAACTTTTTTCTGCTTTTTAAGATGAGAGACTAGAAAGGGTTTAGAATTATTATAGTCCAAGATAATACCTGGCTTTTCATCTTTGAATATAGAAACTCAGATGTGAGGTTGTACATTAAGCCTAGTATCTTTCTACATAGGTTATTGATTATTCTGGAAATATATATTTTGATATTCTTGAGCTGTCCCATAACCTGATATGTTTTTAACAAAAAAAGGAGTATTTCATGACACTTATGTAACCTAACTCCCCATGGGCTTGGAGTTAGGTCTCCGTTTTATGGAGTACACTTTGAGTACTAGTATAAACTTTTTGTGTAGATTAATTAGTAAATGATCCACTCACCAGCTGCCAGGAAAAATTATTTTTAATAAGTACAGTCTAGAGACATATTACTGCATTTGAGTTGGAAGATTTACTGACAGGAATTTCTCTTGTCCACAAGTAGCCCTTATCGGTTTACATTAAATATAGATTGTTGCTTGGAGAAGTATTTCTGTATAGGAAATGCAGTAATTTACATTCGTCCTGTCATGAACATAATTGAGGTATCTTTGAAGATTAGGCTGATTTTTATTTAATTCTATTTTCAGTGACTAGAATGTTGCTTTCCTTTATGTGTTTATTATTTGAGCACTATGTATGATGGTGCATTCTGAATATACAGAATCTGTCTGTGTACTGAACACTACTTCTTATCCGAATAGCATGGGGAGGGGGACAGATTTTCTTTGTATAATCGGGTGTTTTTATAATCAAGAGGGCAGGAGCCATTCAGCAGTGGGGTGAATAGAATATAGAGTTTATATTATAGACTTTTTCTTTCTCTCCAAGGAAATTGATCTTGCTCTTTAATTTTATTATGCTACAGCAAATACTAAATTTTCCAGCCAGAATTATGACTAGTCATCATGAACAACCTTATGGTCCACTCAAAGTAGTTTTCCTTTCTGAAGCGTAATAGAATTGATTAGTTTAGAAGGATACATTGTATGTAGTTTAACTTGCCAATAATTGTCTCCACAGATGATCATTCTCTTGAAGGGACTGCAGGATCCAGCAGACAGATTTTAGAAGGTATGACAAAAATAACCATAGTGGCTTGTTAGTTAGATAATAGACCCATTTAGATACTGGTTTTAATTTCAGTGGTGTCCTTTTGTTAAGTTATTAATAATGAGCAGAAAATTAAGTGTCTGAAATTTTTGAAGAAAATAAACCATTGTGAAAAGATTATACAAGTAACTTAATTTCTGCATTTCAAGAGCCTATCTCCTATGGTAATACATGCTCTGGAAAGTAATGAAATAGTAAGTAATATACTGGGACACATTTGAAAAGCTTTGACCAATATCACAGGTTTTAAAGGCTTGAGAGTTGTGGTACTTAACTTCACCTTTCAGGAAAGTGAGAGTACGGTGAGTGAATAACCATGTTGTCTAGTTAAAACAAAAATCTCAGTAGCTTAGCTCATTGTGGACACCTTGATCAGTTCTTTTCTTCCCTAATAGTTTAATATTGGGAATAGGGAGTTGGGCTGATATAGACCATCTCTACACCCCATCCTTGTGGACATCATGCAGTCTTAGCATCAGTGAGAGAAGGTATTGTGTTCTTCTATCTCCAAGTACATGGAAGGGTGAGGGGGGAAATTAGGAGCTGCAGGGTAGGCTAGATAGGGGCTGCTGATGAAGCTGCCCTACCTGAGTTCTCTCCAGTCTTCCGCGTAGCTATGTCGCAACAGCTGCTGGGCTGTCTATGTTATCCATTCTGTGGCTTTATCTGCTGCTGGGCAGGAACCACAGTCATCTCTTTACCTCTACCTCGCCTCTCTGAATGAAGGACTTGGGTGACCTCTAGTAATTGAGGGGATTTGGGGGAGACTGCTGGTTACCTTCTGGCAGCTGCTACAGTCTGTTCAGGAAGAGTAGAAGGAAACTTGGTGGCTGTGTAGCTCCATTGTCTGTGGACCCCTACCTGCAGCCCCCTGCCTTTGGCCCCATTTACCCAGTTTTCCACTTATCACTCTCTGAGAGACAGAGCATACTTTAACTCTTCCCCAAAGTCTACCTATGGCCCTATGGAAGGCATGCACAAAGGCTCTCTGATATCTGCCACCATCCTCGGTCTTGTCTGTCTGTCGATAATACACAACGATACATGAGCTCCAAAGAGAACATTTGGTTGAATGTGTGGAGCTCAAAACAAGAAAAATAATAAGACAAATAGAAGATTGATTGATTATTTAATGACCATTGGTTTGACTTGACCATGGTGAAGCCAGCATGTGACATGTAATTTTATTTCCTTGCATTATACTTGACATAAAGCAATGTGTACTTGTGCTTTTTTAAGTATTGTATACTTTCATGGCTCGGGGTTATCCTGTAGTTGTCGGATATACCACTTGCAAGACAATCGTCTTATCTGAAGTCTTCCACCATACATATTACTTTAGTGAGGGGGAGGGAGAAGGAAGAAATTTCATGTGTTTGGGAATGGCTGCATTTCAGAAGCAAATGTGCAACAAGAATTTTAAAAAATTCTTTAAGCCAAAATTTCTGGCCTGTTGGTCTTAACCTAGGATATTGATTAGTAGAATGAAATATGAACTTAACAAGACCGATTATTCGTGGTTTTCTTACCTATACTTTGTCTAATGAATAAAACACAAGGTGATACTGGATGATTGTTTAAAACATATCATGGGAAGCCATCTTGCTGTTTATTGTGCAAACAATGTATGGTGAAATGAACACTAATGCAATGATCCTACCTTATATTGGCAGAAAAATTTTAATTGAAACTCCCAGTAAAGATATTGAAGTTGCTGTGTGTTTTGTGTTTATAGCTTTAGTGTGCAAAAAAAAAAAAAAAAATCTTGAGTGGATTTTAAATCTGTTGAAAATGTATAATCTGGCCAAATATTTTGAGGTTTGTGGGTGAAATACTTCAAACTGTGAACAATTGCTTACTTTAAAAGCAGTTGATGAACTGTGACTATTCCCATAATTGCCAGCAGAGAGCTCCACAGGCTTATCTTTGGCTAGCTACAAAGAGTTTGTTGGCGATTGTTTTAACCTAAAGCTGTATTTTCACACATAAAACCATAACTTACTAATGCAAGAAATATTTTTAATTTGTCTTAAATAGATTTGTCAAATAATTCGTACTGACAGTGTATATGTAACTTGTAAAACGAAAGTCTTGTAGAGCTCCTGCTGGCAAAACTTTTTTTAATCTCCTCTGGTAGAAATGTTGCCTATGTACCACAGGGGGTAAAGATATGAATCATCTGTTGTATTATGGCCTCCCCCAGGTGTAGTAAATTATTTTTTGTCAAGGTATAGTCAAGGTCCAGATGCCAGAGAAAATAATAAAAACAACAACGATGATAATAAGTAAATAAAAATATTTTAGGGTCTGTTCAAAACCATCTGGTGGTCTGGATTTGGCCACCATCCACCTATTGGCTACCCCTGGCCTAATGGATGAAGAACTTTTGACTGGTTGAATCTATCCTGGCATTTAGTCACCTGTTCAGCTGATGGTGGTGGTCAAGAATATTCCATAGCATGGCTACATTTAAAAAAAGAAAAAAGAGAGGGGGGGGCTCTTTCTCCGAGTGCTACTTTTCAAGGTGTAGGACCTAACCCTGTGCTGAATTACAGGAAGCCTGTAAATCAGCACCAACATCAAATTTGCTAGCACAGTTTATTTTCTTGTCTGCTTTTAAGAGTTCTCCTGAAAATGTTGCCACCAGCTTTTTAAGTGTTTTGATTTTCAAATGCTCTTTTGTAGGTGTATTTTTACACATTGTCGCAGACACTCTTGGAAGTGTTGGTGTAATCATATCAGCTATACTGATGCAGAACTATGGTCTAATGATAGCAGATCCTATCTGTTCAATGCTCATAGCTCTACTTATAGGCATAAGGTAAGTGTTGATACAAATGACCAAATGGTAAAAAATTCAGTAACCTGTTGTATTATGTGTAATCGCAAGCCTAAAAACAGGAGTAGGTCTGTTTTAAAAACAACATTACAATGTTGATTCTTGACAGTGACACTTTTTTTTGCCTGGGTTTTTTTTTCTTCATTCTGTGCACCTGCTCTGGTTTTTCTTGCTTGAATCATCTTGATCTTTTTCAGCAGTTATCTCCATTGCTGTTACATAAAATCTGAGTATCCTTGTTTTATTGGCCTAGTGCTACAAATATATTGTTCTGATCCATGGGGTAAGACACTTCTCTCCCTTTGTGTAGTACATGCAAATATAAACTGAATGCTGTACTACTAAGTGGAGCAGAATAGCTCACTGTGGTGGGGTCCACTTTGCTGGCACAAGATGTGGCCTGGTCCTTGCTGAATGAAGCTTCCAAACTCATCAGAGAATGCTGCTTGATCCTTTTTTATTTATGTTCTGAGGCTTGGTGGATACCCTTAAATGACGCAGCATGTGCTATTTAAAAAAGTAGTTCCCATGTTGAGGCATGCGTTAGTAAAAGACAGTTAAGTGCCATATATTTCCCCATTATTACTGTTTACTGAAATTAATGTACATAGAAGCTTTCTGTTTGTAATCTGCCTGTCCTTTCTACATAATTTGTTCATTGAAACCAGGGTTTTAAGTGGCACTCTTCTGGTAATTGCTTCAATGATGGTAGAGGACAGAGTATCTCAGCTCAGACAATTGCTATAACAAAGCATTGCTACTGTTTAATAGGCAGGTGCTGATCCAATATTTGAATGGCCACAGCTGTACTTATGTGCTGTTCCCATATATGATGATACATGGCAGTATTTGGAGGTAGTCTTTGATGTGACTCTCCTTTTGTATCTTTGAGAACTAGGGGCAGTACTTTTTAAGCACTAGCTCAATTTATAACAGTAAATGTGAATAAATTTATATTTTTGACAGCTTTTCTTAATACACAGACACTGTAACAGTATACTTACTATTTTGTCCTTTTGGGAGATATAAGAACTCCTTTTTTAAAAGTGGTTCCTTTTTATCTTTTTATTTTGAAGCATAATTGATATCAAATTGCACAGTCATGTTTCTTTGACTTGATGCCAATGTAACGTCATGTAACATCTGAGCAATGTAATGAAGCTTTATTGTGTAACAACCCAACAACTTCCATATCATGGCAATATGTTGTGCTGCACATTTTCATGTGGTTTTAAAGTAATGTATAAAAGAGCTTACTGTAGATGGAAGCTCAAAATAGAGCAATAACTATGCTTCTATCTGATGCATTGAGAGTGGAGTTTAAGTTAAAATGTTTGCACAGGAGTACACAGTTTGCATAGGCTGGAAGTGTCAGAAAAAGGTGTGAATTTTAAAGTGTAGATTTTGCTTATCTAGTGCACTTTCACTGTTAAAGCACTGCTTTTGACTTCCTGTGTTTAAGCAGGAATTCATATTAACTGCTTGCGGTGTCAAATTGAAAAAAGCAAAAGCAATGTGGTGCTCTTGAAGTGTATTAGAGTATACACTGAGGGGCTTTGAGTAGGGAAATCTTGTCTTTTTATAGTATTCTGATATTTAGCAGGGATCTGTTCAAGAATCAAAGTGAAAGCTAAGTCAAATGTGAAAAATGGAAGTTCAGATAAATGTTCTTGTAAAGAATTTACTGGATGATAAATGATCACTTAGCATATTTTGATTCTTCATGCCATTCAGTTTTAGAGAATGTGTTTTATTCTTTCATTCTTATGTCTGTAGGGTAAGAGTTAAGAGGTGAGAGTTAATTGCATATATACAGTCGAAGTGAAACTGTTTTTGGGATTGGTTTAGATTAGAAGTTGCACCAGTTGCTGGAATAATTAGTGATCTTAGTTTGCTGTTTAGGCTTATGCAAATTGTTCGTTTATATCTTACAGCCCTATCTCTTGGTGCAGTTAGTTCATGCAAAAACAGAAGGGAATCAAGATGTACTGTACAATCACCATTAATTCTGAAAATGAGGACAGACTGTTGTTTGTTCCTATGAAGAGAATGGCAGATGTGCTAATCTGTTCAGACAATACAGCAGTGGGTTAATTGAAACAAATTGCAGGTGGGGGGAAACCAGTACGCTAAAAAACGCTGCCCTTTTCAAACAAGATGTTAATCTCCCTACCACTGTGTGTAACACCATTTCCTCTATGTGTGAGCAAGTGATTTGGATTAAATGTCCACTTCAGTTTAGAATTTTCACTTAATATTAGGGAATCCTGGTACCAGTGCAAACTGTTCTCCTTGATGTAGCAATTTTGGAGCAATCTCCTGTTCCCCTTCTGTTAATGACCTACCTATCCCTGCTCTGCTCACAGCTTTCCAGAATGGCACAGTGAAAGTTGCAAGAAAATCATGAGCAGCAATGAAATTGAGCTTGTCTTCATTGAAGACTTAACTAGCATTATAACTCAAGTCTCTCACCATGCACAAGCTTTTATGTGTGGTAGTGCTCTCAACTTGAGTTGGTCAGTTACATTTTGAGGTAGCTGCCAATGCAATTATTCTCTGCAGGTCGGATGTTATTTCTGTGTAGTTGCTCTCACTTGAGCTAGACTAACTCAAGACGGGTTAATTTTATTGGAGAAGTAAGTACAGTTATCTACCTTAAAGACATAGCCTAAGATTCTTCACACCAGAAAAAAGTGCATTTTTACAGCAAGATAACTAATACACATTAGTTATCTCACTGTAGAATCCTAGTGGAGTTGAGACACGGATAGTTTTTACCCTGATGTAGTTAGGAGAGAGCCCCTGCAAGGTAGGTGGGGGGTATAATGTTGACCTCAGCTAGCTACATCGGGGTAAAAAATCTACCAGTATCTTATCTCCACTAGGATTCTACAGTAAGGTAACTAATGCTAATTTTTTATTTTGCTGTAAACACACACCTTTTTTGGGAGTGAAGACATAGCTCAACTTTAAGTGTTGCTCTTTACGAAATTAAACAGAAAAGGTCTAGATTAAAATGGTCTTGTTTTTAAATTTGTAACAAGTACCCTATCTGAAATCTTTCTCAGGCTTGAATATTATAGAACTCTTACGTTTCCTGGTATTCAAACTATCTTCTGGTCTTCCAGCATAGGTCTTTTAAATTGAAGTGGCTTCAGAAGCCACAAATATTGTGCCGGTCCTTAGCTACTTTACTTTAAATATGGAAATGTAAAAACTGTTTTGCAGCCTCCAGCAACAAATATTCCAAAATGTTGAAGCAATTTTGATATTAAACAGTGTGGTCAAGCAGCTGTATAGAATTAGTCATCAAAAGAAAAATATGACAGCAGCATGAAGTAAGAGGTCTTTTAGAAACCACTTTTAAAGCCACAGTGATTACAGCAAGATACCATAGACTAAGTACAATACTGGATCTGGGAAAGCACATGGAATGCATATTAAGCAGTCAAAGAAATGAGGCATTTAACCGCAGTGACTGAATGGATACAAACATTTAAGTTACCAGAGAAATTCTTTCCAGTGGATTATGCTTTCTTTTTTCCTCTTCCGCCCCCCTCTTTTTTAGGTAAGAACTGAAACTGCCTGGTCATGAAATGGTACAAATGAGCTGTAGAAGAAGTAGTAGTATTGCTGTATTATAAATGTAGACCTGTGAAATCCCTTTAAACTGACAGGTTATATATCTGAGAGAGATGGGGAAGGTGAGATAATATCTTTTATTGGGCCAGCTTTTGTTGGTGGAAGAGACAAGCTTTTGAGCTTCACAGAGCTCTTCTTCAGGTCTGGAAAAAGGTAACCAATTTACATCTATATCAACAATTATTACAATGGCAAAATTTAATCACATTGTTTAACTATATGATTAAGATCAAGCAAAAAATTACCAAATTTATTTTATGAGCCCAAGATTATTTTAGTCTGGAATTTTGAGCCCTAAATGGTGCAGGCAAAAGCCTGCCTTCCCTAACATTCAGAAAGAAAATTCTGAAGCAAGTGTCTTACCCAATGTATTTGCAGTATTGTTTGTTATAGCCCACCATTGTTAAATTGAATCCATTGCCTTGATAAACATAGGATCTGACACTTAGATTTTATTATTTCTACTGCAATAGCACGTTGCCACTAACTTATGTGTAACCTACAAATGGCCTTGTTTTCATTAGAATTTTACCTTGCGTTAGCTAACTTGAGTTAAAAACATATTTTTCCTAGTGAAGACAAGGCAAGAGAGCTCAAACAGACCCCAACTACTCAGCGATTGGGGTGGTCAGCCAGCAAACGGTATAGCTGTATTGCAATTGTGTAAAAAGGACGAGGAGGGCATTGCATTGATTGAGCTAATTGAGGTAGGCCCAATTAAAAGTATGGGGGGAACTTCCTTCATCAGGTCAGTGCAAACTCTAGCTTGATCTTGTCTACACTTACGGGTCAGGACTGTTGCAGCTCTAGAAATGGCTGAGTTTCCAGCCTTAGTATGCTTTTTCACTACAAGGCCAAAACCTGCATGCAATATGAATGGATATTAGCAGTGCTGTATGATAAGCAGAATAAGCACAAAAAGCAAAATTTTATTCCCAGATTTAAGTAGCTTAATTGTGGTGCCTGGCTATATAAGTAAAACTCGTATTCTAGACAAAGTTGTCAACCCTCTTTTTCAAAACTTTAAAAGTAAAAAATGTACAGAAATATTTGTGCAGTTGTAAGTTTGTTGATATTGCAAATGTAAAGAGTTAGCTGCTGGAAGGAAAGGATTTTGAAATCTGAATTTAGATTTTTAAGCCTAGGGTTTGTGACGGAAGGGCCAGAGTTGGTCCAACTCAGCAGGGATTGTTTGCTTCTAGCACACTGTCATAAGTTTCTTTTGCTATTTGAATTGCTGACTGCCTTAATCTATCTTCCTCTTTATGATGAAAATACAGTGACTGATTCTGCGAAGTGTTCTGCCCATATTTTTTCACTCTTGCTATCCAAGGCTGTCTATTGTAGAAAACTCATTCCTTTTCCTGGAATGATGCAGTTGCACCAGCACTGGCAAAGCCATAAATACTAATGCAGCCTGAACTCAGCTATTTTCGGAAATGTGGGATGAAACTCTGCAAATTCATAAATCAATATTTGACAATGAAGCAGGAAGTTAGTTTAGTTTAATGTGAAGAATTAAATCTTTAGTATGTTTGGATCATTGACGAAACATTGTTAGCCACAAATTGTGTTTTGATCTGGTAATATAACCTCATATGTCTTTTCTGTTTGTTTCTTTTAACACCTTTCATTTCCTCTGTATCTGAGTATGAGTATCTGAGTGCGGTATGCTTCACTGCTTGCTTCTTCTGCACTAGCTACACTCATTTAGACATCCATGGAGCTGTTCTTTGTAGGCAGCAGATTCAGGCCCTATCTCTTGCTGTAATTACTGCTGCTTTACAGCTCCCTCGCAGTATCCAGTAGTGTGACACGATTGCCTCAACTCTTCCTGTTCCCAGACAGGGTCACTGTGGAAATTGTACCTTCTGTTAGTTGCATAGGTTGCAGAATCTGCTTAAGCAAGAATGCTTAAGGCTACCCTCTGGGTTGTTCCCCCAGGAGGCTTCTACAGTGATTGTTTTCCTTCTCAATCTGTAGCCGTCAAGAACTAATAATAGCAAGGGTAAGTTCCAGTGCACGAGCTACCTCATGAGAAAAAGTTTCATGCACCACCACGACTAATAAAAAAATATGAAAAATATAGAAATATTAGTAATGCATGGCCAAGCTCTAGCTGCTTTTTAACCTGCTAGTGTTTATCTTTGTTCCTGATGGTTTGGCCTTTCAAAGTAATTGTACTGATAAAAGAATATATTTCCAATGCTTTCTGGTGATCAAGCTGTATTTGCTTATAGATACTATGTTGTTAAAGGGAAAAAATGTGGTCTCTAATGAAAGGGGTTAGCTTTTCTATAGCTGGATGATTTTTGGAACAATGGAAAATCATTAGACCTAAACTCTGGATCCTCTCACCGACTAATACTGGCTTTCTGCAAAATCAAAACTTTCACTTACATGAAATAATAGCTTTCCCTTTCTGCTGCAAAGATGACTTTCACAATTCATCTCTCTGCACTACAGATACATCTTAAGTCAGGGAACCCAATCTCAACATCAGACTTGTCTACATGACACTGCAGTCTGGACTAAAGACTTATGAACTGTAGACCACCTTAATCCTGCTGGTTCGAATTAAAAGGTACCTAGTTCACCTTGATGTAGTCCCATTTCAAGCAGAACTGGTGTCCTGTTTAGTGTGAACTCTAGATACTTTTTAGTTCATGCCGTCAGGATCTAGGTGGGGCAGCTAAGCACAGCACAGTGGGGCACTCTACAGTTCACACCCCCATAGACAAAGCTCATAGTTGTCCCTGGTCTTTTTCAGCAGTGTTCCATAACGAAGCTATATTCTTAGCCTAAGTTCAGTAACAAGCTAAAGGGGCATGCAGAGTAATTAGCTTGATTACAGAACATTTTTAGACTCCATTGTATGCTACAAGCTGAAATCACAGCGTAACCAGATTCCTTGATGTGTCTGTATTGGTAGTGTGGCTGGGCTTTTAATAAGTGTGATGCTGCTTTGCAGAAAGTTCTGTCTAGGTAGGCAGCAGGCAAAGGTGTGACATGTACTGCTGCCTAAAACTCCCTAGTTAGGTGTCTGTTTCAAAGCCTTGTTAGGTCCATTTGAACTCTTCCTCCCCATTCTTTTCTTGGATGGCTTTTTACTTGTCAGTATTACTTACCTGTCACGCTGCATGTACTGGGAAGATAGTGGGGTCGTCTTTTTCCCATTCATCCTTGGAAATCTCTTCATTTTCAGTCACTTACCTTGTGTGACAGTTGAGGTTGGGCAGATGGTTCCGTTTGTGTTAAGTGTTGCTACAACTGGATTCATTACCTGTCAAGGGGAGGCTGCACACACCACCTTGGGGGACTTATAATTACAAACCCTTTAGAAATGTCCAATCTCTTAAATCCTGTCTGCATTAGGCTCCCAGCAGAGTTAAGCAACCATGGTTTAAAGACGGCTTCTGCTAACTTGCTTTCTAACAAGATTTGTTTCCTTTGTCTATTGTGCGCCATGTTTAAAAATGGATTTGATCCATCCATATTGACCAGCCAAACCCAACGTTTCGAATGGACTAATTTGCACCAAATGACCAGAATTTTCAGACTCTCTTAAGAGGGTAGATTCATCCAGACCTTCTACAGACACTTCACCTTTCCCTCTCTCTCCCCCCAATATCAAATGACAAGTTAAATACTGTTTTATGCTATCAATACACAGTAATATTTTAACCAGCAAGTCATAAACACTTTCTCCAAAGTTCAGTCTCCAATGTTATTTTCCTGAGTGGTTGTTGCTTCCTTCTCTGGATGAGGAGGACATTTTTGTTTAAATGGGAAGACAAGCTAATAAGCCCTCTGGCCCTCCTCTATGGAAGAATGTGCAGTCCTGGTCCCTGTGGTTTATCAAAAGCTTTAGGTGAAATTTTTGTAGGAGCCTTATGTTAAAATACTGACAGGCATGTCACTATGAAATGTAGAGTTCTCAACAAGCTGGTACTCAAGTTGTATCCCTATATTACATAGTACTCTGAAAGATCACACAGTAAGAAGTAAACCTGAATTTTAATTCAAAAGTTAACTTCAAATCTATTCAGGGATGCCTATTCTCAGGCAATATATAGGGGTCAGTGGACCCCTACATTGTGTGCGTCACAAATATCACTGTTTGTGACGCACACAATATAGGGGTCCATTGTCAGAAACAGCTTATTTCCTGCACTGTTATAGGTCAAACTGTCTGAAAGATGTGACCCTTCACTGTTTAAATTTACCACACGCTAATAAAGTAGAGCTGGAAAAGACCTATGAGATCATCTTGTCCATTCCCTCTGCCAATACGGAATTGTTCTCTACAGTGTGTCTCGAGTGCTTCATTTGGTTTTAAATAAGGCTTCCACAGTTTCCTTTGGCAAATGGTCTAATTGATCTCACTTTTACAGAATCTTTCCTGATTCATTCATCCCATCACTTCTCTGATTGACACTCAGAAACAATACATTTATTCCAATTATTGTGCTGGTGTTTTGAATCTGGCGTACAGTTTCAGACATTGCTGACTCTACTGTCAGAGTGTGTCAGATGGTTTAAAAATGCAGTCTGTTTAAAATGTAAGCTAAAAATTTATTTTTACACACACGCGCACACACACACACACACACACAATACAAGGCTAAAATACTTTTCATCTCATCAAGTTTCATTATGCTACACTAAGTCAAAGGAGTGAGTATTTTTAAGATAAGTGTTCAAGGTACTTATTCTTTATGTATTCAGTAAGGTAATGTATTTTAAGAGCATGTGAACTTGTAACATTAGTTCCCGAGGAGTGCGTTTGTGTCATACTGTAAAACTTGTCCAATGTATGAAGCCTCTCTGGCACAATACTACTTCTTTGCTGCTTGCCCTAGAGTAGGCAGCCAGGCAGGAACCTCGAATTGCTTCCAAATGTTCATTGCTTGGCCTTGAATGAGGCCCCCAGACGTAATTAACATCAAGAATATGCTAAGCTGGCTGTTCTTGACAAATCATTTTGTTATGGCTGGACTGGTTCATGCTAATTTTGTTTTATGATCTTCCCCTCAACCCCATCTTCCTTCATAAGAAAAATATGTCTCAAGCCAGAAACAAAAGCAACTTTACTTGTACATTTTTATGGCGATTATAATTGCTGTTGAAATTGACCTTGGTTCTAAACTACACTTCACCATATGATTTTTCTTCCATATGTTTTAGGACAGTTTCAGATTCCATTCTAAATCCCACAAAATGAAATTGTTACTCTTGCTTGACTGTCTCTATAGAAAATGCTTGAGTGACAAAGATTCATGCTTTTGTTGAGCAGTATTAGTATGATGTCAACTCTTTGACTTTTGTAACTTTTTTTTCACCATGATGAATCTGTAATGCTTTTTCCTTAGTTCGCTGCCTCACATCCTGACTCGTTCTAACAGAGTGGTAATGTTGCTGTTGTATTCTTTATCTTTTGAAGATGTGGCTGTAATTAACTATTTTCTTTCTTTCTAGTGTTGTTCCACTTTTAAGAGAGTCCATTGGAATCCTAATGCAGCGAACACCACCTTCCCTGGATAGTGCTCTGCCTCAGTGTTATCAGAGGGTGAGCTATTCCTTTTCAGGCCACTTTTGCATAAAACTTAACTGCTAAATGAATAAGCAACATATGTTCAGACTTCTTGAGGGTGTTTTGGAATGTTTTCATAACAATAAATCTGCAGAAGATACTGTAAATCAGTCCTAAACATATACAAATGAATGAAATCTGGAAGTGGTCAAAAGCATAAGAAAAAACCTGAATTTGACCATCTGAAATCCCAAATTCTACATATTCGGTAGTCCCAACCAAAATGTTATATTTTGTAATGATTTGCAGTGTCACGGCATTATACACTTTTCATTTGGAACAGATCTCAAAACCATTTTTTTTCTTAATGTGTCTTGTCACAGAGTGTAAGCCTCATGTGCATATTAGACAGCAGTCGAATTGGAAATTTAACAAGAAGGCCAATTGGATCATTGTCTCTAGGATTTGCATGTTCTCCAGTTCTGAACTCATGTTCAGCAGCCATTGCTAAAGATCTTTTCTCTGTTCAGTGGAATATTTTTCTCTTCCCCTCTGTAGCAGTTACCTCAACCTTTTATAAGAAATGTGGAGGCATATTAAAAACATTGGAAGTAAATACAAAAGGAAGATCATAGTTTACATTTGGCATTGTGTCTCTGATACATATGCAGGACCGTATGTTTAGACAAAGAATTGCTGGCTGAGATTAGGATACTTGGGCGCATCTTGCACACACTGAAATAACTGTAGATGTTCCTTCTTCCTTGCCTCAAACAATACTGTTTTTTAGAAATGAATGAAGAACACCAGGTTCCAGTGAAGGAAACGTATAGCCTAGTGCAGCAGCTGTGTGGATATGGAATAGAACTGTTCTCAGCCTTTCCACTTAACTCTCTCTTTCTGTCTCTCTCTCATACTCCTGGAGACGAAAGTACTAATTAATTTAGATGAGACCCCACTAAATGCTCTTGTGAACCAGTGAAGATGAGAACACTGCCTGACATTTTTATTACCTATTTGCTATAAAGGAAAGAATAGTGTGTAGTAGTGTGTGGTTTTTTTTTTTTTTCAGAAATCATTTTTGAAATGTCTGTCATTGATATTTTAGGTTCAGCAGTTGCAAGGAGTTTACAGTTTACATGATCCACACTTCTGGACCCTTTGTACTGATGTTTACATAGGGACTTTGAAACTATTTGTTGCTCCTGATGCCGATGCCAGGTGGATTCTAAGTCAAACTCACAATATTTTTACTCAGGTATGTCTGCCTTACTTGTTCATGGAAATTCAGAATACAGTAGCATGCTTGGATACCATAGTGGTGTGTGTGATAGAGAAACCATGGATGCAAAAATAAAAATAGAGCAACAAAATGTTTATAAAAGTAACTGCTCTGTGTTCTGTCTTTACCACCAAACTAAGTACTGGTATTATTTAACTGATTGCTAACTCCAGCTATCAGAAGCAGAATGGTTAAAAAACCAAAACCTGTTCAATATATATGGCTCATTCCTCTTCATCGGTCTCTTCACTGCCTCTTAACGGAGACATGATATCAGAATGCTGTAGTCTTGGAGGTGCATTGAAGCCCTATGTTGACCTACAAGGGCCCAAGAAAAGAGATGAGGCTTTCTTCAATATAAGACTTCTGACCACAGAGACCAGACCTATTTCTGTGTTCGCTGTGATGCCTCTGTAGTGGCATTCACTTCTGTTGCTCTGAGAAGTCACATTTTGTGTATGCTTTGTTGCCTTTTAGCAACTTCCATATGGTGGTAGCCACTAATGTCAACATTTACCAACTATTACCACATGCTAGTATGAGATCATTGTATTTCCTCTTTTCTTAGCCTAAGAAATAACCAGTATCTTAAGCTGTGTGGTAAAAGTGGTTCCAGCTGAGGTTGGACTGCCAAAATCAATGCAGATTTTGGATACTTCATTAGAAATTGATATTGTCTGGCTAAAGGAAGAGAAATCAGCAACCAACACTAATTTTTCTATCACTGACACATAAAAAGGAAAGGTAATAGGATTTAATTGGCTGCCTACACAAGTGTAGGTATTGGAGTATGAAGGTCGCTATTCGTAAGATCTGAAGTCAATAACAAATGATGCCAGTTTTCAAAAAAATTAATGGTATCTGGTGCACTTACTCTAACAAGCTACATTTCACCTTGTTGTATCCAAGCTGTAATTCACAAGACTTTTACCCTGACCAGAATCTGACACTCAAGTGTTAGAAGGTGCTGTATGCCACTCAGTTCTAAAAATGGTAAATATCTGAGCAATTGAAATCATAAAGAGCTCCAATGGTTTTCTTTCCCCTGATTTCACTGTAACAAAATAGAACATTTTCTCCAGAAAGAAGTCTTTTGCATATTGTTTCATGAATAAAAGCCAAGTTACTTATCCCCTTCTGTTCTGTAGCTTCCAAAGAATCAAAGCTTGCGTCCTGTTTTTGACCTTTTGGAAGTGATCAAGGACATTTAAGGGCTGTTTATCCAGAAATAGCACTTTATCACTATCAGGCTAAGGGACATCCTGTGTTTGGTCTGTTGGAAGGATTCCTTTCTTCATGTACCTGTGCCTCACCAATACAGGAAATTATTAGATTGTAGGATTGCAGATGATGAGTATGAGTTCAGCTCTTAATTGGCTCTGCCTGGTCATATTCCCCAGAGTAAATTCTGTTCTAGAATTCATTAAATTTGAGTAGCATTGTTTGAAAAGTTCAGACAGGAACACTGTGCACTCCTAAGTAAAGTAGTGTTGGAGACAGATAAGTACATGTATCTGCATTAAACAGAGGCTTTAATTCCAAAAGCTGACCCTGTGCAAGACTGAGGTGATGCTGACAGGAAGATGGGAATGCTTTAAAGAACTTGCTTCCCCTGTTACAAGGGCATCTGCCCTCAGATTTTGGGTCCACCTGCTTACATTTAGATGCCTACCTAGTCATGGTGGCAAAAAACTTAACCCTGATGTGAAGCTCTCCAGTGGATTGGCTCTTGATCTCTTCTCCCCCAACAACTGTGTCCTCCCATTATAGCTGTGTTTTACTGAAACAATGGAATTGTTAAGCAATGGGGGGAGGCTTGAGACAGAACTTTAACAGGAGCTGGACCTACAGTATGCAGGTCACTTCTGCAGGAAATCATGACCGTGGGACCTCCTCATTTCTGGCACTCAGTGCAAAACTCATTTATTTGGCTTAGCTTTTCCAGAAAAAAATACATGTTCAGGGAACACATACATGCATATTGAAAACAAAATGATAAACTAACCAAGTTATTTCTGTTATAAGGTGTGAATAAAGTAAGGGCTTGTTGTAATTTCTAGTTTTAAATCTTTGTGATGCACTCAGAAGCACTGTGATAGTCAAGGGAGGTAGAGGGGGGCATACAAATACTCAGGTAAATAGTAATGGATGAAACTTTTATATGTAGGCTTCAAACTTAATTTACCTTCAGTTGCATACTTTTTCTTGCCTCGTTCTTGAACTATTGGAGGTGTAATAAAATACCGTCAGGTTACCAGTGAAGTCATGGTATTGAATATGTGACATAACTGTACTTTACGTGATAATGAACTGATGGTCCCATAGATTTAGGTTTAACTTCAATAAGATCAGCAATAGAAAGAGAGAAGATGGGGAAAGAAGGGAGTTTTATTTGAGCACAAATATTTATGGTGTCAGTGAGGAAAGCAGGAACTTTCAGTTCAATTAATAAGGTGTTTGTAAAATGTTCTCTTCAGAATTTGCTCCAGTGGGAAATTCTTAACTCTGTCTTTATCCCTTGTCTTGGATAACACATTCGCAGCAGCCACATTTATGGTTCAATGAACTGATTGTACATCTGGTGATGTTTCCAATTACCAGAATAGAAAAAGCACTTGGGTTTTTGGGAATTCTTTCCATGAGCTATAATAAGCCCCCACTAGGACCTCTTCCTTTGAATTCTGTTTCTAATGCATACATCATACCTATTCCCTGAGGCCTAACTATGCATGAAGCAGATGCCACAGTGCTGCCTCAATTTTTAGTGGAAAGATGCTTTTGAAGTCTTTGCTACACTGAACCAACTTAAAGAATCCTGAAACAGGTGAACTTGAGGAGCCAGTAAAAATAAATGCTTAGTGATACCAGTTCCTTGCTTTCCAGCTTGTATGTTGGAACATAAAGAGATTGTGCAGTGATTTCCAGTAGACATCCTAGAACCAAGCTTATAAATAAATCTGTTCTGTCTGAGAAGTTCCAGCATGCATGGATTTAGTTCAACAAAAAAGTAGGAGGCAGCAGGCATGTTTTGTACATCGAAACAGCTAATGACTTGGGTAGTCTAGTCTGAATACTGCTTACATGTGTGGGAGAGCCAGAAGGCTAGCATGGCTGTGGGGTCATTCTGTTTGGATGGACAGATTTGTAATTATTTTTGTCATCACAAATCTCTGGAATCTCCAGTGAAAAAGATTGTTTTGCTAGCGAGAGCAGTTATTCTATATGTTCATTCTAGGGGTTGCTATCAAATGGACTCAGGACATTTTCTTTCCCTTTTGATACATGGTAGTAGGTGAAGGTACAGTTGGAGCAGGTGTTTTTTTTGAGCATAGTGGAGTTCATAGTTCCTAATGTGGCAATTGGCAGGTTAGTCAAAGTGACCTCGGATGTTCAATATACATTACTGCTGAAACAAAGTCCCCTGCACTTCAGGGACCCACACATGTTATGTTTCCTTAGGTGTGGTCCTGAGATACAATGACTTCCAAATAAGACCTGTTCCTAAAGACTCAAGCCAAGTGATTCCAATTCTCAGGTTTATTCTAGAGCAGTGTTTCTCGGGATTTTTCTGTCGCCACCAGAGCCTTCTGGGTGGAGATGAGGCGTGGAGGGAAGGCAAAGCTGTGGCCCCTCCCTGCAGCATCCAGCTGTTGCTCCTGGATGCGCTGCCTTGGTGTTTGCTGGCACTGCCAGCAGGGGATCTGCACCCTGCACTGTTCACCCTTTTGGGGGCTCTGGGCAGCACCTCTGCCAACATGTGGGGCCAGTTTGTATGCTTGGCAGGGGAGAAACCTTCAACTCCACTGTGGTCTCTGAGTTCTGGACGCAGCTTCCTGGAGGCAGAGGGCCTTCGGGAGTAGGCTCCAGCCCCACCCCCAGCTTCAGCTGCAAGTCTCTGGCAACGGGCTTCAGCCCCCCACCTGGCTTCCACCCTGGGCTTCAACCCAGGGTGGCGAGGCTTCGGCAGGGCCGGCCTTATGGGTGCCATAGTCAAGAGGCAAGAAGTGGGGTGGGCCTGGGGCGTGAAGCTGCATAAGGGAGCTTGGGACAACGGGTTGGAGAAGCAGCGGAGCTCGGGTGATGGGAGGGTTGGGGTGGGGAGCCTGGGGAGGCGATGGGGGCATGGATGGAAGGGGCGGATTGGGGGAGGCAGTGGGGTCTTGTCTGGGAGAGTATTAGGAAAATTTGTCAGAGCAGCCACCAGCAAGAGTTGGTGGCTGCACTCTGAGGCCACCAAAAAATTTTGCTGTGAGAAGAACCCCTGTTCTACAGTATGGCAAATCTGTGAATGAGGGCTTGTCTACGAGTCATACCAGGATAAGGGAAGCTATCACTTTAAACTGCTATAAGACCCTGTGTGGACATTCTCATTGCAGAGTAAGTGTGGCATTTTCTGGTTTAGTTTAGGCCACTGTGGAAGCAGTTTAGGCTAAACTGCAAAAAACTTATTCCAGCAGAAGTGCCCACTTGGGGAATGTGGCAGTTTAACTATATTGAGAGGTAGACGTGGGTTTTTTATTTGCATTGTAAGCACAGAATTTTTTAATGTCCATCTTGAGCTCACTAAAGTTGTCTTCCACTACCTCAGCCATCTAAGAGCTTGTTGACTTTAATCTGATTCTCAGCAAGTATGTTTTTGTTCAGACTATTTTTATCATCTTCCTTCTGAAGATGATTCTGCACAATACACTCTGAGCAACACTTTTGTATCTAGCAGCCTGACTTTAAGGGTTAATAGTCTCTTAAAATAACAATGATTAAATTATTTATATAAACTTATGGCAAATCTAAGGGCATTCCCTAAATTTAATCTCTTAGCGTTTTTGAGCAGAGGGGTGATTTGTAATTTATATGCCCATAGAGTATTACCAAAAGTTATTTTGGCATTTCACATAAATACACCATTGTCTTGCCTGTCTTCTCTACAAATCCCTGTTATACTGTAAGATAGCTTCATAGTTCAAACATGTCACAATCCTTATGCTTTGCTCCACTTGAACTGGCATCTGTTCCAAGGGTTTGCGATTATTTTGAGATTATAAGGTCAGTACTAAGGGTTTATTATAGCAATGAGGAAAACCGGAATTGCCTGGGATCAGTGTAATTTATGGCACAGCATTTCAAGATAAATCAAGGAGGACTCTGTTCTTATTCATGTGGCAAAAAAAAAAAAAAAAAATATCCAAGATGTTAGGATGTCATTATTTAAAACACATTAGACTTTTTCAAAATTGCTTTCATGTGATTTTTAGATTGTGTTGAAGAACTTGTTTTAAGATTAAACTTTTAAAATCTTGTAGAATCCCTACAAATCTTTAACTCGTACACTTACTGTTTGACTAACTTTGGTAAAAGCATTTGTATAGAACAAGCTATCAAGTAGATTTGTTAGTCAATTCACCAAATAAAAAGGTAAACACAATAGCATTTGGAACTGGGGTAATGTTGTGGGGCTCATGCTTGTTCAGTTCTCTAATTCTCCCTCTTTTGTTTACAGGCGGGAGTGAGACAGCTTTATGTACAGATTGACTTTGCAGCCATGTAGTGAACATCATAAAAAGCGCTCTTTGGACCAAAGTTTTCTGGTACTGTAATGGTATAAAACATTGTACTATTCAAGACAGAGCCCCTCCACCCCAGTTAACCAAGATCGAATAGACTGCTGCCTTTTGGCTACTTCTGGAGTTCACAATTAAGGAGTTAAAACTGAAAGGATGTGTCTTGGACTTCTGGTCTTGTCTTTTGTGGCCCCCAAACTGTTTTCATTTTTGTGAGTGTTTTACTTACAATTGTTTCAACAGGAATCTCAGATTGTGGGACTGCAGTCCCTGGGTCATGTCTTTAATGAAGGGCTTGTCTACACACAAAATTAGTTCACAACTAGCTAGGGTAGGAATCTACTCTGTGCCAGCCTGCTGCAGACCAGCTCCCTGAGTGGCCCCTGCTGATATGCATTAATCATTAATCCCATTCTAAAGAGGACTAGTTCAAAGCGCATGTTAGCAGGGTCCAAGTGGACAGTCAGTCTATGGCAGGCTGGCACTGAGTAGATTCACTCCCCAGCTTGCTGCACACTAAATGTTCATGTAAACAAGCCTGAAGCTGCTCATTCCCAAACAGCCAGTGTTATCAATAATTTGAGAGCTGTCTTGTACATAATGTCACAATGGGTGACATTCTTCATTATAATCGTATGTTTGTAAAATTGTTTGTACTTTGCAAACTTAATGAACCAAACCATATTGGGTTTTCAAAGTGCCTTTTTATCAGAAGAAGTATTTGCCAGCACAGGCATGGAACATCGAAGGTTTTTATTACTTTTATGGCTACAATTTGTTCACAATCTTATTCTTCAGAGTGATGTATATGACTGCATACTTGCATAACTGTAGCTTTTAGACTTCTTTTTACAGTTGCATCTTATCAAATGAACTGGAGTTAAATTTGTTTAATTTACAAGTTAAAGCTATTGTGGGGAAAATTGCTTTCAAAGCATCTGTAGTTTTAACCAAATTAAACATTCGACCCTAGATCTAAGTCTATGAAAAAAAGTTTCTCAAAACTCTTATAGTAACTGGAAATTGCATTGCAGTACCCATGTTCATGAAGCCACCATGCAAAAGAGAGGCAGTTACAGCTACAATGATAGTAAAGGAAGAGCTGTTTTGCTTTTATCTTTCAAATACAGACTTAATCTTTTTTCTGTTGAAGCTTTGCTGTGAAAATTAGTCTACTACGTTTTAATAAATTATTAAAGAGAGGTTGGAAGTAGTTACTGCATCTAACTACACTGGGGAGGAGAGGAGAGAAGAGCTCTTCCTGGGAAATGCATCTGCAGTGGAAATGAGTATTGTTTATGTGCTATGTAAGGTCATGTTAAAGTTGACATATTTGATTCTGACTTGAGCATGATTTGTCTTATCGCTGTCTTGTGTTTCCACAAAAAAAAAAAAAATTGTCTGAAGAGCACTTTCCAGAAACACCATAGACCATATTTTTTCTGGCATTTATATTAATTTACATTTTTAATGCAAACTGAGTGTTACATTCCTGAGACAATCCTACAACACTTGTACTGTCGATGCAATGCTTCCACTAAAATTAGATTAACTACTACAAGGGTGCCAAAGTGAAATTTACAGGCTGCCACCGAAATTGAATGATTAGTGCGAATTGTTGGTGGAGGGTAAGAGAGGAGGGGAGCTTGTCAATTGAGAAGTGAAATTGAGACGCTCCCCTCCCCCCCCCCCCCTGAAAATGAGGGATCAGTGCGAATTGTTGGCGGAGGGTAAGGAAAATGTGGCTCTTAGCATTATCCATAGCTATTTTTTGGCTCTTCGTCTATGACTGGTTGGCCACCCCTGAACTACTACAATTATCAGTGCAAAATTACTGTACTCATTCTGTTTGAATTCAGAGACTGAACAGTAAAGATCCCACAAATATAGCTTTGATTTCCATATTTGAAACTGTTCGTTAGTCTGAGTACAACATGAAGCAAGAAAAAGGAAGTCTCCTTTTAATTAATCAGAAATAAATTTGTTATTTGAAGTGAAGCTCTTGAATTTATAAATTGACACTTAATATGCAGTGTTTGTGTAGTAAAACAAGACAAGGATGCTTGCTTAAAAAAACAAATGTGCTGTTGACTAGTATGAATTCTAGATATTTTTCTGATGCAGATATTAACAGGTTTCCTTGTAACTGACTAAATACCCAGTAATGGGTAGTGCCAAAATCAAGGAGCATTGTAGTTCTAATCAATTCATCTTCAGTCACAGTTGGTGAGCATTGAGTATGATAGATACTATAGAAATATCTAAGATTGAATTGCAGGGATGGTTTGTATAGTGCAATGGTTTTGCTGCAAATGTGACTACATTATTGCCGCTTCCATGTTGCAGGGGATAAGCAGCTTCTTAAATTCAGTTTTATTCCTCCTATATGACTCAATTCTCTGTCTGTATTTTATATATGAAAATGCTGCTCATTTGCTAGTCTGTGCCTTGAGTTGAGTTCACCAAATTGATGTAAATATACAAATGCTGAATGAAGTAATTCTTAATTTGTATAAAGCTGAGATTCAACCCCCAAGGTAAGACCTCTTCCATTACTTCTGTAATGTCATGCATGTACATGGACTGTGGATGTTGCCTTTTGTTTGGGTAGTCTTTTAGACAGGCAATAATGCAACAGTTTGCTGGTCTTAAAGATGGTGGTTTCTGTCACTTTGAGCCATCGTTTTAAAAGGAAGACCCAACCGTCTTCACCTAAATTGTACAAGCCATGAACTTCAAGCTAACTTTGGGCATGATTATTTCTTACATCTTTGATGTAAGAGTTACAGCTTTGATTTGTTTCTAGGCTGATGAACAAAGCTTTCTAATCTTCTTCTTAAAATACTTTAACACTAGCCAAATTATGGGGGTAGGCCATTTATCGTTAATGTTTTAGCTGAATGTTAGAGGAATGCATTTTCAATTGCTGTGACTTACTAAATGTCTTGCAGCCAGTGAGCAATTGCTTGGATTTTGCTTTTTTTCCTTGTGTATTTTAAAAGAACTCAGGATTATTGTATGGCTAATCTTTCTTGCCAAGACGGTATTTGACTGAGAAGATAATCAGTTTCCTCCACACTGAGCTTTAAAGAAAATTGCTCTTTAACCTACTTCGCCACAAAGATTAAATTTCTTTCTTGCCTAGGAAATCTTTAATTTGAGACTCTGGGGGGCAAAAATCAGCCCTATGGTGGCTTTCTAATGAGAAATGCATATATTTTTATAATCAAGATGAGATAATCACGTTTGGGATGATTTGACATTTTATAGCAAGATGTACATAGCTTCCACATTTGTTTTTATAAAATGTAATTTAAGCGTGATGATAGTGTCAGAGCCAGTTGTTTGCTGTCGAGCAACAAGTTTATGCTATCATTTCAAGTACATGACTTTTTGGCTGAATAGACTTCTTTTAAAAGAATGTGCGAGTAAACTGGTCAAAAGAAGGTAGGGAGTATACCCTGCTTTTTAAGTTTGTGTAAATTTACTTCTGTAGCATGAAGTCCAAACAGCATTGTTGGGTAGTTCTCATGCTGTTGCTCGGACAGTGTAGAGGTCACCAAATCCATTATGTGCCTCTGAGATGCTCTGTCCTGAGCCAAATCTGGAGCGTTACAAGATAGCATGCCTGTGGGCAGGTGTGAGGCCATCCAGCAATCGTGTTTTAGGTCTTCCAGGAAGTCTTTCGTCCTGCTTCCAAACAGCATAGTAACATTTAATTTTTTTTCACCTACTAATGAACTACAAGGTGAGCTGGAATTATTGAAGACTGTAGATCATGTGGATAATTTAAACCCCTGGAACCTTGAACATCAAGGACTACTTACAAACTTTTTTTCAAATGACATTAGATTCTGCTTCTAATATACTCACGGAGGTGTTAATAATTTCTTCATCCTTTGTGCTTATTTGAAATTGTCAGTGACCAAGGATGGATGAATCCCTGCAGAAAGGTCTATTTTAAGAGTGACTTTTTTGTAGGGAGCAGCAGGAGAGGTAACTGGTATTAGATTCTGAACCAGTTTCTCCAAGTCTAGTTTTCTTTCCCACTCTTTTCATAAAGTTTAAAATATATCTTATGTATTTCAGGCCAATATTACTGTATTTCTTTAAGACTGAAAACTAGAGTGACTTCAGGCAAGTTCACAAAACTTGAGCTGCATCATAATTTCACTTTTCTAATTGGCAAATCTGGTAACTGTCAAAACCCAGAAACCTCATTTAAGTCTCCATGAAGACATAACAGCAAGGGGCTATAGTGAATCTATTACTAGAAACTTGTATAAAATAATTACTTAGTACCACTGAACATAACATGGAGGAAAATAGGCCATCCTCAGTTTAGAGTGAGCCTGAAAACACACTCTGTACGAGTGGTGGTTCCCCAAATGAGGAGCTTAAGTAAATCTAGTATCCTACTATACTACAATGTGTTAAACTAGTACAAAAAATAAGCATGTCAGAATAAGTGAACCTGGTATTTTTTTGTAATGCACTGTTGCAGTAATCTGCATTTGGTCTCAGTCATTAGTGGAGTTCTGTACCTGTGAAATTTTAAAATCTAAAGTGTTCTAGAGGGGCTGCCTGTGCATTAATCAGAATCCAGATCCTTTTAACTCCTAGGTGGAAGCTAGTGCTACTAAGAATCAATATTTTAACTCTATTTGAGGTTCAGTGGTTTGTTTTTCTTTTAATTTTTAAGAATTAAAAACCTGGGTAGAGAAGGGAGGAAGGAAATACCCACAAGTTCAGTACAAATACTATCTGTTGGGGGGACGCAAATGAGATAGTAAGAGAAGTTGCTGCTGAATAGTATTGTTCTTCAAGCTTATATACACCTTTCACATATTAAGGTGAATTGCTTAATAGAACTTACAAGGAAAACGGATCAATGCGCTGCTCAGGATCTCATAATACCGACTTATGGTGCTGCATAATTCAGGTGTCATATGAAACCTTCAGAATTGTATGAAATAGAAAATGGGTTTTAAAGATGTTGAATTTTTATTAAATAGGCATGAGAACCCTAAAATATATCTAAAAGATTAAGTACCAGTTCAGATCAGTATCTTTATTCCTGAACAATCTTATCCTGTTTTCTTCAATTAGCTGTTACAATTGCATTTGATATGACAGCTAATTTTTTTAAACTGTTTTTTTAGATGTTAAAGGAATAATATAAGATAGAGGAGCTTTCTTCAACCCAGTTCTCTAATTGTTAATATTGGTTTTGCAAAACCAAAATATGGTGGTCTCAGAGATCCTCCCTTAATAAGACAATGCATTGCATACAAAGGCACTACCCACTCATGCAGTGGTTAATTTTCCGCATCCCAAAGTTCCCAGATTCTCCTCCTGCTTTATTTTTTTACTCCGCCTTTTCCTCAAAGGCCTTATGTTGATGATCATCCATTTCTGGTCTTCACAGGCCAAAGGTTGCTATAGTGCCCTGTGAAAAGCTGCAGAGCATTCTCCCAGGATCTCTGGCAACTGAAAATTTTATTCATGTCTCTCTGCAAATGCCGAATAATCTACCTTTCAAGTTTAGTGAGCCACACTTAAGGGTAAGTTTTTGTCTGTGGTAATTGAACTCTGCACAGAATGTTTGGCAGAAGCATTGTTGTGTAAAGGAATATGCATATTTCACTTCTCATATATACAGAAACCTTGATAGGTAATATGTGCCAGGATCTTGTTCAGAGTTGAAATTAGTAGCTGCAGCGAGGGCTGGCTAACGTGAAGAAATGTGAATGAAAAAATTGCCAAAACCATTCCTAGCAACACTGTACTGCGTTTGCCTTTTCAGTTAACTTTTGAATACATGAAGTACTCTTTTATTGGTGTGCTTAAATTTAATGGTGTGGTATTAGAACACCTATAAACAAATGTTTGAGTAATAACAAAGAACTGACTCTGCGTAACACTGTGGAGACAGTGTACTATAACTTGGTTTGGGAATGCTGAAGTTAGCCATTAGGACTTGACCCAAGTGCAATATTAAATTTTTAATGTAAATCTCTTTTCTACTTGAATGGTCGAAGTAAAATGTTTCATCTGATGTATCTTGAACAGATTTGGGATCAAATTTCCTTTCAATAAAAGTTGGTTAAAAAACCCTACGTGTGCATTTTTTCATACTAGAATCATTAGATGAACAGTAATAGTTAAGGATCTTGATAGTCCATATTGTATAGCTGATCTTGGAAGAGCTTCAATTTAATATCAAGATGTAGATCTACTGCATAGAAAACACCCTTTAAACTAACTTTGGTACAGCAGTTCAGAACAGGTGGGTCCGTTTTTAATCACACAGCAGGTGCCAACACAATACCTAATAGATTTTGATGTCTGCTGGCATCTCTATATCTCCCAGTATGTGGGGCTGCAGCTCCCTGAAATGACAGACCAGGGGGGCTCTTCCATTGCCTGCTGCTTTCGGGTGATTAACAGTCACCACTTCAACAGGTTCTAGGTTGCAATGTTCTCACTTCTGTTCTCTTTTTTAAGGTAGAGGTGGGTTTATGGACAAGCCTGGCAGTTTCCCATAACCCTCAGTTTCTTTCCACATATACTTCCCCCATTGCACACAACTGGTGAGATTAATTACATCTTTTGGACTGCTAGGGTAGCCCAAACACTTAACAGCTTGGATTGCCCAAGAATAGGTGTCTCCTTGGGTGGTGTAGTGAGACAGGAGCTGAGCACAGCAAGGTTTCCAGAGCACTGAGCCCAATTTCTTCCCTCATTTGGAGAATGTGGTGCAGCTCTGCCTCACGCTAGTGGGACAGTGCAAGTGGTGCAACACAAGACTGGCAAGCTATTTTTTCCCCACGCTTACCCTGTTCATCTTGCTGAGGTTCATCTGACTTTCTCTTTGCACTGCCTACCCAGAGGCCTTTCCTCCTCTCCAGGGTTAGAACTTTTGGCATTTATGATGAGCTCAAACCTGTGAAATGAGCAGGACACTTTCCTTGCAGTTTCATGTCTTCATCTGCAGAGTGTGTGAACTCATGTTAGAGGGAACGCTCAGGCTCCCATGGTGTCGGAGGTAGCAGATACAAGTCCACTGACGCTGTCTGGATGTTTAAAGTAAGGATGGAAAAAAAACTCATTTAAAAATTGCCAGTAAAGGCTCTTTATTCAAGTGTTCTTTTGACATTCATTGTCTTCAAAGATAGATTCATTCACAGCAAAGAGCTTAAGCATATCTGTTTCCAGAGGATGCATGTTGCCTGCTATGATCATGGAATGTAGTGGACCACCTAGTTCCACTGTGGACATCTGTTGTAAGGTGCCTGAAGCAATTTTCTGATCCATAGCACCCACCCTTGCTAGGCCAACACAGATTGTGTTCTCTGTAATTTCTACAAAAGAAAATGCAATTTCAGGAAGGAATCCATCTCTTTCATTTTCTAGAGAGCAAATTCAAAGTGACAGTCTCTTTACTGAGCAATATTTCCATCATTGAAAGTAATGAATGTATTTTACATTTACAAAAGCATTCAATTTCAAGTTTCCAGTCTCTGATTTTAGTTAATCTAACATTTTAAATAAACCCAGGAGTTTTGTTGCGCAGTGGGATGGAAGTCTGTTCTTTGAGGAGATAAAGAATTAAAAGCCACACGGTTACAGTAGTTAGAAAGGAGTGTGGCAAACACGGGAAGCTGCTTACTAATGGTGGGTTGGGTATAATAAAGGAACTAGTTCCCTTCTCCAAGGGAATCTGCCTTTCAGTCAGTGCTAGTAGAAGGAAATTGGTCTAGGTGAGAAGATTACCTTACTTTGCATTCCTGCTTCCAGACCTGACTGGGGAGAAGTAAACTACTAAAAGAATAAGGGCAGGGAATTTGCACTAAAACGTATATTTGTAAATAAAAATCAAACCAAATTTTAATAGAAATACACAAATGAATTAAGGTGATGGTTTTAGCTCTGCTCTCTATAACGGTACAAATGCAAAGTAGCTACCTAATATATAGACTTGGTAGAATGTGGGGGTTTTTTTTATAACTGACATATCAATGGTATCAACCGACATACCAGTTTTTACCGTTCCACAAAATTATGGGTTTTAAGCATTTTTTGATTTATCAATTTAAAATTTCAGTTGTGGGGAAGGTTAAAATTATTTAATGACAGTTCATGCTGAGATTAAAAAAGTTAAAGCTTTAACTTCTTATTGTATATTTTGACATATGTTGTTGACAAAGTAAATAAATATCCCTAAAACAGACTAAGTTCTCAAGAAGCGTTTTTCTTTCGTTACCTATTTGAAAACTGACATCAACAAAAATGTCAGTTTGCATGAATATGATGAACTAGACATCCACCAACAAATCTAATCCTTCCCAAGCCTCTTTATATCAATGGGATTAATCTGAATTTACCCTAGTGTAAATAAGAATTTGGCCCATAACTAGTAGAGTGACTTAGGTGTCTACCTCACTTCTCCATCAAATGGAAACATAAAGGTACAGTTGTCTCAAGTGTTCACAGTACAGTTAAAGGGAAAATGTTGAGTTAGAATATTTTAAACAGTGCTAAAAACCTGTGTAAATAAATCCTCCATTCTGATCCCATCATACAGCCTCGCCTTGTTTAATGGCTCAAAAAGGAAAGATGAATGGTAACAGCGGTTCTCAAATTATGACAACTGTACCAGTTTAACCAGACTAAAGGCCCTGACTATACTTCCATAAACCACTAACTCCCAGTCACCAGGACTCTCTGCCTGCAGTACAGCTTGAGCTTTGCCAAATCCATCTTGCGATCAGCTGACTATGACTGAAGGCAGCCCACTTACACTTCAGGTCAGGGGCTGCTCAAACGAATAGCTGAGCAATAGTAGAGGCTCCTCAGTAAAGTTAGAGAAAGGAGAAAGCCTGAAGTGCTAGCACCTGCAAACAACTATTATATATGTACCTGGTTCTTCTCCTTGAAGCCTCCTATTTTGGACAATGGCAAGAAGCTGTTCTGCAGCTTGGTTCACACTCATGTACCGTGGCGATTCATAAATTTTCTTTCCTCTGGAAAAAAACTAATGTAAGAACTACCTTGCCAAATACTATTAAACCACAGAATACGAAGTAGTTGTAATTCTCTCAGCTCATTATTTCTACTGCAGTAGATTTCAGCTGAAACTCTTAACACGTAGGCTTTGTGGTAGGCCTTCACATGAGGGGGAAGGGTGAATTTCAGCTCAACTGCAGTCCCTGAGGTCTCCGCACACTTGTAAAACAGCAGGGCGTGATCTGGCTAATAGTTTGCTATATTGAGATTCTAATGAGACTGCTGGAAACTATACAGTTCCTGCCGCACTTTAGAAAAACAAAGCTCAAATAATTCAATGCTGTGTTCTCCCAACAGCCATCATGTAGGCAGATAATTACAGAACAGAAATATATTCAATTATTCTCAAACACTCTTCAGCTAGTTTGCCAACTCTGGCTACATGCAAGCAAAGTTTGCAAATGTGAGTCTAAGCCAAAAGTTGCAGCATGTCTCGAAGCAAGAGTTTACAGACCCAGTTATAAAAACAGGGTTTGGATGGAGATGGTTAAGAAATGACAAAACTTCTTTGAGACAGGTAAATGAACTTTAACTAACAGTATTAAAAATGCTTCCGTTCGGTGTTGAGAGAATGGAATGTCAGTACTCCAGATGCAGTTTCAGGCAAAAGCACTCTCTTGCTATTAGCCATTCATCTGCTTCAGGGAGACAGACTATACTGTGCAAGATTGAACAATAATAAGACTTCATTCACCCAACAATCTTTCATACAGAAGGAGGTAGTTAAGAATGGTTTGTTTATTGAACATAATACCGAAAACTAGTGTGCAGTTGCTGCAATCTAAGGGCTCAATCCCACTGAAATCCGTGGCAAAACTCCCATTCACTATAGTGAAGGCAGGGCTACACCTAACTGCTTTATTTCATTAAGACTGAGCATTTAAGGAACATGTGAGTGCAGCATTAGTAAGCAGGAGAAAGGATCTTCAACCAATTTTCATTAGAACCTGCTGATAATATATTTATTTTCAAAATAGTGACTCACCTCATCAGGTTTTCCAGAGATTGCTCCTTTACTTTAATGTCTGCAGGATAAAAGTTATATTTATTAGGCACAAAGAGACTTCATCTGAGGTACTGTAATCTTCTCACTCATCGTAATTTTCTAAACTCTTAAGGGCTTAGTGAATAGTTTAATTAATAGGTCCTTTTTGCTTATTTTCATATACCAATATTTTAGCTATTGTGGGAACTACGAATGTGGATTGCTAGCAAAGTAGTATCAACTCTATTACGATTCATGTATTCGTTATGAAAAAATATTTGCTCTTAACTATTTTCCTTTCCTTTTATAAAGAAGTAGTTTTACCTGGGATTGCATTACTTCTAGGATTCTAGAGCAAATAAACACAATGTTAAACAGCCCTTAAGTACTACAATGATGGACACAGGTCACAGGATTGAAAAATCTCAAATGATCCTGTTCTAAAATATTTAATCATATCAAGTTTCTGAAAGCCAGATGTATTGCCCACTTTATTCATAGATTTTAGGTTCAGTTGCACCTTTATGGTCAGAAGGCAAAGCAACATAACTGAACTACAGTATTCATTTTAACCACCACACAGGAACACAACTCATTAGCACTTCTTCCTGCCTCAATCAATTTCTGGATTTGTGTGTTTTAAATACACAGCAACTCTGTAATTTTAAGGAGCCTCCTGAGCTATCTCTGACAGGCACTCAAGTTCTATAATATGAAGCAATGAAAATTATATATGAAACAGCAGAATGCTTGTTTAGTTTGTACTGACTGTCAACTTTTGACTTGGTGGTATTCAAATCAGTGTGCATTACATTGCATACACTAAATACAGAGACAGGAGACTTACATCACACATCTTAAATTTGTATTTCAATGCATAAAAAAACTACAGAAAAGTAAAAGTTGGGGTAGGTTTTCAATTTTGAAATAGCTGTTCAGATTTTAGCATCAACCTTTGCCAAGGAAATTCTGAGGAAGAGGCACAACTTGGCCTTTTTTTTTTTTTTTTTTTAAAGTTGTGGGAACTACAGCTACCATTTATCAAAGTTCCACTACTTCCAAATCAGCACTATTTTTGCATTTGCTCATTTGTAAAATATCCTTTAATGTAATTTGACTAAACTATCAATTAAAAATAAAGACCACAGTCCAGTGGTATTAAAGGAACGCTTAATTTGAAATTATCAAGTTTCAAACACGAGTTAGTTTCATGGCAGGCACAGGACTTGACATATCCACCCCCACAAAACATTGTGGTTTTATAATTATTACAAAATTGTCTTCTCCCGTGCTCCTGTGTTTAAAAAAAAAAAATCAACACAGAAAAGGGAAACAGTGCAACAGTGATAACAGATGCAGAGTAAGTGAAGAAAAAAAAAATATCTCCCTCCTGCTCCCTTCTTTCAGTTTACTTGTAATAACAGGACTTCAAAAGTTTGCAGACAAAAGTAATTTAAATTCATGTTTCTTTTAAAAAGTTACCAAAATCTAATTTTAATTACCTCTGAAAACACATTTCTGTCCATGTAAAAAGTCAGTCAAAGGTGCAATGACACTTGTACATTTAAATTGTTTCCAGACTAAAATTCTTCCAACCCGCTCTGCATGTTTTTACTTAATCTATTAATTTGTTAAGCACTGACAGCTCCCTCCTGAATCCAAGAAACACATGGAAATGGTTTCATCCTGGACCTGGTCACAAGCCAAGGGCTCAATCCTGCACACATTTAAGCATGTGTAATTTTATGCACATGAACAGGCCCCCTGAAACCAGTGGGACTAATAACTATGTTATTAGAGTTATACACAGGCTTATGTATTTCCAGCATTGAGGTTTAAGATTTGGGTTACGGGATAGGGGCAAAGCGAAAGATCAGACAAAACAATGGGAGATGCTCAGGATGGCACTAATTTAAAATCAGTTTTAGATCCCCACTTTATGGTGTTTTTGTATACAATGTAACCTTGTCACATTGTAAATCTCTTCAGACATAAAAGCAAGGTCACTTTAGAAGTTGAGAATCATTTCATCAAGTGCTACAAATTTGGCTAATATGACATGCTTCTTCCAAGTTCGTGCCTATTAAGGTCTAAGCAATTAAGCAGTCAGATGACACTTCCTAATTACTGCAACCTGACTTGGATCCTGAGCAGGAGATATACTTGTCCTTAAAATGCAGTATGAGTTTAACAGCATCTAGAGATGTCTGATCCTTGTTGAATTCTATTGAAGCACTGTTTTGTTCTTTTTTAAATTCTTGACTCCCTTTTAGACATCCCTGGCCACAGTGAAACAAGGCCAGGGAAGCTATTCTATATTCACATAAGCAATACAAAAAGGATGCAATTTTTGGTATATTTTCTTCAAACAATTTTCAGGACTATAAATTAAGAACATTTTTCTTCTAAATGTCCTATGTCTGTCACCAGAGCCTCTGGATGTTGTACCAAATAGCAACTAAAGAACAAAGACAGATGTCCCTTACCAAGTAAGCACAGCGTGTGCATTCCATTCTGCTTGTTCTTCTTGATCTTGTCAAAAAAGCTTTCTGGTTTCCATGTATCCGTCCAGAAAACTACAGAAACAGTTTCTCCAAAGTTGTACAACTAAAAACAAAAAAAAACCCACACACGCAAAGAAGAAATTACTTAAGTGGGGATTACAAAGAGTTCCTATAATTTAAATATACAAAATTAAGGCTTGACAGAACTAAAACACTTGGAGGTCTTGAACCTGTTTAAGGAGGGAGCATTAGACTGGAATTCAGGCAACCTTCTAGGAAAGGGTATTGTCTAAACAATGTTTTTGTTGATTATGCAGGAAATAACTCTTTTTTTAAAAAGGTGTCCTGATTGCCCCTTGCTACATGGCAACTCCTTGTATTTCTTGGAAGGGTCTAATGCATTAACATGACTTTGTTTTTTCTTTTTATCTAAGTCTGGAACAAAGTTTCCCTCTCTGCTATGGAATAGGAAATCAGCTACTGTTCCGTCATCCTCCAAGCAGTGATGCATGTTGGAGAATGAGTAATGAAGCTGCCTCCTAAGACTTGTATCCAACTCTTTATTCTGGTCACCATTCTTCATTAACTTTCAATATTCCTTCAACCCTTAAAAGAACCCAATCACGTAGTCCTTATTCAGGCAAAACTCCCCAGTTAAGTCAAGGCAAATTGGGCTCTTTTGAAAGACTGAAGCAAAACTGTAGGTATCAAGTACATTATTTCCTAACACTATAAGGAAGCAGGTAGCCAGCCTCCAGTAATGCTGTAGCATCTGCAATGCCAGTGTAATGTTTCTACAAGCCTTGGGATACGTTATTCTTGTGATATTTGTATTAAAGTAGTACTCAGAGGCTTTGCAGAGGCTGAAGGCCCAGGGTGTTCTATATGAAGATGCTGTCCCTGTGCAAAAATAGTTAGACTCTAAAGAGACAGCCAATACCATGAAGATTAGAGGACAATGGATACAGCTAGATATCTTTTGTGTGTGTGTGTGTGTGTGTGTGTGTGTTGTGCGCATGTACACAATTAAATAACTGCAGATGGACAGTGGCAATTGCATTCACTTGTCCCTCAGTCTTTCAATCGTATATTGTCTGTCTTCTCACAGTAATGGGTGAGGTGGGCCATAGGCGATATTTGATACAGTTCTGTAGATTAGATCCAGGAGAACAATCCATTTTAAGGTACAGCATAAAATATAAATATTTTCCTGAGATGTAATTATACACAGAATTTGGCCTGCAAATCTTTATTACTGGTGGTGATGCATATGAAGGAAATAAGTCAACTTGGCTTTAAAATCCCAGGTTGAGTTGCAGGGTTGGGAGTTGGAAAACACATACTTATGCATCAACTCTAGGTTAACTTGATCTGAAAGGCAGCAGAGATGATAAACACTAAATCCTGATCTGTTTACTGTCTCACCTCAAAAGGTAGAAACACATCTTCAAGATCTTGGCTTAGCCATGTTGTGGTCAGTGCAGGTCCAGGGTGGGGCAACAAAGATGGATCTGCAGCTCTCTGAAATGGGGCAGGGTGGGGCTTGGCTCCAGAAGCCAGGGATACCTGGGGCAACAGATGCCCTGGCCATGCCCTTTTCCCCCTCTACACCGCTGCCACCTCTTCCCCCCCTCCCCTTACTTTAAATCCTACATAAAAGCAAAGAAAGGAGTGCAGCTCCCTCTTCTGTGCTATAAGCAGATGGGAGTTCCTCCTTCTGTCCCAGGCTTGGGAACTCTCCAATGATTCTCTTCTGTCATCCGTCACCTGGCTCCTAGCTACAGGTGGCAGACAAGAAACAGTTAAATAGATTGAAACGGGAGGGGGGGAGGGAACAGTTGCTTTTCAAGTCTGGGACGAGGAGCTCCCATCTGTTTTTAGCAGAGAAGGGGGAACTGCACTCCCTCTTCTGCTCCCCTTTCTTTAAATCTTACACAGAAGACAGTAGGGTGGTTCTAGGCCATCTGGGAGAGGGCACCCAAGAATCAGGTCTGCTATTTCAGTTCCGACTTTTGTGATGCTTCAAAGTTAGTTGTCTAGGGAACTGGTGCCCAAGTATTACCCATTCATGCTGAGAGGAGGACAGTACGTTCAGTGATTCTTGGCATGTTACACAAACTATTTCCTCATTTAAATATTACACTTCACTAACTCAAAGACATGAATTCACATTTCATAACCATGAAGTTCCTGCTGGTAAACTTTAAAAAAAAAAAAAAAAGTCACACTGAGGGGTAAGGTCTTGATTTAATTTTTAACTTTTTAAGTCCCATGTTGTAGAAATGGGGAGGAAGGGGAGGAAGTATTTTTCAGTTAGCTAGACCCCTCTCCATTTTGTACCAAAACATGGCCAGAAGCTGTTGAAACATAAATTGATGGATTTAAACCCACCCACCCTTTTTTTTTTTTTTTAAATTAAAGTTTATGCTCTGGAAATAGATTAGCCTTTAGTATTAAAGCTTAATTAGTGATCCACTTGCCTTAAAGTGTGAACTATAAATACTTTGGTAAATGAATAAACAATGTTCAGTTTCATGATGTAATTTTCTCTGCTGAAATGCTCTTTTATAGTTATAAAAAACACAGTCAGAAATTGGGCTAACAAAGTTAACAAGAGGAGATTACACAGTTGTACAGTATCACTGCTGGGTACATTCTACCGTCAGATTAGAAATATCTTGCCCCCAGGCCTCATATGCAAAATGAACGTGGGAGATGAGCAGCATCCAAACATCTTGGCTATCAGATCTGTCAGTGAGATCAATTATCTTTAATAATCTGAATTGTCTTCTCAACATGACTGGGATCACTGAAGGGCCAATCCAGACAGATTAGCAGCATCCTATTCTAGTCATTGGTGCAGCAACCCCATGGTCAGCCAGGGGCCCAGCATAAACAGACAAGCTTACTGGTTGACATCTGAAACCATCAGATCATTCACTACCAAATCAGGAGTGGTCTCCTCTCCAAAAGAAGGCCTGAATGTAAATTAGAAGCTACCTGCCCTGCCACTGGTGGCCAAGTACACACAGAGCAGAAAAGCTTTTCCCTTAACCAAACATCAAAGAAAAGGGTGGTTGGAGATTGGGTGACGATGTCTGCAATACAGACAACCATCCTGCTATGAACTGGACGGAAATAACCAACTCACTTCACATTATTATTTGATGACAGTTCTGAGGCTAATCACTCCTTTAGCCACTACACCTCTCTCCACAATGATTACTGACCTGAGCTAGGTATGAACTAGAGACCTAGGGTGTAAAACGTCCCTCTTTCCATTACCAATTACTCCTATTCTGTTATTTCTCACAGCACTGCTTCTCAGAGAATTGTGGCAGAGTCTTAGTGAAGCTGCATCTTCAAAAATGTGAGAAACTTTATGTGCTTGTCAATGTTTTAAACAAATCTTCTGTACGATTATCTGTTACAGTACAACTATGAAAAGCCAGGAAGAGCAGCCAGGTCTCCTGACTCCCCATCCAGTGCTCTCTCCACTAGACCAGACTGCCTCCCACAAAATGCAATGAAAAGCAGTGCAAACAAGATGGTCAGTTTCCTTTCACTTTGTTTTGTCCCAGCATAAACTGAAAATGTATTTAGTGCTTTCTATTTTATTTACATACTTAAAAAGAAAGAAAAGCAAATAGCTTTTTGTACCAAAGACTAAGGAGTCTACGGTTATTTTGTACCAGTATTTTTAAACACTGTGGTCATAAATTAGATAATACTGTTTATTGTCTGCAGTTCAGCACTTGGGCTAAATACAAACAAACTGCAAAGGTGGAATGAAGTATATTAGAGAGAATGGGCTAGATTCTGATCTCACTTACAGCAGTGTAAACCCACTGAAGGTTGAAGGCATCTTTCCTGGTTACATAAGCATTTTTTAAAAAGGTAATTGGCAATGTTTTCTCGGAGCTGAATGACTCTTCTTGCTCTCCCTGCCAGCCATGTTAGTCCGTTTAAAAAAAAAAAAAAGATGAATGGCACTAGTTGCAAGGTTGGAGGTTGAGGGGTTAAGCAGCTCTACTGCAGCTCCTAAAGCAGGGAAGGGAGGTTATGAAACAGAACCAGTTTGAGCCATGCCTTCCACACAGGCCTTTGGTACCATAGCAAGGGCATGAAAGGAAAACAACAACAACACACTGTGTACTGCAGCCAGCCTAGGGCTGGACTGCTTCCCATGTACTGGCTCTTTAGAGCTGCTTCTTGAGGCACACCAAAGCATTCATTTAGTTTTGGTCCTACGAACGGGGAAAGAATCCCTCTTTCAAATGGTAAGGGGATTATAAATTTAAGGTGGTGCAAGAAGTGTGCCCATAAGGCCAATTTTCAGCTAATTAATGGTGACAGTAATTGGATGTGGTTGCCAAAAGCAACACCATGTTAAAACTAGAGCAATTTGCTTATGTTTTTCCTTCTCTATCTATTCCAAGCCCCTCACCTTTAGTTGGTCCCTTCCCTCGTTCTTGTTCTCTCTCCCCCTACTCTCTGGCTCTTGTTAGTCAACCTCTCCCCTCCTGACCCCCTCTTTGTAGGTCCCAGTCTTTATATCTGTCCCCACAACTTGTCCCCCGCCTCACACTTCTATGCTACAGCATCTTTTCTATTGCAGCATTCCAGGGAGGGGAAAATTACAAGCCATTTTTGCCTCAGCAGTTGGCCTAACAGTGAAAAACCGAGCAAGGGAAGAGCTGAAGCCTGTGGAAGGCAGCAAAGAACTTGTCCCTTCATTCCACCTACAGGCTACATGCTGTACGTTCGTGGAAAGAAGTAGGGCTGAAACCATGCCTGTTTCCCCAAGTAGGTGAGCAGGGGAAGAGCGGAGGTCATTGCTCAAAACACTTGGCTTCCCAATACCGCCAGATCAGCTGCTGGGGAGGAAGGCTGCAGTGCTCCAGCAGACACCAACTGGCAGAAGTGCTATGTGAGGGCTTTAGACTGCACCCCCTCCCCAGTCTCCCCAGCAGGACATTCTACATGCATAGATACAGAATTGCAGAGCCTTTAGAATGGTGCTTAGTGCCAGAAATTGTGATATTGCATTAACAAGTACCACTGAGACCATCCAACTTCACAGATCAGAGTCCAGAGGGCAATGCAGAGAAGAACCCACTAGTACTAGGTTTCAGTGGCAATTCACACCCAAGGCACTTTCCCACCTGGCTTGTTTGTCCTGTTTTAACTCATTTTGGAAAAATAAAAGGAACATTCTCCAAATCTTGAACAAAAGCCTGATACTGCAACCAGGAAGACAGAGCACACAACAGCGTGAAGAGAGAGGCACAGCCAGGATCTTGAGGCTTTGGTGCAACATGACTAGAGCTTGTACCTGTCTTGCAATGTGCCTAATTGATCGAGCGCTCAAAAAACCTCCAACCAACTTATCAAAAACTGTAGAGAAAGAGTTTTTCAGAAAAACTCTGCATTAAAGGACTTAATAAAAAGATCTTGTCCCTTTAATGTGATATGAACCTCTGCAATGGCTTCTTTAACACGTTTACTACATGCAGTCTCTATCTGTTATCACAGAGGTTCTCCATACCAGTAGCACAGATCTGGACTGCATGGGAGAGATGTTTTCAGAATGGATGCACATTTTTTCCTTCCAAAATATTTTGCTTTTGATGTACAAAATAGCAAAAACTACATTTCTGCTCTTTCAGTCCCCGAAACAGTAAGTCCAACTCTAGTTCATGCTGAAATCTGTAGTTTATAGCTTATGGCAGCATCTTTGTAGAAATAAGTACACAAAAAGTGATGTATAGTACCAGAATGCTTACTCTATTAGCGTCAATGATTCTCTGCGCAGTAAGAATATGCAATTAATAGCACGTTATATGCTGCACAGAAAGAACATCATATGATAGACACATTCTTTTGTGAGCAGCTTGAGCAAAAACTGCATTTAGCCCAGACCGAGTCTAATCAGCAGCTATAGCTCTTTGTTCTGAAAACCATAAATACAATCTATAAAGGTGTTTCCTGTTTTTCACTAGTAGAGTAAGTTTTGTATCAAGATCACTTTAAAGGACAAAAAAACCCAAACCCGTTCTGTAACACCTCCTAAAACACATGAAACAAATTCATGACAGGCGACAATTACGAAAATAAAGAAGTGGGGAGTGTTAAGGGAGGAGGGAAGTGACAGTCACAACAAATAGATGACACGTGCTTTGATCTCCCTTCCTGATTTGTTTGCTTCCCCAAGGAGCACTGAAGATTTAAATATTCAGTTTGGTTACGGTCCTTTCCTGCAATACAACATGATCAGGATTTCCCAGGGTGTTTTTCACAAGAATGGGAATATGCTGATTTATGAGAGAGAAGCCCCTCCCAGGTTAAGACCAAAAAAGACTATTGCAAGGGTGAATAATCCCATGTTCCCTTCATGGTACGTTCCCTCAGCATTGGATAAAGAAAGTAAAGACAATTTTTTAAGGAAATGCATATGTAATCTATAGCATGGATTGTTTTAAGGGCAGTCCTGATTAGAGACTGCTTCTCCATAGCAGCATTAGATCCCCTTCCTGTAATAACTGCTGCAGGGTTGGACAAACTTTCAGAAACCCTACGGATTTTTAATACAGGGACCTGCACTATCAGGGGTTGGATTGGAGCGTTAGCCCGGCAGTTTCTCTCCTAATGGCAAAGAAAGCAAGACCATCCCATGCTAACGAGTAGTAGGAACTCATTGCCAACTCTTGAGAGTAGAGACAAATTGTGCACCACCATAAAACAGATGGGGGAAAAAACCAACCCTTGTGCTGCCCTATACTTACATAAGTGCAGCCATGTGGCAACCGCCACCTGTCTACTGCATATGTACGTTTTAACACCAAAAGTCTACTTCCTTCCTAAAAGATAATCTGACCTCCCTTTACAGCAACAGGCAGGTGTTGGGAGCAAGTACTCAGCGGGGGAGTTATCACACTTCTAAGGTCACGGGTTGTGTTCCCTGAGGGCAAGTGTACACTACAATTAACATTCATATTTCAACCATTGTGCTGCAGAACTCATGCTCAACTGCTAGAGCAGAGAGGGCTCAGTCATTTTTACCACTATGGATACGTCTACACTGGAACTGGAGGTATAATTTCCCACTCGGGTAGACGTAGCTATGCTAGCTTTGACTGAGCTAAGGCACTAAAAGTAGCAGGATAGCCATGGCTGAGCGGGCAGCAGGATGGGTTAGCCACCTTGAGTACAGACCTAGGGATTGTATTTGGGTTGGATGGCCTGTCTCACCGCCTGTGCAGCCTCGGCTACCTGCTATTTTTAGCAAACTAATTCACTCAAAGCTAGCAGGGACATGTCTACCCAACTTGGAAATTACACCTCCAGTTCCCATGTAGACGTACCCTGTGTCACAAAAGCCTGCTCAGAGTAAAAGCCTATGCCATATCTACCACTGGTACCGCTGTGCTGTTGCTGGCAACTGCTGAAATATGACTATTTTTTTCTGGTCTATGTTTGGAGGTATCAGTTATTTCTGTTAAAAACAGGCAACTCTCCCTTCTCTAGGCTAGAAGGGCCGGTTTCTTTCCGAAACGGAAATACTCTGGACATGCATCTAACCGCTTGTTTACGCCCTGATCCTCCAACTGGCTCCTCATGAGCAGGCCTGCTATGCTCACATAGAGCCTCACTGACTCTTCACAGGGGCCTACACGTGTGGAGCCAGTTGCAGGACTGAGGCCTTCAATGACCAGTTCAGTGGGGGCAGAGATGGTGTATGGTTGAGCATCCTGCCAATGTTCATTATTAACTAGAGTAACAGAGGGGAAAGTTGTAGAAAGCCAATATACATATGATTAGCGACAACAGATGTTGGCATAGCATTTTTCCTGTGTGATAGGCAGAGAGGTTCAGGACATCTATGAAAGGAAGCTGCCTAGTATTTGCTTGCTGGACACCAATTAGATCATCACTGCCTTAAATTTGTGAGAAGCAGAGAAACTGGACCTACAGTAGTTACATGGCTTGAAAACCGTTTATACTGGATACTAACTTATTCCACGATTGAGTCAGGGAGTTCCTGTGAGTTTTCCAGCCAAACAGCACCCATTTTTCCTTTATATATTAAATGAAAATACTCCAACTTCCACCTTGGGGACTAGAACTATTTTCTTTTCTTCCCTTGAAACTATATAGCTGCCAGTAGTTGATTATTTGATTGGGGAAACGGGGAAGGGAGAGAGGAGCGAGGAGGGGAACATAAAGAAGGTTTTACAAGACAGGTAGAGCAGCCCACGACAAAGTTATTTTCTTTAACATTTTAAAATAGATCTCTGGTTAGATCTTTTCTGGGCCTGGGAGGCTCCGGAAAGTAATCTATGGGACACACAACAGGCTAATTTCTTAAAAAAAAATAAATATTCAAGGTATGTGGCTCTCATCCTTGCACTCCCTGATAGAACAAAAATAAATGATCTGTTGGCAGACAGGCAGGGAAACTGAAGAGGTGAGGGTCAACTCAAAAATATGTCTGATGCCAGATTTCTGACATCACTTTTAATCTGGGTTTGGGATAATACACAGAATCATGTATGTACCATTTTATCTCCATTGACAGTATATTTCTCAAGCGGATAACAACTTCATTGAAAATTAACAACTTCACCTTACCAGATGACCACCAGTAGGAGCAATAAGCCATTAAGCATTGTAACACATGAAATTACCTATGAAATGCCTAGAAAATACTGCCTAGTTTTGTTCATGGGGAGAGAAACCAGAATTGTCACCCATTTATTCACATGTACATCAATACAAATAGGAATTTTGCTTTCCAAACATTAAGTTACATAGTAATGAAAAGTATGGAACAAGCTGAAAAGGAAATGTTAACTAACACATTCTGAAAACTTGCCAGAATTTCTACAGCTGTGTTCCTTAAAAGTTTAGATTGCATCATGCGGCCCTTTAGTAATTTCAGAGCGGTAGAGATCATTAATTCTAACATTATCAATTGTAGAACAGTATGTATAAAAGAATTACCTGTAAACCACAGCAGCCCACTGCATTCATTATGGAAGCATTATGAATAACTCTGTATGGAATCCCAAGCTTTACTGCACGCAGAACAAGATCACTGTGCGTTGTGGCCCTGTGGTAAGGAAGGAATGGGTTAGACTGACAAGAAACAGTGACTGAGCATAACCATCAGTGTAGCTTGTTTTGAAAGTAAAAATAAAATGCTTCATGAGTAAAGTTATGCAGTGGTAGTAAGACTGACTTTACCATAACAATAAGTAGCAAAAAAAAAAGGGCTAAAAGCATAGGGACCCACATGAACATCACAGCTCCCAGTTGCTTTCTCAAAGTTAAAACTGAAACACTAGCACGTTTATTATTTTTTAAAATAGCTTTTGATAGCAACTTAAAGAGGAAAGTCCTATTTCTCCTTTGTCTTTTGCAGGTGTCTGCTGAATATCTGTTGAAGAGCTAACGTCAGCTTTACTTAGCACAGAGAACAACCTGGCCATAACTCCAGTATTCTTCTTCGAGTGATGGTCCCTATATGGATTCCAGATGTGGGTGCGCATGCGCACCAGGTGCTGAAGTTGTTTCTAGTACTGTCCATTGACCTACATGTGCATCAGCTATGTGGTGTGTCTGAGACTTTAAGAGGCTGTGTGGGTCGATGCCGCTCCAGTTCCCTCTTACCGCCACATGGCTAGAGTCAGAACCCCAGTTCCTTAGTGCTCTTAGCTTGTTAAGAGAACTTTGTCCATTTTTTCCTGCCCTTTTGTACATATTTTTTCTAGTTGTATATAGTTACCACCGTTGTTTGTTAGTTAGGACTCCCCTGTTGGACTTCTTCCCTTCATAAGGCAACTCCCCACCTTCTCAGGGACTGCGCCCCAGCAAGGCAGCTTCAAAAGTTGTGCTTTGTGCCTGTGCTCCTTCTGTGAGTGACGAGCACCAATGTTGTCCCTATTGCCAAGCACACATGGTCACCTGCTGTTCCATCTGCCGCTCGTTCCCGCCTCACACTCGGGAAGCTAGAGAACTTTGCTTCCGCAAACATTTGATGTAGGAGGTTATGTGCCAACACGCACAATCGGATCCAGAACCGACAGATCTACCCGAGTGGCGTCCATCACCGCCAGTAAGCGCTCCCCTGGTCCCTTCCTGTGCATCAGCACCCAAGGTACCACTGCAACCACCAAAGCCCCACTGTGACCACAAGAAGCATGGACACGGGCATAAGAGCGGGTCCCCAATGGCCTCTAAATGTAGCGTTGCCTCCTTGCGCTGCACCACGACCCGGCTGCTCCACTTCCTAAGAAGCCTCGCGTGGAGGCTTGTCCAAGCACCACAGCAAACTGCTGGCACCGCCTCCAGCCATAGCCACAAATTTCATAGTCTGCCAATTTCACCTCTGGCAACGGCGATGCTGCCTGGTCCCCGGCATGCCAGGACTCCTGTCTCCAGATGCCCATGGCTGAGCTGATGCTGCCATACACAAGCTCCCCTCAGCGCCCTGGCCACCTTGAGGCTCCCATCTCCAGCGGATGAACCTCTCCTGCTCGAGCAACACCCTATTCTGCATTTCCTTGTACCGATGGCCCCATGTCTGCCAGAACCTCCTTGGATTCTTATGGTCCTCTAGGTCGGGCTCCTCCTCCTCCCTATGCGATCCTACAGCCCAGATCCTCAGCGACAACCGCCCTACCTGGCAGCATATGTAGGGTGACAAGATGTCCCGATTTCATAGGGACAGTGCTGATAGTTGGGGCTTTGTCTTATTTGGGGGGCCTATTACCCCTCACTCCCCGTCCCGATTTTTGACACTTGCTATCTGGTCAGCCTAAGTGTACAGCCCTTCTGCGGGGGCATGGTTCCGACACCCCTGGGGTATGGACTTCCAGTTTATCCATCCACCCCCCCCAATTCGTTCATGGTCTGCATGGGGACCAAATGCACCTGACAGAAACACTTCAAGGCAAAAAACTGAACCTTCTGGAGTGCAAGGTTTACTCCTCCACAGGCCTCCAGTTTTGTATTGCCAACTACCAGGCCCTGCTGGGAAAGAACGACTTCCTCTCATACTCCAAGTTGGTGGAGCTCCAGGCCTTCTTCCCAGCGGAGAAGCAGCAGGATTACCGGGCACTGCTGGATGAAGGCAAGCTGGTTGCCAAGGTGGCTCCCCCAAGCTGCGGTCAACACCCCCATTCTTGATCTCCGGTTGCTGAACAAATTCATTTGCAAATTCTGGTTCCAGATGGTCATGCTCCCTCCCATTATCCCATCTCTCCCCCAGGCGACCTGGTTCGCAGCTCTCAATATGAAGGATGCAGTCTTTCACATAGACATCCACCCCGCTCATCAAAAGTTCCTGTTTCACAGTGGGACACTCTCACTATCAGATCCTTCAGGGTCTTGCCCAGACTCTTCCTCACCATTGCAGACCGCTGCTGGGGACACGTCCTCTCCTCACAATGCCTCTCTAAATGGATCTCCCATTGCATTGTTGCATTCCTTCACCACCTCGAGTCATATCCCACTCCATGCAGGCACATGCCACCGTGTCAGCCTTCCTTGTAGATGCACCGTGGAAGGACATTTGTAAAATGACCCTGTGGTCCTCTGCCCACACCTTTGCTGTCACTACACCATTGCTGCAGCGGTGGCGGTGGATGCGGTGGTTGGCCATGCCATCCTGCAGATTGTGACTTCCTGAGAGTGCTCTCACCCACCTCCACACTTAGCTCTGCTCGCTACGTACCCACATCTGGATTCCATATAGGGACCATCACTCAAAGAAGAAAATGAGGTTACTTACTGTAATGGGGTGTTCTCTGAGACATGTAGTCCCTATTTGGATCCAATACCCACCCTCCATCGCCTCTGCTGCAGGCTCTTTTGCTTGCTGATATGAGGGACCTGAGGCAGCGGCGTCCTGAACAGCTTCTTAAAGCCTCTGCCACCCCATGCGGCCAACGCACATGTGGGTCAACGAACATCAATACAAATAGTTCTGGATCTGGTGCATGGCATGCATGTGCACCCACGTCTGGAATCCAAATAGGGACCACACATCTTGAAGAACCCCCACTTACAGTAAGTAACTTTTTCCTGTAATTAGCATGCAACCAGGCCTTATCATAGCTGTACTGAGAACCGGTGAAAACACATTAGAAAGACAGCAGTACACAGTATACAGAATGTTTTAAAGATTTATGCATACTGTAAATGTACATGTATACAGTAGCTATTCATTAACTTGGAAAAGCAAGCCTGACGTGCAAACTATTCTCTTTGACATATTTAAGTACTGAAGTCCACAAAGACTCAGGGAAACTGCTCTGGGATATGTAAAGAACATACAAAGGAGGGGGAAAATCCATTCCAGAAGTAAATAAGAACAATCCCCATTTAAACTTACCATAAGCTGAATTTGGCTCAACATACCCATCAATCAGTATGCACCCCGTATCTTCACATTTGGACTAAACTCTCTGCCAGGTTAATGAGAGCTTTGCCCAGATGAAGACTGCAGGATTGAGCTCCAAGTACTATCAGCATCAGAAATGCACAAAGATCCAAATTAATCTTATTTTTGAATTGCAACAATTTAAAACAAATTAATTTTGATTTCAAATGGGACATGTGCATGTTAAGATGTTTAACAAGGATTATACTCTCCACATTACATGTGAAAATGTGTTTAAATAACAAATCTGTCAAATCTGAACAATGGCTTCAGCTGTCTCCTCTTCTCCTAAGGTACCTCAGTCAATGCTGCCTATTCCATACAGGGAAACAGGAAAAGCAGCAGCATCTGGTTGAGCAGAGTAATTAAACAGGAGGGTTGTTTTAGCCCTGATATCCTCTGTAATTCAAGTCTAATTCTCAAAGAGTTCCCTCAGTCCCTGGCCTGACCATTTCCCAACCCTAGTGCATTTCTGTTATGCTACTACTTAGGCAGGTCAGCTGCTATAGATATTGACACAGAAATGTGGCAGCAGCTGGTGGGGGAGGGAGGAAGAATCAGTTTTTAAAAAATATGATAAAGCCCCATTCATCTACAGCAGACTAAGCCCTTGTCTCCACTAGTACTTATGCCAACAAAACTTTTGTTGCTCAGGGGTGTGAAAAAACACCCCCTCTTGAGCAACATAAATGTTGCTGGCATAAGCACTGTGTGTGGGAGATGCTCTCCTGCCGACATAGCTACCACTGCTCGTTTAGGTGGCTTTACTATGTCATAACGTATGACATAACGTAGCTACTACACAAGCACTCTTACAACAGTACTATAAATCGTACAGCACTGTGCCGCTGTAAATTTTAAGTGTAGACTAGCCCTTTGTAGAGGAGTCTGAATTTTGGGAAGTCAGGGAGTACTGCTAGAAATAGATTACAATACCTAGGAGAGCAGCAGAGTTCCCTCATGAACTGCTAAACTTGCATCCCACCCCCTACACTTCCATGAGCAAAGAATACCCAAGCACATCTGCTTGTGGGAGAGCAGGGGGCTGACTCTTCAGCCGTGTCCCCTTTTCTCCATATCCATGGCATAAGGGCTCAGAAGGACTTTGTGAATCAGGGGAACAGCTGGCTTTATTTAATGAAATCTGCTCCAATCAGAATCTTTTCCCACTAAGCCCCTCTGCAAGGGTAGCTGCAGGCAGTGTGCTCACAAACAGGGACTCAGCCAATTGCAGCAGGGGGCCTGAGGGAGGAAGCCCTCTGTGCCCTTGTCTACACTATCACTTTCCCTAGCACTGGTAGCAGCTTCACAGGCAGTAGCAATGATGGAAACCCTCACATAAATAAACGCGCACCTGCATCCAGTTTATTTCAGTCACCGCATTGTCTGACGGTGCTAAAAGTTGCCTGGTTTACATTAGTACATCCTACCACTATTGCAGACACAACAGTGAATGGACCAAGGATGGGGATAAAGAACTGAAAAATTCCAGTGTATCTGCCCCTTGTGTGGATGTCTCTGTATCAGCCAGACTGAAAGGCCACACTTCCTGCACTCACTAAACCACTCTTTCTTGAAGGACAGATTACTTGCAAACTCTGGAGGTCAACTTTTAGAGTTTCCTGGCTCCTCCATCACCCTCCCACAGGGTTTTCCACAGGATAGGACAATCCTGCTCTTTGTTACTAGGAGCAACCAGTCACCTCATAGCCCTACAGGGAGCAGGAGTGCTTGGAGCAATCAGAAAGAAAAAGATATCTGAAACGAGGTGCATTAAACTTCAGAACACTGTTCTTCAGTAACTTGCCTTCAACACTCATGAGAGTACAAACACTAACTGACAGAAATATACACCATGGACTGTGCTATCCTGCTTATAAATGGTTAATGTATGTCACAGGCTTTATGAATTTTATATCTACAGCTAAAAATTAATCCATATTTCCCTCAGATTTAGCATAAAAATTGATATATTAATAAACTGAAAGAGTTATTGTGGGATTCTTAGTTTCATTTCTTGTTTGCAAAGTTCCCCTACCCCCACCAAATGATTTGGCCACAGTTTAGTTGACCATCCTAGAGGAAAACGTTTCTATAAGGAACATGAACAAATTACTGAACTCCAGTGTCTAGTTTTAAATCCATGAGGCACATAAGTGGCCTGATTTTCAGAGGTATTGTGCAATTGTAGCTCCTATTGATATAAGTAGTTCTGGGTGCTCAACCTGTCTGAACAGTAAGCCACTTGGGGGGGAGGGGGGGAATACGGAGTTACCTAGCTTTAGTTATCCAACTTTGAAAATTATGGCTATATAATACACTGCACAATGCTCTAGAACATCAACATCACCAACCAACTTCAAAGCTGCCTGGAGTTAGATCTTAGGGTCCTGGTCCTGCAATATAGTCTCCTCCCAGCCCCACGCAGGGGGACCCTTACATCCTCCCTTATGGAGACTCACTGAAGTCAGTGGAGCTCCACACAGGCATTAGAGTCTGCCCACATGGATCTGACTGCAGAACTGGGGCCTAAAAGCCTACACATTTAGACACCGTAAATAAAAGTTTTAGAAAATACTTCATACTTTTTCAAGACAGAGTATGTTATAATAAAAATTATGTTTCTATATTATGTGTTTTTAATAATTAAAAACATTGGTATACGCATTTGCAGAAGCAGGCCAGGTGACCCCCATGCAACCTCCAACTAGGTTTTGATGGACACAGTCATTATGTGGTTTGTATGCCTAAATTTATTTCTGGATTACAGCAAGAGGGTCCAGGTACTGCACCTTTAACTTAAACCCTGATTTGAATGGCAATGCACATTGAAAAGTATAATTACTTCAATATTTCTAAATAACCAGCATCATCTGCAGCTACATAGTTTAATAAAAAGAAATTATCTTATAATGTTTCCCCAGGGTCTGTATATACATAAATTACTCTTCTCCTTTACAACCTCTCCCCCCCATTAAACTGTGTGCTCAGTGATTTAATTTTCCTTGTGTCCCTTAAAGCTGTGATACAAGTCTTGGATCACCAGCTGGAGACAAAGATCTCTTCTGTATGGCTTGACATTACAGATTGATGATGCTTGATGGGATAGGCTCTTCTGGTAAGAGAAAAAGGCTATAGCTTTCAGCAGGAATAAGAAATGGAAATAAGAGGCTTAATAAACCAAACTGATAAGACATTTATAATGACCCAGCTGTCCTTAAATATTAGAATAGATATAACCAAAAGCGTGTGCAACCAACACCAGCATCCAATTAAAAAGCAACTGAAAACACAAACCATGATTAATAGAATGTTCTCTTACAAAGAAAACATTCTTGATTTCTTGATTGCATTTCTTGATTATGTAATAGCTTAGAACTTCTTCTGCTAAACTGATAAAATTTAAAACACTGGGTTTTTTATGCAGGGCAGCTTGGATAATGGCAATTAATTTTACAGTTGTCGCTTGACTGTTGAAGGGAAGATTTATATACCTATGTGAGTGCCTGTGGATCTGAGCTCCTATCTGATAAGGATGTTTTTGCAAGCTGTTCGGGTGCAAGAACTGAAAACAAGATTAAGAAAGTGTGAGAAATGTATTTGCATTTGCATCAAATCAAATGTAGCCAATTGTGCAAGAAAATGAATGTGGGCCATTCCTACCGTTTATGAAAACGATATGTTTCTTTTTCCAAGCAAGAAAATTATGATAACATGATAAAGGACTGTAAAGGACTAGCAGTAGCCAAATGATCAAGCCAGAAGAATAATTAAAATGTTGCCTCTTCTTACCCAAATGGATCACCAACTACAAGAAAAGCAACATCACAGATATCAGCATCTTTTAAAATATCATCTGCTTCTTGTTCCACTGTTTCTCTGTCAGCCAGAATCAATTCTCTCCCATAGAACTTCTCCTAGACATTGAAGTAAAATATCAAAATTAAACAGCTCATGATGACTTCCATTTGTCTCAGTCTGTTTTCTGCGGCATCCAATCAGATGTAGATCAGACATTAGCTAAAACTGTGCTATGACCCAGTTTTTTTTATATCATGTTGTAATTAACCAGTCTTTAAATCATTATTTATTAGTATCCCCAGTGGAAGGAGACTCCAACAGCTGATGCTTGGTTTCTCTGCACTTCAGATTCACCCTCCAACTCTGGTTCTGCATGCTGAATACCTTTCCATGCATATTGATATGATAACACAGTTAGCCTCTGATCCTTCAAACACTTACCTTTGAACAGATGAGCAATCCTGCTTAAATCAATGAACTATACATGTTCTTTAAATTAAGCTCGTGTGTGAGCATTTAAAGGATCAGGGCCTCACATAGGAACCATGATACTTAGTTCAGTTCTAGAATGTTTAGTGACTATCTTGCACAACTGTACATCCTTATAATTCAAGTTTCATCATCCTATGTAAGTACTATTATTACATTAGATTACAAGCTTCTTCAGGGCAGGGGTCAGACTGTCATGTCTTTCTGTTCTGGGATCTGGTAGACCTAGGTTCAATACACTGCTCCGCTACAGACCTCCAGCGTGACCTTGGGCAAGTCATGTTGGGCTAGACCTACAAAGGTATTTAGGCACCCAACCGCCTTTTCGGGCACCGAAAACCAATACTGAGGTGCCAGTGACATTCACAAAACCATTGGTCAGCTGGTGTCTGAAGTCCCCCCTGGCAAGCCTATGCACAGCCAACAGCTAATTAGCAGCTCATGCCTAAACCCCAGCAGGGTTCTCATACTTAGCATCCCCTTACTATCTCTGCAGTGGGGCCTGACAGCACATCTACCAGGTCAGGCCTTGTGCAAGCCAGGGGTGAGAAGAGTGGGAGTTTTTCAGGTGAGGGTGTGAACCTCCCAGGACAGTCAATAGCCCAGTTACAAGAGCACTCACGTGGGATGGGGGAGACCCGCCATGTGGGCTGTTTTGAAATCCCTGCTCTGCCTGATTTGGAGCCAGGGCTTGAATCTAGGTCCTCCATATCCCAGGAAAATGCCCTAGAATTGGGCTGTTGGCTACAAGATCCACACAGTTCTTCCAACAAATTGAAAGCCGACCTAGATAGTTAATATGCAATAGCTTTAACACATATTATTTTAAGCTGGGTTGATAAAGCAAATCATGCTGTTTGGACTTTGAGGTTTATCAGAAAAAAGAGGAGTAAGTGGACTGAGGAACTAAACACAAGTATTATTTAACATTTGTTTAGTGGTAGTGCTTAAAAGTCAACAAGACTGGTCTGGACTGGCAGTGGGAAAGTGAATCATCTGAAGAGCACGTCAACAGGGCTACCCAAAGGTTGGGGGAAGGCACAAAAATTTGTCTCAGAACCCCCATTTCAGAGGCCCCAAATCCATGGGACTGGAGGTAGGGGCATTATAACCTTGAGCATGCTGTCACAGTGCCACTCAGATTTAGCCCAGCTACTTCTCCATCATGACAGAGGGGCAGCTGGGCCAAATCTGAGTGAATGAGCCAAGATGCAATGCTATGCACTCAGATTTGGCCTCAGCACTATTGACGGAGGGATGGCTAGGTCAAAACTGAGTCATGCTGTGACCCCATATGCCAGGTCGCAATATACAGAGCAGGGAGCTGGGCTCAGCCTTGCAGGACAGGAACCAACACTGCAGAGTGAATGTGTGCAAGGTGGGCTCACTCTCCAACACCGTCGCCCAGAGCTCCTGTTTCAGGATGGAGGGGCCTCAATTTCAGATTTGACCCCAGATTCCCACAAACGTCTGTGAGACCCTACATGTCAAGATTATGGGATGGGTTTTAGCAATTCATTGCAAGCCAGTGTCCTCATCTCTAGACAGCTTTCTGATTCCCTGTATTGTTGCTCATATGCGATCGCTCACCAAACCATTAAGCAGCCAGTTTCCAGGTGTCATCTACTTCTAACTTGGTCAGTAGTGTCCTAAGAGTCATTCTTTTTCATCTGAAGAACTAGCCATTTATTCCTTTTTTTTTTCTGTTTTTTTTCTCTTTCCCATCTCCTAACCAGACTCATAGCCTTAAGAAGGCCTCATCCTAGGAATATTAAACGTTCAAACCTAAGCCATATCAGTGACTTCATGAAAAGCTGTTTGAAAGAATAACAACAGCTCAATTTTGCCAAGGTTTACTATTTGGAAAATCTAAACTAAATATTTTGTTTCTGATAAATTAAACCCAAATCAAACATTTCAGGCAGTTTATTGTTGAACTGACATTTATGTATGTTGCAGTTCAGGTGTTTTACATCCTCATTGGCTCCTAAGCAGTGGGCTCTAGACTACATCTCCCATGATGCACTGAAGTTTTCCCTATGACCAAATTGTGTGATGCATTATAAGAGACTTAGTCTAGACAGGGAAAAGCATAAGGGCATGAAGCAACCTAACTGCAATTCAGATGAGGAACCACTGACAGCACCATAGGCAGATACAGTTTAACATTCAACAGACCAAAAATAAGGTCTTTTTTACACAGTGCATTAGTCTGCATCAGTGGGATGCACATTTTAACGTGCACTAACTGGCCTGGGTGGTCCCTGCTGATGTGCACTAAAAGTCTTTTAGTGCATGTTAATGTAGTCCTAATTCAGCACTACACTAACGTGCACTCGGGATCTTTCAGTGTGTGTCAGCAGGGTCCCAGATGGGCCAGTTAGTGTGTGACACACACATCACTGTGCACTAGAATGTACACTTCTGTGGTACTGACTTACGCACTGCTTTAAAAGTTCCAGTTAAACAATGAAATGTTTATGCATTTCTGAACAGATTTTTCTAACTTTCTGTTCCACAAAACATTTTTATATTTAGACTTTGTCCCAATTTGGGATAAAAACGAATGTTGAAATAGTGGAATTTCCTGTGGCTTAACAAGCTAGAGAGACAAGTTACTCACATAAAATGCTTGCTGGGTTTGTTAATATAAAAGACGCTTTACCATTCTTTCTTCTACTGAGTTGCATTATTGTTTTTTCCTGGTAATGTTACTGATCCACAATACCCTGGAGCTCCCTTAATACCTTTTTTGAAATCACAGTAACAACTTTCAATTCAGCGGTATATAAACCTACCAGTACTTCCTTCCCTACAGTTAGGATCGACGTGTAGGCCTCCAGGTAGACTCTGCGGCACTGCTTTACAACCTCCAGTCCTTTCACTGTAATATCTTTGGCATCTCCCAGCCCCAGTCCAATCAGATACAGCATTTTAATTCCAGGAGTGGAACAGATGCCAGCTCCAGAGTGTGACTCTGTAACCTGCCACAAGACGGACACTGGGATCAGAGCGGGTCAGCCCGTGCCCTGGATTGCTGTGGGCCGCCGCAGGGGAGCACTAACTGCAGGACTCCCCGGCAGAGCTCGGGGTCAGCCGGGGCACTGGGCGCGATGCCCCGTAGGGGTTACCGGGCAGCTCGGTGACGACCCTCCACCGTACAGTTCTCGGACGCAAAGCAGCTTCCCCCTAACGTAGCATCCCGACCCCTGGCCCCGCATCCAGCGCCCCGCCCCGGGCTACCACCGGCTGAGCCCCTGCAAAAGATCCCCTCGGCTCACGGAGCCGCCCACAGCTTGTACCAGCGGCACGCGCGGCAGGCGCCTAGGCCCGGACCCGGAGCGCGCTGGGCCGCGCTGGCTCCGCACGCACAGGGGGGGCACCGAGCCTGGCTCGCGGCGGGGGCGGGGCCAGTCCAAACCTGCTCGGGTCGCGGCGAGTCCCAGGGACCACCACGACCCCATACGGCACCGCCGCCGCAAAAGCCCGCCGTGTCGCTTTGCGGCGCTCTTTACGACGGCAGGGAGGGAGGGAGGGAGGGAGACTGGGATCTGGGATCACTGGAGTGTGGTTGCCCGGTGCGGCTGGATGAGCCACTCTGATGGGGACACGGCTCAGCATGGCCTCCTGGGCGCCTGGGCGAGCGCTGGGCTTTCCCACGCTCCCCCTCTCCAATGGCTTACACATCCCTGTGCTGGGGCTGGGTAAGTGCCCTGCGCCTCTCCCCCGCCAGCCGTGGTGGTGGTGGGGCTGAGCCCAGTGCTAGTCTCCCCCCCCCCTCCGCCCCCCAGCCCAGTGGCCCTACCCCGCCCCATGCCACCCCCCAGCCCAGCGCTTGTGTCCCTGCCCTGCCTCGCCTCATGCCATACCCCAGTCTAGTGCAAATGTCCCTTCCCCACCCCAGCGCCCACGGCCTGTGCCACTGCCTTACCCCTACCACAGCATGGTCCAGTGCCTGTGTCACTGCCCTATTTTGCCCCCTCCCAATGCCACGCCACACCACACCACACCATAAGCCCAGTGCCTATGTCGTTGTCCTACTCATACCACACCACAGCCTGGTGCCTGAGTCATGGCCCTGCCCTGCAGTCCCATTTCACAGCACAGCCTGCTACCCACCGCCTGTGTCACTGCCCTGCAGCAGCACAACATGCTCTCCAGCCCCACTGTCCAATGCCTTTGTAATTGTATTGCCCTGCCCTGCCCCGCCCCGTCCCATGCCAGAACACAGCCCAGTGTTGCAGCTAGGCTGTTTCTTGTGGGAGGCTTCCAAGAATCCCAAGGGTGAGTATCACAGCCTGCCCTTATTGAAACCCACAGAGCAACATCCTCCTATCCTCATAGAGGGAGACTATACCTCTGCATGAATACACCCCTGCTTTCCTATCAAACCCTTCTTTCTCCACAAGTGGGGACTGTAAACACTGCCTACTGGGGACCACTATGTTCCAGAGGGGCAGGTCTGAGTTTGTGAAAGTTGGAAGAAAGGAGACTTTTTGGGGTAAGTTTTCAAAAAGCATTCTGTGTTCACTTGCAAGTGTGCATCCTTAATTGCACATGCAAATCAGGTAACTGTGTGCATAAATGGCTAGTTGGCTGTGTACCTAACCATTTGCATGTGTGATTACCTGACTTGCACATGCAGTCATTGTAAAGGCATGTGCATTTGCTGGTGCAGTTTTGAACATAGACTTCAGTCCTCCTTGTATAAAAAATTGGCCCTAAATATCACAGTGAAACACACAGTGAAATCATCTGACCCCAGAGCAAGATGGCCTTTCAGCATCTGCAAGGTCTGAATTATTACTATGCAGCACCTGTGTACTTTGTAATAGGTTATATATAGGATAATAAACACATTAAATAAAATGAAATCCATCCACTTCCCCACAATGAGGGAAAATGTAGAGCAGGTGTGTCTGCCCTGCAGCACTCAGGAAAAAAAAGTTACAACTGACTTCTCTTTCTTGACTTTTTTATTTCCAGTTTCAGGAGATTTGTTTAAAGCAGTGTTGCCACTGGCTCTTGTGAATTTATCTTAGGTCTTTCCATATTAGGTGTTTTTCTTAAAGCTCCAGCTGCTGGATTCAAAAGTCTGCCAAAAATCTCAGCTTTCATTTTTTATATAAAGTATAGTAAGTTTTTAACCTTCATGGCTGCAGGCAAATATTTGAAAATGTGACCTGTGTGTATCCTAAAGGTTCAGACAGCAGAAGGCAAATAACTCATCTATTTTTTTAAAATCTTATGAATTTTAAGGCAGTCTCATGATTTTTTAATGCTTAGGGTTGGCAATATTGTTATAAGGTATCACTAAGGATAAGATTCTGTAATGGAGGTCATGGAAGTCATGGATTCCTTGACTTTCTGGGGCTTTTGTGACTTCTGGGGCAGGGCTGGAGCAGCTATCAGCCCCCAGGGCTGAAGCAGTGGCTGGGGTTGAGTCAGCACCCTTGGGGCTAGAGCAGCTCCGGGGCCACCGGAACAGCTGACTGGCAGCCAGCTCCTTGGTTGCCGGAGTAGTGGCTGGCAGCCAGCCCCAGGGCTGACAGAGAAGCGGTTCCTGGGCCCGCCAGAAGGCTGGGATTGGGTCAGCCCCCTGGTGTTGGAGCAGTGTTAGTCAGCCCCTGCCTCTGGAGCAGCACTCTGACTATTTGTCCTCCCATGTGTATTTTTAGTAAACATCAGGGACAGGTTGCGGATCTCCATGAAATTTTTTTTTATTGCCCTTGACTGTCCCTCACTTTTACTAAAAATACCCATGGCAGAATCTTAACTTCAGGTATAACAAATGTGTGGAGGGTTGACCATCGATATACAATAAACATATCACTGTTTTGATGCAAATATGCTGTTGATACAATAACAGGTTTTAGGTTTACTGTAATAGGTAGAAATCATATAAAATAATTCTATACTCTTTTTCACTTGGGTGCTTTGGCATATTTGACAGAACTTTTGTATACAGTCAGTTCCACTGTTTTGTTAATGGTCAGTTGCACTTCCTGCCTCATACCCTAGCAGGATGACATCACTGTCATGCATTGCTCTGGAGAGATCTTCACTCATTCTTCCCCTGATTCTGTACCAGGGTATTTATTTACTAGTAAGAGCAGCAGCAAAAGTGAAAATGAAGAGATAGCAGACAGGTATATATACAGAGCACTTCTTGATTTTTACCAGTTTTACTTTTTGTTTTTTCCAGTGAAAAGTTGTTTAAAAAAGTGTTCCCACACTTGCTCTTTTTTTAACCTCCCCCCCTTTTTTCCTATGGAGAAAAGCTTCAGAGGGAAAATAAAGAATTTTCCTGCCATTTTGAACCAAAAATTTCCTAAAATTCAATTTTTTTTTAAAGATGGAAACGTCTTCCAATCTAATGGAAGAAATATCAACCATTCCCAATGTTCAGTGTTGCTCTTACATTACCCCAAAAGGCCCTTCTAATCTTTAGCTGGGAAATCAGAAAGCTTAAAAACACCCAAAAACTTTATGGACATACTATTTAAGAGATCCCTTCTATGAGACAGCTGGATGTTTAAAAATTAGTTAATAGAAAAAAGTCACATAGATATTGTTGTTTCAGTCCACTCTAGTTTAAGTCATCTCGCTGCTACCTCTTTTGGGCCCAAATTTTGCCCCTTGTCTTAAATGAGAGTTTTGTACACCATTCAGATAGTCGAGTTTGGTCCTTTAGTTTAAGCAACAAATCTCTGAAGGATTGACTCTTCTGGGAAATTAAGGGGGAATAGGAACCAGCTTTCTGAGTGGTTTGTGGGATGGTAATGCTTCGGTGTTCCTAACAGGTAAAGTGTGGCAAGGAGGCATAACATAGGTGCCTAAGGACCAAGAACACAATCCTGCAAATCCTTTGTTTGTCCAGGTTTATACATGTGAGTAAAATTAGTACAGGCATATATTTGCAGGATTGGAAGGAAGGTTCATGGAAGTGGAAACAAATATTCTTTGCTGGTTAAATTTAAGCTAAAATTTTCAGTGGTTATTTAGTCAGTTCATGAAAACAATGAAGTGGATCATCACATTAAAAAAAGTTACTCGCTTTTGTTTATCTGCTTAAAGTATTTAGTTCAAATCCAATTTACTAATATTATGACCAGGAGCTTTGTGGTAAACATTGTGTCATTGGTGGGGATGAGGTTGTGTAATATAAGTATGGCATTTTCAGCCAATATATTCTGTAATACAAACACAGGATTGCCAACCACAAGTATTCAAAAATCATGAGTCAGGCCCCTGAGTCATGAAGTAGGCTTAAAAATCATGAGATTTTTAAAAATAATACATTTGGGAAGTTTTATATTTGCCTTCTGTGTTTGAGTCTTTAGGGTTCCCATTCTCCAGCAACCATGAGGGCTAGTTCCAGAGGGGTAGCTGTGTTAGTCTGTATACAGCAAAAACAACGAGAGTCCTGAAGCACTTTAAAGACTAACAGTGACAATTACTTCTTGTAATTTAGATATCCCTTCCAAATCCCTATTCAGACGCAGTCTGATTGTGTCAAGTTTGCATATGAGTTCCAGCTCTGCAGTTTCTCCCTGAAGTCTGTTTTTGAAGTTTTTTTTGTAGAAGAATGGCAACTTTCAAGGGCTAGAAATTTTTGAAAGCTGAGATTCTCATGTAATCAAATAACTCCTGGAGCTAGGGCTTTAAGAAGAATACAGAAAATCACAATAGCAGACAACACTGCAAGCAGTGATTATAAAGAGAGTTCTTGGCATGATAATGTAATCCTAGCACAGTCACCAATCCTGCTGCCAGGCATGAGGGTTCATGTATGGGGGTCCATTTGCAGAATTGTGGTCACAGGCAAAACTCACACTGAGGTCAATGGGATTTTGGATTGGGCTCTCTATACAGATATTTTTGCTGAAGGCTACTAGATGTCATTTGCTGTATTTGCTGTCATTTGCCTTGCTTTTTACTGTATCAAACCCTTCTTTGTGCTATAGCAAGTCAATGCCTTATTCTGAGACTTTTGGAATTACAGATAAGACTTTGCAGGATTGAAGCTGCACTGTTCTTCACCCAGTGGGTCAAATACTAGTAGTTTATTAACAGTCATATTATGGTGCTATGTGAGTGAATTTGGCTTTTTATAATAATTGTTATTAATAAAAGCAAGTTTCTTCAAATAAAAAGATCATATTCTGTGCCTGAAAATAGGAGAATGATAGTGAAAATAATTGTTTTGTCAATAACAAAATTAAAATGCAAAATACTGACTGCACAGCAAACTGTCCTACATTAAGGCTAATACTTTAGGGAGCTTTTACATAAAAATGAAAAAGAAAGTAGAAACCTATCTGGACACACAATAACTATCTCGGTCAAGGCTAGCAATGGGTCAGAGAAACTGCTTCATAAAAGTCAGCATAGCTGGGAATACAAACTCCCCAGAATATATCCCTGCTATGCCTATTCAGGCATCAGAGTTTCCATAAAGTTTGAAAGAAAAGATTTCCCTCTTATCAATGAGGCAGAGCAAAGCAGGTATTCCTTCCCTCTGCCCTTTGAGAATTAAAGAAAAGGATTTTCTTGTTCACTGAACTGCAGTTGAAATATCCTGAAAAAATAAATGTCTTTTGGATTAGAACATTCTTTTTGGCTGTCTGTAGGACACGTTACACATCCACTACCCCAATTTCAGATCTCTCCCTCACAGCCATCAGAATTTTCACCTTGGCTGATGGTTCTGAAGAATCCAATCATTAACCGATGTTGTGTATTTTGTGTCTTGCCTAATTACCTAGGTTGCCATAGCAACAGAGGGTAGCTTGTTGCCATAGCAATAGAGTTAGACTATTAGGGGATAGCTCAGCCAGTCCTGGCTGGTTTTAGTGTTAGTTCAATAAAGACTTTTCATGGGTTTGCATCTCTCTGCGTTCTGTGCTGATTTCTCTCTGACTACAAGTACTTTCCAAGGATTTAATATAACAACTGACATGCAGCCTGAACTACTCTCTTATTCCTAAAGATTGTCCCGCCATTAAATCAGCATAGCAGCATGTAGGTAGGAGAGTGAGAGTAATCCTGCACTGCAGCTGCCTGTGCTGTACATATTCAGTTGATAAATAGAGGATTTCAATCTTCCCGACATACAAAAGGCACAAACTTTCCCAGATAGGAGGACGGGGGAAGGACTGGCTGGGATAGAAGCATAGCCAATAGATCCCACAAAGGGAAGCAAACCAGCCACGGGGTGAGTGCAGCCCCAAGACTATAGTAAATACTGTCTAGGGCTCTGCTGCTACTCTTCAGCCAGGAGGATTTCTCCCTCCTTCCCCCCTGTATGGAGGCCGGGAATCTCGCACCTGATTTTCAAACATTTTTGTTCATGACTATTAATTTTTCGCACGTGTCTTATGGAAAATTTAATCTGAGCTCTTGTATGTTGTAAAGCAAACTAATTAATTTGACCATTTGCTTAAGATTGGAGTCCCTTTCATGCATCATTTGAAGAGCTTTTATTTTTTTTCCTCTTCTCCTTTGTGACCTTTCCAAAAGCCTCTTTCATTTGACAGCATGTTGTAAAACTTAAGTACCTTTTCCAAACCATTCCACATTAAGCATTATTCATTCTGCTTTAGTTAGATATTACAGCTTCTCTGTGATTTAAAAAAAACAACCCAAAACCAAAAGCACTTGTGTTCTTTGTCTGGTTTGCTGGAATCAAACCAAACAGAAACCATCAAGTAATTAAGCTGTAAAGTAAGAGGGGTTTCCACTTCTTTAATATAGAATAGAAGGTATTAATATTCACATGTAGTTTCTTTTCAAGTTTGTGGGGCTGATTCTCCATTCGCCTTCTCCAGTTTGACATTGATTTTACACACTTCTGACTTCAGTGACGTTATCCTAACTTTACACCAATATAAATGAGGGCAGAATCAGGCCCAATGGCTTCAGGAGCAAACTATCAAAGACAGAGCATGAAATCCTGGCTCTGTTGAAGTCAGTGGGAGTTTTTCCATTAACTAATGGGGTCAGGATTTCACTTAGAATCTTTCTTTTACATGTGGGTAATTTTTAATGTTTACTGCACAGTGCCAAAAACATTTTGAGCACAGCCATAAAACTGGAGCCACTCAGTACCATTGAGAAAATTAGTTTTAAATCACTGAAGTGTTTATCACTACAGTTTATCACTACAGTTAAAATATATGTATTTTACTCTGTTTGAAATATTTTCCTAATTCAAATAATTTTGTTTTATTATCTTTTAACCTTACTTTAGTAAGGGTTTGATGTAACTGTCAGAGAGTGTATGAAGTGGTCTATGTAATTCAAATGGTTCATTTTATTCCCTTTGCTTTAGTTTTTTTAATTTAATTCAGAGCACTGTCTTTGATCTGTGATAGTTGAATTGAAGAATAAGTTCCTAACTATTGAGTTAGAGTTTATGTTGACAATGCACTAATGCAGACAATCCGCTTTTGCTGTCAGTCACTCTGAGAAAATTAGAATATGTTGATTTCTGACTGCCTCAGAAGTTATGTCCTCCACCCACCAGCCCCACTGGAGATTGTAAAACTACAAATTGCATATCACTGTATTTGGAATTGCTGGTAATTGGGGAAGAATTTATTAGCTTTTAGTATCTCTAATACGCCTTTGTATTCTTTTCAAAATAGTTTGCCTCCTTCTAGCATTCAATAAGTATTAAGCAATTTTTTATAGCGCTTCCTAAGAGAAACCACAAGAAGGGGACTAACAAAACAGAAAAGCAAGAAAATTCAGAGTTAAGTTTGAAACATGCTGGGCCAATAACTCTGTCAGATACGACTTCAAAGGGACGACTGTTGATTAACAGTGTTATAACTGTGTTGTTGTAGCTGTGGTGGTCCTAGGATCTTAGAAAGACAAGGTGAGTGAGGTAATATCTTTTATTGGACCAACTTCTGTTGGTGAGAGAGACAAGCGTTGACTCGAAAGCTTGTCTCTCTCATCAACAGAAGTTGGTCCAGTAAAAGATATTACCTCACCCACCTTGTCTCTCAATGTTATAACTGACAGCAAAATTTGTTTATCTAATCTCTTTTTTTCTGTTGCTACCTTGATAGAGCATTATATAGAATATAAATTATAAACTCACCAGTTATCTTGAGGACCCTACAATATATAGAAACAAGGCAATATTAAAAAATCCTTAACTATGCCTCAAAACACTTCAGGCAAAAAAGCATGAGACTTAGTCAATTTATATTCAGATTTGTGACCAAAGTATTAATTCCTGAAAATACAATGCCTAGCATATTGGTGCATGCCAGGGGCTCCTAAATGCTACCACAATACAAATAAATAAATAATAATAGTAATATAATAGTAATGTGTTGTTGGTACAGCCATAACTCTGCTGGTGCTCAAGGCTTGAAAAATCCACTCAGCTGTGAAGATTGGAGAACTTTCCCTGATGATTGGTGGTAAAGGGATGCCTAAGCTAATTTCTGCAGAATTTAAGATTTAATTTAAAAATAAATTATAACTCCTGTGGAACTGAATGGACCCCTATGGACAGTACAGTGCTGTCTTCATAAGTCTATATTTTACTAACTTGTACTGATTTCAGCATTCAGGGTTAGTACGTACCATCAATTTGCATTATGACAATATAATATTTCCTGTATTATTCTCTGTTCCCTTCATTACAATGCCTAATTTTTCTGGAGCAAACAAAAAAGCAGATCACTGCTCTTTCGCAATAATATCTCATGAGAGGTTACAGATAATTCAGAACCTCTTGGTGCATGCATGCAAATATTTTAAATTCTGCCTTCCAATGTACATTACCTTGCACATGTCCACACTAAATCCTGCAGTTTTGTTACCCACTTTTCTAGTTTTGTTAGGTTAGTTTTAGAGTTGCTCAGTCCTTTCTAATCTTGACCAACCAAGAAAGTGCCTCCTGCTGTTCCCACTGAAATCAGTGGAAGTAGCAGCAACATTGGGCTCTAATTTTTTGTCAACCACAAATTTTGCCACATTGCTTTTTGCACCTCTTTCAGATCAAGAAATTTATGGAACATTGGTCCTGGTATTAAACTCTATGGCATGCCCCACTATTAATCTTATTGCATACTGAGAACTGGCTGTTTATTTCTTCCCTTTGTTTTCTATCTCAACCAGTTTTTTGGTTTTGTTGTAATCTTGACAGGATTTTACTTCTCACCCAGGGTTACCAAGTTTCCTTAATAGCCTCTTGTGATGAACTAAATGCCATGTCTATAAATCTCTTTTTCTCTCATTCATCCACCAGTTCAGTAGCTCTGGCCTTGAGAAGCTGTACTTGATCTTTGAGGCCCTCCAGATACTTCACTTGCTACATACGTTCAAAAGATGGCTAATCTCCAGGCAGCAGTACATTTGCACTCAAGGCAACAAAATGAGCATCCTGTTATATCCTGACTAAACTGTTGGCCTGCTCACTCCATTGCTTTCCCTAATTTCACCCAGTTCCAACTTGGTGCTTGTTTACTTTATTTTAAAAACTTGCTAAACACCAATCTAACTTATTTTTTAAAATGTGCACTTTTTTTGCTTCCATTTTTGTATAAAACAGTCCTGAAAGGTCTTGTTTTTTGGGAGAGAAGTTGCTTCTTCCTCTGCCCTGCCCTTTAGAAACATTCAGTACTTTCAAAACTATCCTTCTCTGTTTTTGTTGGAGTCATTGGAGAATTAGACCTGGTCTATACTGCCAGCGGCGTCAACGGAAGAGATGCAAGCTACGTACTGAAACTTGCGTATCTCCTGTCAACCCACTAACATTCCCTTACCAGGGTGTCTACTCAGCTCTGTGTTGACAGGAAATGCAGTCCAGTTGATGCAGCAATACTCTTTTCGGGGGGGGAGGGTGGATTTACTGTGTCGGCCGGAGAGCACTTTCATGATGGATTGTGCAGGTCTCCACTGCCTGCTCAATCGATCCTGCTGCATCGATCCATGGAGCCCCACAGCCCTGGCAGTGTAGACATACCTAGAGAGAACAAAACTGAGTTTTATCTGAAAAGACAGGGGACTGTTAAATCTTTCACAAAAAATTTTCCTACCCAAATGTTTAAGTTAAATAAATGTTACCAAAAGAAACACAAGGAGTTTTAATTAAGCCTCATTTATATATCATACAGACAAAAAAAGGGACTCAAATACAATTTTTCCCTCATTGTAGTCATGTTTAACCCCCGCTCTGGTTTTAGAACTAAAAAGTTTAGAAAACAGCCACGAACAGCTCTCATCTGGTTAATGTTGTTTAAGAAGTTTAAAGCACTGACCCATCTGTAGCACTCCCTAGTCGTTGAAAAGGGCAAAGTTTACATCTGGTAGCTAAGTAACATTGATTGACCAGTTTATTGGAAAGAATGGTTCAGTTTTTGAATCTCTAATTTCAACTAAACTGAACACAGAGTTGGGAAAAGAGTACGTAAACTCCCTTATAGGCATAATGGGAAGACAATTTGAGAATAAATTTAAACCACTTGATTTTGAAAATGATTCTAAAGGAAATGACCTTGAAGTGGGTATAACAAAAGATTGATGATTTCTTTGTGCTAAAGACAACTGTTCTCTCTTCGCAGGTTTGCTTTCACAAGGGGAATCAAAAAGTGGGTGAAGCCATTGGGAGCTTTGCCATGATTTTTCAGAGATTTGTCGTAAACTTCTGGATCTATTTAGAAAAAAAATACAGAGGATTTTATAGTATGTAAGAAATGCATGACCTGAATATTTGTACCAAGTTCATACTAGTGCCAAAAATGTCTGTGTAAGTGTGGCCCCCCTCAAGTGAATCCTAGGGACTCTTGATTGGTTGCAGCCATATTCCTATACTTATGGTTCTGAAGAAATGTTTATGAAGAAAACCCAGGAGGGCCTCCTGGAATTCACAAGGCCAAATTCCGCCTTCAGTTGCATTTCCATTTGGATTAGGGTATGTGGTGTGAGTGCTGCCACCCAGTGGGGAGTAAGAGGAAGGGGAAATAGTGTAAAAGTACCTTTGTTCATATTTTTGGGAGGGGAGAACCCTATAGAAAGGTACTTCCTTTCAGAACAGATTCCTCATGTGTTATTCCTGCACGACATTGTTTGCTTTACGAAGACTGGCTCACGTGAATGCTCTCCTATCTACAAGAACAGTCTCTCTATTTGTCCAAATTCATGATCAGCTCCACACATTAACTCTGCTTTAACAGCAGAAAGTTAACTAGCTTAATCTCATGCTGGCTTCTCTTGCACTTTTTGATCATGTAACAAGGACACAAATTGTGTCACTGGCACTCATCCCTACAGTAAGAGGACAGTAAGAATTCTGCACCATCATCCAATGAGGAAGTGATCCTCACTTGTATGAAAGGTAGCAGCAGTAAGTAGCCGTTTCCATTGCCCAAGATTAGTTAAATCCAAAAAGTAAACAATTAACAATAATGAAAAGTAAATTAGATTTTTAAAACAATCACTTTTGATAATAAAATTATATTACTATAGATGAAGACATTTTAAATATATGATTTTTAACCCAATAGTGGTGATTTTAACTGAAAATGGTTTTGTATAATATAAAAATCCAGTTTGTATTTTCTTTCTTTGATAGTGGTCTCATAAAAGATAAAAGAAATAACATAAAGCAATCTCCAGATGGGCAATAGAGCAAACCTAAATATATTGAATTTTAGACATTCACTGGTGTTTTTATGATGTAGAAAGATATTTTAAAATTTTTTGTTTAAAAAAGGGGTTTTCTCCCCCTCTTTCCCCCCCCTTTCGCATATCACGTTTGGAACATAAAGCCCCCACTTCCTTCTTTGCCTAAAGTCCTTGGCAAGATCTTTGGAAGAGATGAATAGTGATGTCACATGAGGCTGTAATCTAAACTGCTGCAGCTCTCATCTGTCTTGTCTGAGGGAGAAGTGGTGCTGATTTGCAGACTTTCTTCAGGTCCTCTAGTATTCTTGCCAAGGACCTCCAGCAAAGAGAGTGATATGAAGACCTGATTATGCAGAAAACAAGCAAGAGGAAAAACAAGATGGGAAAAAAGGGTATTTGCAAATCGTCTTTGAGGTAGTCTTTATACGTTATAAAGAAACATAGGGAGAAACTTTTATTTTTTACTTTTTGCTGTTCACATTTACTAAAGTTTCACATACAGTATGCTCAGTTCCCTATGCTCAGTGCACGAAAGGAAGTCCTTTGCATTCTAGTACATAATAATCTAAGGCTATGTGTAATAGAAATTATGAAACATGTAGTTCGTCTTGGAGACATTGAAAATTTATTTTTTTCATTGTCTTATTTGAAATTAAAAACAAAACACATTTAATCAAAAGGGTACCTTATTGTCAAACTTCAGCATTCAGTCTGAGGCCCCAGTGCTGCAAACATGTTCTGAGGCAGACCTTTGCACCCACCCAAAATCTAGTGGACCTCAGCAGGATTCCATGTGAGTCTAAGAGACTGCATTAGTTTTCAGGGTTGGGGCCTTGTTTCAAGAAGATATCTAACCACATCCTAACTTTAAGCACATGAGTAGTCCCATTGGCTTCAGGGGCACTGCTATTGTGGTTAAAGTTAGGCGCAAGCATAAGTACTTTGCTGAACTGGGGTCTAAATCAGCAATAGCTCTCAGGTATACTATGATGATAGTTATTGTAGCTATATTTTTGACACCTAAGGTATCTAGATATATGAGCATTGTAGATTTTAACTTTCTTTGTACATAGGTATTTTAAGTGTTAGTTTTGTAATTATTGACATCATAGTAAATTAACTCTTTTTCCTGCATCTGTTTAATATTTTTTTAAATATTGCCATCCCTCTCATAGCTGCACAGCCATAAATGGTACATTGAACATTTTTGCAAATATGAAGCCCATAGTTTATACTGTAATAGATCAGTCTCATACAAAGTTTCTTTCTGCCGGGAAGTTTGTCCTCAAAAGTAATTATCTCCTTGTGATAGATCACATTTGCCTCATACCTTTATGTGAAATGCCTTAAAAAAAAAAAAAAAAAAAAAAAAAAGGGGGGGGGGGAGTCATTTACCTGGAAAAGGATTCAAAATATTTAATATTGTTGATCAACTATTATCTTTTTTAATTTACTTGGTAACAGCTAATATAAGTGCATTACAAGATCTTCATCAGAGTGATACAGGTTGATTTATTAAAAGCCTAAAATAAGGTATGGGAGCAGGGAGAACATTAATGTTATTTCTGTTCAGTTTACTTACTTTTAATTTATACATTTTGCCAATGTGCTGCGCATATCATCCTGGCCAGTTATGAAGTTAAAGTTCCATCAACGTATAATAAGCACTGGAAGTAATTTAAATTGAGTTAACAAAAGGGATGAAATGAAAATCATTTAAAACTGGTTCACACCAGCAATTCTTCGTGCACTATTAACTGCTAAGATCTAGTCACAAAACATTATTCTGAGAAGAAAAGGTTTATTGAACCCTAGAAATTGGATTTGATTTATGCCAGAAAATCTGCCTTTTCACTGCTTGAGATTTCTATGGAAGAAAGCCACAGTCTTTTACCAAATGGTTTCTAAGGAAACATCTTATAGCAGAGCATCTGAAAACAATTTGGTTGTTAATGAGAAATAGTTCTCATGATGGTGGGAAAGTGTTGAGTGAAAGAAAAGGCTGCAAGATTTGGCAGTCTGTCCATAAAGGCATTTAAATAAATGTGTGCTGCAGTTCATCTTATGAAATTTCTACATGGATTACACATTCATAGCCTGCCTTTCAAATGTGCAGGTCTGATTTCAGAGCTGTTCTTCCCTAAAGATAAACTCTACAAAGAGGTTATAAGCAGTAGGAAGAAACATTTGTATCCGAAAGCTGGGTACTTCAAATAGTTAGCGTATCAGAGCTCATGTCACCCTGCAGCAAAGGTCTTTGCTCTGGGTCGTACTGTGACTTTTAAAAACAGAACTGCATTAGTGGATTTATGGCTGCTGAGCAGCGTTCAGTGACAGTGAGTGGAGGTATTCTTCCTGAAGAATGCCGAGGCATGCAGGGCCTCTATGGTTGCTATGGGGAGTACTCTCAGAAGTGATTCTAATACCTCCTTTTTAAAGGTCCTGATTAGAGAAATGCTAGCTGATGATGTGCAGGGCAGGGCCTGAATCTTGTAGCAGATCATCAGCATCTGAGTGTCCTCATCCTACCCTGGCCAGCCATGCCCCTTTTGGGGTTTAGATTGCCTCTGTCAATAATGGCTCACCTCCCCCCCGCACACCCACTCTACACCTCATCGCTGTCCCCCATTGTGCTCAGGAAGCCTAAACTGCAGCATTCTGGCTTCTCTCCCCCCCCCACCCAAGAGTGGAAAAAGGCTCCTACCTTCTCCCACATTAGCACAACTAGAATCGAACTGTGTTTTGCCTTTCAGTGGCTGAGTGGAGTTGTAGGGAAGCTCTGTTGCTTTCTTTTATTCCTCCTCATATGCACGTCTACCAGTTTATTTTAACTAGAAGAGTTCCAGAGGGGTAGCCGTGTTAGTCTGTATATAGCAAAAACAACGAGAGTTCTGTAGCACTTTAAAGACTAACAATTTTAATGTCAGTAGGCATAAGCTTTCGTGAGCCTCAGCTCACTTCCTCAGATGCAGTTGGTAGAAATGATACAGCAAAATAGGAAACTAGAAAATATATAGAAGGCAACATTTACATATCCAAGGGCATAGATAACAATGGGGAAGCCGGGTACTTGAGGCTTGATGACAACCATTGAGTAGGAGGTAAGAATGGGTCATCAGAGCAAATTACTTCTTGTAATGAGTTAGCCATTCCAAATCCCTGTTTAAACCCAGTTTGAATGTGTCAAGTTTGCAGATAATTTTTAACTCAGCAGTTTCTCTTTCAAGTCTGTTTTTGAAGTTTTTTTGGAGAAGTACAGCAACTTTCAGGTCAGCGACAGAGTGCCCTGGGAGACTGAAGTGTTCTCCGACTGGTTTATGACTGTTATTATTTTTTATGTCTGATTTGTATCCATTTATCCTTTTGCATAGCAATAGTCCAGTTTGGCCAATGTACATGGCAGAGGGGCATTGCTGGCACATGATGGCATATATAACATTAGTGGATGTGCAAGTGAATGAGCCCGTTACGGTGTGATTGATGTGGTTAGGACCAGTGATGCTGTCACTAGAGTCGATGTGTGGGCAGACTTGGCAACTGGGTTTGTTGCAGGGATAAGTCCCTGGGTAGGATTTTTTGTAGGGTGTATGGTTGCTGGTGAGTATTTGCTTCAGGTTGGGGGGCTGTCTGTAAGCCAGACGGGTACCCAGAAGTCACCTACTACAGGACAGATCCAACAAAGAAAACAACAGAACACCACTGGTCACCACCTACAGTCCCCAGCTAAAATCTCTCCAACACATCATTAAAGATCTACAACCTATCTTAGCAGATGATCCGTCTCTCACTCAGGCAGTGGGTGGCAGACCCATCCTGGCTTACAGACAGCCCCCCAAGCTGAAGCAAATAGATGCCCTGATTGTCCGTTTCTCCCACAAGCCACAATGTGCTTTTATCCACACAGCTCTGTACATGTGGAATACCCTACCAATTGGGATCCACCAAGCCATCACATTCTCTTCATTCAGAGATTAATTAATTAATTAATCCTTAAAATTCATTCATTCATTCAGATGATCCATCTCTCGCTCAGGCAGTGGGCGGCAGACCCATCCTGGCTCACAGACAGCCCCCCAAGCTGAAGCAAATAGATGCTCTGATTGTCCGTTTCTCCCACAAGCCACAATGTGCTTTTATCCACACAGCTCTGTACATGTAGAATACCCTACCAATTGGGATCCACCAAGCCACCACATTCTCTTCATTCAGAGATTAATTAATTAATTAATCCTTAAGATTAATATCTTTCACAATGGCCACAAGAAGTAACTAAGCAATAATAATTACAACGAAAAAGATTTAATTGGCCGTTTGAGATATACCCATGCCTAAGTTAAAGTAACTGCAAGATCTTATTGTTGTAACCCTTGACTTTCCTCTCCTCCTTCGTTCACTACAGTTTACCTCCACTAAGCACATAGTTTTATGTTCAAATGTTGCAAAGTTTTAAAAGTTGAGCAAAACTCAAAAATAGTCAGGAGAGGAGAAGGGGAGAGAGGCAAGCCACATAAGTGGGGCTTGGGAATGAGAGCATATTATCACTTTTATTGCAGGTTAAACAATGCATTTGGTATCTTAGTGCTCTATCCCCACAAAAGGGAGCTCTCTGCTCAGGGGAAAAAATGACTGAGGTTCTGTTGTGCTCTGATATCTTAACATCTGTGTGGGCTGTGCACCTTTTTTCTTTTAAGGAATTACTTCTGCAGGGTTGGCCAAAACCTCATCCACATAATGCAATCTGACTAGTGTCTTCCCTCATTTGTAAGATGAAGTTTGTGGCATATGGAGGCCATACACTAAAGCTGGTTTGGAAATGGGGGGGAGGGAGGAATACGTGAAAATGATCACAAATTTATGTTTCTGTTTTTTGTTGAAATTTCCCTGTCAGTTTTACTGCAGCCCTATTGTTTCCATAGGTTGCACTTCTATATTAAAGATGACAGGGGCTGCAGTTCACTCCATTGTATGTATGTTAGGTGCTGCTCTTGGACTTCTGGCAAGTTGTGAATGTATTCCTCACTTGAGCAAAGTCTACATTTATTTGGAACATAACTTGATCCCAAAAATGAGATTAATATATAAACATTGTGTTAAAATTATACAGAGTGACAATTTCATAACAAAATGAAACTTTCTGAGACCAGCTAGTACATAGGAAAACTCTGTGTTCTTCCCAAGCAGATAAGACACAATGAATTACTTATTATGGGACACTAAATACAGCTTTCATAGTAAATGACCCTGTTATTGAAACATAAACCATCATATAGCAATAAGAGTGTTTGTGATTTGTACTGCAATAGTTGTAGAGAGTTAACATGAGGCAGTCTGGTTCTGTGATAGAAACTTGAGTTACTTTTAAAACTGTTTTACACTTTGTTAAAAGTCATGCAAAAATAGACATGTCACTGTTTAATTTAAATGCAGTCTGATGGAATAAAAATGTTCTAGTTGAGTAATTAATCATATACCAGAACCAGATAAGGTCAGATAAATTAGCATGCTTATGGGATCTACATATTCTTTTCTTTCTGTGTTCACAGTCATGTAAAGGCTTACACGTGTACGTAGACACATTGACTTCAAGTACGTAAGTTTAGTAATAATAAAATGAGAGTAACCCAGTGAAGAACCAGACCCTATTATTTTAGATGTTAAAAGGTTATAACTTAATATGAAATGGGATCATTTTCATATTAGCACACACAGCTTTAGGATATAGTTCTCCATGGGGAAAAAAAGTAGTGCCTGGTACTCCTTTGCATTAATATTGACCAAAAACATCTCTAGCAAAATGTCTACAACTTCCAGTGAAGTAGGAGAGGGAAGGGTAAGGGAGCTGCTTTGCTTATATGGCTTGCATTCCATCCCTTTGATTATTTTTGTCACTTGCCTCTGAATCCTTTCCAATTTCTCTACATCCTTTTTGTACAGTGGTGACCAAAATTGGACACAGTACTCCAGCTGAGACTTGCGCAGCATGAGGTAGAGTGGTACTATCACCTCCTGAGATTTGCATGCTATGCCTCTATTAATGCAACCTAAAATTGCATTTCTTTTTTTTTTGCAGCAGCAGCAGCATCACATTGCTGACTCATGCTGAGGTTGTGCTTCACCACAACTCCCAGATCCTTCTCAGCAATGCTGCTGCCGTGCCAGTTTTCCCCCATTCTGTATTTGTGCATTTGGTTTTTCTTCCCTAAGTATAACACCTTATATTTGTCTTTGTTGAATTTAATTTTGTTGTCTGTAGTTCAGTTCTCCAATATATCAAGATCCCTCCAAATTTTAGCTCAATCATCCAAAGTACTGGCAACCTCCCAGCTTTGTGTCATCTGCAAACTTGATCGGTATGCTCTCTATACCTACATCCAGGTCATTAATAAAGATGTTAAACAACTGTGGATCAGAAAGATAGTACATTCAAATAATGGTAAAAGTTTGGCTTAACAGTAAAAATAAAAAACCCAACCAACCAAAAATAAAAAAAAAAAAAATAAGTTCAGAGTTAAGGTTATACTTCTATTCTTAACTCATCCTAGTTCCCCTCTGAATTACAGCACATATGGTTCTACAACAATATGAATAATGTGAGAAGCCTGTAATTCCTAGAATTCCTTGTCTGAATAGCATTATTAACTCTGAAATACTTGGTTTTCATGATTTCAGTGGTTCATACTATATACTACTCTCTCTAATTGTTGAGGGACTTTAATTTACTGTAGCAGGGCTGATATGGCTTATTTTAATTTACAGATATTCAGAGAATTCCTTCCCATTGTCTGTTTATTTCCTCTGAACATAGTACACACTCAGTCATTAGAAGAGAAACAATAACAAACTGAAATCTCAGATATCCCTGATCATAAAAGGGTTAAAAAAGTAAAAGTTTTTGTGTCCTAAATATTCTTACTGGATTCCATTATGCATGAAAAGGGTCTGAGTCCATGTGCAAGACCTCTGAATGAACTTCATTCATTCTGTACTTGGAAATGTCTATTCAACCACAAACAGACACAATAGTTACAACCTAATTTCTTTGGCACCAATAACAGCTTATTAAAAACGAAGAGATCATTATGAAAAAGTGTAGTAACTTTTCTATGGTAGCTATATAATTTACATTCCTTTAACATCTCATGGTGTATTTGTATAAGTATATTATTTTTAAATGGTTAAAGTGTGGTAATATTACATTCATTTTACATTTCTGAACAAAATTAATATGAAGTTTTTGCAACATCTAGTATATAAATATAATTTGTTTTAGCTTTGTGAATATTAATATGAAACAAACATATGCATACTCATTTCTGAATCTTTTGTGAATGAATTCTCATGTTATTCATATTTAGTGCCAATATTTAAGGACAAAAATAGCACTTTTATCCCCACCATGTTTTTTCTCTTTTAAAATATTAACATTTTATTTCATATTTGAAGAAGTAAAAGATTTGCTGTGTCCTTGCTAAAAGTACAGGAGTACAGTATTATCCCTTCATTAGGCCTTATTCTGATCTTACTTGCTTTGGTATAAATTAGGAGTAACTCCACTGAAATCAGTGGTGTTACATCAGAATGTACATCAAAATGGGTGCAAGTTTGTGCAATATCAGGTTAAATGATGTTTTGTTTGATGTAATGGGAGAGATTAGATGGATATAGTGTCATGACTTTCATTCTGAGATGATGACTGAACATACTGTAACAAGAATTTAGGAGAATCTAGCTTGCTTTATTCATGCAATATAGGGATTCCCTAAACTCTCCTGAATCTTACAACAATTGGTTAGAAAGTTCCAAGAGCCGGAGTCCCATGGAGGGAGAATGGGCAGTGACTCCCACTCTTCCTCTTATGCAGGAACAGTAGACATGAGGAGGATAGGAAAAAAAAGTTATTTTATTTATTTCCCTGGGTTCTCCTTTGTGATACCCTTAATGAATATATACACGGTATATCCATCTGGTAAAGGTGTGGATCTTTGTGTCAGTGTAGAATGAAACCATTTTGGAGGGTGAAGAAAACCAGCAAAGGATACCCTTGAATAATATTCTTCTGCATCCTGGATTCCTTTATCTCTTTTAGATTCTGCAGTGACCTGTAGAGCTGGTTATACTTAGGGTCTGATACTGCAATTTGTATTGCGCAGGCAGACTGCTATGCCCGTGGAGAGTCCCAGTGAGGCTCCGTGTGGATGCAACAATCTCCCTGTCCGCTATTGGTCGCAGGATAGCAGCCATAGCCTTAACAAGTCACTTTTATGAGTTGACTGAGCATGTCCCCAAACAGAAATTGTGGAAAATATTGCTTCAGAAAAGAGTTTGAAGGGCTTGTAGCATGAAAAACAACTAACAGGAAGATAGAAGATAAGCCCCCTCCTTGCGCTCACAAACACTCTTTATCTTACAGCCTTCCTGCTAATGGCTTTTCCTGCTACGTCTCCTCATCCTTCCATCCCCTTGACATGTAAAATACATTTATTTAGTACATCCAATGAACGACTAGCAGTTCAAATTACACTGTTTTATCACTTAAACCCCATTTATGTCCATTTTCTATCCCATCTGTATCTTACACCACAATTTCAGTCACCAATGAATTTGGCCGGGAGATTTATATGGGAGTTACACCTGTTTATATTAGAGCTTAATATGGCTCGTTATATAGTATAGTGTTGACCTGGGCCTATGTGGAATTTGACAGAATAAAGACCTCAGGATTTGTCTCTTACACAGCAAACTGCTGAATCTAGCTTATTCTTTTTAAGAAGTGACAATCTAATACTTTCATTTTTTGTTAATATTTTCATCATGTAAATATTTATATTACACCCCATGTGGAGAATGAATGTGGCATATATTTATTTGTTATACCATGTATATAACTTGTCTCTGCCCTTTTCTAAAGATACAGCTTTCAGAAGTAACTAACTATAGTAGCATATACGCATAGGTCATGAAATCCTATAGGCCTGATTCTGATCTCACTTTTTTTAAAACAGTTTTACACTGCTGAAATGCCAGTGGAGTTGCTCCTGATTTACACCAATGTAGGTGAAATCAGAATTAGACCCTTTGTGTTCTAGGGTCTGGGTGTTTTTACTATACACTCGCACATTTCTTTCATATAATGATTTGAGAAACCAATATGTTAATTGTCACAACAGCAAACACTGAAAACTGAAAAATCTGGCAAAATTCTATTTATCACTAAGTAATAACAATTCATGTCTATTAATTTTTGCTTAGGTACATCCCATCAAGGTGGATATTCCCATGATGCTGTGGTATATGCACTACAAAAATGTGGCATTCGTCATATTGATACAGCAAAAAGATATGGCTGTGAATCACTCCTTCAGAAAGCTATCAAAGAAAGTGACGTGAAGCGAGAGGACCTCTGGATAACTACGAAACTCTGGCATAGTGACTATGGCTATGAAAACACAAAACAAGCCTGCCTGGAATCATGCAAAAGACTTGGTGTTCAGTACCTTGGTATGCCATTTTTTATATTTCTGTTTTACTATGCCTCCCATGTGCGGGTTGGGGAAGATAAATGAATTCTAGGATGGACTTCATAAGAGAAAGAGTCCACAGTTTCCCTTAGTTATATGTCTGTAAACCTCTTGTCCCAACTGATCTTCACGAGAGTTACATGCATGTAATTGAAGGCACAGAATATGGCCTTTGAGCTTTAAGATCTTTTTTGAATTGACTAGAATGAATTTTGTAAAATTGCTTTTAATTGTTAAATCGAATTGGGGATCATCTACGCAACAGTTCAAGTGTTTTGGTTAAGGAAACAAAAATTATTATAAAACTTTAAAATAAGCTCACTGTCAAACTCTTGATTGCTTGCATTGTGTATTATAGCTAATTTCTGAAATGTCCAATCTCAAAATATGGGTCACCTTTGAAAATGTTACCCTTTAAACTTTCTCTAAAATTATGAACACGTTATTAAAGTTTTTACTAGCCATGGATTTTGAGTACAATTTTCAAAAGCGCTTAAGTGACTTAGACATCTAAGCCCCATTGAAAATCAATGAGATTTAGGCACTTTTGAAAATACTATCCTGGTGATGTACCAACAGTATAGTATATCATAATCAGGGACACTGATATGGCTGCCACCAGAGTTCATGTCATAGAACATAGAATATTACCTGAGGCAAGAAGAAGCTGCGGTGGTGACACTAGTTAGTTGCCCATTGCCTTGTGATAAAAATAGGGGGATAACATAGAAATAAAAATGGAGAGTATTTTAAACTTGGGGGGGGGGGGGACACTTTCTCTTTCCTAGCTGAAGGGAGGAAAAGAAAGGGGGGAGGAAATGAAAAATAACAATCTAAGATTATCATGTTGTAGGAGCTTAGACCAAAATGTCAGTGTTGACTGCCAAGGAAAAATAAATGTAACGGTCAAACTTATCAGTGATGGCACTGAAAACCTTTCTTTTGCTTCCTTCACCATTACCAATAAATAAACTGTAAGGCAGAAACAAACAGCTTTTGTAAAAAAATAAATAAAAACAACAACAAACAAAGGTTTTGTGGAACATCTTACTGAGTGCTGAGCTTAGGGTTTTGTCCTCTCAGTGTGTTGTAAGTTGAACAAAAAGAAAATCCGAATAATTTATCAGAGCCACCACAGAGTATTCAGTAAAAGATTGTGGCATATGTCTATGCACACTTGGTATGTTCTGCTCTGTTAACTGTGCAAATGTGTCCATCAATGGCTTCCTGCAGACTAATGTGAAATGTCCGAAAGCTACTTACATACTTCGATGCAGTATAGATACAGATTACTGGAAGGATGCTCTCATAAATAAAGAGCTGCAGTCCATGACTTTGTCCTTTCCATCTAAATTAAGAAGTAACATCTTTTCTTCGTCACTGCTCTCCCTTTAGTTCATCTGCTCCTCATGTTTTGTATTTCCTCTGTTTTTATTTTGGTTGCTGTGGGCACGGGTGGTGAATGCTAATCAGAGAAAACTTGATCCAACTCCAGGAAATCTTTTTTGGATAATTTATTTGAATACTGCAAACTTATGTATCCCTCTTGGGCACTGCACTGATAAGAATGAGAACTTGTACAAATAATCGGCAGATACGTTATTTTTTGATTTGTTGATCCAAGAATAGTTGCATTGAAAAACTTATTTTCAGGTGGCAGAAGTGTTCTAGTTGCTGTTACCTTGTAGTCCCTGGAATGGCATGAGAGCAAATAAGAGAGCAAACGTGTGAGCTTGTGTTTGTTAGATATGTTCAAATCTTTTCATTGGAAGCCTTATGGCTGAGTCTTCTCTTGTTAACATCACTTTTATACTAATGTAATTCCATTGACATCTCATGAGATACTAATCTGTACTTGTGTAAATGAGGTAAGGGTCAGGTCATTTATTTTTAATATTGTGCCATTTAGCTTCAGCCTTCCTTTGAGGGCAGGAGAAAGCCCCACCTCCCCAGTGCTTCATAGAAAGTACTCTGCCTTAGAGAGGCAACTGCCTCCCAGAGTTCCCCACTGTGCACTGCACAAACTGCTGCACTACTTTAAGGGGTGCAGCATACTCCCTTTGCATGGCAAGCCAACTCTGCTGACTAACCATAGCTCCAACCATAGTTCCACCTCTCCCTGCCACCTTTGGGGTACAGTGTACCTCCAGGAAGGTAACTGGAGAGAACAGGGACCGCAGTTTCGCCCAGCCCTTAAGAGGATCAGCGCCTAAAACAGTAGTAACTGATGATTAGTTAGATGAAATAGTCTGTGTTGCTAATATTAACCAGTCACTGCTTTAAGACAAAGTGCTCCAAGCAGAATTTTATTACAGAGCCTTTCCAATGAGCACTTTTGAACAAATGGTAATAGGAGAGTAGTGTTCATGGTTTTTATTTTAATTAGTGGATTATATAGCCATAAGAAGCTGGAAATGTGTATTATTTATGGGCAGTGGTTAAAACAAATATTCCATTACTTGCGTTTTCTAAATGTGATCCTCACTCTTTCCATTTAAGATTATTGTCTGGCATCCATGATAAACCAATATGAAATAGCAGCAAATCTTATAGTTTGGCAGTACAAGAATACATTCCTTTGGATTTGGACATAGTCCCCAAAATAATTTCTTCTTGAGTGCACTTTGTGGGTTACTGCTTTGAAAAACTATTTTGTTTTCTTCATGTCTGTATTGAACTTCAGATTCTTGTTAGCTGTTTGTGTTTTACTGGGTTGAGAATTTGTGTGGAATCACAAACTTTATTCCCATTTGATGGGCCATACACTGATATTTATTAGATTACCAGCAGCACCATGTGTTGATATTCCAGTCTCAAGGCCTGCATTACTCCAGTGTGATTGCCTTTAAAGGGTGCTTGAAACAGATTTCATAGCTAAAGCATCTTGTGTTTAACAATAGTTAAATGGTTGTTAATGACCTTGATTTCTACCTTGATGCAATAATTTTTCTCTCTGGTATATAGTTGGGAATCATAGCAACTATTACTTAATTCTGCATTTAAATGAAATACATTAATTTAAATTTTCTAAGCAAGCATTTTTTTAAATGAATTATCTAGTGATTCCACTTGCACCATTGGCTGGGAAACAGAGTTCAGTCTTCAACACTGTTGCTTTCTTCAGGACTATTAGAAATGATGTTTGCTTTTTTAACAGACTATGTTTTAATATAGCTATGTATACTGTTACCTATTTATAGCCAACTAGTAAATGGCCATACACAATTTACAAAACATTTTGGTCCTGGGAGCTCTGCTCCAAATGTGTCATGCCAGTGGGCAAGAGTATTTTAGTGTATTATTTAATACTAATTCCTAACGGAAATGTGTTCAATTAATAATGTTTGTGTTTATGTAATCCTCAAAGGAGAAAAACATTAGGGCAAATCAAAGTGTGTGTGTTATGTGTATATACATTTGGTAGTGTATACACACACATATACACACATACACATAGTAAATGAAATTTCAGGACTTGATCCTGACAAATGCTGAGCACTCACAATGATTATGACTTGAACCGTAATCAGATCTCAATTTCAATGGCTAACAAAGGACTGTAACCACAGAATAAACTGTAAAAGATGAAACTGGAGTGATAGCATCACCGCTCATTGAAAGGTGCAGTATGCACTTCCCTCCCTCTCCAGCTCAGTGCTGTTGGTTGGTATAGAGAGAGAATGCAGGGTCATGGTCTAGGCCCTCACCACTCCACACACCTTTCAGATATCAAGCCTTGTCAAAGGCATCACCAGCCTGGAGGGATTCTTGCACTTGGTGGTAATATTCACCCCAGAGCACAGGGTACCAGTTAATCTCTTGTGGCCAGATCCAGGCCCCATTGAAGTCAATGGGAGTTTTGCCATTGATCTCCTTAGGATCAGGATTTGGCCCTTTAAATAGTGCATAAACTTTTGTGTGAGTGCTCTGCTTTGGGATAAATTTTACCTTAGGAGACAAAGGGCTTTAAGGGCTGGTCCCTGTACAAGGACAGAAGGAGGATGCAGAAGACTTGTGTGCTTCACCACCCTTTGCCCACTATCATGTAGATAGCCACAATCTTGCCTTTTAAAGTATATTTCAAACATTGCAATATGTACAGCCTTTCATAGCCTTTTTTCTCAACCTCTGAGTACTTTTGATGTTTTGCTTTTTAAACTAAGGTTGCTGTGATTGCATTTACTTAATCATAGAGGTTGAAATTAGCTCAAGTGCAGAGGGTTTAATTGATGAATTATGGTCTTGTTCATGTCCTCTGAATTGAAGAAAAATTCACCAAGAATTTGCTAACTGAGAAGATCGGCAAGTTGTATTGCTTTATCATGCCAACACTAAACTCATTTTGAAATATCTTTATTTAAATAAAATCATGAGATGATATGGACATCATATGTGTGGAAACATTACTCTTCTAAATCAAAAGATTCCTGAAAGACAGTTAATCCTGTTTGTATCCTAAGAAGTCTTTGAGACACTAAACACAAGGAAGGATAAATGTGCTGCATTTCTGAGATTTACAAGGCCAGAGGTCTTACAGTTCTCAAAGCTGTTAAAAGTCATTCTTCTCAGGGTGTTGCAATTTCTCGGGCAAAGTACAAAGCATCTTTGTATGTGGAAATCTGCAGAGTAGCTATTTCCATGAACATTTACTGACTGGTGCATAGCTGGATATTCAGGCTTTTGCAAGAATACCATTGCAGTTAGTGCTTATATTGAGCTTTCCCTGCATAAGTTGTTTTGACATTGCTAAGCAGTCCTGATTATTCTGGAGAACATAACAGCAACAATTAAAGATGTGTAATTTCCCTTTTTTTCAGATAACATCAGCTTCTTAACTGTACTAGTAACTTGTCCGTATTCAGTTGTGGCAATTGTCTTGTATGTTTAAATTAAAGATTTTATTTATAGTTCTTAAATAACTTTTCCAAATTTGGCTGTACATGCATATAAGAACAAAGAACTAATAGCGTTGTCCTTGAATGATCTTAGTTCTGCAAATCCTTACATATATGAGTGGTCCTTACTCAGATGAGCAGTCTTATTTGAAAGCCTATTGGACTACTCAACTCAGTAGGAATTTGATGTATTGGCTCATGGTTTTTTATGCAGCCTTCCCTACATACTTCTGCCAATGCACCTTAGTCCTAATATGCAAAAGTCTATGCTATTCTAGTCATATACCTATCAGAAGCAGACACGTATTTTGATAATTTTTCTATATCGTACACAAATGGAGACCAGGATGAAAACACCAAACTTATTTTTATTTGTCCACTTAAATCAAGGTTTGAATAATCTTGTCTAGAAATGAAAGGCTAGTGCACCAACCCAATGTGCCACCTGTCCGCAGCACTTTGGTTGAAGTTTTAGGAGATTTTTTTTTTTAAAAAGGACAGAGGAGTCCTGTTGCCACAAACAGTTATTGTAAGTGGTTGTTCTGGTGTATTCTGAAAAATACTTCTTCTATGAAGAGTTACAATTTCTCATTCCTTCATCAACGTGAGATAGCAACTATCAGAAAGAGACAGCTGTTTTAAACACAAAGAATATCTGTGGTTATGAGTGATGCACACCTCAGCCAATCACTTCTCTCCTTTTCCTGTTTGTGTTGTAAACTAGAACAGTGATTCTCAGACCTCAGTGGTTCATGAGCCAAATTAGAAATCAACATTAACCAAAAGAACCACAGTAGTGTTAATTCATTGTTTCATTTACTATAGTACTATTCATATTTATGGATAACTGGGGAAATATTTAGTTTATATATAATATATTAAAACGTATATTCATATAAAAATCTTTTACCGCAAATAAGTTCATAACTTAGTGCAAGTTGATACCTTAATTAGTTAATAACATAGTAAAAGCATCCTGATTGATTAATCATTTAGATTGATTAATAATTAAATCACAAGCTGAAGGAGACACATTAAAGGGCCACTTGCAGCTCATGAGCCGCAGTCTGGGTATCACTGGACTAGAAGCACAAGGCAGTAGCCAACCTTTTGACATTTGGGTGCCTGACATTAGACTCCTGAATCCATATTTAAGAATCTAAAATGAAAATGCCTTGATTTTCAAAGGTACTGAGCAACTCCAAATTCCATTTACAAAAATGCTAAAGATGCGAATGCTCATTGATTTCAAAGGGAGCTGGGTTTGCTCCTCACCTTTGAAATTGAGGGCGTTTCTAGTTAGGTTCTTAAATACAGATTCATCAGTGAGACTTTAGGCAACCAGACTTAAAAATTTTGGCCATAAAGTATTCCTTTCTAAACTATATTGGAAATGTGTCATTTTTGGTGAAAGAGCTGGGCTATAGATTCTATATACCTGATCTGCTGCAAACTCCTGTTCAAAGTTTAGCACCATGCATATATGTATGTAAGATCCATGACTGGGGCTCCTAGATGCTGCTGAAATACAAATAATAATAATTAATTAAATGTTTGCAGGATTGGGGCCTGAAGTGTAAAGGGTTTTGTTTATTAAATCAAGAAAGGACATATACTTACTGGTCACTTAGTAATAGTCACAAGCTTTTTGATATAGCTCGATTAGGAGTGGTTTGGTATGGTTAAGGGATAAAGAATGCCATTAAACTACTCTGCTGCATCACTGACGGGTCTTTTTTTATATAAATACAAATAAATTGGTTGTGTTTCCCTTTTAGATCTTTATTTGGTACACTGGCCCGATGCACAAGTTCCTGGTAAAAGTAATCGTGAGGTCCGAGCTGAAACCTGGAGAGCCATGGAGGACCTATATGAGAAAGGTGGGATGACTGTGAAAAATCACAGTTTTCAGGAGAGACTATAACATATTTGAACATTCAGGAATCCCATAAGATTGTGGTATGCTGGGATTTTCAAAGGAACCCAAGAAAGTTAGGTGTCCAAATCCCATTGGCTTTCTATGCAACTTGGCTCCGCAACTCTCTTGTGCACCTTTAAATATCCCAGCCCTAGTCAATATTATCCATTTGGGAAGCTAAAAAATGTTGCTTGTAAATAACATATTGTCATGTGGTGCTCCTGAAGAAGTAAATGCTGTTATGAATGATTTTTTGAATTTGTCTATATTCTATAGCTTACCAGGAGACAGGTCATTACAGTACATTTTGTGGTAGGCACCAGTTCGTATAAGTTCAAAGCCATGCCATCTAGTTTAACTTCCCTTTGATTTTTTTTTTAATTGTAAGCTGCTATTTCTCCTTACACAGAGCAGTAGTTAGTGGATCTTTGTTGTCTGTGATTTAGAAAAGGTCAACTCAAGCAAGTTGGGTGGATGAAGAACAGAAATTGAGCTGTGGGGGTTTTGTTAATTAACTTTTAAAACATCCCCTTGAAGGAGTTGCAAAGCTAAGGAGAAAATTCTTCTCTCAGATTCTGATGATAATTCTCAACTGTGTTATTCTGCATGCATCAATCCCTCATTGACATTAAATAGGAGTTTTCAGTATCTAGAAAGATTAGAAAATTGACATCAAGATTTGTCATGGATTTAAGAGGAGGATTTTGCCCCTAATGTATGCGGTATTATTATGACGTTCTCCGGTGATGATGATGTTTTCAAGCAGTAGTTGTAGACCTCATTTACAATTCCATGGAAAATTCCTAAATATCAAAGTTGGATAACAGGGATGAAAAAAGACATCCTGGCTCATGTAGTCCATTGTCTAACCCAGTGTTTCTCAATCATTGGGTCATGATCCCCAGAGGTGTCGCCGAGGCAATCGAGGTTTTTGAGGCATTAAAAATTTTATTACAATGTAAAGCAAAGAAAATCTTGCTCCTCCATTGCTCATACAACCATACCCTGCAAGGTCAAGTATTCTCTGGTCAACCTCTTGAAATACACACAAATAACGCTTATCATTGTTACCACTGATACATTTACATAAGAGTAAAAAAAATGTAAGGAGGTTGTGAATAAGGGATTGCTAACCTGAAAAGGTTGATAATACTGCCCTAACATATTCTTAAAGAACTCTAGGGACTTTGTCCTTCACCAGATTATTCTGTAGCTTAACTGACCTTGCCTTCAAGAAGTGTTTTCTGATTTCTGACCAATGTTTAGTTTATCATAGCTTCTGTTGATTGTGCCCAGTTAAGCTATTTAAACAGCTGTAAATAAATTCTCCCCTTCTTTTATATTGTTACCCCTTTCTGTTGATAGCTATCATTTCTCTTTTGCTTTTCATTTTATTTAAGCTGTGTCTGTGAGCGTGCGTGTGGGACCTATCCTAGGATCTGTCTTATTCTCCTTTCTTTATTTTGTTTTTCTCTGGAAATTTCTAATCTAATGACATCCTATTTTTAATGAGATGATGATTGAATTTTTCAAGGATCAGATCCTGCATCCAGTGAAGTCACTGGGAGCTTCATCATTGACCTCAGTGACAGCAGGATAACTACACTATTTTTCGTTCTTACACAGATACCCCTTTATATACATGCCAGAATCTTGATTGCTTGTTTTGGAGTGTATCACCTTATGAGCTCCTCTCCAGTTTATTATCCTATATCCATTTCTGAATTACTGCTTCTTGTGGAGTCTTGTCCCATTTTGCACTTTGCTGGGCTTAATTTTTTTTTCCAGCTACATCATTTAAATGTATTAAAATTTGATCTCATCTCAATTAAATTTTCATGCATCCCCAGATAATTCTGTAATTTGGTCTAGTCAAGGACCTCAGAATCCTAGGAACTCTTATCATCACATTTCTGTCTTAAAGGATGCAGAACTCTGGAAGCCCTGACCATGACCATGTGATATTGAAGTGATATGCAAACATTAACTGTCATGGAGATTTAAATACAGTGGTCCATGAGAAATATGATAAATAATTTACTTGCATGGTTTTAACTACCAAGTTTTCAGTTGAAGATTAAGCATTTGCTGCATATCTTTATCTGACATATTACAACATTTTGGTTGACACAAAAATCTCTGAGTTAACATGCTTCTCTTTGATGATTCACCTGAATCAGGATAGTCTGTCTTTAGAGGCTAAAATGTCAATGTTAATGTCAGTTTAATACAGGATTTGGTCAAGTTGTCAACTCCAGCAAAATTCTTCGTTTTCTAGGGGAAAAATACTAGCCATGCCTTGAACTAGTGAATTCTGTGTCTTTTCTGAGTTTTATATTTACTTTTTCTGATTAAACTAAGCATTGGTTCAGGTCATCTGCTTTTTTATTAATAATTACAGCTGGGTGTATTTCTTTATTTAAATAGTTCATATTTGAAACATTGGCCCTTTGGTTTTAAAATTCTTCATTTTATTAAGTGTGTAGTTGAAATGGAAGGCTCCACATTTCAAGGACTGGCCATTTCAATGAAATCATCATCATCCAGTCTATTAGTAATGGAAAGGTTGAAGTTGTTATCATTACTGGTGTTTTTACAGTAACCTACTTTGGGGTAGAAAAGACTGTAATGGATTTCCACAGAGGGATGAGAATTTTTTTTCTCTACAGAAAGACACTTATTGATGTGGGAATGATAATATTTACCTTCCTCCTAGGGAGTTGTGAGGATTAATCATTTAGGGTGGGATTTTCAAAAGCTCTCAGAGCTAACTTCAGTGGGATCAGAAAGTTTGGCTAATGGGAGTTTCACTGTTGGCTTCAGTGGGTACACAGTTAGGCCAAAGTTGAGTGCTTTTGAAAATCCCATCCTTAAAGTTTAGTTTAAATTTAAATCCAAATAAATAAACGTTAGCCTTGCAAAATTCCACCTGCCTGGGGCAAATAACGTCTTTGAATGCAAGATTAAATTATCATCAAGTTATTTAATTGTCACCCATCACTGTAAAGGAATAATTAATAGATTTTAGTACCTGGGCTGATAAGTCCTCATGGCCATTTTTCAAGACTGGGCTAAGTGTTATTACTTTCTTGCAGTTATCAATGAAAATATTTAAAATTCTGTAGATGGCATTATTTCAAAGGGATGTCAAACTGGAGCTTAACTGAGATTCCCTTTAATGTTGAGTTCTGCTTGAGAATGATTGTCCTATTTGGACAAAAATACTGAGAGGTGCAAAGTTCTCTTTTTCCCCTACAATACCTCAAAAGGTCAATAGATCCAAGCATGGTCAGCCTTTTCTTCATCCCTTCACTGCTGATGTTGAAAGTCTATCCTTTGTCCATATTAGAACAGTGTTGTAGCTGACGTATCTCAGTTGCACCGATAGGACCCTGAGCCGGTGGTAACTTGTAATATCAAGAAGTATAGCTATCTTCTGTATACACTGTAGAGAATACAATACCTTTCTTGAGTGTAGCCATGTTTATTTCCTTTCCCTTAAATCCTGTTATTTCCCTTTTATAAATTGGATCTCCTTATTCGTTGTTTTGTTGTTGTTTTGAAGAGGAGAGTGTATCGTGTTGTGTTATATAATACTGTACCCTGAGGATTTTGGTGGGGGCTCATTATCTCAAAGATTAATGACTAAATTAAGGTGGTAGATTACTTGTGGCATAGCTGCAACACTAAGTTAAAAAGAGAGAGAGAAAGAGAGACCACACACACTGACTAGAGTTTTTCATATGCATGTGAATTCATGGTATTAAAGGGTTCCTACAAAAGGAAGATTTTTAGGTAATAATTTCCCTCCAATAGCAATGTTGCTGGATTTGTGCTAAAGGCATATGCTAAATTTAAAATTTAGATGTAACCAGAGATTTGACAGATTTGATGATTTGTGTTTGTGTCTAGTTAGTTAGAATCTGGTACTACATTTGGATCCATGCAGGGAGACCCCTGACTGAGCCTGTGCAGAGCCCCATTGACTTCATAAAATCATAGGGTTAGAAGGGTCATCTAGTCTAACTCCCAACCAAGATGCTGGATTTGTTGTGTCTAAACCATCCAAGACAGATGGCTATTCAGCCTCTTTTTGAAAACTTGAAGGAGGTTCCACAACTTCCCTAGGCAGTTTGTTCCATTGTCCTACTGTTCTTACAATTAGGAAGTTTTACCCGAGATTTAATCTAAACTGCTATGCTGTAGTTTGAACCCACTGCCTCTTGTCTTGCCCTCTGTGGCAAGAGAGAACAATTTTTCTCCGTCAGTTTTTTTATGGCAGCCTTTCAAGTATTTGAAGACCACTATCATGTCCCTCCTTAATCATCACCTCTTTTCCAAACTAAACATATCCAATTCCTTCAGCCTTTGCTCACATGGCTTGCATTCCATCCCTTTAATCATCTTTGTCCCTCGCCTCTGAATCCTTTCCAGTTTCTCTACATCCTTTCTATACAGCAGTGACCAAAATTGCATACAGTACTCCAGCTGAGGCTTAACCAGCATCGAGTAGAGTGGTACTATTACTTCCCGTGACTTGCACGCTATGCCTCTGTTAATGCAATCCAAAATTGCATTTGCTTTTTTTGCCACAGCATCACATTGTTGACTCATTTTGCGGTTGTGATCTACCACAACTCCCAGATCCTTCTCAGAAGTGCTGCTGCCACACCAGTTATCCCCCATTCTGTATTTGTGCATTTGTTTTTTCTTTCCGAGGGGTACATTTGTCTTTATTGAATTTAATTTTGTTGTCAATAGCCTTGTTCTCCAATTTATTAAATTCCATTTGAATTTTAGTTCTATCCTCCAAAGTGTTTGCAACCCTCCTAACTTTGTGTCATCTGCAAATTTGATCAGTGTGCTCTCTATATTTACATCCAGGTCATTAAGAAAGATGTTAAATAACACCGGACTCAGAACAGATCTCTGTGGACTTCCACTTGAGGCCTCTTTCCAATCTGACATCATTCCATTAATAGTTACTCTTTGTTTGTAGTTGTTTAACCAAGTATGTATCCACTTAATGGCAGTTCTACTGAGCCTGCATTTCTCCAGCTTACTTATGAAAATGTCATGTGTGACTGTCAACAATCTTGCTAAAGTTCAGGTATATTATGCCCACTGCATTCCTCCATCCACCTAACCAATTACTCTGTCAAAGAAAGAAATCAAGCTGGTTTGGCATGATTTGTTGTTGTAAAGCCATGCTGGCTGCTAGTGATCACCCCTTCATCCTCCAGGTATTTGCAAATTGAATTTTTTATACGTTGCTGTAGTAGTTTCCCAGGTATCAAGCTTTCAGTGGGCCTTTACGCAGAGGTAAGAGACACTTGCATGGATGCAATTGCAGCATTGGGCCCTTAGATTTTAAACTTCGTAGCAAAATGACCTTGTCTCGTTACGTTGATTTACCCCTTCCCAATCTTTCTCAGCCACCAGAGCTGATCAGATGTGGAGAAGGAAGCACACTGCATCGCCTTAAGAGAAGGTGCACTAAGCATACTCACCCAGCACACGTGGGAGTTCCAGGTGCTTACAAGGTATAACTAAGCCCTAAGTAAGCAACACGGTAATAGTGACATTTTTCTGATATTTGAAGTCCACCTAAAGTAACAGCTACAAATTCTTCTTAGTTATCTGCCTATGTCCCTGAATCATACCTAAAGAAGACAGCAGCAGTTTGAAAAGACAATATACAATACTTTGTTGCTAACAAAATTATTAGAATATTTTAGAGAGGAGATAAGTTATGTAACAAATTTGTTGGTAAAGATATATTGGACTGTTAACAATATAATATAAACAGTAAATAAAAATGAAAGAAGTATTGGAAGGTTCTAAGTATCTAAGTTTGTAGAATAAATTGTATGATATTATTTGAGAAACAGTATGTGCTAATGGAATTAAAGACTGTAAGATAATACATATGGACAAGGGCCAGCCTCATTCTCCCTGTTGCTTTTACAAAAAACAAACAAACCAAACCAAAACTTGTGTTTTGTCGCAATTTCAAACTCCACAGATGAAGCTACCTGAAGAACCCCTTGACCAGCTCGTTCAGCCAGTGAAATTGCAGAAAGGCTGGTTAGGTTTATGTGGACCTCAGGGTCACCTTCCCATCAGACTTATCATGTTAACACCTTGTCCTTTCTAACACCTTGTCTCTGAACCAGTACTGTCCTGCACATAGTCAAATCCACTAGGAATAGGCACCGTTTTCTCATTGTCCCATGCATGCCTGCTGGGTGTATCAAACCTATCCCGATTCCTTTTCCTGTGTTAGATCCAGTTTCTTTTTCTGTATATCTGGTTGTCCTACATTCAACACAGACACATGTAATGCTGCATTATCTTTGTGTTTCCTTCTTTTTCAGGTCTGCTCAGTGTGGATCCTTCCCTTTTGTTCTCATTGGAACTTTCTCCCTCTTAGTATAATGCTTTTACATAGACCTCACACCTGCAGCTGAATAGTTCTTTAGACTGTGTATCACTGGGATGTGGTAAATCTACCCACAGTATTTTGCAAGTTTCTGAGAGATTTTAATTTTCTCATTTTATATCCTCTAGAGATTTGTATTTTATATATAAATAAATATAATATTAAAAATAAAATTTAAAAATATTAGAAAAGGAAAACAGCCTCTCTGATCCATGGAGTGTACTCCAGTGAAGGCATGAAATCTGCATTTCATAGACCCAAGAAAGATAAAATATTCACATTCTTATAGTGCTGAAATTCCCCCTTACAATAATACTTATTTGACATTTTTAGCACATAAAATTATAGCTGTAATTTCTCAACAACCAAATGGCCAATGAGCTCTTTTTAAAAGTGAAAAATATGCACCTAGCTCACTTTATATATCGAACTGAATTACTTTTTGTTTTCTGTATTCTTTGTCACCATTATAGTTTTTGACTTTGTACAGTTCAGTGCAGCAGCCACTCAAGGTCTCAGTTTCTCAGCTGGTCATCTTCTACTCCACTTAGCCTCCAGCAACTTTTGGGTTGCAGAGATTTAGCTCTCCAGCTAAGTCATTTATAGTTCTATTGCTCCTAGGGCACTCAAAGTCCAAAACATAGCTTCTTCCCATTCCTCTAGGAGATTTGCTAAGCACCGGTCTCCCACAGTCCCTGGCCAGCCTTCTCTCCTACCATGGGAGTCCCATATCTGCACACACACTCTCTCTGCCTGTCCTCCCCAACTGAGCTGGGCTCTCTCTTTTTGTTTGTTTGTTTGTTTGTTTGTTTAGCCCCTCCCTGAAAGTCTAGCTCCTGCTTCAGGTTTCCCAGTTTTGGCTAATTGGACCTGCAGTAGCCCATTAATCTCTTCCTGCCTTGCAGGGAAGCTTGAGTGCCCCATTACAGTCCCTCTATGGATTTTGTACTCTAGCTTCTTATATCTGTAGTCTCGGATAATATAGGGTAAATGCAATCTAACCCCATCCTCCCAGCCTCATAACAATCCCTACTGTTTTAAAATGTGAGACAGTATCCGATAATATGCTAATTCTGTAAAACTAAATTGATTGCTGGTTAATTCATAATAGAACAGATGTGAGGAGTCTGGGCTTACCAGTGGTGCCACCCACTGGTTAGGTCACTGGCTCCCAGCTCTCCCCCATCGATCTTCAGCATCCCTTACCAGCAATCACACCTTCTCTGTGGCAGTGCCCTGTTTGGTAGATAGCAACTAGGCCCTTCAGCCGGTTCACCAGTCGAGTCCTCCCCCTTACAGGGTGATGGAGCCCAATAAAATATATGTAGTCCAACATCCCCACCAAAAAAAAGCATCTGCAGCCTACCTCCAGGTTCCTGAAGGTTGCATGTCCTTGCCTTAGGACTTACAGTGTCTCTATCTCCCCCTTATCTGCAGGGAGGATGGAAAAAGGGGTTTGTGCTCCCTTCATGAGAGGGTGGTTGGTAGGGGAGCCTGGGCCCTGCCTCTCTGCTGGGCTCTGACCAAGAGCACCATGAGAGGCAGTAATAGCAAACACCCTGGAGTGCTTTAGGGCTGCCTCCCTCAGCCACTTCCTACCACTAACTTTCCCAAAGCAGGGTGAAATCAAAAGTCTCTCAGATGATCCACCAGAAATTAGAGTGAAGGATGCCCTATTGCTAGGGAAAGGCTAGTCCCTCCTCTAGGGCCTGGGGTAGCTGCTGCTTGCAGACCTTTTCCCCTGCAGCCAGGACTCTGTACCCTTACTCAGGAGCTCCCAAGATAAGTCTCTCCTGGGCCCAGACCTGCCTCTTAACCTCTTTATTTCCAGTGTAGGGTTTATACATCCCATCATAACAGGTCATGTTGCTATGCAGATTTACACTAGAGGAGGATCTGGCCCAATATTTTTAATTTAAGACAGGTTTTAATTTCTTTATGAGGTATTCTGCCTGAGAACATAGCATTTTTTGCTGTGGCTGTTATCTGATTTGCTAAGCTGCTGTGAGGTACTAATTTGTTTGCAACTATTTCAGAGATACAGCGAGTGTACTTTTTGATACACTATTCTTAATCTGAATAGAGCAGGATATTAAGGTCACAGTCCTAAAAGCAGACAGCTAACTTGCATCTGTAAATCCCTGAAATTTTTGCAATCAGATAATTTGTTAGTAAAGTGACTCTAGGCACAAAATTTGGGGGGGGATGTGTCTTAAGTAACTGCATTTGAAAATATGGCCTTACACTTTGAAGTAAAATTTTAAGCTAACTGATGATAATAATAATACTTAGGACTTTAAGTAGCACTTTTCATTCCGAGGTGAGTAAATCATATTATCTCTATTTTATAGATGGGAAAACTGAGACACAAAAAATATTAAGTGACTTGCCCATGGTCACATAACAAATACATGGAAGAGCTGGGAATAGGCTCCAGATATTCTGCACCTCAGTTGGTGCATGCTCTGTGATTATTCAAAGAATCGCTGACATTGCATTCCAAAAGAACAGCACTTTAACAATAATCATAATTATTAAACCATGAGGCCTCTGTTTAGAGAGACTGGTTTTTCTTGTTTCCTGTTGCAACAGCTGATTTCAGCTATGGTTTTCTTAGTGTCAGTCCTGTGGTTTGAATTTTTGGGGCCTGGTGTCCGAGCATTGTCAGTTGTGGAATTATCTTCTCTGGTTCATCAGAGCGCTGGTTTGGCTGCTTTTAGAGCATATTCAAGATATATTTATTAAGTCAAACATTCCCTTGAGTGTTGGCAGTGTAGCTATTGGAGGATCTGTTTGGTGGCAGATGGGATAGTGTATCTAACTATTCTTCCTGAATAGTTATAATATGCCCACTGGTGATGAGTTAGAAGCTTTGTCTGCTGCTAACAAAGTGACACTTTGCGTGTGCAATAGTTGTCTATGAGAGCAGCCCAAGTACTGACATGTGACGAGCCCATGCTCCTGACAACACTTCCACACACACACACACATATATATATATACACAAAATTACCTGTCTCTCCAGGTATATGTGTTATGAAGAGACAGAGCTCACAGCCAGGCTGGTGACATTGGAGGTGGGACGAGTGACAACACATGGAGGAGGAGACAGAGAGGGGATATCTTTTGTAGGAAGAGCAGGGGTCTCATCTATTGATCAGAAAATGTCTTGTATTGTATGTTTACAGACATGTGAATGTTGGTAGCATGGGCTGTCCCTGATAGCATCAGCAGCACAGAACTTGTGGATGGACATTGTTAAATACTCACTAATATGGTGATAGCAGCGGGGACAACTGCTGGTCAATTACTGCCTTGATTATAAACTCAGGTTCATAGGTGTGTTTAATACAAATGATTGGAAAATAGCCTTTAATAAACTGCAATATGTGCAAAAGAGGGTGGGAATCTTTAACCCTTACTTGATAACTTGCCTTTTTTTATGTGCATGTAGATCAATGCAGCTAGCACCTTTCCTTCCTACCTCTGTCAGTTTTCAAAAGCACAGCAACAGGCTGAGTAAACATATTACAGCTATTTTGTGTAGCACAAAATGCAGTTAGTGAGATCAGTACATTTCTTCCAATCCTATAGCTACACTTTTATTGCCAGAGCCTAAAGAACTTTGACCATTCCCAAATGCTAAAGATTTCTGTCCTAAAAGTGGATGGATGTTGATATACATGCACAAACACCCAAATAATATGACTGAGTGTGTATATCTATGTAAAGTGTGTATGTGTGTGTTCACCTCGCAATTTGAGTCATTAAAAGCAAATGACTAACTTTGGTGACAGCACAGGGGCTGTTTTCATATTAAGATTAACAACGTTCTCTTTGCACAGGCAGATAAAGAATGTGACACTCTTATTTGTTACATCAACATCATAGAGATTTTCACATGGCCTCCAAAGGTATGTGGTTTGGGAGGATGTGGGCTGTGCCCCGCCCTGTTGCTCAGCTAAAACAGCAGGATAGAAAACATCACCACCACAAACCTTTTTTTAAAGTTAATGATTGGAAATTAGCCTTTAATAAACTGCCATCTGAACAAAACCCTAGAAAATCATTTTCAAAATAAGCAACTGACCTAATATATGTTGCTCATTGTGGTATGAATCTAGAATTGTGGGATAGTTCAGAGAACTAATCTAAGCTAGCAGAAATATCAACCCTCATTTGTCAGGTTTTGCAGCAATTGTTTTTTGTAATGTGTTTTATAGTGAATTCTAAATGCAAAAATGAGCCCTCAGCCCTCTTTGTTTAATGATTTGTTGCAATGTCCTGTTTGTGTACACTTTCATGTAAATCCCCTTCCTGATAAAAGTGAAATGAAATCTTTGTTATTGAGTTCACTTACAGTAAACCTGTATGAAGGATTATTATTTGTTTTACAGTAGTATCTAGAGGTTTCCAGCAAAGACTGGAGCCCCATTATACTAGGCACTGAACAAACATATAGAAAGAAAGTCCCTGCCCTGAAGAACTTTCAGTCTAAGACCTTGTCTACACTCAGAAAATAAGCCGACATAACATAGGTCGACGTCCACACTACCCTCCTTGGGTCGGTGGAGTGTGTCTTTACCAGGAGCTCTTCTGCCGATCTAAGAGGGCAGTGTGGTTGGGAGCTCCTGCCGGGAGCCCCGGGCTTTTCCCATCCCTGTTCCCCTCCAGGAGCTGGGGGAAGCTGCCAGGGGCTTTTTGCCACTGGGGAGTGGGGACCAGCTGCCCTGGCTTCTTCCCCTACACCGGGAGACAGGGTCCAACTACCTGTACTCCCATCCTGGCTTCTCCGGTCCCGGCTCACAGCCAGGACCTGGAGTCAAGCTGCCTGTGGCTTCTCCCGTCCCAGCTTGCAGCTGGAACCTGGAATGCAGCCTCCCGCAGCTTCTCCCATCCCAGTTTGCAACCAGGAGCTGGAGTGCAGCCATCCACAGCTTCTCCCAGCCAGAAGCCAGGGTCCAGCTGCCAGGGGCTTTTTGCCCCGCTCCCTGTTGGGAACTGGGGTCCAGCTGCCCCAGGGCTTTTCACCTGGAGGCTTTCTGTTGAAGCCCTGAAATTGACAAGAATGATAGCTAGCTATCAGTGTAAGGGAACACAATGTCTACATTGACACTGCATCGCCCTATCTATGCTGACATAAGTCCCACACCTCTCGTTGAGGTGGCTTAATTATGTCTGATATCAAGGGAATTACATCAGTGGGAGGAGCATTTGAATGTGTATGTGACCCATCCATGCCTAGGGTAGCCACCTGAAAATGCCAAGGTCAGGGCAGGCTGTAAAAGGAGAGCAGATTCTCTCAGCACTGCTGGGTGACACTGAAGTCAGACTTCCCAACCAGCCACAAACAGTGCTTCTGATTCCCCACACTGGTTATCAAGAAGCCAAAACAAAAATATAAACAGCCCCCTTTACTGCATTTCAGTTTCTGGCTCCCAATCGGCCACTTGGTCCAGTAAAGAGACCAGTTATTTAAAACTCTATGCTCTTTACCAAAAAGGTTTCTCCTGATCCCAAAGGGTCAGCCACAGTACCAGATCAATATAAGTTTGGATCTTACCCAAAATACCACACTGCCAGCCAATCCTTTAGTAACTAAAACGAAAGGTTTATTATAAAAGGAAAGAAACAAACTAGAAGAGAAATGTTAAAGGATTAAAACAATCAGACAATTACAATTGGTTTAAAAGTCCATATATATCAGGTTTCTAGTAAAATTGTGAAGTTTGCAGGCTTGTATAGTCCCTCTGGTATACATCCAGTACCTGGATAGGTCTCAGTCCTTTGTTTCACAGCTTTAGTTCAGTTGTAGATGAGTTGATCCAGAGGTAGGCTGGAGACTGAAGACAGACTGAAGACAAAATGGATGTGGTGCAACTGCCTTTTATGTCCTTTGGCCTTTGCCATGCTGCTTGTGGAATGTTACAGGAATAAGATGGAGTCCAGGGTCACATGAGTGACTGATGACTCATCAGGTAAATCCCTGGCTTCTCCCCCTGGCCCATTGTACCTGTGAGTTTCCTTAATGGGCCATTAAACAGGCGCTTGTGGTGCAGCTATCCTGTCTGGGGTGTCGCCCAGACACAGCACAATTTGAAATACAGATATATTAAACATACCCATAACTTCCATTACACATATAACACATGAACATAAACATCATTTTACTTAGCATATTATAGCCTTTCTAACAAAACCGGACATGGCATATCTCACATGAATTATTAAGATTTTGACATACTGGTGTTAAATAATATAATAAATGCCCCCCCCAATCCAGCCAGCATGACACCCCCAATGCGAGATTGGTGTAGAAGGGAGTAATCAGAGCTCCTGAATACACCTCAAGGGCCCCCCTAATCCAGCCAGTATCACAGTGTACATCTCCACTGTTTTGTCAGCAAAAGGTGACTTTTGTCATTAAAACTCTCTAGTGTAGACTAGCCCTAACTAAACAGGACTTTCAAAGATTGGGAGAGAGGAAGTATTATTTTCCCCATTTTACAGATAGGGAACTGAAGTACCGAGGGCCAGATGCTCAGTTTATGTAAGTCAGTATAGTTCCATTGACATCAGTTGGGTTACACCCGTTTATATTAGCTGAGGCTCTGGCCCAGAGAGATTACGTAACTTGCCCAGGTCACATAGGAAATGTATGGGCAGAGCCAAGAGTTGAGCTTGGATTTGAGTTGCAACACAGTACTTTAACCGGAAGATCATCCTTCCTCTCAAAGAAGTAACCTTCAGAACAGATGCAGTTGTATACCCTGCAGATTTATTGGGAAATAGTTACAGTGGGGCAATCCATAGTGGTACTGGTTGTGGTGATACGGGGATAATGTTTGGAGCCAAAATGCATTGAAATAAAATACCTAATCAGAACATAGGTTTCCTGTGATTCTCTTGAGAGTTATTTATCTGTGGAATCTATATTATACATACACACACACACACACACCTCACCAACCAAAGCCCCTCTTTCTTCAAAGTATTCGGGACTTCAGCGTTCATTGAGGGGCTACATTGCAGTGCTGAAGAAGGTGGAATATCACTGATAGTTTGTGGTGGTCCAAAGAATAAACTAGTCTGAGGGAATCTGACTCCTCAAAATTATGCCTGCTTGCCAAGACTTAAGAATGCCAGGGGTGAGACAGACTTGGTGGTAGACTACTATTAGCTATCTCCCTCCTCTCAGCGGCAGTGTAAGCCGGTGGCACGGTCCAGCTGGGGCATTGCAACCCTTCCTGGCCCAGGCTCCAAGAAAGGCCACAGCGCCTTCCTTGAGGGGAATAAACGGTGCCAACTACAAGTCTTTACCCACGGCCCCCAGCGGGGCAGGCTTCCTTCCCAGTCTGTAGCCCTCCGGCTCTCCCGTAGGACAGGGCAGATTCGGGATCTGTAGCCTCGGCCTTCCAACAGGTGGGCTAGTAAGCAGTCTGGTGCCCCTGGCCCTCAAGCAGGACAGGGCAGGCAAGCAGTACAGTCCCTGGCCTGCAAGCCAGGCAGGGCTGATTGGTCAGACAGTAGCGCCCGGCCTTCCCACAGGCGGGGCCAGCAAAATAGTCGAGCCCTGGCCTTGCAGGCAGGCAGGGCCAGTAGAGCTCAGTATCCTCTGCTAGCCAAACGCAGAGGATGTCAAGCACTCTCAGGGTGGCTAGAGAAGGGGAGGATAGGGGATGCAGGGTTAGCCCCTGCCTCAGCCACTTGCTAGTCGGCTGTCCCTGGGCCACTTCCTTCCACCCTGTTCCCGGGTACTTGCAGGTCATAGTCTCCCTCTGGGTCGCTGGGGTATACAGCAAGCAGCAGACCCACAAGTCCCTCACTGTCAACCAGCGGCAGGTCCGGAAACTCCTCTGCATCATCAGCAGAAGGCAGCTCCTCCAGGTCAGGACTGGCCTCGGGGTATTTCCTACCCCAGAGTCTCAGGTGGCTCATCCCCAGTCACTAGGGCCTGGTAGCCCTCCCCAGTCACTAGGGCCCAGCAATCCAGGCAGGTTTTGGATGCTTTGCTTGGTCAGGCGGTTGCTCCAAACAACCGCTGGGTCTGGGGCAGGCTTTGGCCACAGCCTCTGGGATGACATATCTGCCTCCAGCAATAGCTTCCCCCTTACTGAGCTGCTAGGCCAGCCTTTTATAGTTCCCTTCCCTGCCTTGGCTCCGCCCCTCTGTTGCTGGGCAGTTTGGCCTGTAGGGCCCGGTTTTGCCCAGCAGGGGCGTCACGACCCTTCCTCGGGCCCAGGCTCTGAGGAAGGCCACAGCGCCTTCCTACAGGTGGTAAATTTGTTTCCTGGGTCCAGTGACTCCTCCCCTTCAGAGGAAGAAGCCTTTAGCAAGCCTGCCCACTTCCCGGGTTACAAATAGCACAGGCAGTTACTTAATCAAGAGCAATGGTAAACTACCACCCTAGCCTAGGTCTTATGGTATTAGATCTATGGCTAGTTGCATATGAGGCAGTTAGTTACTATTCACAGCTTAATCACAGATAGGATGCTTAGCCTTGTTTCAATTAACAAGTCATGGCTGGATAACATTTGGCCAGCTGTGTACTTGGTTTGGTCAGATCCTAGGATGGATCAAGGACAAGTGTGGCTGTCCTTTTTTGCATCTGGCCTGATCTGTAGACTCTGCAGATGGGCACACATCCAGGTTAGAAATATTTTAAAATTCCTGTTCTTGTACAAATCACAACCCTAATTCCCTAGATTTCTCCATTGTCTGGGAAGCCAGTCAGCTGTGGGGAACACCAGTAATTACCAAGCTGCTGGAGAAGGAACTCCATGACCTTCAGGAGGCTGAGCAGCAGCTGGATTTCCTCATCCAGATGTGCACTGTCCAGTTCAAGCTCTTCATCAGGTACCCTGAGAATCAGCAATATCCTTTTCTAAGTGGGGCTGGGGAAGCCACTTCGATATGCAATGAGCTCTGGTAGCTTTAATGTCTGTTCTGTGTGGCCCTGATCTAATATCTACAAAAGGATTCCTTGCTGCTTATCTGAGGACAAGCGGGATCAGACTAGAAGAGGCTCCATCCTGCATCAATTCTGCTTTTCCACAAGGAATGGGTGGTGATCAGATTGGGGGACGCTCCCACTTCATTGGTGTCAAATGGAAATCAGAACATGGGAGTTTCTCCTCAGTTTCCGTTTTGTCAGTGGGGGATCAGGTTAAAAGGGTCTTTCCTTATGATTCACAGGGAGAGAAGTATGCATGAGAAGAAGGCTGTAAGACCAAGGAACTTTATTCATGGGAAGGTGTCCCATTGATTTGGGGGGTCTGGGCCCTTCACATAAGGGGTGTTGAGTGCTTCACAGATTCAGGGAAGCATGTGGAGGGAACATGTCTCTCATGGTGGTGTGTTTATGTCTGTATCTCTTTCGTAGGGTGATCATGTGTTTCATGGGGGAGGAAATGTCAACTATAAGTAGGAGCAGAAGGGAAAATTCTCTCTATGGGGAGAGTTTTGTGTTACATGCCACTTTGAACCAAACCCAGCGTGCTTTCTGTGAGTAGTCCCAGTGACTTCAGTGGGGCTTGTCACATGAGGCTTGTCACATGAGACTTGGCACCAGAAAAGTAGTATCTAGTTCTGTCAAAATATATTGCATAAGTGTTTTCAAAAACTTTTTGATTGAACCTTGTACAGTTAATGTACCAGAAGGTTTCAAGGGACTGATAAAAACCTATAGCAGTGTTTAAGAAAGATAAGGCATGCTATTATACTAAAACAATGTTGTGGTGCCAAAACAGCATATTTATAGATGATTGTGGTTAGATTAACAGTGCCCATCTTATTCTGTAGAGTTTTGATCTTGTAAGGCGTTTTTCCTCAAACGGTTTTCTGCTAATTAAAGGAAAACAATCTATCAGCTTTTTAGGCTGTCAGGAAAAGTGTAGTAAGCTCAATATGCCATTACATTACATAGCCAGTCTGTTAGCTTGATGTGTTGCCTCATGGCAGATGGGACTAATACAGTCCAGTGAGATTGCTCACACATTTGCTTGAGGCAAGAAATTTTTTTCCTGACGAGTGAGTGAAGTATTCGTTAGTGTTAGTTTTCTCATTATCATCAGTCGTCATTAGGAAGAGCAGTATGTTTTGTATCTGTTCTTGTAACTTTTCATGACAGTTTTGCAAGGCTGAATTAATATTTTCATTTCTCCATTGTACATTTATTAGTCACTTTTTAATATGTGTACAAGAGGCATTATTGTTACATTTCCCTTTAGGCCATTGAAGCCATGCTGCCAAGGAAGGGGGAATGACTTGAGTGAGCCCAGAGCCAATGGGGAGTCACAGAGCTTCTATGTAGAGGAGCTGGGGTCCCTAGTGCACGCCCAAAATCTGTTTAACGAGTGGACTAGTCCCCTACCGGACTGTGAATTCTATGGCTTTCTCAATATAACTTAAAAGTGCATGTTTAGATTGTGCTGTATAACTGGACCTAAGTAGCACCTTCTAAAACTCTACTCGGAGCAAAGTAATTGTACATTAGAACATGCTAAACTGGTACCACTGCAGCCTAAGGGAAACCTAGGCTTTAACTCCAGTTGCTAACATTGTGATAAATGTCTAAATTGGTTTCAAGTGGGATTTTCAATCAAGTTATGGTAGTAACTAGAATGAAAAAAGCACCTTTTTCCTAGTCTAAACAAGACCTGAGAGTATATCACTGCCCCCAGTGCAGATATTTTCATGCAGGAACATGATTTACCCACATTTTTTACTTAGTTTTTCCCTTGGTCCTTACTCATACAAATCTCCCTTTGAAATCAGCAGGCATTTTGCCTGAGTAAAGACCATAGGATTTGGCCCCATAATATAAAAGCCTCTTTTCCTTTGTAATTCACTGGTTTTGTAGAGCAGCCCTTTGGAAACTTGAAGCTGGAATCTGTTTCCTTGACAATATTTCCCCCTCTCCATTGCATGCACACATTGCTATTTTACTGTAGATGTTGTTCATGAATACTGGACTGCTGACATTGATTCTGTTTTATATAGAAGGAAGCATGTATTTATTTTTAAAAATGTGAAGCGTTACAACGCATTTTTAAATGGATTGAAATTAAACATAGATACATAATAGTTGAAACTTAGGGAGACATAATTATTGGAAAATAAATGTATTTGAAGTGGGAGTTTTGTTTGTTTGTATGTTAATGTGGCCTCAGTTCTCATCTGCATTTAACAAAAGCCTGGTCTATACTAGAACATTAGGTCGGTTGAACTACATCTCTCAGAGATGTGAAAAACTCACATTCCTGAGTGTCTAGTTAAGCTGACCTAAGTCCCCATCTAGACAGTGCTAGCTCAACCGAAGAATTCTTCCATTGACCTAGCTACCACCACTTGGGGACATGGATTACCTAAGCCGATGGGAGAACCCCTCCTGCTAGCGTAGGTAGTGTCTACAAGGAAGCTCTACAGCAGTGCAGCTGCGCTGTTGTAGTGTTTTAAGCGTAGACAAGCCCTAAGCCACCTTTCTGTCTCCACCAACAAGGATTGGCTGGAACAGAATGTACTCTGGCTCTGCCCATTCCCCTCCTCCTCTTCCCCAGACTCTTCCCCTATGACATTTCCATTATGCCAGGATAGAGTGGTATAGAGCCAGCAAAACTATCTGGGTATTCGCCTATGTGAACAGAACCCCAGCTCCACCTTTAGGACAGATTCCTTGCTGCTTTGCGATGCCTGAGCAGTGCATAGCAGTTGGAAGAAAGGCCTATGATCTGGCTCTGTACATTCTGAGGAACTGAAAACATTAATAGTTGTCAAACACCTTAGTTTCACAATAGTTTCTTTTGTGTTTCTATTATTGAGGTAGTACCTTCCGACCTCTTCCTGGCTACACGTAGCCCCAACCAATGGTCTGACAGACCATGGACTGACCACCCCTTCATTTTTAGTCCATCATTTTCTACCTGATCCTTCATGCTTAGGACCTGTTCCTACGAAGACTTAAGCTGCATGATTTGGGCCATTGATGCCTTGGTGCAATTGCATTCTTCTCTGAGCCAGATTCCAGGGCTGCTTGCCTACTAGAGCTAGTCAAAACTTGGAATTTGCATTCCATGGGAAATTCCAACATTTTGACATATGAATCGGAACAAAAAGTCACAATTTAAAAATTAACCACAGAGCACAAATTCTGAAATATTTTGTTTCAGAAACATTGAAGTGACCTTACTGAAATGTTTAATTTAGATCATAGTCAGAACTTTGTTTTGATAATATCAGATCGTTCCTTTTTAACCTCTTTGTTTTTATTTTTGTTATTATTTGTAATAGTCTAAATGTTTAGACTTTCATGTATATATATAAAACATAAAAGTTAAAACAAAACTTTCTGAATTTATTGAAACAACACATTTTGCTCTTATTGAAACGAAGCATTTCAGTAATTTCTAGTAAACAATTTTGATGAAAGTGATATGTTCCTGCCAAACTTTTTGATTTAATCAAAAGTTTCCATCAGAAAAGTTTTGATCAGCTCTATTGCCCACCTTGAGGTGTTTCACTGGAAGGGTTAAATTCTGCCTCTTAAATAATACCAGGCAATCTGGTTGACTTCAGTGAGGCTATTCACGTGTAACTAAAGACCAAGCTTAATCAAACTGAGTCTTGATTGGAGATCTAGGAAAATCTCCCTAGCAATGCATTTGATGAGATTGTGGAACAGCCTTCCAAGGGAAGCTGTAGAATTCTTATCGCTTGAGGTGTTTGGAACTGGAGTGGACAAGACACTTGAAAATATACTCCAAAGAAAGATCCTGGGAGCTTGTTCTGCAGTTGGATAGAGGATCTAAGAAGTCTTTTTAATATTTGACTTCTGTGATACTAAGTTTTGTTGTACTATAGCTTCAAATACAGGGTTTCATTTGCAAAAGAGAAACCACAAAAAAGAATGGCTTTTAAATTCTTCACACACAATAATAGTGTATAATATTTTGGTGTGCCCTTTGTGTTTAAACTGCAAACATTTTTCAGACTTCTTTGGCATAATGATTTATTAGTGTTGATGCTTCAGGATTGTTTTTCACCAGAGGTCTAAAACTAGGTTTGACCCCTTCTGGCAGATTAAATACAAATTATGCAAACTGCTGTGGTGTGGGTCATAACCCAATTAATGTTGCAGATCTTGAGCAGATGATCAAATGAGAGCTATCTAGCAAGCTGGTTGATACAGTTTTTCTTCCCCCTCTAATATTTTAAAACAAAAACCTTATTACAAATATGATGGTGTAAGGTTTTACGGCTATACTGATGTATCCACTGGTCCTAATATGTAAAAGCAACGTAATTGCAGAGTTTGTGTTTGTACGGTTAAAGAAGTATCAGCATTTCTACTACAAAGCCCATTTTACACAGGTTTACAGGGATATAGAAATGAGCGCCATAATGTAACTTGATTTACAAAATTTCAGCATAGTAGTATGTAATTGGATTTGCTTTAATAAACTTAAGTAATTGATATGCTAATTCTGGATAATTTATTGTAGTCATGTAACTCAAAATCAGTCAGACTTTTAAAAAAAATGCTTGTTGTTACTCTGCTAGTGGATTAAGACTTTTTGGTATTTAAAATTTACGATTTGTGTGTGTGTGTAAAATGAGATATCTACATAGCAAAATTTCTTCACGCCTATCCATTAACTTTATTTTAAATTCTAAATCAAGGTAAATTCTTCCCTTAATGCATCCATAAATCCCATTGGTATTAATGAGAGTTATATCTGTGCACTGAGTGGCAACTACACCTCTATGGGGCTCAATTCCATTGCTGTTCCACATGCACAACTCCCACTGAAGTCAAGACAATGGCAGCTCCAAGCATGGAATGGTTGTAAAATCAGTCCATTAATCAGTCATACCTTATTTCCAGTTGTATGAAATTGCCTGATGAAGTATTTTCTGGTGAGACCAGAATAGCTTTTGTTTTCTTTTCTTTCTTCTTTTGAAATGAAGATAGCGCTCAGAAGAGATGCTGGATTAATAGAAGTAGTGATTGGAGTCCTCTGTTTATCCACAGAGTAGGCCCATCCAGGGCAATGGCAGTGTGAACTGCCCCAGCGATGTGCCTGACCTGACTTGGAAGTGAAAGGAAAACTCACTCTCACGCCTCACATTCAGTCCTTAGCCCCTCTACACAACTGCCAGTGAAGAAACTAGTTGTGGTGATGTATTTTGTTATATAAATCCCAGTCCACAAAGAACTGGACTAAGACTGCAGTTCACTTCATATATATGACCTAGCTCTATGGGTTTAAAGAGGTTAATTTAATAAATTCTAAATTCACACAAAATGTGAAAAGAAAAATGCAAACTTTAGGAGAACTGGATGGCTCAGGAGATTGGTAAAAGGGTCTTAGAAACTTTCGCCTCTAAGGTTACCAACTCAAATCCAGCTCAGGTCAATAATGACTGAAAGTGTTAACATCTGATGGCTAATCAGTGACCTGTTTGAAAGGAGTCTGATGGTTTAGCCTGGTCTACATCACAAAAACTGTTTCTGCAGTTGATATCTTGTATTACAGTCTCAACAGAGACACCAAGGACGAACAAGTTGAACTGCCCACCCACCCCTAGGATTGTAGCAGGGCAGTGTTCGGAAGTGTGCTATGCCATTTCCATGGATTAAAGAGGACATCTGACTCCCCAGGGCTGTCATCAGCACTGACTTTGTGCACACACACTCACTCATTCTAAATTTTGTTAAAATACATTAAATGCACACTAACAGAAGCCAAGAAATCCAATGTTAATGCAGACACTCTACCCACTCCTTTGAGTTTCCTGACTTTTCTTATACATTTCATTTTTAAGATTTTAAGTAGTTTTTTATACTGAATTTTATGTAACATTTTGGTCTTAGTATTAATCTACCTTAAATGTAAGTAGTGGGTAGTTCATTTGGACTGTGTGTCCTTGTGTTTTATTACTCATTCCCTATTAGTCTTCTACGAATGTTCCGCTTTTCTTTAGTTTTGGCAAGCTGCTCAGAACACCATTTCCTTCTTTTCATCCTGGTGAGGTCCCATTGTTGTTTGCTTATAGTACATTAGCCTTTCCCAGAATTTAGCCCGGAGTTTTTATACACTGGGGAGCCTCCAATGTGTTTAGATTATAAAACAGTTTTGTAACGTGACTCTGATAGTACCATGTTTTCAGATAATGCTGTCAAACTGGAGCTCAGTATTTTTGTCTGTCACTCTCTGCAATATTCTGTTATGTAGATATTAGTGTATGTAATCATTTTGTCCCTTCAGAAGCTGTATTTTCAAGTTGTTCTCCCCACAAATTTAAAATTTGTAGAGCACTTTTTCTTCTTCTATAGTGCTGTTCAATGCCTTACTTCATTTACTTTTTCTTTTGTTAGGTATATGTCGGTCTATTGGTGTAAGCAATTTTCTCATTGGTCATCTGGAGCAACTAAAGGAAGATTGTAAAATAACCCCGCATGTTAATCAGGTGAATGTGTATGGAATGCATTTAAGATATCTGTTTTTAGAGTAAACCCCTTCATCCAAATAACATGATTTCTCCTGTCCCTTTCAACAAATCCAAATGTCAAAATTAGTGTTAAACAAAACAAACAAAAAAGAAAAAAATACAGCTTTAAAATAATTTCCCCGCATGGTCAGTTGTCTTCTTACCAGACCTGTTTATGACAGATCTTCTGGCTGATGGTCCAGTTTTGATACTGATGTAAACAACCTTCAACAAAACACTGAGCATCAAATCATCATCATAGTAATAAGATACTTGAAGACATATTGCCAGATTTAAATCTGCATTTAAAAAAAAAGACCACCTGAACTGGGCACCTATCTGCCTTAGGCAACACTGAAAATCCCCGCCACACTGTACAGTTGTCACATTTTAAAGATTCTTTTGGTTTGAAAGCTTTTACTGTTTCTACTGGTATTCCACATTATGGACTAGACTTTGCTATCCTTCCTCATGTTGTGCAATACTTTATTCCATATGGTATTCTCATTCATTTCAATGGACTACACATAGAGGAAGATACTACACAGCTAATAAGGGTGACAGAATCTAGTCCTAAATGACTAGGAAATATGTAAAACCAGTAAAGACTGTAAAAACTTCAGAAACACTTTAATTATGACCACAGAATCAAGAAGATAGAACATGTGCTTTGAAGATACAACTGATGACGGTGTTAATTTGAACAAGTTAGAAATGTATTTTAGCTCCTTGGGAAATGATCATTTGTGCACAATCTGATCTAAAATAACCATCCTGTACACAAAACCCAGTGCCCCAGCCCAAATTTTAGTTGTACATAGAAAAATAATGGCTCAAATTGGGCATTCCTTTGGAGGAGGTTACAGGTGAAATCCAGAGGTATAGGAAAGTCTGTGAGGTTCCCCTCTTGAAGTTTCCTGTTAATTAGCTTTCTACTGGTGAAGGGATTTGGGGACCATGAAATAGAGCTGAAAGCGGGCAAAGCCTCTCTGCATATTGCAATCTGAGATATACATAGAGACATGAGCTGTCTATGAAGCTCCAGTATCCCCTCCCTATGACAGTATGGCTTATACAAAAATAATTCTGACTAATAGCAACTGTGGAGGGGTCAGTGGGATTTCATTCAGCTGCAAGCTCCTTTATTAAATCCCTGCCAGGTTTCCACATACAAATCCAAGAGCTCAGTAAAGAGCAGTGCCAGAGAACAGTGGGACTTGCTCCATCAACATAGGATGGGTAGTCTTTGTCTGAGAAAGATCTAGGACTAGAATAGCATGGGTATTGCTGGTAAGGAAGTAGGAGTTATTAGAAGAGGGGAAGCTTGCACAATGGTCACTCTCCCTATGCCTCCTCTAGCCAGATCTTATTCGTCCCTCACTTTCAGTAGCACCAAAAATCATCCATATATGTTTGAAAAGAGAAAAATTCTGCTGAATTTAAAAACAATTGTAGGAAGTTACCTGCTCTAGCCAGCTATGCAGCTGAATATCACGAATTGTCAGAACTCAGCTCGTGACGTCTGGGATTTCCTAGTCAGTGGATGATGCAGAGTTCAGTACCTCCGGAAGAAAGCCAACATTAGCTCTGCATCCAGTTCATCAAATTTGTGGGTGACATATCAGCATGTCATACTTGTTTTTAATATTTGTGAAATAACCTTGAACTATGTAACTCTGAAGCCTTAAAAGACTAAGGGACAGATTCTGCTTGCAGTTGCATTAATGTAAATGTGAATTACATCTTCTGAAGCCAATAGCTATTCCAGATTTACTCTGGTGTAATTGGGAGTAGAATTTGGCCCTGAAGTAGAAAATTAATTAGTCACCTTTTTATTTAATCTCTTGTAATGTATTGTATTGATGACACCTCCTCAATAGGAATCTAATTTAAATATCTATTTCCTACTTTCATTTAATTTTACTACAGTATTATTAATTAATAATACATCCTTAGGAAACTGCAACTACAGGTTTTATCATTTCACAGACTAGTACTTTTTGTAAGACACTGCATTAACGTTCATAATTGTTTAATAACTAGTATAAAATCATTCCTATCCCTCTAGTGAGCATTTGTTGCCTCTCTAAAATGTTCATTTTTTGTGATGTCTGATAAGTAATAAACATGGTAGATTTGCTGTGGATTTTGTTAAATAGTATTTTGCAAGCAAGGGCTGGCTCATTCTTTTTTCTTGTCACCATTCTGTATAACAAACAATGGCAATATTTTTCTAGTCTGTTCAGGTGCAAGCAAATGAATAAACTAGTGACCTAAACACTGACCATACAAATATAAACATTAAATACAAAGGCCACTCAAGGGTCAAGAAACATCAAAGGTTGAAGACATGGATGTGTCTGTTGCTTGAACCTTGGCCCCAGTCCACACAGTAATTTAGATCATAGCATTTTTAGGCTGACTCAGCCCAGCCTTCGAGGGGCAGGGTTTTTCTTAGCGTGTATTGAACAAATGCCAATCTATTGTTTCTGGTTATTGTTGTCTGAAAAGACAACATGAACTAAAGATGAGAAACAGGAAATCTTCATTTGTCCTTCTTGTGGTGAAATAAATTTTCCAGATTCCACATGTTGATGTAATTGTTTTAAACAATATTTTTCCTCAGAATACGCAAGTACTAGATCACTGGAACAACGGTGACGGCTGTTTGATTTGAAGTCATGTCACATGATTATATAGTGGCTATTTAAAGGGAAACTACACTCGTTGTGGTCTGAGTGCATCGGGAGGTGTTTTTTGTTTGTTTTTTTACAATTCACTAGTTGTGAAATGTTTTTCAAAATAACATTTGTTATAGCGATGTACCTTCAAATGTTCAGTTTCAGTTTCAGTTTGGCTAGGTGGACACCAAACATTTGATTGTTTATCCAAAACTGAACATTTTGCGGTTTCTTCTCCTTCCTTAACAATCCAGTAACCTGCATCCTCCCCATTCCTTTATACCACTATCTTTGAGCTACTTACTACCCTCCCCTTATCACGGGCCTCTTATGGGTTTTTGGCAATCTGTGACCTTCATCCCCAACCTAGGCACCCTGCAAACCTAGTCCCAACACTCCTTTTTGCTACCCACCACCTTCTCTCACTAACACCCCATTAACATATAATATAGCGTTTTCCCATACACTAACAATTTCAGTTGTTGCCTGTCACTGCATTCTCTCTAACATTCCAAGCCCGGGTGCTAGGTATTCTGTTTTGATTAGAAGCTTCTACATTCCCCTCAGCTGTACATAAAGGGGATCAAAAGTGTGGAAATGGGCAAGAAGGTGGAATGGGAGGAAGCAAAGGGAGCTTTAAGTGACCAATACACATACCTAGATCTGGGGCTGTTCCCTACTGTGTTACCACTTGTACTCCTCAAGAATACCATGCAATTTCAGTTCCATAAGAACACGAGTGCAACTCCAGCTGCACCATGGAGAAGCAGTAGCTTTACATGGCATGGTCACAAGGAAAGGGTCTCAGTGTATTCAGGAAAATTGCCGTGTAAGTTAATGTAGTGGGTTTATGCATTAATGCCCTCTCCATGTCTTCTAAGGTTGATGGAAGGCCACATATAAATCTTCCAGAAATACTATGGTTCCACTCATGGTCATTTTATTATATTTTTAAAAAGAAAGGTCAATCATATATTTTTACTATTTATTGAATATAACATTTTCTTTTAAATAGATTTTAATCAAAGTTTTTACTTAGATTTTCTTCTTACTTATTAAAGGCTGAATATCATCCTTTCCAAAGGCCCCAAGAGCTGGTGGATTATTGTAGAAGCAGAAACATTGTTTTTGAAGGCTACTGCCCATTAGCCAAAGGCGAAGCTCTTACTCATCCTAATATAATTCAGCTGGCAAAGAAATATGGCAAAACCCCTGCACAGATCTGTATACGCTGGAGCATACAGGTAAGAGAGGGCAGGAAGATAGTGGTGCCAGCTTAAAGAGGTAAATGCAATTGAATAGTTCTGTTCAGATAATATATTTGCTGTGCAGCAAATTAAAACATATATAGAAAAATAATGATTTTACCTCTGATCTGCTGCTATTGTTTCATGAGCTAAGTGCTTGATACTGGGTAGTGGGAATATACAAGGCTGTCCATGACAGTATCTTTACCATGGAAATAATCTTTGGTTTCAGCAAAGTAAAAGGAAATACAAATGAAAAGAGTTATTATTTTCCCAATATAAATGTTACAGTCAGTGAGTTTCGTCATTCTCTTCCTTTCTCTCAACATATAGCACTAACCAGTGAATGTGAATGAATGTTTGAAACTGAGTGGAAAACCATGTAAAGTGTGTTAGAATTTTATACAGTGTAGGTAACTGTAATTATAAATAGTGCTGCACAGGAATTCCAGAGAATCAGAAGAATAGAATCAAGGCCTCAGAAGGAAATTTAGGTTAAACTATTTCTCTAATAGATGTTTTGAAAATCAGTGCAGCTTTTGTTTTGGATAACTATTATTTTTAATGATGAAAATTATTACATTTTTCAGAATGGGATTGTCACTATTCCAAAATCTACAAAAGTAGAAAGGATACGGGAAAACTGTGAGGTAAGATCTGATTACTGGCTTCATATGACTAATGCCCAAATTATTTTTGATATAATATTTTGGATCTTAACTCTCCACTGTGCTATACCAATTTTATGCCAGTGCAACTCCAATTACTGCAGCTAAAATTTGTTGTAAGCAGTGGAAAAATCAGCTCTCTAATATGCGCAAATGTAAGAAATCAATTGGAAGACATAATTATGTATAAAACACACAGTATGATAATCTATTGAGTCTAGCCAGTTTGATCAAGGAATAGCAATAAAGTTTTTAGTTTTGTTTTCATTATTATTATTTATTTGTATTTATTATTAGGATTATGGTAGCACCAGAGGCTCCAGCCAGGATCTGTGCCCCATTGTGCTAGGCACATAAGAAGGCAGCGGGAGGATTTCACTGTAATACTGTGACCCATGCCGTCTCAGGGATATCCCAAGTTCAGGAAGCCATCTGTAGAAGCTACAGAGATGGCATAGCTGCCTCCCCTCCCCCCCCCCCCCCCCATTCCATCAGGAAGAAGTCCCAGCACAGAGCAGGTGGTATTGGAACCAAACAGGGACTGGCATCATCTCAGCTTGTGACATCCACTGTTTGTTTTATACAGAATTATGTCCTGTAATTGATTCTTCCTTTTCTTTCATGGCAATGTTTCAGCAAGTAAATTGTGGGCCGAAGTCCTTCAGTCTCCTTCCCCAGGAACCATTTTTAATAATGTGTGGGAGCTGGTGCTTTACAAAAGCTAGAAGTGTGTTTTCAGAAATAAATTTTAGCCTTACTCCTAAATATCTCTTTGTCAGAAACTGGTTAGCAGAAAAGAGAATGAACTCTACCAGAGCAAAGGAATCCCATTGCCCGTCAGTCACAACACTGTGTTGTATGTGTACATATAAATTAGTTACAGGCACCAACCACTTTGTCACATTTTGATATTTAACTTTCCATTAAGCAATTTTTAAATGTAATTTCTTACATCTATCTTTTTTTGTTTTTCTTATTTTTTTGTCTCTTCCTTCACACTGCATTTTGGTCCAAACCACACTTACCATGACTGATTCATGTTCTGCGGGAAGAAAGCAAAGGCAGCCGTAAGCCAACTGTGCATATATTCAGTCTTAGGGTCAGTCCCCGTGTTTAAGTTTAAGTAGGCTGAGGGCTAAATTTAAGGATACAAAGGATCATTCCAGCAGCTAGAGATTGCTGATTGAGGGAGGAGATTGCCTGACAGCAGCTCACTGCACTGTGTCTGTGTGTGGGGTGAACTCTGGTGAGCACTTAGGGGAAGTCCAGCTCTAAAGCGATGATGAAGCGACAGACACTTTGCTAGTAGATCACAATGTGTGTCCTCCTCCCCAAGAATACTGAAGGGATATACGTGTTTTGGAATCTGTGTAAAGCTTTTGGTTTGCTCGCTTGACTAAAGTACCTTTTAGGGATTCTCTGTGGTGAGGTGCGTGACTCCCAGGACCTAGTGTCTGTATGTGACAGAGAAGTGATGAGCTTAGGCTTTCAGAGGATAGCAGTCCAGTTATTCACACACCTTTCCTGATGGCCGTATGGAGTTTTGTCACAAGCAGCTTTCATGTTACCTTTTTCTTATCTTCCTGCCCCTTAGGCCAAGGTGCTGGGGAATAGTGTAGCCAATCTAAATGTAAATAGCAGTCACAATAAGGGGAAAAGGGCCTAAGAAAGCTTCTGAACCCCAATTTACTAGAGTTCTATTCCTGTGCAACAGAAAAAGGAATCATTTCAAGGGCAGAGGAAATAATAAAGCCTGCTACAAAATTAAATCTGAGTTTAAAATAATAGGAAGCGTCTGACTTTTTCTCTGTGTCCATTACATTAACCCCATATGCATTCCCATAGGTGTTTGATTTTATACTAACGGAAGATGATGTTGCAATTCTAAATGGAATGCATGATGGGAGGCATGTTTCCTGGGATCCAAGCCCTATTGTATAAATTGCAAGGTTTGAGCTTTTTTCTTGTGTCAGTTATCAACCATCCACACATTTTGATTTAAATTTGTACTGTCTCATGGTAAGAATGTAATTGTTAGCTTGATAGCTATCAGTAATTATAGCTGATTTAAAATCTGTAACGTAATATACAAAAGGAACATTTTCTTACAACAGTATTCTCAAACAGATGTGAAATTTCAGTTGAAAATATTGTTCTATTGGAAAATTGCATATGGTTTATATTACACTTAGTGTTTTGTGCTATTTGGGCCTGATCTAAATCCCGTGGAAGTCCATGGAAAGCCTCCCACTGATTTCAATAGGCTTTGAACCATTTATACAGAAAATATAAGGGAGGATACACCTTTTCTTTAGAAATGAAAGGAAAATGGTATATTAGAAACATTATTCAGTGCAAAATGACTTGTCAGATGACTTGCTAAGCAGAAGGTTAGAATCTGTGAAGGAGAGAATGCTGGGTGAGACTTAAAAAACCAACCTGTACTATTATTTATTATTGCAGTAGTGCTTAGGAGCCTCCGTCATGGACCAGGGCTTCATTGTGCTAACACAGAACAAGAAAGATAGTCCCAGCCTCAGTGAATTTACAATCTAAGTAGTAATGTGGATATAGAATTAGAAAACAGAAACACTTCCAAAAATTCCTGAGGCAGATCCTATTCCTAAGTCAAATCTACTTTTAATTAGAATTTTAGTCTTGTGAGCAAGAGCATTGGAGGAATCATGAATGCCAGGCATAGACTTCTATAGGAAATAGAGATGTACATATTGGCACCATTGCAAATATAGGGTTTGGTCCTGCAGTGCTTAGTCATGAAAGCATCCATTCAGTAGGCTTATCTGAGTGCCTATGGCAAGTAAGATTCATTTCATAATGAAATTAAATCAAAAATAAACATACACACTCTCCGGCCATTACACAAAAGATACATCACATCACCTTATCTTCACCCTCATTGAGCCAATACTCTATGGCTCACTTTTGCACTGGCTTGAACATCCTTAGGGTCAATCAGGCTGGTGCAGAGCTTTGTGTGTGGGAGTATGAGATTAAGATACCTCATAAAACAGGATCCAGATTTAGCCCCATATCATGTATAGCACCACCACAATCACCGTCACTCAACAGCCAAAATATATATGTCTGTTTCTTTCCTTTGTTTTTTAGTAACTGAAATTTGACACAGGAGTTTGTTGTTTGTTGGTTTGTTTTTAATGAGCCAATCCACTTAGCAGAAACGGGACAGGTCTAACATCTGCATCATTTCTGTTTTCTTATTCGTTTTGCAAAGTCATGAATGTTTTTTGCAGCAAAAAATTGTTTATTTTTTTCTTTGGTGCAGTCATTCAGGAAATCTCATTCACAGCACATACTGTTCCTTTGATTTTTATGCTACAAGTGTATACGTACAGTTTGCAGGCATATTTTGGGAAATATATTTGCAAGCTCTTATCAACAGAGCATTCAGCATATAGTTATGTTGGTCTGATATTTTAGGAGTTCCTGTGTCTAGAAAGGTATGGAAAATCTGACTATGATTTATATTGTGTTTGGACTTCCTGAGGCAGTTTTCCCACTGCCATTCTGTTTTAGTTATATCATGAAACAAAGCTCCTTGGTTTTTATCAAGAACCAACTTACAGCAAGCCATGTATTCTGGCCATGCATTGTTGTTTGTCCTTGAAGTTTATTTTCTACACAACTAGTTAAAATAAAGACAAAGTTTTCTGCTTGGTAATAGTTCCTTCAGAACTATTGGCTAGTTCAGCAAACATTCAAGAGAAAAATATGCCTAGGTCTACCGCCTCAATTACAATATCATTCACCAAAATGTTAAAGGAAAGAGACTTACTGGGCCAAATGCTGCCCTCCCTTACACCCGTGCAACTCTGTATTCTAAGAAAGATTTTGGACCTTCCTAACAAAGAGTAATGGCCAACTTTTCAAATGTGGGCTCTAATTTTGGTTGTCTCAGTTTTTGGTTGCCCAATGTTAGATGCCTAGGAGCTTGATTTTCAGTACTGAGTACCCACCATGCCCCATACACTTCACTGGAGTGGGGAGTGCTGCAGCAGATCTGTAAAGTAGGTTCTTTGCACATAAAATGTAGACATCCAAAATTAGAAGTCGTTTTTTAAAATCTGGGCTCCTTAGTCTTCTTCGAAGGAGGACAGGAGTGAATTCAGTGGTAAAGTGAGCATGGGAGAGCTCTCTGCAAAAAGTCACCAATAAATATTTCTGCCAGTGAGCATCAGCTAATGCACCTCTGAAAAGTCATTTTACAGAACACTAGAGTAGTATAATGGAATTCATTTAACAGTATTCAAATTAAGTAATAAAACAAAGCACACTGTGCACTAATAGGCTATTGATGCACTTATTGGGCCTCAGACATAAGAAGAGAAACACCCAAGTGAACCTATTATCTCCTGCTGCAGGGCTTGGCTTACTGTCACTGGGGAATATTTCAGAAGTTACAGGAAACAGTTTGGAGTCTTATCAATACTTACTTTGAAAAAACAGCCATCGTGAAAATATTGCCTCTTTTTTTCAAGTTTTTTCATAGTTATGCATAGAAAAAAATGTGCCAGACATAGAGGTCTTTGCTTAGTTATATTACTCCAGCAAAACTCCCATTGAAGGCGTTTGTCAGAGTAAGGACTGAGGGAGCTTACTGGTCAACAGTCCTGTTCAGGTCAGGACCAATTTTCTGCTCTAAATCCCAGTGGTTTGTCCCACTGTTTTGAGCAGTTAGAACTAAGCCATGATTTCATTGTAGTGTCCCCTCCAGGGACAAGCTGCAGGACTGGCTTCAGGGGCAACCTATCATCCTGCTTCCTTGCTATAGCTCACTAATCACTCTGATGAGGCCACTGTACACCTGACATAGCATCTACTTCTGCTCAAATCTAGGGTCAGGCAAGAAAGCTGACCATCAACTCTCTCTCTGACTCTAATAGTGATACCCAAATGGTTAGGTGGGTAATGGAAAGAAGTTACCCAGGACATGGGGACACATCATAGGACACGGCAAGTAACGGCTAAGATTAAGATTACTATCCCTGAAAGAGTTAGGGGGGAGGAGGGATTATTTATCTCTTTTTTCCAGTGTATTAACTTTGTGAATTTAAATACATTTTGTGACAGTCTCACTATTTTCCCAGTAGGAACACCATTAGTCAGTTTACTTCTGTTTGAGCGGGTCTTAACACAGCGGCAAGGGACAAAAAGGTTTTTACACTTTCAAACATTGAAGAATGTGAGGAGGGGTGACCTCAGATGTAGTACTTGAAACTAATTTTAATTGATTTTTTAAATGGACTACATAACAAAGTTATCTCCCTTTAATCATCTGAACTAGTCACTAGACATTTTATTTCTACTGAGTGGCTTGAATAGTATTTAATACGAGCTCATCATAAAATCATACCTTCTAAATTTAAAGGCAGGTTTATGTACAAAATGAAAACGTGTTCACAAGGCTCAGGTGTCAATTATCAGATAGAAATAGTATGTATGTGAAAGGCTCATTGCTAGCACGCTTCCTTTTAAGGAACAGTTACTGAAAGTAACTGTTTTACTTCTTAATTCTTATTTATCTAACTACACTTGTCCTTGGTACAGGGATTTTTTGGTTTGGTTTTTGCTTGGTGCAGAAAAGCATCATTTTAAAATCAAGTGCACAGTGCTTTGAGCTAATGTAAGTTTCATAATGCTGTTACAAAGTTGACGCATGTTATCTTCCTTGCAGGCGTGATGTGATATGCAATTTTGCACGTTGTGCCATCACTAATCACCAACCATTGTTTCCTTTCGGAAGCATTAATTTTCCCAGTATCATAAGAATGGAATCCTGTTATCTCCTGGCTACTGGGAATATAATGCATGTTACCACTGTAGCTTTCTTCCCTTGTGAACTATTTTCTCAAACTTAATACAAAGTTAGTTTAATTTAGGAGCATTGGGACAATTCTCTCTGGTTCTATTGACTTCAGTCATGTTGGACCATGAAAGAATTGGGCTTATTGGTTTCATATTTTACATTTTTGTCTTTACAACTAACTTTTTGCTGTTTAAGAAGCAAACTTCTGTTATTGTCTGGGCTGCTTTCAGCCTTTCTTGAGTCAGAAGTCCATATAGATGGATTTACACCAATATCCTAATATGGTGTTCTTAAAGTATAGTCCAACTAATCTAAAATGGTGGGTAAAGAAAAGAGGGCAAATGAGCTCTCTATTAGTTTAAAGGCATCACTCGGCATTGCTGTCAGGATATGAGTAGCTGTGTTTTATGCTAGAAGCAGATGTACGCTGCACTCTGTTACCAAGAAAACAAGCTGCACTAAAGGTATGAAAACTGAAAGCCAACTCCACTTCATGTTTCCTCTTATTACAATGCCCAAGAGGGCAGTGGTAGAGGATGCTTTTGCAGATTTTCTTAAAATGTATGTATATGCACACATACATTCAAAATCACGATGTGCCTCTTTGATCAAAATTCTGAAATAACAAGAAAGAATGGATGGGATGCAGTAAGACTATTGTCTCCAAAGGTGTCTTTCACCTTTATACAGACTCACATTAAGGCTTAAAAAAATTCTTTCAATGATCACTGTAGTCCCCAGCCATGCCAATAGGAGCTGGAATAAAGCTGAGGGCAGCACTTGTTATCCAGTATTATGTATATTATTAACATACTGAGCTATTAGGGTAGCCCCCTTTATCTGGCGTTAAGCAGTGCCTGATTTGAAATACTGAGGAATCAAGTACTGTATATGTAAGTGTAATCAACCATCTTTGCTACAACACTCTGATCACTAAGGGAATGGAAACTAGTTTGAAACAATAAAAAAGGAAAGGAGAAAAATAAACAAAAATTGAAAGGGAAGGGCGAGGTTTTCTCTGGTGGCTGCCCAGCCAAGTAGCTTCCTGTCTGATCTTTTGAGAGTCGCTTTTTTCACCTTTTGTTTTTATGCCTGTCTGTTTTCTTGACTGCAGCTTTTATATTATTTGGGTTAAAGGCATCTCAGACCCTTTTATTGAGGAATACTGGTGGTCATTATGTAAAGTGCAGACATAAGGCATTTGTGACCAAACATCAGAAGTGATTGCACAAAATCAGGGATTCTACAACATCTCTTCCCTAAACCTAAACTTAAAGGTAGCTGTATTGCTTTCCTAAACAACATATGTAATAAACAGGCTGTCATAATTATAAGTTTAAAAGCCCTCAATGTCATGACGTCAGAAATGTACACTGTCACCCTTGTGCATTATGGTAAACATCAGCTCCTTTTCTTTTTAAAGGTGGTTGCTTTACTTTGACAGGAAATCTGATAACATTAACACCACTCTTTCAAAGCACTACACTAGAGTGGCCCTGCTCTTGCTGATGATAGTGGGGATCAAGTGGTTCAATCTCCTCCTCGTGCTTTGAAGATCTGAGGAATAGATCCCTGAGTTCAGTGTACCCAATAGAAGTTAAAGATGGGTTAACCTACTGGCTACACTTTGTGATCCTATTTGATAGACTTAAACTTAATTCTTGCACACATTTCTCAACCTCCCTTGAGAATGCAATGCCTCTGAAGGGGCATGTGAACTAGATGGCCTGTCATGAGCTCCTGTGATATTTATGAAATCAACAACATGACTTTACTCATTAATTTTATTCAGCAGCCACTTAGCCATCCTCTGCGCCAAACGGGAATAATTACAAGTAGTGCCAAGCGATTAAAGAACAACTTTGATGACTTTCAAAGGGGACTAGAGCTTGAGGACTAAAAGCCCAAACCTCCAAGATTGTGAGCACCTTCAGCACCCACTGAAATAAAAACCAGCATAGACCCTCAGATTAATTTGGCTCAGTAATAATATTACTGCATCCCCCACCCAGTGGTTGTATAACAAATATCCACTAGTAATTACATCAGACAGGGCCAGCATTAGGAGATCTGCTGCCCTAAGCAAACTTCCAAGGGCCACTTGAACCAGATCTTATTCACCCATGCAAAGAATTCCACAAAGTTTTGCTGCCTTTAACATGTTGTTGCCATTGGTGGCCCTCTTGCTCAGTCTCTACTTGTACAGCCAGCCCTCTGCAGGGGGATCTTTGATGTTCTTTTTGAGGGTGAGCTAGTCAAGGCTGGCTAAGATTAGTTCAGAAGCAGAACTACTAAAGGAGGCTTTATATCAACTGTATGATAGTTCCATAAATGGTTAGTTCTTTTCCCCCCAATTTTTGTAAAAGGGAGTTCTATTATTTTTTAGAAGAGGCTTCAAAATTCCACTGGGGATGTGCCAACCTTAAATAAATCCATAATTTGGCTACAAAATACATTTTTTCTCTTTTTCATCTGGCTTTTAGAGTTTCATGGTAGGAGAGTTCTTGTCTGTGAGCTTTTCATTCCCCAGTGATTCTGTACAGCACAGACCCATCCCATGAAAAGAAATTGTCTATCACTGCCAGGGGAGTTAGTGGCAAACCATTTAACTGGGTGTATGGTAAACTGGTAAATGATCACTCTCTGAAGTATAGAGATGGAAGTCATGTACTGTGGCTTAAATTTACTTTTTTGGCATAGGAAGAGTGGGCTATTTTAGTAGAGGGCTTATATTAATGATACAAGTGTTTTTTGTGTGTATGAAAACACATGAAATGTCCAGTGTAACATGATTATCATAAAATACAACTATAAATACCTTTAATTTATCTTGAAGATTATTATAACAATCCATTCTGCCTAGGAAATTGTCATCTGGCTCAGTTTCTTTCAAAATTTCACATAAATGAGGTTCCAAGTAGTGGCAGATATTTCAGTTAAGGCTATATTCTTGCATTCTGTCTCTTTAGACTCCAGTGTTTAGCTCTGATGCCCTGTCCAGTAATGTCTTAGGTTTGCTGGTGGGACAGAGAAAGCTAACAGTAGAATTTTGCTTGACTGATTTGCATCACTGGAGTAAAAGTGAGTTTGATAATATCTTTCTATTGAATTTTTGTAAGTATTACCTTATCCAGTTGCATCACTAGGGCACTTCTGCTATATTTTAATAAGTGCAAAAAATAAAAATAAAGATACATAGTGAATGGATATAGTAAAGTTTCTTAGGACTTTGGATGCAATAACTTCAGGTAAACTCAGGTGACTTATTTCAAGTCACTTACTGAACTCTTTTCAATCTTATTCTCATTTCCTGCTGCTGACTCTCATGGTTTTTTTTGTTTTTGTCTACTGCAACGGCATCAATAAACTCAGTGCAGTACTTGTAATTCAGACACAAATGTGCTAACACCTATCAATTCTTACTGCTTTGGAATTAAGCTGCTCCTGATGTCACCCATTATTTACCAGTCTAGTTCACAAAAATAAGTTGTATTACATGGAAAAACAAAACACTAATTCAGACGTTGCAACAAATAAATGAAATATGTTTTTTAATATTACTTTGAAATGGTAGTCCATTTGATTAATGCTAAATTACCGTCTAAAACACAGTGGCTCTTATGACATCCATATACATATTAAATGAGTTCATCATGATTAATATTATAACTGTGTTTATTAATAGAATGAAACCTGATTTTACTATCTGATAGTGTGTTAATAGCAAACAATCTATCTTTACCTGTTTTACCCTAATCATTGTATTATTTTCTCCCAAACCAGGTTTTTGATTTTAGTCTGGGGGAAGAAGATCTGGAATTTTTAAATTCCCTGAATGTCAACAAAAAGCTGGTTCATCTAACCTATCCGTTATGGAAAGGATAACTTCAAACCAGATTGTTCTAACCTGCAACAACTGTCTAACTAAAAACACTAATACATTTTGAATTGCACAAAACTCTTTCACATCTAAATTGTTCTCTGTTACTTTTAAAGTTCCTGTTAGTGGCTTAAGATATTGACTATTATATGCACAAAGTGACTTAAATGTGGCTTAGTTTCTCTCTTTCACATACACACACTCATGTTTCTTAATAATTAGTTTCTCTGATCTCCAGGTCTTTCTGGAATGTTTTTCTCAGATGGTGTGAGTTATTCTGCTTATCCTCTTCCATATTTGAATTCAGCTGCTACTGTTTGGGACCCTGCTTCAGTTAAGACTTGGGCTCATTTAAGTCAATTGTAGTTTTGGAACTGCAGCCCTGATTTTCGAAGTATTTAGACACCTAAAGTTGGAGATAGGCACATAGTGAGATTTTCAGATGCACCTAAGGTGCCTAACTCTCATTGATTTCAATAGGAGTTAAGCACCTAAGTGCGTTTGAAAGCTGCATTTTAAAAATCTAAATACCTTTAAAATCTGACTTTAATTTTGGTGGGAGCAGGATTCTTTTCTTAATCCAATTTTCAGTTATGGGCAAAACTTTTCATTTCAACATGCTTTAATATATGTTTAAAGTGATTCTCTTAATAAAAAAATAAAACAGTACTTTGCACATCCATCTCTGCTTTCCATAAGTGAGTAAATAGCCCTATTCCATTTTCCAGATGAGGAAACTAAGAGGTTAAGTGACTGAGGCAAGATCATATAGTCACAAAGCTGGAAATAGAGCCAGTGTATTCTGATTTGCAATCTGAGGTTCCAGCCATTGGACTATGTACTGATCTCAGTTACACTGGTACAAATCCAGAGAACCTGCTGGATGTAGTTACACCTGGTTTACAATGACGCAGCTGAGATCAGAGTCTGATTCAGAGTGTCCGATCTGTTTTCTGTAGTTTACATTTCTTCCCTTTTCATTTATTTTTGTAAATTCTTCCAAGACACTGCAGGCTATTCTCTGAACTCTTCCTCAGTTGGGCAAAGCTGTAGTGTTACAAGGACCATCTTACAAGGACCATCATGTCTTGACTCACTTGATGGAACAGCCCTGATAGCTTTCATGGTACTTGATCTGCAGTCTTCATTTTGTCTTTTTAAATTATTAAAGAAACACCCACTTTTTGCATGCACGGGCTCAGAGGTTTGAATGCACAAACAATTGTGTGCAAAAAATTGTGAGCAGTCTACAAGAAATGTACAGAGTGGATAGAGCACCTTTAGAGAATCCCTGGAAGCAGGTTTTCAGTCAGTCTCATTTGAAGGGACAAAAGGGACCTTCAGTCTTTTCCCAACAGACACAAAAATGACATAGTAGTTATAAAGGGGGAGAGTTGTGTAAAAATGAGAAACAAATGTATTTTTCACCTCATATGATGCTATTAGCAATGGAAACTACATAAAGATTAAACAGTTAGATACATTCAAAAGCGTACAGATTGTAAGAGTGACACAAACTTCAAGAGAAGTTTTTACAAACATCAGTCCGACATTTCTTGACTTTAGGACATAGAAACACTATCAGGGGAAAATTTGTCAGTTACATCAATTGGCACCTGCAGCTATGTAGTACCCATTATAAATCTTATTTTGAAAAAATTCTAAAGAACAATGAGTTTGACGTTTCCTGGATACTACACCAAGTCAATTCCCTTTCCTCATTGGTTGCAGCTGATTGTAATTCTTCCTCTCATTTGATTTTAATGCACATATTCTAACTACTGTATTGGATTCAGTAGTTAAACTTTACTGGTCACATGGTTTCCTGACACCCAACTTTTAAAGAAAACATCTTGGTGAAGTGGCTACCATATAAGAGTCCACTGCCAGACATTTAACTGGTACATCCATCCCATTGAAATTTGCTTGCTGATATATTTCTGAGCTCTATGGACAGTGTCCCTTTGTTATCTTATTCTGGGCTAAAGGTAACCTTTCTCCTGACCTTGAACATAAGTGATTCCAGACCAGAAAGTTCAAATGAGCCATATATATATGGAATTTCTAACGTGTTAGATTTTATAGCAGAATAATTCAGGATGTATTCAATACAGGATTCATTCACAGTGGAGCCAACAGTCATTTTAAATTTAGGAAACTTAAAAGATCTAACAGAAAAGTTCCCTTTCTGTCATTAACCAGGAAGGAATAAAATGCTGGTATAAACAAGTTTATTAATAGACAAAAACAACAATGGTAAACAGTGCAAATACATATTCAGGTGACGTATTGTGTCCCTCTGAGAACAGCTCATCATCATCAATAGGTGGAGAGAAATTTGTGGCCATTTACTATCAAATATAAAAACTCATAATGGCTCTGTTCAGACTGGTTTTGAAATGGCATTCCTCAAGTAATACATAAAGCAAGGTTACTTACCAGTAACTGTTGTTCTTCGAGATGTGTTGCTCATATCCATTCCAATGTAGGTGTGTGCGCACCCCGTGCACAGATTCCCGGAACTTTTTTCCCTAGCAAGCCCCGCATGGCCAGCTCAGGCGCCCCCTGGAGTGCCACGCTCATGTCGCGATATAAAGGGCGCTGCTGGCCCTGCGGGTCCCCAGTCCCTTCTTTCTGCCAACTCCAACAGTGGGGATGGTGAGTAGGTTTGGAATGGATATGAGCAACACATCTCGAAGAACAACAGTTACTGGTAAGTAACCTTGCTTTCTATCTTCGAGTGATTGCTCATATGCATTCCAATATAGGTGATTAATTAGCCATACCTTGGAGGTGGGTAGGAGTTATCGGTAACCTGCTCGTGACAGCACGGCTCTGCCGAAACTCGCATCTTCCCTCGCCTGCTCCACGATGGCGTAGTGCAACGTGAACGTATGAACCGACGACCAGGTCGCTGCTCTGCAGATGTCCTGCAGGGGCACCCGCTCCAGGAAAGCCGCGGACGAGGCCTGGGCTCTAGTTGAGTGTGCCCTCACCGCACCTGGAAGGGGCACCCCTGCCTGTTTGTAACATGCTCTGATGCAGGCGGTAATTCAATTGGAGATTCGCTGGGTGGAGACTGGTGAGCCTTTCATCCGGTCTGCCACTGCCACAAACAGTCGTGATGATTTCCGGAAGGGTTTGGTCCACTCAATGTAGTATGCCAGGGCATGTCTGACATCCAGCGAATGTCCCCTCCTCTCCTCCTCGGAACCGTGTGGTTTAGGGAAGAACACGGGAAGGAAGATATCTTGGTTATAGTGGAACTGAGACACCACCTTAGGCAAGAAAGCCGGGTGGGGCCTCAGCCGAACCTTATCTTTATAAAACACCGTGTATGGGGGCTCCAAGGTCAAAGCCCTTATCTCGGAGACCCTCCTAGCCGATGTAATGGCCACCAGGAAGGCTACCTTCCAAGACAGGAGGAGTAGGGAGCATGTGGCCATGGGTTCGAAGGGGTGTCTCATCAATATGGTAAGCACTAAGTTGAGAACCCAGGGGGGTACCGGGTCCCAGACCTGAGGGAAGGTCCTCTCCACCCCCTTAAGGAACCTAACTGACATAGGATGGGAAAATAGGGACCGCCCTTCCATCGGCTGGTGGAAGGCCGAAATGGCTGCCAAGTGTACCTTCAGGGAAGCCAGAGCTAGGCCCTGAAGCTTAAGGTGCAACAGGTATTCCAAGATCACCTGTATAGGCGAAAAACTTGGCGGTATACCCCTAGACGCCGCCCAACAGGAGCCTCCACTTGGCCCTGTACGTAATCTGTGTGGACGGTTTCCTGCTACTCAGCAGAACCTGTTGGACTTGCAAGGAGCAGGCTCTTTCTCCATCCGTCAGCCACAGAGTCTCCATGCTGTCAGGTGGAGGGAGTCCAGGTCCGGGTGCAGCAGGCGCCCCGGTCCTGGGAGAGCAAGTCGTATCGCCTGGGTAGTGGAATCAGCTCGGAGATAGAGAGGTCTAGCAGCATGCTGTACCAGTGCTGCCTCGGCCACACTGGGGCAATCAGAATGATGTTCGCTCTGTCCCTCTTGATTTTGAGGAGGACTTGGGGCAGGAGCGGGATGGGGGGGAAATGCGTACATCAGACCCCCCGCCCAGCTTATAAGAAACGCGTCGGACAGAGAGCCCAGCTCGCGACCCCTGAGCGAGCAAAACCTTGGGCACTTCCTGTTCCAGGCTGACGCGAACAGGTCTAGTTGGGGAACACCCCACTCTTGGAAGATTGAAGTCACTATGTCCTGGTGTAGTGACCAGTCGTGTCGGGGTGAAAACGACCTGCTGAGGCGGTCCGCCTCGTCGTTCCTGACCCCGGGGAGGTGAGAGGCCGACAAATGAAAATCGTGCCTCACAGCAAAGTCCCAGAGGCGAATAGCTTCCTGGCAAAGGGCTGAGGAGCGTGCCCCCCCTTGTCTGTTCATGTAAAACATGGCCGCCGTATTGTCCGTGAGGACCTGGACCACCCTGCCCTGCAGGAAACTGAGGAAAGCCTTGCAGGCCAACTGGACTGCTCTGAGTTCGCGTACATTGATGTGTAGAGCTCTCTCCTCAGGTGACCATAGCCCTTGAGTGCCCCGGTTGCGACTGATGTGGGCTCCCCATCCCACATCGGATGCATCTGTGATGAGAGTCACTGACGGGGCCAAGTCTCTGAATGGGACTCCCTTCATCACTTCCCTTGGGTCCCTCCACCAATTGAGGGATGACAGCACCTGTGGGGGAACCATGACCACTCTAGTCAGAGAATGCCTGTTTGGCGCATATACCGAGGCCAACCATGCCTGAAGAGGTCTAAGCCTGAGGCGAGCCAGCCTCACCACATATGTGGAGGCTGCCATATGTCCCAACAGCTGCAAACAGTGTCTGGCCGTCGTCGTGGGGGACCTGTGGAGATCGGCAAGAACAATAAGAGTGATGTCCTGGTGGGTGTCTGTTACAGACCACCAGACCAGGAGGACGAGGTGGATGAGGCTTTCTTTACTCAACTAGGGAAAGTTTCCAGTTCACAGGGCCTGATTCTCATGGGAGACTTCAATCACCCTGACATCTGCTGGAAGAGCAATACAGCAGAGCACAAACAATCCAGGAAGTTTTTGGAGAGTGTTGCAGACAATTTCCTGGTGCAAGTGCTGGAGCAACCAACTAGGGGCCGTGCTTTTCTTGACCTGCTGCTCACAAACAGGGAAGATTTGGTAGGGGAAGTACAAGTGGGTGGCAACCTAGGCAGCAGTGACCATGAGATGGTCGAGTTCAGGATCCTGACAAAAGGAAGAAAGGAGAGCAGCAGGATACGGACCATGGACTTCAGAAAAGCGGACTTTGACTCCCTCAGGGAACTGATGGGCAGGATTCCCTGGGAGGCTAATATGAGGGGGAAAGGAACCCAAGAGAGCTGGCTGTATTTTAAAGAGACCTTATTGAGGGCACAAGAGCAAACCATCCCGATGTGCAGAAAGAATAGCAAATATGGTAGGCGTCCAGCTTGGCTTAACAAAGATGTCCTTGGCGAACTTAAATGCAAAAAAGAAGCTTACAAGAAGTGGAAGCTTGGTCAGATGACCAGGGAGGATTATATAAACACTGCTCGAACGTGCAGGAATGAAATCAGGAAGGCCAAAGCACAATTGGAGTTGCAGCTAGCAAGGGACGTGAAGGGGAACAAGAAGGGTTTCTACAGGCATGTTGCCAACAAGAGGAAGATTAGAGAAAGTGTGGGCCCCTTAGAGAATGAGGGAGGTGACCTAGTGACGGAGGATGTGGAGAAAGCTGAGGTACTCAATGTCTTTTTTGCCTCTGTCTTCACAGACAAGATCAGCTCTCAGACTGCTGCACTGGGTGGCACAGAATGGGAAGGAGGCGAACATCCCACAGTGCTGAAGGAACGGGTCCAAAACTATTTAGAAGGATTGGACATTCACAAGTCCATGGGGCCGGATGCAATGCACCCGAGGGTGCTGAGGGAGTTGGCTGAGGTGATTTCAGAGCCGTTGGCTATTATCTTTGAAAGCTCGTGGGAACAGGGGGAGGTCCCTGACGACTGGAAAAAAGCAAATATAGTGCCCATCTTCAAAAAAGGGAGGAAAGAGGATCCAGGGAACTACAGACCGGTCAGCCTCACCTCAATCCCTGGAAAAATCATGGAGCAGGTCCTTAAGGAATCCATTTTAAGGCACTTGGAGGAGAGGAAGGTGATCAGGAACAGTCAACACAGATTCACTAAGGGAAAGTCATGCCTGACCAACCTGATTGCTTTCTATGATGAGGTGACTGGCTCTGTGGATGTAGGGAAGGCTGTGGATGTGATATACCTTGACTTTAGCAAAGCTTTTGATACTGTCTCACACAGTATTCTTATCAGCAAGTTAAAGAAGTATGGGTTGGATGAATGGACTATAAAATGGATAGAGAACTGGCTAGAGCATAGGGCTCAACGAGTAGTGATCAATGGCTCCATGTCTAGCTGGCAACCGGTCACAAGCGGAGTGCCCCAGGGGTCGGTCCTGGGGCCGGTTTTGTTCAACATCTTTATTAATGATCTGGAGGAAGGGGTAGATTGCACCCTCAGCAAGTTTGCGGACGACACTAAGCTGGGGGGAGTGGTAGATACCCTGGAGGGTAGGGATAGGATACAGAGTGACCTAAACAAACTGGAGGATTGGGCCAAAAGAAATCTAATGAGGTTCAACAAGGACAAGTGCAGAGTCCTCCACTTAGGAAGGAAGAATCCCATGCACAGCTATAGACTGGGGACCGATGAGCTGGGCAGCAGCTCTGCAGAAAAGGACCTGGGGGTAACGGTGGATAAAAAGCTGGATATGAGTCAGCAGTGTGCCCTGGTTGTCAAGAAGGCTAATGGCATATTGGGCTGCATTAGGAGGGGCATTGCCAGCAGGTCACGGGAAGTGATTATTCCCCTCTATTCGGCATTGGTGAGGCCGCATTTAGAATATTGTGTCCAGTTTTGGGCCCCCCACTACAAAAAGGATGTGGACAAGTTGGAGAGAGTGCAGCGGAGGGCAACCAAAATGATTAGGGGGCTGGAGCACAGGACTTATGAGGAGAGGCTGAGGGAACTGGGCTTGTTTAGTCTGCAAAAGAGAAGAGTGAGGGGGGATTTGATAGCGGCCTTTAACTACCTGAAAGGGGGTTCCAGGGAGGATGGGGCTAGGCTGTTCTCGGTGGTGGCAGATGACCGAACAAGGAGCAACGGTCTCAAGTTGCAGGGCGGGAGGTCTAAGTTGGACATTAGGAAAAAGTTTTTTACTAGGAGGGTGGTGAAGCACTGGAATGGGTTACCTAGGGAGGTGGTGGAATCTCCATCCTTAGAGGTTTTTAAGGTGAGGCTTGACAAAGCCCTGGTTGGGATGATATAGCTGAGGTTAGTCCTGCTTTGAGCAGGGGGTTGGACTAGATGACCTCCTGAGGTCCCTTCCAACTCTAATATTCTATGATTCTATGATCGGATATAATGGCCGCCATTGCCTCAAACCGAGTCTGTGGGAGGAAGGCCCTGGCCTGTACAGCATCCAATGTAGCCCCAATAAAATCTATGCGCTGCACCGGGGTGAGTGTGGATTTCTGTTCATTAATAAGCAGCCCCAGTCTGGTGCATGTTCCGCAGGTGAGCTGTAGACTGTTTCTCAAATGGGCCCTGGACTTTCCCCAGATCAACCAGTCATCTAGGTAGGGGAAAACCTGTATTCCACTGCGACGCAGGTGGGTTACCACCACCGCCATGCATTTTGTAAAAACTCTTGGTGCTGAGGAAAGACCAAAGGGCAGGGCCCGAAACTGGTCATGAATCGTAGGAACCTCCTATGGGCAGGTAATATGGAGATGTGGAAGTACGCGTCTTTTAGCTCAAGGGCAGCGTACCAGTCCCCTGGATCTAGGACCGGAATGATGGTGGCGAGGGAGACCATGCGGAACCTGATGCGTCTGATATACTTATTCAGACAGCGTAGGTCTAGAATGGGTCTGAGCTCCCCCTTTGCCTTGGGGATCAGAAAATACCTGGAATAGAATCCCCACCCCGCCTCAGTCACTGGGACTTCTTCCACTGCCCCAAGCTCCAGGAGGGAATCAACCTCCTGTACCAGGAGCTGCTCGTGGGCAGGGTCCCCCAGGGGGAACATCCTAGGGGGGGAGTCAGGGGGAAGGCTGTAAGTTGGAGGGTATAACCCTTGGCGATCACCTCCAGGACCCACCGGTCCGTAGTAATGGCTTCCCATTCTGCATAGAAAGGTCGGAGCCTTTCTGCAAACGGTCGGTTAAGATCCAGGGGAAAAGGAAGAGTGCTACCCTCGTGCACAACATCAAAAACGTTTATTTGAATTATCCCCTTTGGAAGGCCACTGCTGGCCCCCAGCAGAGGACCCTTGCCGGCCTCCTCTGTTGGGCCCATGGTAGCGCTCCCGACCTCTCCTCGGTTGGGCGGGTCGGGGAGCTTGTCTCGGTGGGGGCGGCGGCTGCCTCTGGGCTTGAGGCCGGGACTGTTGTCTCGCAGCCTGGGGGGTATATAGCCCTAGGGATTTCAGGGTAGCCCGCGAATCCTTTAGGGCATGCAGTTTCTTGTCCGTCTTTTCCGAGAATAGCCTGGAGCCATCAAAGGGGAGGTCCTGTATGGCCTGTTGGACCTCTTGGGACAGGCCTGACGCTTGAAGCCAGGAGCAGCGGCGCCTGACGACAGCTGAAGCCATAGCCCTACTAGCTGTGTCCGCCGCATCACTGGCAGACTGCAAGGCCGCAGTCGCCGCGGCCTCCCCCTCCTGTGTCACTGTGGCAAAATCCACCGCTTGGTCAGGCAGTAAGGTTGACGCAAGCCTCTGCATCGAGGCCCAGAGATTAAGATTATATTTTCCTAATAAGGCCTGGTGGTTAGGTACTCTAAACTGCAAGGCTGCAGTAGAGTAGATTTTCCTCCTGAATAAATCTAGCTTCCTTCCATCCTTATCCCTGGGAGTATTCCCCTGGTTCCCCTGGCGGTCTCTTTGATTGGCTGCATCAACCACCAAGGAGCCTGGCGTAGGGTGGTTGTAAAGGAACTCAAAGGATTCTTTGGGTACATAGTACTTCCTTTCTACTCCTTTAGACATAGGATGTACTGAGGAAGGGGTCTGACAGCGGTTCCTGGCGATCTTCATGACCTTGTCATGTACTGGGAGGGTCGCTCGTGAAGGGCCCGCAGACCCTGAGGGCCCAAAGAGGGGGTCCTCCTCCTCGGACATGAGTTTAAACTCCATGCCCAAGTTCTCAGCGTCCCTCTTCAGGAGGTCCTGATGGGCGCGGAAATCGAACAGGGGGGCCCTGTGATCCCTGGCTGCAACATCGTCCAGAGACGAGGAGGAGGATGGAGGCATGGGTCCCGTAGAGGGTCCTTCCTCCGGATCAGAATCACCCTCTGAGTCATGCCCCTGTGTTGTTTTAGGTAACAGGGGTGCTGGTGGGGCCACCGCAGACTGTAGAGATGCCGAGCCTTGGGCCACTGGAGCATTCCATGGTCCCCAATATGGCCATTGCCACGGGCCTTGGCCCCATCCCAGTACCTGGACAGGTAGTGGCTGATGCACTGTAGCATACCGGCCACCTAAACCCCCAGAGCGTCGCTTGCCACCCCGGTATGGAGAGCGGCTGCGCGACGATTTCACAGCACAGCCAAAGGAAAGACATTGGCTAAACTCAGCCCTGGTGTACATGGGTGCTTCTCCTCTGACTTGCAAAAGTCAGTGCAATTGTGCCTTGCTTTACCAGGTCTGATTTTGGTATAATACACACAAGACTAGATTTATACTGAAAAAGTGACAGGACAGTAACACTCTATGCTGCGATGTGGAGTATCCAGGGGCAGAACCAGTTTGGGATATCTTGTTCAGACTACAAAGGTGATAAACTCCGCAGATAGTGAAATCACCTCCAGCTGGTCAATTCATGCTACTTGGAGATGGGCACTCATTAGCTCTTTATGCACCCTTATTGTCTCAAGAGAGGAAGGTGTACCGTTTAAAGGGAGCAGAATGGTAGGACTTCTGAAGGAAGAGAGAGAATTCTCCAGCTCCATATGGATTCATCATGAAGAGAACCCATACTTGACATATGGGTGCATTGAAGGGTGAACAGGTCTTTGCCTCGTGCTTAGTTCTGGCTTCTTCTTAGTTCTGGCTTAGTTCTGGCTTCCCTTGTCTTTTCAGAGTCAATTCAGGCTAGTTAAACAGCCTGTAGCAAAATCAAACCTGGAGTTTGCATCCTTTCCAGTACTGAATCAGCTGTTGTGACTCAGAGGTAATTCTTTCATGAGGCAAAGTGCCAATTCTCTGATGTCAGGATAGGAATAGGAGTTATTCAGCCTGTTCAACAGCCAGAAACAGAAAAGTTTGTTTTTGTCTTTGCTCCTGTAGTTTGTAGCCCAGTGAAATGCGCCAAAAGGACTCCTTAGAAACCAGCCTTGGAAAAGGTGCAGAATAGCAAAAGCAGAGGAAAAGGCTGGAGGAGAAGAAAAGGAGAAAGATGAACCAGGAGGACAAAAAGATCACAAAAGAAATAAAGGAAAGAGAGTGACAGAAATAACATACCTCATGGCTGTTCTAGGGAGAATATCTCAAAGGGTAAGTGGGTAATTCAGCCTCCATGTACCATGCCGAGCTGCCAACATGGATGTCAAGTAGGGGTGGTCAACCAATGCTGATGCTGGATTTTGTGATGTGGGCACTTCACTACTGTGAACTGGACTGAGATCACCAATCCATTTTACACAGGCCACTGAATAGTCAATCAGATGATGACACTTTTCAATCAGGACCCTCTTATGCTGGATTTTAACCAGTGACCTAAAACTGAAAGCCAATGTATCTCACTACAGAGATACCCTGAGTCACCCAGTCCCCCAGGTACAGCACGTTATTTTCATGTACTACGTCTTCGGCATACGGTTATATGAGAATGGATGATTTCCTGAAAAAGGCGCGCATTTAAAAAGATACTATGAACTCACTTCCATTAAGTTGTCTTCATAAATAAGCTAAATAAGCGGTGGCACTAAAATATGCAACTAACATATGTGAGGCAGTTACAAAGGGATGCATATGTTACCTCAAGCATGATTTATTTTTCATGCCTTTTCTGACAGTTGCAGTTTAACGGCTGTATTTTCCTGCAATCTCATAACAATCTAAAAAAATGTCATGATTCTAGTTTTGTGGTGGAGTAAATGTCTGTTTGCAAGTACAATTTTATCTGAGTCATTCAGGGAGAGAGGTGTGGCCAATTGAAACGTAACTGTCAACATAAATAAAACGAGATGCTCTGGATGTCACCCTCCCTAGGAGGGAAGTTCGAAAGGTAAGTGGGTTTTTTCTTCTTTCCTTTATACAGATGGGGAATCTGATACACACTGAACTTAGGTGAATTTCACATGGCTACACAAGGAGTCAATGTCAGATGTCAAGTGCTATTAGCTACCCAAAACATAGTCATTCCACTAGCCCAGCCTTTTATAGATAAGAATATTACCACAAAAGGGATCAAATATATCAGTGTGGCACAAAACCGTGAGAATTGTTCCATTTTTAGATGAGAAAACAACAAAGCTTTTATTCAACTCATTTCACAATCTTAAAAGTCCACAGCTGAAACAGACATGCATGCAATGACAGATAGGAAGGGCACACACTATGTGGCTGTTTTTTGATATCGTCTCCTTCATCGTTATCTTGATTTCTTTACCTCTTAAACCCACCTAGAGACTCTCTTGGGGGAAAGGACAGAAGAGATGCTTGAGTTTTCTTCTCATCTATGACAAATCCTAGTTTGGAACCTGTGGGCCTCTATTGCTGGCTGGCCTCGGAAAGGTGGATGTTTGGAATGAATGGGGGAGGGGAAGGGAAGGGCAGGATTCAGGACTGGATTAGTTATTTGGGACAAATCTGGCTCAGAGGTCACGTGCGGTCATTGCACACCATCGAGGAGTGCAAGTAGAGCATATTGCCCACAGCATAGGCCAACTGCTCCCAGGAGAGAGGCAAGTGCTGGCCTCAATACTTGGAGCTGCAGGAACCTTCCAGTGCCTGCGAGTGGAAGAGGGGAGCCCAGGCCTCAGCAGTCATCATCCTTGTGTTGGTGGCAGACGAGCGGATGGGGTCCTGACCGCTGCTGTGGTACTCCTTGGGCAGCGGTGAAGAAGGAGCCATTGTTTGCCTCCAGGGGGTGAAGGAGGGTGTTCCCCTGGCCACACTGCGGCTTTCCCAGCTTTCCCACTCGCCACACTCTTGCCTGCCTTTGCAGGCACCAGGGTCAGTTGGCTCAATCCAGTTTGCTCAGCGAAGGGGGCATCTGGACGGGCATTTCAAGTGCTAAAGCGATGGGATTGAGTCAAACAGTCCCTTTCCCCTGTAGGGCACTGATGCCCCTCTGGAGTAAGGATCCCAGAGATGGGGACATTGCCCAATGCCTGAAGGTGGGGGGGGTGGGGTGTCTGGGGGAGATGGGATGTCTTTCAGGCAGGCAAGGGTTAACAGAATGACGTCATTTCGTGCTGGGTCTCCCCCTCACTCCCCTCTGGGCTGAAATCTCGGGGGCGTCCCCAGCCCCTCATCTGGCCTGTGCTGCTGGTTTGGCTGTAACGGGAGAGGAAGAGGCTGGCTGGGCTTTGATTCCTCCTCCAGGGCTTCCACCAGCCTTGAGGCTGCTTCTCAGCACCTCTTTCCCCGCGTGTGGCGTGTTTTGTGGTACCCCCCCCCCCCCGTCACCGATCCGCCCCAGGGAGGGGGGTTTAACCCTTCCCAGCTGGCAGCGGCGCGGTGGCCGGCGCAGGGGAAAGGGGCGAGCGGCTGGGAGGCGAGACGCACCCGGGGAACGGAGGGGTTCGGTGCCCGCGGCGTCTCCGGTTGAACGAGCTCGCTCAGACACCGCAGCGCCTCGCGGAGCGGTTGTGGTTTGGTTGACTGAAGAAGGGAGTCAGACGGCGAGGGGCATTACAGAGTTAAACGCCGCTCAAATCGAGAAAAATAGGAAACCCGAAGGGTGGAGACCACTCGCGCAAAGGAAACGTCGAGCCAACTTGGCTGCTCTTACACAAGTTGAGTTTGCTCCGGGGCAGCAGAGATGCGGAGTGCAGGCAATGCGGCGGCTCCAGAGACGCAGCCCTCCTGCCTGAGTCAGGTAAGCCTTGGGAGCACACCTGGGCACGCGGGCCCTAGGAAAGCAGCTCTTGGGGGGGAAATCCCCATTGAGAACTGAGTGAGTCGTCCCCGGCATAAAGAACATGCAGCTGCATCTCGCCTTCACTTTCTGCTGGAGTCGGTGTGGGCTTAGCTGGAATTATTATTAACCCTCTTTATGATGGTAATGCCCAAGGATCCCCCAGGAATGGGGGCCCGTTGTGCTAAGCAGGGTACCAACAAAATTCCTGGGTTTTCTGCTTTGTGGGTCTCATTTCGATGAGTGAAGTTGAATAGCTGAGAGTCCTGAGCAGCTGTCAAGGACTCAGCGTTAGAGAGAGAGACTGTGCTTGACCAGGAGTAGGCAAGGAATATTCCACTACAACTACAGAAGTTTGTTCGTGAGATCTCGGAGAGACTTCGATAGAGAAGCATTGATCTAAGCACCCAACAGACCCCTCTTGAATATCACACCTTAATATGCTAGGCACCTGGGACTCCACTTTCTGCTTCCAGAATATTTTCTTTAATTTTCTGCTTTCCTTGCTTTATTTAACACAGCTAATTTGCTTTTGTTTTACTTGGATCCTTAAGTGGCAAATATCATTTTACAAGCCTTATAAATTTATCTTTTTTTATGTTTATACATGTATATTCGCAATAATTAAATTCCAAACTGACATTTGCGCATTCCTTTGTTTCAGACAGATTGACACAATGTGTTTGCTTGTTTATTTTATTGGCTTTCCTGAATTTTACACTGGCACAATTTCTGCAGACTGATCTAGCCAAATAGAAGTGATTTGGGGCAGCTTTCCTGTTTACAGCTTTGAGATGGTCTCTTACACGCATCAGTGAGCACCAGCCTCTTTATCTCTTCTCAAGATGGCATCAATAAATTGCAGAACTGCCCTCCCTCACAACACATTTAGACTGTTAATAGTGGGGAAAACAATGGGGTCGCTCCTGTCAAGTGATTTTCGTGCCAGGTTTATTTTGTGTCTTTTCAGTTGCATTTAAAACAAACCAAGCCTTTTCTCTTTCTAAACCTTGAATTTTGTAAATGTGTTTGCCACTTCTCAAGTTTGGGAAATCGAGAGAGACAGACGGAACTTGTTTTTTCCACTGGCTTACCTTGGGATCCCTTGCACTGGGTGAGTTCCAGAAACTTAGTGCAAGCCCCCATGCCTCCTACTTATTTGTGCAAATCTGCATTAAGAAAAAAAGTTTATCTGATGAGCTTTTATGATTTGCTGAGTCTTTTTTTTTTTTAAACATGGGGGGATTTGGAGGGGTGGTAGTGTGGTGAATGGACCTCACTGATTCATTTGTGGTCTAATATCCAAACCTGACATGCAGTGAAATGAACAGATTATTTTACATTATCTTCAGTTGCCACCTAATTTGCACCCCTTCCTCTGACTCTTTGCTTTGTTTGTACCCTGCTTTAAGGGCTGTGGGATCTGAGGCTACCCAGGGAGTATCAGACACTGGAGCCTCCACCTTGAAGATACTGCCGCACATCTGGTTGGTGAAGTTTCTACTTGACTTCACCCTCTGGTGGCTGGCTAGAGAAGAGCTGTTCAGCCTGGAACCATGGGCTCCACCAGCAGCCGCCAGAAGAAAGCCTTCAATGACTCAGTCAGCGATTACGTCCACTCTGAAATCATTAAGAAACATTACAACTATACAGGGAAGCTGAATGAGAAGGCAGACAGTGGAATAAAAGTGACCTCGGTGGTTTTTATCATCATTTGCTGCTTTATCATCTTAGAGAACATTTTTGTCCTCCTGACCATCTGGAAAACCAAGAAGTTTCACCGACCCATGTACTATTTCATTGGGAATTTGGCTCTTTCAGATTTGCTGGCTGGGGTGGCTTATACTGCCAACCTTTTGTTATCTGGACACAAAACCTATAGTCTCACCCCTGCCCAGTGGTTTGTAAGGGAAGGTAGCATGTTTGTAGCCCTGTCGGCCTCTGTGTTCAGCCTGCTGGCCATCGCCATTGAGAGGTATATCACCATGCTGAAGATGAAACTCCACAATGGGAGCAACAGCTTCCGCTCCTTCCTACTGATCAGTGCCTGCTGGGTTATATCCATGATACTAGGGGGGCTTCCTATTATGGGCTGGAACTGCCTCAGCCACCTGCCGAGTTGCTCCACTGTGCTGCCCCTCTACCATAAGCACTATATTCTCTTTTGCACCACAGTTTTCACTGGTCTTTTATTAGCCATTGTTGTCCTCTACTGCAAGATCTATTCCATGGTCAGGACTAGGAGCCGCAGGCTGACGTTTCGAAAAAACATCACCAAAACCAGCAGGAGCTCAGAAAAATCGCTAGCCTTGCTCAAGACAGTGATCATCGTCCTGAGTGCATTTATTGCCTGCTGGAGTCCCTTGTTCATCCTGCTCTTGCTGGATGTGGGGTGCAAAGTGAAGGCCTGTTCAATCCTCTTCAAAGCAGAGTATTTCTTAGTACTGGCTGTGCTCAATTCAGCCACGAACCCTATAATCTATACCTTAACCAACAAAGAGATGCGGAGGGCCTTCATCAAGATCCTGTGCTGCTGCAAATGCCCCTCTGCAGATTCTGGGGCCAAAGTCAAGAGGCCAATCATAGCAGGGATGGAGTTCAGCCGAAGCAAATCTGACAATTCCTCCCACCCACAGAAGGATGAGGGTGACTGCCCGGAGACTGTCATGTCTTCAGGCAATGTCACCTCGTCTTCTTAAAAGTATCCATTGGGGGCATATTTCAAAGCCTCCCTTTGAAATCTGACAGAGAAGAAGCCACCAACTCACTTTAGTAACTCCAACCAGATGGCCTAAGTGAGCCAAGGTAGCGTTAGTTCTGAAGAGACAAGCAGTGCACTTGCAAGGGTGGAGTTCAGGAAGTGGGATAGACTGTTCTGGCTTGAAAACATTTCCCTCTGGAGTATGTTTTGTCTTTGCACTGAGGCAAACTCAGGATTGCCAGGAGCATTCATATCCTGAAATCTCCTTCGTAACTCGGAAAGACCGATGCCTTGGTGAAACGGTGTCATGCGTGTGTGTGGGAGTGAGTGAGGAGGAGGAGAAGGGTGGGGGTATGATTTTTTTCTTTGTGAAGAATGTGAAGTTATTATTCGTTTACTTGCAGAAAACCCCCTGACACAAAAGATCTTTCTGTACCAAGTTTAGGGATGGTTCTACTATCCTGGGTCACATGTGTTTGCCTTTTGGCATGCAGCAGGAAAGAGACCACACCAATGTGATCTAGATCATGTACAACCATAGTTTGGCATCACTTTCCTGAATTTTTAGATGTAATAAGATTTCATTTGCAGAGTCCAAAGCTTTTCTTTAGCAGGATCAGTTCTGTGAAGTTGTGCTGAAAATCCATATTACTTTTAAGATCATGAGCCAGACTCTGCATTCGCTTGCACTCATGTAACCCCAAAGAAGTCAGCAAGATTGCATGGGAGAAGCCAAGAATAGCATTTGACCCCATAGATCTATTGATTTGTTACATTTAGTATGAAATAAATTACATGACCATAATAGTTACAGGATAGAACTACAGTTTATTTTCTCTTTAAGATGTGATGTTTGAGAAGGTAAATATAATAGTAACAAGTACTATTGACATCAGTAGGAGTTTTGCCTGAGTAAGGACAGAGTAAAAACTGAGAGAGAACTTCAGGATTTGGCCCATAGTGCTTCCATAGTAAAGCTTGATTAGAAAATCTGTATAGAATACCATGAGATTCAGAGAAACAAAAAAGGAACTTTATAAGTCCAAGTGAAATGGCTATTGATATGACACATAAATGCACTTCCATAACAAAATACAAGACATTTTTTGACACTTACTTTGTGTTTTGTTCTAGAATGTTCATAATTTCAGCAAAGATGCCTATTTTATCAATTCACATGAGAAATGCCTTTCATTTAAATTGAATGTATTTGTTTTATGGCATCATTTCTATTACTGTATTTTTCTAACCTGTGTTAATGGGGTTGAATGTGTACAATGCATGTAATTTAACAAGATGCAGAAGTCTACAAACACCTAGAGCATTACTATAACAAAAAAGTATATTAGGCTAGCTGAACAATTGATTGATGTACAGTTATTGGTGAAACCTAGAAATGATTTTCTGTAAAAATGTTGCCTTTATAGTATGATTTCCAGTGCAATTAAACTGAATTTTTTTCTTGTTTTTTTTTAAATAGTATTTAAAATGTTTCTGACTTTTATTGTTCAATTTGCACATAGCTTTATTGATTTCTAAACATTAATAAACTGATTTTTTTTAAAGACTCTTCTATCACAATTTTTTTTGTACTATCATCAAGATCTGGGGCATGATTCATTGATCATAGAAGTCAATAGAAAGATTCTAATTGATTTCAGTAGGCATTGGATCAGGCTGAGTCTGCATGACATTTCTGTTCAATTAAGGACATAATGACACCTTTATTTACAAGGCAAGGTAAAAGGGTACAAGAACATGATTGTTTAGGTGCTCCAACAGTAAGGTGATGGGTGCCAATAAAAGAACCTGGATAGAGAGATAGCAGCAGTATATCTATGCTCCAGAGCAAGAAACTTCACTATGGCAAATGATGGAGAGGTAGAAATACCACTGCAATTACTATCCAGAATGGAATAAGTGAAATACCATGTAATTCAGGAGCTCATGCATTAGAAATTAAATAATCTCATTTTTTTGTATGTTTATATGGAATAGGGAAAAAATCTTTTAAAATAGTTGTGAATTTTGCTGTTAGTTTATTACAAACATCAGGAAGGTTTATATTTAAAATATAATGCCAGAGCCTCAACTGGTGTAAATCAGTGTCACTCCACTGACTTTGTCAGCTGACGACCTGGGCAATGTATTTCAGTAGTTACTGTATTTCTTCCAAGGTTTGACTCTTCCATTTCCCCTATTGCTGCTATTCTTTCTAGGTAATACTTTAAAAGTTTCATTGAGCTTGTACAGGATACAGTTGGGGCGTAAAGATAAACCTCACCTTCTTATACAATACGTCATTTCTGTGCAAGGTTTACTGTGGGAAACTGGAGCATACTAACTGAGGAAGGCTTTAGGTCAGAACCTTTTGCTTCCTGAAGGAAATTCCAAAAATGCCCTGAAGACAAAAGAGTGGAAACAGACTGGAATTTCTTTCCATCCGTCTGCTTGTATGGAAGGAATGATTTCATGTGTGCTCACTTCCTAGGCTTTTTAATTAGTGTCCTGAGCAAAGCTGGAAAAAACGTCAAAGCTGTATTTGTGCAAAAGATAAAACATTTCTTGGCTCAGACCTTCATTCTGGCAGTGACTTACACAGGGTACTGATAGGCAATACGGAACATAAGTGAAATCCTCTCTCTGTGTGATTTATTCCGCTTTCCCCCACCCCCCCATGCAGAGGGCTGGAATGAAGACCATGCACTATTAAGTCACACTTAAACTCTCAGAATGAGAACTGATGTGGTCCAACAGATAGGGCAGTTGATGGAGATTTGGGTTTTATTTCCAGCTGCTGGATGACCATGGGTGAGTAATTTCCCCTCTCTGTCCCTTTGTTTCCCCTTCCCACCCTTGGTCTGTCTTCCCACTTACTTGGTTGTAAGTGCTCTGGGGCCGGGACTGTCTCTCACTATGTTTTTGTACAGTGGGGGCCCAATTTTGGTTGGATCCCTCTAGGCACCACTGTGTTTCATGCAATATATAGAAAGTGAGGCTTTGGCATCATATTGACCCTCTGCACATGGTGTATATCAGCCTTTGTGAAGAAACTCTCCTGATACATATGAGTGATAACTCACTTCCTGGCTAGTTAGGGCATACCTGCCCATTCATACTTCGGGAATACAGATGATGTATATAATAAAAACTAGGGGTTCATGCTAGGAAATGAGACACACAGATCTACTTAACCTCTTCCTTTTCTATGTTCGTTCCCTAGGCCACTGAAACCTATTATAATAAATCAACAGGCTTATGTCTGCTATTGAGCATTCTACTCTGAAAAGTTATGCTGTAGAACAGTAGCTCTCAACTTTCCAGATTACTGTACCCCTTTCAGCAGTCTGATTTTTCTTGCATACTCCAAGTTTCACCTCACTTTAAAACTATTTGCTTACAAAATCAGACAAAAATACAAAAGTGTCTCAGCACACCGTTACTGAAAAATGGCTGACTTTCTCATTTTTACCATATAATTATAAAATAAATCAATTGGTATATAAATATTGTACTTACATTTCAATGTATTGTAGTTAGAGCAGTATAAACAAGTCATTGTCTGTATGAAATTTCAGTTTTTATTGACATCGCTAGTGCTTTTTATGTAGCCTGTTGTAAAAGTAGGCAACTATCTAGATGAGTTGATGTATTCCCTGGAAGACCTCTGCGTATCCCTGGTTGAGAACCACTGCGATGGAATAGGCACCTTCCTACTCTACAGACCTGCTCCCTGTACACTGGGAGTCAGAGCCATTTAACGTTCATGGCAAAAATAAGTTTTCACTGCTTTTTATGCCTGTTAGCCCGGCTGAGCCAATACAGCAACAAGAGAGAGAGCTGGATTGTATTCCTCCTTGTGGAGCATCAACAAAATTTGACACTACATTCCAATTAGTTACCTGTGCAAAACCATTGGGTTTCACAGGAGTCAGCAAGGGCTGTGATCTGGGCCCTTTACATTTTGTTTCTGGGCCATAAAGGGTCTTGAAAACAGCTGGATCTTGTCACCTGGGTATGCTCCTAGTGGAGAGAGTTCCATGAGCGAGGTAGGGTGAACAAAGTTCCTGTGCTATCCTCCTTTAGCTACCAAGGTTTGTAGGGGATTGTACTGGGTATGTTGTGTAATAGAGGTGCTGTGGTCAGAGAGCTCTACACTCCAGGTGTTTGGGGCCGGTGGAGCAGTCAACAGTGGGGTGTTCAAAGTTATCTTAAGCAAACCCTGCGGCTGATGTAAATTGTGCTGAGAACTGGGGCCAAAACTGGAGAGGTAAGAAGGTAGCTACGGTCTTGACGTCATCCAACCCTCTTGACAAACCATCTTCCCCACCCCAACTCCAATCCAGTCTAAGGCATCCTTCATTATAACTAACTACAGAGCCAGCAGTTCTTCAACTAAATAGAGAGAATGACATTTTCTTTGGAATCTCACAGCACTAGCTCTTTCCAGCATTTCGTTTTGTCTGCCAACCAGTGTTCAAACAGTCCAAGTTCACGTCACATTTCAAGTCACCTCTATTAAAGTTGGAATTACTATCCATGGAACCTGCTCTTCCCCAGTGCCAGAATTCACAGCAGGATGAGCTGTCCTACAAGCAGCCACTGTGTGAAATGAACTCAAGGAAAGAGACTATGCTTTGTGGTCTAACCACTCTCGTGCATATGTTACTCTTGCATATATTGTAGAGGTCATAGAATTAAAGCTTTATAAGGAATAAAGGTGATGAAAGAAAGTCAAGAATAGAATGCATTGCACATTTCCTAGTTTCACATGTGCCTGGAGATTCTGGTTCATGGATCTAATTTTCTTCTTCTTATATAGTTCTTTTTCATTGCACGTCTTACTACTGTTCCATTTGTGGTTATTACTTGTGGTTATCTCAACAGAGTAGCTATTATAAGAAACTGAAATTAGGTTGGTCACTAATTACTTGTCATTTGTGAAAATGAAATAAACATCATAGGAACCTTGTCATCAGACTTGTCCTTTCACCGCCACCAAAGTTTTCTGCATTGCAGGCAAATCCCTTAGGAACTCCACTAATACTAACTAACTCTCATTAAGCATGCTACCACAAGGTGCTGTCCGCAGACCTCTAAAGAACACACTCTGCCTAGCAGTTTTACAAATGAAAAGTGAAAGTTGACAGTCATGTGGCTATCCATGAGCAGCTAGCGAAAGCTGTAGCTATGGGAATGACAACTGACATTCTCTGAATGACTGGGTTGGCACAGGATGATTAAACAAACAATCATCATTTAATGTATAGCCTCCAGATCAAATTCAGCCATGGCAAAAACAGGTGGAATGCCCATAAAAAGCAAGGGGAACTCAGCCCTCTTTTACCAGAGCTGAATCTGAACCTCAAAGGGCTGTCTTCACTGTATTTACACACCTGCACCTGGACCGTGCCTGTTGACTTGGGGTCATGGGGTTTGGGCAAGGGACTGTTTATTTATAATATATTACACATTTATTATTTGTAGATGTTCCGGCTTGGACTGCAGCCCAAGTTCTGGGACCCTCCCACCTCACAGAGCCTGGGCCTGGATCCTAGAGCCTGGGCGCCTGCATGAATCTGACTGTCTACATCGCAATTAAACAGCTCCTTAGCCTAAGCCCATTGCAGCTGGCGTGTGCCAGCTGCTGGTTTTTAACTGCAGTGTAGACAAACCCTGAATGTTCAGGGTTAAACCACTGATACATTGATGCTAGTTGAGTGTTTAAAGGTCTTGATCTTGCACCACTGAAATTAATGGGAGTTTTAGCATTCCCTTCAATGGGAACACTATCAGGCTCATAGTAAAAACCATCCATTGGGTTGCTTGAATATCACTCTTTTAAAAAAATAATTCTTACTGCAACTTGCACACTTGTCAGTCACTACAGGATTTCCCTACCAAACTGGGAGCAAAGTTGATTGTGCCTGCAGAGTTTCAGATTGAGACTGTGTGACCTTTTGAACCGCAGCCCCACCCTTCACAGTTAGACCAAAATTAACTGTAAGCAGAAACAAAAAGTCTTCATCAGCAAAAATAAATATGTTTTGTTCACTCATGGTTGAACATCTAGAATAGACCAAAATGAATCAACAGCAAGCGCTGGCATCTGGCAAGCATTTTCATACTATAGTCACAGCCATAAAACTATTCTGAGAGACAAACATGCTTTGATCTATGGAGATCATTCATCTGATCTTCACATTTGAGGGATGCTTTGTTCTAGTCAAAAATATGGGTTTACTATAGTAGGCTATCAAACCCTTGAATGTATTAAAAACTAGACTGTACCACTTAGTAAACCCACAGACCTCAAGCAGACTTCAACCTGCCTGATATACGTGAGAAATTACCATAACTGACCAGATTTCCCTTTCAGTTCCCTGATTTGGAACATAAGAACTTGTGCATGCAACTATATCATTGAAAATCCTACCTCTGATTCAATGGCAATGGCTCTGCTTCCTATTTCATTGCAATGAGAGTCTGTAAAGTAGCAACACAGATTAATGGTATTGCCAATGATTGTTAGGTGAAGGAATTTCTTATTTACCCTGGTAAAACTCAGGTTGGGAGTTAGAATGCTGTTATTTTGCAGTTAATGTTATTTCTCTTTTGGTACTTGTATTATGGCAATTGCATTTATTTAAAAGTGGAGGCACAGTCTAAATTTCATTCTGATGATTTCCCATGCTGGAAAAAATGCAAGGAACATGCCTGACGCAAAGACCATATGTATCAAAATGTCAAATATTTTTTAAAATTGTATTTTGTTTTATTGATGAATTTTGCTCTGAGGAATATTGTGGTTCACAGTCGTCTTGATCTCTTCTCAGAGTGAGTTTGGGTGTCATGGTCCTTTGGCAGAGAAAGTTCTAATCTCCACCCAGGAATCTCACTATTGAAGTTGCCAGTTCCACTACTGCTGTAGAAATAGCTATTGTAGAAGGTCATACTCACACAGGATGATATATTTTGGCAGCTAACTTGGGCAGGGCTTTAAGAATAAGGACCAAGAGCGTGAAGTTTACGAGGTATTTGAGTTGGCATGATCCTTGTGTGTTCCCCGTGCATTCTGTGCATTGTATCTTTAATAATGGACTCCAGCTCTGGTGTGGCAAATTAAAAATTGTGTGACAGATTCCAGTAAATACAAAAATAGAGAATTTATAAGAATTAAATATTAAAATTAAAGCAAGCAGTACAGGATCCCTTGTGTTACTTACATTGCCTGATCTTTGCACTTTTGCTAGTAATGGGTTTGAAGTGTTTATACCCAGAGTTTATTTTTGAGGTACACTCTTCACTCCATATCCTAAACAGTGACACCATCTCTGAATAATATGCACTTGTGTGAAACAAAACAGAGAAGGCTGCTCCACCCACAAGGCGCAATATGCAGAGCCTTTTTTCAGTGCTGTTTGAAAGGAGAAATTAAGCTGTATTCCTGTGTGATACACAGACCTAAATTATATCACAAGGACCCTGGATTTACACGGCTCTGTCCCACTTAACCCGCTCGCACTCACTGCCCACGCCTCTGTCCGTTGCCATCTGATACACCTTAAAGGACATATCCCACAGAAGTATGTAGGCTTCTACTAACTTGAATGTTTGATCTCTTTAAGAGCATGGGAGTTGTGCTTTCTTTGGTTTCTCCATGTTCCCCAAGTAGCCCCTCAACTGTTACAGACCTGCTGAGCTATTTGTGCTCTGTGGCAAACTGAACTAATGTCTGTGGTCAGGTTTCCATGGTATGATAAACTGGAAATTGTGTGGCTGATTCATTTAAATGCAAAAATTGGGGTTCTAAATGAATTAAATCTGATGATAAATAACCCAATCACCAAAGCATCCCTTGCACTAGTTAGATGGATGTTTTCAGTTTTTACACTGCCCAAAATATTCAATGTCTTTCAGATTTTTGTAGAGAAAACACACTAAAAAGTTATCAGAGGAAACCTGGAGGTTTTCACTGGGAAACAAGGAAGATTTGAGGCTTTTAGCACCAGAAAGGCATGGAAGGCAACATGTGGTTTTGGCATCCTTGTGGTGAGTTAAGGCTTTTGGTAGTGCGGGGGAGGGTGGAGGTGATTTCTTTGCCCTCACCCTCTCGCTCACCTCACAACTCTTGTCAGAAAGGAGATGCTCCTCTGCACACTGTCCCAGCAAGGATGGCTAAGCACATGATGTTTTTGTTAAAATGATCAGCAGTGAAATACTTTTAAAGTACTGCACTTACATTGTCATCTTTAGGTTTCAGAGTTAACACTCCATTGAATTTAAGAGGCAGTTCATATCTCTCACAGTGATTGTTTTAGGATCTTAGCAGATGCAAAAATCAGTCACATTTTTAAGTGTTCTTCAGAACCATAAGGGTTAGAAACAATTTAAAAAAACCAACCCCAAAACATTAGATTGTGCTCTATATCACATACTAAGGTGGACTTGAACAATATTGTACTGTGTTGCAGAATTCAGTCAGCACACTAAATTTGAATTAGCCTTGTTTTTTGCATGTGTCAGTCATTTAGAAAACTTTTCTCCTTCATATGCCTTGTATGTCAGAAGAGGTGGATCATTGCACAGTTCAGGATCACCATTTAAAATGATACCAAAGATCTGATTTTGCTATTCCAGGTGGACATGGACAATCACTATTTAAAATGATCAGTAGGTATGGTGCTTTTGTTATTTTTTGTTTTAAAGATCTTTACATTCTTCAAGTAAGCTTGATCTCCCCATCACAACACTACTTATTCCCTCCCCCCACAAGAGGTACAAGTTTATTGCAATGAAAGCCTTTTCCATTTTGTAAATTACTGATTCATTATCTCCATGAAAAGCCTCACAATGTAAGAGACACATCAGCAGATTCTACATTCCCACCTCCTACCTCCAAATGGTACAAGGGCACAATTGTAATCACTGAATACCATTGGGTTATAGTGAACACAGCAAATAAAAACTTCAAAGGAGCCTGTTCTCTGTAGCTCAGTGATTCAGGGATCAGGATTCTAGCAAGTTTTACTTCTGCCAACACAGAACAGAGTGGAGCAGGGAGAAAACAACACAGGAGGGGAGGGGAAAGGAAAATACAGAAGAGAAAGGTTGAGGGCAGGGAGAGAGGCAACAAAATATAGAAGATGGCAAAACAACGTAGAAAGAAGAGGGGATCATAAAAGAAAATAGAGGGGAGCATAAGGACAGCAGCAGGCAGGAGATGAAGGGGAAAGCAATGATTTAAATGGTCTTGAAAATGGATGGACTGCTCAGGGGGATTGCCTTTCATCTCCAAGTCACTGCTCTAATCCAGTCCAGATCTTTGTAGTGGCTGCAAGTCATTATCATCTGAAGGCTGTTTAGTGGTTTAAATCCTGTTCCTAGTGACAAGCAGTTACTTTACAATGGCAATGATTTGTACCTTGTTGACTGCCTCATGAGAGAGATGAAGGACTGAATGAACAGCTGTCAATCCATCATCTATAAAAAGCACTAAATCCATATGTGAGATAAAATGTTCAAACCTCCCCCACCCACCTTTATTTAGGCACGCAAATTAAGCACTTAGGTTTGTACGTATCTGTAATATGCATCCAAGTGTTGGTTTGAGTTCCCAAATTTAGGAAGTGAATATATATAGAAGGACCCATGTTGAAAAACGAGGTTCACAATTTTTTTCCCATTTAAACGCGGTATTTAGAAGACATTGCCATTTTAAAAAAATACCTCAAAAGTTCAGATAAATTCTAATTTGAAAATCTCTTCATGTTACTGTCTCTAGTTTCTAAAATCTGAGACTTTGGTCTGTATCTTGTATGTATTTCAGCTGAATATTTTTTTTTCTTTCTGTACTATCCACTCCACTGTAACCATTGTATCTGTAGGTCTCTCTCTAGCTTTCCTTGGTTTTGCTGGGAAAAGTGAGCCTTTTATGTTAGCTCATACTATTAAAGCTCTTATGCTTTGTGTCCCAAACTCTTTTCAAGGCCTCAGCATTTTTCAGCAGGTTTAGTGAAAAGCAAAAAATGCTGCACTGTATTATTAATGAATCTTAACAAGAGCTGCTTTCACTGACAGTTTAGTTTTATTTCCAACTAGCAATGCCACGTTACCCTATTATTTCATTTGTACAGATAAGGAAATAATCTTTGTGCGCCCCTCCCCTCAAACTCTGTTAGTTATCTCTTGCGAAAAAACTGCTTTGGCAGGAAAAGTGGCACTACAAACTTCACCTTAAGTCCAGAGGACTCTCCAGTGAGAAATATAAAAGTAATTTTAATTCTTCTTGGGAATAACCTCTCTGTGATAGTTTAAAAGGATTTCTTCCAAAAATGCTCTCCTCAAATCACCCTGAACAGAAGCCACACACCAGCACTAGCTACACACCAGCTACAAATGAGTACTTATGCAAACAATACTAAAGGGGTGTTGTGGTGGAAATACAAAACATCGAAAAAGGAGCCTGAGTTTGGTAAACAACTCAAATGTATTCCCAGTGCAATAGTCAACTGAAAAGGTCACCTGGTTAAAAAAAAGCATTAGAATATAGTTGTGGTCCTGCAGGCTCTCTTGAGAGTAGAATAGAAAATAAAATAGACTCAAATGAGTTGGTTTACAATAAAAACTCCTCTCTTCAAAGTTTGTTTATAGAGTCAAGACCCCTTGCCCACAAAGCATATTCCATCCACCAAGACAGACTAGTTGAATTCATATTTAAATGCTTTAAAAAAATGAAGCATTTACTAATCTATTGTGATTATGGTTCCATAAGAGCATAAGAATAATGCCACTGGGTCAACTCAATGGTCCATCTAGCCCAGTTTCCTGTCTTCCAACAGTGGCCAATGCCAGGTGCTTCAGAGGGAGTGAAGAGAATAGATAATCATCAAATGATCCATCCCATTGGCCATTCCCAGCCTCTGGCAAACAGCAATTCCTGCCTATCCTGGCTGGTAGCCATTTATGAACCTATCCTCCATGAATTTATCTAGTTCTTTTCTGAACCCCGTTATCGTCTTGGTCTTCACAACATCCCCTGGCAAGGAGTTCCACAGGTTGACTGTGTGTTGTGTGAATAAATACTTCCTTTTGTTCATTTTAAACCTGATGCCTATTAATTTCATTTAATGACCCCTAGTTTTAGTTATGAGAAGGAGTAAATTACACTTCCTTATTTACTTTCTCCATACCAGTCATGATTTTAGAGCACACAGGAAAGGCCCTCCCAAAAGTAATAAAACAAGAATATAACACTTGAAACTTCTCTAGTGCCTTCCATTTGAGGATCTCAAATGGCTTTATAGGCATTAGTTTGTTAAGCTTCACAACACCCCAGTGAGGCAGGTAAGGATTATCATCTCCAGTTCACAGATGGGGAACTGACACATAAAGGTTAAGGCCCATATTGTCTAAAGTTTCTGCTTATTTTTTCATCACCTTTGGCTTGCCCTGTCAATCAGGTTCAGCAACTCTTATTCTTCATCTTTAAACTCTCTCATCTGGTGCATGTTCTAAGCTGACACCAACCTTATTTGTGTCCTCCTTCAGCATCTCAAATATAGTTTTTTAGGTCTTCCTTGTGGTCTTTTTCCAGTGACTACTAGCTCTTGTACTCTCTGGCCATCGTATCCCACATATCATCTCACATCACCCCAGCCATCTCAGCTGATACTCCCTCTGCTATTCTGTGATGGGGGCTACCTGCATCATGGCTCATACTGTTTCACTGCATAGCCTATCAGCTCTCATCTTACCCAGCATCCACCTATGCATCCTCATTTTGTCAATGTGAAGTAGTTGTTCTTCTCTCTTCCTCATTGGCCACCATTCTGACCTATACGTCATGGCTGGTCTAATCATGATCTTATACACTTTGCTTTTTACGTTACTTGGCATATTCTTATCGCAGAGAATTCCTGTCAACGCCCTTCATTTATACCAAGTGTTCTTCACATAGCTTCCCACATTCCCATCATGGTTCAACACTGAACTAAGATGGTTTAGTAGTTACACAGACTAACTCTGTACCATCTAATTTTACTGGCTTCTCATTGTCCCTTTCAGCAAACCATCACAGGTATTCCGTCTTTTGTCAGCTGATTCATAAGCCATTTTCTTCTAATACAGCCCTCCATGGTTCTAGGACTCTTTCCAGTTCATTTTTATCTTCATGGCACAACATCATCTTAACAGTGAAAAGTGTACTCCTTGGAGCCTCTCCTCTCTCTGCTTATTTAGGGTGCCTACATCTGAAACAGCTAGGGTCTGATTTTCAGAGGTGCTGAGCACCCACAGCTCCTGCTGAAGTCAGTGCTCCGTGCCTAAGTTAAGTATCCAAAACTGGTGGGCACTTTTGAAAATTCAGATCTCAGGGCCTGATACTGCAATGTTCTGAGCTTTCTCATTCCCCCTGATCTCTATAGGATTTGAAGGTGCTCAGAATCTTGCAGGAGGCATTCAACAGCTCACAGCCTCAGGTCCTAAGTGGCCTACTCTAAGTCACATAATAAGGAAATGCTGAGCTAGAAATAGAGTCCATATCTCATGCTCCCCCTTAATGTGCTTTTACTAGATATTCCCTGTATGTGTTCTAAATGGAAAAGCTCTGTTAGGTCAACTCCAATTTGCTAACCCTCTGCCAATACTGAATTGTTCCTAGGAGTCTATCTTCTAGCCTGTTGTAAATCACAGTGATGTGCCAAATTCAGTTCTCTTTATGTTCCTTGTTATTGAAGGATATGTGTCATGGTTCCTTCTTCATCGTGCATTCCATTCTGATTGCTTGCATCGATTTGTGTCACCCCTTAACGTTATTCAGTTATAGGTGTTACATGTACATATGAACTGGCATTAGAGATTGTTGAATAGTCCTGGCAACTTTGTTCAGTAGTATCCTGTTTAGTAAATGAAAATCTCAGCCCTAGACAAAGAGTATTTATGCTTAAGAAGACGTATGTCTACTAGGCAGCTCAGATCTGTTTCCTAACATTCCAATGTCAACTAGAAATCAAAACATGGGTTTTCCCCACTCGTGATAACATCTTCATGTATCTTAGGGAGTGGAACTAAGTAAGTCAACTAAGTAACCTATAATGTGTTCAGTAATTAAGTTCTCCCATTCCACTTTCAGATCATGATTTCCCTGAATTAGTTATTCAGAATTATTCATTGTTTATGCAGCTGCTTTTAACTCAGTTGATTGATCTCTACAAGTATTCATTATTTGCACTTATGCTACTTTTGATTCCTGTGATTGGTCAGTGGTCATATGGTATTGTTTCTTTTTTTTTTGATTGGGTAGTGCGCCAACTACAGATACTCGCCAGGGTAGAGTCTAGCACTATAAGATATGTTTTCCAATCTTTCAATCATTTTGGTGGCTCTTCTCTCAATGCTAGCCAATTTTTAAACAAATTATTCTGTACTGGTACTATGGGGTTCATTTTTTTTGTGCCCCAATGATTTTCATATAAAATGTGATCAGTTTACATGTAGAGATTTCTCTTCCTGTCAGCCCTGTAAACTCAAACTAGGATCTGAAATATCAGGAGTTCCATAAAATCAAAGTTTGTAACATTAGGGATACCAGAACTCACAAAGTGTTGTAATGAGAAGGAATTGATGTTCAGTGTGGTTCAGGTAAGTGCTGTTAGCGGTCAGGCACGGCTATCACCTTTCATGCAGAATAAATGTAAAGAAGCCGTTTTAACTGGGTGGCTGAAACAATAGTATTAGCATCCAAAACCACAGGTACATGGGAACGCTAAGTAGAAACTGAATCACGTAACCCAAGGGTTTTAAAATGCTGGGGCTTTGAATGTGGAATGTGTGTGCATGCACATGAGAGAGGGAGAGACTTAGTGCATGGCAAACCAGGGCATTGTTCCAAATTTCACAGAGAAACCTATTTTAACTATCCATTCAGGGGAATGGACAAGAAATAGTTACTCAATAAAGATTGTCTTCTAATAAAGGTAGAATCCAATTTTACTCAGTAAATTGGGAATTGCTTTAGGGTCATCTCTTGGGACAGGAGGTTGCCTAACTCCTGTCTAGTAGAGACCTGGAGACTTAGGAACTGTTATACTAGCACAAACGATCAGTCTAGTTTGGCACTTTGTCCCTGGCTCTCACCTATAAAGACTTCAGAGAAGAGGTTGCATTGGTCCAGCCTATGACAGCTTAGAAAATGGGAACTTTTTCTTGGGGAGCTGTTATCTTGTGTTTCAGAATTTAAGTATCATTAAAAAAATAAATAAAACCAAAACAAAATACTATGAAATCTTTAGAGTTTTTCTTTGTGAATGGAACCATCAAATAGATACAGCTATGCCTGCCTTACTCTGCACACAGACTGATACAATAGTTCTGACAGTGTCTCATTCATCCCAATGGGTGTTAACTCTGAATCCCAGTGCTGGTAGTTTGCATGTCTAGACTGTTAACTGATCCACACACAAGAAAGTAAAAAGTAGAAATCATTTTATGGGGAGCTAAATAATCTACCTTCTGGCATATTAAATGAAACCTGGTTTGTGGACAGAGTTTAGGAGAGGAATACTACCACTATCACTGCTTCTCCTGTACCTTCCCCAAATTCAGACCTGCTTCAGAAGGAGAAAGCCCTTCCTACAGCCCCTGGCCCATTGTGAATGCTGCACCATGATGGGGGAATTTATGCAGTTGAAGAAATTTAGCTTTCAAGAGAAACCAGTATGTTAGAATTAGTCTGTCTAGAAATATATCACAGGGCCTCAGCTGGTAAATGGATAGGCAGATTAGCCATATGTAGTGAGGTGGTGTGGCCTCCTTCTGAGCCAGAGGGGGAGAAGCCACCTTCCCTATCCAAGTGGGCAGAGCTAAACCAACCTCTCCCCTCCCACCAGAAGTGGGTGAGCAGGACAGGAAGTATAAAAGGCAGGGCCTCCAAGTCAGTAGGGGCTGAGACAGCAAGGGAGATAGACACATCTAGCTTGCTCCAGGCTGCTGCCTTTGCTGATGTGCCCAGAGGCGCCCTGCATGCTGAGGAGTCCATTTCTGCAGGGGAACCGCCAGGGCTGCTGCTGGTCACCTACCCCAGAGTAACTGAGGACACCCCGTGAACTCAGGTGCACACCAGGGAGAGGGCAGGGAGTAGCCTGGAGTGTCTGACTAATTCAGATGTGTTGGGGCTGTACCCTAGTCAGTGCATTTCAGTGAGATTCCCCACTGACCCAATGGTGGACCACTCCCCCAGTGTTAGGGCCCTGGGCTGGGATGTGGTGGAGTTGAGTGGGCCTGCCTCCCCCTAGACTCCCCTGCTACTCCCTGTTGGGGTGGCAGCAACCTCGTACCTAAGTCTTAGATTGCAGAGGTGCTCAAACCCCTGCTGTGGGCTATAAACTGCTTGCCTGCCCTGCCTTGCTTGAGGACCTAGAGCTGATAGACTGGGTACTTGCCCTGCTTTGCCTGAGGGCTAGGGACTCTGGATTGTGTAACTGCTCTACCAGGCCTGAGCTCCCCTAATGACCTATTGGCTAATTCCCCATATTAAGAGATGGTGACTTAGTGAGGTGGTGTGGACTCCCCTGAACCAGAGAGGAAGGGACACCTGACAAGACCATAATACCTCAGACACATTGATGGCAGACTAGCAATAATGTAACAAACAATCCTCTTCAAGTATTACTTGTTAAATGCCTTGCAGCATGATTAAATAATTGGTGTTTGGGTTTTGTTGCAAAGTGTCAGGGTGATTCCTCATCAGGTTTCCAGGACCAGGGAGTTTCACTGTTAATGAGACGTGGTTGCCATCTAGTGGCTATTTTGTCTCTGAACAGGTTTAAAGCAATCCCTTAAGCCAGAACCCAACGTGCAACAAAATTTGGTTTATTTCTCTCTTTATGCAGGTATGATGGAATGCACCCGGGTATTCACACCACATGCACTATTGTAGTAATCTTTGTACAGGGCGTACCTTGTGAGGTATCATTTGAAAGCTGGTGGCTCGTTGATCAGTGATATCCTGGTGAGATGTGTGTGGCATCATTGTATGTAAATATATAAACATAAAACCAAATTAGGTCTGAAATGTGTTTACCAGATAAGTCTGTGTAGGCCAATTCTCAAGGAAGTAGGATGGGTTGTTACCTCTGCTGGGTGTCATCAAGGTCGTTGGGTGGTGTCCTGCAGGGTGGCCATTCTTTGGTGGGGAAGGGAGCAGGAACAAACAGATTTGCATCATGGCAGATGGCCGTATGGAACCTCTTTCACCACTGGACACCTTGTCTCAGTCCTCACAGCAGGAGTGAACTTTGTGTAGGGGTAACTCATGGGAGAATGCATTTCAAAGGGTGACTGAGTTATAGATGTGAGGGGCAAATACACTCCAAATTCTCTCTCCCTAATTCATCTCACACTCTTTCATCCAAGATGAAAAAGAAACCAGCATCTTTGACTTTGTGAGAGATCCTGACCTGAAATTTGGTCAGCGCTGATGCTGGGAGCATGAGGTAAAAATTTTATCTTAAGCCAAGTCTAGTTTAAGTTTTGGCACGGGGAAGCGCCGTGTCTTTATTTCTCCTGTAGTCATTTTGGACTTTACTGCCTTGTACATATAGTCACTTAAAACCCATCTCCTAGTAGTTAAATAAACTTGTTGTATTCTTTAATCAAAACAAATCAAATGTTGTGAGTTGTATGGGTAACTCTATTTGGGGTAGCAAACTCTTGTATCTTGATCCCCTTAGAGGGGCACCTGGACTAACATATCTGGGCTGTCCAGGAGAAAGATGGACAGGGTAGAACATGCCTTTTGGAAAATCCATGATGGGGAGTGAGTTGGGCTCAGCCTGCAAGTAGCCAGGGCAGCTGGAAGCCAGAGGGTGGCTGGTATTTGCTGACAGGCTGCTGGGGTCAGACTTTCTGGTCTACGGCTGTGTCTATACTCAGATACTCATGGTGTGACCTGTGTGCTGGCAGGCTGTTTGTGAGCAGCTCAGGAGGGAGTTACAGCAGCAAAGCAGTGTGAAGGACCCCATGTTGCAGGGCAAGGGTGAGACAGCCCCTACACTGGTCTGGACTGCACTCCAGGCTGTCATAACAGGAGCCTGGTAGGTTAGACTTTTTTACACTAAAAGTCCCCAATAAAAACTCCTCTAGCTACAAATTAGCCAATAGAGAAAACAGAGGAAAAATAAGCAAGATACTGCTGTCATATTGTTTTAAATTTGACATAGCATTATAGAATAGCACGTATGCATCTCAACGTCCTCTGTAAATCAAATGTCAATATCTTTTCTTGCTAGTTCCTCTTTAAGTGTCATTGTTGTGACCCTTCAGATTCCATCCATAACACAAACCAACACTCCACTTCATTATCCATTATTATTCCCTAGCGATCCCACTCAGGGATCAGGACTATTATGCTATGCACTGGACACATCATTAGAAGGATAATGGAAAGGATTAGATTTTTATTAGTAAGTATTGGTGTATTAATGTATTTATTGGTGCGTTGATTTCACTATACACACACACAACAAAAATATTTCCATCAATAATATTCATAATTTATGGACAGGCAAAGTAGAAAAAAATGCTGCTTGAGAATTTAGAGTTTGATTTAAGGCTAAGGTTTTGACATGATGTTGGCAGTTTGTGTTTTAACAGTTAGTTTTATAACTTTTTGAATCTCACCATTTATCATTAAATAATTGTCTAACTCCCCCCATAATTTTCCACAACTGAAAATTTAAATAGATAAAAAATGCTTAAAAACATTGATATTGTCAAAATTATATAAAAAAAATAAAAATTTAATGCTGCCAAGACTACATATAATGCAGAGAAGGTCTCTGCCCCAAAGAATGCCCCAGATGTCAGTGCTATATGCACCTCATTTTTGGGGCATCAGGGAGGGTTAACTTCTGCTTCCCAAGATCCAAAGTTGTTCCTGGATTAGCTGAAGAATGGCAAAAGTCTATACGAGATGTTTCCGTCTCTGGGTTCCCTTTTTACAATGAGAAAATAACTTTCAAAGGTTCTGCTACCAAAACATTTCCTAGCAAAGAAAGCTTTCCCTAGGTTTGAATGTAAGTTAGAAACTCAAATTCCAATGGAGTGGAACTAACAATACACAAGCACTGAAGTAACATGGCATAGGCAAACTTAATTCTGGCATTTCCCAGCTTCTGGACACTGGACTTTGCAACCTTAATAATGTTCTTTTTAACATAGTTGTTCATGTAGTATAGGATATAAAAGGGAAAAATGCAGATGCTGCTTTCCCTGTAAGTAATACTCTCTAATTAACAAGCTGAAGACTCAGAATTAAAGAAAAGCAGCAGCAGCTTTAAGAGCTACATGCAGCTCTGCTAGATAAGTTTATGGCTAATGAACTCCCTATGGTTCTGATCTAATGCTCATTGAACTCCGTAGTAAGACTCCCTTTAACTTCACTAGGTTTTGGTTGAGACTCGAAGGGCAGGTGTACACCTAGAGTTTAGGTCAATCTTGCTACCTCGCTCAGGGATGTGAAAAATTCACACGTCTGATAGGCATAGTTTAAGCTGACCTAAAACCTGGTGAAGATTTCTTCCATCGACCACTTGAGGGGGTGGATTTACTACAGTGACAGAAAAACCCTTTTGGCGCTGTAGCAAGTGTCTAAACTACAGTGTTGCAGCTACACTGCTGTAATGCTTTTAGTGTAGACATATCTGTCCTTCCCCTCTGGATTAATTACCAATAAAAGAGCACAGGCAGAGTTTTTAAAAGCCTTGCAACGTATGCAATTCATCATGGCATTGCCCATTATCATTACACATCAGACACAAATGGCTGATACCAAGGCTTTAAGTAGTAGCCTAACAAGTCAAATGCTTAAGAAGCTATTTATTTGGCCGCTAATAGCAGTCAAGCCACACAATGCCTCTGACCCCAAAAGCCCTATTCTTTTATGGTAGGATAGGGAAAACTCCCACTGAAATCCACAAACATTTCTTGAATCCTGCAGCAGGAGAATGTGGCCTCTAGCGTATGAAAGGTCAACAGCAAATAAAGAGAGTCTGAAGTAGTCAGACAGAAAAAGCCTGGGTAAACGATCAATGAAAATAGTCAGGAATGAAGTAATAATGGATGGTCACAGGAAAAAGTTTTGAATTTGTCATGATTGAAAGTCTTGAAGGGCAAGAATCATAGAAAGAGAAAGAGACCCTATGGTTTGACTGTCAGACACAGCATGTGCTAGAAAGTGGGATCAGTAAACACACACAATATTAAGAGAATACAATAAAGAACTTTATTGTAGAAAGATAATCAGGTAAGTGATTCAACCGTCTCATTTGAACCTTTCTTCCACTGCCACTTGAAGAAACTGCTTAATAAGGTCAACTTCTTACTATCTTGTGGTCGGACATTGTAAGATGTCCAGGTGTCTGGTACTAGCTGGAGTACAACACTTGTCATGGCACTTCTCAAACTACATCTGTTTCAGGTGCTATAATTTAATCCAATTTAGAATGTTGGATAGGAATTTTCCATCCCATATTCTAAGGCCCAATCAGCATTCTCACACAGGCTTCCCACAAATGTGGATTGAGAATCATTAAGAATGGCTGACTGACACTGAGGAGAAGTGGTGTTGTAGAGATGTTGGTCCCAGGATATGAGAGACAAGATGGGTGAGGAAATGATGCTAGTATCTCACCCACCTTGTCTCTCTCATTAAGGAGAAGAGCATAGGAAGAAATGTGACTCTGCCAAAACTAGCATTTGGAAAGGAATTTTTCCCTCTTGGCCTGATCTGGGAATGGTGTAGTGGGATGCAAAGGGGAATCTCTGCCAGACCTGGTCCTTATGCGTCTATACATGTCCACCACTGATCATCTTCCTTTTCGCTCCAAAGCATGTTCACACATTTCAGGTTAGTTTTTATTTCCAGTGATTAAGTGTTATACTTTGATCCATATGCTTTGATATATATTTTGATCCGTACTTTGTTACTATACACATTGAGATAGACCTTTTAGAAGCAGTTTAACTCAGCGCATAGAAATACATCTGATAAGACACATACCTGTAGAAGACTAAGGGTCTGATTATCCTCTCACTTAATCAGTTTTACAGCAGTGTAATTCCACAAGTTACTCTTGATTTACTGTGGCTTAAGTGAGAAGAAAATTGGACCTGAATTTAAGTTTCACTCTCAATATTTACACAGCAGATAAATATGACACTGGACATTTTAGATGTATGTCATCACTCAGCATATCAGAGAAAATCCATCCGTGGTGTAACAATTTATTCTAGAGATTAAATTGCCCCATTCTGTTCTAATAGGTATCATCTTCCCCAGACGTCACCTGTTTCTGTGCAGAGTAAGATCTACAGGATCTGGCAGATCATCTGCAATGATACATATTGCCAGCAGAGGGTGCTAATCTATTTGTCTTTCACAAATCTTATTTGTCTGTCTAAAAGTAATTGCAAAACAAAGCTCCACCATAAAATCACCAGTAGCAGCAAGTTTTATGTATTGCTGCAATAAATTATAAAACTGTAAAAAAGCTTCTAGTATAAAAGCAGAGCTAAAAAGGAACCAAACCTCACAGCATCAGCCATTCACTTGACATGTAGCATTACTCTGTAGTGCATTGCTCTTGATATATGAAAGTCATGACATCCGCTGTTCTTTCCAGTTGCACCTCTTCGGTTAGTTTCATAATGATTTAACATTTTCTAAATGATGCATAAACACATGTTCTCTCAGCGGCTTGGTCTAAGCCTCCGTGTTCTCCCCAGCACATTTTACATTGAGAAAGAAGAGCAATTCTGCTGGATATTTTTTCCCCTGGAGGCACCAGTGTGGGTGTCCATGATATACCTGTCTGATTCCATTCTCCAGCTGTGACTGCAGCACTCACCATGTGATGCAGGCACAGAAATGTTCTTTCCTCACCTGTCATCCACTGACACTCTTCCAATAAGAGAAGAAGGGGTGCTCATTGTAGGATTCTAATCCATTATTAGGTTAAAATTTGGCCTAGTCTCACAAGTCTCCCACCTGGCACAGCAATGCCTTTCCCAAATGGTGAATTGGACTGATTGTTTTATCAAGTTCCACAGAGAGATGCCATGCTGAATAGCCAAGAAGTAATGAAAATCTGCACGAGCAGCTCTTTCATTTACCCTGCTATTCCCTTCATGTAGTTACACAATACAGAAGCAATCTATGTAAAATTACTAACCCTTTACTGACTAGTCTTCCACATGGCTATTTTCCCCCAATAGACTACTGCCTCCTGCATTGTATCAGACCTTTGCTGGATCAGGCCATAAATATTAATATGAAGGGCCCAAGTGCCCAAATGAAATGCTGGAAAAGGTGAAAGCACATTGGAACTGGCAGAGGATTAGGTGATTTGGCTTAGTCTGTTCCTAGGCTCTGATCCAAAGTGGGATTAGACTTTTTGGGCTAAGATGTAAGACCAGCACTCTCATCTGAACAGCTCCCTCCAGCAGTTCTACTTCACTTCCCTCATTGCTCTGTTTATGTCACATCCATTTTCATGACTCCTGGGTGCTGAAAATTGAATAATTGCATATTTACAATTCTTGATGCATTTTGAGTGTTTGAGGATGGTAATACTAGGAGATAAAAGGAGATGAAATGGTATTCTCTCATGCAACCAGATTCTCTGATAAGAAAAAAAGTGAGTTTAGAGGAACAATGAACCATTTGACATTAGTTTATAGATGAATCCCGATAGCATGCATGACAGAAGCAAGATACAGTGCTGAATATAAGATGTGAGAATTTCTGCAGTTAGCACAAACTGGGCCTTTTGAGTCATGTTGCTTGGCTTCTAGCAGGGGGATTACTTTGCTGCATGGGACAGTGAACTATCTGGAACAGATGGGGAGGAAAATAGACTATTGTGATAAGAGTTTCAAGGCAGCTGGAATATAAAGGCAACCTGTTACTCAATATTTCTTTTAATTCTCATTGTTTATGTGAAGCTACGCTATTACTGCTTGTGTATAATCTATTCTAGTAAGACATTTGTCTTACAAATCAGTTAAAAAAAACTATCGTAGGGAGGGGGGATGAAAGAATCCAAAGGTTCCAAAAAGACACCAAAAGTGTATTAAAGCTCCAGCATAAGTGATCTTCCTATTTATTAGGTGAAAACAAGACCTTCAGCAACTGCCATCCATCAGCAAACACTCCCTAATCCCTATAGCATGTGTGAAACCCTTATGCTTAACAATCTGTTCCAACTTGTATTGCCAACACTCTGTTGCTTTCTCCAGACCTGAGGAAGAGCTCTGTGAAGCTCAGAAGCTTGTCACTTACAGCAACAGAAGTTGGTCCATTAGAAGGTATTACCTCACCTATCTTGGCTCCCGATGTTCTGTAATTTCTGTGTCCTGCACATCACACTCCCAGCATAAGCCTTCTGCTTCCCTAAAACCATCAGGAGAATGTAGCTATTTAGACAGAACTTTATAATGTTTGGTCCAATGATTTGTAGGTGAAGCCATTTTAGAGACAAGAGTGGTCATAAATCAAGGGAGAAGTCATTCCTTTTACTCAGTTAGTGGTGATCCTGCTTCATGCTTGGGACACCTTTTCCAATGCTAATCTAAATCACAGGGTTAATTATAGGCCCCTTAAAATGACTGGATCTTCTCACTGATGAAAACTGGAAACAATGAGCTGAAGTTTAATAACCTTTCTGCAACAGAAAGGGCAAGTATTCCCTACAGCCTATGGCATGTTTTAATTTTTTTGGACCAAGGAAAATTTTTCAGACCATTCCCTATCCAGGGCTTTTGAAATGGACCCACAGCAACTAGTAAATCTTTGAAAGTGCTTGGGGAAGTAAGTGGTAAATCTGCTTGTTTGGCAGATAATAAATGGCTCTTTTTAAGTCTTTCAGTGTTTCTCAGTTTGGATGCTGGGAAAATGGCCAGCCAGTGATACCCTCCAATATCCGCTTGCACAATGGTACAAATTACTACTGTTTCTATGATAGTAGAAACAGATAGTTTTTTCATTTCCTAAAACCAGATTTTATGACAGCTTGTGTAACATACTAATGGGGTGATGGCAAACCTTCTGTATTTGAAAGTGTACACTCTACTAAAACACTTCATGTTTCTCAGCCTGTTTTCCTTCTGCATGTCCTTTTCTTAAATGTTTCTAGCAAGTTACAAAGAAATTGATTTGTCTTAAAGAAAAACTTGCCTGAAAGAGATAAGATTGGCTTTCCTTTCAGCATCCAAGCCAGGTTAGATAATACCTTAAACAAAAACTCTGGACTAAGACCCAATTTTCTTAACTACCCCATCTTTCCTCACCTTTACTTCTTGCACATACTTTATACAACTGATGCCTTACCTTCTACTCCAATTTCATCCTGTATAGCCATTCAATGGGTCTTTTGCCTCTTTATTTCACCAAAATTCTCCTTAACAATGATTCTTATTGGCCAAGTCTCATGTCCTCTTCTCCATCCTTGACCTCCTTGACCCTTCTACCATATTTGGTATTTCTGTGCCCCCAGCTTTTTTTTCCTTCAGTACTGTTGATTTGCTTCAAACTAATCTCAGCATCTTCTTTGATAGTTCCTCCTCCTTCCCACTCTTCCTTTCTGTCAGTGTCTCTCAGTGCTTTGTCCCTGATCCTTTCTTGACCTTGCATGTGGGTGACTCCCTCTGCTCAAAAGGCTTCAGCTATCAGCTTTATACGAATAGCGCACAAATATACCTTTCCAGTCCTGACATCTAGACCTACATCTCTTATAGTCTTCCTGACATAGTATTCTGGATGTGCCACTGTCAATTCAACACAGTGAACTGAACTTCTCATCTTTGCTCCTGAGCCCTCACATCTCCTTCCTTTCTACATTGCCATTGAGACCACCACCATCCCCCATATCACCCAGGCTTGCAAACTCATTATATTAGACTACTCCTGCTCCTTCTCTGACATCCAGGTACTTGCCAGATCCTTGTCGGTTTTCTCCATCATGTCTCAGAAATCCAACCCCTTCCTCTCTGTTCCTACTGCTAACACATGTCTATATATCTTAATTAGCCTTCTCTTTTCTGATTTCTATCCTGCTCACCTCCAGTCAATTCAAAAGTCAGTGGCTACAGTTGACTTCCTTGCCCATCATTCAGAACATGTTACTCTTCCTCTCACCTTCCATGTTAGGTTTGGGATTCTCATCCTCACCTTCAAGGTTCTGTACAATTCCATCCTGACTCAACTCTTTTGACTCATTTTCCTCCACGACTGAAGCTCACCTTATCACTTCCCTCATATCACTTTACACCTTTTTTGGTGCCTTCTACCTTGCTGCCCCATATGGGTGGAACTCCTATAATAGAAGGTCAGGTTTCCAGTGTTTTGCTCTTTTAAATCCCTTCTTTAAATTCACTTCTGTGGACCCCACAAATATTAATCCAAATAATGAAAGATATTGTCCACCCAGCCATTAACAGATAATAATATGCCGCAAGCATAAGCTACTTGTAGCTCTCCTTTTTGTGTTCTATATTGTCAGTTTAGATTTTAAGCTTTTAGGGACAAGAGCTGTCTGGTACAGTGCCGAACACAATAGTTGTCCGTAACAAATCATCATTACATGCTATTAATAGACAGCTATGAGCTTAATCCTGTGCTTTTCAGAAAGCAGCCTTTTATTTTAGCTTCAGCACTCTGTGTCCTGTACGTATTGAAGCCCTTCCAAATAGAAAACTAAAATCAAAACAGCTTTCCCTTGGTTTCTTTTAGGCAAGCACGTTCTTTTATTTAAAGCATGGTTATAGTGCAAACCTAAGTCAGAGGGTCAAATTCATATCTAGTTTAAATGCTCTGAAATCAATGCACATGGAAATGTACTCAGAACTACACTATGACCAAATACATTTAGTATACTCTTAATCACAAATATGCTAATGTATACTACATTATGTACTATGCTTTGTGTACTACAACACTGGATGGGTTATTGGTAGATGGACTGGGATAAGAATTAGTATTACATAGGCAGTGGTGATCCAGAGTTGAAATACCCACTTGTCCCTATGGGAGTCAAAAAGGCACTTCTGGCAAGTTACTGCAATTCAGATCAGGTTTCTGGAGATGAAATCAGATATAGAAGAAGAGAAAAAGAAAAGAGAGAACTGAAGTCTCTCTGATTTGGGGATGGGCAAAGAGATTTTTCGGGAAAAAAAACCAAACAAAAACATATGGCACCATGTAGTAGAGTCTTAAACCTGGGCAGCTCTTATATATTTGAAAAGATTCTCACTGACTTGGAAAGCTTTCAGCTAGGGTGTCTTGTCCATTGCGCCTGATGCATGGAAAACAATGGATAAGTTGCACTACTGTATAGGAATGGCCAGGCCACTTACAAAAAACAGCATTGCTATTGTGCTTTCTTGTAGAGAAGGAGATAGTGATGGGGAGTGAGTTGAAATAAGCATGTGCAATAGTGGGAAGCATTGGCCTGGGGCCATACAGAGATAGTATGGTCCAGTAGGTAGGACAGTACCCCCAGAGCATTGAGTTCTGTTTTCATCTATCACTGACATAATTTTTGGATGAGATGAATAGTTCCATGTGATACTAATATGACTACGTGAAAATAATGAAACCTAATGAGATAATTAAACTTAGCCAATAATGAATACTATGCAACTGGAATATTTGTAAAATAGCCATTGTGCTGTTCACTTAGCTGCTTTTATTTATTTTTTGCTTTTAGAAGTGACTGCTGCTGGAAGCAGTGATTAGAAATACTCTAATGCTGTAGAGTTTCTGAGATATTTTGGTTATATAATTAACAAAGCAAAAGGTGTGTGTGTGTGTGTGTGTGTGTGTGTGTGTGCGTGTGTGTGTGTGTGTGTGTGTGTGTGTGTGTGTGTGTGTGTGTGTGTGTGTGTGTGTGTGTGTGTGTGTGTGTGTGTGTGTGTGTTTAAGACACCAGGTGGGATTAATCTGTGATCCACTATGGTCAAATTATGGTTGCTCCCGCATGGGAATGCTAAGGGCAGAGTAAGGGTATGTCTACACTGCCGGGGCTGCACAAATTGATGCCATGGGATCTACTGAGCAGACTATGGAGACCTGCTTAATTGATCCCGGAAGTGCTCTCCAGTTGATGCAATAAATCCACCCCCAAAAAGAATAAGGCTGCGTCAACCAGAGGCCGTTTCCCATCGATGCCGCACAGTGGAGATGCCGCAGTAAGGGAACATTCCCAAGTGGATGGGAGATACACAAGCTACATGATGTAGCTTGCGTCTCTCCTGTCGACAGCCACCGGCAGTGTGGACCAGGCCTAAGTGTACGGAGACCTTTCTTCCCCAACACGCTGATGCAGAAGGCTCTCATAACTTGGCTGCTTGCACACCTGGAGCCTGATCTAAGTCCACTGAAGTCAATGGGAGGCTTTCTATTAACTTTAATGGTCTTTTGGTCAAACTCCTGGAACACCACACTAGTGCCGCCAAGAGTGCTGCACGCTCCAAAGAGTGCACCTCCCAGTTCCGAGCATACGGTGATTAGTGCCGGTGGTGTAGCCAGTGCAAGCTCCATCCTTTTTAAGGCTGTAGTCACTGCTACTCCTGAGGCTATTCCTCCTATATTCTCTCTGACTCTCTTCTGCCAAAATAAGAGCTCTGTGGAACTTGAAAGCTTGTGTCTTTCACCAGCTGGTCCAATAAAAGATAATACCTGACCCACCTTGTCTTTCTGCTCTACATTGGCATAGTGCTTCAAGCCATCATTGCCCAGTCATATATTCCCCCTCAACAATTTTCCACAGCTCCCAGAGGATTGGGCATTAACTCCCTTAGGATTCTTTGACAGTGGCACCTGTAGCAGGAATAGTTCTTTTCTGGTAAAGTGCTTAACTTTCCTCATTCACTAAAAACCTCTAGTTGGCTTGAGGCTCTGAACAGTCATTCAGGTTCAGTCTTTGCTTCAGACCCGTGTAGGCATGGCCCTAGACCCACATTTCAAATGTATCAACAGCATTTTTCTCCTTCAGCCAGAGACTTGCTGATTTAAGCAGCTAACACTGACTTTCAATGGCAGTTGGGCACCGAACCCAAGACTGTTGTGAACATCCCACCCTAAACCTATCATTTCAGCCAACATTTTCTGTCAATATGGCAATTATAGATTTTCAATAGGGTGACCCCATTGTTGCCAATTTTTGCTCGTTCCCAAGAAGATCAAAATATTTTTGTCACTGTTTCAAAATAAAGATGTGTTGAAGGTGGAGACCAATTCATTTCATTTGTCTTTCTCTGACACAGGAATGAAAATAAATTCTTTCAAGGCACTAAAAAGAAAAAAACCCACCCTTTTTAATCCAATTAAAGCTTCAAAAGATGTCACCAGAAAACATTTTTTGCTGCCATGTCAGCAAATTTTAAAGATATCCTAAAACAGGCCGGGGGATTGATAGAAAGGGAAGAGTCAAGTGAAATGGAGTTAGAGTTTAAAAAAAAGTATGTGGTAGTAAGAACATTGATTAAAAGAGAAAATCAAAGCAGCTTTCCCGACTGCATCCTAGAACTGTAAACCTCATGAATACAAAAATATGTAAATAATCCAAATGTATTTGCACTTACGGTTTGTGCAAGCAGACCAGCCATCTCTGTGACCCTCTTGAGAAAATTTACAAGTGCTGTGACAGCACTTGACCTTGCTTATATATCATACAAAACCAAGGAAAATTATAATTAGGAAGTGCAGGCTAGGGAGGGAAAGGTCAGATAATGTACTAAAAAATACTACTTCATATACAGTAAACGGAACAAAAGTGCTGATGTAAGAAATATTGATTAAATCTGGTGCTTCAAATCCCTGCTAATACCATAAAATTGAATGGAATATAAAGTGAGACAGCAAACAACAAGGTAAAACACAGCAAGAGCAGCTACAGCCATTCTGTAATTAAGGCAAGCCCTAAAATGATAGGCTGACTTTTTCTAATCAAAATCATTAGGGACTAAAACAACAAACCTTGTTCCCCCCTATTTGAAAGTAATTCAAGTTTCTCTTGTTTTTTATGTATTTATTTTCTGCTTGTGAAAGGCTGATGGCCCTGGACACTGAAGTCTTCAGTTTAGCTAAGGGTCAGACATAGTGTAGATACTGGCAAGGTGAATATCACCTTGGCAGGCAGACCAGCGTGCCTCAGCCCTCATTAGTAGGGACTACCCAGGACTTTGCTGGTGATTCAGACTCCTGTCAGTGCCTCTGTTGACATGGCCACCAAATGTTATGGCTGTTTTTATGTGGCCATCCATCTACAGCATTATGACCGTGAACACATTTTATATAACCTGTGTTATCAAATGGCTCTTGGCCAACAGTGACCAAAGTCAGATTTGAACTGGTGACTTACTGTGTGATCTAATGCCCAGTGAAGTCAATGGAAGATAGGGATCCTCTGCCCCAGCCCCACCCGATGCGTGGCTATTTCTGGCAGCATAAAGCCAGTATAGCCAGCTTAATGCCACCCCTTCCTCTCACCCACTACATAGGGAATGTGCCGGTGATGAGTGGCTTGGGGATGTTGCCTGTGTCCTTATTGTTGGTGCAAATTAAAGCAGCCATCAGATGCTCTAACTTGTGTTGGGGCAGTATTGGATTGGACCCAGGGTCTAAAATGGAAGGAGGGCCAGGAAGCAAAGGAGGGAGGGAACTCAGGCTATATGGATAAGTTTGGGAGGGAAGATGAAGGATCCAAGTAGGATTCCTATTGAAGTATAGTATTTTAAGCATCATATGAAGGGAATGGGCTTAGTAGAGAGGCACTGTATACATGAAGTGCTCAAAGCACAGTGTTTCACAGAAAGGTTTAAGTTGCACTTAGTGCAAAGGAAGCCACTTCTTTTTGCTACTTCTCATAATATCCATTATTTGTAGTTGTCATTAAGCAACACAAGTCAATTACGAACTTCAGAAGGACATTTTTAGGTCCTGATATAAGCAACAAAGGTCTGGCACTAGTATAATAGAGGACTTATGCTGCAATCTTTATTTTTTGCAGTGTTATATAGGAGACTGTCAAATTAAATGTAATCCAATTGTAAATTTTTGTAAACAATTTTATATAAGATACTTTAAGATGAAAAATGTTTCCACAATTAAAAAACCCAAAGCACTTTGTTTAAAACAGGTACACTTTCCCCTGCAGTAACTCAAACCCAACCATTACAGCAGAAAGAACCTGAAAATGAAATTGAATCTCAACAAAAGATACCACTATGGGTGGCTGAAAATTTTCTATCAAAACTGTTTTTGATGGATAACTGGGTTTTCAACTAAATAGTTTTTTTCTTTGTGAAAAAGCAAGATGTCTGCTTCCCACCAAAGTTTTAGATTTTCATTTAAAGGAAAAAAACAAAACAAAACAAAAAACCCTAAAAAGAAAAACAGAATCCTTTTGGCCAAAAAAACGGATTTAAAAAAAAATTGGAACCTAATCAAAATGTTTTGAGTTGGTTCAACATCAAACTGCATTCTTCTGAGCTGCTGCAATACCTCATGGTAGTTAAAGTTTGGGTTCCTTCTACCCTTAAGTAAACTGGATTTTAAAAATCTTTTCCTTTTAATAATCTGTCATTACTAGTAGCACAGGAATTGAAAGTTGTTAGTTTATAAATGTACACGGTCAAATTCTCTGCCCTAACCCATTTACTCTGGGCCAGTTCTGCAGTGCAAAAGGTGTGGCACTTGCTTCTAACTTCATTACTGGAAATTCCCTTGGTGTGACAGAGTGCACAGTAGGAATAGAACTGTTGCAGAGAATCCCTAATGCACGAGGCAGGTAGGATAACCATTGAGCTGTACCCTTACACTGTATGAGTATATTTAATCTTATACATTCCATCACAAGTCAACAGGCTTTGCCCAGGGGAACTACATGAAGGTCCAGGGAATGGAATCTATTCCCAACCACTGATAGAATTACAGGGCAGCTGCTCAATCCCCTTGTGGCCTCCTTCATTCCAGCCCCTGTGCTGGAACAGGTGCTTGCTCAACCTCAAGTTTGTAGTGATTGGATAAACATAAAATCAAGACCAAATGGATATACCCTGGTCCATACCCATATCCCCTTTGCCTTAACCTACGCAAAACCCAGCCCACTGTATGCAAGGGGTTTAGACACTTGTACGCTTAACCTTGTACGCTTAACCTACAACCACCCAGCAGAAGTGCCATGGTTCCACTGTGATGGGGTTCTATTGGCCCCTGTGCCTCTTGCTGAATTTCACTCTTTATGTTACGCCCACATTCAGAAACAATATGACTGGCAGAATTTTGAAAGTCTTCTCTTTATATTTTGAACTTTTACTCTTGACACTAAAGTTCCCTTTATTCTTTTGCAACATATGGTAAGTGGTTTTCAAAACTCCACAGCTTCATAGACTCAAAACTCATCATGGTTTTGCAGTTTCTGTGACAAGGCACAAAGCTTTCAGCATGCATCATTCATAAGGTGAGATCTTCTGCATAACAAGCTTTTGCTTTCATGGTTATATGAAGTCTTTTAAGATGGTATCACATCGGACAACTTGAACAGAAGTGGGGCCTCACTGTACATTACTACAGGGGCTAAGAAATGTGCAATTATGCACAGATGCACTAAGGAGTTTTACAGATGTGCACCGACTCTTTAGCAATATGGACAGCGAATATTAAACTCCTGAAATTCTCAGTGCTGCGGGCTAGAACTAATACTGCACATAAGAAAGGATGCAGTAGGCCAGATTCTCACTGTGTGTACACCAGAATAATCTGGATCATCTCTATTAAACATAGTCCTTTGGATTTATGCTGACTCAGATAAAAACAACATTTGGTCCATGTACATTTTTAGGCACTGGTTTGCTATGTGAAAATTTGGATACAGGTACTCTTTCTATAATGTGAAGGTTTTGGATTTTGCTATAGACAGGTATACAGCCAGAATGCCTTCATCAAGCATTTTTAGTGACTTTGATCAATCGTGATATTACCTTAAGGAATTCTGAAATTGAAGTTGAACTTTAATTACAATTGGCTTTTCAGCATTACCCTCCATGAAATTGCATCTTGTCAGAAATCTTATTGGTTGCTTATACTCTAGCACAGCACTCCGTCCTAGAAACAGGAAAAAAATCAGGGAGAGACATGAACCAAAACTGCTCTTCCTCTCTGCCTTACCAACTCTTACTTTTTAGGATCCAGACAGCAGAAGAGAGACAAGTGGTAAAAAGGGATCTTCTAACAGCTTCCTCTTTCACAGCCCAATCCAAATATTAAGGGTGAAAAAAGGTGTTCCTAACTCAGATCACATGCAAAACCACCAACAACATAGGACTGGAGAAAGAAAGAAGTTGATTGAAATGATGTCCCCTTTCACTTGAAAAGTTTGTGAACCCGAGAAAACCTCAGTAAACTCTTTCTGGGTTTGGAATTTGTAAAAGGAACCAGAAACCAGACAGACTGCATGTGGTTTGGGATTTCAGTGTTCAGATTTCATGCAGCATGTTACCACCATAATAGCATGTTGTTTTCCTTATTATTTTTCTAGACTAGTTTATTTCTTTAGTCTGCAAACACAAATTAAGGGAGGAAGGCACCAGTCTACATCTGCAGCCGAAAAAATGTTTTTAAACGTAATGATGTAAGTCTGCTGATGCATTTGATATTTCTTTGATTTCTCCTGTTTTCTCAGCATTAGGGTTGCTCATGTGTAAGCACACACTAGTCTGTTAAAAGATTCAGGGATCCCTTTCTTTGTCCAGATCCAAGACTCCCCATGGATATCTGTACAGACATCAACAAGAATCTTGACGTTTGCACTATTGGGGCACAGAATGCAAAAGAGAATCAAAACTTAGTGGCAATAAAACCCCGCAAAGGGAGCAGGGCAAGGATATAGCCATGATCTCATTCCACACCAGCACCAGTTCAAGGCTGACCTGAAGAGGGAAGGATGGAGAGAGGGAGGAGAACACCTTTTAACATCAAAATAATTAAATAATAAATGTGGCAGACACTCTTGAGCACACTTTTCCAGCACCCCCACAGGCAACATGCTTGTCTCACTCTCCATTCCACAGGAATATACTTCTGGCCACTGCCAGTGGTTAGCACCACTCCTACTACAGTTGTGGTTGTTAAAGACAAAATAGGGCTCTACCTGTCTGTCTATGGGCCCAGTTCAACCAGGTGCTGAATGTTCCTTACTCAAAGTGAGTTGAAGGGGCTTTCTTCCTCATAAGAGGTGCTCCGAAGCTTACAGGCTCAGGCTTCGTAGCTCTTGTATTATCATTGGTCCATATAAAGAAATCCCATTAATGCCAATAGAAAATACAGCATTTAAGAGCAATATATGACTCCAACAGTCAGAATTCAAGTATATTAGATATTTTGAACATAAACAAAGTGATTGTCCTGGCAAAAAAAATTGCACTGAACAGATTCAGATAATACCTGGCCCCAGCTCAACTCTTAATTTTCACATTAACAGAAGAACTATATAGTAATTATTGATTTTAATTTGTAAGGGAAGTAATGGCTTTGTTCATGCACTAGCAATTAACTTGTGTTTATCCCTGCTCAGAATATCCTAAAGCCATTTAATACATCTGTCTTCCAACTATGTTAAAATCAGGATAAATCCAAAATTGCACAACATTTCTCATGCAAACACCTAGGTTGCATTGTGCTAAATCTAGCTAGGGCTACAACCAGCTAAACTATCATCATGTGATTGCAAAGTCATTTGTGAAATCAACTATAATTCAATGCTGGCTTCAGCTGGAAATGCATCTATAAAAAAGCTATTCAAAAAAGGCAAAGCTGACTAAAAATGATACATAATCACTAATTCAGTATAAAGTAATGCGTGATTGGGAAAGCCAAACAAATGTGACATTTCAGATACAGTAGTCTTGTGGCTAAATAGAAAGCTTCCTCTCGTTGCAAGTCAAAAGCAATAAAATAAGAACTATGAAAATATTAAGATTTTTAGATTTACTACTGCTTTCCTAATTAGGAATTAAAGAATGTCTCAAATGATGATTTCTTCATTAGAAAAAAAATCAGACATGAATTGTCTCATAATTGCTCTTTGATTACCAGCACTTGTTTGCAAAACGTTCTAAAACCGATGAGCTGTGACACTGTCTACACACAATGTCATCTCCAAAAACACTGAAGTAAACTGTTACTGTTAATTACATCAACTCTGCAGATTTAAGATGCTGAGTGGTGCTACTGCTTTTATAGAGTTGGAACACACCATCCTAATGCAAAAGATTTTTTTTTCTGCTGTACCATTTCTAGATATCAGAAGGTAGCAATCAGAAAGCAAATTAATTTTAAAAAGGTATTTGAACGACCAGACTGCATTAGACTCCAATCAAATCTGATTAGGGAAGGGATTAAAGTTAGACTTCCAATGCTAAGAGAAATTCAATACAGGCTTTGGAAGCAATAGTCCTTTCATACTGCACTGTATGAAGCCATCAATTACAGCCTCTGAGTTGTTACAATAACAGGATTCCAGAGACACACAGGAGTCTTGGGAAGAGATTGGCCACTTTTCCTAGCGCCAGTCATATAACATTCATCAAAGTTACAAATGTTTAGCCCTGTAAATATGGCAGGGGCAGTATTCATTGACTTCAGTGGCTGCTACATTTAACCCTTTTGTTTTTAATACTAATTAAATAGAAATAAAATACGTCAACCAAACCATGCTACAGAACAAAAACAGAGCCAGTTAATAAAACACACCAATGGAGCTAGTTCTAGGATGGAAGTTAGGGTAAACAACTTGAACTCTAAAACGGACAGGGAAGGCTAATTTGCCTTTCATTGGACATCTGCCAACAAACAACTCTGTTGGGCTTTCTGATCACATGCCACTTGTTCTCAAAACAGTTCCTTCTGCAATGGCCTGTTTGGTCATTAGGATGTTTGCTGCTCTTTGTGTTGAGAGGGCATGTGTTTTTCCTGTCAACAGACAAGCTCTGTCTCAGCAACATTCTGGATGTTCAAGAAATAGATCTGGTTCTTTGGTTTAGTTAGAAGTCTCATCTTTACCTCCTCTCGTGTGACTTTCAGGGCAGTTGTGACATATGGCCTTGGTGTGGATAAAATATCCAGTACATTGTCAGGTTGCCAGTCCAGTTTGAAATCTGACATTCACTTGCAATGGAAATAACCATTGATCATTCTTTCTGTTCTAATTTTCTAGTTTTTTTTTTTAAATATAAAGTTTTGCTATTTGTATTGACTTTTCTGTTCATGGTAAAGTATTTGACTGCACATAGCAACATCTGTGTTTCATATATCTGTTCAAATGTTAGGAAATAGCTGAAATGAGCTACTTGTTAATTGTGGGCCATTAACTGTTACCTCACCTGCAAACCAATGGATGGCAAACAAACAGATTTCCAATGTACCGTGCAATGCTTCAGTTTAAAAAAAAAAAAAGCAAAAAAACCACCAAACCCCCAAACCAAAAATTGGTGGTAGTCTGCTAGTAAGAGCCAATGTTTGCCATTTAATTCAAATAGATTTGTGCCAGTCTTGGAGCAAGGAATCTTATATGGTTTCAGTGGTTCTTTTGCATTCCTTTGCCTATAATTTATTTAGATTTCACACTCAGATACCTGGGACCAAAGCCTTGACTGCGGCGAAGGAGTGCATAGTGCATCCCAAGAAAAGGAATGGGGAGGCCCTTTCCCAAGTGACATTTCCTTGTGCATATCAAAGTATTCTTGACATCTGTGGCATCATGAGTTTCTCTAACCATTTGTAGTCATAGGCATAGTTTGACTGCTGTATTTGGGGGAGTGGGGTGCGATGTGTGCACGTGCACTGAAGACAGTTCCCCTGGCTCACTGGTGCTCTCCTCCACCAGGAGTGGTACCTGGGCTGTCAGGATTGGGAGGAGGGTGGGAATAGGTTGACTTAAAACAGAAGCCCCAGCTGCTGGTGCTGCCGAGGGGACACGGCATGCAAGGCTCCCACTTCCCCACCCCCCATTCCCCTTCTCTTCTCCCTGCTCTATCCCCTTCCCTCTTGCCCTGCCCCCCCCCCCCAACCATTGTACAGGAATGGCACTCACCATTGTACAGGAAACAGGATGGTGGCCATGCTGGGCACCCAGCACACATAGAAGTGGAAGTCAGCTGGCACTAGGACACAGGAGGTGACATCCAACTGCAGAGGCAGCGAGCACCCGGCAGGATAAATGGCTCCATCCCCCAGCCCATATCCCACTAACAAACTTGGAGGAAGGGGGAACTTCCCATTGCAGCTGCTTTCCTGCCTGCGAAGGGGGATGAGTGGCTGCTGCTGCTCCAGTGCTGCCCTCCTTCCAATGCTGTGCCCCCCATCCCTGGTCTCTTCCCTGCAATAGCACGGAGACCAAACGCCCCAGTTACTCAGCCCACACACAGAACGGCAGCAGCAGTGCAGGAAGCAGCCAGCAGCAGCCACCGCATTCCTGAGGCATCAGGGGAGCAGCGCATCTGGCTCCTTGCCTCCCTCTATGACAGGAGCTCAGGCCAGCAGCCTCAGGATGGTGCCTCTACTGTCCCCTACACTCCTGGCCTAGGCCCAGCTTGCAACGAGAAGCCAAGCTGACCGAGCGAGCCAGAAATATGCCAGGATGGAGGTGCAGTATGGCGATGACACCAGAGCCTCCATCCCTGTAGCAGGATGAGCAGAGCAAGCCTTGGGCAGCTCTGCACACACAGAAATGGGGGGCAGTGGCACATGACCCTTTGTGCCCCTCCCTCCCCTCGTCTCTGTTTGGGGGGCAATGACCCTCCCAGCCTCCCCAAACTATGCCCATGTTTGTAGTCCCTGTCATGCTCCCTCTGAATGAGTTGTAGACCTCCAAGGCCTCTGGGCCTACTGCTTGTAGATGCGTGAACTGTATCACCATTTCAGATTTCTCTTCCAAACTACTTGATTCCAGGAAAGTTTGGAAATGCAACAGCTGCATGTGACAGGGTATACCAGGCCCTTTAAGGTCCCCTGCTGCAAGCTTCATGGTCCTACCACACCCACCCCAGGAAAGGAGCAGTGAAGGTGGGTCCTCCAAGCCTGCCTAGAAAGGCTGAAGGGAAGCAGCCAATCAGAGTGCAGCAGGCTCAGTTAAAAAGAAGCTATAGGGTCTGCACAGTTCAATTGAAGGCTTAGATCAGAAGGGTGAGGAAGGGTTGGAAATCAGAGAAACTCTTTAGGCAAGGAGATCTGGAGGAGCCCCTGTTCAAACAATGATAAAGCAGAAAGCCCCTCCCCCTCCAAGGACTCTAACCCTCAAGTAATGGGTGAAGGTGATGGGACTGAGTGGGAAGCAGCCCAGGGAATACAGAGCAGCAGCAACTGTTAAGGGAAGCAGTAAGTGGCTACTGTTTATAAAGTCCCTGGGTTGGGAACCAGAGTAGTGGGTGAGCTTGGGGCTCTCCCATTGGCCATTGGGGAAGTGGCCTAGGCCCCAAGAAAGGGATAAAACTTGTTTAGAAATGCAAACAAGAGGCTGGGACTTAAAAAGGCTCAGAGATGGGGCTGAAGACCCAGGTAAAGGTAGACAGAATTTCTTTTGAACTTTTGGTTACTACCCTCCAACAGAAGTTAAACAGTGACCTTGCTGGAAATCTGGGAAACCAGAGAATGGTTGAGGACAAAGTCTTTAGGGATAATGCCTTACACTTCTCTATGCTGGGCAGGGATGGACTTAAAGCTAGTCCAGAAGGGGCTGAGAACTGAAATCAGGGACAAGGCTGAAGACACCAAAAAGCGTCTTCAGGGCAATAGGCCCTGTTGGAGCTTTTGTTATCCCAGAAGGGGTTTTTCCATCTGTCTACTAACCGTGTGACTTAGCTGGATGGCTGAGTCACTGAAAACTTGCCTGATGAAGGCAACAGCCAACAGTGGGCACTGGGAGCAGAGAAAGAATGAAGGATTGCATCCAGCTGACATGAAGCGCTCCTGAGGTGAGTTCACCCTGTCACACCACCAATTAGTTTTTTTCCAGGTTCCCTTCCAGGCAGATTCAGGTGGTTTCACTGGGTCCATTTTTGCCAAAGATTTAATTTCCCTCTGACACTGTAATAAATGTGATACATGGGACCACTGATATCAATCAGGCTGGTCTTTATGTCGTGGCCCCAGTACACTGTGAAACTTTATTAGTCCCATTGCCATGAAACCCCTGCAGGCGGAAGCTGGAGTTCGCTTAAGTCAACACAATGTCAAACAGTGTTACTGGCTATAGTACTTCAGAATGCATTTGCAGCTTTCTTTCTTTCTTTTTTTTTTTTTTTAAACTCAGTTCTTATCCATTGAGTTCAAGGGACCTCCCGTGGTTCCTAATGTCTGAGTGATTACTGAAGAAAGAAGCAGCTCAAGATTTACACTTTTATGCAGAAGACCTACTACTTCCCATCCCCTAGCCAGTCAACATGCACAAAGAGTTTGCCAGGAAACAAGCCCTAGTGAAAATAATTCATTTTTTCTTAATTTGGGCATGCAGACAAGTGACTCTACAGTTTATAACACAAAAGACTCAGCTATGTGTCCGTGAGAATTCTAGAAAATGTTTTGGCTTGTCATGAGTTTTCCTTGCTGTACCCCTCAGCATCTGGTTTACGCTTGAACATGAGATTAAATATTTTAAAATGGGCTCTTCAGTCTAGCAGAGAAAGGTGTAACATGAGCGAATGCCTAAAAGTTGAAGCTAGACAAATTCAGATGGGAAATAAACAAATTTATAGTGAGGGTAAATTAATTGATTATGGACCAATTTATCAACAGTTATGGTGGATTCTCCACCACTGAATTTAAGTGAAGATTGAATTTTTTTCCCCCCTAAAAAAGATATGCTCCAGGGATTATTGACTCTGTGGCTTGTATTATACAAGGAGGTCAGACTAGATCTCAGTGGTCCCTTCTGGCTGTGGAATCTATGAAACATCTTTTCATCTTCCTCATTGAAATCCTGGTTGTACTGCTACAAATTCAAGAGAACTGTGCATTCTATATTTGCAACTCTCATGAGAATTGTGCTGTATTTTGCCAGGATCGTGCTTCTGTCAGACACATGACAGACTGAAAAGGGGCACATGGGATTGTTGGAGTCTTAAAAGAACAAATTATGGAATGGAGAAAGTGGCATGGTGGGAGTTTGACCCTTAGCTTCCAGAAGTCCCATGGCGAATCACTGGTGTCTGACAAAGCACTGAGCTGGATAGCAGAGCAGGGCACACAGGAATACCGATCAGTGGCGCACCACATTTTATATTGATGCAGGCACTCCTGATGAGCACATGCAGTGCTGATTCAAGCACCCAAATATGCAAGTGACCCAGCAATATACAAAAGTTGGTATAGCAATGTAACTTGCATCAACTGAACTTTGTAGTGTAGATATCATCTAAGGCAGACCAAGAAAGCCAAGCAGCAGCCTGTATGTGTGGTGTCATCCTGGGAGAAGCCTAAAGAGATTCTGGGATGGGGATGCTGGCTGAAAGAAGCTTAGGCCTGTAAGATAAACTACTCCTTTTGTTCTTGGTTCTGCTTCTCTGAATGAAGGAGGAACTTTATACATTCCTTGTAAACAAAAGTGCATCAAAGAAGATACCAGACCCTAATACATTTTATTCCCAGTTGGAACATTCCCCATCCAAAGCCCCAAACTTTGACTAGCTGCTGGGTCAATAAAGGGGGAATGTGCGTATGAATAAAATTCATAGTGTTCAAGAAATGTGGTTTTGAAAAAGGAAAAAAACGGACAGTTAACTGAGATGCTGTGTCAGGCTATAAATATTGCATTGTAGAGTGATGTGAGGTGATCCTGGTCCTCTTTTTGTGTACTTCTACAGTTAGAGACACCAAGTAAAATGTGCACATTATATAACTCCAAGCTCTCATGCTTTCCATCTTTTCAACATAGCTCTGATATTGGGTGGCATTATGGAAGTTGCCTCAAGAAAGCACACTAGCACTTACATTTGTTGGAAAGGCAGAGCTGCACAGTGGCAAATAGGATTTGTTTTCTTTCTGTCAGGGAGGCTATGATGCATATGTCTTCCCCTCTCTCCTCCCCAATGTAGGGGGGCTGGAGGCAGATTTTTGGGGCAGTCCATCTCTGCAAAATAGCTTAAATATAGGAGGCCTGTTTCCATGCAGAATTATATAGCGTGAACATCAACTCACTCATATAGGAAGTCCTTCTGTTTTCATAACAAACAAAATTAACTTTGCCTCAGGCTACTTCAGATAAACAAGTAGCTTATCCTTTTATTTATTGCAAAGTCAGTGGGTAGTCTCTCAACCATGAGTTGGCTCTTTCCAAGGGTATAATACCTAAGTTTGAGGATTTCTGCTTCTACAAAACAGCTTCTTAGCTGTTCATTTTCAGACTGTCACCGAAATAATTTTGGACATTTTCCTTTTTACAGAATCCATCGCATATTCATGATGCTCACTCACAAATTTGTGCTGACATCGCCTGTAACCTGCAAGCATGTTCCCCAGATCAGTTGCTTTTCCATGAAAACAAAACTAGGCTCTATATGTTCTGCAAGACAAGACACAGGAACCCAAGTAGAATAGAATTCTTCAATCCTGAAAAATTTGGGAACTCTTACAGAACAGTTTATAGTCCTATTAGAAACATTGGGTAGTTGAAAAATAATTTGTGGCCAGATCCTAAACTGGTGTAAATTGACATATTGTAATCAATAGGGCTATGCCAATTTATACCAGCTGATGATCTGACCCCCAAATGTGAGGAAATGTATATTCTGTTCAATATTGGACTTTATTTGCATGTGGGGAACAGCACTGAGACATCTTCCATTTTGATTATGTGGTGAATAGTGAAGACAAAGCTTTCATTGTGAGGATTATTGCTAGTAGAAAATAGAGCTGCTTGGACTGTTTTATGGATATTAATTAGAAATTGTCTTTTTTTGGTTAGCATGTCATTTGTAAACCAGTCCTGATTTCTGTAAATGCCCTTGTTCCTCAGCAATCACAGCTGAATAGTTTCAACAAATATATTTTTGAATTTTGCTGGTTGTCCATGAACTGTTCAGTTAACTTCTCAGGTCTAAAAGAGACCTGAAATCAGACCTCTCTAAGGTATCTTGAGCTGAGTACCTAAAATTGGTAATCCTGTTTGAAAATTTAAGTCTGGTCAGCTCAGAAACACAAACTTGTAAAAGTTGAGTACTCAAAAACTAGTGTATACACTGATGAACTGGATACATATTAAACTGTTGTACAAATATTCACTTGTTCTAAAATCTGAACTCTTGAGATTTATGAATGTTTTCACAAATGAGTAACTTTATGGCATCACAACTTGTGAAACACACTCACTTTTCCTTACCAAAAAACTTAGTAGTTTGACCAGTTCTAACATACAAACACCTGTCTCATGTTAATTTTATAGTCTCTCAGTGTAGCAAGGAAGCCAAAACCTCCTTCTGAAATGTGAAGACTAAAAAACTGTGGCTAGATGTACTATTTCTTAGTGTGGCATTGTTTCCCTTGATTTGATAGACAAGGCATCAAAGAGAGCGTTCTCCTAAAAACAGCTGGCATCTGACATCTCAAACTCTGAGATTAAATTTATGAAGAACATTTGGCTAATTTTAAGTAATTCCAAGGTAGGTATTCTTGGTGACTAAAGTTTCTTGGGTGGGACATGCAACAAGATATTGGGAAGGAATTTTCCCCCAGGGCAGATTGGCAAAGGCTCTGGGGGTTTTTCGCCTTCCTCTGTAACATGGGGCATGGCTCACTTGCTGGTGGATTCTCTGTACCTTAAAGTCTTTAAACCATGATTTGAGGAATTTAATAGCTCAGTCATAGGTCAGGGGTCTATTACAGAAGTGGGTGGGTGAGGTTCTGTGGCCTGCATTGTGCAGGAGGTCAGACTAGATGATCATATTGGTCCCTTTTGACCTTAGATTCTGAGTCGAAGAAATGGTCCAAATATTGAGTCAAAGATTAAGGGCTTTGCATATGAAATACTGAATTGAATCATTTGACTTACTGCAATCTGAGTTGCAAGATGACTGACATTGCCAGTCCACGGCTCGAGGAATAAGAGGGTAGCTATATTCTGCAATTGTTGCAGCTGCTAGATCAGTTTCTAGGTTAAAATTAATTCAAGTGCAGGTCACTTGAAAGTGGTGACATTCTTTTTCTGGATAACAGAAGCACAATGCATCAACAAAGGAATGATCAATTGTAGTTGAAACACAGGAATTATTTGTTCTAGTACCGTATATCTAGTTCTTGTGATTTAATGAGGAAGTAACTGCATGTTAAATAGAAGACCCCCAACAAGTTAATTTGAGGATTAACTTTGAAATTGGTGATTCCTGAAGTATGACACCCTAATTATGGAGGTTTTCACTAGATTTCAGAGTTCTCATTTTTTCTGCTGCTTTGTATCAAAAGGCAGAGAGAAGGAGAGTTACATTTAGTTTATTGAGCGCTGAGCTGAGCACTAGGGCCCAATCCTTGGCTATGGCTCCCTTGCAAGGAGCACAAGTCTGGGGCTATTGTGCAAGGCTGATAAAGGCAGTGAAACAAACCACGTAAGGATTACCGGCTGAGAGAGGATTGCAAAACTGGGCCTTACAGATGAACTAGGTGTCAATCTAGAAATGCAAATAAGTAAGCTCTCAGAACTGTAACACTGGTGGACGTGGGTGCATTTACTATGTTATCCAGGTTCTGTTAAAACAGGGGAGAGGGGAAAAAAACCCATCCTCTCCCCCCCGCCCCATCTTGGAAAACATGTCCCACCTCCATGAATAAATTCCATGATTTGCAGCCATGCAGTCTGCATTGATCTCTCCAGCCTCCTTAAGTTGTATAAGAAATTGTGCTTGCTCTTGAACATCTGTTATCAATGTCCTCTAATAAACAGCTCACACATCCAGTCAGTAAGATGCCATTCACCAGGCTTTGCAGAAAAGCTAGCCTGAAAACAATACTATTGATATGCACTGGCATTGAAGTCAATGGGAATTTTTCCATTATAAATAGAAGTGAAGTGTGTGTTTGTGCCCTTAAGCCTTATGTATTAATAATGAAGTAAAGTGGAATCAGACTATATGGTATTAATTGCTAAAATTGGAACAAACTTATAGCAATTTTCTGATACTTTAATTAAAGTTTTGAGGGCTATGGATAGGATACTGATCCACACCCAGAAAAGCATTAAATCACTCACCACATATAGTAAGTACACACATCCATTGGGTTAAATTGCACATTTTGTGAGAGAGCAACCCTATTATTGTATTTAACTGCACACCTCTATCTTGAGCTCTCAGTTCTCTGCATGGGGGCACTAATATATATTGGTTTAATATCCACTTAAATCTCTCCTGCATACAAGTTATTGATTCTCTATTCACCTCTTGGTAATGCTGGTATTTATTGGTTGAAGTGACTCTCCTTTTGCAACCTTTTGTTTTTATGCATAGCTTCTATACTTTGAAGGAAGTTACATACCTGCCAGAGGATGTCGTCAACTTTTCTAAAGGATCGCTCTTCACTATCCAATTCTATAGGCTTCCATAGAAGTTCATTACATTTCTATAGAAAATTTAGTTAAGGAATTTAAATCCTTATTCAGGACTCATCCTTAAGGATTCAAGCTGAAGTTACTGGGCCAGATCCTGAGCTGGTGCAAATCTCTATAGCTCCTTTTGTCCTCAGTGAAGCTATGCTTATTTCCACCAATGGAGAGTCTGGCTCAATTAACTTTTTTTGCCCTAGGAAGCAAGAAACTTCTTTTGCTATTAACTGGCCTAAATTTGGCTTTTTTGATCTTTTTTTACATTATGATCTTTTGGCTTTAAGCTTTTTTACTGCAAGCTAACATATATTAGGCCATATATTCATTCAGCAGCTTGTCAGTTTGTACCCTGGCCAGTACTTAATCTGCCATGTATCTGAAGCCTTACAATTATTCCCATTCTAACCTGCACTCAAATATTCATGTGACAGCTACCAACTTTCCAGAAGAGAGGTTGATAGAGTTCTTTCTTCACTGTCACTCCTTACTTGGCTTGATAGGTCACTATTGAGTGATACAGGGCAATTCTTCAACTCAGAGACTATGCATACTCCCGCAAAGTGAAAGGTTGGCACTGGAAATCAAACTGAATAACACCTAGCAATGCTGGACACGAGGCTAGGCGTTCCTAGTTCTTTTATTCAACGTGAACCTTATTTTAACGCAGAGACTGATCCCATTACATCCCTCCAACAACTATTCACATGGAAAGTATTCTTTAAAGACACTTAGCAAGGTGAAATAAAGAGGATCCAGCACTCTGTGATCAGCGAAGTTGCCATAGACCACCACCAAGTGGCCCACAGACCACATTTTGGGAACCTCAACACTACAGTGTGATAGCATCTTGCAGTTTACATATATGAATCTCTACCCATATCACTCTTCTTAAACCCTGCTGATGTCTAATTCATAACTAGACCTTTTCCATATACTTCAGAGCTTTTCAACATTTCCTGTGATCACCTTTCTCAGTGAGAAACCCTGCCGCCGAAATGTGGGTAACGGCGGCCAGGATTCGGCGGAGGCTATCGCTCTCCGCAGTGCATTCCGCCGCCGCCACTGTTTCCCCCTTTTTTTATTCGAGTACCACTCTGGTCAGGACCACTGGTACTTGACGTGACCCGACTGGTACTGGGGAAAAAAAAGGTTGAGAGCTGCTGATCTAGACATATCTTTTTAGTATTAATACATTTAAGTCTCAATACATATTTAAGATTGCCATCTCAGGAAGATCTGGGATCAGAAGGAGTTACTTTGGTGGATTAACTCCATGACCTGGCTTTGGTAGCTGATAAAATAAAGTTTATTTCTCCTTAACCTGACTGTAAATGTTAATGTTTACTAATGCCCTGCAACCAGGTCTTTTAAAAAAAAAAATTGCATCCTTAGTGCTTTTAGTCTTGCTGTGACCACTGGGATGACATGGGGGCCATCACATAAGTTTTCTGATACAACTCTATTACAGAAATATTTTCTTTTTGAGGCAGATCTTAACAATACTATCTCTGACAGCACACCATTCACTTGCATGTTTTATAGCTTTTCTTATATACATTCTAGTCTCTTTTTTCCATCACCTGTCTTTAAACTGTTAATTATGGTGACCTTTTGCTCTTCAGCTGGTGACATAGATTGCAACAATCACAAACCTTCTGTACTGCTATATAGTGTTCTCATTATATGCATAAAGCCATCACATTATATGGGCCTATTTGCAAAACAATACACATTCAGCCCGTTCAGCAAAACTGAATACCGTTTTCCATGACAATATTATTAAATCTTGAAGTGCCACTGATCTCATCAGAAAGTGTCCTTCTATGGTGTGTGTCAATCACTCTTGTTTTATTGCATCTGTATAGATCCTCTTGCCACCAAGCTGCTAGTTATTTTCATGTGACAGAGCAAAATGGCTCTGGTTATAACTAAGGTCTGTGAGGGATTGTAGTCTGTGTGTGCAAGCTAAAGTTCATAAGCAGTATCTCAGGTCTCTATTTCACATTCCCCCAAATTAATATAGCCTATAAATCTTTTCTCCCTAGGAAGTGTTCACTGGATGGATGCTTGAAGGTTTCTTCTGATTTACCATGCGCTAGGCTATTGATCCCTTTTCTACTGTAGCTGGTTCTTGTTATTGATCTCATTTTGTTCAGGAACAGAGTTCATTTAAAGTTTATCAAAGTTTTAGGGCACTTGAAAAGTATTTTTCTTGTTCTGCACTACCAGCCATGTTGTAGTGCAGCAAACCCAAGATGGTGGTGTTTCATTACACAAAATAATGGTTGGAAATACTTTTCATCTCGCTCCTTCCACTGGAACAGTGTTCTTTAAGGGCTCTGTCCTAGGTGGGGCTATTCCCATGGACCTCAGATAATTCATTTTTTGAAAGGGTTTTGCAGTACAGGTGTAGAGCCTATTGCTACGAACAGGCAGTTGACAGTAGCTTTGTTGTTTTCTTATTGCAGTACAGCCATTTTACTTATAATGTGTTCATTAGAGCTCACCAGGAGAGGGAGTTTCACCCCTGTGGAAAAAAAATTTAATGTGAAAATAATTCTCATTCCAAATCGAAGCAAAAGGTCAAAAAAGTTACACCCTTCAGAGGAGTGAATTTCCAAAATATTTTGTTTCAGAAACAGAGTACTCCCAATGGCCAGGCAGTGGAAAAACTTCTGGTGGTTCCAAAATGAAATAGGCTCAGAATCTACTGCTCTCCAGCACCCTGCATGGCTCCCCAAAACATCCAGTGCCACAGCAATCTGCCAGGTGGAAAACTGAGCCAGTTACCTGGGGAGCTGGCCATCTGGGGGGCTGTGGAGCCAGGCAGCCTCACTGCCAGTGAGGAGCCAGGCAGCTCAGAGATCTTGGAAATCTTGGAAGCCCCAGATGGTGGGCTGCAGGGGAACCAAGAGTCCCAGGCAACTTGACAGCCTACCAGGTGGGTGATGGGGAAGTGGATAACCCAGGGAGCCTGGGATCCACTCCAAGCTGCTGCTGGGGTGGGCAGGGAGCCGGGTGGGTGGGCCAGCTGGTCTGGTTTTTGGCAGAAAGCTTAGACAAATCAATATATTTCCTTGAAATATTTTGATGTGGTCAAATCAGACCAGAAAACTGTTCCATTGGAAGATATTCAGCCAGCTCTGGTATTCATCTCAAATAGAGCATCTCCTCATTTAACCTATGGGCACACTCCACCTTGTGACCCACTCAGGAATTGCCATCATTTGGGGGGCAAGGAACATTGGGATTCAACTCTCAATCCCTGAAAATCCTTAGTGGGCTATCTATACAAAGCCACTACCTCCACATAGGCCCTAGCCTTCCTGTGATGCTACCCCTATTCATTGCAGCATCATTTCATTGGAGCAGTGAAGGCTGGGACTCTCCAGCTGGTTTTGGCCTCTAGGACCTCTCCTTTTAGGGTCCTTGGTGGGGATCCTCAGGATAGTCCACTAGAAATGAGGAGTTGCCGCATGTCCCTTACAGCCCCAACCTCTTTGTTTGCTACCACAACTCATCTCGGGTTTAGATCCACACAGATGGATGGGGAACCCTTTTCCAGGTCCAGAGCATGTCAGTAAAATGCTGTTGTGAAGTTTGGCTCCCCCCTCCTTCTGGATTGAGTGGGGAGATCCAGGCCTTGAAGGTTCAATCTGTGCATGGGTCCAAAGAGCACAATCTATCTTGCTGTGACACACAGCAGGATGCTGTGTAATAACAGCATGGCATGCAGTAAAGACTGGTCTTCACTTCCATAACCTGATATGGGTAGGGTTCCAAAGGTCAATACCGCTGACCTGTGGGAGGAGGCTACTGTTACACCTATTTCCTCCTCTGGCACCTTTCTCTTACCATTTTGCACAGTGCATATCTTACTCATTCAGATGTTTGTTCACCGAAGAAATGCAGATGAGTTGGGTATGAATACAGGCATGCATTTGGTCACATATGACACCACATGGAAAATTAGTTAGATTAGCGAAAACAGCGAGAGTCCTGTAGCACCTTAAAGACTAACATATTTCTGCGGGCATAAGCTTCTGTGGGCTGCAAGCCCACGAAAGCATATGCCTGCAGAAATGTGTTTGTCTTTAAGGTGCTATAGGACTCTCGTTTTTTTTGCTGTATATAGACTAACACGGCTACCCCTCTGGAACTAGTTAGATTAGGGAACTCATGGGAAGTTCGGGGATCAGTACTAGAACTGTAAGGTGGATAAGGAACTGGCTAACTGGATAAGGAACTGGCTAACTGGTTGTGTTGAAAGGTGAATTATCAGACTGGAATGAGATTACTAGTGGAGTTCCTCAAAGATCATCTGGGGACCAATCGTATTCAATATTTTTGTTATTGACCTCCGCATAGGACGTAGGTGCACTAATTAAATTTGCTAATGATACAAAGTTGGGAGGCATCAGCAGCTACTCCAGCCCCCACCAGTAGTGGGTAGCGATGTCGGCGGGAGATTCTCTCCTTCTGGCATAGTGGTGTTGACACCAGTGCTTATATCGGTGTAACTTAGGTCGTGCAGTGAGGTGCTTTATTAATCACCCTGAGCAGCATAAATTACGCCAACATAAACTGCAGTGTGGACACAGTCCAATTAGTCCTCATCCTCAAAGGAAACCTGCACAACATTTTCAAAAGACTAGCTTGGGAGCTTAAATTCACTACTTTGCTAGACACTAAAACTCATGGACTGAACAGAGACACTGGATTTATGGTTTATTACACTCCCACTCTTTCTATGATTACAGGGGTGTTAATGGGCCACTTCACCTTGAATGGTACCTTAGTTTTGCATAAGTAGTTAACACATTCTAGCTGTTCGATCTTACTTTTAGCTCTGACACTGAGTACCTTTCCCAGACCAGAAGAGCTCTGAGTAGCTCGAAAGCTTCTTTCTCACCAACAGAATATATTACCTCACCTACCTTGTCGCTCAGCTGAACAATGACAGATACACAGCTGGAATCTCTCACTCACTTGTAGTTTAGTATTGATAGGATAGGTATTAGAATAGTAAGTGTGTGGACTATTAAATGCTTGTGAATTTCTGCATACGTTAATCTTACTACAAACTGGAATAGATATATTAAAAGTATTAGAGTGGGTGTAATGTGAGCCTCTGTCTGTGTGAATTGTTGTACAGGGGAGGAATGTTAATATGAAGAGCTGCTCTTCTACAGAAATTGTTACACCCTGTCATCCCCCTGCCCCCAAATGAGGAGACTCATCAGTACCAGATGAGCTATAGTGGATCTTACAATTGGATTGAGGAATAGTCAGCAAAAGGACTAAAGATGCATGGTTCTCTCCTCCCTATGAAGAGGAGTCATGTGAACTCCTCAGTGAACTCCTCCCATCAGCTGAGAGCAGGAGGAAGATAAAAAACACCAAACAAAAGGAACTAAGGATCTCTGGGTTGCTCTGACTTGGGGTTGAGGTATGAAGGTGTTTCCCAGCCATAAGCAAGAGATTCCCAGCTGCTTAACCTAAGTTAACCCTAAAGCAGAGCTTGCTGATTATAGAAGCCTCTATTACCTTTTAAACCCTAAGACTAACCCATTTGTGCCTACTCTAGTTTCCTTTTCCTATTTAAGGAATCTTTAGACAGTTCATTCTAGGACTGGCTACAAGCATTGTCCTTGGTGTCAGATCTTTATTAATGATCTGGAGGATGGGGTAGATTGCACCCTCGGCAAGTTTGCGGACGACACTAAGCTGGGGGGAGTGGTAGATACCCTGGAGGGTAGGGATAGGATACAAAGTGACCTAAACAAACTGGAGGATTGGACCAAAAGAAATCTAATGAGGTTCAACAAGGACAAGTGCAGAGTCCTCCACTTAGGAAGGAAGAATCCCATGCACAGCTATAGACTGGGGACCGACGAGCTGGGCAGCAGCTCTGCAGAAAAGGACCTGGGGGTAACGGTGGATAAAAAGCTGGATATGAGTCAGCAGTGTGCCCTGGTTGTCAAGAAGGCTAATGGCATATTGGGCTGCATTAGGAGGGGCATTGCCAGCAGGTCACGGGAAGTGATTATTCCCCTCTATTCGGCATTGGTGAGGCCGCATTTAGAATATTGTGTCCAGTTTTGAGCCCCTCACTACAACAAGGATGTGGAGAAGTTGGAGAGAGTGCAGCGGAGGGCAACCAAAATGATTAGGGGGCTGGAGCACAGGACTTATGAGGAGAGGCTGAGGGAACTGGGCTTGTTTAGTCTGCAAAAGAGAAGAGTGAGGGGGGATTTGATAGCGGCCTTTAACTACCTGAAAGGGGGTTCCAGGGAGGAGGGGGCTACGCTGTTCTCGGTGGTGGCAGATGACAGAACAAGGAGCAACGGTCTCAAGTTGCAGGGCGGGAGGTCTAGGTTGGACATTAGGAAAAAGTTTTTTACTAGGAGGGTGGTGAAGCACTGGAATAGGTTACCTAGGGAAGTGGTGGAATCTCCATCCTTAGAGGTTTTTAAGCTGAGGCTTGACAAAGCCCTGGTTGGGATGATATAGCTGAGGTTAGCCCTGCTTTGAGCAGGGGGTTGGACTAGATGACCTCCTGAGGTCCCTTCCAACTCTAATATTCTATGATTCTATCTAAGGTGCAGTTGACCTGGGGTAAATGACTGGTCCTCTTTGACTAGGAGTAACCTGAATATTGCTGTGATTCTTTGTTTTAAGGGCCATTGATCATGGAGATGTGCTTATATAAGTGGCAAGACAGACTCCAGTATCTGGGGACTGACTCTGACTCTGTTTCAGGCTAATAACATGCCTGAGGAGTCTGCACTTGGTGCAGTTGGTTTTAGAAGTCACAACCAGTTTGGGGTTTGTGCTCTGGTTTTTTAAGTCTGCTCTGAGATTGGTACTTAAGCTCTTACACCACCATTGGGAGTGTCACATACTTAATGAAGCTAGAATTTTACCAACTACTTTCAAATGAGTTCCCTTCCTGATGGTGTGATCCTGCAGCATTAATCCCAATGGTGATTGTCATACCCAGACTGACCACTAAAAAGCCATGGCTCTCACATCCAAAGGATGAAGACTTCATCCTGAAGGATTGACCTTTCAAGCTTCCTAAGTTCTCCTTGCTCTTTAACTCCAGAAAACCCCTTCCAGGGCTTTCTCCTTGGATGTCCAGATCCCGCCCTTTCATCAGGGCTCTTCACCACCAGAGCCTGCTTCATGTCTCTTTAGACCTCTTCACTGAGGAGAGAATCTCATGGCCAACATCTCATTGATCCTCCTGGCTTCTAATCTCTACTCTCTAGTCCCAGAGAATGACTGCAGAGTTTCTCCCTGCAGTCCCCAGCTACTCCTTTCTTCATAGTCACCCATATCCTTCCTCAGCTTTGCTTCACCTTTAAATAGCCCGGCCCACCCTCCAGGTGAGGTCAGGGTAGCCTCAGGTAAATTATAACTCTTTCAGAGCCAGGATGAGATATGTACTCCATCACAAGAATTTACACAAAGTATACACACTTTACACAAAGTGTTTACACAAACAATTTACACAAAGTAAACTGATCTCAGTAGGAGCCACCAAGAGGAGGCAGTTTCCTTGCTTACTGTTTCCAAGCTTGCCCTTCAGCATTCTGCCCAGAGGCCTGCCTGGCATCCTTCCAGGGCCATGCTACGAGCTACTTCTCTCACCATCTCCTGGATCTCTGGTTCCTTTGACACACACACACACACACACACACACACACACACCTGCACCCAATGTCCTGGCCTCTGCGTTTTCAGTCAATTTCAGAAAAACCCTTTTCCTGTCCAAGTTAGTTCTCACTCGGGTCTTTTCATGCAGCCCAGAATATGCTTCTATTATTTCACTCACCACTCAACAAAATGGCATTTAATTGCTCCCTCACCACCAACAGAAGTTGGTCCACTAAAAGATATTACCTCACCCAGCTTGTGTCTCTCAGATCAGACACACTTGTTGGCAACCATCAACACCTTCCAGCACAACACTATGTTGAATACTGCTGATTGCTCAGCCTGGCAGTTTCCATACAGAACCCAAGTAGACTGGCAGTGCTGCAGATCTAAGATTAAGTGCAGCTTTATTTTTGCCTTTTGAAAGGGAAGCATGGAATGACTTTGGCACCTTAAAGGTATATAGAAGGAAGGCAGTATATAGCTGGATAGGATTTTATTTAGGAAAATATTTATTTATTCATTTGCAGTAGAAAGCATTGTTAAGCAAGTACATGTTGACATGAAATAAGTCATTAAGATTAGGCATTCATTTTTACAATACTGAATATTTACAATATTAAAAGCAAGAAGAAACTGACTTTGGCCCTCTATATATGCACAAAAATCCTCTCACCTTAGTCTGAAATTAAAAACATACAAAAAACCACATGGCTGATTACAAAGTACCTGTGCAGCACTGTTTCAGCAATTATTCAGCCATTTAATTTGCTAGCAATTATGGGTTCATCTTGTGGAATATATCAATTCTGTTTAGCTATTGCCAAGATCAGATTGTTCTATTAGCACTAATGCATAATTCTATTCTGAGGAAAGGGATTCTTTCCCTGGACTTATTGTGTCTAGTCTGGTTCTTCTGCTGCAAATGTGGGACAAAATAGACTTTTTAAACAGCGCTAACTTTCAGAAACGTGCCTCAGAGTCACTGCCTGGGAGCAGCAATGAGATCCAAGAAGGAAGCATGTGCCATGCTGTAAGCAAGCACCCCATTTGTAAGGGGAGTATCAAACTTTAGCTCTTGTTTCCCCAGACCCACCTATTTGCCACCCATACCCTGCGCTGTTGACAGTCAAGAAGCAGACATGATAGGGGCTTGAGATTGAGTTCCCAATGCTAAAGTGTAGCATGTGTCGTTCTTAACTTCATTTGCAGCCATACAGTCTCCACTTGCACTTCTGCTGGAGCACAGTGGACATGCTCCATGCTATGTTCTTTCAGGGACAAGATCTCAGTCAATGGTGATGTCTTGTTCAGGTTATCTTGCCCCATGACTGACCTCAGCTTGTTTTTGATTAGCACTAGTTTGGAAAAAGATTGTTCACCTTTATAGCTTGTGACAGGAGTCACAAAGCTAAACAAATTCATCAATAAATTCTGACTCCACATTTATAGGATATTTGGCTTGTAAAATAAGAATTGTGTGTTCTGCCTCAGCCAACATTACTATGTGTAGTCACAAAGGATCAAATTGACTCAGGAATTTGAAGTCTATTCACTGCCCCTTTGAGAAGTCCCATCCTTCATAACTATCCTACATAGTCAGTATCTCTGAGAAATAAACTTGGAAGCAGCAGACACACCTGTTAAATGATCTGCTTCAATGATGGCCCATCATTTTAGCATCAAATGCCATTTTCTTGCTCCTGATGAACACATGTTGTGTTTTTGGTATGATCAATATTCTCTACAAGTAAAACTGAGTACTTACTATTCCTGCCTCCAGATTCACCAAAAGGCCAAATCCTGCCCTATCACAAGCAGTTCTAATGCCACTGACATTAATGAGAGCATGTTGACTTTTTTTATTAGTAAGCACCAAAGGGCTCAGTGATCTACAAGTCACATTATTGATAGGCTCTTCCCTAAAGAGCATGCTGGGATTGAGAGAACAATCAGTGTGGGTTAGGCCCAGATCCTCTGAGAAATTTAGATGCTTAACTCATATTAAAATCAGTGGGAATTAGACCCTTAAATACCTTTTGTGGATTTGAGCCTTTGGTCAATTTGTGCAGAGAGAAGGTAGGAGGAATTTGTGTGGCTGACCGGTCAATTTGTAACTCTGGTGTTTGTAACTCTGAGGTTCTACTGTATTGAACAGCTTTATGATTAATAGGTTGGCTCATCCCTTAATATCTTTATATAACTCAATGTATTACATAAGTAGGCTCATAGCTGAGACACTACAAGAGTTCATTTTAGATCTTCATCTACAGGGGGAAATACAAATGACTATTGATATTCAGGTATCATTCTTGGCATCAAAGTAGTTGTTACTCAGAACTTTCTTTTACTGCAGCTTTTAGTTTGAGACCTTGAAGCAACACCACAGGATAATGTTTGATATATCTACAGAGGTGCACTTAAGGATGGCAAATTGTAGTTATTTTACTGTGCAGTGTTCCTCGGTTAAAAGTGGAACCTTTCCTCCAAATACACCGATAAAGCACAGAGAACCACAATGCAGCAGATCTATTATTCAGATAATTTTGACTGCCTGGAGAAGAAAAAGGTATCATCAGATGCTCTGGATAACATTCTATGATTCTATATTTAGTGGTGATGCATTTCCTAATTACCAGTTAACATCACTTTTGTTATGAACCAAGATTTGATTTAGAAAATTGCTCCTTATATCTGTACTGCCAGTCTGCATTTCTATTCTGAAGCTGCTGACTAAGGTGCAGGGAGGGGGTATGGAAGGGAAGGGTACTATAAATAGTAGTATAAATAGTATAAAAACAATACTACAAGAAGAAGAGTAAGAAGAGTTTCTGATAAAACAATCTTCAAATATGTTAAGAGCTGTAATAAAGAGGATGGTGATCAATTGTTCATGTCCACTGAAGGTAGGACAAGTAGTAATGGGCTTAATCTGCTGTGAGGGATATTTAAGCCAGGTCTACACTAAAGACCTGGGCCCCCTCAGTCATGTCTGAGCACCTCCTAAGTAGTTAAAAATAGAAATAAAACTTTCTTCCTTCCAAACATGTAGGACAAATACTTTAGTTTAAAGTTTGGGGGTGGAGGGGAGAGTGGGTCTATGGTTGGCAGCCCTCATGAATTTCCAAGCATCTATTTGGAAATACCCCAGATTTTTCCAGAGCACTTTTTCCCCTCTCCCTGAAAAGCCCTAAAAACATTCCTGTTCAAGGGTACTATCAATAATATTTCAAGAGACAAGTGGCTATGGTAATATCTTTTATCTTCTGTTGGTGAGACAAGCTTTTGACCTCGCAGGACCTGATGAACTCTGTGTAAGCTCAAAAGCTTGTCTTTCTCCGATAGCAGTTGGTCTAATAAAAGATTCCTCATCTACCTTGTCTCCCTATTATTGGGGGGACCAACATAGCTACAACACCTCATACAAAAATATTTCTTAACAGATAAAGCACTCCAGTCTAAAGGATCCCCAAATAATTCAAACAATTGCCAGTCTCTTGATATCTAATCCAGATAGGCAGACCCCTGTACACATAACCCCATTAACTTCAGTGGGCTCCACACAGGCTGGAGGTCCACTTGCACAGATTTTGCAAGAACATAACTATATGGATTTGATCTAGTCACTTACACAAATATAACTTCTTTGACTTCAGCGTTCTCTGCTTTACACCTGTGCATGACACGTGAGAGGAGAATCCAGCTGTATAAATGCTCTCTTATCTTTGCATTTATATTGCAATCATCACCATAGTCTGAGTACTACTGACATGCAGCCACCTCTGGGGTGGATGGTAACCAGCAAGGTTTCACAGTACACTAATAGGGGCATGAGAACACAGAACAATCTCTAGTTTTATAAAAAGTGCTCAATGAAACCTATTTTATTTAAAATATATATATTATATATATGAATAAATTCTAAAGATATCACCATTAAAGGCATACAAAAATGAAATATAGGCGGGCTAGGAGAAGAAAACTTTCTATGGAGGTGATTATCCCAGCCAGCATTTCATGCACCTTCCTCTGAAGCAGTGGCTATTGGCCATGGTTAGAGACAGGATGCTGGACTAGTTAGATCACTCTGATCCAATATCCTAACTTCTATGTTGCCAAACAAATACTTGATTGTGTGAATGTCCTTGAACTCTTTAATGTCCGCACAAAGTGGCCACGATCCTCAAGCTTTTAAAGGAACTTCCAAGTCAATGACTAATTAAGTTTACTGAAGATTCAGAGCATTTGTATGGATAATGTGAACATCCACAGATTAAATAGGATTAAAAGAGAGAATCAACAACATATGCTTCAGGACAGAAATTAACTTGTAGAGTTCCCCTATGGACTGGTTATTCCAATATTGTCCACTTCTGGGGTTCTTGTATCTTTTTTAATCAACTGGCATGGCTGAGACTACTGAATTTGAGTTTTGAGCTCAGATGGGCAATTCATATAGGCTGGTTTTGATCATATTGAGACTAACTAGGACAAAAGCCATTCAAGTTCCCCTTTGCCATTTTTATGAAAGCATTCAGTTGGAATAGATGTGCAAAAGACGATATCATCACTTCTTTGGCTGCCTGCAGAGGCAGATGTGTATATATAAACAGTGTTTCTCAACCTTTTTGATCCTAGGGGCTGGCTTGCTGCATTCCTGAACTGTGTCGGGGAAGTCTCGGCCCCAGTGCTGGTCCACGGACCAGTCGTTGAGAAACACTGGTCTATATAAACTCATGATAAGCTATAAGATTTACCCAAAGAAACCAAACAATGGCAAAACTGCAGATAGGCTGCTTGTCAGAGAAGGAAGGGCCCTTGCTTCTCCTCTGTCTGTATTATAGGCTGCATTCCTTTCATTTTCCTGAAGACTGTTTTTCACCTTCTGTGGACAATATAAATGACTGTTGCTTGGCTGGTAAAGTCAGCAGAAGTACTTCAATCTGTTTTAGAAAAGGACAAGGAAAGAGAGCAGCATGGTAACAAATCACCAATTACCCTCACTAATTTATCATGAAAAATTGCCACTGAAAAGCTCATCTTTATTCATGTTACATGTTTATTTATTATGCCTTGCAGCTCCCAGGAAAATATATGAACTACCAAAAAAAGTCATTTGATTTGGATCCTCTCTTGTGTAGAACCCAGACAGATTCTTCACTGTCATTTTTCAGAGGTTTACAGATAGCTAACATGCGCTGGTCAGAATGGATCTCCAACATTATTGTAAATGGAACACATTATCTGGTCCATAACGGCATATTTTGCATGAACTCGTTGGCTTTTGCTCTGTGGCAGCATTCTATCATTTCATATTTGCTGCATACTCCATCAGGCTAATAAAGCAGCTGTTTACTATGCATGACCTGCTCCGTTGTGTGACTGACTGATAACTGCAGCATTTTAAAGCATAGCACTATATTATTAGACCTGCTGCCAGGCTCTCCATTATATTCCAGAAAACTTTTCAGGTTCATTGAACCTTTAGAGGAATGGTTAAGTTTTTTTGGGGGCCATCGCAAACTTGCGTGATGGTAAATGCTAGAATCCCTCACTTGCCAGAAGCTAACTATGTAGTGTTCAGATGATGAGTTTGGACACCAAATAAATCGAGCAAACACACACTTCATGATACTATGTTTCACTATTTGCACTGGCCAGAGAACTCTTTAGAATTTAGCTCTATTCCAAGAAGAAATTTGATGTAAATTAGAGGTATTTTTTGTTAGAATTGTCACTATAGGCAGGTAATAAAAATCCTATTTAGGGGTTACAGAAATAGAGGACTTTCCTCCAATTGGTGTAGGAGGATTCGGGGAGGGGTTCCTCTTCTGGTAAAATTCAATCTGTTTGGTGCATTCTCATGTATTCCAAAGGCATAATATTGGCTATTCAGAAGCATACTTATGAGCCAGGGATAAGAGACATTTTTGGCAGGGCTTATTTAGCAGTAACCAAAAACAGGGGAATTCCATCAGACTTCATTTTTAACACTATTTCCTTTCTCCCCCCCCCCACCCCACAACACAAGCATGATTTTTCTATTCATTAATAGAATTTGATTATTTAGAACAGTTTAGTTCTGATAACTTTTTATCCACGCTTTTTAAAGTTACCGTTAGTACCACATCACCAATAGTAGTGAAAGCCACCCCATTATTAAACCATGGCCCCTAAAGTCTAAATGGCTTAGGGCTTTCCTCCCCAGGAGACTGCCTCTTTCTCTGTGACATTCTATCACAGCTGAGTTCAGCAGAGGTGCTTGAGTTGGATCCCCTTCAGTACAGAGGAGAGGGAGTGGCTGGCAGGGCACTATCTGCAATGGTCTTTTTCTTTTTGAAATACGTTCTCCAGCCCTGGGTGGGAGAGAGTTGAATCTGTTGATGTTCGGGGTCCTTTTAAGAAGGACTGTTTGAAGAAGCATATTATGGGGGTCGATGTCTATGTGAAATGGGGAGTTTGGCTTATATTTGTGTCTGTTATTTAGCATTATTGTCTATTACAGAGCTGCTGTTTCATTTTTTGTTTGTTTAGTCTATTTTTAAGCATTTGTCAGAGGTGCTTAGGGTGTTCAGATGGGTACCTCTTATTTAAAATATATATCTAAATAAAGATGCCTCTGAAAAGCAATTTTTTTTTTTGCCTTCCAAATAAAACACATGGCACCAGCTGGAATGGATTTTTAAAAATATTCACTTTCAAGGCACTGAATAGTGCAATCCTTGATGACCTCTGGAGTGAAATCCTGGCCCTAATGAAGACTATGGGAAGTTGGCCATTGACTTCACTAGGGCCAGGATTTCACCAATGGTCTTTTATTCCCTACTACACACTCCCTTCCTTTACTAGACTATACTAATGTCATCCATTTCACCAAATCCTTCTCCTCTCTCTCATGACTAATCCTTTTCTATTCCCTGTTCCTGGAACAGTTTCCCTTCCTTTTAAGAGGATCTTAAAGCTAGCCAGCATAACTCCTGCATCACAGTACTGATTTGCATCCCTTCCCTGTTCTTTTCCCCATATTTTGTCCGTTTTAGATGGTGATGGTCTTCCATTACTCTATTCATTGACTATTTTGCTGAATATTTTGGTCATTCTGTGGCTTCTAAGCAATTTCCTCCGTTAGCTTCATTGTTCCAGGTTATTCAGAGGATCAGGGAAGTGAGAGGGAAGAGGACTAGAATGAGGCAGGGTTTTGGAATGTGTTTAGGGAGGCTTTGTAGGAGATGATGAAAGGTTCTGGCCAGATTCTTAGATGTGTAGGAGCCAAGTGAAAGAGCTGAAGCTATGCCACACAAAGCAGATGTAATGACAAAATGAAAGCCATTATGATTCTTCAGTCAGTTTCTGCTCACTGAATGAGTCTTTTTCAGCCTGACTGGGAGTGGGATGGGCGGGGGGGGGGGGGGAGGAGCCATCCTGTTAACCACAGCTGCACCCCCTCCAACCTCATATGTTTCCTCAGCCAAAGGCCCCTTGCCCTGGTCTCAGACAAGCCATCTGCTCTGTCAACCCAAATGATATGGCAAGAATCCTCTCCAGGGAACTGGGGAGTGGGGAAAGTGGCAAGGAAGTAGTGCAGCTCTGAGGTAGCTGGTGGCAGGAGCTGCACTCTGCAAGGGTGGGGAGGGAAGCACTGGGAAGGAGGCCTATTTTTGGGGGGGAGGGATTTGAGAGGGCCCCTCACTGTCTTGTGTCCTGCTACTGAGCTGTCCTCAATCTTTCACTGACAACATGCTCAACAGGATTATGACGTGCTGGGCAGAGTAGAAAAGTGGTAAATTGATGCTAGACAACTATTCTATCAGTGGTATGGCAAAGATGCTAAATATACAATAAAAATATACATATCAAGTAGGATTTTTTATATAAGATGTGCAGCCCAAAGCTTGAATTAGGTAGGATGAAATTTTTGAGCTATTCAACGATACTGTACTTGTCACCCTGGTATCAGAGTGCATCACAAATTCTCAAATAAATCTATTAAAGGATGTGCATAACTGTGTGCTCTGGGTGTCCCCAAGCCTCTGACTCCCAGAAGCTGGGCCCGGATCTCTCTAAGTGCCCTCTTCTGTTCATTCCCTTTGACGCATCTGGCAGCTGCCCCTGTCAGAAGTAACTGGATATTGGGTTAGATGGACCGTTGGTCTGACCCAGTATGGCCATTCTTATATTTGAACACACACACATAGATACTTCCTGTGTTTCTTTATTCTCAGCACCCAATTAATGAGACACCTTGGAAAACCTGTTTCTGCCAGTAAGAACGGAGTGCCCCAAGAGCAGAATCTGTAAATAGATGAAGTCCTTGCACAGGCAGAGACTCATTGCTCTCAGCTACTTTGAGTGAGGATGTCAGATTTGGCCCAATGGTGCTGGGTGGGCACGTACTTGAATAAGATAGTATGTGATATTATTCACTGTCAATAAAAATAGCTCAGCCCATCCATCACTGTAAATATGGACAAGAGAATAAGTCAAAGGCCAAGATTCTCAAAAGTGTCTTATATTCAGAAAGTGCTTTGTGCAGAGATGGGCTTTTCTACCTTTTTCTTGTATGTTTTGTGATAAATTATGGATTTCTAAATTGTTGCTGATATTGATCTAATATTGCTGCAGGAATTGTATGCATCTTAAATAATACATAACATTCTCTGGTAACATTTTTATCACAAGCAGTCCTTTTGAGTTTTAAGATTCAAAGTGTGTAGTAACATTTACAATACTTATTTATTTATTAGACCAGTGGTTCTCAACCAGGGGTTCATGTATCCTTGGGGATATGCAGAGGTCTTCCAGGGGCTACATGAACTCATCTAGATATTTGCCTAGTTTTACAACAGGCTACACTAAAAGCTCCCGCAAACAAAAATGTCATACAGACAATGACTTGTTTATACTGCTCTATATTTTATGCACTGAAATGCAAGTACAATATTTATATTCCAATTGATTTATTTTGTAGTTATGTGGTAAAAATGAGAAAGGAAACAATTTTTCAGTAATAGTGTGCTGTGCCACTCTTGTATTTATGTCTGATTTTGTAAGTAAGTAGTTTTTAAGTGAGGTGAAACTTGGGGTACACAAGACAAATCAGACTGCTGAGAGGATTACAGTAATCTGGAAAGGTTGAGAGCCACTGTTAGACAATACTTTCCTCAGTTTCCCCAGTTGGGAGGGAGTGTAATGGGGCCAGTTTCTACCTGAGCCCTCCCTCGTGACCAGTGGTGCCTCTGAATGCCTATGTATCACAGCCCTCCTCAGGGTCTTTTTTTTATTGTTGATAACAGTTCTCAAAGCAAACGAAAGAACACTCTTCCACCCAGGCATAAGCTGGGCACAGTCCCTCCTCCCTGAGGAACTGTCCCTTCCACAGGAACCAGTGCAGGAGACCCTCTCTCCCCCTCAATGCAGGAGCTCCACTCTGGGAATCACCTGATTCAACCCAGCAGGCATGGCTCTTTCTGTAATCAGGGTTGGCTGGTACAAGGGGGTAAAGGAATTAATTATTGAGTCAGTTTTGAAAAGTAGTTTGTAGAGTATGGTTGTAAGTGTGGAAGAGGGGGGAAAATGCAAAAGTGAACCTCAGTTTTACCAGTTCTAGTGTCTTATATATTCTTGAATGGCACACATTTCTCCCTGAGATCATTTGTGGCTGGGGCTCCATAGATGCAGTCACAAAACCTAATAATTTTTTTCTCTTCTCAAGATGGACAGAATCATTCTCAGGTCATGCCAGTTATATTAAAAGCTGTGGTTTCTGAGATTTTGTTTTAATTGTGATAGGAGTGATTCAGTTTGTAGCCAATTATGTGCTAGGCTTTCTACACCACACATAAAGATGGTCTCTGCCTCCAAAGATTTTTATACTCTAGGTGTGAAACAGACAGACATGGTAACATAAAATGAAACAATACTGGTCATAAGATGCTGTTACAGTCCCTTAGCTCCCTACCATTGCAAGTTTTCTGTAGGCAGTGATATGAAGGAGCATAATGAGTTATTCATATTTAATGAAGTAAACATGCACAATTTCGTAATAGTAACCTTAAGTACCAAAAAGATTTTGAAAAAAGGTTGTTAGAAACTCAAACACAATTCAAATACATATAAGCCTAACTTTGTTTATTCAGAGTGAAATCTCTCTCCCATTACTTAAATATGGACGAAACCTATTGGGTTATCTAACCAATCTCCTCACTTTGGAAGTTACCAAATAGCACTGGAATATGTTCCTAGTGTAACTGTGTGGATTTTAATCCTCTCCTAGGGTCAATTAGAGGGTTCATCTCCTAGTGAAGTCATTTTATTGGCTTATTATCTGAAACAATATTATCCTAGAACTCAGCAAAATTTAAATTACTGAAAAGATAAATATATAATGGGATTAAAGATCACCATGTATCATCTAGATATTCAGGGTGTGACAAAGGCAACAGATGCTTAATTACTTATTTTTCCTAAATGTTGGGCTGTATGCTTTTGATTTTGAACCTTTAGATTTTAATGTTTTCCACCATTTGTCAACAAGGAGGACTAGAAATTTAAAGAAAAAAAATGAATGCCAAGATTCTCACACATCCATGTGGTTTGAGGAGGTGATGCTATTAGAAGAAAACCCAATACTGCAAGAATTGCCAACACTTACTATAACTGGTTGATTCATTGCCTTTAGAATAAATTATTTACTATTTAATGTCTTGTTCTCTCCACCTTCTCCCACCAGGCTTCCATTACTTATCTTCTGGATCTTTGCCTCTTCTTCTCTTCCCCCCCCATTGTTAAGATTTCTCCCACAGTAACATCTCCTTTCCCCCATGTCTATTCTGCACTAAAGTTCCAACATATACTCAGTTCATGCTATGTACTTCTGAGCTATTACAATATCTATTTTTAGTTATGCACACACAACTAGAGAAGCATCTATCCCATATACCTGATTTCTTTTATAGGACTTCAAAAAAGTAAAAACCTACACCTCCGGAAAAAAAACTATATAAGACACAGTAGCAATGCCATTTCAGTACCAATAGGATTATTTACTTATTTACTAGTAGTATGAAAATGACAAAATAAATTAGCCAGAATCAAAACAACCAAAACCAAAAAACTCAACCAACAACTGTATACTGATATTCTTTCACCACCTGAAATTTAGATTGAAATCTTGTTTAGATTAGAAATAAGTGAGTTTGCAGAGTCTCACCCATTTTTTCCATATCCAACTCACAATTCAGAATGGTTAATGGCTCTTCTGAAGAGATGCCTACGTCAGGCATCATGGGGAAGTTATAGGGTGGTACTGAGATGCATTTACAGAGCTGTAAGGAAAGGCTTAGCAAAGGTTATCTGCCCTATGCCTGGTTCACAACACTGCTGTGAAAGTTTCACTTTCCTGAGCACAAAACTCTCACCCAATTTTACAATAAATGAATAAAACAAATCAGAAAGCAAAAACAAAAGAAAGAGGAAGGGTGGCAGGAGTGGACTAGTATGCCCTCTCATAGCTAGGTGTGGCAGTTCTCTGTGTAGCACCTCTTGTTGATGGCCACTCAAATACCACAGTAATCTGCCTCATCTCTTGACTGAGTCATTTAGCCATGTCACATTTTACACCCACCTCTTCTGGGTTAACAGACACAAACACAAGCCAAACAAATAATTCTAAGGTCACATCAGGCCTTTAGCCCCTAACTGTGGGCCCAGTAGTCCTTATATCTCTCTCTCCAGGCTCTGAATTGTCCTTATGTCTCTTACCACAGGGGACTTAATGCCACTTTCCTGCCGGTTGATAAGGGAACCCAGGCCCACCCTCTACAGTGTGTTCCAGTGCAGTGACCCTAAGACAGGCAGTCAAGGTTCACTACACCAGGCTCCTTTCTGCCTCCTTCCCAGACTTCTTCTTACTAAGCCTTTCTCCTCACCCTGCAAAAGACTTCCTGTTTCTCACAGGTCCCTTTGTTCCTACTATCAGAAGAGTGACTGCCAGCCCTTTCTGGTCCTCTGTTTATAACATCATCCAGCCCCTCCCAAGCTGGGTTTCACATTAATTAGGTCTGGACCACCCGCCAGGTGCAACCAGGAGGGCTAACTGATCTCTCTGACTCCTGTCAGCTCTCTCTGGTAGACCCACCCCCCGCCCCATCACAGATGACTTTGTTGTTAAAACAATGAACTGGACCTCGGGAAATCTGTTTAGTTTGCAGCTCTGCCACAGACCCCCTGTGCGACCTAGGGCAGTTCCTCTTCTATAAAATAGAGATAATATTGCCTTTCTTCCACCCTTTGTCTATCACATTTATTTATACTGAAAGCTCTTTGGGGTGGGCACTTTCACTTACTATTTATTTTTTATTTGTATGGTGTTGAGCACAGTAGGCCCTAATCTGAAATGGCCCAATGTAATAATACTAATAATTAATAACAAACTACTTTAAACTATGAAGGGTAAAGCATAATCTATACAAAACAAAGGAATTCTAAGTAGTGTCTTCCATCCCATCCTTAACTCAGACTATTTTGCTCAGGTATTGCAACAAATGCTAATCCAATTGCTACAGTTCTCCCTCATGCAGGTAATCCTCACTCTTAGGAGAAATCCTATGAACCCTGGTCAAATGCTAAACTCCTTTCTCAGCCCTTATTTCTGTCGTCTTCAATGCGAGTTTTGATTTAATAAAGACTTCAGGATTAGACCCACAGAGACTGCTTGCATGAGAAGGAAATATTAGTGTAAGCAAGAGTGCAGAGTAAGAACTATTAAGAGTTATTTTCATTTAAAGATGGCTGAAGGCTTAGGAGTTAAAATGGAGTGATGGCCTTAACTCTGAGGTCTTGTCATCACTGCTAAAAAAGGTGCATATTTTTTAAATTCAGGGCAACTAATGCAAGTGAGCTATCCTGAGGTAAAAATACAGTGAAGACCAGTCACTTTATTTTTATCATGAGGTAAACTTGCCATGGTGAGCCCCAGAGGGGTGTGTAGTTCTGCTTACCTCATGGTAAAAGGAAAGTGCCTGCTTTTCACTGTGTTTTTATTACATAACTCATGCATGTTCGTTACCCTGAGATTAAAAAAAATGCACTTCTTTTTAGCAGTGAAGACAAGACCTGAGTTTCTGCACTTTTGTCATTTTGAGTCAAAACCTTAATGTTACTTTAATGTAGGTTGTTTGGTGGCATTTACTAGACATATGCTCCCAGTCACTGCACAATCTATTCTCCTTGGCAAGACCACAAGTGCTCAGACTGCAAGCAGTAAAGAATGAGCGACTGCTTTTTACAATTCTCAGAGCTGTAAAAAAGATAAATAAGACCTGGTAAACGATTTTAAGCACTCATTTACACCTACTTTTAGTCTGTGTGCGAGAGGTCTCTGTGTCTCTCTTGCTCCCTAAATACATTTTATAGCTACATATATATTAATATGTTCCATCTGAAAGCAGTGCCAGCATTTTACATGCCCATACACAATCAAATATACTAATATCTGAAATGATATTAAATTAATTTTAGTGTGGGTAACAGCTGAAGCAGACTACTGACATGCTGTGATCACTGGGTTTTTCATAAATCAGTACTTTGAGAGTACTCTGCACCTGCTACTTGGTCATAAAATAAGATAGAAATCCTGTATTATATTTTAGGATTAGTTTCAAGGTTTCATTAAATGTTAATGTCACCTTTATCTGAAGTGGGTGCATCTTGGAATATATTTACAGTGGTAACAGCACTGTAACATTTGTATTCCAATCAATACCTACAGCCAGTAACTCCAATCTGGTTTGGGATACTGCAGAGAAAGCAGCATTGGCAGCAGGCTATAAGGAAGCCTGGCTGGGACACTGCAGGAGAAATAGCTGTAGGCTGTTAAGGTGTTTGGCCTGGGTATTACAGAGGAGAACAGGACATAGAGCCCTGAGAGAGCTTTGCTTCAGTGTGTGTAAAATGAATAGATGAAGCACCTGGCGAGAAAGAGGCTGTTTAGCCACAAACAAGCAAGACACAATTTCCTTCTGTCTCAATATCTAAAAAATATGGGATACCATTCAAAATAAAGTGAGATGTTTCAAGGGTGAAAAAAGAAATCCTTAATAAAGAAAATAAGCAGCCAAAAGGAGTTCAGTAAAATGGACGTAGCTGTCAGGCTTCATACATTTAAATATCTGCTCCCAATATTGGTTAACTTTTTACCCAAACAAATGTATAATACAGTCATGCACTGTATGAAAACAATGGCATGGTGAATTGCAGGCTATATCCATCCATAAACATAACATGCTCTACAAGAACAACATGGAAAACAAACCACTCATTACATCATTATATTCATTAAACTGTTATACAAATTCTACCTAATACCACTGCTTCAAAGAGGGTATAGAAAACTTAGCCCTTTAAGACTTAGGGGTATATTCTCTGCTTCAGATGCACATATAACTTCCATTAGTGTTAATGGAAGTCTGCTTATGCCTCAAGAGGGGGGAATAAATACTGAAAACACTAGATTATATTCAAATGACCAGCAACATGCCTGATTTACGTCTTAAAATGGAATAAATTAGAAGCAGCGTTTACTTGGGGAAAAACCTCAAACATCTCCTGAAGCCAACAACATTGGGGAAAATGATGGGAAAAATAAAGTTCAGTCAACAGGAAGGGGTTTACTGTCCTCATTTTCTGTAACTCCTTTAAACCCTATTTGATTACATCTGCACTACCCACGACTGGCATCGTCGTGTAGTGTACATGTAATTACATGCCGCAGTGAAAAGCAGACTGCGTCCACACTGTGACGTGTGTTAGTGAAAAGCTCTGGCAGCGGGGAGGCAGTGGGGAAAGGCTTCTTTCCCTGCTCTGGGAAAGGACTGTAGCAGTGGGGAGCTGGTAGAGCCTTTGCCCCTCCTGGACTCTTTTCCTGCAGCAGGGAAGGGCTCCAGAAGGCAGAGCTGGCAAAGCCTTCTCTTGCTGTCTGCCCCTTGCCAGAGCCAGATGGGAGGCATGGCTTGGGCAAATAGAGAGCCTGCCGGGTATGTACTCGCATTCATACCCACACCCTTCAGCCATGTCTGTACTCTCGGTACCTCACTGTCTGCACGGCAATGCGGGTATGTACTCTACATACCGCTGAAAGAAGTGTGCCGTGTAGAAGTACCCAAAGCTATAAATCCTTAGTATTGTGCTTGTAGTCCTCTGCTTTACTAAGTCAACAAACATCTCTGCATCCTGAATAGCTCTGAAAAATTAGTCTGTTGCATTTGGTTTAACTTTCTAGGACATTCACCTTCATTCGAGCTAGATTCCAGAACTGGCCTCCATGATAGAAAATAAATCATCACCATCAATAGCACAGGATTTTCTGCACCTCATTTGTAAGTGCCATAGTACAATGATGAGTATTGGCTCTCAATGTTTGTCATGTACTGGTCAGTTACTATGAAAACTACAGCCCTGTAGTTAGTTGACCCTTATCTACTCCAGAATAGTCATTTATGGTATAGTTGCAAAGTTCTCTGTACCTTGAAACAGGAAGTACCGAAATTGTAAACAAAGGGACACATTCTAAAAAGTATTTTAGGTGCCTAAAGATGCAAATAGGTGACCAGTAGAATTTTCAAAATGACCTCCCATTGATTTCAATGGGATTTAGGTGCCTGGGCTCTTATGAGCATCCAGTTCAGAACCTATCTGCATATTAGGCACCTAAAATACCTTTAAAAATCTGGCCCCAAGTGTTTACTTCTGTTGTGTGTTCTGCTTTTATCTTTCAGGATAAAAACATGGCACATGGTAGTAAAATGAGCACGAAGGGAGAGATTGAGGGCCATACAGCAGCTGTCAGCACAGATGCCCTAGATCCTAATCTAGAGCTCATTGAAATCAATGGAAAGAATACCATTAACTCTGAAAACTCTTTATTTAGATTGTAAGCTTTTGGTGGCAGGGAATGTCTACTACTCTGTTTGTATAGTGCTTCATGCAATAGGGTCCCATTCTCAGTTGGTCCCTGTGCACTGTCATAATAACATTAGGCTTTATTTTAGTTAGTTTTTACAAGCAAACTATCATTTCAATGGTTATTTTGTCAGCTAGGACTCAGTACTGTTTGTGGGTGCTATGAGGGACAATCTACAAGGGAGATCAGCATTCCATCTCCAATCATTCTGGTCTGTGATTAAGGTTGTGCAAGATATTTTATAGGTCAAGATCAAATTCCAGAAAATCTATGAAACACTGGAGCCTCCCACCATTTGAGGCTGGAAGAAAACATGCAACATACTCTGTATTCTCTGTACTAAGAGTAAATAGGTTTTTCATTTCTCTGCCACCTTAAAAGCTGAAAGATTGTCTAAGGCTGACAAATGGAAGTGTAATGAAGTAAACTGATCTCTTTGAGGCAGGTACTGTTTCTGTCTCTGTGTTTGTACAGCACTTATCACAATGGGGCCCTAATCCTGGTCAGGGCTGCTAGGCACTTCTGCAATACAAATATTATTCAACATAAATATTACCATTATGGGAGGTAGCGTGCACCAACATATAAGGCACTAGAGAGGGAGTTGGAAGAAATGCAGTCTAGTGCCTGTTCTGCTACTGTCCTGCTGTGTGGGACCTTGAGCAAGAGTCACTTCATCGTTCTGTCCCTGTGTCCCCATTTGTATTCCTTTGAGGCCTACAGAGGAGAAAATTTGTAAGAGCTTTCTATTACTAAATAAGTAGAAACACCCCCATATGCTCTCACACTCAGTGTGCATTCTGTGTACTGGGAAATTATGTTCTTGGTAATTGAAGTAAATATACAAAACAATAACATCAGAAAGTCAAGTGCTGCATTTATGCTGCTGTTGGTTTTGGCAGACATACAGATAAGAAATCAGTTGTCTTTTGACAGCTGTGCATTCAGATGAGGAAAGAAGAAGGTAAATGAGAGAGATGGAGAAGAAAAAGGCATGACGTCCTACAGTTCTGTTTGCATAGGCTCCCAACAAGCACATGTAGCAAGTGCTACGCATTGTTGTGTTTTTAAAAATAAATATTCAGCTTACTGTTGTGCTGTCCACTAAAATAATTTTGAACTGAACAGCTGATCTAATTTGACACATGCTGCCCTGGCTCAGTTTTTGACAGATTATAATCATATCACTCTTTCATTGGACCGGATTCATCCTGATGTTGTGATAAGTGTACAAAACAAATAAGTAGGCACACGTGTGCACCCAAATCCCTTTGAAGTGCAAGGGATTGGCCTTGCTTGCAGACTGGCAAGCTCTCTCTCCATCCTCCAGTGTCTGAGTCAGTTCTTACCCAGGGGCCAAGTCCGTCTCTTTCAGTCTGTTTCAAGCTGCCTTAGTGTTGGTAAGCATTCCTCTGCTGAGTCAGACACGACTACATAGGTAATGCAAATGCTCCCACTTCATTTCTGCATCTATTCTATTGTATTTACCATTCACTTGTCATTCACTATGTTTGTGGTGTTGTCCGTCCATCCTGATTGAGAGTAGGGACCCAGGCAGGGGCACAGATCTCCTGGAGATGAATACATGACTGCTCAGATGGTGTGAATGGGAGGATTTCAGCTTCCTCTACCATGGGATGCTGTTCTGGGAAGGGGGACTGCTGAGAAGAGAGATGGTTCATTTGATCAAGAAGGGAAAGAGCATCTTTGTGTGCTGACTTGCCAATTTAGGGAGGAGGACTTTAAAAAAGCTTCAAAGGGGACAGGTGAAAAAAGCTCACATATAAGCATAAAAAGGTAACCTTAAGAGAGGGCTAGATGTTGGGGGACACAGAAAATTACAATAATGTCATTGGAGCAACAAGATGGAAATCAGCAGAGGAATCTGCTCAACATCTTAGATGTCTATACGCAAATGCAAGGAGTATAGGAAATAAATAGAAAGAACTGGAAGTATAGGTATATAAGCTAAATTATTGTTTAATTGGCATCACAGAGTCTTGATGGGATAAATCTCATGATTAGAACATTGGTATACAGGGGTATAGCTTGTTTAGGAAGGACAGACTAGGATAAAATGGAAGAGGTGTTGCATTATATATCAAGAATATATACACTTGTTCTGAGGTCCAGAAGGATGTGACAGGAAGATCAGTTGCAAGTCTTTGCATAAAGATAAAAGGAGAAAAAATAGGGGTGACATCATGGTAGGGATCTGCTATAGACCACCAAATCAGGAAGAAGAGGTGGATAAAGCATTTCAGGAACAAATAACAGAAATATCTAAAACACAAGAACTAGTAGTAATGAGGGACTTCAACTACTGAGACGTCTGTTGGAGAATTAATATAGTAAAACTCAAAATATTCAATAACTTCTTGGAATGTATTGGGAATGACTTTTTGTTTCAGAAAGTGGAGGAAGTAACCAGGAGTACAGCCACTGTAGATTTGATTCTGACAAACAGGGAGGAATTGGTTTCAAATCTGAAGCTGGAAGGCAATTTGAGTGAAAATGTTAATAAAATGATTGATTCTAAGGAAAGGAAGGAGGCGAGCAGCAGAGTTAGGATAACGGACTTCAAAAAAAGCAGATGTAACAAACTCAGAGAACTGATAGGTAAGGTCCCATGGGAAGAAAATATAAGGGATAAAGAGTTCACGAGAGCCAGCAGTTTCTCAAAGAGACGATATTGAAAGCACAATTGCAAACTATCCAGTAAGAAGAAAAGATAGGAAGAATAGTAAGAAGCCAGTATGGTTCCATCATGAGCTCTTTAATAACCTGAAAATCAAAGCGAAATCCTACAAAAAGTGGAAACATGGATAAATTGCTAAGGAGGAGTATGAAAGTATAGCACCAGCATGTAGGGACAAAATCAGAAAGGCTAAGGCACAAAAAGAGTTACACCTAGCAAGGGACATGAATGGCAATAAGAAAAGGTTCTTTAAATACAAGTAGATGCAAAATAAAGATGAAGGAAAATGTAGGTCCTCTGCTTAGCAGGGAAAGAGCTAATAACTGATGACACCAAGAAGGTTGAGGTATTTAATGCCTATTTTGTTTTAGTCTTCATTAGAAAGGTTAGCGGTGTCCAGATACTCAACACAATTAAGGAATTCAGGGAAGGAACACAAGACAAAATAGGGAAAGAAAAGCTTAAAGAATATTTAGATAAGTTAGATGTATTCAAGTTGGCAGATCCTGATGAAATTCATCCTAGAGCACTTAACTGGAACTAGCTGAAGCAATCTCAGAACTGTAAGCAATTATCTTTGCTATCTCATGGAGGTCCTAGAGTACTGGAGAAGGGCAAACATAGTATCTATCTTTTAAAAGGGGAACAAAGAGGACCCGAGGAATTATAGACCAGTCAGCCTAACTTTGATACTTGGAAAGATATTGGAAAAAATTATTAAACAAACAATTTGTAAGCACCTAGAGGATAATAGGCTTATAAAGAATAGCCAGCATGGATTTGTCAAGAACAAATCATGCCAAACCAATCTAATATTCTTCTTTGACAGGGTTACTGGTGGGAGGGAGTGGTAGACACGGTATATCTTGATTTTTAGTAAGGATTTTGACATAGTTTCACATGACATACTCATAAGCAAACTAGGGAAATGTAGTCTAGAAGAAATGGCCATAAGGTAGCTGCACAACTGTTTGAAAGACCATATTTAATGATTCCCTGTCAAATTGGGAGGGCATATCTAGTGTATCAAAGGAGTCAGTCCTAGGTCAGTACTATTCAATATTTTTATTCATGACTTGGGTAATGGAGTGGAGAGTATGGTTATAAAACATGTGGACGACATCAAGTTGGGAGGTGAAGGAAACATGGAGGAGAGGAGGAGAGATTGCAAGCACTTTGGAGGATAGGACTAGAGTTCAAAATGATCTTGGAAAATTGGTCTGAAATCAACAAGATGAAATTAATAAAGATAAGTGCAAAGTACTACACATAGGAAAAATCAAATGCACAACTACAAAATGAGGAATTAACGGCTACGTGGTAGTACTATTGAAAAGTATCTGGTGGTTCTGGTGGATCACAGATTGAATATGAGTCAACAATGTGATGCAGCTGTGAAAAGGCTAATATAATTCTAGGGTGTATTAGCAGAAATGTCGTACCAAAGACATGAGAGGTAATTGTCCCACTCTACTCAGCACTGGTGAAGTGTCAGCTGGAAGTACTGTGTCCAATTCTATTGCCACACTTTAGGAAAGATGTGGCTAAATTGGAGGCAGGCCAGATGAGAACAACAAAAATCTACCATAAGGAAAGGTTTAAAAATGGATATGTTTAGTCTTGAGAAAAGAAGATTGAGGGGAGACCTGAAAACAGTCTTCAAATATGTTTAGAGTTATTATAAAGAGGACAGAGATCAATTGTTCTCTATGTCCACTGAAGGTAGGACAAGAAGTAATGGGCTTAATCTGTGGCAAGGAAGATTTAGGTTACATATTAGGAAAGCTTTCTAACTATGAGTAGTTAAGTACTGACATAGGCTTCCAAGGGAGGCTGTGGAATCCCTATCCCTGGAGGTTTTTAAGAACTGGTTGGACAGACACCAGTCAGGGATGGTCTAGGCTTACTTGGTGCTGCCTCAGCACAGGGGACTGGACTTGATGACCTCTCAAGGTCCTTTCCAGCCCTGCTTTGCTATGAATAGTAAAATAAAATAACACCCACAACTACCACTTTTGGATTCTATAGCATCTTTTCTCCACAGATCTCAAGAAGCTGTACAATCATTAGCAAATTTATCCGCACAACACCTTTGGGAAGTCGGAGGAAGTATAATTTATGCCATTTTACAGATGGGGGAAACGAGGCACAGATTTGTCTAGGGTCACATGAAAAAAGTCTCTGGTTCTGCCAGGAGTAGGACCCAGATCTCATGATTCCCAGTTTGATGCCTTAACCAGACTGCTGGACACAAACAGACCTTGTAATTTCCCTGACTGTCTAGCTCTAAGACTAACTAAACACATCCCATGCTGTTTAGTATCATCACATTTGGTCTCTGTGGAGCCTGGGACAAGCATTTGTGGAAGGAGCTGCTGGGTGCACCACATACCTTATACAATACATACATGAATCCCCTTACAAAACACAATTCCCTCTCAGTTTCTGTATGTTAAAAAATATAAGATAACATTAAAAGTAAAGTTAGAGATTCTCTCTTTCCCAAGAATAAGGATCCTATATTAAATTTGTCCATTTATTGTAATACATGGCCGCTGTATTGTCTGTCAGTACACACACCATCTTGCCCGCAATGAAGTGGAGGAACACTTCACAGGCTAGGCGAATTACCTGTAACTCTCTCATATTGATGTACATGTGCCTCTCCTCCCTCGATCAGACCCCTTGTGTGTCGAGGTTGGTGCTGATATGGGCCCCCCATCCTAAGTCCAAGGCATCTGATACAAGGGTGACCGAGGGGACTAGCTCCTTGAATGGCACATCCCTCAACACTGCCCGAGGGCTCTGCCATCAGTCTAGCATGGCCAGAACCTGGGTGGGGGGGACTGTGACCACCCAGTCCAGGAAATGTTTGCTTGGGGCATAAACCAAGGCGAGTCATGAGTGAAGTGGTCTGAGTTTCAGCTAAGGAAACCTCACCATGTAAGTGCAGGCTGTAACCCTTCCGTGCCTAGGGCAGCCACCTGAAAATGCCAAGGTCAGTGCAGGCTGTAAAAGGGGAGCAGATTCTCCCAGCACTGGTGGGTGGCACTGAAACCAGACTTCTCAACCAGCTACAAACTGTGCTTTTGATTCCCCACGCTGGTTATCAAGAAGCCAGTATACAAATATACACAGCTCCCATTACTACATTCCAGTCTCCGGCTCCCAATCAGCCACTAGGTCCAGTAAAGAGACCAGTTATTTAAACTCTATGCTCTTTGCTAAAAAGGTTCCCTCTGACCCCAAAGGGTCAGCCACAGTACTAGATCAATATAAGTTTGGATCTTACCCAAAATACCACGCTGCCAGCCAATCCTTTAGTAACTAAAACTAAAAGTTTATTATAAAAAGAAAGAAACCATAAGAGAAATGTTAAAGGATTAAAGCAATCAGATACATACAAATGATTTGAAAGTCCAGATACATCAGGTTTCTAGTAGAATTGTGGAGTTTGCAGGCTTGTATAGTCCCTCTGGAATACATCCAGTAATTGGATGGGTCTCAATCCTTTGTTGCACAGCCTGAGTTGCAGATGGCTTGATCCAGAGGTAGATAGGTGCTGAAAGCTGAACAGGAATGATGACCAAATGGATTCCAGGCTTTGCCTTATATATCCTCTGGTTGCCATGCTGCTTGTGGAATTTCACAGGAACCAAAATGGAGTCCAGAATCACATGAGCAAGTCCTGGTGACTCATCAGGTATATCCCTGGCTTCTCCCCCCTGGGCCTCTTGCACCTGGGAATGTCTTAATGGGCCATTAACTAGGCTATTGTTCTGCAGCCATCCTGTTTGGGGTGTGTCCCAGACAGTACAATTTGAAATACAGATATTTCAAACATATCCATAACTTCCATTACACATATAACACATGAACATAAACATTACCGTCTTACTTAGCGTATTATAGCCTTTCTAACAGTACCTGACATAGCATATCTTACATGAATTATTATGATTCTGACATTCTGATGTCAAACAATATACTAAATGGCCCCCCCAATCCAGTCAGTGTGACACCCCCAATGCGAGACTGGTGTAGAAGGGAGTAATCAGAGCTCCTGAATACACCTCAAGGGCCCCCCTTGCCCAGCCAGCGTGACACAGGCTGCCATGTGGCCTAACAACTGCAGACAGCACCTGGCTGTTGTAGTCGGGCAGAAGTGCAGGTGAGTGATGATGGTGGACATCGCCTTGAAGCAGGGATGGGGAAGGAAATCTCTGGCTTGGGAAGAGTCCAGGACTGCCCTGATGAACTCTATTTGCTGCCTAAGGGTGCTCGTTTATTAGCAGGCCCAGCCGGTGGCAGGTGGCACATGTCAGACTTACACTGTTCTGGACCTGGACTCTGGACCTGCCCCTGATTAACCAATCATCCAGGCAGGGGAAAATTTGGCCCCTGTTACGCCTCAGGTGCGCCACTACTACCGCCATACATTTTGTAAACACCCTGGGGTCTGAGGAAAGGCCAAAGGGCAACATCACAAACTGGTAGTGGGAGCTGGCCACCATGAAATGGAGGAAATGTCTGTGGCTGGGGAAAATGGAAATATGGAAGTATGGAAGTATGCATCCTTTAGGTCAAGGGTGGCATACTAGTCTCCTGGATCCAGGGAGGGGATGATGGAGGCAAGGAAGACATGCAAAATTTCAGTCTCTTGAGATATTTTTTGAGATGATGCAGGTCTAGTATAGGCCTGAGATCCCCTTTCTTTTTGTGGATGAGGAAGTTGCTAGAGTAAAACCCTTTTCCCCTCATGTCTGGTGGAACCCCTTCTATGGCCCCCAGGCTGAGAAGGTCCTCTACCTCTTGCATGAGGAGTTGTTCGTGAGAGGGGTCCCTGAAGAGGGACAGGGAGGGAGGGTTGTTGGGAGGGATAGAAGAAAAATGAAGGGCACAGCCTGCTGAAAATATGCCAAGGACCCAGTGGTCCAAAGTGACCTTGGCCCATTCGGACAGGAGGGGAGCTAGGCGGTTCAGGAAGGGATGGGAAGGATCCAGGGAACAGGCTGGAATGCCGTCCTCGGGTGCATCTTCAAAACGACCACCTCTGATTACTGGATCGCCTAGACGACCCTTGCTGGGGGACTGAGGTGGTCCCTGGTGTTGGTTGATATCTCCTAGACCCCCTATTACTGACCCTTTGTCTGTAGGGCATGAAATGCTATGGCTGGTATCTTTGTTGCTGCTGGCCCTGAGGATGGAACTGGCGCCTTGAGGCCTGTGGTATATAAAGACCCAAAGAGCGAAGCGTGGCCCTCGAGTCTTTCACACCATGCAACCTCGCTTCCGTCTGGTCCGAGAACAACGCTGACCTGTTGAAGGGGAGGTCTTGGATGGACTGTTGGACCTCCTGGGACAGTCCCAAGGATTGCAGCCACGAGCACCTACGCATACAAATGGCGGAGGCCATGGCTTTGTCCGCTGAGTCTGCTGCATCCGAAGATGCCTGCAGTGCTGCTCTGGCCACCATGATATCCTCCCTCCATGGATGGTGCTAAAGTCCAGCACCTGGTCCTCAGGCAAAGCGTCTGCAAAGTGCTTGAGAATCCCAGATCTTGCATTTGTCCTTATGATGAGCTTCCTCCAGGCACTTTAGGCAACTATCATGGGGATTGCTCAGTGGAAAGGCCTTCCCACAGGAGGCACAAGGTTTGAAGCCGGGACTATCCTAAGTGACTAACTACCACTATTAACAACACTTAAGGTCTAATTTACCTAAGTAAGACAAACAACAAATGATTAAGAAGAACAAAAGGGATTAAAAACACTTGCGATGCAAATCGTATCAGTTCCAGCAACCGTCACAGGCGGAAAGAAGGAACTGAGGGGGCATAGAGCCAGCAGCGCCTCATATACCACAGCATGTGCATGGGGCTGTAGGGGATGCTGGAGCCGGCCCTACAGGTACTACTAAAGGGAAAAAAGTTCCGGTAACCATGCACAGAGGCGTGCACACACCTACCTAATGGAATGGACATGAGCATGCACTCAAAGAAGAACCAAACAATCCACACATTTGTTACCTGAAAGTTTCTAAAATTCCAGTAGATGGCAGTGAGTAACAGTGAGAAATTTGAACACTGTATAGTGAAGATAATTTCCATCCCTGAAACTGAAAGAATACTGGATTCATTTAGGAACTAAACGGCACAGATGTGGCAGGTACATGAAGGCATCTAAACAAATGAAACACATTTTTCACAGGCTTGTGGCTTCTAAGTCAGCCTTAGAAGGTGACATTTTCTTGATCCCTATATTGCCTTTTTGCATCTTTTCATTGGGCAGGCACCGCAGCTTTATGCCATGATGCAGTGCTGTGAGGGCAAGGATTATTAGCTTTACAATATAGAAAACAATTCCCTGTGTTAGATTAATAAAAATGCAGAATGTGTTTTTAAATTGCCCATTTTACATATGACTCTTTTTTCATGGAGGACGTAATGAATTGAAGTGGGGTATGCAATTTAATTAATTACAGCTGTCAAATGGTAAGCAGTGCTGCATTTGATTTGTTTCTGTGCCTCTTGCAGGTTGGCGTGGAGGTGCTAGTCATTACACTTCATTTTGTGAACTACCCAGGTGTTGAAAACAAATAAAAGAAAAGGTTACATGGTAGAGTGGGAGCAGAACTCATTTTCTATAGATGTGAATAATATGGTGGAAGAAAGAGCAAAGTTATGTACCAGCTAGTCCCTGGTGCACAGAGGTAAAAGTTGACTATTTTGTCTAATTAGACTATATCAGCAGTAAAATCCAAATCTGAATGCACTTACTGTCATCTCAATACAGTATGTCTTTGCTATGAAAGTGGAAGTGAACTGCTTTTTGAAGTAAATAAATTACACTAAGCAGTCTGTGATTCAATTCATTAACAAAAAAATGTGTGTAAAATCCACCCCTCCTCCTATTAGCATTCATGTATTTTGATGCTTAATAAGACCCACCTTGTCAGACATTAGGTTTAGTCAGCAAAAATAAGCCTGGATATCTATCTGCGTCCCAGCTCCTGGCATTACCTTGAGTCACCAGAAAAGTCCTGCATCTGTTGGAGGATATTAGAATACAACATCTTATTACAAAATTTTTCTCTCTATGCACAGTTGTGCAGAATTGATTAGGTATATTTTTCTGAAGCATCAGGTACTGCCAGTTCTGAAGACAGAATAACAGACTTTATGGCCTGATGATCTGATATGGTATGGTTAATCCTATGTTGCTATTTCCCTTACACTTTTTTTTTTTGTAATATGATTTTATTGTAAGGTTTATGTGTGTAGAAATGCACACAGCTGGTACATTGCTTAGACTAGAGCACACCCTTCACTGAGAAACAATGAAAGTGAATCAGAGCGAATGGACAGCGCAATCATTAAAACAATGACAAAACCTCTTTTGGATTTGTATTTGGAATGCAGTGAATGCAGATTAAACAAATCACACGCTGTACATTTAACCTCTTGGTTACATTAGGATTGTCATCATATGCATTTTTCACCGACATTAACACTGTCAAGCCTAATAAACTTTTATTTACTATGTTGTTTCCCTGTGTGAACTGTTATTCCTTTGTTTATAGCCTGGTGGGTTATATAAGTTGTGATGACTTGTTAGTGCCAAGATATGTTAGAAGCAGGGAATACTATGATTTTTTTTATAACTTTTTTATTTTTTCACACGTCCTTTTTTATGGTAAGGCGATTGATTGAGTTCTACATCCAACACTAGTTTACATTTGTTTCCTTATCCAGAGCCTGGTGAGCTGCTTTCTGGCCAGGAGCAGGACCCCTGTATTCTGCAGCAACCAACCCTAACTTCTCTGGCAATCTGACAGTATTGCAGTAGTGCAAATTGATTGCAAAATGATTTCAGAACACGTGGTTTTACATAAATATATCTAAAACCTACACCACCCGAGAAGTGTGCAGCAAGTGTAACACTTATATGAACCTTTGCTCTGTGATGGCATCACACCCAATAACAATTTTCATAATAAGATGCATTATAGTTGGACCTACGGATTGCAACTGAGATAGCTGCCCCATTTTGTGAGGTGCTGCAGAAACACATGATGAGAGACAGTCCCTGTCCCAAAGAGTTTACAGTGTGAATAAACGAGGAAGGCAAAAGGCAGGGGGGGAAAGCATTATTATTATCCCCATTTGACAGATGGGGATCTTAGGCACAGAGAGAGGAAGTTGCTGGCCCATGGTCACACAGGAAGTCTGTGGCAGAGCAAGAAACTGAACCCCACTCTCTTAACCACAAGGTCATCCTTGTTCCATAAATGTGATTGCTACCTAAGGGTAACAATGAATTCAGGAGGACCAGCAAGTGTTCCTCTGAACTTAATTCATGCAAAACTGAACAAATATGTGCCAAGTCCCCATGCTATAGATTTGGCAAGAGACTGATACAATACCTTGCTTACACCAAATGTGTGGAATTCTTCCTTTGTTCCCTGAGACTGAGTATGGTAATTTGCAGAAAACAGAGTGATGCGTATTGTTTTGGGCAAAAGGGATTAACTCCAGATCCCTCAGCTGCCAACCTTGGTTATCAGAAGGGAACGGTAAAATAGAATCTTCATGATTTAAAACATAAAGAACAAAACAAAACAAACACACACAAAGACCTGCTATTTACTTTTTCTTTAGTACTAAGTGCTAGCAGTCAAGAAATAGAAATCTATTTCTTGATATCGGAGAAGGAATTGTCCTGCTATCTTGTCAGGATCTGAACAGGGGCAAAGGTTTGAAAAAGACAAGGGTATTCATTTGCTGACTTGAACCTCTCTTAAATATTACACTCCCAAGCCATTAGAACATTTTGCACTTACAGGGATTCTGGTTTTGCTGTGTGTGTAAACTTACTGTCAAATTCAGTGGTGGGTTTAAGCCAGTCTAAATCTGGAGGGAATCTAAATTAGAGTGACTTGCCACTTCTTCCATCCCACTCAATTTGTAAATTATATCAACCTAGAATTCCCTCTAGAATCCCTTCGATTTATTTAAATTCTCACCCACCTACCAATATGTAATTTACATTACTCTTCTCAATATTCTCATCTCTGAATATGACCCACTCAGTCTAGCTACTTATTGCGCGTCTGTGTTAGTTTAATTCACATGATGGGGGTTAGAAGAGAAAGTGCATCAAGAAAAGTAACCAAAAGGAGGTTTGGAATAAAGTGTAATTAAAGTAGGCCATTAAAGAGGGCCTGGTTCTCAGCTGATGTAAATTGGCATGGTTCTATTGAGGTCAATGCAGCTATGCAGACTCTCAGAAACTGAGAATTTGCCCCCCTTACTTTAGAATACGTTATGCCTTCTTCTGGTTTCTCAGCATTTTGATTACACCTACTCAGGCTACCTTGCTCTCTGCATTGGTAAGTGGTATAGCAAGTTTTAAAGGAGCTTAACAATGTAAGGAAGTCTAACTACTGCAAGGGAATTTAAACTGGTCTATCTTGTATTACCTTACAAATCACCTCTGAATTTGGCTTGGTCTAGTCTCATCCTTTTTTCCATATATAATTTTCACGACTCTGCAAATACCTTTTTTGCAGGAATCTTTGGTTTAGATTGAGATGGTTCTCTACTCTCTGTGGTACAAGAAGAAAGCATCACCTTTGTTATTCATTAACTAAAACAAGCAGACAAACTCTTAAGAGGTTTGCAGCTGCACATTGCCCTCTAGATGTATTTGGCTGACTGTACTTCATTGTGTATTCCACCTGTAGATTGAGAAAAACATCGTTTATTTGTAGGGTAAGTGCTTAAGTCCTCTCACAGATTCTTTGTTTTACTTACTATTGAGAAATGTATCATCTTGCAGAGTATTTAGAAATATAGAAAATGTGCCTATTGGCACAGTAAACTGATAGAATCTGGTTTCATATCACAGTATGGGAAAACTACAGTTCCTTAGCTCAGTTTGTTCAACAGATGCTTCAGATGCTGCCACTTCTGTTGTCAGAAAGGCAGTTGTCTCAACGATATCTCTTGCTAGCATATTCCATAATGCTGGGTGATAGATTGAAAGGTGCACTCTGCATCTTCACAGGTCAAAACACTCCCCCAACCTCACCAAACTCTTCATTAGAAACAAGCTCCCCACAGACCAGGACACACCAACTGAAAGTGGCACCAGACCTGGTTCAGCACAACAGGTGCAAAACCTGAAGACATATCTCCACTGCTATGGTGATCAAATGACCACAACAACAAACCTTTCAAGATCCATGGGTCCTATACATTCCTATCACAACAAGTGGCGTACCTCAACTGGTGCATTAAATGCCCCAACAACAACTATCTGGGTGAAACGAGACAATCATTATACTCTCAAATGAACTCACACAGGAAAATGATAAAAGACAAATACATTTAAAAAAAAAAAAAAGATAAAAGACATTTGTGGGCAAACACTTTTCACAAAACAATCATTCCATATGTGACCTCCCTGTCCTTGTCCTCAAAGGAAACCTGAATAGCACTGTGACATTCCCCTCCCTGCAATCCCGAGTGGTGTGTAGCTTTGTCACCCCAATTCCTCACTCCTGTGCCCTGACTTACCCTGCTTTGCTGTATGAACCATCCACTCCTGGGTCAGCCCACGCCCAGCCTCCTGCAAGTAATCGGTCCCTGGCCTAGTGAAGGAGCGCTTCTGGCCAGCCACTCATGGGATAGACCCCCCAGCAAACACCCCCAGTCCCGGATGCAACCCTGGGAACTGCCGTCTTGCAGGGTTCAGTGCTGTACGCTGCACTCTGCAAGCTCATTCACATTTGTCCGTCAATTTATCAAAGAAATTGATATGCACCATCTCTGTCACTCTACGTGAGGTCTCTGCACACACTCAATTCCCATGCACTGTTTTAGATAAGACAAACAAATAAGTTTATTGATTACAGTGAAATTTTAACTGAATCTGTCAGATTATTAAGTCAAGGAGTTAATCACAGTTAACTAAAAGATAACTCATATCCTAAACAAATATTAATGTTCCAGTTTCTTTCAATGTATGATGTTAGCTTACCACACAGGCTGGTTGCGATGCGTCTTGCAACCAGGCTCCCCCAGATCTGTGAGTAGGTGCCAGTCTTTGATGTAGCTTGGAAGATAGATTCTAGGGGAGAGCCCCCGAGACAAAGATACCTCTTCCTTTTTAACAAGTTTCCTCGACACCCTCAGAGTCAGGTGATCATCCATATCCGGCAACGGGTGTGATTTTTCCCTCATGAGCTAAAGTGCTCAAAGGTGCTTAGGCCAGTCCATTGTTCCTGTATGCCTGCCTCTATTGGACATGGAAACACAGCTTTGTGCTTGTCTGCATCTATTCAAGCCATGTGAGACACATATTTGGGGATGTGATATAGCAGAGTTTCTTATCTGTACACATGTATGACATTACAGGGAACATGCTACCATAACAATAATGTTCAGTATGTCGTGAACATTCCAAAAATACCTTACATGGCATACTTTGAATCAGAACATACACAGTTACACTGTAAGGGTGAACATGGATAATACACAAATCACATCATAAGGGTGTACATGGGGTACAGTTTGTCACAAATACCTTCAGAGGATGAGCCTGAGAGCTTAAATTAATAACTTTGCTTGACTCTAAAATATAAGGACTCAACAAAAATACTGGTTTTATAACTCATTACAAAAATCTGTAATCCACTAACCCTTCTTGGTACAATGACTGCAGAAGTGCTAATTGCCTCCTTTATCTGAAATGGTCTTCTGCAACATATTTATCCCTTATTCTAAACAATTTGTCCCACATTGAATTCAGCTGTGACACTGTGACATCTTTTACAGACCTGAAGAAGAGATCTTTGTCTTAGAAAACCTTGTCTCTTTCACCAACAGAAGTTGGTCCAATAAAAGATTGTCCAGTAAAAGAGAACCACCTTGTCTCTGTCAAAATGAAGAAAATCAGCTTGGGTCTTAAAATATAGCAGAAATTCTGCATATAAAGGGGAAATTGAATGATAGCAGATGATTTATGGCACTAGGCTCCTCAGTGTGGTACAGAAGTTGATAGTCTTTCAGTAAACTGGAATACCATAAAAAGGACAAAGAGAAAATTCAATCACACAGGGCCAAATTTCTTTTCAGTTATACCAGTGTGAATCTGGAAACAACTTAAGTGAGTGGAGTTACTCCATGTTTACACCAGTGCAACTGGGAGCAGAATTTTGTCCGCATTATACAGATAAGGGACAATTATTTATGTGAAATTCAAACCTGTTGTGATATTCTCTGGGGTTTGAAATTTGTCAAGAGATCGAGGTCTTTTGACATGAGTAAGAGCGATGACAGGCTTTATCACTAAATTTCAAGATGAAGTTATAAAATTCCACATCTCATGGCTTATGTACTGTGCTTCTGATAAAGCCAGTATCTGAATTCTTCAATGTTTAAAAGGTGTGTGAGGGTTGGACTGGTGCCAGTCTCTGCTCCCACTGCAGTCAGCAGGAATTTTGCCCTTGATTTCTGTGGGAGCAGGTTCTGGCCCCACGTTTGCCATTCCTGAGGCCCCTTGAATGCTGGGTTGATTATGCGGGTGAGATGTGGGTTTTCTGAGAAAGTTGCTGACCTCATGATAGCTGATTAATGGGTTGTCATGAGAAAAAAGTTCTGCATTTTGGCAGGGCGATGAATGCTACTGAAAAAAATAGCAAGCTGTGGTCCAGAGGATGGAATACAACAGGCAAGACTTATGCGAAGAAAACCTTTATTGGGAAAAGGGCAACAACAACCGCGTCTAGAGACGACTCACCCAATCATGCGCGCTAGCGCACAGCATTAGCTAGGTCTAACAGACTCCGGTGGGCTATCAGGGACAGTCAATGTCTGGGTCATCTGAAGCCCCGTTCACTCACGCCGTGGGAATTTTGTTAGATCCCAAGGGACATGCCTTAACCGCCCCCTTCTGGTTCCACTAGTACTGATGTGATTTGAGAGAATTATACCCTATAGGACATAACGGACACAGCATATTACCCCGGTCTATTTCCTGGTATGTGACTACCTGCTATCAATCCAATGGTGGATAGTAGGTTGTTTGATACATGATGGCTTATTTCCCGCCCTTGGCAATCAACATGGCACCCCATGTCCCAACAGTATGCCGTGGCTCACAAGCCAAGAGAAAATAACCAGGATGGAAAGCCAAACAGTAATCCACACTTCACTGTAGGAGAGATGCTGCTCTAATTTCCTAAAGACAGAACAATTCCGTTTATATTTAATAAAGCAAAATGAGTAACCAAACAGGGTGTACCAGCATGTCATTTAGTCGAATGTTAACATGGTTAATACTTCTTCAAATAGCCATTGACATTATAAAACAATTTTCAATGTGGTTCAAAATCTCTAATTTGAGAAATAAAAAATACTCCCAACTAGTCACAAATATCCTAAAATAAAATGTTTTACATTAATGTGTTATTTCAAGAGTGTGGGTAAATTAATACTTTTTTTTCTTTAAAAAAAAAAAAGGAGTAAAGTTTCACATACGCTGTGAAACCACATAGGGTGTATTTTCAGTCTGTGAGAGAGATTCAAATTGCTTGCAATAAAACATAAGTTAAATGGTGGTGGTGTTCCAAACGTAAGATTTAGCAATCTGCCTAGAAAATACAGCCTTGTGTGTTCTTCTGTCTCCTGTTGCTTTGAAGCAAGAAAGAAACCAGAAGCCCCATTTTCAATGTGCCTTTCAACCTCCAACTCAGTTGATGTTGGGTAAAAATGTGAGACTCACCCTTTTGTTTAGATCAGTTAGGCATGTAGAGGCACTGGAATAATAATTTACAAGTCATGTATTGCAGCAACACAGTCTGAGTATTATTCAGTACTTTAAAATATGCATTTTCAACATGCACAACTCGTTAGAAAGAACAGAAAATCCCATATTTTAAAAATGCATACGTCAGTACCTAGAAGACCCATGCTGCCAAGGTATTGACAAGAAAATGTCCTGAACCTCTTCAAGGTGGTTTTGAAATCAAAGCAAAAGTGTTGTTCCCATACCTTATGATGCTAAAAAGCAAAAATCTTTGTTCCAGTTGTTCCTGTAGCTGTTTCACAGTTGTACACACAAACCATGCAAAAAACTGAAACCAAATGGTCCTATATGGTCATTAACTGAAAAACTAAAAAGAAAAACACACTAGTTGTTATCACGTATAATAATTAGCATTAAATGCTGTTTGTAGAAGGAAATCAGTGGTTATTGATTTATAGATTCGAAGGCCAGAAGGGACAATTGTGATCATCTAATCTGAAGTCCTGTATAATACAGGCAATAGGACTTCCCTGAATTAATTCTTGTATGAACTAGAGTATATCTTTTGGAAAAAAAAATCCAATCTTGATTTAAAAATGTTCAGCAATGGAGAATCCACCACAACCTTTAAGTTGTTCCAGTCATTAATACCCTCGCTGTTAAAAAAATTGTGCCTTATTTTTAGTCTGCATTTGTTTTAATTTCTAGCTGCTGGATCTTGTTCACTGCCAGTGATCTGTAAATGGGAACTTGTACTAGATTATTCCAAAATGGTTTGGTGTAAGGGACATTTTTTCGCACTCAGCAGGATTGTCCATTAAACAAGCTGATGTCAAGTAAACTTCACTGTGTCTATATTTTTTTTCTAAGATCCTGATCCAATTAATTGAACAAAAATACTCTCAGAGGTAGATTTTAAAGGTATTTAGATACCTAAAGTTGTAGATTGGTGCCTAATAGGATTCTCAAAAGTGGGATTTTTGAAAATCCCATGAAACACCCATCTGAATATTTAGATGCCTAAATACCTTTAAAAATCTGCCCTCATTGACTCCATTGGGCTTCTGTAGCTTCTGAAATGTCTGACACATTGTTTAACCATGTAGTGTGTGAGATACAGAGGTAACATAGATGAGTATGTGTAAATTGAAAAAAGAAAATAATCTCACTTTATAGGCAGCCTGAAATTAACTGATTTCGAAAAGGGACTAATAGATTCTGCCTGGGCTCAGTTATGCTGGGTGAGAAGGAATTTGTAGCACATGATCAAATACAGTATGTTATCGTCAAGCTAGAAAAGTAATTAATGAATAGGCTGAGCAGACCTGTGGATTGAAAAGGATTCGTTGTTCATTTTATGTGTGAGAAAACGGGAAAAAGTTATAAGTATCTGAAAACAAAAGATTAGGTGAATCCTATTAGAATATATTTTCTGTCATTCACAGTCTTGGCCTGTCTGCCACCCTGTTAAAAAGAATAAGTGGGTTGCAGCTGTGTGTTTTCATATAATTAGTATTGTAGTTTGGTGTGAAGGATTCAGTCACGTTCAGCAGGAGGGTTGCCAATCAGTGTTGGCTTTTGGCCCATTGATGTGCTGTTGCAAATGACATTTTCAAGAGCTCATTTATTGGACCACTGCTCCTGTAAGTGATTGTCAACTAGGAGATTATAAGAGGGTGTTTACAGTCTTCTCTAGTTTCTGAGGATACTGCCAATGACCTGTTCTGTCCAGGATCAGATTGATGGTTGCTCTGTCACTTTTGAACTGATATGGACCACTTGATCCTAGAGGGCTGATGGGTGCGGTAATTGACAACATTAACTGTCTGCTGGGATTTGCTTATTTATTTGCAGATGAGCTGTCTGTGTTGACTGGTTTTAGGAGCAATTTTATAGCTCACATTTTTGCAAGAGGCTTTTTTTTTCTATGGTTAATTATAGGATTATAATTGCCAATTAAGTGATAAGCCACTGGTGCATGCCTTAAATACGTGGTGAGGCACAAGTCTAAAGACCAATGGCATAGGGATGGGCACCCTAATATAGCTTATTGCTATTTTAGGTTCTCAATTTTAAATTACAGGTTAAAAAAATAATTGAAAACACTTGGCCTGGGAGGTGGAAAAGGATTTTATGCAACACATCTCTCCTATGAGGAAAACAGTTCGTAGTAGAAATGTTAGAAAAAACAGGAGGAGAAGGAATAATGAGAATAATTCTGAAGTTCTTGCTCCTTCTCCCTTTCTTTCTTTCTCCTTCACCTGGACCCCTTTTTAATCTCTCTCTTTGAGCCCAGACATGCTCTTCAGTAACAATTAATGCCACTTCCAGTCCAATTCTGTTGCAGGAGTGGAAATGCTGAGCAGTTCACAGATTTAGTTATAAAATGTGAGAACTGAGGGCAGCTGGAAGGATCTCCTCATTCACAGAGGGCTGGTGGGATTATATTGACAATATTTTCTAACATGTCCAGCTCTGTCAGCTCCCTAATTCTCACATTTGTTGTTTTGTCTTTCCATGAAATGTGTAATATCTTCCTCAGCCATCTGTGATGGTCAGCCTCCAATCTCTGTTAGCCACTGTCATTGGCCAAACGTTGGCTTCATACATTAGCATGCTCAGTACAATCATATGGTATAATCTGACCTTAAGCTTCATGTGTTTGATGTGGAGACCTGTGTTCTTCATCCTTCCAAAGTGATGTTTGCTTTTCCTCTGTGAAGTATCACTTTCACACACAAAAATGCATGGGCTCTTTTTCTACATTAGAGAATGCTAACTCCTACATGCACTAAAATCAGTACAATCCTCTCAGAACACAACAAATAGGTGACATTATTTCTATTATAAGATTAATTCTTTATGTCTAGATTATGTTAGAGCCATTCTTATGCTGTTTGTTGTTGGATTGGAGAGGCAGAGTGCCAGTTTGTGTATTATTAAAACATTCAGGAACCTGATTTGGGAAGCAAGTCTAATAGAAATGACCACGAAAGATTAGTTCATTTTTAAAACCATGAGTCAAAAAGCCAAAGTTGCCCTGCTCTGCTGGACTTTGAAATATCACGGCATGTTGAAATTAATGGCGTTTAATGCAATTTCACTGATTTTGGGAAGGATAGGGATTTCTCATCCTCTAGAAGAATAGTCATATCAGCATCAGTTAGTCAAACTGTGCAGGCCAAGCAATGTGAGATTGGTAGCATTTCATATATACTGAACAGCAGCATGACAAACTGTGTTACTCTTCAGTTGTTTGTGTTTATCTTTTGTGATTAAAATAACCTTTGGTGTTAGACTCACATCGCCTATAATTTCTTGCAAATGGTATTAACAGAAGAAAAGAAATGAGACGCATCTGATCATTTAAATTCCTTTTTGTTCACACTGGTCCCGACCCAAAGCTCAGTAGAGTCAGAGAAAAAATTCCCATTGATTTCAGTGGGCTCTGGATCAGGCTCACTGGTTATATAGAAGTTTTGCTCTGAAAATACTTCTAAATATCTACTCTCTCCTTAACAATCATGTGTTTCACTGCGTTTCCATTACTAATCTTCACATTGACACTACCTGGTCTCTTCCTAACAAACCAAGCTCTACAATCAAAGTGAAAAATAAACAACACCCCTGATGTCTTGTAAAAAATCCTAGGTTTTCCCCTTTCCCCTGACTTTTCTATCATCTCCCCAACTCTATCATCTCCCCTCATTTGTTTATGACTTCTAATTCACAGCTGCATTGTGCGTCCCTTAGTCATGTATGAGAAAGTGCTCACTTTAAGAGTTGTGCAATCCAGTGCTTAGATTGTAAACTCCTCAGGTCAGGGAACTCAGAAGTGCTTCCCCACTGTTCTGTGCTTTGTGCAGTCATATCAAAACAGAAGTGTAAAATGATTGCAAAAGTGAGTGCTGACGGCTACCATTCAGAGCAGGTAGTGCTGCTCACCCACTTCACACAGGTGTACATGACTACACAAAGTGCCAGTCAGTGGAGAATCAGGCCTCTTGTCTTCTTATTTGCTTGTAAAACACGATGGGACAGCTGTAGGTGTATATAACAAAGAAATTGATGGCCATATCGGAACCCCAGTGTGTGATAAAATATAAATTACCTGAGTTTAATTTACAGCTTGCAAGTGGAAAGCAAATATGAATGTTACTAGCATGTTATGTTCCCCACTCCAGTGATCCTACCTCACTTCACTCATCTCACGTTGTCTGGCTACATTGGAAGAATGATAGGAGACACTGGACGGGGTTTAATTAGGCCGCAACTTTATTCTTAACTGTCTGGGAGTACCCAGGAGATGAAAGTGTACAGTGCAGGTTACTCCATGGTCATTTTCATATATACCAGGGGGGCTTCCGTCAGCCCAACCTATCTTGGACCACAGCCAAGCTGCTCCTGGGATCTCACTATCCCCCCTGAAAGAAGGGGAAGAAGAGGAGTGGCTCCCTGCTGTCCCAGTAATAGCAGCCCTCCATTTCCACTCTTTTAATGAATACCTCCTTTAAATCCATTTTATCTGATCACTGTATCCCTTCCCTATGGAATACCTGCACTGGACATCCACCCCATGTTTACATAATGAGTTGCAACATCATAGCCTAACTCCCATTTCATGTTCGCTCCCACTTAGCCCCCACAAGATTGCCTGAATACATAAACACACTGAAATATTTAAAAACTAGGTGGCAAATCCATTAGAGAGCTATAAATACTGGGTCTGAGTCTGATTTCACTTACACAGGGGTAATTCAGAAGTAACTTCTTCAAAGTCCAGAGAATTACATGGGTATAAAATTGGTGCAAGCAAGATTAGAATCAGAACTACTCAGTCTTCATTCTTATATTACATATAACGTGTTAAACATAGAGAAACAAAACCAGCCGTTTCTTGTGCCTTTTGGCTACTCCTAGAATATGCAGAATGAATAAAGTCACTGCCTGCAGCAGTACTGGGCAGAAGAGGACTGATCCAGGATTACAAGGTTATTCCCTAATACAAAAGTATTAGCCGCTTCATTACGATGATGGGAGGAGGAGACTGCAAAAATTAACATGGGATCAGCTCCCTGGTGCACATAGAAAGCTGAGCCCCCAGGAGAGTTTCTTGTCTTCTGAAGCAAGGTAATTGAACTTTGGAAGATAGAAGCAAGGACAGAAAGCCATCTTGACATCCATCACTAGAGGGGCTAAAGGGGCCTGAGCTCTTGAAATCACAGAACGATGGATTCTTCAGTCAAAGGAGCTGAACTCTCTGGGAAATGAATATACTTGCTTAGGCAAGGATTGTAACTTGCTGAAATTAAGTTTTAGTCTTAGAAGCGTATTTTTACCAGTGTTCGCTTGTAACACTTCCTATCTTTTATTCCTTATATTTGATATTACTTAAATCTCTGCCTTTTTTATTAATACACTTGCTTTTCTTTCAGTAATAACCAAATTAGTGTTGTGGTTGAAATAAGAGTGTTTGGCAAACCCCAGTTAAATTAATGAGCTGCTGTTTATTGACTATATAAACTTAAAAACTTCTTGGAGTGTACCAGGAGAGGGCTGGCCACTACCAGGAGGCAGGAGGGAAATTTGGGACTGGGGGTGAGTTGGGGTCACTCTACAAAAAGAAACTGGGTGGCAGAAGCTAGGATGTGACCTGCATGCTTGTATGAGCCAAAGCTGCAAAGCATTTCCAGCACCTGGAGCTGCAGGGCAGGTGATGACACATCCACTTCCTGGTCTAGAGCAAACCCCACCACAATGAAACTTACGTAAATCAGTGTATCTCCATTAACTTCAGTGAAGGTATGCCACTTTATACCAGTTGGGGATCTAGGCCCTGGAATGAGTGTGCATGTGTGTTTTGGGGAGGCAAGGGCTTGAGAGGGACACAAGTAGGGAATGGGATATGTGTGTATGTCAGTGTTTAGGAATTGCTCACTAAGGTTGTGATGTTACAGTGAATTCCATGCAGATGAATCCCAGTGTCTGAGCTGAGCCCTATTCGTTCTGGTAGGCACAGACTGCATCACTGTAGAGCTCATTGTTGGATTGGGATCTACACATACGTCTTCACTGCAGAGTTATCCTGGGCTCTTTCCTGGGCATTAGCCCAAACCCACCCACCATCCACACACACACACACAAGACTTTTAGCTGGGTTTGGAGGTGTGTGAAGCCTGGGTTAGTTTACCAGCTGTGGGTGTAGCTTAGAGCCTGGGCTCTGCTTTAACTTGGGCAGGAACCTGTCCACATTGCAGTGATGACAAAGGCTAAATCACTCAATCATAGAGCATCTCAGTATAAAGGACTGTGGGAAATGCCCCCAAACATATGGATGAGTGCAGAAACAGTGAGGACGTAGTAACTAGGGTATGGCTTTGCAGCATGGCTACTCACACCTGGGCTAAGCTAACCTGGCTGCCCAGACCCAGGTGCCGATGACCTGGGCTAACTCTGCAGTGAAGACATGCCTAAAGGCCTGCACTTGCACCCACCAATGCTGGTAGGAATGTTGTCCTGGTTTCAACTGGAGCAAGATTAGGTCTTAAAACCAGGGATAAGAGTGTTGATGGATGAGCATTCACACTAGCCTAATTTATTATGAAACTTCTGTGTTTAGAGATAGTTGCAGTTTGTAAATGGTGTTCGAACACTGTCAGGCAGGGGGCATTTATCAACCGCAATTTTTTTTCCTGAAACAAACTGGTGAAAGAAATTCTATATACTGTATAATACGCTTCCCAAAGGGACACATTACAGCAGAGAAACAGATGGCCAGAACCGGCTAGGTGAGCAATACTGTGAAAATGAGTGGTCTGTACCAGTGTAACAGAAAAGAAAAAAACCCTCAGTGAGAAGCACAGTGGTGCAGGCAGAGGCTTGGTAAAACAGACACTGAGAATCAGTCTGTGTGTTTTGGCACTTTGGCTGTATTGTAAATGAGAGTCCATTCCAGACTACCTTTTCTTCTGAATTTTTATAGATTGCAGGACTTCTAGGGATTAAACACTGCCTCACAAATGTAGGCATAAGGAGGATAATGGAAATTATTCACCAAACTTTCATGAAATGGCAGAATGGTGCTGTGTGGTTATCATGGATAATGTTATTGAATGCTTTCTTAACAAGAAAAAAAGGCAAAATGCTGTAATTCTTTTGTGATAACTTGATGAATAACTGTGACCACTTCTTTATGTCCTAGTGAAATAAGTAATCAATTTATAAAATATACAAATGTGCTTATATGCCACCTTTTCACTGAGTGATGCCATAAACTAAAACTCAGCCTCTGATTTTATCTGAAAATATTTCAAGACTCTGCAGGCTATTCTAAGTTGGAGTCCAGTTGCTCTTGGAATGTTAAGTGAGGTGGACTTCAAAATGATAGCCATTGATAACTGTAGATGGTCATTTAGATTTCTTCTTTTTAACATTCAGTGATTGCCTTTAGGGGTAAGCACAACGGGGGGGGAGGGGGAAGACTGACAATAAGGAATTAGGTGCTCTAGGTCTAGGAAAGTACTGCAAAAATTCAGCTGCTTTCTGCTGTATGAGAAGACACATCCACTTGCTTCATGGTTTGTTTTCTTAAGATGTATTTGGAAGATTGAGGAGTACTTGATGTAAACAGGGCAAGTATCATGAACTGCTACTTTGCTTTATGTGCTGTACAGGTTTTAATTCATGTTAAAATCAGCCCCTTTGTTAATAAAAAATAAAAGCGATGGATAGAGTCATTTTACTTTACTTTCATATCCTTTTATTATATATTTAAGGGGGGAGTTGTGATTGGGTGTCCACCCCACACGAGGGATTAAGGTAGTGAGGTGGGGGCAATTAACCACCTAGATTACACCTGGAGGAGGGCCAGGAAGCAATGAAGACTAATTAAAGATGAAGGTCAGCTGGACAGGAATAGAAGTGGTCTGCATACAGCCCAGTAGCCGAGACTAGATGGGGCTACAGAAAGAGAGACTGCAGTCACTCCTAGGGTGAGAGAAGTAAGTAGGAAGCAGCTGAGGAATATAACGGTAAGGTTCAGGACTGTGCAGACCTTGACTGCTTGCTGTATGGTCCCTGGATTGGAACCCAGTGTGGAGGGTAGGCTGGGATTCCCCTACCAGCCACTGGGGAAGTGAAAGGGAAGTCTGCTTGGGCCAGTGGGTCCTGGGAGACTTTGATACATGCACCTTTCTGGAAAGGGGAAACTACAGTGACCTGTGTGGAGGGCCAATCCGCAAAGAAGGAGTAGCTGAGTCACGAGAGAGAGATGGAACAAGCATCTGCAGGAGGGGGCATCAGGCTGTCAGAGCTAATCCCCTGCCATGGCAACACGGAGGCACTCCAGTGGTGAGTAGAGCATCCTGTGATGGGCAGATGGTGTTTGGATTATTCCTTCCCACACATTTAGCCAAACTGTCTTTAGGAATGCAAACATAGGGGCCATTCTGTGAACAATGATTGCATGACATGTGGTGTTGTCTTGTTTGCCCTTGTAATGGTTTAGTACATGAATACAGCGACATTGTTCTGACAGACCTGTTTTGGAATGCCTATGTATAGTCTACTTTTCCGGTGGTGGTTGTACTAGAGCATCCTGTCAATAAAATCCTGCACTTGCTGGGAGCAGAGGATTTGTGGTTATTTTCCAACATGTGGCACTGCATGGATGGAATTAGGATGACCAGCCAAACAGGCACAGCTGCAATGTTTATGGCTTGCTGTCTACGATGGGGAGAAATTGTGACAGATTGCACCTTCTCAGCCAGACCTGAGTCATACATCTTGTCATGAGCCTCACCACTAACTTCAGTGCTAGGAAAATGCTTGGCATGTCTATTTTCTTATAGCTGCAAGGCATTGAACAGGCACTGCAAGCCCCAGGTATTCCAGTCCACACATTTCCACCTAGTGTGGACAGGGCTTGGACTATTTTTCCTGCCAAACTTGTTTTATTAGAGATTCTTTTCATGCAGTTAGTCTAGCTAAGCTTATGGAGTTGCTTATTCTCAGTCATGGTAAATTGTAATTTATTTCCATTAATCAGTGTTATACCTATATATGTGTGTGGTATGAACAATAGAAAGGGGTAGTGAGGCATGATGTTTACTTTGATGAATTTTGTAGGAATACTCATTTTGGGAAGAAATGAACTGAAACCTACAGTCTTCTCTCAGGGAGCACCTATTAATGCATTTCACTGAATTTGCTTTTTTGTTTTCCCTCCCCTAGGAGAGAGCTTTTTTTCCCCTTTTTTTTCCCTTTTGGTCAATTGAGTATGGCACAAGGGTAATAACAAGTCTAATAGATGCTGTAAACCACCACTTTTTAATGCATAATATAATTGAGTCAGAATATAGTGTCTATACTGATGGAGTCCCTGGTGCTTTAACGGCTGAAATTATGATTGGAAAGTTCCAGATAATGCTGACTTCTAATACATTAAACCACAACATTATACAATTTTCCTTCTCTAGCACACTCACTTTTTTTCTTTTGAATTATGCAGTGCCTTCTTAAATCATTTAATGTTACTCTGGAATAGAATTCAAAGCTGCAAGAGGACTTTATCACTTTTGTGGAAACATATACAGACTAAATTTGCTGTGGAACTGTATGACTAATATTTCCTCCAAATAGCTCTCATGCGAAACTCTCTATTTAAACTAGCATTCTTTGGCAGAAGGGTGACTGGAAAGACAACATTTCTGTTATTAGCCAACCGTTACTGAACTAAATGTAAAACAGAACCCGGCTAATGTTCTGTGCACTGAAAGTGAGCCACTATAACTTCCATTGACTCTGACAGCTGCACCCTGCTCTTTTTTGCATTTGCAAGATTACAAAGTCTGAAGAGGCTTCATAGATAGTAGTGGATTGTAGAAGTTGCTCTTAAAGGCATGAAAGGCCCCATAATGCTTTATCAGTGAGGTGTGAGTGAAATATGTTGTGCTCTCACATTTAAGAAAAAAGCTCATACATTACTGCTAGCTGCCAAGATCCTTTATTTTTATATATAATATGAAATATGCACTTGTATATGGAGAATGCCAGGACTAGATTTTTGCAATTTACTTTGGCAAGCACTTCCACACAAGGTCTATTTGGCCTCAGTGGGAGTACTTGTGCTCAATTCTGTGATTCAGGGCTATTCTGTACTGAAATATCCAGATACCTGGGCTTTTCTTTAGCCGGCAAAACACTCACGGTGTGATCAGGTAGTCTGACCCGAATGGTACTCAAAAATATGTGGGTCAGGTAGTTGATACATGAAGAACTTCCTGAAAACTGGATGAAGGAAAAAAAGAAAGGTAAGTGGGGGAGGATTTAAAACAAGAGTAGTGTAAACAGGAAATATGCTTTCCTATTGAGCAAGGGGGAGGAGAAAGAGGAAGAGCTAGGGAAGAATAACCATCATGGGTCTGATTGTGTAGTCGTTATTCAGACAAAGTTTCCTTTGAGGAGTCAAAGGGAGTCTAGACTAACAACTCAAGGATCAGGTCCATAAACAAAATTCTTTGGTAATGAGAACAAGACCATTTGAAGGTGGCAAAAGTATGGTGCTTCTGTCTCATCTAGTGCGTTTTCAATATTCTGGTTTCAATGTCTGAAATCACAGAAAAAGCAATCAGAAGCTAAAAGCAAAACATGTGCTATGTATACAGAGCCAAATCCTGGCTGAACCAACACTGTGGCCAAGGCTATATGACTGTCAGATTCTGTGCCATGGAAGTCTTCAGACTAGATGATCACGATAGTCCCTTCTGACCATAAAGTCCGAGTCTATGAGACCACCCATGCCTAGGGTGTAAATTAATGTCTCTGCCAGAGGTGACAGGGAAGCATGAGGGGTCATGTGCCCCCACCATTTGCTCCTACTGAGCATGCTCAGTAACATCTGCTGAAGCTGCTGCCCTCACTGTGCCTCCCACTATTGGCAGGCACGAGTTGTCTCTGGTCTCTGCTTTACCAGAACCTGGAAGGTGACCTTAAGGAGGCAATGTGTTTACACAGCACTTCCTCAAGACTAGAAGGAATAGTTCCACAACTGGTTGACAGTCACCCTCTGTGCAAACTCAAAGGATTTATGTCCTTCTCAAACATTTTCTTAATCTCTCTCTGGTTTCAGAGAATCACAAAACAATTTTCACTTCTAGCTTCTGCTCCCCATTCCTCAAACTCTCTTCAGTGCCTGGGATGTATTTATATATTTATAAAGGGATTTACCAGGCTGATGTATTTATGAGATTATTGCACACTGCACACACTTAGGGTGACCAGATGTCCTGATTTTATAAGGACAGTCTTGATATTTGGGGCTTTGTCTTATATAGGTGTCTATTACTGCCCCACTCCTGTCCCAATTTTTCACACTTGCTATCTGGTCACCCTACACACACTGGATTGCAAATTCTGAATCCCCAGCAATGCTTACAGCATGTGTTCTTCATCTTTTAACAGTTAGTTGTTTTAAAGGAGGAGAAAGAGGAATGGGTAGGCAGGCAGTGAGATCTCTGGTGATATTTCATTTTATGGGATGACTTTCTCAGCACATTCATTCTCTACAAGGGGAGTACCCAAGGGACATTAACCAGAACAACACCAGCCGTGCTGATAGCCTTCTCCTCTGACTCACATTTAGTTGGAATTTGACTGTATGTTAAAGATAGGATGTGATGTGGGTGGTTAAAAGCCAGTGAAATTAAGCCAGTGACTATTATCTTTAAACAGTGTAGAACTTCAAACAATGATAATACAATTAAAATTCTTTTCCTCTATTTGTTGTGGGTAGGAGATAGACTTGATGCTATTAATGCAGCTGGTGAAGCTGTAGTGCAAAGAAAATGAAACACCTGCCCAATCTGACTGCCTTTCAAAACCAAAATAACTGTGTATATTTCTTCCATAACTTTGTGCTAAGGAGGGGAACTATTGATTCTGCAAAGCCACCATTGCTAGTTGTGAATGATCTATGAAATAAGTGGAGAAAATAAACCTTTGCAGTACAGTGAGATAAACTATGCTTTACAATTACTGCCGTTCCTTTGCCCTAGTCTGTGAGATATAATGGAGAAATTGAAAAGGACACAAATAAAACCTCTGGATTTGAACACCTCTAGATCTTGGGCGGGGGGGAATGTGAACCCAAAATAACTCAAATTTTGCAACTGGCCCAGATCTCTATAATGACCCAAACCAAAGCCCTGGATGTGAACAAGCCCTGAACTTTGGGAGTTAATAAAATCCAGCAAAAGTGCTGAATTTTGCAGTTTAGGGCTATCCCTACACAGAATACAGCGCAGCCATAAAAAAAAAAAAGCTCACTACTTCCAGAAATGCTCAAGTGCTGACAGGTACAGACTGTGTCAGAGTGATGCATTGGGGGCTACTTCCATTGGGCTGTGTGATCATTTGACAGAGGTTTGGTTACCGGATATATGAAAAGGATTTGATCTCATTATTAATTATTATTATTTATTTATTTATACTGCAGTAACACCTAAAGGCCGTAATCAGGGGTTGGGATCTCACTGTGTGTACATGTAAAAAAGTGGTGCTTGCTTCAAAAAACTTACATTAAGGATCAGAGATGACAGATAACAAAATGAATACAACAAACAGATGGGAAAAGCACAAAGTAACAGTGAGACAATTACCATAGATGTAATAAACAGCAGTCACACACACCAGCTGCCCAGTCATTGTCAATCTGACTTGAAATAGATTGTCCTGTGAAAAATGTTTCTATTATTTTAGGACCCAGTCCTACAATCTTTGCTCATCTGAGCAGTCCCATTGATTTCAATAGCAGTAGTCATGAATAAGAGTTGCTCATCTGAGCAAGAGTTGCAGGTTCAAGATAACAATACTGAAAAAACTCTAACACCTGTTAAATCCCCTCTCACATTCTGATAATAAACCCTGCCTGGCCATAGTAGGAGAGTCAACACTCGGAGTTCTACTGCTACCAGGAAGGAAAAAATGGTGTGGGGGTACAGGAGAGCATTCAGTAAAGCAGTCACATTTTGCTGTGCTCTGCCAGCCCACCTGCTATGTTTATTTTGTTTACTCTCAGGAAATTGGCTTTCTGCTAGCACCGTCAACAGTATAGCTTGCATCAGTTTTAGTAATGCTAATTGGTTTTTGAAATGCCTAAAAATAAGCCTAGTATTTCCAAAGAAGCTGCTTTTAAACCAAGGAGATCAGATTCAAAAGGTAGTAGCACCACCTCTCGTACTGTAGCTCCAAAGTAAGGAGTAGATCTGTGGGAACTAGAACTGGATATTCCATTCCATTGCACTGGTTTGATGCTCATGTACCTCCACCGAATTCAATGGAATTACAATGGCATAAAACTGGTGTAATATGGTAGAGGATCAGGCCTTTAAAATCTATAATCACTAAAAGTTTGGATTTGGTAAATAAAACACTTCCTGGCTGAAAACTTTCTTTGAACACTATAGAAGGTAGGGGAGAAATAGTCTCATTCAAATTGCTGGGAGTTGAAACTTATGTTTTTGATCTTGAAAATATGGCATCTATCCAAGAAACAATTTCCACTTGTTTGGTGGATAGGAACAAAGCTTTAAAAAACAAGATAGTGAGGCTTGACAATATAATGGCAGGCACCAATGGACAGCTATTTAGGGTGCCTGAGCGAATGGAAGAGGAGGTAACGAAAAGTTCTGTAAAGCATAGTTGTGGGGTTTTTAAAAAAATTTTTTTTTTAACGTTCTACATTCCTAGCAACCTCAGGTTCCCTCCTAGCTGCTAGATATTTTCTTTCAAGAGAAATAGAGAAAAGGAGCTGACCTTTTTGGACTGGGTCTCAAATCATGACCTACATCTCATGCATGACCCAAAACAATGGGCTACTTTTCATTCTGCCAGATTGAAGCAAGACCGCTTCCCTAACCTCACCTGCACTATAATCATAGCAATCATCCATTTCAGTCTACAAGCAGTGTATTGGAAAACTTCTCACATAGTCAACATTGTCCATACCTATTGCACTTATTGTGAGCAGCCATAAAAATCCTTGTTGGAATATCCAAAAGTAAACTGGCCAACCATTGCACTGTATCACCTGTTTCCCACACAACATCTCTGTTTGAAAAGCTTACATGCAGTTCACAAAAGCCATCTATAAAGCTGTCACCAAGTCAATTTCAAGAGGTTGTTGTAAGACCTACATTCCCTGCCTAGATGAAGAATGTGCAAAATCCTCAAGCAATCTGAAGAAAGTGGAGATCTAGACATCACAACACATCTTTTTAGGGGGCTTGACCATGCATATAACAACAGGTACTATGAGACTGACTAGCCTGACTGGCTCCCTGCTCTGTCCAACACTGCCCTTCCTGACATCAGGCCTGGCAGAAATTTCTCCTTAAGGTGCAAGACATGCCACAATAACCCCTATTTAAATAAGTGTTTTATCCATCAAGCCACTATTTTAGCTGAAGCTGAAGGCACCCTTTTTGGACAATTTCCCCTCTAGGTGGCATACTAAGTGGCAAGAAAAAGCTTCAGACGTATCTAGTGACTGATTTAACTGTCCATCCCCCTAGTTTTGTCCGTCTAGTACCCTGTCTACACTTACCTCTGAGATTTGGCAGCAGTCGACAGGAGTTACGCAAGCTACGCAAAAAACTTGCGTAACTCCCATCGACTTTGCTGCTCCTCTTCAGCGTGCTGTCTTCACTGCACTGCGCTGATGGGACCCGCGTTCCCGTCAACGCAGAGTTATGCCACTTGAGAAGGTGGTCTTAATACATCTATTTCTGGATTGACTGAGCGGGTCTTCACTGACCGCTCAGTCAATCCAGAGAAATCAATCTGATGGTGGTGACTTTGTCGCCGTCAGTGTAGCCGTAGCCCAAGTCATCTTTAGGTAAACCCAATTGCTTCAGATGTGGTGTGACCAGATGTGCAGCTAATGACTGTAAGTGGGGCCTGCTGTGGCCAGTTTAAAGATGTAGGTCACATATGTACAGGCTGCATTCACCAGCAAGAGCTGCTTGGTTTCCTTAAGGACTTTCACAATGCACTTCCCTCAGCTGTTGAATGGTTAGGACTCTTAGACTATCACGCTTGATTTGACCCTCTATGTAGAAGCAATCACAACCCATTTTTATATATAATATATATTTCAAGAAAATCTACCTCTGTTTCTAGCCCCAGAACAATTTTGATTACTTGGAGTGGATAAAATGATCAAACAACTAAGCACTCAGAAATTCTCAGTTGTCAAGGACCGTCCTAGGTGCTAAAGACAAGAGAATGTTTTGCTGAGTCAGGAAGATATGCCATAAATTGGGATAGACAGAGGCAATCCTATATCCAGCTAGATAGCTTCCACAAAGTGAAGGTCATACATAATCTTTCAAAACACCAGATGAAACCAAGGCTTCTCTTCATAAAAGAATAACATAGGGTCAGATTGCAATCTGAGCCACACTAGTGTAAATTAAATTTACAACTATGCTGCTGAGATCACGGTGCAGCCCACAATTTGCTTAATCATGCAAACAGGAGAATTAATAGGTAGACATCCAGAACGTGAGAATCTCTGAGCAGCAACAGTATATTGATAACCATCTAAGAGGTATAATCTAAATTCCTAACTGAAGTATATGTCAAAGAATAACCAAGAAAGTCAGATTATAACATATATTACAACATTATATATAACATTAACATTATACATTTTGCTGCAATATGTCAATTTTATAGATGTGAGCCTTTCCTTCCATACTAACTTGCCTGAATGACGTGGGTGCTAGAAGACATTTGACCCATGCCAAGAACAATTAGTCAAATGGCTGAGAGAATGTGCTGATAAATTGTTCTTTCAGGCAGTGTTTTGTAACTTGAACTGAATCTTAACTGAATGACAATCTTAATTCTTCAAATACTATCTGGAAATAAAGGTTTTAACTACATTGCACATGTAGTACACAAAAAAACCTAGGACAGCAGTAATGATGCATGTGTGTACAGGTTGATTCAAATCACTATTTAGTACATTGGGGACCATAAATCCCCCTCCAATGATTCTAGTACCAGTATCACACAGAACAGATGTTATTTTCTTTCTTTTGGTCTCTCCAGGTTTGTTATACATTATGGAATATTTTGATTTTTTTGATTCACGACATTCATCCCAAATGATTCCCTTTGTAAATTCATGTTCTTTTTTGTTTTTCAGTAGCTTTGTTTCATTGCTGTAATGAATTCCCCTGGTGCGAACTGTCATCAGTGTAATTTTTATCTGCAAGGAAATGTGTGGAGCCTTAGTGAGATCTATTTGTGGAGCTTCCAATGACTCTAACAAGTCTTAAATTGTTAGTTAATTAAACACAGTGAAGTGAAAGAAAATGAGAGACAAACGTTACCTCAGAGTCTTGAAGGGAGAGCTGCTCATATTTGTACTGCAGTTTAGGTCTAGTTGAAAGTTAAGGGTTAGAAAATGCTGAAAATGAGTGTGCTTCAGTTCAGCACATTCTTAACAAGCTGCCATTTTATAAACTTCTCTGTATTTCCCTGTTGCATCTTACCCTGAAATGCAGTAATTCGTCTGTGAGGTGTCTCATAATAAGTCATATTTATTTTATGCTGGACTATTCTGAAAGAAAGTGTAAATAGATCTGATCATGCTAAGCTATGTGTGATGACTGTCCAGGATGCATTTAGGTCACCATCGGGGTTAACTTTATGTACACTCAGGCTCCAGATCACACTGAGATGTCATGTATGAAAAATAGTAGTGTGTTCATAAAGGCAGTTTTCTCCCCAGTTACTTAGACAATGGAAGAAACATTATACAAGAAGGTAACTCCAATATTGGAAGAAGGCAGGTAAAATAATACAAACTGTTTTTATTTTGTCCATTATCACCATTTTACCTGGATTGACCCTGGGTCAGAAATAATGCCTCTGGGCCTGATTGAAAGCCCGTTGGAGTCAGTTGGAAGGCTCCCATTGATTCCAGTGACATTTGGCTCAAGCCTTCTGAATGTGGTAGAAACTGGTGTGTTTATTTGCCAAATGTCAAATTAAAACGGCAATCAATGGAGATGAAATGGACCTGTCTGGGGAAGTTCAAATGCCATAAAACAGATAGAGGGCAGGATTTCAAACTAGGGTTTTACTACCCATTTTGAGGATCCATCTATAATTAATTTCTCTTGTGAGGAGAGGGAAGAATGAGAAGACCTGACCAGTCTCCATTGAAATCAATAGAAAGGCTCCAAGTGACTTCAGTGAGCACTGGATCAGGCCAGCAGTGAGGGCTTTATAAAGAGAGCCAAATGAGTAATATAAAGGGATGATGAGTCACAGAGAAGAATCATATTGAAGGAGGTCTTATGAACATGTGTATATGCATGGTTGAGAGTCCCAAGCAAAGAGAATGCTGCTTTCTTTCTAGAAAAGTGGTATTTCAACTAGAATAGTGATGAGAACAGAGCTCATTGGACTAACACACTTTTGGAGATGACAAGGTTTGAGAAGGTCTCTTTGGTAGGACAAAAAATCGAATAAATTATGAGAGAATTTTGCATGTTACTTTTGCTCTTTACCAGACGTATGTTGAAGCCCTATGTTGAAGATGTATGTTGAAGGATGAAAAGCCAGAATCTGGAGCTCTGACCACTTACATTTTCATCTTACAAGAAGCTGTTTTGTTTTGTTTTTATTTTCAGTTTCTGGAGGCACTTAGAATTAGAGGTAGAATCTTGTCTGTGCCTCTTTTTAATTATCCATTGCCTGTTGTATGTCTGAGTGTTTCTGATGTACCATAATCTGTCCCTATTGCCACAGCTGAGACCATGCACTTGACAGTGGAGCACATGAAGTTCTAGGAGGCTGTATGGATTAGCGGGCCCAAGGTCCTGGGTGAGGACAGAAGATATACCAATGTATGAATTTTCCAGTTCCATTCTGCTAGAGAGGGGGCATTTTAGGACCATAAGGGGTTAGCTTTTGTATAACTAACCATGAGCCACTCTGCAACCTGTGCAGGAGGCTTTCTTTTTCTGCTCCCCTGCAGAGATGTTCAGTACACGTTCATGTACTCCGAGTGCACTGGGTCTCAGACACACAGGCTTAAGGCCAGAATGGCCCATCATGATCATCTAGGCTGACCTCCTGCACATTGACGGCCATAGAACCTTGCCTGCCCATTCCTGTAATAGACCCATACCTTTCAGCAGAGTTACTGAATTTACAAATCATGAAAGACTTTCTGTTACAGAGAATCCACCGTTTACTCAGGGTTTAAACTTATAAGTGCCCTATGCAGCGGAGAAGATGAAAACAGTGTCTCCGACAAGCTGACGTGGGAGAAAATTCCCTCTTGACCCCAAATATGGTGGTCAGTTGGATCCTGAGCATGTCACAAAGACCTATCAACCCCTGGCTTTGGCATTATGTGAGTGAGTAAATTTCTTTGTAGGACATCACTTGGGTGAGTTACAATACTGATTGAAAATAGAATGCATCTTTTAAAAAAAGATTTATGCTTGTATATATGATAGCAATATTTGCTGTCTGTGAAATGAAACAGCATTGTCAGGCACAGATTTATGAATATAGATTATGTGCTTATTTAAGATATTTTCAATAAAATGTAATTAAAAGAAAAGGCTTTGGAGACCTCAGCAAGATCTCTGAAGGCTTTGGTTCATTAGATTCCATGGTGGTCCCTGCCATGTTAATTTCCCCGTCCCCAGTGGTTGTACAGTCTCTGGCTTTATTCTCACTGAGTTTTGTCACAGGACTGGCAACTTGAATTTCATACATTATGGAATTACTGAAGTCAGTCAACACAGACAATGTATGTTTTGAACCAAGAAAAAAAGTAATAAGCATACAACTTGTTGTTCCCTATAAAGCTCCTTCAGGGCACATTGCATGAACTAAAACTTCATTTCATTGCAAGATTACAAGAACCAACAAGTGCAAAATTACATTCCATGCAGCATGTAGAAAGGTAAGATTTCATTAAAAGTTCTGTTCAGCCACATTGGGGATTCATTTATACAACCCAGAATTTTTAGCAAACTCCCATCCTTAAGTTAACACAACGCAAATGAGAAGAGAGTCTATTTTTTGAGCGGGGTAATCCTGAAAATGCTACTATTCAGATATATTTATTAGAGTGTAAAAATTTTACTTTGAGATATACACTTCTGGGTGTTGTTACATTGCTATTAACAAGGCTGATATATTTTTATCAAATTATGAGATGTGATAGATTTTTCATATGAACAGAAAGGTGAAAATTTGCACAAACATGGAAACAATTGTTTCAGAATATAAGGCCTCATGAAATAAATGGATATGGTAAGTTACAAATTTGGAACTTGATCAAATGCATTGGTTAGTCTTAAATAGTTAACCAACATACTTCTCAATAACTTAAGCAGGAAATTGCATGACACAAATGTGGAAAAAGTATCCAAAATGTATTACACCACTGTTTGAATTTGTGTAAAACAAAGCACCTTTTAACCATTGATGGATCCAACATAAACATAAACATGCACATGAAGAAAATAACTCATAAGGCACCAAATTGTTCCACTTTTGTTCTTGTTGAGTAGCACTTCAGATTAGAATAGTATAATTGAAGTTGATAAGGTCACTTGTGCAGAAGGTGTTACTCAGTGTGAATAAGGGTGTCAGAATTTGGCCAATGCATAGTACAATTGATTTCAATGGAACCAGTCACTGAGTAACTTTATTTACATTTTCAAGTGTTTGCAGGATTGAAAGGAAGGACAAGGAATGGTAAGAGGAGAAGGAAATGGAGCAGGAAAGACTCCCTCAGACATCATTACAGTAAAACACCTTAGGGCCAGATATTTAGGTGCCTGAAAAGGACAATGCCTATCTGATCATTGAAATAATTTCAATGGGGGTTAAGTACCTGAACGTTTTGCAGACTGTCATCTAGCAGGATTTTCACCGTTAGCTGCCTAAATATCTTTGGAAATCTGGCCCTTAGCAACCGCTCCTGCTCCCACTGAAGTAAAGAGCAAAACTCCTATTGACTTAAATGGTGCAAGATGAGATTCTTAGACATCTGTTTAGTTTTAAGCACATGAGCAGTCCTGTCAATAGTTCCATGCTTAATGTTAATTAGCTGTTTAAATACTTTGTTGGATTGTGGCCAGAATTAAAATCTTGGTATTTACCCCTCATATTTTTTTAAATGTTTTGAGTGAACTTAGTGGATTCATGAAAGTGAGCATTTACTAGCATGAAATAGTCATGTATAGTGTCCTTGTAGATGGGTTAGAGCTCTAGATAGACAAGTGTTAATCTGAATCAATAATTAGTGCATCCTAGTCCTGATTTGCAATATCCTTGGATTCCAGCCCTGGGCTTCTCCTGATGATTGTGGGATGTGTTAAACAGTTTAGTGATATCTAGGATAAATCCATCATACATCACAAATGACCATGATGACTTTGAGCCGAGAGTCAAGATTTTCAAAACTGAGTGCCTTAAAAGTAGCTCCTACGTTTCGGCACCCATATTTGAAAAATCTTTGGCGTAGGTCTTCAAAGATAAAAGGCTATTTAACAATTGCACTGCCAATCACCTCATTTTTTATTCTTTTAAAACACATTCATAGCTTGGCTCCATTCCATTTGAACAATAGTCTAGTTCTTTATTCACCGGGTTGCCTTTTCACCTCCATCGCTTACTTGGTCTGCATGTTGGGACTGCATGCTTTTGTCTACTATGATCTTTGATTGTGGAATTCAATTCCATTTGCATTACAGGTGCAGAATAACTGTTCTTTTAAAAAATATAAACTAAAGATGTATTTGTTTGGTTTAGCTTATTAATATTTGATTGCATTTATTTTTAAAGTGACTTTGTTCAATGCCTGGAATGCTTGCACAAAGGATGCTTTATAATGTAAATTTGATTAGACTGAGAGTTCTGTAGAAACTAGACATATTTAGCACCGATCTCAAAGTCACTCATCCTTAAGTTAAACCACAGTAGACAAAAAAAGAAAAGCTGTTTGGCTTTTTGTGTGTTTTGTTTGGGAGTATATGAAAACTAGACATTCTAATTTTTCACTCTTTTCATTGCTTCTTTACTGACAGGAAAGTCGCATCCTTTATTCAACACCTTAGTATAAGAAAGAGACTGTTTGTTTCTTTTCTACAGAAGTTCTGCATTGTCTTGCATATCAGCAACAAATTTAATTTCACTACCTATTCATACAGCTGCACTGATATTAAGTAAAAACGTACACAAAGTAAAGAATATATTTTTGGGGAAAGTTATTAGGCAGGTGAAGTGCATGAAGGAATTAATGCAGGGTTTTCTAGCTTGCCCTTTTTATAGAATTTAAAAGGGACCCTTCTATCTCTTTCACTTCAATTTTCCCATGTTTTTATGAGTATTCTATATCTCTATGAGATTCTCTTTTCTTTCCCACCATAGCTGATCAAGATGAGTTAAAAAAATTAAATGTAATGAAAAGCAGGAACTAACATAGCCAGTTCCATTCTCACTGCTTTTGCAGGTCATCAACCTGAGTGCTGCTGTTACTGCTCTAGCTTATATCATTCCTGTATGCTCTGTCAGTGGGATACTTAATGAAGAGTAGCATAATGTACCAGTAGTAACTGGCTGGCCAGCCTGAAAAATAGCAATTGTGATGGTGGTGGTGTTGTCAAGCTGTCCATTATGTACTGACATCTACAAATACAATATAATTATATACACATGCAGGAGGCATAAGAAACAAAGAATAATAAACAGACATTTTACTGAATGGTGGAGGTAATGATCTAGTGGGAAAAATTGACACCTGGTGGGATGATTCTCATACAATTTCTACACTAGTAAGTCAGAGAATGCACAGTGACCCTGTTATATGTTTTTTTCAGCACTAGCAAGCGACAAATTGCCAGTGAGGTAGGTGGTGGTGAAATTCCTGGTAAAATGAAAGAGAATAAGAATAAAAATGGTGGCATTGATCATTGTCTTCTGAAGATCCTCAAAACATGAGGGGAGAGGGAATGAGAAATTTCTGGGCTAACGATAAGTTATTCAGTCTCAGAATTTTATACTTAAAAGTTTTTAACTACTTAGACATGTCAGGAAGCAAATATTACCACACATATAGCATCAGCCTCCATCTCCTTTTTTCCTTTTAATATTATACTCAATCACACCAAAATTAATTGGGGCCAAATCTGGGAGTCCTTATCCCACCCTTACTCAGGTAAAGGTCTAAAACAAGGATTATTTAAATTTAGGGCTGACTAATGTCTGCATGATTTGATCCCAAGAGGGTACGGTGCTAAAATCTAGGGTGGGGAAGAAGGCTTGGGAATCTGAAAAGACACCACAATTAAGATGTAGGAAATGTTTCTGTGGGAAAGAAGAATCCCAGGAACAAGAAACAACCAGCATCTCTTTCCGAGAGACTGCTTAATGATCTAAGGAAGTGGTGGTGGGAACACCCTGTACTAGAACCAAAAAAAGAGGGAAGCAATCACATGCAAATGCTACTTTAGGAAGAGGTGAGACAATAGATCTTACCACCAGCCTGAAACATTACTGCTGATGCAGGGATCATTTGCAAGTCTGCTGATTTGATTTTTTTTGTAGTGCCTCTCTTCTCAATATCTCCCCATTTCACTTCAGGGCTGTTTGTGATAATTTCTTTTGCTCCTCTGTTTCCTTGTGGTATAGTGAAGAGGATACAAAACAACAGAGGAAAGGTTTCTCATTTCCTCAGAAGTTTAGCTTCCTCCCCATAATAGCTCTTGATTACTTCCTTTCTGTAATATGGCCAGACACCATTCCCCAGGGTGCTGGTGTTGTTTTAGCAGTTGCAGTTAGTTGGGCTTTTTGCACTTCTACAGTATCAGTTCCCAGAAATCTGCAACTTTAATGGAGGAAGAAGAGTTTCCTTTGGCTGCTGTTTGTAAGATTATTTGCCAGATGGAAGCTTTCCTTTCCAGTAAGTTGAATATCTTCATAAGATTCATTTGATAAAACTGAGTTTCACTGATCTATTGTAGAAGATACTGTTGTCACTATTACTAAGACAATTGAAATTTGGAAAATAACTTCCTTGCAGGCCCTTGCTTAAATCTGAACTCCCATTAAAATCAATGGAAACAGGATTTCTCCATAAACTCTTTATCCCCCCGCCCTAATGTTATGAATCCTGTCCAATCCCCATTGATGCCACTGGGCCAAATTCTCTGCTGGTGGTATAACTTTATTATCATCAGTGGAGTTATGTCAGCAGAGGATTTGGGCCAATGAGTTTTTTGATATTGACATTCAGTGTGAGCAGGATCAGAAACTCTACGTCTGATTCTCCATTGCATTGCACAGATTGATGAAGGAATTTTATATATCTTTGCTAGTAGAGCATATATGTAACCTAATACATATGCAGAAAAAATTTTCAGGAACTAAAATACACAAAGAGAAGGAGAAACTAAGGGCTTGTCTACATGGGCTATAAACCAGATTAAGTCAAATTAATCCAGTTTGAAGCCACTTACATATACAACTCAACACAACTCCTCATAGAGTACTAGCTCCACACTTATCATGAATTTTGGAGTTCTCATTCAAAATGAACTAAGTTTGACCTGAATTGAGTTACTTTGGTTTATTGTTCATATGCACACAACACAGCTGAGCACTACTGTCGCAGTCTTCTAACTGCTATCCCATACTGCTTTGCGGGCGACCATTATTGACCTGTCTTTACCTGTGTGCCCTCTACTGCTTCAGTGTCAAATTGATTGGATGTCCCTCTCCCATTTAAAATATGGTGCAGGGCCAGAATTTACCCATTTGTTCCTGGGCTTGCGTATATTGACCTTTCTATGATATTACTCCAGAAGCCTTATAACATATCTCATGCAGCCACTTGGAACCATGCTGAAGCCAGGGATCTCTTCACCATCTAAGGGGAAGCATCGGTGCAGCAAGCTGTTGTGGCAAGCCACTGGAATAAAAATCTTGTTATGGACATTGCTAAGCAGATAGCTGGGATATCCCCATTAGGATATTGACCAGTGCAGGATAAAGGACAAACAGCTCAGGAGAATGTACATTAAACCCAAGGATGCTAGGAAAAAGTCTGGCAGTGGAAATAGGACCAGTTCATTTTTTGAGGAGCTGTATAGGTTTTTGATCAACTACACTACACCTGACCAAAAAATTGTGGATCCTTGAGGAGGAGCAGCAAGACTCATTGGTCTATTTGTATTCATCCTCCAATGAAGTCCTGTCCCCAGAAAGCTTGGATATCTTCAGGACTCAGGATTTTGGTGCCGGCCGCCAGTGCTGCCGTGCAAGAACCGAACCAGATTCCCAGCCAGGACTGAGGAGGCAGAAATAATGTATCATTATTTTATTATGCTATACTCATGTGCTAGCTTCTGTTACGTGTACCCTACAGCGACAACCATTTTAGGTGGATGTGTGCTGAGAGCCTTTGAGCCCCTGGCCCCCATCTCCCTCCCTCTCCTCAGCCCATGTGCTGTCTATTCATGCCAGCCCCGCCTGCCCCCGCCCTCCTGCATATTTTCAAAAAGGCATCTGCTCTGGCAGCATTTGGCCTCTGTCTCATGTTAACACCCTGACAACTGACCATTTTAAAACCCAAGCCATGGAGGGCTTCTGACCAGCTACCTATTTTCCTTTCCCCTCCCTGCATTTGTCCTGGCTAGTGAATGCCCTCCCTCCCCCTCCAACCCTGTTCACCAGCTCAAAATGGCAACTGTCTGCAGAACACAGCTGTGGAAATGCACCCCCTCCCTATTGTGATAGATTTGAATAATGCAAATGTCAACAGTTTATTGAACCAGTGGCTACAGTAAAAGAAGTTTGGTTAGCATTCTGACTTTACATGAGGTAGACCATGAGCACTGCGTGCCCCAAAAGGTACAAAGCCTACAGCTCTCTGTTGAGGTATAAAGGGCCTGTAACATGCATTCTTACAGGAAAAGAGCTTATCCTTAGGGGTAGCAAAGCTATTACTTGCTTTTCAAAGGCTTACATAAAGACTGATAATAGTGAATGCTTCAGACAATCATTGCAAAACCTGATCTATCTTTCTCTGAACTTTGACATCTGCACAGGAGATAAAACAGAATCCAAGACTGAGAAATTGCTTGATTTTCATCCAGACAGTATGGGGGATAGCTGCATAGGCATTTCCAAGGATACAGCTCACAATTCCCTTCCACTCCTGCAGAACTTCTGTGGGGAGGGGAGCATCCTGGTGAATAACTTCACAGCCTATCTTGCTGCTCTGCCCTTTGCCTTTTTTGAATAAGCTCATTATCTGACTCCTAGTCACCTATCTCAGTGTAAAGTTAGTGAGAGTCAGGACAGCCGAAAGGGAATGTACAAGGGATTGCTGTCCAGCTTGTTCCCAGATGTCCCCTATTAGCCCCTCTGAAACATTATAAGTAAAACTTCAAACTCAAACTGGGAACATTCATCCCAATCCCTCAAGGCACAATGGCAAACCCAAATGGCATATACTGTCCAGACAAAAATCCCAATATAGCCCTCCTAATGCAGACACCACTTATGTTGGAGGTTCCCTCAAGACTGGGAAGAATCTCCTAAACCATATGAAAGTGCTATAGCTTCTCTGGAATATGAGAGAGGCCACAATAACCAGTTGTGCTTTTTCCTACTCTCACAGCACCTACAGCAGCCAGACACCCAAGGACAAGGACTTTATCAATGCCTAAGTGGGTCACTGGGGTGGGGCGAGGGAATTTGGGATGAAATATTTGCATATCTCCCTGTAGGCACCCAATAACAGTGGAGAGGTGGTTGTATTTAATTTTAATTTTTGCTTTTAGAGCTAGTTGATTTACTTATTTAAATTATCCACTTAACTTAGCTCTTTTTAAATTGTGAATGGATGTTGAGTTCTATAGACATATTTGTTATTTGCAAGGACTCGCCAATTAGCTCGGGCAAATACTTTCGGACTATGGGTTGTAGTGAACCATTCACTTTGATTTTTTGCGGTGTCTGTTTGGTCACCTAACTCCGTTATTGCTTCTGATCCTTTGTTGGATGACAAGCCTTTAAAAGGCAGAAATGGGGGACAGCGAAGGATGCATTTCCAGTACGAATTTTCAGGTGATTTATTGTTCTAAAATTAATGAAAATGTCAGCATTCACTAACATTTTCATGAATAACCCCATGGTCATCTGAATACTTGTGTGGGCAATGAATAACTTAGTCCTATGAATAAACAGCTGAACAAACTCATATTTACTTGCAAAATTATTAGAAAATCACGTTATGTGCTATTTGCTCAGCTTGGCTACTAAATGCCAAGGTGCCATATAAAAATGTTTGGTACAAGTGCCATGGATATTAGCTGTATATTTGAAAGTGCCCAATAGACTTCATTTCCAATGCCACATCAGGTGGCAGCCACTGAATAATTTTATCACAAGCCGCTTTTGCAGCTGAGCGCTTGATAGAAGTGGGGACCTTGATTCAAACTCTACTTAAAGTATGGTGCTGATCAGAACAGGAGACACTTGGAGGTACTGACTGGACTTGTGATCTGGCCCTGTGTTGAGGAGGGTTGCCTTCGTATAGATAAAGTACTAAAGAATATCTTGGTCTTACTAGATTGCCTAGATTGCTGCACCTTCAGCTAACCAGGAAACCATAATATATTGTATCTGAGGCTCACAGGGATGGATACATGGAAACTATAGGTAGTCCTCCTTAACAAGAGTACACCATACTAGTGCTCTGCACTCCACATATCCTGCTAGCCTTTTGAATCCATTTCATGGCCTTGGTCCTTTTTCTATAAAACCTCAAATGGGAGAGGACCTGTCTATTTCAGTGGCCACAGCATGCTTCACTCACTACCACATCAATCACATTTACCAGGGCTAATAGAAATGACAGGCTTTTACATATAGCACTCAGGCAGGACCAGAGATAAGGGGGCTATGGAACTGTCTACTATCAGAGATTAGGCTGAGTCTAGGTTTTTCGCAAAGTTATTTCCCAAATAAATGGGTGTTACCCTATCTACTCTCACTATACTAACAAGGGAAAAGGTGAAGAGTTTCTACTTGCAGAAGTATTCCAGTTACTTCCAGCATTTTAAGATGCTTGCCAGAGAGATAAAATAAAGGAACCTAATATATTGTACTAGTTTGTTTTGTTTTTCCCTTTGCTCTGTGTTTTTCATTTTCACTCCTTTATTGCCAACTCATTCTCTCTCTTTACACCATTTTCTCTCTTGTCTCCTTCAGCTCCTCTTCTTCTTTATTGTCTTTCTTTCTCCTTTTCTTTCTTTTGAAAAAACTCACTCCCCTCTCTTTCTTGTTTGCCTGTCCCCCCACTTTTCCCATCCTGCATTCTCTGCTGTCAAGTCTTTTGTTATCTCCCCATTCAGGGACAAGCAAACATGGACTTTGCAGGCCTCAACTACTGTCCCTGATTGCTTTTTGATTCCTAGTGGCTGTGATCTATTAAAATGATAATTAAACGCTCCTGCCTCAAATGTTCACAGCATTCTATATTGTCCAAGGTAAATAATCCAAATGCTTCTTGCCTGTTTGGATTTAGACATAATCATCAAATCATCTTGTCTACAGGCACTCACATTGTATTACTGTAAATCAAAGATTTATTTCTATAAATTATTTGTAGAATCTGTAACTTGACTTGGTATATAAAATAACCTAATTCACTACATCAATGAATAGTGTGAAACCTGTCAATTTATGGGAAGTCTCTTTTTGGATGACTAGGGCCCTAATGTGATAAGGAAAGAGCAAATTCAATAGGAAATCACTAACATGCTGAAAATATTACTAATAGGGAATGAAAGTCTTAGATCATGAAAATGAAAGGATAAACTCACCAAGTCTGTAGAGCCCTTCTCAGAATATAAAAGTTTTATTAGATAACAAAACCACGACAGGAAATCACTTATATTCACCATAGTGGCATTTAATGTAAAAAATACAAGTGCTGATCTTTAAAGCTCTTTTGAACGGAAGGAGGTTCCTTTCATTCTTCTTTCTTGCTCCTGCAGAGCCTCTGCTTTCTTCAGGAATGTGTAGGGGCATCCACCCAATGCAATAGGCAATAACAGTGGCATCTGCATAGTGGAAAAATCCAGCTGCCTCAATGCTCAGCACTACTTCGGTAATTTAGTCCTTCTATCTTGCAGGCTCCCCTACTAGTTATACCCCAGAACCACATGAAACTCTGAAACACCATACAGTTTAAACAGGATGGAGAGGCTGCTGGAGCTGGATTCTGTTAAAGGAAGAGCTAAGTTATGGAACATTTCCTGTTTAGTCCAAACTAGTTCTTGTGTTTTGACACCAAACTGCTTGAGGATGTTACACATTGCTGAACTGAAATTGATAAACCACTTGTTTTCCCTCCTGAGTCTCTCTGGATAGAATCATGCGTTTGTAACATGGTACAGACATCTATAAAGCAAGACAGCATTTTTTCTATATCCTCCATGTTCAGTATGGCGTTTTAGGTAGTCTAATCATATTGACCTATATATAAAATCTAGAGAATAAAAATGTATTGTCCTCAGTAAAGATCCTTATGTACATCATGCATCATCTTCATATTCCTTGGCTCAGAACACTCTACCCTTGTTCAGATGACTGGTTCTTAACCCATTTAAGGAGAGTGAATTGTGTATACTTTCTGACTGTATGCCCAAACCTGAAGTCCTTCCTAAAGCTAAACTTCCAGTGAAAAAAACTGATGGGATTTAACATGACTAAGGAGTTTAAGCCTTTGACCTGTTTGTATTACTTTACTGTATAACAGAGTGTCAAATGCCTTTTTGAAATTTAAGCTGATTTTCTTTCTTTCTTATTATTCCTATTATCTTTTTAAAAATTCCACCAGATTCTACAGACAAGATTTACTCTCTTAGAAACCATGCTGAATAGTTTTTATCACCTCATATTTCTCCAGATGTTTTGTCATTTCATCCCCTATTAATTTCTTTAATATCTTGCCTTCTACTGCCCACTGTGTGTAATTTATTGGCTCCATCGTCCATTTTGTAAAGATTGAAGTTTGTTTGCTTCTCTCCAAAGACTGAAAAATACAAATGAACAAAACTCTTCAGCCTCCTCTTTCAGTATTCGATGGTGTTGTTTCTGTGATGCTGAGGCCTTGCCTATCTTCAGAGATTTTAACTTAGATAAGGGAGAGCCTTTTATTTTATAATTCTTCTAACTCTTGTCACTATTTTCCCCCTCCTTCCCTGACTTTATTTCTATATATTGTATCTTTTTTCCTGGTTTCCCTCATGAATACAGAGGAAAATAATTTGTACTTTAAGCATATCATGATACTACACAATTAAACTCCCTCCAATGTTCCTTAGGGCTTGTCTAAATTAAATTTATTCCAAAGTAACTAATTCAATTTATTACACCAGAGAAAACTCCTAATATTGATGCACATAGTGGGGCTTAAATCAATGACCTAAGACAGGATTTGAACTCTATGGCTGAAATGTTAATGTATTGACACACTGTACTACCTAGTACCTCATTCTGATTTTTCAAAAAACGTTCGTAACTTACAGTATAACATTGCAATAGTAAAAGTCCCCCAAACCATGGCTGTTTGTCTTTCACATCGGAAAAATGATTCCTACATTAGGATTATTCCCAAATATAGGAATTGTATTTCACTGGCATAAAGCTTCTTAAAATAAAAAAAAAAAAAAAAAGGGAGGGGGTGTTACTCCATTATGACTCTCAGTAATGAAACTTCTCCCAACCAAATTCTGTGAATTCCACACAGTTCTAATTATTTCACTGGGGCATAATCCATCATGATTGTGGTAACTCATGATAATGCTGAACATATTTCCTGGGAATTAAATGAACTCATATCGGCACTGTAGTCCGTGCTGAATCACCATTGTTAACCAAAACAAAAAGGACAAGCATTCCCCACACCTGCTGTCACACTTTTACAATGGGCTCTTTCTGGTTCCATGTTCTGATTTGACTGTGAAAGCCTCTGTGTGAATGAGAACAACTTTTTAAGTATGTTGCATTAACTTTTAATTGCTGTGTCATGTCCTATCTTCTTACTATGATGATTTAGCCTATATGATGATGTTGAGTCAATGATACATTAAAATGATACACATTTATTTTTAGTTGACAGGCCAGTACCATGTTGCTCATATAGCTTCAAAACTAGGAGTGGAGGAGACTCATGGGTAGATGGTGATATTCTGTTGTAGGCACACGTGAATGGCATCTGTTCATCTGTACTGCATTCTCACATTGGATAACTGCGATGGGGCAACTGCCCCACAGTAGCCTGGAAAGGGTTAATAAAGCCCTAGGGAGGCTGCTCTAGGAACAGCCAATCAGGGTTGAGGAGGCACTATATAGGCAGCCACAGAGAGCAGAAAAGGCCATCACTCCTAGGAGCTTGGCAAGGCTGGGCTGGGCTGGGCTGGTAGCCCTGAAGACCAAAGAAGGTCAGGACCTTGGACAGAGCAGTGGCTAGCTCCAGAGAAGAAGCAGCTGAGAGTCCTGAGGTAAGAGCTGGACAGTGGACTGCAGCTGCCACTGAAGTAAGTGGCTAGATTGGGACTGTAGAATCCCCCTGGAAAGGGGGAGAACACAGAATGTGGCACTGCTGGAGGGTTGTGTCATGAAGCAGATGCCGCAGGCTTTGAAGAGATGTGGGTCATAAGGTGGAGATGTAACAGCAGGCAAGACAGAACCACATGGGGGTGCTGGGACCTGCAAAGCTGATTCCCCAGACTAACCAGCAGGAGTCACAAGAGTGGTGGGTGGAACCCTGTTACAATAGCTATTATCTTATATGGTTACTTCAGATTCCACTTAAAATGTCAAGAAAAAAAATGAAGTTGCTATTATACATTGAAGTAAATTGAGCTTAATTTAAACAAATTAATTTGGGGTTTCTGCACTGGTGGAGTTTGACTTCTATATGGAGGGACTTCTATATGGGTGGAGACGCCAGGGCAGCAGTGAGCATGTGCCTTGGGGAGCATCTCATGACAGCTGGGCTCTGTGGGCAGCAGCTGGCTCCGGGTGTTGCTGGCTGGTGCCAGGATCCTTTCGGGAGAGGCAAGAATGTATTGGGGTGCAGCTGGCAGCTGTGCCACCCGCTTTGCCTAAGGAGTGCCTGGCTATGCAGAGCCTGGCTTGGGGAGCAGGTCAGGGTGGGTTGCTACGCAGCCAGCCAGCCCCCTGGATCTTACAGTGTGGAGAGCCAGGGGACTGAGCAGCTCCCACCAGCTTCCAATCCACCAGTTCCTGGCACGAGGCAATGGGTTTTCAAACTGTGGGGTGCATTCCCCTATGGAGGGTGTGTTGTACAGCTTGAAAACCTCTGTGCTAAGTGGAAGGCAGACATCTGGGGGGGAAGTGCCACTATGTGCTCCTCCACATGTCGCCTCTGGTTTCGGGGGCAACACTCCCCATCCCTCCCCAATCTCCGCCCCTGGATTTCTGTTTCCTCTAAACTACTAGATGACAAAGTAGGTCACTCTGTGATATCTGAAATTTACGATTTCACAGCAGAGACTCTCACTATAGCTCCAGGGATTTTATATTATTTGGTGGGTATTTTTGTGCTTAACATGAGCAGGGTTGTGCTGATCAAAATAAAAATATTGATAGAATACCCTGACCAGTTCTTTATACATAAAAAGCTGCAGTATGTCAATGTTACCAGGTTAAACACGTTGACCCCAATTCTCAGGCACTCTATTCCTGCACTATCTTTGTACCTCTTGAATTCTGAGGCCTGCATGGCAGGGGCTACTTGCCCAATACTCTCTCTGTGAGCAACCTATCAGGGAAGGGGCAGAAAGGGGTGGTGAGGGGAACCTCAGCTCTGCCCCACTTATTTGCCACCCAGAGTACTTGACTGGACACTTAGGGGGTGAGTAAATTGCTCTCCCCCCGGTAAAAGGGTGAAGCAAGGAGGTAATTTTGCCTCAGAGGGCTGCCTGTCAGAGCTACTCATAGGGTGGTGCAGTTTGCATAGCCTTGAGCAAGGGATGGTGTATAATCTGCCCATTGTGACTCCATCTGAAGGAAGGAAGAGCAGATTAAACCCATTTGATATTAATTTCTGTCAACAACTAGCACAGGAGATGATGGAGTATGATGAAAGGTGATTCCTCATGTCACCTGCCATCCAGCATGCACCAGGGGAAATAATCCACACCAGGAAAAGTGATGAAGTAATTTACTCCCCTGTGGAGAGCAAGTGGGGAGTAGTAGAAGGATTATGATTCCGGGCCTGTCTATGCTGCCAAAAAAAATGTGTTCTTAATTCAGGTTAGCCAACTTGGGTTAAGATAGCTGTGAAGACTTGACAACTCAGCTTTTACTTGGGTTAGCAGTTCAAATTCAACCCCAGGCTGCCTTTTAGACTTTAACTGGAGCTGCTAACCCAAGTTAAAAGCAAAGTTGACACATCTTCACTGCTTTCTAAACTCAGGTTAGCTAGCATGTGTTACTTAATCCGAGTTAAGAACACTTATTTCCTTTTTTTGCAGGGCAGACCTACATTCATCTCTGCTCCTGGGATGATGCAGCTATGCATCAAACCTTACTCAGGTCAGTTTGTATAAAGTAGCATTCCATCCCATAGTAGGAGACAAAGAACTCATTAATGGGGTTTAATCCTTCCCCACTGTTTTTAAAAGTAAGGACCGAGGTCCAAATCCTACTTCTCTAACTCATGCATGTAGTCACATTGACATCAATTGCACTTCCCATTTAAATAAGGCAAGGAGGATTTTGCCCAAAGCAACTGAATGTCTTCAGGAATCACTTATGAAATAGACACACATGCTGGTCAAAGAGGATGCTTAGATAGATGATGATGGAAAACTGGGACCATAAACTAGGGAGGAAAGGGTACAAGAGCATAGGGCAGGGAACAACATGGTAGAAAAGCAAATACAGCTCTGTGGGATAGGTATAAAAAATACAAACTTTCAGCGGGATTGTGCCCGTCTATTTTATATTTCTGTTTGATGCACTTGGAGGATTGATTAAAAGCTGCCACTATCAGCAAATGAATATTTTGACAAGAGAAATAAACCAGACAGGAGTCACAAAAGGTACATAAATAAAAAACCATAAACAGCTAAATAATCAAACATTTTGTATGAGTCACTCTGGTATCATTGTTTGTTTCATTATATACAAGGGTCATTTAATACTTGGTTGCTTAGCTTGAGTGGTTTTCATCTCTTTTTTTCATATAAATTACTTTTTGAGATTGCTATGATTCTTCTTTTGTTGACCAGTGGCCACTGGGAATTGGAATCGAAGGTGGTAACTAAATCAGAGCATCTCTGGACATGTCTGTGTCAAGCTCTGGCTAAGAAATTTTCTGTTTCGAGCAGCATTAGAGAAACTCATCATAAGATACCATATAATATTTTGAAACACCTGTGATTTTATGTAAGACAAGTAGCAGCTTCCTTTATTGCTCTAACAGATGCAATGGCATCATTCTTTAAGCTTCTCATTTTAGAAAATGTGGCTAGGCATAAAACATCAAAATTTATGGGGTGAAATCAGTGAACAGAATTTCTTAATTGTGTACTGGGGAAGAAAGCATCGAATGCCAATACAGGCTGTATGGAGACATTCTTTTCTTAGCTTGAATATGTATTTTGATCCAATCCATACCTCAGGTTCCCCACGGTTGACCTCCATCTTTCCATCCCCTCAGATGATTTCTGCCTTTCGAGTTATGAAGCATGCTTATAATTTGAGAGCTGAATGTTCCCTAGGGCCAGATCTTTCAGGCTACAAAAGAAAATTAGTCATGGCGTGAGACACACAATACTGTTATGGAGTAGCAATTGCCTAAGTGACAGAAAATAAAAAGAAGGGATAGGTGGTCCATTTTGAAGATGGCTAAAAGTTTAACAGTGGGGTGATCCCTGGTTCTGTTCTAGTATCTGTGTTTAATATATTTACTGTTGATCTGGAAAAGCAGATTAATGCTGAGGTGGCTAAATTTGCAGATGTCACAAAATTATGTGGTAAGTCTGTGGAAGACTTTGGAACATCAGAGGGACCAAACAGGGCTAGGTGAATGGCCAGTGTGATGGCAGAAGAAATTCAGTTTTGGCAAATGCAAAGTAATACTATCCATACCCAATCTAGAACTCAGAAATAACTTTGGGGAGGGCTGAGAACATGATCAGTAGGTCTGTAACTACTGGTCAACATGCACAGGAATGGACTGGGTAGTGGGTCACAGACGGCAGTTAACTAGGGACCATGAACTTGTTCCACTCTCTGTTTCTGGGTTTGGGAGCAGAATTCCTTCCCCTATGTCCTCATATATGTTTTGTGTTCAATGCCCATCAACTGTTACTGGTTTTGCGTATTGGACAGGGATTGGTGCTTACAGAAGTTGGAATATGCAATATTATTATGGTAAAGTGACCAGGTTATGCAGGTAGGTAGGATTTTCAAATGTGGTATTTAACAGTTAGCAACTAATCCCATATTCAGGTATCCAAACATGCAGTTAGATAATTCAGAGGTGCTATGCTCTAAAGGGTCCCATTAAGGGCTGGTTCACACTGACCCCATGATTCGGCGGCAGTTGACGGGAGTTACGCAAACTACGCAGAGTAGTTTGCGTAACTGACGTCGACTGCTCAGCTTCCCTTCTGCGCGCTGTTCTCACTGCGCTGAGCCGACGGGAACAGCGTTCCCATCGATGCAGCACTACGCTACTTGAGGGGTCTCACTGACTGCTCAATCGATCATGAAAGGTCGATCTGGCGGTGGCGATTTTGCTGCCGTCACTGTAAACGTAGCCTCAGAGTAGTAAGAGTTCTTCCTGGGTGAAAACTGTCTTTTGCCTGAAGTGAGACATGACTGACTCCTTTTTCTGTAATGAATTAGAGCTCCTTGTCAATGACCCATGCTCTGCTATGAACAACTAATATGGAAGTCTAAGACATTCACACCAGTATTGTATAAAAATCAATTAACTCCATGCAATACCACAATTTTCCCATGTAATGGAAATTAGTTAGTAATTCTTGCATGGATCCTAAAGACTGCAGAAATAATTTTAGTGGAAATATATTTAAATGATTTTGGTGCAGCAAAAATGTCCCTAGGAAAGACTTCACATGGGCCAGGAAACTTTAATTGCCATGCCGTGCTCTACAGCTGATTTAGAGCAACTAGAGGGGTTTTGTTCCTTGGTATTAAGTTCACCAAACTGGGCTTTGTGATAGAACTGTAAAAACAGCAATGATGCCTGCAACAGACAGAAGAATTCTAGAAATCTGAAGCAAGTTCCCCTAATTTGATCTAAAGCTGCTCACAATCAGAAAATAAAATCCCATCATGTCTTAAATTACATATTTTTGCAGGAGAGAGCCCAAGGCACAGAAAGAGCAGCACCCTCTTCTTAGCTCTAACCCAATCATGGGACACATAGGGTGGCAGCTGCAGTAGTTTAGCAATTGTCCATTGTAAGTGGACATTTTGAGTGAAGTTTTCAAGTTTCCAAATTCTGCTCCTTGGTCCATGACCATGAGGGGCTCAAAAGGGAGCAGAACTGATGTAGTTACACTGCATTAGCAGAGTAGAGGTAAAATTTAGGGAACAGGCTCTCACAGAAGAGTTTAGGTACTCAGATATTGTGGTAACAGGTATCAGTATAGGAAACTATATTGCCCCAAAGAATCCTACGAAGGTGGGGTAGAGGCAGGGAATGGGAAGAGTGGAAGGAGTGGTCCACTGCCCAGGGCTCCTATGGAAAGCAGGACAACGGAGGCTTTTCTAGTGAGCATGGAACATTTTTGCTGCTGCTCTGCAGCCTGGGGGGAGTGCCCCTGCCTGCAGTCCCCTCAGCCAGGGACAGTTACTTGATACTGTTGCAGAGGAGTGAGAGGCAGGACATATATATGAAACACAGAAAGAAGCCATCGATGGACTCACGTGTTCAATAATAAATCATAAGCAAATAAGTAGAAATATTCTTGTGGGAGGAACTAAAGTGCCTGCCGCAACTGCAAAGGAGAGGGTTTAAGGACTCAGCAGCTGCATGCCTGACAGACGTGCCAGGTGCATGAAAACTATCGTTACTTTTTCATAGAAGTCCAGGGAGACTATTTTGTGCTTGAAGTTCACACTGATCAACACCCACTTGCTCCTTTACAGGAAGTGCACCAACCCAAGCCATTTATATGCCTCCCTCCCACTGCAACTTGTACACCTGTTGTAGGAAGAGGGGCTACTCCCCATGCTTTCCCACAGGGCTCTGGAGGGGGATATCTCCATCCAGGCATGTGCATTTGGACAATGCACCTTCTTCCCCTACGAAGCAGTGCATGCTCATAAGAGCCATAATTGCACCCATGCGGTGTAGGATCTAAATTTAACAGTAAATTAATGAATTACAAGTTACAAATAGGAATAGCATTCTTTAATACCGTACAGTGAGTCTCCTTGGCTGAAAGAGTTGATTTTGCTATATTCAAGGCTGAAAATGAATTTATTAGACTTTGAAGTCACTCACAATATAATAAGGTTGGCTCTGAAATATCTGATCAGCAAGTGTTACTGGTATTAGGTCTGATTTGCCACTCCTTTATACCACCTTTAAGCTAGTGTAAAGTCCATTGACTTCAGTATAGTTACTTCTGATTTACAGCAGTACTAGGTGAGTTCAGAATCCAATCTATTGCATTGAAATTTCACATGCAATGCAGTATGCCAGTCACTGTCCAGACTGAATCCTTTACTCACATTTGTGAGAGATTTGTTACATATGTATTTTACACAAAAACTTAGATTCGGAAGCACAATTCCCTGGGAGTAGATGGATATTTGTGGCAAATTCCATGGCTGCAGATTCACAAAATACTAGCTACAATCTGCCTGTTTTATGTGAAGACAGCACATATCCAAGTAAATGGATGACTGTAAATGGTGATGACTGGAGGCAGCCAGACACAGACCACCACAGTACCATGGATATAGGTGAAATAGGCATATCAATCTGGAATAGTCAAGTGACTATCCATGTGGAGTTTTCTAGTTTATGGATGAAGGGATGTGCCCTCAGTGATCAGCCTCTACCATGGATTAACTTTCATGAAGGGATTTTATGGCTGTCATAAAGTATGTGTTTTGGACTGGCATAGAGAGCACCAAATAAAATATTTTCTATGGCCTCTCAGAATTTAGGATGAATAAATTAATCATGTGGGGAATCCTGTTCCTCCCGACATCCTGGTTATGGAAGGGGTGTGGAAGATTTTTGGAGAATCAAGCTAGGATTGATTCACTTTATATGTTACACAAATAATTTAAATTGCAGGTATAAAATTATGGTCATCGATCATTTGCTTTTATGTGCTAATACTGTGCATCAACCATAAATAAAAGCAGACAACTGAAGTGCTCCACAGACTTGAGGTAGCAAGCACTTTCATTCTCACTCTCCAGTAGCAATCCTATTGAGTGAGTCCAGAAACTCCCCATGCACAAGCCCTGAAATCTTTGGTCCTGAAATGTAGCATCCTCCATTTATATTTTAATATATAGTGTGTCCTTATCTAGTTTAAAAAACTGAACACATCAGGGCTGAATTGTAGCTGTCTGCCAGGACATTGGGAAAAGCAGAAGCAAACCAACCCCACAGTGAATCCTGGGGATCATGTTGTGCCTGATGGCGGCTGCCGCACCCTCTGATGGTGTACAATGTGCACTCCACTTGCGTGGGGCCAGCTCTTTCCCATTGAATAATGCAACAGCACTATGGGCACTGGACATGAGGAATCATTGTGCTCGCCTCCTATGCATGCAAAGGGTAGAAATTTCTTTTGCTCGCACTCCACTGCTTTCTAGATACAGTTCTGTGGTGGGATAGGAGAACTGCTTCAGGGGAAGCACTAGAAGATGTTCTGCTTAGAGAGAGAGCTTTCCAGGTCCCAGTTGTGGTGCATGGGGAGTAATCTATGCCACACTTTTTCCTGCACAGCTGGCCTGCTTTAAAAGGCAGTGTATAAGGGTGCAGAGCTATGGATCCACCTACCCACCCCCTTCTTTTCAGAGTTGCTTCTGGAGGAGCCCTATTGAATCAGGAGGCTACATCCACCGATGGGAGGGGGAGAGTGACTTGGTAGAGTCCATGCACTCCCTGAGCACAGTGTATTCATAGAGTAAGGTCAGCCAGTGACCTGTCTTGGTAAATGTAATTGAAGATGGATTTTATCAAAATTATGAGTTCAAATAATTTCAGTGACTAGTTCTTGGATTCTACATTGTGCATAAACAGACTGATGCTACCATATCCAACTGTTGCGCTTTTGGGGTTAATTTTGCTTTGAGACACAGTTCACATGGAATATTTCTTGTTTCCTGATAGAATCAGATTACTTGTATGAACACTCACATTTATGAATTCAAAGTTGCTACATATATTTTGCAAGTCACTTAAAACTTGCCATTTTTACAAGCATAACTGTAGGCAAGTTTGTTTATTACAATATACTAGTGAGCTCATTTACAAATAGAATTTTTCTTGAAATTTTCTTCAGCTCTATTTGTTACCAGTCTATTTGGATCAGTATAGAAGCTTGCTCTTTCATAATCAGACTGCCCTCCCACAGGTGACCCATGTACAATTTGCAGATATTGAGGAAAAACTTGCACAATTTATAGTAGGACTGACAAATAAGCCCTTTGTAGTCATAGATTACAAATCACTAATTTAATACAAAAGCTTCCAAAGTTATACCATAGGGCTGGAGGGCAGACTGTTACATGTATATCTAAGATAATTCTCAGTATCACTCCTGGTGCGTACCTACTAATGCGCTTTAATTGCATATAAGGTAAATTATGGAAGAGAGAGAGTTATAAGACACCTAGATGAACATAATGAGAGGAAAAAACAGAATGTCTTGTACAAAGGAAAACTCTTTCCAGCCTATAAGGAGTCAACAAAATAGATGATAAAGGAGAATTTGTAGCTATTTATTTGGGCTTAAAAGCATTTGATAAAGTCCATCACAAGAGGCTATTAGTGAAAATAGGTAGTCAGCGGGTGAGAGGTAAGCTTCTATCATATATTAGACTCTGGGATGAAAATAAGAGATAAAAATAAATACTCAATGTTCACCATGAAAGTAGTGAATAATAGAGTGCACTAATGATCTATGTTAAGACTGTCATTTATTAATCTTAATGGAGTGAACAGGAAGGTGAAAACATATGAAGGCTATCTAGATTAGTCAAGACTAGGGCAGATTGTGAGGAACTTCTCAAAGAGCTAATACAAATAGATGATTGGGAAACAACAAATCAGTGTGCAAAAGCACAACATCAGATGAACAATATAAAATTACTTTTATAGACTGATGGATTCAAAAGTTTGCAAGACTTATTGCTTTTCCAGGGTTGAGGTTAGTGGGTCAGTGATGAGGTGAAGTTTGTTTTTGGCTTCGTGAAAGAAATCTTTTTGGCGAAGTTACTTTAGGGTGGGATTTTCAGCCTAACTCAGTCAGCCTAACTAACTTCCTATGGAAGTTGAAGAGGGTTTTAACATTGCCTTCAGTGAGAGCAGAAAGACTATTCTTGAATGCTTTTAAAAATCTCACCCTTGATATTCATGCTGACATATCTGAATATAGTCTGTGTCTGAAGTTAGGTATGGGCCTGGTGAATTGATAGATAACCTAATTATCAGTAGCCACTTGGGAAAAAGACCTGAGTATCATTGTGGACGACACAATGAAAATATCTGCTCATTGTATGCTAGCAATGAAAAGACCAAACAAAAGGTTATGCTTTGCTGTAAAGGGATACAAATTACCATTTAATATAATGTAATTACATAAATCAGTGATATTCCCTCATCTTTAATATTGTATTCTGTTTTTGTCATCCCATCTGAAAATGGATGTTACAGAAATGATGATGGTCCACTTAGGACTTCAGATTAGCAATGTAGACATATAAGAGGTGACAATAGGGAGATCATGGTCTAGAGAAGGTCATGTAGGTGCTTTTGTTCTTGTATTTTATTAAAATACTAAGGGTACACCAAATGAAGTTAGAAAGTAACAAATGAGAACCAGACAAATAGAAATATTTTAAACATACAAGTAGTCTAAGCCCTATAGAACTCATTACCACAAGATAATACTGAAGCAAAGACCTTACTACTGTTCAAAAAGGATTAGTTATATGTAGGAATAATAATGCCCTCCATAAATACACTAGATAGGATAAAAATGCATGGGACATGAATTTCAGCCAAGTATCAATCTAGCCACCAATACTTTGCGCACAATTGCAAACTCAACTAATCACCCCTACATTTGCACCCTTTGAGACACATCTCTAATTACTACACTTGCAGGTGGTTATCTAAACAGGTGACTTTTTTTGTTGCCCCTTCTGACCCTAGGCAGATCTCATTGATACATACAATCTGATAAGGATGAGATCAGGGAGACTTCACTGAACTAGCTTGTGGAGTTCCAGCCGTGTCCTTTCAAGGCAGTCTAATCTTGCTAACTGGCTGGTGGGTTTCCCTAGTCAGGTCACCCCACAACAAGCTGATGATGGCTGAAGTGGTGGTGGGCATTGATTTTAATTATCTGAATTTATCTATGGGAACTGCAAATTCATTCTTATTAAATGATACCACAATGATAAATATAATCAAATCAATGGTGGACTTGCTCCTAAGAATGAATTGTTGTCAAACACTAAATTAAGTCTCCAGTATAAGATTTGTGGACAAATTCAGGATTTTTTCCTGGGGAGTGATGATTATTTGGTCTGAAATGTAGCAATGAAGGGTACTGGGGGAAGGCATGACACCTATGCAGGCTGATAAGGCTAGGGTGTGCATAAATAGGAAGGTGGCTAAATTCAGGTGACCAAGAGGGATTAGTAATTAATCATCTGGACATATCTTACTGGACACTTGAGTGGGTCAGTGAGGATGGGGTACACCTATCCCACTAGGGAGCAGATATATTTTTGTCCCATATTATTGCAAGACTGGAGCTAATGAAGTTTTTCCTCTTTTATAAAACTAATAGTTATTTATAAATAAATCTGATGAAGTGGGTTGCAGCCCACGAAAGCTTATGCCTGCAGAAATGTTAGTCTTTAAGATGCTACAGGACTCTCGTTGTTTTTGCTGTATACAGACTAACACAGCTACCCCTCTGGAACTTATAAATGTTTCTTATTCAATTGGTTCTACAGCCAATCAAATTCTCTAAGAACAACAAAGATAAGCTGTGACAGACGTTGCTCTCACCTCCAACATCCATAAATTTGTCTTATCATTAACACAAAGGATTGTGCTGAATCACAGGAAGACATGTTAAGTTCCATCCATTCCCATGAAGTAGGGAGATGGTAGGCTATGAAAAGGTGTTTTTTTCCTACAAGATACACCAGAGAAGTATAAATAAAATATATTAAGTCAGGCAAAGTTAATGAGAGATAAACATAAAGGATCATTGACTTTGTATAATGGATGTGAGGCAATTAACAAGGAACCGTAAAAGAAAAACAGCAGGATTATACCCTGTGAAGGTATCCATAGCAAATAAGAGTATAATAGAGCCATCACAATGTAGAACATAATTGTGTTACAGTTAAGTTCAAAAGAAACATGGGTGACAATCACTTGATGGTAAAGAGGAATCTACATTTGTTAGGTATTTAAGTTAATATAAATAATGGTTTTGCAGTCATTCACAAATAATTGTGTGCTCTGTATGTTTATTTAATCATTATTTCTTCACCCATTTTCAGTATTTTCCTTTACAGTGTTTTCTTCCTTCATCCTTAGAGTCCTATGATAAGAATATGTCCAGGCAAACATACAGAAGTATGGGTACATAAGTCATAACACCCACCAATTAAATTTATACAGGCCAAATTCTCCTCTAACTTACACCCAGGTCAGACAGATGTAATCTTACTCCTGATTTACACCAGTGTAACTCCATTAATGAAGTGCAATTGAGCTGCTCTGGATTTGTATCAGTATTAATGAAAGGAGAAAGAGGCAGACCTATTTTTAAGAGTTGTGGCACAATGTTGCAAACGAAGCATGGTGCTTCTATGGTTCACCATCTTTTCTGAGGAGTCCGGTGGCCTTAAACTTTATTAGTGTTTTTTTTTTTACTTGCCTCTTTGGAGTCATCCTGGTAATACATTCAGTTTTCTACTGTGATATGGAAATAGAACTTTTTCATGATTTAGAATTTTATCCTTATCAGTTTTCTTCTCCACAATGGACTTCCATATTTCCTCCAATTGGTTATGTTGTTGTCTTTGTCATTTTCAGTGCATTTTCCTACAACTGTCTGTGAATTTTCTTATTCTTACTTTTTTTTAACCCCCTCCTCCTCTGGAGTTTATAATTTCCATATTTCACCCTGCTGCTTTTTCCAACTGTTCTATTTAATTTTTCTTAGAAATATGCATGACTCTTGTTTAAATAGAATTTTTCTTCCCATTATGCAAATTTCTTACCTAAGATTTGAAAAGCGCAGTTTTTGACTAGCGCCATTGAATTCCATGGATGTTTTTTTACAACATCACAACCATATCAAGTTATTTTATCAACTCAGTTGTAGTTGTATTTCTTAGGCACTTATAATCAATAAAATCATTGCAACGTGTGGTTGTGCCTTCCTGGTTTCTGATAAATATTTGTATTAAACTATTTTGATCCTCAATGGACCATGTAGTAATATTTTCTTGTATTAATTTTGCTGATGACATGGGACTCCAATAAGATTTCAGGGTTAATACAAGTTATATTAAGAACTCCTGCATAAATGAAAAGTTAAACTCAATCATGATTCTACCAACACTTGTATTTCATGTAACACCTTGCTAGTTTCTTATCCTTGTACTAGTATATGATGTCATCTGTGCTCTCAAATATTTCTAGGGTGCCCATCGCTGCAACAACCTAAGCATCGGTCACTGTATTGGATCATAGATCCTCATCTATCTGGCCATAGATCCTCCTGTATCTATGGGATTCAGCAGAGACCCCTCACCACCCTCTTATCTATCTACCCCTCATGCAGTTCCATTAATTGAGAACAGGTAGGGTACTGGAGCTAAAATTCCCTCATTTAGTGCCTAAAGTCTGGTAGCAAGGCATTTTCAGAATAGAATCTTCACTTTGAATTTTGCTTTCCTTGCTGGTTCAACAGATCCAGCCTCTGACTAGAGCTGGCTGAAAAACTTCCACTGGAAGTTTTCTGTTGGAAAGTACAGTTTCGTTGAAATCAAGATGTTTAATGAGAATATGCTGGTTCTGGTAACATTTTAGATGACAAAGTCAAACTGTTCAGACTTTGTTTCATTTTGATAGTATTGAAACATTTTATTTTGATAAGCTAGAAATGTTTTCTTTCAACTTAAGCATTGATTCATTTTTCTAACTCATTAAAATACTAATTGTAGTTGATCTAGTTACACGTTATATATTCAATATATTGAATCAACATTATTCAAACTAAACGATTGACCTTATAGAAATGAAACAATTCAATGGTTCCAAATTGACATTGGTCTGACTTTTTGTTGAGGGAAATATTGAAATATCAGCTTTTTGGTCCAATTTGGAATTAATACAAGTTTAGAAAGGTTGTAATTTCCTGTGGAACAGAAATTCCTTTTTCCAGCCAGCTCTACCATTGACCTTTACGGTATGGTGCAAAGCCCATAGTTTTATCCTGAGTGGCTGTGCTGGTAATTGGGATGGTTCTTGGCTTTGAGGAATGGGCGGTTTTAAAGAAAATCATAGAACTTATGTCTGCTATTTTCAAATCTCGGACCTAAAATTAGAAAGTAAAACTGTATTTAAGCACCTAAAGTAACCTGATTTTTAGAGGCGCTGACAACCCTCAACTCTCCCTGACGTCAGTGGATCGGCAAGTACTCAGCACTTCAGAATAATTTCCTTCTTACCCCCCCCAGTCCCCATTACTTAAGTCACTAAGCTTTAGGCATCCATATTTGAATTTTTTGGCCTATGTGTGTTGCTTTCAAATTTTACATGTACCTTGTTCATCTTGAACACTATTATCTTATTAGAGAACATGTTCTGCAGTTTTAGTTAAATTTGTTTTAATCAAACAAAGATTCAGATTGATTTTCCAGCCAAGTACACAGTTTGCTGAATATTCAAAGACTTATTATGTGGCTCAAATGCTTGTAGTTGAGCTTTTTGTTTGCACTTGAGTGATTTTTACATTATAAGAGAAATATCTTCCTTCTCTGAAGATTCAGGTTGAAGTCCTGGCCACACTGAAGTCAATGGCACCTTTAATAGCAAATGAGTTAGGGATGAAAAATTGTTTATCTATATTAGCAGTCAATTAGTAGCAGGTCCAATCCCTATATCAGACAACTATATACCTAGCTTGGCAACATTTCTTGCCCCAAAAGGAGACATTTGCATAACCGTGGGTGAAATGTTAAGACAAGAAGGCTTTCTAGAGTTTAGTTCAAGGCCCATGGAAGTCCTAATGTTCACTTCCCTTTCTATACAGCTATCAATTTTAAAGCAAGAAAAATGTACTAGAGTGAAGAGTAGGCACCAAAGGCCAGATTCTCCCAATGTATTTAGGTGCCTAAAGATGCAGATAGGCACCCAGTGGGGATTTTCAAAAATACTTAAAGTGGGCACATAATAGAATTTTCAAAAGAGCCTATGTGCCCACCTTCCTTTGATTAAGTATTTTTGAAAATCCCCACTGGGTGCCTATCTGCATCTTTAGGTGCCTAAACACCTTTCAAAATCTGGGCCCAAGTCCACCCACAAGTCAGTGGAGGTGAGGAGGCTGCCAAACAGGGGAATTAGGATCCAATATGTGCCTAAAGTGGGACAATGATGAAATGCAAACACAGTGTGCTTCTTCCAGGCTACTTTCGTGAATGGTTCCTTTTCCCAGTTTTTTTTCTTTTTTGGGGGGACTGGAATTGCATTATTTGCTACTCAGTGTTCATAATTTGTTGTTCCATGCTTAAAATATTTGTCATCTAACCAGAGTGCCAATAAAATGTTATGTAACTTAGGTGATGAATCACACCAGAAACAAATGAACAGTGCTGAAGTGCAGGTTTCAGACAGAGTCAAAATTTGTTGACAAAATATTTGGCACGTACTTGCAGATGATGAATACGTTTGCAGAAAATTGTAATATTTTGCCTGCAAAATGATGACTAGATTAAAAAGGACTAAATTCACAAGGAATATTATTCATAATGAATAATTCAACTAGCTCTAGTGGCACAATACTGCCCTTTAAAAGCTCAGTTTCTCACACATTTAACAAAAAAATTCACCTTCAACCATCCACCTACCACCAATCCATCCATTTTCATGAATCCTGTTAAACTCTACATATGAGAATTGATATGCAGGCATAAAGGGGCATCTAGCAGAGGCAGAAGCAGCCAAATTAGGGACTGCTGTACTGGGGGGGAGGGGGAGGAGCAGGTAAAACAGGGCTTAGCCAGGGCCACCCCTCCGGACCCAGAACTGACCAGGGGAGACCATGGCACCATGAGGGCACTAGGACCAAGTGGTGCCTTGCCTCCCCTCCCCACTGTGGGCCTGGGAGACAACTGCAGAGAGGAGCCAGCCAGAAACTTCAGCTGGTAGGGGCAAAAGCAGCCAAAGCAGGGACCTCTGGACATTGAGAATACATTCCACAATTCTGAGAGGTATTTTTCTGGCCTGTGCCAATTGGCTGACTGCAAGTCTCCTCCTCCTCTTTCCCTACCCCTTCCTCAGTCTCTTCATCTCAGATTCACTCCACATCTGCCTCTCTTACCCTTTCCACTTCCCATTTAGTTAATTCCCTCTTAGCTAAACTCAAAGTAAAATACATTAAAAAAAATGGTAGTGTCAAACATCATGCAAGTTCCATCACATTATTTACTTTGCTTCTTCCCCACCCCAGTGTCAGTCCTGTCTATTTAGACTATAAGCTCTTTAGGGCAGAGACCATCAACTATTCAATGTTTGTATAACACCTAGCACAATGGAGACCCACTTATGGTTGGACCTTAGGGTAGTGCCCAATAGAAATGCTAAATAAAGAAAGTGTTCAACTACAGAGTAGTTTTTGTTTCTCTTCGCTTTAGAGGCTGATTCTGCAAATGCATGTCAGTAATCTGTCGTCATGGACCTTAACTTTACAAGCTTGAACACCCAGAAGTGTCTGCAGAATGAAGCTGTTAGAGTGCAACAGCTCTTAGAAGTTTGACTGTTATACATGTCCCCCCACCACTCACTGAACACCATTCTTTCATGACCTAACCAATCTCTAGCAGTGAATGTGGCTCACTTCGCGCACAAGCACTGAACTATTGCTTCAAGACGGCCTCTTGTCAAACGGACCATAATTTGAGCAGTTACTTTCATAGGACAAGATAGCCCGGAAACCATTTGGAAAGTTTAGGTCTAGCTAGTTTTGATTGGACCCATAGTATACAGGATGTTGTGTCTGTTCTCAGATTGATTGGTTGCCTCTTAAAACTAGTGTTCCAGTGCAGATTCTTTCGTTTACACATTCAAAATTCACTTTCCACAAATATTTCTTAATATAGACTTACAATTAATTGTCAGTGTCCTTTTCCCAGTAAACTCATGTTAAAATATTTGCTGAACGCAAAAAAGTGGATGTGAATTCCAGACTTGAGTGAATGTGCATAAATTTAGAGGCATTCCCCAAGCTGTATTACATGCCCGACTAACTGTACCTGCAAAAATATACTAGTTGTGAACAATTATCTGGCTCTCAAAACAAACAAGCCTCCCTCGCCCCTTTCCCCCCCGCCAGGTTTGTGGTTAAATGGCATTGGCCTGGTATCAAATAGAGCAAGTTGATCTTCCAGCCTGCCTTTTGTAAGCCTCATAAAACAAGATTTTTAGATCACACTGGCTTAAAAAAAATGTAATAAGCATTTAGCCTCAGTGCTTTATGAAGAATATGGCAGAGGTAACTTCTTAAACTTTTACTGTAATTGGTTTAAACAAATGTCACACAACCTCTGCAAGGAACACAATGTGATAGTACATAGTGATTTAGAAACTACCTATAGGTACAATGGATATGAGCAGTTGAAAGTGTTGGGAAGGTCAAGGTTTTTTAAAATTAAATTTAGGGTGAAATAAAAACAGATGCCAGTAAGACCCAAATAGCACCAGTATGCCAGGCAAATTCTAACATCTCTATTTTAATGAAAAATGTCTCTGGGATCTCAGACAAGTGGTCAGTGGCATATAAAGTATTCCTGTCCACAATGCATCATCCCAAAGCAAATTAATCCAGTACTGACTGAGGAAACAGTACCATCTATTGCATCAGCAATATTGCTTCCTGAAGCAACCCAGGTTTTCCTTGGTGGTCTCCCACAAAAATATTAATCCAGCAGAACCTTGTTTCTCTCATGATGTTGGAGAAAAGTCCCAGTCCCAGAGGGTATGCTTGCAAGAAAGTTAGTCATTTTAAAACTTTTGTTTTTCTGTTCATCACTTTTTGTTTGGGTGATTCTAACATTGTTGCACAATCAAGAAAGGAAATAGTGTAATGGTATTGCCCTAACATTGTGGATTGTACAAAATTGTCATCAGCTGACAGAATTGTACTTTTTTGGCTTCTTTTCTATAAACAGACTTTTTTTTTTTTGCCAAAATCAACAGCTGCAATGTTGGCAAGAGAAATGCACGCTGCTGCTCACAAATTACATTTCACTTGCTTTTACATCAGGACTGCTGGCTACTGGTTTTGAGGTTTCATTTACCTTAGAATAAAACACAAGTGTTGTAAAACTTGCATTTTGAAGATACAGTAGCAGCAGGAAGCATTTTAATTGAAATATTTTAAACATGAATTGGAAGACAATAAAATGGACAGGTGTTCTGTAAGTCAAAAAGAGTGAGGATTTTTGCTGAGAAAAGTCCCAGGCACTGAAATGACCATATTTGCTGCTTTTGGTCTATTGACTGCAGCTGTATCTTGCAGCACTTTTGGGACTGGGGAACACTCAGGATACCAGAGAGGTTGAACAGCTAGTCGACATATATAGTCTAGTGCTATTATGTCAATACTGAACTAAGGAAGACCCAAACTACTGTAGTAGTGACTTTGGCATCAGTTTAATTAGCTGCATTGGAACCAGATATAATTAGGTAAGTCTCTCTCACACATGAACAAATGAGAAATTGAGCCTACAATTCTCCTCCTTCATTTCCAGAAACACAGGCCAGTACCCCTTGAGCAAAGGGGAAACTCCAAGCAGCAATCAGATCTTCATCCTCTCTATGGCCAGCCATCAGAGATCAACATCACTCAGACAAACAAAACAAATACATTACATATTGTCCTGTAGGAGAAAGAAGCTTTCTTTATTACTGTTGTCCATATTATAGCTCCTTGCCTTATGTTATACGTTCCAAAATCTTGATCCATCTGGAATTCTAACTTCTCATATCAAGCAGAAGCACATCCTTTTAGCTGAGTAATCAAACCACTATTCTATAGATCCAAGCACAATAGAACTTTGACACTAAAATACATTCTAGTTTTCAGAAGAAAAGATTCTAGCCTTGTTCTGCTCAAGGGTATGATAAGGTTTGATTGTTTAGACACTAATGAAAAATGTGCCTTTTCCTGCTCACTGTATGTATCAGGGGAGCAGATAATTAGGCTGTACCACACCTATTAAAAATTCACCACTTTTTACATTTGGTAAGAGTTGCCTATAAAATTGTTAATTTTGAGTAAGTCTTTGAGTCAATATCCTTTAGATAATTCAGAAGCATAAACCAAATGCATGCATGACTATCTGAGTTTTAATTTCTCTAGATGCCTGATATTTAATCAATAAACAATTTATTTCTGGTTTATTAAGCTTTCTTTTCAGGAAAGAAAAGATCAGTGAATGTGTCAGAAAGGTTTCCAGATATCAATATGAGAACTGTAATATCTCTACAGGAAGAAAAGAACTGCCTGAGGGTTTGGGAAAACAAGCGAAGAATAACATTCTGGATTATGCATAGTTCTCCAGCAATCCCCAGACCTACTGAGGCAAATTTCTTGATCTTGAAGGAGGTTAATTACTAGCTATTTATAATCCCAAAGCAGCAGCCTTCTTATTATAATGCTAGATCATAGACCAATATGTCCCTTAGCTAATGTGACTGGCTAATTATTAAAATACTCTTTTTCTCCAGCTGTTGTCTTCCTGGGTAAACAAATTGCTAAGTTCAATTGGTTTCCATTTGCACTTCATTGCTTCTTGACAGCAAACACTCCGCAAAAATGAGCTGCCTCGGGTTGTTTATGTTCTCCAAGGGCAGGAGAAACAAATGTATGCATAATTTCTTCAATGTTTTTATACTATCTTCTTCAAAAGATAAGAGTATAAGAAGCTTTGTGCAAAACCTTGTGTTATTTTGGTGCAAAGAGTGAATTTTAAAGGCAGACTATGCATTTTTAGGTGGCACAGTGGTCCCTTGTGCTGCATTTCAAATGTGTGCTGTTGCAGTGAGTTCTGCAAATTCTTAGGAAAAGAAAGATAATTAAAAGGTCAAAGCAAAGGCAATGAGCAAAGGGTATCGTTTCAGTCGTACAGTAGCTCATTTATAACTGGCTCAATCAGTTAAAAAGCAGACGAAACTCTACTAGATCCATTCTAGTCAATGCTTGATTTCCTTCCTTTACTCATTCTGCAAAAAGGGCAAAAAAAAAAAAAAAGGGGGGGGGGGCATTGAACACTAACAAGTAACATTTCTAGTACCATCATATGTAATGTGCATATATCACAATGCTACTAGAGTCACAGTTCTGCCAGCATGTCCCTAATAAACCCCTTACTGTAAGGGTTTGCATTTTAGTTGTTTTAAATCACATTCCTGCTGGAAAAAAAATTCAATAAGGGCAGAGGGTGGGTAATTAGAATTAATTAGAAGTGCATGTCCAAATCCTTTAGGTGGGTTTGAAAATTTCCGGTAGAATCTGAAAGTGCAAAGCAAGTTAACAGAGCAGCCAGGACCTTTCCTTCTAAACATCCTAGTGTACTGAATAAAGACAGAACTTTTTTTTAGGAAAGAAAGGCATACTATATGCTATTTTACTGTATATGCTTATTTTGTGTTCCTTTTCAGTTGTAATGCTTTTGTAGGATTAATGAAGCCATGACTCAAGAGTTTCAGCTCCTCTGCTGAATGTGTGCAGGGTACATGGAAATGAGCTGAAGAAAGAAGGATTTAATGTTGGGGTTGCTTTGTATGTGTGTACCCGTGATCACAGTTTGGGGGAAAATGGATCTCCACATGTGGAGTGATGTCTAGTGGCAGTAGGAGCGAGAAGATAAAAGGTCCACCTCCATCTTAGAAAGTTAGGACTTCAGACTGCAGGGAACTCAGGGTAATGAAGATGTTCTGCTTATTGGGTTCTTCCCTGTTTAAATAAAGAGCTTATTTTATGAATACATCAATTTTACTTTAAGACCACCACCAAACCCAGGGTGGGTAATGTGCAAATAATATCAAATTATTAAATGAATTTCATGATATTTTTGAATGGATGTTTTTTTTAAATTGCCTGGCTCTAAGGAAATCATAGTTTTGCCTAATTCATGAAAAATCTGGTCCTTTCAAACAATTGTTTAGGAAGCAAAAAAGCCACCCGTCTTTCATCTTCACAAAGCTTCTTTTGTGGTTGAAAGTGTATGAATGTCTGACCTTGTATTAACATATATACAGGGCCAATAGGAAAGCAAATTACTTCATCTTTCACGAGTATGATGTACTAGCTAGTGGGTGTGTGTACAACTGGTTGCCACTGCACAGACTATGCCCACCATGCTCAAGTTCTTTTTCAATTGCTGAATTAGCTGAGCTATTCATTTAGCTCAGCAAGTGTACAGTTAGTTTTTTGGAGCCAAAGGTTGTGAATTCCATTCCCAGAACTAGCTGTTAGCAGCTGGCTTATGACAATGGCTGTACGTACGTGGTCATGAATGCACTGAAAATCCAAATCGAGCTCAATCACTTCTATTTTTTGGGAGGACAAAAAGCTACTTTTGCCTGCAGAGATGAAAGCTAGATATACATTTTAAATGTAGTGTTATTTGACAGTCAGATTGATCAATACCATCATGAACTCAGCATCGGTATTACAGGTTTGCAGAACAATCAGGCATTGAGAGGGAAAAGGTTCTCTCTGGATCATATTTAGCCATTAAAATCAGTTATTGAAAAATGTTACAAATACAGATGCAAAATTTCCTTGCAAGCTGCAAGTTTGACCCATATAGTTCAATGGTAAAACAGTGTTTATTAAGAAAGCCAGAGTAGTTAAGTACAATCTGAGGGCATTTGAAAATACACTTGACTGCATCATCCCCCAGGTGATAAGTCCAAGCTTCTGTGTGCAACCTTTCCCTCCACGCCAATGCAGCATGAACTTCCCTACCATCCCAGGTGGTGGGGTATTCCATTCCTATGGGGTTCGGAGATTAGATATTACTCCTACACCTGGTGAAGTTGTTTGTGCAAGGAATCAATGCAGAGGCCCTGTCTAAGATGGCTGGTTCCCTGAAGGAGTCGGAAAGGACAAAGACTTCCTTAGGTGTGCCAATTAATCAGCTGCTCACCTAGGACCTACATGTCCATGATCTGCCTGCCATGACCTACCTTTTGTGAAGAATCTGATAAGTCTCCTCATGCTTTAGTGGTGGTATTTCAAGCTCTCCACCACCACCAGCTTCTATACAGCCAATGCAGAAGTGCAACAGTCTTCTAACCAAACATCTTCACAAATGCACCTACCACTACCAGAAGTGGATGAGCCTTATTTTCCCTCCCGATCTCCTAGAGGAATCTGCACGCATGTGCAAATCTCAGAGGACCAGTAGGGAAAATGTCACCAGGTTGCAAGGTCAAAGTTAAGCACATATTACCCTTCTGGATATGTTATTTAAAGATGCACCTCTGGAATCTTTACACTCTCTTGTTCCATTTAAACCCTATCTGTGTACTTTTGTTAGATTAAAAAGCACTTAGTTACCACACATCTTTGTATGCCTGTACTAACCCTTAAGCAAGGAATTTTGCAACTTCTAGGGCATGGGCCCGGCATCAAGGAGAAGCACTTGCTGACTTGTACAGCCTCTTTGTTCTCAGTTCAGTCTCCTTTCTGAGAATTCCATGGGTGAGGCCGTTACCCTTACTTGTGACCTAACCTAAAGCCCACTGGAGAAGGCTTCCATTGAGTTCTGTAGGATTTGGGTCATGCCTTTGATTAGGTGAGTTGACTATTTACATATCTATCCATTTAGAAAATCCCACACTAGATACAGAGAATAAATAGCCATTTTCATAGCAGAGGTATCGGAACCTCTTTAGGCTATTGAGCAGCACAATAAAAGATAGCAACAGTACGATCCAGTGTGCCCCTACTTAATTATTCAAGAGGTAGAAAGGAAATTATAAAAAACCAAAACTTCTCATTGAGGCCTGTTAATGAGATGATTGCAAAGTCATGAAGGGGATGAGCAGAGAATAGCTCTGATGGAGACAGGCATTATGGGAATGGAAGAGAACTGTGAGACATTTCAAGAAAGAAATGGACAATTTAGGAGTAGAATTGAGCATATAATAAAAATGTTTGTTTTTTTTAATTTGAAAATGTTCATAAAGAAATCAGAAATTTTCTTTCAAATATTTCCAAATTGTTCACCAGCTCTATGAGATTAGCAAATAATGGAGGACACATAATTTATTTGAAAAATATTGCGGCGTTTGTTAAATATACTGGGATTTTCCAGTCAAAGCAGCACAAAATGAACAGACTATGGATATAGTTTATTAATGGAATTCCACCTTGTGCAGAATCTCTCCATTGGCATAAAACTAGTGGAAACAGTTTCTGCACTAGTCTCCTTTCCAGCTCATAGTTCAAGGGAAGAGAGATGGTATGTCATGAATGGAGAGGCTGTGAGAGAGAACAGAGCTCCATGCCAGAGGGAGGATAGCCATCATAAGATCTCTAAGGGACCTTATGTATTGAGATTAATTTGATGCAGATGATGAAACTATAAATTTGCTATAGTTTTTTGTTTAACGGACGGAAGTGTTTTTGTTGCATTTTTTTAGGCTATCAACATTCTGCATCCTAGTAGTTTAGTTTTTGGAACTGAAACTATTTCCCCCCCTCTCGTCTTTTCTGTTTCTGAACAAGCTGTCATAATAAGGGCACGGTATATGCTCATCCTTATGTTAACTTTCTGGAGTTGAAATGCTATTCCCCTAGGGTTGCATTAACGCTAGCATTTGACATATGCACAAAAGAGGAACTGCAGAAAGGAGGGAGGACTCTTTTTGTGATGGGCACACACCTTGGAAACTGAGATTCATGTGATTTAGGGATTGCCTGAGTTTGACAGCTTTTTGGATGCAGCTTTTTTTTTAAAAAAAAACCCTGACCCGTCTATATATGATGGCTAAATGTACAGTCAGTTAAGGACTGTGTGAATGGGGTTCTTTTTTCTTAGTGAATCTCAGCCCTGGTTTGAAAATAAGCTCTACAGGATAGGGACCATCTCTGTGTCTGTACAGAGTCTAGCACTATGAAGCTATCACATCTAGGCACTACTGCAATACAAATAAAGCATCTATGTAGAATATATTAATCTGTAATGCATTCAAACTAATAAGTAGCACTTCTGTAGCACCTTCCCTCAGAGGATGCCTCTGTGCTTTACAAACACTAATGAATTTAGCTTCACAATATCCCAAATAGGTAAATATAATTTCACTCATTTCACAGATGGGGGGGGAAATGGAGCTAAAGGGAAGTTGTGGCATGAATGAAGTTACCCAAGAAATCTGTGGCAGAACCAGGAAAAGAACCCAAATTTGGCTCCTAGTCCTGATCTTTAGCCACAAGACTACACTTACCTCAAATATTTGCTGTATGTCGGTTTCCTACAACTCGCAGAAATCAAATCCACTGCTTCCTTCAACATCCCACCAATTGGTGCAATAAACAAATCCCCAGCCTGCGCTGATGCTTTTTACAGAGTGCTTCTTCTCTGCCCCCATCCTTCCTACAGACCTGTTATTAATGGATTTCTTTTCCATGTTTCAAAGTCTTCAAGGAGATTCTATGCTCTATCCCCTCTTGTGTCCTGGAGAACCTTGCCTCCCTCTTCAGGTCTTTTATTGTACCTGGTGGTAGCTCCACTACCACTAGATTCTTCAGTGATCCCGTCTGGGCAGCCTTCCACCTACACAAAAACTAACCAAAAGAGGCAGGAAACAAGATAAGGCAACTGATGGAGATATTTCAGCTACTGTTACATGCAGATCTCTACTGAACTACCCCTGATATATCCCAAAATATATCCAAGGCACCCCTTTCATTTTCTTAGCGACCGTGCACTGCCATTATTAACTTTTATTTTATATTGAGCAGTACTATGCTAGATGCTTCACAGAAGAGATGGAGAAACATGGGTCGTACCCCAGAAACATGTCATCTCTAGATATCCTCATGGGTTGGGGAAAAGGAATGACAGGCCCTCAAAGAAATGCTTCAAAATCCTTGAAACCAAACAGTTTTAGTAAAACTTCACTTTAAAAAAATGTTGAGTAAAATGTGGTGTTCAAACAATTGTGCATAAAGTTGCACAATACGCAACATAACAATGTTAACAATTGTTAAAAACACATGGATTTTAAAACAAAATAGTTGTCCAACTTTGAGCACTATATTGTGCTTTCAGTTTTTAGTGTAAAATCTGAATTTCTGTATTGTGTATGTAAAGTCCCAAACCTGCTCTCTACCACTGAGAAAAGAATCAAATATTGTAAATAAAAATATAAAAACTCAGACCAGGAGTCTTCTTAATGGTATGGATGTACCTGCTTCTCCTTGTACCATTTTTCCAGCTGGGGAAATATGTGAGTGAGGCTCAACCTGATTTCGTCTTCAATTTGCAGCCCCCCTGCTGAATCCAGCCTTTGAGTGTGACCCCATCTGCTTTCCCTGAACAGGCTCTGTCAGGCAGGGCAAGTAGACAGCACTAGGTGTCTTTGCCTCAGCTTGACTGGAGAATGCAGTTGCAGTGGCGGACCACTGTGGACTGTGTCATGGACCACCTTTGTGCTGCGGTCCACAGTTTGGGAACCCCTGTTCTATGTGACCTACATACAGGCTGTCCATTGCTCCCAGTGCAAAGATTCTGTAGCTCTTGGGCATGTGTAGGGGAAGGGAATCAACATTTTGACCTGTAAATAGGGGGAAACTGGTTGAAAGATGCAGAAAATGTCTGGCAAACCTTTGAATTTTCAGTACATTTTGATGATTATAAACTGGTCAAAAACAAGCAGCTTGTTTTTTCCAACCCCCCTGCTGCAAGAAGCTCAGTATAGCTCGAAAGCATATCTTTTTCACTAGTAGAAGTTGGTCTAGTAAAAAGATGTTACCTCAGCCTCTGTGTCTACACACTCACCCATCCACAAGTTTCCTTGAAATTTCAAAGATCTGAGAACTTGACCAGCTCTGTCTGTGGATGAGTTTTAATACTGCACCTCCAGGGAAACTTTTTAAAGATGTTTAACTCAGTGCTCTCTGTTCAATGTGGTATTTTTTTCCCCCTGTAACTGAAAGTTACCAATCCTAGTACCTCACAAGTTTTCTGTACCAACAACTCCCACAGCACATTTTGGAGGAAGGAACTGTAACTACTCATTAGGCATGAGCATATACAGTATTGTATACAGTATTGTATATTAAATAGCAATGGACATGTTTTGCACCTTTTATATTTGCAAGTTGTCCATGAGAAGTTATGATTTTCTCAGATGTATATATATTTGAAGTTATTCACCATATAATTCCTGGGAAGAGTTCTTGGTTTGTAGATAGTCCACAAGCAATTGATTGTGAATATTCCAAATGTGAAATTCAAACTTTGTGCTGAATTGGTTTATTTGTGCTGCCTGACTGGATGAGCAAAACTGGCAGAACCAGGTAGCCAGTGTAAATACTCAGGACTCTAAATCTGTGCTCTGCAAATGTCTAACGAACATTCCCGCTAATATAATCATTCTCTAGAATATTTTCAGAACACCAAAAGGGTCTGAACATGAGCAAAATGAACCCATTCTTATGTGTGAATATCTGCAATTTTTTTTTTAAACTTCTGATGCGCAGAACATTCTCTCTGGTCCTGGCTTTGCTTCTTGGGAATTTAAGTTCAGTTTCCTTTTCTCCAAAGCATCCAACTGTGATCATCTTCAGATATAGCCACTAAATCCATTTCAGGATGTGTTAAATAAAAATCAGTTACACCAGTTTCACAAATTTAAATTCCAATGACATCACTGGAGCTAATGGTGTAAGTGAGATCAGAATCAGGCTCTGTGGATTTTAAGATAACAGCTCCTAGGTTTAGAGATATAAGTTTAGAAGCATAGTAGCAGATAGTTTAGCTATGTCTGCATACCTGATTTTACTCCATATGCGCAGTGTTATGTAAGAAAAGACAATAAGGCATATAGGTAGGGTGGTGTAATTAAGGTTGCTATAGGAACCTGTCTTGTTAGGGAATATCTTGACTGCTGTGTAATTGAAATTTTAATCTCAGCCCTGCATTAATGTAGTATTTTGCATAATGTGTGGTTAAATTAACTCCCTAAAGACTCCACTGACGGTAAGGCTGGCACATGATTCAGTCACTATAACATCTCTGATATAACCCTTATTAGTTTATGATCTGTACAGTGCCAGTAGAGCTACCCAAAAGCAGGAAATTCTGTTGAGCGTTTGTTTACTGAGCAGGGTTTCCAGCCCAAATGCAGTTTCATGTTCTTTGAAACGCAAAGAAATGTGGTGATATTAAAAAACAAATGATCTTAATGTGCCCTGATATGAAAAAAAATCACATTTTTCCCCAACAGCCATTAATTTTCTGCAAAGTCCTGGACTGCTGTCAGTTACTTGACTTAAGCTTTCCAGAAAGTGGCAGTTCAAATTGTTTGTTTTCTTTTCTTTCTTTTTTAAAAAACGTTTCAAAGACAAGACTTGATGCTTTTCACAAAATAGTTACTTACTGGGGGACAGATTTCCCAAAAGATCGGTGGCAGATTTTCAAGTGCTTGGATCCTATTTGGGGGCAGATTTTCAAAAGTATTCTCACTGAGAGAAAGCAGCTCAGATTTTCAAGTGCTTGGTACCTACAGTTGGGCCCAGATTTTCAAAAAAGCTCAGCTTCCATTTAAACAACTAAAGCAATACCCAGAAGCTCCAGTTATGATATCTATGGCCAGATGTTTAAAAAAATGCTCTTTTGAAACATGTAGCCCTAATCATGGTGCTGCGCTCTTTTGAAAACTGATCCTTTAGGGACTGCATTAGTTTACTTTTCATGTGTCTAGATACCTGAACCAGATTAGTGCCACTCCCCAACAAAGAAGAGAGGATTGCATTAACTATAGTTCTATTCAAAATTAATAAGGGGTGGCTGCTGGTGCTGTTCTATGTTGTTGTGTTAACAAGGTGACCTTCACAAAAAGCATTTCTAATTTATGATTGCAGAGAAGAATTACATAAATATAAGCCATTCAAATAATTATGGGGATGGTCTCTCTCCTCCTTTTGTATTGTGGGAAGCTACACATGACAGAGTAATAGAACAATGTAGCTGAGAATGAATGAGTTACATAAGCATCTTGTTTTCTGATTGCTACTATGCGTTATCTTCCCCAAACTACTGCATTAGTTCTTCATTGTTATTGCATAAGAAAGCTAACAATATCAGAAGAGATGATTAGCAAAACAAGAGACGGAGAAAAAGAAGTGAAACAGCATGTGGAGTAAGATGTAACCCCAGGAGCAAGAAGGAAAGTAGTAAAAAACTACTTTTCCAGCTGGTACAACATGTTTTTTTCACACCAGGTGGTAGCAGTCCATTGTGACTAGAACTTGCTGTTTGTTCCATAGGAAAACTACAACTATTAACTTTACCTGCATCTTGGTGCAAATATTATCCCTTTCTTTTGTAACTATGGGCAAAAGAACATGTTTCATCACTGTATGTGGTTTCAAAATAGCCAAAGGGCATGGAACTTTCAGTGCTAATAAGTTAGCAAACTGTCAAGAATGATGGCAGTAATTCTCATCTGTTGACACATCAAGGATTTAATTTGCCAGCAGCAAGTACACACAGAACATTTTATAAGTCAGATCCAGTAGTAGCAGCTGCAACATGGCTCTTTATCACAAAAGTCAGAATTCTTGACAAGCTATGACCTTCTCAAGACCTGATGATATCATAAGTCACGTTTATTTAAATGGCAATAGTGTTTGGCTGAAAAAAAATATTAGTTATGTACTGCTGTTGGAAACAGACTAACAGGTATAAGGATGATGGTGGGGAACTATTAAAACAGCAGACTCCCACTGAGTTGTACCTTACAGCATGAAGAGTCCCATTGATTTTAAACGGAATTATGTGAGTAGGGTACTGCCCAAACTGAGTAAACGTATCAGAATCTGTCCCTACTTGAATTAAGAAATTAAGCTATAGATTCCTGTTCATCTGCTGAAATATATTAGTTCTGGCCTGCCAATGACCCCCCAGCCTCACCAAGCTCATCCTCAGAAGCAAGCTCCCCACGCATCAGGATGCACCAACTCAAAGAGGCATCAGAACCCGTCAACACATCTGAAACCTGTAGACATGTCCACTGCTACCATGACCAATACCTCCCACAACACACCTATTAAGGCCCATGCGTCCTACACATACTTATCACACTATGTAGCGTACCTCCATCCAGTGTATTAAATGCCCCAACAACTATATGGGTGAAATGAGACCATCACAATGCTCTCAAATGAACTCACACAGAAAAATAAGACAAAAAAGACCATATCACCTGTGGGTGAACGCTTCTCACAAAGCAGTCATTCTATAGCTGACCTCTCAGTCCTCATCTTCAAAGGAAACCTTCACAACACCATGAAAAGATGAGCCTGGGAGCTTAAATTCATAACTTTGCTACACACTATAAATAATCAACTGAATAAAGACACAGGATTTACAGTTTATTATAACAAACTATAACCCACTTATCTCCTCCTCCCCCCCAAATTTTTCTCCTCATCTTTTCCCTGCTGTGACGGGAGAGGTGTTAACTGGCATTTCACCTTCAATGATCCCTTGAAATATATGTTAACTATTTATGCTAAACAATTTGTTCCACCTTGTATTTAGCTGTGGGCAAGTCCACACTACAAAAATTAAGTCTACCTAAGTTACATCTACATAGAGCCACTGCAGTAATTAAAATCACTTTTGAATAGCCATACTATGCTTCTTGTATCTCTGGTGCGCATCCTTCCCAGGGGTACTTGTATCAATTTAACTGTCAGTGTGGGGCATTCTGTGACTTCTTTTGAAAGGCAGCAACAGTCAATGTAAGCACAGACACAGCATTGACCTAAGTGTTATGCCTCTCATGGAGGTGGAGTTAAGTCAGTGTAAAGGGTGAGTTACATCAGTGGGAGCTACATTTTAATCTAGATGCTTACAAAGTTAGGTCAATATAGTTTGCATTACATCCACTTAACTCTGTAGTGTAGACCAGCCCTGCGGCAGAGCACATTTCCCAGACCTGAAGAAGAGCTCTGTGCAAGCCTGAAGACTTGTCTCTCTCAGCAACAGAAGTTTGTCCAATAAGAGATATTACCTCATCCACCTTGTCTCATTAGTTCTAGGACTCATAAGGACTCAGTCTTCCCCTACATATGCTGGGGATATTGTATTTTCATTTGGGATTATACAGCTGAGACATGGCAAACACCATTGATATGCCTTTTACACAAGCCAGGGTTCTGCTATTTCAAAGGATGTATTTTGTAAATATGCACACTTGCATTTAGAAATAATTAAGCTTAGTGTGGTTCAAGGTTTTTGGAGCATCTCAAAGTATTTTTCTAGGGCTAGAATCTGATACCCTTACTGACACTGTATAGTATCTGATGCCATGAGTAGCCCTATTGACGTCAAAAGGACCACTTGTAGAGGAAGATACTGACCAACATGAATAAGGGGTTCACGATCCTGTTCACAATATTTTGAGTTTCACAAATTCATTCATTTTAGAGGCCTACCCCTATTGGATCTACTGTATTTCAGTGCCCCTTGCCAGAAGGTGTGGGGGGGTGTGAAGATCCCTATTTCTGTTCAACATATTTGTATTTTAGAGCCCTAACTCTTAGATTTCACCTTGTGCTCGCCCCATCACTGTTGCCTTCGCAGAGTAGGGAAGATGATTGCTTACTTTCCCCACCCCCTTTTGAGAGTGGGCAGTCAGTTGTCCCGAGAAGACGTTCTGTTTTTGAGGAGCCAAGAAGTAGTAGAACTATAGTATCCACAATTAAAGGATTGTCAAGAAATATGTATGCTCTGTCCACCTTTTTCTTATGAAGAATGCGAGAGAAGTTATCGAAAGCATTATAGCTCATTTATACTACACAGTTTGAGGTAATTACTGTAGAGATTTTTTTTAAAGGAGCTTTCCCCCTAGAACACATGGGACTTCTGGAACATTCCATCTGGTCCTGCTGAAGCCTCTCTTTAAGGAGGCTGGGATGGAGAGGCCCGATATGGCACTGGACCATCTCACATTAGCCATGGACAGAGTCAAGGTTTTCATAAAGAGTATTTGCATTTGAGAGCCAAGTGAAATGATTCCCACCCAGGATGGTCATACAGTCTTTCAGATAAAAACTGCTATACAAATGTAACCAGAAGACATTCTCCACACAAGCTTTCATCACACCATCATTAACAAGTGATTCCTATGTCCAGTAGTTCACTATTAAATAACACTTGTTCAATTTATTAGAAACAAGAAGCTCAAAAGTTGCTCCCACAGTGGGGAAATCCCCAGATGGGGGAAAAAACAGTGTAGTCTCTCCCCTCCACCTGCCACCTTCTGTGCCCTCCAGGGTTGTCCCTGGCTAACAGAATGGTCCCTAGTTGTTACAAGCCATCAAAATTTAGAGCAGCATTATTCACCTCTGGGTGTGAGCATCTTCAGCCCGTCTCCACAGTAGCTTCTGCTGGAGGAGCTGCAATACCACTGCCTGCCTTCCCTCAGGGCAAAAACTCTGAGGGCTGTAAGCATGTGACTCACCATCTGCTCAGCACATGGTGGCTGGGTGTGATGTAGCTGGCTCTTCGCCTGAAACGCTCCTTGCTGACAGACAATCGGGCCTTGTGATTGTCTGCTTCTTCCTGAGACCCATCTCTCTGGCCACGTAAGTCTGAGGTAAACCAACAGCCCAGCAACTAATTATCTTCAGCTTCACATTGGACCGTCAGTCCAAGTCCAGATTCACTGGTCTTTACACCTGGAATCGGAGAAAGAGGGGAGAATTTGTTAGTCCTCACCCCTTGCTGGGGGAGGGGAGCAGGCAGAGTTCCACTCCACCTTCTTTGGTGGGCTGGTAGGGGAACCCAGGCCCTCTCCACTGGGTTCCAGTCCGATCGACCCTTGAATAGGCAGCAAAGGCCTGACTACACAGACTCTTTGCTGCCTCCCTCAACCATTTCCTACATTGCCCTGGCTTTGGCCTTTGCTGCAGCCTCTTCCTGTGCTCCCGGTGGATCAGTTGCACTCTCCCTAAGCCTCTTCCGCACCTTATTGCAGAGCTTGTTAGCCCTTTCTGGTTTTGCTGGAAAACAGTTTGCCTCACAGGGCAGAAGTCTTTTTGCTGCCTGCAGGCCCTTACACTAGAACACAGAGTCCTGGGCAGCCTCACTTTTTGTTGCTTCTTTCCTAATGCTTTGAGCTCCGTGTTGCAAATATACTTTCCTTTAGGGACACTCTCTCTTTCAGCAGTCCCACTCAGATCCCTGACTCTAGCCATGTTTCTTACTGAGAGAGAACCAGAGATCTGCTCCCCTCCCCAGTCCCTTTTAGGATGTCAAAGGTCGGGCACCCAGAAATGGAAATGTATGAAATCACTGGTAACTCTTTTGAACACCTGGCCCTGTTTCTTTATGTCACAGTACTATTTGGGTTCCGGGACGCGCACCTGACCATGGCTAAAAGACCCTCCCCCAGAGTACAGGGAGGAGCTACTGACCCAGGGACTCAACTAAGTTTGGGGGACAACAAATGAGAAAACAGGAACAGGTGTGAAGGTCAAAGGGATAAATGGAGGGAACCTGAAGGGCTTTATGTCACAGTAAGAGGATGGTTTTTAAATGAAGGCACTTTCTAATTACTTGGAATAACATGTCTTTTTCACTCTGATATATTATCTTTATTGGAAAGCACAACCCCAACTGTGTCTCTCTGTGTCTATTTAAACTGTGTATAAAATACAAAGGATTACAACTGGATGCTATTCTTTCACCATGAAAATGAGGATAAACACAACTGAGATTTGCCAGATCCCCTGTGAAGTGAGTAAAAGGTTTTCTGAAAAGAGAGAGAGATCAGTCCCACAAGACTTAATCACATGGGTGGTCCCATTAATTTAAAATGGGATTACACACATGAGAAAGGACTACTTGCATGAGAAAGGCTCTCAGGATCCCCAGAGAGCTGGTCCAACAAAAGGGGATGAGAAGAGGAAAAAGTTAAAGGGCAGGAGATCTGATTGGATTTGCAATTCAAATTTAAATCCTTTTTAAATATTACAGCTGCACACATCCTGAAGGATTTCTGTCACTGAACTCTTCCATTTTTGTCAGCATCAGACTGTTTCTGCTTAGCACAATTAAATATTAAGACCTGTCTACTCCTTACTCAAGGGTACTGAAGGTCATAGTGCATATCACAATTCTTTGTGCATATTTCTGTTAAAATAGAATGAATATGTTTTGTTGACTTTTGTATTTTCCTTGTAGACAAATGATTAGGGCTGGATTGTGATACACTGATGCACATAGAATTGCATTTCATTCCTTGAGCAATGGGAATACTCAAGAAGAAAATTACTCATTGTGAAATTACAATATGGGGCATAATCCTGGTCCTACCAGAGTTAATGGGAGTTTTGCCATTGACTTCACTGTGGTCAGGATTCCCCCCCTGGCCTTTAGGTATTAAGGGCCAGGTTATGGTCCTCTTACTTATGTTGAACACTACATTAGCCCATGAGCAGTCCTACTCAAATCAACTGGATTAATTTCAGAGTAAGGGTGGATTCAGTGTTAATAAAGGAATCACAAACTGGATCGATAAATTTAATCCTGTCCCCCTGCATGTCACCAACAGTTAGGAAATGAAGGGGCTGATCCTGCAAAGTGTCAAGCACCTCCTCAGAGGTGCTGAGCTCTCTCAACTATCTCTGACTGGAATGAAAGTTGAGGGTGCTCTGCATTGCCTTGGAGGTGCTCTATGAAAAACTGGAAGGAACTATAAAACATGGCGGCTTAATTCCTTCAAAGACACATGCATCTATTTTTTTTATTTGACATACAAGATGGCAATGTACTGCATGGTCATTTTATTTACAGTTTCTTCACAATATTTGATCATTAAGAACTTGAGCACTTTCTGATGAGCTGCAATAGACTAAATAAAAATGACCCCAAATTTTTATAGGTAAAGAAGTTTTTGGGCAACATGCATAAGTTTAGAGGTCAACACTTCACTTAGCGCTGCATCTTGGGACAGGTTGAACACCCTCAACTTTCACTGAAGTCAATTGGGGTTGAGAACATTCAGTGCCTCACAGGACATGCATGGCACTCTGCAGAATCAGCCCTTTGGATTCCCAACTGTTGATGGACTTAAGTGATCAAACAGGCCCTGTCCAGGATTCAAAACCTATAGTTCCTATTAGTATCTTTATGCAAAGTCTCACCAGAGACCAAGGATTGAATAGGCATTAGGACTGCTTAGCACTAGCACATATGGAAACGGTCCCTTTAAACCTGGCTGGAAACCCATTGCACTTGCAAAAGACTTTGGCTTCTGCTCTAATTGACCTGCCATTTATCCACAACAGTAAAACAACAGTAAAAGAGACTCCAAACCTAGGACTGGCCTGGTATTGTTAGTTGAGCATTGAACTAGGAGCTAGGAACTCCTAATTCTGAATTCTCAGGGTGGCCAAATTTTCTGACTTCCCTCCCCACTGGGCAGAATCCTCTAGCGGCCATCACACTGCCACAGGGCAGAAGCTCCGAGCTCCCCGCCTCAGTCTGTTAGGTGAGAATGGGGGGCAGCATAGGGAGTTCCATGAGCCACACTTTAACTGTAAAATAGCTGCATGCAGCTCACAAGCCACCGTTTGGCCACTCCTGCTACATTCTAAACCGTGCTTAGCCACAGCCTCAGCACATGTCCCTGGGAAAGTCACTTAATTTCCCTAACCTTCAATTTCACCATCTGTAAAAGGGGATAATGATTCTTATTTACTCTCTCACGGGGATTTGTGAGGGATAGTTAATGGTTATAGAATGTTTTAAGATGTAATACAATCTGTATTGTTATTATTACCTACTTTTTCCTTTTGTATGTCAGCTGCCTTCAAAATACTGAACAGCATTTGGGAGGGAATGTGAACTGATAGCTTCTTCAGGAGCCAAAAGAAAAGCCCAATCAAAATTAACTAATAAGCTTTTCTTAGATTGTGGGGGCAATGGTGTTTATCTCCTACTTCTTCTGCTTATGGATAAAAAAAATAAAGGTGTGGAAAAAGGATAGGATTCCACACTATCACTAGTTATCTGCCAATTTGAGCATATCTGCTAGGGAGTGTGAAAGAGTGGCACAGCTTACAACAGCAATGGATCCCCATTATAGATCCAGCCAATATCGGCACTTACTGCTTGATCTCAACTCAAGTCTTACAGAGTTTTCTGCTCTGCCATGAGGCTTGGAGGGTCACATCGAATCAAATGAAAAACATCATTTCTTTAAAAATTGTATCTTTTTTCTGTTATGAAGAACGGTGGGTCCTTGAAAATAAACATGCTGAATACAATGCCAGCAGAATAATAAATGACAAAATATTTTTTAGAGGGAACAAATAGAACAGCAAGACCTTGGACTCTATCCATGTTTCTTTCCAAAGTTCAGCTATGAAGTTCTCACAATAGCTGTTCACTCGTAACTTCATGTAGTTTTTCAGTTGGAATTATTTGTTCCTTGTTTTTCCTTCTTAAAAATTGTCAGGATGTGCAAGACACTTCTGCCAAGTGGTTCAATTTCTTCCTGATATGTTCTGGTTTATGGGATATTTTGATGTTATTTAATAACCCATGGCCAGTGCCATACTGCAGGCTCCCATTTCACAGGCTAAAACTTAATTGCTCAATAACTGCACTATGATGAAAATGTTCTTGATGAGTTTGTGTTCTACTGTTTGACCTAAGCTTCAACCACCTATATTATATGCTTGTTTGTGTGACCTTTCTCAGCCATCAGATTAAATATATTTTTGTAATGTAATTGTCACAGTCACAGAAATTGCATCTTTTTTCTTCCTCCATGGCCCACCAAAGACACCATCTTAAAGATTTCCAGCTTCCAGTGGTCACCTCTTTTGGATAGAAACCCATGTTTCTCTCCCTCCTGACCAGGGTTTTTAAGGCTGCGTAGCTTCTTGGATTACACTGTGATATCCCCAGCAAGCCTGACTGCCGAAACAGGCCAGTGCCTGCATTTTGCTTTCTCTCCAAAGGCTATGACCACAGTTATAATTTACAACACAGCTTTTTCTAAGCAAGCACATTTATTCTTAAGGTAAAACATTACACAGAAAACAAATTAAAACAATAAAAGAACCTACATGCATGCTAAAAAGCTTACCAGAGGTCACCCCTAGCTGCAGCGTAGGGCTTGGTAGGTTTCAGTCCTTCAAAACCCATAACTCGGTTTCCTTGTGGTTACAATTTCATATTCATCTTAGATTCAGAAACAGAATGAAGTCTGGACAGATCAATCATTCCTTTATTTAGCTTGGGCCTTTGATCTTGGTCTTAAGGACATAAGAACATATGAATGGCCATAGTGGGTCAGCCCAATGGTCCATCTAGCCCAGTATCCTGTCTTCTGACAGTGGCCAATGTCAGGTACTTCAGAGAGAATGAACAGAACAGGTAATCATCAAGTGATCCATCCCCTGTTTCCCATTCCCAGCTTCTGGTAACCTGAGGCTTGGGACACTTCAGAGGATGGTTTTGCATCCCTGCCCATCCTGGCAAATAGCCAGTGATAGACCTATCCTCCATGAACTTATCTAGTTCAATTTTGAGCCCTGTTATAGTCTTGGCCTTCACAACATCCTCTGGCAAAGGGTTCCACAGGTTGACTATGCATTGTGTGAAGACATACTTCCTTTTGAACTTGCTGCCTATTAATTTCATTTGGAAATATGATAACAGGTAATCAGTAGATAATAACCCTCTACACAGGGTGTAACTTCAAAAGTCTGGGTGTTTGCATTACTGGAGTAGGGTAGTTTGCATTAACCTCTCTCTGTGGAATCCTCTGGAAATCCACTTTAAGACTTATTGCCCCAAAAGTCCATACTTGTTTGGCAAATTTTCAATATAGTCTTTTGAATTCCCAGTTCTTACATCTGTCACATCTCCCCACAGAGAAGTAACATACGTTCCAGCCCACAAAAATACATAAATTTAATACAATAAGGTTTTTCAAGGATATTGTAGGAAATTGCCTTATCTGTCAAAGTAATTTCTCAAAATGATATGAGTATTGTACTTTATGGTAGCCTCTGGCTTTGATACTTGAATTCAATCCAAACTAAAGCTGCCAGTTCTTTTAGTACTATATATATGTGAAAGCAATGAAAAAGAAATCCGTTAGTATCAAATTTATGGGTGTTCTGAAACAGGTTGCAATAACACAGAAATAATTTGAGGTTGCAATCACACAGCAGTGAAGTGCAGCTATATCTTTACAGGAATAGATAGAATTTAGAGTTCATGTGACAATACATATGATATATAACTATAGAGAATCAAACATATGTTTGGTTCCAATGACCTTAAAGTTAAGAAAAATTCAAAATCTAGTTAAAAAGTCCCTCCACATTTCACCAATTAAACAAACGAAGAGTGAAAAGACTGAATGCCATTCTACTTTCCTGTAACTCCATGACTACTTAGTTTTCTTAACAGCCTTTCCTGAGAGACCTTGTCAAAAGTTTTCTGAAAGTCCAGGTACACCATATCGACTGGATCACCCTTACCCACATGCTTTGACATCCTGAAAGAATTCTAAGAGACTAGTGATGACTTTACAAAAAGCCTTATTGATTCTTCCCCAACAAATCATGTTTATTTATGTATCTGATAATTCTGTTTACTATAGTTTCTTTCAGTTTACCTGGTACAGAAGTTAGGCTCATTGGCCTGTAATTGCCAGGATTGCTTCTGGAGCCCTTTTGAAAAATCAGCATTACATCAGCTACCTTCTAGTCATGTGGTACAGATTTGTTTCAGCAATGGATTACATACTAGTTAGTGGTTCTCCAGTGTCATATTTGAGTTCCTTCAGAACTCTTGGGTGAATACCATCTGATTATTCACTGATTAACCTCATTCCACCAAGTTACCAAGGAAACTGCTATGTTCTCCAAATATTGGCCAGCCTTTAAAGAAGAAATTGCAAACTGGTAACATAATCCATGGAAAGAAATGACCCTCCCATCCTGAGACTGTATGAGAATTTTAAAATTTTAAACACACCGGTAAATTTTTCTTACCTTCAGTAGCATCTGCTCCTTCTTCATGGGCTGGAAAAGCTGTCTGAGAACCAAGGATAGTATAACAGTTGTATTCATGGAATGCTGAAAAATATCAAAATTGTGGCCTTCTACAGGAAAAGAAAAGAAATAGTGATACACTTGTCTTTGGACTGGCAGGACCTTCAGCTCCCAAGAGGGCAACTATTCCACCAAGAGGACAGGAGCAGCACCCCAGAGACAGCAGAAGCAAAGGGAGAAGGACCCTGGAGGACCTGCTCATTGGTATGGACAGGAGGAAACAGGAACAGTTTGAGCTCCTCAGGGCATGGGAGGATTGGGCTCTCCAGCAGGAAGAGACATGGATGGGATCAGTTCATGGAGTGGGAGGCACACTGTCGGGAATGGGAGTATTCCCTATGGAGAGGCTGATAGAACTGGTGGTCGAACAAGTTCAGGATCTGCCTGCTGCCATGGCCACTTCATCGATCTGTGAACAGCCAACTCCACCTTCTCTTCCTTGTACAGCTGCTTTCCAGTGTGCTGCTGAGGCAGAAGGCCCAACCCCCGCAAACGACTAGGAGGAGTCTGCAGGACTCCCAGGACCATACCTTCCACTGGCACCTGAAACTTCTTGCAGAGGGACTCCCTGAGTATCCAGGAAGGGAACGATGAGCCTGCAGGAGTCCCCAAACCCTACCTGGTGCCCGCACCTCAAACCTTACACAGGTGAGGTCCCTGTTTGTCCCCAAGAACAATTTCCCTGTGTTGTTCCTCCCTTTTCAGGGGGAGGGCAAGGAGACAGTTGCAGAGACATTAACTATTCTCCATTGTTCACAGATGCAATCCCATTATGTTTTTTACATTCTCTAAAAAAAATATTTTAACTACATGTTCCATATAGCACTTTTAATAAATGTTATTGTTTCTTTGACTTGTGTGTGGACCCAACTGTGTGTTGCAACTGAATTCCTTTTTTCCAGCATCACTGATGTCAGGATATTGTTTCATGAGCCAGTTAGGATTGAGCATGCGGGGTCCCTCAAAACAACTGTTGGCACAGACACTTTATAGAGAACCATTTAATTTCTGGGGAACAAAGCACCTTCTCTGCTTAAGTACAATCCTGATCTCCTCAGCACCCTGGTATCATGAACCTTTCCCATGTTTCCCATGTTGGTGTTCCTGAATCTGCCTCTGTAGTTCACTGAGCTTTGCAGAACGTGTGAATTGTAACCTTTTCTGTTCACATACTCACTCACCCTTTCTGGTGGACGAAATGTTGGAATGAAAGTGCCATCAATGGCCCCTGCACAGTCAGAAACCCAATTTTCTGAAATCCAGCTATTATTTTTGAAACTTTTCTTATGGGACCCTTCTGTGTATAGATTACAGTGTTAATTGCCTCACAAACCTGCACAACCATTTCCTCCACAGTAGACTTTCCAGCCCAGCAGTGGTTTGCACCAGACCTGTAGCTGTGTGATTTGTCAGCTTCCACAGGGCAATAACCACCCACTTCTGCACTGGTATGGCTTCCCAGAATCAAGTGTTCTGCCACTGGAAGTTTGGTGCAAGCTCCTCACACAGGTCCATAAAGGTCTCTTTTCTCATTCGGAAGTCGAAGCCCCTGATGGTCATCCAAAGCTTCCAAAACTCTGTGAACACACCACACTGTTCTAGTTCTCCTGCATCAGAAGTGATGGTCCATTGGGGCCTGAGTGAATTTCTTTGATGTGTCAGAATGTTCTTACCAAATTCCATCCTGCATTTTGCTGATTGCCTGTTTCCACAGTATGAGCATTTGTCCTTCAATAAGGAGCAAGAGCAGAACTAGATCACCCCCCAATTGTTCCATGTCCTCCACCCAGTTTGGCAGAAGAGAGACATGAGTAGGAACTGCTCACTGCTTCACTGCATTAACAATTTCACTGCACGACGGCAGGGGACAGGACCAACAGCACACTGCAAAGTGGTTCCTAGAATGTCTTCCTGTGATGCATAGAACCCTGGGATATCGTCCCTGAAATGTTAGTACTAACATTGTTTAACAATAGCGGCAGTGTGGGCATGGGTCTATGCATATACACAGCATTATACCTGTGTCCAGCACAGCATATATAGATACTCAGTGCATGTATATGGAATATGCATGAGTTTGTACATGATCAAGTAACTGAGTATGTGCTCCAGTGTAGGCATAGCCTGGGAGTGTGAAGAAGGAAGAGTCAGGTAACCCAGTTAACCTGAAAAATAAGAGATAATTGGTTGTAGAAGTGTCACAGCGGTTACAATATTGCCTGTGTGATTCATAACATTTTAACATAACATATATTAAAAAATTTTCCCAAGGAATTAGTCCACTTATTGACCAATTGTTCTCAGAATTTTAAACAAAATGTATTAAATTCTTGTTGGTTTTGAGATTGGCACTATGCCTCTGAATCTGCTCCCGAATTGTATGAGTTTCTAATTTCTAAATTTGCAAATAACTAAAAAAATTATTTTTGCAACTAAAAATACCATCAGTTTTTAACTGATGACCAACATACCAACTTTCAGCCTGATTTGATTTAAAATAACCAAGATAGTAAACCTACGAAATTGGGGTTGAAATTGTTAAAAGCTAAGAGAGACTTAGCTATTGTGGTGTAACAAAGTGGTGCTGCAAAATACTGGGGTTTGCTCACTCTATATTTTTGCATTTATCTATGAAGTACTGCTGTTGATATTGCTGCAAAAGTGGAGATAATTACTCTTTAATGCCACGTATTTGCTAGATCAGCATAGGGCTGAGATTCATAGCTAATTCATTCAATTACGATTCTCAGCAATGTTCTTACCAGGATATTGCTTTTATTGGCCACTAAAGAAAACTGAATACAATTGGATCGTATGCAAGGTGAACTATAAAGAAAAAAAACTTTGTTTCCTGAATGTCCTGATATATATATATTTAGAATACCATCAAACAAAGGAGTCTGAAAACAGTAGGGCAATTGACATTAAATCTATTAAACAACACAGAAATTGCCTTTTATGCATTTCAAAATACAGCTGTGGTTCTAATTGTAAGGACAAATTAATTCCATTTTTCCAAGCACCACATAACCCCTCTGGATGTACCAATGGGTAAAAGCCAAACAACTCTGCATCTACTATTATTAATATTAATTTTCACTGTGAAGACTGTACACTATGTAAAAATGCTTCACATGCTGGCTCTTTCTTTTCAAAGATGCCCAATCAGGAAAGAACATGCAAATAAGATTCAGCATTACAGCATGTGATGAAATCCTGACCCTATTAAAGTCAATAGGAATTCTGACACTGACTTCTATTGGGCCAGGATGTCAATCATAGTATTTTTTTTCTGTTTTTACTCCCTGGGACCCATATGTGCCTAGAGTAACCCACCTGAAAATGCCAAGGTCAGGGCAGGCTGCAAAAGGAGAGCAGATTTTCCCAACACTGATGGCTCACACTGAAGTTAGATTCACCAATCAGTCACAAACAGTGCTCCTGATTCCCCACACTGCTTATCAAGAAGCTCCCCCTAGAAAAGAAATACACAGCCCCCTTTATTGCATTTCAGTCTCTGGCTCCCAATAGGCAACTAGGTCCAGTAAAGTGAGAAGTTATTTAAAACTCTGCTCACTGTATCAAATGTTCTCCTGATCCCCAAAGGGTCAGCCACAGTACCAGATCACTAGTAGTTTGGATATTACCCAAAATACCACCCTGACAACCAATCCTTTAGTATCTAAAACTAAAGGTTTATTATAAAAGAAAAGAAACAAACTAGAAGAGAGATGTTAAATTATCAAAGCAATCAGGTCCAAATAAATGACTTTAAAGTCCATATATCAGATTCTCAGCAGTATTGGTGAGCTTGTTGGCTTGTACAGTTCCTCTGGAATACATCCAGCACTTGGATGGATCTCAGTCCTTGGTTTCCAAGCTTCAGTTGTAGAGTAGTTGATCCAGAGGTAAGAAGGAGGAAGGAAGACAAGATGGAGATAGTGCAACTGCCTTTTATAGTCTCTGTCATGTGGTTTCTTCCCAACAGAATCTCACAGCACATGCAAAAGGAAAAGCAATTGCAGTCCCCCTGACTACAGGCATGTGCCTACATGTCCTACTGATTCATAGACGTAGCACTTGGCTTCTTTCCCTAAACTCATTGTATAGCTGATTGCCCTTGATGAGTCATCAAGCAAACTGGACAGAGCTGATGCTAATTTGCCTGGGGATATCACCTAGTAGCATAGCACAGGTTTGAGACACAAATGTATCACATATATTTGTAACTCACAATACAAAGATGATACAAATGCATAAACAATATTATCATACTTAGCAATTTATAACTTTTCGGTGAGACCTTACATGGCATATCTTGTAAAATTCATTGCAATCTTGTAATATTGGTATCAATAACCCCTATTCCAGACATCGTCACACTCCCTTGAAATATTCACAGAATCTAAAGGAGGCTGGTATAATGGTAAATAAATTCAAATGTCTAAATATAAAAACAATGGCAGTATATATATATATACACACACACACATATATATATGTATATACTGTATGTATAGATATATACTGTATGCTGTGTGTGTGTATATATATATATATATACATATATACTGTATATTTTGAACATAGGTGCTAGAATTAGGGGAATAAGAGGTGCTGGGGGTGTTGCTGCACCCCATGGCTTGAAGTAGTCTCCATAATATACAGGCTTTATAGTTTGGTTCAATGGCTCTCAGCACCCCCTCTATAAAAATTGTTCCAGCACCACTGATTTTGAGCATGTCAGACTCATGTGATGTTGTGCTTGTGCCTCCACAATAATGGACACATATAGTGAATCTCTCCTTTTAATTTCCACAATTCAGTGAATTCAATATTAACCAATTTATACAATTACGCTACTGAATTTTGTTACCCATTAGGCTCCATAAGTACACGAGTATATTGTCATGGCATCCATCAGAGATGCTTTATGGAGATTTTAATATCTATAGAGAATAATTTGTTTGTTCAGCATTAAAAGCATGCCAGCTTGGAATGCCTACTTCTGGCTGATTATCAATCTCCTAATCATCTCTGAAATCTAAAATTGTTTAGTATCTGAATACAGTATACTACTCAATTATGAGTCAACATTGAAATAAAATAGCATTGAGACAGTTAGAGATGAGCCAGAAAGAAAAGAAACTGGGTTGCAATATACCATTGGGTAATTTGTCAGCCTGGATCACCTGGTCCCTTAAAAAGTGCAAGTGGAGTGTTTGTTAAGCATTTGACCAGATCTAAAGTATTTGAAATAGCAACAGCAACAGCTCTTTGGGCCGTGCCTTTGTTTATCCAAGGCAGCTCAGCGAGGCTTTGTGTAAAGGTGGCTTTATATTATCTTTGCTGTACCCCAATTTTGGGGCTGCTGGGTGCCAGTTTAGTTCCCAGACTGCTCTGAATTACACCTGGTGCCCACTGCCACAAAAGGCTGTTCATACAGCTGAGGATCACTGGTGTGTAGGGACATGCATGCTATTCCCACTTTTGTGTGCTATGTCCCTAGGGGGCCAAACAGACTGGCACAGGAGTTACTATGGCTCTTTGCCAACTGAGGATTCCCATATATAGCACAATGGAGCCCCAATCTTGATTGGGATCTCTGGGATTTAGAGTAATATAAGTAATAGGAATAATGATGATAATTCAGTAAGTTATGAACTATCACTAATACTGTGTAGAATAACATTTTATTTGGTTTTGAGAGATATTACTAATTCTAGCATTTTCTTTTTTAACACTAGGACAAATTGTGCCTTTCAAAATAGGGGAAAAGCCCTCTTTAAGTGCAACCTGTTAAGTACAACCTAATGTATTAACAATGCCCCTGGAAGGGGAGTGACCTGGCCTTCATGGGTGGACAAGGCCAGGAAAGCGGTAGTAAGTCAGTTGGTGGGTAAATTATGCAAGTGGAAAAGACTGATGATTGCCTGATATAGAACTGCATATTCAATACTTGAATTACTCAAGGAAGAGGTGGTACACCTCTCTGATTGGGGAGTGGATATGATTCTGGCTGCTGTTAGGTAAGGAATGGTTAACAATCTGGGAATCCAGAAAGAGTGGCAAAAGGCAGCCAAGCAAATTGCTAGAACCTTCTGATGGCAGGTGCCTAATCATTCAATAGATGTCTGGTTCTTTGTTGGTAAACTGGAACTGGAAGTGGCTTCAGGGAAGACATCTCCTGAAGAAGACGGTGAATGGGGCTGGGGGCTACTAGTGTCTGATACAGTGAGGACACAATCCCCTCTTATCAGCCTATTTAGCCCTTGCACAAGGGGAGGATGATGGGGTCCCAGAAATGGTCCTGGGATTTGGTTAACAGGGCCTGTGGTCTGATGGCAGCCCTTTGCCAGGGGGAACAGATTACAAAGGAAGGATGACGTGCACTGCAGAGGTGTTGCCAGATGTGTTATTTAATAAAGCTGCGGACTGGTTAAGCCACATTCCTGGTGTCTTATGTTTTACTGTGTAAAATCACAGTAACCCAGACAACTGCAATTAAGCTCAGGTGTATAATGCACAAGGAGGTGAAAGTTAAATTATCATTGCTCTGGTGAGAGTTTTGTATCCATTACTAATACAGTGCACTTATCCTTCTGCTAGCTCTTTAAGTATTTATTTTGTTTACTAGATTATGACATGGGCTTATTTTTAAGATTCCTTAATATGAATTTAAGGTATTCACAGCAGCAGTTTAATTTGCTTTCACACTATAATGCACAAATTCAGCGTGCTTGACATTTCCTGACATGCTTCAATGATTATGTTACTTTAACAGATAGTAACATACCTAAAATGTCTTGGGTTGAACATAATAGGTATCATCATCATAATCCTCATCAAAACTGGATGGTAATCAATTACAATTCACAGTCTCTCTGTGCTCTGTATAATTCCCTACAGTACTTGCCTCACTTGTGGGAGCAGTCACAGAATATGAAAAAGCAGAGGCCATCATAGGTAGAAGTGTAGGCATTTCAGTTTACATTAGTAAGGGTGGAAGAGTTGTTTGCTACTGTAGCTGTCCATGTTCATTTCACTTTAATAAGACTGTGTCCAAGAGGTTGCAGCACTTTATGGAGAGCTTTGGAGGTGTTTAACAACATTTCCTTTTTTGGAATGCAGGGCTGGAAGGGACCTCAAGTGGTCACTTAGTTCATCCACCTGTAGAGAGGCAGGATAAAGTATACCTAGACCATCCCTTACATCCTAGAACTCCATGTGCACTATTGTGGGGAGAGGACTAATTATGTGTCCTTTATTATTAAAATACTTTTATGTTTGTGGCCTATATGTAGAGGATCAGACATACGCCTTATGGAGTCATGAAGAGTTTTCCGTAATGATCAGCAAAGTAACTGATGAAGGAATCTGCCTTAGCAATGACTTTTCTGTACACTGAATATGATACAAATGAAAAATGAAACACCAGGGTTAATTTTCAACACCAGGCGTGGACTGGTAACACTAACAGAAATGTGAGTTGCACATCTAGTTCACTTCACACATTACTGAGATATCTCCCATAATATTACTTGCAAGTATTATCATTGTAGTTCATTTAAAATTTGCCTGCACAACTGTATCAATGAGAAGATGGCTACAGTAGATACTTGACATATTAGACATAACAAAATGTTATGTGTGAGCTGTTCTGTATCAAATCCATCTCTGGTGTTAGCTGGAGCAGAAGGGATTTTAATGGCACTCTGGACATGGTCAGTAATATCTTTCAGAGGAACACCTGACACATTTGGGAGTTCTGTCTGCTCTAGAAGAAATGCTTTATTTATTTCACTAAACCTAGGAATATTACAACATTGATTATGTTCCTATCCTTTGATTTGCCTTGGGATTTATTTCTATGGTTCTATTTCTATGGTTCTTTCCTAACATATTTCCCTACCGCCACCCTACCCTGTCCTTTCAGACTCAGAATATTGAGCAGAATTGAAGCACAGCAAAAACAAAAACAAAACAAAACAAAAAAAGCATACCCACATTCCTGCATAGCGATAGAGACTGTGCTTGTATAATTGTGGCCTCACCAGCAACTCTGCAAACACAAGCCACAAGTTCAGAATCAGATTTATCCATTTTAAAGTGAATTCCTGTAATGAACAATGAAATAGATGATGCCTTTGGATGTGGAAAATAAGCAGGTCTTAGAACCAAAGTAGTTTTATCTGCAACACATCTGAGAGACGAGATGTCTTTGTAACATCTTTGTTAAATATTCTACTTCACTCTTTCCTTAAGGCAAGACATTTATCCCGAGGTTTGGAACAATTCTCAATGTATGGGTATGTAACATTTCATTCATCTATGCAAACGAAGAGGGAATGAATAAAAATTGACTAAGAATGAGATGGATATTTTGTATTATCATATCAGGCAAAAAGAGGCACAAAATATTGCTAATATAATTATTGTTAGCATGTATTCATATATATTAGATATACATATGGGAGAAATTGAGAAAGCACTAACATGAGATGTCTGTCAATAAAAATGCTTATTGACACTTCAAAACATTTTAATAAAACATTTGTTACGTTCTTATGGCTAATAGATTTTTTTCCACAGAAAATAAAGCTTTAAATTAATGAAATAGTCAGGCAATTTTGAGTTTCCAAATTTCAATGTTGTCTTTGTAAAAATACATTGGCACTCATCCCAGGATTGGAGACACCATCATATTCAAATTGGTGAAGCATTATTTATTCAACATTCTTAAAGACATTTGAATTAATTTGACATGGCTAAATTAAGAGAATTGGAAATCTCGACAGTTATTCTGTCTAGACTAAACTGTTGTATAATAGGTGAGCCAGATGAATAGTGTATAGTATGAGCCACTGAGGGAGGTGAGGGGTTGAATCGAACGGATTGCTATGGAAAGGTGAATGTTTCTGCCTTAAATTGAAAATATCATAATATATTAATTCTGACAGGGATGTTAGACCAATTTCTACTCCCATTTACACTCATGGGGTCTTCATGCATTCCATGGGGTGTAACTTTGATCAGAATTTGCACTTTGGAGGCAAGCATGTAACAATGTCAAGAAGTTGTAAAGTCTATTTGTGTAAATTGACATAGCTCAGTTGAGATCTGTAGAGCTATGCTGATTTCCACCAGCAGAAGATCTGTTGCAAAGTGTTTCAAGAAGTTCATCCCCAACATCGCCATATGTTCCATTGGATGGGATTACTTTAGGAGAAGTTGTATCTGAACGTTCAGGCAATTGAGAACATGGATCAGCTTAATACTTGAGGCTTAGTTCATGCTGGCAGAAGGTGGTCCAAATTACTCCTCCATCAGTATGTGGGAGCCACTGCACCCTACGAAAGATTCATTATGCATGAGAACACAGGATTTGTCCTAAGGCTTCTGCCTTTCCTCTTGGGTGCTTCAAAAGAGGATAGCTTTAAATTGCTGGGATTGCTCCACAGGTGCTGGTCTGATGGAAACTTCTTCCCAGATAATGTGCTCAAACAAGCTAATCCGCTGGCTGCCTTGGGCAAAATTCCTCCTCAGACAACCGTGCCACTTTAGCTCTGTACTGGTGCCACGCAGCTTTCTGCGTGGATGAAAACTCTCATTGAAATTGATGGGAGTTAGGTGGCTCAGTGCAGTTGAAGATCTCGTTATTTTTTCTTTTTGCAGCCCCATCTGAGCAGATTTTCTGCCCGCAGGGGCCTGTAGCCTGATTTATGCCAGTAAAAAATAGCATGACTCAGGGCTAAATCTAGCTTCCAATGCTTTAGAATCTCATGTTGCTCTTCAACATCATTTGACAGATCAGGAATGTATTTGAGTATATGACCATTGTTTTTCCTCTTAAAATGTTCTCCATGTGCAATAGTTCCATTTAAATAAATATTGTGTTGCCTTATGTAATCTTAGATTGCAATAACGACAAAGAAAAATGAGCATGTTCCTAAGAACAAGTGCAGCAACAACACTTTTAACCTACAAAAGACGTATAAGCACTGTTGTTCATACAACTATATATTATGGGCCTGATCCCCTTCCAGTGGAACTGTGCCAGTATATGTGAAGGACCTCACAGTATATTTTGATTGTATTTGTCTGACAATTGTTTTACTACATTATAAAACTACTAATTTGTCTCTATCAAGGAAGTGCCCTCCTATGCACAATGAAATAAAGACTGTTGAACAGACAATCCTGACTCCCAGGCAAAGACAGTGTGTGTGGACTTTGAACATGAGGAATGTCCTGAGGCACAGTCTCTGTGTTTCCCTTTCTCTTGAGTTTTAGCGAGTGGATTTGCAAGGTTATGGATCCACTGAGCACTCTCATGTGCAACCCTTCCCCTTCCTCAAGAGCCCACCCTCTGTCTTGCGGTGCAAAAAGAGCTGCCAGAGGACACTGGTCCACAGTACATAAGGGAGAGCAGAGTTCCCCTGCAGTGCCTTGCTGTGACTGGGACCCCTTGCCCAGGGATCCTAGGTGTGAGTCCTTCCACTGGGTTTATGTCTCTGAATTTGTGGGAATCCACTGGAACTAGCATTTTAACATGACATGATGCTTCCAAAATACACAACAAATAGCATCCAGAGCAATATATCTCTGGTAATATTCCAGTCAACTCCTTTTCTTCTAAATGGGAGGAAAGGTATTGAAGCTTTAAATTATTAATTTCACATTGACTGGTTTTCTATTATCTTTCAAGTATGAACCATATGAGTATTGAGCTTATGGTAATGATCAAATTCATTATTTACTGTTTGGAAAACCTGGAAATTAATTTGCAAAATATGTCTGAACAAATAGATCTATGTAAGAAGCAACTTAGATGTGGAAGTGATTCCTCACTATGGGAACCTGAAATACAGACTTATGACATATAAAGATAAATTGTCAAAAGGGTTGAGGTCTTGCCTCTTATTTTGCAAGCATGGAGTTAGAGACTCAGATGCTCAGATATTTAATTTTTATTCACTTCTTTCAAATTTCTCTTAACTTAGGTAACAATGAACAGAGACCAATAATGGACTACTCTTCCCTCACAAAAACAACAGTCACATTTTCATTGTAAGAAAACAAACTAGCAGTGGCAGGCTAGAGCACAGGAAAAGCTAGTTAACTAGAAATGGATTTTATTAGCTAAAACAGTGCCTAAAAATGAAATGTATTCTGTTTTCCTTTGACATGCAGCACTGTAATTGAGGTTTAGATGCAAAGGAATCAAAATACTGCAAATATTTTCTTCCTTTTGACAATCTGAAGCTTTCCATTTTATGGCCCGTTTATAGATACTACAACACTTTTATGTTTCAATAATATTAAACATACTGTTGGGGAAAAAAGAGTGCAGCTTTTCTCTCTTATATAGATATTGAGAATATATCTTTTATTCTTTTCCCAGAAGAAATGTGACAGTTAATAGTCTCTGACTTTTCAAAATAATTTGCATGAAATCTTCTAAAGAAAATCCAATTCTTTATCTGAATGCAGCTACTATTTTTTTTAAGTTCAAAGAAGAAAAAAATGGAGATATGCAGTGGGTGGTTTTATTCTGGATATTCTTAGGAAATTAATTTTTTCTTCATGCTGTGTGACTCATCTTACAATAAATTTATGTGCTGTCCCAGTTTGTATTCTCATAAATGATTTATAAAAATATACAATAGAAAAATGTCACACTTTTATGGGAAAATTGTAACCATTTATTCACATAACCATGAATACTGCTTAGAAGAAATCTAGGTTTGCTGTAGTACAGTCAAAAATATTTTTGTCAATTACAGTTTTACTATATCTTCTATATAGTAATTTCATATAACCAGGTACCATGCAAAACAAACTAGGTATGGTAACAGACTACGTAAAGTAATCAGAGATGATGGTTTTCCAATGAACTGAAATCCTGAGTAGATGTCATAATTAGCATTTTTGGTAGTAGTTGTCATTTAATGGACTTTCTTCTTTCATTTATTTAATTGGCATTGCAGTGCATAGTCTAGTCTGTCTGTCTGTCTGTCTATCTGTCCCACATAGCATACCCTTATACATTACAGGCCCAGATTTTAAAGATATTTAGATGTTGCTTCATTGGTGTTGCAATGGCTTACTGATTTAGGTGCCTAAATCTCAAAAGGTGACATAGGCTCCTAAGTGAGTCAGGTGTTGTAATGCTGACCAGAGCAACACCTAAATATCTTGAAAAATCTAAGCCTAAAAAAGCCTTATGTTTTAGACTAAAATATGATATTATCTCCTGCAGTTACAGGACATATTACCCTGACTCTTAAGTAGTCAAGAAAGGGTTGGGTTTATGGAAAGGGGCATTTCCTTGGAAAATGAGTGGACACTGACTCGAGACAATCTTCTTAGTATGTTTTTATTTTCAATATGCGTATTGATGTTATTAGCTTGCTAAAAATGGATAAACCTGCAAGGCCATTAGCAAAGCTTACACACATGAAGCCCCACATCAGTCGAAATGCAGCTCTCTTTGCAAGTTCTTTCTCCTGTAAATTGTCCATAAAAAATCATACAACTCCCTGCCCCCAGCCAGAAGCCAAGCCTTCACCACCACATTGAATTCTTGTTTTTCTAAAGGCTAGCATTCTTTGGCTATTTGTTTCAGGGTTGTGGTTAAATGGATTGTTTCCCTTTGCCCAGCTGCTTTGCAACACAACAAGAAACCCTTTTAAATTTAATAATCCCCCATTAACACAAACCTCAAATGTCTATTGCTAATTTCACATTAAAAAAAAATGCTGCATTCGAAATTGTAACTCAAGTAGTTTTAAACTGTTGAGCTGGGATACGTGCAGAAATTTGTGGTGATTTTTAACTGCGTCTGTGGATTGCCAGCTTACATTTTATTACTCCAGTAACATTATTGGTTTTGTGTCTTCCCTATTTTTTAATCAAATATTTTTAACAATGTGTGGTGTCATGGCCTCAAAAGATATACGTCCAGATTTTCAGAGTCAGAAGTGGAGGTCCATGCAGAAAAATAGGCACTCAGTTTTGTGCCTCAGTTACAGTTTCACTTTTGATGACCCTGCATGAAAATCAGGTTTTTGTGCATGCAAATAGACCCATTACTAGTTTACTGTCACAGGCAGGCAATCCCTCTAAGGCAAGCCAGGCTCAGATTTGCCTGTGACTAGACAATTATCCCACAGATGAGTGTGATGGAGATTTAATTATAATGACTGACCTCAGCTGTGAGGGAATCAGTGGGAGGACTACTTAACCAGAGCTGTGCCCTCTCTTTAGGGAAATGAGACCCAGGAGAGAGGAGTAAATAGGGTATTTGCTCTCTGGAAAGGGCCGGGGGTTGTTAGGTTAGAAGAGAACCACAGGAAGCAGATCATTGTCCTAAGCGGGGGGTGAAGCCTGATGTAGGGCCTATAAGGAACAGAGAGAGCCCTGAGGGAAGCAGCTGGAGTCCCTGGGGAAGGGAGGTAGTAGGGGGAAAACTGCTGGGAAGAATCACCATAGAACAAACTGTAGAGGCAAAGAGTAGAAAATGTCAATATTGCTTAAGAGGGGCAGAAGAATTATTAGGTTGAATATTTATTTGGATTTATAGTTGGATCTCAGTTACCCCAGAAGGGGACTGAACTTTTAAGTGACCTGGCTAGAGGGCCAGGCCAGGGAACACCCAGATAAACAGGTCAGTGGGGGGGCAAGGAAGTGGTGAGTAGGGGTGCTTGTGTTGAGGATCCCTTCACTGTGTCCAGGCACAACAGCCCACCTGCTAATTGAATGCAATTGTAGTGGCTGATACTGCCGTGTGCATTTGCCTATGTTCCTTTGTACACAAACAGGGGTACTTACTCTCTGTAACTCTGACCCCCAATATAAAGTTCCAGGAAATAATGTCACACCTCACACACACACACTCTTGCAAAAGAATTTCAAATATTTTAATGTAGCAAAATGTCCTGAAGAGTACTCAGATTTGGTCTGAAAGCCAAATTCCTACTTCTTCTGTAGTCACATGGTGTTAAAGGGTTATACAACTGGTGCATTTGTAGAAAGTCCATGCAATGGGTATGCAATCCCTGTGTGCTGTATTGTGAAAGAGCTACATCATTGGTAGGGGGGCGCAGGGTTGCTCAGGGAAAATGCGTGGTAACTTTCTAGATACCAACTGTAAGGGATTAGGGATAGAATCACAGCCTCCATCTATGGGGTAGGGGTAAGAACCACATTAGTAAAAAGCATAAGTGCTCTGTAAGAGCTGTCTGGTCAAGATGCACAGTTTACTGGGATCTGTAGTGGAATCTGACTGACATCTGTACTGTAGAAGGAGCAAAGCTAGGATTTATCTCTAAATTACTAACTATGCTTAAATTCTGACCTATGGGCCAGATTCCTAAATTGGGTTCCACCTCCCTTTTGAGTTCCTCAGGTGTTGCAAAGAGCTGTAATCCAGCTGCAGGTGCCCATCAGAAAATCCCCTTATGAAAGGGGAAGTGCCTGCTGGCTCATCTGCACAATCCAGCCCTTGAGCCCTCCATCTCTCCAAGTGTAGGGGGGACAAAGTGGGGGAGGGTGTGTGATGGAGCAGAATTCTACCAAAGTCCTCAATTGGTGGGGATCTATTAAGGACCAGGTTGCATTAGGCCTGTAGTTGGGCCAAGACCAAGCCACTTGAAAACTTAATCTTATGATTTATGTGAACACAGGAATTGTTTTGTAAACTCTTGGAGCTGGTGCAGCTAAGTGTGAGGCAAACATGGCTCTAAGAAATATGTATTTCTCATCAATCCTGGGGGTAGCTGTGGACTGAACTGGTTCCTGGAACAAGTTAAGCAGAGGCATATGGTTGCTCTAACTCAATGTTTCTCAATGACCAGTCTGTGGACCGGTGCTGGTCCCTGAGATCTCCCTGACACAGTTTAGGAAGGCAGCAAGCTGATTCCTGGTATCAAAAAGGTTGAGAAACACTGCTCTAACTTACACCAATTGGGACAGTTCAATAGAGCAAATTCCTCCAGCCCAGGAAGGATAAAGTACTTCATAGTTTCGTTCTACCCCTGAGACGTTGCACAATGAGGGAAGGAGGGATATGCCAGTTTTATTCAGCTAAGGCTGCTCTACCCTGGTATAATCTTCAGATGATTTATTAAGTGCTGGAATGGTTCAAAGAGGATTTACTCAGGGCCATAATCAGTCCCCTTCAGGTTTCTAAATTAAAAGTACTCTTGGCTACCATTTTGGACACCCTTATGTGGCAGAATAGGTAGGGACAGTACTAGGAGCTGTTTGTTCTCTACAATTTTAGAGTATTGGTCAGGTAAACTTTGCTATTTTACCAATTTCATATTAGAACAAAATGTGTGATTAAAATACAGTTTTCCATAAGAATGTGCAACAGCTAAGGAAGCAAATTCTGCTTTTAGTTATCTACTTCTGTTAGATGCATTGTCTTCTAATTGCCTCTACTTTCTTTCCTTTCATCATGTAAGTTACTTTTTTTTGCACACCCACTTTGTTAGATAAATGCAACTTTCTGTATCCTATCCCCTACACCCAGTTACTCCCATCATCTGGTGAATTTACAGCCCATATGTAAATTACACTGCTAGTTGTATCACAGCTGAACTTGGCCCATAAACTTCCTTCGAAGTAGATCCAATGTACCCCAAGTCTGAATCTGCTCCCTATTTTCAGATTAGGAATAGTCTTTACATGGTTAAGAAAACTTTTCATATTTACTTCTGACCATAATGGTCATGTCTCATCCAGAGTCAGAAGTATAGATTCTGAGATTAAAAACATGTATAGGGTAGACTATGGCTATTGCAAGGTCAAGCAGGAGGGATTTATTCTTGAATTCACATAGTCTGGTACATTTCAGATTCATTTCTGATTTAGTATTTTAGAGACTAGAGCAGTATGTCCTTCAGGGTTTTAGCTCAGGCGGCATAGCACATATTATTGAATTACATTTTCAAGGCTAAACGAATAATGTAAGTGTAAATTCAGGCCTGATGCATTTATGTTGGTTGAATAATTTGATTTGTTACTGGTACTGTATGTGATGTTCCCTTTCATTGGTCTTTTCACTTTTGTATTCCTAAATATGAATTCCATGAAAAGTGAAGAACACTTTTCATCCTACTGATACTGCTTTAAAACCAGAAATCAGACATACAGGGAAATTACTTCCTGCTAGCAACAGTGTGAAACAATGCAGGAAACCTATCCAAGCCTAAATGTAATCACGCAAACAGATGAAGCTTCTGGAGTTGCTGCAGTATGTTGGAGGGAGCTTTCAAAAACTAGCTAATCTCAAGGAGATAGTAGAGACGCAACAAAATATGCAATGCCAGAAGTTTAACTAAGAGAAATGCAACATACCAGAAATATCTCAAGAGGCTGAAGAGTTACACCAGAGATGTAATGGACACATCTGTATCTCTGTGGGCAATCAAAGTACTTGGCTACATTTCCCATTTCTTATGTAACAATGCCATACTCCAGGTCAGTCAAATTGCTGTTTGTAAAACTATTACACTATCACTAGGGTCCAAATAGTCCTCTGTGCTGCTGTATGTGAACTGACCAAATGTGTGTGTGGTGTTTAGTCATCTCTCAGTGCTTCAGATGATTGAAAGAGATTTGCTTTACTCTGTGACTTGTTCCAAATGACTGTGCATAACAACATGAGTTTTCGCAGCACCTTTCCCATCCTCTGTCCAGGAAGCTCAGCTCTTAGAGACACAGTCCCCAATACCACAGTGTGCAAAAGAGCCAGTTAGGCTGATGCACTTAGGAGTGGGGAGGAGTAGGACCCATATGGCACGTTCTCTCCACGACCACAAAAACTCCTCTGTACAAGCGTCATGTAATCTTGAATTCTGAAGGGCATATGTGGAAAAAGAATGGTATCAAGAAATATCTACTCTAGGCCAGGTGAGAAGCTGCACTCTCTCGTTGTTTGTGAGGAAAGGGATTGTTTGATTTAAAAGGCACATCTGTTAAAAATGCCTTCTCCTGAGTTCAGCATAGTACATCAGCTGCAGTTTGAGAGGCAATTTTGAGTTAACTGAATCAATACAGGGCGTAGGTATTTATTGCCGGCATAACTTTAACATCTTACAGCATTAAGATTAATTTCAGATTAAGCAGGAAATCAAAAAATAATTAGTTATCACGAACAATCACAGGAAAGTTCTCTAGAGTAATTTATACCCCGAAAATTTGGAATCTGGAGATCTTCTGTTTAGTGTCTCAATGGCTGCCATTTTAATTTGCTCAGTTTAAAAGTAAAAAATGATTTTTCTAACCTCCAGCTGTAAAAATTCACCCTGGTATTTGGACATCAGCCCAGGTTCTTTCCCACTTTACATAATCATCAGAGTTATGATCTCCCATTGCAAAAGAACAAATATATTTCACAGTCTGGATCACTTTTAGTTTAGTTAAAGGAAACAACAAAGGAGAACAAATACAAAAATCTGCACTGGAGATTCACTTTGTAAGTTGCCATCTTCAATTAATTTAGAGAGAGTTCCCTGGCAGATAGAGACCCACCATTGAAGAACTATTAATTCTAATGCAGATGCAGCAATAGTAGCTTCACTAACCATTCTAGTGATGATATTTGAGCCAGAATAGACTCCTGCTTGTTTTCCCACAGCTGTGTAGGCTCTACTGGTCTAACAAGAGTAATAGCTATTTTAATCAGAAAAACAAGCAGACAGGAAACTATTGAGTAAGACAGTGCCCTTTGAAAAATCACTTTCCTGACCATAACAGCAGTTTAAATATATTCGAAACTAACACCTGGTGTAAATCAGCGTAGCCCAATTGACTTAAATCAGTGGTTCTCAAAGTGGGGGGCGTTGACCTCATGTTGTGGTGCGGGATGGATGGATGGATGGGGGGGGGGGTGCAGAGCAGAGCTGGGGACAGAGCTGGTTTAACTCCAGGCTTCCCGGAGATGGAAGCAGCTGCAGCTGCCACCCACCTCCTGTTGCAGCAGCAGCAGCAGCAGCCCCCTGCCGAGCACGCTACCCACACTGCCGCCCCTGCCCCTGCTCCCTGTGCTGTAGGTCCTGTTTTTTCCTGAAGGGGGAGGGGGGAAATTCGTGGGAAGAGGGGTGCGATTATTAGGGCCTACAGTGCAGGAAGCTCCCCCCTGTTTTTTCTGAAAGGGTCCCCCCATTCAGAAGGGGGAAAAGGGGACATGATTCGGGGAAAGGGGGGCATGATTTTTAGACAGAAGTCCACGGGGGGGCTCCATTTAAAAAGTTTGAGAACCACTGACTTAAATGAACCAGTGCATTTTATATCAACTGAGGTTCTGGGTCCCCACTTGTAAGGATGAACAAGTGTCTGAAGCACACAAAATCTGTCAATTAGATTGTGGCAATTCATTCATAAGGGCACAATGAGTAACTCTCGCTTTCTTGCATCAACATCCCTGATACGAAATAATTAAACCATTCAATTGGTATATCAGTCTTTGAAATGAAAAATTGTTACTATATGAGCTTTTTTCTTCTTTGAATATCTCTGTTTTGCCATGGCATTTATGAAGCAGCAGGAGACCATTATCAAAAGACAACATTTTAGTCCATTGACTTTATCTTTCATTATTCTTTCATCTTTTATTAGGATTTTAAAAATCTGAACATGCTATTCTGTGATTTTGACTTTGGGTGCAATAATATTGAGGGTGAAGGAAGCTTTTCAGTTTTGACCTGACTTGTTTTTCCTGATGAGGATTTGTTTTTAAACTATTGGAACATTTTTGCACTGGTCAAGCTTCCTAATATCTGCCTTCCTGTGCTTTCAAAAGAGGATTATTTCTGGAAGAAAAATTTCTTTCAATATCTATGAAACCTGTATAACATTTGCTAACGAAGATAAACAGCCTCCTTTTTGTACTTCTTTGTAAACATGTATTGGTGCCTTCATTTCTCACCACTGCTTAGAGTATTTGAAGAATTTGCTTATAATCCTTCTTCTCATATTCCCTACCTTTGTACTACTGAAGTAGTGCACTACTACGCTAAGACATGCACTCATCCCTGGGAGCTTTCCACATGGTCTTGCTGAAGTTTTTCTATAGGGTATTTACATGAAGTTTTATGAAAAGATTTAAACTAGCTTCTTCAATATCCTCTTGACTCGGAGAGCTTAAAACTAACTTTTTAAGAATCAGCAAGTTATTTTGTTAAAGAATGAGCCAAGAAGCATAGTTTATGGTTCTTTCACAAGTGTAATCCCTTATAGCATTATTTCTATCTATGTATGCACAGAGCTACTGATGACTGAATGAAAATAGGATTAAATGGGATTTAGTGACACTGTCAGTAAAAAGCCTGAACTAATACAAGAATTCCAATGGGAATTTTTGCCAAAGATATTTTTAACTAGCACTTAAACTTTGAAAAGTGTAGAAAATAGAGGTGCAACTCTCGATTTAATTGTAGTGTCAGCCTTTATAGGAAGTAGAATGCCTACTCACAAAGACAAAGTGTATGCTTAGTCTTCTTAAGGTTTTAAAATATCCCTCTTTTCTCTTGTTTATTGACTTTGTTTAATACATTCTTTGAATTTACACTTGATGGACCAAGCAAACCAGGGTATAATTAACCACCACTTAGGTCAGCAGTCAAGAATGATGAAGTAACTGCCAACCATCGGGCATTTGTAAGTCATCAGCCTCATGCAGCCTGTTCCTTCTGTTAATTGTGTTTATTTATTCTTGGTAATATTGCTAAGAATGTCTTCCCCTTACAAGAGTCATGGCTATGCTCTGGCTGTTTCACCCTGTAAATGAGGCTGTAAACTGAGTGGTTACATCAGCTTTGCATCATCGAACATATCAATTGACCGGGTCCTCTGTCTTTTCCTACTAAAACTGAATAACCTAGTTGATATTAGTCTAGCCACTCCTTACAGTATATAATGCATTCTTAGGCTGAGAAAAGCTTCTTAATCACTCTGGAAGTGTTTGAGTGAATGGTGGGTTAAAAATCTTACTGAGTAATTATTACAAGTTGCTGGAACATATGGAAATTTGTAAAACTGGAAACATGGAGGAGTGTTGTAGAATTTAAATGCAGTGAAACCGGCCTGTGGCAATTGAGTCAAGGTCAATACAAATCAATTACTTAATGGAAGTCTGGAGATTCTTCGGGATGGTTTATTAAGCCAGGAAGTTGCCTAATAAGAGTGATCTTTTGCACAGATTTTACAATACTTTTTTTTTTTGCAACTTTACTTTCATTTGGTAAATTGTGCCAAAGTAATTGTAAAAAATCTGAAGGGAATGTGTTTCAGCCTTTGGGACTGAGGTTAGAGGGATGGATCTTGATAAGTGAATCAGATAAGGTGAAAATATCATCTAAAGAACAAACACCTGTTACCAGGGTGAAACTTAATAGTCAGGGAGGAGTGGCTGGTGTCACTCCATTCTCTTGCAGATATTTTTAATAGGACATTTTAACATACAACACTGAAAGTCTAGAGAAAGTAGAAGAGAGGATGCCAAGGGGAGATGTTCTCAGATGGAAAACACAAACAGCAATGTCTTTGCAGGATGAAGCTCAAAGAGTATGATGACAATGTCTGCTTTTCTTCAGTTGCCACAACAGAAGCATAAATATGGTTGGCCCCTCTGCCTCATCAGTGTATAACTGTAAGGCTAACATCACCAAACCCAAAAGGTTGTTTACCTTAAATAAAGATGGTTTTATTATTAGTGTTATTCATGGGCCATCAGTGGAACTCCTCACACAGTAAAGATCTTTTGAAATGAATAAAAAGCTGAATCATGGCTCATAGTTATGCAGGAGCAAGGCACATGTTAGCCAGCATGGGACATCATCTGTCAAGAATGACCGGCTTCTCTTTGTCAAAATGCTTTGGTCCATTTGGTCCTTTTGGACTCTTTATTACTGCTACGTACCCAAATAGCCTAAGGCTGCCAAAAGCACCTTTTCCCATCTGCTCCTGGCCACATGGGAGCACTCTATATTATGGGACTGATTGGAGCACAGTGTACCACAGAGTGGAGATGTCTAGACTTGATTTTTGCATTTCAACCAGGACTAATTCTGCTGACCCTTGAAAAGCTCCATTTGACTGTGTGTGTAGCAGCCTGCCTAATCAGTAACACAGGGTTCTTAGAGCACATCGCCCTGATGCTTCGTTGGCACGATTGGCTCTCTTTGGAATACAGAACCCTATTCAAGGTTTGGTCTCGCTATACAAAGTCACCTGAGTAACCACCTCTAAACATGTGACCAATAGAATTGGTGACAGCTGGCCCACAACTGTGGAACTCACTCCCTGAACACATCAAACTGACCATGAATCTCTTCACCTCGGGGGGGAGGAGAGAGAGGGGGGAGGAAAAACCTCACTTATTCCACTCAGTTTTGCCAAAACAAATGCTCATGTGACTATGTTCCTCCCTCTGAATGCCTCCACCAGTGCCCTGTTTCCCACCACATCAAATTCACTTCAAGGCCCATTACATCCATGCTTCTTCCTACTTATTTGCCCTTGAGTCCTATTGCATTGCCCCAGGCTTTTTGTTCTTCCAGAAATGCTAGCATTGGGTAAGGCCTAGATGGAGATCTGTTAAGTCTGTATGTGTATTGTTCCTACTTTATTTACATCGGGAGAGGATGCTTATTCTTTCTTTTCTATGTAACTGTTCAAATCTATGAGTTTGACATTTCCTGACTTAATAACACACCCTTTGTAATTTTGCTAACTAATCCTCTTGTATTGTGTGTTTCCCAAATGATTGTGATTGTAATCCTCCCCTGCAGTTCAAACTAAGGAGGTGTAAGTAGCAGTGTTCATCAAAATACTAAGCTGAACCCCCCCATGTAGATGCTATGGGCACCAACTTAAAGGTCCTACATTTGCACTAATATAATGCTCGTTGATGACATGCCCTAAGAGTCACTGACAAGCCAGAAGACAACCTATAATTATTCCAAATAGGTTATTTGGCTAACCTATTCCCAAAGCCTATTTACTGTTTATGTATAAAGGACAAATGGTTAAAAAGTAATTAACTGTTGAAATCTTACATTCATCATCAAAAGAATAACTATTTGCTAATAATCGGTCACATCTGCCTTTGAATCAATCACGACTGACTCTTCATAAAAGGTTCCACGAATAGTGACCTACTGCATGAGTCAGCTCTGCAGCTCATCTCTATGAGCAGATATTACGGTAGTTAGATATTAGGGTAGTAATCTAGGGGACACAGTTTTTAATGCGTAAGTCTTTTATTTTTCTAGATAAATTTCCCAAGTACCTAGTTCAGTTTCTTTTTAAAAATCTGCATGGAAGAAACAATGTTAAATCATCAAACAAATATTCAAGATACTCCTGTTTAAAGTATCCCTTGCTTTAAATAACAAAATGTCCACAAGGGGTTGTAAGGAAGAGAGCCCTGCTTAAGATTGAACGTCATTATCTGAGCTGTTGGATCTCTTCAAATGCTGTTGACTAAAGCCTCTTGTTGGAGGATTTTACAGGATTGGGTCCACTGTTGGCCATGAACAACAACTGCACTGATAGTTAGATCTTGAGGAGACCATATTCAAACATAACAGTGTATCCAATTTGTATGACAATGTATGTAAATATATGCTAATTTAAAAGGGTTATTTGGCTGGCCAGAGAAATCCCCATTTAGCAGCAGATGAGCAAGTTATCACAAAAGAATACAAATTAGGATAAAATAATACAAAATCCTGATTAATTTTTGTGGCCCTGATGATGTAGCTGTCAGCACATTTATCAAAATCTCCACACTGAATCACTCCCCTCCATCCCTCCTAATAGACTAGGAGCCAAGTGGTAAACATTGGTACTCTCACCCCATTCACAGAACCTACGCCACCACCTGCACTAGGTGTGTAGTGACATGAGACTTTGCCAAATGCTGATTAATTCTGTCAGGAAGAAACTGCTCTTGCCTGGTCTTAGTTTGAGTGTGATTTACTTTGCTATATAATCTATTGTCCAGTGTAACATAAGACAGGATCCTACCATAATTCACATGAACAAGGGTGGAGAATTATGATTGCTGGATGAACTTTAACTGAGAATTTCCTGGCTTCTGCAGCTTCAAATTTTCAGCCTTAGCATGACATTAATTTAGGAGTTTGGGATTTCAATGCAGGAACTGCTGGTGTTACATATAGGCTCTGTAAAATCTACTGGTGTAACCACACCACCTTTGGAAGTGCTGTTCTTACTAAAAATGAACTACTCACACACACCCAATTCTGCACTGCTCACTGAGGGCTCAATCTCCAGGTCACCTGCTTCTTTTTGTATCTGTTTATGATTAGCTCCTATGGTGACTGGTGCCAGAGAGAAGCTTACATAAAAGTAAATGAATATCTGAGTAAGTCCTGTTTCCTTACTTACTTACTCTCCTTCCTTAGCCCCATTAAATACTATTCAGGTGAGTAGTCAGTCTTCCTGATTATCTCCTAGACTAATGGCTACACTGGGCAGGATTCATGCAGAATTTTGTCTGAATATAACCTATCCATTCCAGGATTTCACGGGTAACAGGGAAATTGTTATAAATATAAAATAGTGTTTTATTTACTCTTGCTTTCCACCAAGGTGTTTCATTATTTTCCTGTGGAATTTTAACTTTCTTATTAATTATTATGTTTTGTTTGTATTACATTAGGAGTCCCAGTCAGGGACCATGACCCCATTGTGTTAGGTACTGTACAAATGCATAACAAAAAATTGCCCTTACCCCAAAGAGTTAACTTTACAGTCTAAGTAAATGCGTTGGCTGCTTTTCTCTCAGTTCCTTACAAAGAGGAAGAAGAACCAAATCTAACAAAAATGAAGATATAAAGAAAGCAGCAGACATTTGCTGCTGTTGTGTGGCTATCTCAGCCTTTTGGGCAGGAGAGAAAATCTTAGCACCCTTATCTGGGAGACTTTGCGTCCTTCTTGCCTTGTTACAAATGCGAGCTACATGATGTACTAAGCAGGCAATCCTAGTCTTACTGAATATTATTTTCTAATTGAGTTTTAATAAATATGACTTTACAGATCCATCAAGCCTGAAATATTAGACATAGCTAATTAGCTAATTAAGCAGCACCTTCCTCTTTCAACTATCTAACATCCAGAAGAAGGCAATTCAGATGTTTGTACTCAAACAAATTATTAAACAAATGGCTGGTTGGGGAGGCACCTAATGTTGTCTCATTAGTATTCAGCACTACTGCCATGGTATGAAGGAGAGGGGAAAAACAAAACCCCCTAAACCAGAGGAAAATGGAAAGCACTGAGAAGAGAAAGCATGTAGTTTCTTAACTGTATTGGAGAGGAGGAGGAAAATGATATAGCCTGCAGCTCTTTGTTTATGGAAACATGCTCTCAGTGATCCATGTCTGCAGTGAATGAGATGACTGCATGTGGTGCCACCTCTTCTATGTTTCCGGTACTTCAGTTAATGTGATGTAAGTCGTTAATGAGCAAGGATTAGCACTATGTAGACCATAGCCATCCTGAGCTGAATTCACTGTGTTAGCACTGCTGACTGCCTCATCAACTGTTCCTAGCTACACTGTGCTGAGGATTTCTCTCTTCTCATGGCTTCTGCTGCCTAAGTAAAAGAATTGTTATGGCAGATGGGGTGGCAGAGGCTCACATGTGGAAGTGACATAGGTCAGTTTTATACATCTCAGGGCTTGTCTTCACTACACGGCTCCATTGATACAACCTTACATAGAGTAGCCGCGCTGTCTTCACTACGCTATGTTGATGGGAGCCAATGTCCTGTTGACATAGCTTATGCTTCGCGTTCCACTGAAATACCGGAGTCAACGGGACAGTGCTCAACAATTGACTGAGCATGTCTTCACCAGACCCGCTCAATAGATGCTGCTGCGTCAATGGCTGCAGCAGTGTATTGAAGACAAGCTCTCAGTGTTGACAGTTTCAGAAGTTTCAGGAACTGGCTTCACTTTGGGCAAGCGTCCACAAGTGTGACTACTTCTAACTTTATCCAGTAGCCAAACCCTGGGAGCCTACAAAATTAGTCTGGAGAAGCTGAGAGAACAGGTTTTCTCATTAGGTCTCTGGCACATCTGCTTCTGGGCCTCCTGGTGAAAAAAATTGTCCAAATATTTCAGAATCTGATCTGAGGTTGGCTTCAAATTTGGTTTAGGAATGGATGAAGATTCAATGATTCCATGTCTAGTAACAACATTTCACAATAGGTTTGTCTCAAAACAGCCATGACTTTGAATACTGATTTTGCAATGTGTATAATGTTTCTCAGTACTGCAACCCATTGTAAGATTTTTGTAATAGGTATGAAATAACAACAACAATCCCCTATGTCACTACTCACTGTATGGACAGCACACATGTAAACACTCTTACTCTTTTTGATGAATAAAGAAAAGACTTCAGTCCCCAGGATCTTTCAATGTAGCATGTTTTCATTAACATTGGCGTTCACTATTCAGAAAAAGGAATTCTTTCATATCAAAGGAATAAGGGGATAATGACGAGTGTGATGGGTCTTGTGCACCATTTCCTATGGGAAACCACATAAAAGATGAGAACTGATATTCATAATTGTGTGGTTTATTGGGTAATTATTAGAACTGTATGGAGGGTGGGAGGTCTCTTTCCCAAAGGATTTAGAGATTTTGAAATTTGACTTCATTCCAAATTGGAGTGAAAACTGAACATTTCAAAATTCTCTGCAAAAGACAATTCTGAATATTGTTTGTTTGTATGTTTGGAGTTGATCAAAATGTTTTGCTTTGCTTTTGACATTTATAACATAAGAAGTAATTCAAACTGAAAAGTCATTTCAAAATGAAAAATTGAAATGTTTAGTTCTGAAAATGTTGAAATTGTCAAATTTTGTCTTTCTTTTTTCCTTCTGAAACAAAATTCTGGCAAAATCAACCTGATTTAGCAAAGCATTTCCATTTTGCTGGAATATGGCTAAGTCGAAGTTTCTCAGAATGGCTCCGGTAACCATAGCTGTTACCTGCTTTACATGAGAAGGGCAGTGGATGTATGAAAGATCGAGGGGGATGGCAAATCATAGTTTCTTGGGTAGGCTGGAGATCCACATGAAAGGACAGTGAATATCCCATAGATATTAGGTTATAAAATGCTTAATCCTTTGACTCTGTAGTATTCCTCAGACACGCCCACCACCAATCCCCTGTGCTGATCCAGCAATGGCAGTTTCTCTAGGATAATGACTGCATGGCTGGCTGCGCCTGTACCACCAGCACTGTGATCCATATGGGGTCATTTGTGGCATAAAATACTGCTGCTGTAGGCAGTAGAAATGTACACTAATGTTTTAGTTGTCAATTGTTCTGGTTAGCAAGGGGAGTATGCTGTGTGGAGGCAACATATTCCTAGACTTTTCTCTTTGTCGCAGGCACTTTTGCTCCATTCAAGGCATAAATAATTACTAGTGGTTTCCCTATTCCTCTCCAAGATGTGCGTGCAAATACCTTACTGAATTGGGGCTGTGTGATGGTGTGTATAAACCACACACTGGGACAAAAAAGATAAAGGAACATTTTTGGGCTAAGTTGCCTTTGGCCTGCCACATCTGCAGCACTCCAGCTGGAGGAAGAGTTTAAAAAATAACCAGACAACTCAGAAAGGGAGAAGACAGTAAAGGGAGAGAGACCTATTTTAGGAGTGCCTGAATAAGGATACAGCAGGAGATCTTAGTGCAAGGGAGCGGCCTAGAAGCAACAGCTACACCAGGCCCTTAAAAGAGGAGCCGAGGAAGAGACCCAAGGGAGAGGTAGCTGGGTGCTTTCTCTCCTGGGCTGAGGGCTGAAGTGGGAGCCTGACTGGAAATGGGCTTCTCAGGGACTGCAATCTACCTGAAACCCTGGTTAGTGGGAGGGTGTGACAGCCTTGGTTGGTGGGAGTGAAACCTAGGAACTTGGGCCAGTTTGAAGCTGGAGATAGCTTGCAAAGAAGAATTCTAGTAGCTGAGCCCATCTAGGTTGAAGTAGTAAAAGACAGATATTGTAAGCCCTGAGTTGTGGGTGTGCCACTTACAGTGACCTGGAGGTAGGCTGAAGACCCCCTATCTTGTGTGGGGATGTTGGACTGTATATATTTTGTTAAATTTTGTTACCCTGGAAAGGGGTGAGTTAAATTGGTGAGCAAGCTGGAGGCTGAATCACTACCTAAAGGTGGACTGCCACAGCATTGGAGTTATTGCTGGTGAGGAATGCTGGAAATGGGCATCAGCTGGGACCCCATGAACTAACTTGTAGGCTGCACAACCAGTAAGGTCAGTCCCCATCACAGGCTGACTATGCATAGTGAATTTTGTGCTTTAGCTCCCTTTGTACTGGGTAGAGGGGAAAACATCTGTGCCTGCAATCTATACAGCATCTTTCTTACACAAGTATTCAAAGTGCTGGTCACAGCCATTTCCAGACTGTGCTTGTATCTCTGACATAGGGCACATGTCATGTAGTAATGTACCTTTAGGGTGAATTACTCATGTACATGTTTTAAAAACTTTATTGAGTAAATGCATTCCCTGCTTAGGATTATTAATTTTCTAAATGTTGTGGCTCATCTAATGACAAATAGTAAATAGTCATATGAAATAAATATCCAATTTCATAATGATCTAGACATGTCATAAATACTAAAATTCAGTAATTACCTCTAAAATGATTTATCATTATTTTTACTTAAGTTTTAATAAAACCCAGTTATGGTTATTCAATAAGATAGACAATATTTTCACCAACAGCAAAAGACTTACAATAGAGCATGGATATAATAGAGAACACACTGCAAACTGATCTCATTTTATTAATTTGGATAGATTACAGTTTTACAGTGTTACTTGTCTTTCTGGCTGAATGGATGTAGAGAATACTTTGTGTATTTCTTGCTATGTATCATTATCTTTATACTGCAAAATAATATCCAATTAACATTTGAAATAAGAATGCAATTTGCTTTTGAAGGGTGAAATTCATTTCTATGTAGGGGGCCAGAATGAGACCTATGCACCTTCTATGTCCAACTTCAGCTCTCAAAATGGAGTGGGAACATTTTAAAAATTGTCTCATTTTCTCCCTCCTGTAATATAATGGCATAGCAGCTTTTGTGTGAGTGTCAGTACTGAGATCTCTGCTGTGTGGTGATGAGAATTGGTCCGTGGGTCTGACAATGTAATCACAATGTGGCTTTGGACAAAATGTCCCCAGTCATGCTGTAATTGGACTTGATATCATGTAGTTTACGCTATTTAAAGACAAGAGCCTTATCCCTCAAATACAGTGCATTACAGCCTTTAAGTACATATAACAGTGTGTTTTCCTTTTCTATTCTGAACCAGATTTATAGAAGTTGGATATCACTATTATCTGAGCACAAAACAAAGTGCCCTTTTTATATGTTGTGGAGAATGAGGAAGTTATGAGGAATATATTTTTTAAAAAATATCCAAGGTCCCTTAGGTCACCATGTTATATTATTCTTCCTGAATGCATAGAGTTAAGTGAAAGGAATTGTTAGGAACCAAGCAGGAAGAACAATGTTTCAAACAAGAGTCCTCAAGTGAACAACAGGAGAGTTGTTTATTGGGGGAATGCTCCTATCCTCCCGCTCCATCCAGGCTGGAATGGCTTACTTTTGCTCAGGCTAAGCCTTAAAGATCCTGGCCTTGGGAAGGAGGGGAGGCTGTCCAGGGAGTCAGCAAGAGCTGACAGTCTGGCAAGGAGTCACAGAGAGATGCTGGAGCAATTTCCTTCTTACAACCGAGAGAGAGAGATAATTGACCTGGCTGAAATGTACAAAAGCTTGCAAGGAAAGATTAAGGGTAAGATAAAGGAAAATATGTGTAGACCTTTGGTTTATCCCTTTCTTCTGATTTTTTTGTACCTTTCGGTGAATAAATAATGGTCTGTTTGATGAGGTGCATCTCCACAGTGAAAGGGCTTATAGGTACTAAACAAAGTTGGACTGATGTTGTCAATATGGGTGGGAAACCGGGAAGCTGCAACCCAGAGATCCAGTCTAAGAGTGGTTGGACTAAATGGTTCCACCAAAAGTGAGGTGCAGACAGTCAGGTCTGTTGACCAATGGGAAGAGCTGAAAAGAGACTAAAAGGGCATCCAAGGTGAAGTTTGTTCTGTAACTGGATCTATGTACTGTATAGGTTGAAACTATTTACCAATGGGCAGTCAGTCACTCTTAGGGCCGGTTGAAGACTTAATCTAGGAGTGGACTGGATGTCCCTTGTAGATAAGGATCTAGTATCTGTGCTTACGCATCTATTTTAGTTGTTACTTTAATAGTGGTATTGCTGTTACATTATGTGAATCAGAGTAAAAGGCAGGACTGGTTCATTTGTATCTAGAGATATAACAGTGTATGCTATCTGAATCCTAGGTAATAAAATCTTTTGTGAAGCCAAGTCCTGGTTTGAAAGCTTGAACTGGGACATAGGTCTTGAACTTGATTCTCAATTATCCGAAGTCCCCTTTAAACTGCTCTGTCAATGGGCCTTAAAGTGGGCAAATATGCCTCCCTACAAATACCCATTACAGTATAGAGCTTGTGTAAGGTCTCTGTGGTGGATTTACTCCCAACTCCTGATTTAGGGGATGGATTGGGGACATGTCAGGGGCTCGACGTAAGTGCAATACAATGTGGCTAGTCTCTGCTCCCAGGGTCTGAGCCAGTTACAGTCACACTGAGTCATACTGAGGCTGCTGTACCTTACAGAATATGGACAGCACAAAAGTAGCTTAAAGTCACATAGGCAAGAATAGAGTAATTGTCATCAAGAGTAACTGAACAGGGGTAAGTTTCAACCTTCAAGACCATTTACAAGCAGTTACCCCATAACACACACACCCTGATAAATTTACCAACCACTCCCTCAATGCATTTGTCAAGTAAAAAAATAACATCATCTAACCATAAGAAGCTGATGTATTTGGCTGCCTACCTCTCTAAAAAGAATGAAATAGAAACATGGACTATGTCTGGGGACTGCATAAGGACATAGTCTCCTCCTTATGGAGGTTTATGAGTAATAGAGAGACCTAAGAGATGGGATATCTGGTTTCTTTTCCCAGTGAGCCACAGACGCCTTGTGTGACTTTGGCTGAACTATTCCCTGCCTCAGTTTCTCCATCTGTAAAATGGGGATGATAGTAATTCCCTTTTGGGCAGGTGTGTTGTGAGATTTGATTAATTAGCTCTTGTAAAGTACTTTGAGATTCTCAAATAGCAGGTGCTATAGAAGTGTCAGGTGTTTTATGTTCTTTTCTCAATAACAGATAAAGTGTTAAAGCTTTTATCCCATGTGCTTTCCTCTGAAAAGGTACTTGTGTCTTCGAGTGGTACAGTAACCGTTAATCAACAGTGTCCTCCAAGGCGACAATAGCTCAGTCTGCCCAGATGAAGAAAATCTGAATAAATGGCTTGTTTGCACTGGACTGAGGCTTAACTAGAGAGGCATAAACTCTCTGACAGGATGCATACTCAATTGCCATGAATTCCTGAAGACAAAACTTGCCAACCACTTTGAGGGCAGGATGCAGAAAGGGGAAATGAACACTTAATATGCTATTGTGAAAGATGATTCTAATCTAATTTTTGACCACTGTGAGAAGGATCTAAATATTTCCTTAAAGCCAAATAAATAAAAGGAATGAAACCTGGTTTAAATCATTCCTGTAGCAGCCCATGAAATCCAATCCGTGCTGCTTCTCGGCAGTTTTTACAGGCACACCGGAGCTAAATTTTACATAAATAGGAAGATTAATTAAAGCCTTTTCCTGATGATACTTGCTGTACTATAAATCTCCTTTTCAGTTTCATATTCCATCTAAACAACCCTGCATTAAAATTCATTCCATAGATGAGCCGAGTCAGAGCAGGTATAACTGATGATCAAGAAGATGAATTAAAAAAACCCACCTCACTGAAAATAAAAGGAATCTGGAGAGTTTTGGGTGTGAGAGATATGATGCTGGTAAAACAAAAGGAATAATTTATTCAGAAAGTTTAGTAAGTTGGATGGAGTACCAAGCCTGCTGATAATACAATAGAGTGAAGTTTACCTTCAGTTCATTGAATAGACTGCTTCACCAAAAAGGCATTTTCCACCCCAAACTATTTCCACACCCTCATCTTGTAGAGTAACACTTGACCCTCCATAAAAATAAATATGTAGGGTCTGAGCTTTCCTTACACTAAGGTCTCTTTGCATCACTCTGGAAGGGTAAAGTGGCCTTAGCGTAAATGAAAATCAGGCCTTTAGAGTTTTATTAAACATGACTTTCACCTCTGAAAGCTCCTTCAGCAGAGATTTTCAGTACACACTTGAGAATCTGTTTCCTTAAGTCCACTCTTGTAGATATCGAGGAGTGTGATCAACTTACCGCAGGTCTGTGGCTGGTGGGCTGTGCCTCCTTACTTGAGTAACAATGTTTCAAAGGGTTGGACTCTGACCCAGTCCTACACAGCTGTAGAGGGGAATAAAATCCCCCAACCCTTGTGCAGCTGCATCCACTCTCCCCTCTTCGCAGCCCCATGTACGTGGGGTCAAGGTGGAGAGCAGAGATTGTGTGCCTCATATTCCCACTGGAGCCTGGGTTTTGCTCCTTCTCCCACTGCCTTGGCCAGTGCAGCTGACCCAATATAGAGCTGAAGTTACTTCCTCCCCAGAAAACAGCTTCCTCTGTTTCCCGCTGCTGCTGCTGCTTGATCAGTGCTGAGACTAGCTTGTAACCTACAGTGTCTTGTATTAACAAACTGAAATCAATGGAAGTTTTGCATGCAAAAGGACTTAGGGTACATATAGGGATCACTTCACCTGTCATCAGAAGGAAGCCACCTCTGGGATTGAACATAGCAACTATTTATTTGAACATAGCAGAACTGCACATTATTCAGGGAATGAGTGACATTCCAAATTGAGCTGGAGCTTGACCAGGCCTTGAGGGCAAACACTAACTAATTTTTGTGGCAAAAAAAAAGCAAAAAAAGCCTTGGAATCTTTAATGGCCACATGTGGACAAGATCTCAGTTTTACATGTCATCTTAAAGTAGTCACCAGAGAACTCTACCCTTTAGTAACACGCAGAATGGAATTGTGGGTAAATGGAAGAGGACCATCTCCTATATAGTCACATCCTCCTCCTAAAATGTGCCTAGGTTATGCCTTGAAGCGATCAGGCCCAGAGATTCAGCTTGGGATACCCAATCAAGGTAGCATGGCTGGATGAAGTAAAATCCCCTGTTGTAGTTCAAGTGTCATATTTTGCTTTACTTACTTGAATTCTCCATTTGAAAACCCAACACCATTAACGAAGTGTTTTCCAAAAGCTTCGAACGGAGCACGTAGCTGATATGACAAAGGAATATATGTAAATAGACAAACTGCCCACATGGGTCACGAGGAAGCAATTATATACAATATATAGACAATGTTGCATAGAGCTTGGAACCAAGTAGATCCTGTGTATTGTAAGGGAGATAGTCAGTCATTCATTCATGGCATAACTGCAGAAAATAATACCTAGCTTTTAGATAGCCCCAACACATTGCAGCACCTGTGCCTCAGTTTCCCTCCACCATTCTTTGGCCTATTCCAGCCATTGGAGCATCCTGAGCTTCCAGTCAGATTATGGAGTTCTTAAAGTCCTAAAGTAATGTATACAAAACCACCTTCAGCCCACCCGGACTCAGCTGCCAGCTACCTCATCATAGGTGTTTCTCTACTGCCTTAAAGGGTCCTCCTGTCTAACCACAGGCTTCTGTGCCTCAAACCCATAGCTCAGGGGCTGACACATTACTCCCCTTGTTCCAGGATTCAGGCAGATCTCCTCAGATTCCCTTTTTCTAGTCAGACTTTCAGATCACAGTAGCCTGTCTGCTCTTCTCTCCTCAGCCTTCTTCACAGAAAAAAGGAACTCTCTGCTTCCTCTTCCCCTCGGTTTACCTATTTGTAAAAAGAATACACAGTAAGATCTATCTAATAGAAATGATGACACTTTATTTCTGATTGATTGATTGTGACATTTTTTAAGATCCTTGGATAAAAGATGATACAGAGATGCATAATAATATCATTTCACCCAGTGTGCATGATAATATTTTACCCAATGCTCCCATTCCCTCTGGTTTTGATTTATTATAAATTATGCATTCTCACACTTCTTTTAACTAGAAATATACACTTTTGTTTAAAAGAGACCCATGCACCAAATTGAGGGTGTTTATAAGGCCTCAAGAAATGTAATCCAAATATTTTCAAGGCAAAGAGTATATAATTCTTTGGAAATAAATCAAACAATAGTATTTTAATTATTTGAATAATAAAACGTGTGTACCATTGAAGAAGCCTTTAATTTGCACACTCAGTTTCTTTTGATTGGGGTAGTAAGGGCTCTTTTACACTGCAAATCAGTTTACATTGCAAAAAAACCCAGACAAAACCAACAACCCTTCCTGCCCTCCCCCCACCCAAAACAATAACAAAAAACTGCCACCAACAACAAAAAATCTAGTGGGGACACTTAAACCAATATAATGCCTTCCATGATGAAAAGTTCCAGAGGGGTAGTCGTGTTAGTCTGTATACAGCAAAAACAACGAGAGTTCTGTAGCACTTTAAAGACTAACAAATTTAATTTCTGCAGGCATAAGCTTTCGTAGGCTTCATCAGATGTAAGGAATAGAAATCAGATTGGGGGTATATATATATACATCTAAGGTTAAGGAACAACAATGGGGAAGTTAGGTATAAGCAAAGTCCACTCAGTTAGAGTAGTTGAGGCCTATTCACAAACATTGATTAGGAGGTGAGAATGTGTGAACAGTGACAATTACCTCTTGTAATGGGATAACCATTCCAAGTCCCTATTTAGACCCAGTTTGATTGTGTCAAGTTTGTATATGAGTTCCAATTCTGCAGTTTCTCTTTGAAGTCTGTTTTTGAAGTTTTTTTGTAGAAGTATAGCAACTTTCAAATCAGCTACAGAGTGTCCTGGGAGGTTGAAGTGCTCTCCGATTGGTTTATGGATGTTCTCATATTTTATGTCTGATTTGTGTCCATTTATTCTTTTGCGTAGTGACAGTCCGGTTTGGCCAATGTACATGGCAGAGGGGCATTGCTGGCACATGATGGCATATATAACATTAGCAGATGTGCAGGTGAATGAGCTTCTTATGGTGTGGCTGATGTGTTTAGGACCTGTGATGGTGTCACTAGAGTCGATGTGTGGGCATAGCTGGCTACAGGGTTTGTTGCAGGGGTATGTTCCTGGGTTAGTGATCTTCTTGTATGGTGTACGGTTGCTGGTGAATATTTGCTTCAGGTTGGGGGCTGTCTGTAAGCAAGGATAGGTCTGCCTCCCACAGCTTGAGCGAGTGAGGGATCATCTGCTAGGATAGGTTGTAGATCCTTAATGATGTGTTGGAGAGATTTTAGTTGGGGGCTGTAGGTGACTTCAAAGAGAAACTGCAGAATTGGAACTCATCTGCAAACTTGACACACTCAAACTGGGTCTAAGTAGGGACTTGGAATGGTTATCCCATTACAAGAAGTAATTGTCACTGTTCACACATTCTCACCTCCTAATCAATGTTTGTGAATAGGCCTCAACTACTCTAACTGAATGGACTTTGCTTATACCTAACTTCCCCATTGTTGTTCCTTAACCTTAGATGTATATATAAACCCCCAATCTGATTTCTATTCCTTACATCTGATGAAGTGGGTTACAGCCCACGAAAGCTTATGCCTGCAGAAATTAAATTTGTTAGTCTTTAAAGAGCTACAGAACTCTTGTTTTTAATATAAAAGTGCTTATACTGGTATGGCTTATTCTGTTTCAAGTAACTGCATCAATACTAGAGCTTTTACCAGTATAGCTATCAGTAAAAATCGCAACCCTAATCAACATAGTAATACTGGTAAAACTTTGAAGTGTAGACCAGGCGTAAAAAGTAGTCAGCTCCAATACCCTGGATAAGAAGATTAATTTGTTTATAAAAGTAGACTTCCTGGACACTGTATGGCTGATACTGTGTCATGCACATGGTGCTTACTAACACAGGTCTACAGGTTAATTATATAGCCATTAAAACACAGTCATTGCTAACACACATCTAGAAGAATTCTCTAACCAGAGGAAGCAGACTTTGTTATCCATTTCTGAGGACTGTGCTATACAGTACTGGGAGGGTTTTTTGGAGTGTACACAGTAAATCTCTAGCGCACACTGACTAGCATGGGAAAGAAATCTCTGACTCATAGTTAGGGGCACTGTGGTAAAATCATAATTTCAACCGTAGTATGGACAGGTCTTTAGACTGCTTTGATCTAAATATTAATCAAAGCTCAGAGGGGAGCTGTTTTTTCAATAAGAAAGATTTCAGTGACTTTAAAGAAAGGTAACCACTGTGGGATACTATGGCAGGGTTTGATGAACATTTTTTTAAGAAGGTGCAGCCAGCCAGATGGCAGTTCTCTTTGCAGGAGACCAAGGGGTAGGCATGTCCTTTCAGGATCCAGACAGAGCCTGCTGCATAGATCAACATGAACACTCTTTTGTGTCCCTGCAGGCTGAAACCAAAATGGGTATATATAGTTCCCATGGATTCTGACTCTTCATGCTGTAGAAAAGAAAAATGTTCCGTGTCAACATAAACTCAACATTTTATTTGAAGAGTCCAGAAAAATGGATTGTGATTTTGTATACAGGTTTGACCTTTTAATCGTCTCTCTTATTTGTATCTTTTACTTTTCTGTGAGACTGTGGCATGTCAGTTGCATGATATGCAGGGATACCTGGACTTCTGCAAAGCTAAACCAGAGGCAGCAGGCAGAATTCATCTGATCTAATCATATTCTACTTTCATACTGTGCTGCACTCCAAACGCTGTGCTTTTTACCCTGAACATGTTTGGTTTCACTTGGGCTGCTTAAACATCCCTGCAATGTAATTATTTTAATTGACGGGTCTGGAGCAATGAATATAGGCAAAGCTCCACAGGATCTATGTCTGATCCTCAGCTGGCAAGCTGCTTATGAGCCCAGCAGATGATTCTGATTTTAAGGAAAATATGAACTTTGTTCTCTCTCTCTTTCTGTTTGAGAGAGAAACAAAGGCTCTGATCCTATAAGATGCTGAACACCTCCTGGGGAAATGCTAAGCTCCTTCAACTCCCTCAATAAACATAATTTTTATTTTCAAAAAGAGGCTGCTTGCACATAGTGGTTCTAGAGGAAGGCATAACAATGAAATGTCTGCCCTTATGCCCAAGCATCCAACCCCCATTGACTTCTATGGGAGCTGAGCACGTATAGCCAAGGAAAGGATGTGCCCCTTGTTTTCTCATCTTGTTTGACACCCAGATAAACCAACAATGATAGAGATGTTTGCAAGAAAAGAGGGAGCTGTGGTAAGGCTGGAACTCAGCATGAGAGTCTTAGTGAACATATTTACCTCAGAATCCGCTGTAAAATTGTGGGAATTCCCATGCTGTCAGCTTGGAAACAAATACCATGGATGAGCCGCTGTTCTTAATATTGACAAAGATCATGTATGTCAATATTTGTACTGTGTGTCATCCATAATAGTATTTATCACACTTCTTATGGGCATCCAGCAAAAATCCGAATTTCCAAAATAGCTATTTCCATTATGGTTTGCTGAATTCAGTGCTGGGATTCCTCATCTATCTACTTATACGTTCCCTTAAGTAGTTCCAAAGTAATTATAGACAAAAATAACCATGAAAATCAATATGTGCTTGTGTAGAGGAACTATTGAGCCAAAGATAAGTTCAAGAAATGAGTTTTGCATTTAGTTCTGAAGGTTGGGAATTCTCTGGTCATTATTATCTCTCCTGGGAGTGAGTTACAGAGTCTAATTCCAGCCCTTGTGGAAGTTCTGTCTGCTGCACACACTATTCTCCTTCTGTTGGTCTCGAGTTTCATTGTTTGGTGGAATGTAGCTGTCATGGGAGAGCATGGTCATGAAGAAAGAAATGATTTCTTAGGTAAATGTAGAGTTAAACCAGTGAAAGTTTTGAACATCAGCACAGAGACCTTGAATTGGACTCTATTCCACAACTGGTACTTCAAAGGTAGCGCTTGTCAGCATGTTGTGATTTAGATTACCAAACTCTCAAAATCACACTGAAGATACCGTGGACTCATACCAATACGTGCAGCAAAGAATTCAGCAGCAACTCATAGATAGAAATTTGTTTGCCTAAAACGTTCATCAACAAACTAACTAGTACAAATCATAGCCTGTTCACAGACAATTCTTGAATAATGTAAAGATAAAGTTCAATGGATAAATAATTTCTTATTAACTGTCTGTTGAGCATTAGTACTAACTCCTTCTGAGCAGTCAGTTATCATAACAAATTATTAGCTACCTGATTTATTCAAGCTGTGGTTGTCTGTTTGAAATAGACATCATGCTATGAACTTGATTTTGCAGTGGATCCAACCTACTGAGCTGAGTGACATTTAGTGCCTTTGGGGCTGTCTGGCAATGAATATTCTCTGACATAAGCAGTCAGTGATTGAAGCATCATATCATCCTGACTCAGTCAACTTTTTTTTAAAATTGATTAGCATAGTCAGTTTACACTGCTTACAGTGCCAAATAAACTCCCTTATAGTCTCTTTGCCCATGGTCTGCTTAACATGTTGTGATAGATAGATAGGATTGGATGAACAGTCTTTCTGAATGACAATGGACCTGATAGTCCTACCACAGGAAAAATTTTCCAGAGCAGGCTAATAGAAAGGTTAATTTCCAGGAGGTTTTCCCTGTGGAGGTTTGATCCTGATCTTTGACAGGGGGCAAGGTTTTCCCATTCCATGTAAAAGGCTATGGATCCCGTTGCCCATATCCTGCATATTTCCCAGAATCTATGTGGAATGGCTGGGATATCTGTTTGGGGGTTCTGTGTCTAAGTACCAGGTCTGTGTCCTTAGTGCCTCCTTCTCTTCTAGCATCATGGTTTTAACAGGAATTGGGAAACCCCTTTCTGTACAGGAATGTTGTGGTCAGTGCATGTTTTTTCCCCGTGAATCAACAATAATGTTCTAACATTATTTTGTTCACATTTAACAGTAAAGATTTTTTTTTCAACATCAGTACCTCAATATGTCAATATATCTAGACCTTTACTATAAGAATAAAGCTCTATTTGATAATATTTAGGACTTCTGCCAGGGCTTTCTGCCATATTATGGAGACCTTCCATTTGTGCTGTTGAATTTGGAGAACAATTTGAATTGCAATTCTAATGTAAGTGACATGTTTTTCAGGTTGTAAAAATATTTCTTTTGAGGCACCCATATGGGAAAGAAATTCAGGCAATCAATAGTGATTCACAGAAAAATTAGCACTGATGGAACATTCAGAAGGAAACAGCATCTTTCTTGCATGGTTATTTCCAATTTGAAGTGAGATTGTGACACCTTTACTCACAATGAATACTGCCTTATTCCACAAATGGTCCCATTGACTTCAGTGGACCCTTTATGAAACAAAGTACTACTTAACATGAGTAAGGGTATCCAAATCTGGCCCATAGTTACTAATCACTGTTACTGTTATCTATCTGTATTTCTGACAAGGTGGTGAGGTAATATCTTTTTATCGGACCAACTTCTGCTGGTGAAAGAGACAAGCTTCCATGCTTACACAGAGCTCTTATTCACCTTCTTGACTTGAAAAGGAGCTCTGTGGAGATCAAAGCCCTGTCTTGTTCATCAACCAAAATTAGTCCAATAAAAAGAGATTACCTCACCCACCTTGTCTCTCTAATATCCTGGGATCAACATGGCTACAACAGCACTACAAACAATAGTTGTATTTCTGACATCATCTGAAGTTGTTCTCATGTAGAAACATGGCACTGGCACCAGAGTTAATGGTGTTTTGTGGTAACTCAATAAACATAAGCTTCACTTCTCATTATAGTAACTTTTGTTTCTTAAATATTACACTTGTTGGGGATTTATGAGTGGTGTTATTGTTCCAAAAGCAATTTGCAGTTTATCTCAGACACTAACGTGGTGGTGTAATTCCTAAAGAAAGGAATTTAGCTGTAACAGTTTAATACAAATATCAATCCTGGATTTAGCTGTAACAGTTTAATACAAATATCAATCCACATTCACATTAGTACCACTGGGTGAGTGTTTGAAAAAAAAAAAGAAGCACAAACATTTCTTTACAACCCACTTAGATTGTGTTCATGTCCTTTTTTGTGTTTGTGTTCCCCAGACATTCTAGCAAATGAGGTTGATTGTGGGAATGTTTCTGGGAACAGCAACTGCATGTGAATATTGGTGAATATTTGCAGAAAGAGAACTTTGAATTTGTAAATGTGAGAATTTGTACCAAGTCCGGATTTTAAGAGTTGTGCTTATGCAGTCATGTAGCAAAAAGAGTCCAAGTGATCCAGGTGTTCAATCAACATGAATAAAGCTTAAATTTTGAATTTGGAATATCAAATGCTTGCCATGAACTCCTCATAAACAACCAGAGAGGAAATTCTAGTGAAAAATGTCCAAGTTTCATTTGGCAATTAGGTTTTGAAACAGAGAAATGGGCTTCTTGGGACTATTCGTCCTTAAGTGAAAATCAACAGAGACCAATAGAAACCAATAAAGACCAGTTGTAACAAATGGACAGCAATTAAAGAATTATAATGGAGCTTACAGAATTTCCATCAGAGAATATGCAGAACAAGAATTTTTCACAGAAATTGAGGTGAAATTCACTCATGATTCACAGGGCCCTGTGCCAGACATAAGCCCTGCTTAGCCGCTGCTTTGCAGGTAAGTGTACATGGCATAGTTAGACTGGGGAGTCAGAACACTACAGCTGGTTGATAACACTTTTTTACCAAAAGGGCTTTTTTAACTAAAGGGCAATTTTCATGAGAAAATTTTCATTTATGTTTAAATTTGGGTGGTTTTGTGAGGAAACAAAAGCAGATTCGTTTTCAGGTTTCAACAGCTCAGAACCAAGAATGTTTCAATTTTCTGATAAACAGAAACTAAAAATTTTTTTACTTTAGTTTTTTTTTTGGAAAAAAACCTGAAAAACTCAGCCAAAAACATTTTAATTGAAAATGAAATAATTTTTGACCAGCTGTACTGCCCACCCTTTATGTGCTCCAAAGATGACCACCATGACAGCCTCACACAGGCTGGTATAGAGGACTTCTCATGGAGGCGAGTTTAGGGCAGGGGCTATGCAATTTTTATTTACATGGATCCAGTGACCTCAACACTCAGAGTAAGGCTATGTCTATACTGACAGCGTGAAATTCGGTGCCTCCGGATCGATTGGGTGGAATTGGAAACCCTATCAATCGATCCGGAAGTCGACCGAATAAATCCACCCCTGGAAAAAGAGTAATGCTGTGTCATTGGGGAAAGCATTTCCCATCAGCACAGTGTAGTGGGGACGCCATGCTATTTAGAATTTAGGAAGTCAATTGGAGATACGCAAGCTACTCTGTGTAGCTTGCTTATCTCCCGTTGACTGCCGACGAATTTCACAGTAAGTGTAGACCAGGTCTAACTGATATTGAGGAGTTACCGTTGGTCTTCCAGCAGGGTGAGGGGGGAAAAAAAGGATGGGCTGGGCAGCAGACGTCCTCTTTGGCCTATTGGCAAACATGTTTTTTCTCAACTCTTTATACCCCATAAAAAGTTTGTTATGTTTCAATTAGTTAAAAAAAAAAAAAAAAGAAGAAGGCATACTATTATTCCATTCTTTGTCTGCTTACAAATTGCACAATAGACATGCTTTGAGACCAAATATACTTTAAGAAGTTAACATTTTTGGAAACTGATAAACTGATCTCAGTTGGTATATATTGGAGGTAGAATTAACAAATGAAATGGCTTCAAAATATATCTGGTAAAAAAGCAAATTTTTAATTTTTTGACAAAAGAACAAATTGTTCATAAAAAAGGTTTGTGATTTTCTACCTTCCATTTTTCCACCAGCTCTGGTTAAAAGGATTTGAAAAAGGTGTTTATTCTAAACCTCAGAATTTTGGGGGAACGGAGCCTTTGTATCCTGTAGTGCAGAATTGGCTTTCGTAATCTGAGATATGCATCATGGTAACATAGAATAAATCTGTATCGTTCTTGATGTTATATAGCATTTTTTTCTTTTATATCATGTCAATTTCAAAAATAAGTAAATAAATCCTGCACAAACAACCCCTCCAGTAAAATACCCCTCCCCCCACAATTTCGAAACTGGTAACATTAGTAAACATCACAGATCTCACGAAAAACTTGTTTTCAAGAGAATCGTTTTTTGACCAGAGGCAGCAATAATATTTCAGTCACTATCTAAAACTCTTTGCAAAGTATCTGTTGCAGTTTGTTTAGCCATGCCATACATTTCACATTTAAGTCAATAGACCAGGAGAACATCTAATAATGTATGTAACTGTTTCTCCTATTATTCTCAGTAACAGGAGTTTTAATGCTTCGTGTTGTAGATGACATTCTCAGAGAAACTAACAGGATGGATACCAGATGTCATGCATGACCACTTGTATATTGTAACCCTGTCACTCATTCTTCTCTTTTTTTGGGCTACTATATGTCCAGATAAGCCTTCCCTCAATGGAAATGTGCTTCTGTACTGTGGGTTATTAAGTTGGTACCTGCCTTCCATCCCTGCTTCTACATTGGCCTCTACTACTGCCAGGCACAGGGGCAGCTCACACATACAAGGGTGCAGGCTCAGGCAGCTGCCCACATAAGAGTCTCTCCTCCAATCCTTCAGTGTTAATGTAAGCCTTGAGAGCCTGCTCCCAAAGAAGGCAGCTGTAGACGTGTCACAGGAAGCAGCATATAGCCTTCTGCTGAATAGGGAACAGATAGGGAGAGCTACAAAATATGAGAGGAAAATCACACCCAAAAGTAGAGAGTGAAAAATACAGAGAAAAGAAAATGATTGGGGTGGAGGAAGAAAAGGGCAGTAGAGAGAAAATGAGCAAGACAATTGATGGCAGCAACAGAGACTGACACAAGAGGCCATAGGCTGATTGTGCTGATTTGCTAGTGTGCCCCAAGGGTGTGTGTGGGGGATCCATCAGCAAAGGTCAGGGACCCACTGTCATGTGTTTGATAAAGTTCCAGTCTTGGATCTGTTGGCTTCAGATACAGTGATCTTTTTTCATATTCATCACTTTAAAATTGACCCATATTTAGAACTGTGATTAAACTTCAATATATTCTATAAAAAATAGGACTTAGCTTACTTTCACGGAAGTGAAGAGATACAATTGCACAATGGTGGTTACAATGATAGAAATACATATTGTTGATAAACTGTTTGCAAGAGATTTTAAAATGTACTGTACAGCACCGCATCAGAAATTGTGTGATGGCAAAATGAATCATATACATATGTTTCAAAGTAAATCAAATCCCAAAATCTTTCTTTTGGAATAAATAATAATAATAATTATCAATGTGCATTATGCTTCAGATTGCTACCAAAATATTTCTTGATGTTGAGCAGTAGACAGATTAAAAAAAGACATAAGGTAAAAAAAGACATTCATGCATTTAAGCCACCGTTAGTCTCTGACTCTAATATAAGGCAGATCATAATCTTTTTAAAACTGTCTTTAGCCACTTCAATCCTCAATAGTGCTTTTCATGACAAGGTCATGGCAGGCCTTGTTGTTTCAAGAGTTAAGATGCTTGTATTTCCAATAGGTCATTTCTGACAGGCTCAGCCATATTTGGAACACATTGCACAGTAGAAAATGCCTTCATTTTTTAATGAAAAAGAACATAAATAAAAAGAAATCCAGAAGGATGTTTTAGAGTTTCACAAATGACACTTTTGAAATGTGCGTGTGTGTGGGGAAACAAGTTTATGTGTCATCTTCAGTCTTAATGATGTGGAAAAGAGTGACATTAAACAGGACCTGATGTCCATTGTTCCAGGCATAGAGAGCTCTATCTCTTGCATTGTAGTCAAGCATGGATATATGAAAGTACTGATTATGGAACGGAATGTCTGTATACTCATAAGTGGAGGTTTTGGTGGAATAAGAATAGTAGACCTTGGCTCCTGTTAAATGTGAGTTGGTAACATACAAGGTTCCACAGATCATGAAGGATTCCCCAGCACTTCTCTTTGGATAGCCTGTACTCCAGCTCTTCATCACTTCTAATGTATCCTGGTTTAGCTGGCTAATAACAATGTTGCCAGCATTCTGGTTGGTAGCATATATGGCCCACAGCCCAATTTCATCTGCCATCAGGTCAATATCTGAAAAACCACCCCAAGTGTAGGGGTACACATTGTGAAAGCCAGCATACTCCAGGCTACGCTGTGCAAGCACCCGTCCTGTGTCAAAGCTGTATTTGATGATGATGTTACTCTGATACTTGTTGAAATAGAGGGAGCCATTGTAGACAACATGATTGGTTCCTGCCCATTTGAAAGGAAGATTGTATGTTCTTGATTCAGCCCCACTGACAAAGTCTGTGATTGATTTGTATTCACGGACAATTTTATTGTTAGTATAACTGTCCATGCACCAGACCTGAAAGAAAAATAAAAAACAGGCTGTGAACTACTGAAATAGAATCTGTGACTGCTCATGCTGTATTCTGAGTACATTTTAAAAAATGTTCCAGAAGTCCTGTGGCATTATAAGTTACTAGATTTGCTCATAAAACCTACAGAAGTGCAGGATGCATCCGTACCTTTATTTTTTTTTTGCAAAGACTGTAGTAATTCTAGTATTTTGGATCAGAACCTACTCAATAACCTCTCTGAGACTACTTTCACACAGTGTCTGCCAGCATCACAGACGTTTCCTTTTAGAGGGTTCTAATCGCTTGGGCCACTGGCTTAGGGGGTCATTTGTATCGTTAATGTGGCGCCCAGACTGTGAAAACCCCAGAGATGGAAGGAAAACTGGTGTGATTCTAACCTTTGAGACACACCCAGAATTAGAACTGGTTGAAATTTTCCAGTTGAAACTTTACTTGATGAAAAATGGCCTATTTTCAGGAATGAGAATTTTTCATAAAAACATGTTTGTTTTTGTAACTTTCAGATTTCTTTACTTTTTGGTCACCTTTCTCTCCCATTTTATCTCCCACACCTTATTCCTTTCCCCCCCGTCCCCACTATCCACCTTCCCCCCTTTTTGTCCCTGACAAGGCGGAAGGGAAGAGAAAGTAAAAGAAATCAAAAACTAAAAACAAACACAAATAATTTTTTCTTTGTTGAAAATTTGGAAAACTCCAAAAAAAAAAAAAAAAAAAAGAGAGAGAGAAAATTTTTGTGACACATACTTACCATATTTCAACTAGCTCGGACTGAAACCAAGCATATTCAAGTGCATTGATGTTTCAGTATTGGCCTTATCAGGCAATCCTTATCTGGACAAACCATATTTAGGGCCTAACTCTGCAAGCATGTGTGTTAGTTTACACATCTAGGAAGCTCATTGATGTCAGTGAGACTACCCACATGAGTAAAGTTACTCTGTTTACAGGATTGGGTCTTTCGAAGATGGCCACTGAAGACAATATAATGAAAAGAAAGAAAATAATGTGTATTTGTATATAGAATACAAACAAGTATGCATCCTCTCTGAAACAATCTGTTTAAAACTAATGAAAATGTGCGATGTGGTTGATTTTTTTATTTTTTTTTTTAAATGAGGATGGTTTTACCTCTTTTTCTGAAGTACTTCAAAATATAGAATATGAAAACGCCAGGAATACAAGAAATAAATGCTAACTGGTGAAATCTCCTGTAGGGAAAATACCTCCTTGTAAAGATGAAAAAATGCAAATAAAATATCAGAAGTACAGAGAGATATTCAATGCCACAACATACTCGGTTATTCTTTTCTGATGCTAACGGATCAGTCATCCAGGCTCCAAATCGGGTTCCAGATGTCTTGACTGTAATGGGGCCCGTAATTTTCATCAGTTTGCCACATGCTGAAATTAGAAAAACAAATGCACTCAACAAAAACCACAAACAATTCCTCACCATATTCTGACTGATGTCAAAGAGTTGTCCAGAGAACAAGACTAATTGCTATAAACCACAGAATGGTTTCAGGATGAACGGGGGCTGGGCTGAAACGAGCTCCTCAACCTCTGAGTATGAAACTGGTAGTTTCAAATTTTCTCCATTGAGAAAGTTCACACTGCTTTTTTAGAAAAGTGAATAAAGATTCTGAAACATTCTTTCCATCTTCTGGATTCAAACAAAATAAGATTAAATATATTAAAATACCTTCCCCACCACATTCACATAAAATAATAATAATAAAAAAAGCAAGAAGTTGGTGTTGCCTCCAAATAGATTTGAGAAATCTATCCCATCCTTAACAACTTGACACACATCAGATGGATAGAAGGAAAATTTAAAAATTCTAATGCAGATTCCCAATATTGCATAATTTAAATATTCATAAGTTTAAAATTCTGAATTGATTTCCTTAAAAAAATTATATTCAATTTACATCTCAGTGAGGAATCCAAAAGAAGCTGTGTTTGAGCTCCTGCTGTCTTTGAATGAATTATGTAAGCACTAACAACTCTACCCTTACTGGCATTAGTGCCTTCTAATGTGAATAAATCCCATTATCATTCTCCCCAGAACCTTGTGCAACTCAAGATTCAAGCAAGTGATGTGGATTTCATTCTCAGAGAACTGGAAATGGCAGGTCTAAAATCCAGTCCACATGCCTCTGTCTACAGAAAGACCCGAGTCATCCCTGATATCATTTTATGAGACTTAGTTTGAAGCTGGTTATTTTCTAATTTCTCCCCATGCAATCAACTCAACTTCATAGGAGCCTCTGGAATAATAATCTTAGTTATAATATCATTAACTCTAATATACCATAGATAACCACTAGAGATGTAGACTTGAGTGTGTAAAACCACCATAAGCTTCCTTGCAAAATAATCGGCAAAAAACACCATAAACGAGGAAAGCAAATCTGAGAATTATTCTGGAACTGTCGCCGCACCAATGGACATCTAATCCACTATGCTGTCCCTTATTAGACTGTCTGGGAGGAAATAATGAGAGTCAATATGATCTTGAATGCTGACCTTCCTAATAATCCAAAAATCTATATTTTAGGGGACATTGATAACATACTTATTACCAACAAAACTCAGAGGGAATCTATTCTAAGAGTTTATATTGCCAAAAGACTTAATATCACAGAATGGTATAGATGAATAAGTGACCTAGCAACTCTGGGGAAAAAATGATATTCGAGATGAATGCAAATATTGAAACATTTCATGATTTTTTTTAAAAAAAGCATTTTAGATATATATGATTCATTCTGATATAACTGCTATTCCACATAACAGTGTCACTGGAAAAGGTAACAGACAGAATATATCCTTTTAAAAGCTAAAGTATATCATTCAAAGATGTAGGTCACTTCATGATTTCATTTTGTAATTTATGTAACAGACAAAGAATGCACTGTATTGTATGCATCTATTTCAGTTAGTTATAATAAGGCTATTGATCAGGTAGCTTTTGAGTTACCACCAAAAGAAATTAAATTCATGGCTAGAGAAATGGGTATAATGGAAATTAACATAATCTAAGTATGTATTGAGGATTTCACGAAAGCACAGGTTGTGTTTTCACTGTCAAGGCCCTCTTAAAAGAGAGCTAATTTATTAGTTGGCTGTTAGTGTTGATCTACACAAGCAAGCATTTGTGTATCTCAAACTCAAGTTGCAAGATCTTTTGAAGACATGCTGGGATTAAACATGTAGAAGACATCACTTTTTAAAATTCTGTTTTTTTCCCAGTTGCTTCTAGAATTTAATTAACTGTCTCTTCAGGGAGTTTTTACAGAACTGCTACCAGTGTCACATTTAGCCTGAATGCTACCATTCTAGTATGATTTGCAAATCTTCACAGTGGAGAATTGAGTAATATATCCCAGTCACAAGTTTTACCCTCATTTAAAATGGCATATCAGCAACTAGTTTTGTGAAGGATATATATGTGGTGAAGTCATAAATCATTTGGAGATTATTAAAATGATGATTTGAGAATCAAATTAATGGAAAACATACAATGCACTGAAAGAAATTAGAATTAAATTAATCACCACAACTAATTTACATTTACTTGCTATTGTTTTTAACTAATGGGAAAAATACAAACTGAATAATGTAAGAATTTGCTGGCTATATAATTAGATCACACAAGAACAGTGTTAAAATTTGCATTAAAAATACACTTTTCTTTTTAGAAAAATGTGAAGTTCTAAGACAAAGGATTTTCAGAAAAAGATAATGAAAAATTTAATTCAGGAAGATACAGAAACATAAAAGACTATCCCTGAAATTTAGCTCTAGAATTTACAAAGTAACTGTTGGATAATTATCTTTCAAGACCCATGGTGGGCTAATCAAAGAAGAGGAAGAGGGTGAATGTACATTTATACTACAATGGTGAACCGGTCATAGGTTTGGTGTATATTTGGGCCCTCAAATATAATTTTATCCATATAAGATGCTGTAGTGAGAGGAGGAGACTGCTGCAAGGGAAATTTGCTAGCCAACCAATTAATTATATTTACAAAGAGACAAAACTCTGGTTTCATTATAATCCAGTGGGACAGCCCCTCAAAAAAGAGCATATTGCCTCTCCTTTCTCCTCTCTCTGTTGTAGTTCCAGCTTTTCCTTTCCTTTTTTATTAATACCAGAAGTCCCAAAGCTTGTCTCTGTGTGAGGGGGGAGCCTGATGAATCAGTCGGTGCTATTTAGAACTAATTAATCTTATACCCACTGCATCCCATCTCTACTTTAAAGGTAACTTTGGACCCAGTGGTGCACTGTAGGTCTGTTGGCTTAATAATGTAATTGCTCTCACACTAGTGCACAGTGTAGACTGGGGTATTCCCCTCTGTGATTTGGAAGGAGATTGGAGAATCAATGCCCACCTCCCATGACTAATTTCCCATGACTAATTTCCCTAATTCTCCTCCATCTCTTAGATCACAACCTCCTCCCAGGTGAGACTTTCACACATGGAGTGCAGTGATACGTGCCTTCAGTCCTGCCCTCCCTTCAAATCTCAACGGATTCCCCTTAATAGCATGCATGCATTCATTCTACATTTGTGATCATGCTTAGAAAGGCATCTTCAGTTTTCATTTGAAAAGTCTGGTCATTCTTACCAACAAGATTACTTTGTGTATGGGGGGAGGAGGGGGGGTGGAACAGAGTGATAGTGGGAAGGGGAAAAGAGAAAATAAAACTTCCATTTTTTGCATAAGGGGCAGTCAGAGTTTTGCTCAAACACAACATCAGTACCCAATGTGCACCTCTGAGTAATTTGAATTCAGAAGGAATTGTTCAGAATGACAACAGTGGCCCCAAAGCATGTCTCAGCTTGGGCGGTGATCTTGATGGATCAGCTTGTACTATTTAGAACTACTTAGGGCCACTGAATATAACCTTCATGGCTGAAAATTACTCTGAGAGCACCACAAATCAACTAGTCTGCTAAGTAGTCTGACCCTGAGAACAGAGTGAGGCTCTGGGCTGACTGATGGTCAGAGAATACTTGTGAGATCAGAGAAGGAAATTAATTGAGGAAATATAGGCCTCACCCCCCACCTCCTCATTTCACTTCCATGAGTCACGCAAATACTGAATCACATGCAATGCCTCTTCGGCCAATGGCGCATCAGAAGAAAAGAGAATCTGATTAACAGAATTTTAAAAAATTAAAAAGTAAACCGCCGCTCTTCTCTGGGAGAGATTGTGCCTGGATATCATTGTTTTTCCAGGTCTATCTTGTGATCCTGCAAACACATTGGCACACATGTAGCAGTGGAGCTGTAAAGATTTTTGCAGGATTGGACCTTTAGACAGTGTATGTTTTTGTGCATTGTAAAGTGCCAAGTGTTTGTGCTTAAGTGATATGAGTGTTTTTATTGTAATGTTAATTATTATTTAATAATGTATTCCTAAGGCATTTCATGCCATTCTTTATAATAAGTTACTAAAGCATGAAATTTTATTGTTATTTTAATGTTAAAATAATAATAATAAATACTAGCTTTAAAATATTAACAGCTTTCCCCTGTTTGTCCAACTCTGGTGCTGCATTCTACAGGGATGTCTGAAGAATAAGAACTGTTTTGAGAGTAAATCTCAGTAACATTTTAAAAATTCATAAAGGAAGCAAGAATAGTTTTATTACATGGTTACAAGTAGTTCCAATTTTCCATTCTGAGCAGAAAATGGAAACAGGTTTCCTTTTATCTACTTAACTGTAAACTGTTTTGATCTAATCCCAGCTCATTCTCATCTCCAGTGCAAACTCTCATAATTCTCCATTTGGCTGTATGAGAATTGATCTTGAATGCTAAAGTTGTTTGCAAGGCATCAGCGATACTAATGTCTTAAAGATGCAGTATCACCCCTATAAAATGTCAGTGGTGTGGCATGGCATGTCTGGGTTACATTTAGAACCTCACTGTTTCCATAAAACACGACTCTGTCATGTTATATATTGTAGCTGGCTGATGTAAAAAAAACGGCCTCTTCCACAGGCTCGGGTTCTGAGAAAGGAAAACTCCTGGAGTTTCACTTAGTGGAATTTTCCAGGAATTAATCTATGGGAAGGGGAGTGGGATACAGATTGCTGCCCTGTGCAATGTGCAAAAGTTCTGGCCCAGAACCCATCAAACTTGCTAGGGCCTGCTACCTGTATCAGTTCTCCCTTCTGCATCTGTGGACTGCCAGGGACCCCACAGGTGGAACTGCCTTTAAGGAAGATTTCCTTAAATCTTGGGAGCTGCAAAAAGATTAGTTCAGGCTTAGGCTGCATTAACTTTCTCATGGCTTTCTGAAGTGCTTCTGCAATGCTGTTCTTTGAGTCCAGGCCATGGGAAAGGTGCTGCATAGATGATTGAAATTCCCGCTTCCAGGATGGGGTAGATTGGTGTGTGGATCCCACTGGTCTTCTCTGATTGGACCCCATAAAGCCAAAATGGGGGTTGAGCTACAGCAGTTGATGAAATTCTAGATCCTGTTTAAGGTTAGAAAGTGACCAGAGTAAAAATAAATAAATAACAAACAAACAAACAAACAAAAAAAAAGACTGGTAAAAAATAATAAAATGAGAGAAATGTCATGACTGTCCTTCCCTTGAAGTGAAAATAAATTAAAAGGAAAGCTCTTGGTCCAACTCATTAGATGCTTTCTGGATAGTAGGTTTCTTGTTTTCCTTTGGAAACAAGATGGAAAATGAATTCTTTAAAAACAGTCCTGGAAGCAGACATGCTGGTAGAAGTGTGGACAAGAGAGGAAATGATGGAATTATACCCTGCTATGTCCTTTTTTTCAACTCTGAAATGCATGGTGGACATGAGCAACTACAACTATGTTAGGGGTATATGTTTTGTGTTTTACTGAATCTTGGTGTTAGTTGGAAATACCTCATAAGTGACTAATAGTAATACCTTAATGGTACAGGATTGTTTGCATCACAGATTTATCTAGTGCCTGTGTCTATTTGTACTATAATTGTGAATACAGAAATATAGCTGGGAAAGTTCAGTGAAGCAAAGAAACAATGAAATGCCACATGCATTTACTACAACAGTAAAGGTGGGCTAAGAAAGTAAACAGCACCCAGATTATTTTTCAAGACCAAAAGCTCCTTTTTTCCCCACTTCAGAAGAGAAGTGTGACAATGTAGAAAGAACTCTTGTTGTGGCATATAACTTTTTGATTATAGTACACCTCAGCCCTTCAGTTTCCTCAGAAGCAGAAATACCAGATGATAGGCCGTCACATCAACGTTCCAACACTTCCTGTTCTTTCCTAGAATGGAAGCACACAAGACCTTCCTGTCTTACTTTTTTTCAGAACAAAGAGATTCAGCTAGGTTTAGATAACCGCAGATTTTTAAGGTGAGATTTTTTAAAGCACTGAATTTTGGCCTAAATCTGCTCCCATTGAATTCAATGGAAAAACTTGATTTGATTTCGATGGAAGCAGCAAGGTCAGGCCTGAGTGCATTTGAAAATCCCAATCCTAAATACTTCTCCTAAGTGAACAGCCAAACCTTTTAATATTTGTCCACTGAATGTGATTGTATAAGGAGTCCAGTGCACCATATCAGGGTATTAGTGGCCTAATTCCCTTCTCATACTAGTGTCACCCCAACTGACTTCAGTAGAGCAGCTCTTGATGCAATGGTTTAAGAAGAGAATCAGGGTAGGGGATGGAGAGTATATAGTATCCATGGAGGAATGTAGAAGCAGATGCACTATCCCTGTATGTTGGGGAGCCCTGGGAAGCAGAATGCATTCTAGAACTCCCCGTGGGGTGGTGAGGTACTGCCAGCACTTACTCTATATGTCACTAGAACATGCGGGGAAGGCTGGGAAGACCCAGTGGGCATGTGGCTATTTTGAAGGTACATATAGGAAAGGGTAGCCAATGCTAATATGTCCCCACAATCTCTGTGATGACTAGTGTTTACCCTGAAGATTAAAAGTTATTCCATATACCAAGTGAGTTTGTGATACAGAGAAGCCTTTTTAAGGAAAAACAAACAAATAACCCCACTGTAATGATCATATATATAGTTTCTTTGTACGTAAGGTTAATTTTTAGATGTCTTGCTAAAAGAAAGTGAGTTGAATACATTTAGCACAAGGACAGAATGGAAGTTTTCCTGGTTAACTAATAAATATTTGCCTATTGAGCCCTGCTAGTATCTAGTTATGTGTTTTTCTTTTTTCTGTCTCAAACGCAATCAATCTGGCTTTTATATGCACAGAGCGTTTCAGGTATTTATTTAGATACTAATCACTAAACACCAATTTAGATACTTGAATTATTATAGATAATAGACAAGGTAGAGGGAAATGAGTCCATTTTTCCATGTATGCACAAGCAGTTTCCATGTGCTTTACTTCATTTGCATCCTTACTTAGGACCAGATTTGTTATGGGATAATATTGTAACATGAAGACAGGGAGACTGAGCTCACCTTTTACTTAGAGTTTGTGTATTCATTATCCTACTTAGCCCCAAACTAATTAATATGGTTGTCTAGTAATTAAAGCCTGCCACTGGGAGTTGAAACCGCTGGGTTCTATTGCCACCTCTGTCACTGACTCATTGTGTAAGCTTTGGTCTAGTCACTTACCTTCTTTGCATTATGGTTTCCTCATCTATAAAATGGGGATAATAATTCTTACCTCCCTCACAGAATGCTGTCCAGCTTAGTGTTTGGAAAGCTCTGCAGGATTGGTGCTATGGAAGTGCAAAGGATCAGTATTATCCAAAAAAAAAAAAAAAACCAAAAGAAAAAAACCCCCCCAAAACCCTTGTCAACACTAACAACTCTTTTGCCATTGAGGTGATGGCATTTTTCTGTTGAATATGGTATTCCACTTTCCAGGCCCCAAGCAAAAATATCAATGTTCAATTTTGCTTTGACCCTGCGGTATAAGACAGCTAGAAATGAGTCCAGCATGAATCTAGTCTAATTGCTTTTTCATATTTCATAAACAACAGTTGTCTGAGAGAATATTGATTTACTAGACTGACCATATCATTTTAAAAAATCTGTCACCACTAAATAGCATTAATGGACAGTAGTTGATTAAATGAAGGTGACAAATCATAGCAAAGGAGTGTATTACTACAGTAAAAATTGTCCATATGTACAGCACATTATATGCAATACAACAAGACCTATATTTTCTTGTGTGTATGTGACTTGCAGGAGCGCCAGCTGAGGATTTGCACACACAAATGCATGCGAGCACACCTACCTCTTGATGTGCAGGCAACCATAATTTATGGACACAAGTCATGGGCATGCTAAACTGCATGCACACTTTTGAAAATGTAGGCCACATTTATCAACTGCTGCAAAGTGATATTTTCCTATTCTAAGGAGCAGAAACCAGTTTCACTCACCACAATTGCAGTAGAAATCATTAAATCTCAGTGACAGTGAAGTGACTGCTCACTATATGTTAATGAATGTTGCAAGGGTTGCCAGCGCAGATGGAAGATTACTTTTAAGTGGCTAGAACTGTATAAATAATACACATTATAACAGTTATATTACTGGAAAACACCTGCTAGGGAAAAGAAGGGCAAAAAAAGCTATTGCACATGTTGGTTAGATGGCTGTACTGCAAGACTGAACAAAAACACTGTAATGATTCAAGCCCAGATCCTGGGGTGCAGTGCTGCTGCTCTGTCTTGCACTGCCATTAGATTCTGACCCTAAACATGGCATGGGTAGCCAGAGGCGGATCACCCCAGTGCACTGGGATCCTCCATTGTTGTACAGCTGGCACAGCCTTTCAGTGTAGCACTCTTGACTGGTGTGAAATGGGTGGCAGCTGGAGCTTCCTATACACAGCAAGATTAACTTTAACCTGATTTCAGGCTGCTCTGATTTACATGTGGGACTGGCCAGGAACACAGCCAGTCCAGGATTAGGGCAGCACAAACACCACCTGAACTGTGCTATGCTCTTCTCAGCCACTACCGAGCATCTGGAGCTCTGACAATAACCACCACAAGAGCAAAGAGAATTCTGCATTAGGATTTAAGATGGCTGAAGCTTTTATGAGTCTGAACCCCCCCTTTAAAATCCTTAAGAATTCAGGCAAACCATAGGGCCAAATATGAAAATATCAGAGTGCTAAAGTCTTACTAGTGTTATCGTCTGGCAGCATCATATTCTTGAGGTTCAAAATGCAGTTGTCTGTGGACTAGAAGAATATAATATTGTTATAAGGCAGAGGGGTGCAAAGACATAGGTCCAGGAAGGCAGAGAGGAAAATGAGAAGGGCCCCTAAAAACAGAGAAAGAGATGGCGTCCCAGCAGTGAACAGGGAAAGAAAAGGAGCCCTGGGGTAATCATATAATTGTACCTGCATATGTAGATAACCGAATTGCAGAGTTTGGATTACAATCAATCTGGAGATGAATTTCCCTGGGCTGTGGGGGAGAGAGTGTGTGGGCATGTGTGCATGCACGCGCATGGGTCTGAGGGGGCTTTCTGCTCCTGTAGTCCAGTTTCACTCAACTTGTATACAGACATTCATATACACACATATGAGGAGCAGGATGTGTTTATTTCAATGTGATGATGGTGTGTGTATTTGTTACTTTATTTCATAGGAAAACTTTTTCCCCCTAAATTGCCAAGATACAACAAAATTATTTTAGGCCCAAAATACTTTTTTACTGGTCAAGAAAGAAAGAATTGTATGTTAAGGCAGAACTCATGAGAAGAGAGTTAGAAGAAGGGATTTTACCTAGGGAAATAATTAGAAGGGAAGTAAAATGTGTGGGAAGAACCTGTAGGAAAGACTACATAACTATAACAAGGATGATTCTGATATTCAGAATATCTTCCATACTGGTCAATTCATTGACTATAAGAAATAAAAACAAGATGATTAAAAAATATGGAATGCCAGTTTTTTCTCCTTAATACTGCCTCAGAACATTAACTACCAGAAAAAAATCACTATTTAGACCAAATTTCTTGCTTGCCACCACATAGTAAAGCATCTATTTTCCCTGGACTGCTGATGTATACTTTGTCATTGTAGTAACATGCTATTAATTGAAGTGTATGTATTGAGGGGGAGAATCGACTCATAAGAGATTTCTGTCTGAGGAATTCTTTCATGTATTTTTGCCCATCACGGATGTGCTAAGCCAGTGTAAAAAGAAGAAGCTGAAAATAAATAATTTAAGAGGATAACCCAGTCTAGATTACTTTTTCTGTCTTTTTCCATTACTTCAAAAAATGGACATCTTTTGTAATAGGCAGCACTTCTTTATTTAATAACATATTTCAAATGCCACCCACTGCCTATTAAAGTAGAAAGATTTGATATTTGAGAAACCTTTCATAGATCTGAGTTCTATTTTTTTGTGTGTTTAATTTTTATTTATAGTGAATCTAGTTCTCATAAAAGATTGAGAGAAGGCAAAGACTTTCAATAAATAATAATTCTTGGTTCTTAAACTGTATCTTCCAGACAAGTATCTCAAAGTGTTTTGTCAGTGACTTTAATTGGAGCAGACTTTGGTCTTTAAGTCCTCGGAACATGCCTCTGAGGTAGAGAAGTATTAATTATCCCCTTTTAAGGGTGACATTTTCAAGTGTTCTCTAATTTTGGGTGCCCAATATTAGAAAATTAGTCCCTAATCTTCAGAGGTGCTAAGCACCCCAGTCTTCAAACTGAAGCCAACAGCTGGGCATCCAAAACTGAGACTTCCCCAAAGTCACAAAGGAAGGTTATGGCAATTGAATTGTGATGATGGTTTTTGTGATGTAGATCTCTCTCCATTGGAAACTTGACGGAGACCACTAACATATTTCACATTGGCCATCGAAGAGCACCTGGATGTCAATACCAGTCCGAGTTATAATACAAGCAGTGGGAGAAAGAAAAAAAATCTTTGTATCCCCTTAGGAAGCTCATGAGCCATTCAGTCCTAAGCCCTCTTTCTTCTAGGATTTCAAAAGTGCCATCCCTTATAATTCTGCATCTTAACTCTTTCTATTAACAATGGGCCAGATTCTAATAGAAATTATAGTGGTGGAAGTCTAGAGTAACAGTTGACTTAAATGAAATTACTCTTGATGTGCATTAGTGTAATAGAGGCCTGGTCTACACTGACAATGTAGGTTGATGGAACATGGCTTACATTGAACACATAAAGTATGTCTCCCCACTGGCATGTCAGTTCTGCTGACCTAAATCGCGGTAAAATTTGACTTAATAAAACCACCTCTGCAAGTGGTGGAGCGCTGAAGTCCAATTGTGTGGGTCAATGAGCATCAATGTAGGCAGAGTGCAATATAAATCAATATCATTGACCTCTGGGAGGTATCCCATAATGCCCCAGGAAATTTTGAATTCCCATTTCCTGTTTGGTCAGCGTGGAGAGAGCTCTGTAGCTGAACTGCTCATGGCGACTGCACGCCCCAAAACGCGCTCCAGCATGGAGTCAACATGAGGTCTTGGATCTCATCAGCCTGTGGTCTGAAGAGTCTGTTCTGGCTCAGCTCTGAGCCAGCAAAAGAAATGTGGATATCTACGAGAAGATATCGTGTGGTGTGGTGGAGAAGGGCCACAACAGGGATGCTCAGCAGTGCCTCGTTAAAATCAAAGAGCTGAGGCAGGCATATCAGAAAACTAGGAAGGCGAACAGTTGTTCTGGCTCGTCACCAAAGACGTGCCACTTTTATGAGGATTCATGTGATTCTCGGTGGTGACCCCACCACTGTACCACCATGCAGCATCGATATCCCCCACAGAATTCCAGTCCAGGATGAATGAGGAGGACTGTGTGGATTAAGAGGAGGAGGAGGAGGAGGAGGAGAACAGGAGCCAGGTGAGCAGGGTATCCATTCTTTCTGAGAGACAGTACCTGTTATGCCAGAGCAGCCCAGCCGGACACAAGATTTCATGATTGATGCCGGTGAAAGCAAATCTGGTGAGTGTGTATAGCAAATTGCATTTCTGTGGTTATAGCCCCAGTCCACCTTCTTATTTCTTGGAAAAAAGGAGTTTGTGATGGGATGAGCTTCCTGGGTTTTGGTCCACTTAAGCAGAGGGTTACCCCCAGAACAGACTATTTATGTGCACAGGGCTGCTTCGAGAATCCTCGGTGGATATCTCCAGGAAACTTTCATGTAGGAACTCTGCAATCCTTTGCAGAAGGTTTCTGGGGAGGGCAGCCTTATTCCTTCTGCCACAGCAAGACACTTTTCCCCACCACTCTGCTATTAAATGAGCAGGCATCATTGTGGAACACAGCATAGCAGCATAAGGGTTAGGCCTGTACTCAGATGCTTGCATCAAATCTTCCCTTTCCACCTGTGTTACCCTCAGGAGACTGATATCACACATAGTCACCTAGGGAAGATGGTGCAAGTTTACAGTACCCAAACAATATAGTCACTGCATGTTATTCTCCTGCCATGGACTGTGTTCTAGGCCCCAACACAGACAATTACTAGCCATGACATTTTTGGCCTGGGTGTTAGGTGTCTGGGAACTGGTGCCCCTATTTTTTCTCCAGCGACACTTCACCCACACCCTCCTCCAATCCCTTTGAACCACCTCCTCCCAAACCAGTCTGTGGGATGGTAAAGGGAAGCCCAATGATCATGCTCCTTGATTAAGTGTGGATTGGGGAGTTTAGTGCTACGGAGACTTCCCTATAATGGATGCAAGAGCCTCTTACTTACCATGGGTGGAACGCCACTCCGACCTGTGCAATAGGTACAGATTGGTATGTGGCTCTGGCTTTGCCTTGTGAATATGAAGGGGAGTTCTTTTTACATTGTAATATTTCTTTTTGTCCATGGGTCTAGCTAACAATGGAAACTTTGTGCTTTACTTTCCTTTGCTTTCCATGGCCTTCACCCCGCTTCACTGCCTGCAGAGCGCCTTTCCCAGATTAGAAGGCAAAAAACACCAACTCGGGATGACATGTTCAATGAACTAATGAATGCCTCCGGGGACACAGAGCTAAGAGCCGGGAGGATGTCCTTCTCAGAAAAACTGAACACGGACGTGGAAAACAGAAAATCAGCCCAGGAGCAGGAGCATGCAATGCAAGAGGAGATGTTGCGTATTATGAGGGATCAGTCTGACATGCTGAGGTGTCTGGTAGAGCTCCAGGAAGAGCAGTGGCAGGACAAACTCCCTCTGCAGCCCCTGCAAAATGCTCAAACAACAAGCTGTTTCCCAGCCCTCCCATCCCCAAGCACTCGAGGAGGAGATTGAGCAGGGTGCAGTATGTGCTGCACTCCACGTTTGCATGTTTTCCAAAGTCACTACCCTTCTTAGCAGAAGTCTATTGATGGCCCAGCACACTTGCATCACAGCAGCTCCCACAGTGGATTTCCTGACTCTGAATTGATTCCCAGCTGACCGGTAGCAGTCTGGGGTTGCTAGCTTCCATAGAGTGATGGCCACTAGCTTCTCCACTGTCAGAGCAGGTCTCAAGTGAGTTTTCATGTGCTTCATGGCTGGGGACAGATCCATGCAAAGTTCAGTGAAAGTGGCCTTTCACATACGAAAGTTCTGCAGCCACTGCTCATCATCCATATCTTCATAACGATGTGATCCCACCAGTCATTGCTTGTTTCACAGGAGCGGAAGTGGCGCTCCACTGACTGAAGATGCTGCGTGACAGCCTGCAGCAAATGGGAATTGTTTTGCTCTATGGCTTGTAGCAGGGAGGCTTCAGTAACATCGCAATTTTCAGCACTGCGGCTCGTCTTGCCCTTGAAAATACTGCAGGATAAGTTGGGAGGAGTTTGTGATGCTCACACAGCTGAACGGGCTCTATGCCTCTCTGGCAATGGCGTGCGCATGGCAGAGATGGGTTTGGAAAAATGGCAAGAAAAAACGTTCATCTGTTTGTTTTGGACAAGATGGGAGGGCAGAGGGAGCATGTTGCACATGGGAGGATGACAACCTTCCCAAAAGGCACTATGGGTAGTTGCACTGTGGGATAGCTACCCACGGTGCACTGCTTTGATGGAAGCACAGCTGGTGGGGATGCAAACCCCTGACGCAATGCATGTGGTGTGATCACACGCCTCCGACTTCTTAAGTTCAGTGAGTGAAAATTGACTGAAATTAAATGGACTTCACTCCGCAGTGTAAACATACCCAGAGATCAGAATCTGTGCCAGTGTGTCAGAGAGTATTGCATATTTCAACATCAAAGCTCTAAAATACATAACCTAGGAAGAAAATCTAGCAAGAAACTGTTAACTTACTGAGTTTTTTCATGCAGTCTCGAAGTCTGGTTTCTAAATTGAGCACCCTCTGATGTAGTTCCTCATAGTCATAGGCACCAATTTCTTCCTGAATCCCAGTAAGAACTGCAGACAGATTCCTAATTTCCTCCTTGAATTGGGTGATTAATTTGGCATCAGTTTTGTACTGTTCCAGAACAGGGATCAATGGCAAGAGCTCATCCATCTTTTCCTTCAACTCCTGCAAAAAGCAGTCAATAGTGCATGAGAGCAGCTTAAAGGAGTTCAGTTCCCTAACTCCCTTTAACATAATATTTTGGACTGATTATTAAAATGACTTTACAAATTCGTATTGATTTTAGTTTCAGATCCATTATTAGCGTATTGTGAAAGTCTAGGAAAATCAACAGTATGTGTTGGATAAAATGTAAAAGTGAATATTTGATTTCTACTGAAAGTACAAAAATAATTATAAAAGATTGGAAATAAACTGTCTGACACCATCTTTCCCTCTGCATGATACAAAACTCCCATTGACCATATTTTTCTTGAGAGAAGGTGACCAGAACTGACCATTCTGTTCCAGGTGAGGATATAGCACTGATGCAGTAACATTATCATATTTGAACTTATTTTCTATTTAATTCTTTATAAATATGAATATTTTGTTTACTTTTTTTTACTGCCACTGCTCTTTGAGCAGATGTTTTCATTGATCTGCCCACAATAATGTCTAGGTCTTTTTTTCCCTAAGTGGCTAGAGTTCAATTTAGAGCCCAACATTGATATGATAGATTCAAATAATACTGGTCAATATGCATTTGCCTTAAGTGATTTTCATTTGCGATCTGCCATCTTCCCATTCAACTAGTTTTGTTAGAGACCTCTGAAGTACCTCAAATTCTTCTCTAGCCTTAACTAAATTAAATAATTTTTTGTCATCTGCAAATTTTTGCAACCTCATCATTCTTGCTTTTTCCCAGATCATTGATTAATGTATTAAACAACACAGGTCCTACTTTGGCGTGTTGGGACATCCCACACACAAACTTTTGCCATGTTGAAAATTGACCATTTCCCCCCATTCATTGAATGTTGTCTGTCAGCCGTTTCTAATCCATAATGGCTATTTATCTCTTTTCCCATGACTAAAATACACTTAATATCCTTTTGTCAGGGAGGTTTTTTTTTAAATAAGTCAATACATTATGGTTCTTTTTCAGTCACTAATCTGTGGACAACCTCAAAGAATCCTAGTAAGATTAGAGGTTTTTCTTTTATGGAAGGCAAGTGGGTTTATCCTTTTCAGATCATGTTCAAATAGGTGTTTTATAATTCCATTTATAACTTAAAGAAACAGCAGGACTTCCATGAGAAAAAGAGAGAAGGAGATGCAAGCCTGGACAGAAAAGGGAGAAAAAGAGATGGAGATACAGGTTTGACAGTTGCCAGCACAGAGATAACAGTGGTCCTGGGAGGAGATGAGATCCACCCAGGGGGAAAGCATAGAGGGAAAAAAATGAGGAGACCAAAGTTAGAGCCCTGGGGAACAACACAAGACAGAAGAGAAGGCGGATTAACAGAAGGTGACTCTGAAGTAATGGTAGAAAGGAAATCAGGGACGAAGAGTGTAATGGAAGCCCAAGCAAGAAAAAGTGGACGGGCGACACTGTCAAAGGCAACAGAGACATTGGGGGTTGGAGACGCCAGAGTAGCACAGGCACTGACACATGCTGAGGTAGGACGGTGTGTGTGTGTGTGTGTATGTAATTTATTACATTTTCATTCGTATTAAAAGATGCAATAAACAATGTGAAAAGGTTTAAAGTTGCTGTAATGGTGATCCTGCACATGAGGTGGAGAGGAAGGAGGGATGCAAGGCCAGAGTTAACTTTGTTTGAGGAAATTTACCTCTGAATGTCCTGCCTTTTAAGCATGTTTTGTAATAATTACAGTAGTAAAATAATATTTGCTTATAAATTAATATGTACCCCCCCATTTTAACACTAACTTAATGGATGTCTTTTTTTCACCTTGGAATTATTAATTCCAGAGAAAATCCTTAGTTGTTGTCAGTGTATTTTACACATAGCTATTTTAAGCACTAGAAAATGGCATTTTTAAAATTGCATGTCAAAATGTTATTACTATAAATGCATTTACAGTAGCAGGATTTCCCTCTGCTGCTCTGGCTTATTGCTTTTACTCATGAGGGTACTTCCATTTACTGTGTATGTCCAGAAATTTTTGAATGAAAGTAGTATAGAGAGGGCTGGGAGGAGAGTTTATTATTATTTTATTATTATAAAAACTGTGCATACAGCACCATAAACTCACAGCAATTTACAAACACATATTAATAACTTTCTCTGCCCCAAAGATCTAAATTTGTGAGCCCAGTCTTGTCCCCACTGAAGTAGGAGCAGTCACTGACTTCAGTGAGAACAGGATCAAGTCCTAAGAAATTTCAGTGACTAGAATTACAGGACTACTATGTTTGGTATTTCATTTTAAAATTGACTTCATAGTTAGAGCGTCTTCTCATGTCACTAAAGGAAATGAAGATTGTGTAATCACTGTAACTATAATGATTCTTTTGATTTTATTGGTACTACTTACCCCTCTTAAAACTATTGTTACAAGAATGAATTCACATTGCAATAAAAGCAGGAAATGGCTGCATTTGTAAGCTTATTTTCCCTTTGATTTGCCCCACAATTCCCACTAGCATTAATAGGAGTAGTGTGGGGGAAGGGTGGATGGAGGGGAGAGTATCAAGGACAGGCAAACTGACAAATTTTGTGTCTCAGGAATGAGGTACAATACCAAAATTTTAGTGGATCAAAACTCTGAAAGACAGCAGTATTATTTTGACATTTCAGATTACTCTCTAATTTGATTGGCTGGCAATCTGTTTTATACTCCTGTCAAACTGAAGCTGAATGTCCACAATATCGATACAAATATCGAATATTTAAAAGGTTAGAGTAGTACAGCAGGAGTTGCCTTTGACAGCCAAATTGGGACATTCAAATTCTGATATTTTGTTCCTCTGGAAAAAAATGTAATGAGAATACAAAATATATAATGGCACAATACAATGTGGTGTTATGGCAAAAAGGGGCAAAGGTGAAAACTTTCATTACAAACTGAAAAATAGCTGAGAGGATTTATATGCAGACTTTCAGCTACACTGAGAATAAATAAGAGATTACTTGAGAGTAAGGTTATTAGTATAATTAATTACTGAAACCAACAGGAGATGTTCGGTGCTCAGTATCACTGAAAAATCAGAGTTAGGTGCCTAGTACTAGGCACTTTGTTTTGAAAATGTAAGCCTATGCTGTTACGTTTCAGCTATCATGAGCACCTCAAAAGACATAATGTTAACATAATTTTAATCCTTTTCATCCTATTTAATGGATTCTATCCTGCATTCCTTGCACACTCAAAACTCCCACTCATTTGGGCCCACTACTGCAATATTATGATATATGTCTGTAACATTGTCTCCTTAATCTAGTCCAGATGACTTCCTCAGAACTGACAATAGTAGTTTCTTACCTCTGTCAACTAGACTTGCTGACAGATACGGTGGTTAAAGTTTTTGTTCAATGAAAAATTACTAGGAAACTTAACAGGGATATTTGTGCTTATAGCACATGTGGATTAGAAGGCTGGAAAACACCCCCAAAGCAAAATAACTAACCCCCCAACCTCTAATCAGAAGCTTTTAGATCTTATTGATATTAAGTACCGGTTACAATAACTTCCCTCATTATGAACTTTACTCACTTCAGCTCTATGAAATGTCAGACAACTGTAAAAGTGCAAAGCCCTCTGGTCATTTGCTATTAATTCCCATGGCTTCCTCATTTATCACCAGTGCTTGACTGCATCTAAATCTCTCTGTATGAACTGCACATTGATACAGTAAAATAGGATTCTGTTTTTACTGACATTTCTCTAAGGTCCTAATAATTAATGGTCACTCCTTACTGCAGTTAAATTGAGTAGAGAAAGTGATTATCATAATAAAAGAGGTTAAATTATGGTTCATTTATAACATTGCTTTTGTATAAGCTTTTCAAGCTGAGATCTTAGCAGTCCATGCATTGCTTTTTAGTGCATAGCTTGCAGCAGGCTTTCAAAATTAGTATTAAAATATAACCTACTTGAAAATGCTTTGTCATTAATGTCTTCCGATCATCTTCAATTTGCCGAAACTTGGCCTTCAGCCCTTTCATTTGTGTTTCCATTTTTAAAACGTACTGGAAATCCCTCTGAGTCCGTAGGTTTAAAACTTCAATAGATTGGGACATATTCTGAACCTGTTAAAGAAGAACACTAGCTGCACTGTTTTTCTTTTCCTTGTATATGTAGTTAAATGTCAAGTAATAAAATGTCATGCCTCTGTCAATGCTTGAATCGTTAGACATTTTTTACCTCAGCGGAGCTTTGAATTCATAACTGTACAACAATACAGAAAGTGGGTCACATTCAGGCCTTGGTCACACATGTGTAATCCCACTGAAATCAATAGGATTGTTCCTCTACAAATTAGAGGAATTTGGCCCAATATCTTTACCCATCATATAATACCTTAAAAAGAAAACTGTGCGCTGAGTATTGTGACAATTCAACAAGTGGAAGAACTGTTCCAGGGCAAGAAATCATAAAGGAGGTTTGATTCAACATTCCTGAACAAAAGTGTAAGAATTCAGTAACTCAGGAAAATGGGATATTGACCTGAGTTGATTTATAATTCCATGCTACTTCATTAGCTAAACCAATTTATAGAGGATTTGCTGACATGGAGGAAGAATGGGGTACAGTTGTGATCTTGAATTTGAATTTAAGCTCCATCAAGGACCTGAACCTATACTTTGGTAAATGAAAGGCATGCTGCCATCCTGATATAGTTTGTACTGTTTTATGCAGCTCTTGCTGATTTTTTTTTCAAGTGCTCTGTATACAGCATATGGCTCTTGGAAGCAATCATTTAGCCCTGTGCTTTGTACTATTCTATTAAAGAAAACGGGCATGATTCTGATCCCTTACACTAATGAAAATCAGGAATAATTCTACTAAAGTCAGTGGAGTTACATGAGTGTGAAATCAGTGGAAGAGAGATCAGGATCAGGACCAATGAGTCTCCTTTAAGAGATGTGTGGTACTTGGGCTTTTGATAAATATGAATGCAATTTTGCAGAGCCCAATATTTTATTCTTTGGTGATGCACTAGTTTAAAGGTCAATGCTTTGGAAAACATGATCTTGGGCTTGAGACTGACATTTGCTCAAACTAGATTTTTAAATTTTAAGGAGGACTATACTACTGTTTTTGGTGAGTCATCAAAATACCCTATTTTAGGGCTTGATCCTGCTCCCATTCAAGTTAATGGCAAAATTACAGATGACTTCAATGGAAGCAGGATTGAGCCTGTAAAATGCCACGGTGTATTAAAAAAGCTTTGATCTTTTTAGCATTGTGCCTTATCTTTGCTCAAAGTTATCAATGCATGGTTCAGAAATATTCCCTAACTCTGATACAGATTATAAGATTTAATAAATTAACACCAACATTTTTGCTACTGTTATGTTCTTTAGACTGTAAGTAGACTGTAGAACTGTCTTTTTGTTCTATGGTTTTTACATCGCCTAGGACAATGGGGTCCTGGTCCATGAATAGGATTCTTAGCTGCCCCTATGATAGATTTCAATCCAGCAAAGCACTTAAGCATGTGATCACTTTTAAGCATGTGAGCAGTCCCACTGGAATTGTGCTTAGAGTGGGCATATGCTCAAATGCTTTGTTGGATCAGGACAAGAGTGCTCAGTACCTAGCAGGTTAAGCCCTAAATGGCTTGGACTATCCTACTTGCTTCTTTCAATGCTATATTGTTGAAGATGGATCAGCAAAGATCCTCATGCTGAGTCTTCTCAGTATGAAAGGGAAGCTGTTGGCTGGGTATCCTTCATGATCATGACCTTTGAAATTCACATTCAGATTCCAGATCTGTTATCCTTCAGAATATGCTACAAGGAACAACTTTTCCTCCAAGCATTTGAGAAGGGGGTGGGAGGAGAGTTGGAGAAGTTTTTGTTGTTTACTGCAGAAGGCATTATTTTAATTGCTAGCATGTATTGACTAGGGTGAAAGCAAGGCATCACATCTGAGATTTTATTGAGCAATTCAGTAATATAACAGGTGGCCAGACTGTAGGATATGTGACTGTTTATGGTTTTATAAGTAGAAAAAAATAGATAAATCTATTCAAATGAAAATCATTAATAGAAAAAAAATCACTGAGAGATGAAAAGAAATAAATGTTTCAAGTAACTGACTAAGAATATGTAGAACAAAAGAATTGTAGATACAACTAGCCCAACTGCTTCTTTGAGACAAGGACAACTTTAATTGTATATACTTTATGTATTTTTCGTCAGTGTTCACTTTACAATATAAGACAATAAAATATGTGGGAATCATAGAATCATAGAATATTAGAGTTGGAAGGGACCTCAGGAGGTCATCTAGTCCAACCCCCTGCTCAAAGCAGGACTAACCTCAGCTATATCATCCCAACCAGGGCTTTGTCAAGCCTCAGCTTAAAAACCTCTAAAGATGGAGATTCCACCACCTCCCTAGGTAACACATTCCAGTGCTTCACCACCCTCCTAGTAAAAAACTTTTTCCTAATGTCCAACCTAGACCTCCCGCCCTGCAACTTGAGACCATTGCTCCTTGTTCTGTCATCTGCCACCACCGAGAACAGCGTAGCCCCCTCCTCCCTGGAACCCCCTTTCAGGTAGTTAAAGGCCGCTATCAAATCCCCCCTCACTCTTCTCTTTTGCAGACTAAACAAGCCCAGTTCCCTCAGCCTCTCCTCATAAGTCCTGTGCTCCAGCCCCCTAATCATTTTGGTTGCCCTCCGCTGCACTCTCTCCAACTTGTCCACATCCTTTTTGTAGTGGGGGGCCCAAAACTGGACACAATATTCTAAATGCGGCCTCACCAATGCCGAATAGAGGGGAATAATCACTTCCCGTGACCTGCTGGCAATGCCCCTCCTAATGCAGCCCAATATGCCATTAGCCTTCTTGACAACCAGGGCACACTGCTGACTCATATCCAGCTTTTTATCCACCGTTACCCCCATATCCTTTTCTGCAGAGCTGCTGCCCAGCTCGTCGGTCCCCAGTCTATAGCTGTGCATGGGATTCTTCCTTCCTAAGTGGAGGACTCTGCACTTGTCCTTGTTGAACCTCATTAGATTTCTTTTGGCCCAATCCTCCAGTTTGTTTAGAAGAGATAATACATTTCCAGACATGAAGCTCAAGCAGAACATGTGTTATTTTTTCACTGATTTTGGTATGTGCAATAATTTTATGCCACAATTCACTTTAACTCATGTACTCTAAATGGGATGGGGGCAGGGAGAAGGAAAGTACCACTAGAAAACATCAGGCCCAATTTTAAAGATCTTACTCAGACAAAACCCCATTGTCTGTCCATTCTAATGGAGCTAGGAGAAAAGAATAATATTTCTTCCATTCCCTAATATATGTAGCCTTTTATCTACAGTTTCAATTGGCACTCCATTGTGATGACAACTGTATCACACCGCATCTGGTTATTAGGATCCTGTAACATACTGTGGATTTGATATAATTTGATTTTACTTAACCTATCACCTACTTGAAAATACTTTAAAAATAGTGTTGATAGCAGTCTAGATTAACTACACACTACCACACTACACTACCACATTTTTGCTAGAAAGTACTGTTAATGGAATAAATCCACATTTTTGTTGTCTTTTATGCTCATTCTAATTATTGAAGCCAACAAAATAAATCCTTTCAAAGCTATGATAAAACTTGAAATATTTCACTTTGTCAGAAGCCACTTTCTCTCAGAAACTGTAATAAACTGCAATGTGTGGCTTTATTGATGTTGTAAGATGATGGTATGTGCCCACATTTGCCATCATTTCAGTGAAAAGGAAAATAATTTATAGAGATTAAGCCTCCATGTAGAAGATGCCAATTTATCAAAGGGCTAGCTGTGAGAGGGTTGGTGTTGTGGACTTTTTTTTTTTTAAAAGATTTTTTTTTAAAATGAGTATTTTAATGCTTGGGAAACACACCAGAGTAAAAGTTTCGGAGAATGAAGTCCTCTGTTTATCAACAACAGAGCATGGGTGGTGGCAGCGCGTGCTGTCTACATTGCTTCATTACTGTGCCTTCACTCTGACCTGAAAAGACCTCCTCTAACAATGAGAGATTCCAGGCCTTGGCCTTTCTTTTGAGAGATGGCTTTAATTTTTTATGTCTGTTCCAAAACTGCAGCCAATGAATGCTGTAAAACTTCTAGGAATGAGACAACCCAGCTGATAAGAGTTCTTGCAGCTATATGTTATTAATATGAGCCCTGCTGAATGACAAACAAGCCTGATTTTGATCTCATGTACACTGGCTTTAGACTGGTGCCTTATATGAATTTCAGTGGTGGAGTTACTTGTGATTCATACTGGTGCAAATGAGATCAAAATCAGACACAATCATGAGAACTGGCTCTACCCCATCAGGTGTTGGCATAGGAGGCACACCATGTGCTTAGCTGGGGAAAGCGAAGGTGGGTGGAGCATTGCTGCTGTACACTGATCCCTGATTGGTGGAATGTGTTCCCTGCAGCCTGCATGTGACCAGGGTGATGGTAGGGGAGGACCTTGGCTGGCTGGCTGGGCGAAAAGGGGTGTTTCTTTTTTAAAGGCCCCCCTACAATGTCAGTAGTGGGGTGGAGGGGGAAATTTACAGGTATGGACAGGAAGGGCAGGAAGTAGGTGGGGCGGGATCTTTGAGATAGTAGAATACTGAAAAATTTGTGCTGGCAAATATGTTTTTAGCTCAATACTTTGTGTTGCTCTCTGCCTTGAATGTTCAGACATGCTCTTTGAGGCCCCTGAGGCTATGCATCACCATTTGTTCCACAGTAAACAGAGCTTGGTTACCAATACTGGGAATGAAGAATAATGGCTCAAGTCTTCATAACTGCAGCATTTTCCTTAATTTCTTATGCAATAGAAATAAGCTTTTACAAATTAAATGTATATGCAGTTGTGAATAAATCTGCGGTGTAAAACTCTTTAGTTGTTTGGCAGAAAAACCTTTGAACAAGCTGTTGATGTGATTAAAGGGAATGAGCTCCAAGATCCTCCTATGATGGCAATGGGGGCTTGAATCCTGGTGCTTCTAGCTACCTTGAACTGAGATTTGTAACTACTTTTTGAAGGTCAGTCTGTTTTGATACAGACATATAAATTATGGGACTCAGTTCTCTTAAAGGAAGAAATCTGGGAGGAAGAAACAAGAGAGAAGATGAAGCATTAAACTGCTGGATCAATAACTTGGATCAGGAGAGCTGTGTTGTAAAGAAACCATATGAAGTGTGATTAGTGGCGGAAAAATGGGAAGGGGAAGTAGAGAAATAACATTTGATAGATAGATAACCATTGAATGCTGTATTATATATTATTTTACAGAAGGAAAGGAGCAGATTATTATGGAAGTCTTAGTGGACAAAAGGAAGGAATACATTTGGGAGACTTACCTTCTCTAGCAGTTGTCTAAGTTGCCTGCTTTTGGCATCTCTGGAACATAGGTTTTGTTCTGGTGCAACTACAGTGCAAATACATCGGCCATCTGGGTCTTGGGCTGAACTGTACACTTGCCATCCTTCTTTGGGACTAATTTGAGTCTATAGTAATAAAACAACAAGCAAAGTAAAGGGAGTGAAATAGCTGATATTCATGAATGACTTTTTGGTTTACACACACACACAAGACGCAATTAAACCTAAGAAAATATTCTTACTCAGTTACATAACATATATATTCATAATCATGTTCCTTTTAGCTATCTTTTATTATCCCCTAAATGGATTATTGGTAATTTTGCATTTTTCCAAAGTTTTCCTTTATACCTGACTCCTTGGCTACGGCTACACTAACGGCGGCAAAGTTGCCGCCGTCAGATTGATTTCTCTGGATCGACTGAGCGGTCAGTGAAGACCCGCTCAGTCGATCCAGAAATCGACATACTAAGACCATCTTCTCAAGTGGCATAGCGCTGCGTCACCGGGAACGCGGTTCCCATCGGCGCAGTGCAGTAAAGACAACGTGCAGAAGAGGAGCAGAGAAGTCGATGGGAGTTATGCAAGTTTTTTGCGTAGTTTGCATAACTCCCATCAACTGCCGCCAAATTTCGGAGGTAAGTGTAAATAGGGTCCTTGTTAACAGTTCTTTAGAAATGTCTGACAGCTCTGCTTAATTGCAAGCGCTATATTCAGTCTGGATGAGAACAGTTTTCTACTTATGATTCAACACTAGTTCATTGATTTCATTCCTTGTGGAGGGTTTTATAGTTTTCCATCAACAAAGAACAAATATATCCTTTCTTATTGGATGACTATTACTTTAGACTAAAGGAAACTACAAAGATGGAAAGGAACAAATATTAAGTCCCCATGAGAAATCACAGTAACAGCATCCATGCTGAACCAACTCTCAGGCCTAAAAACAGGTTAGAGGGGACCCTCTTTACTTTGAAAGGTGAAATACACAGAAAAGAGCCTGGCAGTTACATAGCTATAAACACCAATAGCAATAGAGAAGCCTCAGAGAAATACAGTAAAGAATCTGGTTAGGTTAGATGAGAGGGAGCAAATTTGGATGCTGTAATGGATTCTGGAAATTGCTAGCACTTTCTGCTTTCAGCAATCATGGTAAAACTCAAAAGTTCTCCTAGTCTTATGGTTTTTTTGCAGTGGCGACCAACATCCCATCTCTATCTGCCTATTTCCCTAAATATTACATGATAAATTGGAAGAGTTGGGTGATGTTCATTGAATAAGATGTATAGAAATTTACAGAAGTCAAGATGAGAAAAGGAAATAAAAAACTTGATAATGGAGGAATTTCAGATGATAGAATTAATTCTGTTAATAATATGTAATGTTCTTGAGTATTGGATTTAGAGATGACTAGTCAAAATATAATTATGCATTCTTCTTTTTATATCTAACAAATACAGCATTAACTACTTGATTTCCAAGCTCAGATGCTAATGGCTGCCACCAGAATAATTTTGTTTTGACACAGTGTATCTGAGTCACCAGCTATATTACAAAAATGTAGTTAACATCAGTTCAAACAGTAATTATTAAAACCGGCAAGCATTAATATTGATGCTTACTGACCTAGTGTAAAATCAGCTATTGCATAGTTCATCACTACAGGGTAGATACAGTATCTCTCTAGAATGAGTTTAGAATAAAAGGTGAAAGAGTATTCCCTTGATGATGCTTCTCTGCATGTCACCTTGATGCAAGAAAAGAGTACCACCTCTTTTCTTCCATGGGATTTCTGCTGGGGTCACTGAAGAAATTAGTGACCTCTCCTTCTGTAGAGTTAATTGAAAGATCAAAACTGTAATATTCCCCTGTTGTGCTAGGAAAATAAAAGCCTATCAGCTAAAAGGATTGTAAATGGAAGACAGCTGAGCTTGCTTTAGGGTGTGCTAGAAAGACATATCTAAGGTTCATTGCTAAATCATGCCAGTTTTATGATGTTCTTCTAGCCTTTATTTTTAGGGCACAAGGAATCTAGTTTAACAGAGATGGTGAACAATAAAATCTAAACAAAATTACAGCTGCAGGGATAATTTAAATTGGTTTTGAATAGCAAGTAAAATTGTGAGCTTGAACAATTCAAGCTTGTCAAAGCAGTTAACCCTTACATTATAAGCTAAATTTAGGTTGGTGACTTCTGTGATTTTCCGTAGTTCTCACACTCAGATATTGATGTCATATGGCAGCACTGAAGCCAAGTCAAAGTTTAGGAATATATGCAGAGCCCAATGTTAGCTCATATCCCTTCTGAAGCACAGGAATACTTACCCCCAATGTACAGATATATTGCAGTCTTTGGGCCTGGTTGTGAGCTGATGCTGGTATAACTCAGGCATAACTCCATTCCTGTTAATGAAGTTTCACCAGTGTAAAATGGATGAGACACCAGAATCAGGCCCAGTCTATAGTAAAAAGGATGTGATCCAGACTGTATTGTCCAAAGAGTATTTTATATGTTCTTATAACACCACACATTTCAATCTCATTTGCTGACAAAAAAAAAGCATGTTTACCCAGACACAAATGTTCTTATAATGTGTTGTTAGATGAAGAGACACCATACAGTAATAAAAGCAATGACCATTAGATTTTTTTTAAGTGAACTATTTCACCCTTCTGATGTACATTTATCACAACGAGAAACCTTCAGGCACATGCTAGAAGTGCATTGTGATTTATCTATGAATGAGGATATATTACTCTAAATTAAGGCTACATTACTTTACTGTATTCTGTTTTTCCAGGATTCTTTCATTCACTAGGAAAGAAGTTGCAGTCATGATAGATAGATACCCTCTCTCTCTCTCTCTGTCTAATCTATCTAATCTGCATGTGTGTGACTGTGCATGTGTGTGTATAGTTTTTTCACATACCTGCACTGTTTTTTTTGTTTTTTTTTTGTTCTTTCCCATTTAATCCCAACCTCAAACAGAAGTTGTTCTGCCTCATAGGGAAGGAGCTAGAAGGCATCAAAATCTTATGAAAGCTGCAGAATTCAAACCCCAAATGCAGGCTTACTGTCGACAGGTCTTAGTAAGAGGACAAGAAAAGAAATAACCAAGCTGGAAGAGGAGAAACAAAAATATTTTTGCTAGTTCTTAACAATCTTATGGAAACAGAAGTACGCCCCTGCTAAAGTTAATATTTAATGTTATTGTGGAAGGCAGCTATGCTATAAAAATGACAGTACTCGACCCTGAGAGGTTTCTTTTACCTTTAAACTACCAGATATTTCAATATGAGTGTTATAGCTGTGTCCATTGTCACTACTGTCTGGGCAAATGCTTTTTATTGCAATATGTATAATTTCTATGACTAGTTGTGTATAAACTCTATGGGAAAAATTTTCTTCTTGTATAACTCCACTGATTTCAACAGAGTTATTCCAGCAGAGAATTTGGCCCTATCGTTTTGCTCCCCCTTCTCTCCCCTTTGTAGCAGTCTTTTTTAGCTCAGGTGAAAAGAAGTAGTTAAATATAAAGGAGATGAGGGGTTTTGTTCCTTTCTTTCTTGTACAAAATATACAATTTTTCAAGTTTTGTGTGTCCTGGGGAAACATATTTAGGGAGTTTTATAATAGCAAGATTCAATTTGAACTGTATATTGCTCATGAATGTACCTTGGTGGATTTCTGAGAATATATTGGCAATATATGCCCAGGTGTCAAAGATGAGTACTGAACCCCCAATATATTGGGTCTTGCCTCATAATGTTGCATTTTAGAAATTACATGCCACAGAAATAAGAAGTCTTTACAACAAGGTGGCTAAAACAGAAGAAATTCTCTGGACTCTGATACACTAGAGAATAGGATGTTTTCATAATACCAATGTTGCAAGGCTGCTCTACTTCAGATAAAAGGCGTTTATCCCTGTGTGCCAGCTTTGCTGACACTTCTACTACCTCACATCTCACTAAAGCATGAAATAAGCATGGTTCCTCCATCTTAACGAGAGCAAACAGTGTAGTTTAAGTAATGACAAAACGTACACACTATGGGCCAGAGCCTCAGTGGGTTTAAATCAGCAGAAATTCATTGAAGTCAAGGGAGATGTTAGTTTACACTAGCTCAGGATCTGATCCTGTAAATATATATATAGCTATATATATATGTATAGTGTGTGTGCCTGTGAGTGTGTGTGTCTGTCTCCCTTAGCTAGTCAAGCACAGATTTATACTAGAGTTAAGTGACCCATCTGACTTGTGGATGTCGGTAGGAACTAGAGACCTGCCTCATATAGTTCAATGTGAAAATTAGTTATATTTTAAGAAAAATGGAGGATTCCCCATCCCCTCACAACACAGTGTTGTACTAACATAAAATCTCATTTCTTTAGGATAACAATACCCTGAATTAAAAAGTAACAATATTAAAATCTTTGTATGCAATATTTTTTCCTGTCCACATACAATCAGACAATTAAATATTGATCAGTAAATTAATCACTTTTAGCTACGACTGAAATTCAGTCCTGAGAATAGTAAGCTGGTCTACTCTGATTTCATTTACACTGAAAGTACACAGATAGGATTTCTCAAGTATTTGGTAGAACATATTCTGTTCCAACTTCATTTGTTCCTTTACCAATGCTATTGTAGAGGTGCTAGAGTTCACCTGTCTGATTGAAATATTAATCTAATTTTTAGATTACATGTAGAAGTTCATAGAAAGAGTTAACACTTTTTCTTTAGTTCTACATAAACAGAGACTGCTGTATGTTGTGTTAAAATTTAGTGACATATGAATATCAAATACAAGTAGTGGAAGAATTTAACTAATTTAACTAATAATTCATCTTCTCCATTATTTCCTAATCAGCCTGCATAAAAGTCTTGGGGCCAAACTGAAAAGTACCTATTTTCTTTTCTTTTAAAAAGACATTCCTTTGCTTGACCGCTTTGCAAATTAAGAAAATAAAAATATTGATTGCATATTAAAATGAAAAATCATTTTAGATGGCAATGTTACAGATTGTAGGTTTCTTTTCAGTGATCTTACTCTGTAATACAACAGTATACATTTTCTGGAATAGTAAATATGGAAACAAATCTAAGCTAAAGAAACAAGTATTTTCTTGGATATTTTTAACATTTCATACTCAAAATATGAAGCCTTTTGTTCTTAAGTACTTCATTTAAAAAAAAATGTTTCCCTTCTATAGTAAGTCTGTAGCATCCTCACAAATGCTGTGCAGCGTGAAGTGTCCAGACAGAAGCATGCATTAAATTACAGCATAAAGATTAGCAGCTCAAAAAGAGATTTACAAAGAGGCAACTTAAACATAGCCTTTGTGGTCCCTTAAAATACCATTTCAGCATGAAGATGGCTTACAACACATCAGAGCTACTTACTAGTGTATCTGAAGTGGATAGCCTGGTGACATTTAGTCCTACCAGAGACGGGAGAGTTTGGGACATCCAGTTAGAGATCATTGCCATGGTACTAAGAACAGCACCAAGCTTGAGCAGTGGAGGACTCATTGCTGTGGAGCTAATGAGTTTTCATAGTGACTGATTATCATCCTAGTGCAGGCTGGCAGGGAGAGGCGTGACTGCAGCACTCAACAGCCACAGCATGAAAGGATATCAACCTCCCCAGATTTAATCATCCATTAAAAACACACACAGCCTCCCCCGGCCTCTGTTCTTCTACCCTGACCAACAGATATTTCAACAGACTGCCTTATACTGACCACTAAGCCATTCTTCAGATGTCAATAATTATCACAGCTTTCATATGGGTCGGGGGGAGGGAAAGAAGTTTAAGGTGCCACAGAGTCAGTTGCATCTAGTTAGTTCAACTTCTGCAGGCTGATGTGAGGAATTGTCTAAAATGTCAAATCAACCAACCAAACAAAACCCAGATGCTCACTCCCCACCCATCCCTCACAACTCCTTCTCCTTAATTAAAAATATGCCTGGGAACATTTCTAATACAGTACTTTGTATTTACATTCATCTCCATTAATGGTGGAAAGGATTATTAGAGAGGCCAAGAAAACACAAAGGCTGTCCTTCTCAGAAATGGTTACCTAAAACTGCTATCCATTGATTTTGGAGTAGTCACTTAAATTATCAATATCAATAACTCCACAGTTTGCAAAGCTTGTTATTACACAATCACGCGCAGTACAGAAGTAGAGTAACTGCAGAACAAATATCTATGCTACTTTTGAGAAGAGGACAAAAATAATTATGCATGGTTCAGGGAAGAGAAAAGGGGTTACTGATTCCTTACATCTGCTTCAGGGACTTCTATTGTCTAATGTGACACAATGATTTTTTTAAAGTTCAATGGCAGTTTGTATTTATTTATAGGGAAGTCACAAAATAATGTACAAATAACATAACAAAAGCTTGTACCACAGATTGTGCAATATGGGTAATTTAAAAGTATAGTATGTGCATTTTGAATATGACTCTAAAGAGGGTAGGTAAAATGTTTTTTTAACAGTATTTACTTGAAAGAGTACTTGGTTAAAAGTTTGTAAGGATTCAGAATATTGTATATGTTCCTAAGACGAATGCTGGAGTTTGCTTCAAAATTTACTTCCAAAGAAATATATTTTTCTTAAACAAGTTTGGCAGGTGATATGAAAAAATCTTTAATGAAATTGAAAAAGATACATATTTATATAGAAGTGTGGAAGCTCACGAATGCATTCCCTAGAATTAAGCTTTCTCACTCCCCAGAAAAGCATTTGAAATTCTCAGAGCTTGTGTTCCAAATTCATGCTAGACTTCCCTCTCCTAAAATGCTTTTAAAATTATTTCAATTAACCCCTGTTATTTAACCAAGAAATACAGAAAATCAATCATTGTCTTTTTAAAATCAAGAAAAGCAGGAAAAACACACCGAGAGCTACCATATAATCTTACAAGGGACCTTGTGGCCCAAAGGCTCACCAGCAAATACAAGAGAGATGGCATGTATCTAAATATTAAATACTTTTGCAGAATTACACACTGAACTATAATGTTACAACCTTTTTTCAGTATTTTGAAACTTAACTCACTGAAGAGTGCATTTGGAAACCCATGAGATTTTAGTAATGCTATAACCACCTAAAGCAAAAATCCTTTTGAAAAATGTGTTTCCAACAAATCAACAACAATTAACAGAGAGTTTAAAATGTGAGGCAGATTGTAGGTTTACTTATATATAAGCCTCTTCAACATGAATGATAAAACATTGAATGTTGGCAATTTTTACCCTGTATTTTTTATTAGGCATGATAATAAAAAATCTAAGTATGAGGAATTTTTGGTGCCCCCCTTTTCAAATATTATAACTACTACAAACATTACACCATTTATGGGTTTTTGTATGGGTTTTATTTGGAAGGTCATACAACATTAGATAGAGCGGGTAAAATCCTGGCCTCATTTAAGTCAATGTCAAAACTCCCATGAACTTCAATTGGGCAGGATTTTAACCACTCTGTCTAATGTGAGTAAAGTAGTAAGATCTTCCACCCAAAACCCATATATACCCTTTTATCCAAGGATCTCAAATTGCGATACAAATACTAATTAGTTATAATTCACAATGCTCTCTGAGGTAGGTAAATAATATCTCTATTTTACAAAGGGGGAAAACTGATATAAGGAGGGTAAGTGATTTGCCCAGGGTCACGCAATAAGTCAGTGGCAGAGATGGGGCCACAACCAAGGAGAATTTCTTTTCTTATTTCTAACAAATAACACTCCCTGCTCTGTTGTGTTTGACTTTCACCATGTAAACTAGTCTCCCTTAACAAAAGTTTGTTGGCTCGAATGCTTTTTAGATACCAATTCTGACTAGTCAAACTTAATGGGCCTGATCCTGATCTTGTTTACACTGCTTCTACACTGGTGTAACTCCATTGACTTCATCTAATTTACACCAGAATTTATGAGAGCCAAATCAACCTAAATGTATCAGTTATATTGATTTGTGCTACATAATTTCTGTATTTCAACAAATACTTTGCCTTGGATATTAAAACAAATGTTAATAGGTTGGATGCTCAGATGTACCAAGTAAAGGAGGAGGCAAAGGTGGCTCTACATTACCTCTACTCCTTCCCTGAGCTTGAGGGCAGCTGGAGATTGAACCAGACAGAGTAACCACAAGGCTGTTCTAACTAAAGCTGGCTGGAGCGCTTCCCGAGGGTTCAGGATTTCCGTCTGGTTCTAACATATCTCTGGAAGGCCTCCTACTACATCAAGGCTGGGGGCAAGGGTGTGCTGTAAAGACTCCTATGCCACTATTATCCCAGCCAAAGATTCACCTGCAGTGGGTAAGGGCTGAGGAGAGGGGGATCCTCAGCTGCCTAACTAAGGCAGCCTTAAGTCCCATTTATGTCATTGGATTGGCTCCAAAGGGTAATAACCAAGGCCAAGAACCTAGCAATGATGTGTCTATTATGTTTATATTTATAGACAAATGTGTAAAAATGGATCTTTCAAGAACTTGTGGTCCTTTTTATATGACTACTGTACACAAATGCACAATGTACACAAATGTACTCAAGGTTTATTATACTGTTTACACCAGATTCTGCTAAGAAGAAGTTTTCACCATTTGTAATACAATCATTGATTGGTTTCCCACAAACTGGATGATTGTGCTGTGTTAACATATAAGTCCTGCTGACATTCCTTACATTGTACTGCTCATGTCCAAAAAGCTGCGGTTTCTTTTTCTCATGCTCACGCTACCGCACACTAATATGGGACGAGACGCATACTCCGATCTTCACACAAAAGAAGTTGAGCAGCCAACCACAATTTCTCCCTCCACAGTTAGAAAAAAGTAGTAAATGCTACAATATTTTACATGGAACCATTTCTTGAAGGGGATTCTACCTTCATCCTGACCTCCTCCCCAAACAAATAAACCACCCAGAACCACTTCCTCTCTTCCATATTTCCCCAAATCATATAGAGCTCATGCAGTATTTAAAATTGCCTGTAAGTGCCCAGCATCTGCACATTTCTTTGTCCAGGGGACTTGTCAGATCACAAAGGGACCGTTTTCTCTACTCTTCCTTCCCCTTTCATAGAGCCTGTTGTACAGGGATCTTCCTTTCAACACAGTTGGGCTGGGTGTGTCCTCCTTCCTCTGTAAGTATTTATCCCACCCTCCACCATATTGCTCACAAGCGATAGGCCCAAAGCACTCCTTTCTGCAGGGCTGCGCATGCGCCTGCCAGTGTTCCCAGTCCCAGTGACTCTGAGTGAGAAGACTGGCTTTGAATTCAGAACCCAAATGCATTCTCCTTGCAATCTCTGGGAGGGAAAATATTTTTGTGAGGATTGGGAGCCAGCAAACTCTAATCCCACCTCTGCCATTGACTCATCCACTGTCGGCCATTTAACCTGTCTCTTACTCTGTCTATAAAATGGGCTAATATTTTATCATGGATGCCATGAGAACCAATTAGTTAATGTTTGTGAAGCCCATTGAAGATGTAAAGTGCTATATATCAATGCTAATTATTATTATTACTATGGCCATTTCCTTTCCCTTCCCCTTTGAAAATACATAACTTCCTTGTTTGGCAGGTTTCCACATACTGAGCGGCTGCCCACACTATATTACATTAAGCAAATTAGCCCAGTTTCTGAAGAGAATCCCCTGGGGGGTATCTGAGTGGTGTGAAACTGAATTAGGAAAATGTATTTCAGTTGTGAAAATTTGCTTGAGTTAAACAGTTCTAAAAAGTTACAGTAAGTTATTTGGAAAGGATTGACTCGCTCCTCATTTATCTGACATAGGATTTATTCTTAACCAAAGCCCCAGTCTGAAAGAAGGCAGAAAACTGGCAGCAGCATAATGAGAAAAAATGTCTAAGTGTAAAAATATAGAACATTTATATATCTTGTTTGTAGGTGACTCAAAATAAATAACTGAAAGCTAGTGCTGCAGTATACAAAGCGAGTTTTAATAGCTGGCAAGAGCACTGACACTCATCCGCCTTTTTTAACCTGTCAATGTGTATTACTTTGCTCAGGGGTGCAGATGGAAGTTTCCACACAAACAGAACCTCAGACTGCAATGCAAAAGTCCTAGTTATGGTCAGGCAGATATTCAGACTTTAAACAAAAGAGCCCTGTTACGCTGCTGGATAAAACAATAAAATCCTCAGCCATTTGGGACATTATCCCAAGGACAACTCGGGGAGCATTACAATAAAAATACATTACATCCATAAAAAGAACGGAAAAATGTGAATTGGTCCCTTACTAAGCTAAGAAGAACTCTTTCATTATGAAGTCATTTCCTTTACTGAGGCCCACACTTAACTCACATTATTGTGTACTAAAGAGAGAGAAACCTAATAGCAGATTTCTTGAGAGCATTTGGCTGCTCCAAATGCCAAGACAATAGTGTGACAAGGCCATAATCACTGGCTTACAAAAGTTTAGAATATGCAACTAGAAGTTCTGAGCTCAAAGATCTTTAAGATCTCCATGTGGTAAAGTAAGACAGAGATTCAGAGCCAAATGAAATGTGCATGTAACCTACAGGTGAGTGTGTTTCATGGGGCTCGTTAGCACAAGCTGTAGGAGCTCATGCTTTTTTTGCACTGGAGGTTGCTGAATCATGCCCCAGTGTATCACCCATGGCCATCACATCAGCATGTATATCTAGTGCATAGTGCAGATCTCAATTCTCCAGAGAGCAGGTGGAAGTGGGGCATGGGCAGGGATCCACTGGTTGTGCATAAATGGCATTGCTGCTTCAAACATTGGGGTGATGGCACTTCTGGAAGTGGCTCTCCATGTCTGGGAGAAGAAGGTGTCTTCTTGCTTTTTGTCTTCCTGCCAGGTAAATGGGCTGAGCACTGTCTTCAGGATTAGGCCAAAATGTACACTAGTGACAAGGTGCCTCATTTTGGATCCATCAAAGCAATCGTGTATCATCAGTAGGAAGGGAAGAAGGGAAATGTAATAATCAAATCATGGTCTAATATGATTTTAGGACTGAACAGACTCTCATCCATAGAGTAAATACTTAAATCCTAGCTGTGCTTTTCAGAAGGAAAAGTTTAGAATTTTATAACAACAGGAACAACATATTGTTCAACCAGAAAACCTCCAGGTGAACAATAAACCCCTAAGATTCCTGAATAAAGATCTACTTCCAAAATATCTGTCCGATCAGGAAGTAAAACAGGTCATTCTTTCACTCTGCTATGTGAAATCCATTACAACAAACCATCCGACGCTGAATGTCAGACACACAGTGAGATAGCACATTCAAATTAGATAATAATTCAAGATATGTAGAGCATAAGTGAGGCCAGAAGTAGGCCCCTATGGTGTGTGTAGAAATATATATATATATATAGATACACAGTAATGTTCTCTATTATTGCTATCCAATGAAAACTGAATGTCATTAAAATTTAGAGAACATCTGCAGTTGTATTATCATTGTTCCTGGACTAGACTGGAAAGAACACTGAGGAACTGAGGTGCGTGACTATCAAGATGAGGGTATATCATTGATTAATATCATTCAATAGAATTGTTGTTATTTGCCATTCCTTTCTTAATGCCACCTTGCATCTTGTCTATTTTTGACTCCTCCTGATCACTGAAGAGATGTTTTAAATTGAACTATCCAAAATGATGCCAACTATACATCTTTTTTTCTGAACAGTTACACTTAATTTACAGTCTATCAATACACATGAATAATTCAAATTGTTGCTTTCAATATGCATTATCTTTCATTTGAACTGGGTTGGCTAATATTCTAGTTTTATTCGATTCTTCTGAAGTTCCTCAGAATCCACTTTAAACCTGACTAACTCAAACAATTTTCTGTCATCCACCAATTTTCTCCCTTCATCGTTCACCCCCTTTCAGAATTTAAATAAATACATTAAATACCACCAGTCCTTGTACAATTCCATTGGGAGAAACCACTGCTAAGCTTTTTCCATGTTGAAAATCAGTTACTTATTCCTTCTTTGTTTTTCTCCTCATAATCAGTTTCTGATCCACTGCAGAATGTCCCCTTCTGACTTCTTAGTTCCTTAATTGTCTCTTGAGATGGACTTAATCAAAGATTTTTCAAAAGCCCAAATGAATTACAAGCCTGGTTGTCCTTTATCCATTATATATTGTTAACATTTTCCAAGAACAGTAATTAATGGAGAGGCATGATTATCCTTTACAGATGCCATGCTGGTTTATCTTTATCATAGCTTACTCATCATAGCTTTACTTTATCATAGCTTACTTATAACTTTCTATTTAATTATTTTTTCAATTATGTAGGCGGTACTGACTCACTGATCTGTAATTCACAGCATTGCCCCAAGACCCAATTTTTAAAGCTCGGTACAACTCATGCTGCCATCCAGTACTCGGATGAGCATGTAATGATTCTGAGCTCCAAGTTGGTGCACCCACACAGAGCTCTATTGGCTTCCGTGATGCTTCATCTGGTGCCAGAATCTGCCCTCACAGAGCCCATCATAAGATCTGAGCCTTAGTCTCTGACAGTCCTTGGAAACAGTATGTGTGGGGTAAGTATATCCCAATCATCCCTTGTGGTCTGTGATCCAAAGCATTTGTGTAACCTTTGTGTAATGCTATATGTGTTGGTAAAGTCTGATTTGTCTTCATTATATTAAACAAGACAAAATCTGAATTTTAATCCATATTAAGATCACTGGTTAGACTAGAGACATTTGAAACAGTCACATTCTTTGACTTACATCAGCTGAAATTTCAGACATTACCTTTACTAAATTGCCTTTGAACGAAATCCCATTTCAAATTGCTTTTCTCAATGGCTTTGTAAAATCTTAGCCCGGTGACTAAATTGAGTCTTTAAGTAATTTAGACAATTACATTTGAAAGTCTTGGGTTGAAAGTCCTCCTTGAAAAATGACCCTCAGGATCCAAAAGTGTTTGCGGAATTTCATGAAAATGTATGAGTAATGAGGAAATGGATATATCATCGGTTATATGTTTCTAGTATAACTAAGAAAACTACTTCTTCAGGCATTTAAATAAAGAACATATTTCATTCTGCAAACACTATATTCTATTTCTCTTCATTATAACAGTACTAGAAAATTATCTGGGTTACATAAATTTAAGGCATATATTATTTAAATAATTAAATGAACAAATTACAACTTTTTACTTCATTCTAATAAAAAGTTCTTATGAAATATTTTTTATACATTTATATAAGTATCTAATGTCTTTGCATTCATTTGTCAAGTAGGTACTTCAAAATCACACTGCCACAGAGCACTTCAGCGAGGGAAAAGTGTGCACTTGAAAACACAATTTGGCTCCTTCAGTGGAGCTATACACTGGAAATGTGATTTGTTTGTGTGTTGTCTTTAGAACTAGACAAATTAACCCCAAATCTTTTTGTAAATACTTGAAGGAATAAGCACTGAAATCATTTTGACTATTTTTCCATCCCTCTTATTTACAGAACAGGAATGTTCATGGAAACAAGAGAATTTTAAGCAAATACTAGAGGGACACAAATGTTTGATTTAATAAATGTGTAATAAATTTGCACCAGAAATCTGATTAAAAAAATTACTCTCATCCAGTTAGAGAGCAGAAACAAGGCCGCATGATCTATGTGTCCAATCAAATTTAGCACAGCTTAATGTCAGATGTCAATGGAGTATCTCCAGATTAACATCCATGTAACTGAGAAGAGTAAATGGTCCAGTATAACCATTCACATCAGTACCTTCCACAAGATCATTCTTTCATCAGTTATTTACATTTCAGGCCTGTCTGTGAATGAAGTTTCAATTATACACTACCTTTGTGTATTTAATTTCCCTTTTTGGTGATGGTATCATGCATCATGCCTCATTTGTTGGCAGGATCTGGTGAATAAAACTGATCATGGTAATCCTTAGTTATTGTGGAAAGGCTCCTTTTCTTTGAGCTGAACTTAGAAAGTGCTGGCATCTGAAAAGTAGCAGATAGACTTTTCTCAGGTCATGGTGCTATAAATCTTACATAGACCTTTTCCTATTAATAGGTGTTACTTTTGTTACCTTATCTCAGTGATTTGATCTTTTTAATGTGACACCTAGACGCAAGTAAGATTCTATCTTTTTTTTTCTTCTCTGGAAAAATGACGACAACCTGAAAGAACACAGCTCTGGGTAAGGAACTTAAGTTCTACTACCCTCCCTTGTCCTTCCTATAATCTATACACCTCTTTATACTTGTCTTTGGGATTTTAGTGTCTGGATTTCTGTTTGGAGCTTTGGCATGTTCAGCGTTCTATCCAGGGTTCCCAGGCTCCTGGACATATGCTGTTACCTATGTCTAGACTAGAGAGAAGTTTCTCCTTAGTGTATTTTTAGTGAACAATAATAAGTTACCTCTTTTTAGGACTGTTAGAGCCATACTTATTCTTTCACTTATGTCTGGTTATTTTCACCCCCTGCTGGGGCTACTGAAACTTGTTGAGCCAAATTTCCAAAAACGTGGCCTCCTTTCATATTCATGAAGCTGTGGATACACTCCTTTTGCTATCTGTCACGTATGTGTGTAAAGGTAGAATTTATGCAGGCAGAACACCTTGACCGCGTAGAAGACATGGGGGAGGAGGGAGGTAGTGTGAGTTGAGCAGACTCAAGCTGCATTTCTCAGTGTTATCATTTATTTTCACAAGTGCTAATGGACAAATGTCTCATGTAAATGTGATAGTTGTGCATGCAAATGGAGGCCAGGCAGACGTTTCATTGAAAATTTAGACCATTGTGCTGCATCCTACGATTTTTGTCCCTCTACAAGGTCCATTTCACTCAATGAGAGAAGGCAAGACCTAAATATAAGAGAGGTGTGATTTTTAAATGATAGGCTGACTAGACCCTTATCTGAAAGGGAAAAGTCAATACCCAAAGAGATAGAAAGAGGGGATCTTTATTCCTCTCAAATAAACAGAATTAGCAGTTCTAAAAATCTGATATAATGTGTATTTTAAACCTTGCCCCCAAACAATTACTTGCTTGTAACCACAATATCCTAAAGTAATGTAATTGGAAAGTCTGTGAGAGGGGCAACACAGTATTTTGAAAACCCTCATGAGCCAAAAAAATGATAATTTCTTCTCCCTCCCCCACCTCCTATGGAAGAATCATGCATATTAAACCATATTATATAATAACTAAATCCAAGTTTAAGAGTATCAACAAAGAAAATATCCTGAGGAGTCATAAAGATATATTAAAGTACATTTATAAATACTACTATTGTTCCTTTTTCCAGTCAGGAGGGAATTATGTATTTTAGTGTAACCGAGGGGAACCAGGACAAAACAACAGTAACCTGAGACATGAAGGGATGTCTTGTAACCAAGCTACTAGCATACAAAATGTATGTGAAAGGACTGGGAGCCAAGTCCCATACTTTTTCCAGCATTCAAAATCAGACTAGTATGAGTAAAATGAAAGCATTATGGTCATAATCTAGATAAGTGCTGCAAAATTGATTTTATTAGAATAGCAAAATAAGTTTGTTTAGTTTGAAAAACAATTTATCAGCTCGTCTATAAAGCATTTGCATAAATCACTGGAAATCGAATCTGTTGCAATTCTGTGACAAAAGAGGTTTTATTTTCTTAATTTCTTTTATAGAAGGGCCCAGACTGGAACTTTAAATGCTAGCACCCTTGAACTTTGATAGGGGAGGGTTCTGAAACCAAATCCATAGCCACATGGCAAGGCTTGCACCATCTCTAGTGTTTTTCCCTAATAGACTATATTCCAGAAGCAACACAATAAATGGGTTTCAAATAATTTACAAGTTAGTATATTAAATCAGCATTTCTTAGCTTTCCATTATTTATTTCTTCAAATAGATTTAATGAACACCTCCTCAAAGAACTTGCTCAACAATTAAAAAATAGAAAGCTAAGGATCTACTTCTAAGCAAGTAGCCCTTTGCCCAGTCAGTTCAACCCCAAATCGGAAAAATATAGAACACTCAAGAAACCAATAACCTTCCACTCCTGACCATCCACTAAACAACACCTTGCTCACCCTGCTCAACAAAAGCCTATGCCTTGCAGTGTGACAAGAAATTAATAAAAGCCAGACAGTGTTGAGCCAGGAAATGGGGAGAAGTGAGTTCTAGAATCAAGGACCCGTCTTGGAGAATATCCCACTACCAGCCCCTTGCCATTTAAACAAGATGGCTGTTAGCTCAAGCACCTCCATTGATCACAACTGCAGTGGTATTATGCAGGGAGCATTTTCAATTTTTTTATTCGATTCACTTCTAATTCGTTCTTAATATTGCAATTAGTGTGAAATTCTTCCCAATGGGGAAGAGGCCTTCCACAAGGCCTTGTGAACTGCTTCATCTTCACTTTAAGGGCTTAAAAGGTCCATAGGGACTTGTACAGGCCCTCTGCACTGGGGAAGTCAGTCCTCATTGAGAATATCTGCATCTTTTTTCTGTCTGTTCTCTCCTTCCTGGCTAGTTGCGATGCCTGCACAGAGCTACTATTGAGTGCTGCATCTATAATAGGATTAGTTTATTAAATGAGCTGGCAGGGACTTGAAGAAAGCAGGGCCGAATACTTTAGAACAGCTTGCAGCTAATGGAAACATAACTTAAAAAAAAAAAAAAGAAAAAGAAAGGACCCAGAGCAGTGACTGGTTGAAGTGAAATCAAGCCTTTGTTTTCAATTAATTCCTGCAGTTTCCTATTTTTGTTAAAGGTTACATCAGATTCTCAATAAAAGCTCTCATTTTATTTCCTAGGCCAGCAGGTCTGTTAACTCAGATGCCCAAAATGACTGATTAATTTAACTGGAGAAATTAGTTTAGCAGACTCAGCCGCTTTCAACTCAGTATCTTTACTCCTGTGGGTGATCAACTCTTACAAATAGCTCACACTTATTAGAAAACGATCTGTACTGAATTATATGTGGGGATCCATTTAATAGGTGGCCAAATGCGTTAGAGCAAAATTGTTCCTGGCCCTTGTGCACAGCCTGGGAGAGAGTGCAAGGAGTAAGCGTCAAGAACTATTGCAGCCTCTGCACTCAGGAAAATGCAGGCACGGCTCCCATTGTCTCAAATTGCCCCAAAGGGCATGAGGCTGGAATGGAGTAGGAACAGGCTGGGCATCCCAAAGAACAGTACAGCTTTCAGGGTCTTCTTGTTTGCTAGGTAGCCGAGGATAGGGTGATAGCTGGGGATTTTGTTCCTCAGGAACAATCCCTCCTGGAGAGCTCCTTGTAGTGGTTCAGTTCTAACCACCTGTTCTGGGGATTGGATAAATGTGAAGGTCTAGCCCGTAAAACTTACAGCAATTCCTTCCCCCATTATTAATATTATGTGGAAAAGGGGTGATTATCCTAAGGACTCACCCCTTCCCCTCACCATGCCTTGTGTTTTTTCTTTGCAACACTTTCAACCTGCCCTTCCTGTCTTCTCTCCCTAGGTATTGCCTTCTCTCCTAGTCTCTATGTGTTGGTCTGGCAGCTTTGATCAGTACTCAGTTCCCTTTGCCTGACATCCCCAGGACTACTAGCATTAGAGATTAACAACAGTTGCTGTATGGCTTGAGTTAGTACAACAGCAATTCCAACATTAAAGGTTGGAGCACATTATGGATCTCTAGCTCTAGTAGCTTTAACAGGATTTCCTCTGTGGGATTGTGAGTTCTCTCTCAGCAGGTATAAAGGCAGAAGTTGGATACTGTAGCCTGTCCTAAACTGTTGAATAGTGCTGTTTGTTTCACCTCTGTGATGGCTGCCTTTTGGTGGTGGATAAAACGATCCCTCTGTACTGTATACTGGATATTCCAGTTTGTGATGAAAAACACTATAAAGATGTAATATAATGCTTATTTATTAAGTGTATGCAAAACGCACCTGATTTTTTTAAGGTTCCTATTTATTTTTTTATGGATTATGGTTTAATAAGAACAACACTAAACAGGACCAGGCAAGTTTATTTGAGAATAAAAACAAAATGCAGAATAATAGCAGAAAAATAAATGATCTCACCCAAGTATCTTGTTAGACTCTTTCAAGTTATCAATTACAGTATGCTGACTGCAGCATTCTTTTTTATTTCCTATTTCTCTTTTACTGATGAGAAATAAATTGTCATTTTAAAATATTACACTTTAAATCATTTAATTGCTGATGTTTTTGTGGAGTCTACTGTATACCCTGTTGTTGGTCTTAGTATGGTCTGTAAAGCAATGGCATCTTCTTGTCAGGATGTGTTGGACTGGCTTTTTGGGTACAAATGAGTAATGATATTGCCCTCTTGTGGCCTGCAGAGAAGCTAAAGGATTTAATATTAGCAGGTGAAAGAACATTCCTTTAGGATCAAATGGAAGAAGAATTTGGTATTGGAGTTTGAAGGACCAAGGTTCTAATCCCAGCCCTTATCTGATGATGGATGTTTGTGTGTGTGTGTGTGTGCATGCATGAGATTTATAAAATTGTGTCTGTTTTCTTATGATATTATTTTTTACAAATTAACTTCAAAGCAATCCACAAGAGTGAGCAAAATATAAACATGAGCCTGTAAAAATATTAATCGGTGGCAGATTTTGTCAAGCCCAACTACTTTCATTCCATGTGAAATTTTGGATTTTTCCCCACTTCTTTCTGGAGGGCCCAGCAATATTCAGAAGAGTCAAAGGGCCAAAATTATTGTTTTATATGAACTACCACAATTCCTGCACACAGGTGAAGTGCTAGATTGAAAGAACCAGTTTGACCATGACTAGCAATATTAGAGATATTTGTAAAGAGTGTAGGAGGAAGGGGACACAACACAGAGGGAAGGAGAAATGAGAAAAAAAATGGAGCAATAAATATTGACAAATATCCACTAACGGGCTTCTTTTTAAGAATTGCCTTCTTTCTGCTCCTAGCATACCCTATGGCAAGAGCAAGAGTGCTGAGAAAAAGAAAATCCAATGCATTGTTCATAGACACTCAGCAAAACAGAACTCCATGTATAACCACCGTCCCCACACTCACCATCACAATCCTGGGCCTGTCCATATCAAATCTGCTAAATGCTGAGTATTTTTCAAAGAATTTTTTAATGAGACTTCCAAGAGATTCTGCAGAGCCTCTTCCAAGGAAATCAGGAGATCCCTAATTATGGGAAACAGTTTTCCAGAAGTGTTGGATAGTCACTATTCAAGCACTATTGTTTAGATGGGAGTGGTTAGAAAAGTCACATGGGTCTGTTCCTGTCTGTGGGCCTGATGCAAAGTCCATCGAAGTTGGGGGGGGGGGAGGGGAGGGGGAAGGAGGTGTCTTCCTATTCATTTCAGTCACCTTTAAATCAGTTCTAGCTGAATGTATGTGAAAATGTATGTGAAAATGTAAAATGTGGCTCTATGGCTACTCTCTCATCATACTTTGGAATTCTCATTCCATGAACATTCATGCCAGTAAATTTGCAGAAAGGGAACACATAAAAGGCATGAACATGGCCAAAGCAAATTCATATAAATGCTTGAGTGAATATTTGGGGAAATACTCTGCAGAATTTCCCATTTTTATCACTCAACAGGAATCTCTGTGTATTCCACTGATTTGTAATTGATGGTTTTTATTGGTGCAATGTGCATGTACCTTAGTCCTTTGCACCAAATATAAACAAAGAGGTGAGCAATTCAAGGTATTGACACTTCAGTGAGCTAGTTAAAACACTGAGTATTTGAAACTGCCTCTATTGTTGGGCCCATTTTTAATTGCTACAAGAGCATTGTAACTGACATTCAAAGAGTGTCAAGACAGCTAAAGATATCCACATTTTATTATCAAAAAGTCTATCTGTTCTTCCACAGCCTCACTTAGATATCGAACTCCCCTTCCCCTCCTACACAAACAGAAATAGTTTGCTTAGGTATTTCTATATCAGCAATGTCAAGGGACATGGAAGCCATTTAAAACACACATCACTTTGAAGTGTTTTATTAGTTTCAGCTTATAATGCAATACGCAAAAAAATCAGTGCCATATACTGTGTATAGGAAAGCAACATTTTTTTTATTAGTGAAGAGAAGCATAAATTCACTACAAGGGAAAGAAAATAACCTTAAAACAGTATAGAAAATAATGGAGGCTGGGAAAATATTGAAATAAATTCTAAGAACATTGTAGACTTGCAGTAATAGGACCATAAATGTGAAAATTTGGTGAAATTTTCTAAACTACTGAGTTCCCTGCATATTTTCTGTTTTAATTCAAACTAATTGGTTTACACAGCAACACTTATTATATGAAGAGTTTACTTTTTCAGAAGGGATATCATATGATGGGATCTGCTACAACTGCTTTATAATATGTGTTTCTATATTATAACAAATGATATGCAGATGAGCTATCTTGAATGTCCATGGGTTGAAAGAGCTTATGTTCAACTACTATAGTGAATATGAGATATGTAAGTCCTGCCAAATTTCAAATATGCATATGCACAACTGTCTACATTAATTTCTGACTGCAAACATTTAAAGATTAGGGCTAGCAAGCACATTGCTTACTAAGTTATCAATGAAATGCAGTAATTTTGCCCCTCTCATTCAGTCTCTCATGTAATTTCCATCCTAACATTCAGAACTGGCCATGACTCCAGAGACTTATACTACCAAAAGCAAAATGTAGTAGCTATCAGGACAGCTCTTCATTACACATATCTAATGCCCTTGGGAGAAGTCAATCTTCTGAATGCTTGTGATTCCTCACCACATAATGTATTATCATTCTTTTATGTGTCTCCCAGACAGGAATGAGACAATAGCTTTTGAGCTAGAGACCTGGGCCCTCTGACTGATAATAAATGACTCTTCAATTATTACAAATCTAGGCTATTACACAAGTTGTAGAGGCACTGGGAAATAATGTGACTAGGCTTTGTCTGCTTTTGCAGTCCACTGACTGAATCTATGATATCACAGCCTATTTGTAGTGGAGGAGAGAAAACCTTTTTATGTCATAGTAAACAGTTCTGACATGAAGCTGATGGATGACTTTTTCCATACAAAAGGCCCACAGCTTTCAAATGCAGAACAGCTTAGAAAACTGGGAACATGTCAAGCATTCATTCTTAGTACCTTTTTATGACCAAGTGAAGAAAAAAAGGTCTTCCCCTTATGGAATGGTTGTAGTTGTATAGAAGTTTTGAGAGTTTTTATAAACTTACAGTAAAAGACTGTAAATTATGAATGCTGAAGTGCCAAGTGACACTACTTGGGTTGTTACGAGAAACATTCCATTTACAGGCACAGTGCATGACCTATATTCATGTTTTTTTATCTCTGGTTTTAATACTGAGGCTATTTTTTATCTGCTCCTTCAGTTTATTCCTCATGTGAAGTTGTAATCCTTTGCTTGTAATACTAAAATTAGAAACTAGAGAGAGGAATATGACCTCATGTGAGGAATATGCCGCTAGATGAATTTGTAAGGAACAAATATTTTGCTTTCAGGAAAATGTTCCTTCTCATAAACAAAATGGGAGGAGGTAATGGGCGATTCACCTAAAAAGAACTTGGTGGAGGTAAAATCGTTTCTAAGTAGAATGCTGATTTTTCAAAGACTCAGTGGATCTTTAAATGACTGCAGCCTAATATGATTGCAAGGAAAGGAATTCAGAGCCAACTCTAGCAAATGTTAATGTGTGCTTTTAGATTTAAGTTATAGTAATTGTTGTTATTATAGTTCTAGCACTAATCTCTTGCTATAGTAAGATCTTTACAGAGCTTGATAACGATCAGTTCAGTTCAGATTTTACAATAGGGCTTTACCACAACACCACTGGAAAATGACAGAGAAACTTACCTGCTCTACCATTCTGTAGTGTATTTTTACAGCTTAACTAATATAGTGATGTAAAAATGTACAAACAGTTCAGCTACAAAAATCATTGTCATTTTAGATCCAAAATGTTTGTGCAGCAGCTCCTGAAAATCTTTTCAACTGAACTCTAAATATAAGGGGCATGAGGGGAGACCTTTTGATATCAAACACTACACAGCAGTTTGAAAGAAGAGGGAAAGTAACTTGTTTACTTCAGCTCAGTGGAAAGCTGAGTTTGTGTGCAGAAGGAAGGAAAATCTAGTTCAGTTCAATGGGGCCAACATGCCTTGAACACTTTGAAACTGTGGGTAAATGACTAAACTACGGTTTTTTTTAAAACAAATTAATGGTGTTAACAGAATGGTGTTTTTTTAAGTGGTTCAGCTGTCTGGGTTATACTTTCTTGTTATTAAAAATGAAAAACAGCCATGCAAAATTCTACAAGGAACTGTGGTTGGATGCACATACAGACACCATGGTTATCAGCTGGGACTGAACCCAGGACACTTCAAAGCATTGCAGCATGTCTTTAACTTCAAGCCCCTAAATCACTACTCTAGTATCCCCCCTTAAACATGTTAGAAGTATTTTCCTGGACCAGGGGCAGGTTGCTCAGCACTCTACATAGTCAAGCCCTACATAGTTTCAGCAAAAATCTTCTTGAATTTGTCCTTTGGAGAGAAAAATTATAACCCAGGATCAGCACTGAGTTGGGAAGATTTTTCTTTGTGGCTGGAGTTAAGAAGATTCCTATTAGTTTATTTAATATATACCTTTATTCTTCCCTATCAATGACATCTGCTAGCCACTTCTGTTTGATATAGTGAATACACACTTTCAAAAGCTGACTAGTTTTGCTAATTTTTGAAATCATGCGACAGCCTGTGATCAACCAGCTCTGATCACAACATCGTGGGAGGGGTAAGTGAACGCCAGGTGTCACATGGTCAGATCAGCAAAGATTTGAGGTTACTAATCCTACATGAAACAAAGTTATCAGCATTCAAACTATGGGACACACCAGAAAAAAAGGAGGGGTGGGAAATGAAAGCTGGTTAAGTTGTTTTGTGACAATAGGGGAAGAAATTTTCCCATCTAAGAGAACAAAAATGTTAAAGCTCCTCAAAATTGTACAGACTACTGCTAGTAAATGAGATGTTTCTGCAATTATTGGTTCACTGCCCTATTTTTATACTGGTATAATGGAAAAATCAATGGAATTATGCTAATGTAAAATAGAAGTAACCCAATGCTAATCAGGCTCAGTGTGTTCTCTTTTTACCTTTTGGCAGTAATCGTTCTGACCAATCAAGGAATTCCACTCTAAGTTATTGTTTTTCATAAACCCTTTCACATTGAAGAGTTAAGATTTCCTGGCGTTGAGCACATTGATAGCAATAACTATAGTGTGTGTGTCTGCTGACACCAAGAGGTTAAGACTTAAGAGCAAAGACTATCAATGTAAACTGAAAAAATCAATACACCTTAGCCAACTTGTCAAAGTGCTGATGTTGTTAAGGCCATTAAATAGCAATATAAAGGAATAACTCAGATCATCATTAGCTTTGGAGGTCAGTTTTAGATTCATGCTCAGAATAAAATGATTTAAAAACTGCATAAGAACAGATGATTTGACAGAGGTATTGAAATACCAAGAAGCTGAAGAAAATAATGTAGAAATAAAATCTTTGAAGACTGAGAGACCATATTTCACTGATATTTATTGTACTGTTAACTTTCATGCTAGCCATTCATGGACTAGCAAATTACATTGCTCTTCATTGTTTCCTTATTAAAACAGTTCATACAGTTTGATTCTCACATGATAAAGGAAGAGTAATTATGGATGGAACCTGTCCCAGTCATATGCTTGGGGATTGTAGTCAACTCCCTCCAGCCAGATGGGATGCCCCAGGACTTGGTGCAATGAGAAAGCTTTTTGTTTTAAGCATACAAAACAAATAAAATGTGAAAACATTCACTCCATCTTTTAAATATGTTGGCTTTAACTATTCTCCTGCCCCATGTGTGATTATTATCCCCAAGCATTCATGCAATCAAGTCTTACTTGCATTTATACAGTCGGGAAACAGAAACAATACCTGTGACTTATCACCCAACCATTACTACCCAGAAAGCATGAGTAGCAAAAGTGAGTTATCACACAGAAATGTTGGTATTCAATGCATGGATTTAAAAAAAAAAGAATAAAAAGATTCATCAAATACTTTCAAATAATGGATAATTCCAAGGACATTGTTGTCTGCTCACAGATAAGCAAGAAAAGAGGTTAAATTGATTAGATAAAATATGTGTGACAAATTCTTAAATGTGTGTGGAGTTATGAAAAAATTTAAACTTGACTCAGTGGTTGTGTAATTAACTGTAATCTTAGAAGAGTAAAACTAGCAAGTTGGAACTTTATTATATGATACTATGGGTTTTGGAAGATGTTTATTCCAATTTCAGTGAGGGCAGTTGATGGTATTTTTCTAAATTTCCCCCCTGGGAGCTCTTTTCCTTGTACTCCCACACACAAGTTTTGCAGATGATAAACTTTTTACTGTAGGAAGTGTCAAAAAGTTCATAGTGAGATCTGTGTAGCTTCTTTCTGGAAGAACGTAAATGGAATCTATAAACCCTGGGGCAAATTTTATTTCTGGTGCAGCTCCATTGAAATCACAGTCACTTTGTGAATGAATTTTGTCCATTATATTTAAATAATGAAATGATATTTACAAGCAAAGAGTGACTTGTTCTTGTGAAAAGTTTAGCACAGCTCCCACTGGCTTGGATAGATCTTTTTTGCTTATCAAGCAAAGATCTCTCTGTGGACCAGGAACATACTGATTCAATTCTCATTGATGTCAATGTATACCAGGGAGAAAAAAATGAGTCATGCTTACAAATGGCAGTATCAGGGGGAGTTGTGTTAATGAAGGGGACTGGATAAATTAGGTAATGAGATGTGGTTCCTTTAATCTTCTAGGACAATCAGTCAAATTTGTTCTGGGTTTGTACTGACCAAAAGCTGTTATCATCAGAAGAGTGTTAAATAGCTTTAGTCTGGTACCTATTGGTGATGGGCAGATGTCCATATCACAAGTCTTCATTGTTAGCTCTAAATGATCAGAGATTTAGTCTGGATAAGCCTCCAGACATGACGGGAGATATTTCAAGTTACTCCTGTTGTAGCGGGGCCAGAGACATAACAAAAACAGCCTCTGTTGTGCTGTTTCTTCTTCTGCTCCAGGACAAAATGAGGAGGAAGTTACATTTAAAAACATATCCAAACTTCATAATGTGATCCAGATTACTTATCCTTACTGTTGGACTCTCAACAGAGAAACCTAGGATTGAATAAAACTGAATTATAGAGATGGTAAAAAGATTTTAATCGGAAAGTAGTTTTCTCAAAAAATGGTTCTTCATCAACAATAGAGATTTTCATGAAAATGTTTCATTTTCAATAAGTGTTTAAAATCTAAACTGGTTTAAAAAAACAGGTTTTTTTTGGTGGGGGAAAAGGTTTAGGATTTTGTTTAAAAAATTCATAGGAAATTTCAATGCATATGAAAACAACAACAAAAACCCAGAACATTTTCCAAAATATAATGATCTACTTCGTTTCCCTTCTGCCCCTGCAGTTGGTCCCTTAAGAACAGTGGTGAGGAACATAGGTTGGTGGCCAAGGAGGCCTGCATTACCACCAGCAATGCGGTACCTGGATTGTGGCTGTAGTGTGTTTTTGTTTACATTCTTGTAGATCTACCAGTTTTCACAAACACTCAAAATTCACTTTAAATCCAGAAGTAGAAAATCAAAATGTTTGACATGTATTTCACACATAAATATATGGCCAAAATTTAAAGCCTTGTATTCAACATAGCCATTGGAATGCAGATTCTATTGGCCCTTGCATCACCTGCTAGATACTACAGATAGTGGTATTCTATGGATGCAACAGGAAGAGAGAGGTTACCTCACTTACCAGCAAATCCACCTGTGAGTGAAACACAAATAACTAATACACAGCAACACTACACAATATGTTTTGGACAGGAAATAAAAAAGATTATCACATTTATTTAAATTGCACAGGGAATAAGAGTAAAAAGAATGTAATTACCTAAAAGTGGATTTAGCTGAACATCAGTTGAATTGCCCTACTCTTCTGAAAAGTAAAATAGCTATTTTTAGTTAGGAACTTGGTTCTGTCTAATCTGAAAAAATATAATAAAAATACAAGCACAGTGGTTTGTCACTCATGCTGGACTATTCCAGAAACAGAGGACAAAATGCTACTTCTTAAATCACTCATACCACTTACAAGAGCGATTGAAGAAAATAGATTGCATGATCTCATCTTAGCTCTACCTTCATGTGAAAAACACACTGTGAGCAAGGCAGCAAAAACCGCACCACCATAAATGAAAATTATGACTTTTGTAAAAAATGCAATATGTTCAAACAATACACTCTGCTAAAAAAAGATTAAGAAATACCATTTTAAATAATCTTAGGAACCACTTTGCAGAGTATGTAGGAACATCAAAGCACAAAAGCCAGCCACAGTTAGGGACAAACTGAAAGTGAAGAACATTTTACTGGGACAGTGTCTGTATGATTTCTATTATGGACACTAAATACTAATTGAATCAGGATTACATTCAAAATTTAACAAATGAGCACAAGAAAAATGTAATTTCAGGAGACTATTTTAATGTAATGTTGAAGAATACACAGATCATTTAAAACAGAACAAAATCCTTCGTACCTATTAAGGGTGCAAATAACCAAGAAAAGATAGTGTCTGTTCCCATAGGGACACAAAAGCAACACAGTTATGTATGGATTTTATAGCACAAGTGAATTCCAAACCTAGAAATAAAATACTGTGGAAGGGTGGATCTTGTGATGAGCATTAATGAAAATGTCATAGATATGGATGTGAAAATAGATGAAGAATTACACATGCCAATTAAACAATCTGCCATTGTGGGAACAAAAACTAGCTCAGATTAAGTCAGAAATTGACAAAGGTGAAATACCAGATTGCCCATAGAGAGTTCTGAGAACAGACTTGATCACATAGAAATGGGGATGAGTATTTACTCACAGTACACTATTACTGAAAATATTGCTATGCAGCTTTGATAGAAAAGGAGACATTTTGAAAAAGCTACCCTTTAATTGTTAATACATATTTAAAAAAACTCAACAAGCCCTAGAGTTGCAAATTACTTTTTTCTGATCTTCAGAAGGCTTTCAAATCAAGGTAATGTTTGTACATTCAAACATTGCTGGCAATCAGAATGGATATTTCAGGATGCAAAAACTGATTCTTGATTGAAGAGGTTTCGAACAAATATCAGATCAGACATCTTAATTGTTTTTGGAGAAATTTTAATGACATGAAACACCCTTCATTAATTGTTAACCAAAGGGCTGAATCCTGTATTTGAAATAAAATGTGAATTGATAGTAAACTGATTAAGAGCCTCAGAAAATAGTTTGTAAAATACATAGTCAAATGGGAGAAAGGGAGGTAATTTTGTTTTACCCCGAAATCTAACCAGAGATTTTTATGTTACCAGCTTTTTGTGTTAGTGTATTGTTGAGAGCCCTGTGTTAAGAACTGCATGGTGGAAGCCATTTTCAGTGCACAACAAGAAGTTTTATTGGACCATGAACAATGGCACATTTTCTTGAATGCCATCCACTAATACCTTTTCTACTAACTATTTTCATACATACAGATATACAACTATATCTCTCCTAACATGTATTCAGGGTGTTATAATTAATTTCTGTGTTTAAAATAGTTGATGGTACCTGAATCAAATCCCTTGACCTCACTTTCCTTTCAGCTGAAGTCTGAAGAAATCCCAGATATGAGTAGCTGCCAAACTTTGTGTCTTGAGGTATCTGTCCTAAGAAATACAGCAGTAAAGATCACACTGATGTCCAGACCCATCTCTTTAACGGTTGATAGTCAATTAAAAAGTCTGGCCAAGTGTAGTTACTTGTTTGAAAATAAAAGGTTAGGTTGTACAAGGCATTCACAGCTTAAAGTAAATCATGGTGCAGAGTCTCAGAACCCAAAATTAATCTTTGGGGGAGGATTGTAACTCACTGAGGGACAGTCCTTTTCTGATGTCTTACGTGAGCAGGGGGGGGACCATGGCCACATATACTCTCCTAGTCCTTTGAGGTGATGTGCAGCTCCACAGGCACATGGACTGAACAGCCCCTGTGCATGCCTCGTCAGAAGGACTGTATGGAAAACTGAGAAACTGTTATTTTTTTAAATAAATATCATATACACATCAGTTTATCTAGGTAATATTATCCTGCCTGAATGCCTAGAGTTAACTCAAAGGAAGATATAAGGAGCAAATTTACAGGAAAGAAAATGGTGGCAAAGAGAAGACACCTGTGGTAAACAGCTTCAGAGGAGTTAAGATAACAATGACTGGGCAATCAATGGGGGAAGAAACTTCCTATCTGGCTTCATGGAGGGTAGCATGAATTACACTTCCCAAGGCTAAAGCCCAGATTGAAGGGGAGTCCAAACCATAAATGCCCTAGAAAAGGAAGGGGAATTGGATGAACTAGAAGAGACTGCTCAGGGTGCCACTGGAAAGCTGGCAGGCTAGCAAACACACAGAGGAAGAGTGGTAGAAACTTCAGTGGGGCAGTCTGTTTTCTCCCTGCTAGAGATGGAGTTAGCTGGGCTGGAGGGAACTTTTGGGGTGGGGGTTTTCACCCCCATACTCAACTCCCCTGAACAAAGTTTAGTTCCGTCTAGCCCAGAGAAGATTGTTTTCTGTAATACCTTGGTGAGTCTGAAGTTTAATTATATCAGATACCTTGTTTGTGTTTATAGAACTATTTTTAAATAACACTACTCCAATGCACCAAAAGCAACACTGCCCAGTTACACACGAAGAGAGACATGCAGAAAACAGACAACAGTTTATAAGTGAAGTTCAACTTTTTGTAATATAAGAATAGAAATTTAGACACATGACTGATCAGTTAGAAACTTCAAAGAAAATGGTTTGGCTGTGAAGAGATTGCAGACTCTTTAAGAAGAAATGAGAGGTAAAGAGGCTGACAGCTGGGACTCCAGTGAAATGATCACTACCTTGGAAAATAAAATCATCCCTATGGGAGAATGTCACTTATCAATGATGAGCAGATGACAAATTCCAGACTACCTTGCTGAATGCCAAACTGAATGCTACTAATGCCAAAGACACAAAAGACATGAGGGATGAAATAAAAGATACATTTATATCTGTACAAGATCTGATAAGATTCTTCCAAAGTTTAATGGAGGTCGAGCTATGCTAATACACAATGCCAATCAGTTTTCAACTATTGTGAAGCACATCAGAAAAGTCACCAACCATATTCATACTGTAAGGGAAATCCCCAAGGATTAAGACACAATAGATTATACTGATTTCAAATAAAAATGGAACAAACAACCAAATAATAGAAATACAAATACAGAAAATAAGACTTAAGGAAATTATGATATAGTTCACTAAAAGATGGGGAAAATTACAGCTATAAAAATAAAAACAAGTGAAGAGATGAAACCAGATGGAATTGCATCCAATGGAAGGGTAATATGGTAATATCCCTATATAAAACATTGTATTATGGGAATAGATGAAAGAGAGAAACAGAACAGTAGTGTAGTTGAGCTCTATCACAGACACAGCAATCCAGAAAAATATGTCTGGAATACCAAGGCTGGAGGGATCCCCAGATAGTATAGAGCAAATCCTCCCCCCTTGTTTTAGTGCCTGGAGCTCTCTGACAATCCCCGCTTGGCATCAAGGATGCCTTCATTTATGCTGTGGTGAACAAGCCCCCAGCAGCACCAGGGTTGGGGCAGTGCAAAGGTGATTTATGATCACTTTAGCCCTTCCCCTCTGGTCCTGTACTGAGCACCAATCACATTTTCTGAGGCTCTGAGCCCGTAGTCTTTTGAGTTCACAATACAGCTATCAACTTGCAGTGCTGAAGCACTACTAAGAAGACTGTCATGTTACTGTTTCTTCTGTTTTTTTTCTTATCAGTATCAAGGAATTATTGCAAATGTCAATAAAAGGCCTTGCATATGCTTATGCTTTCTATTCTAGATGTGAATTAAATTAAATACTTTCTTGATAGAAGTTTAGTTTTTATTGAGGCACAATAGAATTTAAATATGAATGAAAGTTCCGACAACTGGTCCCCAGTGAAAACTATTTCATTTCAATCAACAATAGGAGAGAATTTCCTACTGTGAGTTGACTGTATTTCATTAAATAAATTATTGTAGAAAAACATTTCCTTCACCATACGGAGCCACCTATTATTTATTCAACGTAGTGTTACTGTCTTTTAATATTGCTTTTGTCTGCCTGCGATACAAGCTCATGAATACCTTAGAATTAATGGAATGTGTTCAAGAATGTGTAATACTCATTTCTGCTTCTGCCCACAAAATGGTATAAAAATTACCAGTTACTCACAGGTAATGGAAAGGTATCTTTTTATTCAAACTGTTCAAAACGTTTTGGTTGCTGTTTAAAGCTGCAAGTTTTATCTATAGATTTTAATTAACTAACATTTTTTGGTCTGACATTGTCTTTTTTTTAAAGTTGTTATATAAATTACATTCATTGTAAAACTTAGCCGGACAGTTCTGTATCTTGGCCTGAAACTGTATTGTACATAGGGGATTAGATGCACCACTCCATGTCTTGTTTGGAAGGAGCAGAGCATTTTAGGAGCTTTTCTGTACCAAACGTCAAGACTGATGAGAAGAGAAATGAGGATAGACTGACAATAGTGTAAGATAAACTGAGAGCGGAAAAACAGTGCTTATGAAGATACCTACTATACAGCCCCAACCCCCACTACTACCCTCATCCTCACTCCCTCCATCCCACCCCTCTTACACAGAAACACATTTTTGAAATCTACCCTCTCCCTCCAGTTTAGGTCAAATTATCCTCTCTGTCTCGGCTGGAGATGAAAAGTATGAATGGAATTGAGAAGGGGCACATAATGGGATTGTGCTTCTGCAGCATCATCTCACTTTCTACCTACCTACACCTTGAAAGAGTCAGATTCTGTGACACATGGGGAGTATTGGAGCAGACTTGGATGTAGGAGGGGGTGGCACTGAAAAAGGCAGCCATTCTCTATGGCATTGTCCCATTCCAATTGGGATTTCTCCCCTAAATTAATGGTGTCTGAACTCAAATGATGTGGTACTGGAGCTCCACTTGTGGGAGATTCCAGCCACAGTGGTACCTGCGGGATTCCCTGGTGAGGTAACCCCCAGCTGGATCTGGAGGTAGTATAGATCTGGAAGTTGCACGACTCCGGAGAGGGCTGCATGAGCTTGGATTCAATGAAAAGGCATCGGACCTCCATGCAAATGGCTCAAGCATCTGCAGATCTTGAGATCAACTGATCTGGGGGAGGGGGGTAAATCCTTGTATGTTCTGGGTAATGATGTTATATGGATTCTGTGAGGAGAAAATCAGTATGTCTTCATACCCTATGCAGGCTATTTCACTGTAGGGCATGATCTGGCCTACTGTAATTATGGGAATCTACAAATCTGGGGCAGGCTTGGCTTTCCATCTACCTTCTTTAAGGAAAGAGTGAAATTGCTTGGCTTAGAAGAGAAAGTGTAGAATGAAACTGCTTCATATTTTCTGGAAAGACAGACAGAAGATCAATAGGTTTTAAAGAATCCAATAGTAATTTGGTTAAAAACATCTAACAGGGCATATTACTAATTCTGGCACTGTAGCTAACTCTGTTTTTTAATAATTCTGTTCATGGATTTTTAGTATATTTAATAGACAGAAGGTGGTTTTATCTGAAGTAAGATGAGATAGATGCAAAACTACCCCCTGGAAAATGTCTTGTGAGAATGATTTTAGTGTTTAAGGTGGTGCATTAATTTTATTATGCACTTGTAAGGGGTTTTTTCCTACTTTTCTGCATTTAGCAAGAAGGTAAACTGCTTCTCCTACATTTCTGACTCTCAAAATTGTCAAAGTACTTTGCCTTTAAATGATACCCCACTTAACTCCCCATCTCTTCCCTTTGAATAGGTCTTTGGACTTTCGGTTGTACCAATTCTTCAGCAGATGTATAATAAGTCATTTGCAGGGCCACTGAAGATATGTCAAACCTAATTCATTAAGGAAGCCAAAACCACAGGTATTCTAATGGTAATTGCCATTATGAATCCATAAGTGCAGGAACGTAAGACAAATGTGTCTATCCTTCATGGATTTCATGGAGGATTTTTTTAAGAGAGGCAAAGATGTCCAATAGTGCACTGAGATGGCAATTCTGACCTATTCAGAGCTAAAACTTCTTTCAACTATTAAAGGGACTTGATTTCTTGTGCCATCTGTTGAAAATCAAATAAAGACTAAATCAATATGTATCTATTTCTGTTGTTCAAAACTATGATGGCAACAATAAACAACTTCTTTCCCATACATCTGGTCTTTCCTTACTTGACCAAATGATTCCTGTTGTTCTTCTGTCATTTAATGGACTGGTTTTGCTCTAATACAGTCAACCTTTGCTTCTAAGATTAGCCAACCAACTAATGAAGATGTCACAGAAGTTTCGTCTTAAAGGCTAAAAGGAACATTTAAAAAAAAAAGCACTAAAATACAATATAATTCCAGATATAGGAATACCCTTTATCTGAAAATCTAGTTATCTGAACCCACAGTGTGTCCCCTGTATAGCCTTATGTTAGTTAATAGAACGTCCATTTATCTGAATGCCTGGTTATCTGAAACTTTCAGATGTCCCCCGGCCCATTTGGATGAACAGGTGTTTATCATATTGAAACCAAGAAAATCCCAAAGCTTGCTTTTTCTCAGTATTAGTCTTTCTTGACAAACACTATCCACATGCCATGTAGAAACCAAAAGTATAGTTAGCCAATCCATGTGAAATATGCTACAGAAAGCTTAGAAATGTGACACGGGTGAGAGTGGCAGAGTGGAAGTATGGAAGGCTGACTTTATGCTCCATCTATAACTAAGCCTATAAATTTAACAAGCAAAAAAATCAGGAGTTTGTCAGACAAAATCTTTGTGCAGATTTCCTAAAGGGGACTAAGAAGATGATTATAGGGAGAAAAATAATTGAACCACAAATTCTATCTGTGTCCTGCAATGCCAGTGTTATATTATCTGGCAGAAAGAGGAAGATCAGTCAATTAGGTGAGTCAGTATGTGCTACAATTAGGGTGACCAGAGAGCAAGTGTGAAAAATCATGACGGGGGTGAGAAGCAATAGGCATCTATATATCACAAAGCCCTGACTACAGGACTGTTCCTATAAAATCGGGACATCTGGTTACCCTAGCTACAATCAATGGAAAAATCTTTAAAAGGAAACATTGGGCCAATATATTCAAGACTGAACAGCAAGGGAGAGAACATTGGCAGTAGAAAACAGAACTCAATTAACCATAACTGAGACACAGAACTTTTACACCTTCATGTATTAGAAACTACCTTGAAAAACAAAATATAGTCCTCGTGGGAATGATTGCTGAGCTTCTGGAAAACCAGATGAATTCAGAGTGCTGCTGCATGTTTCTGCAGGAAAGTATCCTCAAGTATTGTCCTATTTATGGAAAGAGATTCTTTCTAGTTACTTAGCTTAAATATAAAAAAGGATCTGTTTTGTGTGGGGAAAATATATTATACATATCCCAGTGAGATGACCAGGAAAAAAGAAGGAATTCAAGTGGAACATTCATTGTCACTTTTTGTGACCACTGTATTAGGAAATGAGAAAAGGTTTTATCAGTAGCAAGAAATAAGAAAGAACACTTCTTTGAAGGTAAGATGACTATGACATTTTCCCCCCGGATCTCCTCCGAGCAATGCCTGCAAAATGAGAAGAATGAAAAGATGTTCAACAGAATTGTATTGATGAGGGAGTTGAGAAAGCCTTATTGTTTTCACCTTAACTTTGGGTTATTTACTATATGAATAAATTGCATCAGTACAGATCCTTTGATTTGAGAAGTTGAAAGACCTTTTTAACATATTACACTAAATCCTATAACAACCCTGTAGGATGGATAAATTTAATTATATCCACTTTGCAGATGAGGCTAATGAAGCACAGAGAGGTTAGCTGACTTGCCCAAGTTCATACAGCAAGTCAGTGGAGAGCGAGGACTACAACATGGGAATCCTGACTCCCAGACACCTGCTTTAATCACAAGGCCACAACCCCTCACACAGAAAATGTAGAAAATCATATTTTCAGTAAGATAATGAATAGGTTGTTGGAGAGGAAAAAGGCAGAAAATACCTTTGAAGTTCTCAAAGGAAGATGAGGGAATGGACTGGGAAGGGTGACTTCTTTGTTTGTTTGTGTTTGAATTCACACAGTTGGCATATGAAGAACGTGAAGAAAGTCTAAGATACAAATTTATCTCTGGCGTAAGTGGAAGCTACCACAGCAAAGCCTGAATCTAGCCTTTACCAAAATGTTTGATATCATTTCTCTTAAAAATTTAAACTGGATTCTGTAGCTAAATTATAAGAGATGCTAACTATTTGTCCCACTAAAGATAGTAGGAGCTGCAGTTGTTCAACACCTCTGAAAAATCAGCCTATTGGTGTGGAAATGCACTTACTGTTCAACTGAAAACTTACTTAGTACTTTCTTTCCTGCTCAGACATGTCTTACATTTAAAAAAAAGGAGGCACACTCTGGCCCTGATCCTTCAGGGTGTGTCTCATGTGAGGACCACTGTGCTTGCATAGCACTCCATACAGAATCAGGATCTAAAGGTGCACATGTGACGCTGGCACAGGGTGAGCAGATAGCAAGTGTGAAAAAGTGGGACAGGGTGGGGGTAATATGTACTTATATTAGACAAACCCCTGAATTTCAGGACTGTCCCTATAAAATCAGGACTTCTGGCCACCCTACACTGGCAGACCAGGTGCCAACTCATGCCAAGGTCCCTAGGTCACTTACAAATGCATAGCTGGAAATCAGTCCAGCTAGACCGATTTCCAGCTAACCTCTGCGTTAGCATTATCAAAATAGATATTAGAGTTATAACTCTGTGATTAGTGTTTAGAATACTTGTGCACGAGTAGAACGCTGCGTGTATTGATCCTACTTATAATACCGTAGCCCATGTTATAAAGTAATGTTTAAATGTTTGCCCTGTAACTGTAAAAATGTTTAAGACTGTAAATTCCCCACGGTCAGGGGAGGAGCATTACCAATTGTGAAATATTAGTTTACCTCAAGGAGTGTTATCTCCTGCCCATCAGGAAGGACTATTGAATCCATATGGGCCATTGTGGAACAATGACTTTGTCAATAGCTTCCCCTACCCACCCACCTAGAGGTTACATGAAGGAGTGTTCACCTGATCAGCTTGGATTCTACAGTGAAAGGGGGTAAAAATCCCTGACAAGAAGTAATTAGGTCTCTTATGTTGTTTGAATTCTGAGGGGCAAAGATTCCTAGATATAAGCAAGAGATTCCCAAGCTGCTTGTCTTGGGTGAGCCCCAAGGGACATAAAGGCTTGCTTATTATAGAAGCTTCAGTTACGTTTTGAATTTAAGCTTGTGTCTCATTTGTGTGTGTATTCTTCCCTGCTTTAATCTGGTAAATAACGCTCACTTCTTTTCTTAGTAATAAATCTTTTGTTAATTACAGGATTGGCTACAGGCATTGTCCTTGATTTGAAAACAGTTGACCTGGGACTGGGAGTAACCTGAATATTGATGTGCTTTTTGGTGTAAAGCAACCGTTTAGCAGATAGCCTTGCTTGCCTGGGTGGCAAGATAGACTGGGATGCCCAAGGGAACTGTCTGTAACTCCATGGCAAGACTGTTACAGAGCTTTAGGAGCTCACACTTGTTACTGGGTTGGTGAAATCTAATTGTAGAACATACAACCAGTTTGGGATTTCTGCCCTGCCTTTTGACAGTCGCCCTGAGGTTGGCACTCATGATCGTGAGCCACAGTGTGACAGACAGTGTGACAGCGCAAAGATATTTTAATTGGAAGATCTGTTCACTGTTTTTTGAGTAAGTTGTTGATACAGAAGAAAATGTAGGGCTCCAGAAAAAAACAAGGAAAGATATTTTTATGTCAACCTCCATATTCCCAATCAGTGAGAACTCTCTAGATCCACTTTTGTGCTTTTCTCAGATAACATGGTTATCTGCCAAAGAAGAGCAAATTTTGCAGGTTGGTTTTCCCCTGAGCCATTGGAGGAGAAATCCATGATACAGAGTGTGGTAATTTTCAGTGTGACTTGCTTTATCTACACTGTGTACACCAGTACTTGAACACAGGTCGTCACAAACGGCACTGTCACGGGGCTGCTACCCAGTATGGGGAGTCAGGGCCTGTCTTCCTGTGACTGCCTTATCAAGGCCCCACCTGGGGGTAACTGACTGCCCCAGGTGACTGATTAGTAAATGAGCACATGAACTTAATAAAGGTTACCCACTCTCAGTTAGAGGGGGACTTCTAATTAAGAAACATAAAGATGGATTATGCAAATCATGGTCTTGTTTAAGGACATGATTATGTTCTATGGGCTTATGTCCTATAGAACACATATGAGACACACAAAGACATATGTGGGACACATAAAGACACATGGGACATATGGGTAAGGAATGTACCTGTGAAAGGAGGGGTTTATATCGAAAACTCAGAGGCCTTAAAGTAACTAAATTTGCCTTTCAACTGCTATCAAGCATACAAGGAAAATGGGGCCCAATTAAAAAAGTCTCTTCTGCAATCCGTTAAGAATACTGGGAACGGTGTGAGACTCTAAGGCTATGTCTACACTGACAGCGGCAAATTTGCTGCCATCAGATCGATTTTTCTGGTTTGACTGAGCAGCAGTGAAGACACGCTCAGTTGATACGGAAGTCAATTTAATAAAACCATCTCTCCAAAAAGCGTAGTTCTGTGTCGACAGGTAGGCATTTCCTGTCAGTGCAGTGCAGTGGGGATGGCGCACTAAAGAGAAGTTACGAAATTGACAGGAGTTACACAAGCTACTCTGCATAGCTTGCGTAACTCCCATCGACTGCCGCCAAATTTCGCCAGCAGCGTAGACCAGGCCTAAGTCATGAAAAAGATACAAAGTCACAGTGTGTGATGGTCATAGACTCAGGAAGCGAATCAAGAAGAAGAAGATGAAGAAGAGGGGGACTCCAAAGGCAGATAGGGAGCTCCTGTGGGGAGGAGCTCCCAGGAGAGGCCTGAGCCAAAGGGTTAAGTAGGGAGCTTAGAGGGTGAGCTTGGTGGGGAACCCACCAGAATAGGAAACCTCTAAGAGGCTCCTAGAGAGGAGAGCCTCCTAGATGGAAGGCTGCAGTCAGCAGGCATCCAAGAAGGGCTGGGCTTAACCAGGGGTCTCCCAGACACTGCCTATAAGCCTGACCTGGCACTTGCTATCTCTGGAGAAGAGTCACAGAGGATAGACTTCCCTGGACCCGTGACTCTTACTTTGGTAGGAGCAAGAGAGATAACACCATGGGCAGAGACTGGAACAGAGAGAATTCCTGGCCAAGAGCCTGGGGAGTGGTGAGTACTGGACAGGTGGGGGACAGATGGACCAAGTCACCCAGCTGAGATGTTGGGATGAAAGTTTTGTTTATGTTCTGTGCTGGTTTTTCTATTAATGAAATGAAACCCTCCACAGGGAGGCATTCTTTAGCACCTAGTGGTCTGTTTGGACTTGTTGATGCCCTGGGTGAGTAAAAAATCAGGGCTCACCTGCAACAGCACACCTGCGTGCAAGGAGGTGCATCTGGTCCGCCTGGAATGACAAATTTCTTATGTAAACTCTTATTTTTTTAAAAATCAGCCTCACTTATCATCAATGTCCATTTCCCTGGGAGCACTTCTAGCTCAAGAATTTACCCTAACTAGAGAGATTAAGACAGAGAGCAAACTCTCTTGCTGTTTGCAACAGCTTCCCTGAAAATACCCTACATCACAAAATTTCACAATTGTGCAGCATTTCTTCAAACACTGAACAGTGCCACTATGCTAACAAAAAATAACCTGTAAAACAGTGTGTAAGAGCAGCACCCGGGGACTTCCGGCATAACAATATTTTCTAAACTTATAACTGTAGCCTTTTATGGAGGGCATTTTAAAGCAATCAATTAAAAAGGACAGAATTTGAATACTTAAAAGTATGATACATTATTTCTATTAACGAATGCATCAGCATTTGCAATATCATACGTCCAAGCTTCATAGACGATAAACTCCAATGTTTGTGCTTGATTGCCTTTTTGAAATTGGTGCATGGAGGGGCCCCTCAATATGCAAATTTGCCTCATCTCACATGGTAAAAGGCCAGGACACCTGTATGGAGCAGCACCCTTGCTCTCCTCCCTGCCCCAGGCCCTCCAGAGAGACTTAGGATGAAGGATCCATCAGTAAGAAGGGGCTATGGTCAAACATTTTAAAATAAATAACATTCCATCAGCACTCATACATGAGAGTTAAATGGTTATTGTGGGAAGTGAGAGTAATTTACTGCTACTTAATGTGTTTTTTTTTTCTCTAAAGCACATCACAAGTTTTAGTTTTATAGCAACTGAGGCAACACTAACCAAAAACCTAATGAAGCAAAAGCAACTTACAGTTTAAAGTGAATGTAAGATATGTCAATTATGGGTGGTCAACATTAAACTTCAGGCCACAAAAGATTTACTGTCATTCTCAGAGAGGTTTATTTATGGCCTTTATTCCATTTCCATGGCACAGTATTGTAAATCTGCACAAATCACAGTTACCTACCGCATGAAATGCCTCTTGTCATGGTGACAAGTGTATGAGAACTTTGTAATTCTTAGATGATAAATTCAGGAAGGTGATTTCTCAGACTCTGGAGCCAGAGTTAGGCAAGAGCTGCAAGGTCTGAAATCTTTATTAGTTTGAGGCAGTTTTTGTTCATTTTCATCTACAAGAAAGGGTCCCATGACATCAGTGGTAACCAGGAGGGCCTTTCATGTAATTCATTTCAGCTGTATTTCTTGCACAGTGCAGGGCTAAAAGTTTATTATAAAATGTACTCCTAAGAATTTAGGCATTTGAAACTGGATTTCCAATAGAGTAAATGTTGCAACGATATCCATTAAAAAAATACGTTAGTGTCTTTTATTAATTAAAACTGTTTTACTTAAAATGGATGATCTATGGGTTTGACCCTACGGTTTCTCCAGATCCCAAGGCTCAGTGGGAGGGATGGGTGAAAATTTTCCATCAAACTTTTTTTGACAGAATTTTTTTTTTGGACAAAACAAACATTTTTGCAGAAAGTGTCTGCTTGCCTAGAAAACTTTCAATTGTTTTTTGGAAAGTCAAAACCCTGAAAGCTGATTCCTCCCCCCCCACCAGCTTTTCACTGTTTGTCACCTAAAATGTTTCATTTTTTGGTTTTTCAGAAAGTCAAAATGTTCTGGTGAAAAATAAACCTATTTTCTTTCCAGCTCTAGTTAATGGTCTCTAAATAAGAACAGCCATACTGGGTCAGATCAGTGGCTCATCTAGCCCAGTATCCTGTCTTCCAACAGTGGCCAGTGCCAGGTGCTTCAGAGGGAATGAACAGAACAGGCAGTCACTGCTTCTCTAGCCATTGATATAGTGAAGGTGGAAGTTGCAGGAGTCATGCTGAGCAGGGAAAGGATTGGGAAGGAAATGGTTTTTCACCTGTCTGAAAGCTCCTCAGCTTTTTTTTAGCATGAGATGTAAGGAAAAAAGACAAAGATACTGTAAGCAAGATTTGCCTAGACTGGGCTTAAAAAACACAGGAGTGACAGAAAGTGAGCTCCTCTGATGAAGCTGACAGAAGCAGGGTCATGAAAGTTAGAAACCAAATACTATTCAAGGACCAGACATTGGTTCATTAGAACCATGGTGGTTTTTGTTAAGTCTGAGTGTATATAAACTATATATAAGCCAGCTATGCTTCTTAATTTCTCACCACACTGATAGCTCCTTAGATAAAATTTTATTTTTGTAATATCCTCTGACTCCTGTATTCCTCTTCATATCTGTGAGCTCAGTTAACATGTTTGTGCAAACCTCTTGTTACCATAATCTCAACTAATATTAAATATAAATATGTTAGAGAAAAAATACAGAAAGAATGGTACAAAATGGTACATTCAGGTACAAAAATATAGGGCTAGAACCTCCAGAGTGGTGCAGCATTTTTGCACCACAGTGCCATTTGAAAATATCCATAAAGCTAACTTAACTGGCTGACAGAGGATATCCACTGCAACAATTTTCTTATGGTGTAGAGCCTGATGTAGGGGCTTTTATGCCACCATCTCTCTTGACAGCAGGGAAAGTGGGTGTGGCCAGATGAAAGTGGACCTGATTGGGATACCACTGCTTCCACACAATTCTTTGATTGTGGTATCAATCCATTGTGGCTGCTTGCAGCTGACATAAATAAAATCTCACATTACCATGAAGGTTACTCCTGTCTACATCCAGAAGTTCTGCTACTGTTAGGAGCACTGCACTGCTGTTATACCAATTTAATTAAATCAATTTAAAATTGCACAATTATTTGAATTAGGGAAATGGTTTATCTAGAAAAACCCTAATTCAATACATGAAGACCAATCACACACAAAAGCTGCATGAAGCTCTGGAGAGTACAAAGGGGTGAGCTTTAAGATGCTTGCATTGTCTTTTTCTATTCTAAACCTAAAATATTATGTTCTAAATGCTCTCTGGTTATGACTACTACTTTTCTTTCCTTAACTCTTAAAGGCCTTTAGAATAGTGATTAAATTAACCCTAATTCTATATAAATAAATCTACAAACCTAGAGAATGTTTGTGAAGAGTAGGATCAAAAATCAGATCAAATTAAGTCAGTGCAAAGACTCCCATTGATCTTAATGGGTTTTGGATTGGGCCCTGTTTGAGCAATCAGGGATGAAATTTCTAGCAGCCTGTGGGGGCTAGCAGTATGGATATATAATTGTGAATCTGCATATATAGGAAATGTGTTAAGGGAATGGGCTTCCACTTTTGAAACTGTGGAACAGGGTGAAGAAGGCAGGACCAAATAATGTTTACAAGGCTGTACATTTAAACGGACTACCTTGTTAGAAACTTCCAGAATGGGCTTGGTAAAAAACACAAAGAGTTGCATCCATCTTGTCACATGGTCTTTGGTCTTGTAGAAAAATGACTAGGGATCATGTTAAGGCCTTTTGCTTCTGGAAGAAGTCCTATTATTCATTGGGCTGAGAACATCCTGTTCATATAACATCTAATGAAGTTATGGTCTGCTCTTTCCTGTTATCATATTGTATCTGTCCTCACTTACATCATGTCCTTGACAATATAGAACTTACTGCTTTTGTCACCAAAAAACCTAACCCAGAAAACATTAGTATAGTTGCAGTTCTAAAAAAATATTTATAATCATGTCCCTGTCTTTTCTGCTATTTGTCTATGGATAGTTCAGAAAGATTTCAGGATACTGGTTTACACACACACAGACAAACACACAGATGCAAGCTTAATGCATACGTATCTGAACTTCAACCCTTTTGTTAAACTATGTCTTCCTATGTCCTCACTATGAAGGACTGCATTTGCCTAATATGTTAATTAAGTTGCAGTCTGTCCTTTTAAAATGCAGAATCCTTAATGTTTCATTTCCTCTTATATTTTGTTTTTTCTATGTTTTATTCTCTCCCAAGAAGTTTCAGAAATTTGGCACCTTGCCACACAGTAAACTGCAAAGACAGCATAATGAAAGATAATGGCTCTCTGAGATTCAGGTACCACATATGAATTAAAAATAATTTATTAAAGCATAGCTGGTTCAACAAAATCAAATCTAAAATACTTCATACAGAGTTCATAACAGACTAAATCAAACTTCGAAACCATGGAGCATATTTTATCAAACTGAAGTAAAATAAATGCCAACAAATGTCAGCAGGAACAAGAGATGATTTTCTTTTCTTATAAACTCTATTTTTGTACATTATTCCTATGAAAAATGAAAAACAACCATCCTCCTCTCTTCCCCCAACACACACACTTATCAGTGTTTACATTGTGGAAAAGTCTTACCACCTCTATCTGAACATCAAATGGTATCTTCTCACTGAAATATCTGTTTCCAAATTATAGACATACTCAGAACCAAGGGTTTTGTGTCTGCACAGAGGAGTAAGGAAGAGTAAGAATCATCCCTTTTCTCCCCTTCAAGGTGTATCCAAATTTCATGGGTGGATCCTAGATTCCATTTCCCCAACATATCTGCCACTGCTAATGAGCCAGCTTGCCAGGAATAGCAACTCAGACCAGCAGTAAATTAATACCCCTGGGAGCAATTGGGAACACCATTTCCCCTTTGTGCTGCCTTTGAGACAGTACAACAATGAATGCCTATTACGGAGGGCTATATCCTATGGACACAATCTAGGTATAGAAATTTATATATTCTCCAAGAGCACAATCCAATTACACTCAAGGGAAAGACATTTGACATCAGCTGGAGATGGATTGGACCCTAAACCTTCAAAGAATTTATAGGACTTTGCCACACCACTTTCATTAAAGTCAGTGGCTTGATTCACCTCCCAATTCACCCATTGGGATATCTGTGCCAGAAGATGGTTTTACTCTAGGCAGTCAGAGGAACTCTACCCTCCCTTGAGACTCTACTAGTAGAGACCAAATTTATTTTACAGGAAGAGTTCCATAGAACCCCTACTAGTTGAGGGAGCACAGGAGATGTATTGAATCCACTATCTCCTGTGTGTTCTGACCATTGCCTCTAGGATGACCAGTGACATCTCTTATTATTAATTGTGAATACACTGCGGTTCTCTGAGTTTGTGTTCTCTTCTATACACAAAGGACCAAATTCTGTCCTCAGTTACTCCTGGTGCAAACATGGAGTAACTCAACTCGTCAGTGGAGTTGCTCTGTATTTACACCAATGTAACTGACAGCACAATTTCAGTCTCTCTCTGTATCTGTAGCTCAGTGGGTCAGCAGATAAAAAGAACGAAAACACTAGGGGCAATTTATCCTTGCCAAAGCATAACAGTGCTGTTTATAGTCTAAGGGGAAAAAATCTTTATACATGTCTGGTCAGCTCAGAGCAAACCATAATAATAGACAAGTGTGTGTCAGAGTGTCTTGATTTATTCAAATACCAAGGCAATATTTATGTGGCAGTTTTATTTAGCTAATGATGAATTGAGAGTAAACAGCAACAGGGCTTCCTTTGTTAAAAACCTCTCAAGTAGAAAAGAAATGGCAATCCTGGGTTTCACTGTATGTAGAGGACTCAGAGGTCTCCTCAATATGTAAATGGGACCAGATTATCTGATTCTGCCCGTTTTCTTTGTGCTGCTCCAGTGATAGAAAGGAGCCAACAACTTGCAGGATATTCTCAGATTGGGATTCCTCCTGTGTTTGGTGGGTCCCGAGCAGGTTAAGAATTTAAGGGCAGATATTATGTCACCCCCACTATAGCACCCAGTGTAGGTGGCATTCCAGGGCAGGGAGTGAGGCTGGTCATACGCACCAGCCATCATTGGTGGATGGCTTTCTGGGAGCCACAGCCAGATGCTGCAGAACCAGCCCGAGTCAGATAGCCATATGGCTCCCCATCCTTTCTGTTCACCCAGTGGAAATTGTGGATAGCGAACAACTAGCCCATGGAGTTTGGAGTTTGTGAGCTGACAGTGAACAGCATAGGGCATCATTACAAAAACAGAGGGGCAAGTATGACACAGAGGACCATTGGCGGTTCACTACTGTGAGTCAGCAACTCTTGTCAGACCTGACAGTCACTACACCTAATGCTCTGTTGTCGCGATATATACCCAAACGGCAGCATGTAATATATCACTGGGAAACTAACAACTCTCTAATCGTTAGTATTCTTGAATGGTATGCATAGATTGTGTACAAAGAGTTATAATATGTGCTAGAATTATGTTCTTAAAATGGGTTTGGCAAGCAATGCATAAGCACAGACTGCCTTAGACAAAGGAATGAGTATTTGCTTGTCTGACCAGTCCGGTCATCAGGCAGAGTCAATGAAGGTATATTTACATAAAAAAGGTAAACATGGCCATCAAATTAGTGAGTGGTGGAATAGCCTCTTAACTATAAAGATGGGGGGGAGGAGATGTCTGAACCTCAGATAACAAGTAATTGAATCAGCTGCTTATATACAATATTACTGTATTATAAATGTGTATCTAGTAAGGTCTTTTATGAAAGCTAGTGACACACTGGTGATTAATAACATTGTGAAATGTATGCATTAACATTATATAAGGAATTATGGATACTCACTAATATTATGCTTCAAAGTCTTTGATCAAATACAGGGAGGAAGTTTTCTCCCAGGAGGAATGATGGTAATTACTTACCTGTCTCCAGTGTAAATTAAACAGTGTGGAATCAAAACACTGAAAGTTCCATTTACATATGAATCAGCAGGCGGATTGGAAAGTCAACAGGAAGAGAAGAATACAAGGAAGCCTTTCTTCCTCTTGGAACAGGGTTAATGAACTTTGGGAAGACAGCATGACATCTACACCCCAGCAAGGGAGAGAAGCTTGGTTTGGCCTTTTCAAAGAATATATTGCAAGGTTTACTGGAAAGAGGAGAGAATCCTCTAGTATTCAACACTTGAGGGGATTAAAGGGAGATCTTCAAATCACAGAGCTTTGTATCATTCAACCATTGCGGTTGAAGACTTTGGGAACTGAGTTTAGATGAGAAACCTACTTAAGTAAATATTGTAACTCCCTGAAATGAAGTTTTAGTTTTAGAAGTGTATTTTTACTTTTGTTTGCTTTTAACCCTTTCTATCTTTATTCCTTGATACTTGATATTGCTTAATCTTTTGTGCTTTTGTTAAATAAACTTGTTTTACTTTTACTATAAACCAATTCAGAGCTGTGACTGAAATTGGTGTGATTATTAACCCCAGTTAAATTAATAAAATGCTGTTTACTATCTCTTTAAAGGAGGAGCAAACAACTTCTGGGAGTGTTCCAGGAGAGGGCTGAACATTTCAGGGAGATATTTCTGGGGAGATTGATAGTTGAGATTCGCTGTTTGTTACGTGCAAGGCAAGGTTTGGACTGGCAGAATCTTGAAGAGTTTGCTAGCAAGGCAGACAAGCTGGTATGTTAGGGAGTTGTCACATAGCTTGGCAGTAGTAAAACTGTTACTTGCTGAGGCTGAGAGGAGTAACACAGAAACTCACAATTCTGGGAGTTTACTGGTTTACTGGTTTGAGTTGAACACCAAAGTATCACAGCCAGATCCTCAGCTGATGTAAATTGATATTTCCACTAACTGAGGATCTGGCCTGTCTATTTCTAACATGGAGAAGGAACATAAGGGAATACTGTGCCATTTGCATGCATCTACACATCCTGAATGTCCAAAAGGAATCACAGAATAAATATCTAATCAGAAAAGTCACAGTATCTGGCAGCCTTGACTTAATTCTACCCTCCTGCTCCTCAGTCAGATCCTCAGACTTCCCAGAGTCACAGAATCAGCCAAGAAATAGATTAGCTGCCCTGGTCTGTTTTCCTCCCTTTAAAAGACAAAGACCTTATGTGTTATTATGAGAAAAATTAACTTGATTTTCATTCTGTTTTCAATGCAGCTGTCATCTTGATTTTACAATGCTTAGTGTCAGAGTTCCCTGTCCTTTCATGAACTCTCTAAGGGGGGTGGGGGGGAGAATAATAATTTTAAAAAATCCTAAATTAAAAAACTTACAAGAAGTTCTCATTTTTTAGGGAAGTAAAAACATATTATATTTTTAAATAATCATTTGTTCCCCCTCGCAGTTTCTGTGGAGTGCAATACAATTACATTTTTCTAGCTGAAAAGATGACTTTGTAACTTTGTGGCATGAATAAATAAAAACTGAAAAACAGCTCAGACTCCTCTTCTGTGGATGGGCCTTTTAGGACAGGTTCATCCATGATGTTATTTGGTAATGAATCAATCCCAAGGCTCTGCCTCTGTTTTTCTGCTGCAGTGCAGAAATTGTTTGGAACCATAATGATCCTTGATTAGAAATGAAAAGTTATGTAATGTCATGCCTTTTAATTGGATCTCAGACTAAGCCCCAACAGCCCCTTTTCCATGTGAACAAGAAGAGGACTTTTGGCCTCAAAACTGTGATATAAATTCTTTGTGGATCAATAAAAATTATATGTATCTTGTATATTCTTTCTGCTACAGTGAAGCTATCAGTCTCCTCTTCCGTCTACTGTATGATTTTCTCTAGAGAAAAATGACTGAGCAGGAACAGAGCAGGATGGCTCAGCTACTTCCATAAACACAAAGAAAGATTTATTGAACACAGTACTACAAAGCAAGTCCATACATTCTATCAGCTTATTATTGTTTATTTATTTATGGTACGGCCTACAATTTGGTAAGTGGTTCTTGGAGAGTTGAGCATGCAAGGACACTGTCTTGAGCATCTTAGTAATATTTGTATTATTCGTATGCCACTAGGTTCAATGGATGTTCATGGAAACAAACTTCTGAACTGTTATGCTAATCATATTACCTTACAAGAAAGGTGATGTCTGGAGCTGGATGAATGTTTAGTAATGCATAGTTTATCTGATATATGTAGTCTCATTTTCTAATCACAGAATATCTGTGACGATTGATTTCTTCAAATTCATTTGTCATATGTAAGTTTTGGTATTTGACTCTTTTTTTTGCATTTAAAAATATCTATAGCTTTGTCATGAACAGTTTGTTGCAAGTATTCAATATTCATGCTGCATAGGTTCATTTTGATTGGTCAGATAAGTCTCACACATTGATTCTGTTCCACGAATGGATGAGCAGTGGATGACTTCTAGTATAAATACTCATCCATGTGAATTTAAAATTATATGTCTGCAAATACATGAGCTTGTGACTTTTAAATTAACTTTCCATAAGCATTGTGAGTCATAGGAGCAACAAGAGTGAAATGGGTGGGGGAATCTTCTCAACATCTTAGATGTCTATACACAAAAACAAGGAGTATGGGGGAAAACAGGAAGAATGGGAAATATTAGTCCATAAACTAAATTATGATTTAATTGGCACCACTGAGATTTGGGAGGATAAATCTCATTACTAGAATATTGATATAGAAAGGTATAGCTTGTTCAGGAAGGACAGGCAGGGAAAAAGGGGAGGAGGTGTTGTATAATACAGCAAGAATATATACACTTGTTCTGAGGTCAAGAAGGAGGCAGACCAATTTAAAGCCACTGAGTGAAGATAAAAGGGGAAAAAACAGGGGTATCATCATGGTAGGTGTCTACTCTAGACCATCAAATCAGAAGGAGGAGGTGAATGAGAACAAATAACAGAAATATCCAAAACACTGAGTGAGTAATAATGGGGGACTTAAAGTACCTAGACATCTGTTGGAAAAGTAATATGAAAAACAGAAAATGTCCAATAAGTTCTTGGAATGTATTGGGGAGAATTTTTTGTTCCAGAAGATTATAGCCAGGATAACAGCAGTTTTAGACTTGATTCTGACTAATAGAGAGGAATTGGTTATGAGGCTGAAGGCAGTTTGGGTGACAGTGATCATGAAATGATAGATTGCAGGATTCAAAGGAAAGGAAGGAGTGAGTGCTGCGGAATTATGACAATAGACTTGGATAAACTCAGAGAACTGGTAGATAAGGTCCCACAGAAAGGAAATCTAAGGGGAAAAGGAGTTCAAGAAAGCTGGCAGTTTCTCAAAGAGACAATATTAAAGTCACAATAGTCAACTAAGAAAAGATAGGCAGAATAGTAGGAGGACAATAATGCTCCATAAGGAACATTTTAATGACCAGAAAGTCAAAAAGGAATTTTACAAAAGTGGAAACGGACACATTGCTAAGGATGAATGCATAAGAATAGCACAAGCATGTAGGGACAAACTTGGAAAGGCCAAAGCACAAAATGAGTTACACTTAGCAAGTGACATAATCAATAAGAAGAGATTCTATAAATACACCAGGAGCAAGGCAAACATGAAGGAAAACGTAGGAACACAATTTAGCGGGGAAGGAGAGCTAATAATGAGTGACATCAAGGTTTTAATACCTATTTTGTATCAGTCTTCACTAAAAAGTTTAATTGTGACTAGATATGTAACACAATTAATATAAACCAGGGAGAAGAAACACAAGCCAAAATAGTTGAAAGAACAGGTTAAAGGATATTTAAATAAATTAGATGTATTCAAATCAGCACAGCCTAATGGAATTAATCCTAATTACTTAAAGAATTAGCCAAAGCAATTTCAGAACTCTTAGTGAGTATCTTCAAGAACTCATGGAGGACTGGTGAAGTCCTACAGGACTGGAGAAGGGAAACACAGTACCTATCTTTAAAAAGGGAACAAAGAGGTCTCCGGGAATTATAGACCAGTCAGCCTAACCTGAAAGATACCAGGACAAATTATTAAATGATCAATTTATAAGCACCTGGAGGATAATTGGGTGATAAGTAATAGCCAACATGGATTTGTCAAGAGCAAATCATGCCAAACCAACCTAATTTCTTTATTTGGCAGTGTTATTGGCCTAGAAGCCAGGGGCGGGGGTAACTGAAGAAGTATGTTTTCTTGATTTTAGTACAGCTTTTGACATAATGCCACATGACATTCTCATAAGCAAATTAGGGAAATGTGACAATCTTCGGCAAGGGAGATTTTGGATAGATATTGGATAAAACTTTCTAACTATAAGGATACTTAAGCACTAGAATATGCTTCAAAGGGAGGTTGTAGAATCCCTGTCATTGGAGGTTATTAAGAACAGGTTAGACAAATGTCTGTCAGGGATGGTCTAGCTACTTCGTACTACTTCAGCACAAGAGGCTGGACTAGATGAGCTCTTGAGATCCCTTCCAGCCTTACTTTTCTATTATTCTATGAGTTGTGCTACTAAAACACTATTGCACAAATATTCATGGAAAACAAGCAAACTAGCAGTGTAAGCAAGAATGAAATGAATTCATTTTGTATTTGAGATAAAATGTTAGTTGACAAATTCTAGTAGGTACAATGGAAAGAAAACACAAATGATCTAGGAGCCAGAAGTGCTATTGTCTTCATTTGTGGTCCCCCTACATTCCATCTCAGCATTGATACCAATGATTACAGATAATAAAAAAGGCTAAGTTTTTTAAGCAATGCACTTTTTTAAAAAGCATGCAAAACAGAGAAAATAAAAACAACCCCCCAAAAGTCATTTTTTGTTCTGGTCTATTTTTTGATAACTTTTGTATTTGTTTTATTGTGCATATGTACTTAAGAATTTAGATAGGTGCATTTTAAAAATTTAAATAAATATGATTGTGCATGAAAAATATAGTATTAGGAATAGGCTTTAAACATCTCCTCTCATATACAGGTTTGTTCTTTTAAGAGGATACTTTGTTTGTTTCTTCGTTGCGATTCATTTGAAACTAAGGTCTGATTAAGAAGAGTGATACAGCTTGGAAATAGCTGTGATTCATGTTTTGTAGGGTGGTGCTTGAAGCATACAGTAACTTATTCCTTGTTTTGTTTGCTTCCTGACATACTCCTCAGACATCCATTCTGAAAAAAATCAATTTTATCTCAGCCTGTCTTCCTCCTCCTTGTATTCACTGCCACTGAAATATACTCTGATAATTTTCTGCAAAGCCTCATTGACTCTGTACAGTGAAAGCAGGATTCCTTGCCTGATTTCAAAAAGTGAGTATGGGTGGTATGATCATTTACAATTTTTGAAGAGTACAGACACCAGAGAGGGACAGGAATGATTTAGGATGACATTAGGGGTTATAATAACAAGAAGTTATAAAATGAAGATAAGGACAATTTGGGCAAGGTTGAATAGGGCCAGTCCTTTGGAGACTATTTCATGTCCTTCAGTGGGAGTTGGATTGGGTTCAGTATCAGAAAAAAATTCCCTAACAGTGAAATGTGGTAGGGTGTGAAATAGTCTGATAAGGGAAATAGTTAGAGCACCATCACTTGGGTCATTAAAAAATAGTCTGTACAAAGCACTTGATAATGGAGCTGGGAGAATAATTTGTGCTACATAATCTATTTAACAAAATTAGCCTACAAATCTACTGGTCACAAACAAATTGTAATTTTCTCACAATTTTCCCAAACTATTCAGAAGAACATATAGCAAATAATTCTGATCTGTAGCTAATTCCTGAGCATTTTGTTACACTCATTTGAAAGTTACAATCTGACCTATTTTGATCTGATGAACAGGTCACATGAAATATTATTTCCTAAGTAAATGAGCAAAACTTTAAAGAAAATCAGGGTCTGTTCCAATACTATTACAAATTAGAAATTCGCTTTCCATGAATACACACTTTTCTCTATTTCAGAAAACATGCTAGCCAGCAATCTTGCTTTCTAGCATATTAGGCAACAAAAACAGAAGATGGACATGCAAATGGTCAAAGTGAGTTTGTTGAAACATTTGAATGAATATTTGTGGAAGAATTTTTTTTCAGTATTTGCTCATGTCTGCTAAGAATAGCGTCTTTGGGAGGCAAATGCACTGAATCACCTAGTAGGTTTTTTCCATCATCACTTTTCTCACACAGGCAGTCAGCCCTGAAGTGCTTGTCCTTTAGGAGATCGTTTTTGATGGATGGTGTTCTGGTAACTCTTATTGTACTTTAGCAGCAGAGGTGGTAATGTACCCTAACTCACATTTGATTGATGCTACAGAACCAGTGAGAAAGAAACTATTGAATTTGCTTTGACCGTTAACTTTTTCTTGGGAGACTTTCCCTTTTTCACTGAGGAGGGAGATTGAGACAGGTTTCTCTAGGCGAGGGGTAGTTAATAGTTCACTGAAATGAAATTCAACCCGAATCCACCTTGACAGTCTAAGTAGCATTTCTAGTATGCTTTATTAATAACAGCTCAATATATGTCTTAAAGACCATACACAGTCCTCAACATTTTATAATGCCTTTCCCAATACTCCAGTTTAGAGTTTCAGTGTTTCTGTTGTGCGCTCAGTGATTTGTTCCTTTTTCAATTGTCTAGCATTTGGTCTTTCTGCTGTTTTTTCTTTATCTGGCCTATACATTCTATTCTTGCTTTTTATAGTTAGTACATTTTTTAAGGGTGCTGCCATGATATATCACATTCTGATAGCTCCTCATAGCTGTCCTCTCTCCAATTAAATTAATTGCACCAATTAAATCAGGATGTATTCGTTTGTAGTTGGTTTTACATCTCCCCCTAAAGGAGAGAGATAATTATGGTACATTTAACCTTTCAAATAACAGAAATTGTACCACATGCTAACCATCAAAACAAATGCTAATTTTGCATGTAGCATATTATAAGTAAAATAGCAAAATGTACTTGAAGGCATTTATCCCCCAAACACTGCTATCCTGAGGTACTTCCATCAGTAGAAAAGAGGCTTCTGGAGGGAAAGGTACAATAGAGAACAGTGCCCACTGCTTCCAGCTCCTGGTTCAGTGTCAGCGGTGCAGCCCCGCGACTAGCCAGGGCGTGGGCACCTGGAGATGTGTGGAGTCAGTGGAAAGTCTTTGCCAAAGAACTTTCAATGGAAATCCAGCCATACACATAATTACACATTGTATTTATATAGTGTTTAGTATATATATATTGTGTGTGTGGCTGTATTGCTGTCAGTAGTCTAATATGTGGTTGCATATACAAACTTGAAGGAAATGAGAGGCAATGCAGAACTGTGAGATTTCTCCATAGGTTCACATTGTGATACATGTGTAATTTAGATGATCCAAACTCAAAAGGTTTGTACTTCAGGGCCAGTGATCCCAAGTAAAATGATTCTAATGCAAACAGAAATTCAAAGCTCTTGTGAGCGGAATTCGGTAGGGTTTGCACCATTTTAAAGACTTCTCTAGTAGAATTTTATACATTAATTTTAACAGGACATTATATTCAAAGATCACATGGCCAGAGAGGACATTTATTCTGAAGTAATATTGCCTGATCTGAAAATATAAGCTTTGTCCAATCTGCCGGCATGCACTTTTTTACCTGAAAATGATCAAGTCTAGGGATCTCCGATTCTCATGTTTAAATTGGCAGTGATAGGTATGCTGATCATTAAATCCTCCTGCTATGGTTAACATTCTGTATGTTATAGTAGTAGGCATAGATTGTAAAAAAGACAATCTCCCAACAGCAACCTACATGTAAAGAAATGGTTAGTTCTGGGGAAATGTTTCTCTTATTTTTCTGTTGTTCCTGTCTTGGGTTATTTTAGTTACACTGACTGGAGTAACAACTCCAGAATATGGATGTGTGCAGTCACAGCGATGGCCAAAGTCTCTCCAGTCTGATGAGCAGCTTATCAGATTTGTCTGTTTTGGATTTACTCCTAGGAAAATCAGACAGGAGTGGTGCCTAAAACAGAATACATAGGGTCTTGGGATGTTAATAGCAGGTTTTAAATATTTTGGAGATAATAGCAGAAATTTACCACTGGCAGAAGCAATTGACCTCAAAGGAATTGCTCTAGCTTATAATAGCAGTGAATTTAACCTGATGTGCAACAGTTGGTAGCTCAAAGGAATGAGGCTGTAAAAAAGGGGGCGGGATGGGGGAAGACAAGATTGAAAGGACTTCTGAGAAAGGAAGTCACCCTCTGAAGGTAAGTGATAATGGCAAACACTAGGTAACCTAGTTAAGGAAAGCAGAAAGGCTCTGGGTAAAGGATAGACAGAAAGCATTTCCTAGGTAGGAAAGCCCATGGGTACATTGGTGTCATATGAGGGGAGAAAAGAAAGAAAGTAAGAAAGAAAGAAAAGCCTAGTGGGCTTCAATAGCAAAATTCTGAATAGGGACAGATTCAACATATAGTGACAAAATATTAGGGGGAAAAAAGAACATATAAGTCTAACAACACAGAATCAAAGAAGTATATAGTCCAACCTCCTTCCCTCCCACTAAAGCAGGATTAGTATACCTAGACCATCCCAGACATATGTTTGGTTAACCTATTCTTAAAAACCTCCAGTACCAAGGATTCCACAAACTCCCTAGGTAACCCAGTCCATTGCTTAACTACCCTTGTAGTTAGAAAGTTTTCCTAATATCTAACCTAAATCTTCCTTGCTACAGACTAAGCAGATTACTTCTTGTCCTACCCTTGGTGGAGATGGACAACAATTGATTGCCATCCTCTTTAGAACAACCTTTTACATATTTGAAGACTGTTCCACCTCAGCCTGCTCTTCTCTAGACTAAACTTCAAAATCAATCTTTCCTTATAGGTTATGTTTTCTAAACCTCACCATTTTTATTGCATTCAACATATAATAGTCTACTTATTTTAGACTTGGTAAACAAATACTTGGTAAATACTTGGTAAACAAATACTGTAACAGAAACTTCTCTTTCCCAGAATTTTGGTTAGAATTAAATAGCAGATATTTTTTTCACATCTGTCTTTAAAAATGAAAAGAATACATTTTGAATAAGCCAATACTCTCTGGGGAAAGAGTCTGAATAATTAGGAAATGAAAGGATAATATCTTTGGTTCTTAAAATGTCAGCAGCTATTAAAATATAACAGATCCAAACAGCATATACCAAAGAATGCTAAAGGAAATGTTAGCCAATATCTTCCTGAATATTCTTGGTTCAGGAAGGATCCTAGAGGAGAAAAAAAAGGGTAACATGCTTTTATTTAAGAGAAGAACTGGTCAGTTAGTGTTCACCAGGAAATTGTTCAACAACAACCACATTTATAAAATGATATGTGGGGCCTTATGAGGAAACACTGACCTATTATGTTCCTTGGCAGGAAGATGCATTAGATGATTTAATAGGTTTATCCATCTCCAGTTTCTATGACAGCCAACTTCAGAAAAAGAAGAACTGTTTCATCAAGGGCCAGATTCTGTCTTGAATAAAACAGAGGTGTAGAGGAGACTCATATCACACCTCTGGGCTCTAAGGAGAACACCAGGGATGTGACTGAGATCCTCACCTCAGGGAGAAACTAAGCAGAGAACAGACTCTGCTCTGCCCCCACATGTCCACAGAGCTGGCTTGCCATGTGGGCTGGAGCATGTCAAAATTACTCTACCCAAAATGCAACCAGTGAGTCCAGGGAAGAATCACATCTCTATTGTTTTAATCATTAATTTGTCTGGTTTATTGGATGGGGTGAGAGTCATAGCGAAAGGTACTTTTGATATTTGAATTATGAGTAATGTCAAAGGTGTCTGGAACAAATGGAGGGGAGCTCTTTTAACTTGCCTACATCTAAATACATAAATAATATAATTCCTAAAAGGATCTTAGCCACTTCAAGGTGAATCCATCCCACTCCTGCTAGCTACTGAAACACAGTCAATTATATAAAGACAACTGGCAGACTAAAAGTATCACCATGGATAATTTTTCCTTGTCCATGGCTAGAGATCATAAGCTCAGGCTGGCTATCATATCCAAGTCTAAAACCTGACAGACTTGAAGAGTGCAAGGACTTCAAAAAAGTGCATTATTATCTCCACCTTTCTATCACTCTTTCCCAGAATGCAAACTTTAAAACTGGCCAATAACTGGCAAGATTGCCAGGTGACAGTTTCTGGCAAAAGGGCCATACCAGAACTTCCTTGAGAACCTCTGTCATCCTACCCTCACAAAGGGAGGTATTGATATTCTCCATCAAACAGAGACACAATGTGTCTCCCCACTTGTTCTTTCAAGCTGGGACAAGCATGGATCCAACTCACAAAGATAAGCCTAAAGAATGCCAATATTTCCAAAGTTTTATAAATGACACTGGCTAAAACTAGATCAGAAGATTTTGTGTGTTTGTCCTTTTGAATTGAGCCATTGGTCTGACAGAAGCAGCCATACCAATCCAAGTTTGAATGATTTTTATCTTCAAACTAATATATAAAATGTATCTAAGTGCAGAAGCTATTCTAAGTACCAGATTATCCATTGATCATGTGCAAATGCTCAGAGATGGGAGGTCACAAGATCATTCCTCCCTCCTTTTGTAACCCATATTTGAGTATGTCCCCATGCTCTAGATAATACTCCTCTTGTCCCCCTCCCCGACACATAGTGTTTGATGAGTAGGTAGAGACATAGTCCTGTATTCCAGCCTGCACAATCCCAAGAGCTAGTGCTCTGAAAAGTGGAGCTGGGCGAAGAAGGATTGTGCCTCCTGAGATCTGTGTGGTTTGCCAGTGCTTGCTGTTAAGAGCTGGAGCATAGCACCACAGTGTCGTTCTTATTAAAGGAGGTGTCTTCGATTCAGTGCCATGTCAGCTGTCAGTGAATGTTTACTTTTTAATCATGTCCACATGTTTCACTCTCAAAGCAGCTTCTCACTTCCCAGTCTCTGAAGTGAGTAACAGCACCATAGAGGATGTAGTGTTTAATATTTTAAAAAGCCGTGTTCATAACAAATGGAACATTCTGAGAGCACTGGTTCCTTAAATAAACACATTCAGAATTCTCTTCAAATACATTCTCCCATGGATTGAGAGAGAGAGAGAGAGAGCGCGCACAGATACCACAAAGTCCTTATGCTAATGTTGGGTTTTATTGTTTGATACTGCCATATAACAGCAGAAGGCAATATTTATTAGTGATATGATTTATTATCTCAAAGTGTTTTTCACTGTACCCACTACAGAGGAGATAGTGAGGGGGACTGAATTTTTGGACAAGAACATTTTCATACTGCATTATTGGGAAAAACAACTGTTATAGTGCCAAGACTGAAGGATTTGATTTATAGAAAAGGATACAAAACACTAGGAATCCCTCACTTCCTAAAAAACAGACTTAAGCCTGTGAGATGAGAATAGCTGAAGTGGAAGCTAAATTTCTGAAAGATGAGAGATACACTTAATTGAAACATGCTTCATATTTTCACAGAAAAATTAAACATTAAAATAAGAAGTTTGTTTAACTACTCTTCAGGAATGATTACTAAGAAGTTAAACTGGATAAATGCATGGCTCAGGGGATTTGTAATCAGATACTGAGCTTACTTCCTTAAATCACCATGTTAACATTTAGGACTCTTTCCTGCACTGCTGAAGTCAATGGTAGATTTGCCATTGAATGGCATGGTAGCAGGGTCAGACCCTTAATAAAAGTAATTACCATCCAATAAAAACAACGAGAGTCCTGTAGCACTTTAAAGACTAACAAATTTAATTTCTGCAGGCGTAAGCTTTCGTGGGCTGCAACCCACTTCATCAGCCCACGAAAGCTTATGCCTGTAGAAATTAAATTTGTTAGTCTTTAAAGAGCTACAGGACTCTTGTTATTTTTGCTGTATACAGACTAACACGGCTACCCTTCTGGAACCTTTTACCATCCAATAGTTGATTGTTGGCATTGGTGCTATGTAAATTGGTGCCTGTATCACCAAAAAAACACTATTAAAATTGACACTCTAGCTGCCAGTCTCAGCAGAGAGTAAAAATTGAATGAATTTGGGGGAAAATGAATTACTTTCTCACCCCTAGATGTAATTTCTCCATAGTAGTAATGAAGCTTGATCTCATTGTTGAAAAAGGGTAAGTATATTCTCGGGACCTTTTTAAAAGTCATTTTTTTGCAGATAGGGACTTTGTTCTTCACTGCAGTGTCTATCTAGCAGATTACACACACTCAGTTTCAATTCAGTGTTAAGATAAATAATAAAATGGTCCATAAAACAAAGAGTATATCTGCGTAAGAGAGAAATTATTCATATTAAGCACAGACAGGAGAGAAGCACATGAGGAAATATATGCAACTGGGTGGGAGAAAGATGAAAATAGAAGGTTAGCTCCTATTTTATGCTCTGAAATTTCATACATTTCTCCTGAATGTTGTGACAAACAAAATAGTGCAAACAGAAATGTCTTAAATAGAAATTTAGTTGGTAAGAGTGACTTGAATCAGTGTTCCAGCTATGAGGCTGATGAATGTTTAAAGCCCGTTTAAGTTGTGAACAACTCTCAATAGCTTTGAGAGTTGTAATGGCAATAGCCATTGCAGAAGAAGAAGATAGCAATAGTTTAAAGGCCACTGAGGTACCATAGGAAAATACAAGTCCAGTAACTGAAAATTCTCCAGTACTTCAAATTCAATGATTTTTGTCTATTGCTGAAATGAAGATCTTCAAATTCACTGCCTGAACATAGAATATATACATGGTCCAATGAAAAAATAACTCTTGAGAGCAAAGAGATCAATAGAAGATGAAGACTAAAGCACAGAAGTTTGAGCTCCTTGGATAGTACTGTACAGATTGCAGAACACAGCAGGAAGCATTGGAGGAAAGCAGGGTAGAGAGATATTTCTGTAACCATCAGCTAATAAAGCTGTATTTATTTTAGCTGTGTCTAGCCAGTACTAGAACAGCAAAAGGTCTGTAAGGATTGTCTTTATAAACCTCCTATTAGAAAGGATTAGAATGCAAATCAGCTATTTAACCTACTGAAAGTCACAAGTGATGCATGCTCAGGGGGATCATGAATTAGCATTTGCTACCACGGAATATGGAGACAAGTGGTATAACATGACAGGGCCAAAATGTGCCACTCTCATGGTCGTATATTGAAATGTGGTGGAGTAAAAGTGTACAGTTTGCTTTGGCCCTGCTCATTATACAAATTCTTATTATGGGAGCACTTCATCCTCCTACATTTTCTGGTTTGGATACTCTTGCCTGTGGGAGAAGAGTAGTGGTACTGTATGACAATTGAATCTTTAAGTATATGTGTGCAGACCAGTGGAAAACGATGTAGTTTCTAGCTTACACACACACTGGATGCAGTTGCCAACCCTCAGTTTAACAGCATATGTCACTGACACAGGTATGTAAATCACAGCTGGCTCAGCTAGTTAAACCATGTCAAGTTGTGTTGATGTCAGGTTGATATTAACATATTAATTGCAAAGAAAATAAAAAGCCTGGCTGTCAAGATTTGTAGGGCCCCAGATGATGTGTGGAAATCAGCCACCTCCTTTCTCTTGTGCCACTGTCAGAGGTGTAGATAGGGTCAGCCTGGGGGTCAAAGAGCTGGCATGGAATGTGGGGCCTCCAAAGATCAGGGCCTCAAGAGACCAGTTTCTTTGTTTGTGGCTAAGGCCAGACCTGAGTGATAGATCAAACTGTTGACGTATTCAGCATCTAGTGGTTTGCACTGTGTTGACACACTTACACAGGTCTATATCTTGGTCAGCCCTTACGCTGGTGTACATAAGGGTGGGGTAGGGGAGGAGTGTGTGTGTGTGGTGGGGGGGGGGGGGGCAATAAAGCAAGAGTACCTGAATGGCATCTTCTGCCCTTGGAGCTGCTTCTGAGATGCACCCCAGGGAGAGTCTGATGCACAAATGAGGGCAGGGAGTAAGCAGATCCAGAGCTCTTCCCCACTCATACCTACTGACTAGTAGAGCTGATCAGCCATATATAGGGTACGATATGCTCCCCTTTAAGAGAGTTCGTGCTCTTATGATATACCAGGTAGCTTTGGTCCAGGAATGCTTTACCTCAAAGATGACTGTGCTTCAGAGGCACAAGCTAATCCATAGATTGATATTGATTAATATTAGAACACTGGGCCAAATTCTGCTGTCAAGTACACTCCAGTGCAAATCAGTGTAAATCCATTGAAATCAATGGACTTCCACAGCACTGTATATTAGAACTGTATATATTTAGAACTGTATATTAGAACTAGGCCTTGAAGTTCTATTATCAAGCCCCCATCTGCCTTTGTGGCTGCTGACATACAGATACTCCCTGAATTGCATAGCTGCTTATTATTCCAAGGGTTTGCTTTCTCCTCAGAACCAGAAACAAAAAACCTGATGGATTAACAGTACTCCACTTGTAGCATTACATTTAGTTATGGTCAATCTGTGTCACAAAGGATTGAGCAGAATTAGTCATTGAGAGATGGCCAACAAAAATGGTTAGAGGCTTGAGAAGACTTCTGTATGCAGAGAGATTGAAAAGATTGGAACCACTTATTATGGAGAGAAGACAGATTAGAGAGGACATGAGAGAAGTATAAAAATAATGAATGATTTAGAAAAGGTAAATTGGGTACTTCTAGTGACCTTTTCTTACAATACAAGAACATGGGGACATTATAGTAAATTCTAAGGCCAAAATTTAATATTGATTACAGGAAATACTACTTACCCAATATATCAGGTATGGCACATTATATGTTACTATGAAACAGACTCCTGTGACCTTAGGAAATGTCTTAGTATCTAATACACATGATATTCTCAATTCTGAAACTACTCAACTGGCCAATTCTTAAATTTCTAGAATTAGAGTCTATGATTATGGCTCTTGATGGGATGGAAATTATTTTAGGAAATATACATTTGTCTCTTAATGTCTTTAGAAGAAGAATTTCTGATGCAGAAAAATCAATAACTGTTCAAGAAAAGATAATGAAAAAATAAGATTAGAACTTCACAGTCTTAGTTGTCAGCTACTAGGTCTGACAACATTGCATGGTGCAAACATGTATAAAATCAAGAAAAGGACTTAAAGTACTTAAACCATTATGTAAACTGTCCAATATTTCTTTTGGTAGAACTGAATTGGACATTTTGTTTTATAATGTGTAATACATATTTGAAAGAAACTTTAGGAACAGATGAGCGCATACCCAAACCATAGCAAAAATAGTTTTCACAAGGACTCATTATTATTCTTTGCATAATTTGAATGCATACATTTCTGCTACAAGGATGGACTTTTGCTCTCTTTCTGTTCGTCAGTCAGATATTCCTGGTCAAAGATACAGTAATGTATCGTGACTGGATATTTCAATTCCTGTCCTGGAAGAGTTTAAGTTCAAATAGACAAAACAGACAAATGGCAAGGGAATATTATCCTCATTTTGCAGATGGAGAACTGTGGTGCAAACAGATTAAATGACTTGTCCAAGGAAGTCTGTGGCAGAGCCAGGAATTGATTCCATTTTCAGTCCAGTGCCTCAAACACAAAACCATCCTTCTTCTCAGTCTTCTCCTTCTTTCTTCTATTTATTTATAAATAATCAGAAAAGTAAGGTGAGTTAGTGGAAGATCAGTCATCATTTTCTCACATTATCACCCAAGTATGGCAGGGATTCTTGAGCATGCAGCTTCAGATTTCATTCTGAAAGTCTTTGTCAGATAGTCACGCTGCTCAATTCAGTTGTATCTCAAATACAATTAGAAGTATGTGGAATAATGGATGAAAACTATTCGTTACCAAAGAAGAAAAAAAAGCCAACAGACCAGAAATTCCATTCACACTGAATGAATATTACATTGTAACAAGTACCTTGACCAGAACTTTTGATTATATGTATAGATAATGGAGGAACAGCTTCTGATTGGAAAAAAAATCAGTGAATGTTTCAGGACACAACACAAAAGAAAATGAAAATACTGAATGATGCAGACACAGTAGGAAATGCAATTTTAAAACAACAACAATCTATTGCTACACATTTAAGTAATTGTTTGGCTTAACTTGTGATGACATAAACATTATAATGCTAGATTAAATCTGTAAGCAGAAATAAAAAATGCTGTTGATGTATTGTGAACTTTAATACAATTAATGCAGGACATACTGTAACGAATAATTTAAGGGGACAAATTCTCTGTGAAAAGTTCAGAATTTAGCAAGGTAGTTTCAAGTAATCAGGAAATAAATTTTCTGTCTACAGATTCTTTATATTTATTTATAGTTTATACACGTGATCTACTCATGCAATAAGCCTAATGTTATTTACTGCTTTTGGTTCTTCTCATTTGGTACAATTGTAGCATTTCTGGGGGCTCTTGTTTGCACTTCTTTGACTTCAACAGTCTTTATAATAAGGTACCAGAATCAATCTCTGGTCAGTTTCTCTAGTTAATTATGAAGTTTAATCAGCTCATTGCCTAATGAATTGGAATACTCTAACATTTGTTAGGCAAGTCTCTTCAGACACTAGGTGAAAATGCATTGAAATACTTACACTGATAGCATGTATGACTCTTTTGAGATCTCATTATGGGCCCAAGCCCCTGAATTCCTGGAAAGCCAATGGGAGATGAGGACACACAACACCTCACAGAAAGTGCTCATAAACTTACAGGAGCAGCCCTACTCTCACTCATGTTCCACACATGTGAACCATTGTATCAATTCTATATACGAGTCAACAGTGTAATACTGTTACATAAAGAGCAAACATCCTTCTGGGATGTATTAGCAGGAGTGTTGTAAGCAAAACACAAGAAGTAATTCTTCTGCTCTACTTTGTGCTGATTAGGCCTCAACTGGAGTATTGTGTTCTGGGCACCACATTTCAGGAAAGATGTGTACAAACTGGAGAAACTCCAGAGAAGAGCAACAAAAATGTTTAAAGGTCTAGAAAGCATGACCTATGAGGGAAAATTGAAAAAAATGGGTTTGTTTGGAGAAGAGAAGACTGAGAGGAGAAATAACAGTTTTCAAGTACATAAAAGGTTGTTACAAGGGGGAGAAAAGGAAATTGTTCTCCTTATCCTCTGAGAATAGGACCAGAAGCAAAAGGTTTAAATTGCAGCAAGGGCAGTTTAGACTGGACATTAGGAAAAATTTTCTAACTATCGGGGTAGTTAAACACTGGACTAAATTGCTTAGGGAAGTTGTGGAATCTCTATCACTGGAAATTTTTAAGAGCAGACTAGACAAACACCTGTCAGAGATTGTTTAGATAATGCTTGGTTCTTTCATGAGTGCAGGGTACTGGACTAGATCAGTGCTTCTCAAACTTATTTGATTGCATCCCCCTTCTTTGTGTCTGGAGTAGTTTACACCCGCTCCTCCGCCACACAATTAGAAAGAAAAACCAACATGCAACTCTCACTAAATATGAAAAGCAGCAAGGCATTGATTGAAACAGAGTCCAAGATCCATTGTAATAAGAGCAAAAGTAAAACTTCCCTGGTGATCGATGCTTGCAATTAAATGTGCACACCGCGTTGTAGCAAATGGATTAAAGTACAGATGGCAACGACTTTGTATAATGCTATGCAAGCTTAACATAAATCCGTCCAAATGCACAGTGCCATCTTGAGTCCAGTACACAGCGTTAGCTGAGGACCTGTCTGGAACGATCAGCTTGGCTAGTTATTCATGGCAGTGGATAAAATGTGTGCAATACGTTTTTTTTCCCCTAAAACTTCTCATGCCCCCCTTAGAATACACTCCGTGCACCCCCAGGGGGGCCCACCCCCCAGTTGAGAACCTCTGGACTAGATGACCTCTTGAGGTCCCTTCCAGTCTTATGATTCTATATAAGCCTATTTCACTTCTCTTTAAAGTTTGCTAAATATTAAAGAGGGGCCCAAACTGAATGTGAAGTATGTGTAGGAATAATAATACAAAGCTAATTTTGAAATTTGTACTCTCCCATGCAAGCTCAGATAATTCATCGATGTCTACATAAGGGGTTTAAGCTCTGGCTTTGTCATCCTCAAATGAATCTGCATATATTCCTGGTATTTTAAATATTTCTTCCAACTAGTATCTTTAGAATTATTTAAAAAGTTGAAAATCTGCAGATATAAGACCATATGTTAGGTGGGACTTTGAGTAGAGATGGATGAAATTTTTCCTCTGAAACGCCTTTTTTTTGTGGGGGGAGACCAAAAAAGCCATTTTCCACCAAAATAGAAATTTCTACTGGCAATCTGAATGAAAGCCAAAAACTTTTAAAAAAATTCTTTATGGGAACAAAAATCATTTTCCAGCCTGTATCCATTTTGAGCACTTTCTCACCATGAGTGTAATTTATGAGCATAATAATATGCACATATGGACTTGGACTTATTAAAAGTTTTCCTCTCTCTCTAGTTCTCCCTATAAAAATAGAAAACCCCTGTTTTAAATAGCTAAGAAAGAAAATGACTTATGAGGTTTCTGTGGTACAGAAATAGAATCCTTATAAGGAATACATCACAATCCTTTCACGAAATGTGCTGGACTGTGGGTCCCAATGATCAGCGTCATGTTCAGCTAGCACTGGCTAATTGGAAAATAATGGGGAACCAATGAGCTATAAACTACAAATAATGGCCTTGCTTCTGCTTCTACAGAAGACAGAAGCAAAACTGCTATGGAATGTAGTGGGAATGGGATCAGTTCCGCTGGGTCTAGAGTGACCAGTAAATAACTAATAGGGCATGTCTTGTTAAAAAGAGAGCAGATTTATTTTGAAAAATGTTGTGTTAGGATTGCTAAAATCTGGCTGAATTATTGTTAAAGATAAAAGTCTTGTGAGTTGCTCCTGCATAGTAATTCGCATTTGCTGCGTGCTCCATATACAATATATTACATTGTTAAAGCAGTGCAAGGTTTCAGCTACTCTGTTCGCCACTGCTTTTAACAGAAAACACACTATTTTGAAAAAATACAGAAATTTATGATGATTTAAGAATGTACCTGCACATCACAGCATCAGTGTGACTATAATGAAGAGAACAAAGCTAAGGAATGTCCTGCAGGAGAGTATTTGGAAACCGAAACAGAAGTTACTCATATTTAACGCTGTAGGAGTAAATATTTATTTGGACACTAAATAAGTTACTTTTCTTATTTATTTAAATGAATAGTTAAAAATGCAGAACTCTCAAATGACAATAAACAAACAAACAAACAAAAAATTGAAAACTAAACACTATAATAAATACAATGGTCTCCTAAAATGGGACTTTTCGTCTAAATAATTAACAACTATTTATGTGGTAAAATATTGCTGATCCATCAGACCCATAGGCCTTAATTCTGGAAAGTATCCCTATTTAGTACAGCACTTAACACATGCTCAAGTCCCACTGAAGTCAGTGCTTAAAAATTAGTTATGGGCTTAAGTGTCATCTTAGAAGAGATGGATTAAAGTATATATAAGTGCCGTCCTGAATCAGGGCCTTAATCGGTGCTTCTAATTAATAAATAAATAAAAACAAGAACTGTACATACATATGCAAAATATATCTATTAATAAGAAAGCTATCCCAGAGCACATTTGCTACATGAGAACCAACACTTTCCCAGAATTGCTACTGGCAATTTATGAGTTCTGCAACCTGCCTTTGATCCTCCTTAACCCAACTGCCCTGTACAACTTACCCGACAGCTGCAGAAAGGTGCAAATAGTATCACTCCCTGAAATCAGAGGGATGAATGTGGCTCTTTGTTCGTAGAATGTACCTAACTCCTGGTTGCTCCAACTGAAATATATTTTCCAGTGAAGTAATACTAAATTGGAGATTAAAGCTAGAATCAGATTTACAGGGATTCATTTGAATAAATGTCAGGGAATCAGTTTGATGACTCTCTTCTTGATTATCATTTCCAAGGGGAATGAAGAAACAAAAAGGAATACATTTTGGGCTATCTAAAATGGTTGTGAATGATTGCATGGAGAGAGAGACTCAGAAAGGGCCAAAATATTAAGGGAGGTTTTTTCCATCCTGTAGACTCACTCTGAATAAAATCCTTTATAAAACGCCAATAGGTATTCTGTAAATAGCTTTATTTTTATGGAATGGCTGTGTTCTACAATACCTGTCCTATAAATAAAAAGCACAAAGATGCAGAGGCAATTGGGCAAAGAGATATAAAACCTTTCGCTCCTAGGCTGGCAGTCCAAAACCGACCTAGTTTTGATAATGATTGGAAGTTACCATCTTATGGCTGTTTATTGACTTACATAAAATGAGTTTGATTATCTCGGTCCAGTTCCCAGCGAAAAAGCTTTCATATCACAAAAAACTGTCACCTCCGTTGACACTAATTAGGCACCTTTGCTGACTGGCTGTGCAGCCAGGCCAAAGATGCACACAGAACAGGCAAGGAAACGGAACTATTTTCTCACTTCTGCAAGTGATCCCCAAGGTGAGAAAGGCAGTGTGGAGCAGCTTGTAATGCTGTACCTGTGCGGTGAATAAATATAAGACTTCAGTCTGCAGCAGCGCTGAGGCTGCTCACAGTCTGACTGGAAATAAAAGGCCATAGGCTGCAACTGTTATTGAACATGAACAAAACAAAAATAACCAAAGGAGGAAAACAAATGAGACTAAACATTCTTGCAGAACGATTGCAGCTGCACCTTTCTCCTAACTGAAACAATAAACAAGCCCCTTCTGGCTGGTCTGGGTCTCACTTTTGGACTGTCCCACAAGGCTAGATCATAAGCCCAGCAAACATTCTGCCCTAGAACAACTCCAGGCCAACACCCTGGCAGTCTCTACCAGAAGGTTTCACTGTTTTGGGATAGCAAAATCCCTAATCTCTGAATTATGAAATTGGATGACAAAGATCACCTCGCCCCAGTTTAATTGCTTATTGTTCTGCAAAATTCTCCTGCAAGAATTAACCTGAAAACATAAATAAATATAATTTAATCAATCACAATATCAACTTTCTGATGCAGAGGAAAATATGCTATACCACCTGTTCCTCTAGTCAAGCACATAGGTGTGTGGATGGGTATCACGCTGGAAGGAGACAAGAAGGAAGAGAAAGCTCTTGCTCCTTTTACAAAGGACCCGTAATGACTCTTAGGTTTCCAGAGGGTACCCATAAGAATTAGACTGTGTGTGGCTGGTTGGCACATATCTTCTATAGGCAGCAATGGCAAAAGAACCTTCATCCCAACATCCAGCATGGACACTATGAGTACTAAATTTACATGATGTTTGATGAATACTTCTAAACAACAAAAACCAAACAAAGGCCACACGGCCAAGGCTAAGCACCTGAAGATCAATGTTGTGCATTGCAGGAGCTATTGGGAAGTCTCTTTCAACTAATAACCAGCTCATTTACCTATGGAAAAAACTGAGTCTTTGAAGAAACCAGATTGAGGAACAGTAATGATACACATACTTGGAATGTGGCTATGATCATATTTGGAATTTTTGCACTTCTGAAAGCTATTCTTCTATGAAGAAAAGCATGACTATCACATGGTAAGAGGAGGGGTAGTCTGCTCGGCTCTGGTTTGCAGGTGCATTGAGGTGCACGAGTATCAGCCATGTCTGTTTGTGAGACATAGGACTGATTATCACCTTTACACTGTATGTGATCTCTAAGTTCTTTGGTCCTCATTTCCAAGTTCTTGAAATCTGTTAAAATATTTTGTAGGCTAACTATATATTTTTCTACCTTAACAGCATTTAAAAGAATATTATTCTTTAAATTATAGTATGCATAATTACTGTATATAATCTGTTCTTTTATTAGCTGCGGACTCAGAACTCTACTCTAATTAGATAGCATGTTGAACTTTTTACACACATTCCTCCCCCCAGATGATGATTTTAGAAATACATTTGACTGACATATGCAATTAAAATATTCTCTCTGTCTCTAGATGCCTATGCCATGTTCATTGTCATGGTACCTGAATGTCTTACAAAATATGAAACAAGGCCTATGAGATTTTTCAGTTCTCTCCTTTTGTACTCTTCTTCCTTCTAGAGAGATTACTGAGGGTTTTCTATGTTAAAGCTTATCATCATGTCCATAAATTACAATAACTATAATAATTTATTATTCGGGAAGGCTATGATCAGTAGATGGGTTTTACGTTTGCTCCTGAACATTGTCTTGCAGTAGTGAGTGTCATATTCAAGGTCCAGCCACCAAAAAAAGAGCCTTGAACCTACTCCTGTAAGTTTCATCCTCACTGGTTAAGATATCCAATGGCTCTGAGATTAAAGCGACCATGGTAGATGCTCATTTTACTGAAAGCCTTTGAGACCCAGCCCTCTGGGGGCTGTACAGATTAAGGCTAGGCCTTTGAATTTGATCTGGTATTCAACAGAATCTCAGGGTCAGGAAGTGGAGTCTGGCATCAAAGTCAGCCTGGAAGAAGTCTCTGGGCAACCTAATGAGCACAACTGGTCTTCAGGAGGCGGCCTGAGTGGCTATGGTGTCTGATCGGTTGGAAAACTCAGCACACCAGCTCTTAAGACCAGCAGTAGAAGCAGTTCATTGGCTGCTCAAAGTATTTAATCACGGACGTAATAGTTCCTCTTCCTGCTTGTTCCAGCCCCACTCCTGCCTTGCTTCACTCCCGGTAACCAGCCCCTGTCTTGCTTCACTCCCGGTAACCTGGTTCTGTCTCCCAGCTCTGATTCCTGACCTCTGATTTCGACTCTGGCATCTGATCTCTGACTCCGATTCTGACCCTAGGTTTCAGCTCCTGGTTCCAGCTGTGAACCTTGGCTCCAACATCTGGTCTCTGACTCCAGCAGTGACCCTGAACTCTGATACCTGGCTCTTGACTCCTGCTTTGAACAGAGGCCTGACTACTGCTCCAACCAATGGGCATGACTACTCATGTCGCAGTCACATGACACTCAACTATACATTCTTGCTCCAACTTTGTTGAACGTTGTCATGAAAACCAGTATTGTTTTCTCACAATCTCTCCCAATAACATTACATATGTTAAATAAAATGGAAGAGAAGAGAGATCTTTGTGTGATTTCACACCCACTGTGGAAGGGGTGCCCTTGGGGTTGGATTGAGAAGAAATATATGAACCAAATTTATTCTTTTCCATTCACTCCTTCCAGATCCCTAAAGCAAGAAAGCACTGTCTGATGATCAACTGTGTTGAACATTGCTGAGAGAACTAGTGGTATGAATAGCAGTAATTGGACCCTGTTCATAGATGGGAATAGAATAGCTGCTATGGTGGCTAATGTCATCTCTGTGTGATAGCCTACTCTGAACCCCAGGTGGGGAGGATCAAGGATGTGGACAGAGTTACATATAGTTGAAGATAATTTAGAATCCAGGGAAGAACTATCTTACTCAGAAATGGGAGATCAGACACCAAGTGGTAGTAGACAAGACTCAGAAATGAATATTTTAGAACTTTCATGTCTCCCAATATTCTATGTAGGCTTGATGATTAACTAAGCACTGATACTAGAAGAAAGAGGCTAAATTAATTTTATAGTGGCTAATGAGATTTTACATGTACCTTGCAATGGATCATAGAACTATGAAGTCATTTTTTTCAATAAAAATAATGTCTTGTGGCACATGTATAATATTACTTTTATGAAATCTCATAAAGGGTACGAATTAACTTGTAAGAGCAACAAAGCAAACTTGACATAACTCCTCTATTCCTTTAGCTCTGGGGAAAAAAATTAGTTGCTAGTTATGCAAACAGTTTGAAGACTGTTACAGGTTCTGAACAACTTCATGGATTTTGAAAATTTAAAAGTACAATCAATTCTAGGATGAAGATACAGAGATATAGTATGCATTCTGAAGTAACTAACAATTAATTTTAGTTCTCTTTTCATTTCTTAAACCTTTCCAAAATCATGTTAATAGAAGCCATAAATATAAATATAACCTACACTTTTTTCCTGTCTATACTATACTTTTGGTACTGTTCTGACTAGATTAATCAGTCTTCTTCTGAAACATTTCTTTTTGGCAAATTTCAAGAAATTGAACCCAATTACATGTGGAATATAAAATCATTATGGAACGCAGAGAAATAATGTACATGTCAAATATGTGTTTGAACAATGCACACACATTTTTTCAGGACTATTTAAGTTCTAGGATTTCAAAATTAAACCTAAATGTTTCTGACTAGGAAGAAGACAGTCCTCTAAACCTTCTCTGCTTATTTTCTTCATAGGTCAGCACTGAACAATTTTGAAATGCTTGTATCTGTTATACTACAGTGAATATTTGGTTATAGTGATCAAGATGGCCTGCATAAAATGGTCCTTGTAGCAGTAGTCCACATCATGTACTCTCAAGTTAATTACAAAACAACATGCTTTTAGCCAAGCAGCACAGATATGCCATCTAGCAGCAATTCTTAGGAATTTCCAAATATTTAATAGTTCCTTCTCTCAACATATTGGATCTGAGTGTAACACCGAGGGAAGCTTTTACATTTCTAATAGAAATCTTTTGACTATAACTAGTCTTCTTGCTGAATATCCAAGCACTCTGATGGAAATAAAACTTTGCTGAAGTACATTATTATGCACAATGATATTGTCTTGTATTGTCCACATAAATAGATATTATAGTTCGAGTCTAATTAACAGAGAAGACATTTTAATCATTTTCTTGAATGAAATAAAATTGATAGTCTGTCAGCAGCATTAAAAATGTGTAAAATCAATTGGTGGTGAACTGCCTTCCATTTAGTTAAAGAACAGTTTCCATGCACAGTCAATATTCTGTCAAGTTTAGCAGAAACACTGAAAACGTGTCAATGTGGCAAATAAATTAACTGAGTTGATATACAGTCTTTAGCATTTCCAAAATTAAAGATGAAACTATACATTTTTTCTAGTTACATATCTTACCATGAGATGGCGATACTTAAACACTTTACAATTGGGAGATAACTTAGGACACACAGAAAGCTTGTCACATTAAGAGTGCAAATATCATATGATCTTCTTAGAAGCAATAGTGGCCTGTCTGTTGGGGAACCTTTTGATTTCTGTAAAATGGGAAAAATGATGCTGACTGCCTTTGTAAAGTGCTGAGATCTAGTGACAAAAAGTGCTATATAAGTTTTAGGTATTATTGTTATTCTTTGTTTTAAAATAACTTATCTGATATGTTAATTATTGTCTACAAAGTAAACATATAACTATATCTAGCACATTAGTAAAAATACATTGTGAAATCTATTCCAAAACTTTTTATGGGATTTATTAGGGTTACATGCATGTGCAGCAGGTGTGTAAATATTCATAAATATATATATATCAAATAGGATTATCCCTCACCAAAACGGATAAGCATAAAAGCTGATGGAAGTTATCACAAATAATTATTTTTGAAAAATTGCATATTAACATCCCCCTACTTCCTCCAACTAAAATTTTAAACGGTAAATATGCTGTCCAATCTGAAAGGGCAAAGAATGATTACTTCATTTCTTCTTAAATAAATGAATGAATAAATTTGTACTATTGGTCCTTTCAAGTCCTTTCAATCATTATTTGTACTGAAGACAGTCAATAACTAAAATAAAGACAGTAAAAGGCAATAAAAATAAAGATGTTACTAAAAACAATTAGATGACTTTTGCACATATATTATTTTCACAGAAATTGAAAGCTATTATTCAAAGTCTTAAAATGTGACTAATTAGATTATAATTTGTTGTATTAATATGTTGTATATGCTTAACCTGGTAAAAAATTTAACTGGGAGAACTCTACGCCTTTGGTCTTTAGCTCTATGAAAACCCAGCTCAGTTCTGTTAAATAGCAAAGTTTGACTAGTGGCTCTTATTTTTATATTATCCTAAGGACTTTCTTGCTTTTCTGTCCATGACCCCTTTAAAAAATTAAAATAGACTGCAATGAACATTTTAATATCACCTAAAATGTCACACAGTGTAGAACAAAAGGCCATTTTTATGCCCTCTGCATAGTATAATGCAGTACCAAAAAGGTTAGAAGCAAAGTTTGAAAAGTCAATTTATGCCACCTCTTTCACGTAGATCATCCTGCCTTTTCAGTCCTAAATGAGTATAGATATGTATGATGGAGAGTTTCTGCCATCATGTACATAGGGCACATCACTGACACCTGATGGGAGGCAGGGGGAAGTATGCCAGCTTCACTTCAGGTTTTACTCTTCTGTAGATAGACAAATTGATATAAATTCTGCTCTCAGTTGCACTCAGGCAGTTGCTCCCTTTGACATTAATAGAGCTATTAGGTGTAACTGTGGTGAGAATGTTGCCTCTCACATGTACAGAAAAACAGATCAAACATAATGCAAGTATGGAATTATCATAGAAGATTAGGGTTGGAAGGGACCTCAGGAGGTCATCTAGTCCAACCCCTGCTCAAATTAATATAAAATGTATGTATGGAATTTCTTGAATATAAAACAAGCACATGCTGCTGCTCATATACACATACAACTCTTATGTACTTGCTTGGTGAATGTCTCTTCATAGATTACCGTAATAGCTACTAAACACTCTTTAATAGAATTGTTGATGTAACTAATTATTCATCTATGTTATTAAGCTTATATCACATCACGTTAACAACTATTGAGCTTACTGATGGGTTTTTGTATGGCAAATTTTACTTAGATTTACTCTATTTAAAAATTCCCAAAACTTATTTCTATAGGTGTAAATCAGATTTTCATTTAAATGATTTTAAAGTTTTATCTCAATGTATTTTTGAAGATGGACATATTTTACTGTATTTGTAGAAAACATAATGATATTGTTTTTATATGAGCAATTTTGACATATATAAAGAGGAGAAAAGCTGTGTATTAGTGCTGAAAATGTTTCATGCTGTTGTTTAGTACTTAAAACTCATATCTAAAATGACATTCACATACATACTATACAAGTGGTGGCAACACAGTGTGTGGTAATGGACTGATCTACTCTACAAAAGTTCTTTGTCTCATTACCTTTTTATACAACCTACAAGGAATCCAAAGATCGCATAACATAAATACTGAGACAGATGAAACAAGTTCATACTGCACAACATACACATCTATAGGCCTAACGGTTTTCAGTCATCAGTGCTATTAAATGTTATTGGATAAGCCTGATTTTCACTATATTATGAAAGGATTTTTAAATTCCCTACACTAGACAGTTGTATAATATAAGATACTGCTTACTTTTAAGTTCTTATAATTCAGTTTCACAGCTGGTATTTTTGATCCTGAATGCACTTAAAAATAATGAAACTCTGCTGCAGTCTAGAGCATGGCCATTGTACTCAAGGAAACCCCCCCTCCCCGCCAGCCTTTTCTTTCCTGTGACCCTCCAATTTTTCAGTCTAAATACAATTATTTTCATTTCTTACTGAAATAGCTGATACCAGTGCTTCGGAAGTACTAGATGTTTCATAACAGCTAATGTATATTCACTGATCACTATAAAAATCTCCTTGGCTTGTGCTTGGGTAGTAATCTAGTGTTAATATCAGCCAGAACTGGACAGCTCCCAGAATTCAACAGATAACAACTGTTTCCATCCCCGTCTTAGCGTTGTAACGCTTCTATCACGAGCTTCTTTTATTCTTGGCTGATAAAGTAAACTCCGAAGGGGGGCAAAAATCCGAGCCACAGCGATCAGAAGCAGTTAATCCTTTCCATTCGGGGTTTCTGTGGTCCGCGCATCCCAAATGTTTTGGATACAAACTGCAGCACGTCTGCGTTGTTAGAATTATTGACCAGTTTCCAACACAGACACACACACACACACACACTCTTTCTCGCTCTCTCCCAAACAATGGAACCAGACATCTCAATGAATGTTGAGAACAAAATATTCTCCCCATTACTACCCAGCTTTGCCGATCGGACAAGCGAAGGACACGCACAAAGCCTTTCCCCTGCGAAAGCCAAACAAATCCCCGAGAGATCCGCACTGCCTGCTACATAAACGATGTATTTGTATTTGTGTTTACCTTGCGGCGGTCTTACTGGGCTAGGTGAACTTGTCATCTGCCAGGAGGGGGAGGGAGAGGGTGGGGAAAGGAGATTTGGGGGTAGGAGGAGGACAGCTTTCCGCTTGGGCTCAGGCAAAGCCCCCTCCACCGCCTCCTACCTTCGAAGGATCGAGCCCAGCCAGCAGCGCCAGCAGCAGCAGGTTGAGGAGGTTGGCGGGCGCCCGCATCCTGATCCCCGGGCTTGCTCCTCGTCCTCACTCCTCCGCGCCGCGCTCCGCTCACTGCAGAGCCCACGCGAGGCGGCTGCACTTTCTGCCCGCCCGCCAGAGCCGAATGGAAGCCGCCGCCGCCGCCGCCCGAGGGACGATCATTCCGCAGGCATCCTTCGAGCGGAGAGGGAGGGGAGCGCCAGCCCAGGGAAGGCAAGCGAGGCAGGCGCTGGCCGTGGTACTGAAGCGCCTCCAGCCCCCTCCCCTCCGCGGCTTCCCCCCCCCCTCCCCCGCCCCCCTCCCCGCCAGCCGGCCCCACCGCCCCGCGAAAGTTTTGACCCAAGGAAAGAGAGGCGCCCTGGCTGCCGGCAGAGGTGCTGAGACCTGGGCAACGGATGTGACATCAGCACGGCTCTTGGGGGACTGGGGGCTTTTTTTTTTTTTTTTTTTTTTTTGCAGGGAATTTGTTAACCAAACAAGGACCGACTCGCTCTCGCCAGCTTCGGTCCGGATCTGCGGGCGCTCAGCTGCGGAGCGGGCTCCCCTAGCCCCGCAGGGAAGAGCTACAGGGCACGGGAGGTGCCAGAGCCCCCCGGCTGCGAAATCCCTGGCCAGCGGGGGGCTTGGCTGGCTCCCCACAGCCCGGCCGTAAAGTTTGCGTTTCCTCCCCGCCCTCGTGCTGCTGGCAGAAGCCGTTTCACTATGGTCAGAGCAATAAGCAGCCAGCCATTTCTAGCCCTTTGTCTAGAGGCGGCTAGACACGGAGTCTTCTCCAGAGACAGCTGGAAATGGCTAGAGACAAACACATACACTGATGATGGGGGGGGGGGGGGGGGGGGCGGCAGAAGAGCGGCAGAGAAGGTGAAGAGCGAGGACGTTAGGAGGAGCAGGGACCGGCCATGTGCGCTGCCTGCCCCCGTCTGTGACAGATCAGCCAGGAGCCGCTCCCACACTGGAGGGGGAGAAGCAGCCAGGGAGCCGAGCCCGAGGAGGGTCAGGTGCAGGCCATGTGGGCTGTCAGACTGGAGAACCAATGGAGACTCTAGGAAGGTTAGGGATGAGCCGGGAGCTGCATAGCTGCCAAGTTCTAAGTAGCAACCTGAGGAACATTTTTGTGGATGTGAGGGCATGAAGTGAGCCAGCTTCTTCTGGGTCACCCTCTTCCCCTCTATGTAATCATAATAAACACATCCTAATACTTCCACCTGAGGAGCTCAGGGTGCTTTCACTCACCTGTGAGCTAGGTCACAGGTCAGACTCACTGCCCCTATTTTACAGGGGAGTACATTCAGGCCGGGGCTGTGACATGACTTTCTCAAAGTCACATAGTGAATCAGCCAAGGCTGAGCACTAAACCCAGGAGGACTGACTAGCCACTAGACCATTCTTCCCCTAGTTGCAAAGTACCTGCAGTTTTCTTTCCTCCTTTCCCCTCTCTTAATCCCAATCTCTCTGCTATTTCTTTTTCTCTCCACTATGGTGTCTCTCTCTGCCTACCACCCTTTCTCTCCCCTTGTCACCCTTGCCTGCCACCCTTTCTCTCTCCTTTTTTTTCTCTGGATTTCTTCTTCCAATGGTCCAGTCTTCCTCTCCTCACTTCTAGCCAGCACCCCAAAATTATGAATCATTCCCCAAATCATGAGACTAATTAAAAACCCACCAAAATATAATTCATTGTTTTGTGTGGAGGCAGACAATTCCAGGTCAATATTATACAATCGTCCAAACAGACACTGTCCATGCAATATCATGACCACCAAACAGAAAACACTCTGGAGCATGAAGAGACTGGGATTTTATGGAAACTGGAAATTGTCCCAGACTGAATGGTGCAGGCAAAGAGGTTGGACGTTTGTCTTCATCTCTATAGCAACTAAGACCATGTTAATAATGCCATACCAGCAGACAGAAACAACATCATCAACAATGAAAGAAAGAAAAGGCAAGAAACAAGAAAAGAAGATAGCAAAGTATGAAAAGCTCTGCCGTGAAGTGGAATGCTTATAGAAAACTAGGACAAAGAAAATCCCAGTGATTACTGGAGCAATCTCATAGGGTATGAATGAGCAGCTCAAGAACATACTAGGTGTGCAAGATATCACAATCAGTGACCGCTAGAAGACTGCGCTCTTAGGCCCCCATAAGAATTTTAAAGAAAGTCAAAGGAGAACAAATGCTTTTGAGCATCTAAAATTGCTGGAATTCTGTGATGGGTTTAACAAAATGCCTGAGTACGCAAAGTTATGGAGGCAGTTTATGATCAGGTTTTAATGGTGACTCATGGGGATAAATTTTAGATAGTACCTTTCTCCTTTTTATGCTTAAAGATCTCTTTTTCTGATGGCTATTTGTTTAAAACAAAACAAACAAACAAAACTTCCCCATGATATAATACAGAGGGATAATAATAGTGGTAATAATAATGACAATAAAGACAATTGTGGGGAAGGGGGAGACAAGGGAAAGTAATTATTTGCCTTCTGATGTTTGAGCCTGTAGAAGGATGCTTTTGGCCTCCAATTAGCATGTGATCAGTAAAAGTCGAAAATTCAAACCTAAGTGGTCATATATAAAAAAAGAAGAAGAAGAAGAAGAAGAAAGAGAGCCTTCCTACAGGGTGCTCAAAAGGGGACACTTCTTATCTTATCCTAACACTTGGGGTAGGAGAGGAAAGACAGGTGCCTTTTTATACCTCTCCTCTTGTCAGTTTCCCATTGTTGCCAACTCTCACAATTGAAGCATGTCTAGCAATATTAGATGTTTTATTTAAAACCCCAGTACCTGAAGATGAGTTTAAGGACAATGTCAGATTTAATTTAAAAAGGGTTCTAGCAATCATGGTTACACAGAAAAAGCTTGAAACTGTAACTTAAGTGTATCCTAAAGGCTCAAAGTCAGAAGACAACCTAAAATGTTAATATCTCATGAGGGGTTTTTGTGTTTGATTCATGATTTTTAAGCATTTTGGGCTGACAATACTGCTCTGTAATATTCCATCAAACCTCCTTTCCCCCACTTGTTCCCCATTTTCACCTGCCCCCCATATTTTTGCTGCCTGTTTAAAACAAATCCATACTTGACATTTTCTCTTTCTGCACCCTCTTCAGTCTCCACCCATGCCTTTTCAGACCCCTTCCTACATCTCAAAATCTTGTGTACACTGTCCAGTCTCTCTGCTGGACCTCACATATCCCAGTCTCTATTCTGCTCCCCACATTCTCTTTTATCCTCACAGTTGTCCATCTAGTTTGAAACTATTAGAGCACAAGGGAGTAGCAATCTACTCTAAAGGCAGCCTGGCTTCAGTCCCATTGGAAACAATGAAAGATGGTGGCCAAATTTACTAGAGGAAGCCTCATTTCACATATAAAACAGTAAGGAAATGGCAGACATCTTTAATAATGGCAGCCTGTGGCTTCAATGTCTTTATGTGTAATGAGAAATAGTAGTCATTTTGAAAGATAGCAAAATTGCATGAGTTCCATGCAAGCAATAATGAGAAACTTTAACAAATGTCAAATTCAGCAATTCTGCACATTCCTTTGTAATCTTATGTCTCCTTCTCACCATGGTTATCATTGGCAATGGAATATACTGCTGTTCAAGGTCAAGAAACAAGAGTGCTAGCCACCTAAAATCCTCCCCACTTCCTGTTCCACTGTGTCACATTGGGAAGCACAGTGGCAGTGAGAAAGCAGTGAGAAAGAGAGGGGCAGGAAATCTTGACTGTATGCTTGGAATCTATGAGAGTAGCTTGTAGAATCTGAAGGGAACAGAAGGGGATGTAGTGAGTCCTGGCCCGACATGAGTATTTAACATATGGAGGGAGGCTTCGTTTTCTGGAAGAGAGAATTAGGGAAGGAAATGAATCATCAGGTTGAAAACAGAATGTTTGTGCTAAATAACATAAGTAAATAGGTCAGTTGGCTAAGAAGACAGAATGTCTAAGCCAACTAAGATAAGAGGGAAAACATGCAGGGAACTATTTACTATGAACTAGATAACAAGGGATACAAATGTAGAGATGAGGTAAAGAGGAAGTCAAATTATAGACAGTGCGTGGAGAAAGCGTGCTGCACAGGGATTGGTTCCTGCAAAGTATTCAAGCCAATCAAAAAATGTGTGATGAAGTGTGTGACCGTGCTTGGAGTGGGTCACAGTTGAGAATGCCAAATTCAGGACAGACTGATAAAACAGGGCAGACATACCCCAAAACTTGTGGCTGTTCTAACACTAGAGTTTACCATGCCAGTGACAAAAATGAGCTTCTGTATCACCACACTGGTTAACAAGAAGTTAAAAATACAGACCCCTAGGCATTCCAGCCCCTATCACCACCCAGACATCTGGTCTTTATGCTGAGAGGTTACTGAAAACCAGATTCATCATACGTAAGGTAATTATAATCACAAAGGATCAGTCACCTCCCCAGGTCAATATATACTTTAGATCTTACCAAATATCATGCTGTAGCCAATCCTTTAAAAATTAAAGGTTTAATAATATAAAAAGAAAAGAAGAGAGTTATTAAATGGTTAAAAGAATCATATTATTTACAGCTGATTTTAGAGTCTTTAGATCAGGATAATAGCAGTGATGTTAAATCTGCTAGCTTGCAATAAGTATCTCTGGCTTGCCCAATGGGTTGGGGGTCATTAGTCCCTTGTTCAAAGCTCTCCTTTGTTATAAATCATATCCATAGATGTGGAGCAGGACTGAAGGCAAAGCAGTATTGTCACAGTCTCCTCTCTTATACTTTCAGCCCATGTGCATGGAAAGATACTGGCAAAAGATGGAGTGTTAGATCACATCCTTATCACATGCCCTTACATGCCTTGCTGAATCATGGGGCAGCCATTGCTCCAGTACTTTCTGAAATGTCTCCAGGAGGCATGTCTCCATGAGTGAGTTGAGTCTCTTCCATGGCCTATTAATACATGGATGGCCCAACCCAGGGGTGGCTACTCTGGATGTAAATTTGCTAGACTGCATGTAAACATATTTGAGATACAAACACATAGCCAATATTCATAACTTCAGATACAATGATACATGAATATAACAGGATAATATTCAGCAATCTATAACTTTTTCCACTGATATCTTACATGATACTTTTATACTTTGTAAAAGATTTATTGCAATTTTATAACAGTGGTGACTGTATTAGCGTAACTAGTTATCTTCCTTTTTATACAATATCACACAATGTATAGGTAAATGCAATGAGATGTGTAATGTACATAAAGGAAGAAGATTGCTGGGTAACTTTGGAGCTGTGATGTACCCTGAATCCATCTCTCCTGCATTTAAGTCTGATCAACTCAGCATAGCATGGCTGTATGACAAATAAAGATACCTGAATGAAAAAGGTTGGAGTTGAACTGAATTCTTGGGAAGCCGAGTGGAAAGAGATCTCGAAGGGAATCCCAACATGGGAAACTTGCTCAATACCTGCAGCCCTACCTAGCAGTGACATTTTCACTCACATATGTCAAAGTGACAGCGAGGACAGATGAGTGTCAGTTGAAGCTGCCCCCCCTTCCCCTTCATCTCAGAGGTTGGAGGGAGGGGATGGAGAGAGAAGGAGCTGGCGCACTAAAAACAGTAGGGATTGACCCTGTAGACTGCCTGCCCCCTCCCCTTAGACACCAGTAGAGAGCTGCCTTCCCTTTCTCCTGTCACAGGAGGCGGAGAAGCCACTACAACATTGGGATTGATCCCTTTCTCTAGGGACCGACACTGAGCTATTGAAGGGAAGGAGAAGCAGCCCAGGAGCAAGCCCTTTTATAATTTTGGTCAATTTGTGATTGTGTGCTGGGGTGAGGGGGAAGTGAGGGTATGTGGATGAGGTGATGAAGGGCACTTTTGGTTGGTGGGGAATGTGATGAGAGGAAGGATTTGATTTGGGGCAATTAATAAGCATGATGGTGGCATTGTGGTGAAATGTAAATAAGCTCTGCACTTCCTGCCTATTGCAAATATATTGCCTGGTTTTGTGGTTGTTACATTTTGTCTGTCTTATTGCTATTTGGGGGTGTAGAATGTATTTTACCATGTGCTTTTTCAGCACCTAGCACACAGTCCTGATTGGGGCTTCTAGATGCTATGGTATTCCAATATATACATAATAATAATAATATAATCAAGAATATCCATATGAATGAAACAAGACCGCACTATCAAAAAGTCTAACAAACTTTAATTCAGTCAGAGCCCTCTCAAACCATGTCCTGTTTCCACAAGATCTGGCACCACACATCACAAGAATCCTTTGTTTCATTTTCCATTCCCTCAACCTCTCCTGCAAATCCACCTGTCCCCCTCTTTGGAAGGGGATGCCCCTAACGATAAAATGGCTAAAAAAGCTGTATGATCAAAGAGTAGGCAAGCAGCAGAGCTAGACTCTGTTTTTGTTTTACGTCTGAGGAAAGATGTGGTGATGGATACAAGGAAGTGTTTTTTTCCTGATTCTACCCTGGAATAATCAGGAAAAGGCACGGCTGGCAGCTGGCAATAGATAGGGTGAGTGGCAGGCTGGCTTCACTACCCACTATCACCAATCCAGTCCATATATCTGGTGTCTGACCAGTAAGGAGCTTTGCTCAATGCCACTGAAAGGTGGATGGAAAGGATTACAAAAGAGACTCTTCCCACACACACCGCAGACATAATATGAGAAATCTTACAGACCATAAGTGTAAGGAAGACAATTGTATGTCACTGACAGAACTGCATATTGTTCAAGAATGCCATTTTTTGGCGGTAGTGGTTCACTGTATTTTCCAAATTTGAAATTCTCTTGACAGATAGATTTTCATATTTGAGTGAAGCAGCATTCATTCCTTTATTTGTAAAATTAGAATGAAGAATACTTGAGCAGATTAATCTGAAACACAAGGCCTTGCTTTCTAACAGCAATTTCTTTTAATTAGGATGTTAAGTCTTTAATTTGCATATAAAGTATAAGTCCAAAGCTTGGCCTTTCATACAAAAAAAATCATACAATCTTATGGAACATACATAATGGGAGTCCAACTTAAGTTCCAGTGGTTACATTAGAAATGGGATCTGGCCTAATATTGAGTCTGTGTTGAATTTTCTTCTACAAAGCATAACAGAAATGAAACTAATCTAAAAGTTTCCTGTAAGGTGTGTTCTGCATGGAAAAGAGATAAGAGAATATCAAAGGGACAGTCATATAGGTTAATAAAGGTTTAATAATAACCAAAGCAATAATACTATAGCACTGGAAATCTGAAATTTCCCAAAGGAAAGAGAATGGACAATGTCTTCAATAGAAATGGCCTCTTATGGAAAAAAGCACACAGATTACAAAACTACAAAGACGAGCATTTAGGATTCCTTTCTAGAGTATATCCATGGCTAATTCTTTTATTTTCCTTTGTAGTATATCCTTACTGTCTTCTCTCTCTTTTTCATATCCATCATGTGCAAAATTGGCAAAGTTTAAGAACTTTAAAGTAAATGATATGACACTTTTTAAAAAGATCCTCTATCAAAGTTGTACATTTGTCTGACAATTTCCTCATGCTGGTTGAAATGCCTATCTTTGAAACTAATAAAAATTGGATAATACAAGTTAAAATAAAAAGGACCGACTGTTCTGCCCTTAAGAAAGGGAGGAGTTCAGATTTTCAGAATTCCTCAGATATTTTAATTGGTCTCAGGGACTAATCATTTGTTGGAGGCAATGGTGCTTAAATGGATTTTGCAAGGATCTGGCATAAGGATGGCTGCACCATAATTATGAATATTGTCTGGAATAATAGAAAACGGACCCAGTTCTATTCCCATTGATGTTAACACTCCTTTTAGGAGAGAAAGATAAATTTTAAAATGGATTTTTCTTAGCAACCAGACAATCACAGGAGTCAAAAGAGATCTGCTGAAGTGTGAAAATGGTGAAAATGGTGACAAACTATTATTTGAGGTACTTTTATTTTCCTCTTTTGGATTTGCAAAAATGTGCCTGAAAAATAAACTAACTTAACTTGAACATCTTTCTGGTATGTAACCAAGATGGCCAAGGGAAGCAACATATAGGCCCTGATTCAACACTCTATCCCTATTCAGTAAAGCACTTAAGCAAACCCTTAACTTAATGCTTAATTCCCATGCACTTCAATGGGACTTAAGCACATGCTTGAATACTTTGCTGAATAAGGACAGATATAAGAATGTTCTTAAATGCTCTGCCGAATTATGGTTACAGGGAGGAAAAGAAATACAAGACAGCAGCTTTCCTATAAACTTGAACAACAGAGTGGTGGCAATATGGTGACAAATTGAATGCCACTGATGTAGGTAATGAGGGATTTTCTGATGTGGAGTTGAAGTTACAATACCTTTTTTTATACCATATTGCAAGGCATATTGCTAGCAGTTGGAGTAAGATAGATTCTTATTCATTTGTGTACATTAGAAACTAATGTTGATGAACTGAATATAGATATTGAATTGTATACAAATATAGTTCATGCCTACACTCTGAGCTTGATACCTCCAATGTACTGATATGAGTTTTGAAAAAGGATAATACAATTCTGCATCAGTAGAAAGAGACTTGAAAATATTTATTACAGCTCACATTTGAAGATTGTGGATGTAACTGAGGGTGCTATGGGAGAGGCCCTTAAAAAAATGATGTATATTGTAGAAAATGTTTTATAAACTAAATTTATACTTGCTATGAATATTACATTTTGTGTGGGAATTTTGTGGCTTTTTTCCAAAGACCTGGCTGTAAGGATTGTTCTTGATTTGGTCTGTCTGCCTTTTACAATCAACTTCTCCACCTTTATAGTTAGGAGGAGCAAATAGTTTGCTAGGAGAGCTGTACACAGTGTTGGGGATCTCCTTGGACATTTTCCGTGGATACTACCCTAACATTACTCTTTAGTTCTAATTTAAGATAAAATCTATGACAGTGGTTCTCAACTATTTACCATTGTGGGATGCATATGTGGCCCACAATTTGTTATGTGGGCAGCATCCAATAATACCTGTATGGCCCTGAAGACGTCACATGGGCCACAGCTGTGTGCTGATTGGGGCTTCAAGCAGCCCCTGGGCTGCAGGTTGAGAACCACTGGTCTATGACAATAAAGTGGGTGGGTCCAATAGACTGTCTAGGTTGTGGTTGGGGCATGTAGAAAACAAGATTTCACCCAGACTGTCAAATATGTCCTGCATGACTGCAGAATTTTTTTAGTGTTTCCACCATAGTAAAGAGAAGGGTGTTTCAAAGTTAAATAGCAGACAGAATCTAAAGGGCCAATTATTAACGAAGAGAGATACTATAGTCTTCCATAATTTTAAAGTGTGGGACTGAAGCAGATTGCTTAAAAGTTGCATAAAATTAGGCATCGTTGGCACCAGATAAATCAATCAGTGTCTTGTTGTGGAATTAATTGATATCAATCAATCAAGACAATGCAGTATCTAAAACACAGGGGTACTGGAGGCTCATGATCCAATTCAGTAGAAACATGAACTTCAGTGCAGTTGCACCTACTTATACTTGAGTGAATTTTGCCCTCAGGGTCAAGTCCTAGTTTAGGTTACCAGTGATTTAGGGAGGTTCATCTCAGTCTTTTGTGCACATCTGTCTATATTACACAAGTACAATACAATATGAGACCACTATATTTCCTGCATTAGTTGGCTTATACAATTATGGTGAGATTTTAGAAGCATTCAGCAATAGTAAATTGTGCCCAAGTATTTGCAGAAATGAAACACAAATGGGTGCAAACACTGCCAAGATGAGAATTTTTTCAAATTCAAATGAATATTTTCAGAGTTTTTCCCACTATAGATTCAGTTTATATATTTACAAAAATTATACATATATATTTCAGATGTTGTTTAATATTTTTTATTCTTTATTCCTCATAAGGAGGAAAGTGATGACTTTCCACAATTCCTGATTAGTTATTTTTTATCAAATATATAAGTATTGTTCATGATTCTGTCATTCACAATATTGACTTTTTTATTATAACTATAGAACACCTAATCCACTGGCAGCTGTTTTCTAATTAAGATAGGGGACTTTTATCCAAAGTTTAATTTATGCAATAAAAAACAAATCAATCAATTCCTGTCTTTTTAGCTATTTAACATCATCTTTATGTTAGAGAACCATATGGTTCTGGTCATTTCAGATTCACAAATCAGTTTTATTTAAATATAAATTGTGTTTAAGTAGAAATGAAAACATGTAATTAAAATCAGGCTGTCTTGTAAGAATGGCACTTCTTAACGAAAAGAACATACAGAAAAATTCAGAGGTGCTGTAAGCCAAAGTGCTTTCTAATAAGTAAATTATGGCACTGTGCTAAAATATATTTTCTGATGTCTTCCCTCCAGTAAGGACAAGTACAATTCAACATATTCCTTCAACATGAAGTATACTTGTAACTACTGGTTAAATGTAACTTTTGGTTTTCAATGTCATCAAAGACAAAGAACGAGAAAAGAAACCTGAAACAAACCATTAAAAAATAACCATATATACATCACAGGGGAAAGTAGATATACTCTTGATGAAACCTCTTAGATTGTGAAAATTGCATGAGTACACAGGATAAATGGGGCTTAGAGTGAAATGTGTTTTATTTCAAGACTATATGAGAGATAGTAAAATGTAGTCAATTGGTGAAGGAATAGAAGTTTGGGTTTGGGTATAATACTATAGAAGGTGAACAGAAAGAATTTCATTTTTTTATATTAAAAATACTTAGCTCATACTTTTTAAAAGCAATATTAAATGTTAAATGTCTAAAAAATGCAGTGTGTTCAACGACATTCAGAACTGAAATCAGCACCAATGCAGTTGATTTCTAAACCCTAGAAACCTACAGTGTGTTATTAATATATGATTATTCTTACTGCTTAGAAGTATTTCACATAAAAATATCCACTTCGGAATTTAAACCTGTGAATCAGACTGCATGTGAATTACATTTAATGATGCTAGTTCCAGGATAAGTGTGCTCAGCATTTCACAGGATCAGGCCCCAAAACAATCACTGGGGGCCACATGGTAATTTTTAAATGTATCAGCCATTTCCACCAATAACATTTAATGGCAGAGGTTGCTAAAGGGAGACTGTTTCAGGAACATAAATTGTAGTACAAGCAGTCTGGTGAGTATTTTAATCTACTATATTCTTGTCTAGTGTATTTCTGACACTGTGCCCATTATAACCATATCGGAAGACCTTCCAGAAGTGCACTCAGTAATGTATCTAGCATCCCTCTCCAGTACAATGTGATTGTCATTCTTTCTCCAGTCTAAATAGATTTAGATTTTCCTATAATGAGAAATGAGCTCCTTTAAGGCGTGTATATTTTAACACAACATTGTTTATCCTTTTGATTTTAATTGTTTTTGAGCTTTAAAGACCCTTCTGTATTAACCATAATTCATACAGTTTAATATATAATCAGGAGATATACCTTTACAGCTTTAGGTAAGATACTAAGATACTGTTATGGTAATGAAATGCTAATTGATAAGGATATGGTATTTTATCTTTGCCTGGCTGCTAGTAAATAATGAATCTGAGAAATTTAGCTAAATTGATCCATATTGAAATGCTCCCTGACACTTCACGTCTGTTAAATTTTAAATACTGATGAAAAATCAAGGCTATAATAGCTATATAGTGATAGTCTTTCTGAAATCAATTGAAGCCAGGAGACAGATTTTTAAAGATGAGCTTTAGGAACAAAAGGATAAGCAACATTAAACAGAACTTTCAGTTTACTTCACACAATGTGTATTGGTTTGTAAAAGGGAACGTCTTTGTAAGTGAATCATGTATCTAATTGCCATTATCAAATAGTGTATGACCAAATATTCCTTTAAATCCCTTTGCAACTATTTCTGCCCAGTTTTATCCTAAAATTAATTGCTGTTCAAATTGTTGCTCCAATTAAAAACAATTCCAAGAACCCCCGCAATAGCTTTTAGACAAATGATTCCTTTTTCCTCTTCTGAAAAAAGATCATTAAAGACAGAAGGCCAGAACTTCAGGTGACATAAATTGGTACAGATAAATAGACTTCAGTGCTGCTATGCTTATTTACACCAGCTGAGAATCTGGTGACATAATCATCTACTTGTAATGTAATTAATTCTCTCTTTGTTTTAATATCCTTTCAAAAATATTTAAGACTAAAGACTTTTCCCTAATTATTTCCCCTTTCTAGCACATTAGAAGACAGTATAACTGACTGGTTTAGATGGACTGGCACCACTATGGCTGCAATATTTATTAATTAAGTGCTGCTACAGAAGAAGTGGAGAAACTTTCCTGTAATGTTTTGTATCATGACACCAAAATGGTGTGATTCACATATTATTTATTTCATTTCTCAGTGACAGATAGTGTGATTAAAAATCTGCCAGATATTTAATAGAGATGGGTTCAGATAATCAAAATAACTTGGTTAGGACATTTTTGTGATCAGAGTCTTAATATGTACAGAAGCTTGATGTAAGTTTAAATCTTCCTTTAGAAAAAGGGAAAAGAAGCATCAAAGAAATAGTCATTACAACATGACCATCTGTACTAAACATAAATTTATAAACTTTAGAATTAGTAGCTGGTTTTAAAGTGACAACATAGATAAAAAGTACTCTATTTTGGCATAGAGGGTCTGGTTCTGTTGTCTCATGAGTTTTACACCCAAGTAATTCCATTAACTCATTTGAAATTACTCCTGATTTATACTGGTGCAAATTAGAAGTGAATTGGGACTAAGATATCTCATGTTAAGGAAAGGTAAAGATGAGAAATGTGCCATGGTGAAAGCCAGAAGAAATACAAGTTTCTCGATTCTTTAGTATCTGACAGTGACATTTCTTTTTCCAAAATGTATACATGCAGCTATCTCACACTTGCACAGACAATAACGATAGTAGCTAGGGCTGGTCAAAAAATTGTTTCTAAATTTTTATTTATTTTTGAAATTTGAAAAATAAATGAACCTCCCCCCCATTTTATGACACAAACGCCACCTCCTATTTTTCAGTCAACCGTAGATCTGGTCAAATTATGTTGAATTTCAAAATTTTAAATTCTGAAAAAAAATCTAGAAAATATAGATTTTAAATGTCATTTTTCCCCCTGACAAACTCTAATAGCAACATCAATTTACACAGTATCATGACTCTATATCCAGTGTTATTGGAAAACTCCTCAAATCAGGGAGCTGAAGCTTGATGGTGAGGTACATAAACTATGAACTTTACATGATCATTCGTGCAGTACAAACATGAACAATAAGGCCCCGTGGCTCATAAGTTTAATGCTGTAGTTACCACAATTTTATATATCTCCTTTTCTCTTAAATATTGGTACTAATGTGCTCTTTCTCCAGACATCTTCTCAGTCCTCATGATGAAATTAAACAGCTGTGTCACTATATTCATGCCTACTTACCCCAGGCACTTCCATACTTCTGCTGCTATGCCATCGAGGCTAAAAGCATTCTTTCTTACTTTTCAAGTTGCTCAATGCTTCTGCAACTTCTTCTAGAACTAGTGGTACCAGACTCTGGTTGGGTTTTATCCTACAGCATGGTTATCTTGGATTCTCTTCATTCATAAATAATTTCTTCACTGTTCATTGATCTTGTTTTAATTGATTAATGTATTTTCACTTTAATCTTTAATTACTTTGAGCTCATCAATGTCTTTTTTATCAGAGGTCTATCTACTCCAATCTATATATTTCTTACTCTCCTTCATTTCAAGATGGATATACAAGCCATCAATGGCTTTAGCCTAAGTAGCTACCACCTCTTTCTTTGCTACCTCTTTGACTTTTTTATACTCCTGAAAATCCTGCTGTGGGAGCATCTCTTGCCAAAGTCTAAAACACTTTTTCTTTTCATTCACATGCTCTTGAACTTTCTCATTCCACCACCAGATTTCATTCGGGAAAAAGGCTCTTGTTTTTGTTTCACCGAGCAGACTCTTTGCACATTCTTGATTTTTGCCTGCAATTCGACTCCACCATTGATTCGTATTTTCTCTTAATCCCTCTAAAGAAATCTTCTCCAACATTTCCATTTTAAACTCTTTGCTAACTTCATTAACTTCCACCATTTGGTTTTCTGTACTGCTTTGGACTATTTTCTTCTCATATGTGATCTGTATCCATTGTCAAGAAGAAGCATTCTATGTTGAATTGCAATGCTTTCTCAAGGAAGACCTTATAGTTTTTTATGTTCTTCAGCAAAGTGCAGTGTATCAGGAATCTATCTGTGCCGTCTCTTTACCACTCTAATAAGTAATCAGATGCTCTTCCGTTTTACGGTAAAATGTATTAATGACTACCAAATCATAAATCTGGGAGTACTATAAGATTGTGTCCCCTTTCTTGCTCCTATACCCATATTCATGGCTGCCATAGTACCTTTAGAAGCATTTTCCATCTCTCCCTTCATTACCTTTAAAGTCAGCTCCAATGATGACCCAATCATTCTTTATCATTTTTTGTATAACAATGTCCATTTTCCCAGAAATCCTCATTTTCTTGTTTGTCACATACCATTTGGGGTGCATATGCACATATAACATTTAGGGGGCCATTTTCAAGAGCTCATTTAATCAAAATTATTCTGTCACTTATCCACAACCACTACAAGTTCCCACATCATTCTGTTTAAAACTAAACCAATTCCATTATTCTTATTCAACATGGCATAGTTTAGTAACATAGAGATTTCCCCAATATCTCCTGGCTTTGCTCCCTTCCATGTGGTCTCCTGAAAGCAGCCAGTTGGTGCTTTCCTTTTCATCAATATCTGAGCCAGCTCTGCACTTTTTCCAGTTAATGTCCCTATATTCTAAGATATCAATATTATATTCTGGACTCTCTTCTTTGACCACATCCGACCAGAATGATGAAGTACCCCTGGCTGTGGCACTCAGATGAGGGTGCTATGCTTTGCTTTTGAGGAACACTCTAGACATATGGGGCATATAAAAGGCTCATTTCATGGATTTCTTTGGCAAAGTTTTATGGCTAGCTGCCCTACCCTCTTACCAACATCCATAAAAGACTTACAGATGTAGGGACAGCAGGATACTAAAGACAAAACCCAGCATTCCATATGAGAAGGGAATTTTTCACCTATGCTGAGTTTTGGCCAAGACTCCAAAGTGAACATCCCTTTTTTTGTGAAAAGGATGATGAATTTTTAATGATTGGAGATGATCAGGAATTTGGATTTTATGTCTTCTCTGCAGCTGGGCAAATAGTGATATGATTGGTCACAAACGTTTCAGCAACTTCTAAATAAAATTTCATTTTCACCATGTCCCTTTTAATTATTTTTTTGTGAATACTCATGCAAGAGAAGTTCTGTTTGTATGAATGTTTGCAGAAAACAAATTTTAGGCTTATAGTCAAGATCTGTGTAAACATGAAATGAAATTGGTTTTCTGGTTAAATGAAATTTATTTTGGAAAGGAGTCTATTAAGGTTAGGTCATCTAATAAAGGAAGAGGAATAGTACCATGTGACTTAGGTGACCAATCACACAGCTTAACTATTAAATTGTAAACTGGCTGTATGTTCTATAATTAGGTTTCACCAACCAGGTAACAAATGTGACCTCCTGAATCACTATAACAGTCTTACCATGGAGTCACAGACAGTCCCCTTGGACATTCCAGTCTATCATGCAATCTAGATTTAGTGATAGTTGGTTGCTATACAGCAAAGATCACAAAAAATTCAGGTTGCTTCCAGTCCCAAGAGACCAGACACTTACCTCAGTTCAATTTGTACCTTAGATCTCTCACCAAAGACAATGTTTCTAGCCAATCCTGTGCTAAACTAACTAAAGATTTATTAACTAGGAAAAAGAAATGAGAGGATTATTGCAAGATTAAAGCAAGCAAACATATAAAAACAAATGAGTTATGGTCTATAGTTTTATAATGTGACAGAGTTGTAGTAATCTGTCAACTCTGAATGTCTTTTACAGCTACCCCAAGTTGACCCTGGGGATCTCTTCTTTGTTTGTAGCTCTAACCCTGTCAAAGTCCACACAGAAAAAGAGAGATGAAAACATTTCTTGTTAGCTGTTTTTATTTCCTTCTTTCAGAATTCAAGATGATGGGATGAACCCTTTTGCAAATAGCCTCCTCCTGATTGTGAAGGGATGATTAACAAAATCTTTCTATTGTGATGTCCCACAGTGGCCCATTTAGTTTTGATAGACCTTCTTGATGGTTAGAAGACTATCCCTCCTGACTGGGTTCATAGTTTCAGAGCAAACATTTTTTTACAGTCATAAAGCACAAACTTAAATTTTACGTTTTAGAGCATATGCTAATGATATTATAAGTGAGATTAATGCATGCAGGAACGTACAAGTTTTTCATAAAGTCTAAACACATTGTTATAAGTTCAATACCCATCTTAACCATACTAACCCACAGATGAAACAGACTGGTTTCCAGTGATGAATTTGTCAGTACTCAGCTGAGTCCTAAAGCTTTGCAAGAGCTGGCACTTGATCTGCCAACCTCACAGTCCTATCCTTCTTCCATAGACATAAAAGGTCAAGCCTCTCTCACATTATATTCTTACTCAGACATACAAGCTTGCTTTGCCCATGTATTGACAACCTGCTCTCTTCAGAAGACGAAGCAGTTTGAGGATTGAATTGCATAGAAAAAAAAATAGAGTCAAGCTAATGAGATGACTTCTCTTCAAATTCAGTCTGAACTTTCTTATGAGCTGCATTTATCAATAAAAACAGAGGCTTATAACTATGGAATTAATTTCCATTGTCAGGGTGATAAAAACTTGCAACCCATTCTCCATCTTAACATAAATATATGTGAAGGGATACATGCACCTCAAAACCAATTTGAGTTGTTAAACAACAGAAAAGGTGGAAGAAGCAGCATTTCCCAAACATCTTCTGTTTCTTTTGATCTTATGCTACATTATTAAATTACGCTATGTTGCAGTAGCTTCCACTTCCAAGAAATAATAGTGAAGGTTTCAATTTTCTTAAGAGTGAAAATAGCAATTCATGCTTCAGCAGAAAAATTGACCAAAGACTTTTTGTTGTTGTTTAGCGGCAGATGTTGACCTTTACAAAATGTCTGAAGCAACATATGGACATGCTATTGAAGACAATACAAGCAGGATATGCACTTAATTCATAGGCTGTTGTGTGTGTATGTGTGTCTAATTTTGACATGTTCTCTCTTGTAAATTGTAATCTGTGTCCACTTTCCGTGTTTGCCATCAGTATTTAAAGGTACAGCCATAAAATCCTGTAGGAGAGCAATGTCTTGCCAGATGTAATGATGCAATAATTTCTGTAAGGTATGAAGGCTAGACTGGAACTTTTCAATCAGTCTTTAGTAAGAGGTGGCATGGAGCAGCCCTGGGAAGGAAAGTGTTCTGAAAATCTAGCCTTTCATAAGATATTGTATTGTTACTACTATTGCATAGTGAATGTTGACATTTTAATGGCAGCCACTTTCTAAAGGAATGTTTAAAACACATATTACAAATACCTGTCACTGCTTTAATATCTCCATGCACTACATTGAGCTGTTGCCTTTCTCAGTGGTGGCTGCCATTTCAATGATACTTCTCTGCTGGAGGCCAGTTTGATAATTCAAAGGAGAGCTTTTAAATATAGTTGAGGGAACACTCCAATAATTTAGTCTAACTAATTCGATGCCAGACTAACAGAGTAAATAATAAGCATTTAAAAAATTTGCCTTTCATTCTTTAAAAAGTTTTCATTCAACAAATTTCAATCAACAGTGAGTATTTTTAATCAAACTTAAGGAATATGTCTCCAATAAAACTTTTAAATCTCTATTTGGCCTTTTTTTTTTTTTTTTTTTTTCTGAAATGGAATATTTTTAATGAAAACATTTTAAAATGTTTTACGTTTTCCATTTAAAATTGAGATTAAAATGTTAACTGATTAAAATTACCCTGTGATTCAGCAAAAAATGTTTTATGATTTGTTGTTGTTTTGGTTTGGTATGTTGTATGATGAGTATTGCTCATTTTGATTGGTTATTTCTGCCACCTGATGGGATTCTTTTCTCAATCTTATTCCAAAATTTCTGTGTTTGAAAATGACACTTTTAATTTTAAAAGAGTTTATAGACAAATTGGAAAATGAAAAATCATTGTTACAAAAAAGAAAGGAATGTTAAATGCTTTTGGATTCGCTGAAATTGTTTCCTTTGCTACATTTTGACCAGCTCTAAAAGTAACGCACTGAGATTCAGAGATTTGACAAAGAGATGAGCGGAACCACTAGGTGGCTTCATTAACATTCCAGTGAACTCACTGATTTTTAGAGTGGGATAATACAATAGTATCTCATAGCACTTAGCGTAATGGGGTCCTGGTCAATGACTGGCCTCCTCACTGCTACTGAAATTCAAATATTAAATAATAATAATAATAATAATAATAATGTTACACAGGAATTTCCGCATGAACCTTCTTTAAATGCACATTAATACTGAAACAAAAAAGGGACATTAATTAAACAAATAACACAAGTATGCAGGGACAAAATTAGAAAGGCCAAGGCACAAAATGAGAATAAACTAGCTAGAAACATAAAGGGTAACAAGAAAACATTCTACAAATACATTAGAAGCAGGAGGAGTCCAAGGACAGGATAGGCCCATTACTCAGTGAGGGGGGAAAAGCAATATCAGAGAATGAGGAAGTGGCAGAAGTGCTAAATGACTTTTTGTTGCAGTTTTCTCCAAAAGGTTTAGTAGCAATTGGAAATCTAAATTAATGACTGCAGGGGGAAATGAGATAAGATCAGAGGTTAAAATAGGGAAAGATCAAATTAAAAATTACTTAGACAAGTTAGATGCCTTAAGTCACCAAGGCCTGATGAAATACATCTTAGAATACTCAAGGAGCTGACTGAGGAGATATTTTAGTCATTAGCGATTATCTTCAAAAAGTCATGGAAGATGGGAGAGATTCCAGAGAACTGGAAAAGGGCAAATATAGTTGCAATATAAAAAAGGGAATAAGAACAACCCGGGGAATTACAGACCAGTCAGCTTAACTTCAGTACCCAGAAAGATAATGGAGCAAATAATTAAGCAATCAATTTGCAAACACTTAGAAGATAATAAGGTGATGAGTAACAGTCAGCATGGATTTGTCAAGAACAAATTATGTCAAACCAACCTAATAGCTTTCTTGACAGGGTAACAAGCCCTGTAGATAGAGGGGAAATGGGAGATGTGGTATATCTTGACTTTAGTAAGGTTTTTGATACTGTCTCTCATGACATTCTCATAAACAAGCTAGGGAAATACAACCTAGATGGAGCTACTATAAGGTGGGTGCATAACTGTTTGGAAAACCATTCCTAGGGAGTAGTTATTAGTGGTTCACAGTCAAACTAAAACGACATATTGAGTGAAGTCTCTCAGGGATCAGTTCTGGGTTTGGTTCTGTTCAATACCTTTATCAATGATTTAGATAATGGCATAGAGAATACACTTATAAAGTTTGCGGATGATACCAAGTGGGGAGGAGTTTCAAGTGCTTTGGAGGGTATGATTAAAATTCAAAATGATTTGGACAAATGGTAGAAATGGTCTGAAGTAAATAGGGATGAAATTCAATAAGGACCAATGCAAAATACACCACATAGAAAGGAATAATCAGTTGCACACATACAAAACGGGAAATGACTGGCTAGGAAGGAGTACTGCAGAAAGGGATCTCTGAGTCATAGAGGATCACAAGCTAAATATGAGTCAACAGTGTCACACTGTTGCAAAAAAAGCAAACATCATTCTGGGATGTATTAGCAAGAGTGTTGTAAGCAAGACAAAAGAAGTAATTTTCCTGTTCTACCCTGTGTTGATTAGGCTTCAACTGGAGTATTGTGTCCAGTTCTGGGGGCCCCATTTCAGGAAAGACATAGACAAATTGGAGAAAGTTCAGAAAATAACAACAAAAATGATTAAAGGTCTAGAAAACATGACCTATGAGGGAAGATTGAAAAAACAGAGTTTGTTTAGTTTGGAGAAGACTGAGGGGGGACATTATAACAGTTTTCAAGTACATACAAGGTTGTTACAAGGAGAAGGGAGAAAAATTGTTCTCTTTAACTTCTGAGGAAATGACAAGAGGGAATGGGTTTAAATTGCAGCAAGGGTGGTTTAGATTCCTAACTGTCAGTGTAATTAAGCGCTAGAATAAATTACCTGGAAAGGTTGTGGAATCTCTGTCACTGGAGATTTTTAAGAATAGGGTAGACAAACACCTGTCAGGGATGATCTAGATAATACTTTATCCTGCCTTGAGTTCAGGGAATTGGACTAGATGACTTCTCGAGGTCCCTTCCAGTCCTACACTTCTATGATTCTATTGATGAAAACAGTATCCAGAAAAACAAGCTTTATCTCCATGAAGAGACACATTCTCATAAAGCATCTGTATTATTATGCTTGCAGCCAACTGTGCGAGCATGTGGCAGGATGCAGATAGCTAACACACTCATCTATGGCTGCAGATGATGTTTGTAACCACAGACCCAATCAAACAAATTTATGAATTCTAGCACGTGCATCTGCATTTGATTTTGCGTGCAATTTTAGAGGCCACTCTGAAAATCTGGCCCTTTGTAAGTACATTTGCTGTTTTCTTGGCTTCATATTAGGTTTGTGGGAACTTAGGGAATCCCTATCTCTTGGCCTGGAATCCAAAGATTAACTTTTACCTAGCTATTAGTTGCTATATTTCACCTTGAAATGTCCTGTGAGCACAGCTTGAACCCTGTTCTATGGCCACACTGAAGCTGTTATAACTGTTCATGGATACTTTTTCTTATGTAGTTGGTTCAAATGTTTCCTGTGCCTGTACCATGAGCTCCATGCCTGTGGTGGTACCCACTATGCCACAACGATTGCCTCTATCCTCTTCTGTTCTCTGAAATAGTCTTACAGAACTACTGGTTGTCTAGATGCTAATTAGTTCTAGTCCCTTCTCCTGGAAAATGTAATGATTTGAGTCATCTGCCTATTGATTACATCCCTTCTACGTATTTGGATTCAGCTGATCTAACCTAATATACAGGCTATGTTTGAGTAGCAACATAGCAGGAACCTCTTGGCCATATTTTGTAGACATTTCTATAAGTCAGGCAGCATGAACTCCTGAGTTCTAACTTGCCACTGATTTGCTATGTAGCCTTGGGCATGCCACTGAACCTCTCAGATCTTCATTTCCCCCAATCTATTAAATGGCGTATTAGGATTATTTAATTTTTGTAAAGTGCTATGATAATATATATGCAAAGTCCACATGCTACTCTCCTATGGGACAGGAAATGTGTGATGAGCTACAAATCAATAGTGAAAGAGTTACATTAAGTAGATTTTTTTTTAAGTGAGACATGTTATTCTAATGTCATAATATTTAGGCCTAGGTAACTCTGTGCAAATAAAACTCTTTGAAGGCACAAGAAGCCTTGTCCCGTCCCTCTGCATCTCTTTGTAAGGGCTAGCCAAAATTCTCATCTTTGCCTAGGTCCAAACAGGGTGTAATGCCACGATTAGAGTTCTGAAAGGATGAATGGCAAAGAGGTAAGGCCATGGCCTCATCACCCTTTTGTATCCACCTGAAGAGTGCAGCTGGCACAGGAGTGAATGCATGCAGGTAACGCTGTCTCCAGTCTGCCAGCACCTACTCTGGGGATTGCAACTGATACAGATCCCCTCTGTGCTCACCTCACTGAGGACTTAACAGCCATAACCTTAACAATTATCTCAATTATCTCAGTTAATTGAATTTTGTTATGATTTGTACAATTAATACAGAATGTGAGCTTTGCAGAATCCTCTGAGAAAATTAAGAACAAATGAATATAATATTTATATTTTTTAAGCAGGATCGGGGAGTACAATGCACATATTGGTGGTCTTGTTTTTTTTATACATGTGTACTACTTTATTAATGAAAACTATACTCAGAGAAAAGAGAAAAAATTCTTGTCATAATATCTTCTATTTTTCTTCTACTGAGTCAGAACAAATATTTCTACATATATCAAAAATGACAAGGTGTTTACTTTACCATGTTTGAGCTGCTTACAAAAAAAAGGCCTTGTGCAAAAAAGCTCAGAATGTTAATATAGCATTAGCTTTCTGAAGAATCGTGTACGAAAGAAAAACAATTGCCTGCATACAACAACATCCTTACTGTGTGCATGCAGCTTTTGCTGACATCTAAGTGTTCAGAAAACCACGCAATGTACCCGTTGTAAACCTTCGGTTTGATCCTATTAAAGCTGTTATTGATGCTGAGATACATGAAATCAAATTTATTACTCATTCACACTGGATAGGGTAATTGTAGCAAAAGTTTTGGGTGTAAGCCAGTTAAGATGAAAGCTCTGTGTACAGTATAGTAATGCTCAAGATTATCTAAATTGCTATGATATACACATACATGTAATATGAAAAAAACAGAAGGAAAATCCATGCTTAGACAGAATTCCAAGACAGACTTTTGAAGGACATGCAGCTGCTCTGCAATAATTTAGCAATACTCTATGTCATGTGGTTATTGAGACAGTTACTGTCTGACTGTATTGGATTATTGGAATATTTACTGTGTGTGATGATGGTTTAGTTTAGTAGTTAGGAAGTAAACAGGAAGGCTAATGTGAAGTGGCTGATGTTAATCAACCTCCCAGTGAACACATGGTGGGTGGGAGGGTATCATAAAGAAATAAGGCCTGAGCTATTAGCTATTTCCAGATAGTCAGCCAAGTTGTTTGCCAAAACTGGAAACCAAAAGATCAAAAGTACACTGAACAGTTAAAAAGACACTCTCTAGAGAGAAGGCAGAAGGCAGTTGTCAGGGAGCTGTTGAGGGAGAACAGGCTTACATGGGGTATGTCTACACTAGCATCTAGATAGGGTTTGCGTGTCAATGTGCATGGTTGTGCTATAATCCCACCACACCATGCTGGTTCTCCTGCACTAGAAATTACAGTCCACCCCAGGGAATACTATGGCTATATTGGCATTCTCCTTATCTGCACCATGTAAACTGAATGAATTGTCTTTCAATTCAATTGTCTTTCAGCTCAAGGTAAGCTGTCTTTGACGTATTAGAAATTCTGCCCAGATTCCATCCAGCATCTTGTTGATTGCCTATTGCACTGCATAACCATTTCTCCTGCAATAAGGAGCAGAAGCAGAAACAGATCATCATCCCATTTCTCCATGTCTTCCATCCAGTGTTGCAAGGAATAACCGTGAGGGACGACGTGATCAGGTACTACCATTGACAAATGTGTGAAGGCAGGGGACAGTACCAACAATATAAAGCAAAGCAGTTCCTAGAGTGTCTCTTTGTGAAGCACAGAACCCTGGGATACTGCCCTTAAAATGGTAACACTAATGTCATATAACAAAAGCAGCAGTGTGGATAGGGTATACGTGTGTACCCAGCGTTATACTCGTGCCCAGCACAGCATATGTGGACAGTCAGCATGGATATGGGGAGCACATGCAAACATGTACATGATCCAGTACTTGAGCATGCATGCCAGAGTAGATATAGCCATAGAGACAGACTCTGCAGGAAGGTCTGATGAAGCAAAATCTTCCTGGCCCACTACCACAGGGTGTGATGATTTCTTTCCAAGAGTTAAGTTTTCATGCATGGTAAGAACATGATAGGAATACTGCCATATCCTGCTCAAGATGTGAAGCTTCCCTTCCCACGATGCTTGGGGCATCAGGTCCCCAATAGCGAGCATTGCTGATGCTTAAGCATGCCCCCTTGACCGTCTTTTTGGAAAAAACAATCTCTTCCTTAATGTCAATGATTTATGATTGCTACCACTCTTGCTGCTGCCATTCTTCCTCTCCACTGTGTGCCTTCCTGGGCTATCCAGAATAGATCCCAAAGACATATGGCATAGTAGCCTTTCTACAAACAATGTATACAATTTGAAATAAATCAATCATCAGTTCCTATTGATACTCGGTTGGCACAAAACACAGAAAAAAAGTGAAAACTAGAATTGTGGAGGCTTCTTGCAGATGAAAGCATAATCTAAATCTGGCTAGAAATGAGGGCTTCTTTGCTCTACTTTATATAGGCAGACTCTGAACCAAGGAGTGTTAAGAAATAAAAATACAACATTTAGCAAATAAAAGTTAAGAGCACAAATTGTCCTCTGAAAATGGATATATACATATATTTTTAATGTAAAGGTCCTAATGCTATAGTCTATAATAATATTATTCGATATCCTATAAACTGGTAAATAGCAATCATGCTTTAAAACCTTCCAGTTCTGCTTTAGATAGCAGGGTAATATTGCCTAATAAATAGTACCCGGACTAGTTTAGCATAGTGGATATCATTCCCTTATTTAAATAGATTCTCTGTGTGTGCTCAGCTATTAGATTTCTTTTAAATATAATTTCCCTTAGATTTATCTTAACCCTTCTAGTAAATTTAAAAGGCATTCTGCACATTCTAATAGTGTATGAAAGCACTGAATGTGGGGCTTTTGATGCTGCACCTCAATCTTCTAACAGAGTAAATAAAAAGAAGAAAGAACTTTTGCTTAGCTAGATCTCAGTTCTAGAAAATTAATCATTCAAAATTAAAACAATGGCATTGCTCTAGAAACTAAAACTGCAGAATGTGGCTACATCCTCTTTCAATAAAAGCACTACAAAATCCTCACCAAAGAGAAAACAAAATTCTTTAAGATTACCCATTTTTAAAAAAGTATTATATATTTTTAAAACTATGATTAGGCTTTTTAATGTTTCTCAAGTTTAATATTCTGAAAGGGTCAAAAACAAGAAGATTTAAGCAGGATCAAAGCAACTGAGATAAGAAAAATTCAGATATATGCACTAGGTGTTTTCTGAAGCCACGACTGGTTTACTGTAAGACAACAAATATATTTGAGATGATGGAACAAGCTAACCAGCCCAGTAAAAGAAGATCTTAAAATTGCTTATGTAAAACTGCTTTATTCAGAAACTTCAGAGCTCCAAATTGTAGACTGATGACTATAGAGCAGGGCTGGTTGAAATATTTCCCAGAATTTTTTGGATTTTTTTTTTTTAATTCAGTTTTCAGCAATTTTGGCAGAAAATGTTTCAGTTTTTGGCAATTGAAATTTGAAAAAAAAACCGTTTCAATAAAAGACAAAAAATTAGCAGATAAAAAAAATTCTGACCGACTCTAACATGGAATCTTTCGAACTTTGGGGTTACAGCTCAGAGAAGGCTGGCATTTCAGTCATTCATTGGTGATTTATGTAACAGTGTAACTAAAAGATGTCATTCTTTTTTCTGCATACTGCCCTTTTATGCAGGAGCATCCCCGTATGGTTCATGGTCAGCAGGTGTCAGTTACCACTTGATGTTTCAGTTCATATGAAGAATGCGACAGAATGAATCACTGCACTCTCCCTTTCATGGGCACTTTGTATTTGTTCTTTTTTTATTATGAAAGAAAAAGTCACCTACACTAAAAATCATGTTGTATCCTTTGTGTAGAGGAAAATGTAATGGGTCTCCCAGGCTAGCTAGGGCACAGGTGGATGTGGTTTGAAAAAGGGTGGTCTGGGCAATGGAGAGTAAATATAGAAGTGTTTGGGGGTCTGGTGCTGCCTCTTGGCATCTGAATGGAAGCTGGGATTGCTTTACAAGGGCTTTGGCTGCATTAAAGAACTGTTGAATTTTAAGACAACAGTATTGTCAACTCAGAAATCACGAGTTAAGCCCCCAGAATCATGGAGATGTTGAGCTCTTACATTAAGACAACAGCAATGCCAACATCCAGGCTTCAAAAATCATGCGTTAGTCCCCCAGAGTCACGAGATTATTTAAAGCAGTGGATTTTTGGTTCTATTTTTTTGAGTCTTTAGGGGTCATGTTTTCAATCTTTTTGCTGCAACTGTGAGAGCTAGAAACTTACTTTTTAAAAAAATGAAAGCTGACACTCTCACACAAATAACAGGACTTCGAGAGACAGAGCTTTAAGAAAAACACCAAATGTTGCAAAGCTGGACTAAAATCATGATTGTTGGCTACACTGACACAATGAGGTCTCATTTTATTCATTCAAACACTCCTGAAGCTACAATTTTATAGGTGGGTTTGACAGAAATAGATTTTTATTGGTAAAGTCAGTAAATGTCAATTTTACCATACACACAGAAACTGATGGAAAATATCTCCATGAATAATAATCAACATATACAGATAGGTAAAGTAAGAAAAGTGCTGCTTGAGAACTCATTAGAGTTTGATTTAAAGATATTTACTTTGTATATTTTTATATATGCAGTTTATACATACAATATCTGTAAATCATGTAAATCTTTAAATCACGATTTGAAGACTTCAATAGCATCCAGAGGTTATGGGTCTATCACAGAGTGGGTAGGTGAGGTTCTGTGGCCCGCAATATGCAGGAGCTCAGACTAGATGATCATCATGGTCCCTTCTGGCCTTTAAGTCTATAAATCTAACAGCTATAAAGTTTTAATTTTTTGAATTGCAACTTTTATTGTCATTAAATAATTATTGTCTGACCTCCCCCCCCAATTTCTCATAACCATGAAATGCTTAAAACCCTTAGTTTTGTGCAAAAGTGAAAATTTAAATAGATAAAGCTTGAAAAAAATGCTTAAATATAAATATTGGTATTATCTGTTAAAATTATTTTACAAAACTCATTGAATTCTGTGAAGCCTAATTATAGGTTTGAACTAATTAGCTTAGAAAAAATAAACAGATGCACAAACAAAGTCTTTAACATCTGAACAGAAGCCATTACCTTTCGGGACATCCTTAACTTCTTTGCAGTTCTTAGAATAATTATAAATTTATTTCAACAACAATTGTAGAATTATTTGTGTAGGTTTATTTAGAATTTTTTTCTGGGGAGCCCATTTTACCTCTAGATTTATTACTCTGATAACACAAACCTACGTTCCTTTTCACAATCAAGTCTTTTCCTAAAACATGAATGTTACATAGTTTGTTTTTTTGTCATAAGGATTACATTGGTACCAACTGGTATTTATACCAAAGGAAGGCAGGGGCGTGTGCAGGAATTTTAATTTCAATACTTTTGGAGGGGCACTTTAAACGCATACAAATGAGAGGTTCACTTGATACACTCCACCAGATTTCTTGGAATGCTTCTGGTGGGCACGTCCAGCAGCGAGGAGGCAGCAGTTCTTCCTGGCAGCGGCACTCTCCGGGTTCCTGCAGCCCAGGGAGGGAGGGAGGAAGCACCAGGGCGGCTGGCTGCAGAGTGCGCTCCATCTCCTCCCTACCCCTACAGTTGCGACCTGCTGCTTCTCTTCTCTGCTGCTAGGGTCCCAGCACTGCTGCTTTGCTTTGCAGACTGCCCACTGAGGTGGATCAGGGAGTGGAGGCAGAGGCAACAGGTGGGACTTCAGCAACAGGGGGCAGTTGTTGGGGTGGGTAGAGGAGGAGCTCAGTCAGCAGCCCTGCTGCTTCCTCCCTCCCCAGGCTGCAGGGACACAATCAGATTTTTTGGGGGGCCGGTGCCTCTACTTGCTCCCTGACCTTTTGCATGCCCCTGAAGGGAGGTGTCCTGGTGTCACTTAAGGTATGTCTCTTGACTCAAGCTCTTTAGAGTTACAATCTGTTTGTTATAGTAATTAAACATCTACTACATATTTTGTACAAAGCAGAAATTTCAAAAACAAAAGATAACAGTATAACGTAAAAGTAAGGTAAAGTATGAAATACAGCTTTTCTGAGTTTGTATAACACTTTTAGGGGTAATAAATGAGGATTTATGGCTAAGGAGGCGTTATCTACCTGAAATTTGCTTGTCTTTCGGAGGCAAAGCAGAGGTTCTCTGCAATTTCTTTAGCCAACCTGACATTTTATATCATAACTTACTAAAACACACAGATATTGTTATATTTGCACCCTGGCTGCAACATGCATGTAGCAATATTTTAATATTCAGGAAAGGCACAAACAAGTTTGTAACAATCTAATATTAAAAAGAAGTTGTAGTAATTATCACTTTTATCTTAGTATTAAGGTCTCTTCTTCATGGTGTAGGACTTTTGCTTTATTATTAGAGATACATTTAAATTTATATTATAGTGCTACATTTATACAAAAGCACAAGGGATACAAAAATCCTGGGGGAAGGTATTATATTAATTTATTGTGTTGTCACAAACTAGTCAGTACTTTAGGTGGACAAGATAGTAGATCAAGCTAATATACAAGCTTTCAGCTTGGAACACCTGAGGTCGAGGATGTTTTAGTTCACAAGCAAAATAGCATGAAAATTGTATTACATTAGCCCCTAGTAGAAATTTGTATACATCCATTACTGGGTTCAGAGAGATTGTCTGAGGATCAAATTTTGTAACATCTGCTTGCATTGTGTATGGCTCTGACCAAAAAAGTCTCTGATTCTGCAAAGACACCCTTAACTTTACACGTTATGCATAGTCCCATTGATTGCAATGGGACTATTCACCATGTGTAAAATTAAGCACACATAGGGTTTTCACAGGATCAGGGACAATATCATATGATGGACTGATCTGTCCCCTTGCAGTTAGTGGTGCCTACAGGTCAGCACATTCCTGTCACATGGCATAGCCCCTCTAAGATTTGGAGAGCTATGATGTACAATTGTCAATGAGATATTTGGAGAGAGGAAATGGTTCCCTGGAATAAGTAGTATTTTTGAGGAATCCTGTTACTGTGCCTTTAAGGGCCTGGCATGAAGAGCCTTGCAGAGCAGATAAGGCAAGGCGCTATCTTCCAGCCAGTTAGAATGAATTGGAGAAGGGGACCAGCACGTATGCTGCCTCTTCCCTAAGCACAAGGCAGACATCAGCATGAAAAGGCTATCTGTATGATCCTCTACTATGCAAGACTTGGGGGAAAAAGGGACTAGCTGAAGGTGCAGCAAGTTAAGGCCCTACAGCTGGCCTAATCAAAGCTCCAACTTGATGGAGGAAAGCTGTGGGCACACCTGTTTTGAAGAGTGCTTCACTGCACCCTTGAACCACAACTCCAGTCCTGCATAATGAGCTAACTGCCTCAGCTATCCCCTGTGTTCTGCATAGGAGAATGGGGTAGACTACTGTTTGAAGGAGGGAGAAACTGCCTGCCTGCCTGAATCACAGCCTTGGTGCTTGGAGAAGGGCTAGCGGGGGCTTCTGTTTGAAAAAGGGAGTTACTGTTACTTACTAATGCTGGGGGATCTCCTGTTTTAAGGAGAGAGGCAGAGGGATTATCTGAAATACAGCCTAGCTTTGGGATAGCTCTTCTATAGCCTGCTGGGAAGAAGCTGTGAGAAGCCATAACTCTAAGCTGCTTTTCCTTCACTGTAGACCTGTGGAGAGTGCTGACAAGCAGGGAGAGATAGGCAGTGGTAAGAGATTGAAGAATGAGTGATTAGCTGTCTAAACAGGGTCTCTAGCATGGAACCCAGAGGAGTGGGTGGGCCTAGCTTTCACTATCCTTGCCTTTTAACAAGAAGAGAAGTACAGGCTCAGGGAGAAGAGGCCAAGAATGATGAGACCCAGCTGGAGGCTGAGAGCCTGGCATAGAGGCCAATAGACTGATTTTTTCCTTTTTTGGGGGGACTCTTTCCTTAACCCAAGAAGGGGACTGAACTGTTAAATGGGCTAAGACACACAAGTGGTCAATGGTGTTGAATCAAGACAAGATGTGCTAAAGTGAAAGAACCCCTGCAATGCCATATGCTGAGATGAGGTGGCTCTCTGGTGGTGAGTATGTATCCAAACACATCACTGACCCTCATAATAGTCTAAAATTCTCCACAGTCTGCCACTGCCTCATGGGCTAAACATTTCTAGTTAATGTCAGAAAATTGATGGTAAATTGAACTCAGTTTTACAGTAAAAACAAACAACTACCAAGACTGTATTTTTATGGAGAAAATCTAAACGTGTATTCATGTAGGAATGTTTCATTATCACAAATAAAAATATACCTGAAACCTAATTAAAAATTAAAGAAGTAGAGAAACATTAAAAGGAGGTGTACAAGTGTTTCCTGTCTGAAACAGCAAAAAGCAGGTGCAAAGAAAAGAGGGATATCTTTTGGTCAATGCCAATATAGCTGTTTTTCTTATCTTCTTTGCTCTTGTGAAATCTTATTGAAAATGTTATATGTTAGCACAAGCACAGAACATAAATCTCATTGCTTGGATGTGTCTAAAAAAGGTTTTCTTAGCAGCTCAGTAGATTGACAGCGAACCACCAAAAGTAAAAAGAGTTTTTGGAGCCTGTCCAAAATATAATTAATATAAATTCAAAATGATGAGTGAGGATGAAACAAAACAACACCATCCATATTACTAATATGGGAAATACATTACCTAAAAATAGTCTCTTTTTGTATTTATTGTCCATCTTCATGGCTGCATACTCATAAAGGAACTATATTTTCAATTTGACACTATAGAGGTGATGCTTTCTGAAGAAGCTTTGTTGCTGACTATCCTTCAGGAAAAGATGGGGCTTTTAGTGAAATATCCAAAATGCTTTTTATGCACACGTGACCCATGTAATCACACGTGTCCTGAGAGGCTAGGTATGAAAAGCCTACTATTCAGAATAATTAAACTCCCCTCTCTAGCCTTATTTCTCACTAATTCAATATTCTTTTATAAAATAAATCTCCCACAACAGCTTTAGTAATCAACCTCTCAGTTTTATGTGCTATTTTTAAGCTAGTATTGTTTTAGAAGATATGGTCCTTGATCTATTGCCAGGTAACTGTCTCAGTCTTTCCCCAGCACCCTGTTAATCCTGCACATTAATTTATTTTTAATTGAGTAACTTCATTATTCAGAAAATCCCTCTTGTGACGCTTATGAAAACATTACCAGATATTAAAATCATTGCTTGTATAAAATATAATCACATTCTGTACACTTCCCCCTCCACTCTCCCTTTTTTATAAAGGGAAAGACATTTTTGAAGTTCTGCTTGAGGTAGAAATGAAAAAGAAACACTGGCCTAGTTAAATTGGCACAGTGCTCCTGTCCAGTAAAAGTGGCTAGCTGAAAGGTTTCAGCTAACAAGAGAACTCTCACTGCTAGAGAGATATTAACACAGGTATAAAGCTTACATTATAATAAGTAGGGGTATTGAAGTCTAAGACAATAGATCAACTTTCTGAACATTGTCAGGTTCAGTTTTGAGGCCTAGGTGTGTGAAACTTCTTCAGGAACATATGGGAAAGATATTGTCATTGTGTAGGAGAAGAAATAAGTTAGGAGACCCTTAAACTGGTTCTCTTAAACAGTATTGTACAGAGAGCTACTGTAACAGGTACAAATGACCCCTTAATCATTTGTAAATAATGACTACAATAAATGTTTTTACCAGGTGATGTCAAGGGAGCATTAGAGATGGTTTAGCAGCCTTTTCTTGTCCAAATTTTTGTTGGTCTGAATGTTGAAGTACTTTTGTCAAGCCTACAGTATTAACAATCCAATTTCCTATGGTTGGAAATCTTATTTACAATTCTATAGGGACTGAAATCCACCTAGAGTGTGTGTGTGATGCATAGGGATAGATTCTCAGCTGTTGTAAATCAGAATAGTTTAATTGTGAGAGAACTAGTTTACTCCCATAAGCAGCTTCTCATGAAAGCTCTTCATTCCAAAGAGAGAGCCAGAATTCCTACACCCCCACATACCCCGATCTCCCTGCTCTAGGAGGAACCACTTCTGCACTTGTAAGATTCCTGACAAATCAAGCATTCCAGAAGTTCTGATGATGACCACCTTTCTCTTTTTATTATTATTTCTAGTTAACAAACAACAAAAACATTTATGCTGCACACACCCCTCTCATCCTATTAGGATGGCTCTTTGTCAAGCTACCATTGTTGCACTAAAACCCCTCAAACTTTTAACAGGCCAAATCAAAGGCAACTGCAAAGATCCTCTAGCTGGAACTTCTGTGTGAACCCCTAGCCTCTGTATGTGTAGAAAACTTAACTGAAAAGACCACAGTCTTGGGCCAATATCTGCCTGGAATGGACTTGCATGACCTAAGACTGTCTTGTGGTTCCATTGAGCACTAAAAGATGGGTTACTTACTACTGTGGATATAAAACATGGGGGGAGATACCCTTCATGGATCTTTAATTTCCTGTGGTGTATATAGGTCCTTTTATGTTACGGTCTCACTTAGAGCCTGGCTCTTCACTTAAGTATGTGGAGCAGAGGGCATAAGAAAGACACAGCCACTTTTCCTGTCTGACCCATCTACTTTGTGGCTTGCACAAGGGCACAAACAGACACTGTCTGAGCATGTGACAGCTGATCTGCAGCTCTGTTGTGTGAAAAGTGGTGACTGGGTCTCCTAGTTATGTATTACTCTACAGTTTGAAGTTTGCAGATGTGCAGACACACCTCTATGTGGAATTGGACCACAAGAAGGAAGAAAGGCAAGGAACACAATTCCTGGGCTAAAACAATAGAGTTTAAATTGGACTAATTCATTGCTCAAGAATGCAGTCAGCTTTTCTCATTTTGCTTATTGCAGATACCAGTTGCATTCTTGATACTTCCCTCTCGCAGATGGGGCTGTATGTGCTGATTGCTACTTACATAATTGGGGTTCATTACATAAACTGACCAAATGTCCCATTGAAAATTGAGATGTTCATAACTGAATACCAATTTTACTGTTAATGCTAAGTACACTTTGACTTGCATTTCATTATTTTTTTCTTATGCACTTCCCATGAAAGTGCTTCTGATGTGCAATGTAAACACTTCATGATGTAAATAATTCACATGCTCAGCATCTAATTTATCACCATATTCAAAGTCAGGAAGGCATTTTCTCCCAGGTCAGATTGGCAGGCATCTTGGGTTTCTTTTTTTGTTTTTTGTTTTTGTTCATCCTCTGTAGCATGGGCACAAATTATGTGCTAGGATCATCTGGATATATCTCACAAAGCTAATTCCCAGATATTTCCTGAGCCTCAGGCATTAGTGCACTTTGGTCCCTCCTGTTCTGCCTGTGGTACACAACAGTTACGTTTTTTGAGGGCAGTAACATTTGGTCCAATTCTGGTTGTTGGGTTGGTGTGGGATGGTGATCAGGAGGTCAGACTGGATAAGTCTCTGATCCCTTCTCATACTGGAAACTATAATTATGGTTATTAATCTTTTTTCAGTCAGATATTCACTTGTTTTGTGTTTATATTTCAGGAGAAATGCAGTTCCTATTATACAGGTGCTACATTGAATCAAATTAGATAAAATGTTTGAACAATGAGGCAATCCGTGGTTTTTGTTTTATTTTGGCCTCACTTAGTTTTGTTCAATTTTTTATTTAAAAATGATTTATCATCTTGTGCTCAGAGACATAGCACTGTATGGTGTACTTGCCCCATAAGTGTTTCTTCACAATAGTTAATTACCTAAAAGTCTATTTTAAAATTTTAGATGCCTCCTTTCAAGCTTTTGTTAATATAGTGATTATAGTTGAGCTTATCAGTTCACCAGAAAACTTTTAAAGAAAGGTTGCCCATAAACTCAGAAGATCATGGCATTTGTGCCCAAACTGCTTCCAGAGATAAGTGAGTGCCAGGAAACCATCCATACTTCAAATACAGCCATGCCACAGAACCTGAGGGCAGCACAGTTGTTTCTCAACCTGGTTGCTATGTGGCTCAAATTGGTAGTTCAGGTTGGAACTAACTGCTAATTAAACAGGACAAAAGCTTGGTAATGCTAATCACCTTCAAAGCTTTAGCCTGGTTGGAAAAAGTAGTTCAGTCACCCTGCTACTATTAGCTTCCCCTCCTTTGCCACTTGTGCTTTCTGGCTGTTGTGCTGAGGCTCAGAGCGCAGAGGAGTAGTTAATGTTTCTTCAAGAAGCATTCATTCAAGCTCCACCACCCCGCCCTGCCCCCCCAGAACTGACCCCATGTTGGAATGGGAACATGACCCTTAGACCAGCAGTTCAGACTCCTCCCTCCCCTCCTTTGGCCTGGCCGTACCAATTTCCCCATGTTGGACGTCTGTACTGAATTAGTGTGTAAGGGTAGATGTGGATGGATATGTGTGTGGAGATGGAGAGGGAATTGCAGCATAACTACCTTGTCTCTGCATCCTTATTACCTTATGATCAATATGGCAATGCTTCCTTCCAGGCCATACAGAGCCATATAGGCCTTGTTAGCAATTGTATATTGTTAGACCATTACCCAAACTCGATAATCTTCAATGATTAAGAGGACGAAAAACAACAGGAATACTGATTCATTGCAATAGGTCAAATTCAGAACTCCAGATTTTTATCCCTATAATTTAGCATATTAAAAAAAAAAAAAAGATTCCTAGACCCTCCAGAATATAACATTGTGCATACTAGTGCATCTTAGTCTCCCATTCTGGAAAGTTCCATCAATCTGTGGTACTTGTCACTCACTGTTCTGAAACATCACTTCTGTCGGCAGTGCCTCTGTGAATACATTACTTCAGAAAATAGTAATTCACCATGGGGAATGCTAGAGATTAGAAGTGTTTGAGAGAGATGTAGCCTTAATGTCAGAGACTGATGGAAATAGCTCTTTTCTCAGTGCCTTTGCTATTGTTTCTCTTCTTAACTACGCACTATATAATATAAGCAATATGTTTATATACATTGCAAAAATAAACTGTCAAAAGAAGGCTAAGGTCTAGCACTCCAATGGAAATGCTAGAGAAAGTGACCTGTACAAATTTAATTTAACCCTTTTGTACATATGAATTTTTATATTCTTTAACTGAATGATCACATACTTTTCCCCCATGGGACGCCTGCCTTATTCGGTACACAGGGCGGATGGGGCTGACTGAGCTGCTATTAAGGGCAGGTCTACAGTTAAAAAGCTGCAGCTGTGCTGCTGTAACGGCTCGGTGAAAACGCTACTACGCTGATGGGGGAGCTATTTCCATCGGCGTAGTTCATCTCTGAGAGAGGTGATGCTGGAGAGGAGAAGCCCTCCCGTCAACATAGTGTTGTCTGAACCAGCAGTTAGGTTGGTATAACTGCGACATTCAGGGGTGTGGATATTTTAAACCCTTGAGTGATGTAGTTATACTGAGGTACATTTATAGTGTAGATATGGCCTTAATATTTTGTTTTATCCTCATTGTTTGGCGAGTGGCCCCATGCCTTATTTACTGCAGTCTATTCAAACCCTGCTCTGAAGACAGAAATTATTAACTTCCTCTTGGATTTTTCTATGGTGCTTATCATTACAGTATCTGAGTGCCCCACAAAACAATAATGAATTTAATTTCTTAACATCTTTGTGAGGTAAAGGGAGTGGTATTATCCCCATTTTACAGATGGGATACTGAGGCACAGAAATTAAGGTCAAAATATCCACCAATTCTGGATGCCCAAATAGAGATGCCTAGGACCTGGTTTTTTTTTTTTTTAAATATATATATTTGAAGCAGGCTCCCATTATTTCAGTTGCAGCTGGATGTGCTCAGCACTTCTGCTGATCAGACCAAAGGACTCTAGAGGCCAAGTTTAGGCTGCTAGATAAGGGATTGAAGTCCAGGACCTTCATGGTAGCACTCTCTGAAATACTGCCTGTTCCACCTGCAGGGCGAGTTAGACAGGTAGAACTGCAGGGTCTCAATGGATGGATGAGATGATGGTGTAGGGAGAAGTGGTTTAGGTTTTTTAGGAACTGGTGAACCTCTTGGGAAAGGAGTTGACTATATGGAACGGATAAACTCCACCCAAACCAAAACAGAACAAGATTTCTGGGAGGTAAAATTAAAACGGTTGTAGAGGAGTTTTAAAACTAAGAGCTTGGGGAAAGCTGATGGGTATGGATGAGCACACGGTTTGGAAAGAGACATTCCTTGGGGAAGATCTATTAATGGGGATTCTCTATATCCTAATGAGGAGAGGACGGAAGTACAGGTAGGCGCTGATGAGAAACAGTCAGATGAAAGAATCCCATTCAATTACATAATTACAGACAGCTAAAAAGTGGCAAACTTAATGTGTTTGTATACAAATGCTAGAAGTCTAAATACTAAGATGGACGAACTTGAGTGCCTGTTATTAAATGCTAATATTGATACAATACACATCACAGAATCTTGGTGGAATGATGATGATCAATGGATTATGGTAATACCAGAGTACAAAATACATAGGAATGACAGAGTAGGTTGTGCTGGTGGGGGAGTCGCTGTATATGTGAAAGAAAGCATAGAATCAAATAGAGTAAGAATCTGAAATAAATCAAACTCTACCAGAGAATCTCTAGGGATAGAAATTCCATGCTTGAATAATAAGAATATAGAGGTAAGGATATACTACTGACCAGGATGGTGATTGTGAAATGCTCTGCAAGATTAGAGAGGCTATAAAAATAGAAAACTCAAAAATAATGGGAGATTTCAACTATCCTCATATTGACTGGGTACATGTCACCTCAGAACAGGAAGCAGAGATTAAATTTCTAGATATCAGATTAATGACTGCTTCTTGGAACAGCTAGTCCTGGAACCCACAAGGATAGAAGCAATTCTTGATTTAGTCCTAAGTGCACACGGGATCTGGCCAAAGAGGTGAATATAGAGGAACTGTTCATTAATAGTGACCATAACATAATTAAATTTAACATCCTTGGGAGTGGAGGAATACCAAAGAAGCCTACCATAGCAGCATTTAACTTCAAAAAGGGGAACTAAATTTGGAATAAAAATAAGGAAGCTTGATAAACAGAAATTAAAATGTACAGCCACAAAAGTGAAATGTCTGCAAGCTGTATACAAACTTTGAAAAAACATCATAATAGAGGCTCAAATTTAATATCCCCAAATTTTAAAAGCCATAGTAATAGGACCAGAAAAGTGCTATGATGGCTAAACAAAAAAGTAAAAAGTGGTTAGAGACTCAGAGGAATCCTTTAAAAATTGGAAGTTAAATCCTACAGAGGAAAATAGAAAGGAGCGTAACTCTGGCAAATCAAATATAATTAGGCAGGTCCAAAAATAATTTGAATAGCAACTAACCAAAGATGCAAAAAACGAACAGAAAAACAGTTAAAGTACATTAGAAGTAGGAAGCCTGGCAAACAATGGTCCATTGGATGATCAAGGTGCTAAAGGAGCACTCAGGGAAGATAAGGCCATTGATGAAAATCTAAATAAATTCTTTGCTTCCATCTTTACTGCAGAGGATGTGAAGGAGATTCCCACACCTGAGCTTCTTTTTAGGTGACAAATGTGAGGAACTGTCACAGATTGAAGTGTCAATAGAGAAGGTTTTGGGATAAATAAGTCACCTGGACCAAATGGTATTCACCCAAGAGTTCTGAAGGAACTGTATTATGAAATTGCAGAACTACAAACTGTACAATGTAGCCTATCATTTAAATCCGCTTCTGTACCAGATGACTGGAGGACAGCTAATGTGACACCAATTTTTAAAAAGGGAATTAAGATCAGTCATGGAGGTTAGATCCGTTAATGGCTATTAGCCAAGATGGTCAGGGATGCAACCCCATGCTCAGGGTGTTCCTAGTCTCTGATTCCCAGAAGCTTGGAGTGGGTGATGGGATGGATCACTTGATGATTGCATGTTCTGTTCATTGCCTCTGAATCACCTGGCATCGACCACTGTCAGAATATAGGATACTGGGCTAGATTGGACCAATGGTCTGATCCACTATGGCCTTTCTTATGTAAGATGGGTACCCAGAAAAGGAGGAACATACAGCTGGTTACTATCTGTGAAAATGTTTGACTTGACCAGCACTATACATGAACTCTGTTGCAGAAGTAGGGTTAGAATCCAGTTACCCAGGGCAGCATTCACCAACCCAACTGCCCTGTGTCCTTGTCCCCAGTCCCTACCTATGCCAGGTTCCTGTCCCAGTCTCATTGCCAGCCAATTACAGTGTCCTGCTTTGGGCTCCCCATTTTGATCCAGTCTTCCTTCAATCTGGCTACCAATCTCTTTCCCAGTCTCTTCAACTTGGTATCCCTCTCAGGCTCTCTGTTCAGCCAGTCCCCATCTCCTTTCCAATCTGTCTGCACCAGCTCATTGCCAGAATTTACATGTGTAGCCAGTTTCAATCGCTCCTAATCTTAACTTCATCTTTCTTCCTCCCTCTGGATCCAATCTTCTGGCCCAGGGAGTCCCATTCTCCACCCAGAAGTTTCTTTGTCTCAATCTAGTCCCTTTTCCAGCCACCTGCCTATTCTTTCTCCAACACTACCAAGGTGCCTAAATCCTGAACTAGAGGATGGATAGCAGGGCACTTGTCTCTGTGCTCGTTAACACAATAACATCTCTGTAAAGGAAGGTATTTTGTGATTACTGTTGTGCGCCCCTTGTTTTCTTCTTACTTGAGTGTTCCTCATTATTTCATTACAAACTTGATTCTGTGTTGATCATTTAATTAGTTTGTATATGCAATATAGCTCTTGTTCAAATAACTGTCAACGTAAGAGTGCACTTTACTCTGCCTGGTTTGAATGCAGCTAAAAATAAATGCACCTAAAAATGTAAGTGATCTTTGGGTTGAAAACGAAATCTTTCAAATTGTGTGTTCTGATTATCTCAGCTGAATGCTAAATTAGACTACTCTGAAATTTTAAGATTCAGGCTGTCAGTAACTGGTATCCAAAGCAAAGATACAACTCTTCCTCCAACATTCTGGTAATGCCTCATGCCCCATTATACATGACTTTCTTCTCTTCTTCACATGCTGGATGGGGTATCATTTCTACACCTGCTGACACAGAAGCAGTGAAACACATTCCAGAGAATGGTAAAATATGGAGGTCACAACTTCATTAAACTATTAACCAATGAGGAACCATTCCCTGAACTATGCAAGGGGACCATTCCAGTGTGGAATTTAACAGGGCACCTAAGGTCCCAGGTTCTAGAAACATGAGATTGGCTCCCTACAGGTTCTACAGGCATTGCACCCATAGCCAGAGTCCCAACTCATTCCTCACATCCACATGGGAGAGGTGAGACAGAGTGTGCTTCCCTTATGAGACATGCATGGTAAAACTTACTCTTCCAATGTATGTGTGGGCATAGTATTATTCACTGGACTCAAAAAAGGCATCTAGCAAACCTGGGGGGCCCTGAACAGGCTGGCTTCCTGAGATGGCAGGGAAGGGAGTACATGCTATGGGACCACGTGCCCCCTTCTTCTACTCTGTGGCAGACTGTTTCCATTCTCCATTGTTGATCACTGTTCACTCTGGGGAGAATGACTTACACATACCAAATAGGATTAGTCTCTTCATTAATATAAAGAAAGATATTGGCAAGTTTTCAGACCTCTTCCCTGGTGTAATATTGGTCTGTTTGGAGATGCTTCCATGACATGTCTGATGAGGAATCGCCAAGCTATCAATTATCAAATGGGTGCAGAAGAAAGTGAAAGAGGAAATTAATAAGTATATGACCATGAAAGGGGTGCAGTGATCTCCCATCTGAGAATTAATTATGCCACATCAGAGTTGTCTAGAGAGGACAGTCTACCCTATAGAATAGGGTGTCAGATTTCTTGAAGGACCTCAAGTGATAGGTGGATTCCTTTCTAGCTGCCTGGCAGGGTGGAATTGGACATTGAAACTGATTGTTGTCATCCTTAGTGGTAGGTTCCAGTCTGGTGGGTTGGTTAAGAAAGGGTCTAATGTAAGATGCCTGTATGCAATGGGGCGTAAGCCCTATGCAATATGATAGCATTTGTGCTGAATAATTAACTAGTGCTTTGTAAATAATTCAAAACAAATGGGTATTGTGACAAATTTAGGCTATTTTTCTTATCCTCAGGAAGATTAAAATTCCTTTGATTTTTCTACATTAAAATTTAATCCTAGATATATTTTCAAAAACTTTGCTTGGTATTCAAAATTTGAGCAGTGTTGCTTAATTGTGAGATTAAACAATACCATGTGGTTTAGTACCCTGATTGGATGGGATGCAAACAATCCCACATGAATATTAGAGTGCATGCTTAAATTTCAGTTTTCAGGAATACTTTTTCATGAAAACTTTCAAATTCGGTTCCAGTCCTTTACTGAGCTTTGCAGATCCAGAACTTCTGTATAATTTAAACAGTCTCTCTCTTTCTTCTACATCAGTTATTTTATTTTCTCTAATTCTAATCATGGGCATAATAGTTGGTGTTAGTAAAATGACATTTTTAGGAAGCATGAACTGGGATTATTTCAAAGTAATTAAAATACATGGACATACAAGAGAACTGAATGCGTTGTAAATTACAACTGTTTCTTCACGTTAAGCTTTTGTTTCTTGGAAGCACTGATGATTACCTGCTGAAGAAAATCTAGTTCACTTTCCCAGGTCAGTTGTTCTGCTAGTTTGCTACACTCAACTTTAAATTTATTCTCTCTTACCTGTAGATTCATTAGTTTTGTGAATCAATTTGGGGGGAGAGGAGGAGAAACTTATTTGATTAGAGTTTTCCATTCCTTCATGGAGAGCTAGGAGTGTATGCGTGGCTTTCATTTTCAAAACTTCCAGGTTTACCATCTAAATAGGGGACTTTATTTCCCAGGAGCTGCAGATGATAGTACTCCTTATCTACTGCTGTTGAATTGATTTCAAAATCTCTTTACCTTTTTTAAATTAGTTGGGCTAAAGAGGACCATAATAATATAAGTTCTGAAATCTGTCTCTTCAACTTTACCACTGTAATAAATAGTAACTTCTTGTGTGATCTTGGTGGTCAGAGAACTGTTTTTTCAAATTCCATTATTTTTTGTAATTAATTTTTTCCTGACCACCTTCCACTCTCAGGGCTATGAGTTTTAATATTCCATCTAGAAGGCTTGTCTTTCTTAGTAATTAGATAAAATTCTATAGAGGTTTAGAAAGTTATTTCTCTTGTTCAATTGATCGAGGGGGAAAAAAAATGTGGATTTTAAATGATTTTTCCAGGTGTTCAGTGATATTGCTTAGCTGATGTGCAGCATCACATGATCTCTCAGGGGCTTCATTTTTTTTTTTTGCAGTATTCATCCAGTTCTAGAATTAATGATAGGAGTATCCCCAGCCTTTAATTTTAAAATCTATTCTTTTTCTAGGGTCAGGGACTACACATGCTCACATTTAATAGGTTTAAATTGATGTCTGAAAACAGTGAACTAGCTTGTGGATCACTCATGGGAGTCCCAATGAAGTAAATTATTTGTCTGTTTGTTTCCAAATTTAGCTTCATTTTCCCCTTGTAAACACAGTTATTCAAATGTTTGTAGTTTGGGATGAGCAAGTTAGTTCCTTACTCTACTCCTAGTTCCTTACTCTACTCCTTACTTTAATGTACAGTCAGAATTAGTCAGTATTGACCAAAGTTTGCTCAGGACAGCAGGTGATATAGTAAAAACAAGAGTCCTGTAGCACCTTTAAAGACTAATAAATTTCTGCGGGCATAAGCTTTCGTGGGCTGCAACCCACTTCGTCAGTGAAAACATGGAATAAAGAGGTTTGACTGCACCATGAAATTACCCTTTATTTCCCCAAATGACATTTTCTATGTATTATGTCATTTTGATATGTACTACTATGTCATTCCTGTGCTACACTTGGAATCAACTGTCCTGCTACTGACGCACTCTTTCAGTCAGGTGGTCTGCAGATTCTTCTTTTGACGATAAACATCTAAACCTGACTGACTGAAATAAGCTTTTGGCCTGATTTTTGAGGGTTGCTAAATATCTGCAGTTTTCTTTCATTTCAGTGGAAGATATGGGTCCTCAGCCACTTGCTTTTGACATGCTGAGGGCAAGATTTTTCATACCTATGAAACATTGAAAACGTGTTTAAACATGCACTTGGCACAGGAGATTCAATCCTAGTTACTTTGCTGGTCCTAGCTATAAACCTTTGTCATGCTAAGATGTGCAATGACTTAGCATGATTTAGCACAATGAATTTTACCATGATTTTGATACATCCTGGCAAGCCTGCTGAGCATTTTTTGTCTTTTTATTCAGATTCCTGATTTTTCCACTATGTCACAGAAACCATGGGGGGAAAAGGATAAATACATGGTACCATCCACTCTCTTAGTGTGCACACTTCACTTCAGAATACTGGAGCATGTGGCTAGCTGGTGGTGTTGCAGACAGTTTCTGTGGTCTCTAAGCAGTGTTAATTTCCTCCCTAAGGTCTTTATGGAAAACATAAAGGGATCTCTACAATGCGGGAATCTGGCAATGATGATTGGCACTTGTGTCTGCTATGCTGGGAGTGCTAGTGGACAGACAGGGAGAAAAGAGGGCCCCCTACCTAGCTGAGATCCACAGGGCTTTCCTTGGCATGTCCACCCTCCTCACAATCCCACTTCATAGCTCCTTCCAGATCCTCTTCCACACAAACTACACAATTTAGGATGTATCAAAGAAACAGGAAAGCGGTGTCCTAGAAGCTGCATGCTTTTTCTATGTCTTTCTGTTCTGTACCTGTCTCTAAGTGAAGGATGCTAGCAGAGGGAAATACCTAATGTGAGGCTTGCTGACTGACTTACTAGCACACTTCCCATTACCACTTAGTTCTGGTACTGCATCAGTCCCCCTTTGTTAAGAAATCAGTTCAAGATTAACATTCCTAAATATGGGGAAATTATGAAAACAGGTTGCATTTTGGACTTGACCTCCCATATGGAAATAAGTCATTATTCAGTTCAGCTGTTGTGCCCTGTTGCTTGATAAGGTGACTTTCGCTCCCTTTGTGTACACTTAGAAAGTACATAACTGTCCGATTTCACGCTCTGCAAGACAATAGTCTGCTTTATAATAGTAATATGCTGGTTAGGAAGAAGTCACAAAATTTACAACTGGAGTTCATATAAGTATCCTTTTACACCACCACCACCCTTTGTGGAGAAGTGGGGGAACCAACAACTATGTGGATCTAGGGTTTTGGGTTTGTGAAATTCCAATCTGCTGTCCCTACTCTGAGTTCACACATGCAGTTCACACATGCAGCTCCTGAAGCCTATGAACATGGCTGCTGCCAGCTTTTTGCACTGCAGAGGAAGGACAAGCCTGCAGCCCTACTCCTTCTTGCTCATCATTGGAAGGAGAAGAGGAGGGAATGTAGCTATCAGCAAGGTAGACACTAGCATCAGCCTCTTGTAAGGGAAAGCAGGACTGGGAAACAGAGACTTTGTTAGTGTAAATAGCTAGCATTCTGGTTTACAGGTTTTGAGAGCTGCAGGTAGGTTACATTCTAGAAGTTGCAGTTTACAGCTTGGAAACTAATAAATTAGAATGTAATGCTGACAGACCAGTTTCATGACTGGTTCATGCCAAAGCACTGAATGCTGACAAATGCATAGCTGGAAACCAGTTTGGCTTACCTATGTGTTAGTAGTGTTTAAATAGGTCTTAAGGGGAGACTTTGGGCATGTCTACACTTACAGAAGTGCAGCTTCTCCACGTCATCAGAGGCAGTAGCTATGTTGACAGGAGAAACCCTCCAGTTGATGTAGTGCTGTCTATTCAAGGAGTTTGGTTGGTATAAGTGCATCTCTCTTATAATCCACACCCCTGAGCAATGTAATTTTACCAGTATATGTTTGTAGTGTAGATCAGGGCTTTAATAGATGCAGCATCCCTACAAGCATTTAATAATCTCACTTATAACATTTGTACCCCATGTTATAAGGTGATAAGTGTTTGCATTGTAATCTTCTAATTATGCAAGTCATCAGACAGAAACGAAGCATTAATTAATGTAAAATGCTGGCTTCCTACAGAAGGTGCTAGGTCCTGCCCACCAAGAAGTCCCACTGAAGCCAAATGAGCCATTGTGAAACCTCAAAGAACAAATACTTCGTTGACTGCATTCCTCTCCGTGAAGAGGACACATGAACTCCTTCCATCATCTTGAACTCTGGGAGGAAGGGATGAAAAAAGAAGAAATTGTATCTGTATGCTGCTTGGACTTTGGGAGGGCAAAATTTCTAAGCATAAGCAAGGGATCCCAGCTGCTTAGCTTGGTTTTGCTCTTAAGGACATGTAGATCTTGTGTTGCAGAAGCTTCTATTATATTTTGAAACTTAATACTGTAACTTGTTTGTGTGTGCATGTTTACCTGCTTTAACCTTGTAAATAACTTACTTCCTAGTTAATAAATCTTTGGATAGTTTATTATAGGGCTGGATGCAAGCATTGGCTTTGGTGTGAGATCTAAGGTGCCATTGACCTGGAATGTGATCAGTCCTTTGGGATTGGGAATAATCTGAATATTGTTGTAATTGTGTGTGTGTGTGTGGGGGGGGGAATATTTATCATGAAGGCAAGCTTACCTAGGGGGCAAGATAGACTGGAATATCCAAGGGAACGGTCTGTGACTCCATAGTGCTTCAGGAGTTCACACTTGATACTTGGTTGGTGAAATCTAAGTATAGAACTCAACCAATTTGAGTTCTGCATGGAGGTTGGTACTCACTTTTGAGCCTCTCCCGACAACCTGATGCATAGCATACAGGGTTTGTGCTCCAGGACTACTTCAAAACACATCATCTAAAACCAATAAAATCCATAATATGCAACACACTAAAGCATTTGCCAAAACTCATCTGATAATGCATATTCAACTTGTACAGTGTTAAGTGTGTGTATATATACAGACACTTTCTGGTTTAATGACACATTGTTCTTGAGGTAAAGGGTAAACAATTTGGCCACATGCAGTGTGAACCGTGAGGCAGTCTTCAGTATGTTTTCTGATTATGCATAGAGATATCAGGCACAGTGAGTGAGAGAAAGAGAGAGAGGGGTTAGAACAGGAGACCTTTCCTGTCAAGATTTTCAAGCAGTTGATTTGGAAATTTTGTGAGGATGGAAAAACAAACAATGGCCCCACTGAAGTTAATGACAAACTCCATTGGCTTCAGTGGGACCAAGATTTCACCCTTAGTGTTTTATATAAAGCTATGTAACTGGTATGACTTTGGAATTTTTACTTTTTTTAAGGAGTAATATGTGATTTTTGTTTAATACTTGGAATCCGAAATCGGGATACAGGCAGCTGAAGAATTGCTTTTATTAATATTCCTCTAAAGTTGTACAAACTTAAAGTAATATACTTTGGACTTAAGAATGTTGCTGACACATTTGAACAGTTGGTGGAATGTGTTTGAGCTGAAGGAAAGGAACTGTTTCATTTATACATGTGATATTACTGCAGGGTTTTTTCCTACTCACAGGATGTGAATCAAATTATTCATAACTTGAAAATTACCTTTTTGTTGGAAAGAAATAGTGTTTCTGAAATATGTGGTTTCAGGAGCAGAGGTCTCTTCTCTCGAAAACTGAACCAACAGATAGCTACATCCAAGACTTTCATCAGAGCTTTTAAAAAGTTGAAGGAAAAAAAAAGGATGTGTATGAGCATGGGATGAAGACCAGTGAGTTTGATATTATACTGAAGCAGATTGTTTCAACCACTTACCCTTCCTCCTCTTGCTCCACATAAAGTATTCCTGGAACCTAGTGATATTGGACTGGGATTTTTACTTTGCCAGAATATTGAGGGGAAATTTGCTTTACACTTGTTACGTGTAGAGAAGAAATTTGTTCCATCTAAAAGGAGTGTCTTATGGTAGCATGCACAGTAGAGGGGTGTAGCAGAAGCCATCTTCCCTCTTCCCCACAGTGTTTCCCACCATTTGTCATTAGATCAGCTCTTCTGGCAGAAATGAATAAGTATAATTGCTATAGTAAATTTTTTTTTGGGGGGGCACATAGTGTAGATAAGGTGATGGAGAGTCTCTTTGAAAGAAATAGTACTTATTCTGGTAATAGATCATACTGCTTGCTCTGTTAGAGTTGTTTAATCATCCAAACCCTAGCTCAAGGCTAATTAGGTGAGTGTTGATGGTTTTTGAAATTTACTTTTATTTGGTGTAGTGGAAAGGGCAACCAAAGAAGGTTTGTCATGCCGTTTTTTAAGCATGAGCTATGGCTGGTAAATCAAATATTTGTACAGATGTCAAGAGACAAGAAGCATCACAAGTGTCCCGTTACACATCATGAGAGTAGCGTGGAGTAAGTAAAGGACCAAGAACGTTAAGATGCTGTTAATGCTGTCCTTTGCAATTTTTAGATCAGTAAATATTGATTTGCTATCCAGTGATCTAAGATGTTCACAAGCGTCACAAAAGGATAATGGGGGTGGGATGGTCCCCCTTTTTCCCTTAAAATTTTATATGCAGGGCTTATTTCAGGTCTGAAGTGAAATCATCTGAGTACAGCATTTCTATGGTTTGAGGATGGTGTGGAGGGTAAAGAAGTCAACATGCACAGAGTGACTATGGGCAAACTTGACCTTTACTCTCCCCAAATACTCCCCATTTTGTTTATGTACATCCAGAGCCATGGAATCCATTCAAAGATGGTTTTTTACAGCTCTTCTCATTTGCCAGGATTCTGGCAGTAATGCACAAGGTTATGTTATATGTCACCAGCTAATTCTCGGAGAGGAAGTATGTTAAATTAGAGCAAAGATCCTCAATCTAAAACTCATGCTTTATAAGGACATTTATAATTTATATGTAGCGTGATTATCATTAAAATCAACACTTTTGTTTATACCATTGCCTTTGCAAATAATTCACTTACCTCAGGATTCTTTGTTAGGCAATACTGCAAATAAATATTTGCAGAAGGCAAAAGTGATAAAGATTTTAATGAAGACCCACGTAATACTACACTCTCCATAACACAAGATCACAGCAGCTATCTGAAAATAAGCTTCGTTGAAAAGTGTGCTGTTAGAATGATTAAGCTTTGCTTGATGAATACTCAGCATATCTTTTAGAGCTACTTAAAATTTACTTGCATTATTTGTGTTTTGGATGTTTGTTTCTTACTTTTTTGGGGGGGAGGGGAGGTTTGATTCTCACCTGGTTGGAGCTACTTTGTGTCCACCATGATGAAATTAATAGTGACTCAGTGTTACTTTTGCTCAGTTTGAGTCCATGTCAAAGGTAGCAAAACACATTAATGTAAGTCCGCATCAATACCCATGAGCAAAGTCAGCACTACATATTTCTTCATATTAAGTCAGTATGAAATCTTTTTTTCCTGGCAGTGACTTGGCTGCCCATAGTTGTGGACTGCATGAGGTGTGTTCAGTAACGCACCATTTATGGCATGCCTAATGTATCAGTGGTGAGTGATTCCTTTTTATTACCACAGGCGAATCAAAAGCCATCTGAGCCAGAATGTCATTTCAGTTAAGCATGTCATTTACACCTTTCACAGCAAATTAAAAATAATCCTATAATATAGTACTCTGCAGGAGCCACTTTCCAAAAGTAAATGACTTGACGTGTTTAAAATTCATAGCAAAAGTCACTGTTTTATTCTAAGTAATAAAGATGCTGTTTTGCCCTTGATGGGAAAAAATGTAGTTCCCATTATTTCAAAGTGCCTACAAAACTTTACTTTATGAAATTAAGCTATTTTTAGTGGTAGTGGCTCAAGACAAAAACTTTGATCCCAATGGACCTGTAACTGAGCTTATGTTATAGTTAACCAAGAAACATGATCAGAAATAAAATCTGGTTGAATATCTTGTAAATTTACAATTTAAAATACCAGATTCTAAGCACCCTAATTAAAAATGGTATTTATAATGGAAAGGAACAAAACAGTAATGTACTCTGAGTGCTGCTATAATTATAATTTACAGAAGGATGGTGCACAGCCTGGTATGCAAGTATGAAATTGGTCTGCGCACTTCGATGCTGCACCTACCAAAATACCCTGTAGGCTAATTCCTCCCCAACCCCAAACTTGGCGATTTTAACTTTGGGTACCTCTTCAAGAAACACCATAACTATGCAACTAACCCTATTTGTATTCTATGCCGCCACTTTGAATCCCATTATCCAGCTCAGAAATCTCATTAGCTTATCAAGCTACACACTGCCTAAAGACACACAATGTATGCAAAACAGACATGTCTTTGTTTATATAACTTTCCAAAGAGTATGTAACACTGCCCATTGCTATGTGGCCATGGAATGAAGGACATAGAGATGTAATGCGTAGATACAAAGTGGAGTTAAATGAGAACCTCTCCCTGGCATTTTTTACTATAAAATCTCAAGTTTTTCAGTAGACCCTGCAATCATCAGTTCGGTACATCTGTTTATCTCTATATATAACATGGCTTCATACCTAACTGTTGTGTTGTCAGTATTTTGAAAGACTTAGTAGCTTTTTAATTGTGTTTTAATCTGCTGGTAACAACTAAGTTGCAACGAACAATGCAGATAAATATAGACTTTAAACACAGGTACTTAATAGAAATTATATAATTATAAATACTTTGCATTGTTGTAGCACTTTTCGTCTGTAGTGCCCAAAGCATTGTTATCCTCATTTTGTAGACAGGGAAACTGAAACATCTATTCAGATTTTTGATGCCATCTTTTAAAAAAAAAAAAAAAAAATTAAAATTATTTTGTCAGTGGGAGGAGGGAATTAAAGTACCGATGTTTCATACAATATATAGAAGTGTCCCATGGAGGGGATACATTTACCGGATTTTCCCATGCTGTCTGTCCTGTGACTTAAGCGTAAGTGATTACATACTGTTGTTAATCAACGTAGAAAAGAATCTAGCGATCCTTTTTGGGACACTCTAAACACTTCTGTTATTTGAACGCTTTCCTGTCCATCCGGGAAATAATTCTATATGCCACAACCTAGTTTGTATTAAAAGGACACTAGATGTTTGCCAACTCACGTTTATTATATTCAGTGTTCAAGTCTCATCTTGAACAAATCATAGTGCAAGATCACTGAATTGATCTAAAGTCTTTGAAATCAATAGAAAGTCTCCCATTGACTTCATTGGGCTTTGGATTAGGCCCTATGTAGATTAATATTCAAATACAATTTGAATTTAATGATTTAATTTCTGATTTAATTTCTTCTGACAGAAAGATTACTCCCTTATGTGATATTTGCTGTTGACAATGCTCATTGATTATTCGAGTGCCATTAGTTAACTGTGGAAGAATAAACACATTTTATATTTGAGGAGATTTTAAAGCCACAAAGGGCAATTAAAAGAACCAAGGTCCCACTGTATACCACAAACGTACCATAAAAGGCTGTTGGTCAGCAATTGGGATGTATTTAAGAAAGTAACATATTTCATTGATGTGCCATGGAAAATGAACTAATCATGTAGAATCTGACATCCTATATTCTCGAGCTGTCTGTGCAATCTCACTCTCTTGTTTGCTCCATTAATATCATTGTAATTGGAACCATATTTCCTCATGCCTTTCCAAGTTTGAGTTTTGTTTTTCTAATTGCTCTTGCTTAACATGGAAAAGTTTACCTCCCAAAGAGGACAAAAATGCATCCTTGTGACTGACAAATATATTTTCCCTAATTAGCAAATCTTCAAGGACTATAAAACTTATGCAGATATTAAAACATCCATTTTTTATTATTGTCCTTTGTACGCTGACATTCTAAAAAAGCATAATACAGTACTGCCATTTTACATGGCACTTTATAGATAGGAAGGCTGCCCAAAATTGATGAAGAAATGTATATGTAATGTACCTTTCAGAGAACAATGGAAGCTAGAGATGAAGATCATCTAGCTGACCAACTATTCCATTCTTCTTCCAATGCAGAATTGTTCCCTATAACTTCATCATTTTGGAGTCTATTTTTAAATGAATCAAATTATGTGACTTCTACCACTGCCTTTTGAAGACTATCCCACAATCTAGTAAATCTCCACATAAATAAGGGAACTTTTGCTGATATTCTTCTAGCTAACTTCATCACTGCTTTTTTCTATAGCATGTTTTATCTCTGACTTTTACTCATTAAGGCCTCTAATTCCCCTTAATATTGCCATTTTATTCATTCTAGATTGTGGTGGAGATAAACAGCATCAGGGTCAAATCCAAAATTTACACAGAGCAGATCAGGGGCTGTTATTCAAAGCTGGCTTAAACCTTTCCTTTGTACTCTGCTGATTATGATGCTGCTTTGTGCACTTCTTTCTCCATGCACGGTGTTGGAGCAACCTGAGGGCTGCTCTAATGAACACCAGCCTATTACAGCCACAAGTAGCCAGAAATATAGCCCAGGATCAGAGTAATATATGGGCATCCAAATGAGCCCCTTTTCTTGCTACCCTGGCAACAAGTTGCGTGTTGTGTACAAACCTGTACACCGTGGAAGGATCACCCTTGTACTGGGGTGATCCTCCATCAGCCATTCTGCAGGCTCTGCAGCCATGGAGGTTTTGTGCAAAGTAACCACACTGCAGTCAAGTATGCAGTGTGCTCCAAGGAAACTTCCATAACTGATGAGTCACACATGCACTTTTTCAATTATAAATATTTTATTAGCAATTCAATAGCAAAGTAAATTATTGTAGGGTAGTAGAGATCACCCTACAGGCTTAATCTTTTAAGATTAATTAACACTATTATGGAGGCAATAATAACCCTTTTCTCTCTATAGTCTATGGACTTATATGGCTAACTTAATACAAATTCCCCATTCAAACAGAGTTACTGGAACTTTTTTTAAACAAGAATGAAACTTTTGCAGACAAGAGGCCCACAAATAACTATGCCAGGCATGTTTATTTAAAAGTTACTGGTGTGAAATTTCACTCCCCTCAACCTTTTTCCAAATAGAGTAAATACTGAATTTTGAGAAATGCAAAGAGCTTCTTGCTTTAATTCTGAGGATGCAACCATGGAATTCTCATGCTTAATTTTATGTGTTCTACCATCTGCATTCTAGATTTGTAATTACTCATCTGCATCAAAAAGTGTAAACCCTGACAGAGCGAAAACTCGCTGGACTCTTCTACTGGGACTGTACTGAATCTTCCAAAGTGTGTTTTTGCATAAACAGCTGGGAATAGCAGTTGTAGCCAAATGCTAGCCCATCTTTGCTCTCCCCTCACCCTCTCCGTGAGTTGACACCTCTTTGAAGACTCCAGGGCCATAAGGGGAGGAGAGAAAACGTGCTCCTGAGAGATGGAGCCAACACCTGTAAAGACAGAGAGTGCCTAGATTAGTACCAGGGCAAGGGTTAGACCCAGACTTTCAGAACTGTTGAATGCCATCAACATCAGCGACTGCAATTTGAACTCTGGATATTCTTCATCTGTTGATTTGTTGTTCTCCTCCCTCCACACACTCTTCTTCCTCCATCTTCCCTAACTTCTGTGTCCTTCTCACTAAAGCAAGTAGTGCTAACACTGAACAATTAAATTTATTTTATTCTTTCTTTACATACATCAACACTACTGAAACTGCATATTGCTCTCTGCTGTAGTTTGCAGCTCTTCTGAGCAGACTCAGAGCCCTGATTCCAATGTGGCTTGACCTTTGACATCGGCCACTACCTTCCATTTCTTTGCACAATAACAGCTAATCTACACAACTGTGAATAATAATAATAATATAATAAACACTGGAATCTGTTCCATGCCTAGAACTATAGCTCCCCAATCCTGCATGAACCCAAAAAACACCACTGCAATACAAAGAATTACATATTCACATCTAGACTTTGAACAAGGAGTGGTCATAACTGAACATCACCCTAATACATACCTAGTTACAAAGTTTCATCTTCTCTTACAAGGAGTATGTTTTAACAGCCTGATTTTTCTCTGTAATATCTTTATAGTTTCCCTCTGCTTATTTCTTTTCTACCTTTCCCAAGTCACACTCTTACTAGATAGTTAATATAAATTACAAACCTTATGCTCAATTTATATTACCCTTCTTAAATCTATTGGCCTCTGGTGAGCTTATAACTGTTTAGACTTTATCTGACTTAATTTGAATTGCAGTTTCTCTTGAAGTCAGTGAATAAAGTTTGCTAATCTAGCAGTCTATGCAAACTGGGATGTTTGCTGGTTTTTGGGGTGGGAAGGTAAACGTCATTTTACACTGGCTGCAATTTTGCTCTTACCAAAACCCAAACTTGTTTGTTACCAAATTGGGTGTGGAAAGATGTGTGTTCATGTATTTAAAATGAAGAGTATTCTGTTTTCTTTTTGCTTCCATGCAGAGATGGAGTAAAACTAAGCGGGGCCTAGAACATCTTTACCCCCATATGTAAATTTCCTCACGGCAACACCAAATACGCTTTCTCTCTTCTCAAGCCAGTATCTTCTGTGGCCAATCTCTTCAGAGTTATTTTGAAAAGCTTTTTAAATGTATACATATTTTAATTTATTCAGTTGTTTAGTTTCCTTTTTTCTGACTAACTGACCACTGCTTTATCCTTTAGCTAGAATATCCCACACTGCAGTTTTCAGCACTGTCTTTTAAAATACTAGTTTGCCCAAACATCCCTGTTCACATCAGTTTAATGCTTACTTTGTACTGAAAAATAAATCCCTGTTTGAAACTGTACCTGCTGGAGGATAAAAGAGCTAAGATGATGTAGAGACCTGGAAAATCATCCTCCTTGTTACCACATGTGTATATTTTGTATTTATCCTGTTACTCTGAGTGTATCGTGTAGTACATCGTGTACTATTCTGTACAACTCATGTAGCCTTCACTTGAAGTTTGCAGAGTGATTCTGTTGTTCATTATATAGCATATTGGATCAGGCTTGCTAAAGCCAGATAAATAGGATGAAGACTACAGCAGTGGTTTCACAGAGCAGGACACTAGACAGGCAAGTTTATTTATTTTAAGAAAATCTCTTAAGGTTCTCCCCCCATCCCTGTCCCCTAAAACATGTCCTGACTGAGTAAAAGTGGCTTTACTGTTTCTACCTATTGCTATGGGTACAGCTCATGAGACACACAAATGACATGCATCAAAGTACTTTCATAGATTTTTCTGGTACATGAGCAAGCTTCTTGCTCCTACAAACTCTCTAAACCTAAAAAATAAATCTTCCCCTTCCTGATTCCTAACCTCTCCTTTTTATGTGGCTCAGAATGCCTGGCAGCCAATCGCCAGTTACAGCAATTAGTTTTCAATCATTTGTTACATTTTTACCTGCTTCACTTCAGATGTTTAGCACTTTTAGCTTGTCCAGTTAGCATGATCACACATAATCTTGGCAGGAGAGTGAGGAAGTCTTTAAAGAATTAAACCTTTGCCTAACAAACTTTCAGGATTTGTCCAATTCATTGTTGTGCCACCTCTAACAGAGTACTTTTACTTGCAATTAATCCTCACAATACCATGTCACGTGGCCTCTTTCCTTAACAGTCCAGTTGTTTCTTGGCATGAAGCCCATTCCTTCCATCACAAATGCAAAGCGGTCAAAAGGAACATATTTCTCAATAATCAATCTGTTTATGATTCTCCAGTGTACTTGTCTGCTTAGGTGTGTTCCCAGATCCATCTGATCTCCACTGAGAACAACTGTGTGTGTGTGTGTGTGTGTATGTGAGAGAGAGAGAGAGAAAACTTGAATCTATTTTTACAATTTAAGTTTTAAAAAATTCTACACTAAAACAGAGGCATGGTGGTTTTGGCACTCAGCTGAGACGTGGGAGATCTGATTCAGAGCAAAGACTTGAACCTGTGTCCCCCACAGTCGGGGCAGGTGCCCTAATACCAAATGTTGGAGTGTAAGTCTTTCTCAGTCTTTCTGGTTTTGACCAGAAATGCCACCTTTGATCTGGGAAACCTTTCTAATAAAATTTTCATCAAAACCAATTCACTTCTATGAAACCCTTCAGTTTCAACAAAATGGCTTTTTCTTGACAGAAAAAGTTGTCAGCTGAACGCCTCAGGTATTAAAAACCTTTAAATAACAAATGGCTTTTGGGGAACAAATAAGACGATGCTAAATGTGACACACCATAATGTGATGTGTTTAACAAGAATGTTTGCTAGTCTCTTGTGATCTCGCTGTATGATACATCTGTCTGTATGTATGTTGTGTTACTGCAATCAGCGATGCATTTTAAAATGCTTCTTGTAAATGAGCTTCTTTAATTGCTATGAAGCAAGAAGGGCCAGTTATAGTAAACTATGTGGGATTGTGTTACGTTTTATGAGGCATTTTATTTCATGTAAGTGATGAGCTTGTTTAGAGTACAAGTTGGACTGAAGCTGGGATCCCAGAAGAGGAAAAGCTAATTTTATTATTGTAATGAGAAATGTTCTGAAAAGTTTAACAGACATTTTGGAGAACAGGGCATTAGTGTCTGGAAATTGATATTGTGTGCCATGATGATAGTAGTTAGCAATAGCCCTGGAAACCAGTGCCAAAATGCCAGGGCAGGGCCTGCAGAAAAGCCCCTTCATCTGGGTGGTACTACGGGACTTGGAAGCCAATGGCACAGACTTCTTAGATGGCTTAAAAAAAATCAGTGAAAACAAACCCCTTTGAGCACAACCACTCCCCACACCTTTCACGTCAGTATCTGTTTGTGTCAATATGGCATTCATACGCCCTCTTCCTTCTTCTCGGACACTTGACCATGCTACAGCCATAGCCCAGGCTCACTTGTCTACTTTCTCTCCCACCATCTTTTTCCAGACAGCCGTATTACATGTGGCCCCGTGCTCCCTAATTCGCTCCCACTTTTTATCCTGCTCCACCAGGCTGCACATGGCTCCCAAGGATCTTTCAAGCCATTGTCCATAGGTTAGGTGTCCCACTGGTGCAAGGGATGTCTTGCCATCCTGACAAGTTGGTGAATCAAGTTTGATGTAATAGGTCGTGAATCATACTTACCCATTTTGGAATTTTCTTAATTATTAGGTGGAATGGGTCCTGAAAAAGCAAAAATCTGGAGCAGCTACAGTGGCCTCTGCGCTATCACTTGTGGGCCTTATCTACGGGAGGGTGTGGTTTTGTTTTTGTTTTTGGTTTTTTTTTGGACCGAAAAAAAAAAAATCATTGCTAACAGCAGAGGTGAGAGGACTAGTGTAGAGCTGGCTCCTGCAAACACTAGCATTTTGAATACCATGTCATTTAAATTTTCTCACCCATCTCTTAGACAATAAAATATCCTGGGACTATTGATAGAATAATGTTACCTTAGTATACCAAAAATTTTCCAAGCAACTTAAACTGATGGAGAGCTGATCCATATTTGGTGAAAAGAGTTAAAGTAATAAAACTTCAACCAGACAGAGCAAGTGCATTTTAAAAAAGCACGAGGGGCTTCTAGCAACTAACTATTTTTGGATAAGATGGCATACAAAAGATTGAATCACACACTAGATCTGTCTCTTCTGTAAACCATTCAGAGCACAAAATGGCACCGTGAGCAACTGTCACTGTACTGTTCCAACATCTGTTCGATAAGGCAATGATAAGGTCTACATCAGTCATTTTATATCACAGAAATAAAATAAGACTAGAATGTTGTCACAGGATCAGTGTCCCCTGCTTTGAAGATAAACCTCTCTGCTCTGCCTTTGCATTAGTATATCTGCTGGAGACCATTATCTTGTGACAACTTACTGTTGTTTTGACATTAGTTACTAAATTATGTAGAATAAAACACTTGTCATCTTGTATTACTATGCATATTCATAGGAAAAATTCTGTTCAATTGTAAGGACTCCAGTGGCCTTGAGTATGTTTTAAAAAAATTCTAAAACACATCCACAAAGCTTTTGTGGAAAGCAGTTGTAGAAACTGATGTGAAAGGCGCCCTATGCATTGGAAGTGCATAAGCTGGTACTTTGATTTATTATACTAGGAATATTATTCTAGCTGCATATTTCAGTGTCCTCATACAGTGCATAAACTAAGGTAAAAAGAACAGGTAGAAAAGAGAGGCAATAAAAGAGTGATTTTTATTGTTAATGCTAAAAACTCCATGTTTTCTGTTTCAAAGTTATTGCAGGACAATAACCAATAAAACAATTTGTTCAGTCATTTTTTCTCTCCCTGTTTCTCTTTTGTAAGTAACTCTTCTAAGGCTATGTCTTCACTGAAGTCAGTGAAGACCTGCTCAGTCGATCCAGAAATTGACGTATTAAGACCACCTTCTCAAGTGGTGTAGCACCACATCGACGGGAACGCGGTTCCCGTCGGCGCAGTGCGGTGAAGACAGCGCGCAGAGCAGAAGCAGAGAAGTCGATGGGAGTTATGCAAGTTTTTTGCATAGCTTGTGTAACTCCAGTCGACTGCCGTTGAATCTCCGAGGTAAGTGAAGACAAGCCCTTTTCAGGAGGCAAAAGTAGACTCCCAGGAACTTTTGTTTCATGAAGAAAGTTAACATTTCTCTTACAGGAAAATACATGGATAACTACTTTTTGCAATACTGTATGTGGCTTGCCATACACAGCTTTGAAAATCTATCCCAATATCTGTTTCTTTAACATACAATAGTATAGTAAACCTTCATTAAAATCTTTGTTGTTGTTCTCAAGTAATTAATGTTCCAACACAGAAAGATAGAGTTGTAAAAAATTTTATCACCTCACACAAAGCATTGACACAAGTACAATATAATCCTTTTCACTCTACAACTGCACGAAATTGTAATTAATTATAAGTGGGATTGGTAGCACCCCCTATACTTAAGGTTGTCAGACACTTCCCATTATAAGACCCAGTTTTTAGCTGCTTATAACTTTTTGCTAAACTTCCCCTGTTTGAGCTGAAACTTTCTACAGCAGATGTCTTCTCAGATGGAATTTTTTTTTTCATAAAATTTTAGCTGAAATAGTTCTGTCATTTCTGAGAATGAGAGAGAGATTTCCCTTCTCCCCTCCCCCCCCCCATGTTGAAATTGTGGTGACCTTTTATTTGAGAGGTTCTAATGCTTCCATACTTCAGAGGAGGGATATGAAATTTAGCAAGGGGGTGGCCTATGTGTCAGAGATGTGCCTTTTGTTCTTCCTATATAAATCTGCCCAAATTTGGCCATGTTCAAAAGCTGCAAAAAATCACAGTTCACATGCTTGGTAGAGACTTGTTAGAGCTTCACACCCTAATTCTTTGAAACTTTCATCCATATTGATCATGCTCTAGTGTGGGACCAAGCAGGACTGTCCTTGAAATTGCAGCCTTTGGCTTTTGCAGCCTGGGCCAGAGCTGAGCCCTGGAACTGAAAGTAGGAAGCCTGCCTGTGCTTCCTCTGCTGGGCTCAGGCCATGTGGAAGACGAAACTGCCTGCGTTGAATGCAAAGGGGACAAGATCTGGATCTTGAGGAGATCAAGAAGGCTGAGGGAGAGAGAAGGAAAGCTGGGGCTGGGAATTGGCGTGAAGCAGGACACTAGGACTAAGAAGCCCAGGGGTGGAATCTGGGAATGGCTGAGAAAGGAGCATGGGAGCCAGCCGTCGGAGATGAGGACTTTCTGGGAATAGACACTGGGATTGGCAAGGAAATGGGGTGTATGTGTGTGGGAATGACTTGACCAGGAGCCAGAGTGTGGAGGGAGAATCAGGATTGGTTGGGAAAAGGATTGAGGGAGGGGAGGACATATGAAATGTCTAAGGAGCCTGGGGAGGAATACTGCAACTGGGAGCCAGTGAGGACTGGGAATTTGGGAGGTGTCAGGGTCAGAAACGGATCCCACAAGGAGTGGGGACTGGCTGAGTAAGGAGACTGGGAAAGAGAATTTGGAAAGGACAAAATGGGGATTTGCTGGGATGAGACGCCTTAAGAGTGGAGACTGGGACTGGCTAGGTGAAGGAAATGGGACTGGAATGAGGAGCCAATGGTGAGGAAGAGACAGGACAGCGGCAGTTTGGAATGGATGGGGCAGAAAGGAACATGCTTGGGGGTCAATAGGCAAAAGAATCTGTACCTGCAAGAGCACACTTACTTCCGAAGTTTAGGATGAAACCCAAGATTTATGAGTCTCACCATTCCTCTGCTATCCAGAAATATCTGTAAAACTGAGTGACGGTGTCCCATTTCCTTCTAAAACTTGGCCACATAAAGGACCTATTCTTGCTATCTTCATTAGCTCAAGGGACAGAGGTCAGTGTGGCGGATCTAAACGTTCCAAACCTGCTGATGACTCATGTGGGTATCAATAGGATGCCATGGGATGGAATTTCTGTTTATTTTTTTAGCTTTTTTTTAAAAAAACCCTAGCATATTACACACACAATACATGAAAAACATTACTAAGTTTGCAATGTCAAGCACTCAAAAGTTAGAAAATGCCAAAACTAAGGTTGCTTTTGCAACCTTAATTTGTTTCCATTCTATGTATGTGCGCGTTATGATGTGGTCTTCAGTTACTTGATCACATATATAGTGATTGTTAAGATACTCGACTATATCGCTCTTGGAGCAGCCTCTCTGACCTGACATATTACCTGGTGACTCTTTGCTTACTTATCCTTTATAAGTCTTCAGCAGCAATCTCTTTGGGTGAAATATAATTCATTACTACTGATCTCTTATTCTCCTTTGGCCCAGTAATCTTGTGGAATCAATAGAAGCAATTAGAATCAGGTGATTTACCACTCAACTGCTATGAATTTAGCTAATAGCTGGGTTTTATGAGCGTGTTCTATGTCTGTATATATGTAAATAGCTGGTTAATAGATAAGGTGTCAGTAGATAGTACTCAAGAATATGTCACACAGTTCCTGCGTTTTGTAGGGCCAATAAAGTTTATTGTCCTCAAAATGGCTTCCTTTGTGTGGCTTTTTGCAGCTTCTTTTAACAGCTGCTAGGCAGAGGTTAGCACATGAACATTTCTAGTGTACTGCTGAATATTGGTTCAGGGCTATCTGCTGGAGGATTGCAGCCCTGATTCAGTAGAGTGTAAATCCAGTTTTCAATGAATTTCAATGGAGGTAGGCTGGCAAAAAAACCTAGAGTAATACTGTAATTGAATCAAATCCTATCAGGGAAATTCACCACTGTGCTGTGGCCTCTGCATTGAGAAGGGACCCCTGATAATGCTCCCAATATAGGAACCCCTCTGAGAGAGCTGGCTGGCTATCCTCTCACTACAGCAGGTCCCAGAGATGGAGCAGTCAGAGTCAGGCCATTGCAGCAGAGGCTGACTGAATTCTGTGACTGAACTAGTCCTAGCAGTCTGTGAATAAGGGAGGAGTGCTCTCTCCTTGTGCCAGTGCTAGGGTCAATACAGGGATGAATGGGCCATTCTTTGGTTATTCCCTACCATATAATAAACACTGCACATGCTGAAATAATTAAAAATGGAAAATAAATATAATCCTATTCACTACCTAAAAACTTCACTGAGGCAGAATTAAGCAGTATCTAGTACCCTTTCAGAGCATTGAAAGCACCTATATTTCAGGTTCTGAAATGAGTTAAGGTACACACCCATTTTCAAGACAATCCAAATAAGCATGAGGACTTTAGAGCATGTAGAGAAACAGCTGTTAAACTGTAAGTTAGTTTCAACCTTAACTATCCTGGAGCAACCACACCACTATAATGCCACTGTCCTTATTAATAATAGCCCATTCACTGTCTGGTCAGTTCCCTACCAATATCATTAGCTGCACCAATAGCAAAGACTATCTGAGTCTTTTATAATAACAAGCAACCATCAAAAAAAGGAGAGAAAAAATAACCCCTGTATTTTAATGAGTTGCTATCAATGCAAAGCTTTGAGAATATATTTTCAAAGGGTTGCATTGATGTCACCAGGCCTTTGCTGACTAAATCCTGTGCTAATTAAAAATATGAGAACAATTGTTTCTCTGTTTTTTAAAATCTGAAGAAACTCATTTTAATTGTTAGTTTTTTGGATCTGGCTGGATTTTTTTTCCTTTGTAGTTATGTTTTACAGTGGTGGTCTAATTGTGAATGTGACATAAATAACGCATAGGCAATGCATGGGCTGTCTGCACAGGGGCAAATTTCATGCTCTGAGAAGAGATGAAAAAAGTAGGAAGAATAAGTATTGTGGTGTACATGATATACAGTATCAAGTTTTCCTTCACACAATCATTTAATATACATACTGATCAGCTGTTTGCAAAAAAAATTTTTAATTCCTCTCTAGAAATGAAAGTGGAAACATTAATTAACCAGAATATCTACCAGACCTTTTAAAATGACTACTAGTGGATAAAGATTGTACAGCATATAAAATAGAGAAGAAAGGCTTCATTAAGCAAAGGTAAGGTTTATAGGTCTCCATCTACATTGCTTTTATAGGCAAAACTTCCACTGAACACAGTGGGTCAAATTCTGCTCTCATTTACACCACTGTAAGTCTAGTGTTGGGTCATCATAGGCAATAAAGTTATTCTTGGTTTAAACTTGATTTAAATCTGAAAGCTGGATGTGGCCCTGTGGGAGACTTTGCTTATTGATTGCCTTCAGCATTTGTCCTGTAAAGACTATATAAAGTAAATACAAAAGTTTATATAGAATGGTAAATTAAATTTGAGGAAAATATGTTTTTAAAGATCTGCACTGTATTATAGAAGTTATTATGGGAACTGTCTTCTCTAATAGAAATAAAAATAAGTACTAAAATCAATGGAGAATTAAATTGAGGGCAAGTCTAGTTAGCAAAAGCTGTGCATGGGTTAGCCTGTCTGAGCTATCTTGAATCCAGCTAGTGCAGGTAACAATAGCAGTGGAAACAGTGCAGTGTGATCTTGTGAGCGGGCTAGTGAGCTGAGCACATACCCAGAAGGTTCGTGTCGGGCCTGTCCCGCTCACCAGGCAACGTTAGATCATGCAAGAAAACTATTTAATAATTCCCCAAAGTCTAAAATGTCTGTTCTTTTGTACAATTCTTACAAATTGTGAAACATTAATATGCTATATGAAGCAATCTTGGAGGAATTCATTCAGTAAAATGTTCTGTAAAACTATAGTTATCAGAAGTTCACCCTGGGACAAGGAGGGGAGGAAGAGGGGTGGAAGTTTGACACAGCTTGCGCTGATGATCTGCTTTATTTTTCTTCTATTGTCATGTTAGCCCTTTAACAAACTCATCCTCTGGTTTATTCTGCCAATTGAAACCATGGCTAATATGGTTAGACCAGCTACCCTTGGGTAAAAATTCACCCTTGTGCTGTGACTGAGCACAAAGCCTATTCACTGCTTAAGTCCTAGCTCAGTCCTAGTTTGAAGGGTGAAGCAGACTGAAGGGGTGGATATCACAACAATTATTTAGCATTTTATTGGCTTTAGTTAACTCATAAAATTGTTCCATCCTTTTCAATGTTCAATAATTTCTTACAGATATACAAATGACAGTTATTTTGACAAAACATGTTAATTAGGGGGTTATGGACATGGGTTCAATTCTTGCTCCATCCATGTTATAAGTGACCAATTATATACTATAACATTCTTCACGTGACTTCACATCACAGTGAGGTTCTAGAGAAAATGACAGTAATAGTTCCTGTTACCTTTTTTTGACCAGGGCAGTTTAGCCAAATTTGGGGTGTTGTGGATTATTCCAGTTAGAAGAGAAATTGATGAGGGAAGTATTGTCTTTGATGCAATCTTGTTTATTTACCAAGATAATTCATACAGTCCTGTTTTCCTAACTGAGTAGAAATCAAATATTAGAAGAGAGGTAATTTGCTTCCTGTTCCAAAACTGCCTTTCCAGCTAGCACTCAGAGCCCAAAAGCTTTCTCCCAGGGCCATCTTACCACACTTCTGTTACAGTCTTTTTGGCTTTTCCCCTGCTTCTGTGTGTCTCTCCTGATTCCCTCACCCACTCACACAAGCCTTACTCAAACAGGGCCCCGCCTCATTCCTTCCCAAATTCCTGAGTGGATTTAGATGTGCTTTTGTCTTAGCCAGAGATGTGAGCCTGTGTTTGGGGTGGAGATTGCTTAGCTGTTTGTCACCCGATTACAATGGGTTCTTCATATTTATTCTGGATGTCAGGTAGCAGTTATGTCTGACCCAGAACAGTTCTCTTGGCAGAGGGCAAAGTCTGAATGTACTATTGAGATGGAGACATCTTCTCACCCTAAAGATTTCCCTTCCAAGTCAGGACTAAAACATGGTGGCAGGTGAATTTAAACTTACACAATGGCCAACAGCAGTGCATCTTCTCTGTGGGAAGAGGGCTTCAGTATCCAAGACAGTCTATCAAGAGCTAAATGCTGTTTAGGTTTTCAATGGTAAGCCATTTCACACATGTCTGCATATGTGGTCATGTAGAAAGGGGGTTTAGGAAGAAGTCTGAGGTGGGGACAAGCTTCCCTAAACTCAGAACTATAGAAACATGAAAGGTTATAATGAACTCAGATAAGAGTATCCTTAAATCCTAATTTAATAGAAAGAGGAGAATGAGAAAGTAGTGCTTGAGTTTTAGATGAACACATGCGAAAGAATAGGTGGGCAGAAAGAGAATCAAATAAAGATTAATTGAGCTATTAAATAAACATCCCAATATGGCCTAAAGTTATAGCCTGTGATGTAAGTAGTAGGACTGTCGAGCGATTAAAAAAATTAATCGCAATTAGTGGCACGATTAAAAAAAATTTATCGCAATTAATGGTGTGATTAATCTCACTGTTAAACGATAATAGAATATCATTTATTTAAATATTTTTGGATGATTTCTATCATTTTCAAAAATATTGATTTCAATTACAACACAATACAAAGTGAACAGTGCTCACTATATTTATTTTTTATTACAAATATTTGCACTGTAAAAAAAAGAAACAAAAGAAATAGCATTTCAATTCACCTCATACAAATACTGTAGAGAAAGCTCTTTATTATGAACGTTGAACTTACAAATGTAGAATTATGTAAAAAAAACAAAACAAACAAAAAAAACCCCCCAAAAACCTGCATTCAAAAAAACCCCATGTAAAATTTTAGAACCTACAAGTCCACTCAGTCCTACTGCTTGTTCAGCCAATCGCTAAGACAGACAAGTCTGTTTACATTTATGGGAGATAATGGTGCCCGCTTCTTGTTTACAATTTCACCTGAAAGTGAGAACAGGCATTTGCATGGCATTGTTGTAGCTGGTATTGCAAGGTATTTACATGCCAGATGCTAAGAAGCTAAACATTTGTATGCCCCTTCATGCTTCTACATTTGTAAGTTGCAGTTTCATGATAAAGAGATTGCACTACAGTACTTGTATGAGGTGAACTGAAAAATACCATTTCTTTTGGTTATCTTTTTTAGTGCAAATATTTGTAATAAAAATAATCATATAAAGTGAGTACCATACACTTTGTATTTTCTATCACAATTGAAATCAATATATTTGACTACATTAAAATATATAGCAATATATTAGAAAAACATCCAAAATATTATTTATAATAAATTGATATTCTATTATTGTTTAACAGAGCGATTAAAATGTGATTAACCAAGATTAATTTTTTAACTCAACACATTAATCCTTTAAGTTAACTGCGATTGACAGCCCTAGTAAGTAGATCTGTATTTAGACCTAGATTTTTTTCAGGCAGTGTTCATTTCTGTATTAACTCCCTGATGCTAGCAAGAAAAGTAAATAGTAAATCCTCATCAATCATGTCCACTATCTACAGACATATGTCACTTATAGCCCATGAGTGGGTACCCATTTTGAAACAACAGAAGAGGCCTCTGACACTCATGCAAAATGGGGCAGCCCAAAATGTAGTATTGCCTTATTCCCTAGATATGTTCTTTTTTCCTTTACTGACCTTGCTGAATGATTGCAGCTAGTTGTGAATAATGTATGAAATGCAAAGCTCCTGCCCAGTGCACAAAGAATACAGATAGTGCTGTGCAATCTCTGCTGTAGTGAATTATGTTCTCTAACACCTAATATTCAGCTCGGTCAGGAAAGCAGTCCAAGCCTAGAGTGAGGCCAAAAATAAATTACTTTGAAAGTTTTATTTTTACTTTGTTCTCCATTTTATTTCATCTCTTAAGTTCCTCCAGGCAGCCAGGAACCCTCATCTCCTGGGTCCTTTAAAATACTTTAAAATGCCATAAAACATTGTTTTAAAACTGTTTAAATGTCCAGTCATTCCTCCTATGGAAAAATTTAGGGAGGGGGAAACCGCACTGGAAACTCCATGCTCTGGTTTGTTTTCTTACACACAACTCTTTGCTATTGTTTTATACATTTATTGGAATAAGAATTATGTATGATTACCAAAGATCTTGACATTTAGATTCCCCTATTAAGGAAGCATGAAGCAAAAAGTTTAGTGAATGCTTGGAAAAGGTATTCTGGGCAATTTTTCAGTTTGCTATTTCTGTGGAGAGTGAAGTGTGTTTGTTTTGGTTGGGTTTTTTAAATTGCCTTTTCATGTGCATGCTGCTGTGTGTTTATATTATGGCATGTCTATATGAAGGGTTAGTGTGCAGCAAGCTGGAGTGTAAATCTACAGTACTTTAGCCTGCCACACACTACTTAGCCATGTGAACCCTGATGTAGTGTGCTTTGACCTTCTGAGGTTTGAAATATCTGTGGAATGTTTAGTGCATGGCAAGTCACAGCTATAGTGCTGTCAATTTGTATCCCAGCTTGCCATGCACTACCTCTTAATATAGACAGCCCCTTAGAGAAGGCAGGTGGAAATACTCCTTTCACCTGGACTGGAAGATGTTGATGTTTGGAAGGTCATTTAGTTCCTGCAGGAATTCATTCCACTGTCCCAGACCAGCCCCCGAGAAAGCGCTGTCTCCTGAACAGATGACCTTTACCCTTAGGGTAGAGAGTGCCGTTGCAGAGTGGTGCTGTCTACCACTCTCTTCATCTGGAAGTAGTAGGTGATTTGTTTGGATACCTGGGTCTAGATTATTGAATGCCCTGATCATAAGGCCCAAGACCTTGAACTTGACTTTCTATTCCGTGGGAAGCCAGCATAGTGAGTGGAGGACAGGTCTGATATGCTTGCAGTAGTCCATTTCACTGAGGAGATGTGATGCAGCATTCTGTACTAGGAGGAATTTCCTAAGGTGTGTGGCTTCATACCGAGGCATGCTGTATTGCTATAGTCCAGGTGGGAGGTGACAAAGGTGTATGTAACCAAGCCAGGTCATCATATGCCAGGATGGGCCAGTCACCTAACCAACAGGCTATAATACAAAGTGTTACTGGCTGTTGCATGAGATCTTAGCCTCAGCAAAGAATCCATCATCACTCCTAAACTACAGACTGAATTGATCAATTGTGGGTGAACACCTTCACTCAAAGGAGACTTCAAACTCTTCAGCATGCTTCCTTCTGACTACCAGCATCACTTCTGTCTTGCCTGGGTTTAGCTTCAGCCAGATGCGTTTCATCAATAAACTGATGTTATCAAGCACTGGGATATCTTAGGAGTAGTGGCATGATCATATGTGGGGAAGGATAGGTAGAACTGTGTGGTTTACAGGTAAACTAACCATTTTCAGCTTAAGAAGCTTTACTGGTACTTGTGTGGCATATCAACAGTTACCTCAAAATAGCTACACAGGTGGCTAAAACCCTAACTAAACAAGGCTTTCATTTATTATGATAAAGATATTTGTGATGGAAAACAGCCATCTATTGGAAAAGGTTAACAATCATTGCATACTCTCTTAACCACATTGAATTGGTGGGTGTCTAGCTGAAGAATTTAGGCAATTGATACTAAATTGGCTAACCTAATATCTAGTAGATAGTATCTCAAAGGAAAAGTTAACTGAAAATATATTTGAATAAGTATCATTTTGAGCCACAAGACCTGGTAATTGGTTCCTTTTGTATAGTGGGGGGGGGAGGTAAGGAAGAGGGGGACATTGATTGATAGCATTAATGACTTAATATGTTGGGGATGAGGAAAATTTGCAGAGTTATGAAGCAATGAAAGAGAAACAGTCGAGCTAACTATTCTTACACAGTAGCTTTCTGCCACTTTGAAAGTGTGGACTGTGTTCTGACTTCTGTTTTATTGCTGATAAACTCAAACAAGCTATCTATCTATTTATCTATCATCATTGGACTGTATTAATACTGTTAGAGTGGGGGGGACATAAATGTCCACACATGATACATAAAAAGAATATGAACAAACCAAATGTCCCACTTTTGTGGAAAGTTGTCAGTGTGGCCATTTCTGACAAAGCTGTTGCTTCTGATGTATATGTTTGTGAACTTTCTAAAGCACTAAAGTGACTTCAAGGGCTGAAGGGCCATAGATAAATGTAAGATATTATAGTACTCGCAGACAACTGATGCATGTGAGAATACTAGATACAACACCAAGAGAATGTTTTGTGTCTATAAATTGCTGCTTTTTTTCTTTCAAGTTTGCTCCAGCAGAAAAAGCATCTCTGTCAACAACAAAAATAAACAGAGACTGATATCAAAGACCAAGCTCTGCTCTTATTTCCACTGGTGCAACCACGGAAGTAAGTAGTGCTGCACCAGTATAACGGAGGGTAGAACTGGGTCTGTATAGTTTAAAAATAAAAGTCAGACCTTACAGTCTGTAATTTTCTATATTCATTTTCCTAATATTTCAGGAATTTCTGTTTGAGGAAAGCACTGAAACACTCATGGGCATTTTTTCCACTTCACAACTCTAGGATTGCTCAAATGCCTGAGTATTAATGGATTACTTAAAAGGTGCCCCAGGATATTCACAGGCTTTTAAAAATATGTCCCTCAGTATTTAAATTCTAACTCTCTTAAAAAAAATTCTATTTTGCCCCTATAGAAAATAGGAATGGTAAGAGGATATATGGTGATGGGGGGCATGAAGGGGGAAGTAATAGAAATATTTTTGCTTGCGGTAGAAATAGAAAAAGGTAATGAAGGCCTTTGGCCTTCTGTTTGTTATAATTGTCATTAATTTTATAATGTAATCTTTAATACCATTTTCATATTGCTTTCTTCTTGTTCCTAGAAGAAAACGGTTGGATGCTGATTTTTCCCTGAGCAATCCCCTTGCAATCCCTGTCCAATCCCCTGGAAGTCAATGGGTTTTCTTGGGGTTAAATCAACACAGGAAAAAATGGCCTGTCTTTCCTCTGACTTCCTTCTCTATTTCTTTCTCTCTCTTTTTTTTTTTCTCAGCTCCACTAGCTGTTCCAAGAATTATATGTTCTCTCATGGTCTATCAAGATGGTTTGGCCTCTTTGGACTTTTAGTTAAGAAGCTGAATTTGGAGTTTTTAAGCTTCATCTCGAATTTAACTTCCCAAGTAAATGTGCCAAGCAGCCTTCTCTTGCCTAGCCACCTGCAAACCACTGTGGCTGGAATGGAAGAGAAGAGCTCTGTTAGCCGTACTATAAAGGGCAAGCCTACATGTCCCCTGCAACTTGAGCATTTCAACAGAGCTTTTGCACACTCTTGTCACTTAAGGTTTCTATTACTAGGATTATGTGCAATTTTGTAATTCTAGTTAAATATAAAGAAAATTTGGTACCATTACCAGCTACAAAGTGACAGCACGGTAGCAAAGGTACAGAATAGAATATCAGTGATATAAGCGACTCTAAATTGAAAAGAATAATGAAGATTCATGGCACAATGGGATTTGTGAATCTTGAATATGTTTTTGCTGTGTCTGATCACTTTGGCATCTTTGAATATTAGGGAACTTGCTAACTTGATGAGTGCAACTCACTGGCTAAGTGTGTCATATCTTCGATATGGACTAGGCCAAGGAGGGTGAGAGAATGCTATTGCTACTAGGTAACAGAGTTATCCTTTTAACTCAAGTGATAAAGGCCTGTGCTTTTGTTGCTGAAAGCCCCAGATTCCATCCCTGTGGGGATTTGAGATAAGCTTTCCAAAAGCAGCGTAGAAGATTTAGCAACAAATCTTCCATCAAAATGAATACTAGTGACTGTCTCTCAGCTGTGTTTGTACAGTGCTAAGCACAGGGGGATCTCAATCAGGATTTGGACTCTCGGGCACAATGCGCAACATAAAAGTTTACTACTAATAATTACAGGAAAAGATACTACCACCCCCACCAAGCATGATATCACACAGCACAAAGGAGCTTAGAACACTAACATAAAAGGTTATTTGCTTAATTTTTGAAAGGATAGTTCCCACCCACGTTCTTGTACTACTGGAGGGGCTGAATTCCAGAGGTGGGGAGCACTTACGATTATGGATGCCAAGTACTTCTGTAGTGGGTACTTCTAGTAGGTCCTAGTTGTGTAAAAAATAGGATGCCTCACATCTACTTTTTTTTCTCATTTGTTATCATATATCATATATATATATCATATAACAAATATCATATAATATATACCTGTTGCACAAGGCCCTTTTCCATGCCATTTATAAGGTTCTAGGAAACTTCCTTTCAACATAATGCATCTGTGCTCAAAGTGCATTTATGAACAATTCTATCAAACTACATAGGATATCACCATCTGGCCCTGAATTTTTACTTTCTCACATTTAGTACGTAACTCCACAATAATTCCATTAAACTCCCCAACAGACTGTATATGGTGTAAAGTACTTTTCAGTGCAAGGGTGTCATCATCTGGCCCTCAGACTGAGATATCGGTATTGAGCTCCACACAGCACAGTAGGACTAATAACTCACCTCACCTCTGCAGAAGCCTGGGAAAATAGATAAACTTTTGCAGGTTGCCTTCTAAAGCAACGTAGTTCCTGGCTTTGCTGTACTAAGTAACAAAGCAAGTTGTGGAATTGTGGCCCATTCTTCCAAAAGACCTTGTCACAAGTTTTCTTCTCACTTTAACTAGGGCTATTAACCTGAGCACCTGGTCTAACTTTTATTTGGGGAGGGGCAGTTTTAAGGTGAATGATACCCAAACCATATATAGTATGTTCTGTACTGTTCTCTCCAACCTCCTTTATAACCTAAAAAGACTTCCAGTGATATATATCAGTGATATAAGCTACTCTAAATTGAAAAGAATAATGAAGATTCATGGCACAATGGGATTTGTGAATCTTGAATATGTTTTTGCTGTGTCTGATCACTTTGGCATCTTTGAATATTAGGGAACTTGCTAACTTGATGAGTGCAACTCACTGGCTAAGTGTGTCATATCTTCGATATGGACTAGGCCAAGGAGGGTGACACCCAACTCCACTGAGTATGGTCCAATAGAACACTGTCCTGAGCAAGGTAGCTTTCCCATCGTAAAAAAGGGCACAAAGACACTGAGCAGTAATAAGGCCCTCGTTTCCAGACTGAGAAGCTATGTAAAGTGGAAAAATAATAGAGCATATATTAAATATCACCCTAGACCTTGCAGCTATTATTCACTAAACTCCACTTGTGCTATCATGACCTCAATGAATTCTGTACTGTACTGTACCCTCATTACCCATTATGCAACACATAATTACAATCCAGAGATGAAAAATAGTATTCATGAGGGATATCATTTCAATGAGCTTTAACCTACAGGTATAAACTTTTATAAATGTCTAATTTTGCTGTAATAAATTTAGTTCCTACACAGGTTGTCACTTGTATGTTCAATGAAAATATGAATGATTTACAGAATTAAAATAGATAAAGAAAGATGAAGAAGATTTAGCTTTTTTTTATTGTCATTTTTAACATTGTGAACTGAAGTAATTATGGACCAAATATACTAAACCTTAAGCATCCAATGATTATACAATGTATTTACTGGCTTAGAGATAAATCTGAACCAAAAATGTTTTGATCTGGATCTGAGCTCCCTCAACTTTTGCACTATTTTGAACTAGATGTTTGGTTTGAGCTCATCTATAGTGTATTTTATATTGTTTTTTATTTCAATGCACTAAAACTCATACCTCTAGATGTTATACCGATTTTAATTAAAACACAGACCAAAGCTCCAATAAATCAATATCCATAAAATCGCTATAATCTACTTCAGTTAGTAATCTCCAGCTGCTGCCACCTCAGTATCCACAAAAACCTTTCCTGCCCCTGCAAACCTTGCTTTCAGTCCCCTCTCATTTACTCTTTGAAAGCTGTGAGTTCAAGTGTATTGCTGCAGTGTCACGTGAGATGAGAGGCAATCTCGCACGTAGTCAAGGCCAATCATATTTAGCACTTTATAAATCAAAACCAACACTAACTTTACTTGTACACCAGTTGGATGGCAGTGCAAACTAAGGAGATAGTTTGTCATATATTCCCTGTGTGAAATACATTTTCATAAATCTGGATCCCTATTTCTTCATTAGCTGGAGAGTGGGTGGCGTTCAAGTGAGCCCCATGTATCAGTAGAGCGTATTGTGGTAAAACAAACTTGAGTTGACGAAGGCACAGCCATGCTCCGAAAGAAGAGCTGGCAACCTTCTCTTGCTAAATGAAAATGAGAGCGCGCACTTTTGGTCACTGCTAATGCTTGCACATCCTGGAGCAGTTGTGCATTTGACATCCACACATATCGCAAACCTGACTCTCCACTGTTCCCTCAGAGGAGCTGATGTGGTCATCACCACGTCTTTGATTGTGGTGGGGATCCATATGGGCACAGAGAATCAATTGCAGAATCAAGGCCTAATGGTGAGGGATGTATTTGGTACCAGGAGCCCTGGCTTCTAATGCCTCTACTAACTGGCAGTCCTCCATTAAGTTAATGAAAAAACCTGAATGCCTATTTGATTGTTTTGGTTTCTCGGACAAAAACTGAGTTTAGAATCTAAATGTACACCATAATTTATGGTTAATGCTGTCAACAAAATAAAGGAGTGAGCTACATTAAAAAGTGGAGGATTTAGCGTAATTGGGAGAAAAACCAGAGAACAACTGCAAAAAAAAATCAAAAAAAAAAAAAAAAATCAGCAGTTCAATTAATACCATTGCAGTTAATGTGCTCTGTTAGCATTTTCATTATTATCCTCTATTTTCAGGAGTTTATATCTATCTTGACTATAAAATTCACATGAAGATTATTTTGAAATAAAAAGGGAACTTTTTTTACCATTTCATTTCCTTAAAAAGGCGCTTCTGTGCATTTGCAGCATGTTATTTTCATTGAATATTTCATAGATATTTTTAGCACACAGCCTCATTGATCTCACAGATTGACACAACTAGCCTATTATAGTCCTAGTGGGGCTACTGTCATCTATTGGGATGATGAGCTGTGAACTAAGAAGTCTGTAAGAGTGTATTGAAATGACTGAATTTAAGGAGACCTTGCTACAAATCAGGTAAACTTGTTAGAATATCATATTTTACCAAAAGCCTATTAAACTGTCATGTCCCAACTGTTTGTTTTTGAGCACTTCTTTGTCCATCATTGCTGATCTAGATGTTTGTGTGAATGTAATCACTCTTTTATAATTGGATTTCTCCTCTTTGCCCGTATTTTGCAGTCACAGTGCTGTAGACCATGATGTAACTTCATTGGATGTGTCAGACAGGTGGTGCACACCGATAAAGTAGGGAGGAAGCCTGTATTACATCCAGAAAGGAATATTTTGGTGATGATCACTGGTCAGAAAGGTCTCAGTGAATAGGTACATGTAAGTGAAATGGGAGCGTGATATTTTTGAAAATGTACTAGACTTTGAAGAGGGCTTTTTCATAACTCCAAAAGTTTTGCTCCTTACTAAACATTAATATCCAAACACTTTATTTCAGGAAGCATTTTAAAAGGCTGGCTACCCCTTCTACAAAAGTAAGAGGTATCTGAATTGTCTGTTTAATTACACAGAATCTTGTAGACATGCATCATAACTCATTCACGTTGATTTCTAATAAGCTTAACTGGTATTTCAAGAGAAGCCTTCTAAGTGTATTTGGGAGGAATTTTTTTTTTTTTGGTGGTTAGAGCACAAGACTGGGAGGTCATTCTGCAGGACCCTGTTCCTGTCTTTTTTTTCTATTGATTTGCTGGCCTTGAGAAAATCTGTGTACCAACTTATCGATCTAGAAAAAGGGGATGATGATGTGCAGGATTTCTCTATATCACAGGCTTGCACGTCAGGTGTCATGTGCAGAATGGTGCTTTCATATATGGACGTCATTGCATAGTAGCTCAAGGATTCCACATTCCTCTGTCCACTTTTGATGCTGCAGGCTAAGGGGAAGGATTTCTAGAGCTCACTCTTCCCCCAGCCATTGCTGGTACCAAAATGGTTGGGGTTGGGTTTGTGAGTGAGAAATAACCTTATGTGCTCCCACTTCCTGTTGGAAATATTTGCACTGAGTTTTGGGAATGCAGCTCATCACTGAATTAGTTATTCCTATTTCCATTCTTTGACTGCTATTAAGGAGACACATGCGGACTTTGACAATTATGACATGGCTCCTGAAAGGGGTTTTAAAAGTCTATGCACTGTGTCACCCAAATCTTTCCCCCTTTAGGATACAATATATAGAATGTATCACACGAGAACCTCTTTGAGTTTTCTGCTCCTCTCCCACTTCCACCATTCTGTAAGAGGGTTTGACATGGGTCGTCTACCTAGCTCCAGGATTGTTGGGAAGCTGAATTAGTTAGTGATTGTAACTCTCTTTGGAAGCCTGGGATGAAAAGTGCTGTAGAAATGTGAAGTTTTATTACTGATGCATTAACTCTTCTGTAAAATTGATTTTGCATACTGTAATTCCCAACTCACCCAATATAAATCCTGCACGTGACTTTATGTTTATTTGAATCCAAAATGCCAGCATTTTTTTTGCCAGAGGTAAAGTTCATAAAATGAATGACATGGGATAATATCAATAGGCCTTGAGTTTTTTTTAAGGAATTTCCTCTGTGATCATTATTTTCAGTTTGGGAATCCTGACTTTGTGTTAATGAGCCTTGCACTAAATTTCTTAGGAAGAGTTTCTCAGCTTCCAAAGGGAAGCATAAGAATAAGATATTAGAGGCGCAAACCAGATACTTAGGTTCATAGAGGAAGTTTGTTAATTCTTTATTATGGCTATTCAGTAATAACAATAATAATGTTAACTTCAGTAACAATTACAATTTACCTACAGTGACTCACTAGAACATACATAATATAAGGCTTGATTGTCAGCAGGGCTGGATAAATCTCCACGGACTTCTGTTGTATTATGCCAATTTATACCAGCTTCAGATCTGGGTCTCTGTCTTGGAATACAGGGATGATCAGTGCTCCATTGATACGTTTGTTGATTTAATCCTAGTTCTAAATACCTAAAAATTGGGATCTTCCACTATCTCCATTTACATTATTCTCACAAAAGTTGAATGAAATTCCAATTCTAGGTGCAGGTGATTATCTGAAGCTATACTCTTTTAACTGAGCCCTTTGAGGGCTTTCTCCAAAGAGTCCCTTTTTCTCTAGAAGGTTCTGACTACCTCCTCTCCTACGGGACTCTGGCAGCCTCCCCCAGAGAACTTCTTGCTGCTGTTGCTTTCCCTTCCTTTCCTAAGCTTTTTATATTCCCAGATGCTGCTCCATCCTCTTAACTGGCCAAACTGGGAGAACCTATTCTAGCTGGGCCCTTTAAGTGAAGCAAGTACAGCTCCCCGTGACACCTAAAAATACAAAACCAAACCCTGACAACATGCTGCTGGTAGGATGAGACCACTGCCTCTCATGCTGACCAGTGTTGTCTCATTGTTTGCTTGCACTTCCCCATATCTCTGTATCCATCTGTGGTCTCTTGTCTTATACTTCGATTGTAAGTAGCTCGGTGCAAGGCCTGTCATTTTGTTCTGTGTATGTACAGTGCCTAGCACAATGGAGTCAAGCTCCATGATTAGCATTCCTATGAGCTTCTGTAATAATAGTAATAAAGACTGGTGTCAATCAAATCTCTCTGAAAATCAAAAATACATTGCACTATGTATCGTGCCTTCCACTATGTCTACAAAAAGCTTAATATTTTAGCAAATTTGGTTTCAGGTGAGCTTGTATGTTTATTAATCTTGGAGCCTCTAGTCTGCAGTGGTGTATGATGGGATAATTCTGCACTGTGCTTGTTGTTGTCTTTGTCTTGACTGTATTTTTAAACCTTATCAGCTAAACAGGAATTGCTTCCAGCAGAAAATCAGGTCCAATGGATGTTCATCATTGACTCTACTCACTGTCTAGAAATTATTAGCCTTCACTGGAGTTATGTGCATGAGAGGAGGACTTAGTGAATAAATGGAGCTTTCAGCCGGGGAGACAGAATCTGAGATCACTTGTTACAGGGTTCACTTGTGGTTCAGAGCATCAGAATAATATTGTGGATTATGGTAGTACATCATTGTGACTGAGATGCTATAGTTAAGGGTCTGCTGTATAACTTATATTTATTAAATTATATTCAAACAGTTTATATAGCAGATTGTCAATGTTAAAGCTATTTTTTTCTTTGAAACTTTGAAGGAAATGGTTTTGACAATTCTGTTTGGGGGCTTTTTTTTTTTAAAAGGATAGACTTATTTATTTAATTCTCTCGCAAAGAGAGATGCTCCTGAGATTTGAAATATGGGATTTGGCAGGCACCCAGTCATTATCTAGAGTGGTGCCTGTTTGAAATAATTTTAGCTATTAACGTTTTAAAAATAGTTGTTCCCCATGCAACTTAAACTCCATTAGAATTCTTGAGTCAAAATGATACTATTGATTCAAATTGACTGCAGTGATTCAGATCAACAATCTGAGTAAAATATATATTTTATGGGAAACATAAGATGATTGCCTGTTGAAAATTTCATAGTAAATCTCGGGGTTTGTTTCCCCTCTCTCTAGATATCTAGGCTAAGATTTGCAAAGGGGTCTATATTAATTAAGATGGAATATATATGGGCCAAACCTGTTTACGTAACCCAGTCATTGTCCAATAGTGTTAAACAAAGTTCAGGGTTGGGTATACAGAGACCTCAGGGCCATGGCAAACACACCATTAAAATCCTTTTAATCTTTTATTAATGATAAAGAAAAGAAGGAAAAACAGTTAAGCATTTGAAATGTAAAATAGTAAGTAAGGCTTTCATTTTAATAACATTCCTTGTTTCCTTTCCCCTGCACTGGAGAGCATTTTAAGAAGGAAAATCCCTCCCGGTTTGACAGTCTCTTAGATGATATCAAAGATGGTAATCACAGTCCTTTTGGAGGAAAGAGAAGAAGTTAGTTGAGATGAGCTGGAACTGTGGGTTGTCATTGTTGAATTCTGATCGTGTTTCATTCTAGTGTTTGGGATTCAGCTGGACCTGGTAGAAGTGGTGATGTTGTCTGGCTCCTTTTCTCTTTGGCCCAGTCTGGTCAGGATATCTCTTAAAATCAGGATGAAGAAGTATGGGGGTCCCAGGATATGGTGGGGGTAGCAGTCATGATGGTGAAGCTCATTCCAGACTTTCCTCACAAGCTTTCTTCCAGTAGGGGCTGGAGTGTAGGTGGTCTGGCCTAATGGTCACAGCTGGGCTGAGGTCTGACCACCAGGGATGGGAGTTGCCAGGCAGGAGTTGGAGGAATCACAAGGTCAGATCCTGTAAATAAGGGTAAGAGTCAGGCCGGGGTCAGAGACTGGAGGTCAGAGGCAGTATCAGAGTAGAATCAAGAGGCAGCAATCAAGATCAGAGTCAGGCTGGAGTCAAGGGACCAGAGATCAGGTGATGAGGCAAAGACTAGCATTGCAGCAGGCTGAAGTCTGTGTGGTTTCCCAGACAACTTCATAGGGCAACTCCTGGGGTTAAGTAGGGAGACTTGGCTAATCAAAGGCCTGCAGGATACTGTACTCTGGGACTCTTAGGTGTCGTAGGAAGCATCACCCACTCTCCACAGTGCTCCCTGGCTGTGCCTCTACATGGTCTCCTGGTGGTACTGTGGGACTGTCTGCTCTCTCTGGCTCTGTACACCTGGGTTCTAGTTCTCAGGTCCTTACACTTTCTTTAAGGACCCCAAGGGGAGTGGTGGGTGGAATAGCCTGTCCCTTATTATTTTGTCCACCTATTAGGTCTAGTTTCTGACAAACCAACTTTGATTTTTTTATTACTGATTCAATACTTTTTTTTCTTATTTACCAAACATGATCATAACACAGTCTTCAGTTATACCATTAAGCGTTCTTGTGCAGACTAATTCAGTATTTCTGTCAGTCTTTCATACCTTTTCTCATCAATATTGTGACATCTTTTGAATGTTCATATACTTTTACAGTTGAGCTCACAATTAGGGTAACTTTATAGGCACAGTTATCCCAACAAGTGTAAAGGTGCCCGACTGCTATTGAATTTCAGTATGATTTGAGTGCCTAACTCTCAAAGATTCCTTAAAAATCCCAGCCCTGGACTTTTATACCATGTTCACTGCAGTGTGTGAAATATGTCAAATGAAAATAAAATGCAAAGTGGCATCACATTTTAAAAATTCAACATTGATTGAAGGATTTTCTATAACTTTTAATGAAACTTTATGAGCAGCTCTTGAAAACATTACAGGCCAACTTTTCAAAGGTTTCTACTTGTTCACATGCAAATGGATATTGGCAGTTGGATGTGAATTTACCTAATTTATACATTCAGAAGTTGATTTTGCATACACAATTATGCACACACAATGGAGGAATTTTCATCATTTGGGCCAAAGTTCCTAAAAGAGAGGTTTTCTTTCAGATAGATGTGTTGAGGGAAAGCCAAGGGAAGCATATAGATTCTTAAAGCACAATCCTGCTTCTTTGAAAGCCAATGAGAGTTTAGCCACTCACTTACTTAGGTGTAGGATAGTCTAATGCATACATATCAAATCCTCCATTTCTTGTCTCTGTGGGTGTGTCTCACACCGGATTAAACTCCCACAGCTGGCCTGTGTCAGCTGATTCAAGCTCTGGGTTCCTGGGCTGCTGCGCTATAAAATTGTGGTGCAGACATTCGGGCTCAGGCGGAGACCCAGAGCTTGGGCCCCCATCTGAGCCCAAATGTCTACACCGCAGTTTTACAGCCTCACAGCCTGAACACCTTGAGCTTGAGTCAGCTCTCGGGCCAGCTGTGAGTGTTTAATTGTGGTGTTAGACGTGCCCCCAGTCTCAAAACAGAAGGGATTTTTTTGGAGGCCTTTATAAGTAGCCATATACATGTAGTAAAAGATTTAATCTAAACAAGAATTTCTCCATTTAATATCAGGCAATGTACTGATAACTATTGGAGAACTCACAGGAAATGCCTGATATTGCAAATTATCTGAAGAAAGAGACAATGAATGTTTCACATTGTGGCTCATATAGTGAATGAGTTTTGTCTTGGTAGAGGGTGGATTAATTACATTGTAGTACTTAGGGTTCTATCTTGCAAGGTCCTGCTGCTTTCAAATCATAAACGCATCTCTGGGAGTTGTGGACATGCCACAGCTTCCAAATTAGCCCTTAGTCGGTTTCACTCTGTGTAGTGAAAGTCTAGAACATATAATAAATAGAGAGTATTGTGATCCTCAGTTGTGCACACAGCAGAAAGAGGGAAAAGACTTTTCAAAAGGCTTGATTTATGGCCATTTCATACTAAACATTCTATAGAGAAGGCTATTTTATATTGACATGCACTATATGAATTCTCAATAACTAAACTTCTGGCCTATGTTTAACCTCAGGCAATAGGAACAGCTTGTCCCTTAGAGAACTGGCAGTGACTACCCCACAAATAAGTCATGCCCAACAAGTAACATGATATGAGTATTGGATTATGGGAAATCACATGGAATATTTCTCAGATTCTCATGATAACAAGAATTGTGTTGGCACTCAAAGATATTGAGTCAGAAACATATTGTGAATTGCGGTCTGTTTGTACAAGAGGCAGCCAAGGCCATGAAACTGGTCAGTGATTTGCTGCAGCCAAAGATCCACAGATCAATGTCAGTCTATAATTAATCCCATTGTGTTAAAAATGAGCTGACAGTTGGTACAGAAGTAATTTTATTCTCTGAGGAAGCAGAGTAGCAATACTGACACAAGGAATTACCTAATGCAGACTGCCAATCATACATAGAAAGGTCTCCTAGGGTTCCTAATGACCAAACATCTGATTCATGAAGAAAGTATGTCTTATTTTCAAGTACTTGGAAATTACTAGGCCAAATTTAATCACTGGTGGAGTCAGTGGAGTTTCAGCCTGGATGAATTTGGCTCTCAAATTAAATGTGTAGAATGGATGTACTTGTTTACCCACTTGAAGTATGCTTTGTGTGTGTCTAGTATTCATTAAAGGGGTACATTATATCTGAGAACACATTTTTTTTCAAATTAATCTTTTATTTAATCTTTCTTTACAGCCAATTTTACATGTCATTTATATTTAGTCCTGAGGAAAAAAGCTGATAACATATACTTCAAGCAAGTTATTTCCAGTACTAACAGTAAATTACCAACAGAAAAGCTTGAAATTAGGGTAACATGATTAATAGTGCAACTTTATAGAAGGAGCTGCGTGAGAAGGGGCAGTTCTGTGACTGGAAGGGTAAGAAGAATCTGAAACAGGATAGATGGTATACTTAGTATAGATGGAAACTCAAAGGGACTAATATAATCCTTAGTTCAGAGTTACTGAAGTTGTACATTTTAGATTTGGTAATTAAGAATTCAAGAATGAAGGGGTTAAGAAAGTATTGGGGATCTCAGTGTAAATGTGTTGTATGTACTGTATCATGTAGTAACATTACAGTATATTCCTATGTTGTATTGGTAACTGCTTTTGATGTAGAGTATTGGAATTAATCTGTACAAAACATTCTAATCATAGTGGTTGTCAAAAAATTAAAGTGGTAATTCACAAATATACAATGAGGACTTGGTACTATTTGAGATGTATGAAAATAATTTGTATTGAAGTATCATAAAAGTTCCCCTTGGTATGGAAAAAATGACTAGCCATAAGAACAGTTCATATGACAAATAACAGAACATATGACTACTTTTCATTACTTATGCCGAAATTAAGAGCCTATTTAAAAGGTTAACACTCCTTGTGAACTTTTCTAATATTCCATGAACTTCCATTCATTTGGTATGAGACATGTAGTGTGCTGTGATTTGCAAGTGACCCAAATGACCACTTTGTTTCCTTTCTACCTGTTACTTTCTTGCAATTTTCTCTTTGGTGTAATCTTGGTTTATTGTTCATTTTTGATCACAATAAAAATCACATTTTAAAAAAACCCAAGCAAACAAAAATCAACCATAATAGACCTCAGTGTTATTGTGCCTGGTTTAAATATATATTTTTTGTTCCAGTGAGACTTTTTATTGATCTTTTTAAAAAAAAAATATTTTTGTTTTCATTAATAAAGAAGATGGGGGAAGTGAGGGATTATGCCTAACAGTTAGTGATCTTTGCTGCCACTGTGATGTTCCTGTCAAGGCCACACAGCACAAAAGGGCCAAAGCTGTAATAATAAATAAAAAAGATTAGCTGTTCATTATCTCATCAGCCCATCTATAGGTTAAAGTGACTAGGCCTGATTCCCACTCACTTACACCACTGTAGATTACAATAGATTATTACTATAGATTACAATGGAATAATTGCTGATTAACACCCAGTTAGTATGTGAGAACAGAATCCGGCTCACGATTTCCCATATGCTTCTATGTAGCTTGACTTTTAATATGCTACTTCACATTTAGCTAAATGTTGTTACTTTGTTCTCAGTACACATTGACTATAGTTGCTGCTTTTTTTTCATGTGATATTATGGACTGAATATCAACTCTGACAATTATGTTGCTGTGGCAACAAAATGACCCACCTGAAAAAGTGCAATTTGTTCATGAATCAGATTCTGACATATAGCTCAAGTACAGAAGCCTTCCTCTGCAGTTAGTAAATGAGCACATGATGCTGGCATGAGGCCAAGTATAAACCTTCTGTGATGTTCTCACCACTATGTCAGAATAGAAGGGAGTCAGTGACTAATGGGTTTGCCATCTTAATCAATCAATCATGTGTGGCGCAGTGCCACCACTGGCAATTTTTGTGTGTTCCAATAAATCGTGTTAGCAATTTTTTTCATGTACATAAATAAGACAAGAAAATGAAACTCCTGGATCAATGAGTTGACTGCCTGTGTACAGCACTAGTAAGACAGTAACTGAAAGAATACACTGTTTTGGGGGCCCCTTAGAACCAGAAAGATTATGATAAAACTGGGGAGAATTCAGAGAAGCAACAAAATATGGCCAAGAAACTGGTTCTTGAGAAAAGTTTGTGAGAACTGAATACATATGTCTTGCTCAAAGTATGACTTACTATGGGGTAATAGACTAGCTAACCAGCATTTTAAAGGAGTAAACACCAAAGGGGTAGAGCAATTGTTTAGGGTGGTCCATGGTGTCATGTGATGAAATGAAGCAAAATAAAATGAGGTCCAAGTATTAAGAAAATGTTAAATTCTGTTAGACTCCTTAATAGTCTCCCAAGAGAAGTGATTTAGTTGCCTGAGATGTTAAAATTAGAGTGGACTATACTGTCCCCTACATTTGCTGAGAGTGATTTTTAACTGGATCGGCTAGGGAAAAACATTGGTAGGCAAGCTGGCTGGGGTAGGAGGGAGCAATGATGTGCTTTCCTCACCCCTTGGTTATCTTGTGCACGAGCAGGGCTTGAACAGTGTTGTGGGAACCTTTAGTTTCTAACTCCCATAGCCTGCTTGGTCTCATCCATGGATAACAAGGGGACCGTATTTTCCTGAGAGTACACTTACAATTGGGAGCAGCTTATATTGTTCTTCCTGGGCAAAGGCTACCATTGTACCTGACTCTGTTCCTCATGCACCCATACTCTGCCTCATTTTTTGTTTTCCTGTTTTTCCTGTTGGACTTCCACGTGGCTCAGGGTTTTGGAAAGCATCCTTTTAAATGGCTAAGAAGAACTTTTCTCAGATCACAGATTGGCAGGAGTGGAATATTTGCCTGTCTCAGAACACAATGGAGGTTTGGCTTTGTTGGGAGAAGCGGGGACATTGTCCTGAGGAGTTAATTGTCACAACTGAGTGACAGGTATCCAATGCAGGTTAATTGAGGTAGCAATGGAGCCAGATTTGTTACTTCCTTCCCAGGCACTAGATGGGTGGTATCTGGCTAGAGACTTGCATTGCATTCTGTGGAGAGGGGAAGGCTTCAGGATCTGGTGCACAAAGAGGCACCTCTCATCTCAACCATGATCCCCCATGCAGGAAAAGGAAGGAAAGAACTGGGCCTTTTCTGGTCCTGATCCCTGGATGGATTTAACTGGAGGAAGATATCAGTAGCCTCCTTAAGGATTGCTGTGCCTTTATGGCCATTTTGTGAACTGCACTGGACTTGCTGGGAAGATTCTATGGGGAGAAGCCCCCTGGCAGTTCTACCCCTAGTTCTTTTAATCCATAACTAATAAGAGTTGCAGTAGTCACTTTAAGACACTACACACTGAGATTTCATTATTCAGTGTGGTGTGAGGGCCTGAGCAGTAAAGAATGCAGTACACGAACCACATTATAATGGCAAGGAGATGGAGAAATGACTTAACTAAATGCTCAAGGAGCCTACTGTGGCAGTTGGCCTTTCCTGAAGGGAAGCCGGGTTCTAAGAGTCCCTGGAACCTAGAGTGTATGCAAGAACATATTTTGAATAACTACACAATCTGCTGAAAGTGGCGTCTCGTTGGCGGGTGGAGCTTATTTTGTCGGTGGAGTTTGGAGGGATTCTGCTAGCTTTTCCCCTGAATTTGACCCCTCAACTTAAGAATTCTGTTGCATCTCTGATTTCTCTGATGTTGTGAAAATATACACAAAATGAGAAATGCTGTTAATTTAAAATAGTCCCAATCTACATTATGTTTGTTCTATCTCATGATTTAAGATTATTAAAGATAATTCTTTATATGAATGAAAGTGGATGAATATACCCTTGAATTTAGTATTCAGGGGTGTGTATGAAAGGAGACCACACTGTATTACGTCTTTAGCTTATCTGAACAGATATTATTTCCATAGCTGCCAAGTCATTTATTATCTATTATTTTATGTATGCAAGAAGAATTCCATCTTGGTAAAATTAGCTTCTTGGCTATCATTACCCCTCTCAGCAGCCATCTTTCATCACCTCAGCTCAGATCATTTCACTGTAGAGAGATTCCCTAGAATAAATAGATCTGGGTCACGTGGGGGAGTACATTCTTACACTAAGTGGATTCTTTCAATTTTCTCTTCCCAGAAGTATTCAATCTTGTCAGAATCCCAGATCATATCTAACAGCAGTCATATTACGTCTGAAGGGTATGCTGTTTATTGAATCTTAATATTAGCAGGGCTGTATCTATAATCCAGGGAGTTCTGTAATAGTTATACCCAATATATACTCCGTGAAACAGGTGTGAGGCTGACAGTGCTGCTGTTATGACATCTGGCCTTTCTGCTTCCCTGTGAATACACCTGTTTCTATCCCCTGATGTAGGAGAGGGTGGAAAACCTGCTTGCCCCACCTTGTTTGTATATTTAAATAAAATATTTAAAATTTACCCAAGGTTGGCACTGAACCCACAATACTTCATGCCAAACATCATGAGTGCTGCTCTCAGCCTGATGATGCAGTTCTGACTAGGAATTAAAGATGTGTGGAGGTGGCGTGTTTTTTGTTTAAGTTAAAAAAAAAACAAAAAAAAATGGGGACAAATTTTCACAGGGAGTCTGTCTGTCTGTCTGTCTCAGAGAGAGAGAGAGAGATTCATGCCATTTTCCTACCAGCTCTATTAAGAACGCGGCTCATCCATGGCTTCTTTTACTTGACATGGAGCCAGTTCCCCATCCAGTCAGGCCATGGCATAGAAACAGCACTAATCATTGTGTTCAGCTATCCCCTCAGGGCAATGGACAAAGATTTTGCTGTTATGCCTCGATCATCAGCTATTGCTCATGAAGTGATACTAACATAACAATTAGCCTGCCTAAAACAGAGTGGTAGTGATGGGTGTGTGCTCCTCCTCCAAAAGGGCTGTTAGCAGTGCGGCCCCACTGGGCTCAGTCTGGTGAGCCTTCAATATCTCTGAAACTACTGGGAGACACTGAGAGGTGGCAGTGTCATAAGTAAAGTGAGGACTCCCACCTCACTGTCTTTACTTCCTGGCAGAGATGGCCATTGCTAGCTTCACCCAATCTCTGGTGAAAATTGGGTTCTGGATAGAAGCCAGTAGAATGGAGGTGGATGTGAGGCTGATCTGCAAGGGAAAGTGCAAAGTCTGTTTATTGAGCGTGTTGGCCTAGCCATTGTCAAAGTGATCCGAGTGTGGGTCTTCCTAGATTCATTGCTGCAAGCACATGATGATAGTGTCAGTGTCCTGATTAGATTCTTTCAATAATGTCTGGCAAATAGACTGCTTCCCTTCCTTTTCAGAAGCACAACTTACCTTGATCATCCATAGATACCTAGATCTGCACATGGGGTTGTTTGAGGACTAATTAGTTAATATAGGCAGAGAGGTTTAGGACATGTAAAGTACAATGAATAATATCACATCACACATTTGCCTTATACCTGCAGCAGTCATTCTAGCAGACAGATGAAAATAATCTCACCATGGATGAGTTAGCTACAAATTCTAATGTCAGGTGAAGATTTTATCATTTTTGTATGTGTGTATTTTTCTTTCGTCGTGAGCCTGGTATATGTGTGGTGAGGTTATGTACCCCTCAAGGGCATTCTGCAATGAGTGAGCAGCTGACTGATTAGGTGCACTGCAGTCATAAACTGAGGAAGGGAGGAGTTGCCAGCTAAGGAGTGTATCTATAAACTATATGTGATCATAATATTAATATGTAACATTTACATGGTACCTTCCATCCTAAAGGATCCAAATGGGCTTTACTGACCTAATGTACAGGAATTACTTCCCCATACTACTACGGTAGGAACATGGCAATCTTTCTGAATTACTAGTACAAGAATCTTCCCCTCCAGCCCCAGGAGAATTGAGGAATAATATATTCAGCTGAAACAACACACGATATCTAAGTACCAGTAGGCAGAATGTGGCTCTCTGAGTTGGAATTTTGTAGGAAATGAAGTCACCTCAAATGTTGTGGGAGTCCTGTGATCCTTAGTAATGGTTAATAAGTCATAAATCAAGTGACTTGTCCAAGGTCACAGGAAAAAGGCTGTTGCAGAGTCAGGGTTAGAAACGGGATTACCTAGGTCATCATTGCATAACCACTGGACCATACTGCCTCACTTTAATAACTATGGTAAGGACATTGTTTTTATAGCTTATTCTAAAATAAGACACTTCCTAAAGCACAGAATTCCTAATGCTATGATGGAGTATTACAGTCAATACTTGACTTGGATAATTATTGTGGTGGACGATATTACTCTTTCAGGTCTATGATACGTAAGGAAGAAAAGATATTTTAAAAATGTAATTTATCTTAGCCTTTAATGTTTGTCTGTAACCTAACTTGTAATAATGAGCTTTTCAAGCAGCAAAGCCCTTATTCGTGTAGATTTATAGAGAGGTAGATAGGGTCAAATTCTCTCTTCATTTAGTTCCTTCCTCCAATGAAGTCAGTGGTATGACACACATAAATGAGGGCACAATTTGGCCCATAGAGGCTATCACAGTGAGAAAAGAATTAGGTAGCATTTAGCCAAATAGGAATCAATGAGAAACCTGCGTGATTTCTTTCTGCAAGAAGGGGAAAAAATGAAAATCTAAATGCCTCCAAATACACTTGCTTTTCAGAAAAAAATGGGCTTAGACCCCAGTTAAGCACATGATTAATTTTAAGCATATGAATAGTCCCGATGAAATGAATGGAATGACTAACAAGCTTAAAGTTAAGCACGTTTGTGTGAGAATTATGAGAATAGTGAAATTAATGTATTATACTTAGTGTGTTTCTTCACCAATATAGCTGCACCAAAAGAGTCTCTTTTCATTGGTTGTAGGCTGCAAATGTCACAGCAGCAGAGGTACTTTGCCTTTACTGTTGCAAAGCCCCAACATAAAATCCTTCTGGAAAAGAGTTTACTGGCACAGCCATGTCATACTTAGTGATCTGGTTTGATTTCACTGTGGTTCATGCAAACTTTATCTTCCTTTTTGTTTCACGTGGATTCACACATCTGCAGAGTTCTGCTTTGAATTTTTGGTTAGAATGAAATCGGAACCTGAAAGGAAAGGTTATTCAATTCCAAACCACTGAATTTCACCTGATGACATGGCAAATCAACGTAAAAATGTGATTTTCTTATGGTTTACAGCTGAAACCATAAATTATACTAGATTTCGTTGAAAATGAACCAAAAGTTATTCAGAAATTGGTCCCCATTCATATTAAAGGTTCTACAATATCTTTAAGTGAATCTGATCTGATTTTAGACTTCATAACAAATTTTGGGGTTTAATTGCAAATGTTTTTTAGAACTTTAAATATTACCAGATGTCGGTCCCAAATCTAAGCCTATTGAAGGCAATGGGTGTTTGGTCTTACAGTAACAAATTTGCTTACAAATTTCAGGGACATTTCCTTAACTGGTGTAAATTTTCATTGCTCTATGGAAGTCAATGGAACTATGCCAATTTACACCACTTGAGGATTTGGCACTAAATCATTTAGGGTAAAATTTTTAAAAGCACTTAACACTAAACACCCATTGACTTTCCGTGAAACTTAAGCTTGTAAGTGTCTAAATCACTTTCAAAAAAGGGACATAGGCTCCTATATCACTTGGTTGTTTTTTTTTTAAATACTTTGCTGTCTCATTATGTTGGACAAGCATAGCAAACTATGTATTCTGTGAGTCATTATGGCTGCTAAGTAGTTTATTTTTTTTTAATATGGAAATGTGATATTGTCATGAATGTAATTCACTGGTACAATATCCATGAGTGTTCTTTACATGAAAATGAAGAAATGCCAGGTGTTCAAACAGACTGGGCTTCTTTTTGCAACATTTTATGTGGCTTAGACACAAGTACTCATAGCTTTTTATCCAATACTACTGTGTCCATTTAAAGTTTTTATTTTTGATTTTTTAAAAATTCTAGTCAGGGAGGTAAATTACACTGGATTTCTTTCTTTTTTTTGTTTTTGTTTTTCTTTTTAGCCGCTCTCCATAGGTATTGAGTAGTGCTCTTCGTAATTTTCTGAGATATTATTTTTCCTCTTGATTCTTTGTTTATATAAGTGATTTTATGTTGTTTATTTTGCCTGTCATATATTTACCTATGTGTTATTGCTGAGTCCATGTAGATGCATCTACTCTAATTAGATAATGTATGCACAAAGAAATAGTATTGTATGGCCTTGACATCATTGCAGGTGTAATCCAAGGCATCTCAAACCTTTTCCTTATGGCACAGAATTTGGTCCTCTTCTAAACGTGATGTGTATATTTTATATCTTTAATGTTACATGTTTTAATAAATTAATAACACTTATTTTCCTTCCTTCCCCCTTCTACAGAATTCCACTCCATATAGCTGATTAGTAAACTATTATTTATTAGGGATGGATAAACTGATAAATTAATGGATAAAATCTCAAACTCCAGCCTCCAAATTCAGCCAAAACTTTCTGAAGATTTACATAAGTATCCCACAACTACAACCACGTTTCATTATGCTAATCAAAGCTCCATTTTTTCCCTGGTAAATCCAGTGGTGGTTGTAGCAGATCTGACAGTCTCAACTGATCTAGCTACAGGCTCATAATCTCATTTGAGCTTCCCCAGAAATAGTTGTTACACACTTGGCATGGCACACCTGGGAAAGTCCCGGACAGCATAAAAGCATTTGATGAGAGCAGTTGGCCGGACACAAGCAGATACTGCAGTTTTATATTGCCCAATCCATTTAATCAAATATTAGTAATGATGGTGGAGTGGAAGACATGCCTTAGTTGGGTAAGTTACAAGGGGTGGTACAGAAAATTAAAAAATAAAAGTATTGAAAGGAAAAGAGAATGGGAACCATTGGGAATGGGCTAGTAGGTTTGTACCGGAATGAGAGATGTAGTATAGTTGGTTCAGAGACCATATTGAAAGTCACTGTGAGGAAAAACAAGGCTACATATATACTATGGGTTAGGGGTGTAATTATTCTGCTTGTGTACATGTAAACAAGATGGTATAAATAGCAGTGTAGCCGGAGTAGCTAGGGTGGAGGCACACATGAAACCAATTAATGCGTACTCACCCATGCCTTCACTGCTGATATCCATGCTACCTCCCAGTGAGAGCTAGTGAAAGTATGTGTGCATGAGCAGGAGCAGGAGAATGATACCTCTAACTGGTAGTGTAGATGTAGCCTAAGCGTAGGAAGAACCTGGTGAGTTGGAAATTGGGGGTACGGGGGTACAAAACAGATGGGAAATAAGAGAGGAGAAAAGATCTCAGTACATCTGGGTAAGTTTCAAACAAGCATGTGAACATATAGGAACTTACACTCTTTTGTTTAATAACGTATCTAATATATATACCTTCCTGAGACAGAGCACTCTCCTGGGAAGAGTCGCTTAGTTGCCAACTATATAGAGTGGTATTTTGAAAAAAGGAGTATATTTTTGTATTTATTAATGGAAAAGAAAAAAAAAAAACAGACCATATATAAAAGGGCTAGCCTTGTATTACAGTACATATAACATTTGAGATTTTAGCTTGTGCAGATCCATTATTACTTTCCTGAGGAACTAATCTTCAGAGAAATGGCTTTTCATATTTATTGGCAGACTTCCAGAACTTTTGGCAAGTGCTCCAGAACGTTATTTTGTTCAAAAGAAAAATAAGTTTTTTGAAGGTGGGATATTTTAGGTGTTTTCTTGCAGAAAAATCTGTATTTCATGAATGATACTTGTGTCTGTCTATTGTGTGTGGCCCTATAGTAAAAATAATGTTTTTCACAATAACAAGAATATAGCTGTTCTTTCAGACATTACTGGTATTCTCTAGAGCAGATTCTTGTACTGAAAAATCAAACTAATATTTAAATATACAGTACAAATAAGAAATATTTAAAATTGGCCCAAAACCTAATATCCTTTTTGGGCCTTGATTTGGAATGGTACTAACTCACATTTGATTTAATTGGGACTACTCACATGCTAGAAGTGAGACATATGCCTACTTACCCTGAATCTGGGTCTTAGTTTTACTTAGGTTTCAAGGGGGAGGACTTCATTGCTTATTTACTCATTCTCATTTACTTATTTAGTTGTTACTCACATTTTATTTATTCCTTACTTACCTTTCACATATGGTGAAATTCACTCCTCTTTGAGGGTCAGCAAAAGAGCTATGCACTTAAAGCCTATTTTAAAATCTTAAATGGGACTTAAGAACTCCACAGGCTTTGTACTAGCCTTCTCACAGATAAATTTAGTCTTCCGTCCTTACTCAGGCTTCAGTAGCTTGCTTGACTTCAGTGAGAGCTTGGCTTAGGTAAGAACTAAATAAAACAGTAAAAATCCACAAAATGGCCAAACTTTTAGTTCTCTCTGTCCAAAAATAAATAAACAAAGCTAGTATGTCAGCCATGAAGACTGAAGTTCTGCACTGATCCATATAACACACACAACCAAGTAGCAGAGGTGCAAGCTTTCCCACACCACTAGCCCAATGTGCATGAACGGCTTTCTGCATGAGTACCTCTAGGTGTGAGAGCATTGTTGAGACTATATACTCATTCTATCCTTGGGTCTCTGGTGAGATTATCAGTGTGTAGACAAGTACCAACCATCATGCTGACTTTGTGTGATGTGGACTTTTGGGTACTGTAAATTGTATTTAGACAACCCAATTCACTTCACAAAAGGCCATCAAACAGTAGCCAGATGGCAATGATGAATTTCAGCCACTGCCAGCCTGCTAGAGGAGAAGCAGTGACCTAGCCATTAGAGGCTTCATATCCTATTACCAATCCCAAGGCAACCAATATCCCATACCACTTCTCACCTCTAATGACGTTTTCCTCTTAACTACTATAGTATGTTGTATGTCAATATTTCTTCTTATTTCCTCTGAAATGTTATCACCCAGCCACTGGCACAGAGCTGAACTGTACAAAAAAGACAAACTAAGAGGATAAGACCTTTATGCCCAATTTCCATATAAAATAGATGGGAATGGGCATCCACATCCCTTAGCCAAAAAGTACAATGTCACAAAATAAAACAATTTGACACTATTTTTTTCCCACACATCATTTTTGAACATTTCAGCTGCTACAGGTTACCCAGGACAATGAATACTTATTCTCATACATGTTCTAGCCCATTTGATGTCTATCTTAAAACAGCCCATCTCCTGGTGTTGATTTAAAATCACTTTAGTCTTTTTCCATATTGTGTGTAAAATACCAAAATACGTGTCTTGAGGCCTGTCAGAAAAAAGGCATAGAAAATTAATTAGCACAATACGAGGTCTGAAGGCACTCCTGCCCATCCAGTCTGTGACTTTTACACTGATGCATTGTGAAAAGAGAGAGTGTTTACATCTTCTACTTATAAATATCAACCACTTCTCGCCAGTTTCTTTACCCATGCACTCAGTTAGCGGGTAACAACAAGAGACCAAGCACATTTTCACATTATAAAGGAACAGATTTGTCCTGAAAATGATCAAGCATAAATAATTACAGTATAATTATTTCCCTATGTCTTGTGTATAGAAAACCGAATAACTTAGCCTAATAAGAGTCCTGTGGAAAATATTCTCTGCCATCTCTGTAAATGCTGCATTTAAGAACCAGATTACAGTGTCAAAATTTCATCTTCCTAAGAAAGTCCATTATTGTCATAGCACTCTGAACATACATTATTTACACCTAATTATAATTCTCCTAAAATCATGTTTTCTTGGTTATTTTTCAGATGTTACAAACCTATGATTTACATTTCGCTTAACATTTCACGAAAGTATGGCACAGAATTTTAGTTAAGGATTTCCTTATTTACTTCTTCTGAAAGGGACTGGATAAGTTTAAAGCACCAATAATTTGAAATGGATGCCTTGGGTCCAATTCTGTCCTTAAATACACTTGTGAAAGTCCCAGAGCAGACAGCGGGAGTGTTGTGTGCATATTGGAGGGCAGAATTGGGCCCTTTAGGAACCACAAATAAGCTTAAGGACATACCATTCCTATTTTTGTCCTTATATGGAAAACAGGAGTATTCCTATGCACTGATTGAAAACCTCTGTGCAGGCAAATCTCTAGGAAAGCAAGATGAGTAAATGACTTTGTGTCTGCTGCTTTTCGCAACAAAGGCCTGCTCAGACAAGCGCTCAAAAAGCAGATTCCCTCTGCCTGACAATTTGTTCTAGAGAAATAAAATCCATCCCAAATCATGCCCATTAGGAATGATTTAGAATTTTCATTTGTGTGAAAATAGGTCATGCTTCTTTCTTTCTTTGGAGGCTGCATTTCCTTTATTTATTTGTTAACTAATGCTGGGATAACCTAACCATAAAGGCAAGCGTTCTGAATATTTTAGATTACACAATAAGTACAAAGAGGCTCTTGCATCTTTCAGCATCCACAAGGAATGTAATAAGTCCCTCTACCGCTTCATAGGGCCACCTAATCTGACTTTTATTCATTAAATGCATAGCTCAGATTTGAACATACTATTAGCCAAAAAAAAAAAAAGCCCACTTCAACATGGTTCTTTTATTAAAACCTGTGCACAGGAGGCATTCTGCTGTGTACACATTCATGTGCTGTTCAAGATGCTTGGCACTTACACAAGGACTTGTTTAGGTTACAGATAGGATATATGGTCAGACACCAGGCCAGATTCTGCTTTCCCTTACACAATATAAATCAGGAGTCACATCTCAAACTTCAGTCAAGTGTGCTGAACATGTTACTATACATTATGCTACATACCAAGTCTCCATTCTTTTTTTCTACATCCCTTTATGCTAACATCCAGATCAATGTCTATGTACAGAAGAAAATAAAGAAAATGGAAAAGGTACAGAGAAGGGCAACAAAAAATATTAGCGATATGAAACAGCTTCCATATGAAGAGAGATTAAAAGACTGCGACTGTTCCGTTTGGAAAAGAGACAACTAAGGAGGCATAGGACAGAGGTCTATAAAATCATGAACAGTGTGGAGAAAGTCTTGTTTATCCCTTCACATAACACAAGAACCTGGGTTCACCCAATGACATTAATAGCCAGCAGCTCTAAAATAAACAAAAGGAAGTACTTCACACAACATAAAGTCAACCTGTGGAACATGTTGGCAGGGATGTTTTGAAGGCCAAAAATGTAACTCAGCTAAAAAAAGAATTAGATTAATTCCTGGAGGGTAGGTCCATCAATGGCTATTAGCCAAGATGGTCAGGGATGCAACTTCATGCTCTGGGTGCCCCTAAGCATCTCGCAGAAGATGCTGGGACTGGATGAAAGGGAATGCATCACACAATAATTGCTCAGTTCTGTTCGTTCCTTCTAAAGCATCTGGCAGTGGCCACTGTCAGAAAATAGGATACTGGGCTAGATGGACCACTGGTCTGACCTAGTATGGCCATTCTTATGTTCTTATTAACTTGCACTAGCAAACATCACAAGCATTCTACAATACGGAAGAAAAACAAGTCAGAACAATTAATTTAAAAGAGCATATGAATTATAAGTAGTAGTAGTTTGCAAGCATAAAAGTTGGAAAAATTTTTGATCTAAAAATTGTTCTTGATTAGTAGACCTTCAGAATTATACTCAAAAACCACTGGCTGAAGGGCTGACATAGTGATCACATAGGCACTTAAATATCGTATAGAAAGAGAACCTCAACCAGTGTCTAATTAGATGACCTAAGAGAATGAGTATGATATCAACAAATATGTCACACTAAAAATGTCCAATTATAATTTTAAGGTCAATATTGTATTGAATGTATTCAACCAGACCTATCTAACAAGCCTAATTATTCGCTTTGAAAAGAGGTGATTTAAAAACAGTAATTTTAAAACAATACTTGTACTGGATAACAACAGATATTTGCATACTAGCTATGAACTTATATATCTACTGAATAATAGGGCCTGATCCAATGCTAAAAGCATCAGCTAAATTCTTTCCCTTTCTCTTTTGATCCAGCCCGTAGTGGACAGCACCTGATGCAAGTACAGAATGTTTATCCGGCATGTTCTATCTGTCCTTATCTCACTGACTGTGGATGATTTCCCTTGTAAACCCTTCCCAGGTTTCCATGGATATTTTCAATGTATCATGCTTCAAGTTTGATTGCCTGGATTTACCTTTTTAATTGGCAGTAAGTAACCTGTTGGAGACTGAACAATAGAAGCAGGGTTTTAATCTGTCAGTCAGAGTTGCCTCCCTCTGTATCAGGGCACTTTTGTGAGCTAGATTTAAAGTTCCTTCTATAGACTAACGTTGCTTCATGGTTTTCTATGTCCAGACAGTCAGGAAACTAGATATGGTACTATTTTGTATTCTCTAGATGGACCAGAAGTGATGGGCTTAATTCCAGAATTAATGAGTGAATTTCTAAGGCCTGTATTATGCAAAAAAATTGGACTAGAAGATCATAATGGTATCTTATGGAATTAAATATATTTCAATTTATATTATAAACTAGATGAAAAAGAGTGAACAGGTTTCTGAATCTTCAATCAGGTCTGATCTGTGTCTATCCTAGTGTATTACTGGCAGTAAAAAAGCATTTTCTTTCATCTGATAACTATATTTAAGATCTGATCCCACATTTCTTATATAGAACTTCAGTTGACTTCTACAGGACTCTTGGACTTTGCAAGAAATATGGGATTGGGCACTAAGGAGTCTCATGTAAACTATCATCGTATAAACTTTTTGAATCTCCCTGTGGAAGGGCTGAATGGCTCATGTGTACAGCAGATCAAAAAATGGGATGAACATTTTGTGATTTTTTTAAGTCTTTTTTTTCCTATCAAAATGTGAAATTACAAAGAAAATTTTAATTAAGAAATCAAACTTCAGAAAATTTCAACCAGCTCTTCTCATGAACTTACTAGTGGGTTATAGAATTAGGTGGGCAAAACTTAAGCAGTACCAGTTTTTACAAATATTGTGAACTATTTTGGGGGTTTCTTGTGTTTGCAAAGCTGATTCAAATTGACTATTTATTGTTTTACCATGAGAATTAATATTGTTAATTAATATCCTTACACTTTCAAGGATGCATCAGTAGTTATAACTTATTTTTTCCATGTAAATGTTAGCCTGTGCCATGTGGTAAGGATTTGAAATATCCTTGCAAAATCAGATTGCCACAAGTTGTGTTTCCTGTATATAAAAGTATTTAGGTGACATACTCTGCTGCTGTAAATCCAACTGGATCCACTGATGTCAATAGACTTACACTCTGGCCCTCTATTTCCTACATTACATATTTTCTTTGTTCCATTTTCTGCTCCTTTGGCTCAATCACTCTAGATTTCTTTTTTCACTGTGCTAGTTCGCAACTTCATTTTCACCCTATTTTAATTCGGATTTTTTCTGTGTATTCCTGCTTCCTTTTTCACAGTTTCTGATAAGAGAAACACGAAATCGGCAACATTCAAATTTTAGTCAAACCACAGATGTTTGAAATTGGCAACACACAAATTCTTCCTTCCCTAATATGAAGTCTTTTCTCAATACCTGAGATCAAATCTGGCCAAACTTGGTCATAATGGGCTTATGTGTTGTGAGTTAACAGACTCAAAACAAAACCACCTCAGCTGTAATTAGCTCTTATTGGTCACCTTGTTGGCTCTCTCAGGAGAGATTCCAAGGGCTGATTGGGAAAGTAGGATGAATGATCCTTTCAAAATAGGATGAGGGGATGTTGGAAGTCTCATAACGTCCATAGCTGGGTCTGAGGACATGTTGAAAACGTCAGCCTCTGGAGCTAACCATCCAGCTTCTTTAACATATGGAAATTCATTTTAAAATATGGATCTGCTTTTAGATTAGTTAAAATTTCTTTCAAGTTTTCTATTGTGGCTGCTGATTATCTCCTTCCTCCACTTCTAAGATTTCCCTTTTCACTGACAGAATCCCTTTCTCTCCTTTCATGTGAGGAGAGATCTACCATCTCCTCTTCCATCTTTCTTTCTTGCTTTCAAATGAGAAGCAGTTTGTTCTACATTTAACCACAGATCAAAAAGACTTCCTTGAAATGGATTTTGAAGAAGTCATTCTCTCATGTTCATGTTAAAAAATCTCTGCATGGTACTATTTTAGAACCCGTTATGTTGAGCTGCACTTTTAATGATAAAATGCTATTTTATCTTCAGCAATGTGCTGTACAGGTGCTCAAAATCCTAATGGGTATTTTAATATTTTTAATCTTGCTTGAATGCTCCCTCCATTTTCACTATTGTAGTTACTCCATCCAACAACCTATATGTTTTTTTTAGAGTAAATATATTTTATACAAAGATCCGTAGAACCAGACGTTGTAACAATAAGATTTTGTACACGGGGGGAGCCCAAGCTTATTTTCTGCTCGACAAAGGCTGCTTCACATGGAACTCATCTAATGCTAAATCACAACATGATCTCGAAATCTCACATGAATCTTATTGCAGAAATCATGACCTTTCATGCCCTGCACAAAAAATAAAGGTCATTGCAGAGCTCCATGTCAATGGTGGCTCTCCTGGAGCAAAGCATCACAATACACTGTGTTAGTCTCAGAGACAGATGTAACTCAGGATGTAGTACTATATTTTTTATATAAAACATGAAATACGCATGAACTAAATCATTTTAAAATCTTTCCATTAAAAATATGGTAATGGATAGGAACATCTTTAGCAAGTAGTTTCTCATATTTTTTGTTTGTGTGATGGTTTTCCTTTTGCCTGCCATGTTATTTATCATGTATGAAACTAAAAGTATCTGTTAGATTGTCCCTAGGAATGTCAGTAAAGTACCTTTCGTTTGTGTAAATACTTGAACTCTATTGTGAGGATCTCAAATGCTCTTTTAATCAGTGATCAATTTTTATGAGCCTCATTATCTCTTTCATGATTAAAACATGAAGATTAGAAACAGAGCTTCACCGAAAAGCCACTATCTGCTATAATACTAATCAAAAGGTACAGAGAAAAAGAATTAAAAGCCTACTTCTCAATTTACACCAAGAAGCCAACATGAGTTTTGTGTAGAAGATTTAAAATGTGAAACTAGGATACCTCACTAGAGGATGGATAATTATGTGCTGGGTTGTTCCAAGCTTGTCTTGTATATTCATAATATGAAACTGCTTCCTATTCCTAAATACTTCTTCTTTATATATAGAAGCCACAGTGCAAAAATGAGTGCAGCTGATCACTGGCAGAATTACTGAGCTATACAAACAATTACATTGTCTTTCTGCTATCAGTGAGGCTGTTACATTTGAATGGGTTGAAGCTTAACTCTCAGAAACTGACTAAGGCACCTGGGCATTGAATGTTGACTCATCTGCGTGACATTCCCTGTTACCCTTTTGAAGTACCCTGTGGCTAGCATGAAAAGGGCAGAGTATTTTCTGTAGGACAAAAATGAAATGACTTTCGTTTGCTTACTACTTAGTCTAGACAATAGCCCTCAATATGCAGCTCATCTGCCACCTCTAATTCATGTACCAGGCCTGTATGTACTCTCTTTCAGCACCATTCTTCTGCTTTGCAGAAGTAGGAAAGAAGCTAAGGCAAATAATGACATAAAGATGATAAAATAACTGTCTTTTTATAGTCTGGTCTAATGCCTGTCTGGCAGTAGCTCTGTATTAATGCCAGCTTCTGTTTGTTGATTGAATGCTCACTCTGTCCCTGTCTCTCTCCCATCCTGTCAGAGTGTATTCTCATCTTTTATCTAACCCTCACAAGTGGAATTTCAGTGTGATTTCAAAATCCTTGCTGATAAACAATTTCACAGTTTCCTTTTGTGACCTACTACCTTTTTTCTAATGCTGGTATCAAATTTATATTGAATGTGAGCAGTTCAGATAATTACATTATTCTGTTTGCTACCTGAACATGAGGTATTAGCTTAATGCAGAATTTTCCATTAATACATGCTGTGCCATATCAATTCACTGCATCTTAGAAAGTAAAATATATGAAACAAACAAACTCTTTGTCTGATGCCCATGAAGTTATTTAATGCTGTTTTGAAAAAATCATTTGTGGTGTTATGCCAGTTTACAGTAGTTAAAATGAGAGAGAAATAAACTCTGTGAAGTCACAAAAGGTAAACTCTGCTACTTTGTTTTCCATAGCTCTGATTTTTCTGTTGAAGTCCTGCAGATCACACCATTTTCTGACATTTCACCTTCTAACCCTTGAAACCCCACAATGCAGGTACCATTTTGATAACCATTCAGAATCACAAGTGAACCATTATCATGATACCCAGGATGATGCTAGGCTTCCCCCACGGCTATGCATTTACAACAGCATTTTTGGCCTAACAAGATCATGTGCTGTGATTTACAGACATACTCAAGTCTCCTGAATGTATAAAACACTACCATGTGTATTGAAAGCACATATGAAATGTCTTCCAGCATATTTGGGCAATGAAAAGCAGTTTTCATTCACTGCAAGAGTGCCATTTTACACAGCTCAGTTGCATAACATAAATGTAAAAAGCAAATAAGTGATTTTATAATTGTAGAAGGGAAGCATATCTGGTTATCTAACCTGCAATGTTCTTATATACTGTGGAACATAGCTTTGCAATATTCAATATTAATTTCATTAGGAGTACAAGTACTAGCAAGCCAGATGGTAATGGCATACAACATTTACTGGTCTGAATGAAGTTCCCTATTTCCACTCACATTGCTCTAGGGAACTCACATAACAGTTATTCCACATCTCTCTTTCTTAACTGATTCGAAATCCAGTGTTCACTATAGATATAGATTCAGATATTCAGAAGAAATAAATCCTCTGTCTTTTCAGTAAACCAGCCATAGTGCAGATTATGTAGATGTGAGGTTTCTGCATCCCTCAGTGCTTCCATGTTGTTCAAGGGAGTCACCTTGATAATTAAGGTTTCATACTCAAACCTCTCTTAAATATAAATCCCAAAGGTGTGTTTTAGTGTTTTTAAATTTTATCTGAGGCTCAATCATCCGTAGTCAGTGGGGAGTATTTACCTGCGTAAGGACTGTAAATCGAGCCCTTCACAGTATTTCTACTCCAGATTTCTTTCAGCAGTCCTTGTTTTTCATTTTTGTGTGTGTTTTTGAGTTTTACTTCAAAATTAAATGGAGCTGGCCACTGCTGCTTTGGGAGCAAGCAGAGTTTTCATTTCATTAGCATTTGTTATCACTGGGGAAAGGTATCTACAGAACTGTTTGACTTCTGCATATGTGCATTGGGTGCTTGTTGTGCAGGGTATGATGTGCAGGAGGTTAGTTGACTGGAGCATGGTGTAATGTACATGTTTTTGATAAAGCCTTTCCCAGAATAGCTCTTAAAAAATGCACACCCAGAGACAAGCATACACATCAAATGACCCTTCTCTGTCCATTTTTCCGACACAGAGGAAAACATTTTTCAGTGCCAGGCTTCTGGATTCTTTAATTCTGGCTAACAGTTAGGGCCTACTCCAAAGCTTATCAAAGTCATTTGGAGCATCTCCTTTGAATTCAATGAGCATTGGTTTGGGTCCTTAGATAACAAGGTAATAAGGCTATATTAAATTCATAGCATATAAGTACTAAATGTTTTTACTTCTCTTTATGTAATATATATTCTGCATATGTTTTGTACAGTTGATCTCTGTAAATTGACTAAACACATACAGTTGATTTACCTCTTCTGTAAAATGTTAGCGACTTGTTACTGATCGGCCAGTTTATTAATCATATTAGCAGAAAATCCCAAAGAAGATCTTACATTTGAAGAAAGTGTGACCAATTGGCTTTACCAACAATGCTGTATAAACAGCCATTGACTATAATAGTATATTATTTGTTGCGATTGATCTCCATATAAAGTGGTTAGATGTTCTATGATTAAGAAATAGAGGAAGTGCTCTGATTGCACAGAGATGTCCAATGACTGTGGAATCAGTGCTAAATGATTACAAAACTACATGATCAGTTCAGCACACCGTGACTCTGATATCACTGTAAAATACATCATGCACTGTGATTCTAATCTGAGCACAAACTGTGGTAAAAATTCATATGTCTAGATTAGGAGCTCATTGCTTTTTTGAATGACCAACATGTGAGAGCACGTCCCAATGGACATGCTTAGTGTACAGTAATGGAAAATATGTCAGAAAAAGCACACCTGTGTACGTTTTTATCATGTCATATGACTGGTTCTGAAAACAGTAAATTGCCATATCTCCATGTCTTTAAAGTAGGAGGGCATCATCTGTGCCAGCAGATGAATCCTGACAGTGCAGTGTCTTTTAAAAAAAGGGTTTGTAGAGCTCCTTCCATGTACTATTTTTGTGATCTTGGCCTGCTGGATCAATGGACGCCACCTCATTGCTTTCCTCCCTTCTTAGTGTTGTCTTTACGTCTGCTAAGACAGAAAGCCAGCGCATGTTCTGCTAATGTTAATAGACATCTATTCTATAGCTATGGGCTAGACAAGGTGTGGAATGTTTAGGAAAGAAGGGAAATAAACAGCTAAAATCATTACCTCTTAAGCTCATGGAGATGTTCTGCAGGAAGCTGAGGTGCTAAGTGTCTTAAAACATAAGTTACAGAGGTTAAAGGTCGCAACAACAACCTGACATATCTCATAGACTATAAGGTCAGAAGGGATCATTATGATCCTCTAGTTTGACCTCCTGCACAATGCAGGCCACAGAACCTCACCCACCCACCTGTAATAGACCTCTAACCTAAGACTGAGTTACTGAAGTTCTCAAAGAATGATTTAAAGATTTCAAGGTACAGAGAATCAACCAGCAAGTGATCTGTGCCCCATGCTACAGAGGAAGGTGAAAACCCCCCAGGGCCTATGCTAATCTGCCCTGGGGGAAAATTCCTTCCCGACCCCAACTATGGTGATCATTTAAACCCTGAGCATGTGGGCAAGACTCACCAGCCAGACACCCAGAAAGAATTCTCTGTAATAACTCAGAACCCACCGCATCTAACATTCCTTCACAGGCCATTGGGCATATTTACTGCTAGCAATCTAAGATTAGTCAATTGCCATATTTGGCTGGCCCATCATACCATCCCTTCCATAAACTTATCAAGCCCAGTCTTGAAGCCAGCTAGGTTTCTTGCCCCCACTAATCCCCTAGGAAAGAACTTCACTCCCCTGATGGTTGAAACCTTCATCTAATTTCAAGTCTAAACTTCCTGATGGCCAGTTTATATCCATTAGTTCTTGTGTCCACATTGGTGCCGAACTTAAATAACTCCTCTCCCTCCCTGGTTTTTATCCCTCTGATGTATTTATAGAGAGCAATCACATCTCCCCTCAGCCTTCTTTTAGTTGGGCTCAACAAACCAAGCTCTTTGAGTCTCTTCTCATAAGATCCATTCCTTGGATCATCCTGGTAGCCCTTCTCTGCATCTGTTCCAGTTTGAATTCATCTTTCTTAAACATGGGGTACCAGAACTTCACCCACTATTCCTGATGAGGTCTCACCAGTGCCTTGTATAATGGTACTAACACCTCCCTACCTTTACTGGAAATACCTTGCCTGATACATCCTAGGACCACATTAGCTTTTTTCACGGCCACATTACATTACATCATGTACATCACATTAGCGACTTATGGTCATCGTGTGATCAACCAATACTCCCAGGTCTTTCTCTTCCTCTGTCACTTCCAACTGATGCGTCCCCAGCTTGCAGCAAAAGTTCTTGTTATTAGTCCCTAACTGCATGATCTAGCACTTTCCACTATTAAATTTCGTCCCATTTCTATTACTCCAGTGTACAAGGTCATCCAGATCTTGTTGTATGCTATCCTGGTCTTTCTCCGTATTAGCAATACCTCCCAACTTTGTATCATCCGCAAACTTTATTAGCACACTCCCACTTTTTGTGCCAATGTCAGTAATAAAAAAGTTAAATAAGATTGGTCACAAGACCTGAGGAACTCCACTAGTAACCTCCCTCCAGCCTGACAGTTCACCTTTCAATATGACTCATTGTAGGCTCCACTTTAACCAGTTCCTTATCCATCTTCCAATTTCACCTTTTCACTTGGTTCTTTGAGTCTCCTCCAGTTCATAGCAGGTTGCACTAAGAAAGAGGACTAATATCCCAATGAGACTGTTTCCCTTCCTCTGTCAAGGGCTGTCCTAGGTATGAAAAGTTCTCTTTTTACTTTTTCTCCTCACACTTAGCATTGTTTTCTGCAGATGTATTGTTTCCAATGCATGTTTGAACTCTTTCTTCCTTTCCTCTTCCTTGGGGAGCCCGCCAATGTGGGAATCCTGTTATTTCTACACACACTGGCCTTAAATCAAATTTCATGAGGATACTGATATACAATGCATTTAATCAGCTGTAGTGGTCCATTAAAGTTCTATTCAGTGGAGCAAGGAGGCCAGTATTTGGCAGAACAATCCCTGCTGTTGACCGTTCTTTACACTTTTGTGCATGCTAATGATATCCATTTTTCCAGAATACTGTAATGCTATATTCTTGTGGAACTTTTGCAGTTGCTGTTGCCATTGTTCATCATACTCTGCTCAACCCATCTTCATCAGCACAAATATGTACTGTGGGGAAGTCTAGGAGGAAGAGATTTTTTTAAAAAATTAATGCTTAAAATGAAAAAAGAAGATAATGTGTCCTTAGGTTGGAAAAGTTTGTTTGCTTAATCTTTTAAAAGGAAATTGTGCACTTAGGGGTGGATTTTCAAAAGGCCCTCTGCCCTATTTAGGGACCAATCTACATAATTCTGCATTTTGTTTCCAATTCAACTGAGGACATAATTTGCACCTTCAATTCAAATGTGAATACAAATCAGCATAGGTGTTGGAAGTATGGGTGCTGGGGGTGCAGCAGTACCCCCTGGCTTAGAATGGTTTCCATCATATACAGGTTTACAGCTTTGTTCAATGGCTTTCAGCAGCCCCACTATAAAAATTGTTCCAGCATCACTGAAAATCAGACTAATTTTTTTCTGTACCTAGATAACTGCGTGGGCACGTCACTCACAGATTCCAAGACAAGAAGGGATCACCGTGATTATCTAGCCTGATTTCCCATATAACTTCACCAAAACAATTCAGAGCATATATTTTAGAAAAACATCCAATCTTGATTTAAAAATTGCCAGTGATGGAGATTCCTACATGACCTTTTGTAAATTGTTCCAATAGTTAATTGCACTTACTGTTAAAAAATTTGTGCCTTATTGTAGGATGGGTGGCCGTCCCTCCATGTCCGTTTTGGAAGGAGGCCACACCCACTCCCTACCCTGCTCCGGCAGGGGTCGGCCCAGCCCGGGGTAGAGGAACAGTCTCCGGGCTCGGGCCTGGCAGCCCAAAGGCGATAGTCCATTCCAATTGGCAGCAATTAGTTCAGAGGCCCCAGGTGGGGTGGTCAGGGAAGGGGGAGAGGGATGCAGGCCCACCCGACTCCACTGCATCCCAGCCCAGGTCCCTAGTCATGGCAGAGGGGTATGCCACGGAGTCAGCGGGGTTCCAACTGCAACACGTTGACTCACTGTCCGGTTCCCCAGTCCCCAGACTGAGTGGCCCCTCCCCAGGCTACTTCCTGCCCCCTTTCCCTTGGGTATCTGGTGTGCCATCGTCCAGTCGACCTTGTCGGGGTAGGCACCCAGGGGCAGGTTGCAGAACCCCTTGATATCGTCGGGGGAGGTGGTAGATCAGGCAGCTCATCAGGGAGGTTGGGGGAGGAGGTGGGCAGTTCCTCCAGGAAAGGCCCTGTCACCTCATCGTTGTCCTCTGGCAACTCCAAGGGCAACTCCTCCAAGTCTGGTCCCGGTATGGCCACCTCCTCCTCGTCTGCATCTGGCAGCTCCTCCAGGTCCTGGCCCCTCTGGATCACCGGGTCCAGCAGGGTGGTTGGATCTGGGGGTACCTCTGGGTCCCAGGCCATGCACTGCTCATTTGCCGGCGCCTGGACGCAGGCCCTGGTCCGCTTACCCAGATACCAGGTCCCAGTCTGCTTGCCTGGATACCAGGCCGCAGGTAGCTCTGGAGGGTGGGGAGGGATGTCCTTCCCCTCCAGGAACTGGCCCCCAACTGAGCTCCTGGGCCTCTCTTTTATACTTCTTGTCACGTCCCCCACAGGCCCAGCTTGTTTCTCCCTGTCAGTTTCTGAGGGAGGCCACACCCACTCACTACACTTATTTCTAGTCTGAATTTGTCTAGCTTCAATCCAGGCATTGGATTGTGTTGTACCTTTCTCTGCTAGATTGAGGAGTCCTATGTGGACTATAATCAAATCACCCCTTAACTTTCTCTTTAAGTTAAATAGATTTAATGATTTCAGCCACTGTAAGGCATGTTTTCTAATCCTTTAATTGTTCTCCTGGCTCTTCTCTGAGCCCTTTCCAATTTATCAGCATCCTTCTTGAATTGTGGGCACTAGAACTAGACACAGTATTCTAGCAGTGGTTGCACCAGTACCATACCAGAAGCAAAATAATCTCTCTAATCCTACTTGAGATTCTGCTGTTTATGCATGCAAGAATCATTTTAACTTTATGGGCCACAGTGTTACACTGGGAGCTCATGTTCAGCTGATTATCCAACATGACCCTCAAATCTTTTTTCAGTCACTGCTTCTCAGTATAGAGTCCACGATCACATAAAAATAACCTATATTCTTTATTCCTAGAGATATACATTTACATTTAGCCATATTTTTAAAAATACTGTTTGTTGCAACCAGTTTACCAAGTGATAGAGATTTCTCTGTATTAGTGACCTATCCTCTTCATTGGTTACTACTCCCCCATTTTTGTATCATTCTTTTCCCTAGTGTGATTTGCTGATCTGTAGCAGACACCTACTAACACTCCATCTTGTGCTTTATCTGTTAGGACATTGATCCATAATCATTCAAGATCATTTTCTTCTGAGTTATCAGAGACTCAAAAACAGTAATGCCATTTTTTACATAGAGTACCATTCGTCCTCTCCTTTTGTCCATTTGATTCCTAAATAGGTTATAACCATTGATTTTTAACAATCATTGGAATCATCTCATCAGGTTTCAGTAATACCAACTGGATCAAATTTATGCTCATTAAAACCATTCCAATTCTTTGTTACATAGTCTTCTAGCATTGGTCTATAGCCAATTAAAGAATTTCTTCTCTTCATGTTGTTTGGTTTCTTGTTTAATTTTGTTCTCAAAATCTTTTTTTTTTTAAACTCAGTGTTCCTATCTTATGCTTTTTTACCTTCCTCTTTTGTTATCCGTTTAATACTCTTCTGAGTATTGTTGCCAGCCTGTGCTTGAGAAGATTGGTCCTCCTATTACTGACGTGAAGACCAGCAAAACTATACAGCCTTCTCTCCACTCTGAAGGTAGAACCAATCCAAACCCCTCCTTAAACCACTTACCTAGCTAGCAGTTAACTTCCAGAACTTTTTGCCTTCCGTCTTCCTTTTCTCGTGATACAGGAAGGATCTCAGAGACGATTGCTTGGACATTCTTCTTCTTCAGCATGCATCTAAATTCTCTGAAGTCATCCACTACCTGTGAGATATCCCATGATACAGTGTCATTAGTGCAAAAAAGAACCATCACTAATGGATCCTTTCCCTTCAGCTTCGAAAGCCTACTCAATCTTAGAGTGATGTCTTGTCTCTTGGTTCCAGGAAGGCAGCACATCATCCTATTGCCTGCCTATCTCTTGCAGAAAGTTCTTTCTGAATATTAAATCCCCAACAAGGGACAGTTGGAGAACTCTTTGTGGGCAAGCTTTATTTTCTTACAATTTGAGCTTAGCTGCCATCCACAGGTGAGTCCTGTACATCTCTCCGTTTCATTGAATCAGCTGGATCTTGAGAGGAATCTTCTATCTGTGTGGAATTATTTCTGCTCCTCTTCTCTCTGGTGGCCACAGCCTGCCCATCCTCATCTATCTTTAGCTGTGTAGAATGTCACTGTTATCTCTTTCCTCTGGTGGTTACAAAGTACCAGGCCTGCTCTCTGACTCCTTGGTAGCCAAAGTCCTTTCTTCCTTAAATGTCGAGTCTTGATATTTCTTGAACCTGGCTGTCATTGGAACTCCTCAGCTTTTCTGAGTCTCATATAGCTAGTGGTGCAATTTGCATCCTCAGCTGATTCTTGGAAACACAAAGTGCTGATGGAAGTGGTGGTGTTCATGTTGGTTTTGGTGCAAATTGCACTCTGAAATAGGAAGATGAGTCTTTTGGAAAGCTATCCTAAATTTATCCCTTAAGTTCTATGACAATCTGACCCTACCCCTGCCCTATAAACGGTACTTGATATCAGTGCTAATTATACAAGGGTATTTTTGGGAGCTGAACATTACAGTAACGACTAGGGAAAGTAAGTTGGTAAATATTAACTTTACTTATTGTTTTGTTTTTCTATATTGTACAAAATGTAAAATATTTTTAAGAAGACAGAATGGATGTTTTTTTCTTAGACTAAAGCAGAGAGTCATCACACAGTGAACTCGGTATATCTGCTTACATGATTACAAATATTAAACTGGTCATAGAATTTCATCCTCTGGAAACTGTCTTCTGGGCTGACAAAAGTGAAACCCTTTAATTCACCACTCAGTGAAAGGCAGTGCTTTCAAGGCACATCCTCTCTCTGCAATGAGGGAAATAGTAGATTCATCACAATCTATTTTAAATTAACATTTTTAGAGTTGGGAAAGGAGTGAAGACAGAGAGGAAAGATAGAGAATAGGGAGGAGAGAGGGACAGAGAGAAGAAAAGAAAAGAGAGACCATAAGAAGTAGAGAGGATGTGGGAACAACAGAGAACAGGATTGCTGCTTCTTTTCTTCTTCTCCTTCCTTTTATTGCTCTCTCTTCCCTTTCTGTCTCTTTATTCCTTAGCAGCAGCACCCTCACCAGTTAAACTGGAGCTTGGAAAGGAAACCAGCTCTGCCACCTTCACCTGATGAAAATAGTGGAAAGATTCACTTTTTCCACCAAGCAAATTGAAACTTTTAAATTTCAAGTGGGTTGATTTGAAAGGTTTCTGGTGGCAGAAAGGAAGAGTGATGCTTCCATCTCTGCATTTGCTGGACTCTTATCAGCTAACAGAATGCAACACCTATATTTCTACAAGTCTCTTTAGTAGTATTCTCAAGAATCATAGGGATTTATTTCCACTCAGAAAGCTGGGATGCCAGTGTACTTTACATCTACAAGCAATGCAGGGGGGCCTGAAACAGAGATTTTGCATGACCACTTCAGCCATGTGTGCATGCAAATCAATGATCTACATACACACACATGGTTTTGTGTGTGGCTGTGTCTGTTTTCTGGCTGAAATCTGGCTAAGGTCTAAGCCAGTGCCCAGTGAAGGCAATGGAAACAAGATAGTCACAAAGAGCAAACTCTGCTTTCATTATTTATATGCAAACTCATCTATATATGCATATACATACCCCACTTCCAGTGAGAATATTCCTGCATATGAGATTAGAATTCACTTTTCACTAGTGTTTGTGTTAATTAGAACTGTCTGATCAAATTTTCATGGTAAGCAAAAATATTAGGGATATAAGCACAGCCAAAGCGAATTTATTCTCAGAACACAGAAGTCCCATTTTCTTTTTGTGATGCTGAGCTTCTCTTAGCTTCCTCTGTTTTTCCCCCCATACAGTTCCCCATCTGTAAAATGAGCATAATACCTCTTTCACTAGCTGTTCTGAAAATCAATGTTTGAGACTCCCAGAGGACAGACAAATTGTAATTACTATTTATTATTTGTATTATTGTAGTACATTGGAATGCTAGTCATGAACCTCAGCGTACACAGAATGAAAGACCATCCCTGCCCCAAAGAGCTTACAGTTTAAATATAAAACAAGAGACAAATGGGTGAGTACAAGGAAACAATGAGACAACATTGGTCAGCATGATAGTGGTCTCAGCACACCAACAGCCTTAACCATTCTTAAGATTTTTGTGGCTATCATGGAAATGGAGTGTTTTAAAGAGGGTGTGGAAGTACGATTATGGGGCAGCTTTACAAATGACTATAAGGAGCTCCTCAGAAGCGTGAGGGAGAGCACAGGAGTAAGCATTAAGGTACTTGTTCGCAAATTTAACAAGTGGACAATGGAGATTGATATCATGGGCTGACTGAAGGTGGGAGCTGACATCTTGATGGTCAGTGAAGCCTGCTCTACACTGCCAGTGAAATTTGGTGGCAGTCAATGGGAGTTACGCAAGCTATGCAGAAAGCTTGCATAACTCCCGTCGACTTCGTAACTTCCATTTAGCATGCCGTATCCACTGCGCTGCGCCAACGGGAAATGTGTACCCATCAACTCAGTGCTACACTTTTTGGGGAGGTGATTTTATTAGATTGACTTCTGGATTGATTGAGCGTGTCTTCACTGCCGCTCAATTGAACCAAATAAATCGATCTGATGGTGGTGAATTGCTACCGTCAGTGTAGACATATCCTGAGAGATGATAGATAGGGTGGGGATAGGTGAGAAAAGGCTGAGAAAGTGGAAACAAGTAGTTTTATGTTTGATATAATGGTGAAGGGGGAGCCAGTGGAGGGATGCAAATAGAGGGGTGACAGCCAAAATGATGGGATAGGAAAATGATTTTTGCACTGAAATGAATGTTGTGATATTTGTACTAAGCATCTACCTTCCTACTTCTGCCCTGCCCATCAACTGACCATCTAATGTCCCCTTTATCCTTATCTGACTGCTTATTTTCAGCTTCCTTGAACTGACTGCTTCTGCTTCTGAAATATTAAAAGAAGGGGTATTGTCTGAAAAACTGTCTTAATTTTTATGCTGGAAAATTGTTCTATATTGTAATGCCACTTATAGTTTCATTATGTGATGGAACAGACAATAATTTGGGCTAAATGTAATATTCTGAACATACTTAGAATGTTTTTCAGAGAACTCCAAAATATTGGGTGTAAATGCTTGAGTAGGATCCAAGCAGTATGGATGCGTTAGGGGTTTCTACCTTTGATATTCAGGTGCATCAGCCAGTCTGTTGTGTTATTTTAATGAGTAAACATATAGATACATACAATGGAAACTGACAAACTTATATCTAATTATAATATATGACTCCCCAATAACACCAACAAAAAGAGAAGCTAGTGTAGCATATAAAAGCAGAGGAAGGTATAAGTAGCTCTAGTTCATCATTAAGAGGAAATTATCCAGAGAGAAGTTTGGTAGAGTGCCAGAGCCTCAGACTTCATACCCAACTACACAGAAAGAATAGCTGGAGAAGCAATTAATGATCGGGTTCTTTTCCAAATACAATGGTTTCTTAATGGAGGTTATAACCTTAATGATGTCTAACTTCAATTATTCAAGAGCACCAACAATTCCAAGCAGAAAATTGAATACAGTGGTAACACTTGCAAAACCTTTCTATTATTACTGCAGATGGAAAAAATGTATTATAATTCATCACATAATAAAAAAAAACCTCTTTAACCAATAACTGAAAAGAAAACATCAAGCACTAAACTGATGTCAGAATGAAACATCCAGAAAATAGTGTACTGAGACTAAATAACTGAAAATTAAGATAAATGGGTTTTGATCCAGCAAAATCAAGGGGACCATTTGTGTGCTTAAATTTAACCAAGTGCCTAAATACTTTGTGGGAATGGGACTGGAGTGAACATGAAACAGTGTTTTAGAGGAGAAATATAGTCCCTGTGAGTGTGAAGTGGAAGGAGAGGGAACAAAAAGAAGGTTAGAAAAGAGAGAAGTATATGTTTGATGCAGGAATCAGTCAGGAATAGTAGAAGCTTCTGCAATACACACCTTGAAAATGACAGGAGCTAAAGGTAGAAAAGGCAGCCAAGAGTAAAGAGAAACATGTGCAAGATACAATGGTGAACAATGTGTGATCAATTGTGCTGGAGGACACTTATGCGTATGCGCTCTGTTTGAGTGCTCATGCTTATAGCTGGGCAAACTATTTGCAGAAAACCATTTATTTTAATTTGTTAAATTTGCTGAGTAAATTATTTGACTGTTCCCTCCTCCCCTCTTAACATTTAGCTAGGTTTTAAACTTGTTGAATGACTAATGAATATTATTATCAAATAATAGATAATACAAGTTTTATGAAATTCATGTAATAAATGACTTGAGGAATAAATTTTTTATTACTTCAATCAATTCTACTCCCTCTATAGTAATGTGACAGATTTTTTCCCTATCAACATCTCTTTTTGAGAAAGTTCAATTGTTTTTCAAAATGAAATATTGACAAAAACTAAAACTTTTTTCTATTTATATAAATAAAATAGACAGTCAAAAACACAATAGGAACTATTTTGCAATGATTGTGGTACTACAGTACATATTAGTTCAAGCATACAAAGATACAGTGCTTACTGGAGATAACTCTGTCTGTACAGGTTGAGGAGGGTCATAAAATGGTCCCATTGAAGTTAATGGCAAAACTTCTCTTTGCCTCCAAAGGTCCAGAATTTCACCTTAGGTTTTTTAATAGAGCTCTTTAAAGGATACTGTAGTTTACAATATTGAACAATCAATAGCACCTACAATCTATAACCATAATACAAACTTGATGCGGAAAGACTTATTCAGTTTTTTCTTAAATTCCTTCCCTAATATCATATATTCCACAGTTTTTAAATTATAGTCAGCGATCATTGTAAAAAACTTCATTCTGACTACAGTCAGTGACCTTTAATATGTAAGAGCTGATTCTCTGCTCCATTAAAGTGGAATTTGTTACAAAGAAGTGGAGAATCAGGTCTTTCTGTCAAAAATTCTTTCTTTCTGGCTCACCCACCTCTCTACCACTCCCTCCTCACTTCCAGCCTCAGTCCACAACATCCCATGGAATACTACAAGATTCATCTTTTCTCCCTAGCTGAGGGGGGGCAGTTAGTTATTTTAATAGAGAAGGTGAAACTAGGAAAAGGGCTTTATGAAAAATGTTGTTTTCACTTTGCCATTTTTGTCACAATATTTTAACCAATTTTTTTATCAGCATTGTTTTTGAAATTATTGGAAAAAAATTATTTTACCAAAAAACATATTTAGGAGTTGGGCACCTAATTTCCATAGACTCCTTTGAAAATCTCACCTCTAGTCTTTTTACCATTGTAACACTTAATAGTAAGGGTAAAGAACCACCAAGTTATCCCTCACTGCACTACTCTAAGGGGACTGAAGATCAGTAACCTTGTCTTCAGTTCCTATACCCTCCCACAGGTCCTGAAAGTACACACAGCCTCCTTCTAACGTTTCTTTCTTACATATCCCAACCCATAAAAATAGGACTCCTCTCACTTCCCAAACATTCCTGTCCCCTCAGTCCCCCATGCTGATTCCTGTCCACATAGGCAATATAATAAAAGTACATATGAGACATTTAAAAATATCTAAGTGTATTAGGAATCTAAGTCTCATTGACTTTCAGTGTGGCTGAGGCTTGTAAAACATTTAGGCACTTCTGAAAATTTTACCCAATATATGTATATATAGCTTCTCTTTTACGTACAGTTGCAAGCCAGATTCACTGGATTTTCAGCATAGAGCACCTTTGAAACATGAATTAAAGGATCAGCCTTGGGTAAGGTTTGGATTTCACGTCATGTGGATTTGATCTGATAAATTCATAGATTTTAAAGCCAATAAGGGACATTGTGATAATCTTGTCTGACCTCCTGCAAAACACAGGCCATAGGACTTCCTTGAATTAATCACTAATTCAAGTCCATTAGCTGTGGTGGAATTAGAGCATATCTAGAGCTGTGATGGAATTAGAGCATAGGAAAAGAATCCAATCTTGATTTTAAAAAATTCCAGTGATGGAGAACTAACCACTATTTTTGGTAAATTGTTGCAATGTTAATTAGCTTCATCATTAAAAATATATGCCCCCCCCTTTTTTTTTTTAGCATGAATGGGATTGTTAATACCTTTGTCAACTAGATTGCAAAGTCTTTTATTATCAAGTTTTTCTCAATCATCTAATTTTTGTTCCTCGGTACTTATAGACAGTGATCAAATCACCCCTTAATCTTCTATTTGATAAACTCAACATATTTAGCTTCCTGAATCTCTTGATATTATAAGACACGTTTTCAAATCATTTAAGCATTCTCATGGCTCTTCTCTTTACCATCTTCAATTTTTCAACATCCTTCTTGAAGTGTGGACATGGAAACCAGAACTGGTCACAGCATACCAGTTGCAGTTGCACGAGGGCAAAACACAGGGTCTGACTCCTCCTCAATATTCCCTGTATATACATTTAAAGATTATGTTAGCCTTTTTATCCTATGGAAGTTTACACGTCTTTAAACTGTTTGGACACTTTCAATAGTATTCTAATAAAAGAAAGGGAACAAAAAAGCAGTTATGCTTGAATGGAACAGATGTGATTGGCCACTCAGAGAAATCTCTGAGTTCCCTTGGAAAAGTCTACAGTGGTCCCACTAGGAGTTTAATTCCTGTCTTATAAGATAGTTTTTCCAATGTTCCTTTTATATATTCAATCTAAGTGCCCTGTCCATCTCCACTTCTTTCTTTCAGGACTACTCCCTGATAAAGTATTAATGTAATATATCATCAGAAGGCCATCAGCAATGTTTTGATGAAGTATTATATCATTATTCATCAAAGAACTATTGTTCTGATGATGTATTTGCCATAGCCTCTTGAATTGATGGATGGCACAGATATTCCATTTGTAACCAGGCTCTAAAACAGCCGCAGGGGAAGAAGATGAAAGAAAAGAATGGAGTCCTAGGAAAACTGTAAGAGAGGATATGACACAGTAAAGGAGAAAGGGCTCAGATTGATCAGAAAATTTAAAAAAAAAAAAAGAAATCAGAGGTCTGGAATCTTGTAAGAAAGGAAAAGGAGATGGTAAGATTAAAAAAATCACCCACAACCATGAGTCATGAGAAGAGAAAAATTCACCATTGAGAATGGAGAGAGAGCCAAAATCAGTACTAACCGCACAGGAGCAAAATGAAAGTTAAAGGAACTAAGTGTAGACAGCTTTTACCCATGGATATAATGTAAACCAACACTTGTGGAAGTGTAAAATACTGCTATTTCATTCTCCATTGTCTGTTGATAGTAACAGGTCCAGCAATGGCCTATCACTATGTATGCAGGAGGTGCAACATGAGGCAGAGTGTGATGTTCACAATCCATGTGTAAATCATCTTACAAGGAGATAACACTGACCACTCATTTGTAGAAAAGAGCTCATTTTAGCATACACAGTCACAGCTTGAGTTTCAAATAAAGACAGGTGGATAAACAGTGAAATGGATTTAAGTAGGACACAGGAAAAGTTCTTGGAATTGCCCATTGGATGCTCTCTCAGGGCCTGATCCAGTGCCCTTGAGAGTCTTTTTGTTGTCATCAAAGAGCATTGGATCATACCATCAGTTTTAAATCTGGCTGCATGTGATTGGAAAGGTGTTCTGAAAAGGTCTCACAACAAGAGAAGCTGAGTCCTTTAAAGGTATCATATCCACACAAGCATGCACAATCACCACAAAAGCAATTGTGTCAGAGACAACCACTGCCACTTTACGAAGAACTTTGAGGGAGGATGGGCAGGGTTAAAGACTTCAACCTTCATAAATTTAGTAATCTTCTGTTTAATAAGATATGCTTCTCTTCCTCTTCAGTCTCTTTGTCAGATGGGTACATACCTTTGCAGTTATTCAATGCTCTTTGGCTCCAGTTGCTGGAGTCCCAGGAAGAGGAAGAAATCACTATTATCTGTGAGAGATTATTTTTAGAGCACGTATCCAGCCAGATTCGCCATGCTGGTGTCCACAGGTTACATAACTTTTGCAGGCCAGTTGGTGCCAAACTGGTCCTCCAGTATCATCACAGAAAACCTATAACTACAATCACTTTCATTATTTTCTGTAAGGTATTTGTGGTACGTTACTGGTCACTTAAGTCATATGATACTGTTTTTTATTGGATGACAGACACTTATAAACTGGAAGAATAATTAATAATGTCATAGCAAAATATGAGTGATAACACACAACCAGTACACATTTCAAACAAATAAGTGATATTAAAATACGTGACACTGCCAAGATATATGAACAATTGTTTTACACCAATACCTGGTGACTATATAAATGCTTGTGAACAGTGAATAATGCAATGCCAAATAACTAACCTAAATTGCTGATTTTGTTTGCAAAAATATTTATGAATTAGTATTAGTCTGTATTATTCAGCAGTTCTGAAGCTAGCCAGTCACTTGTACAGAGACATAGGCCTGTGACAGCCTTTCTGAGGTCAGAAATGTTCCTTAGTGTGGGCGTGGGGACAAAGGATGTCAGCACTGGGCCACATTCCTGGTGGGCTGGGAGTTGGGCCCAGGCTTTGGACATAAATTGTCCTCCGAGGGGACCCCTGATTTGGGCTAAAAAGGCCATATACTACACAAGCAATAATCATGTGCAAACCACAGCACTTTTCTAGCCTTGAAGTTAGGGAGTGGGAGAGAAGCAAACCACAGCAACTTTCTGGCCTTGAAGTTAGGGAAGGAGGGAGTATATCAGAGCAACTTTCTAGCAGTGGCTGGAGCTGGGCGACCTACCTGATAGGTACCATGGTAATGAGGGCATAATATTAGTGGGCTATGTTCTCCCTTTCATTCCTCCCCTTACCAACTGGACAAAGAATGTGGTAAAAGGGTGTTATCTCTTCTTTCCCAGACAGCATGTCTGTTAGGGAAGGCTCAGGATCTCTCCCCCTAGTTCTTCCCTTATTGCTAGTTTAAGGACTTCATGATCATTCCTGCTGTTAAGATAAATGTATATGCCACGCAAGTTTTGTGAGAAATAATAAGAAGGGCGGGTATAATTATATGCCTCCCCTATCCATTAATATTCATTTTATAACCCTTTATGTCACCAAATAGGGATTTTATGGGGTGTAGGAGAAGTGTATGTATTTACATATTATTTTAGATAAAAAGTTGTAGAGCAGTGAACTCGGGGCTCACTTTGTTGGTCGCGAGGCAAAGGGGAACGAGTGGACTAGAAGCTGTAACCGAATAAATGCTCCTTATCACTCCACCCGGCTCAATCTCTCTCTCTCTTCAACCGTCCCTGCAACACTTAACCTCTCTTATTGATGAGGAACTCCACTGCTGGATCTATTTTCCCAGCTCCTACAACCACAAAACTTTGAAATTCAATAACAGGTTCCTATGCAGTTCTGCAGTAGGGAAAGATGTGTTTTCAGGCAGGTGATCCATATCTCCTTCCGATTCCTGTACCACCTCTTCGTGTTCCCAGAACAGAAAGTACTGACAAAGATTATGACGGTCAGGCCAGAGAAATCTCTGCTACTCCTTTCCCATTGATTGTCCATATCATGGTTTCTCTCTGTCCTGCAATTCCTGATAGATTAACTCCATCATCCTGAAGATGCTAGAGGCTGTGATCTCAAATTATCTAGAGTAGAGGAATAACTCTGAAGTCAGAGCTCTTCTTGAGATTGAATGTTTGCTGTTAAGGAAACTGTGAAAAAATGCAGCTCTTCAGTAAGAGAATGTTAAACATCTGCTTTTTGGGTTGCAAAATTTCAGCCAGTTTATCAGATAACAGAGTTTATATGGAGAAGGACTTAGTCCTGTGAGTATAATCAGAACCCAGAAATAAAAACTATTTTTGTCTTTGTAACAACAGCTATAGGTACCTAAAATCCCATCAGCTCCAAAACAATAGGGATTGGATTAAATTCCACATGAAAACTACGAGTTTAAAGGAGTCCAAATTTGTGGCACAGACAGTTGGTGGGGCAAGTTCATCTGCAGCAATCAGTAAGTAATGTCACGGACTTATCCACAGTGTCATCTGTAGCTCCTTAGTCAGGGTACATTTTGACTTGGTTCTTCTTTGCACAAGTTTTGGTGTGACTCCACTGGCGTCAGTAGGTTTACAACAATATAAAAGTGTAAGAGAATCATGTGGAGAATCAAGGCCATTAAACATTTAAACCATTAAACATTTTCTGGATACCCTCAGGTGTAGACAAGTACCATTTGGTGGCTGTGTGACCCAGGGACTAAAAGTGTTGTTCTGTAGAAAAATAACTTAGCATTATTCCCTTCTATATAAACCTGAACATTTGATTTTTAAGATCAGGTAATTCTTTATTTGAAAGCTATAAGCACACTTTACTTTCCCTTGTCCACTGGTAAGGTTTGTTTCAAGCACTGAGTATGTAAAAATCATAACTAGATGTAATTTAAAGGGATAGGTGAATAACTCAGATATGAAAAATGTGTCATCCCCCCACACCTGCTCCCAAAAGAAACAAATTGATCTGATCTTAAAATCAAGTTTTGTTTTGTTTTTTCTCATAGATGTTTGCCTAGACACCTAAAGTTTTGGGTAGAGACTTTAATATATCCATGTAAACTCTCAAAATATAACAACTCAGGCAGTTCACACTTTTTTTTTAAATTCTTCCTCCAGCAGAACAACAACATTAAGAATATTTTCTACAGATCATCACATTATCTTCACATCAATACCAAATATATGACATGATGCATATATTGAGATACAGAATAATAAATCCTGGGTTTTTTTGGATGTCTTCCAGATGTCAACCTCTGGCGTAACTAATAGTGCTAAAAGTGTCCCTATGCAAAATAATAATAAAAAAATCCTCTTATGAATAGCACTGAATAATTTAAAAGAAAAGAAAAAATATATTGTCATAAATAATAGGAGGTAAGTTATTCCTAGACACAAATGTCTACATTTCACCCATGAATTGGATTTTAAAAGCTCTTCCATTACATTAAAATAAATGGACTTAATAGGAACTCATCACAAAGAAATATAATAGAAAAAATGTGTTTTCGACAAGGATTAAATTAAACTCACACATGGATTCCTTCCTAGCAACCATTGGCTTTGCAATCTTATGCCTTCTAAAATTTTCAAATGGCTTCCCCATTCAGACTTACAATAGGGTGCAATTTGGCAGCTTAAGGAATACTCTATGGATCTTTACCCCAAATACTGTGTCCCACAGATCTTTAGAAATCTCTCAGATGTTTTCAGGTTTTATGGTGCCATTGATTTTTAAGCTTTGCAATGAAGTCAGTGGGGAGTTTTGCTTAGTAACTGTGATGAAATATTGCTATTCTTTATTCCCCCTCCCCCTCCCTGTCCCCGCATGTTCTTGAAAACACTCCATTAATCACAGATGTTACATCTGGCCTGAGACAGGCATCTGCTTGTTTCCCAACCAAATACTTTCCCCCTTGTCTCCTGTATGCAACTATGAATGTTTTTGTAATGTTGAATGGATTATGGAAAGAAAAGGAGCACACTGACTGGATCCCTGTAGCCTTCCTAAGTTTCTCCGTGTGTTAGAGGAAGCTGGTCTCTCCTACATGTTTGTGAAGGATTCCTTTTTGACAAACTTTAAGGTAGAGTTGAGATGTCTCTTACAAATCACAGAAATTCTTATCCACGGTATTGAGCATCAGATAATTTGGCCATTGGGAAGTCTCAGAGAATAGCACTGGATGATTACCTACATTTTGTTACTCAGTTCTGCAATCAGTGAGTTTAACAACAGTGGAAATTAATGCTTTTTGCCACCTGGGCTATGCCAAAAAGTATGCAGTGTAGTTGTAGCCATGTCTGGCTCAGGATATGAGAGAAACAAGGTGCGTGAGGTAATATCTTTTATTGGACCAACTTCTGTTGGTGAGAGAGACAAGCTTTCAAGCCACATAAAGCTCTTCTTCAGGAAGTTGCCTATCCTTTTGCAAAGGGTTTTATTACAGTTATCCATGCTTTAGTCTTTTCTGCGTAGGCTTATTGTTCTGCATCCTAACTAGAACTATTCTAAATTAACCTGGAAATTTAAACTGGTGAAGAATTCACCTTCCTGCTGAGAGGGAACATACTGCACCTGTACTTCAGAATCAGCACTAGCTTCCAATTTATTTCTGGATGTGACTGTGACCCAGCCTACCTTAAAAAATGAGGATAGAGGAGACTAAAAGGGAAAGTTTGTGCTGATCTTGTGTATATTAAAGTATCATGGGAATTAAATTCTATTTATGTACAATAATCCTGAAACTAAAGAAAATGATCTAGGACAGTGTTTCTCAGCCCTTTCAGGTTGGCGACCTCTTATTCGAAGACAAAAAATGTCATGAACCCTAACATTTACTATAAAAGTAAGAATAAAAATGATGACAGTGCTAACCCTATATAATTTGTCTATGTGTTTCAAGAGACTGACAGAGCATAGCTGACTTTGAAGGGTAAAGGAGTGCAGAGAGAGGAGAAGTAAGGTTGTCTTTAGATTATAATGAAATATTCAACATCTCAGGATGCCCTGGTTGCATTTTCAGACTCCACTGGATGTCACAAGTAGATCTGGAAAAACAACTGAATTTTTGGTTCAGTGGAAGGTCTGAAAATTTTTTAAAATAAATAAGTTTGGGTTGAACTGGATCTGAATTTTTATGGAATTTTTGTGAATTGAAAAAGTCCATTTCAGGTATATTCCAGAGCAGGAATGTGAACCTGGATGACTACCCTAACCACTAGGCTAAATGTTATGGGGCAGAGAGCTAGTGGCACTATCACCACCATGGCCAGAAGTATTTGTATCAAACTTGCCGATAGTTTCAGGTCAATCTATACTTCATTTTCCATGAATAAACAATTAGTCTGAAAAATTTTACCCAGCTCAGGTCCCGAGTCTCTCTTTCTTTAGTGTAAATCTGATGTAATTTCATTGATTTCAGTGGCATTCTCAATACAAGTATTTTGCATTGGCTTTCACATACTGGAGAGCAAAATTTGGCCCATACTCTGCAAGGGTATTGTCACGCTGTCTGGTATGGTTTACAAATGCAAGTGCCAATCTTAGGTCAGACTGTCAGGAAACAGGGCGGACACCCCAAACTAACTGGTGGTATATTCTATAATTGAATTTCACCAAGCCAGTCACAAATGTGCACTCCTGGATTACTATATTAGTCTTATCATGGAGCCACATATAGTCTCACATTAGGTTACTCCCAACTCTGAGGTGTTGGTCGCTTACCCCCAGGTCTATGGATACTCTAGATCTCACACCAAAGACTAACTGACAGCTGATTTCTCTAGTAAACTAATTCAAGGTTCATTAGCTAAGAAAAAGAAATGAGAATTATTGAGCGTTTAAAGCAGGCAAGACAAAATTTGAAAGTCCAAAATGATAGCAGAGATGTAGTGATCTGCTAGATTTCCGTAAGTCTCTCAGGGTTACCCAAAATAACTTTGAGGATCTCTGTCCACTTGTTCAGTATTCCACCCTGTCAGAATCCATCAATCTAGAAATACAGGTTCACTCCCTGGATCCATCCTTATAGCTGTCTTCCCTGGCAAGTGTCTCCATCACAGCATGGGCTTTTCCTCTATTGACTAAATGCAGACTGGGTCTGTGAATTTCTCATTGTCGAACACAATGACCCATACTTTGAAGTTACAATGCTTCTTCATTTTTAAGTTACAAGGCCTAATTCCATTTGATGGGCAATCCGATTACAGATACATACATAATGCATTTAGTTACAGCAATCCAAGCAACCTTTCTTTAGACTTCATGAAGTTTAAACATCAAGTAAATACATCTTTGATCTAAAGGTAAGTAAGTACAGGGGTATATATAATGTAATGGGATAGCATTCAATAAGTTACAGAGAAGTGTAGACAATACCATTCACAGTTCGTTTGAACTAAATGAACACTCGAGTGAATTAGTACACTTAACATTCCTTTGAAATTCACACACAATTAATTGGCTTATTGCTCTGATCCGAGCTGGTCTGTCAGTGTCATAGGTATGTTTTTGGCTAGTTGAACAGAACTTCCTTTAATATATATAGGGGATTTTTGTTTTGTTTATATTTAAACAAAGTGGACTTGCTGAAGTTGTTATGCTTTCAGTGGTACAATTTTGTAAATGGAACATACAATGTAATAATAATAATTTTTTTTTTAGCTCAGAAGCAACAGATGTCGGCAACCCACAATCACTTTATGCTGCCATTTTCAATTGTTAGAGCAGTATTGATGAAAGCGGATTAAGGAGTTCTTAGATGCCAAACCCATTATTTCAACTTTATGTAGAGCTGTCAAGCCCTAATAATTCCAAAGGTATTTAGCCATTGTAGGGTAAAAAAAAAAAAGCTAGGTCTTCATAGCAATCTGAAAACTATTGTTCCATGTCAAAATGTAAGTGATCATATATTAATGAAAATCTAATGGTATAACTTTTACTTAGTGTTTTTTTTAATTATGCCCTATTCTTCTAATGACACAATGATCAACAAATGGCAGAACACGCTTAAATAAAGCTTTCAGAGAACTAATGATTTGCCCTAACATCCTAGAATTTTGACTTGTGAGAGTGTCTAACTTGGGAGCATTTATTAGATTTCACAATAGGCTATCAGTATAAGGCTTTATTTTTTGTGTGTGTCTGACTTCTGTGTCAACAATTTGCAGGCCAGTCCTTTTGAAGTCAATTTGAAGGGAGATAATTCTTAAAGTGCTTATATCTATGAAACTTGCATGAAAACCTACAAATATAGCAGATACATTGCTGACCTTTTCAAGATTTTTGTGAGTTATTTCTATATAAATCATTCCATGAAAAGTTGTTCTTAGTCCTTTATTCTCTTTTATTTTTGAGATTCAGACTGTCTGTCTGTCTATCATCATTTCTGCAACACATCAACATAATAATTAGAAGATAACTACAAGGTTAAGTATTTCACTGTCTTGTATACACCTTTAATGATGGGTAGACACCTTTAGAACTGGAGAGATCAGTGTCTTAGACAGGTCCTGAAAGTGTTTTCTAGGTCTCACAACAACTGACATCTGTCTCAAAGTCTCAGTTATGCTAAAGTAAAGCCTTTTATTTATCACTGGATTGGTAACAGATATTCATACTCCGCACAGGCCTATTCTGATCTCTAGTGAAAAGCTGTATCTTTTGAATTTGTAACATTTATGTTATATTACAGAGCGCATATATGAGAAATTCACAAGTTGAACTCTGGCTATAATTGAAAAACAAAGAACAATCAACTATCCTACTTATTTTCAACAAATATCTTTGGATTTTGGAGAATGCCCAAAGTAGAAGACCATTTTTAACTGAAAGATAGATTTGTTTGTTGTTCTGGAGCTAGTGCAACAGAGGAATTGAACCCAGTGTATACTGTGAACAGAACCCTGAAGAATGCTTTCTGGGATGCAAGATCTGAAAAAGACACAGCAAAGAGAACTTCTTTGAGGACCAATGGTAATGCTTTTGGTTCCATTCTCTAAGTCTAATTCAGCACTGAGTTACGCCAGTTTTATTGTAGTAACTCCATCAAAATCAATGGAATTACATAGGTGTAAAACTGGAGTAACACGGCACACAATCCAATCAGGTGCTCTGATTACTCACTCACTCACTATCTAGGCTCAGGTGGCCTAAGAATGATGTGGAGACAGTCTGAAGAGTGAATATGTCTCATCACTTAGCACTGCCCTCCTCTAGGATATAAAGTGGATCTGATGAAATCTGAGAAGTATGCTGTCCAGTCCTCTTCAGTCAGAAGAGTCAGAACTCTAATAAGGATGTAGAGGACACTCTGCAGAAGATGGAACAGATAGGATGACATGGAAGGATGCTTAGCGAAATATGTTTTTCAGCTATACAGAGGATTTGTGTCAGCTTGTATTTCAACCAGACCCCGTCTGTTAAACTTGCCTGTTGCATATATTTTACAACATTTCTCAGTATTATTTATTTCTATCTTCAGTTAGTCAGTGAGGGAAGCTACTGCTTTGGTTTACTCCCTTTTGACTGTTCTGAGACCATCAAGCTCAGCCTTTTCTTGGCTTCCGAGTTTTCTGTGACTGATTGTCTGTTTCTTTCTCTATTTTCCACTCTAAATCTGTAGCTAGCTAGTTTTCCTGGATCCCTGTAATTTGTTGCTATGACTGCTGGATGATATCCCTTGCTTTGTGTGTTCTAATGAGCTCAATAGTTCACTCTGAGCTTCTGCATCTGGTAAAGATAATAAGCATGACACCTCTGTTAGTCACTGCCGTGCCTGCACTGAAGAGCGCAATGGGTTTGGAGTTGAAAATAGTTTTCTCTTCTATAGCCTGTGTGCTTCAAACACATCATAATTACTGAACAAAATGTTTTTAGACGTTTGCTTGAATAGTGTTGATCAATAGCACTGTTTATGAAGGGGAATGCTATTTTTTTGAGGCATAAAGAACCTATGCAAATAAACAGACAATTACTTTGCTTCACTACCAAAAACCAGTGCTGACATTTTCGGTTTTATCTTTAATTAATCAATAGGCATTTTTTGGTTGGACAGCTACTGCATATGCCAGCTATCTCCAGGATAGGAAAATAGAAGAACCAGTTTGTTTTGTCCTGTAATGATTTCAATATTATTGAAAGACTGTCTACAACATCAGACATCGGTAGCTGATATTTGTGCAAATTCCAGGAAAATACATATGTTCAATCAGAACAAACTTTGTGAGTTCCTGGGTGAATATAAGGATAGAATCTAAGCAAATCATTCACTATAAAATAGTTTATAAATATTTTAAAGTGTTTGGAAGGGGACCAAATGTATTCAGGAAAGTGAAGAGGTATGTTCTGTTACTACAGAAAAGGGGGATAAGCCTACCCTTGTTAGAAAACGGTTACTTCTCTTTTTGAAGAAATTCACTGAAACAAATATAGACCAAAATTCTGAAAATTGTTCAGCAAAGATGGACCCCTGCCCTTGTGGAGCCCCACTTATTTCTATCCGCATGGAAAAATTTGCAAGATTGGGCCATACACGCCTCTTAAGGTGAGGGGGGGAGGATTCATATTTAGATCTCTTGCAGCTCAACTTTCTTTGTTCTTATACGATACTAGAACTGGTGACATTTTATGCTTCTTTTTTTTCCAGTGAGAAAAAATGGCCATTTTAGGAAAATAGAATGTTTTTCAAAAGTTTATTTGTATCTTTTTTTGAGAAAGTTTTTAAAAATGTTATTGAAATTGTTATTGAATATTTTCATTTCCCTGAAACTTTGTTTTTCATTTTCAATATTTTTTATTTTAAAATGAATAAAAATGACCTGGAAACTTTTGCATTTAGAACCATGTGACATGGGAGCAGTTTGAAAATTAGAAAATATCTCTCAAAATTGTGTTTTCCAATTTTCAATCAGCTCTACAATAGGGCTTTTTACTTGAAGATCTCAAAGCAAAGGAAAGTTAGTACTATTTTCCCCCTTTTAGAGATGGTAAAACTGAGGCACAGAGTGCTGAAGTGACTGGCCCAAGGTCACACAGCAGGTCAGTGGCAGAGTCAGGAATAGGATCTAGGCCTTACCTGTCAGTTCATTGTCCTATCCATTGGACCATGTTGTATATGCCTTTCTGAATAGTGTGTTAACACAAAATGTTGCCCAGATCAAAGAAAACTTAATCTGCCATCCTAGACAGACCTCTCTTCCCTCAAGAAAGATTCCACCTCCCAGTTCGTCTCCTGTTCACATGGCCTCTGAATTTATACCCATCCCTGATCTTCCTCCTATGTGAGGCACCTTGGTGTTCCCAAGATAAGGTAGTTGGCAATTATCAGGTGTCTGATACATTAATACCTGCTGCTTTGTATTTGACTCTTTATCCTGGGCCTTCTGCTCATGATGTCTAGATCCTAATGATATAAAGTAGTCCTTTAATCTAGCTTTGTTTTCCTCTGCACCTCCACAAAACAATTTATCTAGGAATGATATTGCAGTATGGGAAGCATTGATTGGTCTAAGTTGTAATATGACTTACAAGATGAAAACCATATAACAAGAAGGCCAATTAAATCATATATCACAATAATAGAATCATAGAAGATTAGGGTTGGAAGGGACCTCAGGAGGTCATCTAGTCCAACCCTCTGTTCAAAGCAGGACCAACCCCAACTAAATCATCTCAGCCAGGGCTTTGTCAAGCCGCACCTTAAAAACCTCTAAGGATGGAGATTCCACCATCTCCCTAGGTAACCAATTCCCTCCTAGTGAAAAGGTTTTCCTAATATCCAACCTAAAACTCCCCCACTGCAACTTGAGACCCTTACTTCTAGTTCCATCATCTACTACCAATGAGAACAGCCTACTCCAACCTCCCTGGAACTCTCTTTAAAGTAGTAAAAGGCTGCTATAAAATCTCCCATCATTCTTCTCTTCTTCAGACTAAACAAGTCTAGTTGCCTCTGTGATGTTCCCCTCTGCAATCTGGATTAGTATATCACTGTGTCACCCCAGTCCCTCACTCCTGGAGTCCTTCTTGCTCTTTCCCTGGTTTGTGAACCACCCACTCCTGGGTCAGTTCACTCACAGCCAGATAAGCAGCTCCTGTTTTAGTGATTGAGAGATTTTGGCCAGCCACTCATGAAATTCTGCAATAGAATGACCCCTAACCGATATCCCCAGTCCCAGATGCAACCCTAGGAACTGCCGTCTTACAGAGTTCAATGCTTCCTATTGCACTCTACAGGTTCATAGGGTAGTCAATTTATCAGTGAAATTGATATACACCAGTTCTGTCACTCTAAATGAAGTCTCTGCACACACTCAAACTACGTGCACTGCTTTAGATTAGACAAACAACTAAGTTTATTAAGTATAGAAAGATTTTAAGTGATTATAAGCCAGAATAATATGAGTCAGATTTGATCATGAAGAAAATAAAGCAAATCCCATTCTAAACGAAACTTAACAACTCAGTAGCCTTACAGTCTTTAATGGATTGCAAGAGAGAGCTCCAGAGACAAAAATGCCTCTGCCTTTAACATGTTTCCTTGTCAACCCCTGGGGTCAGATGATCGGCCATGTCCGACATGGTTTCCTCCACTTGAGTCAAATGAGTGTCGCATTATCAGATGCTTAGGCCAGTCTATTGTTCCTGTATGCATGCCTCAGAAAGGTGTAAACTCTCACCCTGCTTTGTGTTTGCCTGGATCTATTCAAGCCATGTGACACACACATTTGGGAATATTACATAGCAGAGATTCATAAATACGCATGTGACATTGCAAGAAGCATACTATCATAACAATAATGTTCAATATGTTATGAGCATTCCAAAAACACCTTACATGACATACTTTGCATTAAACAATACACAATTACACTATAAGGGTGAACATGAATGATACACAAATCACAGCCTAAGGGGTGTACATGGGGTACAGAGTGTGACACACTCAGCCTCTCCTCATAAGTCATGTGCTCCAGCCCCCTAATCATTTTTCTTGCTTTCCACTGGACTCTCTCCAATTTGTCCACATCCTTTCTGTAGTGTGGAGCCCAAAACTGGACACAATACTCCAAATGTGGCCTCACCAGTGCTGAAGAGAGGGGAATAATCACTTCCCTCGATCTGCTGGCAATGCTCCTACTAATGCAGCCCATTATGCCATTAGCCTTCTTGGCAATAAGGGCACACTGTTGACTCATATCCATCTTCTTGTCCACTGTAAACCCCAGGTCCTTTTATGCAGAACTGCTGCCTAGCCAGTCGGTCCCCAGTCTGCAGCAGTGCATGGGATTCTTCCGTCCTAAGTGTAGGACTCTGCACTTGTTCTCATTGAACCTCATCAGATTTTTTTGTCCCAATGTACAATAGCTAGCCAGAATAAAGAGAGGAAGAAAATGTGGGGATTATTATAGTACCCACAATCCGCAGCAGATTTGCAGTGACCAAAATGTGCTTTATAAATAGAGGTGATTTATTTTTCATTCTAGCCACTTCTGCAAGACTCTTGAATGGTGGCCACAAATTTTGAAAAATTATGTGAATAATAACTTAGTCATAAAATAACATCAAAAATCAAATAGATAACTTCAAGATACTTAGCACATACTGCTGTCATTTTCTGGAAAGACTTGAAGAGAATGTATATTAATATTTATCTTACCATTTGTGCACAAATTGATTTTTTACTGTTGAGGTGAGACACATGACCACTAATAGCCCTATTGTATCTAGAATGCTAGAGCAATTAAATCTGTATCAGATTGACAGTCAGAGGTGAAATTGATGGTTCAGTAGTTCTTCTTTGGAACCAGACTATTACGTCTACTAACCTAACAAGTCAATTAGTGTAAAATTGATCTTTAAGGTCTGCAGCAATACCTTCATTGTCCAGAGTCTTCCCGAGTTAGGATGCAGTCCTGCTAGTGCTTAGTGCGTGGTGAGTTGCTGAACACTGTCAAATTCAAATGACTTTAATGGGAGTGGAAAGCACTCTGCTCCTTACAGGAACAATTCCTTAAAAACTGAGGTCTTCACTGTCAATCAAAAGGGTGGGTAATTCCTGTGCACAACTGCATGTGTCCATTACGTCCACAGAAATTCGCATTTATCTGTGCATTGGGTAATTGCTTATCCAGCCCATTTGTATATAACCTGATGCAATCTGTATACACACAAATACTTGTGAATCCATCCATCATTTCCTGCTTGAAGATTTTATTGGTACGCTGGTGTTGTCAATTCTTTAAGTAAGTTGGGAAGGGGAGAATTTGTAAATAAGATAGTGCATTCCATGATGCAAATATATTAATATAAAGTAGGGACTCAATCCTCCGTGCTAAAACCAAATGAAGTTTTGCAATGGGAGCAGGATTAAGGCCTCTACCTTGCTTTGGGTTCAAAGTCTGAGCCATTTCAAGCTATGTGAAGTGACAATAAGTAATATAGTGGCACACCTTGTAGTGCTATTTCACTGAACATTTGTATTGACTAAAAATGCTAAACAGTTCTCACAATAAAATAGGTCTTGCTTTACATGTTCCTTTAGCCTAATGTTCTAGAAGCTTCTAAAATCCAGAAGCCAGAAGCAGTTTTTAGAAATCAGGCGCCCTTATCCTAAACTGTGTGCACTCATCAAACTGGCAGCTTGAAATTGGCATGACTCCAGAGAAGTAGTCTTTTCAAGAAGGACGGCATTATAGCAACATGAAAATCCCACTCCCTTCTCATCCTTCCCCAGCCTTCAGCTATGTCTCTGTTACAGTGATTGAGGATAGCATGAGAAAACCATGCATGTTTGTACCTCTATAGACCTTACCACAGTGCTTTTGGGCTTTCATGGAAATATTTGCACTTTGACACCTGTACATATTAATGAGAAGAAAAGATATGAGAAATAAACTCTTATGACATTTATTTATAATACAAATAATAATCCAAACATAAATCCTAGCACTACTAAAAAGCATGTGAAACATCACCACTCAATCCGATTGCTTTTGCTGCTTCCCTTCCCTCGCCTGTGTGTGTGTTGTCTATTTACATTCTAGTCTATGGGATGCAAAGGGTATGTTCTTTAGGAAAATAACCTTATCTTTATATCTGTTTACAAGGTATCTAACACATTATTGCTGCAATGCTAATACCAAATAGCTCTTTGCCATGTGAAATCTCAGTATTTCAAAAGGTAAATAGCTCTGTCTCCTCCCAGTCCCATAGCAAAACATCATATTAGAGCGTTAAATTGTTAGGTTCTTTTGATCCCAGACTGTTCATTTTTTATTTGTTTATTAATTATTTATTGTTTCTTTTATCAAATTATGGTGCTGAACAAATTAACCCTAACCCAATCCTGATACAAAGGAAATCAATAGCAAAATTCCCCTTAGTTTTAATGGAAGCATGATCTGGCTCTACCACACCCTGGAGGAGAAAGAGATGTTCATAATGGAAATGCTATCCAGTACAGAACTCCGCAGAGTTGCTAAAGCAGATGGACAGGTGCCCTTTTTTAGATCATCATTTTTAGATCTACAAATATAAAATAAATTAATGGCTGAAAGATCAGCAAAGTCTCCTGATACGAGTAACCTCATTGACTCAGGAGAGTAAACATATACAGGACCAAGAACAGTGCCTGACTTCTGTGCTGTGGAGGAGTTGAAATACTGATTTCTCTTTTTACCAGTCCTTATGAATGTGTGCAAAGTCTGACTGAATTTATACTGAAACTGGCCCAGTAACTAAGTACCTTTCAGAGTGGAAGTTTCTAAACTATTATGCAAATGTTTTTTAAAAATGAAAGCTAATATACACATAGTTTCTTGCATATATGGCTAAACTCCAAAGAGTAACAGCTTTAACATTTGTGTGTGGCATTTTTACAGAAAAGAAATGTATCTTTAGGCACAGTGGTATTTTATCACTGAATAAATTCACTTACTGTTGCAGAATATAAGAATATATTATGCATAAGTTTATACCTACATTTTGTCTCAGTTGCACAATAATATTGGCGAGTTAATGCAGCAGGATAGAGAAATATTTATATGCTGATCGTACAAGAAAGTAAACTGAGATTCTAATCTCAATAGCAACATCCATTAAATAAAACAAGGGAAAATGTCTCTACTATTCTATTCTATTTTGTTTTGATGATTCAGCCTCATTCAGATCATAAGGGGTCCTGATCCTGCAAGGTATTGTGCACCTCCTCTGAACTTCTGAGTTCCCCATGATTTCTCCATGCATTCCAAAGGCCCAATGTTGTGAAGTGCTGAGTGTTTTCACTTGATTAAAATCAACAGGAGTTGAAACTGTTCAGCACCTGGCAAGGGGTGTGTAGGGCCTGATCCATTTCCAGTGAAGTCAGTGGAAGACTGTGTTTCAATAACACTTGCACTGGGTCCTTAGTATCTTACTGGATCAGGCTTTGGCATTGCTGTTGAATGTGAATGATTTCAGTTAAGGGTGGATCAGGCCCATACTTGATTGCTATTTGAAAAGAAGTAAATACCATCACAGATCGCTTTTGGCTTCACAGTACTAGTAAGAAAACATGAAAAAAATATTAAATTCATAACACTAAATTAAAATAATGTTTAGTTTGAAAGACAGACTGACAAAAGTACTGCAGTTCAGTTACAAAAATCATTCTGTGTGGTAAAGAAGATGATGTAGGCAGCTATTTTCAAAGCTGCCTAAGTGAGCACTTAAGTCAAACAACCTGCACCCATTTTGGTGCATGCTGTCCTGAAAATTTAACACTGAAAAATACCTGACAGCTCTCTCTTTTGAAAACCAGGTGTGCTGGCAAAGGGACAGTAAGGAATTTCAAAAGACCTTTTGAATAGTCCATGTAGCCTCTTCCCATCTGTGATGTCTGGTGCAGTAGAAGGAAAAGAAAGCCTAGGAAACTGATTCCCATTGCATAATATTAAACTGGTTCCCTAGCTGATGCAACAGAAATGCTGGAAAATTATATATCCATCTCAGAGGACTTTATTGGACTGGCTGCCTTAGAAAGTTACCTCTTGTGGGAATTCATTTTGAATGTTGCTCCAGAGGAATACTTAATTGCAGAGATGGTAAATGAAAGGGAATTATTTTCACCAAAAACTTTAACAGGAGATTTGTCCCATTTTTGGTTAAAATTTTTTGGAATTCAGACATTTCCAGCTAGCTCTATTTAATTTTCTAATAAATTAATAACTTTTCTGTTCTAGTTTATCAAAGTTTTTATAACACGCACATGACAGTAGTATCTGAGCTGCACATTAGATCTGTTTGTCCTTCTGGAATCCTTCAGCCTTTGCTATCTGGGTATGTAATTCCACTGATAGCTTGGAGATGTGTATGAGGATAAAAGGCCGTGTGTGGCCTTCATAGCTTCCAAACTGTAGACATTTGCCTTTTCCAAATCTGAAGTTTAGAAGGGAAGGTTAAGATTGGCACATCTATGATCAACTGCACAGTGAGAGAAAAACCTGCAGTGGGAAAAGCAGTGCTTAATTTGTGCCAGGGATTGCCAGGGCTGAGTCTCTGCACCTCCGGGCATAGCAGCTCATATAGCCCCAGCACCTCTGGACTTGGCACGTCAGTCATGAAAGTAAAAATATTGCTTGAGCCCCAGAACCTCTTTCATTATAAATTAAGCACTGGGAATGAGCACACTGGGATCTCCAAGGGGACTGTGTTAATTTAATCCTCCTGAATAATGATGTGGTCGATTATGGAATCGAAGCTAATGATAATATTTCTCCGTGTTTCTGCCTTCATTTGTGCTTGAAGACACAGGGAATATCTAGTCAATGTACTTTTTATTCTCCCGTAAATCTAAAGGGATGCTTACCGTTAAGTTTACAGGACATTTACATGGAGACATTTGACTTGCTAAAAGTAGGGAAAAGGCTCCAAAAATACAAAAAAATTAATTCACTTTCAGTACGGAAAGTGTTTTTTCAGATGAATAAACTATATTAAAGAATATTAGCAATATGTCAAAATAAGAAGGTAATGTACTACTAAATACTGTTTTTCTTGATTGCTGTTTCAAAGTGAAGCATAGTGATTTCTGTAATGTTCCCATAGAAACCTTATAATGGAATGGAAAACAGCAACTCAGCTTTGTAATGGTCTTTACCTTCTTCCAATAAAAATCTGCTGCACATTCCAATCAAAATGCTGGCATGGAGTCATAATGTAATATCAGGGCTGAATTTACAGAAGTTCTGAGGCTAACATGCCAAGATGGTTAGAACGGCACTGCATGGATGTTATGATTTAATACCCTTTGCCAGTGGGAATTCCTGGAGCTCAAAGTAATAATGTCTTCTACATTAATGTGCAGTGAAGTGATTGTAGCATTAATCTTCATAGAAAGTCCAATTCTCCTGAGACTGTAGAAAGACCATATAAACCATATTAATAGAAGGAAAGAGCCAGGTAACATTAGATCACTTTAATATATTTTTAATTTGATTAAAGGAAGCCTTAATATTTTGTATCATTTGTCAGAATCAAGTTTTCAAAATGAAAGATCATAAGTGTCATAATACTGTGAGCATGTGTATATATATGGACCATGCATCTTATTTGATTTTTGCCATTTTAAGGCCCATTTCACAAAGAATTATTTTTAAATGACTATAATTTATGCTATTGTACCTAAGAATCTATCCACATTTATAAAACAAATGCCCTATTTTCTGAAGACTACAGTTCGGCTGTAAAAATGTGCCTTAGGCTGAATCTTAATTTACAATGTTTCCACCTTGGAGCAAATTATTTTATAGTGTTACAGAAGTCTGTCTGGGTAAAGGGGTGCTTTTCATATTGGGGTTTACTCTGAAACATAAAAGTGTACAGAAAGAAATATACTTGACCAGGATGCTTTGTTGTTTCCTTTGCAGTTATTGAAGATACTTTGTTTTTTTGAGGCCTTTTCTCAGTGGACACTGTCTCCAATGTCTCCTCTTAAGAGAAATCATAATCCTCTCACTTTGACATCATAATCTGTTGCTAGTGAAATGACTGATGTCACCAATCTAATTTTATTTGTGGCTTCGCTTCAGGTTCAGAGAGGAAATTGGCTGTGAAAGGAGCAAGCATCTTTGAGTTTCATCAGGCAGGAGTGCAGCACTGAATAAGCAGCAGAAATATTGAAGATGGCACTTGGTTATAACAGTCCAATAGTGGGGTCAAAGGAATTGGGTATTACTAGTTGATGGGATGGTAAGAGTCCTGTGTCCAGCGTAGATCATTAGGTTGGGCAGTGGGCTATGAGAGCAATTTTTCATAGGAACTGCCAGAAAAAGCATTTCTGTGACTGTGGCTGGACCTTATGATAGCCCCTGCTCTCGCTTTTTTTAAGATCAGCTATTCTGCATACCTGTGCAAAGCAGTACTCCAGAGTGGCAAAGGGAGTTCGATGACACAGGTTGCTGTAAACATCATGTGTATGCACTAGATTGCATTTAAACCATTGTGCCTTTACCATGGCTTGGCTCTGCCCTGTAGTGTGACTACTGTCCCTCCTGCTAACCAGTGCTCATTTCAGTGCAGGAATAAAAGTTTATTTGCATTACTGACCCTTGAACATTTCTGTCTTTGTGGGGCCAATCTCTCTGTGATTGGCTATAAGTGAGTTTACACCTATAGGTGAAAAGGAATTGGGTAATTTTCACCTCTTGCACCGCTGAAGTCATAGAAGCTATGCCATTGACATCAGTGGGTGCCAGATAAGATAGATGGTTGATTTTAGTAGATTCAGCTCTGCTCCTAGATGCTGAAAAAGTAGCAGCAACTAGAAATGTTTTATTCCTTAGCTGATCAAGGAATTGCATGCCTTCCCACTGAGAGTGGACCTCTTCATGGTTCCCTCAAAGCCAGGTTAAGGGAACATATTGTACATGGGGCTATCCCTGGAGATCACTCAGCATTTTCACATAATGACAATTTTCAAATAGGGTAAAATGATAAACCATAATACACATAGGTTACCAAGAGACTTACAGGTTCAAATCATGGAGTTGATGGCTACCTATAAAACCATAAATGGCTTAGAGAACGGAGCTAGTGACAGTTTACAGGATGAAACTCTAACGGGGCCAAGGCCAGGGCATTCTAGGGGAAGAGCCAAAAAAAGGGGATTCCCAGATTCTAGTGATTAGAAACTGTGTCTTGCCACTTCTCATGATTCCAGCCCCATCTCTTTGCACAGGCCTTCACCAGTAATGGTGTTGCAGATCAGTCTGGAAATGTTCTCCGAGAAGATGAACCACCAAAGTGATCACATTTAAGATAGCAAAATGGATTTTTAGCTCCTATTTGAGACTGAACTCAATTCAGCAATTATTTATGAATGAGGCGTACTAGGATGATGGGTGCATTAGAAATGTATATGGATAATTACCTTTAGAACCAACTCTCCCTTATGAACTGCCATGCCACTTGAATTTATGAAGAATATTTTGACTACTAGTCCTCAGTCTGATGGGCCCTAGATTCTAGAGTTCACTCTTGTCAAAGCTTGAATTTAGCCACATTTAGGGGTACATTTCCAAAAGGACTTAAAACAGGACCTGCAGCCTTTTGTGCACAGTAATTTGATCATGTACATTCAGGTGCATACTGTTTGCAAGTACAAACACCTGTTCACACACTTTAAAAATTCTAATGCCTGCATACCTCCTTAAGGACTTAATTCATTTGATATTTTCCATTGACTTCAGGGAGAGTAAGATCAGGCCTAAAAGAGGCAACACCTGTGTTAGAATTTGCACTGCATACACACAGGGTTTAGACTATTAAAAGTATGTATTCTGAGTTTAAAGATGCAAAGTGTGCTGTGCTTGTGTGTGTGTGCAGAAGACTATACCACTCTACACATGGAGTAGAAAATGTGTGCCTTAGAGTATGGTACAAGATGCAGTTCTAGGTTATGCTTTATACTAACTATGATAATGGTTAGAATCTTCGGTAAACGGAAATCAGCTACTATGGTGATGGCCACTTTATAAATGCAAGTAGTAAGAAAGTTATCAGAGTAATCCAAACAAGTTATTGTGTTAATAATTAGAAGTCTTATATAAAATAAGAGTAGTTTAAAACGAGAACAAAATATAAGGGAGGTCTTTTTGAGTCAGTGTTTGTGTTCTCCTAATCCTTAATGAATGAACAATTGGGCAATTTAGATGAGTTCAAGTCACAACCAGCGACACAGCCCTTTGTGATGTAAAAGAAAATGCCTGAGTAGTCTTTCAGAGATTTACAAAACCCCAAAAGTAATATTCAGACAAGTGGTTACTTTATAGACTACATTCAGGTTTTCAGAGATAGTGCTTCCAGGCAGAAGGATTAAACATAATCTTGCTCTGTCTATTCTCTCTCCTTTTTCTCTCATTCTCTTATTGGCTACAGTTACAGCTGGAAGGGGAAACCTGGAAAATGGAAGTTGTGTGCAATTTTGTGAGTAAATACTCATAGGAAAGTGATAAAAAATATCTTTGTTTATATTTTGTTGTGTGAATACAAAAGGGGACTGGCCAAAAAAATCATGCTAGATAGTCTATGCTGATATAAAACACAGCTTTAAAATACAGGAAACAGAATGGGGAAAAAGAGAACAATAGGTCTGAAAGGTGTAGTTGTTGGCCCAAAGCTTGATTCTGTTATATTTGATTCTGTTATTAAGGGCATTGAATTGCCAGGCCCTTTTTGGTACGTGACAAACCACTACAGCAGTTTTTCTGAAGCCTTGCATTTTACCCTGGTGTTCCAATTTGTGAGACAGGAATCTATTAGCTATTGATAACTTTGTTTTTGAAACCACCATCTGGTCATTGATTATTCTGTTTGTGAGGTTACCAAAGATCCTAGTTGTAAAATTGTTGCTGAATATGTGTGTTTGAAATTTGGCGGCAGTCGACGGGAGTTACACAAGCTATGCAGAGTAGCTTGAGTAACTCCCGTTGACTTCGTAGCTTCTTTTTAGCTCGCTGTCCCCACTGCGCTGTGCTGATGGGAAATGCGTAGTCGATGCAGCACTACACTTTTTGGGGAGGTGGTTTTATTAAATCGACTTCTGGATTGATTGAGCGTGTCTTCACTGCCGCTCAATCGAACCAGAAAAATTGATGTGACAGCGATGTTGCTGCCATCAATGTAGACATAGCCAGAGTAGCCATGTGTGACATGGTGACCCACCCCTTTAAGGTCTGGTGCCTAGTGGTCAGCTCATGCCCATGAGGTGGCATGGCCCCTTTAAGAGTTAGGGATGGGCTGATGTTCAAAAGCCAAGGAGCTATGGAGAGAAAAGAAATGGTCCCCAGATTAAGTAGTGCTTGGAAGGAATCCCATTATTGTATCTTTAAGGGTCTGGAATCAGAAGCCTAGCACAACTGTGGGGCAGGGCTTTTCTTTCCCAACCAGTTGGGATGAGTTTTAGGAAGGGGACCCAGCATGTATGCTACTTGCTTCCTCATCGCAAAATAGCCACCAGCAGGAGAAGTCTGGCCTTTAAATTCTTCAACCTGAAGAACTAAGAAAAGAAAGCCTGGCCAAAAGTGATGCTCGCTCAAGCCATGTAGCTGATCTGAACCACAGCCCCAGCTCCACAAGGGAACTGCCTGACCTGACCTGACCTGACCTGAACTGAGCTGCACCAGAAGAACAGTCCTCAGGGTGAACACAGTAGGAAGCAAGTCAAGGAAACACTGAAGGTTGAGGAAGAGATTGGCACTACGCAGTTATACAGGGCCCTGGCCTGGAACCCAGAGAGCAAGTGGTCCTGGATTCCCTCATCAAACACAACAAGGGAACTTTGTTAAGGCCTTGAGCATGTGGACCACACTTAAAGGGAACCTGGACTGTATGGACACACAGCTAGGGAGACTGACCTCCTTAGTCACTTAACTCTTTAGTACCCCAAAAGGGGACAGGCTTATCAATAGCTCAGCTGGCCAGCTGAGGTCAGGACAAAAGACTTAGAAACAAATTAGACAGTGAGGGGCTGATCAGATGAGGGGAAACTGAGGCAGGCTTGCTGTGATGCTTGGTCTTGTCTTGGGTGTCCTCCTACAACAGTTAATACCGTTTCAATAACAATGATTATAGGTAAGGTTGCAAAACAACTTCCTTTTTAATCCCCTGTTTTCACATAATTATAACTTTCTGGAAAAGTTTTCTTTGTGATTTGAAATTTGCACAGTGGATTTATGCAAGAACATTTTTAAAGAAAGCTTGAGCAAAACCACACATTTTATACTGAGGAATACATCAACAAATCACATTGTTTTGAACAGAGGTAGTCCTCAGTGGTGACTAGTGCCTTTGTTTAGAAAAGAAAATGGTATGGGTTTGACAAAGATAGAATAACTTAAAAATTACATTGTTAAGCATATCTAAATATGGATATAAGAACATAACTTCAGACAACCAAATCTGACATTTTAGCCAATTTAAGCTTGTTATATAATGTCTTGGATACATCAATTTTTCATAAAGGAAGTCAAAGCAACACTCTGGTAACAAGTGTCCAGAGAATTTTAGAAAACAGTGAGCACAGCTACAAAAGCACTGACCTTCATATGGGGACAATATAGTGATAGTAAAGACAGTCCAGATAAGATAGATATGGTCTTCCCCCCACACGTGGAAAAAAGTCATCTGATGAAATCCATTGGGCGGCAGCATTACACTGAAATCTTGCAGAAGAGAGAATGATAGTTTATATTCTGTATGCTGTTGCTAATTGTTTATAGTGTTCAGAGTGAGTGATTTGCAACATTGAAGTGTGATATAACTCTTGTAGGGCAATCTTTTCAAAAATATTTTGATTGCAGCTCAGATTTGTATAATCTGATATTTCTGAAAAGCAAACTTTCAGTTTTTGGAATGTTTCTTTAAAACCAGCTCTGAGAAATGTGTTAGCAGTACCAGAGAGATGGAATTAATTGAACCAGGAGCAGGTAACTACCCCCACTGTCCCTCATCCCTGCTTCAGTTTGAACATTTGCTCTAGGAGGATATATGGTGAACCTCTGTAGTCTTTGCCATCTTCTGCCGTATATTAAAAATTATTTTAAAAGGAAGTATGAAAAGAAATGACTAAAAAAAGTATGAAGTATCAAAAAGAAGTCACTGAAGTCCAGCAGGGTTTGGAATGAACAATCACAAAACACGAATTGGGATTGATCCTTCTTTGAGCAGGGGATTGGATTAGATGACCTCCTGAGGTCACTTCCTACCCTAATCTTCTATGATTCTATGTATTAAGTACAGAGACAGTATAGGTCTAGCTGCATAACATCTTTAACATGCTAATAGTGAAGAACAAGTTGGAGAAGGTAAATGCCTAATGATAATGTGATGGGAAGTAACCATCATGAATTAATAAGCAGAGACCTCTCTGCCTGACTAACCTTTTCAACTTTTTTGGTGGAAGTTAATGTGATGCATAGCCACAGTGCATATGAAATAAGTTCTTCTGACTTCCTGGAAGCCTTTGATGAAGTTCCACATGACAGGATGATGAATAAGCTAAAAGCTACAGGGATTCTAGGCATTCACATCTGAATGAATAAAACTATCTAAAAATGGATAATGGATAGTACTTTAAAATAGCTTTATGTCCAGTTTCTGAGTAAGTGTAAAAAGTAGTTCCACAGGGGTTGTCACCTTGAACTCTGTTGCTTTTAAGTAACGGAAATCATTCGATAGACTTTATTTCACCAAACTGCTTGTGCTCTTAAATGCTAGAGATAACATGAAGTACCATTCACTAGCAGTATTCATTTATTATGACTCTTATTGATAACAGAAGCAGACAGTAAATAATGTCATCATAAAAGCTGGGATGAGCTTAATATGTCTCTTATCCCACTTCTCCTTAATAGAAGCACCACTAATGATTCCTAAATGGAAAATGGTCACTAGGTCCTAATGTCAGCAGAAGAGGATAAGCTTGGTTTTCATTTTGTTTCTCTTTTTCACCAATCATAATTACCTTGTCAGTATCGGGGAGGGAGAGATGGAGGGAAAAAAACCGAAAAAGCATCAATGGTCTAAACAGGAAAGTTCTTCCTCACTCAGCAGCTCCATCTCTTCACATTCATGCTGCATTCTCAGTAGGGTTACTCTAGGAGCGGTGACCTGATTTTGGTTTAAAAAAGAGTGCAGTGCAGATGACCTGTCCTTCCTGCATCTGCATGGTACAATGCTACACCTGCTCTTAAGGGATGAACAAGCGAATGAACGAGCTGCCCTCTAGCGTATACAGTGGACCTGATGCAGAAAAGGTAGTGATGAAAGTGTAAATTAAACTTCACTGTGTCGGCTAAGGTCTGAGTTTTGGTGTTGGGTAGTGCTGTGGGGAAGGACTTCACCCAGGGAAGGGATGGTGGTGTTACTGCAGCATCTGTCCTTTGGGATTTAGACTGTGAGACATGAGATAGCTTTAGTTGCTGCTGGACCTTCATAAGATCTTTGCCAGTTGGAACTGCTGAGAGCAGGCTCTGAATCAATGCACATCCTAGCCACGGCCTTTCCAGCGAATGCCACCAACCTTCTGATCTGCACTGACCCTTGTGTGCCATTCAGTGTAACTGAAGTCATAGCTGCTTTGCACCTTTGTTCCCCAGTTAACTATCCACCACTGAGTTCGTGTCAGTGTAATCAAGTTTATGTTCTGATTGTATCTAGCCTTCTGAGTATGCTTTTAGTATTGTTTGTGTTACTGGCTGTTACTAAACTGAATGCACAACTTTTGCGTCTATTTGGCAGGAGATCCAGGTCCCAAGAACAAACAAGGAACGAAAGAGGTGAAGCATATAATAAAGATCCTGCACAATAACTTTTTTATTTGCTAACCATCACAGATTTGTCTAAAACAGAAATGGAATAGAAAATGCTTTAAAAGTTATGTGTATTTGGAGGTTTCATTGAGCTTGAATCCAAAACATGCTTACTTTACTCATTTCCGTACAGCACTCTGACTTCAATCAGAATACTTTCTTAGCTAAGGTGAGTAGGATTTGGCTTTCGATTTATTGCTGCATGAGTGACACCCAAGTCTACTTAATTTGATATTAGGTAAATATGTTTTTAAATCTATGAAACACAATGTCCATAAAAATAAGGATGTTTAGTGATATATTTATTTTTTAAAAATTGAGTAAATGTCTGTAGAAATATATTCTCTCTCTATATATTTTAAATATGATGAGAAAATATATCCTGGATTAAATATGATAGGACATTGTTTTAAAATGGGACAAATTTGTCCTGGATCTAGCTCAACTTTGCTGAACTATCTGGCAATGTTCTGCCAACTCACAGAAGTCTTTGAAGTGGGGAGGAACTTAGGTAAAATACATACATGTTGAAAAGCACTATTCTCACTGATAGCAATCTAAAAATAAGTGACAGTAATAATAAAATTATGATCAGGGCCTCAGAAAACTAAAAGTGGACAAACATTTTATCTAACAAATCTCTCAGGATATGTAAAGAAACATGTCTTAAATTCACCTCCCTAAGCACCTCCTCGAAGAAGGTTTCGTTTGGGAGTTTCAAGCAGGAGTTGGCAAATACCCCTTTGAGTCATGTTTCAGGCCTAGAGTGAGACTTGATTAGGAGTACCTGGACTAGAGATTCCAAGATATTTGGTATTTAAGGACAAATTAAACAAAACTTGCAGCCAGATTCTTGAAATACAATTTAATTTGTCTACATTGCATTGGACACATTTGTCTTGGACACATAGTGGGTGGCAATGACAATAGACGTACCAGATGTAGTTTCTAGTGTTAAGGAACTAATTCCTCAAATGATCTTTTTCCTGCTATGTATATGGATACATTCACAAAAGTGTAGATACAAGGCAACAAAGGTTCATCAAGTCAATTTGAATAATCTAACTGTCCTTTGATTAGTAGCAAGTCATACCCTCAAGAAATGTAATTATTTTTGCTTCCTGCTGCTTTTACCATATCTGTTCTCATTTCAAGTAAAGGCATTGTTTCCTCATCCTCACTGTGAGGAATACCTGACACAGGAGGTTGGGAAGAACAGATTTTGGTTGTCATTATTGGTTTAGTCAGTGATTTATTCATAGACATAAAACCACAGGAATCAGCCTCTGCCTTTAAACTGATTCTAACTGTTCAATCATTTTTTAGGAATCCATTTCCCCCTTTTCTCAATTTTTTTTCTGTGGTTTGCACTATCATTTTATAAGATGGGGTCTGATCTTTTCCCCCTTTGAATTCAATGGGTGTTTTGCCATTGACTCTTATGGGAGATAGTTCCAATTCACGTTTTTTTATTAGGACTGAGTTAGAGCCAAATAAAAATTCATTAATTAATTTATTAATGTACCCCAATTTTCCATGCATGGAAAATCAGGCAGCAGATTTCCCTGCGATTATGCATTATTTGAAATGGCACTATTTTTTTTTTTGCAAATTATCATTTTTGAGTATTAATTTGTTAACAAATGTGTTTTGCTTAGTCATGATAGGTCAAAACAAAACAATCCTGTTGGTATTGTTTCTGTTCCGTGATGACTATATTAGAATCCTAGCATTTCCTGTGTACAAGTGGATTTAAAATTAAATTTTCATGAGCAGACAAATATTATTTTGAAACTTGTTCTCTGTGGACTTTCATACCAGTAAAACTTGATTGCATGAATTTTCACAGAAAGTGAGCACAAAGATGGGATTGGAGAGTAAAGGAAATGAATTCAAAGGGATATTCAAATGAAAATATTTTATGCAGTCTGCAACTTCAAGACTTGAGTTTTGTTTTTCCTTTTTTAAGAATTTAACAAGTAAACGTGGCATTTGTTACTTTTAGGACTTGTCTACCTTGTGCATTAGTGTGCACTATAGGGGTGGAAATTCTAGTTCATGTGAGGGGGTCGCACACTAACTGGCCTACGTGCACCCTGCCGGAGCACACTAAAGTGAGTAGTCCAGGAATTAGCCTTGCTTTTGTTATTTACACATAGGTGCCTCAGTGTCTTTCTATATATGTGATCCCATTGGAGTTAGTGGCAGCAAGGGCCAATGAGAAGCAAAGAGGATTGTCCCAATTACATGGGAAGAAAGAAGATGCAAGGGATGTGGTTTAGTTAAGTCACAACTTTATTACCTTAATTATTACCATTACTTCCTTAATTGTTTTTGTTTGGTGGAGGCCTGCTGTCATCCCCGTCACCCCTGTATTGCTGGGACCTCACTGCCTTCCCCTTGTGAGATGGTTAAGGGACTGGGTAGCGGGGGTTGTCTCCTCACTGTGCCAGACATTAGAGACTTCAACCTGAGGCCCCAGCCTCTTTAGTAGATGCTTTTCCCAAAGTCTACTTCCAATTCTGGTTTACCAGGGAACTGAAACTCCTGTGGAATGAATATCTGCATTGGACCCTTGCCACCTGCTAAAATGTGACATCTTGAACCTTGCATCCTGACCTATCCCACTGAGTCCCTGAGCTGCTGGGAGGAAATTGACCCCCTCCCTCCACCCAATCTGGAAGTGAGGGAGAAATTCCTTCCCAGTCCCCAGAAAGGTAGCTAGTGCAATGCCCACAGCATACCAAAAAACTCAGTCCTGTGCTAATCCCAGGAGTGGAAGTAGCTAATCCAGGAGTGAGAGAGGGCTGGGGGAATAGGGTTTACCTACTGTCCCCTAGGAGTGCAGGAGCCAGTGGCTTACTTGACCCCATGACCAGACCCCGGCTGAGGTGGTGCCTTCACTTCCACTCTGCCCACTGCCTTTCCCAAACTCCAAAGGAGGGGGAGACTCTCAAAGGAGCCAGACTTTTTTTTCCACCACTCCAGACTAATACCTCTGCTGATGAGATTACAGAGTTGCATTGTAGTTGTGACAGTTCTTTATACAAGTTATTCTATTTCTTGGAGAAATGGGCATCCTGCCTATGGCTGATCCATAATAAACCTAAATAATTTTTGTATGTTCTTTTAAGTGAGTTTACTCGTGTAGTTTCTCCTTAAAAAAAACCCTGGATTTTCTTAGGCATTTAGGAAGATTAGTACATAGAACATCTGTCTCTGATTAATTTAGCCTATGAAAATAGGTTTTTTCTCCTGGAGAGTCACTTGCAATCCTTATGATCTTGAGCCTTGGTATGCTGGGTTGGGAACATGTTTATAACTCAGTGAAAACCTTTGGAGCACTGTTGCTTTTTAATGAAAGCTGTCCACCTCTTGCTCATGTGAGTTCAGTCCATTATTAAGTCTTTAACATGGGTTATATATGTATTTCCACATAGTGGCTTGCTGAGGAAGAGAGAGGGGAAAAAAGAAGAAAAAATACCTTAATCTAAAGTTTTGTAACATTCACGGAAGTGTTCAAATACTTTTTCCAAATAAAGAGAGCCAGGCTATGAAACATTTACAAGCAAAACAGGCAGAAGCTCAGAGATTCAGTAGCTTACTAAATAGGCCTTTCAGCTGTGGAATTCTTAGTTCAAATCCTAGTTCAATTCAAATTCAAATACATTGATACTAGTGGTCTCAGGGCCAGCTATAGACCAAATGTTGCCCCAGGTCAGGAACATCTTCAGTGCCCTTCCCTTCATTTCAGCACCCCCACACACATACACTTTCACAATTACACAATAAATCAAGATTCACAATATCGCTTAACTGGGCTCTCACTTCACTTCACTTTGTTTTTATATCTCACTGAGTGACAGGCAATGCCCTGCCCCTTATATACCCTCAATGGCTGACAACATTCTAGGTTTGAGGAAAGTGAGCCTAGTTTAGCTCAGTAAGTTAAAAAGGGACTGGGTTCCTCCTATCAGATGGAGAAATTACTATTGCTGACTAGAAGCTGGGAGTAGTCTCAAGAAACACCAGGACTGTGCTTGTGTTTGTTTACATATGAAAGGGATACAACTAAAGACTTTTTAGCAAGGTTGAATCGTTTAGCTGAACTAGAATTCCTTGGGGAAAAGTTTTCAGATTAAACCTGAGTCTCCTATGAACTCTTTCTAGCTTCTACCCTGTCCCTGACACATAATTAATAATAGGTTGCACCTATTATTTCAAAACTGTTACTAAAAGGAACTTTGAATTGGAATTGAGCGTAAACTATTTTTACATGAATACCCTTAATAACCTAAAAGAGGTAGCTTTTTGTGCTAGGCATGACAGATTTTAACCTCTCAATTCATAATTGATATAGTGGTGACAGACTGATTTTAATCTTTCATATTTGATACAGAGCAGAAATGAAGGTAGGAGGGAAATGGAAGAAAATATGAGCTCTGGCTTTCTAAATGCAGTCAGTGAGCTGGATTCAGCTTGACTGCTCCACCCAAGATGATTAAGGTGCTACATCATGGTATTGGACTGATATAAAGAGTTGATGATCATTGGAATGGGTATGCTTATCTGGAAATAGAATGAAAGGGGTGAGAAAATATAGGAAAGATGAGAACCCAAAACAGTTTATGCAAAGTATCCAAAGTACATAGTCCTGAGTGAATCTGGAAAACATACGATCATTGCATAATGGCTGATGGTTATAATCTCCTCCGAGAAGGCATCTTTGTAAATAGCTTCGAGAGGCTTGGAGGATGATGATGTGTGGCATCTTAAACTAGCCTGCAAAGTATTACTGGGGAAATCCAGGAAAAGGCAAAAGAGACAGATGACACAAGATGCCTGTTACCAAAGGGGAAGGATCCTAACTTTGGATTAATGGCTGCTCTGGCATTCCACCGTTCCAAAAGGTCAGGGAGGGAAGAAGAGTGAACACTCTAAAAGCATTGAAGCTTCTATTGGCATTGAAGCTTCCCATACTGTTCTTGTCTAGGTTAGCTTTAGCACGTTAAAAGTAGTTATCTTACCTTTTGTCTCATTAAAATTATCTCTATACATTCTTAATAAATCTTTTATTACAACCCCAGTGCCTTTCGATTGTTGTTCTGAAACATGCAGACTGTTCTGGGGAGGTGAAACAACTGTCAACAGCTAATAAGAATGAGTGAAGTTAGGGTGTATGGAGCCTAGTGAGCTTGAGAATTTGGATCAAAAAGTAATATACTCAAGGCTCATCTCCCACAAGCTGTGTCAATGTCAGGGTTGTCAATCTCATAGCTGTGGTACTCAAGGCAGAAGAAATACTAATGATGATGAGAACAGAATTGAAAGGGCATAAGGTGACAGTAGTGTATGAGGCTCCCTTAATACTGAATCTCTCAACAGATCTTTTTCAAAGAATGTAGAACAAATGTACCTGCCATTATTAAAATTCGTTATGTTCTGGTTTTCACTGAACTAAACGCTGTAGGAGCTACAAGAAATACTAAATCAAAGGACTTCCTGATTATGCTCCCTGGGCGTATGATTTTTTTAACAGTGAACTGCTATCAGTTTGACTGCATTGCTAACCATGTGTCTTATACTCTCTACCCTTACTTGTAAGGACTGGGCTAGTGAAATAGCTCTTGGAATGAGTTTTACTGTGTGTGGCCTATTGTACTGTCAATAAATGTGAGTAATTCCCATTAACAATAAGGTAGAATTCACCTTTTTTTGTGGTTTAAATGGTAAACCACATTTAAAGAGGGAATGTTGTAGAAAATGGCACTCTTTTGCTACAGCATTCTGGAGTAGAAGTGTACTGTTTCACATGGGGAATTGGCATAGTTTCATGCATACAAATGCACATATTGATCAGAAAATAACGAATGCAAATCAACACAAAAAGATACCAGAAATGCTCATTCCTCAACACCCCCCCCATCCTTTATAAATCCTTATGACTTCAAAGGGTGTTCTGGTATAGTAAGTTCTTATAACAATCATAATTCAGTAATGCAAGGCCATATTATTATTATTATTTGTATTGCAGTACTTCTAGAGGGTTTGGGTCCCACTGGTCTTTAAAATGAAAATATCTCTGTCCCAACGAATCTCAGTCACATATAGCAATGGTACTCGATTAAATGTATATGCAGGTTTGGAAACTCTTCTTTTGATTGTAAAATATAGGATTTATTTAAATTGTCAAAGAAATTCTAAGAACTACAATGCTAGAAATACAGACCTCTAACGCTATTGGAATTGTGGCATTTTAAATAATCCAAGAGATTTAGAATTCCATCTGTCTTGCATGGAGAGTCTTCTTCACAGGGAATATAATGTTTTCAACTGAATTACAGTTCAAGAAACCTCATGCATACCAGGGGGAGTTTTAAGGTTCTGTGTCTATGCATTAAAAATTAAAAAGGTTTTAAATGATATTTGTAAATAACTGTCTTTGAGCACTTTAGTACATTTGCATACTGAAGCTTTTCTAAACATGAATTAATACCATGAATGGTAGAAATTATCTTTCTCTTTCCTTTTCAGCTCTGTCTCTCTCTGTATGTTTTCATAAAGCTCTAGACTTAAAACGTGTCTTTGATCTTATATGTGATTTAGCCAGCCTTGTAATTTAAAAATAAAAAAGTTCAGTGAAGTGGGGTAACTTTATAAACATGAATTTTTCAGTGTTGGGATATTTAATGAATCTATTCACTTTAAATCTTAAACATAAATGTTTCTTTCTAGCAGAATAATGCAAGGCATAAGAATCTGTGTTTTTGTGAATTGGGATTATTTTGCTAGGAAAATAAAACAAATTAAATTTAATGAATTGATTGCTTCTGCCTTGATATGTAGTTTCTTTATTTAATACACTTGGGGGTTCTCCAAGAAAAACGAAAGAAAAGGATTTGTACCCCATTCTTTAAGAAAAGACTTGTGATTAATATGATCTTCAACAAAAGTTGACATAGATGTAGCTGGATATAAGCAAAACCAAAGAAACTAAAATAAGATGAAATTGGAAATTTAGTAAAAATCAAAATCTGTCAAATGATTCTTATGTCCTATATTCCACCTATATCAATAAAGGGCTGGTTCTTCTTTTACATATTCTGGTATAAATGAGGAATAATCATAGAACCATAGGGTTAGCAGGGACCATAAAGGTTATCTGGTCTAACCCAATAATTCAGTTCAAGTCAACAGATTTCCACCATTATAAACCCCATGAAAGTGAGACTTCTGTTTGTTAAATCCTACCTCAGGTCATCAGTACAAATGAATTTGCTTGTATCACACTAATCCGCTTCATTGACAACTTCTGCTTTATGGAACTACAGGATGTAATACAGAAAGTTATCAATCAGTATTGTAGTGCATTAGCAAAGCAGCGAGGAAGCTTGCATGAATATTTGAGAAGCTGAGTTTCGTAGGCACAAATGTTAATGGAAATTGAATACCAAAGTCATAAGCATGATAATATATAGACACTGAAACTTAAATGAGCCCTTACATATATTAGTGGTAGAAGTGCTTGCATACTCATCCATTCAGAGTATAGAAACTATGCTATGTGACTTATATGACTAATTCAGACTAGGAGACACATCTTGAATGTTTAATGTTTGTGAGCAATTAATAGTATACAAAAATTGATATGAGACTTACATTTGTTCTTCAAATGTATTTGAATTTGGATAGATTAAAATCTTGATCAGAAGTTCTATGAGTTGAAAAAAGAAGTTAAAATGTACATTAGTTGAATAAATGAATTGCAAATTATTTGCTTCGCTTTCGATTAGCCACAATATGTAAACCGTCTATACACAATATGTAGCTTACTTTGCAATCAGAGAATATCTAGCTTGCTTTCTCTTCAAAACTAGATTACTCCTTTTTATTTCAGAGCATATCCCACACGTACAAGTCTAAATTATTTTATGATAACTAACTCTTAATTATATGTCATATCTTTAACTATGTTGTGGTCTGCTAAGAACAAAAACTAGAACTTGGCTTATTGTAAGGAGCATTACTTTAATATAATTATTGATTACTACTTGTTTAATGTCTTTAATGCTAAGAACTGTTTTATGTTGCAGTCAACCAAAGGGCTATTTTTTAATGTTATTTTAATTCTCCAGGAAGAAAAGAACAGAAATGAAAAAACTTAGTCATCTGGGTAGCCTTGAGGAAATGTAATAATAAAATAACCTATTGTTGATAACTAAAAGACATAGTGCTAATATTGTGTATTGTTCTACACACAAAAAAATAATAATAATAGTCAGTTTCCTCCAGACACTGGGTTATCTAGGTAGTCCATGATGACCAACAGAGATGAGTTAAGTATATGCTTAAGTTCTTTACTGAACTGATGGGGTTCAAGATAAAACAAGCAGGTTTTTTTTTTTTTTTTTTTTAAAGAGGGGTGTCAGGAATTGGGGTGTGGGCGATCAGGCCTAATGATTGGAGTAGGAGTCAGGAAATAGAACCAAGGGTCAGAACCAAGTTATCTGGAGTCAAGGAAGGCAGGAGCAGAACTAGGTCTGAGGCAGGAATGAGGTTGGGATAGGGCTGGAATAATGTGAGGAAACAGGGACCAGGAATAAGGTAAGGAAGCAGGAACAAGTCAGAGTCTGTCTCAGGAGCAGGTCAGGGTTTTACTTTGTTGCACAGACAGTCTCCAAGTGTTTCCCCTAGGTCTTAAATAGTATGACTGGGCTAATCAGGGAATGCAGTAGGTTCCACCAATCAGGGCCTCTGTAAGCAGGACATCCAGTGGTGCTTGGCACCATAAGACTCACATCCCAATGATCTCTACCTTTTCAGAGCTGTTGGGTGGCAGTGTGGATGTGGCAGTCATCAGGAACTTGAAGAACCAGGTTCTAGCCCTATGGATTCCTCCTGAGGGGAAGACAAAGGGAACAGTGATATATGCATAGAATGACTAAATAAACAATTGATATTAGGAATTGCAGTTAGCTAGCTCCATGCCCAGCCATTTTACTGTAATCTACACTATCAGGGAGTCTATCTGAACAAAAAAGCTTGCAGTGGCTCATAAAGTATCATCATCCAAAATGCCATGCATATAAATATATACAGAAACTGATCATTCAAATGCTTAAACATAACAACATTTCACCACCACCATCCTTCCAACAGCCATTACTCTTCTCAGTAGTCTTATTTGTTCCATGTAGAATGGACAATCAGATTTCCCATTAGCTTTTGTTAGTGATAGTTCATTAATTAACCATTAGGCACTGCTGACTGACAAAATCTCTTCTGGAGGTGGACAGTAACTTTTTTGCAATGTTTCTAGCCCAATCTTGCTTGGAAATCCAAAGGCCCCGAACTATTCTTTAACTCACATCGACTCCGTGGTCCATTACCAGTCGAGTTAATGGGTTATACAATGGAAATGATCTGTTATCCATCTTAAAAACATCTGTTTTAATTTTAACATAATTTATTATGACATAGAAGAATTGAGGGATTTTCCCAGGAAGCTCTTAGTCTAAGAATTAGGTTGTGAAATTTAGGGGAGAAGAAAAACCTATTTGTGGCTAACACAATGAGGAAATTATGCAGGCCTGTAAACGTATGACCTTGTAATGATCCCAAGGTCATTGCCTAAAGTATATGTTCATGTACCAGTACATTGATGTATATACTGAGAGTAACTTCACAGAAGTCAGTGGAATTATTCCTGATTTACACAAAAACATCCATAGAATATGGCCCAGTGAGACCTACTGATTACTGACTACTCCTTTTCTGGCATTTATTTGTAGCTTTAACATGTGTGTGTAGTTTTTCAAGAATAGGTATATATCTTGCTCCCTTGGGTCATCCCAAATTTTCATACTCTGGATAGCTCCAATTCTAGAGCAATACAGGCTATAGACGTATCTAGGTAGATAGGCAAACAGATGATTGCCAACATCAGATACTTGGAGAACTTTCCATCACCATAGATCTGGAAGGAAGCATGAACAGATTGTGACTGGTAGTAAGTGAGAAATAGGAACATTGGTGTACAATTACAAGACAATAAAAATGTGTTTGCTGGGGAGATATAATAAACTGTGACTCTCAGGAGTGTTAGTAAACCAGTGAACTTTATTTCCTGACCACAGTCACCTGCCCTATGCCAAAGGCCAATATTCCTTGTCCTATCCACCTATTCCAATGTTTACTGTTTCAGAGGGATGGGTAAGAGAGGACAATTCATTCAAGATGAATGAAGTGTTTATGAAATATAATATGTTCTAGACAGTTTTTTCACTTTATTTGTACAATCAAATATTTGATGTTCTGAAATGTTCTCTTAAATTTTTCAATAATATTTCTAGTTTTTTGATCACTTCCTCACTTCTGAACAGGACTAAATGGCCAAAAATATAACCCCATTCTTGAGGTATTTCTAGCTGAACTAGTAGCAGAAAATTACACAAGATAGCATGTTCTCGTGAAGCTTGCAGTCTAATTCAGCAGATTCAAGAAGGTGAGAAAGTTTGAATACATTTCATTTAAGCATTGGAACTGCTAGATTATCCAATCCATCTGTGAATCATGACATTTCTGGGGTTTTCCCATGCCCACTCTGTGTATATGAGTGCTCATTGTACTTTCAACATTCTAACACTACAGTAGGATTTAAAAAGCAACAAATCTCAAGAATCGGTATGTATTGTTTTCTAATATGAAGTCACAATGCTGGCATTGCCTGTTAATGAGAATATACCATTCTTCATGTTCAAGTTTATAAATTTCAGAGGGAGTATTTTTCCTTATTTGAGTAATCATTTACACAGGGAACAGATTGTTGATGATTATTTACAGCTCATTCACCACAGAATGAAAGCTCAACATGTGACATTGTAACAGTAATTGATATAATATCTCATCCCAATGGCAGTGCCTTGCTTCCCAAGAGGTTAAAATTTTTAATGGTGACAGACCATGGAATGAAGTATAGGCCTGAATCATTTAGGACTAAAAATTAAATCATATCATCTTTTTACCTAATGTTATGAATCAAATATGTGACTCCGTAATTATTGCTAGAAGCAAGAGAAAATAAGAGGTACTAATTGTTTGAACTAATCACCATCTCCTTACAGGTATTAGGGTCATGATTTAGGACGGTACTGAAGGGAAAGATTTAAAGATAGACAAGGAAATTTAATGTGTATAGCAACTTGACTGTGCTAATGCCTACAAGATATAATGCTTAGACATTATGAAGTCTTTAAAAGGTCATGAAAGAGAAAAATATTACCTGAATAACTGCAGGCTAGAGTCTGGAGACATCACAGATATTGTAATGGGGGGAAGAGGAGGCAACATCAACTTGCATTAAAAATGGAGGTAGATAAAAATAGGGCAAAGTGCAGAGTTCACTGGATAGTATTTTAATTAAATATATACTGTAGAGTACCATAGAGGACAAAAAAGTGGCATACGAGCGTATAAAAGAATCACATTATTTTGCGTGGTATGTTTCATTGCTTTAATTTCAGTGGTTCTATTCTTTTTTTCCTAAAACACATATCAATTATGAGCACAGCAGAGCTAGTAAAATAAACATATTTTAGTTCCTGTTGCTTTTTTTTTATATATAAACCTTTAGCTCTAGCTTCTGACCATTCAGAAAGATGCTTTTCATTTATGATCTATGCTCTCTGAGCTACTCAAGGTACAAGGGTAACTTTCCTAGGCAACGTATAGTTCATTCTTCTTTTCTGTGTTCAGCAGTTGCTCATCTTTATTACAGTCACTCACGTGCATTGTTTACAGTGTTTCTTTTGCCTCACAAGAGAACATGTTAGAAGTCCACACACTGGCCAGCATGAGATTAAAAATTCTGAAGATTTGGGAGCATGGGCCTGGTGAGCAAGATGAGATTATTTTCTCTCAAATTCCTTAGTCACCTGGGCAACAAACAGGAAGAGCTTGAGGTGATGCTGTTGGAATGAAAACCTAACGGAAAGGTGCTATGCTAAATCAGATTACCAGAATGTTCATTATCATAGCTCCCAGGGATGAAATACTGAATTTGGTTACTCCTGTGGAACTCTGAAGCCAAAGAGGTTACATATGGCATAAGAGCTCTGATTCAGGAAAGCATCCTTAGTCATTAAACACACTCCTCTCCTGAGCCAGTGTAGGATTTGGTAATGGGGTTGCATAGGTATAACTAGAGCTAGTCAATTTTTATTTATTTATATTTATTTTATTTTTGTTGTTGAAATCAAAACATTTCATGGGAATGTGCTAATTTTGAAGACCTTTTCAATGGAAGAAACTTTTTCCTCATATCTGTTCAATAAAGTCAAAACATGTAATTTTGATAAAGTAAAAACATTTTGTTTCAACTATTGTTTTGAGTAATTTAGATTCTACTTTTATATTATATTATATATTTGACATTTTCTTTCAGTGTTTCGGATTGATTTTTTTTGGAAATTTCTATTTCATAGAAAATTTTGACATTTTAGTTACAAAAATAATAGAAATAAATCTTAAAATTTTGGAATTTCCCACAAACAGAAATTCTGTTTTCCAACCAACTTTAGTTATAATCAAACCAAGTTTGGCCCAAGGTATGGTAGAAAAGAAAGTATTTTATTTTACATAAATACCAAGAGAAAATTAAGGGAATTGTTTTTATAACAATGACATTTTATGTATTGGAATAAAAAGAGTAAATAATAGATTGAAATAGGCATCAGGTACCTGCTACAGAAGTGTAAATCAGGATGAAGCAGTTGACATTTTTTGTTTATTTGTATATCACATTAAAGATGAGAATGAAATTAGAGATAAATCAATGTTGGACTTAATATTGACTAGAAGGAGGAGAGAATCAGAAACATGGAGGATATAGGGGAATCAAAGTCAACTGACCATGAACTAATTGTGTTCAAACGGCCAAATTAATTTCTATTATAAAACATTAACTTCCAGTCCAAGTAGCTAAGTCTCCAATTCAGGAAAACACCTAGTCATGTACTTCGGTCCAGTGCTATTCAAGACACCACTGAAGCACATGTATAAGTGCCATTTGACCAATGGGACTTAAGCACATACTTAAAGTTAAACATGTGCTTAACTGCTGCCCTGAATTGTGGCCTAAGTAGCTAGAGTGAAGCTGTACTTTGTTTACTGCTTTAGGCTGTTCAACATAAAAAAAAAAAAAAAAGGGAGTGGTGGTGTCTAACAAACAGAACAGAAACTGTTGAGATTTGTCCATCATGTCATCACAGCAAAATTAATAGCAACCTTCATTATGTGCATATTTGATGCTAGTATCCTGCTAAGTAAAAATTATACTTTAGCTTGAATAATAATGAAAAATATTAGCTACTTGACAAGGACCCGAGGTAGATCTGAGGGGAAGTTAAGAAAGTTAAAACTAGCTCATGTGTTCAACATATTCTACTTAAAGAAAAAGGCAATAATTACCCTGGGAGGGAAGGGTAATGACATCAAAGTTTTTACAACCTCTCTACGTAAGCCATAGGAACCAGCTAATTTGCTACTAAAATGTAGGCACAAGCCTGGCAGCCCCTTGATATTTTGGTAGAGAATGTATGTGCTTGCACCATTTTAATATTTTTTTAAAACAAAAAGAGTTCTGGAACTGTGGGGCTAGTACACCACTGTTAAGAAGCAGCCTTTGCATAAAGAATAATCCTAGAAGTATGGGTTCTTTTGCATATGTGGAGATGAGATTGGTTTTTTTAACTGTATACCTTTTTCCATTGTCACAATGCTTGCACCTTTATGATTAACATTTGGTGCAGTGTAATTATCAGACTTTACAGTCCCAATATGTACATAGTTTTCCTCCTATATATTTTCTTGATAGCATGTGCTGAGTAACTGTGCTGTACTGTTAAGAAGATTCACTAGTTTTATACATCATTACTTCTAGTGCAAAGACTGTGATTCTGGGGTTGGCTTTAGTTTTTCAATATAACTCACCTAATTTGTGGTGCTTTTGAGTTCTACTCTCTCTCCACCAGTCCCACTCCACCCTGTCCCCATTCTTTTTATTGGCGCCTGATCTTATGAGTAGCTGAGGAACTTGCTGTGATGATAAGATATGGAAAAAGAAGATGCTTACCAGTTCTCAGAAGGCACTCAGAACATCTCAAAAATCCTTGCACACACAAAAAACTTGTATAGACATCAAGAGGAAGCATGTACATGTAATGAATTGCAGGATTGGGTTATAATTTTGTTGGTGGCTGCTTAGTTAGACCTCAGCTGAATGGAGTTTTATCTGAGTTCTCTCAATTTCCATTGAAGTTAAATGGGAAGAGTTGGTAGACACTTTGCACGTTGTTGGATCAGGCTGTCACACTAGCTGGATTGTGCGGTGGGGGGGCATTTATTATGTTATTTAACATCAATACATCATAATCAATAATAATAATAATTCATGTGAGATATGCCATGTCAGGTACTATTAGATTCACCTTCTAATCAACCTTCTAAGCAATGGTTGTGAATAGGCCTCATCTACCCTAACTGAACTGACTTTGTTAGCACTTGCCCTCCCCATTGTTATGTTTCTTACCCTTGGATATATATATATATATATACCTCTTATCTGTGATTTCCACTTCATGCATCTGACGAAGTGAGTTGCAGTCCACGAAAGCTTATGCCTGCAGAAATTTGTTAGTTTTTAAGGTGCTACAGGACTCTCGTTTTTTATATTAAAAATGAATGTATGAGAATGTCTGACCAAGCATGGCAGATGGTCCATCTATCCCAGTGTCCTGTCTCCCGAGAGTGGCCAATGCCAGGTGTGTCAGAGGGAATGAATAGAACAGGTAATCATCAAGTGATCCATCCCCTGTTGCTCATTCCCAGCTTCTGGCAACATAGAAGAGGTTTTCAAACAAGCAGTGGTCTTCTGTTAGAAGAGCAGACAAAACAGGATTAATAACAGGATCAGCACCTCCATGTCAGAATTAGCATGATATTAATCCACTTGGGACTTTAGAGTCACTATTTACTATTCCAGCTGGTTTTCCTGAGAAGAGTTCAGCTTCACTTTCTACACAATGAAGGTGACCCATTTTCCTTTTACAAATATGGCAGGATATTAAATCTTCAAATAGCTACAGATTAACTTTTTGTTCTGATTTGAGATGGGCTTGAACAATAAACATCTATCAAAATTCTGAATTATGGGGATATTCACATCTATATTGGACTCCCAATTTTGTGTCTGCGCTCTATAATCATAATGGGGTATAAAATTAACTCTTAGTGCCTGTGAATCCATCTTATATTTCACTAGACTCATCTCCTTGTACTACTATCTAAATAATGCATCCTGAGTTCTTTAAAGACCTGAGACTATTATTCAGAAGAACATAAGAATGGCCAGACAGAGTCAGATCATTGGGCCATCTAGCCCAGTATCCTGTCTTCCAAGAGTGGTCAATGCCAGATACTTCAGAAGTGATGAAAAGAACAGGGCAATTATTGAGTGATCCATATATCCCTGTTGTCCACTCCCAGCTCCTGGCAATCAGAGGCTAGGTTCACGCAGCACATGGGGTTATGTCCCTGACCATTTTAGCTAATATCCACAGATGGACCTATCCTCCATGGATTTATCTAAATCTTTTTTGAACCTAGTTATACTTTTGGACTTCGCAACATCCCCTGGCAATGAATTCCACAGGCTGACTGTGCATTGTGTGAAGAAGTACTTCCCTATGTTTGTTTTAAACCTACTGCCTATTAATTTCATCAGGTGAGCCCTGTTTCTTGTGCTATGTAAGGGGCAAATACAACTTTTTTTCACCATTCACGATTTTATAGACTTCTATCATATCACCCCTTTGTTGCCTCTTTTCCAAACTGAATGGTTCCAGTCCTTTTAATCTCTGTTCATGTGGAAACTGTTCCATATCCCATAGTAATTTTTGTTGCCCTTCTCTGTACCTTTTCCAGTTCTAATATATCTTTTCTGAGATGGGGCAGACTGTATGCAGTATTGAAGGTGTGAGCATACCATGGATTTATGTAGTGGCATTAGGATATTTACTGTCTTATCATATATCCTTTTTCTAATGGTTCCTAACATTCTGTTAGCTTTTTTGACTGCTGCTGTACATTGAGTGAATATTTTCAGATAACTAGCCACAATGACTCCACGATCTGTTCTTTAGTGGTAACAGCTAATTTAGACCCCATCATTTTATATGTATGGTTAGGATTATGTTTTCCCATGTGCATTACTTTGCATTTATCAACATTGAATTTCATCTGCCATTTTGTTGCCCAGTCACCCAGTTTTGTGAGATCCCTTTTTTAACTCTTCCCAGTGTGCTTTGGACTTAACTATCTTCATTTTTGCATCATCTTCACACTTTGACACATCACTGTTTACCCTTTTTTCCAAATCATTTATGTATATGTTGAACAGCACTGGTACAGTACAGATCCTTGGGGAACTCTGCTATTTACTGCTCTCCATTCTGAAAACTGACCATTTATTCCTATCCTTTGTTTCCTCTGTTTTTAATCAATTACAGATCCAAGACCTTCCCTCTTATCCCACGACTGCTTTTTTGCTGAAGAGCTTTTTGTGAGGGACCTTGTCAAAGGCATTCTGAAAGTCCAAGTACACTGTAGCAATTGGATAATCTTTGTCCACATCTTGTTGACCACCTCAAAGAATTCTAATAGATTGGTGAGGCATGCTTTCCCTTAGCAAAAGCCATGTTTAGTCTTCCCAACAAATCGTGTTCCTCTATGTGTCTGATTATTCTGTTTTTTACTATAGTTCAATCAGTTTGTTTGGCACTGAAGTTAGATTTACCAACCTGTAATTGCCAGGATTGCCTCTCAACACTTTTTAAAAAATTGGCATTACATTAGATATCCTTTAGTCATCTGGTACAGAAGCTGATTTAAGTGATAGGTTATATTCCACAGTTCTGTAATTCTGCAATTTCATTTCTGAATTCCTTCAGAACCCTTGTGTGACTATCAGCTGGTCCTGGTGACGTATTACTGTTTAATTTATCATTTTGTTCCAAAACCTTCTCTTATCAACACCTCACTTTGGGACAGTTTCTTAGATTTGTCACCTAAAAGGAATGGCTCAGGTGTGAGACTCTCCCTCTGATTTTCTATGGTGAGGATCCATGCAAAGAGTTAATTTAGCTTCTGTGCAATGGCCTTGTCTTTCTTGAGTGCTCCTTTAGCATGTTGACCACCCAGTGGCCCCCACTTGCTTTTGAAAATTGCTGTTAGTTTTTGTGTCTTTTGCTAGCTGCTTTTCAAATTCCTTTTTGACCTACGTAATTATATTTTTACACTTGACTTGCCAGAGTTTATGCTCCTTTCTGTGTTCCTCAGTATGATTTGACTTCCTGTTTTTAAAGGATGCCTTTTTGCCACTAACATCTCATTTACTCAGTTGTTTAGCCATGGTGGCATTTTCTGGTCCTCTTACAATTTTTTTTATTTGGGATATACATTTAATTTGACCCTCTTTTATGTTGTTTTTTAAAAAAAGTTGCCATGCAGCTTGCAAACATTTCATTCTTGTGACTGTTCCTTTTAATTTCCATTTAACTAGCTTCTTCATTTTTGTGTAGTTCCCCTTTTTGAAATTACATGCTACTGTGGTGAGGTTCTTTGGTATTCTCCTACCTCCAAGGATGTTACATTTAATTATGTTATGGTTGGTATTAACAAGCGGTTCAGTTATATTCACCTCTTGGGCCAGATCCCATGTGCCATTTAGGATTAAATCAAGAATTGCCTCTTCCCTTGTGGGGTCCAGGACTAGCTGCTTCAAGAAGCAGCCTTTAATAGTATCTAGACATTTTCTCTCTTCTTCCTGTCCTGAGGTGATAGGTACCCAGTCAATATGAGGATGGTTGAAATCCCCCATTATTATTGAGTTTTCTTTTTTTATAGCCTTTCTAATCTCCCAGAACATTTCACAATCCCCATCCTGGTCATGTGGTTATAGTACATTCCTACTGTTATGCTCTTATTGTTCAAGCATTGAATTTGTACTCATGAAGATTCTATGGTACAGTTTGGTTAATTTAAGATTGTTACTATATTTGACTCTATGCTGTTTTTCACATATAATACCATTCCTCCACCAGCAAGTCCTAATCTGTCATTCCTATTTATTCCTATATATTTGGTACCCTTTTATTACCATGTCCCATTCATTATCATCTTTCCACCAAATATTTGTGATATCTATTATGTCAATATCCACATTTAATGCCAGGCACAGTAGTTCACCTACCTTAGTATTTAGATTTCTAGCATTTGTATAGAAGCACATATATAATTTGAAAATGTTTAGCAGTTTGCCTTTCTGTGATGTAATTGAATGGGATTCTTTCATTTAACTGTTTCTCTTCATCTCCTAGCTGCACTTTATCTGCTTCTGTCCTCTTCTCTTTATTAGCTTATAGAAAATCCCCATTAATAGATCCTCCCCAAAGGAAAATCTCTGTCCAAACCATGTGCTTGTCCACATCTGTTGGCTTTTCCAGAGCCCTTAGTTTCAAATCTCCTCTAAAACCATTTTAATTTTACATGGCAGCAATTTGGTTCTGTTTTGGTTTAGATGGAGCTCATCATTTTTGTATAGCCCCCTCCTTTCCCAAAAGGTTCCAAGTTCCTAATAAACCTAACACTCTCCTCCCTACACCATTGTCTCATCCATCCATTGAGACCCTGTAGTTCTACCTGTCTAATTGGATCTGCATATGGAACTGGAAACATTTGAGAGAATACTACCATGGACGTCCTGGACTTTAATATCTTACCTAGCAGCCTAAATTTGGCCTCCAGGAGCACCCTTCTACCTTTCCCTGTGTCACTGGTGGCTACATGAACTATGAACACTGGCTTCTCCCCAACATTGCACATAAATATGTCTATATGTATTGAGAGATCCGCAACCTTTGCACCCTGCAGGCAATTCACCGTGCAGTTCCTCGAGTCATCACAAATGCAGCTATCTATATGTCTAGCAACTGAATTCCCCCATTAATATTATTTGTCTCTTCCTAGTAAGGGGGATTCCCTCCAGTTTGATGTTCTCCTTCCTGAAGAATTTCATCCTCCTCAGCAGCACAGACTGCTTTCAGACTGAGGGTGAGACTGTTCTACTGTGTCCCAGAAAGTCTCATCTATGTACCCTCTGTCTTCCTTAGCTGCTCCAGTTCAGCCACTCTGATCTCAAGAGCCCATACTCAGTCTCTGAGGGCCATGAGCTGCTTTAATAAAATGCACACATATGCCACCTGCTCACAAGGCAGGTAATCATATATGATCCATTCAGTGGAATAAACTGGATAGCCCCCATAGAAAGTTATTTAGGTTCATGAGTAATTTAAGCACCAGAGAAGTAATGGGAGACTTGGTTGATAAAGCACTATGAACAATGTGATAATATTCTTGCAGAACTCGATTCAATAGGATTTTAAGAATCACCTGCTGGTCACTGTCAGTTAGGAATATCATTTAGGGCCCAATCCTGCAACAAGATTAGTCTCTATTCCCGCAAGTTATGCTGCTAAAGAAAATAGGATTACTCATATGAGCAAAGCCTGCTAGCATGAGCAAAGAATGCAGAGTTGGGCCCTTTAAAATGATTATTATGATGGCTATCAGGTCATTTTCCTTGTTTCTTTTATTTTTTAATCAGAATGCCCTAAATGTTCAATCTACTTGTTTATAAAGCTCTTGAATTGCGATAGCTGCTAAATGAATGAGCTCTTTTCAGCAATTGTGCTCAGAGTAGGCCATTCCCACCTATACCAGGATATAATAATGCATCCAGAAGCCAGCTGCAAAAGGGCCAACCATTCTGCTTTACTCAGGAGACCAATATATTTCAAATATATATATATTTTTTTATTACCATTAGTTTGGCTGGTCTCCTTTTTATGACATTTAATTAAAACTAGGGGCATGATGGAATATTACAAATATGATCTGTGCTTGTGATGGCATATAAAAACTCCACCCAGGAGAGTACAGCTCTGGGCCCAGGCAGCCCTGCTCAGACACATCTGCACGAGCTGGAGTCAGGCTTTAGAAGGGGAAGCAGAAAAGCTCAGAGGTAGGCTGTAGAAGGGAGAAGATGGCTGCTCTGAGGGAAAATTATGGCCCAGGAGCTCATTGCCTGGGACCTGACACCACAGATCATGGAAACATGCAAGGGAGAAGCAGGGAACAGAAGTATTTGGGTCAAAGACATTATTGGAGTGGTTTACTGTGAGAAGCTGAAGGAGACTGGGATAGGACGTGGTGGTGGTGGTGGGGTAGCAGCTTAGCCCCAATGCATTGGGTAGCTGCCCCCTATTGGGCCCTGAACCAGAGAAGGCAGGCCTGGGCTCCCCTACCCACTCGCAGGAGACGATAAAATGAGCCCTTCCCTCTGGGGCAGGCCTCCTGGAAAAGGCTGTGACTAAAAGCCCCTGTGCTAAAGGGGAGGACTGGAAACCCCTGGGATGGGGATGGTGAGGGACAAGACTGTGCTTCGAAGGTGAGACATCCTGCTAACCACCATTTGACCACTAGGTGGCACTGTCAATGTTTCTGCACCTTCTACAGCGCCTTGCCCTGGGAGCTAACTGCTGCTTTTTCTAGACTTATTCTAGACAAAAATGCTACCACAAAATCTTAGCATCAATTCTTTTACTTTTTACATTTCTTATTAGCGCAGCCATTCATCGTTTTAGAACCAATCCTATTTTATGCTTGTCTCCCTTCATTTCTACAATGAATACTGGTATTTAAAAATAGGTTATAGATACTATTATTGTCAGCTATGAAATGATCAGAGGCTTGGATGGCTTTGAAAAAATATTTCTCTGCTGCATTTTCCAGTCTTTGATGTTTTTTTCTATAATTCTCATTGACTGAAAAAAGAAAACAGCATTTTGTTTATTAATTTAACTATTCCAGTTATGAGACCATTCTGATTGCACTTTAAGGTCTCAGTTTACTTATTTCATGTTAATCAAGCGTAGGTAAAGTGTCATGGCTTAAGAGCAGAAAAGAAACTTTCATCTAAGCAGGTACAATAAATAGACTTAAAATAGCTGTACATTTATGAAAATCAGGGAATTCTTGGAATATGATCATGTATTTAAAATATATTACTTTGGATATTTAAAATATATCACTTCTGCTTTTAACAGAAAGCCAAAAGGTCATAGCTAAAACATTATAAGGAAGGCAGGGTTAATTCCCAAATCAAAATATAAAATAATATTTGTAAAGCCATGACTCTGGAGGTAGTTACATATTACTGTAGATCTCTGTTAACTTCAATTATCTTTCAGGTCTTATGGCAAATTTCTCTTGAAAAACATTTTGCTGGAGAGCCAGCTGCACCTCAACTGAAGTAAGATAAATCGTTTTTGATATCACAAGTGACACTTTGTGTATCTGTAATATTGTCAAAAAGCAGCACCTTTAATCTGTAGCATTGGCATGGTGAAATAGCAGCAAAGCAGGTTTTAATAGCACAAGGAACTAACGCTTGTCGAAACAAGTGCATCCATGTACTATGACAGCTTCTGATTAAAATATTGATTAATCCTGTATCTCACTTTCAGTGCTGGACAATTATGGGAATTTGCTGAAACCCTTCACGCATTTCTTGTTTGTAATTTATCAAGGCAGCAACAGCACCCTGAAAACATAAGCCAATGTAACTGTAGCTATGGATGAATTTAGATCCAGTGGGTTTTTTTTATACCACCTTTTGAATTTATTTATACTACAAGCCTTCTTAGAAAAATTATTTAGTTTTGTTCCTATAATATGTAGATTTCCAACTTTAGGAAGAATAATAATGTACCCTCTAGAAATACCTGTTTGTGTTGTAGGTATGCTATATGCATATACTAGTGTTTCTCTCCTCCTCTAATCAATATGCAAAGATGTTCTTTCCATCAGTAGAGATGTTAGCCAGCATAAAATATGGATCTGAAAAATGAAATATGGCTATATGAAGAAAGTCCTAGAGTGACAGAATTCAAACATTTTCAAAGTCCTAAATAGGCATTAGGCTTCTAATTTTCAATTAATTTTAATGGGAGTTAAGTACCATTGTCCTTTGTGATTTTGAAAATCTTCTCCTAAAAGTTAAAGTGACTTGCACTCCTAAGTCACATAGATATTTTTGAAAAAGCCACTCTACAAGCCTGGACATGCATGCCTACAATTAGCCCCCTAAATCCAATTTTAAATTTCTTGTTCAGTCATCAGCTAAGTAGTTCTTACTCTCTAGCTACTTTTTAAGATTGCTTTTCTCCTCTCAGAGTTATTGTAAAAAACAAAAATCCACAAATTCCAATGGCAAAAAATTGCTACCAGTTTTTTGGTAGGAAAGTTTTGATGGAAACTGAAAGTGCAGCTGTTTTTAAATTTTGTGGATTAGTTTGTATTCCTTACTTTACAGAAGAGCAATGAAGATCACTATTCATAGAGATTTTTTGTGAGAAATGCCAATATTCATTAAAAATAGCTTTTTGTGAATTATGAGCTATTTGTAGAAAGGTTTTAACAATGTGAAATGCCCAGGGAAACCTGTTGAAATTTATGTCCTTAGTTTATGTACCAGTATATATTTTTAAAGGGTGTTTGAATTCTGAGGTAGAACAGTGTTTCTTCTGTGCAACAGATAGTCCTGTGGAGATACTATTATACTAGTTCTGGTGTGAGTGAATGTTCAATGGCAGTTGCCAGTCATTTCAAGAGACCATTTCATTATATTCTTGATAGCACAATTGAACGACTGGGAAAATGAGCCATTTTGACTTGAGAATGACATAAAATGTGAATTATCATTTGTCTCCCTTTCTTCTGTCTCTTTAACTTGACATGTTACTTTTGGAAAACTAAGGGCTATTGGAGGAATAATTCTAAAGTAGGGAGTTTAGAGGAGGTTAATGATGAAGCGGTTTGTGAGGACAGAATAGGTGAGTTCATTACTGATTGTAATGAATGTAAAATTCACCCAGGATTCCTGATGAGTCTCTTAAACTCAGATTATATTTCACTTTCTACAGTTTACAAATGAGAATTGTGGTGATTACTTACATTTCTTTGTGTGTGTGTGTGTGTGGAAAAGTGCTGCAGTTGGATAACTTTGTACAAGAAGTTAGAATGACAGTAGAAGTTAGAATGCTCATATTCAGACATTCTAAAATTCTGTTATTTTTTTGACAGAGGAAAAATTTTGCATATACAATACCATATGTGACTATAAAACCATAGCTACCATGTTGTAACATTGAATTAATATTCTATTTGAAATTGTATTATAGATCAATGGATTATAGATCAATAGAGCAATTATTAAAAAACTAACAGTCTCATTTCATAACTGACCAAGGCAATAATACAACTAAAATAAATATAAGCTCATCACAAAACTCTGAAAACACTTTGGATAATATATTTTATGTAGAAATGCTAATAATTCTAAAGAATGTCATTTCAGTATATAAGCATTTAGCACAAAATATAGAACAAAGCCATATCTTCATTTTTAATAATCAAATTCTACCTAATATAGATCTTGTTATTTAATTTGCAAAACTTTCACGGTTAAAATTGAGTTCCCTTAATAAGATACTATGTTAATACAAATATATTACTATTCAGATTGTAAAGTTTTAATACCAAAAATAAATAAGAAGTAATACAAAACTCCTTTTTATATTCATCAGATTATTCAGTAGAGAAGGCAACAAAATTAGGCCCTTATTGATATGATAATAACATATTACTTTCTACATCACCAAATATTAATACAAAAATCACTTTTAAAAAACGCTGAAATTCTGTCAACTGTTTTTTCTGTCAAGCAAACTCCAGTTAAATTTAGAGCAACATTTATTCAACAAAAGAGTCTACAAAATTAGGCTCTTATTGATGTATTGGTGAATATGTGAAAATATGTAGTTTTCACAGAGTGTCAAGCACAAATAAACTTACATGAGAAATATCCTCTAAAGATCCCTTCAGTGCAGGATTCTCATATACCTTCAGCGTAAATCATGTGAGAAACTCACTTCAGCTCTGAAGGCTTTTTACCCTTTGAGACACCTAAACTGGGGCTCAGCCCCACTGAGCATGCCCAAACTCAGGCATCTCACATACCTAGAACATTCCATCCCATTTCCTTCACAAGACTGTCAGTGACAGAGCTCTCACCCCCACGCTGCACTGTCCACTGATTCTTGGCATCATGGTTCAAATGGCCACAGCTTTTTGGCTCTGAGTATCACGCTCAAAATTAATATTATTTGTATGTGTCTTTTTCTTTTGGTTCAGGTCACTGCCATCAGAGAACTTGCTAATTTCCTCTTGGTTAGTCACTGACCCAATCTAGGCTCTGAGAAGAAAACTGATGGGATACCTCATGTTGCATGGCCTAATGCTGCATGGGAATAAGTCTTCCTGCCTCCCAGATTCTTCATGGTCTTTGGTTTGGCAAGACCAGAAGTTCTGGTGTGAGCACCTCCTGTTCCTCAATGCACTACATTATTGCAACAAAACAGATGGCACCTCAGATAATTTGGCTTATTGAAGTGACCTTAGCAAAGGTAGTATCGGAATGTGGCCTGCCAGCAATATTTGAATGTGGGTGCTTCAAAACTTATGAGCAACTCAGTGCTTGAGAATATTTCCTGGTGTTCCCAAGGGTTGGTGTTGTCAAGAACATCAACACAGAAGAACAACTCAAACATCTAGAACTCTTCCTCTTACCTTCCCTGTTCAGCACATGGAGATGTCCTGGCAGCTGCTTACATGTGCTGCAGCATGGGAATCCCATCTGCACCTTCTATGCCCTTCACCTCCCAAGGTAAAGATCATCAGCACCCAAAGAATGTTTTGATATCTGAGCAAGTGCTTTGTTACTCGTATGATTCAGTGCATCAATATTGGAGGAGAGGCTTGATGCAGAAAGGCTCCTCCTTGCTCTCCTAATTTGTAGGTTTTAGGCATCAGAGGAGTAGCTGGGAACCCAGACTGTGTTGTCTCTGATTGTTCAGTGCATTAGCTTCAGGACAGTGACTTAATGATTGGAAATCTTGACTTGAATCTTCTGTGATTCAGTAGAGTACAAAGACTATGAGCCTCAGACCTGGTCTACATTGTCAAGCAAATTTGGTGGCAGTCGATGGGAGTTGCACAAGCTACGTAGAGTAAATGCGTATCTATCGATGCAGCGCCACGCTTTTGGGGGAGGTGGTTTTATTAAATTGACTTCTGGATCGATTGAGCAGGTCTTCACTTCTGCTTAATTGATCTGGATTAATCAATCTGACGGTGGTGAATTTGCCACCATCAGTGAAGACATACCCTCAGAGTCTCTCTCCACAGGTCCTGAGGCTTTTAATCTTTAGAATTGACTCCTATGACTCAGCATTCTAGTGAGTAGTCTGCCTTATATAAAGATAAGGTGATTCCATGAGCTCACCAGGAATGTCCTCTTCAATATGGCAATATTATTCCATGTTTATAAGTTTGTCACCATGCAAACTTTCTCATGCTATTTAAATGTAATCTTCAGACACTAACACAGTAAAATCAAATTAATTAATTCTTATAAAGCTAGCAATTTGAGATTTGTAGATGGAAGGCACTATAGAAATGCAAAGGATTACCATGATTGTTATTATTTCAAGAGTAGGCACAGTTAGATGATGGTGGTTTACTCACTCTCATTTGTTTTTGCCATATATAGCAGCTGGCATTATGACTTTATTTTCATTTGTCAATGCAGGAACCAATTAATTATTGTGCATGGCATATGCTTCTGCAAGATGGCCTTCTTTGCTTTAGTTTACTTCATCTGAACAAAGCCAGAAATAGAGTTAGACATAATTAATTCTGATGAACAAACTTCCTATCATTTTGAAGACATAATGTTAATTATTATATTACTGGGACATGTCTGCAGCAATGTATAGTGCAATTGTGCATTAATACATTTTTTATTTGCCTAGTTACTGAGTTGTTTATGATCTCCTTCAGTGAGGCATGAGGCTTAGGATGATAACATACTCCTAGCATGCAATGATCATGTCATGTATTACATTTGTTACATTCTGTTTATGATGTTATAATCTTTTGTGTTAGCTTTTAAAAGAGAAAGAAGCAAAAGTTTCAAGTCAGCAGATTCCTAGAATGATATTACTCACAGGTGGCATAGCACCACCTTTCTAATGATAGTGACATTCCTGGAGGTGATTAAAAAACAGAACAGACCAATCAGAAGAACCAAGCCTTCAAAGGGTCTATTATTGAGAAGGTGCACTCATGAGATTCAGGGAGAATCTCAATCTCCTGGATCATAGCAAACTGGGCATAATGAGGCAGACTCCATTATCAAAGCTAAAGAAAAGTAGCCAAGTATTGCTTCATTGTTGTATGAATAAATAAAATAATAATGAGAACTTCATTAGAGTTCAGTCCAATTCCTCCTGAAAGCAATAGGAATCTTTTCCATTGCCTCAGTGAGAACCAAATACATCCCCTAGGCAGGTCAAGTGAAGTCAAAAGGTTCAATTCCTAGAGCAATTAATAATGAAGATCTACAGCAGATACATTAAAATAAAAGGAATTGTACCTGAATTCTCTGATCAGTAGAAAAAATTAAGTAACGTGTTTACAAAAGCAGGAAAAATAAGTTATTGGGAAATAACACGTCTTAGTAATTGCAAGATAATCAAACAAAATAGTAAAATAAAGCACAGTTTCATATATAGAGGACTAGCCACTACAATCAGTATTTGTTTTCCAAGGCACACACTGTTTTCCATAAGACACTTGTGGTAGAAGGTGAAATTGAATTGAGAAAATCTTTAACCTCAGAAAAGCTTGTTTAATGATTTTATTGACAGGAGGGACAGGTTATTGCAATGTTTCCTGCCATTAGGACTCTAGTTCTCTTGACTGAGCATAATCAGTAAAATTATATAGCAAAGTCTATTTAGATCAAAAAAGACTAACAGTATGTTATGGTAGACATTTGATTAAAGAAATTATATGTTAGTCTTCTAACCCAAGTGAACATGAAAATAAGAGATCAGAAGAAATAACCAGTCTTTCACCAAACCAGCTGCAGGTGGTTCTTCTCTAAAAGAATCCCATCTGTGCTATGCAGTTTGGATGTCAGAGTCTAATCTGTCTTGTTAGCATGTACTTTCCTGTTTTAAACAATATACATTAAATATAAACTGGTTGAAAAATTTCCCTTAAAATTGTTTTTAGTGGAAAATTGGGTTTTCAATTTAAAGACGTTTTCCACATCAAGTGTCTGCTTTCTACAGAAATTTTTGACTTTTAATAAAAACAAACAAATGATTTTGTTTTTGGTGTTTTGATGAAAAGTTAAATTTTCTGTGGAAGACAAAACCATTTTCCTAACAGAGCTCTTACCTATATAATTACTTTACATACCTCTTACCAACTCATCTGATCTCACACCTCTGTTATTTAATTGGGTGTGTTGAAGGCAGTGTCTTCTCAATGAAGTATCCTGATGTGTGGAATTTTCCTTCTGCTTCAGTTTTCCAGAACCAAGTTCTACTGACTTCAAGCTCATATTACAGGCCCTGTTGGCTGTCCCAGGTATTTCTGGTGGGGGTAGACTGGTGAAAGAGTGTGTAAATGGCTGAGTGGGATGAGGAGAGTCGTCATAATGTAGTTTTATTTTGTTTCAAATATGGGTCTCTACCACACACTTTTTGTGTGATCTTGGGCAAGTCACTTAATTTTCCTGTGACTCAGTTCCCCATCTGTAAAATGAGCTTAATAGTTTTCCCATAACTCCCAGGGATATTGTGAAGATTAATACATAAATACTTGAGAAGTGCTCAGATACAATGATGAGAGTGTCTATATAAGTGAGGGTAGTCTATCTAAATGGATGAGGCCTGCTCCTTTCCTTGGTATCATCCTTTTCTAAACCCAGAGAACTCTCCCACATGCGCTAATTCTGACACAATCATCCTTTTAACGGACTCTTGCTTCATACTCTCAATTGTTGCTTCCCCAAAGGGATTTTGTTTCAGATGTAGGCAGAGAGCTAATAGGAAGCATGGTTGCTAAGTGAGAGAGGCTGCCATTGAAATGGGGGTTGGGTAAGAATGGAATGTGAGCCTTCCTGTAACTGTACTGTCTTTCTGTGGCTACTCTAGGATTGCCCCCTGGGTTTTAGGAAATCTGCAAATTAGGATGGTAAATTCTCTGCAGGGGAGCAATCCTGCTATCGCCAATGGAATGATTTGGAGAAGCTTCACTAGTTGAAATATCTTGAGTTTCCTGGTCCTGACACAAACTTTTTCCGAGGAGTGAATTACTCTGCCCTATATTTAAATTCTTGGGTCCAAATTCGCTTCTCACTTACCTGTCTGCAGCCTTCCTATCTATGGGGTTGCACAGATATAACTGAAATGAGCATTGTGATGCTTAAATTAATATTTATAGCTATGCTATCAAGCTAGGGGAGGGTTTCTCCTTGGAGAATTTGTTTCTGATCTTTTATCTCAAGCTGATTGACAAAGTGAAAAGCCTATGTTCCCTTCTCAACATAACCTTTATACAGATCATTTCATATTAGGACACAGAAGAATGAAGGTAGGCAGGAAAAAAAAATCTTTGGGACATCTTATATTTTTACACAAACACCAAAACATTTTAAAAACAAAAATCAGATTCATGCCAGACATACATTGTTTTCCAATTTTTTGTTCCAATATATATCTGATTAAGGTTGTATTTTCATGGAATTGAGGATTCTTTCCTTTTGGCTTGGTTCTAAGTTTTTTCCTGAAAACTCACAACCATCTACTTATTTATCCATAATTATACTGGTCTAGTTGGGGTCTATTCCCAGGAATAGGCGTATACTGCAGTATGAAGTTTAGATAGGCACAACAGCGTATCATGAATGAATCACTGAAGCATTCTGATAGTCCAGTGAGATTATTTATTTCGTAACACAACCCACTGAATGTCTTGCTGGACACACACTGTCATTGCAGTATTATGAGGTTAAATTGATCCGGTTTATTGATTGATTTTCACCGGGTTCTATATATTGTCCTAATGTGAACTTATGCATTCATTCAAAGCAACAAATTATTTCCTAAAGTACCTTTAGAGGCCTACCTGTATTTGATTGACATGTCATTATGATAGCCATATATCTTCATTATTTAGGAAACTGGGCTCTATGCTGAAATATTAACAGTAAATGTCAACTGTCAGATTTCAAGGGGGGATAGGGGAGAATCGTAGGTATCATCAGTGTCACGTGCTGTGGAGGAATCTTACATCATGAGCAATCCACACTAGAACTGTACAAACAAGCAACACCTGTATTTCAACATGACTGCTGCCGACACAGTTTTATCCATCGTATGGAAGGGGTCTAAATTTACACTTTTACACATCAGTGAATTAGTCATAATGAAAATGATTGTGTTTTTAAGAAATATTCCTGAAATAAGGTTAAAATTATTATCTATTCGTATTATGGGAGCACGTAGAGTCCCGTTGCACTAGGCACTGTACAAATACATAATATGACACAGTTTCTATCTGAAGAGCTTAAAGTCAAAACAGACAAGAGTGAAGAAAAGTAGTGGGTGGGGGAACAGGCACACAGAGAGATGGATTGACTTGCACATGTTCACACAGTACAGTCAAGATTAGAATCAACGTTTTCCTGAGTTTTGACCTGAGCCTCTTAATGCCAATTGGCAAAGGGTGACAGAAGTGTCCTGATTCTGGCATGTCATTCTGGTTCACCGTAGAATGTCCTGTGAGGTCTTAAATGAAAGCCAAGGTCACACTGGTCATTAATATCTTTATGAAATGTATATACAGATACTATGTAAGATTCTGTGTATATACACTGGAATATGTTCTTAGATTCTTTATCAAGATATGAGTCACCAGGAGAAATAGGTTTTTGGTCAGAGAGATATGTTTATTCACCTCTTTCTCTGTCAAATGTAAATTAAGCATTGTAAGCTAAAACAGTGAATAGCCATTTACATACGAAGTCAACAGAGATGAGAAGTCAACAGGGAAGGAGCACATAGAAAAAACAAGCCAGAGGTGATTATACTGTCTCTGAGTACAGACAATGAACTTTTGGGAGTACAAGTGGAAGGCCCGTCATTCTGCACTTTGGAGGTAAACAGTCATCGTGTTTACATTCATGAAAACAGGATCTCAGCCAGCCTTGGTTGAAAATACTGCAGAGAACTTTGGGGGTGAGAGAAACTTCTTTAGACAGGAGGCTAACCTGCTAGGTACATTTAATCTCCAGAAAGTATGTTATGCTTTTATTTTATATGTAACATTTTGTTTCCAATATTCTTACTATCATTTGACTCTTAAATCTTTAGTAATAAATTTATCCTTGTTTTCACTATAAATATGTCTAAGTGCTGTGATGTTAAACTAGGTGCTGAACCTTAGTTGACTCATACCAGCTGGTGAGTGCACCATTCCTATAGGGATGGCAGACCTGGTATTTCTGTGACCGTTCAGTGGATAAGTGGCTGGACATTACAAAGCAACACTTCAAACGGAACTTGGTGCACCTATGGTTAACTTGCAAGGCAAAGGAAGGGCTGGCATAGCCCAGAGGAGGTCATTTGAGTGACTAACAAGCTGGAGGCGTCAGGGAGCTGCCACCCACTTAAGCACAAACAAGTCTCCCTCATGCTGGAGGCAGTGGGGTAACAAAGTGACTCACAGTCCTGGGTATCCCAAGAACTGTCAGATGAGTCCTATTGCATTGCTTTTCCCACTGTTCCATGTTGCCTCCCAGTAAAAGATTATTAACCATTTTAGAAGAAAGTTGGTTCTCTGGGAAGAAGGTGGAAAATAATATTAAATAATTAGAGCTAATAATCCATTGAAAATCTTTCCCTGAGATCAGCCCTTCAAGGAAATGCTATCGTTTTTATTTTTGGAGAACATTGCACAATATTTCCATGTTTGCCTTGTGATCTGGAGTACTGGTGTGTGTGTTCAGTCTAATCACAGTTAGTGGGAAATTCACCCTGGTCAGAGGGCCTATAAACAGCTCTTATGCCCTGCAGTGATGCTGCATAGGGAGAGTTGTGCATTTCATGGGAAGCCTCCATATGCCCCAGTGACTTAACCTGGTAGTGTTGATGTGAAGCCAGCACTGGGCCACCGGATCTTCAGATATGTGAATCCAGAAGTCCTAACAGCTGTTGGCACTACTCCAGCTGATAGCACCTGGAAGGAATAAAGCCTTCCTGACCTAGCCTCCAAACTGGTGGTTTTGATCTCCAATTCCATGAGCTCTTTATTCATGCAAAGCATAATTGCTTGGACTTTGTGTGGCAGAAGTCCATTTCACCCTTAGATATTTGCTGAGATGCTTTCATGTATTTTGAGATTTGAGGTGGAGATGGGCACTGCTGCTTGAGAAATTATTCATTATTATTTCCATCACGGTCCACTGAACTACTTGATAAAAGGTTTGCTTGAGAGACATCTGTGTGGTTGTTGTTTGCTTTTAAGTTATAGAAACCATTCCACAGAAGAAAAAAAAGCCCACTTTGAAGTGAAGGCACAAGAGCTGAAGATGTCTATGCTACCAGCTGTTGCTGGTCAGGATTATATTTTTTGTTAACAGTACAGCAGCAAAAGCTGAGTGACAGATGAATAACTACTGAGGAGAAGAAGTGAAAATTTGATTACATGTACTAAATATATACAAAGAAATTAATCAATTTGTTAGTCCTTAGCTGGCCTTCCTAGGAAAACTTTGACCAAAGGGAAAGAAATATCTCTACTCTTGTGAATGCAACACTGATCTCTTTTGACTTGACTTTCCCCAGTACAGTGCATGCGTGCGCACACACACTTTCCATTTCTTTTCACTCCAGAATGGAACGACAACATATTTTGAAATCTTGAAAATTGCCGTGAAATAGAAATGTCATTCTCAGGTGAGCGCTATTTAATATCTCTTAGCACTATTCATAAGAACAAAGGTTTGCTTAAATTATGTTGAATAAAACTCCTCTCCCTTGCACCATTGTGTGGTGGTGTTGTCTGCCTACCATTTGACCCCCAGTGCAAAAATGGTTGCATTTTTGTGGTTCTGTTTGAATTAGAAATGGGAGCAATATTCTCCAAGAAATTTGCAAGTATTTCAAAATGTTTCATTGAAAATTTATTGAGAATTTGAAATCCGACATTTTGAAAAACTGTCATGTTAAAACATGCCTATTTTAATTAAAAATAGGCCCAGTTTGGCCTACTTCTGCTCATACTTACACCAATGTGAAAAGCTTGATTCTCATCTTAAATTAGTTTACAATGGTGTAACTTCATAGACTTCAGTTAAGTTACTTTTGATTTACACCAGTGCACTGAGATGATTCAGAACAGATTCAATAGGCCACATTCTGTTAGGTGTAACTTTGGCTTAGAATGGATCAACATTTTTCAAAAAAAATGTTTCTTCTTTGATTAGAAGAAAAAGTCAATTTTTAAAAAAATTTGGAATATTGTCAACATTGTCTGAATGTTTTGTTTTTAATCACCAGTTTTGTTAACATTTTCTATGTTTTTTCAAAAATGTTACAAAACATAAAAATTATTGAAAAATGTTAGTTACCATTTTGTTTATATGTGCTATTTTAAAGAAAAAATTGCAAAAGAAACTAAAGACCATTTACAACAGACTTAGAACAACAATAACAAAAACAAAAGTCTGTTCTGAACTCTGAAATAAAATTTCAAATTTTTCTACAAAAGTAGGCTTTCACTTTTTGATGAGCTCTACTGAGATGCTTCCCCATAAGGAAGGAGTGAAGAAATCTCAGTTCGTGGCAGCAAATATCATGGATAGCTGCATAGAGCACAATCTTAACTGCTAGGAGTCTGGTTTGCCTCCCTGATCTGTGTGCAGAAGACACACAGGGATCAAAGCTTTTGATGAAATGTGTTGTGGAGGTAGGGCCTGCTCGGTGGAGTTGATGGTGGAAATATGATTCAGCCCCTTTATAAGAGGAATTGCAGGGCAGCTGGGAGCTATACAGAGATAGATGTGTTGCAGCAACTAGATCTTGTCTTTTGAACTACTCTTCCTCCTAACCATTCAGCCCTCTGCTCTGTGACATGTAAATTTCATTTTTTTTTCTTTTAACAATGTTAAGTAAAATATACTTTTACAGAAGGTGAAGGGTTTTTCCCCCTAGTCTTTTCATAAATTGATCAAAAACCTCAGATTCACATCATTCACTTTATATTGAGAAACCTTTGTGCTGCTCTACTAATAGTTTCCAGCAAGTGATGATCTGTGCAAAACCTGCATTGTGTTTTTCTGTCTTTGAACACTACTTCCTGCTGTTGTTCTAATCAGGTTTGAAGAGGAAACCCTAACCCAGCAAAGTTTTATACCTGCAGGGATTGGGGGCTTTTAAAATGACACTGTCACCTTAAAAATTGCACTTTTATCTGAAAACATTTTTGTCTTCTGTTGTTAAAAGTAACACGTAAGATTACTATTACTGAAAGTTTATCAAGAAAAAAAGAATTTTCTCTTTTTTCCAGTTAAATTTACTTTGTTTGACAGCATTTTGTGTATATTCTCTTTCATTTCCACCCTGTCAGCGTTTTCTGTTTGCGTGGAATTTTCACACAGCAACTGGGGAGAGAAAAGCATTGTTTTAAAAGAAGAAAATCATAGAATCATAAAAATTAACACTAGAAGGCATTCCAAAGAGTCATCAAGTCCAGTCCCTGTGCTATGGCAGGGCCAAATAAACCTAGGCCACCCGACAGGTGTTTGTTCAACCTGTTTTTAAAAACCTCCAGTGATGGGGATTCCACAACCTCCCTTGGAAACCTGTTCCTGAGTTTTAGTTAGAAATTTTTTCCTAATATCTAACCTAAATCTCACTTACTGCAGGTTAATCCTATTACTTCTTGTCCTACCTTCAGTGGACATGCAGAACAATTGATCACAGTCCTCTTTATAACAACCCTTAATATATTTGAAGACTGTTATCAGGTCCCTCCTCAGTCTTCTTTTCTTAAGACTAAACATGTCCACTTTTTTAACCTTTCCTCATAGGTCAGATTTTCTTAAACTTTTATCATTTTAGTTGCTCTCCTCTTGATTCTCTCCAGTTTTTCTTCTACTTTCCTAAAGTGTGGTAGTCAGAATTGGATACAGTTCTCCAGGTGAGGCCTTCTATCTGAGTAGAGCGAGACAATTACCTTCTATGTCTCACACATGACATTCCTGTTAATACACTCAAGATTGACATTAATTGTTTTTGCAATTGCATCATATTGTTGACTCTCATTTAATTTGTGATCTACTATAACCCACAGAACCTTTTCAGCAATACTATCACCTAGCCAGTTATTCTCCACTTTGTAGTTGTGCATTTGATTTTTCATTCCTAAATGAAGTAATTTGTTCTTGTCTTTATTATATTGTAAAATGTGATTGTAAAAGTACAAATAGCAGGGGATTTGAGGGGCAGGTGTTTTACTTGAAGCTACTTTTCTAACTCAATTTTGACATTGGCTAGATTTCAAATCAATGGTGTCTTTTAACTTTAAGGATGTGGTCTGTGTAGTTTGTATTTGTTATGGCTTGTTTTTCTGTGTGCTGCACCTTTAGATGGAGAGCTGTCCACCTTCTTACATTAACATTGTCACTGGTATTACAGCCAGGCTCTGAAAAGGAAAACAATTTTATTTCTTACATGGTCAGTGTCAGTCTATTCCTGTTTCCATTAGTAACAACTGGTCAGTATATTTTGTGATCATTTCACCATTTACCTAAATCAGGTATATCGTTAATCTCAATAATTTACATGCAATCCTACACCAACTCCTGTGGGTGCCTCTCCCCTTTCATTTTCCCCCAGTAATTTTGGATCACTGTGCTTTTATCTAAACATAAAAGCCTGAGACACTTATGTTGTGAATTTCTTACTATGCTGTGCTTCGTTTAGTAAATTTGGGCTAAGCAAATCCAATTCAATTCTGAACTGAGTTGAATAGCTTTACTGAAGTTTTTTTCCGAGATGATCTTATGTGCTGACCTATACACTTTTAAGAAAGTTTGAAAAAAAACTGCATTGTTCTGGCCTCCTCTTTTTTTTTTTTTTTTTTCTTTTTTCTTCTAATGCCCAGAAAGTGTTCTGCAAACTCATTTGATGCAGGTGTAAAGTGTCTGATGTAGTGAGTTTTAACTGAATTTTTCTTAATGCAATTTGAATTTTCTCAGAAGCAAATTGAGGACCATTATTCAAAATAATCTATGCTAAAAGTGTTTTACAATGTTGAAGTAGTCAGCAGCAAATGTATTTGTTAAATATACTACTTTTGGCCATGTGGAATAAGAAAGTACACTTGCTCATTCTTTTTGGCAAAATCCACATGCATAACATGGAGTGGTTTGCGGCATCTTTTGATGACTACTATAGAATGATCATTGACTAATTTTCTCTTTCAGTGTCTTGGTTGAAGTCTGGCAACCAAAAATAACTACCCAGGCTTTCCATTTTCACTGTGCTTGGTGAGATAACTAGAATTGGACAAAGCCCTACCAAATATGTAAGAAACAAAGATGCTTAGTACTGCTGAATACGGATAGCCAAATATCTTATATTATGTTTGCTCAGGCAAGAATTAAATGAGGCCTCTTGGCAAATTCGCCAGTGGCAATAAAAAAAAGTATTATGCCAGAAAAATTCATTGAAATACAGTTATAGGAAAAGAGAGGAGCTAAAAAGAATAGCAAGAACCGAAGGCCAATTAGATGACTGAACGTAGACTTCAAATTTGTAACCACAGCTTTAATAACTACATGTAATTAGTTCAGTCACCCATTAAAATGAGATATAGAAGATTTCTGGGAAGTGAGTCTCTGTTAATAGAGCTTTGATTTACCATTTTGTGTTGTGGGCTACAGAAAGGAAATACTTTTATGTATCATCTTAAACCAGGGTTAAATCATAATCAGGCCTTTGGTGTTAAGGGCCAAACTTTGATGAAAGAAGTTTTAGTGAATGTATGTCTGGACCAATTTAAATGTTTAAACTAAGAAGCTGTGCATTAAGTTGTACAATTAGAAACCAGAGTCTGACCAACTTGAGAAGATGCTGAAAAAACATTCTCTTTGAAAAAGCTTTTTCACCACAGCAAGAATGCTATTCACAGCACTGACACCCGGCTCTACCCTAACACCAACACCAAAAAAATCTTTAATAAACAAACAAATCAACACACTCACACAAAATATCCTGAGCAGAATTCTTATCTCCAAAAGAGAAAAGAGACAAGGTGGGTGGGGTAATATCTTTTATTGGATCAACTTCTATTGGTGAGAGAGACAAGATCAAAACAGCTACAATTACACTACACAAAGCCCCTTGGAGTCCATTAGGAACTTCGCTATTGCTATTGTTTTTATGTATAAGGCGCACAGCTATGAGGGTTTTATACTGCCCCCAAACACCATAAAATGGATGGATGGATAGATTAGGTGTCTATTCAGGTTATTTAACCTCATATAATCTTCACCTCTCTTTTCTTCACTTTCTCCATTGTTTGTTGCTTTTGTCTTATATTTCATCCTCTGTCTTGCTGAAATTTATACATATGCTTAAATTTAGAGCATGGTGAGTAAAATGGGATTACTCAGTGTGTAAAATTCAGCATCTACCAGACTTTGCAGGGGTAGGGGCCCAGATTGCAAGATTGTCTTTCTTTTTTCTTTTTTTTTAAAGCAGAAAACATCTCTTTAAGTGCTGAAGAAAAGAAAAGGAAAGAAAAGAAAAGAAAAAGATCTTAACTGAATCAGCTGAGGTAATTTCAGATATGTAACAGGTTCTCTTCAATGTTTGGGTGGTTGCATAGAGTGATTAAAGACATTATTTATTGAATCTAAATTGTTTTCATTTCTTAACCTCTTCATTCAACTGGTGTTTTAAAAGGCTCAGTATTGTCCAAAATTAGAGGTGTTTGGTAAATGGAATTGTTTTCCACAAAAACTGTTGATGAAAAATGAAGTCATCCCCAAATTTCTTATTTAAAATTTCAGGATTTGGGGGGTTGGAGGATAGGCTTGAAACCAAATAATGAGATTTTCAATATGAAATTTGTGGTTCTTTGCATTTCTCTTCTGGTTTTTGAGGCTTTAGGTTCATGTTTCCTAGATAGTGAGAAATTTTATTTTTTAAATGCAAGTTGAGTCTCATACTATTCACATGACTGCAGGAGCTGGGGCCTTAAGAAAAACACCAAATATCATGAGACTTGTAAAACAATCATGTGTGTTGGTAACACTGCAATTTCATTCTCAACATAAATTATGCTGATACTTTTAGCAGAAATAGCAGTCTAGTGTGTATGTTTTGTCATTGTTGGATACGGCGATAGATACTGCAAGGGGGTGCAAATGGGTAGCTAGTTACTGTCTAGGATGACCATGTTAGAAAACAAGATAGCACAATCCCCATTCTCCAAATTTAGTCTCTACTGCCCAAATGTGGGAGGGAAACAGGAGATGCATTTCCTACCCAGTGTAAAAATTACTTCTTCATCTCGATAACCAAAGTCACCTTCCATGTTTCCCTAGATTCCCTCAATGTTAATCAACTGTCACAATCTCAATCTTTCCTCTGACCGCTTCTACAATGCAATTACCTATTGTGAATACAAAAGTCTGCAGCCCACAGAAAAATTAAAATTCAGGGTCAGTTTAAAATCAATTGAATTTAATATCAAAATAAACAGAATATTTGTGTTAATTGAACTAGACTGGGGAGAGACCTTGAGGGGGTCAGTGAAGCAAATGTCCTGAATTCCTGCTGCATAATTTGGATCTAATGTGCTACATAGGATACGAGAGTATTGATTATAAACAACTCACTATAGCTTAAACATTAGAGCGGCATACTTTTTTGTGGGAACTTGATTCCAAAGAAAGAGGGATATAATATTTGTGTTCATTTGGCATATAAGGGCAGTCCATCGATCAAAAATGATTTGTTCATGCATTTTCTTGCTATTTTCAGCTGTGAAAGCTTTTATCTGACCTATTCTAATAGCACTTACCCTCAGGAAACTGGATAGATGGGACAAATTTAGTTTTCATTTACATTAATGTAAATCCATTGTCACTCTACTGAATTCAAGTGATTATTCTGGATTTATATTGATGTAACTGAATGCAGAATCTGGCCCACACTGTTCTGCCTTTGGGTTTAAATGTATGCAAAGAGCTGTAATTTCATCTTTAGATGCTACGTGTCTTTCTTTTTGTTATACAATAGAATGTAAGAGTACGCACATTTATCTTGACATGTAGGCCCAAATTCTGCTCTCAGTTCTCACTAAATGAAGTCAGTGGGATCAGACTAGTATAAGTGAGAGCAGTCTTTGGCCAATAAAATTGTACAAACATACTCTACATACTCTACAAACATACTCGTACATACTCTAATATCAGATCTTCTGCTGTAAATTGGCAGTGAACTATCCTGGCAGGAAATAAAATGCGGTTTAAATTAATGATCTCTTTGGGAGTTAAACAACAACGCTTCTGTTCATTTCATATTTTTGTAACTGGAATTTATTAAATAGTATCTAAACATAATCCAGGTAAATAATTATTACTGATTGCTTACATTTTCTATGGAAGTGTAAATGATTTTTAGTTTAAAAGTAAAAATAATAAAGCAAATAATTGCCAGACAAAGTTGTCTGTTCATTCAAAGATGGCAGGGAGTTACAGATAGTTTCATAAAAAGTAGAGGTGGGCCAAGGAAGCCAGGTATTGATTTGCCTTGAGATCTGTGTTCCAAATTGTCTGATCCACCAGAGTTTGTGTAGTTTCTTATAAAAATTTTGGTTGTGTTCTATTTTGATAATGGATAAACTGGAATGATTTTTTTCAATATGGATCAAAGCAGCCACATTTTAGATCTATATTGCATTTGATTGAACCTATGAATGGGAATTTAGGTAACTAAATTATAACTAAAAAACCAGCATAACTGTTTTGGTATTACACTTCTATATAAAAAAAAAAAGTTCCTCTTTCGTTTTTGTTTTTGTTTTTTTTAATGTTTGTTTTTGAGAAATACTGAAAAAAAACAAAAATAAATTGATTATTTTTCCTTTTATTCTCTAAGTTGATTTCAAGACACATGGAACATTTAGGGTATAATTTTAAAAATATGGGCAATTTTGGACTTTTGAAAATTCCACTTTTTATTTGTATGTGGTAGGATTGTGATTTAGCTCAGCCAACTATCAGGCAACTGATTTTGGTGGACTTTTTCTGTGTTTGTACTACAATTTTGTTAAAAGCTGTTACATTTAAAAATGTTATTTCTTGATTGAAGCCGTATCCTGCTATTTGTACATCTGTAGTATTTAGCTATTATTTCCGTTAAATAGAAACTTATTTGGACTTAATAGAAAGGAAATAATTATAGTAATAACATAAATAGGTAAATTATGAAAGATAGAGCTTTTATGGTAAAAGTAAAAACTACAATATAAGCAGTACTAAAATATCAGAAAAATAAATTGTGAATTATTGGATTAAAATAGATTACAGATAATATGAAAAAGAATACCATGTGTGATAGTTCTTATTTGTGAACCAAGACACTAAAACTGAATACTGATTGCTTTTCAGTTTAGCAGATCAGCTTCACAGATTGGTGTAGCTCAAATGTCAGACTGATTGCCATAGCCTTCATGTCAATTTGCATAAATTATCCATAATACTTTCATATTTTACTTTTAAAATTGTTTGCCAGTTTGCCATAACCTAATTAAGTGAAAATATAGTAATGTTTTCACTTGATTGCATCTTTCTAATATGTAGTATCTCAATTCTATATTAAAATGACAGACAATAATGCTAGTTATTTTCACATTTTTCTTTCTGCTCTACTTTGAGTTATATCCAAAGTGAATTCTGATCTCTCCTTTATTTTCATATATGCTAGTTTATATTTTAAAGCCTTAGGAGCTGTCCACTCTTCTGCTCACTTCTCTCAGTTTACAATACTTATATCATAAATGAAAAACTTGGCATCTTCAAAAGGCTAAAAATTAATTCTTTAGACACATAACAATAAAAAAGTGTCTCACTCAATCCACATAGTTCATTTTAATGTTAATTAATGTAAAAAATAAACAGAAAATTACAGCATTGAATTAACCATTCCATAATGAGCATGAGAAATGATAGATTAAAACTTACTTTATGAATTGTTTTTATGTAAATTGGAGAAGCTGAAGTGTGGAAATAAGATGATTATGAATTCAAATTCTTACAGATAGATGACACAATAATGAATAATGACAGTCTTCATTTAAAAAAAACAAAAAAACAAATATGTACCTAAAGCAAATTGAGTCTTATGATCTGTATACAACACAGAGTCATCAAAGATTTGATCATCATCTATAAAAATGTATAGAAAAGTAACAAACCCAGGCAAGATCAAGATAAGCCACAGTTTAAAAAATTGGTTGATCACATTCTTAACTTTTTTTTTTTTTTTTTTTTTTTAAAGATTGGTAATCCAGATCTCCCTTGCTTGTTCTAATAATTATCCTCAGGTCTGAAACTGCAGAACAGTTTTAAGTGTACCCTGTATTTTAGCTATTCTGTACATTTGGATAGGCAATACAGTTGTGGACTCTACTTTGTTTTTGGAGTTACTTAGAAAGATCTAGTGACATTAAATTTTATCCTTCCTCATTCTGTTGAGTTGATATTCTCTGAAAATTTATTTCCATTGTATCCACGGTTGTAATCATTAAAGAAATGATCTCCCAAAAGATAAATCACTTCTTACTGCAAAACCTATTTAAGAGCCTGGGTCTATTGAAGTTCCTATGGGATAACGCCTTATTATATCTTTTAATAGGATACCTTCTAAAAGAAGTGTCGATTTGAAATAAAAATATGCAATTAACTTGTGTTGTTGTGATAATTCATCTTCACGAGTGACTTTAGAGTATTCATGAGGATGCCTCTTTGTGATAACTACAAATGGTATATCGTAAGTTCAATTTAGGCCAAGTGGTTTAAGTACTAAGAGAAGGAAACAATATCCTAAATCCAGAATGGAGAGAGGCAAAAACAGTTGCCATTTGACAAGAACTATTCATATTTTTGGCTTACCCACGAGACAACAGCTATGAGCTAATGTAATTCTAGAGAGGGTAACACTTAATCAAAAAGAACATTGTATTTCTTTTTTACTACTGAGAATAGAGACGGGGAAAAAATCCCTGCATGGGTTTACCCATTAAAGATTAAGAGAGTCCTCTTATATTTACAATGCACCTACCATACAAAGAAGCTAGCTGTTTGTGTAAGTATGTGATTCCAGTTACAGATTTATTCTTATTATGCATTTTCTAGTTATGTTTTATTTGTAAATAACAAAAAACCTGAATGTTAAAAATAATATAATCACTGGGGATTTGGAGATATCCTCTTAGACATGTACAAACAAATATGTGTTATATTGCCTATCCTTTCATTACATTTTATAAATTTCTACTGTGTGATCAAAAATCTATTGTTTTTCCTTTAAGTGGGTACATCACATTTTGCTCATTCAAATGTACATAAGCTATTGTGTTTATTACATTGTGAAAACTATTAACTTGTTAGTTAACAATTCTTAAGAAAATATTCCAAGCTTGTCATGTCTTTCACCAGTAATAGGAAAGGAGTATTTTTCTTTCTTAGCATGATTACAAAGCATCATGGGAGTCTGGATCACAGACATGTCATGAGGCATTAAGAAAGTCTGGTCTGCAAGTCCACAGTTCCAGTCATGATGGGGAATTCTCTGCTTGCCGTTTGTAACCAAAAGCCAGCCCTTTATGCCACATGAACCAAAATGGAACCAGATTGCTGGCGTGTAATATTAAAAAGGATTTTTAAAAGAGGATTTTTTAAACTAAGGGCTGGGGAAGAAATGATAGATGCGGAGGAGCACAGGGTTCAGGCAGAGACATCCTTTAGGGATGAGTTTATTAGAGAGGGAAGTAAATAGTAAATAGCATAGGAAAGAAGTTGGTACAATATAGGTAGGAGCCAGTGATGACCAGTCAAATGTAAATATGTCCTACTTAAATAGAACACATGAAGGAAAGCAACTGGATACTGTCAAAATGTATAAGTGCTTATATACAAATGCTCAAAGTCTAAATACTAAGATGGGTTGACTAGACTGCCTGGAATTAAATGAGGATATTGATATAATAGACATCAAGGAAACTTGATGGAATGAGGAAAATCAATGACACAGTAATCCCAGGGTAAAAAAAAAAAATAAAAATGAGGAATTACAGAGTAGGTTGTGCTGATAGAAGAGTGGCATTTTATGTGAAAGAAAGCATAGAGTCAAATAAAGTAAAAATCTTAAAGGTATTAAACTGTACCATAGAATCTCTAAGGATAGAAATTCTGTGCTTGAACATTAAGAGGATAGAGTAGGAATATACTGCTGGCCACCTGACCAGAATGGCAACAGTGACTGTAAAATACTCAAAGATATTAGAGAAACCAAAAGGATAGTTGCAATTCCCCATTATTTTTGTGTTTTCTATCTTCACATTGACAGGGTACATGTCACCTCAGGATGGGATGCAGAGATAAAACTTCTAGAAACCATTAATGACCGCTTCTTGGAGCAGCTTTTCCTGGAATCCACAAGGGGAGAGGCAATTCTGAATTTATTACTAAATGTGCCATAGGATTTGGTCCAAGAGGTGAATATAGCCGAGCCACTCGACTATAATGGATTATAGCGACTATTATGGAATTAAATTTAAACATTTGGTAGGTGGAAAAATGCCAGAGAAACCCATCACGGTAGCATTTAACTTCAAAAAAAGGGAACTACACAAAAATGAGGAAGCTAGTTAAATGGAAATTAAAAGAAAACTCACAGGGGTGAAATACCTGCAAGCTGCATGGAGATTATTTAACAACACGAGTCTCAAACTAAATGTTTACACCAAATTAAAAAAAAAAAAGTCAGAAAACCAAAGAAATATCACTGTGGCTAAACAGCAGAGAAATATAGTCGGTTAAAGGCAAAAAGACATCTTTTAGTAATTGGAAATCAAATGCTGATGAGGAAAACAGAAAGGATCATAAACTCTGGCAAGTCAAGTATAAAAGTACAATAAGTCAAGGCGAGAAAGAATTTGAAGAGCAACTAGCTAAAGACATAAAAACTAACAGCAATTTTTTTTTTAGTACACCAGAAGCAGGAAGCCTGCCTAACAGTCAGTGGGGCCACTGGATGACTGAGGTTCTAAAGGAGCATTCAAAGAAGAGACAGCCATTGAGGAGAAACTAAATGAATTCTTTGCATCCGTCTTCATCGCTGAGGATGTGAGGGAGATTCCCAAACTTGAGCCATTCTTTTTAGGTGACAAATCTGAGGAACTGTCCCAGATTGAGGTGTCAATAGAAGAGGTTTCAGAACAAATTAATAAATTAATCACCAGGACAAGATGCTATTCATTTAAGAGTTCTGAAGGAACTCAGATATGAAATTGCAGAACTACTAACTGTGTACGTTACCTATCACTTAAATCAGCCACTGTATCAGATGACTGGAGGGATAGCTACTGTAATGCCAATTTTTAAAAAAGGCTCCACAGGAGATCCTGGCAATTACAGGCTGGTAAGTCTAACTTCAGTACCAGGCAAATTGGTTGAATCTGTATCAAAGAACAGAATTATCAGATAGATAGATAAACATGACATGTTGGGAAAGAATCAGTACAGCTTTTAAAAGGGAAATCATGCCTCACCAATCTATTAGAATTCTTGGGGGGGGGGGAGGGGAAGGGTGTCAACAAGTATGTGGACAAGGGTGATCCGGTTGATATTTGGTTGATACTTGGACTTTCAGAAAGATTTTGACAAGGTTCTTCACTAACGGCTCATAAGCAAAGTAAGCAATCATGGGATAAAAGGAAAGGTCCTCTCTTGGATCAGTAACTGGTTAAAAGAAAATCAACAAAGAATAGGAATAAGTTTTCATCATGGAAATAGGAAATAGGTATTTAGTGTAGTTCCCTGACGATCTTCATTGTCACCTGTGCTGTTCAACATATTCATAAATAACCTGGAAAAGGGGATAAACAGTGAGGAAGCAAAATTTGAAAATGATACAAAAATACTAAAGATCATTAAGCTCAAAGATGACAGTGAAGAGTGACAAAGGAATCTCACTAAATTGGGTGACAAAATGTCAGATTAAATTCAGTGTTGATAAGTGCAAAGTAATGCACATTGGAAAAATAATCCCAACAATACATGCAAAATGATGAGGTCTAAATTAGCTGTTACCACTCAGGAAAGAGATCTTGTGCATTGTTCTCTGAAAATACCCGCTCAATGTGCAGCAGCAGTCAAAAAAGCAAAGAATGTTAGGAATCATTAGGAAAGGGATAGATAATAAAACAGATTATTTATCATAATGCCATTATATGAATCCATGGCAAATCCACATCTTGAGTACTGCATGTAGTTCTGGTCATTCTATCTCAAAAAAGATATATTAAAATTGGAAAAGGTGCAGAGGAAGGCAACAAAATGATGAAGATATGGAACAATTTTCATACAAGGAAAAGTCAGGGACTGTTCACTTCAGAAAAGAGATGACTATGGAGGGATATGATAGAAGTCTACAAATCATGAATGGTATGGAGAAAGTGAATAGAGAAATGTTATTTACCCCTTCACATAACACAAGAACTAAGGGTCACCCTATGAAATTAATAGGTAGCAGGTTTAAAACAAACATAGGGAAGTACTTCTTCACACAATGCACAGTCAACCTGTGGAACTCATTGCCAGGGGTGTTGTGAAGACCAAAAGTATTCAAAAAAACATTAGATAAGTTCATGGAGGATAGGTTCGTTAATGGCTAGTAGTCAAGATGGTCAGGGACACAACCCCTTTTGCTCCAGGTGTCCCTAAACCTCCAACTGCCAGGAGCAGGAACTGGATGTCAGGAGATGGATCACTCCAAATTTCCCCTTTCTGTTTATTCCCTCTGATGCATCTGGCACTGGCCACTGTCTGAAGACAGAATATAGGACTATATGGACCACTGGTCTAACCCAGTATGGCCATTCTTATGAATGGAGCAAAGGGGCCAGATGTGTGGAATCTGATTTTAGACATCCTAATTTCTAGTTCCGTGGATTAACCAGGGGTACATGTTTCATATGATCAGGAAAATTTTTGAACAGTGAATTGTAGCTACACCTGTAGCATCTGTATCTTTCAGAAACAAACACTATGATGGTATCTTTTCCACATTTCTCTTTCAAGGTTTTGACTGACTGGGGTTAAATCTGCTGGAACAGAGTTTGACCAGGGGAACAGCCAAGGAAGACAAGGGATGGACCTATTGAAGCTTTAGATTCATATTTCCAAATCTAAACCTGCTCTGTGGCATTTGCTCCAGGTCAGATCCAAAGCTGGTATTGGTCTGTGTTCTATCTTTAGTTTAGATGGATCCAAAATCTCGTGGGATTTCAGCCCCAAATGGTGGAACAATCACTAGAACAGCTGAGTTTTCAAGATTTTCACTGTTAAAAATAGCAGAAAGTTCATGTGTTTAACTGATTTAATAAGATTTCTATAATCTGGGGCCAAATTATCACAAGAATGGTTTGTGAGAATTTGGTGCTTTTGAATTGGAAGCCAAACCTGATTCCTAGCCCTGATTCAGAATTGAACCCAAATCTCAAGCAGTGATCTATATCTATATCCAAATGTGGATAGAAAGAAACAGCATCTCTTTTGCCTACATCTAAAACCATGGATGGGATCGTTATTTGTGTAGATAGAAGGACATAGGGAAGTGTAGCAGCAAAGAAAATGAAACCATTTCACTTAATTATGAAGATTTATCAGACTTATTAGAGGCCAGTGGAAGAAAGAAACCATTGAAAGATATACACTAAAACAGAGTTACAAGGAAGTAAAATTGGTGGTTCAGCAGAGAAGAGGGTCAACTATATCCCAAATGAAGGAAGGAAAGAAGGAAAACTACTTCCCAGGTGCCAGGATAAGAGAGATGATTAAAAATCCTTCTTCAAAAGGATATCCTGAGAGTGCTAAGGAATGCACTTGGAACTAGCAAAATGAGTTCAGGGACATTTGATAACTTCAAGGATGGTTTTATAAATCTGGGAAGTGAACTGAAAAGGCAAGCAATGTGTTTGCGTATACTTTCTTTGAGAAGTATGAGAGATGAATGAAGATGACTAAAACTGAGATCTACTGTTGGAAGCACAAGGCATTGGATATGTATCCAAACTGAACAAAATGTCTCAGCATGCTGAGTTTTTCTTCTATCACTACTACTAATAAAAATTCAGAGTAAAATACCTAGGAGCAGATCTTTAGCTCCAATCAGGTGTCTGAACTGCTCTGGTGGCGTTAAAGCGGCGTTAAAACTAGCCTATGTCAAGTGTCCTACTGGGAATTCCCATGTTGTATAAAGTCAGCATAGCCTGATCTACACTCACCCCCTTTTCATCTTCTGGGGTCGGGGAAACTGCCAGGTCAGTGGTGTATTGGGGATGGAAGGAGAATGCTGAGCTCTGGTGATATTCAGGTTCTGCAACGATCCCGTGAAGAGTTCAAAAACAGCTAAAAATCTAACCCTTTGCCTTTATACAGAATCTTACAAGTTCTTCAGACAGTGGGTCATATTCAAAACTGCTATAACTCTATTGATGTATACTGGGGATGAATGTGACCTATTAACTGCTTAGGGAAAAATAGTTTAATTAGCATACTTTTATGAGTATATTTTGAAAAGTACAATATATCAAATTCATAGTAGGCTAACAATCTCATAGGGTCTTCAGTGGAGGCATAGTAAAAAATGTACACACTTCTGCAGCTATTAAAGAAATATGGAATGAATCAAAGGTCTTCCCTAGGTAAATCCAAAACCCAGGGTCGAGCCTGTAATGTGGGATAATTATAAAAAGTTACATCAATTGAAGAAATATATGTAGAAATACAATACGTACAACCATGTGAGTGAGAGTCAAATTTATTAGTCTGTTAGATAGATGTCATTCCTGCACTCTTTACTCATGTCAGCAATCCCACAAAAGTCATTGGAATAACTTCCATGGAAAAGGATTATACACAAGAGTAAAGGGTGTCTAAATGGGATTTTCAGAAGAGAGTAACAATCTAGTGCCTATTGAAAGCAATGGAAGTTAGGTACCTAGGCACTTTTTAAAACCTCTCTAACTGCCTATCTGCATCTCTAGGAGCCTAAATACTTTCAAAATCTGATCCATCATGCCTATGTAGAATATGGTCTCCTTATATAGATGTAGATTAAGTTTTTGAGATGAAACTTTTTTGAAAAATGCAAATTTGAATCAACTGAAACATTTTGTGAATTTGTGCCAGATTCACCAAATGGTTTTGGTCAGAAAATAAAACAAAACAAAAAATTCTGAAAAAAATAAAAAATTTGATTTTTCAAATCAAAATTGTTTCATTTAGATATTTATTTCAATTTTTTTAAAAAACAAGAACATCAAACATTAAATGAAATGTTTTGTTTGACCCAAAATTATTTAAAAAAAAAAATTGCTTTGGTTTGGCCAACAAACCAAACGATGAATTATTCACAGAGCTCTTATCTGTAGTATATACTGTTTGTTTTCTACATTGTCTCTGAAAGAAAGGAGTAAAACAAATTTTTGAATCCATATTTATTAAATTCACCTTTTATTTCCCAATGTTTCTGGCACTTTATCCAAAATGGCTGGAAATGTGTGTGTGTATATATATATATATTTAATAATAATATTTGTATATATATAATGTAATAATAATATGTGTATATATATATATATATATAATAATAATATACTTTAATCTTAATTTCTAAACCCAGGAAGTTTTGCATAAATTTCACATGCACACTGCATTTTTAATTAGAAATAAAGGTTGCTTAATTAGAATAAGAAGTTATCAACATTACTATTGTGTCCTGTTTTATATAAATATGAATGATTGGATCAGTAGAAATACAGATGCCAAAGGAATTAATACCAAAGGAAACATTCAAGAGATTGATTGATAGTCCCTGTATAATTTTATTACTTGAAGAGGTTCATTGGGCTGAAAGAAAAGAGACATAAAATATCTATGACAGAACAAAGTATGAAAAAGGTGTGAGTGCTCAAGGGTACAGAATTTTTCCCCCTGCATTCTATGTGAACCATAAAACGAACTCAAAAGTTCTTGTTACGCTAAAAGGACTTACAGCATGTGAACAGTACAGTATGTCTGTTTGCATCAGGAGACAGATTCAGTCACCAATGAAAAATCAAAGGACAGCACTAAAAGCTTCTTTTTCATGTGTGTTGTATGAATGGTTCATTTTGGTAGGTAATATAGGATTACAGGATAATATGTTGAATTAATACACTTAACAGCAATACAGTTTAACCTGTTGATGCCAGGATTTGGGATTTATTTGTATGCTTATATTAAATGTGTATGAGCCAACAGAAGTTGGACAAAATGTGCAGTCACTTTCAGGTGTTTTGTATAGCTATATGTAGTGTGACACTATTACAATAATGTTAGTGTCATTACTGTGGAATTGATATCCATTGATATCCAAGCTCAATTAACCATTTACAAAGTCAAAGGGTCTGAATCTCCTCTCACTTATACTGGTGTAAATTGTGAGTGATTCCAGTGTGGTCAAAGGAGTTACACTAGTGTGTGAAACAAAAATCAGATCTCATCAACACTAGTCTGAACTGAAATTCAGAATCTGCTTTCTGAATTTGAATGCTTCAATTAGGGTAAAGGTGTTACTTTAATTTTTGTTGTTTGTTTCACATTGTGTGATGAGGACTCTGAACTGCACAGAGTAGAGGTAAAATGAGAGAGCCCCTATGCAGTACTTAAAGTTCTCAGTTACTCTACCTTGGGATATTTCAGAACTTTTCTATTCAATAATAGTCACTCTTGCCATTGCCCTTCATGTGGGCTATTGTGGAGCAGCTGGTGAAAGAAAAGTATAAGTGACCAGTTTAGATCTGTGAAGCCGAGATGTAACAACCTTCTAATATTTTCTGCCTACAGCTCATCCTGATTGATCAAGAGCAAGATGAAGAGAAGGGAACTTTGCTTAATCGTAATCTGCTGCTATTGCTGTAGAACTGATAACGTTCACACAGGGATATTGTATGTTCAAATTTTGAAGTCCTCACCCAGCATTGCCTTCATGCATTATGCCCCAATTTGCAAACTACTTAAGCAAATGCCTACTTTTAAGCATATGTGTATTTTCCTTGCTGGAATGAGGGAATTTCCCCTGTGACATCAGTGGGACTTCTCAGGTGCGTGCAATTAGGCCTAAGTTTAAATACCTTGGTGAACTGGGGCTTAAAGGAGAGGACTTACTGCAGGAGGACTTACCTACTTCACTGCTGTGTTGCGTGTTGGTGGTAGGAATGCCTGCTTCCTGCCTCTCCTAGTTCCAGCATGACAGCAAACTGCCACTTGTTGGATCCCACCAGCTGACTGACAGTGCATATTTCATGGTGTGCAATCGCCACAGACAGTGCTGCTCAGGGCAGCAGTAAATTTGAATTCACGTTGTGTTGTAAGTCACACTGCTCTGGAATGGGAGAATGTTGCCTAAAATGTCTGTTTCTTCCTCCCCATGACTATGCTCCCCCTCGCATGGAAACGAGATTTTGCATTATAGTTGTAGGAAGCTGTGTGGTGTAGGAGAATTCTGCAGCATAGCTCTTTATCCCTAAAATAGTCCTTACCATACCCAAATAATGTATGCTCCTGTGATTTTGCTCCCCTTCACACCATTCAATGGAGGCTTCTATGCGTCTTTCACTCTATATTCAGGCAAAACTCCCATTGATTTCTGAGTAAGTACTTTAGGATTGGGTTCATGTGAGATGGAGTCTCATTAACAGAACAAACACAGTATATGTTTGTGCACCAGAGCATATAGATGGTAGATTCAAAAGTGAGTGGCTCATCAAGTACTCTATCAGTTTCTTAGAGCCGAAGTCCCCTAAGAAGCAGTGAAAGAGAAAAGAACAAAATGTCTTACTTACCCTTTGGTTCCAGTCATCTCAGCAACCATTAAAGGAACTGTTTTCTCCTCATCTTCACTCCTCTTTAGAAGATTTTGCTGGCTCTGGAAAAATAATAGTATGAATGTAGAGGCTTTTCTTTTCGAGCTATATTTGATTGGCTTATGAGACTGGAATAGCTTTCTGGTGCAGCCATACACCCAGACACATTTGCAGTGCTGAAGAAGAACATACCATCATGACAAGCTAGAATTGTTATCTGAGCGTGTTCCTTGATGCTGGCCCAACTACTGAGTGCTTCAAGAGTTGAAAAAGTGGCCCTTTTAAATCCATTTATGTCACTTCCGGGTTGAGAGTGTATGCAGTGTTGTGGTAGCCATGTCAGTCCCAGGATGTTAGAGAGATTGGGTAGGTGAGATAATCTTTTATGGGACAGAAGTTGGTCCAGTAAAAGATATTACCTCAGGTGATCTGAAGAAGAGCTCTGGGTAAGCTTGAAAGCTTGTTTCCCCTCACCAACAGAAGTTGGTCCAATAAAAGATGTTACCTCATCCATCTTGTCTCTTAAACTTGGCTTGTGTGGGAAGACAAAAGGGGTACCTCTTGTATCATGCCAGAAGACTGTATCTGGGAAAAGTTAAACTGTTCAGAGGGGTCTTCCTTTTGCTGTCATAATTAGCTTTCCATTTATGCTTTCTGCTGAACCAGCTCCATGCTATTTTGGTGAAACTACTGTCCATTGGAGGCCAAAGATTCAAAGGACTCAGCATTGGCTATTGACAGTGTTAGAATGATACCAGGTGACTGCAACACTAAGCTGTGGTAGTTCAAGAAGGAGCTCTAATCCTGCTCATGACATATCAGTCTCATTAGTGCTGTCAGTTAAATTTCAGCAATGGGTCTGTGTGCGGGAATTAGTTAAGTCACTCAAAATCTTTAAAAATTTAATAATAATAACAGGCCAAATCCTGAGAGTTCCTGCAAAGTAGAAAAGCAAGCATAAGACTATGCAACGCTACATTATAGCACTTTCCTTTGCCACACTATCCTCTACACAGCCATCCATTTCCTTTCTCTTCTTCCCCAAACACAAAAAGGTAAATTGTTGGCACAACATGCATTCTGCTTGAGCCTAAAGATTTTCAGGAAGTCCAGCATTCTCCTTCTGAGAGAAAACAAAACTCTTCCTCCATCAAAATGACACAACTAAGAAATCTTGATGACAGTGTATCAACCCCTGAGGAAAACTGCTGCCTTAAACTGTGTCCCTATAGAAGAGAGAGTGAATACTCCAGTATTATGTATATAAAATCTGTGTGTGTGTGGCTGCATGACTGAATGCTTTGTGACAGTTCATTTTATTCTGGGTTCTTCACATGACAGTGAAAATGATTTCTGTAATTATTTTTAGGCATAAGATCCTAAATCAGTACTATTAATGCATATACTTAGACTGTTTGACATAAAATACATGTAGATACTTCATATACATCCCTCTGGTAAAAGCCTGAGAAATAAAAAAATGATTGTGCATGAGCTACTACTGTATTACTTCCAGGCTAGGAATAAGACAAATACAACTGGCTGATTTTCATCTGAGACATCTCATTTGTAGTGCAATTTCATCCAAAGGCTTACATAACCAGGCTTGCTTCTCTTGTAGCTAAATCAGTTCTTGTTTTAGTTCTTAGTTAAACCCAGATCATTGCTCTTGTACACTAAGGAGCAGAAGAAAATTACAATATGTACTTGTAATAGAGCTGAAATGTATATTAATCTTAACAGTGTTACAAGATTACCTGTCATCGTGAATCTTTAAGACTCCTTGTGATTGGAAATTAGCAAAGTAGATGTTTAGATATACTGCTGGGAAACACTCAACTCATAATCATTTCTATAATTATTATTTGAAAGATACATGAGAGAGTTTAAATTGTAGAAAAATACATACCGTGTAGCAATTAATAGCATTGATTAAAAATTTATTTAGCTTCAAAAGCTGTAGCTGTGCAAAATATTCATAGGTAAATTTAAAACAACTGGTATTCATTACTTTTTTAATTTGTGGTTCTTTGGTAAAAATGAGGTGTTTCTTATGAAAATGTTCTCATGCAGTGGAAATTCTGTTGGTGTTTGTGTCTCAGCTGTTTCTCTTTTTGGATTTCCAATGTGACTTTTTGTCATGCATTTTGAATTTGGTTCGGTTTTGTTTCATGGTTGAAGTCACATGGTATCATTTCAGGATCACTGAATGGCTGAACCTATCCGTAAGGTAACTGGGGACTGTACAGCAGTAATTGTGTATATAATGTGTGTATATATGAAGGAAGGAATATGCCCATAAAAATGACAGGGGATGGGATTCATCAGAAATGTCAGTGCAGCCACTGCTTCTCTTTTTCAAGAAGACAGTATAAAGGAGGCAGAAGGAGATCCAGCATGAGAAGAAAATTTTAATGGGTGCTTTATCGGAAAATTAAAAATTGACTCATTTTTACAAGGAGAATTAATTTGTCTGAAGCACATAAGGCACTATGTGAAAAATATTGGGGCAAGGCATCCCTAGTGTAACTCCATCAAAGTTGATTAAATTGCATTAGAGATCAATTTGGAACACCAGTGACATCAGTGATGTTACACTAGGGATGCATTTGGCCACTGTGTTGGATAATTCTGTGTATCACTCTTGACAGGAGTACAGGGAGGAAACACTTGAGAGGGGAGATGTCTGTTTCTGAACAAAATGTGCTGTGTAGTTGCCTAAAAGATATACTTTTGCTAGGGTCTATCTTTGCTCAGACAGTATATTGGCATGTCAGAATGATAGATGACACAGAGCATAATCCACATGCTTCATACTGGAAAAGCACTGAGGCTTTGGGGTTGGTTTAGGTGTTACAGAAATCTGAGATCTCAAGAAAAGTACACATTTCATACCATTGTCATCACTAGACCCTTCTGAGAACCTTAAAAAAATGCCCATTTTGTAGTGGAGGTTTATTTGTCAGTTATGTGTATGTCACATTCTTACTCTGATCTGTCTGTCTATTAAAATAGCTGTGAGCAGACAGGGTTTTGAAATATACAAACTTTCTCAAAGCAGACAGGCAAAAGCAAGTGCACTCTACATGCATATTGCAAAGCCAGTGTCTACGACCTGGAAGACAGCCAGAACTCTAGGTTAGTTATTGTGGTGTCAGACAGCAGCATTGCTGGAAACTTAATTGTAGGAATCAGACAGCTTTTCTGGTATCAAGAGAACATTTGTTTATGAGTGTACACCTTTTTTTTTGTGATAGGGGCCTATCAACTGTAACATCATCACTTTAATACCTGACTACTTAATGTTATAGCCCATCACTATACTGTTTTGAAGTGGCCAAAAGTGGCATAGTTTGTATGGACTCTCTAGGACTTTGGCGTTTGGATGGGGTTGGATAAAATGGGGCCTGGACTCAAAGCATTCCATTATCTTAGTATTGAAAATCAAAAACTGGCAAATGAGGGTATTCCAAAACCAAAAGTGTGCCCAATTTCCTACATCTCTAATATTTCTTTGACTTGATGGTGTTTTACTTTAAAGTTTTTAGGTGACTTGTGGGCCTGTGACAGATGATAGATTCACAGCCCTGGAGATCAGACCTAAAGACTAGCAGCCTTCCACACTTGTCCACAGCAGGGAAGCTGGAACATTGCAAATTGTCACACCCCAGTCCACCAGTGTTTCACCTCATCCCTGAAGGAATCATTTTGTGAGTCAAACTTTGGCTATTAAATACATGGTTTCTCTATTGATAGTGACAACAAGGGTATCAGCTAATGCTAATTGTGATGACATTTTTGTGATGTGCGGGCACATGTCCACTGAGAATTGGACTGAAAATGCTATACTATTTCAATCAGAGCACTGAACCGCCTGTTTCAATTGACCTCAGCCAGATTAGAAATGATGAGGTAGAGACATTGAACTTAATGTTTGTGGTGTCTGTATTATAAACAGAAAGAGATGAAAAAAATTTAGCTTTTTGTGTCATTTTCCCTTCTCTGTTTTCTATTATGTTTCTGTAGCCTGCAAAATGCTTTCCTCCTCTGAAAGACAAGGACTCTGGAGACAGAAGAATGATTGTCCAATTTCAATTTTACAATCTTTTTCTTCCAAAATTATTGGAAAACAGCTCAGAATAATTACAGCCAAATTCTATCCATAACACTTCCATAATCAAAGACAGGATTAGTTTTTTTACCTATTTTTCTATAAAACTCTAATTTAATTGAGTTTGTAGATAAAATATTTAATAATATAAAATCGAAAAGTACATTTTGTAGCCATTTGTGGATTTTAAGAAAGTTCATGGTCATTAGAAGCACATCATACAATATATTCTTTGGTTGGCATGGTGACATTCTTGTTTATTTCCTTCCCATTTACAGTGTAAGTATATGATTGCTAGAACTTGAAGGAAGCTAATATCAGATTCATTGATCTTTCCATTTCTCTGGTCCTATTGGCCTCCATTCATTAATAGAATCTTTATTGGTTTTCTTTTATAAAATAATAACTGTTGTTACATATTGTTTATTATTATATTTGACAGATGTGTAGTCCTAACTTTTTTCTTTCTAGACGATGTATAATAATGCATTAATTTTTGTGTGTATATATGTATTCTGAATACATCATTCATGAGGAGAAGGGGCTGTATAATTTCTATGTACTCCACCTCTGCAGAAGGGGGACCAGTTTTCTCAAGCACAGGCTAGCTAGAAGAGTCAGGAGAGTATTAAACTGGTAACAAAAAAGAGGGAAGATGCGCACAATCAGCACAAAATGGAGATGTTGAATACAAAATTAATCAAAGGACATAAAGAAAAGAAATTATTTAATTGCCTATACATCAATGCTAGGAGCCTGGGTAACAAACAAGAGAAACTGGAATTGCTCATTTATTAGTATAAATCTGATGTAGCTGGTGTTTTACTGAAACCTGGTGGGATGATTCCCTTGATTCAAATGTTAAAATCAATGGTTATAACCTGTTTAGGAAGGATCCAGTGGAAAAAAGGGGAGGAGTGGCACTGTGTGTCAAAAGGGGCATTACCTGTTTCTGAGTCACTGATAATTTTGAATAAAAATATCTGGAATCCTTATGGATCAGTTTCCTCAGAGATAAAGCACAAGATGGGGGATTAGTTGGGGTCTGTTACAGACCACCATATCTCACTAGTGAACAGGATGACTAGCTCCTTATGCACCTTTCATAGTATGTGTAGGAAATAAGCTACGGGGGAATTTCAAGTTGAGTGACACTTGCCGAAGATCTCATGCTGCCAGGACTAAAACACCCTTGGAATTTCTAAATATTATACGTAACAATTTCTTAACTCCAAAAATATTGCATCCGATACAGGGGAGATTGTGTGGTATACCTCATCTTAACAGATAAAGAGGAACTGATCACAGAACTAAAAGTTAATGGTAACTTAGGTACAAGTGATAGTGATTTGATCACATTTATATGGGGAAACAGAATAAATTCCAAACCAGTGAGATATGTATGTACACCTATATATAGCTGGTGCTTTAAAAGGGCCAATTTCACAAAACTGAAAACAATTGAGCCAAAACAGCTGGGATAAAGAAATTAATCAGAAAAAAATGTGAATCATATTTGGGAATTGTTTAAGTACACTTTACTCTACTTCCCCAAAGCTATGATTGAGGAAGAAGGCCACATTGATTTAAAAAAAACTGATTTAGAGAGGAAGTGAAGGGAGCTATAGTGCATATAAATGTACAATGAATTCTACCAACGATACTGGGCCCTCACTAGATGGAAATGGTAGAATTATCACTAAGGCTAAGATTTTGTCACGGGTATTTTTAGTAAAAGTCGCAGACAGGTTGCAGGCAATAAACAAAAATTAACAGAAGTCCATGACCTGTCCTTGACTTTTACTAAAAATACCCCAGGGAAAGGGGGGCAACTAACAATCTGAGCCCCACTAGGGGCTGGCCCACTAGGGGCTGGCCGCTGCTCCAGCCCTGCCACTCCTCCTGTGGCATTGACTCAGCCCTGGTCGCTTCTCCAATCCCGGGGGCCGCTTCTGCAGCAGGGGTTGACCTCAACCCATGGGCTGCTCCTGCTGACTCAGTGGCCCCAGGTCACTGCTCTGGCTGTGGCGGGCTGCAGTTGAAGATGTCCCAGAGGTCCATTGAAGTCACTGAATCTGTGACATCCGTGATAGAATTGTAACCTAGTCACACTCCATAAAAAAATTGCACTTGCCCTCCTTTAAAGTAACTAAAAGCTTTTCAAGGAAAGTGATGCTGTCTAAGCCGCAATTTGAACCATCTCAAACTTTAAAACAGCTTGGGCCTGATCAGATATTGTAAATCAGTAAATTGATTAATGGAGCTATGCTGATTTACACCTGGCCCTTAATTTTTGTCTGAGAATCAGCATTTGAAATTTAGCCACTATTGATAAATGCTGACTGTTTTACACAGCCCTGTAAGTATTAAAAGATGTAAGTGTATACCGAGCAGTTAGGGAGCCATTCAGTCATTAAAATGTTACTTTCTCCTCCCTTCTCCCTCCCAACCAATAAAATTCTATACATTTAAATGATCTGTGGTGCAGTACACATTCTGTCATGCATTGACATACTGCCGAAACCATAGTCTTCCATACATCAGTGCTTTTCCAGACCCTGCAAGATTCACTAGTGCTGATTGTCTAACATGCACATTTTATATGGATCCCAAGATCCATTGTCTCTTCTTTCATCCTGAGATGGGAGGTGAACAAATGGCCAATCTTTTCCTCCTGATCTCCTCAGTCAGGTCCTGACTCTTCTTGTCTTTAACTCAGGTATAAGCCCATCTCCTAAAAGTTACAGTGAAATTTTGACAGTCCTATAGCACCTTAAAAACTAACAAATTTCTACAGGCATAAGCTTTCGTGGGTTGCAACCCACTTCCTCAGATGCATGAAGTAGAATCCACAGATAGGAGGTATATATATACATCCAAGGGTGAGAAACATAACAAAGGGGAGGGCAAGTGCTCACAAAGTCAATTCAGTTAGAGTAGATGAGGCCTAATCACAACCATTGATTAGAAGGTGAGAAAGTGTGAACAGTGACAATTACTGCTTGTAATGAAAGAACCATTCCAAGTCCTATTCAGACCCAGCCTGACTGTGTCAAGTTTGTATGTCTGATTGTGTCAGTGAAATTTTGGTGTGTTTCTTCACTTACAGACAAATGTGGCTACTATTTTTATTAATAGGTCTAATGGCATATACTATTTATCAGTCATGGACGAAATGTCTAAAATCTCCAGAAATTAGATGTTACCATCAGTTACTATCAATACTGATTGTATTCTGTCCTGTTATATTGCAGGAGTCTATAGTTATCAGTTTTCAGAATTATAGGGTCTTAATCTACATCAATACACAGAAATTAATGTTAAATTTTATAATAAAATTCATTGATGGAAAATAGTGCTTTAAATCATCAAAGTGACAAGGTCATGTTCAAAACTGAATTCTGATGTAACATATGACTTCTTGCTCAAGATTTGATGACTTTATGCATATTTTATATATTCAACATTCATTAGTGTATTTAAAAGGTGAATTGCCTTATCTTTCTATCTTCTTCCAGGCTTATAAAAGAGCATATAATTGTAATTCTATAAAAGATCACAAAGATAGCAGTCAAGGCGCAAAGTGAATTATAGATTAAGAACTATTCTGTAGTGAGTAAACCCAGGTTTTTCCATGGCTAGCTCCTTCAATACACTGTAGATTGGTGTGCCAGATCCTTTCAATCCTGTGGAAAAAGATAGGGTTACTGGAGCTGAGTGAAGCTTCAGGAGTTTCATCTTGCAAAAAATGTCATTGCAAAACTGAATTATTTGTTAATATTTCATTAATTTAGCAAAGGAACTACATTTTAGTACACAGGTTTTTTCCAGTTTTATCAACACTCATAGATAGGGCACCTCTCTTACTTATGATGTAGTACTTTTACTTTTTTATAAAATAATAATGATAGATCATACTGTGATACTCTTTGCATGCACTGAGTAGATCCTTACTCCACCAAAAGTCCCATTAACTTCAACATGAGTATTTGTGGTGCAATGTATTATCACTTTCTGGTTCTACATATTTAGTAATTCTGGGGGGGGTTTAGGGTGGCTTTTCAAATGTAAACTCTTTGGAGCATGAAATTTATCCTCAGACTTGCTGTAAAACTATTAACCTATATTTGGAGTGATATGAATAATAACAATAATTGAAGGTACATTTCTTTTTAAAATGTTTTGGACCAGTAAAATATTTCTAATTTCAGATAATGAAAGGACTAGAGAAATAATTTTCACTTGTAAATCAGACTGCAGCTCTTAAGCTGATGTGCAAAGGAAAAATGAAAATTAAATTAACCACAGATATGTGTGCTGAATGCTTAGGGACATTCAGCACATAAAATATTAAATTCCCTTTTACAAAAAATTATTTGCTATCTATCACAGATTCCTTCCCTAGATGCCTAAGCTATGTATATTGAGTGCCTCCTCAGTTCTGTGTTCATTCAGTGAAGTAATTCAGACATATACTGTTAGTAACACCCTAGATTGTTCTCTAGGGGCTTGATCCAACTCTCACTGAAGTCAATGGGAAATCTTTTCATTGTGCCACGGTAGTATAGCTTCTTTGGTACATGATGGAATGAGAGAATGTTTTCACTATGTACTATGTTTCAAATGTCTATCCAGCCAATAGAGTTAGAATACCTCTGTACTTAACGGCCTGAACCTCTCTTCAATAACATACATACACTCCAAAACTGTGACTCAGGAACGCGCATACTTGTTATCCAGAATATGGACAACACTCTAGTTCCTAAACTGTGGCCCAAGAGATGCTTTAAGATGAAACAACTTTAAAGGCAAAGTAGTCAAAAAAAAAAAAAAAAAAAAAAGCTAATGATAGTATTTATTAACAGACTAAAATCATAAATCACAGAAATAGAATACACAGAAAAGTTACTATTAGCAACAATATATTGCTGTAGATCAGTTTGACATTGGAAAGCTTTGTATGGAGAAACATATGTTTAATAAGATTTAAACATCACCTAGTGTGAGACTGAGTGGGACCCCAGTCCATTATGATTCCCTTGGTCTCAGCTGTTTTAACTCACGCCATCCCTCACACCTGACCCTCTCTTCATTTAAATGTGCAACCCTTATGCATGAAGTGAAAGTCAGTAAATGTATGTATTTGGAATATTTTGTCACCTTCTTTAGATGGTGGGGCATATCCACTTGTTAAGGGAGTTGTCACCCTTTTCAATTTTTCTATTCTCAGTGCTCCACAACAGAATTCAGCTAAGACTTTTTCACACCAAATGAGTTCAAAAAGTGTCCCCCTGGGACCGTATTCTCCCAACCTTGTGGCATCTAATTCACTTTTACTTCCATACTCAAAGGATTTCCACTAGTTTCATGCTCCATAAATTAGACACAAATTAAGGAAAAAGTGCTGGGAAAAGTCATTCTATGACAGTCTCACAAAATCCACTAGCCTGATCCAGGTTGTCTATTAATAACCCAAATTATATAATTTTAGAGTGGTTCAACTATCCAAAATTTAGCCCTTAGGTATACCAGTGACATTATTTTATTTTTGACAAACATATCATAGGAACTTATTGTATAATTATTATTTTAAATAATTTCAAATATGCTCTCTACTAAACCTTGTTACCCTTAGGCACCTAAGTTTCCTCCTCCCTGCTCAAGTTATTTTTACATTTTATCTCTCATGTCCAAATTGTAACTTGTTTGTGCACATGGTCAGCATAAATTCTCTGGTCAGAGATTATAGTATTTATTTTACCATTTGTTGGGTTTCTCTGTATCCTCCCTAAAACTTTCTAGTGCCTGGGTGTGTCTACTTTACAACTCTTGGTGTTATAACTCTAGTTAGGGGTATTCCTGAGGTGGTGATTCCTTAACAGCAGCAGAGCATTTTTTTTGTTAATTTCAGTGGTGAAATCACTGAGTTTCACCCAAGGCTGGTCCCAGCTAGTTTATTATGGGACTGAGTTAAGTCCCAGACCTATAAGCCAGACCTATAAGCCTGAAGAAAGACTCATTGTGGAAACAGTTGTTCTAACTGCTTCCTATTGTATTTAAAATAGACAACCTATAGAATTTGTCTTCATGGCTTTGTTGTGACTAGGAGTCTGATACCGCTTCTTGGAGTAGGCTCACAAAGGGCCTCAGCTTCTCCTGACTGACCCCCCTCTTAGTTTGCTTTCAGTCAGGTCAGTTCCTGGACCCTAATCTTCAGTTAAACCTGTCAGCCCTTCATTTTTTGGGCTTCCAGCCTCTTTCTTTCTGCTGGCTGTTTTCTTGGAGGCAGCCTAGTGTAGGCCTGTTGCCACTTGGTATCCTAGGCCTTTCTACCTCCCTTTCCTTCTCTGCACTTTCACCTTTAGAGTAGTCCTTTTTTCCTCTATTGGTTGCAGCTGCGGGTGCCTGCCTCCACAACCCCATCATGATCAAACTGCTTGCTTGTAAACAGGAGAAACTCTCCTCCTCCCTCTCTGTTCAGTATGGGTTTTGAAGACCCCCGTTACAGAGCCAGACTATTTTGTGCTTCCATCTTCATCTATGATGATATAGAACTACATTAAAAAAAAAAAAAAAGTTTCCTCATGCAGAACCAATGTCTGCAAAAGTATTTGTTTACCTTATTGTATAGTGTTCCTCGTTCAGAATAACTGCTTTATTTGCACCACAAAGTGATCCTGTGTAACCATCTATCTATAATATATATGCGCAGTCAGTAAATGCTTTGGGAGCTTTCCAGAAGAAAGATGTTATATAAATATAAAGTAGCAAAATTATTTCCATAATTTGTCCTATGAGACATGGCATTAAAGACTCCATTGTTGACGAATTATGCCCCCTTTCAGTGTTCGCTTCAAGTAATGCATGACATTTATCATGCTTTATTGAATTCATTCCTCTGTAGATCATTTTCTCCCTGACGTCATGATGTTCACACACAGAATGCAGAATGCTTTTAGCCAGTACTTTTCTAATACGTTCAAATTAACAGCTCAAGAAGTCTTCATATTTGTTTGGCACTGGTGACCATAGTGGAAAAAGTCCAAGCAACTTGTTACTGAACATATTGTTAGCCTAACAGAGGGACATGATCTTCAGCAGCTGAGACCTTGTAAAGTATGGATATCAACTGCATTTGTTAGGGACAGAATTTTCAGTTAGAAATTTTCAGTTTGTGCTTATTATGGGAGAATAAGCCTGATTTCTGCTGTATTAACGTTTAGAATGTAATTCAGAATGGGGATATAATTTGGATCTTACTTGTGTGAACCATCCTGAGCTCTTGGCTTCCTGCGTCTTTAAGATTACTGTTTATTTTACTTTGAAAAATGTTTTCAGAAATGAGTGTTAAAGATGAGTAGCCAAATATTGGATTCCTGAACCCCCAACCAAGTGAGATGTGATGTCATGGCAATGATATAGACCATGATCCTGCAATTAAGTCAGTACAAGCAGATCTCTGTGCTCATGTGGATCCCACCTGAAATTGAGCTCATTGAAGGATTAGGAATCATACTTTATTTTAATTTATTGTACACATCTATATGCTCCAAATTTTGTCTTTTTCTAGGACTTCTTGTAGATAATTTAATTGTATTACAGCAAAGTAAAATTGCACAGATGGTGACAGACCTCTTGGTATTTTCCATGCTTTTCTTCCTCTTTCCAGCCACAAATAGATGGACCCTGCAAATCCGCAGATATCAGTTTTATATCCACGGACCATTTCTTGAGGATTATGGATTGGAATAGTCACGGAGGTCGGGACCTCTGTGACTTCTGGAGCAGTTGCCATCCAGGGGTGCAGCTGGAGCATCTGATCAGCAGTTAGATGGGTGGGAGGGGATGATCAGCTGTTAGGCGGTGGCCGGGCTCAACAGTTGATCAACTGTTGGGTGGGGCAGGGGTCATCATCTGTTGGGATAGCAGGAGCTCAATAGCGGATGGAGGGCTTGAGGCTCCAAAATAGCTGTTGTGCGGATGCAGTTAAATCTAAAAGAGGGAGGGTGGATTGCGGGTTGGGTAAAATTTATTCCAGTGGATGCGGATCCACATATTTGTATCCATATAGGGCTCTAGAAATAGAAGAGATTTTTATGGGAGAAGAATGTTTATGTATTGGTCAGTTATACAACTCTGCATATGACTTTAGTACTGGTACCTGTTGAACTTTTGACATTGCCAAATTTAACATTTTAATAATAAACTAGAATTTTATATTTTAAATGGGGAAAATATTTTCCATAGTTACTCTTGGAAAAATGTTGGTTCTACCTTGAAGTGAGTCAATCGATATCATAAAGGCAGTCTGCACCTGTTTCAGACTATTACCTCTTGATTACTTCTTGAGTTTCATACAAACATCAAGTCCAACCTTCATCTGGATAGGTCAACAAAGCACAGAAAGTTCTTCTGAGAGCCATTATGTGGGGTGAATAACACTGTAGGAACATGGCAACTAGAGATTAAAAGTGATGGGGAAAAGAATTTCCCCTCCACACACACACACACACACAAAAGAATTATGGTATGGTTATAGATCCAAAAAAGTAGGGAGGACTGGTGGCTATAGCAGATGATACATTTGATTAGTTCACTGGTTATGCTTTTCTGCATATATGTCCTTTCTGCATCTAAATAATGTCTTACATCCAGTATCCCAATGACCTTTAAAAACACAAATTTAAGTTTCACATAGCCCTGTAAGTATTATTATCATGTCTATCTCACAGATGATGCAAAGAGAGGGACACATTTTCCAAATACAGCCTCCATTTGGAAAAGCCACTTTTGCATACATTTTCTTGAGCCTCATGGCATTGTCTTTGTTTATAGATGATGGAATGTCTCTTTCACATGCAAGTGATGGTAGAATTTACACATGCAAAACCCAACTGGAAAAAGGTTTGTTTACACAAATGGAAGCCAGATTGGGGCTTTTGATAGCGTTTGGCCTTAAATCCCAGGTTTTCAAGAACGCAGATTGAAGTTTAGGTCCCTAGACTGTTGAAAATATGGAATACCTAGCAACTCACACCAACATGCTGGTGCTCAGTATTTTGAAAAACGTTCCTAAAGATGTGCAAACACATTGCACAATTACTAAAATTATGTAATTCCATTCCTGATCAAATAAAATCATGTCATTTGAAATTAACATGTTAAAAGGAGCCAGTCTAGCCATTTTAAAGTTTAAAACAAATGCTTCTACTTCATACTTGAAATTAACATGTCTGAGAACAAAACTTATTTTTTCCTGAGATAGTTTCATTTCAAACTCTGTTGTACTCTAAAATTTGATAGACTATTAATAGAGAAAGACAAGCCTTTAGATAGCAAGCGGAAATTTCATTTATAGCAGGCAGTTCCACACCTCATCAAAAATGTGCTGAGATGACAACAGTGAATATGTATTAGGAATTTAACGTAACTTCCTAGTGAATTGCTAGTGACCTTGATCTTAAGGTTCAAGACGCCTCTGAGTTTGCATTTATTCTGTGTCTGACGCATACTTAAGAATATCTGGAGCTGATTACATGAATATATATATATATAATAGGGTCATTTATAATTCAGAGTCTGACATTCTGATTTTAAAATACTGTCAAGTCAAAATCTTCACATTTTTATAACATATTAATCGGAAAAGACATAAAATACTCCATAAGAAATTTTCATTTTAACTCATTTCATTTTATGCTTTGCTTATCCTGAAAACAGTTGTGTCTTAGCACCAAACATCATCATTAAATTATATCTTGCATGAACCTTTGCATGACAGCCTATAGTCAAAACTTTTATAAAATAATCATATATTCATTCACACTGTGGACAGATCCTGTCAGCTGGTGTAATTTTGCAAAATGTTATTAAAATCAATGGAGCTTCAAAGAATTATGACAGCTGAGGTTCTAGACCAGTGTATAAAATATGTAGGTCATACTTGTGCTTACAAATGTATTTTAAATCCTTATTTTTGAAATGTTTGATATGTAATGTTCTATGTAATGAATCATGAAGTCTCAAAAGTGTTAACTATGTTTCTTTGTGTGAATATAGATCAAAGTCCTTTCAATTAATGATGATGATCTCAGAACTGCAATATTTGCGTACCCTCACTTCTCTCTATTGTGGTGCCAGCCAGTGACACTCTTCTTTACTGAAAAAGCAATTCCATTGGTCAAAGGGAGTTGTTTCCATCAGGCCACATAATTTGCTGACCTAAGAGCTGGCTGCCCATAAAGGCTGGCTGGACATATATGTACAGGAGCTTCCTCTTTCCTTCTTTAACTAGCAAAGAATTTCCCGTCCCCAAAACCCTTCCCCACCTAGTTCAAGTGCATTATTAGTAGAGTTTGAGAGAAAATGTAGACTTTGGTCTGAAATGCTACTGCAGTGCCTCATAGGAGTGGTAGTTTAGGTATCTCATGATTCATTTTCCTCTACAGGTCAGGCTCCCTGGTCAGAACATCTCTCTCATGATGGACACGTGGCCTTATTGTTTCCATGAGGACTAATTCAATAAAGCTGCAGCCTTGCCCAATCTTGCAAACTATTAGTGGAAACAATACAACTGTATGTGTGACTAAACATTTGCAGCACTCATCCCACAACTTAGCACTCTTGTGACTCTTTAAAAATTAACTGTCTCAACAAATAACTAGGGCAGTCAAACAATTTAAAAAGTAATCATGATTTATTGCGAGATTAAAAGAATAGTTCTGATTAGTTGCAGTTTTATCACACTTTTAAACAATAATAGAATACCATTGATTTAAATATTGTTGGGGTGTGTGTGTTTGTGTGTTGGAGGAGTGCTATCTCTTTAAGCAGAGCACTCAGATTCTGAATGCTTTTTCAACCAGCAATAGCTGCTGTCTGCTGCACTTACTCCTGAGGCAGCAGCAGACTGGCTCCCTCTATTCCCCGCCCCCAGCTCAGCAGCTACTGGGTACACGTGTGGGGGGAAGGGAAGGGGATACCCTGACATCTGGTTTGGAGTTTCCTGAGGAACTGATAATGAATTTCAAAAAATCAAAAGGGAGAATAATTGTGAGAAATGATCAGCCTCACTGATCATTTTACATTTTCAAGGCTCTTGCTACAATATAAAAGATAGACATTTACTTTTACTTTAATTCAAGTCTGAGATTAGTATGGAAACAGTTTAAAAATCAGGGAGACCTATGAATTGAAGATGCAATGAATGCTAAAGCTGCTTCTGCAATTGTAGGCAATCAGGGATCCTTTAGGAGCTGAAGGAAAAAGTCAAATTGGTTTCTCAATTTCTCTATACGTTTTCACTACCAAGTCATTTCTGAAGAAGCCTTCCTACTCAAAACACCTTTGCCGAAATTTTCCAGTACAGCTGTGTGTTGGGTACCGTCCACATTCTCTTCAACTGAACCATGGTTGCTTCCTCAAATCCTGCAACAGAATATAAAATTCTGCATCTAAAACAGCTCATTTTTGGTGCTTTTTACAAAGTGAAGGTTTCCTAAAAGTAGGGCTCCAGCAGGAAATGTTTAGTGTCTTTTTATAAATATTTAGCTGTGGATGTTCAAAGTTAGGTGCTAAATTCACCCCCATGCAGCGGACTAGGAGGAAGCCTCAAAAGAATACTTAAATGGGACTTAGGTGATACAAATGCCTCCTGCACAAGGCTGTATTTTACCCATAATTGTACAGTTGCAATTATGAGTGCCTAACACATAAATGCAAACAGCCAATGTGCATATGCAAATTAGATATATGCACATGATATGACCAGTCAGATGCCCCCAACTGTGAGACAAATCATGCACAAATTGCTGATTTGCATATTTACATAAATTAGGCACATACAAATGTCTGTGCACAATTATACTGACCTAATTTTTATCAGTAGTTTTTCAGAATGAATGGTGTTTTTATAGTAGTCAGTCCTGGTAATATGCAGTACATGCAATATAGGTTGATACTTACATAGATGAAAATGAAAGAAATGAAAGAGAGAGAAGGTAGGGACTGCTGTTTTTATTCTTTTCTGAAACGAAGCTCTTTGCTTTTTAAGATCCCACCCCCCAGTTCTGCAAATCACTTACGCATTTGATAATCTAAATGAATAGTCCCATGGATTCCAATTTATTCACATGAATAAAGCTAAGCGTGTGCGTAAGTGCTTGCAAGATCGAGGTCTGAAAACATAGGAACAGCGCAATGCTTTTATATTCTTGTGCTCACTTATCCCCTAAAGCTGAGTATTGTCCAATTCCAAATGAAATAACAGTCACCACCAGCATGTCAGTGATAACCATTTCTAATTCTCAGTTTCCCTCTAGGATTTAAATTAGAATCAGTTTTGCAGATAGTCAGTTCAGAGAAATCCTAAGGCAAGTCCAGTCTTGCAATAATTGCACTGGTTCTGATTTGTTTTGCTAAACCACCTGTCACTCTAGCTGTGTTTATTTTCGGAAATAGAGCTTATGTTGGAGAGGAAGTAATCTGAAATCTTATGAAAGATTCTCAGTATCTGTAAGTGCTTAGGACATACAGACAAATGAACAAGCACACATAAAATCATGCACGACATGAGAAAGATGATAACATAGTTATCTTGAGCTAAACCTTTAAACTTACTTAAAAGGGCTGTCATATTAAAAAATGTATAGGTTTTGTCTGATTGTTGTCAACTACCTTTACATACTAATATTTTAAATTATTTGCTAAATATTTTAATACATTAAGGGCAGATAGTTCCCTATGTCTGTGTATGCACCCCCAGCTGTAGTCCAGGGAGTTCTGTCACATATTACAATTTTTCTTTGTTGTGATGCCTAAAAAAAGTGACAGTGGCTAGGCAGCTTGTGTGCTGTGACCAAAACTGTCTCTTTGTTTCCTTGCACTCCCCCTTCTGTCTGTTTCCAACTGTCATCTCTCATACTTAGATTGTAAGCTTTCTGGGGCAGGGATGCCTTTTTGGTTTTGTGTTTGTACATCTTCTAGTATAATGGAGTCCTGATTTGTAATTGAGGCTCATTGGTGCCATCATCTCATCATCATCATCATCATCATCAACAACAAGAACAAATATTGGGGACAATATTTTCCTAGGATATTCAAAACAACATGTAAATCGATACTTATTTAGGACTTGATCTTAATGCAATTGAAATCGGAAGGAGTTCTGCCTTTAACTTCAGTGGGGACAGAAAAAGGCCCAGAAACACTTACTACAGCTATTTTAAAGAAATCTATATTTCAATAATCTCTGCAGGTGTGGTTGTACATATATCATTCTCATTTTGTCATTGCTGTGTGCTTTGGTTTTTATGTGAACATCCATTACAATTAGAAGTTACCACTTGTCTCCTGTAAATCGCTCCTTTTTTTTTTTTTTTTTTTTTATTTTTAAAACCTCAACGATGAGCTAATTAAGAATTATGCTAATAGTGTGGCATCAGCTTTTGATCAAGACAACAAAGCATCCTGGTTATTTATTATTAACTAATTGACAGAAATGAAAGACATAATTTCAAAATCACCATCCTTTAAAATGCTAGCTCCATACTACTTTAAGTTGCTCATCAATGTTTTCTTGCTGGATATGGGCTTAGCAAATTCAATTCTATCATTGCTAGTGGGGAAGTTGGGACTAGCAATGTCTACTAACAATTTACTGTATTTATAGCAGATCAGTTATCTTAATATAATGTGGTTCTTGTCCTTTTTCAGGTCCACACTCCCAGCCCTTTTCCATACTGCTTCCCTCCCACTGCAACACCAGAACCTCCCTCTGATGTAGCAGTGATGCCCCCTTCCATTTTAGCAACACAGGAAAGGTAAGGTGGTCCCTTCTCCCCCGCCGCTGATGTTCACTCTGCCTCCCACCCCTTAGCGTGGAGCACCTGAAGATGAGAACCTATGCTCTGACCGACTGCTTCAATGGTAGACAGGGAATGACAATGAAGTGGATGTCTCTTCTATTGTACAGGTTTTTTTTAAAGCTATTAATATTAATATTTAACATTTCAACATCCAAGTGTTCTACAAACACTAAAAAAGTCTTTTATGTAGTGTATTCTGTTTGCATCTCTGAATGAGGGCGAAAATAACTTTTGTGCATTCTAGTCACTGTAATAAAAATCTCCTAAATAGGAACTACTCCTATTGAGAGATCAGATTTTTTTTAACCACCTTTCAGGACACATTTGTACTATAGCAGGAAAAAATGAGCATGTATAGTCATTCTAAGGGAGAGATGAGCTTGCTTCATTTTTGCCTGGTGTGTCATGCTTGGAAAGATATTCCTGATGACCTCATTGGCCTTTGGCTCGCTGTATAAATTGTTGTGTACATCACTTTCACTGCTGTTGGCTGGTTGGAAACTCTGTTGCTGAGGTCGGCAAGAATGCAAGGCACATAATAACGTTAACGTGGAAGAACCACCTCTCAGTAAAGCAATGCACATAATAACGCACATAATAACGTTAACATGGAATAATGCACATAATGTTAATAATAATAATAACATAATAACCTTAACGTGGAAGAACCACCTCTCAGTAAAGCAATGCATTCCATTCTTCATGTCCAGTCAATCTTTGTCCTGTCTAGTGCGACTGTCAATAAATATGCTAGTCTATCTAACAGCTGGTTGACATGCTTTTAACAAAATTTGAAATTCTTGGTTTTTTTTTTGTTTTTCCAAAATTTTGCAATTTTTTACAAAATTGGAAAAATGAAAATGTTAGCAATGTTTTCAGATTTCATTTTCCAAGCATTGGCCCTCTTCCACTCACCGACTCACCTCTTCTGTGACAAAATGGAAAAAAGGAAAGGAACTGTGAGAAGGAGAGGGAAAAAAAGAGGGGGAAATTAGAAAAACAAATGAAAACATTCATAAACAGAACATTTTCAATAAAAAAAATTTACAAAAATTTATTTTTTTTCAAATCAAATGAAATTAAAAATACTTGGACATTTTCATGAATTACACTTTCCCCTCTTCCCCTCTCCATTTTTTGACCAATTGTAGTTATTGGTGATAACTGTGAACAAGGCCAGTTTAAGCAATCTTAACCGGGCCTATTCTTTGTGCTGGATCTCCAAAGAGGTATGAATTTCACCCAGAGTGAGCTGTGTTTCTCTATATCCCACTTCAACTAGCACATTCATTTTAGGACAAGAGAAAAGTTAGGATCTCATGGATTTGACTATCACTTTTAAACTTTCCAGGGACTGAGTGGCTTAGGGGATATGGACCAGTCACCTTGGTCATTAATCTAGATGGTGCTCAAGTCAATAATATCCCATTGTCACCATCTGACTGCTATTCTGTTGCCTATATGAAATGAATTGCTTGTCTCAATCCAATTTTTAGTGAGTATTTGCTCAGGATCCAGTGCTGCATGATGTGGAGAACAAGCTGCTCCATGCTGACAGCTCTAAGGGATTAAGTGGAGCATGGGCTTGTGCTGGACTTTTGCACAGGAATAAATTTCACACTGAATGAACACACAAATGATATTCAAAAAGAAAAAGAGAAAACCCATTTTCGTCTCATAAAGTCTTCAACCAAATTACTAAATCATAATTTATTATTACTTCACTTAATGTAAAATAAATTACAAAAGGCTTCTGAAGCTGGAGAATTTTTCCAGAAACGTGGGTTTGTGGGTTAACAAATGTTCAATATAATACACACTGAAAAAATTATTTCTAAATCAAAGGGCTGCTAATGATTGTTTTACCAATAATCTAGTGCTATAAGATTTTGACTTTGCGAAAGTAAATCTTTAAAATCCTGCAGCTGTTATGATGATGATTTTATTAGCTCTTTTTTTGTCTACATTTTTACTATCATGGAAAAGGAGGAGCTAGTGAACAGGAGCAGCTAATGGGAGTTTTGCTAGGGAGTTTAGAAGGGGAGTGGGAAGGCTAGATACACTTTAACATTCTTTTAACTAGAGACAATAAACACCTCCCTGATAAAAACAAAACAACAATAAAAGAAAGAGCTGCAGGAGTAAAAGAGAATGCAGGCAGAAGTCCAGCAACAGAGTGGGGGCTATCCAGTTTATTGCACTGAATGCAGCATGTATGATTACCTGCCTTATGAGTGGGTGGCGTATGTGTACATTCGGTGCAAGGAGCTCCTGGCCCTCAGAGACCATTTATGGGCTTGGGAGACCAGATTGGCTGAACTGGAGGAGCTAAGGGAGACAGAGGGGTACATAGATCAGACTTTCTGGGACACAGTAGAATGGTCCCACCGCTGATCTGACAGCCTCTGTACTGTTAAGGAGGATGAAAGTCTCAAGGAAGGAGAACATCAAACTGGAGCAGAGGAAAATGATCCCATAGTTGGGACTCTCCTTCCAGATGATGTCATGGTGTCCTCTTGCACTGTGGATACCTCTTTGGGGGAGGGAACTCCAGTTATTAAGAAGACAGGTAATAATAATGAGGGACTCAATCATTAGAAACATAGATAGCTAGGTGTGTGATGACCAGGAGAACCACAGTGACTTGCTTGCCAGGTGTGAAGATTGTGCATCTCTCGAGACATCTAGGCAGACTTATTTGTAGTGCTAGGGCGCAGCCGGTGATCATGGTACATGTAGGTACCAATGACATAGGGAAGGATAGGAGAGAGTTCCTGGTGCCAAATTTAGGCTGCTAGGTAAGAGATTGAAGTCCAGGACCTCCATGATAGCATTCTCTAAAATGCTCCTAGTTCCACACACAGGGCCAATTAGACAGGTAGAGATGCAGGGTTTTAATGTGTGGATGAGTCAATGTTGTAGGGAGAAGGGGTTTAGATTTATTAGGAAATGGGAAATCTTCTGGGAAAGGGAGAACCTATACAGAAAGGATGGGCTCCACCTAAACCAAAATGGAACCAGATTGCTGTTACATAAAATTAAAAAGGTTGTAGAGCAGTTTTTAAACTAAGGGTTAGGGGAAAGCCAACAAGTGCAGAGGAGTACGTGGTTCGGACAAAGACTCCCTTAGGAGATGATCTATTAATGGAGATTCTCTATATCCTAGTAAGGAGGAGAGGATGGAAGATGACAAAATACAGGTAAGATCTGAAGAGAAAAAGTCAAATGAAAAAGAGTCCTATTGAATTACATCATATAATGGCACACAGCTAAAAAGTGACAATTTTTTAAGTGCTTATGTATAAATGTTAGAAGTCTAAATATGAAGATGGGTGAACTTGAGTGGCTTGTATTAAATGAGGATATAGATATAATAGGCACCACAGAAAGTCGGTGGAATGAAGATAATCAATGGGACATAGTAATACCAGGGTACAAAATATATCAGAAGGACAAAATAGGTTGTACTGTGGGGGAGTGGCACTATATGTGAAAGAAAGCATAGAGTCAAATGAAGTAAAAATCTTAAATGAACCAAACTGTACCAGAGAATCTCTATCGATAGTAATTCCATGCTTGAATAATAAAAATGGAACTGTAGGGATATATTACTGAACACCTGACAAGGGTGGTGAAAGTGACTGTGAAATGCTCAAGGAGATTAGAGAGGCTATAAAATTAAAAAACTCAATAATAATGGGGGATTTCAACTCTCTCTCTCCATATTTAGTGGGTACAGGTCACCTCAGAGTGGGATGCAGAGATACATTTTCTTGACACTTTAAATTACTGCTTCTTGGAACAGTTAGTGATGGAACCCACAAGAGGATAAGCAATTCTTGATTTAGTCCTAAGTGGAGCACAGGATCTGGTTCAAGAGATGAATATAGCTGAACCATTTGTTAATAGTGACCATAACATAATAAAATTTAACATCCCTGTGGGGCGGGGCACCAAAGCAGCCCACCACAGTAGCATTTAATTTCAGAAAGGGGAACGACACAAAGATGAGGAAGTTAGTTAAACAGAAATTAAAAGGTACATTGCTTTTGTGTGAAAGTGAAAATCTGTGCAAGTTGCATGGAAATTTCTTAAAGACACCATAATAGAGGATCTATTTAAATGTTTACCCAAAATAAAAGGCACAGAGGACAAAAAATTGCCACTGTGGCTAAACAACAAAGTAAAAGAAGCAGTTACAGGCAAAAAGGCATCCTTTAAAAAGCGGAAGTTAAATCCTATTGAGGAAAATAGAAATGAGCATAAACTCTGGCCAATATTTTAAGAAGGCTCTAGAGGCCATCTTGGCAATTACAGGCCAGTAAGCCTAATTTCAGTACCAGGTAAATTGGTTGAAATTCTAGTAAAGAACATAATTATCTGGCACATAGACGAACATGATTTGTTGAAGAAGAGTCAATGTGGTTTTTGTAAAGGGAAATCATGCCTCACCAATCTACTAGAATTCTTTATAGTATACTTAGATTTTCAGAAAGCCTTTGACAAGATCCCTCACCAAAGGCTTTTAAGCAAAGTAAGTTGTCATGGGATAAGAAGGAAGGTCCTCCTTATCAGTAATTGGTTAAAAGGTAGGAAGCAAAAGGTAGGAATAAATGGTCAGTTTTCAGAATGGAGAGATGTAAATAGTTGTGTGTCCCCCCCCCACTGCCAGGGGTCGGTACTGGGACTAGTGCTGTTCAACATATTCATAAATGATTTTGTAAAAGGGACAAACAGTGAGGTGGCAAAATTTGCAGATACAAAACTACTCAAGATACTTAAGTCAAAAGCAGATGGTGAAGAATTACGAACAGATCTCACAAAACTGGGTGACTGGGTAACAAAATGACAGATGAAATTCAGTGTAGATAAATGCAAAGTAATGTACATTGGAAAACATAATCCCAACTATACATATAAAATAATGGGATTTAAATTAGCTGTTACCACTCAAAAAAGATATCTTGGAGTTATTGTGGATAGTTCTCTGAAAACATCTAATCAATGTACAGCAACAGTCAAAAAGCTAACAGAATGTTAGGAATCAATAGATTCCAATAGATAACACAGAAAATATCATATTGCCTCTTTATAAATCCATGGTACATCCACATCTTGAATATTGCGTGCAGATCTGGTTGCCCATCTCAAATGATATAGTGGAATTGGAAAAGGTACAGAAAAGGGCAACAAAAATGATTAAGGGTATGGAACAGCTTCCATATGAGGAGAGATTAATAAGACTGGACTTTTCAGCTTGGAAAAGAGTTGACTGGGGGGGATATGATAGAGGTCTATAAAATCATGACTGATCTGGAGAAAGTAAACAAGGAAGTGTTGTTTACTCCTTCTCATAACACAAACTAGGAGTCACCAAATGAAATTAATAGGCAGCAGGTTTAAAACAAACAAAAGGAAGCATTTCTTTATGGAATGCACAGTGAACCTGTGGAACTCTTTGCCAAATGATGTTGTGAAGGTCAAGACTATAACAGGGTTCAAAAAAAGAACTAGATAAGTTCATGGAGGATACAATATCAATGACTATTAACCAGGATAGGCAGGGATGCAAAACCAGGCTCTGAAGTGTTCCTAGCCTCTGTTTGCTAGAAGCTTGATGATTACCTGTTCTGTTCATTTCCTCTGAAGCACCTGGCATTGGTCGCTGTCAGAAAGCAATTAGGAAATGGCTAGATGGACCATTGATCTGACCCAGTATGGCCTTATGTTCTTATATTCATGATTATTAAATATATTTTTGCATTTTACAGTATGTATTGTAGCAATGTATATGAAGTTATGATGAGAAGTAGCATCTCTCTGATCACCTTGGAGAGTGGAGGATGTGAATAGACAATTGTATGTCAAGCAGAAGAGAATTTAGTAAGCATGAATTATATATAACCACTTACAGCAACTGGGCCAAAAGGTCACCATTCCAGTACACCAGATATATACAGTTCTTTTGTAGCCCTTGCTTTAGGCTTTATCTTATCTACTGGAGTGCTTCTGCCTTATACAAAGAGTCCTGCCAGTTCATTAATTTCTTGCTATACTGATTCAAAACCCCTACTAACAGTGTCTCTTGCCAGTAATTGCGATGAATCATGATGGCAGTATCTGTACAGAAAGCAGAGAGTATTTCCCCAAACCCACTCCACAGCAGGCCACATGAAACTAACTGGAAGCTTGGAAGGGGTATTACCCATAAGTCATTTGCATATTTGTGGCTTCATCTGTTCCAGGGTACCTCTGATTCCAGCTAGTAGCCTGTTGTTAACTGCCTCAGAGATCCTGTTAGTATTCTTCACTATTAGCCCTTCACTATGGCAGAAGCATGTGGGGAATGAGGGTGAGAGAGTCACAGTTCCATTTCTCACTAGCTTAATGAAGTTAGCGATAGACTTTGTAAGAGATCAGTTGACCGATTTCTTGGCAAGCAGCCATGACAAAATTCCTCATTAGAGTGTCTTTCAATCTGTCCTAAATTAAGGTGATCAAACTTTCAGATGAAACAGCCAAAGGAGCTCTAAGAATGAAGAGCAGAAGAATTGATTTGTGATTTTGTTTTGTTTGTGAGAGATGAAAATCAGTGAGTTTATTGAAAAAAAGGGGATCATTCCCAATCCAGATCAGCATGATGATAGTCTAGTAACCATGGTGAAGACTGCTACTTGGGTCAATAATGTTTACTTGTTGCACGTAGAGCATAAACACATTTTCTATAAAATTATGAAAAAGGGAATTGGGAATAGCCATCCCAGGTGGGATAAAATCAGAACCAACACAAAGCTTTGTTGAATCAAATCTTTTTTTTTTTAAATGTATGGTCAACATATTTTTACATTTGATTTTATTTTCACCTTCCTGTATACTTTATAATTCTCACTGGGCTTAAAAGCAGAGGACTGAAATACCAGAAAATGGCATAAAATTCCATTACTTTTCTGTTTGCTAATTATCTGGAAATAGATCACGGTGGGGTGTTTTTTCAGATATAGTCATCAATTGAAATTATTAGCTGGATGTTTTGTGGAAGTAGCTCTAGCCTTGTAGTTGATTTGTGAGAAATTGGTTACAAGTACTTAAAAGTGAAGCTGTGTGATTGGTTACCTAGTTCATGTGGGATGTTTCTGTTCTCTGAATGAAGAAGCATAAATCATAGAATTAGGTTTCCAGCGTGAACATTTTGAAAAAGGATTCTAAGCTCTCTGTGGCAAGGAATAGCCACTAATCTAACTGGCAAAACTCCTACTGACTTCAGTGGGGCCAGAGTTTCACCCACTGTCTTCATGAACATTCCTCTCACTAAGCTTCTCTGGTAGAATATAGGTGCAAATCAAATACAAACAAGAAATTAATATGAGCCGTAGAAAATCAAAACACGTTTGTAATTTCTCTGTCATCAAAGACAGTGATGGGGGTCCTTCTTGTGTTGTTTTAATAGACTTTAATTCTTTCTTCAAAATGCTATTTTAATAACTTTATTAGGAGATACAACATATAAAGCATACATCAGGAAAGAATCGTGGTGCTATGTGAAGGAGGAAAAAGGTGGATGTGTATGTGTGCTGACCTTTTAAAATAACCTGGAGTGTTACAAGTAGCATCCAGTAAAGCAAAGACATTTAAGTAGGATTATCTTTCAATTCTCTTGCTAGTTTCTTTCTTTGAAGTTATCATTTGAATGATCTGTTTGATCTCATATAAAGAGTAACAAAAACGATCAAAACAAGTCTGTCATAATGTGTATCTCCAGAGCATGCAGTGGAAAAAGGAAAGATACCTTGTCTAAAAAGAAACAGATTACATACTATTTTTCTGGTTTATCTCTCTAAACCTGTCACATTTATAGCTATTGATACACCCAAAGGACACCAGCATTTCTCAATGGCTCTGTAACACTTTCCATGAAGACAGTTGCTTGGGTCAGATATAATTGTTTTCTGACTTATGACTCACAGTTTAGACCAACTAACTCTTCAGATACTGTTGTTTAAATACCCAGAAGGGAACTGAGTATCCCTCTGTTAGGTAAATATGCCTTGACTGAAAGACATAACATATTATTTGAGCTTTTGTTATCTTCTGATCTCTTCAGTGTTGTATTGTGACTATCCAGAATTGCTGCAAAATATGTCATGCTATTATCAATACATAATGTTCATATCAATCTGCAACCTTTTTAGAGATAGTTTTGGCATGATATACTATGTATTTAAGTACCCTTTTAACAACCCACCATAAAATGTTACTCAGTGGTTTTTTCTTTTCTTAATGTCTCCCTCGCATGTATTGTACTTTGGTGATCAATTAAAAACTTATTGTCACAAGGCAGCCTTGCAGTTCTTGTGAGTCCTTGCTGGAGATCAAAAGAGGTTATCTCAGAAAGGAACTTTCTTCCTTTTTTTTCCTTCATAAATTAACTAAACAAAAGTTCAGCGAGCAAAGCAAACAACCAAGCTTGTATAGCCACAAATCGAAAAGGTCCCAGGCCCTCACCTACTTTTTAGTGTCCTTTAGGAGACTCAGTTCTAATTAATTCTAAGCATAGGTCCACTCTAAATTGAAACTCAAATCCATCAAGAATGTTGAGTAGGGCCAGTCCACTCAGTGACACCACCTGGTAATGCATGACACACTAATACTCTCAAGATTGTGTGTTTTTACAGCTTTTTAGCAATTTTGCTATTTTTTGTATATTATGCTAATTTTAAAGCTAACATATTTATCCGAAGTACAGAATAAGATATAAATCACATCACAAATGACAGTGAGACAGGGGCCTTGTGGAAAAAAAATAGTATGTGAACATGTAATTACAGACTATCATAATTCATATGCACAAGGGGGGCAAATTAAGGTTGCCCAGGCAACCTTTAGGGAAGTTCTATGGCCTGTGGATGAGGAGTCAGACTAAGTAATCAAATAGTGCCTTCTGGCCTCGGAATCTATGCATGTAATAACTTTTTTACTGGCATTTCCTAACTTTTGAGTGTTTCACTTTGCAATCTTTTAATATTGCTTTTTTTTGGTGGTTTTATGTGTGTATGTGTACTTATTATTATTATTTTTTATTATTAATAGTAATTTACATTGTAGCACTGCCAAAAGTCCACAACCAGATTGGGTCTCGTGCTAAGCACTGAACAAACATATAAATGACAGTCATGCCCCAATGAGCTTATGATCTAAAAATCTTTATTATTTATATTAATGAAATAAAGGCCAAACACTCGTCAAACTAAAGCCAACAGCTATACTTGAATACATAGGGTTCAAGATTTTGACCCTAAAAGCTTTGCTTCACGAAAATGGATTTTTAGTTTATATTGTTTCCTGCTTTCTTTTAATATTCTGTTTATATATTCTGTTTATGTGAAGCTGTTTTAATCGAGAATATATATTAATGGGATGTTGGATCTTTTCCCATCCACTATTTACTATTTTATGAGAGAATATATGTAATAAAAAGACTAAAGACACAGGTATTTCCCTTAGTTGGAGGAGAACGATTCTGATCGGTGGCTAATCCTTCCATGGTAGTGTTTTATTGTCTCAGGTGCTTCATATACTTGCTCTGGAAAGCACTGTAATCCCTAAGTAGGTGAATAATATTTTCAGAGTTTTCTTTTGGGTATGCCTATGCTCTGGTCCCATTAGAGTAAAGATTTTAGATATTTAAGATTTAAATGTTTAGTTGAAAAATAAGGTGTTGCTCACTGTTGCTCTGTGCTTCATTGTCTTCCTTTGATATCACTGTTATCGAAGATCCAGCTGTGCAAAAGAACAGTATTACTATATTTCTGATACAAGCTTCTTCTTTTATGTTATGATGAAATGAGAGAAGGTCAAGCTTTAAATAAGAGCTATGTATTTCATAACTTCTGTGTTTGACTTCTGTTGAGAAGTGCAGTGGCAACAACCATTGACTGAGCTATTTCAAATTATTTTATTTACTGAAAAGTAACTTAAAAAAATAAAGCAAAGAAATTCAGGGTAAAAATGAAAACTAGCAATCAGTTTAATACTGAATCATGTCTTATGACACATAAAGGCCCAAATTCTGCCCTAACATTAGGAGGTTACATCACAACTCCATCCTAGAAATGGCTTATTTAGGTGGCTTTTCCATAGGATTTCTTTTAACCGGAGAGTTTTTCCAGGGAAACTCACCTCTACCATACATACAATATACCCACACGCAGACGGTATTAGTATGTTCCTGTCTTGGAGCTTCAGTGAAGGAACAGTTTTGTGTAGTTAGATAAATGAATCCAATAACAGCTTTACTCTGCATTGTATTTCTCACTGACTTAAAGATCAAGCTCATGTCTAGAGTAACTCTACTTCAGCTAGTTTGCACCATGCAAGAATTTGGCCCTGAAACTGTAAAGAAAACCTTGCAACATGTTTTCCCTTAGGATCTTCCCTTTTGAAATGGTGGTAGATAAGCACCCCCAATTACATTATTATTCAGTTTCACAATTTGCTTCCTGGTCTTTAATTTGTAGTAATTTGAATTTTTGTTTAAGGCTGGTGTTCAACTGCTTATTACTTCCATTACACATATTTATTATTATTACACTTTTGATGGTATATTTTTACATTAAAACTTACCTCTTTTGAAGGTTGAATTCTTAGTAAAGCAATTCAGACTTTAATATTAATCAATGTAGTAAATTTTTCAACAAGATGTTCCTCACACTTCATTTTCTGAATTTAATAGTAAATGGAGTTGCCAATTCAGATTGAACTACAATTTGTTCCATGTCCAAGGTGATTTTTTTCCCCATCATTCAGAGCTTGTAATTACCTGAGAACAAAAACCGTGGAATGTCCAAACAGTTCAACATCCTGGAGAGCTGTCGATCAGGTATTGTCATCTTGATGGTCATGGGACCAACTCATCAGTATAGATGATTTACAACAACAAAGCCAATATTTTTTCACTCTTTACAATAGTACAGTATGATGATGAATTCTTTTTATTGGAAAATACTATGGTGATTTTTAATTCTGACACAATGTTGCCTGGTTCCAGACAGCTCTACTCTGACTTTGATGTACATCATAATCACAAATCCAATAATAATTTAAAAACCTAAATATTTATAGTAAAAATGATTTCCCAATTTTTTCCCTACAGTTTGAGGATTGCTTTGAAACTGAGAAATAACATTCACTAAAATTCTCTGATCTGTATGCTCCATTCTGCATATGGAGTGCAGAGGGGAACAAAGCAGCCCTTATTCTTCAAAGAAGAGTAGAGAAGGGCTAACCAGAGGGGGAAGGTAGGTTCTTGGTATATTTCCCCCACTACATAATAGCCTCTTTCCACACCTCAATCTCTAGGCATGTAAGTAGATTGCTTACTCAGATTGTACTCTTTGCCTACTCAGATTTGCTTACTCAGATTGTACTCTTTGCCTACTCAGATTTGCTTACTCAGATTGTATTTACTCAGATGTAAGTAGTTTGCACCTCAGATTTTTAAAACTCATAATACAGTCTACATCGTAAGTAACTGTTGCCCTGATCAGCAGTAATTTCCCTTCTGTGCATTTCAGAAAGGGAGTTGAGTGCTTGATTGGTAGGTCCTGCCAATGCTGTTGCAGAAATGGGGAACTGGAGTGGGTAAACTCCACATATAACTTGGGATCAACAGGGACTTCCATGTGTATTACATGTGAACTCATTGCTAGAAATCCAATCATCTCCATTAATGGGCCTTTCAGGCTCTCTCGGTTTTTAGAGGTGGCTTGGCTAGAAGTACCAAAAACCAGCTTGATCCCTCCACAGTGAACGTAAAGAAAAGTTTCTGCTCACTTTACTCAGAGAACTTGAAGATCTAGACAATGGCTGCTTTCTACACTCTTTGAGTTAGAGTTCCCTGTCCCACAAGTATTTTATAGACAGTCCTGAGACAGGTATTACTGGTCCAGAAGCATTTTCCTCTGTGATGAGCAGTGCCAAGCCTTTGTGGGCCCCTGCTGGTGGCACACCCTGCCCCAGGAAGCAGTGAGGTGAGAAGAAAAGAGCAGCACAAATGGGTCCTCTGGGCCTGCCTAGAAAGGCCTCACTGGAGAAGCTATCTTGAAAGCTCAAGAGACCTGGTCCTCCAAGAGCTAGAAGGACTAGTGAGAGCCAATGAGAGCCCAGCAGGCTCAGATAAAAGGAAATCCAGGGACTTAGCAGTTCAGTTCCTGGTTGGGACCTGAGGAGTGAAGAAGTGTGCTCCTATCTGGCCAAAGACACCTAACAATTACCATTTAGCTGGGAGTGTAGAGAGAGAAGCACCTGAAGATGTTGGCCCTGAGATAGGGCTGGAGATAAAAACTTCTGATAGGAAGAGGCCCAGGGAAATATCAGTGATGGATTGAGGTGGAGCAGTACGTGGCTTCTGTGTATGGGGCCCTTGGGTTGGAATCTGGAGTAGTAGGTTGGCTTAGGTTCTCCTAATGCCACATGTAAAGTGGTATAAATCCCAAGAGGGGACAGGGCTTGTTTGGAAGCCTGAGCAAAGGACTGAATTTAAAGGGCCCAGAGCTGGGCTAAAGACCTTAGTGAGGGCAAAGAGACTGTTTATTTGCTGGACTCTTTAATACCCCAGTAGGGGTTCATTCAGACTTTGTGACTTGGCTGGAAGGCTAAGCTACTGAAGACCCACCAAGTTCAGTCTGCAGGGGACACCAGAGGCGAGAAAAGGACTGTGATATTGCTCCCAGCCACTTGAAGGTGCTCAAGAGGTGAATGTCCCCATTACACAATCATAAGCCTCAAAGAGTTGGTGTAAACTGTTGCGCTATAAAACATAGATATGCATTCTCCTTTCCAAAGGAATGTGTATGTGCAGCATGGAGGGTGTAGAGTGTATGGCTTCATAACCTGCAGATCTCAAGCTTCTATGAGAGTATTGTGCTTCCTTCAGATGGCTCCTTTGATCACCAGAAAGGAGGGACTGCCTCTCCAAATCATGCTTTGAATCAGGACTTGAACCTTGGTCTCAGGGAAGTATTACCCACCCGGAGAGAATGAGAGTGAGTCTCTGTCTCTCTTACTTCTTGTGAAAATGGCTTTGAAAGGTATTTGTTCTAATGTGGCATGAAAACACATTTCAAAAGCTTGAAAGTTACTGTGAAATTGAGTTGTTGTGCTGCTACTGTACAATGCAAACATTGGAAAAGTAATAAATGTTCAGGTTTAACCAGTGTATGACAATATAAATATTTAGTTCTCACATTTAATTGAAAACAAAAGCAATACTCCACCCAGTCACCACTTGCAGATTTTAGGTGAATTGTCTCCTCCTGAAAAAATGTCCTGTGTCTTTGGACTAGTCTTGTCTGGCAGGACACAGGTAAGTGATGTCTTCCTTTGTGTGAAGCTAATGTGCTATTCTTGGAGTGATTCATTCTTACAAAAGCTTTCTGTTTACATTTGATTCTCTTTTATTTATTCCTGGCTTGTCTTTTCTGATGTTTATTTTAAAAGCCTAAATATAAATGAAGGAAATAATTAGAACAGGAGAAAGGATGGGATACTCTGACCATGTGATGTTCTGTAATTACAATTTTTATTGTACTAGTGGTAATTATTCTTGCCAGATCTCACAGCCTAATAGATAGCTTTATCCTCGCAGTTAATATATTGCTCTTTTATTTTACAAGTCATTTTAAAGACTTAACAATAGTGGGGCAGGATTTTTTTGTTAAAATGAAATTTAGAAAAAAAAAGTAATTCTGCTGAGTAGATAATTAATTCTGCTAGAATAATATCACTAGCTAGACGGCTTTGTTCATGGATTTAAAGGAAAAATTAATATTCTGTCTCTAGTAAGCTCTCAAGGAGAGAAGTTGGAATATCACCGCTATTATTTTTAACATAAAAATCTATATATACATATATAAATTGTTTAAAATTAATTTTAACATAGAAAGTTACTGTAATTTGATGAACAAAAGCATAATATTTCATATTGCTGGTAAAAACTGAATAGCTGAAAGATGCATGGTTAATAATAAAGGACATTACTCTATATGGCTCTGAACAACATAAAGACTGCCATTCCAGATTACACCAGTGGTCTAAAAGCAGAGACTGCTATCAAATCTACTGTTGATGCCTCCTTCCTCCCTCTCACACCCTCCCAGAAATACTTACAATAGTAAGATAAATACATATTCTAACATTGTCTCTTGCTGTGTCTAGTATCAGATGTTACAGGGTGGTTAACTCCCATAAAGAACTGGGATGCATTTATTTAGGTTTATACAAATAAAAAAAAGGGGTATTTATCCAGCCATCTATATCCCCCTATCATAAATTATTAAAAAAACAAAATTAAACCACATACACAACACCAAACTCTCCTCCACCCCGCAAATCTGCTTTCCTTCAAAAGTTTACTTCCATAGCAACATATTTTTATACATAAGGTGTATAGTCAAATAGTGGAGATGGTTGAAAATGGTAAATATTTTTCATGAACTACTTCAAAAGTGCTCATTATTGACTTAGCTCTATTCCTGCTGAAGTCAACAGTAAAAGTGCCATCAACTTCAGTGGGCCATCCCTGATTATGTTAGCAAATCCACCTCAGGGTTCCATATTATTATTCTTCTTAGCTTAGTTTACAATTTAGAGACTTCATAGTTTGTTTTAAGTAAGTAAGTTTTAAGTAAGGTAAATGTGCAAAGGTTATTAAGTGATCACTGACGCTAATTAGATTGTAAGCTCCTCAGGGCAGGGGCTAACTTTGCATTATGTGTTTTGTACAGTGCCTATACTTGTACAGTGGGGCGCTGGTCTCTTTGGGGCCTCTATGTGCTTCTGCAATACAAATAAATAATATCAGGCCACATGTCTGTTCTTCCCTGTTTGTTTTCTCTTTTGTGAACCCCTGTCATATTCTCTCCTTTTTCTCTGGATCTTGCATTTTTAAAAAGATTCCTTGTTTGTTTCTTATACTGCATAAAAGGCCAGTGTACTTAGGAAATATTGTAGGTACAGCATCCTTTCAAAGACCTTGTAAAATTTACAACAATTTTGTGTTAAATAGGACCATAATCATTTTATTTTAGAAGAGCAAGAAAACGTACAGATTTGGTACATTGTTGAGATAGATAAAGATAGCTTGTGTTCCTTTTGTTGGCTCTGCAACTGTAGTTAACTAACAGATGCTATTCCTAGAGCTCTGGTGACATCAATTGATGATACTTGTGTGCAACAGTGCTTTGACATGATAGATTGCTGTATGTAATGTGAAGCGGTTTATTTCAATTCCAGTCAAACCTTGTTTTCCAAATACAAATGGACAAAATCAGCAGGGACTGAGGGAGTTCATGCTTATAAGGGCCTGATCCTGGGAGGTTTTAAGGAGGCTTCAACTCCTACTAAAGTCCATATGTAATAGTTTAAAATTGCTCGATTGCCTTTTATTTAAAAAAAAAAAAAAAAAAAAAAAGTAGAAACCCTGAGATCAGAGAATAAATGGCAACCCAAAGAGGAAGTGAAAAAGATGAGCCAAAAATAAAACCTTTTTTAAAATGCCTTTAAGAGATTTTCTTAACTGCTCTTTCTTTAACAAACAGCAGGAAACTAAAATGTAATCCAGGAATGGAGGTGTTAGTGAGATCAGGGAGAGGGTTTTATTAGCAATGACTATGTAATGGCACCTGCCTCTAGCACATGCAAAGGCAGTGATCCCAAAGGAAAAACTCTGATACCAAACAAATAACTACAGTTCCAATAGATCAAAGAGCATTTAGCAGAAAGTAAATGCATTCATTGGGCTCCTCAAATAATGAATAGGAGGACAAATGAAAAGAACAAATCTTAGTGAATACGCAACGTGCCTTAGGTGGCACATGACCAGGATTCCTCACTGAATTTGGTCTGCTGGTTGGATCATTAGCTTCTCTGGCTTGGGCTGGGTACTGACGGGGAGTGTGACGTGAACATTGACCCATGGCCCCCAAAGGAACAAATACTAGATAACGATAAGACAAAATCTTTGAAATTCTGTAATTGCATTTTTGGCTGAAAAGTTCATTGACTCATTAGTGCTAATGCCAGGGACAACCAAATGGAGTGGAGAATGTAAACAAGTGTGTTTAAAAAGAAATCCACAAGTATGTGTTAACTTGTTCTTTTCTCTACCTCAGCTTTAAAATACTTTTAAGTTTTATTGTTTTCTTCATAGAGTTTAAAGTGGTATGTTCTCCAGAACGGTGAACTCTTCATACCATTCTAGGAATAAACGTTTGTAACCAATGACTTTCCTATCTCATTACGTACAAAGATTTTAGTGTGAAAACAAAATGCTTGGTGTGATAAGTAACTCACAAATGCAGAATGAGTCATGTTGTCATTGCCTTTTACTGTGCAAAGCAAGGAAGCTTCTTCCTATCTGAGATGACTATAGAAGAGGAATTTTAAAATTAGTATAAGAAATGGTGATTTTTATTAGCCCTTTTATAATAAATTGTCATATCTAGTGGGAATGGGCAAAAAGAATCAATCTAGGGGTTAGACTTTCAAAGGTATTTAGGTGAGTAAAGAAGTAAGTGGGATTTTACAAGTGTCTAGGTGCCTAATTCCCATTTAAATCAATTCTTCTGAAAATCCCATTAGGTGCCCATCTGCTTCATTAGTCACACAAATATCTTTTATACTCTGCTCTAATTCTTTTTCTTTAAATAAAAGTAAACTATTAAGAAGGCAGGAAAATTCAATTAACCTTCTTTTTATTGTCCAAAGTTTGGCCTTTTATTCAGGGTAAATTCCCATTTAATTCGTGAAGATTTGATTCCATTTTTATTCACGTCTTAATATTGGCCAAGGCTCTAAGACATATTGACATTGACAGTAAGAGGATTTGCTCATGAGATTTCTAGTTGATTTATTAGGTTCAGAGGATCTGAATAATTTTCCAAACTTTTTGGTGCTTATCTGCACTCCTGAAATTTTGGAAAGAAAACTGAGAAAATGGGTTTTTGGAGAAGGTTTGGGGCATATTGTTAAAGGTGGTGTGAGCTATGGATGGGTATAAGTGAGTGGTCAGTGGTGTTTGTGGAAAGGAGCTTTTCTATTGCTTTGATTTACTGGTTTGCTTTGTACTTCTTCAGCATGAAGAAAGACTCAATCCATACAGTAGTGTTCGTGTTAAATATATCATCCCCATCATAAATCTAAATTTAATGAATTTGTGAATTATTGGATAAACTGGTAAGAAATTATTGAAAGTTTCAAATTATGCAATTTGGGGTGACAATTTTCAGGAAAATTGTTCAGTATTTTTCAATCAGGTTACAGAATGGCCATTTGTATTCTGAAAAATTCATACTTCAGTGACAAAATTCACTAGCAATTTTGATGGTGTTGCATGAAAATGTTTCCATATATTTTGACCACCTATAGTTAGTATGTTCTGTAACTTGTACATTCTCTTGTGGACTGGACACACCATGATCATCTGAAAGCCAATCGTCCTCTATCTCTGACATGCTGCTGTAAAACTCCAAAAAATGACTGTCAATTGTATTTGGCAATTTCTCTGATTTGTAAGAGAAGTCTCATTTAATTTACATGAATTATTTAGATACCTCTAATTCCATATGATTATCTGCATGAAAATTAGTAAGTGCAAATCAGTCTGAAAGTAGAACACAAGCTATGTGCTGTGCAGGATATTTGTATTTTATAATATTTTCTGAAAACTGTGTGCTGCATCATCATTTAAAAAATACATTGATTTGGACTTTGTTTGGTAGACTAGAAAATGGAATCTACCCTAATATAGAATGGAATATATATGTATGTAGGCAAATAGCTCTGGCCAAGTCTGTAAATAAATGTGCCCTTAGCCCCTGTAAAACTTACTTTCTTAGTGGTATCTTTCTGAGCTTGCTGCCTTTATGCTTGTAAATAGTGAATTAAACACTGCTGGACTGTGTAGGCCTCTAATTGTCTTAATTTTAGGCATATTATCTAGCTGTTAACCAGGTAGCAATAATATAAATAATCATGATGGATATATCATAAACCTCAGAGCCTATGCCACCTTCTTGTTAGTTTTTGTTTTAAAGTGTTAGCATTCATTTTGTAATATTGGTTGACTCCATTAGACATATCTGGGGTCAGTCCCAAATCTTCTTAGCATACATATATATATTATTTTTATTCCTAGTGGGAATCCCAGAACCCTCAGATTTAATCTCCTGTTGTTTTCTGGGGATTTACATTTGAAGCCTCATGGCCTATTATCTTCAGTGATTGTATTTCATACTTTCATTAGAAGTTGAGCACCTAACTACCCTTGGTGTCTTTCATCCTGAATCCTTTGATTCTGGTCAGACGGTGACTGCTTTGGAAACACTGTAGTTTCTGAAAATATGTGGGTGGTGTGGGAAAAGAAAGAAGAATAAAAAGCAAATAGAGAACATGAAGAGAAAGTAAATAGAGAAGAAAAAAATAATATTGAAATTTTGTAAATTATGTTTTTATTGTTAATATTTTGCTCTGATAGATGCTCTTCCACAGGAATGCATCAGGTTATATATCAAACTTTTTGTTTGATCATTTCACATACAATTAGATGATTATCAGCATGTTTCTACAATTTGAAAATGCAGTAATTTGCTTGGAAGCCATGTTTTATAAGAACATAATCTAGTCTCTCAGTAGCAAGAACAACAATAACAAAACACCTAGGGTATTGTTGATACAGAAACTTAGATTGCATAACCCCAAACTCCAGCACTTATTGGATTTCCTGAGAAGGGAAAAAATGTGGTGCTCCTGTCCCTTGGGATCAATTGAGACAGACAGCTTATAAGCATTTGCATGTATTATATGCTTACTTCACAATGCATTTGGTGCTGCAAAATTCAGAGGGACTGTAACAGAACAGATGAATGTTATGCAGATCGTGGCATACTGGAGGTTAAATATTCTGTCCCAGCCAGAACACCTACAACTATTGTCACAAATTAGGCTTGTCAACATTTCCCAAAATTCCTGCTCTCCCCCTTAATTACTGTGGAAGGCATTTAAGGGTTAATACAGCAGGTCTGAGTACACCTGGAATGCAGTGTCCATTCTCCTGTGTCACTTCCAGGTTCTCATTAATTAAGTGTTTACTGTCCCTATGTTGCAAACACTCATGCCTCTCTGTTCCTGCTAGCACCATACCACCACCTAGGTGAAATCGAGGTCTGAGGGGAAAAATAAGGTTCAGAGTGTCAGAACTGGCTGAGTTCCACCTCTAGAAACAAAGGGAAAAGAATAAAAGAGAAGAGTTTTCCTGATTGTGGAACATACGCCAGAACAGGCTGTGCTGCTTGGACAAAACTGAAGGAGAAAATTAGAGTGCTAAATGCTCTTAGAAGGGCTGTGAGAGAAGGAAAGACAAAGAAGAAAGCAGGCAGGGGATGGGCAGAGAACAATAAACTCCATTCTTCAGAGAGGAAAGTGGAGAAGAGGCTTTGCTGAGAAGCTGGGCAGCAGGCCAAATAACATAGCAGCTTCAGCAAGGAGGCCATGAGCCCACAACAACACAAAGAAGGAGGCCACTTCTCTTGGAGCAATTAGAGGGGGAACAATAAAACAGTGTTTGTAAAAGAACCAAAGTCCCCCTACCCCACCTCAAAACCCGGACAGTCGAGTTCATATTTCCCATTATTCCTCCAAAAAGTTCTCACGTCAAGTCATTGGTTTATTTAGTTTTGGCCTCATTCTGAGCAGTTTCATGCTCCATGCACCCTAAAAGTAAATTTCCTCATATACATCATGGCAAATGAGGCAAACAGCATACTCATGACCTCAGGTCTAACTCCTCAGCAGAATGATGTGTATGAAAAAGCGAAAAAAAAATTTAACATCAAGGCAGGGCTCACGTCTGATTTCATTTTAAAAAATTGTTTTTGGTCAACATTTTGAAGTGTCCATGCTCTTAATTATGTGATGGTAGGGGACAGGACTCAGCAGCTATGGGGCTCACTTCCAGTTTGTCTTGTGTTCCTAAAAGTTCATGGCCATCTGCAGGGGTTAGGAATGGATTTCCCCCCTCCCTCTCCATTCTACCCTGCCAGTGTCTTAAATCTTCTTCCTCTGAAGCATCAGGGATGGCCACAGCTGGAGGTGGGACACTGAATGGGGTGGACCAGAGCTCTGAGGTGGCACCAAACATTCTCTCCCTCAGGTGCTTGGCTGGCTGGTTCTTGTTGGTGTGCTCAGGGTCTAAATGATCACCATAATGTAGGTCTCAGAAGGAATTTCCCTCCAGTCAGATTAGCAGAGACCTTGATAGAAGGTTACACCTTCCTCTGCAGCATGTGAGTGGGGTTCACTTGCCAGGATTGCCTGGGCAAATCTCAATAATTTCCTTTACTATCGTGGGGGCCTCGGCACTGGGGTAACTCAATCCTTCCCATTCTTTGCCTGTGGCACATAGTCCAATGTCCTGTGGGCTGTTAAAACTTTGGTCTAATTTTGGTTGTTGGGTTTAGTGTGTGGGGACTGGGTGATGGTGGTGGTCTGTGATACACAGGAGGTCAGACTAGATAATTTGGTGATCTCTTAAACAGCCTTAAACTCTGTGACCTTATGAACACCCAAGCTTGAAGAACCTCTACAAAATACTGAAGGGAGGATATGAAGAGGTAGTGTAACCAGGTCAATAGCTTAATGAGAAACACAAAGAAGAAAACCTGATCAATTCAAACAGTGGCTGAAAATAAGGAACAAAGAAGAGAAAACTAAGTGTTGAAGATGTGGTAAGCAATCCCAGCACTCCAGGAAAATGTACCCAGCTTGAGAAACAGAATGTAATAAATGTCATGAAAGAGATGCTAATTGGCATCATGCAGATTTCAGTGCAAAAAGAGGTGAAGGAGGCAAAAGAGAATCAGAGTAAGAGGAGATGACCACAGTAATAGAAACATTAATAGGACTGCTAATACCTGAGTGAGACAGTGCTTAGAAAGAAGTGCCGCTTCTTCTGTTACCCTACTGTAGCAAGGAGAAGCTTACTGAAACTTGTAATCGCAGCTCAATATTAGATTCAACAGCAAATATAACAGATCAGCAGATAAATATAGCAATTCTGACACCAGTCACATAGATACACAAACTGGACCTGAAAGCCTCAAAGAGTATGGAATTTGTAGCAGAGGAAGATTGAGAAGTCAGCTCACTGGCTGTGAAAATTGAAGTCTTCCACTAAATATTTTGGTCTTTTTGGAGGTTTAAGCAAGTTCACCTCACTGGAGGACTGTTGTTGTAAAAGTTAATAAGGATGAGCTTCCTTTTTCCAAAAAACCCTGCCTCACGTGGTGCATGGGCAAAACTGTCAAGAGAGCTTTAGAGTTTCCACTGACAAATTTTATGGTGGACCTGATGACATAGAAGAGGATGGTCTGCTTAATCACACTGGTAAATAAACTCAAAATTGTAAATCAGCTCTTCAGCTAGAGGAAGCGAAGGTAAAGGAAGACCAAAACAAAAAACAAACAAAAACAAAAAAAACCCCCGACAGAGGGCTAGGATTAAAGCTGAAAGGGAAAAGGTAAAACCTAAAACCAAAAGAAGAGAAAGGCCAAATGCCCTAAAGGTCAATGTGAAGAAAAAGGGCAAGCCTGAAGTCAAAGAGAAGAGAGACGCACATATATTAATCTGCCTTTCAAGTAATACAAGCCAAAATAATTGACTTGGTTGGCTTGGAGGTTCAGGTAGTATACCCTGTGCTCCTGTTAAAATTAGGCTTCATTGGACTTTTACTATGAATAAGTGTTGCTGAAGCTGAAATAAGGGATATTTGCTGAAGGTACTTAGGGCTAGTGTTGTGTGTTTGTGTACCTGAAAGCATTGTTGACACTGTTTCTTTCCTGTAGTTTCTAGTAAATCACAGCTATTTACAAGGGCAGCTAAAGGGAGTTTTACAAGGGAGCTCTCTAGGTGAAGTTGGAGTGACTATGTGACTCTTGGGGTGAGTTCATTGTTTGTTGTGAGTGTGGTCTGCACTGGGACCAGTACTGTTCAACATATTCATAAATGATCTGGAAAAAGGGGTAAACAGTGAAGTGGTAAAAATTGCAGATGATATAAAACTACTCAAGGTAGTTAAGTCCAAAGCAGACTGTGAAGAATTACAAAGAGTTCTCACAAAACTGGGTAACTGGGCAACAAAATGGCAGATGAAATTCAATGTTGATAAATGCAAAGTAATGCACAATGGAAAACATAATTCCAACTATACATATACAATGATGAAGTCGAAGTTAACTGTTACCACTCAAGAAAGAGTTCTTGGAGTCATTGTGGATAGTTCTCTGAAAACATCCACTCAGTGTGCAGTGGCAGTCAAAAAAGCTAACAATGTTGGAAATCATTAGGAAAGGGATAAATAATAAAACAGAAAATATCATATTGCCTCTTTATAAATCCATGGTACATCCACATCTTGAATACTGCATGCTGATCTGGTTGCCCCATCTCAAAAAAGATATATTGGAATTGGTAAAGGTACAGAAAAGGGCAATAAAAATGACTAGGGATATGGAAAAGCTTCCATATGAATAGAGATTAATAAAACTGGGAATTTTCAGCTTGCAAAAGTGATGACAAGAGGGGATATGATAGAGGTCTATAAAATCATGACTGGTGTGGAAAAAGTAAATAAGGAAGTCTTTTTTACTCCTCATAACACAAGAACTAGGGGTCACCAAATGAAATTGTCAGCAGGTTTAAAACAAAGGAAAGGAAGTATTTCTTCATGCAACGCAGAGTCTACCAGTGGAACTCCTTGCCAGAGGATGTTGTGAAGGCCAAGACTATAACAGGGTTCTAAAAAGAACTAGATAAGTTCATGGAGGGTAGGTCCATCAATGACTATTAGCCAGGAGAGTCAGGAATTTCTGTTTGTCAGAGGCTGGGAATGGCTGACAGGGTGGATCACTTGATAATCACCTGCTCTATTGATTCCTTCTCAAGCACCTGGAATTGGTCATTGTTAGAAGACAGGATACTGGGCTAGATGGACCATTGGTCTGAGCCAACATGACTGTTCTTATGTTCTTGTTCTGATGTTCTCTATTGTAAGCACATGTGCCTCTCTGTGCTGCTTGCTCCTGCCTGCATCACAACATGACAATTATCAGCAAGAATGTGATCATTAAAACAGTGGATCCCAATCTGTGGCTCACGGGCCAAAAGTGGCCCCTGCGGTCTTTCAAAATGGCCCACTATGTTCCTCCCACTGGCTGCAGAAGGGAGCTGTTGCCTAAGGACCCAGGCAGAATGCATTGCTGCTGCCACAGGACTGTCCCTAGGGAAATGCGGGGCCCAGGGCAAACCAGACATTGTGGGATCCCTGCCTGCCTCCCGCCCGATCCGGTGCACAGCCAGGAGGCGGGCTGCAGCCGCCGGCCCACCACCCAGTCCCAGCGTGAAGCTGGAAGGTGGGCTGCGGCTTTCGCCTGGTCCCAGCAAGAAGCCTCCCACCTCAGACCCGGTCCCGGCACACAGCCACGCGTCTTCTGCCAGATGCAGCGCAGGGGCCCCCCATAGCATGGGACCCAGGGCAATCACCTTGATTCACCCTACCCTAGGGACAGCTCTGGCTGCGGGGCTACGAGACTGGTGCAGGCTCCTTGCTGAAGCTAAGGGGACAGGAGATCAGCGCTTCCCTCCCCCTGGCTGTAGCAGGGAGCACGGCAAAGCTCTCCACCTGGGTCCCAAGGCATTGGGGTCCCTGCTGGAGCCAGAGGGAGGGGAGCACTGATCTCCTGTCCCCCTGGTTGCAGAAGGGAACCACTGCCTAGGGACCCAGGTGAAGCGTACGGGGCTACAGGGGGCGTGAAGTTTCTCTGCTGCAGCCAGGGGAACAGGAGATCAGTGAGGAGAAGAACTTCTTCCATCTGGCTGCAATGGGGGGACGGGGAGGGGAGACGGGCAGAGACTGGTGGCCCTTCAGGGTTGTAAAAATTTTATCTGTGGCTCTTGAGCCAGAAAGGTTGGGAACCACTTCCCTAGAAGGTAGAACAACTGAATAGAAGAAGAAAAGAGTACAGCAGGGTGAAATCCTAGCGTCACTGAAATGAATGGCAAAGCTCTCCTTTTCTTCCATGGGACCAAGATTTCAGACTGAAAGTAGGAAGAGAGCTGGGAGAGTGTATTTGAAGGCCAGATGCCTGTTCTCCTTCATTTGTGCCAACAATTTCTTATGAACAAAAGTAAATTCTAATCCCCTCCCACACTTTTTATATAGCATTGCTGATGCCAAAGGCTGATGCTGACCAGCCCATCACTATGTGAGGAAATAGTTCTTGCTTTTGTGGGTGTTTGATTTTAAGTTATGAAGAGTTACAAAGAGAAGTGGTCCTTTTTAAAGGGTTGTAACATATGTAGCAATATATATTGTACAGGGCATCCATTTAAAATAAAATTTATAAAAATGACTAAAGTCAAAGACTATTTTTCTGACAATTGAGCCAGATGTGTACAATATTTGATGATGCAGAATTTGAATATGAAATTATAGTGCTTGTAATTAACTTAAGGCTCTCAGATTCTCTGGCAGATTGGATGCAATGACTGCCAACGTACCCATGCCTCTCTAATAATGAAAATAAAATAATACCAGAAATACTGTTCCTTTAGGGATTACCCATTTTTACTTTAACTTTCTCATAAAGGGTGACAAGACTGAGGGAAGGAATTCACATTTTAAGCATATCAGTTGCCAATGAACTAAAATGCCAATAACTGACCCTCTTAAGTGACCTCATGTTCAAAGAAGCTATGTTATTACTCTTCATTCTATATTTTAATGCAATTCACAGAGTAATGTGCTGACAAAATGTTATTTTTAATCAAACCCAGCTTGTATAATACAAGACTGGCTGATCAATTGATGTCACTGCTAGAAATATAACTTTTGAGGAATCTGTGAATAAATTCTTCATTTATTCTTTCTTGCAATGGAGTTGTGTATTACCTCTACCTCTAATGGAACAATGGTTTCATCCACAATAATCAACCAGGACATATTTATACTTAACAGTGATGTGTTCACTTTCCCACTTGTAGGTATTTTAAATCTAGAATGGCAACACCTAAGGTCAATTGGGAAAGCAAAAACTCTCAGATCTTTGGGCATCCCTCTGTACAAGCCAATACTCTCCTAGCTGAAACTGATCATCTCTGGTGTTAGACACTTTCATACCATACTATGAGATGATTCAGCTCTTTAACTTGTAGTTAACAAATGTCAGCAGCTTTGTTATACTACTGCCTTTCACAGCTCCTGGTTAATGAAACTCTTTTTAGCATCTTAATAGAAGTGCCTGCTTTAAATATTTCAAAAGCTACTGATAAAAATAAGTAGAGTGCATCCTATTCTGCCTTGTATATGTATTTTAGAATGTGGCTGTGGACACAGAACTGCCATTTCAGCCCTTATAATCATATCTTAAATTGTTCCTCCTGTGCATGCTTTGTGTTTGTTGTAATGTTTCTGGTTATGTCACATGAAGAGAGAATAACTCTGAAACTATTATTTACGTGTCAGTTTTAATGAGTATTTTGTATTAACTTTCCACATAGTGAAATCTTGGCTTCATCAACTTCAGTGCTAAAACTGACTTTAATGGACCAGGATTTCACCCAGAGAATTTGACTCTAAGCATTAGATAGACACAAATGTAGAGATGTCCACTCCACTTCTATTTGTAGTTAAATAATATTTGTTATACACAACTCTTTGAATGACCATTGATCCTTTGGGAATGGGTCAGTATACTCATTGAGTTCCACAGAAAATTACACTAGTCCACTTCTTTCCTATAGCCTTCCAAAACTGATTTTTATGCTGACCTTGTCCTTTCATCTTACTGTGGTAGAATTGCTGTCCTGTTTTATCTGAATTAAATTATATTTGTCTATCTGAATTAGATTGTAAGCTTTTTGGGGAACAAGTTATATATATCTAGTGTAATGAATATTTGCTACATATATATGACTTAATAAATGTTAAACATGGATGTATTTAGGATATTATGAACTGTAGTGTATTTTTATTCATCCATTTTATGATCACTGTGTATTACTTTATATTATCTACTAACACAAGCTTTGGTTAATTATAGAGCAACCTGATACATAGAAAATGGGAGGCTTTCTTTCAATATGTTAACTTTAATTCCAAACCAATGTGATAGATGGTTTTCATGGGCTGCTTCTGAATAAGGTTTGTGGACTAAGTAAATGTAAATTTTGGATACAAAGAGGTTGGCTGTGTGAAAATATACGAAGAAAAAATATTTAAATTGTCTGAATACAGTGCTTAACAGAGAAAGACAAGTATACGTTCTTCTTTGTGTGCAAACCTTTCTAAGTGCAGTTCAGGAAGTGTCTGAAAATATTTTCTTGTGCTCAGAAGTAGCATACATAGGTTCACAGGCCCTGAAATTGGAGATGTTTGACTCCTAATGAACCGGTTTTCCATGGGTAAACTTATGGTGAACCCATAGGCAAGGTTGAAGTTCATGCATATTTGCACAAGTTTGCCTTGGTCAGTCAGACAGCTGCTGTATTGGAAAATACAACGTGACCTTTCCCAGCTTTGCTCTGAAATGCACTAGTCAAGAGGCAGCCTTAAAATGTTTACAAATATCCACTAGGACAAAAACATTCACATCCAGCTTTGACAAAATTCAATCTAATTTTTGCTTGTTCACAAACCCAGATGAAATTTCAACCAAGGTTGTTTTGAGTGACTGCATTTTATGTTCAAGTTGAAATGCTTTGCACAGCTTCTAGTGGATAGGCAGTATTGTTTCCTCAGGGTTTTTTATGTGCTTGTTTGAATGGTCACATATTTTCTGAGAGGTTGTTCATATAAAGAAACAAAGAAATGAATGATTAAATTGTTATCTTTACAGCAGGTATATTATGCTTTCAGGCTAAGTATAATCACATGTTAGCAAGTCATAAGTGAAAGGAAAATTTCTGTAAAAAATAAAAATGCAAAATGCCTATATAAAAATGACTGCTTAGATGATAATTAAGGCATCACTGAATCATATCCCAGTGCTGTTTGTTCAATGCTAAAGGGAAGGAGAGGCTGAGCAAGGATCTTGTAGCTGTTTCACGTGGTTACTATTGCCACGGAAACCACTTCTTTTTTCTCTTCAAGTTCAGTTGAGCTACCTTGTTTGAAGTCTGTCTTAGACATGCTAAATTGCACCATGTAATGAACAACTGGGGGGTAAAAAGCCACAAATCCTAAAATGAAATAACAATAATGCGGGAAAAAATTGACAGGGGTTTTAAATTATTTTACTAGACCCTATGGAACCTTGCATATTTACACTCAAAAAATGTGGATAATATTATTAGGAGAGGCTCTATTCTTTTGTGCAATCAATATCCATTAAACTTCAATATACATTTGAAGCTCAGAAACAGTCAGTCTGATAGCCAGCCCTCAAAATACAGGCTATTCTGAGCTATAGTACCTTGGACAAATGGAGCCAACAGCTGATACACTTAGCTATATTTGCTCCTTTCCATCACGTTTTGTCAGGATAGGGATTTGTGTGTGTGTGTGTGTAAGAATTGTATGGAGAAATGATTGATCTTGAGGAAATTACTGTTTCAGCTGAGATTTTGTTTGTAAATACATGTTCTGTGTTTTACTGTCAAAAGTAGCCTTGAGAACCTATAGCAGATTTCCTCTGATGATCTCAAAGATTTCAGAGGATGAAGCCACCTAATAGGAATCAGAAAAAATAACTGAGAAAACATGTGTTTCATATTCTGTAAAAAAAGGTGAAAGCCTTTGAAAAACTTAGCGCAATTTAAGTTAGAATTTGGATCTGGCTTCTCTGGGCCACAACTCAGGGGTATTGCATGGTGGGGATAGGCTGGTATGCTAATTTTCCTCTGACATAAAGGTCCCTTAGGGACTCTTCAGTTGCTTTAATTAATATTGGGGCTGGGCTGCTGCTGAAGCAGAAAGCTGTAACTGAGACGCTTAGATGCCAGGGAGAATGGAGCCCTTGGTTAAAAAAAATATATTCAGCAATCATAGCCTGTTTAACATTGGAAAAATGCCTTTGGAATTTCGTGCCTCTCATTGTTTTGCGCAATATTCATAATCTATTACACAATGGTATGAGCATTCATGTCCTGAACATCCTCCCTCTCTTTAGCATTCTCGTATTTTTCTCTTCCAGACCCTCCTCAAAAAGCCTATTCACTGAATAACAGTCATCATTATCTGCTAAGAGTCTGGTTTTCTAGTCTGATATTTTACCCAATGTCAGTTAGTTTTTATAATCTCAACATCTGTAATTCATTTTGATTTTATAAATACTTTTATCTTGTCTCCCCTTGAAATACTGGACATAGAGCATTCATGTTTCTTTGTGCATTTGATAGCTTCTGTTCAATTATCTTTGTAGGCAGCCAGCCCTTTGCTCCATAGATAACTGCTGGGACACAAAATTGAGACATGAATGCTATCTTAGATTTACCAAATGTTCGCTACCCTGTTTTTTCCTGTGATTTACTTCCTATAACTTTTAATCATTTAACTAGCATCCCTGAATATATATCTGCAAATGCTGCATCTTTTACTTCCTCCCAATAGGATCAGTTATGGGATATTTCAATTTTGCCTTCGTTAGGTTTGTCAACAATCCACACTTATTTTTTTTTCCAATTTAGACCTTTTACATTAGGCATCAGTGCTCCTAGGCTTTCTAAAATAAGGAAACATAATCTGTTGATCTTGAATGGTTAAATCTGACTCCAGTTACATATTCATGTTTTTGTCACTTTCAATCTGGTTTATAGGAAATCTCTTTCATACATGCTATAAAAAATTCAAAAGATTTTTGTATATCCTCATTTTACCCCTTTTCTTTATGTGTAATTTATTGCCGTTGGCAATTAATCTGTAAGTAGCTGGGTTTTAAAAACTTTATGCTTTCCAGTTACTTTGTTCGAAGGCTTCAGTGTGTGTTTGTTTCAGTGTTAGTAAATGCTTCTTCACAGTGTATTTATAGTAGTGCTTTAGTTAGCTTGCTTATGTAGTATACACAGACATCTCATGGTTTTGTAAAATGAGAAACTGACAGATGAGGGGAAAATTAGAGAAATGTGGAAAGATGAGAAGACAAAGGCAATGTGGAAATGCGGCTATTACTTTGCACTGCCATAGCACCTCTCATCTGAAGAACTCCAAAAAGGCTATACAAATCCAATGAGGGATCCTGTTTATATCGTATACTCCAACACCCCACATTGCCACTATAATTCATCACTCATGACATCCCTTTAAGGTAGGTAAAATGGGTTCAATTAAGGCTAATGATCATTTACCATAGCAAACTAGGTACTCCGGAGGGGGTTCATCAGATGATACAATCATAGTGATAGGTACTTGATATAAAGTGAAACATCAGAGGCAGTCTTGCAATTATAGAACATCCCTCATCAGAACAAATGTTGACCTTAAAAATACTGGGATGCATATACATTCTGCTTTAAAAATGATTTTTTAACATTCTAATATTCCTGACTTTCCTTACAGAAGTAGCAGGGCACTTAGGTTTCAATTAGCAAAATAAGCACATGACTAACATTAAGTTTTAAATAGGACTTTTAGTTTTAATGGTCTTAATGGTCTTAATGTTACACACGTGCTTAACTAAGATGCTGAACTGAGGCCTTGGATTGCTTAGTCTATAGCAGATCTTCAAGGGCCGTTTGAAAGAAAACCTTTCAAAGACCTATGTCTACTGTTCTAGAGTACATTAATATGCAGAATAATATGAAAATTTAAAGCAAATCTTTATAAACAAAGAACATAACACATGAAAGGCACTAAAAAGTCATTGGATACCCATTAAAAAGTAGCAATAGCATCAACAGGAAAATCCAAAATTCAAATATCCTTGGTTATTCAGTGTTTCCACTGATGACATCAAGCACACTTGTTACCTAGATAAAATCAGTTTAATATATTGTAAAAGTTGTAGTCTAAAGTGCAAGTTTTAGTGAAACTTTACCCCTGTGTAAAGTCATTGAATAAGATATTGACTTTTTTAGACAATCCTTATTTTTTTCATTAATAATTGCACAGAAAATGACACTAAGACCTCACCACTATAAGAAAATTTTCACTCTGCTGGAGTTTTTATTGAAACCTCACTGCTTAAAATAACTGCAAGCAGGAAATGAAAAATAAAAGTTGAGAGATCGCTAAAGCTCAGATCTGTTCATTTTTATTATAATATTGCTAAGTCACCATCAGTGTCATGCAAAAAAATCCATTTTGGATATACGTGTCCCAAGACACTTAAGCTGAATACAAAAATTCATCCCCTCTCTACAAAACTGATATTTATTATTGGTAAATGTGGTGGAAAAGGTCTTGTTGTCTTCATATTTTACACAGATGGTTCCAAGCCAGAATTCTGGATCTTAACATGCCCAAATTTTGGGAAAGTCTAGATTGGGATTCATACTCAAACACTTCCGCTTGGGAGCCTCTGAATATTTTTTTTCATCTGATCTTTGTTGCTTCGGTGGCTAGACTTTTACCCTTAAATTTCCTATTGAGTTCCACCACTGAGAGCAACAACAGGAGCTCTAGAATAGAAAAGGCTCCACCAGCACGACACTAATACTAATACTCCCAATTTTGAACTGGTATTAACAAGTGTGATATATTTTTAGATAAAAATGATGGGGCTAATGAGACGTTCAAATCTGCTTTTATTCTGGTGAGTAGGAATCTTTCTGGGAAAGTGCCATCAGCTTATGCAGAATGTGAATTTTCCTACGTTTTTTAAAAAGGCTATGTTTCTACCCTTTAAAGTGTGAAGAAAATTTCCCAAACGCATATGAGCAGATGCAATGTCACCTTCCCAAATCAGCAGATAGTGTCTGGCCTCTGCTGTGGCTCAGAATGTTTATTGAACTCAGAAGTGTTTGTGCAGCAATAGCGTTCATTACTAGATAGTACTAGCCCTGCTCAAGAAGAGCAACGCTATCAAATATGTTCTTCCTAATGTAGGGGGAAAAGAGGCACTATATACACTTTCAAAGTGACTAATGTATTTTGTATTGTTTGTGGGTGTGTTTGAAAGATAGATGTTTGCCTGTGAATTACTTTGTTTTCTCATAGTAGTTTAGAAACAGATTTTTCATGAAACTATAAATCCTTCTTCTCTCTCTCTAGATATTTTAGCCCACAACTCCTCACGGCAATCTTTGTTTGCTACATTCATGAAGTAATCTCTTGTACAGCTAACTGAAATGAACATCAGCTTACTCAGAAGGGACATGAGGCTATTTCATTCAACTGTCTGGAGTTTCAGAAGGTGAAATCATACTACACTTTCCATAATTTCTATAAAAAGATTATGCACATGACTGCTACCTGCATACTGTAATATATGTAGAGCTGATAATAGTCAGGCATAAATAACAGTTTTAAAATAATTTCATTTTGATTCTCTGGCATAAGAGTAAAATCAGTGACAAGTGCTACTATGTTTTTCCCATCACAGAGTCCAACAAATTTGCAGTGTATTTGCATACCGGATAATTAGTTCATTCTGGTCACAGAGAAGTAATCTTATATGGTTGCATCTATAATTTTGTTGAAAGATTGCAAGTATTATTACTTTATGGATGATTTTATTGTTTTAACATTTTATTCAAACTAATCCTGAGTCTATTGGACCATGGTGAAGTCATCTGTAGATCAGTTTTTAAATAAATATGAAAAAATTGCTTCAGAAAATGAAGAGAAGCTACACAGAGTAGAAGAAATTTGAGTTTTTACTATGGGCTAGTGGATGCCGGTCCTTGTGTAAATGAGGTGAGATGACAATGGCACAGGGAGCTTTTCCTGCCACGTACACAGACAATCGTGGCACCAACACATCTGGCTACATGTTCCTTCAAAGAGGGTAGACAGTGCAGGGCTTCCCTGTCCAGTCATGTACTGGGCTTAGAATAGACTGACCACATGCAGGCAAACAAGTTTACTCTTCCCTTCTCCCAATGCACTAAAATCTTGTGGAGACTCGGTAGGTAGGATTTTGAAAAGCACCTAAGCGACTTAGAAGTCGCATTGAAAGTCAATGTGGTTGTGACTTGTTTTCTTAAGTCATGAAGGCACTTTAGAAAGTTCCTCTCAATCCTTCTCTGAACTCTCATGTGTTGTATGGCTCCACACTACCTCCTTCTCACCAAACTATTGTCTGGTGGGCCAGGATGACCTAACCATCTCAGAAACAATAGGGCTGGGGAGAAAAAGGTAGCCAGAGAGAAAGTAAGTGTATGTAAAAAGGGTGTATCATCCACACACAAAGTATTTAGTCCCATTTCCCCTATAAATTCTCTTACCTCTCAGGCAAGTCCCAAATTTGCTATGGAGGCAGGCCCTAGTTGGTGCCCCACACTCCCAAAACACAGTATCTTATTCCTGTTCCTTTCAGGAGCTGTTTTTCCCATGGCACTCCTTCAGTCTTCCTAAGAGTTACCTCATTTCTCCTCCCACCAGAATGGACTGGCACTGATTTATATTGGCCCAGACCCCTTCCACTTTCAGCAGCATCTGAGAGGATTGGTTAATTAGAGTGAGATGTTTGGAGATTTTCCTTTTTTTCCCCTCCTCCAAGTGACAGTTAACTCTATCACCCTATCTGGGCTGGACCCAAGTCTCAGAGTCGTGCCCTATATAACTTATTAAATAGTATAAACTATTTATTTTCATGGAACAAAACAGTAACCATATTCTTTTATACAGATTAACTGGACTAGATTCTGGCATGTTTTTTCGTCCTGTTATGCATTAGTAAACATGAATGAGGTCATATTTTCTCTCTCAGCCCTACCTCCCCTTGCAGAAAGGTTAGTCTTCAGCTTTCTATGGCAGATGCCACAGAGGGAGGTTACAGTGCAGGACCTAGGAGTCAAGTGGAATGTTATGTGTTCTCTTTGTTGTTGCATGGATTTTACCATGGAGTCTGTTTTAAAGTGATTTTGATATAGGAAGCAAATTTGATGTAGGAAAGTTATTTTATTATTATTTTTGTTTTCTTTGGCAAGCTGGTACAACATTTAGCTTGTAAGAATTCAAAGGCAAACAAAGGAAAAAATATTTAAGTTACAGTGACTGCATTGGGGAGGTGAGAGAATATATTACAGTGGCAACGATGAAGTCTTGACCTAAACCTATTTAAAAGTTACTGAGGCTTTTGTCAACCTGATACAGGCAATCTAGAAAAGACCCAGATTTTAAAGTAGCGGAGTTAATCCAGCTTTGAGGTATATTAGTTAAAAAAAAACCCACTGTAGTATTCATGCTTTCAATTTTTGGTCTCTTGATTTTGTCCAAGAACACTATGCATGGACAAACTAATTTTAAATTAAATTCCCAATCTGTGGTAAACACCTGCAAATGCAATTCCAGTGTCCAGTCAGACTTACTGCTGAGTGGTTTGTCGGTTGAGAACACCAAATCTGTGAATGTTTCTGGCAGTCACAGGCTTTCCAGACCAAAAGCCAATGTCTAGTTTCTGCTTAAAAGTGCACTACAGAGAAATTAAATGTCATTATATTTCAAAAATAATCTGCTTGTAGGGAAATATTTTCAATGGAATATAACTCAGAGAACCTAATAAGTTATTTGGTTAAGTAAAAGATAAATATACTAGTTGATCTTCATTTAAAAAAAAACAATTATTCAAATGTTTACAGATTAACCTGATTGGTCCATCAATTAAAGCCAAATACAGTGTTTTGATTCTGCTTCTTTAAGTTATTAATTTTTAATTATTAAATGTTAATGTAATTGTCAGAGACCACACTTCAATATCTTTTCCATCAGCCATATTATGCCATCCATTATTTAAGTGGAACACACCTCCGATTTCATAGTAATTTTTCCACATGGTATGCACACAGAACCACTCTCATTCTAGGGGTTGCAGCGTCACCCTCTGTCATGAATGAGGGGCCACTGGGCCAAATTTCAGTGAGTGGTGCTGTGGCCCCGTGTGCCAGGTTGCAACATCACTTGCTTTGGGGGGCCCTCTCAAATGGGGGGCCCATAGCAAAATGCCCTTCTTTCCTATCCCTCCCCTTGGCAGCACCCCCTGCCTATGGTATGTACTATGTGTAATGTGTGTATGGTGGCAGGCACCACTGCTTTGAAGCTAAACATGGATGCTAGAACGTGAATACGGATGCCGAAGATACTTAAAATCCTGCCACTCTTTCTGAAATAATCTAAGTATTGGAATTCTTGTATGCTGTATATTTCCGTCTACTTTTAATCATAATTGCAGTGGTATCAATGTAGGTCAACAGTCCTAGAGCTCACAATTTGAGGACTGAGTAATTTGTTTTTTGCAATCTGCAGACACTGCTACATGAATAGGAAAACTAACAAGGGAGTTATCATTCCTGTTGGTTGCTTGAGAAAGTAGAATAAAACTGATTTCTCAATTAGTGTTTAAGTTCAAGTTCATATTACATCTAATGGTTTCTTCTGATATTGGATGAGTGTTTTTAAAGGCAGGTCTAGAATACAGATAAGTGCAGAAACTTGCCCATAAAGTGCCTCAGTCTCCGATCTTCCCCTGTTGCTCCAACCCAAACAATTAGTACGTATAATGCTTTTGTCAATAGATATGCTGCAGAATGCAAATCTGTTGGTCCCTTTTAATAAAATTGTACAGGCCCTTTATGCTTAATAAAAAAATGTAGTCATTTGCTTCCTGAAAAAACTGCTGAATCCTAACATGTACAGAGCATTTGTATATAGGTTTGTCTATCTATCATACTTACATAGCTCTCATTATAGTTCTATGAGTGGCTCATAGTCTTTTATGTATTTATCCTTACAAAACCCCTGTGAGGGAGGGATGTACTATCATCCCTATTTTACGGGTGGCAACTTGGGGCACAGAGAGACTAAGTGATTTTTCCAGGGTCATACAGAAAGTTTCAGGCAAAGAACTGAACCCAGGCTAGTGTCCTAACCACCATACTCATCCTTCTTCTCATAAAAAGATCCAACTAAATACCTGGAATATTTCAAAAATCCTTATAAGTTTTATTGGAACAAACTAACCCTGTACTCCCAGCCTGTTTACTCAGACAATATCAGCAAAAGTAGTTATATATATAGTATGTATATATATTATATTATTATTATATTATTATTATATTATATATTATATATGAAGGAACAGACTTATAATGCAAAAGGAAGTAGGAAACTACCTCTTAGTTTTGACCTTTTTCTGCCTAGATAGTGAGCTGCTTTTACTGAAAAATTATGCTGGTTTCAAAATAGCTTATTTATTAGAATAAAAGGGGGTTAGCATTGTATTCCCTGCTGTTGCAACATCCAGCCTAACTATAAACCGACAAGGGAATGCACCTTCTTTATTCAAAGGCACTAAGAGTTCATAAGAACAGCCATACTGGTTCAGATCAGTGGTCCGTCTAGCCCAGTATTCTGTCTTCTGACCAATGTTAGGTGCTTCAGAGGAAATGAACAGAAGAGGTAATCATCAAGTGATCCATCCCATTGCCCATTCCCAGTTTCTGGCAAACAGCAATCCCTGCCCATCCTGGCCATTAGCCATTGATGGACCTATACTTCATAGAAGTGTTGGACTGGAAGGTGACCTCAAGAGTCTTCTAGTCCAGTGCTCTGTCATCAAAGCAGGACTAAGTATTATCTAGACAATCCCTGACAGGTGTTTTTCTAAAGTGCTCTTAAAAATCTCCAATGACAGAGATTCCACAATCTCCCTAGTCAATTTATTCTGGATCTTAACTACTGTGACAGGAAGCTATTCCTGATGTCCAACCTAAACTGCCCTTGCTGCAATTTATTCCCATTGTTTCTTGTCCCATCCTCCGAGACAGGAGAACAATTTTACTCCCTTCTCCTTATAGCAACCTTTTATGTACTTGAAAACTATTATCATGTCGCCTCTCAATCTTCTCCAGATTAAAGAAACCCAGTTTTTTCAATCTTCCTTCATAGGTCATGTTTTCTAGAACTTTAATAATTTTTGTTGCTCTTCATGGCTTTTTCTCCAGTTTGTCCACATCTTTCCTGAAATGTGGTGCCCAGAACTGGATACATAGGCAAAACAGAGCAGAAGAATTACTTCTCATGTCTTGCTTACAGCACTCCTGCCAATACATCCCAGAATGATGTTTGCTTTTTTTGTAAAAGTGTTACACTCTTGGCTTATAGTTAACTTCTGATCCACTACAACTTTCAGATCCCTTTTCACTCTTGCCTAGATACTCCTTTCTAGTCTGTCATTCCCCATTTTGTATGCATGCAGTTGATTGTTCCATCCGAAGTGGAGTACTTTGCATTTTTCCTTATTGAATTTCATCCTATTTGCTTCAGACCATTTCTCCAGTTTGTCCAAATCATTTTGAATTTTAATTCTGTTTTCCAAAGCACTTGCAACCCCTCCCAAGTTATCATCTGTAAACATTATAAGTATACTATGTATGCCATTATCTAAATCATTGATGAAGATATTGAACAGAACCAGACTCAAAACTTATCCCTGTGGACCCCACTCGATATGCCCTTCCAGCTTGACAGTGAGCCATTGATAACTACTCTCTGGGAACAATTTTCCAACCTGTTATTCACGCACCTTATAATAGCTCCATCTAGGTTGTATTTCCTTAGTTTGTTTATGAGAAGATCATGAAAGATAGTATCAAAAACATTACTAAAGTCAAGATACACCACATCTACCATTCCTCCCCCCCAGTCCTCAAGATTTGTTACCCTGTCAAAGAAATCTGTTAGGTTGGTCTGACATGATTTGTTCTTGACAAATCTATGCTGACTGTTACTTATCACCTTATTATCTTCTAGGTGTTTGCAAACTGATTGCTTAATTATTTGCTCCATTATCTTTCCAGGTAATGAAGTTAAGATGACTCGTCTGTAATTTCCTGGTTTGTCTTTATTCCTCTTTATATAGATTGGCACTATATTTGCTTTTTTCCAGTCCTCTGGAATCTCTCCCCTCTTCCATGACTTTTTTAAGATAATCACTGATTGCTCAGATATCTCCTCAGTCAGCTCCTTGATTATTCTAGGATGTATTTCATCAGGCCTTGGTGACTTGAAGACATCTAACTTGCCTAAGTCATTTTTAACTTGATCATTCCCTATGTTAGCCTCCAATCCTACCTCATTTTCACTGACATAAAGTTAGTTGTCCAATTGTTACTAAAATTTTTGGTGAAAACAAACAAAAAAAGTCATTTAGCACTTCTGCCATTTCCACGTTTTCTGTTATTGCCTCTGCTTCCTCCCTTCCACCATTATGTAATGGGCCTACCCTGGTTTTCCTCTTGCTTCTAATGAATTTATTCTAATGTATTTGTAGAATTTTTTCTTGTTAGCCTTTACATCTCTAGCTAGTTTAATCTCGTTTTATGCCTTGGCCTTTCTAATTTTGTCCCTACATACTTGTGTTACTAGTTGACAAAAAGTCTGGCAACTAGCCATTGAGCCAGATTGTGATCTCAGTAAAACCAGTGAAACTAGAGTAATTTAACAGAATTAGAGAGGGCATTCTAGTGCTTTACACCAGTGTAACCACGACAAGAATCTGACTACTGTCCCAAGCATAAATATAGCAACTTTTCCTTTTCCACTATTCCTACATTGTTACTGCATAGAAAATGCTTGAGACCTTCAGTTACAAAGCCTGAGGACAAATTTCTCCCAGTCCACCTCTGATATGTGTCGCGATGAAGCATCCATAAATGACAGGAGAAGGAAAACTGTTTGCAAAAAGCCAATGAAATGTATCAGGGAATAGAAGCAAAAATAACAGAGAAGTTTTGAAACAATATCCCATTGGATCGAATTAATTTCTGGTGTAACTCTGAGTTCAAAGAATTGCACCAAAATTGAATTTGGCCCAGTTTTTGTTAAAATAAAACTGTACTATCAACAGCCTTGTTCTTGAGGTTTGCAAGCCACCCTGAGATTATGCTGTCTGATATTTTACAAGAATCAGTTAAGTATCAGAGCCTTTTTTCCTTTTCTAATAATAAAACCAATTTTTTTTTTTTTTTTTTTTTTTTTTTGAAGTCCACTGTTCCTGGTAGACTGAATTAAATTATTTTAAAGGGAAGGTAGGCAGGGGATAATCACTAAAGTCTTCATAAAAGCACTTTGCTACAATACTTATTTGTGAATGAGTGGCCAAAGTTAGTATGGCTATAGTAATACAAAATGGTCTGTGCATGGCAGGTATTTCCTCCTTCAAGACATATTGTAAATGAAAACATGCAGTAAATTCCTAGCAAAGGCACATTTACCCATAATAAACATGGTACAGCACTATGGTTATGACTTACATTCATGTTTTAACCTCATGGGACATACTGAGAAACTGCAAATACATGGAAATATGATAAACAAACAGGACTATCTTTTTGTCATGTACTCTAAACTCTCTCAATTATGCAAATCACCAATATCATATTCGAGAACCTCTGCAATGGAAAATATGTTAAGTTGGCATGTAAAATCTGCTGCCAATTTAGCCACTCTCTGTGAAGGATAAAAAAAAAAAAGTTTTGAATAAGGTACAGCAGGCCAACAGCTTGTCAAAATATCAGTTGAAACAGCAGGTTTCAGCTCATTAAATCTCAGTTTATACTATTCTCCAGAGATTCATGAAATAGCAAAATAGTATGGATGAATATGTAGGCAAGATAAGAAAGACAGATGTCGTAGTGACTGCCTCTCATCGGAAACTGGTCCACTACAGTATTAGTGACATTAAAGTGTCTCTAAAGCTTTACCTTGGACTCCAAAATAACTAAAATGACAGTATTACCATCATAAATATTACTCTATTTGATACATGTTTCAAGGAGAAAATGAATGTCATAATTCCACAGAGTTCAGAGATTTGTCACTGGAAACAATTTCATGGAAACCAATTAATATTGATCAAATTACTTTCCTGTACAACCAAATGATTCCTAACCATTCCTAAAAATGAGGCATTGATATTCCGATCCAACATTTCATAAATGATCTTAAACAGCCAAAGAGAAGTAACTGCAATAATGAGAGAGTTCAAGCAACATTGGAAATGTGTGGTCTTCTGTTCCCATTAGTGTAAACAAGAAAATGTGATGTAAAATTAACATAATTTGAAACTTGTAGTATCTGCAAGAATTGTGGGAGTTGTAGCAAAAATTTGGATTCATTTTGAATGGTTCAGATTACATTTTCCAAGAATTATTTAGACATATTTTAAACACTGATTTTTTTTAACTGGATTAAACCTTCATAAAGTACTGTGTAGGAAAAAAATGTCTGTCATTTCCAGATGACTTAACAATTGCAAGGGAGATTTGTGTTAGATATTAGGAAAATCTTTCTAAGTATAAGGATAGTTAAATTCTGGAACAGGTTATCAAAGGAGGTTGTGTAACCCCTGTTATTTCAGGTTTTTAAAAATAGGATAGACAAACACTTATCAGGGATGGTCTAGGTATACTTGGTCCTGCCTCAGCACAGGAGGCTTGGCTAGATGACGTCTTGATGATGTCTCTTCTAGTTCTACATTTTTAAATGAGAGATAAACAAGGCGCATAACTAATAACTGAAGTAATTTCAATTATACGAAGCCCAGTCCTGCAATTGTTTCCTTCGTTGTCAATGGATGTACTGCCCACAGAACACTTGAAGGGTCCAGCCCAGAGTCAATAATAATTTTTCACTTGCCAAATGGAACAGTAGAGATTGCCTCTGGAGATCAATTACACATAATATTCATCCTATTTTACAGCCAGCAGTCTCAACCCACTTGCAAGGCACTGAGCAGAGCTTGAAAAATGTATCTGATACTGACTAACCCAATGACTATGCCTAGTTATCCTAGATGAAAAAACCTAAGTTTTTAACATGGTTAAACATAGTTTAAGGTAGTTAACTTAATCATTTCAAACCTCAATGTGCTGTATTTACTTGTCATTTTGATTCACTTTAAAATGGAAAATGTAATGCATTATTCCTGGTGTTTTAAAATCAGCTCAATTAATACACATCAATCATCTCTGCTAAAGAACAACATTTGTTTTACACAAGAGAAGTCATTAAAATGTACAAATTAATTGTCCATGACCCAAATTCATACTGTGTCCCAGCTGGCATGAGAAACATTATAGTTTGCAAACAGTCTTTTCATTTTTTATCCTTTATAACACAAGACATATTACCCAAGTTTTATTGATTACAGCAGGTCAGCAATGCCAACTATTGTATACTGTGCATTGCAGCAGGAAAGAATGATCCGTAACATTATTAATCCCCAGCAATCAAACACAGAAGCATATACATTTACACCAATGCTTCTTAAAACAGAGTTAATTTGTTCATGTTTTCCTAAGAGCAATTAACAGCAGGCAGGAGTTTTAATGAAATAAAGTTGATTCCCAGAGGGACTGTTTGTAATGAACTTTACAAAGCAGTAACCGCTTCAAACTATTTACTTTAAGACATGATTAATAACAAGGCCATTAAGCTGCACATTACATTACCTATAGTGCCAAGTTAAGGGATACTGCTAATTAAGAAATCATATTTGTTTGTGTATGCCCTACCTAATTAGCTCTCTTTACATCTCTTAAATTCTTCCATTAGGACCAGTGGAATACAACTGACTTCAGTAAAATAAACTCATCATTTTCTGTAATATCGGTTTCCAACAAAAGTAAGTTTTTATTGAAACACTTAGAAATTTCAATCAGAATAAGTGGCTGTTCTGAAAACTACTTAGGGCTATACAAATTAGCTTTTAAGGGAATTAATTAACTTTTTAGGTTGGGGTTAAGCAGGACTGTAAAACATCACCGCCCAAATTAAGGTTGGAAAGATTTTATAAAACTTGGGGAAAGTTTAACAGTTAGAATACTAATTTCTGCATGGTTGACTGTTGACTCAAGCTTCCTTATTTGAAAAATTATTTTTTCTCATGATCCTATAAAAGTAATTTAACAAATACAGACACTGGAGTTTGGGTGAAATGAAACCTGAGTGAGGGTTATTCTATCAGCCCTGTTCACATTAGTGCAGATAGCTAGCTAGCCAGATCTGCCTTATAGACAAGAAACTTTTCTAAGTTCAGCTTTTTTCTGTTTGGGGATGGGAGAAGAAGGAAAACAAAATGAAAACAAAACAAAAAAACCCTTCAGCCATGTTGAAACCAGGATATGAATCTCAGACCAAACATTACACCTGACTTTCACCTTTATTCCAACTATCACTATTAAGTTCAAGCACTAAGAGTGCTTTATTCTGTGAAATCTGTCACTTTTCTAATATTTTTAGATTTCTGTGAGCAATGTGCAAAATAAGCTACATTATTTCACACAGGAGCAGCTATCAGGATCTCAGTTGGTGCTGATATGGGTGTGACCTAACAAAATACTTAGAGGCTCTTTGGAAGGAACAGTTCTCCAAAATGTTAAGACCATTCTATAGATTGATGTCACAGAGTAAGAATTTTGAAAGTGCCTAAGTAACTTGAAGAACAAGTACCATTTAAAGTCAATGAGACTCATGTTCCCAAGTCACTCGGGCACTTATAAAAATTGCACTCAAGTGAATATGTTGACTAGATATTAAAAAAGCAACAGCAGCCTGTGCCTCAAGGAGATTCCCAGGTTTCTAGAAATGCAATATAGTATTGGGTAATATAGGCTAATGAATTAATTTTATTTTCTCCCTGGACTCACACTGGTGTGTAAATTAGATTGCTTTCAAATTTTGGTGCAATTACAATTCCACAATTCACTTTTTACTATTTCCAAACAAGATGCTAACTTTTGGAATGATAGTTTATTTACGTTTCACCAAGTTACTTTGCTGTGCTATTCACAATGTATGATCTTTTCGTATGTGTTCATTGTTGCATCTCCTGTGGCAAGTTTGAAATTAGACACATTTGTGCTGTTATCTATTGTCTTTAGTAAATTGAACATGCGGTTTGTTGGGTTCTACCAAATTCAGGTCCATTGTGGTCAATTTCATGTTCATAAGACTGTTTAAATTGTCAGTTTCACAGTTTCAGATATTTACATCTGCAATTTCATGGTCTTATAGCCATGGGGGTCCTGACCCAAAAGAGGGTTGTGGGGGAGTCACAAGGGTATTGTAGGGGGGTTGCAGTATTGCCACCGTTACTTCTGCACGGCTGCTGACAAAAGTGTTGCCTTCAGAGCTGGGCAGCCGGAAAGCAGTGGGTAGTGCAGACGTGAGGGTCACATGGTATAGGGAGGGGGGGGTCATCACTTGTGGGGGGGGGGGGGGGCAGGGCCAGCCTTACAACGCTACTCCATGCCTGCCTGAGGCTTTCAGTTTGAGGACACCACCGCCTGCCCCTAAACTATGCCCATGTTAAAAAGTGGGGGGGGGGCATGGAATCTTCCCACTCCACAGTTCCAGCACTGTCCCCACACACACAGCCAGCCTAAGGCCCCTTTAAGCCTCACGCACTGGGCCCAGAGCCAGGGAGGGGCAGGGCTGGGGGCAAGGATGCTGGAACCCTTTTAGACGTGTGTGGGGGCCACTGCCACTAGAATTGGGGGGTAGGGACCATGCCCCCCACTTTTTAACATGGGCATAGTTTGGGGCCTGGTGGGGAGGCATTGCCCTCCCCCATCTATGCCCATGGTAAAAAGTGAGGGGCACCTCTAGTTCCAACGCCTTTGGCTGGGGGCACCCCAATGGGGGCTCCTACCATGTGTCGGGCTCCAGTTGCTACTCCTGGATGGGCTGGGGCGGGACAGGACATCCTCTTCTCCTGCAGGGGCTGCTCCCGGGGCCAGGTCAGATTTACATCCGGGAACCTCCCCCAGCTTCAGGAAGCTCCGCAGCTACTCCCTGTACAGTGATCCTTCTTCCCGTGGCAGCAGAGCAATTGGGCAGGAAGCAGGACAGGGATGTAGAGCTTCCTGCAATCGGCAGAGTTTACTGGAGGTGGGTCTGAGATGGCCCTGGGAATGGCCTCTCTAGGAGAAGAGGAAGTCGTATCCCTCCCCAGCCCGCCAGGATTAGAAGCTGGAGCCCAGCACCTGATATGAGCCCCAGTTGGGGCACCCCCAGCCCTGCCTCTCCCCAGCAGATTTCAAGGGGGAGACCAGATGTCATGATCCAGGATGCGTTTTTTGTGACCATGAACTTGGTAGAGCCCTAGCTCTTTGACTACATTCTAGTTGAAACTCCTTTTAAAGGTGTGTTAATTTTAAGAAAGAAATGTACCACTTTCATCATTAAATCCCGAAGATCAATCTAATCACATACTAATTAATATTTGCATAAGGTGATTCCCAATCATAACTCATATTTTATTTGGAATGTGTTTATGTAATATGGTTATATAGGGGAGGCAAATCAATTTGACTAAACTTGGAGTGCTAGTCTATTAAATATGCTATGTGTTCTTATACTTTTATGATATTAGACTTTTAATATATTATAATATAAGCTAAATATTATTTGTGTTGTGCACCTAATCTGTAAAGAGCAAGTAAGTATTATGGCCATCATTCAACACATAAGCATGCGCATAATTTGAGAGTATTGGTCGCTTTTGTCCAATGGTTGGCTCACCAGACCAAGTGTAAGGGAAATGCATGCTCCTTCCAGCTGAACCCAGCTGGGAGATTGCTGATCCCTAGCCCTGTGTTGTGCATTACTGCATATCAACACTGCTTTATATTCTCACAGGATTTCTCCACAGGCCTTGTAATGCGAGCACTCAAGCGTAGCAACTGAGAACTTGTGCAGGTGAAAGCTAAACTCCGGACAGATAAGGTGACTTTGTGAATGGAGTTAAATACCTTAAACAGGAAGGAAAACATGTTTAATTTAACTAAAAATAAAATAAACCATAAAGATGAATATACGTGAACCAAAACCATTGCAGTACTTTGTTGGGAAGACATGATTTTTAAGACCTGTCTTTTATAGTTGATGTCTACTCAGCCAATAGTAGACTTTTGGGGTCCCATTGACCAACCTATGACAGCATTCCTTCGAGGAGAGAGGAAGACCATAGGCTGGTCAGCTGAGACCGGGTAGAATTTACCCAAGCATGCCTAGAAATGATGTCCCAACCAGAGTACATAAAACTGGAAACTATATCTTCAAGGTGATGGTGAGGAGTGACATAAATCCCAACCATTTTTAACACACCCTGCACCACTTTTGGAAGTTGCTATTACAAAAATATTAGCTTTCCCTAGTAAATACAAATCTCTGTATTTTAGACATTGGTAGGTTATGCCATTTACAATACTTGAATAGTAATATCCAGTCACCCATCATCATAAATAAAAAAATTTGAGTTTTTAATGCAGACATGGCAACATGATTTTTTCTTCATCTCTCGTTACTTTTTCCCCGCCATCTTTACTAGACAGTTCAAAATGCGTCTGAAGAGACTGGTTAAATTATGAACATTAAAATTAACATATATACTAAAATATTTAAAGCATCATTTGCAATGAACAAATGTCAATGTAATTAAGTAGAAAGATTCTGCGAATCATAAATCTGTTTTTTTTTTATTGTTAACGTCACTTTCCCCAAAAATCTTAGCACATCTGTTGCTCTATTTTAAATTTGCTATTTATAAAATTCAGGAAAACTGCATGCCTTCTGATTGCTCTATTTCCATTATATACATATTCACCCACATAATTATGGCAGTTCAGAAGTATACTATATAGGGCACCATTAAATAAAGATAGGTTTTAATTAGAAATATGGATATTACCTGTTTTAAAATCCTTCCACTTGCAACTGTCCATGTATATAGCCAAAATAGCTACCTTTCTGTAATAATTTGACTGACAAAAGTCAGTGTTTTTTGAGAAAGATATAGTAGCATTGCACTTGGAGGTTGCTGCTGTCTGCAGATGGTCTAAATATATGGCAATACAAATGTGACAATCTTGCCGTAAAATTGTGGGCATTGAATTAATGTTTTAATGATATACCTGAATATTCATATATTCATGAAGGCGGTTGCAATATTCCTGGTGTCTGGAGTTTTATTTCTTTTCATTTTTTATAGGGGAAATTGTTTCAACCATTGATATCCATTAAAGCTGTTCAAAAATGGAAAAACAATTTTGGAAAAGAAAAATGAAGTTCCATTTTGCAGTGTTCCGAACAAAACAAGTTTTTATTTTTCAAAAAATGTCAAATATTTTCAAAGTTTTGATATTTTTGAACATTTGAACATTTGTTTTCCCCATTTCCTCTTCTTCCCCACCTTCTTGCTACTCAAAGCAATAAAATACATTATGTCCAAGGTTTTTATTTTATTTTTTATCTTGTCCTTTTTGCTTGCTTTTTAACTTTTAAACTTTCTTTACTTTGGAAAAGTTCCAGAATGGCAAAAAGCAAAACGAAGGTGTGTAAGTCTGACACTATCTTTTCAAAAGTTGGAAGTGGGTTTTGTTTTCTCTTCTAAGTAACTTGGGGTGGGGAAAGGCTTGTATTGAGAAGAATAATTCTGGCTCAGTTAAAAATAAGATATCCTCTTCAGCAGGAGTTCATTTCATAGCAAGGAATAGTAAGGGGAAGCTGTCTTATCTCATATACTAAAGGAAGAATATTCATAGCTTTTCCTCGGGGCAATGCTGCCACAGCCAATGAAACCACTATTAGACATCTGAATGGAAATGGCAGGTATGAAATTTTGATTCTCCATGTGTTTTCCCCCTTGGTTGATAAGCTTCTCTTATTGATTGAGGCTTAAAATTGGCACATACACACATGCTTAACTTTAAGCTCATGTGTCATGCCATTAATTATTAGCAAGAGTCTAGCTGGTGACAATTACTTTTGCAGAGGGAGTGGATGATACTTTTTTTCCTCTCTTGTTTTCTTTCCGATGCCCATTTGGACATATCTCCCTAGGAATGGTTTATATTTTTAAAGCTCTTTCTGCAGGGAAAAGGAGAAGATTCTAGTGAAGAAGAGGAACTGTTGAGGACATCAATCAGACATATGGCACTCTTTAAAAGTCTGCCTCAGCCCATTGGGCTAGTCTAAATTATGGCATTTAGTACAGGAGTGAATACATTTCCAAATAGGCTTTTCCCTCTCCCCCAGACTGGTGCAGTATCTCTTGCTGAGATCTGTGTAGCACATCTCATTTGAATTTTCTGGGACAGGAAGGTTTTGAGATAAGATGCAGGAGAGAAGGGGGCTATTGGAGGAATTTTCAAAATGTATTTGCCACTTATTTTGTCTATGTTCCCTACATCAGAAAGAAATAAACAAACAAATTAATAAAAAGGTTGCTTGAAATGTCCTCAAATTTGGACAAAATTCTCCCATGGCCACATACCAAACATTCAAGATTTGAAGTGGAAATAACTTCTTTTTTTTTTAGGAATTTGTTAGGGAGGAGGAAGTTGAGCTTATAATGGAAATCAAGTTTCTATCTTTTCCATGCAGATGTTGCTTTCTCACCATACTATTATTGTCAGAATATCAAGTGATTCTTTTTCATGTCTTGCTCCCGTTACTTGCAATAACTAGAAATGCCTTAGTATGACACCAAGCTTTTAAATAAGCTTGTTTAAAGGGTGCATAATGCACTGAAGGGCTGTTTCTCACAGATATAATAAGAATGACCCAAATATTTCTCAGTCAGAATATTATACTTTCAATGGACTGATGTGATGCATTCCTTCCTGACATACCATTAAATATATTATTGAAGTGATGTAAAATATAAGACAATACTTTTATGTTGTGACAGAACCAGAAACAGTCGGCACTATTGTGTTATCAGATCCCTCAGCATTTGGTTTGCTTTATTGCACTCTTTTTTGGAAAACAACACTCTCCAGTTTTGCATTTTGTGTGAGAAAAGGCCCTGACCCTGAAAGCAGGTCCTGAGTGATATTTTACTTAGTAAGTTTTTTAAAAATTTTAAAAAAATATTTTGAACAAACTTGGTATTACAGGTACATTTATAGTTAGTTTATAAAGGGTTAATGATTAAAAAATGGCTTAATCAGTTGTTCTAGAACTGTACACTCACTTCTTCACCAGATTGCTTTAACCACTCATATTGCAACAACCTGCATCAGCTGTTGATTTATTGCCATTCAATTATATAGAAATTATCTTCCAATTCATTCCTCATTTTTTCCAGAAATTTCAGCTATTCCCAGATTTTTTAGGGAGCCACATTCTCTTTGACTCCTGGCTATCTAAATGAAGGGTTTGGCTAGAACCTTGCCATACTTAGCCAATACACATTTTGTAAGGGTATTGAACTGTAAAGTAAACCACTTACCTTCTCTTCAGGTCTGAGTCTGACAAGGGCTGTTGTCAGCATCAATCACATTCTTTATCAGATGTATTGCCCCTGAGCAACTTACTATAAGATGGGATTTTCCTTTTCTAAGCTGTCTTGAAAACATTATCATATTAAGGTACAGGCACTTCCCTCCCACATATGAATATGATTTATCAAGTCTCGAGTGAAAATTCTTTAGCTTCTTCAGATATTATTGTTTCATCTTACATTAGATTAAAATTCATGCCTATCAGCTCAATTCCCTCTTCCAGAGTCCACTGTCTTCATTAACTCAGATAGGCTCATTTACTCTTGCTGAAGATGTGGCCCAATATTCCAAGTATGGCCATATCATGGATTTAGGTAAAGATGATATAATATTTTCATTATTATTTTCTATCCTGTTTTGTATGCACTTCAGTGTTTTGTTGCTTTTGTACATCATGCACTGAGCAAAAGTCTTCACTGTCCACAGTGACACAGAATTCCTTTTTCCTGATTGGTTACAATTATTTTTAGAACACGGCAGTGTGTATGAGTAATACTTATTATTTGTAGTGTTGTAGGTGAGTTGATCCCAGGATATTAGCGAGACAAGCTAGGTGAGGTAATAGCTTTAATTGGACCAACTTCTGTTGGTGAAAGAGACAAGCTTTCTGTGTAAGCTCTTTCACCAACAAAAGTTGGCCAATTAAAGATATTACCTTACCCACCTTGTCTCTCTTATATATATTATTCCTTTGAATGTGCATTACGCTACATCTATCTGGACGGCAAGATGGCAAATGAAATTTGGTACTTTCACCAACCTTTGTCTGTTTCCTCTGAAGTACTTCACAGACTTCTTAGTTTTTACAGGCTTAACGGTCCGACTCTACATTTTCTTTCACTCTTATGGGAGCATTGATTCAGGTAAAAACTTTCTGTGGGTAATTTTGGGATAATCCTTCAAAACTGTAGCCTGTAGTTATCAAGCATGGTAGTCTTACATTATCTCATGCATAGCTCTACTGCATAGGTATTTACATATATAAAAAAATTCAATAGTATTTAAATCTTTAAAATATTTTTCTCCAGCAGCTACTGGATAATTCAGTCACTTGGAAATGAAGAAACCAAATTGGCTGGTTTTTTGTGCAGATTATTTAGGCAGAACAAAATTAAGGCAGGACGAAAGGTCTGCTGAAGACATATAGTTGGTTCTGACATTTTGACTCTAATTTGACAAGTGAATGCTTATATTCTAAATGAACATGTTCCCATATAGTGAGATTTTCTATTTGAACTTGACTAAAGCTTTGTTATAAGTCCCTCTGGAGAGCACTGACACTCTCTCAGGTTGCTGACAGCAAAACTCTGCAGATTGCTTGCGGGCCTTTCTACATCACTTCAGCTATAGCTATGATCAGGTTTTGAAATTTCTCCTTGAAGTTTGGCTGCAATTTCTTGAAAGACAAACACTTCTGCAAACACCCTTGCCTGATATCAGCTGGATTTTCGGGAGCTTTTTTCATATCCCGGATGGAGGACAAAAGGTGAAGTATTTGAATCAAGCTCAAAGCAGATTTTAAAAGTTATCCAGTGCCTCGATAGAAAGAGTATATAAAGTGATGTGTTGGATCAATACTTTGTATCTGTTGCAGTAACAATATTATTTTCTAACGCAAGTAAAATTATATCTGAAGTTATTCTCTACCTAAAGGTTTGGCCAACAAAGAGACCTCATGAGGTTCTTGGCAAGCATATTTTGATTAAAAATCTGTGCTGAGCAACAGATCTCTGTTCTTTTAGGAAATAAGTACACATGGCATCCATGGAGTTATTAAGTGGGAGATTTTTCAAATGCACAAAGGATAATTAGATATGCATCTCCCAATGAATTTCAAATCCTTTGAAAATCCCAGCCCAAACTGTCATTTTCAGAGGGTTCTCTCTCTCTCTCTCTCTCTTTTTTTTTCAGTTTTATATTCTGTCAGACTTTTCCACTCATTTCTCACATATGTGTAAAACTAGTGGATTTAGGGCCTGATCCAAAGCCCTATGGAAGGACATCCATTGAGTTCAAGGATTTTAGTTTAAATTCTAAATTCAGCATCAAGATCCTCTTACTTGGCAGACATTGGACCCCATGTCAAGGCAGGAACACTAGACAGCAGCCTGGGATGTGTGAATAAAATCTTCAATGAACAATTATTAAATCAACACACTCAGTGCTGTGGCATATCATTCTATTTTAAAACTCTTTTCCTGACTGTTTAGTATGCCTCTCATCCTACCCCTGATTTTCCAGTTTGCTGCAACATTTAGCACTGTGCCACAGAAGTTGTGGGAGCTTTGCCACAGAATACAGCTTTAGTATATTGCAGAGAACACCGGGGCTGCTTATATTTAAAATGATGAACTGACCAGATGGCACAATACTGCTGCCATCTTTACAATTGCCAGAATGGGGTAACTGAAAAGCATCTATTGTTGCATTAATTTTCTTTATTTGGGTTTAATTTTAAAGTGAGAAAATCCTATGTAATTCACTGGTACCAGAATAAATATTATAATAATTTAGAATAGGGACTAAAAAGAATATTTACTTATAGATAGAACTAAACAACATCCTGGTTCTAAACTCCCCTAGATCTTGAGTTGTGGGCTGAACTGAAACCCAGAGCCAAAACTGAGTTTTGTGGCTGACCCCTGTCACTATAACCTGTTCAGAGAAGAACTGGAACCAAGTACCCCTGAATTTGGGGGATTAAGGGTGATTGAAAATGTAGATCTGATTTCTAAAGCTCAGGTTCATCTTGAAATTCAAAGTTTTCCTTAAGCCATAACTTCCATTTTCACAGTAAAATGTCACACATGCTGCAGGCAGTTTCTGCCACCATTACTCACAGAAAGTAATACCTCTTCTGTGAGCAGTCCCATGGATTTCAATGGAACTATGTGATGAGTAAGGTACCATTCAGTGTGAGTAAGTGTGGCAGAACCCAGCCTGCTATTGTTGAAGAGATTTTGAACTCTGGATAGCTTTCTAATTGGTCCTCGGTGGTGGTGTAAATATGTCTATAACGCCTAGTAAATTCACAGGTCTAAAGACTTCCTTTGAATCAAATTCTGCAGCCCTTTCTCAGGGCTACTTTAAGCTTTTAGAGCCTGGTTCAGCTCCTGCTGAAGTCAGGGAATGACATCGACTCATTGTAATGTGCATGGGAAGTGGGCATGCTGCTACATCTCTGTACACAGTGCTGCTCGCTATGCTAGTCCTACTCCAAGGGATGAGATAGGACATGGCCCCTGAACTTTTTCTGGACATGACCCTGCTTCCCTGAGGATACAGGGTGCAAGAGGGAGAGAAGACAGTGCATTAGTCCTTGTTTTCCCTGGAATGAATGGATAACAATTATAACTATCGCTTATGGGTGAGTGTAGGGAGGTGGGGGTTGGAAGTCTCTTTGTTCTTTCTCCAACCAGGCAGAATCTAGCCCTCAGTTCTTAGTTAAGCAAATCTCTCACTGAAATGTATACTTGCATGTCTAAAATCTATTTCATAGTTGGAATAAAATAATAAAATCTGGGAATTTGGGCTTATATTTGCATTTATTAGATGGTTCTAGAGGGTGACAGTCAAAGGCCAAATCTCTTGATGTATTCTGATACATGCTATCATAATCCCCAAATGCCTTGGCTATTGTCTTTTTATCATGTATGCTATATTATGTAGGATATACTGTAAGTGTAGTAGTGATCTGTTGCTTTGTTTTAAAGTCACAAATCTAACGGAGAGTACAGTATGTTGATTGTAGAAGGGCTGAGGAAAACCAAGTTTTATGTATAGTTTGGAAAAACCTCCATTAATCAGGTTTTGCTTTAAACAAAGCAAAACCAGAGTAAGGTATGACTGAGGATCCATTTTAAGCAAGCCACCAATATTTGGGATTGGGGAATTAGAGTTAGGAAAGGTATGATTGAATAAAAAATTGTAATTTGAATTCATCTTTACTCCCACCAGAATGAGTAGTACAGATTATTCAAGGACTAAGATACTATTCAGGGTGAACAAGGGTGGTAGAATCTCTCCTGTATAATACTGATATAAGTGGAGCTGGTTGTCTATTCTTAATAGGAAGTGTCAGGCAACACTATAAGATCCTGTTTTCAGTGTCTTATAACTGTTAAACTTTAACTGTTTAGCTTGAATTTTTCCATGATGGGGCTGAATTTTGTTTTGAAAAAATCAGATCCAGGATCTCAGGTCAGGCACCCAGGAAATGAGGAACACGTGATTAGTGACGATCTGTGAACAGTCTGGTTTAAGTGACTTGCCTAACATCACATAGGAACTGTGGCAAATACAGTGATAGAAGCCAATTCTCCAGGGAATGGATCGCCAAGAAAAATGCTATTCTACATTCAAACAATACGTCAGTTTCTCATAAAGTGCAGTTACTCTGCATAGTGAGTGGGTGACTTTTTTTTTTTGTTGGCCTTTTTCTTTGTTTTTGCTTGATTTGTTTGCTTTTTTTGGTCAGGGTATTAAGTTCTCTTGTGAGAGATAAGAAGAAAAACAAAATAAACCTTAAAGGGAGAGAAGAGCCATCTGCCCTGTTCCAAAATACACTATGGGGATTTCATCACTTTTTTTTTTTTTTTTAAAACCAATGACAGATTGTGCAAAGTGCAGCCATCCAGTAAATCGAAGAAATGCCAACATTTCTGATTCATAAAGCTTATTAAAAACCTCAAATCTCACTAAGTGGATATCTCTTGGCCCAAATTGTTTTAGAAAACAATTTACGTAGCTCCTTCCAAAACAAACAATATGAACATTTTAACTGATATGTTTTGAAACAAAAATAAATATTTGGGCAGAATAACTATTTTAAGATAATGAGCTCGTTTTATGGAGATAGTAATAATCATTGATAGACTATTTTTTCTCCTTTTTTTAAGTGGATCTGTTAGTTGACACCTCTTTCATTATGGGGACATACCAAATGTTTTGAAAGTATAATTTTGACTGATAAGAGCCAAGGTGTGATTAAGAGGTTGCAGTGCACACAGAGACATAAGAGGGAGTAACTTGCATACTGGAGACCATTTGTGAGCAACTCAGGCTGGAAACTACTGCAATAAAGGGTATCTCAGGTTTCTGGGCAGGGGGTGACACAGCTACTCATTAGTTTGGAATGTATCCTAGGTATGTCATGATTACTCAGAGTAGCAAACCTGCAAATCAATGGAACTACTCATGGTGGTTAAGATAAGCATGTGCATGTTTGCAGGATCGGGTCCCAACTTTGGAGTCTCTGGTGAAATCTGTCACACTGAAGTCAGGGAATGAATAATATTGCTGGGTGACCCCAACGTACTCCTAGTCCCAGATTTCCCCCCCGCCCCCCTGAAATGTATGTTCTGAACTGCCCATCCCTATCCTGGACAATACAAATTTATATAGGTCTATAATTTCATCAATGGAAGTAATATACACAGATTTTGTTAACCCAGCTGGAGTTTCCCAAATACTTCAGTTTAAACACACCGGATTTAGATAGAACAATAAAACAGATTTATTAACTACAAAGACAGAGATTTTAAGTGAATACAAATCAAGTGGCATACAAGTCAGAAATGGTTACAAGACAAATAAAGATAAAATGCAACTAATGCCTAATTTCACAAACTGTTAAATTCAAAGCAAAGTTTTTCTCTCATAGTCTTATTGGCCACAATTTGTAGGCCAGGATCCCTTTTTAGGTTAAATGGCTGTTTCCTTTGTCCCTTCTTGTGCAGTGAATTGAAAGAGAGAGAGAGAGAGTAAGAGTGAAGTCTTGGAGTTTCTGCCCCTTCTTTTTACAGTCCTGTCTCCCAGTTTGAGAAGCATTTCCAGCTGGGAGTAAAGGCGATAGGCATTCTATCTGGAAAGGAACTCCATTTTGTTTCTTTGCTAAGATATAGATTCTTTTCACTTTTCTGCCAAAGAATGGCCAATTAGCAAGTAATGACCCAACAGCCTTATTTACACTTGGCTGAGGCATCAGCTTACCCCTTGTCTCCCTCTAAGCAGAGCACACATTCTTTTGTCTGAGACAGACCTATTTACCAACTTCTGTTTGGGCAGGGCTATGGTTTGGAACATGTGTTAATGCCACCATACAGTGACATCTTAAGACTTCACACACTATTTGTCACCCATATTTTACCAGAAAAATAATGACCAGCAAATTATGAGTTTTGAAATGATACCTCACAAGGCATACCTTATACAAAGGTTATTACAATAGTGGACACATGGGTATATTCTGTTATAGTAATAAATACCCAAGAAATATCTTTGCCTAGGTTTCTGATTAAATTATAAAGATGATAAAAAATATAAAATATTTTTTCATTAAAATGTTCCCAAAATATGTTTCTCTATTTTTAATCAATATTTCATTTCAATTTCATTTAAATTATATTTTTTGTAATATTTTAAAGAAAAAATTAACTATATTTCTGTAGTGCCAGAACATCGTAGGAAGGATACATTTGAAACTGTGCTGCAGATAATCAAAAATGTTCAAATATTATGCCAGGTTCAAAATAAAGTTGATAATCTTTCTGTTCATAATTCATCTGCATGTACATATCCTACATACTGTATGTGCAGTGGGATGAGTATGTTTTTATTTTTAAAATGCATGTAATGAACCAGAAGGCCAATTTTTAAATCTGCCAAGAAATCCTCTTTTTCAGCAAAATGCTTATTGTCTTCCAGTTAATAATGAATGGTTTACTCCTAAGTAAGGCACAACGAACAGTTAATTTGCTTTTTAAAAAGCTAGAAATAGAGACTATGTCAATACTTGTACCTAAGTGATACAGTATACAGTATTATTTGTAATGCACTTTTTTACATTTACTTTTCTAATGAAATTTATATTTCTGAAATGTTTCCTATGACTTTGTTTCTTTCTCAGGATCTCTTCTTTTCCAGCTTATATCTTTACCTGTGCCTGGTCAAAAGCTGTTCCAAATTATCTGAAAGTAATTTCAGCCATTGACATGCATACCTGTGAGTTCAGAGTAGCAGAAATAAAGTGCTAATAATGATGCAAAATACCTATGGAAAAAGAAGGGGTGGGGAGGGAGGAAAACACCTTTCTTTGCTGTTGGAAAATTAAAATGATTTTCTTCATAGTGGTGCTTATTATATTCAGATTTGTGAATTGCATTTCTTTACACTTAATGCAGTTTTCTCAGAGCCCAACCTCAGAGCAAACATTGAGAGCTAAACTGTGCCTGTTAAACACACCTTTTTGTAAAAGACAGCACAGAGGTGAACTACCTCTGGACGAACACTGAGCAGAACCAGGCCTTCAGAAGCCACTATGCCAGCTGGAACTCCCTGGTTGTGTTAGGAGGAGGTAATTTGCTCAACCTGTTTACAGGGTCCTACATCCTTTCTCTCCAACCAGTTCTGCTGGTCAGTGTGTGGGTGGGTTGGTGGGCATACCCTGGCTACTACTACGCCTGGGCCCTTCTTTCCCACTTTGTGGCCAGTTGATCCCTTAGGGGGAACAACTCAGTTATCGACCCTGCAGTCCCCACACAAGCAGGGGCTGCACTTCTCACTCGCCTTTATTCAGGTTGTAGAAGTGGGAGTCCTTGAATAGCCACATTAAGGCTAGCCACAATCTAGCTCCTACCATGAGTAATCCAAATAAAGTAAATGCCTACATAAGGTGGGGCCTTCAAATGCTTACTACCAGGAGAAATGCTTACTACTGTGAATAGTCCCATTGATATCAGTGGTGCTACTTACCTGTGGTAAGCACTACATCAAGTGCTAAACTACCACACCTGGCAGGAGGTGATTTCAGGATTGAGTTCTAAAAACATACATTACACCAGCCATTGTTTCAATATGGTGTCTAGTGTTTCTCAGAGAGAGAGCTGATTTTGCCTATACTTCTCAGCAGGAAGTCTACTGATATAGTCTGAAGCATAGAAAATGCAACTCATCATTTAAATGCATGAGAAATGAATCATTCAATGCTGTTGAAAAGTAAGTTCAATTATTTTAACAGCGTTGATCATTCACCAAATTTGGTGAGAGCTATAATATATGTGGAGAGGGATGGATTATGTTAAAGTAACTGACAAGTCTGAGCTCCTAAGGAAATACTGTTGGATTATTTTATTTTCAATTTTTAAACATTTTATAAAAATGAATAATGGCTTAACTGCTGCTAATTCAGTGGCCCCACTCCTCAGCAGTCATTATTTCTCTGACCATGTTAGACCCATGCTCTATGATTTGTACTGTCTGCTTATTTCTTTCTGGTTTGATTTTAAGATTTTTTTTGTTTACCTATAGAACCCTATATGGCTTGAACCTACCTACTTAAGATACTGCCTCTCTCCCCATGATATAGCACTAGAGCTGTGGTTAGCAAAAATTGCTAAGTCAAAGCTCCATTGGTATCAGAGGGAGGGGCAGCTGGTAGGGTGTTCTCTATTACTTCCTTCCTTTCTTTTGGCCTTTCTTTTAGCCTATTTCTCTGATCCTGCAAACACCTGTCTATGAACTTAACTTTATTATTGTGAGTGCTCAGTAAATTGAATGCAAGTCAGTTGACCCACATCAGAAATACGAAGGATAGAAATAAAGAGCTGAATTGGCACTGGAGAGATGCAAACCTAGTATTTCATTAAGTCTAGATTTGTAAGGTGTGATCAAGCAACACTGAATCAAGCCCTTACAACATGATGCTTACACCACTAAACCTCTCTTTCCAGTCAAGCTGTACTTCCTCTGCCTCAGACTATCAGCTTCCCACTCAGTCACATTTAACATTAAAGGCCAGGCCCTGTATGTCCCTGTAACACCTTCTAAGGTGCAAACCAGACCAGTAAGTTGTTGTGTCACCACTTGTCCTTCTAGCCTGGGTGCCTTATGATGCTTTGCTGCTGTAACTCTCAGCCTGAGAGACCCACAAGCATGAAGGTCACACCCTGAGTGTCTGCATGCTAGAGAGCCCTTCTTCAGCAGTTATGACCCTAGCAACCTGTATACAGCTCCACTCTGGCTTCCACCAGCCTTGGTTGCAAGCAGGAAGGTGAGCCAACACACTCCTAGTCCCAATTTTCCCCAAAATCATGCCTCTCAGACAGCTCAGAGAAATAAAAAGGTGAATTGTTCCTTTAAAGAGACAAAAGCCCATTACAGCCACAACTTAACTGAGATAAATACACTCCGTCCTTCTAACACAGCACTGTGTTGGTTTATAGTAAAAATAAAACAAATTTATTAACAATAGGACATAGGTTAGATTATGCCAAGTAAAATAAATGCAATTTGTTTGTAACCCTTTACAAGTGAAAACACACATCTAAAAGTCTATAACTTAATCAAACAAAGTGCAGGCTTTGTTCAAGATGGTTTCTCTGACCAGTCTTCCTTCTTCCCATCCATGGTTGACTTTCCCTCAGTCAGGACCTTCCACAGAAGTCCAAGGTGCTGTCTTCCCTTATCTGCTTAGGTTAAAGATCTTTGCTTAAGCATGTTTATCATCTATATTCAGTTCTCAGAGACTTCAAGCCCCCATTGATTGAAGGGCCCATCTTTTTCAGCTTGCAAGAGCTTGGTTCCCTTGTTTCTGTCTAGTGATGGATGCCAAAGATAGCTACCATCTTTGCTTATATCTTCCAAAGTTCAATGACCTTGTTTTAAGAGGCAGGATGAACTCATGCTGTTCTCTCTTCCTGTGGACTTCCCATTCTGCTGTATGTAAATAGGACCCCCACTGTTTTGATTCCAGCGTGCTTCATTTATGTAGGAGATAGGTAAATACCTGTGAGGTCCAGGACCTGTTTCTCCCTTTGTGTGGACATAGACTGTAAAGCCTAATGTCAATGAGTATCCATGATTCCTTATATAGAGTTACTGGTGATATCATAAAATGTATGTATTGTGTCATACGCTTTCATAAAACACCTCACTCAATAAACTTTTATAATACGGTAATATTGTGTACAGTCAGGTAATTCAATTGCTTATCCCTTGAGGTTCACACCCCCTGTCTTTGTAGTCCAGATAAAGTTTTTCTCTGCCGCTTGTTAGCTTGATTACTTTGTTTACTTAATATGTAAATATACCTTCATTGTCTCTGCTTGATACCCAAATTGGTTACAAAGCAAATACTAATTTCTTTGTCTACCTGTTTGCCCTCTGTTTACCCTCATTGCATGGCATGCCTGGCTTAAACGTATTTTAGTTGTCATTCCAATATATATCCATAATTCTTAATACACATTGCCTACACATATCATGCAAGAATATTAAAGAGCAGTGAGTTGTTAGTTTTCCAACCATATCTCGCATGACACCTTTTAGATACAGATTATAACCCCATAGTGAGCTGGGTACAATGAATTGGTCAGACCAGCTGACACTCATTACCTGATACCAGTGAGCCCCTAGCCCTCTGGCACTGGGATGATTTAAGGATCAGACCTCACCCCTTACAAAGTTTCAGGTGGGTTAGCCACCGGCTGACTCAGAGGGAGCAGGTCAGAAACCTCTTTCCTTGACAGGGCGTCTGCTACCATATTTTCTTTCCCCATAATGTAGAAGTTACAGTTTTGTTACATTTGGCTATTTACAGTCTCCAGGCCATTAATATCAGAGGATCCATAATGTTACCTACAGAATTGTTACAAACATGTCAATGATCTTAATGACCCATGTGTTGTTAGACTTCAAAAAATATATTACATGTCCCCTTCTAAATAAATATCATGACACCAGTGTATGGGATGGAGTGAGTATGTCAGGCCTCACAAGAGTTGCTGAGACAGAGTAGTGAACCAAAAATGTGCCTCCATGTGACATGCTGAACAGCTGTGGAAGGGGCAAAGTGCAATAGAAATGCTCGGAGAACAGGAATAAATATTAATAATACTTATAAAGAGCTTTTCATCGGTAGATCGCAAAGCCCTATACCAAGGGAGGTGCCATTGTCTTCATTGTACAGATGGGCAAAGTGAAGCCTAGGGAGATGAAGTGACTTGCCTGTGGTCACACAGCACAGCCAGGCATAGAACACAGGTCTGGGCTCCTACCCACCAGATCATGCTGCCTCCACATCCTCCTGTCTAGGTGAGGATATAATAATCTGGCCCATAGCAAGCAGTAGCATGAGTGACCAGTCTGATTAATAAAAGAAAGAAGAAATCCAGAATTCCACATAAAATAGAATGCAAACTGACTCTGTTTTCACATCTGTTCTGTTTTAATTGTTGTTGTTATTTGCTTCTGTATTTCCTGGTTGTGGCCAAGACAAGAAACAAGAGAAACATAAAACTGTAAGAGTGACTATTCTTGCAGTGTTGCTCAATTGAAATGGAGTGTGAAGTTAAAATGTATTGGAAATATCAGAAGAAATTGTATTCCTGTGAGATTTCCAGATTTACAGGCCTAAATGGTTCAGATGTTGTAAGTTTAGATGGGATTCAGTTTATTTTCTGAATGTTTTGAGCTTTCCAGAATGGAAGCACTTGAGGCATCTCTGGAACAAAGATATATTTAAATTTCATATACCCAATTTTTTTTATGAAATTAAGTATATGAAATATTATGGACAATGCCTACATAGAATCATGAGGAAATCTACCTATGTTCTGTGTACTATAGAAAGAAATTAATTTGTCTCTTGGACTTTCGATCTCTGCTAGTTAATTATTTTCCCTTCAAACCTCTGAACATTTTCAACATTATCACTTATTCCTTGTGTTCTATGTAAATTTCTGTTTATCTTTACAGTGCATATGACCCCATTCAACTCCATCTGTCTTTCAGAGAACATTTTTCAATTTTCACTAGGTTTTATACTCTGCTATGCACCTTTATAGTGATAGTAAGTGATTGTGCTTTCCTAAGCTTCCACACTTTTGGATGTACTAGTCTACAAATGCACTTATTAACCAGACTGAAAACATGGTTGCACCATAAACAAAAGAGGTAGTTTCCACCTTGGGCCAATGTACAAATATTAGCTTTGATCAAGCCAGCGTGGAAAAAATAGCAGTGAAGCCCTAGCAGTGCAGGTGTGGTAATGGCCCAAGTAAACATCCAGAGTTTCTGATAGGGTAGTTAAGCTGGCTAGCCAGTCCCTCTATCTGCTCTTGGTGCACTAGCTTAATCAAAGTTAAGGTGTGTACATCTATCCAAGCTGGAAATCACACCTCCAGCTGCAGTATTGATGAACCCAGCTTCCATCCTTAAGATCAAGGGTACTGCTGTATTGTCTATGGCAGTATCACCCATGCTCGCTTTGCCCAAGCTAGCTTTACTAAAAGTAGCAACATAGCTGTAGCAGTGCAGGCTTCAGCAGGGGTTGTACGAGCCTGCCTGAAACCTTTGATACTGACTTGTGTTGCTGAAGCCCACGCCACTGCAAAAAATCCTATTTTAGCGCAGGTACAGCTAGCACAGGTCTGTCTACCTTAGCTACAATCATCCCTTTGATTGCAGTATAGACATACCCTTTATCACTGGTTATATCTTCCCTGTCTGGTCATTGATTTGTCATTGGCGTATTTTATAGAGTTGGTGGTCAGTTGGGAATAGATTTGACTGCATTTATTTTCAAAAGCTTAAAATGTAGCTTTGAAAAGTGACTCTAAAAAAAATTTAAAAGGCTTTTGGAAAAAAAGGCCTTGGTGGTTCTGTGTTTATTGTGCCTCAGACTTACACATCAAATGTATTTAGTTTACAGGTCAAAGATTTTTATTCTTTCTGTTAGCCTTGCAAAGTCACATGGAACTGAAAGTCAAGCTGGGTTCTTTCCTTCTCATGCATTGTCACTAATAAATAATTTGGCCTTTACCTATGCCTATATAAACTCCGCAATGGGTTATACAGGTATAACTGGCTCTTCAATACAACTCCGGCGTAAACTCAATAGGTGTAAATCATCTGATCTTAATGGAGTTGTGCTGATTTATCCTACATGAGCATTTGCCCCTTAGTTTACAACTCTATCTATGATCCTTGAGAGAGAATAAAAAACATCTCATTCTCTCACAGTTGTATAAGTTTTTCAAGTCTAGCACAATAAAAAGTGATAAAAGCTTATTGTTTTGCTCGCTAAAATAAACAGGCAAGACTGGAATACACAAGAAGAGCAGAGCATTTGAGTAAGAAGGTGACATTTTAGCATAATCACCTTTCCCCATGGATCTGTGCTTGAATTTGTGATAAATTATTATATAAAGTAGGTGGCTAGACTTATGAATTTAGGTTGAAGAGCACTCTATTTGCATAGATTCAGAGTAATTATACTGCATGCATATAGATTATGGCAGAGTGTGAGGTGGAATTGAAATTCATCTGTTAACTAGATCATAGAATCATAGAAGATTAATGTTGGACGGGACCTCAGGAGGTCATCTAGTCCAACCCCCTGCTCAAAGCAGGACCAACCCCAACTAAACCATCCCAGTCAGAGCTTTGTCAAGACACACCTTAAAAACCTCTAAGGATGGAGATTCCACCACCTCCCTTGGAAACCCATTCCAGTGCTTCACCACCCTCTTAGTAAGAAAGCTTTTACTAATATCCAACCTAGACCTTCCCCACTGTAACTTGGGACTGTTGCTCCTAGTTCTGTCATCTACTACCACTGTGAATAGCCTAGTTCCATCCTCCCTGGAACCCCTTTCAGGTTGTTAAACCTCATTCTTCTCTTCCGCAGACTAAATAACCCTAGTTCCCTGAGTCTTTCCTCATAAGTCATGTGCTCCAGCCCCCTAATCATTTTCATTGCCCTCCACTGGACTTTTTCCAATTTGTTGTAGTGGGAGGCCCAAAACTGGACACAATACTCCAAATGTGACCTCATCACTGCCGAATAGAGGGGAATAATCACTTCCCATGATCTGCTGGCAATGCTCCTACTAATGCAGACCAATATGACGTTAGCCTCCTTGGCAATAAGGGCACACTGTTGACTCATATCCAGCTTCTTGTCCACTGTAACCCCAGGTCCTTTTCTGCTGAACAGCTGTCTAGCCATTCGGTCCCCAGTCTGTAGCAGTGCATGTAGATGCTATTCTGCAGGACTGCAGAATACTTTATAGGCTGGAGTAGCTGCCATTGCCTTGCTGCATCAAATCCATGCATTGCTGCATAAACATAAATATAGTATCACCTATCCTGTTGCACCAACCCCCTCTGTTAACTTTTTGTGCTGATCTTTATGGAGATAGTGCAGAGACCTTCACAGCGTGCAGGTCACTCTGTACAGCTGCTTTAGATAGTTGGATTTGTGATGATATCCTTGACAGTAGGTAAGGAGATTGCCCCAGTGAAAGTTATATTTGTTGTGTTATGACAGTAACATCAATTATGGAAGTAGCTTGGCAACAGACAGTGATTGGGGAGGCTATGTTGTAAAAGCAAAGATGCATTCAACTATTGCTTGTGCACAGTTTTTATGCTCAGGTTAGAGCAGGCTTGATGAACTGGACAAGAGCAGTAGGTTAGTCTTGACTTAAATTTTGTAATCATAGTAAAAACGTGTAACACACAGTACTGTCAGGAATAAATACGTGCCACTGTAGAGATTTAATAGGAGAGCACAGTATAAAAATGGAACACTTCACTGTCCATTTTGTGGTGAAAGTACCACCTTTCTTGTGATTTTAAAAGCTGGCGGGGAGGAGATAAACCTGAATTTAACCTTCAGCTTGTTGTGACAAGAGAACAGGTTGGGAAGCAAGCTAAGAATGACTGCAGTCACAGATATCAGTGCACGAAAGCACAATTGATCTACAGTAGTCTAGGGGGAAAATACACTGGGAAGCCCTGTAAAAATAAAAAAGTTAATGGCAGCAAGAAACACAAGAGAAGCAGGAATAGCAGGTCAGTCAAGAGAGATGTTGCATATTCAAGGTCATTGTCTGATTTTTAAGAGTTGGATGATGACTAAGAAACAAAGTGAGATCTAAGGACAGCTTTGGGAAAGTAAGCCCATTTGAAATGTAAAATGCGACATGCCCAAGAAGAGCACTGGGAAAAGAAATCACTAAAATCAAAGAGAGAAATACTGTAAGTGAGTTGACTGCAAGAGGATGCATGGGGTTTTTTATACAAATTCAGCAGAATGGAAATGAAAGATTTATTACTTTAAACTAGTAGGGAGCAAGGACAGAAGAGAGGAGTATTAAAAGGAAGGTTTTCCCATCCACAGAAGGGAGCACTTGAAGAAGGGAACATCAGTTGATTCTTAAGAGATTATGGAGCAGGTCCTCAGCTGGTGTAAATTGTCAGAGCTTCGTTGACTTCGACTTCAATAGAGTGGACAATCTTTACCAGCTAAATAGATACCCTTATGACTTTCATCATGAAATGAGAAAGACTTTTCTTTACAAAGTTTATAACCTTTGCAGTTATACCTTTATATAGATGACAAATATTCATAGGCAACCTTAGGACCTGATCCTCCAATGAGATACTACTACTATTAGGGCCTGTGCCTGTGAAGAGCCTCATTGAGTTGAACTCATTGAGCTTCACAAAGCACAAGGGTCCACGTTAGCAGCTCCAGCTGAAAGACCAATATTGGTTCCTTCAGCATTATCCATATGCCTAATTTCAAGTTTGGTACAAGTCACTTTCTGTTTACATGCATGACTCCCCCCTGCACCAATACAAGCTTGCTAAGTTCTTTATCCTGTCAGCTGCTTAGCACTTCTTGTAAAGTGCTAAGTGCCCTCAGCTCACATTAAATTCAACACCACAGAAGGTATCCAGCACCTCAGAGAATCAGACCCTAAACCAGCAAAACTGAAATTAAAAAGGACCCTAAAGAGTTAAGCACCCAACTCCCAATGAGTTTCTATAGGATTTGTTTTTACACTCACAAATTTAACAAAGGCTAAATTGTTTTTGAAATAGAAAAAAAAATGTGTTCCAAGCTGAGATCTTGTGCCATACTCTGAGTTTAGGCTCATAGCAAATGTTTCTCCTGAACATAAGAACATAACATAAGCACATAAGAACAGTTGTACTGGGTCAGACCAATGATCCATCCAGCCCAGTATCCTGTCTTCTGACAGTGACCAATAATGCCATGTGCTTCAGAGGGAATAAACAGAACAGGCAATCATCGAGTGATCCATCCCATCACATCCACTCCCAGCTACTGGCAGACAGGCAGGGTGGTGAAAGATACAGCTCCGTGCTCTGAGTGTCCCTGGTCTCTAATAGCCATTGATGGACCTGTCCTCCATGAACTTACCTAGATCTTTTTTGAGCCCTGTTATAGTTTTGGCCTTTGCAACATCCCTGGCATTGAGACTCCTAGTTCTTCTCTGATGTGAAGGAGTAAATAACATTTCCTTATTCACTTTCTCCACATTTTATAGACCTCTATCATATCCCCATATTGGTCATCTCTTTTCCAAGCTGAAAAAGTCCCAATCTTTTTACTCACTCCTCATGTGGAAACTGTTCCATATATCTAATCATTTTTGTTGCCCTTCTCTGTACATTTTCCAATTGTAATATATCTTTCTGAGGTGGGGCGACCAGATCTGCATGCAGTATTCAAGATATGGGCATACCATAGATTCATATAGAGGAATTATGATATTTTCTGTCTTATTATCTAGCCCTTTTCTAATGACACCCAACATTCTGGTAGCTTTTTTGACTGCTGATGCACATTGAGTGGATGTTTTCCAAGAACTATCCACAATGACTCCAAGATCTCTTTCTTAAGTGGTAATAGCTAATTTAGACTCCATCATTTTATATGTATAGTTGGGATTATGTTTTCATTTGTGCATTACTTTGCACTTATCAACACTGAATTTCATCTGCCATTTTGTTGCTCAGTCATCCAGTTTTGTGTGATCCCTTTGTAACTCTTCACAATCTGCTTTGGATTTAACAATCTTGAATAGTTTTGTATTGACTGCAAATTTTGCCACCTCACTGTTCACTCCTTTTTTCAGATCATTTATAAATATGTTGAACAGCACTGAGCCCAGTACAGACCTCTAGGGAACACCACTATTTACCTCCCTGCATTCTGAAAACTGACGTGGTTTAGATTCGTGCCTGAAAATACAAAATTGAAAAGAACAATAAAGGGACAAATTTAAATATGATGCTAAAATATCTGATCGAACAATTCCTGAAACAGGTCAGAGAAGAAATTGCTATAAAAATGTGACACTGGAAATTGGTGAGATTATGATATATTTAATTTGGTGATATTTTTATTTTGATAAATATAAAGCAGCTTTTAATAGACAAAGCATCATCTAAAGCAACACATTTAACAGAGAATCTTTCAAAACCTGCTCTGCAATATTCCTTTAATATGTAAATTCCTTTAAATATTCCTTTAAGATGTACTGTAAGCTCTCTGAAATCACATACAAATTATGCAAATAGTTACATTTTTATCTGGCCATCATAATATTAGCAAATGAGACTTTGAAACAGCATCATAAGGGGAAAACAAGAAAGTCAAAGTGCAATCTTCATTATAATTCTTTCAGTCCTCAGTTAGAATAAGCATGAGCTTTCCATACAGGAAACTCTCTTCCACTTCTTCAGTTTACTCTGAGGAATTGGATTTCATTGTTGATACTTGAGATAAGGTTCCCCCCCATCTAAATACAGAAGAGAATCTTTTATTTTTGTTTCAATTTTCCATATTTTACAGGTTTCAGTGTCTTCCATTGCAATTTTATTTTTCTATTGATAAAAAGGAATTTTATCAATAGAAAAATATGCTTTAGACAATCAAGAAATAAAAGCCCAAATCTGAGATGTAGTAGGCAGTGACACTTTGGTATTTATGCTCCTGAATCTGCAAGCATCATTTGAACATCTGAATGTCAAGTGCAGAGATATGTGGTAATAATGCCTATATCTATTCCTAGAGTCTCAGTAATTATGACTTTGCAATGTCCTATGAATCTCGTGCAGAAAATAAATGTTTTCCATCCTATGACAAAGAATTTCATTTGTGTCTATCATAAAATGCTTCTGTAATAACTGAAATGCATAAATATCCTGATCCTGCAAAGTACTGAGCAAATTCAAGTTCTCTTTAAGTCAAGGGAATTGAGTTGTCCCTTGTCCAGAGAGGCTCATCACTTGACAGCATTGAGCCCCTGTGATACTGTTTAGCAGATTGCCAGCTCAGGCTAGAGCAGTGTTTCTCAATTAAATTTGGCCATGGAACCCTTTTGAACTCCATAAATAATTGCGGACCCACTCAAACTCTTAACAGTCTTAAAATGTCGAAATAAGCAAGCATCAGCATTTCTCAATTAAATTACACTTACATTACACTTACACTGGATACCCTTCGCCGAAAAATCCGGGACATCTTCCCTTTTTCGGCAGCACAGAGAACAGCTGCTCTCGGTGGCGGAGAACAGCTGATCGGCGGCGGCAGAGAACAGCTCCTCGCGGAACCCTAACAGAGCCAGGGTTCCGCGGAACACCACTTGAGAAACACTGGGTTAGAGCAATAGGGCAATTTACTTCTGTGTGAATGTCAAAGAAATGCTAAAAGGTCATAGTGAGTTCAAGCCAATTCACTTGTTAGAATAGATCAAAAGGCAATGTAGATTGTATTGTTTTCGCCTATTTGTATTCTGTTGTCTGCTCTCACATTACACATAGTTACATTGTGTATAGCCTGTAATTAGTTAATCCTAAATCAAAAGTGTGTTAGTATTAGGATGCAAATTTACTTAATGTGTACTTCATGAAAACTAATGAAGGATTGTTTTTGGCTATCCTATTGTGTTTATTGTTCCAGAGGGGTAGCCGTGCTAGTCTGTATACAGCAAAGACAATGAGAGTTCTGTGGCACTTTAAAGACTAACAAATTTAATATTTTTAGACATAAGCTTTCGAGAGACTTAGCTCTCTTCTTCAGATGCAGTAATACAGAAAATAGGTAACACAGAGGTATCTTATGGGTATTGAGGTGCATAGAGAACAATGGGGGAGGTGGAGTCTGGTACTTAAGACCTAATGACGACCATTGAGTAGGAGGTGAGAATGGGTGAGCAAAGTAATTTACCTTCGGTAGTGTGATAGCCATTCCAAGTCTCTGTTTAAACCCAGTTTGAATGTGTCAAGTTTGCAGATCATTTCTAATTCAGCAGTTTCTCTTTGAAGTCTGTTTTTGGAGCTTTTTTGGAGAAGTACAGCAACTTTCAGGTCAGAGACAGAATGCCCTGGGGAATTAAAGTGTTCTCCCACTGGTTTATGCCATCACCTACAGTCCCCAGCTAAAATCTCTCCAACACATCATTAAAGATCTACAACCTATCCTAGCAGATGATCCATCTCTCGCTCAGGCAGTGGGCGGCAGACCCATCCTGGCTTACAGACAGCCCCCCAACCTGAAGCAAATACTCACCAGCAACCATACACCCTACAAAAAATCCTACCCAGGGACCTATCCCTGCAACAAACCCCATTGTCAGCTCTGCCCACACATCGTATCTAATGACATCATCACTGGTCCTAACCGCATCAATCACACCATAAGGGGCTCATTCACCTGCATATCCACTAATGTTATATATGCCATCATGTGCCAGCAATGCCCCTCTGCCATGTACATTGGCCAAACTGGACTATCACTATGCACAAGGATAAATGGACACAAATCAGACATAAAAAATCATAACATCCATAAACCAGTGATAGAGTCCCAATAGACAGATGCCACAGCAGTGGACCTCCAGCCGTGTTCCCTTCCAGGAGCTAAGAGATCTATTCACCTACTCTGGCTGCCTGCTACTGAGCTGTTCTTTTCTCCTTTTGAACTCCTCCAATTTCATGCTTTGTAAGTGCAATGGGGTTGGATTGCTTGGACCCAAAGTAGCTCCTTACCTCCTTCCTTTCCAGTGTGGCATCACAGAGCTCAAAACCTTCTACTTCAACTCCCATTCTTATAGCTGCGATCATATCTTGCAGCTCCTCCCTTCTGGGGTCTTTGAGCAAATCAGAGTGGAGACATGTCTTGGTCTCCAGCAACATGGTCGATCATATCAAAGTAGGGCAAAATTTAAACTGACATCAACTTGGAAAAATCCATCTTACACCATCATTGTCTCCAAAATATCTCTTGTTTCACATCACATGTCTTGAGGACACTCAAATTACTGGAACTCAAAAAACACAGGGATATTTCTAAAGAAGTTGTCATGACCTGTTTGGCAAGACCATTGTGGGCAATATCTTTTACAAGAAGTGAGACCCCAAAATCTATCAGAATTAGAGAGAGTGAAAACTCCATGAGCCCCGCATGGCTTTTAGGCTTCCAACTCCATGCCAGGCAAGGTGGGGCTGCCCCAGAGTAATGGACCCTGGAAACCCAGGGGCCCTCTTCCTGGGACAGCCTGCATGGTAGGGATCCCAGAAGCCTGCCAAGAGAGCTGGCAGGGAACCAGGCAGGTTTTCCAAACCTTGCCCTGTGTTCAGCAAAAGCTCATCGAATCCCACTAACTTTTGTGAGAAATGGAGCGTTCAGTGAACCAGTATTGTCCGATGAAACTCTGTTTCCTCAGAATATTTCCAACCAGCTCTAAATAAAATCGTTACTGCAAAGGAAATTTTTACAAACATCAGCTACTTGATCATGCACTCATCAACCAACTCTAAGAATCACTTTGGAGACATCATGACAGATGTCCAATTTTTCTTGCTAACAAAGCAATTTACAGAATTGTCATTTTTTATTGTTAGGGGACAGGTTACAGTGGCTTATCTCTGGAAGTTTCCACCTTGGGTAGAAAGTTAAGTTAAAGTTAGTGAAACTTATGCTCTATTTATCTCACTTTTCCACACTGCCTCAGCAATGTGCCTCAGATCTGGCCTGTAGAAGCAGCGTTAATGCTGATAAAATTATTCATTACTTATGTCCATTCAATTGTTGGTGCCAGCTGCTGAGACTCCAATAAGGACTCTACTTAGTGTCTGTTACAGTGATGTTTTTCTGTAATGAGAACTAGACTGAGATCATCAAACTCATTTCATGTAGGTCACCAAACAGTCAATGGGTGGGTATTTTTTTATACCTTTGTCACCAAAAGCCTGGGGTAGGTCTGAACTGACAGCCTAGAAGGGAAAGGTGCTATGTTCCATCTTTTCTGTATTTATATCCAGTTTCAAAATTTACAGTTTAATTTTTAAGAAGTTCTGGTAGATTTGATTTTCCAAACACACAATGATCATTGTGAGTTAGTCTCACTAAAGCTGAGTGACCTCTTCAGGGTTTGATTTCTATAGGTTACCTGAATTGAACCTGCAGTGATGTTCAACAGAACTCCTGGTGGTTTATTTAGAAGTTCTGGATTATACTAAAAGAAGGCATTATCTATTCTTTTCTGTGTATTCCAGGAGTGAAATCGGAACTGATGCCTTATGGAATGGTAGGTATCTTAAGGTCCTTAATAGATTTTGAATGGGCAGTGGTCCTATCTGGTGCTTCCTGTCCAATCACCAAGAAGATCAGAAGATCAGCCACCAAGACCCTCTCAAATTCAGTGGTCAAATACCATCATGGTACGATTATACAGGATCCCTTGGGCTTTTGGAAGGAAACAGGTTGAAGAGTTGCTGACACTGTGGTCCTTGAGCTTGTGCAGAGACAGAGTTTCTATGCAGATGACGCAGCTTACTAGAGACTCCTCCAACATTAGAGCCCTTTTGTGCAATTGACTGCACATGGGCACAACCCCTGCACCTGAAGAGCCCCTTCAGAATGAGGGTAATGTAGAGTATATTGCAGGATCTGTGCTTGTAGATCTCATGAAACCTGTACGTTATTGAGGCTAAACTCCTGCCCCTTTTGGAGCCAGAAACCTTCTCTTTCCCCCGTGGTGATCAACCCCTATGGTGATCATGGAGAAGCTGTGATATGGGTGGAATGACAGTGAGTGAGGTCTGAATGTATGGCAGTAGGGTACTGGTGGGGGAGACTAACTGTTCATTTCCTGATTGAGCTTTTAAAGAGTGAAACCCTTTTTTCAAATGTACTTTCAACCCTAGCTTGTTTTCTGTCTGGGAATAATTATAATAAAGCATCATAGATTTAATTATTTTCATGATGATTTCCTTGCTTATATAGTGCTTCCAAAGAAGATTTTGCTGACTCAGTGATATTACTCAAATACTGAAATGGGAAGGTAAAGATTCTGAAGTGAATTTATGGAGTGTCAAACAGTGACTTGCAGATGCTACTTTTCCTTAAGATTATGATCCCTCCACTCAGGGTTGGATTTAGGGGCAGGTTACCCAGGTGACTGCCTGGGATGTCAGGTGTTGGGGAGGGGGGCAGAGATTGGGATGTTGTTTTTGTTGTTAGCAACAAAAGGGAAAATAAAATGTTTGAAATCAAATGGTTCAGGTATTCTGTATGTGGATTCATTTTTCACTAACTTCCTAGAATGTTCTGGATCTTTGTAGAATCTCATGCAACTTTCCAGACTTTCTGAGAACTACATTTTCCTTGAACTTTCTAGAATGTTGTCAGCCATGCCTTCACAGGTATATAAGGGACAGGGCATCACCAGTCAGCCAATTAGATTTAAGAATGAACTGAAGTGAAGTGAGGGCCCAGCTGCAATATTGTGAACCATGTATTATTGTGTAATTGTGAAAGTTTACTCATGTTTTAAGACTTGAAGAGTGTAAGCATCGACTAATAAAAGACATATTTAATGAGATGCCAATGATCCTTTCAAACGCCTATCTACTAAATACAGATTTACAGATCCTAGCATGCAAATGTATTATTTTATATGACAGGGATAAATCATGCATGCAAATCATGCATCCAAGTAATGAAATAGGCTACAAATGCAGTAAAAAATAAGGTATTCAAAAGTTTAACAAATGGGGGAAGGGCACGCCGAATACACTCCTCACCTGGGGTGCCATTTGGTCTAGGGCTGGCCCTGCATCCACTATAAAAAGGCCCAGTAAACAGCATTCCTGGGTTAAGGTACTCTTTGATGAAAACCTTTCTTATTTCAAAGAAATTAATAGTCCAGAAAAATGACTACATAAAAATGTAATTTCAGAAGTTATTTAGAGATGTTGCCATATGTTTAAATGATGGATAAGTATTGTTTTGTTTATATAGTAATATAACAATAGCCCAGTAATTCCTAAAGAACAGAGGTTTCAATGTTAAGGACAAGAATTGATCTGTGAAATAAGTAACACTCAACAAACAACCTTACATGTCCACAATGGTGTCCGTAGACCAGGCTTTGAAGTGCTGTGTAGGTGAAATATCACATCACAGGCTGAGTAGAAAATATGAAGAAGGCCTTTTACCTAAATCTTCAACTAGAAGTAGCAGAGTGTGTGTGAGTGAGTGTGGGTAGGAGAGAGTAGTAGCACTGATCAAGGGGACCTTAATGTTCCAGGCATCCTAACCTAACTGTTCCTCTCAGTGCCTACTGTAGCACCTGAGCATAGACTATATTTATTTCAATGTATCATCATTTCATTCAAAACAAAAGTGTAGATGAAAAGCAGAGAGAAAGGGAGAGGAGCTTCCAAGAGGGTGAACTATTTGGACCATCTAGTATAAGCTTCCCTGAGCCCGTCTATAAGAGAGGGGGTATGGGATTATCAGTTTTGATATTGGATGAAGGTAAAAGGGCTGTGGAGGCCCAAGGATAGATGGAATAGAGACAGAGGGACACGGAGATTCAAGATAGCCCATCTTGTCCTGGGCCTTGTACATTCTGGCTGCAGCCCAGGCAAGAATTCCCAGAGTAGTAAAAAGAGCATTGACATAGTGACAAATGAATTTAGTTACTAGTATGAGGGGACATTCAGAGTGAAATCCTTTAGACAAGGAAAAGATGTTTGGAAATTTCCACCAGAGAACAAGAACAATGACATTTGCATAGAATTGTAGAAGAGTGCAATCTAACTTTATCTGTTTTGGCAAGTAATCTGGCAAACGATGCCTTGCACAAAAAGATAGATATTATGGTAAGTTTGACAGAATTAATGCATAAATGGTAAATGCAGACAGCACTACTAGCATAATGATGGAACTTTTTGCAGTCTCTGGTCACATTTGGCTCAAGGTGGGAATGTTTGATCATATTACAGAAATCAAGGACTTCTAGAATGATAGAGATGGATAGGACCTACTTTCCATGGTTATCTAGTCCATCTCCATACCAGTGTTGGATTGCTTTCAGTTATACATTTACCAATATTTTTTTTCCAGTCTAGTTTTTAATGTATCCGTTATTGGGGCTTTCATCATTTCTTTATGAAAGGAAACTATTCCATTCCTAAGAGAGTAATATTACCCTCAGGAATTTTTTTCCTGATTTCCATCTTCATTTTATCCCACTTAATTTTATCCCACTGCTTCTAAAACTGATTCATTTTATTGGGATGTTCCTTGACCATTTTTGTTGCCTGAGAGATACCCAGGCACAGAGACAGTAAACTATTTGAAGTATTCCTTTTGTCTAGTGCTGCAGATGATAATTTTTTTCATTCCCTACCAGACTCTTTTTTGAAGATTCTATCCTTTTCCAAGATAGGACAGGATGATAGTTTGTAATAGTAATATTATTCAATATTATTTGTAATTGTAATATAATGCCCAGTAACTCCACAAGACCAGGAATGACACTTGATGTAAGGGCCTGATCCAAAACCGGTTAATGTCATTAGCAGTTGTCAGATGCTCTAGTCACTTAGGTGCCTAAATGTACATTTAGAAACTTAACTTTAGGTTTCTATTTTTGAAAATCGTGGCCTTTGTATTTAAAGTGTGTAGAACTTGAGTTAACACAGACTTTCTACAGAAAAGCTGATTTAAAATAGAAGATTTAATTAGTCAATGATTCAGCTGAAATACTGGCACAAAGTGCATTCTGACCTAAAGTCAGATTCTCAAGATGTGACTGAGATTATAAAAAGATATATTTTGAAAGTAGGCAGTAGTGGAGGAAATAATCAATTTTGCCTTGCTGATATAACTTACTACAAAGGAAAAGTTGACTGTTAAATGTACAGACTTCATTATGGATCTGTAACAGCAAGGAAATCTTCATATTAGGAAGAAAAGACAATGATGTTGATTATCTATTTATTGTAATCACAAAGAATCACTAATTTATTAATTCTTAGTTGAAGAATAAAATGAGCCACAGTCTGAAATGTTTACCTGAAAGAAAATAAAGGTAAGGTTTTTTTGTTTTTAATATCGTAACTTTTTTTTAATAGTCTGAAAATACATATGGCAAAAGCTAGCTTTGCCATAAGTAGATGTTTTTTTTCATAGTGTAGTTATATTAAGGTATTATTGCTTTCTGTGACACATTCTCATCCTTTTACCTCTGCTCTTACAATATTTATCTCTGACAATTTGTTGGAAGATTTTGGTATAAAGATGGTACAACCAAGAAAGGAATGTTTAATCCATAATAAATGTATTGGACTCTGAGAAAGTTCAGATGAAATTGTGTATCAATAACATGGTGCTTAGCAGTTCAGGATCGCTAAGATTTTAAGCGAAAATTCATAGGGCCTACACTCTCCTGTGCTTCATGGCCCAGAGGGGAGCAAATTATTTATTTAATTAATTTACCTCTATTACGGTAGGCTCCTGCTGAGATCAGAACCACATTGTACTAGGCGTTGCTCAAACACATTGTAAGACATTGTAACAGTCTAAACAGAGAAGACAGACAAAGGGAGAGGGGTGATGCAGAGATAAGTGACTTGACTAAGCTCACACAGCTGGTTAGTGATAGTGCTGGGAATAGAACATAGGTGTCCGAGTCCCAGTTTAGGGCCCTATCCACTTGATGACACTGACTCTCAAATATGAACTAATCACATATAGTGGAATCTGTATGGGAGTTCAGAGGGGAAAAGTAGCCACCTGGCACACTCTCATTCATGCATAGCTGATAACATTTCTGTACTTCGCCTATGTGTCCTGGGAAGCATATACTCAATAAGGGGATGGAGTGCTGCAGCAGAATCATTCAGCTGGAAACGGGGCATAACTTACACTGCTGGTGGTGGCATAAATTAATACTGAAGATTTCATAATTACAACTCCCATAGAGGGCCCACACATGGGGGGGGGGGGGGAAGGGTACACTTTACTGGGGCCCTGAGGCCCTGGGGGGCCTGGCCCAGGCTGCAATCCCTATTACCACGAGGAAAAAAAAATTCATGTCTCATGAGATTGTATGTATGGGATGAGGCATTGTGGTGTGTGAGTTGGGGTGGGGGTGGGGGGTGGGGCATATTACAAGTTTGTATTGGGCCCAGAAAAATTATGCTTGGGCCCTGCTTCCACATCCTGGCTTCTACAAATCAATGGATGGTCAGATGTGATTGGGAATCCAGGGTCCACAGACTAGTGAATAAGCCAAACTGTCCGTGTTGCTGAGGGGCCAGAGTCAGAGATGCTCACAGGCTTATCGGCAGGCCACACTCTCTCCCAGTTCTCCTGTGGCTCTTCACAGAGGGAAGCATGTTGCAGAGTCCTGCAGAAGTTTCTGGGTAAGCTCCTCCTTCTCCACATTCTGATGCAGAAATGGTATATTCACCATAGACTTTAGAAAGTCTTAAAGTCTAATACTGCATTATTCTGTTGCAAGCTGCTGAAGAATCCAACTGCTATGAGATGCTCTCAGTAGGTTCTTTGAAAAAATAATACCCATAGGAGCCCAACTCTGCAGTCCTGACACAGGAAAAATCTTCTCTTGAAGTCTATAGGAACACTGTTATGCATAGGTTCCTGAATCTAACCATTGCCAATTAGATTATAGAGCACCAACCAACTACTGTGAGGACAGAAAGAAGAAAGAAACCACTTCATTATCTGAACAAGTTATTTCCAGTTTTTCGCATCTCAGAGAGTTCTGAGAGAAAGCATCTAGCTGTATGTCACATATGAGTTAACACACTGTATCTCCACGGCACTGAAGAACCTGAATTAGCATTTACATTCACATGATTTAAAAAGGGGAACACCAATAACCGATGAACTTCCTTTTGAGTTATAGAAACTTTGTCCTTGGAAGTTCTCCCGAGGCTTTTGTTTCAAGAGACAGAAGACAGCATTGGAAAAATGAATTTCCACTGAGTCAAAATGACAATTATAGTTTTGCTACTGAAAAAGGAGACCTGAATGATATCAAGAATTTCCATGAGACATTTCTCTGCTCTTTGTGAAATATGCTTCTGATTTGATGAAATAGCAACTCATTAAAAAAGTAGTAGTTTGTTAAGACGTGCACTCTGTCCCTATCACACTAATAGTAGATGAAGGGTTGTTGGGTTGTTGGTTTTTTTTAGGGATTTCTTCAATACTAGAACATATTCTCTGTTTTATCAATGTTCTGATCACATTATATCAAGAGAAACCACTTTTGACTATATTAGTAATATGATATTCTTCACAGTTTGAGGTTTAAGGATAAACTTATCTTAAACTGATATTGCTGTATGAAGTGTTGTATCTGTGTTGGTCCTGGGATGATAGAGAGACAAAGTGAGTGAGGTAATATCTTTTATTGGACCAACTTCTGTTGGTGAGATAGACGAGCTTTCGAGCTTACACAGGGCTCTTCTTCTGACCTGAAGAAGTGCTCTCTTTAAGCCTGAAAGCTTGTCTCTGTCTCCAACAGGAGTTGGTCCAAAAAAAAAAAAAAAAAAGATATTTACCTTATCCACCTTGTCTTTCTATTAAATGATATGCATTTTTAGAAGCACTTAAGCAAATGGTATAATTGTAATCATTGATTATATTAGAAACATTGGTATCTTGATGTCTCTGTTTGGTTATTTTTATTATATTAGCGTATTCTGAAAAAATTGTTCTCTAGAATGTAAAATCCACAGGGCCATATATCTAATGGCTTAGATAGATCCTCTAAGTGATTGCACAGAGGCAAATTACTCAAAGCCTAGGTGATTAAGCAGATTTGAAAAAGGAAAAGAATCAGTGCAGGAGCCTTTGTGAACCACTTCAAAACAGTGCAACTTCTCTAACATGGATGGCCCAGTGCAAGCAGTGGAAATGAAACTGCTCATTTTTGGAGGCACTGGACGTTGGTAATTGACTATAGCTTAAGCATTTCAGCAGTTACAGATATTTTAAACTCCCCAAAAAAGTCTGAATGACCAGAACCTGACCTGTGTAACTTAGTGTGTCCCATGGGCAGGCTGATTTTAATTGCCTCCAGAAATTCCAGAAGTAAAGGAGCAAGCAGGACAGAGTCAGCAAAATCATTATGGAGACCCAGGAAGAAAATGGAATTTTTTTGTAACCAAAAAACAACATTCAGCACCCAAAAGACAACTGGTGTCTGATGGGTGTGGAAAACCAGCCAGATTCCCATAAAGTTCATTGACACCAACAATTTATGATTAAGGATCTGGAGAATCAGGAAAACATTTTATCAGGCTGCTATGGCCATCACAGGTTAAGTCTCCATCCAGCAAGAGATAAAAAGAATATTCAGTGATGAGAATTCAGGTCGGGGAGGCCTTGCAAACCAGTTTTTAAACCAAGTCCATGAGCTGGAGAGAACTACATAAAGGAAACATGAAGAACATGTGAAATATTACATAGCCACAGTCTCAACTTCTGCTACTACAAGTACATCCAAACAGCCAATAGAATTGCAGTCGCCTACTAGCCCCTCATACCTAGTTTCCAAAAACAATCCATTGCACCACAATCAATAGTAGAAAATGAGGCCTATTACACCCAGGAGAAAGGCTTTGAGTGGAAGTCAGAAGATTTGGTTCTATTCCTCACAGTGCCACAGAAATTTGTATGATCTGGGGCAAGTTACTTAGGCCCACATTTTAATCCAGAGTATCTAACTTGAGGCATTCATATATTTATGAATCTAAAGTAAGTGTCCTGAATCTTAAACGTGCTGAACATCCATAGCTCCTCAAGTTAACTTCAGGAAGGCATTCAGTAGCTTTGAAAATGAGGCTGGCTAGTCAGGTGTCTAATTATATATTGTGGTGCTTCACTTTACAGCACCCAAGTTTGAAAATGTTGGCTTTGGTGTATTGGTAGCTCAGCTTCCTTTTAGTGAAAATGGGGACAATAGTGCTCACTTTTCCACTTTATAAGGGTGATGCAAGACTTTACTGAATAACATTTCTGCTCCCACAGACCTAACTGGGCTTTGGATGAGGTCCTTAATGCACCCATTTTGGCTAGATATTGCAGTTGTTACTGAAAACTCTGCTGTATATATTTACATTTTGAGTGAAGTCTTTCAATTATGCCACATAATATTTTCGTTTTTTGTGATGAGCAAATGTTTATCAGGCACTGAGATGAGAGCCTCAAACTCAAACATATAGAGCCATCAGACTAATCCCAGCATAAATTCAAAATTGATCCGTACTTAATACATTCTGGACCAACCAAATGTACAAATTGCTATATGTGCCTTGCAACATGCCTGAAAACTTGTTTGAATCAGAGTTTAGCAGACCATTAAGAGGAAAAGCATCCCAAAGGCACCAATTCTTTAGTCAGAGACACCTGCCTCTGGTCCTGGAACTTCAATACCAGGACCTTCCCAGTTGATCTTTACTGATATGAGGAGGGATAGTGTGAACAGCAGATGACAGGATCCTAAACTTATTTTATTTTCTGATTCTGGTCTCATATTCATAGTCCCAACTACTGAATAAATCATGGACTGAAAAATTAGTACACTTTATCTTCTGAGGGAATTAAAAGTCATTAACCATCTCCTTCCATTACTGTCATGGAATCATAGGGAAGATGAGGGTTGAAAGGAACCTCAGGAGTCCTAGTCCAACTCCTACTCTCCCTATAGTCAGCCCCTATTTGAGTTATTTGGGAACAATATTGGGTGGGACTCGGAGCTAACTTAATTCAAATAGGTGTGGAAAGAGACGTGTTATATGTTTGCTTTATAGTCATCTTAAGAAAAGACTCGCTGTCTGGGTAAAAAGCTCACAAATTCAGTATTCTTTTTATGAATCAGTCTCCTATCATCTAAATTAGTTGCTTTATACTTTCCTCTCCTGTTGTAGAATGAAATACTAAAAATATTCTAAACCTCTTCTTAAATGATTTATTTCTGAATAGTTTATTATAAGTCTTCAGAAAATACCCTTCAGTACTATAAAATAGTCTTAAGAATTATGAGACAGGAGACATCTCGATTCAAGGCAACAACTCCAGTAATGATCTCTCACTTTGAATTTGTTTTCATAGAATAGGTTTATTTTGTAAACTAGATGACAGGCTCTTAAAGATCAGGTAAACCTGAGGAATAAATTATTTTTTCCGTAAAACTCAGGAAGGATGTTAAGTTTTTCAAACAAAATAAGTGGATTGATTTTATAAACATAGAGTCATAGAAATGTAGGACTGAAAGGGACCTCAGTACAGCATCTATTTCAGTCCTCTGCAGTGAGGCAGGACTAAATATTATCTAGATCATCCCTGACAGGTGTTTGGGGGTTTTTAACATGGGTTAGTCAATGACAGAGATTCCACAATATTCCTAGGTAATTTCTTCCAGTGCTTGACCATAAAGGTTAGCAGTGATCAGATGACCTACATAGTGAACATCACTATAAATGGGGTAGGATCTCAGGCTAAAATAGGGAAAGAATAAACTAAGAATTACTTTAAAAAGTTAGATATCTTCAAGTCGGCAGGGCCCAATGAAATACATCCTACAATACTTAAGGAACTGGCTGAAGAGATCTCTGAGCCATTAGTGATTATCTCCGAGAAGTCATGGAGAATGGGAGAGATCCCAGAAGACTGAAAAAGGGTAAATATAGTACCTATCTATAAAAAGAGGAATAAAGACAATGCCTGGAATTATAGATCAGTCATCTTAACTTTGGTATCTGGAAAGATAATTAAGCAACTAATCAAACAATCCGTTAATAAGCAGCTAGAAGATAATATGGTAAAAAGTAACAGTCAACATGAATTTGTCAAGAACAAATCATGGCAAACAAACCTAATATCCTTCTTTGACAGGGTAACAAGCCTTGTGGATGTGGAGGAAGCAGTAGCTGTGATATATCTTGAGTTAATAAGGATTTTGATACCGTCTCACAAGACCTTCTCATAACCAAACTAGAGGAATAGTGCCTAGGTGAATCTACTACAAGATGGGTATAGAACTGGTTGGAAAACCATCCTCAGAGTAATTATCAGTTGTTTACAGTCAAGCTGGAAGGCCATATTGAGTGGGTCCCGCAGGTATCTGTCCCGGATCTGGTTCTATTCAATTTCTTCATAAATGATTTGGAAAATGGCATAAAGAGTACACTTACAACGTTTGCAGATAATGCCAAGCTAGGAGGGGTTTCAAGCATTTTGGAGTACAGAATTAGAATTCAAAATGATTGTGACAAATGGAGAAATAGCCTGAATTAAATAGGATGACATTCAATAAGGCAAATGCAAAGTACTACACTTAGGAAGGAATAATCATTGCACTTATACAAAATGGGAAAAGACTGCCTACAAAGGAATAATGCAGAAAAGAATGTGGGAGTTATAGTGGATGTATTATTTAAGGGCAAATTATACAGCCCTTACTCTCCTTCATTAGAATTTACACAAGTAGTCCATTGCTTTCATTCCTTCAAGGGTTGCACAATCACATCCTAAATGTGTAGTGTAACATAATTCTCTTTATGTTGTTATAGCTGCATATTTCAAAGGAGTTTATGGTAGTTAGTGACCCAAATCCCATTGAATTTTAATGAGTTGTATGGCCAACTCCCTTTGGACCCTTTGGAAAATAAACAGACTGTAATGTGGTCAAGTTAATATTGGCATAGAAATCTTAAAGTTTTCATTTTGTGAGTTAAAAGAAAAGTTAATAGGGCTTTTAGCATTTTAATTTCTTTATTTGTTTTTAAAGGAAAGAAGAATTTTAAAAATGATCCATGTTTAATAATAATAAAACTTGCGTATCCCAAGTTAGAATTTGAAGTTCACTCTGAATTGTAATGAATGGAGAGGTCAGTCTATTAGGAATGAAATCCTAGGCTCACTGTAGTAAGAGTTTTTTTCCCCCATCCACTTCAATAGAATCAAGATTTGCTTCTTGTGTAAAACGGAGTTCACATTTTTGTTCCTTGAACGGATTGACTGGAGACAGTTTTCTGCTAGGCTGTGTGCATGAACATGATAGTAGCAAGTCTGTTTACATTGAGATGACTGACTGTATTGTGGCAAAGGAAGATGACAGAATTCTTTTTTTTTTTTTTTAAATTTGGGGGTTTTGGAGAACTGTAGAACACAGCAAAAATTGTGGTGAGCTCTTAATATGTGCATTTTTTCTCATCTACAATTTTCTCTTGCTCCTAATGTTTTAGGGGTTTTTTGTTTGTTTTTCTTTTTGGTATTGCTTTCACTAGGCTGTTTTAGTAAAACTCTGACACTTGTAAGCTGTACCAGTCACAATTCCTGATGTTATGCATGTAATTTTGTATTTCGCGTTTAGGTCTGATCTAATACTAGAATTAAAAAACCCTGATCAGATAAATTACTTGATAAATATTGTCAGTCATTGAGGGTCAAGTTGTGCTGCAGAACAACACTGAAGTCAATGGGACACTTTGTGGAAAACGGTACTTCTCATTGTGAATGAGGCTATTACAATCTAGTTCTGAATAATATAAGTTGTTGATCAACAGTATTCAGCCAGATGAAGACCACAGCTGTGTACCTACCACAAAAAACTAACCACCAAATGAGAGCAATAGTCATTGGATTAAGTATTCAATGAACAATATTTGATCAGGTCAAATACTTATGTGCATACAAATAGAAGTTTTGAAAATTGTAGCCCTCTGCGACCCAGAAAGAAAAAAATATGAATTTAATTCTTTAGCAGTATGAGGGAAAGGAAACTAGAGGTTTCAGACATAGTCGTCCAAATGGTATCTCCTTTTTCTTGTTGCAGATTTTCTAATCGCTGTTAACTTCTAGCTATATAATGTGAGTATCCAGAGAGTTCATCTGCTTGTAACTGCTGCCTGCCAAATATCTCTTTCCATGACCTTTTATTTATGAGGTCTCCATTCATTTATGTGCCTTGCAAGGAGAGGTGGTAGACAGAGAGTCACAAGGCAGCTACTTTGACGTATTCTCTCTCAGCACCTTTCAAACTAGTTATATCCATTTCCAGATTTCCGATAAATAACGTATATTCTTATTTTATGTTATGCCATATTACAAGCATGGAATCTTGTCATCCACAGCCACTTTAATTCCACATGCTTCTTTTCTATTGTAAACGCTTTTTCCTCTACCATGCCATGAAAATTAGGGTAAGTATTTGCATTTATACCTCTTTAATTATGTCACATGCCTTACTGAATATATATATTACGTGTTCTTCAATGAGACTACCCCATTAATAGATACTGTGCTGGGTAGAGTTTGCAGGATATTCAATGCTGACCTTTATAATTTATATTATCAATTAAGACTAGTTCTTACAAAAGAACAGATTTTTCTGTCAAACTCTTACAGCATTATTGTTTATATCCAGACAGGTCTATTGTGCAACATGGTTAAAATGATATAAATAGAAACACTAAGCTGATTTTTGTGGCATTGCGGGGTGAGAATTTACATTAGAAACCAAGCATCTAGCATTCCAGCAGTTGTGGAGGATATGATTTCTTGCTCGGTGGTGTTATCCTAGAGCATTTATGGTTTGTAATATGACATAGCGCAATGTAAACTTAAGCTTAATGGTACTTCTCACGACAGTGAGCATCTTTCTGTGTAGTAAGTATTTGAAGAATTATTCTCGCTCTGTCTATCTGCTTTTCTGAGAATGCACAGTGTCACTCTCCCTGATGAACTAAGCCCAAATTCTGTTCACCTTATTCACTTTAGTGGTGCCACCTAAGTCAATACAGTTACTTGCTGTGACACTGAGCCAAGAAGGGTTAAGCCACTAACAGGCTGAATAACGCAAACCTGATCTTTGGAGACATTTAAAAGAAGATACAGATGGTACTTAGGGCCATTCTTTGCAAATAGCTAACTAAGCCATGTCTATAGGTTAGAGTTTTGAAATGTAACCTTGTATTGTTAGGTCTCCATTTTTCGGTGTTTACATATATCTTGATAGATAAACTGCTTTTCCTGTCTGTCACTGTATTCTGTTGATTTAGGAATCAAAGGAAGATATTAACATTTAGATGGAACTTGAATGTAATAATACCATTGTTTTTCTTTTTCTTTGAAGTTTGAGTGATAACTTCCTTTTAATGAATAATTACCTTGTGCTGATCAGTGCAGCTGGTTACTGTGTGTGTGCCTAGGAAATAAAAAGGTTACTTCAAAGCCACAGGTAATTACCTATTCTTGATCCAAGAAATGCCTGATGTGATGTCCATCATAAAACTATCATAGCCTTCTAGAGGACTATAAATAAAGCTTTGGATGTGATCCTGTTTATCTTAGGCCTGCTTGAGCCTTGACAGGGAGGGTTTGTGTTATGAGGCTAAGATCTTCAGCTCTAGCTGAATAGCCCTGCTAATTCTCCTGGGAGCATTGAAACACTCTACAAATGGACTATCTATTGGACTTTAACCTGTGAAACTGATTTCTAAAAGAACTTTGGCAAAAGCAATTTACCATCTCTGCTACGAAACTGACCCAAGGTTTCAGTCTCATCTGTATGTATAATGAACTTTTAACCATTACCCTTTTTCTTTTCTTTTTTTAAACAAATTTTAATTTAGTTAATTGCTGTACGCATGTATTTGGGTAAGATCTGACATATCCATTGACCTGGTGTGTAATGTGTCGGGTCCTTTTTGATTGGTAAAACTTTTTATATGATGAACTCATTAATCCCCATCATATTTGACTTGGCTGTCTGGGTGGAAGCCAGTGGCTAGATGGCTTTAAGGGAATTGTATTATTGGCTTCTGGATAACCAGTAAGGTAATTAAGAAGAGGTTTGTTGCTGGGTTGGTGAATCTAATTTTTAAGAAATACAACCAGATTGGGAATTGCCTGTCCTATTCCTCGCAGTTTTGCCCTAGTTAAGATATCTCAGCATGACTCCCTTAGAGACCAATGTCACATTTTCATAAATAAGATGAGCAGCTAGTAAATATAGTGAGCTTTAAAAAACAAGGGCCTGATACAAAGTCAATGAAGTCAATAGAAACAAACCCCTAGACATCAATGTTTTTTGGATTAAGCCCAAAATTAGCACTCTCCTAAAGTGAAGTGTATAACTTCACACCTCCCTTCATTATTATTTCTGTCCTTATGGCTGCAAGGCTAAAGTATACAGTAATTTACATTGTGAAGGACAACTATGCAAAGCGAGGGACTTAGATCTCTTGCAATACTGAGCCACACTGGGATGGGACAGCAGGAAGAATCTCCCTACTATAGTGAAGATCATTTATTCATTAATATAGGCATAATTCCTTATGCTCTATGGGGTAGTGTGGTGAGATGCACTCATTTAAATCAGTTCAATGAGCCTTTATTGACACGACAAGCTATGCAAGTTTATCCAAGTGTAGAAAAAAGACAAATTCTATGGGTACCTGTCTAAGGTAGGGAAGATTCACCCAGGTTAAGCCTACACACTGATTGGGATTTGATCCCCCGTGTCTACTTGCCATTACTGTCGGTTCCTGACCTAGTAAAAGGTTGCTACATAGTACGATGCCATATTCACCACCCCTCTCCATTCTCCCAGAGTTCAGCACAGCTTTTAATCTTTACTTTGTTTCTTGAAAAACACTCCTAACTACATTAGCTTCATTGGTTTAGCCAATGCAAGGCATGGCTATGGTATTCCCATTCCTTATTCAGACTCACCCTTTCTGGAAGCATTAGTGCTGTATGCAGTTCTAGTCACCCCACTCTAGCAATATACAGTGCTGGGGTCTTGCTTTACCTCCCTGTGATGCAGGTGCATTAGGGAGCAGTCAGGAGGAATGGTTTCATGTACCATAATTCTGTAAGTGCTTCCATTGACACAGATGATGAGTACAAGCACAAGAAATGAGATTTGACATTGAGAATGTTCCATTGCTTTTGGCATTGAGTTCCCAGATGTCCCATTGTGGGTGTGGATTCTTTTATAACTGACAGGAAAAGTCCTTTCCTGATGTGAGTCAGAAAGCCCTGACTGTATTAGGTCTTTCCATGTGTATTGTTGATAAGCTCCAGGTGGGTACTTATAATTGATATATGGGGTGTCTGATGTTTGCATTCCAGGTGGTGGAAGAACTGTTCAGTTTAATTAAATTATAATTGTCCTCCAGGAACCACATAATTATATGAGAGGTAGCCATGAGTCTTCTGGGGCACGGCCCAGATGGTTTAACTACTTTTAACACTGGGGTAACTGAAGCCATAAAGAAAAGGAAGAAATGTCAAAAGGAAGACATTTAAATCAATTTCAGATTGGCTATTTCTCATCTAAACCCTCAGCATTCTGAATTTCTTAAAAAATGTAGTTTAGTAAAACACCATTTAACTGTAATACACTTTTTCTACAGTTCTTTTTAATCAGTGTCACTTACTATTACCAGGGATAATAGAACCATGCAGTGAATTTTGGAAAAAAATGTGTATACATTTCCCCCAAAATTGTAAGGATTGAAGTGATTTTAATTTTTTATTCTGTGTGTGACTTTGTGGTAGTAAAAATCTTTTAAAGCACAGTAACGTAAACTGCCACTTTTACAATAGTATTTAAAGACAATAGCAATCATTTCAATCATTCCAATAGTCAAAAGCATATTTAATAGAATATTTGGAAATTTGTGTACTCAGAACTCTTAGATTTTCTCCTAAGAAATATCCTTCCAATGAACAATAATAAATAAATAATAAGAATATAATAAAGTTGACCCTAGTTCAGAAAAGCATCCTTATTCAGAAAGAGTGCTTAAGCCTGTGTTTAAACTCCATTGAAGTCAATCCAATTTAATCATGTATTTAAAGGAAAGCATGGGCTTAAGTGTCCTCCCAAATAAAAAATGAATTTAAGCATATACTCAAGTTTTTCCTAATTGAGATCTTAATAATAATTAACAACACTTAATACTTATATAGCACTCTTCATCTCTAGATCTCTCTTGAAATGAAACAGCAGGACAAGCGTATCCCATCACACTGAAGGAACAGGTTTGGCTACATTTTCAACTAGTATAAAGTGGCATAGCTTCACTAAAGTCAATAGAGCTATGACAATTCACCCTAGCTGAAGATCTGACCCTTAGCCACATGTTCTTGATACAAAAATCAATAGGGAAACAGTCAGCAATGTTTTCATTGAACTGTTTTTTAAAGTAAATGCACTATTGTGAAGACAGCAAGTCAACACACTTCAGGGTATGTATCCACAGTCTTCAAAATACATCCATTTACAAAATATATACATTATATTGTAGTAAGCAAGAAATCAGAAGGGCTAGATGATTAAAAAAAAAAAAAAAAAGCTAGTGGGACAAGTGCTGAAGAATGCAGGACAATCTTAGTAAGATTTTCAGTTAAAATTCATGGATTTTTCTGAGGCTGCAGATTTCTCCTTTCAGCCAATTACTATGATTTTTATTTAAAAAGAAGTTTTCTTCTTTATAATCAACTTCATCAACCCGTTAAATGCAATTTTAATGCTGCTGCAACATGCTGCAGTTTGTAACACAAACTGTCCCATAAGGGGATCATATCTGAAACATATTAAACAAGCATAAGAAAAATGGGAAATGTTCATCTCCGCTTTATTACTGTAGAGCAAATCTTTTTTTTTTTTAATGGGTGAGGAGTAAATCAAATTATTCCAGTCAACCTGAACAATCCATTTATACTACCTATTTAGAAAGGTTTGTTTTCTGTTGCCTATTAAATTCTTTTCTCTTTATATAAAGTACATCAACATTGACACCCAGTGGCCAGACAGATTTATCTCATAATAATATTCAGTAGTTCGGACTTCACTTCCTAAATATCTTAGATTGTCTCGTATCAAATAGGAACCTGAATTCAGTCCAATGAGGATGGAGGGTGTGGGGAGAAAAGGGGAATGGGAAGAGAGAGAGACATTAGCATTATCCACTTAATGTGTAGTTGTTACTAAATAGGGAAATTTTCAGACACAATTTCAATTGGGCAGATAACTTTTGATTTTTAATGGGAGTTAGGCCCCCAACTGGCATTTATTCTTTTGAAAATCTCCCCTGCATAATGTCCTTGTCCGGTTGCAGTAATTAATTCTAATGAAAATTCTTAAGTCTTGTAAATACATCGATATATTTTCTACAGAAAGATGTTCACAGAATTACTTCCCACCTGAACTAGCAAAAGACTGCTAAGCCTCATTACAGCAACATAAACACAAAGTATATTTGTCTCTGAGGTATTATTTTAAACAATGACCACATTAGCATGTACAGGACCACATTTAATATGAGTGATATTCACTTACTGATATTTTTGTTCACTAACAAGAATATCATTGATAAAATATGTAGATGGCTTCACATACTAAGACTGGGGAAATGGTTTGGGTGGAGAGAGACTTTCCTAAATACTAAGGAAAGAAAGATAGGAAGCAGTATTTTGGATTTCTGGGGTACAAAGTGGACATCAGATCCAACGAGAGAAGGAGGTTGTAGAAGCCTAGCTGTGAGAATGGTGGACCTTGGTGGGTTGTGGTAGCAAGGATGGACAAAAAGAGACAGATTTGGGTAATTTTGTAGAAGATGTTTTGTACTTCCATAAACTATGGACTGGTTGATGGAAATTGCTTAATTCTGTTGACTTCAATGGACATCATAACATGCATGTAAATTGACAATATTTTCATGTAAATTGTTGCTAAGAAAGATAATCAGTCATAAAATGTTTCTACTGGCCTCACAGATCCAGTTTAATTGCTCTGTGCTCTCAACACTGCCTCGTGTGTACATCAGCAACATGCACTGTGTATAAAGCAAAAGGAACATAAGCGATGCATCAGGGACCTCAAAGTACATTTGTTTCACAAGTGAGGGTCTGAGCATCTAAGAGAGCAAACTCAGAACAAAAGATTTATAGGTTTGGGCCCTGAGATTTTGGAGAAGGTGAGAGAGGAGTAACAAAAACATTTTTTTCCTCAGAAAACAAGCTTTCTGACTCCATAAAAGTTGAAACATTTAATCTGAGACACAATAATTTAGCCCTGAATAACAGCATCTGCCTGGAAAGCTGTCCCAGATGAAACCAACCCATTACATCTCCAGCTGACATGCCCCAGTCTCAGACAGGAAACAACACACAGCACCAACTGCAAGGTCTGATTGTAGTTAGGGGAGGAATCCCACCTCTGTGGATTTGGGTATGACACCATGGCTTATCTCTTGACACTTCTTTGCTATGACAGCCTATGCACTCTTGGATAAGAGCGCTACTGGCCCTTTACCATGCATGGATAATCAGCACCACTAGGAAGCAGACAATTACATCCTTCCAGAATAGAAGCATCAGTGGGAAAGAGAGTCTTACACACTAAATAAATGCAGAAGTCCATCATTTTACCTGCCTCCTTGCCCACTTGATAATAGATCCTAATCCAGAGTCAACAGGCTACTCTCAATCTCATCCTCAACTATTCAGTGGCTTGGCCTGGTTTCTTCCCCATGTTGTGACTGTGGGGAAGCATTGAAGACAATACATCTTATGTTGGAAGAGTGCAGAGCCCAAGGTCTGGAGGGCAGTTTACAACACTTATCCTCCTTTGATACAGAGGTTGTCCTTTGGTTAAGGAAAGTGGACATGGAGCTCTGGTAAACGAAAGAGAGAGACAGCACCATCCATGTTGTCAACTTCAGAAATGTGCCATCACTATCAATTCCTCTGTATCCAGTACCTCACTGGGTTCTTACGTGCCACAGGACTCAAGATATAAAATGCAATTTCATTAAAAGGGTTGCTTTTAGGTGGTTCTTGGAAGAGGTTCCACTCAGGATACTCCATTCCTCTCCTGAATAAAAACAGTGGCCCTCAAAATTACCAGTGCCAAAGTAAAATCTATAAATGAAGGCACTGAATAATAATACACAAATTATTTTAAATGTTCATCAGCCATTCATAGTGTCAGGCTGTCTGGAGTAGCTTGTGACTGTGAGTGCCTATCTCAGGGTAGACTGTCAACAACAGGGCAAATACCTCAAACTGGTATGTTCTATAATTAGATTTTACTAAGCCAGTAACAAATGTGAACTCCTGGATCATTATAGCAGTCTTACCATGGAGTTGCAGACAGTCCCCTTAGACTACCCAGACTGCCAGCCAGACAAACTGGACTTAGTGATAAATGGTCACTTAAACCAAATATCACACAACATTCAGATAGCTTCCTGTCCCAAGAGACCAGTCACTTACCCCAAATTAGTTGGTTCCCTAGATCTTACATCAAAGACAATGCCTGTAACCAATCCTATAATAAACTATCTAAAGATTCTTTGACTAGGAAAAAGAAATGAGAGTTATTTATAGGTTAAAGCAAGCAAACATATACACACAGATGAGTTGCAATCTAAATCCTAAGAGTGACAGAGTTCTAGTGATCTGTCAATTCAAAGTGTCTTTCAGGGCAGACCCAGTAGATAACCACGGGGAAATCTCTGGCTTCGGTTTAGTTTGTCTGGCCCTGTGAGATTTCAAACAGTAAAGAGATGAAAAATCTTGATATAACCTATTTTTATTTCCCTCTTCCAGCATTCAAAGGAATAAGATGAGGCCTTCTTCATGTACTTCTCTGTGGGCAGAGGGGGCAATTAACAAAGCTTTTGTTTTATAATGGTCCACTTAAATTTTGATAGTCCTCCTGTATGGGAACCATACCCATGGTTGGGTTCACAAGTTCAGAGCAAACAATTTCAAAGTTATAAAGCAAAATTTACGTAGTTTTTTATTGCATGGAATATTGAAATTACAAGTGAGATTAATGCATGCAACAATTTATGAACACTAGGTACATTCTTATGAGACTAATACCTATTTTGAACAACACTATCACATAAGTGAACAGGTCTGATCTCTAGCTCTTAGCTCTAGTTAAGCTCTAGCTCTAGTTCTTAGCTAATGTCTGCAGCCTGGGGAAGAGCTGGCATCTGACCTGCCAGCGTCAAACATATATTCATAGATATTAAGGCCATCAGGGACCATTGTGGTCATCTACTCTGATCTTCTTAATACAGGCTACAGAAATTTGCCATTAATTTCTGCATTAATAAAGCTTTTTATCTGAGGTACTAAACCTCAATGCTCAACACAGTGAAAAAATGTCAACTTCTCATAGCCTTTATTTTTTGATATTAAGTAATAACTTAATAGGGTGAGAGCTGGTCAAAACCAATTATTTATAACGTTTATAACTGCTGTTTCAACATTCTAATTTTTTTAAATTAAAATATTTCAACAAGCTTTTTAGCTGGTAAAAATGGGTGAACATTTTACATCACATTTTTTGAATGGGAAAGGGGAAGTTGCAAACAAATCCAAATCCTTAATGAAAATTTTCATTGAAAAAGCAAAAAATCCTAATATGTTGTCCACCTCTAGTTGAGGATGTCATTGCAGTACAGAGCAGTAAATTAATTGCTTCTGAAAGATTCGTTTTTGTCTGGCTCTGCACGTTAGTTAGGGTATATCTTTAGCTCCCAGAAATGAAAACACATATGCATACTCTTACTTCTTAGATGGCTTGTGAGCATTTCTTTCCCAGCGCTGCCAGGACCCAGCTGCCCCAACATGCAGAGTCCTCAGTAAACATCTGTCAATTTATTGCTAAAAAGCGCTGCAGCAAAAGACTATGGATCACAAATATTACTCCCTTCACCCCTCCTCCACAGCCATGGATAGCCCTCAGCCAGTGAAAGTGGTAGAGTCCTATGTGGAAAGAGTGGGATAGAATATGGGAACCTCAAGGAGGTAATATGCATTCCCTGCCTGGTGTAGGTCAGTTGATGTAGAGGATCACTCTACCCCATTGTTCAGGGAGTTGGGAGGACAAAATTTGTTAGGAGTAGAGATGGGAATGGCAGATCTACAAATATTGGATCTCTAGTATCACCTCTTAGTAGCAGTGAAAATTTAAAGAGAATTATTTCTTAATAAAGAAGACTTGAACAGAAGTTCTTGTCAATAACTACAACAGAGTCAAACCCCAGGGACATAAAAAGGAAAAGGCTGTTCTTTCAGGGTAAAATAGGTGTATTCAAATCTTACTACTGGGCATCTCAAAAAGAAGAAGAAAAGAAAAATAGTGGAAGGAAATATATGTGAAATAGTGGTGTGACATTGGCCTCTATGGGAGCCACACTGAGATAGCTTAGAAGACAGAGCAAACCTGCAAAGAATGGGGCAGGCAGACCCCTAAATACTAGTGGGTTTTCTTCCATAAGATATACCAATCCAGTCCAGAGAAATGAAGCAGGAAGTGAAGATCAAATAATTCATGTACAGAGTTTGTTCAAATTCTCCCATGAAAATTAGTAGGGCAATTTCAGACTGGTGGTGGGATCCCAATCTTGCAATCCAAACTTTCCCTGACAAAGGTTGAACAGATTTCAGATAAAAAGGATCAGGCCTAAAGCTTCCTTTATACTTGAAGCCAGATGGGTGCTTGCAGGAAACTCCATCACTTGAGCTTTGATGAAAGTGAGCTGATAGGAACTGCTGAATAAAGATCAAACTTTCAGACAATACAGCCATTTCAGCAATAGCCATTTAAACTATCAAGACAGTTCACAGATATTTCCTTGAGTGGTGAATGGTAATGTATATTTTCCTTTGAAGTAAAATCTTCATTTCCTAGGCACACATTGGTAATTAGCTGCATTAGCACAGTTAATACACAGTTTACTTAAACTTCAAAGAGAAATACAGGCAAATGATGATTTAAAAATGTTATTGAAGATAAAGTTTAAAAAGTTATGGTACAGAGTGGAAGCGAAATAGTTACTAAACATCCAGACATAGTGTACAGATTATCGGAGGATACAGAGTTTGGTTGGGAATCGGGGAGTACAACAAGAGGATAATCTGCGGTATCCTGGATGGGGGGGTTTTGATGGTTAGGAGTACAAGGGATTGATAATGAGGGAACATCACTTGGTGTGAGGCTTACAGGGGATGTAGTTAAGGGGGAGTAGATAGATCCGTAACAGTGGGTTGTCTCTCATTGAGTAAGGTAGGTGGTTAAGTTAGTCCATCAAGCCGTAAGTTTTTCGTGGTGGCGCTCCGGCCTATTCCTCACGGTACTGTCTGTGTCCGGTGATGTGTTCGATGTAAATGGCTCTCGACCACCGGATTGCGTCAGACACCATGAGGCGCCGCATCAGCTGGGTGTAGCGCCGACCGACCCCGCAGGCCCACAGCACAGGCTCGTTGTGGGGGGTCCCAGGAGCCCAGGGCCCTGACGATCAGATGTTAATATTCCCTTTTGATCTCTTAATTAATAGAACAATTGTAATAGACAGGAAAGCAGTTTATCTAGATTGCTAACCTCTAACATGATGTACGTAAACATCATCAAATAACTTTAACAATACACTTGCATATCAAAGCTCTAGTCTACTTATAATAAATGGCCCTCGTTACCATTTGTATTTTCCTTTAATATGTCTTTCAAGGTTAGATTTAGGCCATGCAGCTTGCAAAGTTGCTTAGCCCTTTCTGGCCCAGTGTCACAGGTGGCTTCTTTGCAGAAAGCTGTTTGGGAGTGAGCAGAAACCTGCTTCTTTCTCTCTCTCTCTGGCTTTGGGATGAGTCATAGAATTATACAAAATAGAAATGGGGGGAAGGGGGAGGAGTCAAGTTAGATCAACTAATCCATCTCAACTTTCTCTCTCTTTCTGTCAATGCAGGATAATTCCCTAATTACAAATTTATTAGTGCTTTGTCCAATCTAATTTAAAATGTTCTGGGTACTGGAGCTTTTATTACTTCTCTTCTGAGCCTAAACACTCTCACTTTCTGGACATTTTCCAGACATTCACTCTATTTTTCCCCTTTCTTAATTTCAATATATTATCCCTAGGTATGCCTCCTACTGCTACTGTAAATAAGCTGTGTCCTTGAAGTATTGGTCTAGCCCAGATTTCCTCTTTTTTTTTTTTTTTGAACGACTTGATTCCTTATGCAGACTGCAGAGTTAAGGATGATCTTAGCATAACTGAGATATTACAGGAGTTTGACTGTCATCCAATGAGAGAAGATTCACATAACTAAGGTGGAATTTAAATTTTCCTTGAAGCCCTCTGTTACAAACATCAAAGGGAAGCAACAAACTAGGAAGACTAGGAGGCTGCATATGTGCAATGCATTGACAAATTAGAAGATGAAGACAAGGACTCGTCTTGCTTTTGGCTGATCAAAGTGTGATATCCCTGAAAGTCGGTGAGCTTTAGATGAGGTAGACTGAAAGCTGGAGAAGCAAATGATAATTTGCTGTATGAAATATGGTACTTCACTGGGGGCAAGAGAGCAGAGCGAGTTTACAGCAGAGCCAGTTGAAAAAAAAAAAAAAAGGAGGAAATGGTTTCACAAAACAAATTGACATTTTAATTTTGTGTGATTCACAAGGCTCTAAATGATCCCATTTTCTCATTTTCATGATTTTTAAATAATTTATCAGCATTTTTACTGAAATAATTTTGAAGTCTTTTCAATATTCTTGCTGATAGCCAAGAAAAACTAAAACTCAAAGGTGTTTTCTATCTTTAGAACCTGTCTGCTTTATCCTCCCTTTCTCAGCCATTTAGCTCCTGTTGATCCTTATATGGATAGTACGGCAGGTGGGGCAATGTAGCATACTGCACCAAGTCAGTTCTGCCTCATGTGTGACCTAAAATCCTGAAGCAGGTATATGATATCTGACCAGCTCTGGTGAACTCTCTCTGCTATAAACTGCTTGAAAAACCAGTGATGCAGTGAAATACACACATGTGCTAAGGCTTCATAATTTTATTCCCATTAGATTCAGCATGAAAAAAGAACCATAAAAAAAGACAAAAAGTTTGTGTTAATGAGGACAAAGCCAATGAGTGAGGCTAGGATGAGACCAATATTGAAGTTGTTCCCCTACTGTAATTATCAGCCAATGTGATCCTAGGAAATGTGACATGCGGCAGCGTTGTGACAGTGCTGGCAAATAGAAGGGAAAAGTTATGTCACTTTTATATAAAATATATTGTTTATATATATATATAACCTATAGTTGTCTGGCCACTGAAGCCACAGGCTAAGGTTCTACAGCTGATTATGGGAATATATATTTGAACAGATGGGCATGATTTTAAACCTTCAGTGAGCTTTGTATATCATGTGCGTCATATGTATTTCCTGGACTCATGAAACCCATCTGAGAACATTACAACATCTGGTCAAGAGGATGTGCCATTACTGAACCTGCTGTAAGCTGCATTAATTCTGAAAAAAGAAGAAATGGTTTCTCTGGGTGTTCAAGAAGAATTTTTGTCTCAGCTCTATAAGGCAGGGTGTAAGGTAATTGCAGAGTTGTTCTAATTAAGTCTTCAGTTACTGTTCTAGCTTGCTCTCTGGAAGAGGCTTTCATAGAATAGCCCAACTATAAATCTTGTAGCTTTGCTGATCTTACTATGATCAGGTCAGACAGATGCAAGGAAATGTGTGTAGAATAGATTCCCAAAATAGTAAATGAGCATACTGAATGCTTCAAATGACATAGTCATGGATTATCTGCTTAACATGAATACAATAACCCATACATTTTTCAGTATTGGAGAAAATGCTATTCCCAACAATTAATCATTTGTCTTGGAGAGTTAATGAGCCCTTAGGAAAAAAATGCTTCAGTTAGACAGCATAAGCTGCATGACTAAAAATGCTTAGAGTGAGAGTTAGTTATTATGTTTGAAGCCAAATGAAGTATAACTACTCATTACCATGTTCCTGCAATAGAAGAGAAATGAGCTTGCCTGCATTAAGAACTTATCATTGTAAAAAGTGAAGTTAAAAAAAAAAATCTAATTTATGTTAAGGTAATATAAATTAGGGTTAAGATGAACTGGAGTTTTTAAAAAGAGCAGGTTATGTATTCCTCAATATAAGAAGAGAAGGTCTGTGTTAAAAAAGTAATATATTTTCAATGCAAATCATTAGAGAAATAAAAATAAACATGTAAATACAAATTGAGTTAAATGTCCAAGTGCACTTGTAAATTCAGGAAGTATATTCATTACTGTTTATTTGTAAACCAAAACAGCTAGACTTGTTGAAGGAGATGTCATAAGTAGGTGCCAGGTGGAGACATTCCAAGGAAGGAAATGGAAATGCATTTGTCAGATAAGGAACAAAAGAAGAGGCTTGTCACATCCTTCCTATTATTAGTTAATACAAACTAAACTAAAAAGTTCAGTAGTTTTCAAAAATTGAGTTAACTGATGATCACACAGCACTTAGTATAACTCTTTGGGTGTATAATTATATATTCTATGTGTTTTATATTTCCATTACAAAGAATAAGTGTAGCCCACATTGAACCAGAACACAGTAAAATCAACAGCTGATGAACTCTGCTTATAAAAAAGAGTTATCATCAATGTAAAGATGTGCTACATAGACGATACAGGTATGACAGTTATATCACTAGTCACTCCAGCTTTCCAAGCTTTCAAAAACTATGTTGGCTTTATTAAAAGCCATTCAAACTTTCTGAACTAGTAGTTTTTAAAAGTAAATTTTCTTTCTCAAAAAAGCCCAGTTTACATAGTAGTCCTACAAAAATAGTGTCCTACAAACTGGCTGTAGTCTGCATTTCCCCCCAGTGTCTTTCCCTAGTTTGCACTTAGGTTGAAAAAAATCACATTTGGTTTACTTGATACTTGTTTTACCATTATGACTTTAAAAAAGGCTTTTGCTCAGTCCATTACTGAATTGTTCCAGCAAACAAAAATCTAGATAAAGCTATATCAGATAATAAGAAACTCATATTTATCCTGCTGACTGATTTTCAAAACATTCAACTATAATAAAAGTAAGTACCATCATTCATTGCCTGGTATATAAATCTTCCTAGAAACATACCTTATCAGAGTAATTTTAAATGAAACCTGGCTAATTTCTCTTTCCTACCACTTGAATGCTCTTATTGCCATGACAACTAACAAGAGCTCTAACTTTAGGTCAAGGTTGATTGAGGAAAGACATTGTTTTGCAACCAGCTGATGTGCTTTCAAACAGATATTAAGTGGAGGTTTTCTATCTTGTTAATGATGCATGCATTCATTATCCAATATATAGCAATATTAGTTAATGAGAGAATACGATGAAATTGATTAAAGGTGCATCAAAATGAGTAATTATTAATGTAGCTCTTTGGGTTTAGTTTTTGCTATAATGAGATAATGAACCAGATTCACTTCTGCTAAAGTAAATCCTGCTATGGATCCCTGGTGGTGGAAAATCTGCCAGTGGAGAAGTTGTGGAGGACCAAGGTGACTGCGACCTCCTCTGCAGGGGTAGTGTGCACAGTAGTAGTATGTGCAGCTCAAGAAGTGTGATGCTTTGGCTGTACAGAAGTCATATTTAGGGCAATGGATGACGAACTGATTCAGAATATTACCAATGCTGCATCTGGCAGTGGGGCTGCAATGAAGCTCCCAATAGATACTAAGGTCCTGATCTTCCCCTGCAACTATATAAACATAATTCCTGAAGAAAGGTGTCTGTGAAAACACAAGCTGCCTTCTCCACTGTTTAGTCTCACCCAAAAGGTGTAGGCATCCAGTGATCTTAGGAGAGTTCAATTCACACATCCTTGTGCTTTAGCGTGAACCCATTCCTGTATAAAATACAGTAATCATACGCTGAAGTGTTTTTAAGTGTATATCAGGTAGTCTCAATTTCTCCTTGAAAACCTCATTGTCTGTTGAAAAGTGTAGCTAGCCTGCTCTGAACACAGAGATTTGCAGGCTAGTAGGATGAGGTCAGCTGCAGAGAATTAATTAATTTTCACAGCACACTATAAGAAGGATGGGCTGTAGGTTGTTGGGGGGCTTACTCTAGCAGTGAGTACAAGGGTGGCTGGGTCTGCAGAACTTGGGATAGAGTGGGTCTCTCTGTCTTTAGCTGAAATTAGCCATACTTTACACATTTATGCTTTCGTTTCTGGCTGAGAGAAGTCCTGTTGTCCTGGAGTTTGGCTTTTAAAGGGGGGTAGGATTTTCTACAAGCTCCCTATTTAGTTTTACAGGGAACAAAGGTGTTTAAAATACTTTCTTGTCTGTAGTGCAGCATCTGTATGTGCAGCAGCCCTCTTAGGGGGCCTGATGATTGAATGTGATTTAATTAGGCCATTCAAATGCCACAGCGACTCAAGGTGCCACTTTAGGGATGTATAAGGTACTTTCTTGCAAGTTCAAGCACCTCAGTGTCAGCTGGGGGTGTTCTATTTAGGTGCTTACCCTGACACATGGTTCTCCATATTTAAAAAAAAAAAAAAACCCAACTGATTGTGCACAAACCCCTCACAATTATTTCTTAAGATGGCTAGTTTTCACTCAAATACAAGAAAAAGTTGAACATAATAGAGAGAAAAGGGGGAGGGGAACATGAGTTTTCCCTCCATTGAAGATTAGACATTAGTACCATGATAACAAAACACATGCTTAAGAAGTAAGAGCGTAGGATAGTCATAAAGAGTGAGCATAATGAGGGCAGGTAAAAACTGGGTGAAATCTTTTCTATGAGATGAAAGGGAAATTCAGCTGAATAGTGATCCAATGCAAATGATAGGAAACATATTTGTCTGTCTAGAGACATAGGGAACTGCAGTGGATAATACCAGGAAGAAATTTAAGAATTATTCTGCAGTTTTAATTATCAGTGCAAGATATAAGCAGGTTAAAATAAATATATAGTAGAAGGTTTTAGTACTAGATAATAGTTATTAGTATGCAAAAAATGTTCACAGGAGGTAAAGGACAAGGTAGTGAAACAAGAGCATAGAAAAATATAAAAGGATAGCTTCTAGCAAACTATAACATTAGATGTAGAAGCATGATAGACTGTTAAATGAAATCCATCTTTCATTTCAATGAAGGCTGAAAGAGTGGAGAAACCCTTCTAATTATAAATCAGGAATGGACAGAGATTCTTTTAGGACTTTAAACAGCTATTATTGTTTCTGGTTATTCAGTAAAGTAACATGATATTTTCTTAGCAATTTTAATACTCTTCTAGGGTAAGTTAATGATAAGTGAAGGTTGAAAGGTTCTGCTCAGTTTGAATGCTTTTCCAACGCTTTCCTAATGAACTTATAAAATGTGTTGTTTTCAGACATTGAGCTTGAAACCCTGTGAGACCAGGATCTGTCATTACAATAAGTACATTAACATCATTAGGCTCAGCATGGAGACTACATAACTGAGTCACAGAAGCTATGCATACTTCTAAACAAAAAGAGAAGAAAGTTATGGTTAAATGACCAAGATACCAAATATATATAATTCAGAGTGGAAATCCAGTGCCAATGAAGGCAAAAGAAAAGAACATAAACTATGGAAAGTGAAATGAAAGATGGGTGAGGTGGAATAGAAGCTTTCAAGAGAAGTGATAGAGGCATTGCACTTGAAGCAAAATGATAGTGTCCTGAAAAGAGAGAGTAAGATTTACCTAGGCTGACTGCATAGAGATGCTTAGCCGAAGTAAACTAAGCCTCCAGTCTTTTTATGGTTTATCTACTATGATTCCTAATATAGATTTATAAAGAGAGAATGAGAAACTGAACTCCACAGTGAATTTCATTTGATACAATCAAATTGTTTTGCTTGTAGTGTACTTCTCAGCTAAATGTATTATACTCCTCTCATACATTGAATTTCTAGATGTTCTATATTGGTTGAATAGAAAGAAGGAAGAAGATGATAATTTTCCAGGCAAATATATGCATTTGATGGACTATTCATTATCAAAATTAACATTTTATTTTTATTGTTGGAAACAAAATATTCGTATACATTTAAAGTTTCATTTTCATCTAGTGGTCTTTTTTTGTGTGTGTGTGGGGAGTCTTGTGATGCTATTAAGAAAACATGTTAAATTATTTGGACCACAGTATTAAACTGATTTCTACCAATGGGGAAAACATTTAAGAGGCTATTACAGAAGCCAAAGATGTAGTAATGAGCTAATTGTCATGGCAACCATAATACTAAACTAGGTCCAAAATTATTATTTAATAGTTGTAGTTGTCTTCCTGTAGTCTTCCTATAGTATTTATGTGGTAATTGATTTGTGCCATAACTAAAGTAATTACAATATTTCAGTAACAGGCAAAGGAGGAAATAAATTATAATACCAGAAGCAGTTACAAATGGTCTAAATAAGCTTAAAGAAAACCATTTTTGTTTCTCTTTTGTAGCTGTGCAATTTTTTAATAGAATAGAATAACATTATCTTTACTCTGGTTACATAAATTGCAAAGGGAACAGAGGAACAAATGCTGACCTCAAGAATTTGTGCTGAAGGGAAGTGCTATGTGAAATGAAGCAAAAGAGGAGAGAAATGTTTAAAGATAATAAAAAATTAATCCAGTTTGGACCATGCCATAAACCAGATTCAAGATCCTGGAATAGTAAGGGCTTTGTTGTAGATTTAGAGCCTAACCCTGTAAATACTAAACAGGTACCCTCAACGCCCATGAAGGTTTTTGAGAGTCGACTTTGTTTAGCACCTTGCAGGACTGGGTCAGTAAAACTTCAGATCATGGTAGGGGAGGTGCATTACCCAGCAGCAGTTTTTGAGGCAGATACCATTCTGCTTCGAGCCCATGACAAAACAAAGTTGTTACATCCTTTGGCCAGAATGTGGTTCTCTGTGTGCAAATGTGCAAGGACCGGTGTGTAGTTGCCGGTCAAAGTTGTGGCCTTTGTTCTCTCAAGGCACCCAAAGAGTTGGGGGAGTCTTTTGCTTTCCTGATAGCAAAGGGAGGAGAATGCAGTGAAAGGAGGCCAAAGACTCTGTCCATACCATCCTGGGAGCTAAGTTAGTTTGAGGCGTGGGAAGAGGGATATACTACAAGTGATGAAACAATTCCTGGTCCAGTGTGCACTTCCCCATTGTTCCTAGAGGTTCTGTACTAGCGTTTGGCACAATTTCTTTGGAAGATGTTGCTGGGGTGATGTGCTTTTTTGTACCTTCCCTTCTGCTGACTGCCTAAAAGCCATGGTAGAGCTGCTAAACATGGCACTGTCTGTGATATCTTTCATACAAGTTCACTCTGCTAGCTGGTTATGGAAGAGCAGACAAAGCCAGAACTCCATCCCTCCCTTGTCTCCTTTGATGTAGTCTGAGGAAAACAGCTACTAATCTTTCCGAGTCCTTGTTTAATGGGAAACTAAGGAATGGGATTGTGGCTGATATCCTGCAGAAGGGAGAAGAAGACACTCTCTTCCCTCCTCCTTTTCAACCACAGTGCGGCCTGTTCCTAATTCTGTTGTAATCAATGGGAGTCTTTCAACTGACTTGAGTGGGCTTTGGATCAGGCCCACTGTCCCTATATGAGAGAGTCCATTTAGAGGAGAGAAGTCTGTGTTCTCGAACATTAGATAAATCGATTGATTCATTCGACTCTAAGTTAAATTAACAGAGAGAGATCTTTTACCCCCTACTACACATTTCAAGTGAATACTCTGGGGCAAAGATGATCCCTTGTGCATAACCTGTATTTGACAACAACATGCTTATTGCTTAGGTCCGCTGCTTAACGTTACTTGTGCATTGTGCTGCTAATTGCACATAACTAATAACAGAATACAGAAATCACAATTTCTCTAGATTTGGCACTAACATCCAAAGGCAACAGAATGATGAAAGAATGTGACTGGCATTTTGCTTAGCACAAAACCAAAATGCTCTCTACTGGCACTGAGAAGTGCAAACAGGTTTGTCCTGTAGAAAACTAATGGGAAAGGAAGGGCGAGAAACCAATAGTAGGTGAAAATGATACTGAAAGAGAAGATGAAATAGGGTGGTATAATGTGTCAGTGGAGAAGATTCCTTGCTTGCTTGTGAGCTCTCTCTTTCTCTCCCTCTCTCTCTGCCCACCTGCTCAGTCACAGTCACAATCTAGCCCTAAGTATTTGTCTGCTGGAATGAGAGAATGTATGTAATGGGGGCAAAAATCCTTCTAGAAAGTTCATTTAAGATGCAGGGTAACTTTCCATGTGAAAGAAGCAAAACCAAAGACAAGACAAGACAAAACAATCAGAGGAGAATATGGGAAGAAAGCAGGGGACACTACACAATGAAGAGCGGCAGAGGGTCCTGAGCCAAATTGCATTGAAGTCAACTGCTATCTACATTACAGCAATCTGTCTCCGCTGGCTTAGGGGCAGCAGCCCTGCCCAGAAGCTCTATTGCTATGTGCAGCAGCCCTGCTCGCGACCTACTCCTCCCACTTGCAGCTCTGTCCTTCAGATGCCCCCTTATACCAGGGTTTGTGAAGACAGCTGGCAATGGCCTACCTCAATTCCTGTTCCATTTGTTTATAGGGACACTTCATGCTGTTCTAGTCATTTTATCAGGCTAGAGTGGGTGAGAATCTCTTTCCGAGATCAGAAAAAAGGGCTCATAATGTACTGACTAGAATCCCGTGTGTCATTTAAGGATAGAGACATATTACAAGTACAAAGCAGCACTGGTTCTAAATACTTTGCCCCACAAAGATATATGTTAAAACTTAAAATTACAACTGCATGGCATAAAGAAATAAAGCACATTTGTCCATGTTTCAAGACTGGGACCTTGACTCTGCTCATTTAAACGAGTGGAGAATCAGGCCCTGAATGAACAGGCAGGTTCAAGTCACTTTTAACAATGTAGGACCAAACTCTGCTCTGTTGTATGACCTATGTATCCACAATGAAATCAGTGCGGTGCAAGTCAAGACAGAGTTTGGCCTCTGGGTTTTAAAATTTAAACAAAAATGATAGCGTCATGCACATGTGAGCAACTAAAGAGAAAAGCTTTAAGAAATTAGATGAATTTACAAGAGCTATTAGAATAGCTAGAGGGCTTGAACTGTGAGAAATTCAGGCTGAATACACTAACTATTCATAATATGAGTGATTTACAAAAGTGCAACAGATACAAGAATCTACTCAAGGAACAAGTCGCATAGACTTGTGACCAGGTCCTTAGCTTGCATAGGACAGTGTTGCCTACTAACTAAATGGAGCTATGTGAATTTACACCAGTTAAGAAATTGGCCCAAAAGCCATTACAGATGGAATGGAATGGAAGCCAAGGCAATAGCCACACTAGAAATACCTACCATAAAAATACACTCTTATCAGAAAAAATGCTCAGCCTTTGAGAAACAATGTCATATTGTGTATCTACTTTTTTTTTTTAAAATTCACTTTTAGTAAGTTATGTGGTAGCAGGAAACGTCTCCAGGACAAATGCTTAGCTGAACGTAGCTAGGAGTGATAGGTATGCTATGAAATAAATTTGAGACATCAGTACTACCTCATCAACAAGTATTCAATTCACTCCCACAAAGTTAATGTTTAGCAGACTGGTGTAAATGCACTTACTTGAAATCATATTCATAACACCAATTACTGATACTGAAGTTGGAAATGAGAGATGTATGTTGTTGATGTTGCCAGGTAAATGACTTCATTTAAACCTATGGTACTCTGCAGGAAGATTTGGAAGAATAGTAATTATAAATTCTGCCTTGAAAACAAAGTAAGTAAAAAAGAGATGATCAACTAGAAGCCTAACAGAAAGAGTTGGGGGGAAGGAGGTGGGGGCTGGGCAATGGACTAATTCAATTAACTTTAAAAGTGCTAAACTGTACCAAAGTACTCTATGGGCCTAATCCAATTCCTTTTTGAAATTAATGAAGATACTCCCAATGACTTCACTGAGTTTCATATTGAGCCTTATTTGCAAAAATCTAGTCCCTGAGCAAGTATATTAGCTACTCCTACAGAACTCTCTCTGAATAAGTTAGAGACAAATAAAGCTTTCCAGATGGTTGATTGAATAAATCAGAGACAGTTAAAGCTGAATATATGATTAAAGCATGTTTGTACTATTAAGTTTTGTTTATACAATTGTCCATCAAAACAAGATGCTCAGTAATTTGAAAGGTTATTTTTTATTTACACTAAATTAAATCCCACCTAAACAGATGGTTGTTATTGTAAAAGACAGTAGTTAAAAGTATTAAATATTGACACTCTAGCTACTTAGTTGAAATTATCTCTTGCAGATTGTTTTCTCAGCCAGGGACACTCAAACTTTCGCCTGGGATTTCCTACCCATCTAGCCAAGATTTAGCATTATGGGGAGGGCAAAGAAGTTGTGTCCCTTGACCGACACCTGTCTGCAGCCTCTAGAGTCTAGACTGAGAAACCGTATTTGTTGGCAACTACTAAGAAATTATTTTTGTGCCTTTAAGAACCGACTGCCTAACTAAACTGTCAGTCAAGATTATAACTTCTTGACAGGAAAACTCAGTAGATTGTCTTTAATCACTGAACATAGCTGACATCTTTATTCCACTGTCACAGTAAGTATTAAATATAGGTTTCTTTTTATAACATAAGTAGTTGTGAGAATTCTCTTCTGTTTTCTAAATTATTATTTTAAATGATGTTTATTGTTTTTTTCTTAAAGGCAAAAGCAGTAGACATATCTTGCTAAGGTAAAGACCAGCATAGCAAACAGAAATGCACAGGGGAAATCACTATGTCACAGAAACAACTATTTAGCTATCTTTACTAAGATTCTTGTCCAAAAAGAAGACATATTTTGTTTGCAATACAAGGGGTCCAATTATGACCCAGAAAAGTTCTCCCAATGGCTTTCACTGTGTGCGCTTCCATATTAATACAGCTTATACGATTATAAATAGTAAATCAACCCAGAGTTTAGTGATGTTAAAAAGGCTGGCAAGGTGAGCCAGATTTAAAAAACTCTAAGACTGGGCAAAAATTAGCACATATTTGTCATCCTTCTCTGAACACTCAGGTGAGATTATTTGAGTCACTTAAGGATGTTTCCCAGCAAAATTTTAACTGAAGTTACATTGTCTCAGGAGATACAAACTTCCTTTCTGGTTGAAACCAGGCATAACCCATTTCTGCTCTTCTCGTGCTAAGACATAGCTTTATGCAATGAACATTTAGTGTTACGGAAATAAAATTATTAAATCTTGTATGGAACACTGACTCTCAAAATTCACTATAAATACTATAGGCAAACATTGGAAGAGAAAGTGATGGCCATGGCAAATGTACGTCATAATGACCTGTGAGCCTTGGAGACGAGTGGAGCCTCATTAAGCATCATTTGGCCATGTCAGCTTCTGTATTTGTATTGTGGAGACTGGTACTATCAATACATTTTGGAAAGAAGGCTTTCTACAACGTGACTAGATCAGTCTTTACTTAGCAAATCAATGAGTTGGTGCTCAGGCTGGTTACATTACCTTAGCTATTGGTTTCCTTATCCATAGCTATTCTATTTACTTTATAGAAATCTTTATTTATACACTATGCAAAAAAAAAAATTTTCATCACTAGAAACTGTGCTCAGGTTCTCCTAGAGCTGTGGGGTGCTCTGAAGGATACTTCAATACTTAAAGAAGACATCTGATGGGATTGTCATATATATTCTTCTGTACATTTTTTCCTAAATGATTAAAAGCAAAAGCCTCATCTCAAGGAGGTACTTAAACATATGCATAGCTTTAAGCACTTAGTCAGTCCCATTGGCTTCAGAGTTTGTGGTGATGCACAGGGAGAGCAGCTGTTGTTGGTTTCTGCCTATCGGGGCCCCAAATTGTAATGCCTTTTTAAAAAACAATTACTAGGGATGCATGAATATTTCCGAAAACAGTTTAGTATTGTGTCCTTCTCACATAATGTTGGAAGCAAAAAAGCGAGATCAAAGACTATCTCAGAATTAGTTCTAAGACATAAGACCCTAAGTATTATAAGTGGAAGAGAAAAACACTGAACATCTGGGACCCAGTGATAATGGTTTCATCAGATCTGAAATATACCTTGAGGGTATTATGAAATGTATAGCAGCAAAAGTACTGGTCTTAAAAGGCACACTTTGAGGGAATAAAGGATGAATGGAAGAAAAACCGATTAGAACCATCTGCTGTTTACAGTGGAATGTTACAGATTATTATTTAAGGACTAGGTGGAAAGGAGAAAATTCACATTTATTTCAATAAAAAGGTATGAAAAACGAAAACTTATGTGGTTAGAAGAAGAGATAAGAACCATTAAAATGCAACATTTAAAAGATGCAAAGCATAGAACAGCAGGGTAAGGCAGAATATTAAAAAGCTGCAAAGGCTGAAAAATAACATATTGCCAAATAGCACAAGCCATTTCTAAACAACAGGAAGAAGTTTTAAGTATAAACACTGTCTACAAATACTCAAGAAAATGCTGGTCCTCTTTAATAGAAGCAACCTGAAACACGGAAATGGAAGCATTAAAATACACATAGTGAAAAAGGTTTCTAAATTGTCTTCCATAAGAAAAATCTGATGACTTATAAAGGGTGCAGAGAACAGCATACATAATATACTTTAAGGAAGTTTAATAACTAAAGGACATTGAAATCTGAGAATCTTTAGATATTTTCGTAAACTAAAGTTCTCAAAAAACTGCAAAATTTCTGATATAGGGTTACCATTTAAACCAAGATTTTAGAGGGGAAAAACAGTGAATCTACAAATCCAATAATTCCACAGCAACTGCTAAGTAAATCTAGAAAACTAGCTTAAGGGATCAAATCACAGATCATGCAGTAAAGTAAATGTGGCATGGTTTCATGAAAGACTTTGGAATTCTTTGGGAATGAAGAATGGAGTGGAGTTCTTTGGTAAAGATTTCAAATGTGCCTAAGCCACTCAGGAGCCTAAATCTCATTTTCAAAAGTGATTTAGGCACTTAAGGCCCAGATTTGTAAAATTATTTAGGCACCTAAAGGTATGATTTTCAAAAATGCCTGAGTCACTTAGTTGCTTTTGAAAATGTTATCCAGAATCTATTTCAGATATCTAGAGATTACATGACAAAAGCCTACAGCAGAGTGGGTAATGCTTAAAGTGTCATGCAACATCACAATGGACATAAAGTTGTTTGAAAAATTGGAAAGAGTGCCTATAAATGAAATGTTTTCAAACTAGGAAAGAACGGTATTAGAAAGATTTGGTGAGTTTGTTTTCTGATAATTTGAAATACAGTACAGTGAGCAAAACCATCAAGTTTACAAATTGGGAAGCAAAAGAAATAATGAAAACTCTAATCAAATCCAGAAGGATTCAGATAATTAACTTTTCAGTACCATTATGACAATAAATCATTCAGTCAGGTTCAAAGTATTGAAGCTGATAAAGTTGGCCAATTTCAGACATAGATTTTTTTGTGTGTGTGTGTCAAACTTTCAGGCTTCTTCATGATAACTTCTGAGATCAAAATGAGTTGGAGTCATGTGACTGCCTGAAACAAGAGGGAATCTTAAATTTCTAGGTTAAAAGCTCACTAATAGTGTCCAGTGTATTCCATTCCAGTTACTCCTTATCACTAGATTTTCATACCTTCACTTACAACTTAAGATGTAAACTACCAACATGCTCTTTATTCTTCAGCTCTCAACTGCTTGCCTGTTTTCCTGAACACAGTCAGAAGATTCAACAGGAGGCAGTTTCTTTGCTCATGGTTCCAAGTCCCTTTCATTCAGCAATCAGTCCAAGCTCTAGCTCTCGCTAAGATTTTCTCAGGATCTTGTTCCTGGTGCTTGTTCAGGCTGTGTCTAGTGTTCTGCTTCTTCTGTGTAGTGTTTCTCCTCCTTCGACACTCACCTTTACTCTGAAGTAGCAGGAAATGTGTCACCTAGAGATGAGTCCAAGCTATAAAGTTCAGACCTTCAGAACACCTTTCCCAAAATACAGAGCTGTTTTAGTTCTGGGATATTAATTTGGCTTAACTTCTGATGTCTCTTAGTGACTTAAATAGTGTTAAAGCCTGTTATCAAGGGGGTAATGATCAATTGTTCTCAATGTCCACTGAATGTAGGACAGGAAGTAATGGGCTTAATCTGCAGCAAGGGAGATTTAGTTTGGATATCAGGAAAACCTTTCTAATGAAGAGTAGTTGATCACTGGAATAGGCTTCCAAAGAAGGTTGTGGAATCCCATCACGTGATTTTTTTTAAGAACAGGTTAGACAAACACCTGTCAGGGATGGTTTAAGTACACCAGTTCTTGCCTCAACACAGCAGGCTGGACTAGATAATCTCTTGAGGTCCCTTCCAGCCCTATAATTTTATGATTGTGTGAGTGGGGCCTGTAAATGGCTGGTATCAGTGATGGTGTGGAAAGCCAACGTGAGATTTAATATCATGTTAAAAAAAAATCTAATTGATTTCAAAATGCTTCAAATCTTGTCGTATTCCTCACTACCTTCATTGATTAATGAGACAGAATGAAAATTTTTAATTTCTGAAGTTAATTAAATGCTGTAATTCATGGCTGCAATTGAAAAATGTTGAAAGAAAACCACTGACTTTGAAATGCAGTTGTCATAATAACATGAAAGCAGTTGGCTTCCCCAAAGTTAGTGAGCACCATCAAAATTTAAACAAAGTAATCCCAGATTTTTTTGGACTTTCTGGCAGCTTTTTCCTTACAAAAAGAAGTTCCTTTTTTATTCTATTGCCCTAGTGTGCAAAGCCTTATCCCATTTTTAAAATAAGATATCATAGAAAAGTCTTATGTGATTTAGAAAAAAACCCAAGAAAATCTAGATAGGTCATTGCTCCCGAGGTCAACAAAAATTTCCTTTCAGAGGGATTTAATCATGATTCTTTCAGTTCATCTTCAAGCAGTTGTACTATGCGTCATTATGTATCTAACTGTAGTGAGGTTTTGTGAGATTAAAATTCTATTTCAATATTTATAACCTTTCCTTCATTGTGATTGATTAACTGAAAGGAAAAATCTGGCTTTTGCACATGTAGTGCCACTAAACCACCTACACAGCAAGGGAGGTCAGGTGGGCCCATAGAATGACAAACTTTTTTAGGTGGAACATATCATTTGAAGCAGTCTTATCTGAATTAAAAGTTTTAAATACTTGCAATGGTCTGGGCATTATGTCCTTAACTCTTGGCACTTCCTGATCCATTATAGTTATATTGCCAGCCATTTATGACTTCTGGAGCTGGATTCTTTTAATGAGCACTCTTAATCAGAATGGCAGCTGCTACTCGGCACTTCTAGGTTCCAGTGTTGACCAGGTGGGCATATATATTTTATGCCACTTTATACACTAAGCCTGCTTGAATTAATTCACCTTTCTGTGACACCCCTGGCAGAGCTGTTGCATTGTGCATCAACAGATTGCATCATGGCTACTGCAGCAAAGCTACCAGCCTACCTCTAAATACCTGATCATACAATGGTAATGCAAGACAGATGATCAATATATTGTGATATACTAAAGGAGAAAATAAACAGTTAAGCTGAAAGTTCAATTTTTTCACTTCTGCATCATCTTTACTTTAGATTCTGGAGCCAGGAATCATAGCAGATAGAGGCCCCGATTGAGACTGGCACCTCATTGTTCTGACCAGTCTACATACATATAGTAAGATGCGATCCCAGCCTTGAAAAGTTTATACTCTAAAAATGAGAGACAGATGGGGAAAAAGTAATTGTTGTTATCCCCATTTTAAATATGGGGAGCTGAGGCATAGAGAAATTAAATGCTTTTGCTGAAGGTCACCCAGGAAGTCTGTGGCAGAACTAGAAATTGAATCTAATTCTCCTGGATTCAGTGTCTTATCCACAAGACCACCTTTCTTCTCTCATGGGATGCTCTTTTCTATTATTCACTATTTCATCCTCTTTTATCCTTTAAATACCTCTTTGAGCTTTGATGATCTTTCATGTATTAATATAAACTGCTCTCCACCTCAAAATCTTGCATATTATTCAGCTAGAGGGAATTACATTTAGATAAAACATTCCCAGTCCCTGCCAGTCCAAGGTGCAAGATATTAAGGCAGAGTATTGAATCAAGGACTCCAGAATGGTAGTGCAAAAACTACCTCCAGGTTCTATTGATTTTCTGCATATTTCCCTTTAAATAACAATTAAACTTGAGCCCTCCTGTTGGGGTTTTGCTAGACAGCAAAGGGTAAATTCCATCCTGCCAAGTATTGTCAGAATGATTCTTACCAATGTACTCTACAGTGCTTTTTACCAAAGAAGTTTGGAAAAGGCAGCAGCTTAAGGAAGGAAATTGTTTAAAATTATGCTGTAACTGTTCACTTAAGTGGCAAAAAATGCTTACATTGGAATTTTTTTAACATTCATTGTACTATGACCCCATCAGTTCCCACAATTAAACAGGGCTGATCTGGGACAGTAACTGATGAGAATTTTTTATGAAAGGAATTCCAGGTGTGCAGGAAGTGGTGAGTAAATAGCATTCCTTTCTCCAAATCTCTTTTAAATCAATTTCCCAGCACAGTCTTAAGTAGAAATGTACTCAGAAGTGATGCTTTGGAGACAATACGTAAAACCAAGCTCCTGACTGTTTGTGCTCATAAAACATCCAATGACACTTTCCCTAAGAATCGTAGTATTCTAGTGTTCTGGCAAAATTTAATTTGGTTAATTAGATTGCTCCTACCTAAAAATCCCCATTGAAGTTTCAATTGGATTCTTCACTTAAAACTTTTTTGTGGTGATACTGTGCCTCATACAAATTAAAGTTAGAAAAGAACTATAAAGATGGTCTTGCTCTGTTACCCTAAAACTCTGGGAACCCCAAGGCCCTGTGCTGGCTTGGGTATACTGACAATACCATTCCCAGCCTTATTTCTATTTGCGGGTTATTACTTTAGAGTAATTACTTTAGGGTTATTACTTTAGGACTAGCTTTATTAACTATTCTTACTGGTCCGACCCATATTGGACTAAGTACATGACCCTTTTCTTTAACTTGTCTGTACATTACCAGATCACCTATTTGCCATTCCTGTGGGTGTAAAATTGGTCCCAATTTCTCATCCTTTTGCTGGACATTTGCCTTCAGTATGATTGCCACCTGTTTATGTATTTCAGCAATAAATTTTAACAATTGTTGCATCCATTGATCTGTTAACAGTCTGGGTTGCAACCCATCTGGAGGTGTTCCAATCACCCACCACTGTTCTGGCAATCTCCTGTCTCACCCAGTCATGACCTTTAATGGGGTTACTCCATGTGATACTACTGTTCCTCTAATAATCGTTAATATTAGGGGCAATTTTTTATCCCAATTTTTACCCTGCTGAATTACCACTTTTTCTCACAACTGTTTTTAGTGTTCTGTTTGTCCTTTCTACTTGACCTGAACTTTGGGGATGTCCAGCTATGTGCAACCTTTGCTTAATACCAAATGCTTGACACAATCCTTTTGTAATTTCCCCTGTAAAGTGTGGCCCCTGGTCTGAATCTATTTCCTTTGGGATACCCCATCTTGATATTACATGATCTACTAAAACTTTAGCAGTAGTTAAAGCAGTATTGTTTCTTATAGGTATTGCTTCTACCCATTTAGTAAAAGGATCATCATCAAACATATTGATTCCCTTTTGCAGTTTTTGCAAATGACCCTATGTAATCAATTTGTAATCTGGACCAAGGACCCTCAATTCTTTGGTGTCCTAAAGGTCCCTTCACTATTTTAATATCTGCATTATTAGCTGCACAAGGTAAACAATTATTTACATACTGCTCAACATCTGCTCTGATACTTGGCCATCATCCTGTCATCTGAACCCTATTAAGAGTTTTATCTACTCCTAAATGTCCATTATCATGAACTAAGACTATCATTTCAGATCTGAGTTCTGTTGGAACTATCCATACAGACATATTATCCTCTGATTTAGTAGCTAACACCAGTCCTGCCTCATTTTGCCAAATTTTCCCATCAAATTTTCTTTCAATATTACTTTCTTTATCTCAGGATCCCTTATTTGCAATGCCACCAAATCAATTTGCTCTATCTTTTCTTTTTCTATGTTGGCTATTGGGGCTGATTGGAATTGTGTCTGTGGCTGCCATACTATCCTCTCCTTGGCTCCCTGTTTACCCTGTTCATCTGTCTTATTATTCCACTGAGCTTCTTCAGTATTTTTCTTATGGGCTTTTACTTTTCCCATTAATAACAGTTGTACTCTTTTTTGTGCTAGATCCCATAAATATAACAATTGATCAGCATGGGCAATGTGTTTATCATCTTCCTATTTCATTCCCCTCTTTTGCCATTGAGGCATCCAATTCACTATGGCTCATAATACCCAGTCAGCACTGTGAAAATAGCCACAGTTTCATGTATTGGGATATTCTCTAATACTACAATTATAGCTACAATATCAGCTGCTTGAGCTGAATGTGGCAAACATTGTCCCTTCAACACCATTTCATCAGATATCCTAATTACAGCATATCTGGTATAAGGCTGACCCTCTTCAAGGTAACTCGAACCATCCACAAACCAAACTTAATTTACTCTTTCCATGATTTCCTGTAATATTGCTCCTCCCTGAAACAATATAGGTCCTTCCAGAGAGATTTCTGATAGGGGATACTCATGCTGTTCCCCTTCAATTATGAGGCCATATGGAACTGGAGATGAGGCTTGGACTTTTTCCATATTTACATTTTTATTTAATAAAGCTAAAGTCCATTTAGCTAACCAAGGACTAGATATGTGACCATCATTAATTTTTTACATATTTTACAGGTGAATGGGTGTTTTAAAAGTACTGGGGATAATCCTACTAGATATTCCCAGTGTTGCAGAGCCCATACCAATGCCAATACCTCCTTTTCACATGGAATAAAACCTTGTTCTACTCCATTGAGGGTCTTAGAGGCATAAGCCACTGGTCGTAGGCCTGTGCCAGGATCCTGACTAAGGACTGCACTCATTCCAGTATTAGTAGTGGCTAACTGAAGCACAAAGAGTTGTCCTATTGTTGGATAAACTGGGGTTTGTGCTAATGCTTGTTTTAGTTGGGTTAAGGCTTCCTGTTGCTCCAATCCCCATTCCCATTTGTTCCTTTTCTTTAACAGTTTATACAATGGGGAGGCTTTTTCTGCATAATTTTCAATAAAGTCCCTTGAAAAATTAGTCATTGCTAAAAAGGATCTTAAAGTTGATACATCTGTGGCAGCTGGCAATTTCTGTAGTAGTTCTATTCTTTGTTTATCTGGTGATTGTCCTTCTTGTCCTAAGGTGACTCCTAAATAATGTACTTGTTGTAAACATATCTGGGCTTTTCCTGAACTAACCTTAAACCCAGTCTCTTTTATTTTTTGTAAGACTTGAGTCAATATTTCCAAATTTTCCTCTTGTGTTTTGGTACTAATCAATATGCCATCTACATATGATATAATATTATCTTTATAAGGCATATCATTCCACATTTTAATCACATACATATGACATATAGGAGGACTATTGTGAAAACCCTGTGGAGGTCTTGTGAATTCAAACTGAAGTCCTTAAAATGTGAACGTAAATTTGTACCAAGAACTTTGGTGTAAAGTATGGCAAAGAATGCATTTGTCAGATCCAAAACTGTAAACCATTGAGTTCCTCCCATTATAGATGCTATTACTTCAGGGTATTTAGCTACTACCAGAGCAGTCATTGGAGTTACTTTATTAAGTGGCCTGTAATCAATGATTAACCTCCAGGTTTTACCATCAGCTTTCAGGACAGGCCAAATAGCTGGATTATTTGTACTTTGTTGTTCTACTATAACTCCTTGATCTATTTAGACCCTGAACAGTTTTTGCTAACCTCTCTTCTGCTTCCTTAGGGTATTTATCCTGCTTCTGGGGTGGAGGATCAGGGCTAGAAGTCATCACCCTAGCTTATTGCTCCAAACTACAGCTAAAAGAATCTAATGTTATCACTTATCTTGAATAGTTCCTTGCGAGTACAGGATGTTGACAGAAGGCACTGCATCCAGTCGTGTTTAAATGTTTGCCTTGGCTCCCCACAGTCACATTTGGGGTCATTCTTCAGCTTCTACTTGGTCATATTGGCACTAGTCTTTGCTAGCTGTCACTTGATTTAGAATACACCAGTGTTTTCATTTGAAGTCAGTGCCAGAAGGGAGTTCTGAAGGAACCAGTTTCTCCAAAATCAATGGCATTTCTGGCCATTTTGTTACTCTGTAGCCTTCCACAGTGGTGTCTAGGGTAAAGGGGCTTTCAGAGGCAAATCTCTTTCTGTTCTTTAATCTCTTGGATAGTGAATGTGTTCATGTAATGTTTTTCTTGGATCATGCAACTGTTTGTCTCTTTTTTACTAAAGGCATCCTGCCTTCCTGACAGTGGTACAATCCCTGTGTCAGTGTAGTGACAGTTTGGGAGTGAGTTTCAAGGTCCCTGTAATGATCCTGCAGAACTGATTAAATTCATTATCAGTTCTGTGTGCATGGCTTGAGCATGATCATACTAGGGCACAGGACTCCACAGTTAAGTTACATATAGGAAGAGACTTGTTACTAGGGGTGTTTTGATGTCAGCTCCCCATTTTGTGTTGTCCAGTTTCTACAGTACACAATTCCTGGAGTTAACTTTCTTTTTCAGCTTCTTGTTGTGCTTTTTAATGTCAGCCTTCAATCTAATATGACCCTAAGGTACACCAAATATTCACAGTGCTCAAGGATTGCACCATCCCATGGTGTCTGGAGTTTTTGCTTAGCCTGATGGTTTTTCAGGTGGAAGTCACACATTTATGTCTTACTAAGGTACTATTGCACAGGAACTATGTGCAACAGAATTCTCCAAATACACTCAGAGAGCCAGTTAGAAGGTGCTCAGCATCCTCAAATCTTTCTGATTAGTAGCAAGTCAAAGATCATCTGCACAAATGAATCTTTACACATCAGTGAACTCTAGTTGGTCATTTGTGTAAATATTAAACAGCAAGGGTGATATCACTGAACTTTGGGGTAGTGTGTTCCTTTGAGTATGCCATCAGCTTTTCTGACTATAGAACTTGGCAAAGAAATGTTCATTCTCAAGCAGGGGGTAATGACCTGGACCATATCCCTATTTCTCAAAATTTTTGCCAGTTTCAGGAGAAGTGCACCGTGGTTCACAGTGTCATAAACAGGCAACAGATCAACAAACACAGCTTCTGCAATTTACAGCTTTCAAAGCCATCTTTGATGTATTGAGTTAAGTTTGCAACTAAACTTGCTCTATTGAGTTAGGGTATCTATAGCATGAATGTCTTGGGTGGAAACAGCTCAGTCATCAATCAGTTACCTTTCCACTACGGGTGCTATTCTATCCATTATCATCTGCTCATATAGCTTGTAGGGTTGAGCAGAGTCAGCATATTGGTTGATAACTCTTTGCAGAGTTAGGGACTTTGTGGTCTGAGTAGTGTAACCACTTTAATCTGTCACCATAGCCTCAATATCTGCATTGTCTCCATGCAAGAGTTAAAGAAATCAAGTAACCTCTTCTGTGCAGTTATCCCAAAGTGTAGTAATAGTTCATTAGATAGATCATCATGTCAAGCTGGCCTTTTCACATTTCAGGGTTTTCATGGTTATTGTCAACTGTTCCATGTGGAGCTGACTCTTGTGGACTTTGCTGTCTCTGGGTAGTGAGCAAAGTTCCTGCTTAACCTGATTGATTTTGTGCTTTGCTTTGTTGGCTGGTTTACTGTTTAGGATGAGTTGGTGTGTGGCTTGGTTGAGAGATACTGAAGTGATGTGCTTTGGTTGTTGTCCATCGGGTTTCAGCTTGCAAATGGTGTCCCATGCATTTTTACTATTATGGCACAGGTTTGTTGTTTCAATCAGCTCCTTCCAAGAGTTACAGCACTCCTTTCAGATCTCTCTCAAAAGATTTCCCCAAACCCAATGGTTTATTTACTGAAAAGATTCAAATAAAACTGTTCTGAATATTTTTATATTGTTGGCTTGTTTGTGCTTAAAGGCCAGGCACATATAATGTCCAGCATCCCCTGGGATGTGCTTTTGGGCAGTCTTCCACACCAGGGAAACAAAATTCTCCATAGTACTTTTGTGTTGGAGTAATATAACAGGTGGATCCATCCAATTTGGAGGTAAATCCTGCCCAGTCAGCCTTTCTGAAGATGAATCTTGACAGGTACTTTGTTCTCCTGGGTTGTATGGCAGCCTCTATTGTCACTTGCACTGGTCTATGCTGCAATCTTAGGATTATTTCCATGACCTCCCTTCTGAAGTTCCATTTTCAGAGGTGACAAAGAGTAGTTTGTGACCGTATACACTGTTCCATCATGTGCTTTGGAAGGTACATTTATACTTGAAGTTGTAGACCAACATCAAGTTGTTTGTTGCAGCCCACTTCTCACATTCTATCCTATTGTTGTCATTGTTGGGGTATTGCCAGAAGGTGCTGTGACTCTGAAGTCATCTAAGACATGGTTTTTCTGGTAGGGGAAAGTCAGTTGGCCATGCAAACTGTTCGCCTCGTGGTTTGTAAACAAACTACTGTTATTTGGTTGAGTTCAACCATGATAAGTTCTATTATACCATGGTGTTTCACTGCAGTGTTTTTCGTCAGTCTTTTGCCATACAAGTATTATGCTACCTCAGGTGTTGCATATTGCTGGGAATATCAAAAGCATCCCCACAATGTTTGGTGCTGTTTTTTCTGGGTGTCTCTTGCGGGAATGTGATGTCTGCTTTCACAACAGATAGCATGTTAGACTTCTCTGCAGAGAAACCTCCATGCGTAACTGATGATTTTGAATGCTGTCTTTGATCAAGGCCCTGAAAGGGGCTGTTTATGTTGATGTCTATGTATATGTGTTCTATTATGGTCTCAAAGCAAGCTGTCAGATTTGGTGTTTCCCATGGTTAGTTGCAATGGGAGATTAACAGAGGTCATGACGTGAATGTATCTGACTTGACCCTCATTGGCTAGAGGTATTGCAGTTATGAAATGTTTTGCTCTTGTCACTAATACTAGTTAGTCCTTGATCTTATAAAACAATATTTTCAGCAGTTTAGGTTAGATGAGCTTTCTTCGGGCAATGCTTACCTGAAAACTATTTTGCCTTCCCCAAAGCAGTAGAACATAAAAAACAATACCCGCTGCTGAAATTATGTTCCTTTTGTTCTGTTTACAGGTAGGAGAGAGAGAAAAATATGAAATCCATTACATCTTTAATAATTAACTTGACTTGGGTAATTTGGGAATCCTGTGTTAGAAGACTGCTAGTAAATAGTTGGTGTTTTAGTGCTCCAGAGGGAAATAAACAAACTAGATAGTTGGTCATGTCCCACAGTTCCCCCAAGGACATTTAGAATAAATACTGAAGACAATGGCAATAATGCACATGCAGAAAATTCTCAGACAGCTTCAATTTATTGCCCAGCACTTCAAATGAGTACATTCTAAAACAGAGCATTTCATTATCAGGAAAAGAAAACATTCTAACTTTGCAAATATTGATCTGTATCAAAATCTAGTAGCCAATTCTAGTCCCTAACTGTTTGACTTATCTGAGTGTGTGTGTGTGTGTGTATAATTTCCTACTAAAAACATTCTCTCCCGAAGTATCTATTAATTAACATACAAGCTGTATTCCTTTGTGTTGTATTTTCCTCCAGGGTTTCTTTAGCATGAAGAGACAGTTGTTATACAAAAATGCTAGCAAAGTATTATGATAAACCCACCTGCAAGAATTCCTAAATTGCTGGTATGAGAACAGTTAGAAGAGCTCATGTGAATAGCTCTGCATTGTTTCTTGGTTTATGTGTGCAGAGGAGCTCACACGTTTATACAATAACCAGATAGGGAGTCATTTATAGAGCAGCTGTGAGATGTCCACAAGAGACACTCAAACTTTGGCAACAAAGCCTCTTCAAGCTTGCAAACATATTGCTTCTCAGATTTTATTCTCAGAAGAGAAGAGTCATTCTATGCGCTTTTCTACATGTGGGTGCCATAGAGACAGCCAAGCAAGAATGAATAAAATAGAGAGTAAAAATGTTTCTTTTCTTCGTCCCTCTCTCTCCCAAATGACCACTTTTAAGTAACGGATAAACTGAAAAAGGGGAGTTGAGAGAGTGATAGTTTCAGGCTCCGGTTTAAAGAATATTCTTTTAATTATGACCCATTAGGGAGAGAAGAAATTTACAATCAAGTGTTCTAAAGAAGCCTCTAAAACTGAAAGAGCAATTTTACATGATCATCTTTCTGAGCAGTTTTCATTCCATAGATTTTCCTGATGCATAAACTTGGATGTGTGCTTGTAAACGGCATTGTCATTTGTGAGATTACGATATTTTCAATTTATGGCTTACTTGCAATCTGTTAGCTTTGATTGTTAGCATGCTCGCTGTATGCTGGGTCATCTAAGTCACATGGCATTGTTTCTATTCCATGACTTTTTGACTGAAACATATTAAGGACGAGAATAATGGATTTATGGTTGGGATTTTTTTGACAAAGTAGTCTTGATAAAAATGTGTTTAGCATTTAGATTTGTGACCATTTCAGGAAAGTGCTGTGATAATCCAAATACTAGAGAATAACAAGTAATATGACTGCAGAAATCATTGCAAATGAAATTCATGAACATATTCCTGAAACAGTTTTATTTACTATTCAATCACATCTAGTGATGATTCCACTATGACTCTGCCATCTAAAAAGGCATTAGGCAGGTCACACATACATAATGCAAATACATCCCTGTAAAACAGCCAGCTTTTTAGTTGCCAAAGGATTTAGTAGCAAAAACTTTTGAGCATTGCTGGTTTATGTGTATTTTCAAAGATTCGCAAGCCTTGGAGGGAAAATGTTTCCACCATAGAAGGGGTTTGGCAATTCTAAACAAAAAGAAAAAGTGAGGAATGCACAATAAAAGAGACAAGACTTCCAGTAACTGTGTGTATTTCAACAGACCCTGAGAAAACAGAGGCGTTTCTGGAATCAGGTGAGTATTTTGGGGGGTATCACTCAAGATTATGGGCCTGATTCTCCTCTCACACGTACACTGCTGTAAATCAGAAGGAACTGGTTGAAGTCAAACAGTTTTAAGAAGTGTGCAAAGTTGCTGTAAAATGTTCCCATTCTGATTTGGTAACATCTTGCACTCATGTTTCAGAGGTGCAAGACAATGCAGAATCAGGCCCCAAATCTCTGAGCTCTGCAGTTCCAGCCAACAAAGCTGCCATATTTTGGTGAGGTTAGTGAACTAATAATAATTTGGAAAGTGTCAGTTAAGAAGTATGTGATGCACAGCACAAAAATAGGGAAGGGAACACATAGGGATTAGAAGCAAAAAGAGAAGACATGTCTGGGGAGGAGGAGCAAAGCACATGATAACAGTAGCAGATCGAGGGCACGGGTGGTATGATGATCAGTGATCATTTAATGCTTAAAGTGTTTGCAAGAGAACGCCTTTATTCTGTGTCCAGTTGAAGGTCAGGAATAAGTGCAAGAAGAGTGAATCAACATGGCCAGTTTGAGCCCTGAGTTTATCTAACTCAACTAACATTACTGCTGGACTTGGCCCCAATCCTGGGTCATTAGGTGCCTGCAGGACTCCAGGATTCTGTGTTTTCCAGGGTAGGGAAAGTTAGTTACATACCAGTTCAACAGAGTCCTTCTTCTCCAATAAAGGAAGCTCCATGAGAGAACAGGAGTAGTACTGCATGTGTTATGGCTGCCGTCTTGGCTGAGGCATTGCGGATTATACCATGGACTGCTAACGCTAAAAGCATGAGTGGCTACAGCTTGAGCTAAAACCTAGGGCTGCCTAGTGGCGGCTCTAACAGATTCACATCCTCTGCCGATCAGGCACAGAAAGGGAGATGTAGCACGCAATTCACCTGCTGGTTACAGATGCATCAGTGAGAAAGGAAAAATATTTCTCTTTTGTGCTCCCTGCTGACCTTGCCTGGAAAGCTCTGCCTGATGGTGAACTCCCAAACCAGTCTGAGAGCAGAGGGTTCTCACCCTGTGGCTTACAGGAGTGACCAAATTCTGATCTCTGTTACATGCCACCAGTGTAAAAGAGAAGACTAGAAATTTTGTAAAAACTCCTTCTACAAGGAATGCAGCCTATTCAAGCACTTAGGTACTTAGGTACCACAACACAATTGAGGTGAATGTCCAAATATTGGGACCTTTGGAACAGAGGAAAAATAAGGGAGTTTTCGTTATATGTTTAAAAGAACTGAAAATGGAAATGATTTTTTAAAACCTTTAAATAGGAGAAAAGTATCTTAAAATGATGATAATCCTCCATACTCAAATCCTATTATATATATAATTACCATAGGCATTGTGAAAGTGCATTCTTAATTTCAAAGGCAGATGACAGATTGTGTGGGTAGCTTTTGTTAAATAATCATGCTTTGTGCAGGTTTTTGTATGTGGCAAAATAAATCTGGCAAACCGTTGTTAATGGTGATAGAACAAAAAAAAAAAGTGCCCTTTTTTGCTTCCTTATGGTGTATAAAGAGAACCTCATATGTTGGGGAATGGGGGGGGAGTTCTTACAATTTTAAAAAACATGCTCTATCACAGTACCATATAGGGACTTTTCTACCTTGTTTTTCTGATGGACTCTGTGGTTCACCAAAGAAATAATAGGCTAATGAAAGGAGGTTAAAAAGATGAGTAACTGTCAGGGGAAGTCATTTGTTTTTTTCAGACTTGATATCTGTTAACACCCATTCATCTCCAACACTTGGAAGAAAACCTCCTTTTGCAAAAGTTTCAGTACCTCTGCCCGTGTCTTCTAATGAGTCATCAAATGAAACCTAGAAAGACAACACCTTAATGTTCCTGATTTATTTTTAAAAAGCAGGGAACAAAGGTTTTTTGTTTGTTTTTATATTTGGTAGGGGGACTTTCAGGCTCTGTTATACATTTTAAACAAGCAAAAAGGAGCTTGGGGGGGAAGGGGAGAGCGAGCGTTCAGAAAAAGACAATATGATCTCTTACAAAGATGCACATCTGTAGCTAACTTATTCTGCCCAAGTACATTCATGATCCAAAATCTGCATTGTGGTTTTACAGTTAAGATAATGAAATGGCTTTCAGAACCTTGACATTGCTGATATGTTTACAAATGAGCATGAAATGTCTATTCCCTCTTTAGATTAAGATTATGAGTAGTAGCAAAAAAACTGCAATATACATTTGCCAGTGTAATAGATAATCTACTGCAAAGCTTCAAAGTGCTGAGTTTTAACTAATACTAATTACATGTCATGGGGACCGGGCTCTTTAGGGAACTAATTATTAGTGGCCTAAGGAGTCCATCCCCGCAGCATGTGTTTTTTCTGTTGTCCCCCTACACTTTGTCCTTCCTCTAAGAGGTGTAGTAAGTAAACTTATTTCTTGACAAAAAGGAAAAGGAATATTACTTCAGGCATTCACGTTCCCTGAAATGTCACTTTTACCTATGTTCATGGCAGTCTGTGTCTCAAGATGGAGTGTCTCTTTCAGAAATCTTGAACTAGATTCTGATCTCATTGATGCTGGTGCAATTTCGGCAATTCTAATGGCTTCAAGGGAGCTGATTTGGGTTAGAGTAGTATAGCAGATCAGGATCTATCTGAGCTCTGGTATCTGACATTTCCTATACTGTTGCAAGCCACTTCTGAGTTATTCTGCATAGCAGGAGACAAGTTAAGGGGAACTTCGGATCAGGAGCCTGTTCATTTAAATATCATCAGATCAGACTATTAGATGGCTGCCCATAAATCTGAGACTGGTTTTCATAGCTCACATATCTTATTTTCTGTGGATTATATGATTATTTTCCTTTGATGTAAAAAGTATTGGACTGTTAAAGAGTGAAAAACTTGGGCCTGGATTATGCATTGCTTTATCCTGCCAGGATGAGGCTTGACTGTGAAAGTCAGTCCTATGTTCTTCTCTCACATGGAGTCTATAATGCTAAGTATAATGATAAGACAATGACAAAATCTGCCTGAATGGGGAAGAGCTGACTTCACAGCTCACATTTCTAGTTATAACTCTCAATATTTTAAAATATTTTTATTAATACAAAATTTTACTGCCCCACTAGAACCCAAAGTCCCTCTGCCTTGGCCTCAAAACCAGAAGAGTGCTGACAGAAGCAGGGCAAGCTTTGCTACCCAGACTTCTCCCTGACATGGAGGCATCACCCTGAGAAGTGGGAGAGGTAGCTCAGTCTCTATGCGAGGTTCCAGCTTTGCTTTCTTGGTCAGGTGGATATTAGCGCGAGAACTGGAGTGAGCTGCCTGTGATGTTCACAGGGAATCTGAAAAGGAGAAGACACCAAGACAATATCCACATGCAGAAAAAGCAGCAGCTTAATATATATTGCTGTGTAGCTCTGGCTACACATTTCAGAAGAGCTCCTTCAGCAGGAGGGGCTTGCACCGTACAAAGCACAGTACCCATACAAAGACACAGATTCATTGCCCACCAGTTAATGTTGCACATGCCACCACATAGCTATTACTGGGTGTGAAATTTGGATCCCCCATGTGCTTCTAAGCCTCCCATGTCTGACAACAGCCAGAAGTATAGGAGTCCAGTCATAGACTCATAGACTCTAAGCTCAGAAGGGACTAATATGGTCATCTAGTCTGACGTCTTGCACAACGCAGGCCACAAAACCTCACTCATCCACTCCTGTAATAGACCCCGGACCTATGACTGAATTTTTAAATTCTTCAGATCATGGTTTAAAGACTTTAACGTACAGAGAATCCACCAGCAAGTGAGCTATGCCCCATGTTACAGAGGAAGGTGAAAAACCCCAGAGCTTTCGCTAATCTGCACTGGGGGAAAATTCCCTCCTGATCCCAAATATGGCGATTAGTTAAACCCTTAGCATGTGGGCAAGACTCACCAGCCAGACACCTAAGAGAGAATTTTCTATAATAACTCAGAACCCACCCCATCTAACATCCCTTCACAGGCCATTGGCATATTTACCACCAGTAGTCAAAGATCAGACAATCAGACTGTCCTATCTCAGGATCTCTAAGAGCTTGTTTACACTGGGAATTTTTTTAGCTTTCGGAGGTGGGGTGGGGGGGGGGGGTTTGAATTAAAATGCATTACATGCACACAAAATAACTATTTTTTTGGATTACCTGGCAACTTTTTGTGAATTGGATAATCCACTTTAAAAGTGGATTAAGTCAATTTCAGTATGCAATAGGCTGGAAGAACGTTTGAATGGATGCATCTGTATTTCAGGTTAATTTTTCCAAAGCATTGCTTCACATCTGGATTAACTTGTGTATATATCTGTGTGTTCTCTGTTGCTCTGAGGTCATGTTTACTGTATATTGCCTCACCTTTAATTACTGGCATGCAGACAAATGAGCCCCATTTGCAAGTACACACTCCTGGAGTTTCTTACCCTTCTCAGTATTATAGCAGCCATCCTTTGGGCTTCCATGTGGATGGATCTCCTCAAGATCTTGGGAGAGATCAGTGCCAGGGCAAGTGCCAGTGCCGGAAACAAGGACAGCAACAAAACTTCCAGAAATGTCCCAGTACCTGCTTTTACCATCACAAGCTGTCAGAAAGGCCACTACCAAACCCCAATTTTTGGAGTACAGCACCAAGGTCACCCAAGAGACTGTGAACCCCAACCCCCATCAGGTCTTTGATGATATTTGCCTGGAAAGCCAGATCTCCTCTTCATGCTAAGAGTCCAAGGCAGAACTGAGAACTCTACCACTGAGTATTATATTTTATATTACAATACAGCTTTATAGGGAGGTTAAACATCTTCTATTCCAGGTACCTAAGTGCTGCTGCCATTTGGGGTAGATGTGAATTGAAAACATATCTAAGTCTAAATCTGGGCTTTTATCACCCTCTTCCCCCTCAATGCTCAAAATGTTATCCGTGATAGGAAAATTTAAGCTTTACAGCTTTTATTTTTCTGAGATATCAAGTCCCACAGCCATCAGCCAAGCCGGTCCCCCACCCAACCCCTTTCTTGTCCCACTTAACTTCTCATCTTCCTTTTCCTCCTGGTCGATGCCTCTCTCCCCTTACCCCAATGCTCACAAAGGCATCCCCTCTAGTAGAATGTAAGTTTTGACAGCACTTATTTCTCTGAAATATAAAACATGTATCTTTCCCTTCTAGATGACCACAGGGGTACCCCCTCCTCCCAATTAAGCTGTTAGCACCTTTGGTGTTAAAATCACATTGTAATGCAGGCATGTGTATTCAAACAACAGATACAGAAAAAGAAAACATAATATAAAATGCATCACATATTAATGGTAACAGATCATTTCACTCAATCCACACACACTTTCCCCATGAAAGATCAATCTGTCACCACTGTAGTCAAAATATTATGGGACAAGTACTTTGTGCACTGGGGTTGGCCTACCAGAATTATCCCTGATGAGTGATGACTTAGAAAGTAGACTTATCAAAGAACTAATATAAATAATTGAGATAAAGAAATCCCAGACCTCTTTGTATCACCTACAAGAAGACCCACAGCCAAAACATTTCAACAGGATGTTTTTTAACATGCTTGAGACTCTCAGCTCGATACAAAAGCACAAATGGAGTCAACATATTTCACAACTAGTATGTGATTATAATTGTACCAGGAACATTGCTACTAGATTCTCCCTTATTATCTAGTGTTTGGGAGGGAATAACGCTGTACATTTGTTTTCGAGTGACTCTAGGTGAAGGAGGCCCTGAGATGTATTTTCACTATGTACAAAAATTAAAGCAACAACTGAAGAACACTTATCGGCTGGCTACGGACACAGCAGAGAAGACTGTAATTCAAAATAAGACCTGGCATGACCGGCACATAAGGGAGCAAGAACTAATCCCAGGTGACTGGATTTTTATAAGAAACTTGGGAGTAAAAGGGAAGAACAAGCTGGTAGATATATGGAAATCAGAAACCAATCGGGTATTCAGAAATTATTTGGGATTCCCATATATTGGCTCCAGACAGAAGAAGGAAGGAGAGATGTCAGAACTCTTCACAGGAATCACGTATTGCTTATTGGACCATTGGTACAGTAGAGTTCCTGAATCCCTTAAGCAGTCAGGTAGAGGCACCACCAGTTAATATCTCAGAACCCAGGCCATTTAAACCCACTGCAGACAATGCAGAGGGACACTGAGCAAGGGCTCCTGTTGATGATTACCTGCCCTTAAGGGTACAGGACCCCGTAAAACCCCCTTGGAGACACCAATGGGATTGTGAAGAGGGAAAAAAAAAAAGCTCTACTTATTATCCTCTCTGTTATTCAGCATGGATAGAGGACAGGTTCCAGAATGGTGTGAAGGGGATGAAGATGGACCCAAGACATACAATTCAGATCCCAATCCAGTTTTCTAAAACTCCAAAGTTACCCGGTGTTTAGAGCTATGGTTTCGGTTCAACCTATTATGAAGCCAGGAGCCATTTGCCAAATTTGAATACAGATTGAACATTCTCAAAGCTTGGAAGTGTTGGTAGATAGTGTTTGTTCAGACCAATTTCTGATCTACTGGTCCTGAGTTAAACAGCGAAGTTATATATTAGCATTGCAATTATTATATAAAAATACTTGTCTTTTCACTAGAGATGAAATGGTTTAATGTCTTTGGGGCTTCATTAGACACCCTCAAGCCATAAAACAATGCATACAGTACTCAGATTATAATACAGTGACATCACAACTCTGGATCTTCTCTGGAAGCTTTTGCACAATTGTTTCCACAATAGTTGAGACTTATGTAGATGTACAGTCCTAACACCACAATTAGGTAATAGAGTGTAATAGTTTATTGATTTTCTTCCATGTTGTAAGAATAGAAATGACTACATATTGAGTCTTTTATTAAATGAGGTGAATTACTAGGCTTTCAAATAGAAAATAGCATTTGTTTTTATGCAACTTATGGTGAGGGTTCAGACAGTATCCTCAGATGGTAATTAATTGAAAATTTTAAAAAATTACTCTTCATCAGAAGCCAATGTGCTCGTATGGGCGTGGCTATGAGTAAAATGTATCGTTATTGCAGAAGCTTCTGCAGACAGAACTCAGTTATTTACCAGCAGTGGTCCAGAATCAAAGTGAGGAATGTTAAGTCATTCATTCACAAATGGAGATCTTTAACATGTATTATTTATTATTATATGCTGGCAACATGCTCGGTGTTATACAGGATATAAATATACAGCCAGCCCAGCTTCCATAAATTGAAAGTGTTTTCGCCCAGTCCTCTGGTAGTTATATTACTATACATTTCTTTATTTCCATGTATAGTCTGACTGTAGTCAGGATCACAGTGTAAGAGGTAGACTCTGATGTGAAAAGACTCACTGAAAGAACCAGAGCAGAATACTTGCTTAGGCTGTTACAATGTTCAGCAGAGGAGCATAAGAACTGCCATTTTGAATTAGACCAGTGGTCCATCTAGTCCAGGATCCTGTCTCCAGCGGTAACATTACAAGCTGCTTCAGTGGAAGAAACCCTGCAGCTGGCACTTATGGGATAACTAAAGAAAGTTTCCTATTGATACCCAGTAATTAGAGTTGGGCTTCCAACCCAAGCTTGAAGGTCAATATGTGAAGGTTTTTGAGATGTATTCGTGTTGGTGAGCATTGCAGAAGAGGTCACACAAGAAGTGGAGTAGATATTAAACAAGATTCAAATGAGAAATATGCTTATGCAACGGAATGTTCCATAAAGAGAAGTAGCAAAGATTTTGTAAACACCATCATTTCCTACTGTATTCACTGGAGATCACTTCCAGCACTAACAAGAAAAGCAGAAGGTGCTAAAACAAACTTTAAGGTGTTTAGGCTTATTAATATCCTGCCAAATGAGCAATTTACTATCCAAGCTTTTAGGAGGCATGTGTGGTTAACTCAGTCTTTCATATAATGTGTCTTGTCAGCAAAAGATAAGGATTTCAACATAGTACAGTCCCGTTCAGTGAACATTTCAGATACTTCCTAATTTCTTGACTCATATTTCTAATCATTTTCAATCCAATAACCAGAACTGCAAATGAGATCATTTGGATAAATCATGGACTTTTCTGTTATGATTCTTATACAGCTGCCTCAGAATTGGTCTGTCTGAAATGGCACATTTGTTTTCCATGTGATTGTTCATTTAAACTGCATTTCATCCCTCATTTACATTCCTGATCTACATGATAACCTCTTATGTATTGCTCCAGTTTCTTTTTCCATCATCCACATGACTCTTTCTGATTTTGTTTGACATTGTTTTAGAGCAAACCACATTCTTGTTAACAGTAATAAACATTAAAAGTTGTTGAGTGCTGCTCCCAATGAAGACAAATCACCTGAGGGAAATGCAGTGACTAAACACACTGCAAAGCAAAAGACTGCCTTAAAGGTTCAAAATCAACTTATGAGCATGAAATGATTTCACTGACATATAGTTGAGGTGGACCTTACTGATTCACACAATAACTTGCTTAAGGTACCATATTATTGTCATTTCACTAAGAACTACATGGTAAAGGGTTCACTGCATTCAATTGCTCTAGTAGCATTCATGCCTATAAAACCTAATTTTACTCCTGGGTAGGTGCTTAGTCTAATTTATATCACTACCATATGCTTATTGGGGAGAATATATGTGGGCATAACATTTGTTCCATAAGTACTTTTAAATAAAAACGAAAACTATCAGAATTTCTTATGAGAATATATGTAACATAGAAGATAGTTCAGATAATTTCACAACTGGTGAAATCACAGAGAGATTCTCTTTAGCTTCAAGCTTTATACATTATACCCTTAAAATGTCAGCTTTAAGGTGGCACAACTTACTTTCCAGTGATATCAAGCATTTATAGAAACATTATATTGTGCACAGTATTTTTTCATCACAAATTATTACAGCAGTAGTGTTTACACAGCTGGAATTGTGGTCCAGGATTTCCATAATACCTTCTTTGAACTTGCAGATACAATTTACTTTGGGCAGGAATATCGTTAGTGTATGAGCTTTTATTCTCATAAAATATGGTTGAAATTGGTTAGAATATTTTGAGCTCATGGCAGCATAAACACATCACATTTTCGGTGTGGGATTGGGAGACTCAGCTTTTTGCATTGTTTTGCAGCCCCAACTTCTCCCCCCAAAAAACCCCCCAAAACTCTGGCTTTGTTTTTCAAAAGGCATTTTGCAAATTACTCCATCATATTGTTGTCTTTTAGGGTATGATATTACTGTGATTGGATGGACCTAGGCACACAAACTTCTGGTTCGAGAATTCTTTGATTAAAAAAAGTTAAATGTGTATCAAAATTGCCTAATGTGTAACACCACAGTGGTTATTTCTATAAAGCTCAGGTCACACATACTGCAAGAATTACATGAAGGCCATTTGGGAATTGCAATAACTTTCATTTTTACCAGGGGTTTAGGGTGATGGCCAGAGATTGATACACACACAGAGTAAATGGCAAAACAATGTCAAAGTTTGTCAAGAAAAACATAGGTCTAAACGTACTCCTTTGCATCCTTGGGAGTGGCTAACAAATCCACACTGACTATGCTGGACCATTTATGGGATATGTTTATGATGTTTATGATTGTAATAGATGTGATTCTAAATAGTCTTAAATATTCTGTATGAATTTAGCTAATTCAGAGCAGATGGTGGAAGTGTTAAGACAATTGTTTACACAGATGGGACATGAACGGATTGTAAGTGACAATGGAACTCAGTTCACATCCAAAGAGTTTCAATTGTTTGTCAAAACAAATTGCATGAAACATGTCAATCAGCTCCTTACCATCCTACTACAAATGCACTAATAGCAAGGTTTATCCACACATTTAAGTAAGTGATTCATGCTACGGCTCCAGATAAAGGTAGCTCACAACACAATATTGTGAATTTTCTGTTGACCAATAGAAATGCAGTGCATGCCACCAGAAATTAGATGCCAGCAATAATTTAAGGTCTCACCTGGACTTGTTAAAACCCACTCTACAAAGGGACATTCTTAAGAAATAATGTGATCAGGTATTCATTCCTTACTATGAAGTTTTCATATGGGAGAAAAATCTTAGCAAGGGACAACCCAGAGAATTTGTGGAAGCATGGACTAAGTCACAAACTGTCTTATCAGATAGAAGCAATGCTGAACATGTCACAGAGAAGACACACTGAACCCACTTTTAAATGTTCTGTGCCAGTGACACCGATTTGAGAATACCATGATTACAGTACAGCTGTAAAAAGTGATGTATAATAATACTAGTGAGTCTCATATCCCTGCTTCTACGAGAAGCAACCCTGACCTTACCGAATGGGAAAATGTTGCTGATAGCTACATCAGAGAGGACAGACACTGTTCCAGATATTGTTGTGACATCTATTAGATATTATACAGAGAAATTGTAATTTGCTTCTCAGATTAAATTTGTGACATGTGTTGTATTGTATTCTAAACCTGAAACATGAATTTAAAGGTATATTTTGCTACTTTGCATTTCCAAAGATCATTCCACAAGAGGACCTCAGAACTGACAGGTTATTTTTCTTGCCATGATTTCAGATTGAGAATAGATACTATCTAATAATAGTAATGTATTTGCAATGTATTTTTTGTTTATATCCTTTTATATGAAAGGGGGAGGAGTATGTAGTTTATAGGAATTGGGCTGTATCCCTTTAAATAGTTTGAGTTCTTTAGTGATTGTTGCTATTTCCTGTGTTTCAGAAGCCACCAGAACACACTCAAAAACCATCTTAGCTAGTACCAGCCAATTTGACAACCTTGTTGTTTCAGCAGAGGTCAATAACTGAATGAACAAGGAGAGTGAATTATCTTCACACCTTCAGAAATGATCCCCAAAGATTGATAAGGCAGCTTGCATTCCTTATGCTCATACAGTACCTGTTGTGTGGATAAAAATAGGATCTATGTCTCTAGAGCTAATCTGATTTCATAGAAAGCAGCTGGATCTGACATATTGACAGACACAGAGTGCAGGCACAGCATGTGCTAATGAGAGAACATGACAGTCAAACAGTGAATAACACATAAATATGAAAAATGTAGGGTTACCTAGGACTTCACAGTTATCACCAATACAAGTCAGGCTCAGAAGGAAAGTCACCATTGATAGTAAAGTATCTTTACAACAAAAACTCAAACAGTTCTAAATCCTCCCAATAGAAGGCAGTGGTACACATCTCACTAGCCAGTTTATTACATTATGCATCTTCGATAATTCTGCTACCACAGAGAGAGCATTTGGTGTTGGTCTCAGGGAAGATGATAATCTGCCTATCTGTAGTACTGACATTCCACTGGAGGGACTGAATTAACAATTGCTCTCTATCACCACCATTGGTGTATCAGTAATTTATTCAGTGAGTCAGGGAATCAATCCCCACTTGATGCAAGCAACTGTTTTTTGTTTTCTAGATCTGCAGAAGGGATCTCCTTTTTCTCACGTCAACAATTATAAGCTGCTAAAAGAAATAATTGTTGCTGGCTGCTTGATAATATATATGATAAGATCTGGTAATCCCAGGCTGGTTCCTACTGAGAAGATGTGTTTACATCATACACAAACCTTATCACACTTGGCACCTTTATTGGTCATCTCTGCATATACCTACCATGTAATGAACTACCCAGCCTCCCTTCTGGTTGTGTAAAGACACGTTCCTGTGGGGCAATATCAAGAAGCTCTGCCTGATCCACTCATATTTCTGACTCGTCTTCCCCCCACCCCCACAAAATGTCCCTTATACTGAGGATGGGGGAATCCTCTGCACCTAACAACAAGAACTGGAAATCAGGGTTCAGTCCCCAGAGTCCAGGAGTATTCATAGCTACGGTTTTGCATCCAAAGAAACAGTCCCATCTCTACTTTTGAACATCTTCAGCCTGTCTCTCCAGGAAAGCTTTTACTGTCTATGAAAACAAGCCTGGGGTTAAGAAAACATTATTCTAAGGCCCCCTCTCCCTCCCAGGCCCTCAAATTGAATCATAAGAATATGTTTGCCCTGTATAGATTTCTTCTGTGAAACTAACAGTCTTATTATATTTGCCTATAAAAACTCATAATGCTAATCAAAGGGGGTTGTTTTTTTATGACTTTGATTCCCTGCCACATGAGAATTTGGATCTTAAAAGAATTTATTACAACAACATTTGTTGCAAAATCTGTTCCAACATATCTGTGGAGTGATGTTTTAGTTTTTACTGACCTTTATTTGCATAACACAAGTAGCAAAGTGTGTGCCACTAATGAAGAAAATATATATAAAATGATTGTTTTTAATTACAAGTCACATCCATTGTTATACTTCAATATGTGGCTAAGCCCTTACACACAATGCATTTCTTCACAAAATGGTGTAGAAGAAAATCTGTAATCATTAGACATGGAACTGTCATTTACTGAAAGCTTTGCATGCATGTTTAAATAAATGTGAGAGCATCTGTAACATATTCATATTTTTCTTGACTGATATAGATTTAAAGGGAGGGAATCTTTTGTACAATCAATATGTATTTGTGTCACACACAAACACATATAAACACAATCCTAAAAGTGTCTAATAAATATTGATTTTGTTTAATGTTTCATGTAATATATTACAGTCAAAGTAAAATTCAGATGGTAATTACAATAGTACTGCAAACTTTGATAAATGTGGCCCCGATCCTGCCTCTGACTGCAAGCAGGCAGTCTGCTATACCTACTCTTTACGATAGAACAGGTAACATTGGAGGTGACAACTACCCAATGCACCTTGGTTGTGATTATTTGGGGATGATAGTTTTCAAAATATTAGTTGCCTAAATCCATATTTAGCCGAACTACAAAGCAGAGTCTGACGTTTCCCAGTGTTTGTAGACAGCTCACTGCCACCTGCCCTTGGCGTGAAGAAGCTTTGTCTGTGTCTGCCATGGGTCAGCTCCCCAATTCCCTGACCATAGGCAACATAAACGCTCCCCTCTAGGCTGCACAGGCCCTGCTGTCACTCTCCAGGTAAGGCATAGGCACACCTCAACCCCTCCAAGCTCCTCCTGGGAATATCCAGCCCCTGGTGCATTGGACATTTGCTGTATTCGCAGATTTGCTGCTTCCAAACAGACAGTACATCCCAACTTACAAGTGCCACCTCAGATCACAGGTCCACTTAACTCACAACAGTATTGTTGTAGCTATGTCAGTCCCAGTATATTAGAGAGAGAAGGTGGGTGAGGTGATATCTTTGTATTGGAAACAAATGGTTCTATATATAAAATAAAATCATAACATGCACTGTGGAGCCTACACTTCATTAGCAAGATACTCTCATGCCTTGTACAGTATTGTTCAGTCACAATCCTAGCAGTGCTTTACAGCCAGGCTGCCTGTGACCCTCCTTTCTTGAGATAAGTATGCATCTTCCTGTGGTGGAAGATGACACCCTTCATGTGCTCCACCCTGGTGTAGCATGGCATCCCCTCGCCGTGCCTCTCTTTGGTGTCCCTCTGGATCACAAAGGACTCGGAGACCCTCAAGCTTGCAGTTATCACTGGTTTATTTACAACATGCACGAGAACCTCCCACCACCGTACAGGGCCTTGCCTTGGCCAGCCATTGCTGGGGCTGCTCAGGGTCCAGGGAGCCAGGCAGCACCTCTGCACTCCCGCCTGCCCCCTCCCACTGCAACTCCTTTCCCCTCTGGCCTCTCAAACCCTCTGGGGCTTGGCTTATAAATCCTGCTGGGCCAGCTGGGCAGCTGCAACTCATGGCCTAATCAACCCCCCAGGAGGCTGCTCAGCCTGTGCCTATGCACAGCCCCCCTCAGGCAATCAAGCCCCAGCCCAGCTACCCGCTCTGCTGCCATTGAACTCGCTAAGCTAGTGTGGCAGGGGGCTGGCCAGGGGTTCACCTGCCAGGACCCGGTCACACCTGGTAAGTGGGAAACCATGACTGACCTCATCAAAGTGGTGACCAAACATCAGCTGTTGACTTCGGGGTAAAAAAACGTAACGAAATAAGCCTATCTTGCAGGGCCAACACACTAGGCAGTTCGCACCTGGGGGTAAAGATTTGCCAATTGAAAGTTGAAGGCCTTTCATGGTCCACTTGTGACTACCTGGAGAAAAGGCTGAAGCTGACCAGCATTGATAATCTTTGCCCTCCAGGAGACCCAGATCACAAAAGAAAAAAACCCACTGCTATAAGATCAATGGCTATAAACACATAGCCAGTAATTAACACCCAGAATACAGGCTGGAAATTTACATAAAGCAGGAGATCAACGAATATGTGGTTCTACCTCCTACAATACTAAAGAAACAGATACAGTCTCTGTGCACACCAGCAAGCTACCCATCATTAACGTTTATAAACTACCTGGTGCACAGTGGCCTCAGTCAGTTCTGCAGAATGCACAGGGCACTGCTGTATTTGTGGGCGACTTTAATAGTCTCCACACACAATGGAACTAGACAGCAAACAACACTGCAGGAACAGTGGGCATCAGCCAATGATATGCTCTTCCTTTTTGATGTGAAACAGCCCATCATTTTCCATTCTGCAAGATGGGGCAGAAGATACTGACATTCATCTCAATGACATTCATCTCTAAAGCTGATAAAGACACGCTGATACCCACATCGCGGATTGTCACTAAGTGACTTCCTGAACAGCCAGCACAGGATTGCTGTCAAATTTATTTCCAAAGTTCACACTAACAGAAGCACTCGTAGCCTCCATTCAGAGACTTGGTATGTAAAAGGGATCAGTGTTTTAGTGGAAAGTAGTTTAAGAGGAGACCTGCCAAAGGACATTTTCGTGAGCCAGATTCTCTGGTTTATTAGGGCCACTTTGTATTGACATCCTAGGCACTGGTATGGCCAAGTGGAGGATTCCTATAGCACAGGGGAATCACTGAAAGGCAAAGAGCCATTTCCTGCCTCCTGTATAGGAAGTGTACCTTAGGAAGTGGGGGGTATGACCCAAGCTGCTGGAACACTCTCCTGGGAGCCAATGGTAGCCGATGTAGTTTAGAGCAACCTCTTGCCTGCTATAATCTGGATTGAGACAGCTGAGAGTCAGATAGTGGGGACACAAAAGTGGCTTTAAAATAAGCCTTATTCCATATCAGCCTTTCACCAAGCACATCTCAGTGAGACTGGAGAATTTGGTGCTGTGTAACTAGAAAAAAAAATGAATTTCCTGACCTATGTTACAAAGAGCACTTTAGAGTATTAATATGGGAGCAACTGGTACCTTGATACTATAGTAATAAGCACATTGGAAATACTTAAAATAGGAAAATAGAGTGTTAAAAATCTAATTTACTTTTCTGTATTTATCCTATTTTGCTATATTTTGTATTTTTCTCATCTTGGAAAACACAAATAGATAAATAATTTTGCATTCAGTTTGCAGACAATTTTACTGTCTGGTTCTCATGCAATCTAGCACAATGTTGCAATATTTGGAATCCAAACAAGATCATTAATAGGTTTTAAGAGAAAAAAAAAGGAACAAACTCTATTTCCACTAGAATTAGAAACAAAAGACAACACAGAAGTCGAAGGTTTTGTAAAATTTTGTTTTAAAAAAATTCTAAATTTGGGGGAGTTATTTTGGCCCAACAGTTTGCCTTTGAGATGAACCCTAGTGCATCAAGCATTTTGCTGTTTCTGGAAATATGCTTGCGAGAATTTTGTCCAAATTCATAAAACATAATATATTTGTTGATGGGTTGGAAATAAAAACCAGAGAAAAATGACATTTATTTTTATTTATAAATTTGTGGTACTGCATTTCTAGGAAAAAAGTCAACTTTTCCCAGATTGTTTTATAAAAGTCAAATAATTTGGGGAAATTTTTATTTTTGAAACATAAAACATAAAGTCTGCATTTATTTTGTTTATAATGTAGTGAAGTAGAAGCTTATTTAAACTATGCATACAAATATGGATGCCAATTTGATTCAATTTATCCTGACAATTTGAATTAACTTGATGGGTCTTTTGACACAAGCTGTACTGACTAATTGTTGCTTATTGGGGTGCACTAAATCAGTGAGCATGGCAATCAAAAACTAAGCCAGATGTTCATAGTTTCTTTGATTGCCCACAGCCTTATGATGGAAAAAGACTCATTTTGCTGATTGACTTCTGTTAGCATCTGTCACAGCGCCGATTGCATTATAGATACGACTGTCAAAATAAGCAGAATGGGTCTGATTCCCCCTCTCACTTACCCAACTATAAATCATGAGTAGTTCTGTTAAATTCATGGAAATACACCAGTGTAAAATATGAAAATGGTGGTGAAACTAAACCAAATGCCTTTCTAAGTAGGTGAAATCCTCATACTGATATATTTATAGTCATGCATTTCTTTTCTATTTCTATTGCAAATAAATAATGATGACATTATAGCACTGCCATTCACACCACTAGAGTTAGAGGGCTGTATGTATGATTCTTATGTGTGAACTTTCAAGAGAAATCTCTACAATAAAATCTTGTCTCTCACAGATACATCGTTCAGGAATGACTTTTTTACTTCTATATTTTGACTTTAAAAATAGATTTCCAAGAGTGTAAGAAAATTTTTTACTGTTGTAAAATATCTCTGTGTTTTATAGTTTTAAATGTATTTATCATTTTTATTATGTAGAACAAGGGGCTGCAGTTGTTCATTCCAAAATATGGTTTTGAAAAACAAAACGTATTAGAAGAGGTGTAATAACTGCAAAATTGCTGAAGGAATTTCTTGGGAGTAGGCTCAAACCTTTGATCTCTATGAGATCTACAAAATAAACCAAGTTGGAATTTCTAATGTCCTAGTAATTTCTGAATAGAACACAAAATTTCTAACTGAAACATATGGGGAAAAGTATTTTTCCTCCTTCCCTTCCTCCCTCGCCTGACAAAATAACTGATTTTGCTCAAATGTTCCAAAAATATTGAATTGATGCTAATCTTGAAAAATTTCAATTCAGTCCAAAATTCATGGAGAACAAAGTTTAAGTCCACCTTTACATCCTCCCTTCCTGAGCAGCCTCAAGTGCCTCCTCACCTGCAGGTCAGGATTCTGGGTCATTAAGTATTGGAAATTCCCTACCTTGCAAAAGGGTAGGGGGAGTGGGAAGGGAGAATTGCTGTTTTTGAAGTCACTTGTGAACCTTTTGGATTCTGGGCTCCCTTACTCAGGGATTGCTTAGGGGCTATTCCAGCAGCAAAGAATTCTGAGCACCTCCCGCTCCATTCCTCTTCCATGACTGACATGCCCAGATAGTCCTCCTGCCAAGGAAAATTCCCATCTGGGAGAGGATCTGGTTGCTTTCTGGCCTCTTTATGCCACAAGAAAAGAGTTATGGGTCAGAAACGCAGTCCAGAATCAGGGCATTCATTTGCTAATCATGTTTATAAAACAGTGGAGCATGTCTTGGTTTATGATGGGCATTATCTGAAAAATTGTACTGTGTCTAATTTTTGGCTAGAATTTCTGTAATGTTTTATTGTAATGGACTGGAACAAGAGAAAACAATTTTTCTCCTAATTTTTTCATGAACATTGAGACAATTTAGAAAATGTTAGAAGAGTTACCTCATCCTTTCTTAGGGTGCATAGGGGGAACTCATGGTAAAATTTCCATTGATTTCAGTTGGAGAAAATTAGACCCTTGAAATAGTAGCTCCTCTGTTTGCCTTTCCCCCCCTTTGGCTAATGAAGCTCACTCTTCTCTTTCCTATGCTATTTAATGATAAATTTAACCTGACAGATCAAGATAATAGGGGGAGGATTCTGGAAGCATTCTGGTAGGCGATGAGCTGTAACATCAATTAATTTGGGAATTAGTTTACTGAACTAAGCACAGTGCTTCCCCCACAAAACTCTGTGTATGTCTCTGTTTTCAATAAAAGATGTTTAGAGGAAGAGCTAAAATGAAAGAGGTTTCACCATAAAGCTGTTTTATGTGACTCAGTCTTCAATGAAAGCACTTCAATTTAAGAAAATTAACCCTTTAAATAATGCTCCAAAATGATTGACAAAATCCGATGATTAATTTACAGCCACATATTTAAATTTTGCCAGAAATTGCTTTTTTCTTGCCCTGTCACGAATCTACAGGATCTGTGCTACATCTCAGCTTTTAAACAGTCCGTTGGAGGTAGCCATTCAGTGTTCCAGAGTCACAAGGTGTCCTCTTCCTTAAGGGCAGGGAGTAGGATTTATTAGTCAACTGGAGCACAGCACTGGGACATCCTGACAAGAGAAATAAAAGTTAAGACATAGTCTATTCTGGCCAGCCAGTGTTCCACACAGCCACGCTGCCATGGAATCCACTCCTGGTTGGCTCTCCATCTCTTTCTGGCAGTCCCAGCTGAGAGCTGCCATGTCTCTCCCAAAAGCTCTTATCCCAGCCACCTGACACCTTTTGGTCCATTGTCCAACTCCTGCTGACCCAAACCGACTTCACCTGTTCCACCTGCTGGAGATTCCTGAGGATAAGTGTCACTTGTTCAGTCCTCCATTGCCTTTTTAACCCTTTTGCACCCTCTGGATAGAAATATAAAGTACATAGGGAAACTGAAGCATGCATAGGAATAAAAAAATAGTGCAGAAAATTCTCACTTCGTCCCAAGTCACAAAACTGTTCTGCAAAAGTTCCCAAAGTTCTGCAGCCTTCTCTGCCACTGAGTTAAACCTGAATTAAGAAACAGAATGACCTCTCTCACAATTCCTTCATAAATAGGTTTCTTGCTTTTTGCTGTACACCTGTGGCATGTCAGAGAACCAAAGGACATGCTCCACAAATCCATTTTCATAAATGGATCATGCCTCATACACATGGCCTCTGGAGGACAGAAACATGAAATAACAATGAGTTCTGTACATTACAGAAATGGTTGTAGGCTGACAGATAGCACTAGATTAAGAGGGCTTGGAAGAAGACAGGGATATGTTTGTGATATTGTGAACCTTTACATTTTTTTCCGACCTGCCGTTAAGGTTTCATGTACCACCAAATCCACACCTGAGTTCATCAGCTCCCCAAAAACAGATATAACTGTCCATCCCAGAAGTAGGTGTGGGGTTTTTTTATGTACAGACTGTAAGAGAAATAACAGCAGAGGAAAAAGATGCAAAAGCAGGTTCTTTTTGGGGAGAGAGAAAATAAGATGTATGCTGGAGAAAACCTCCTGCCTATGGCAATGAATTCAAAAGCAATCTCTTAGTGATTTGAAATCAGTCTCTCTTTTGAAAAGAGTTTAGTTCCAATTTAAATTCCTAAATGAATTAACAGATTTTTCAAAAGTGCTCCATCAGCACCAAGCAGCTCCCACTGGAAACAGAGGGATCTGATTACTTGGTTCAGGTGCCTGAATGGGAGCTGTGCAGAAATGTTTTGTTCTTTAGTGTGTGTGTTTTTTTATTCTGTAGCTTGTGGATTTTATCCTGTGTCTGTAAATAATCCCATCTCTTGCTTCTCTTTTAATTCAGCAACTCTAGGCTCAAGATATGGTTCCTGGGCTCCGAGGGCCATGTGCTACGTTCACTGGGTGCACACACATTTACCAGTTGGTCTAAAGGCAAGCACCTATGCAAACTGGATGGCTCCCATTCTGATTACTGTGCTGCTGGTCTTCTTTTTTTATGATTAAATTAGGAGACCACTCTGACTTTGGGTGTACTGGGCTGAGCTAGGAATTTGGGGATACAGTTTATGTGGCTTCTCGTGAAAGCAGCATATAGGGCTTATAGCATAGGTCAGAATCAGGCCTTTCCTCTTTATCCGTGTCAGTTTTTTAGATGTTTCTGCAAAGCATTTATGGGCTTTTCTTCTCTTTATTCCACTGAGAACTAATTTAGAAGCCTGCTCATTCTCAGTGCCAACGCCCACTCAGTCCCAACTCCCCAGTTCTCATTGTCAGTGCATCTCTGCTTCAGAATATAAATCTGAGGTAATTCCATTGATGCCAACAGAGAGATGATTGTTAGCCCCTTGAACTGTAACAGCCTAATCCTTACAAATGGAGATCCAATAGGGCATTAGAGACAGCCCTTCATAAATAAAAAGACAGCTAAGAATCACATAACCCAATGCAGAAACCACAGTCTCTTCTTGCACCAATCAGAGTCCATTCGACTCCTACCAAGAAACTCTCTGCTGGGCCCAAATTAAGCCCTTTGTCCACTTGGAGGTTCCCCAGATCCAAATTAATCTCCTGTCCATGTCACCAGAATCTGGTGTTTCCCTCAAGATCCAAAATAAGCTTCCTTCCCACTCCTAACCCCACAAGGAGGTTTGGGGGCATAGAAAACTTTCTTTATTTTGGAGGGCTAGAATAAAACATATTAAAATAGCAGCTGTTGAATTCCACTCTTGTGGGTAGTTTTGCACCATGAATACATTTGTCCATTTTAATTGAGTAAGTAAGCTTCTGTTCCAAGCTCAGTGTTTCCTTTATTAATGTCATCCCTGAAGTTTTTAGAGAGCTAAAGTCATCTCCCAAAATCCTATATTGTCTACTACCATGGGAAGAATATAAAATCCTTACTCAGCTATTATTGGAACTCTTTTTGCTGCCTCCTAATCCTCCCTTTGTCTTCCCAGGCCATAGGATTCACTGAAGGCCTTTCTTTTTCCCTATCGATGAGGGAAACCATTGCCCCAATTTTCTCCTCTCTCCTTCATGGGATGATGGGAGCTGAGGGGAATTTACCCTCCCAAAGGTTTGTGTGGGGCTAGGGGTACTTCTCTATGGGAGACTCCTTACTCCCACTTATTGTTGCCTTTCCTAACAAACCCTCCTCTCACTGAGCTAGTGCTGAGTGGCATAAGGATGGGGGCAGTGTCTGGTGGAATTATGTTCTCTTCCATCTTGTCGCACTCTCCATGTAGTTGTGTTTCCTGTGGCAGCTGTACCCATCTGCTTTGTTTGTATATGTTACCCCACACTTGCTTATGTTGACTTAATAACATGTAATCACTCTGCATTTAATGCTGCATTGTTCCAAAGTATTTAAAAAGAGAAAAAAGACGGAATATTATTTAGCTATCACTGTTTATGTACCAAAAACATTCCAGTAATACAAGAGAAAGACTCCTTAAAATGGTGGTGATTTTGCTTCCTGTATCTCATTAGCGTTAAATGTATAATTTCATACGCAATCACAATTGTGTTCCACTAGGGTAAAGTGCATCTAAGTCTGCTGTATACCTATATGAAGTATTTATAGTGATGCATATTAAGAGGGCATTACATGACTAATTGTACTTGCATATGTTTTCATCCCTTAGCTTGGCTTTCAAATTTGTGATTTTGCTTTCAACTTACTTTTTATAGTAGATAAGTCTAACCTGCTCATTAAACTTAATGAGTAATCACGTCAGCTAGCTGCTGCTTTTACATGATACACTTGTGCATACAGTCATCTGAAAGATTATGCAAAGCATGAAAAATGAAGGCACACAATAGGTGACCAGATGTCCTGATTTTATAGGGACAATCCTGATATTCGGGGCTTTGTCTTATATAGGCACCTATTACCCCTCCACCCCATCCCTAGTCCTGATTTTCCACACTTGCCATCTGGTCATCTTAGCACAGATGTAAAAATGCTTAATACCTTGAAATGTTCAAGAATCTTTTAATCAAGCAATCATCAGGTGCCATCTGAATTTCTAATCTCCTTTTCTCTTCTTTTGCATCTTCTAGGAAAACTGTTGGGGAAAGATGCATCATTAAATCATATGCTGTTTCCCCCAAAGACTGTGCATTTTCTTGATGAAATAAACTGAGACATATGTCTGTACTAGGGTGTATTCTCACTCCATCATAAATGAAAAAGAAACAAGGGGTCAGATCACATTAATTAAATCTGGCTCTTGTAGAGGGAGCTCTGGGAGGGATTGTGCTTCTGGACATACAATCTGTTCCCTACGTGTCCCAAGAACATAGGGCAAAGGCGTGTGCACACTGCATACTCCATAACAACTTGGTGTGGCCTCCCTCCTGTTTGGCTAGCCAGCTCTGGGGGTGGATGTGGAATTGTGGCAGGGACGGGCATGGCCTTACATCCACTGTCCAGGCTTCCTTGGGTGCTAGAAGGCAGCAGTCCCTGTCCCCCTTCTGAGCACAGAAACTGCTAGTGGGGCTTGGTCTGTGTAAATGGGGAAATAAGAAAGGGAAGTCTCATAGCATCTGCCTTCCACATGTATCCATGCTAGAATCAGAATCTAGAATGTGAACACTGGGATACCATGGTGGTGATGAATACCTAGGTCTTATCTGGTGTTTTTCATCCATAGATTTCAAAGTGCTTTTCCAGGAAGGTAAGGGTCATTTCCCCCCATTTACAGATGGAGAAATTGAGGCACACAGAAGTAAATTGACATGCCCAAGGTCTCCCAGCAGCAAAGCTTGAGACTAGAACCCGGGTCTCATGAGACCTAGGTGCCTGCACTATTCACTAGGCCACACTACCTCTTGCTATGACCCCCCCCACATAAAATATTTAGGGCTGATCAAGACTCCACTCAAACCCTGAATATGGGGTGACAAATAGCTTGTCTTGCTCCATGGATTCCAAAAAGCCCTGTTCCCTATGGGCTCCACTGTCACGCAAGCAGGAGGGGTGTGCTTCACGTGCCAGGTGTTCCTTGTGCCCAACCACCTATGGCTCTGCATTCTCCTTGCCCTTCCTCAGCCATTTGCATGGGGAGGGGGATAACTGTTCCAGGGATCCTGCTCTTCTCGCCTTTGCCCCGATTCCTGATCTAAGCAGACATGGTGGGATTGCACAGGGTGTGGCCAGCTCACTACCTGGGTGGTGAGGTGTTCTGGGTCAGTGGTATTCCTCCAGTGGGGGAGGGCTCTTCCGCCCATCCCTGTGGCCCCTTCGTTCTTGCCTTGCTGATGCAAAGGCCCAGGGGAAAAGACAAACAGGGATTTATTTTCATTAAATGTCCATTGTATTGGGTTATATTTTGCAGCTGTGCCTTGATGGAATATAAAAAAAGATGTCATACCATAAGCTAACAGAACTCAACACTGACATCTGCAGTTGGCCTGTCCCTGAAAGAATCCCTGTTCTGCTAGATCAGTCTGTATTCAGACTCAGCCATTTCTGGCTTTGTATTATTTTATCTTTCCAAATATTTCATCAAACTTTAATATAGTTTACTCTTAATCCAAAGCTGCTGTGTAAGGACAAATCCTTCAGCAGGTGTCTTAATCTGTTTCGCTTCTGGTCACTTACATCCATTATATGGCCAGTTCTTATCTCAGAAGTCTTGCTTTGTTATTTTTAAAATCCTGCATTTGGAGCTCTGCTGCTCATCTGTAAAGAGGTTAAACCGATTCTCTGAGGCGCCTGTCATACTATGAAACGGGGAAAACTTTGCACCAATCCCTTATGTCCGATGCACAAAGTAATAGGGAGGCATACCAGGGATCTCTTCATTATCCCCTGAAGGGGAACAGCATGTATGAGTCTTTATTCCCCTTCCTGCAGGGGACAGCTGCATCTTCATCTTCTGGCACCAATCATGATACTTAACCATATTTTCCTAACTTTTAACTGCTGATCCCCTCCTGAAGTCAACAAAAGTGCTGCAAGATCAGACCTTTCATGTCAGAGAAGCATCTGAAGCAGTGTGTACCTAACACTGCTCTTCATGGATACCACTGAACAACCCTTATTTTGGGGTCAGATTTCCCTGACTTCACTGAACTTGACTTAGGCGCTTATTGATCATATATTCACACAGACAGGCCTTTTGACATCAATGGGAATACTTGTGTGAGTAAGTATTTATCAGCATGAATGAGGGTTGCACAGCCTGGTACCATTGGGGTAAGTTTTTTTCAATGGAGCACAGCTGCTTGTAAACTCAGGAGTGCAGATTCCACTGACAAAATATGTCCATTCATATCCATTCATATTCATCTTTTCTAGTTGTGTTTCCATATCCTTAGAGCTTGACTCACCACTCACTTAAAATGGTATAGCCTGATCAAGTATTTCAACTGTCAAATTACTTATTGGGGTATAACATGGACTTGTCATCAATAACACACACAGAAACTCTTTGAGCTTTAGTTAATACAGACAAATATAATTAAAACAATAGAAAAATCTATATACATGAGCATAAAAGTAAGATAAATACAGTAAAGTGGTTTCCTGCATTGTTCATTCTTAGAATCAAACATTGTACATACTTGTAATCTCACAGAGACCATTAGAAACAAAGATGGAAGGAAAAGTAAGTGGCGCTCACCCCAAAGGATGGCACTTGGCCAGGCTTCCTACCTGGTTGTCCCATATCATCCCGGTATCCCAACAACAGATTGGATAACCACATCTTTTGTACACCTTTTTGTATTCCACCTCCACATGTCCAGGATTATATTTAATAAAGTTTCAGCACCTGCCCATGTGTAGTATTCTGGGCCTTTAATTTGAAGCCTCCTTGAAAGATGAGGGGATTCTTGATTTCCTGTTTTAGTGTCTTGAATTTAGTGTGTCTCCTTAGAACTCACTTCTTTTGACTAATCCCTCCACTCAATGTCATGCTCTATTGCTTCCCCTCATAATCCTTCATTTACAAAATAAAGATTAAAATTTTGGGAAACTGCATATACCTTGTAAATAATGCAACATGGGGCCAACCATCAGCCCTACTGTCTCCTTAGTTTCTATTTTCTCCCATTAGACTGCAGGCTCTTCATGGAAGAGACCTTATATTTCTGAATGCCTATAAAGCACCATGCATGCTAATTGTACTGTAGAAATAATACGCTCATGGATAAAACTATACTACAAGAGAACCTCAGAGGCAGATAATTTAACTCTTGGGCTTCTAATTCCTTTCTGTTACACAGATTATAACTGTTGATGACAAGTTAGGCTGAATAAAGCAAGTTATTGGGAAATCTATTTTCTGGGCACATATTAGACAATGGAAGAATATATCTGTTCATTATCTCTCATGAGCGATAGTATTCTGCTGTAGAGTATAGATGGTATTGTAAAGTTTTTTAAGCATGATTTTTATATATAAGAAAAAATAATACGAGCTGATTGAAAATTTCTGAACAAAAAAGTGTTATAAATGTAATTTTGAAGAAAACATGTTTTGCAAAACATGTTGATTTCTTTGAAGTTTCCCATTTTTTAATGAAAATTCAATTTGGAAAACTTTGATATAATTTTTATTTCTTTTTGGTTGAAATTTCCTCCCAAAAATTTAGTTTTATCACTCTGTAACTAGTGATTGGTGCATTCAGTGACTTTCCATTTGTGATGGAGTTTTGTCATATGTTGCCATGTGGTTTCCTACAGTTGGATGTGTATACTCAGAAATACTGGGAGAACATGTGATTGATTGGCTGTCATAGAGCATGAATTTCTGCCTGTTTACAGTGGGACTTGCATATTTGGGTTTGGTACTAGACAAAGATACGTTGATTGATTGACTGTCTACTTGTGCTATTCTCTAAAGAGAACAGCTATTGTCTGGTGTTAGTCTCCCTGACAATTGCAATTTGCAGCTCCTTGATTGGGGTATTTTATATATAGACGTTTTGGATAAGGCTTATATGCTGTGGGTCTGACCATCTGCTAGTGGGGTTCCCCTTGGGGTGACTGGACATCTTACCCTTCCCTCATCTCTTATCCTTCTCCACCAAATCTTTGGGTGGAGGGAACCTTGATTTTGGTTTATTGTTTCTGTCCCTGAAAAATGCACCTCCTCTTCTCTTCTAGGGTCACCTCAGACCTCAGAAAAGACCTACCCTCTCCTGCTCCACAGATTAGAACAGCATCCTAAGGGATACCAAGAGTAGTTGATGGGGGAGGGGGAGAAACACAATGCACTTGGGAATGGGAAGAAGAGTTTTGCGGGCAGAGCCCAATATTGCAGTTCATGGCTGGGAAATTGTTAGTGGCACTTTAGGGATCTTGCAGCATCCCTTCCCCCCCCCCAGCTCTTCTGGGTGCCTCCTCTGGAAATAACTCCTGCTCCTATCCCCAGCTAATATGTGAACCCACCTGCTGCCTTCACAGTGATTGCAGGAAGCCAAATCTAGCCTCCCTGCAATCACATAGAAATGTTCCCAGAAAGTGCAGAGCAGCTATCAGCTCGCTTCCTCTGCTCCCTTGGGATGGCATGTAATTGCTTCCCCATCCCATCACCAGTTCCTCTACATCAATATCCTCTTCCTCCCACTGTCTTACCACCTCCCTTTCCCATTTATCTCTCTCCTTCAAACTATGGTTGTGGGATTATTTTTATTTTGTTTGGTGTGATTTGTTTTTATCTGATGGTGCCGAACAGAGGATAATGCCTGTTTCCCCTGTCCACTGATTTATTAAGATATAAAATCAGAATAGCCACCTTTGGACTTCCTCCTCCAGGTCAAAATCTAGAAAATTGAAAATCCAGTTTGTTTCAAATCATTTTTTTTTTCTTTTCAGCAATTTCAAACCATTTGGAAAAATAATTTTTAAAAAACCAACATTTCATTCCATTCCAGCATGAAAATGATTTAGATTTTTGTGAAAAATTGCCAATTTTCATTTTCTGACCAGCTGTAACAATAACAAAGCTTTCCTCTTAATAACTATGCATTGAGCAACTCTCTGAATGCCTAGCGCCAAGTGGATATTTCTAAAGTCTTTTTGAGTGGTAACAAAAGGATCCCTAAACATGAAAATCAGAAAGAGAGTCAGTTCTGAGCGATGCATTCTCCAGAGTCTGTCCCTTCTCAGTGTGTTATCTTGTGAGTCCTTTTGGGCAACAGGATCACAAAGCTGAGCTCTTTTCTCACCTGAATTGCCATTGATATGCCATTTTAATACAAAACGAGACAGGCTCTGGAGGTTGTATGAATAGAATATAAAGCCTCGCATATTATTAATATTCTACCAGAAGAAGATTTTATGTCAACAAAAATAACTTTTCACTTCCTCCTAAACCTCCTCGTTCCCACTTGTATATATATATATATGAGACTGGGAACTATCCTTCTTAATTAATTTAAAAAAGTCAATTCTTAAGGCCTGATCTAAACGCCAATGGAAATACTCTAAATGAATTCACAGAGCTTTGTGACAGGCTCTTAGTGATTTTTTTTACTTTTATGCCAGGTTACATAGTAGGATACAAAAAAACCCCAAACAAATTAATGTCTTATTTTCAAATACAGTAAATGTACTAGACTGTTGACTCTATGCTTGAATGTACTTGATGGTGGGTGCTCAAATTCCTTAGGTAATTTAATATTTTCTAAATAAAGACCCAGAGTCATAGTTCTGCTATGGCTGCTTTTTGCCTTTTGCGGGTGCAAAGCAACTGTAAACCCAAATGGTTTGGGCATTGGAGAACTCCCCCGTGTGAAGGAGTTTTGTGACATAGGGCTTGTAATGATACCAGCACTTTTCCCTTTACTGTCCCCAGCATAAAGGGCGTGAAAGGGGAATATGGACTTGGCCCAGATGCTGTGTTTACTTCATTCCTGGCTGCTATGAATCCTCTGTGGACTATTGACACCTTCAGGTTGTTCTGTTGAACAACAGGGAACGAGAGAGCTCAGGCATGCCCAGGATCTTGAGGCACAAAGAAACATTTAAGTCCTTGTGCTAAGTGTATTTCAGTTGGACCAAATAATTTGGCTCAAAAAATTTATAAGGATAGAAGAGGGTGAACTTTTGTCTTCCAAGGAGAATTTTATTGATCACTATTTAAGTAAGAAAATGGAGGCTAATCCATTAGAAGCAGCAAATGCTTTCCTTTACAAGTTGTTAGAAGAAATAAACTGAAAAAGTATTAAAACCCAGGCTTCCCTAATGTAAGCAGAAGGAAAAGTGATGATAAATGTTCCATCAAGTATTCACTTTACAGTATAGTTTGGCAAGTGATTAATTTCTCATTTTCTTGTTATCTGTTTAAGGCTTATTGGCACTGTTTGTGACAGATGTTTTTGTTTTAAAATCATGAAGGAGGCTGAGTGATTATCCTTTCTTTGCCTGACATGCTGGAAATACCAGCTGAGTATGAGAAAAGCAATAATGTTAGTCACTTGGGAGTATAATGGCTGATAATCAGAAAATTGAAAAGTAGCTTGGGTGGTAAGTATATTAGTTCATAATATTTCATGAAACATTAACTGGGCATTGCAAGATAAACAATGGATCACTATCAGCCATTGTGATGAAAATGATCAAATGACAATGAACAGATGACGAACAGAAATATGTTTTTTGTGGAATAAGTGTGTTTCAGTAATTAGTTACAAATTCGCTTATGGACTAGAGGAAACAAAAACTGGGCAACATGACAGATAACATCCAGCAATCAAAAGAGAGAGAAGAAAGGGATTTGCGTGTTATAGCCCATACACTTTTCCATTTCTCATGGTTATGCATTTCATTATGTCTCCCTGACCAACTTTCTGTGCACTGCAATGTCTCCTATTTACATACAAGTTTTGTCTGTCCGTAACCTGTGATGCCAGTATCTGAAGTAGCATAGGGGTGGTGGTGAAATTTCATATTTCCTGTCTTTAGGTTGAGTGGATCCATGAGCATTGTAATCTCAGTCTAGTGCTAGTTGGTTCTATGATGCTATTGCTAGAATTATCAACTGCAGCAGAAATCATTTACAGAATTGATGTAAATAAAAGTTATATCCTTTGTTTCGAGTATAGCACCAAGCAGAGGGGATACTTATGTCTCGATCCTGCTCTTGAATCTGCATAGGCATACCCACTTACCTGTACAGAGCACCACTGAAGTCAGCTGACTTTAATGGGACTCTGCATGAGCACAGGGCTTTTCCCACCTGCATCTTATGCCCCTGTGCATAAGATACTTACAAATCTACTCCCAAGGGAAGAAGTGTCTTTGGACAAATACAAAAGTTTTTCATGGAACATGGAGGTAGGTTTTAGATGTCACTTAACGCCTGTCAATCAACTGCAGCAATAGTAAGTGGTGTGACTTAATGGTACTAAAAAATAAGCAAAGTGACCTGCCAGTGAAAAGTGTGAGATTCCTGCACTATTAAAAATAACAATACTTTTTTTTTTTTGCATTCTTTTCTTCCTACCATACAGTGTTGAGGAAACTGCCTGAAATACCATTACTGGGAAATTTAAATTATTTTTGCCAGAGCTTTTAAAATGTTGTTTCCACTATGCATGAAGATGAGAGACCAAGATGATGTTAGGACATTTTCATACTAGAATCTTCTTTTACTAGATATGCTGTTTCCTGGATGAAGCCAGATAAGATTAAATTCACTTCTGGCACTGACATCTCCCAACTGTGAACACACACATATTTTTGACACCAGCTTTGTTTCTAGTTACAAAAAGTTTTAGACAATGTTATGTTAAAGTACATTTTGCAGTGTCTTACTGCTCTAGCGCAGTGTAGAATATTAATATTAGACTCTGTGCAAGCAATGCTGCCAGGATGGGAGGTAGTTACATATTAAGGACACTGTTTAACAATGAATGATGCTGCCAAATATTCAGTTCTAGAGTAATCTTTTGAAAGTGAATAGTTAAACATTGTTCTTGCTTACTGGTTGTCTTTGAAAAGATTGTTAGTAACCCATTAGCCACCACTGGAGCAAAGAACGTTCTGAAAGCTAGCATGGATTCATTTATCTCATAAAACTCATAGTGCATGTTGTCATCTTATATTATGAGATACAGGTCCTAATTTTGCTACCCCTCGTCATGCTGCATAGAACCTTACTGAGTTCTGCCATTGAAAGAGTAGGGGGAAATACTCTTGGGACTACTTATGGATTAAGTTTCTATTCCGTGTGATTAAGGATGGCAGAATGAGGACCTATCTTTTGCAACTTAAGATGACATCACAGATGGAATTGGTCCTTCAGAAATGGCCAAATCACTCATGTTTCTTGTGGGATACGTTATAGCTTTCACTCAGCTTTAGTGAAGTTACACCACCCTTTAATTGCCTCAAGGAACCTCTCTACAAAACACCACATTTCAAGAGAAGATCAAACCAAGCCCTTAAGCATAAACTGCATTCAGGCACTGGTATACAATTCCTGTCTTATGTTGTTTGTAGCTATTGTGAGACTTCAAACATCCTGCAAGTTCTGTTTTTGCCAACTATTTGATGTAAAATCCAGAAGGCATTTAGCAATTTTAGTCTCTTTATGATTACACAGACTGTTAATTCCTGGTCTGAAACTTATTGACCTGTTTTTGCTTATAGATTTGAGTAAGGAATTTAATTTACATAGTTTTTGAGGGTTTTTTTCGTAAGCTTAGGGTCACTTGATGACGCCTGTCTTATTTTTATATTGAACAATACTCACTTTCTGCAGAGAAGGGCAGTTAAGGGTATTACTAAAGTGTCAATTTCGATCCAAATTTTTCCTCTACTGGGCACAGTGTACTATGTATAGTGTTTAGTAATGCTGAATCTTTGTACAAAGCTGGCTTCTGACATTAGCAAGAGTAAGTAGTAAGGCAAATGAATTTCCCCTTAGATGATAAGCAAGATCTTAGTGTAGATCGTTCCTCTTTCATGCTGACTACACATGTGAAAGATCCACAATATTTGGTGCGGTGCTTGTGCATTTTTTATTTGTCAGCGTAGAGAGAGGGAGTGTAGTTCAGTGATTTAGATGCTGGCTGGGGTGTGGGAGATCCAGGGTCAGTTTCTGCTCTGCCACAAATATCCTACATGAATCTGGGCAATTTGCTTATTCTTTCTGTGCCTCAGCTCTGCATCTGTAAAATGGGGACAATAAAACTCCCTTGCCTCATAGGGGCTTATAGGGATAAATACACTGAGGTGGTGATGGTGACATACAGTACATAAGATGGATAAAGGTTGTGAAAAGATGTTGAGACACCCAATTTTGCAGTTAGTAGTACACAGGAAGACTGCTGTGTCTACGCAATGCCCCACTGACTTTAACAGGGCTCTATATCAGTGGCAGGAGTGGGGCCTTAGGTATTAACATCACTGATCGTATTGACTTTGTAGTGCTTGCCTGTGTATATAATAAGATTTTTTTTTCATTCTGGATGGTCTGGAAGCAGAATGCTGTTACACTACGGAAACCGATGAAACATTTCTTGTAGTTTGAAGAAACAGAATGATCAATCCAGGTAGTCAAGACTTGATTTTATTAATAAAATCCATATTTTCCTCTTTGAGGTGACAGTTACAAACTTTGGTTCAAAAATAAAAGCAATTCAGAATAGCAAAAGGTTGACTTTTTAAATCTCACTTTTACACGTATAATGCTGCATGATAAAATACCAGTTGGAAATGAAGCAATGGAATCTGGTACCAATTAATTTAAAAATTTATATAAGAAATAGTAACAAACATTTATTTTCAAGTCTTACATATATTATGAAAAATAATTACAAAAGGATTTGTCTTTTAAAGTTAAAGCATTTCTACTTCCTAATATTGAAAAAAATATTTAGATGGAAGGCCAAATCAACCTTTCTGTGAGATTTGGACTGCAAATTGTAACAGTTTGGGTCAGAAAACAAGCTCTGTCCCCTCATACGTTGCTTAGCAACTAGGTAGAATCACATGACCTAGACAAATTGTGTCCCTGACCTTAACTTGAAATAACAGAGAATTCATATTGATGGGATAAGCAAATAATATATGGGCTATCATAGGGAACTAAGTATCCAGGTCAGGAAGCAAATATTCATCATTGCTCACATAAAAACTATGTAAACACTGCACAAATCCATAAATAGTTGTGTTGAATCAAGTTTTAATATTGATATGGTTCAAAGAAGCACAATTAAAACAAATTCAGATGAGATGGAAAAAGGATAACTATGACTAACCAGTTACTTCACATAGACTTAAACAGAGCTCTTGCACATACTTCCCTCCCCCTTTTTCATACACATTCCCCCCACCCAAAAATATAAACTTGCTTATTTTAGGTATATACAGGTATCTTAAGAAATCCTGGAATCTGAAAAGGAAAATAAAAAGTCTGAGGTAATAGCACCATGGAATATAGCACTTAGTGGGCGCATTTATTCTTTAAATTCATTATCACAAAGTAATATCAGCAAAGAAGTGTTGTTTTGAGTGTCTTGCCACAGAGTTTCTGGTTTTGCCACCTGAAGTTTTACTGGCGACTTCAAATAACAGAGCTTTTCAACATCAATATATACAAAGGGATTTTATTATTAATCAGAAAATTTAAATTGGATTCACTGGAAATTACAACTTTATTTTTCATAATACATACACAGTATTGACAACATAGTTTTGCAATTATAAAATAAGAGCCAGATGCAATTCAGAGACACATGCAAGTTTTGGAAATGGACACAGAAATAACAGTATAGTACTGTACATAGAATAATTACAATTTATTAAACACATCTTCTTAGCACCTCTTTGTTGAAATGGAAGGAGCACCATGACATTCATTTTTTACAGCACCAAGGAATCCAAAGGGGATATTCATAAAGTTAGCCCTATGTTGTCTGTCTCTGCCACAGCTTCTTATGTCCCTCATGATTTGACAAATAAGTTTAAGTCATGTGATTCTGGCCCTACAAGGGCAACAAGTATTTCCTAGATAAGACATGCGTACCAGCAAGACATTTTTTCTACGTCATCCTTATTCAAAACTTGCATGTGGCATGAAGTGGGTTGTAGCACCAAGACACAACTTGTTTGCCGGTCTGCTCTTTGCCCTATACTTAACCAAGGAAACAGACGGGACCAACTTCAAATCCAAACTTCTGGTTCTGATCACCAAAGTCACTAATCATCACATCGACAATAGGCACTTGGTCTGTTTTAGGTGTATTGATTTCAATCACAGTCTTTGCATAGCCTTTTCTTGACTGTGTAAAAAAGAAAAACAAAACAAAATAAAAAATGGTTATACATAAAAGCTGCCAATCTTATAAATATTTCACAAGTTAGCTTCACAATATAGATTGTAATTGTAAATAACTGTCCCCCCCCCTTACCGAACAGCATGCGTTAATGCCCGATGTTTGTAATAAGATGTTTTTTTCTTAACTCTGTTCTTTTTTAAATTAAATTAGTGTTTTTATCTTCAAAAAATGCAAATGTGAAACCACTGATTTTTGGAAAAGAGAGGGTGATTGACCAGCACAAAAAGCTAGAGGCTAAAACAGGCCTTCTCACTGGAAAAATCCACAAGAGGTTTAAAGTTCCTTGGAGAATTCTGAGTTTCCATATGTAGTAGCTGATGAATCTTGTCAGCAGGGGTTGTAGGGATTTCACCTTCATGAAGAGGCCAATAATCCAGTCCAGAGATGGCAACTAAGGCAATGTCCACTTCCAAGGAGAAAGGATGTAACCTCCTTGCAAAGCGCACTACATCATCTACTTGGAAATCCAAAATACCTGGGACTCTGACATTACTGCTAGATTGTGCACCTTTGGGGTTTTTTGGTTTTTTTTTTAAAGTTATCAAACCCTGTAAACTGTGGGAGCAGATATCAGCTCCTCCCTCTCCTCTAGATGTTTTATCCAGTGAAAACATCATCTTGCTCTCAGCTGGAGTGAGCTTCATTACTCTGGCCCCCTCATTCAATCCCCAATCTCAGAGAGACACTGAAAAAATTGAGAGAAGGTCACAGCGGGATATGATAAAAAAGGATGTAGAATTTAGTCTTATCAGCTTATTAATGGCACTGCAGTCCCAAATCATTTCACTACTTTTCCCAAGAGTTCCACATGTAGATGCCATGATAACAGAAGCTATATAAAAATCTATGATAACTAGAAAGAGAGGTACATGTTGAAGAGATGCAGTCATAGAATAGAACCCTATGGTACTCCACCTTGAGAAGTCTACTGGCCGATAAACAAAACACTACTATTTGTCTGAAGAAGAAAACAAACAGCTAATCAAGCACCTTTCTAGATAGATGTAAAAGCATCCATAGTGGACATGATCTACATCCATTGCCAAGAAGAGATCACTGACCAACTAGACTAACAATGTCTTTGTATCACAACCTAGTCTCACACCCGATGGAAAAGGTTGCAGGAAACCCCAATCCAGGTATTGTACCCAAGCTATTTATCACAACCTTCTCAGTAATTGTCTCTTAAAAAAAAAAGAATTTTAGAGAGGATTCTTAGCTATCACAAAAATACAATGATTAGTCAGGTGTAAATGCTGAGATAGCTACATCTCTGAACAACAAATGGCAAAATATTCAGCACTGAGACATGGCTTCTGAGGCAAAAAGCTAACAACTGATAAACCTGAAGGGACCTAATACCTTTTTGGAGAGATGATCAGATAGCTAGTGTAAGTATGGAACATTTCTAGTGACACTAGGGAAGCTGGGAGAAGAGTGGGCAGGATATAATCCATGGACTTTACCTCGGGTTGAATTTTGCTCTTCAAGCAATGCTCACATGTCAAACTATGCAATTTGTTCACAAGCCTTGGATCCACTGTGTATCTATGAAGCACAGCTCTTCAATGCACAATTTTGTTGTCTTCCCTACATATTTCCTCCTTGCATTAATTGATTTCAGAGAGTTAACATATTCTAGGAGTGCAATGCCTCCAATGCTTATTTTCTGCTGCTTTTCCCTTACATAACATGTATTAAAGCAAAATACCTAATTTCAGCACATTGGTACTAATACCATGTATTCATGCCAAACTTTCCATCTTTGCTCTTGCTTAATTTATGGTTAATATTTTTCTTGATATATTTATGACATTTAAAGAAGTGATTAATTCACTGTCGTTAAAATCTACTAAAATGGCAAAGTATTCAAAACAAAGTCTTCAGAGCCTTTCTCAAGAAGGAAGCCGGCATCAGAATGAACTAATTTGGTTACTAAGATCAGCTGTTATATTAAAGTAGAAAGGAATGTTTTGAGTCTATACTTACTGCACAGCCATCGTGAAGAGCTTTGATATAAGGACTGTTGTCATAAGACATCTCCTCATCATTTGATCCTAAGAACTTCAGTGCTTTGTCATAGCTGTCAGACGACATGTCATGCCAAGCTACTGACTGATGACAGCTGTAAGTGAAATTTTGTCTGGCAGAGGCACTCAGTAGTTTAAGGAATGTCATTTGGACCATATTTATGGAATTGCCTTCAACATCCAAATAGGAAAGCTGGAAAATATAAGTAGGCACATGAACATTTGGTTGTTTCCTTCTCTTAAGTGTAAAACAGGAAAATGCCTATTGATGTAGAATGCAGACACGTCCTTAATGAAAAAATCACATGCTCAATTGTCATTGTTAGATTTTAAAGCACAATCAGGCTATGAATCAGTAACCGGGTTTTCATTTTATAGCAGGAATTATGACAAAATTATATATTTCAGTTGCATCCTATCACACGAAGCAGAGAAATCATCTTCAAAGTATTCTGTGACCTTGGAATAGCAAATTCTTCCAGGATGTGGGTTCAGCTAATTGTAACTCTATATCTGTTACATTGAGTATGCATAAATGATGCTGCAACCTATCTTCAGTTACATGGAATGGAACATGGGATCTGCACTCAAGCTGTTCTGCAGAGGGTTCGTGGTGGTGTGAGGGCAGCCATTACACAGCAATTTGCTCTGCTGTGGCACTGGTATTTTCACTGCATTTGAAGCATGATAAATAGGAGTGCACAGGATAGGCTCCTGCTGTCCAGTGTGCAAGAGGCCACTTAACTGCTCTTACATTTAAGAGGGAAAAGGTTGAGGCTGCACAAATTCCTTTTTGTATTTAAATAATCAAGATTACTCAGAGAAGGTTGAACATTGATAGTACATACTGCTTTATTAATCACTTTTGAAGTTGAGGTGACTACTTACCAGTTTGCCTCTCTTAAATTCACTAAACCAGGTTCCTGGATTCTCCTTTGGCCATGATGAAATTCTTACCTGTTGCAAAGGAGAAGAGAATGTGAATATTTACAACGTAAGTTAGAAAAAAGAATGCATTAACGCATGTAATACCATTTTCACATAAAAAAACTGCAAAATAAATCTTTCTTCTGGGACATCAACATATTTTAAGTGGTCTTTGGAGCTACGCAGAGACACATCTACATTTGATTTATTGAATTCTCTGAAACTGGATACTTTGCTTAGACGGAGATAAAATACCTGCAAATTAATTGCTTCAGACCAACTGAACTGAATTAAAGATGACAGATAATTTCTTTTCATAAGCTGCATAGAGGATGTAGCAAGGATACCTGAGATCCGTTTACATAAGTTACTGGGGTAAACTGCACCAGTGAAGTGTGTCTAAATTAGGATTTGCACTGGTATGACTACATTGATATATATCCCTTGTCTAGATAGGCTTTTAGAGAGCTGGCTTCTTTGCTGGTTGCACCTTAAGCAGCTATTTATACTTACGGGTGTGAAACACTATCAGTTCATAATGGTAGTGTTCTTCAGCCACTTTGTACAGGTATAAATGATCCCACAAGGGGCAAGACAGTAGAGAATCAGACACTAAAGTTTATATTTTAGATTTCAAACTGAACTTTGTGTTCATTAAAAATGGGTGGACATCTGTGTCACATCCTGTGTTGCAGGAGACACTTAGCTAGCAAGCAGGTGAGTAAAAAAGCAAATTGGGGCAAAAAGGGGGGAGGGAGTGGCTACTTGTTAACTTTGTGTATCATTTCGTTGCCTTGCTCATGTTTATGCAAATGAAATGTAATAATTAGTCTGTAAGAAAGACAGATAAATGAAAATGTGACAGTATAATTTTCCTGTTTAGTTCAATATTGCAACAACACTGTAGGAACTGTTGACAGTCAACCCAAAACACAGATTGGTACTTACTCCTTCAGATTTCTTATCTGGGTAGATGCAAGTTTCGCCACCTGCTGTGAAATTACAGTACACTTTGAAGGAGTCTCCAGAGCAGCCCTGATTAGGATCAATCCAATATTCACCTAAAACAAATGAGAGAGGATTTACTTAAGATAATGATTTATTTGGAAGTCATATTTTACTGCCATCTAATGCTGCTCTAAAAGTTTTAGCTGTAAAGCAATAGTTGTTTTATCTTAAAGATTGGGAAGCAAAAAAACTATTTCTTTTTGTCGTTGCCTTTATTGCCCCTTTATGAAAGATAAAAACTGCCTCAGCCTTTTTAAAAATTTTATCTTTTATTTTATATCAGGTCATGACTCTCTTTGATTGCTGAAGGAGAACAGTAAGTCTCTTGTGGAATTGATCAGTGGCATCACAGGAGGCTGAAAACTGAGGCAGAACTCTCAGCGAGACTCCAGCTGAATGGAGAAAGTATGCTGTTTATGTCAGCCTCCTGTGACTTTAACATCCGGATCCTTCAGTTAAAGAAAAGTCAGAACCTGATATTTCAATGTGTTGAAAGAAAAACAAGCAGAAAAAAATGGATTGTGATGTTTAGACACAATTAAGAGTGGTGTGGAGCTGCACGGTCCTAGAAGGATACGTGTCAGAAATCCTAGAGATGCAGAGGCATGGTGCCTGCTCCTATGCACATCTGTGGAGTTAAGCTTATTCCCCCACCTCTGCTGGCTGGTGCATGCTGGGACCAGAGCCATTGCCCCTAGTTCTACCCCCCTGAACTGTGCATCTGTAGTGCTAGCGCTGGTGGAAACTGAGATGAACCTCAGGTTAGGTGTTTTACCACTATGTTGTCAAACCCTGTACTGCCAAGCTGCACTGAAGAGGAGGCTCAGCTGTGTCTAGATAGTAAAAGCACTGCAACAAATGGCTGGTTAGACAACACAGTGTCAAAGACACTTAAACTTATCTGAGCCTTTTCCGCTCTACAGCTTCCACCCTTCTTACCACTGGAGGGACATGAACTGCTGGAATTATGGGTCCTAAAAATGCTAGCGTAGGCAAGGGCTGAGGGTGAGTGCTGCAGTCAATCCCAAAACCATTCAAATGTCAGTCTCTCGGGTGACTGCCAACAATCATTCTAATTATAATGGTATTTTCTGTGATGTGGATTAACACCACCAGCTAATTTCACATTATTAGCAGGACAGCAAACAGCAATGGGTTTCAGTCACTGCCATCCTAGTCTAGGTGCAAGCCAAAGTGCAGGTTTCCGAAAAGCGTGCACTACCCTTTCAGTAGAACTGCCTCCTGAATGTAAAGTATAGAACATAAGGTTGCATGTATGATATTTGTGATAATAGCTACAGGTTATTGTTAAGCCTTCATTAAAAAGGACAGTCCTGACAGCTAGCCTCCTTGCTCTCAAGAGCTTCGTATTGAAATGAATGTTTTCACTTTATTTTAATCAAATAAAAAAAAAAGCTCCAAATAATAAATAAATACCGGTAAGTGAACAAGTCAGAGACTTTCTATAAAAGATAGTCATTATAATGGAGGTACTGAATTCTAAAATATGTACTTTTCATATAGCACATTCACTACTTAACTGTTTCTCAAGGCAACCATCTCTTTTTATCTCTCTAGAGTGAAAGTAATAAGTATTATTAAATTGTCAAAATGTATTTTTGCTCTCATTTAAAAAAGGGGAAAAATTACTTTGAATGGGGAGAAATATTCATTACAATAGAAGAAATATCGAAGAAGGAGAGCTGTGTTTAAGTTGGCCTTAATTTAAAGCTTACCAGAGTGTGAGTGCCGTTTAAAATAAATAAATAAATAAATAAATAAAGCAAATAATAATTAAAGAAAGCTATTTCTCTGAAACGCTGCCTAATTTATATGATTTTGAATTGTATTAAACTTTAATGCCAGAAGGTATTGTTCTTAATATTGCCCTATAAACTTGAATATGTCCATACATTTTACATAGGCCTCAGTCTTTTTTTGCTAAATGTGTTTTAAGGATGAAAGAACTATGAAGGAATTTATTATAAGCAGTATTCAGTAATAGATTTTGTATAACACAAGGGTCACTCTCTGATCATTTTGTTTAATTCTGGAATAATATATGTAGCACCTAAAACAAATCTTCACCACCTACACCCATATTTAAGCTCCCATTGACTTGAATGGCATAAGCACTTCACCCTTTGTTCTTTGTAAAAGGTGGTTTTGTAAAATGCAAAGCCTACCTTTCTAAATCTACATTTAAACTTTTAGTTCTTTCTTTGCTAATTTGCTTTTTTTTTTTTTTTGTAAAGCAATTTGCAAAAACTGTAACTGTAAGGCCAGACTGACTGTATTGCATATGTAATGAACTCTTGCTTTACAGACACAAAATTTCTATAGCTGAAGTTAAATTCACCATGTTTATAAATGGTTTTTTTTGTTTGCAAGAATGGATTTAATGAAAAATTTCTTTGCTTTTATTTAGAGACTATATTAACCATATAGCTAGGATTAATGACCTGACAATATACCTTAGAAAATCATAACCTCAGCTTATTTGCTTTTGTCATGTAATATTTACATACCATCTGGGAAGTCTGGGTGGCAGAGTTGTAGGTCTGTACAAGTTCGGGCTGGGTTGTTCTGTGTGCCCATTGGATACTTCATATGCTCAATACCTTGCTTCAGAGAATTGAGTGAACCAAAGATTTCCTCCATTCCATCAGAGTAATCCAGGATGTTATCAGCTGCATCAGCCAACAGGTAATCTGAAGATCTTCTTGTCTTTTTGGGTGACTGGATTGGCAAAGGCTGGATAACCTCACCTGGAGGACCCTATAATGTACATCACATACAAGGGTTGTCTTTTAAGTTTATTTTCCAGCTGCATAGATTGATTGATGGATGGAAAGCCTGGCTGGAAGTGATCTGAATGGCACGTCTTCATCTTTTTTATTTTATTTATTTTCCTCAGATTTCTTTAGGTTTGGTCAAATGTTGATTACAGAGAGAGTGATTCTGTCCGGGCCTTATATGGGAGCAGAGTAGGGGGAACGGCATATGGATCAAAATCACAGTCCATGTGCTCAGAAAAATAAAGGGACTGCATGATCCCTACTCCCCAGAGGGCACACAATACCCCAAAGGAGACAGGTCAGAGGCAGGCCCAGGGCTCCATCCCTGATGCCCACCACTACGCTGCCTAACGGAGCTGGCCAGCCACTTGGGGAAGACTAAGTCGGCCCCCTAACAAGGTGCAGTTCTGGGATTGCTTTACCCACTGCACCTGGGAAACAACCTCAGGCAGATAGTCTCTTGGTATGCCCACACTCTGGGACAAAATCAAAACTATTTGAAATTTCCAGTGAACCAAAATTCCGCATACAATTGTATTTCAGATTGGGCAAAACACTTCATTTCAAGAAAATCAAAATGTTGTTTTGCTTTGAGAAAATCAAAATGTTTCAATTCAATTTCAACTTTTTTGGGGGTATTTTATAAAATCAAAAAATGGAAAATCAAAATGTTATGTTCCGATAAGGCAGAAGCTTTCCTTTTCTTTTTTTTTTATTTTCAAATTTTTATTTCAAAATGAATTGTCATCAGAGGCACGTTTCCATAAAATGTGTTGCATACTCTGGACTGGAATTTCCCAATAAAAAACCATTCGGTTTGAAAAATTTCTGACCAGCTCTACTATTTTCCTTTTCTGTAACTTCACAAAGTCCTATCTACCAGTGTTACAAAACGGGATCATTAGGAGACTGTTAACTATATGCATTGTCAAAAAATTGATCTTACTTACGGGAGGACCCGGGGGCCCAGGTAAACCACCATCACCCTTCTGACCACCAGGACCCTACAAATCAATGAAAGAAATACTATGTTAGCAGTCTTGAAAAGAGACCAAAAAACCACCAACCCACAAAGGAAAATGCAAAACAATTTGGGAGAAGAGTTACTTACAGTGGCTCCTTTGGAACCCTTTGGACCTTGAGGACCCTAGGGGGCAATGGACATAGTTATACTGAGTTGCACTCAAGCTAAAATGGGAATATTTTGAACTGAACAATATATGGTGAGACTTGGATGTAATTACTTACAGGTAAACCAGGAGGGCCAGGAGGGCCGAGTGGACCAGCGGGACCGGAAATGCCCTAAAGAAGAATAAGCAGAAAAATAAGTTATTCTAGTGGCATTGTTTCTGCTATACTGAGCAACGGTGACTGGGACAATAAGATGACTAGTTATGTACACCTACAGTGTAGTTCTACACAGGGTTTGATTCTGCTTAACCATCTTAACCCCGTTTTATGATTAAAAACGTCTCATGACAATTTGAGTTCTGTTTTGTTCTTCTCACCTCCAAAATTCATAAAGCTATTACCTCATCCACCTTCAAATCCTCCTAAAGGGTCACTTTTGACATCATCCACACAGAATGCTGCCAGTTGATAAAAGCTGGACAGATGGCGAGCTAAATTGTGAGCACAGCTAGTGTACATGAAAATGTTGACCAGATTATTGTTATCCTGTTCTCCACCTGTTTGTGTGTTTCATCCATCTTCTGAGTCTTGTTATTAAGCTAGATTCTGAGCTTTTTAGCTTTACTATACATTTGTACAGCACCTAGCACAATGGGGCCTTGATTCCTCAAGGGAACTCAAGATGCTGCTTTAATTTAAATGCCACTCATGTAAAAGATCCGTGAAAAGTGTTTAGAATTCAAATTTTCTTCCTCTTGACTTTGCAGAAAGGATAAGCTTGTACAAAACTTAAATGGAAACAAAAGTATGTTTTACTAACTGAATCGCCCTTGGCTCCGAGAGACCCTTGTGGACCTGGAAGACCCCTGTCACCCTTTTCACCCTGTTCTCCTGGAGGTCCAATCAGACCAATCAGACCGGGATGTCCCTAGAAAAGAGACAGAGAAAAATAAGATTGAAGGTCAATGTACATAACTATGAATACATGTAAATTAAACGAGCAATATATTTTGATAGCCTAAGGTATTAAAAAGTCATCACTGAAGGTATTTACAGATAAATCCTAAAAACAGTAGACACACAATTATTCTGCAGGTGCATGCATTTGCAGATTGATTTTTATGTTTAGAGATTACCTGCAGAGTTAACTACTTATTCCACAAAAAATTAATCTGTGAGTGCTACATATTAGGTCCTTACTGAAGCCAATGCAGAAATAACAATACCTATGAGTACAGGCTTCACACCCTCTTCAGTATTTAAATGCTCCAAACTCATTGGTTAATAGAGTTCACAACACCTCAATATTGTAAACATTTATTTTTAAATGTTTAGTTTAAATATTTATTTTATTTATTTTATTAAAACAATATTTTTAAACATCTGATCCAACTATTTAAATTAAACACAACTCACGATATAATGGGCTTCATACCAAACAATTTCCCTTTTTACATACAGTTCCCCTCATCTCAACCTCAGCTCAATGGGATTTGGGTGCCTATTTCCCTTAGGATCCTTTGAAAATCCCATCCTATATCTTTAAAGCCATTACAGCAATTACTTCACATTAAAGACAAATATAACAATTGTTCTATATTTATATGTTGTGGGGTTTTATATATTAAAAAGCTAATATTTCTTATTCCCATCTGTGAAATTATATGCTTTTCCCCCAATGGATTTCTATGGCTCTTAATAACAGAGAAAAACAAGGGTCATTAAATTTACCTTCCAGGCAGTGACTGTTCCTTTCTTTCTGAATGCCTCTGGAATGGGCTGATGTGGCCTACCATTTCATCATTATTATTAGTATTATTATTATTTTATTTATTATTATGGCAGTGGTGAGTTGATTGACGGGTGCCATGGACCTGTCTTGCTTTCATGTTACTTTGGTATCTTTTATTCAGCAGAAATACGTTTTTATTTTTTACTTGTATACACTTAGCCAACATAAGGCTTTTAGATTTATGCCATAATTACGGAGCTTTTCTGAAACTGAAGACACAAAGTAAGAAAATTTCACCTACCTTCTCACCCTTGGAACCTGGATCCCCCTTCAGTCCAGGCAAGCCAGGTGGACCCTAAATAGGTCAATGGAAATAATGTTAAACACAAATTTTAAATAACACAACATGCTGCACTCGTGGTATTGATCTGAAATATGAAAGGTACAGTAAGTTCAGGTACGATGGCATTCAATGGCTGATGACTGGCTATATGTACAACTTAGGGTACAAAATAACCTTTAAGTATATGCTTAAAAGAAATATACCTGATTCATTCATTGCACTAATAGAATAGTTGATTTGAACAAGACAAAGAAGTAGAAAAGAGGGCCTATGTGACTGGAAATTTATGAGGAAAGAGCTCTTTAAATATCAGTGGAAAGTCTCCATGTGGTACTGGAAACACCCAATGAAGCATGTGATAGTTAAACAAATGTTCTAATCTATATTTTCTTGATCTCATTGATTTTTCCTGTTGGCACTTTACCCGCTATTCATTACTTCTCCAACAATGCTTGTTCTTTATTGTTATAAAACAGTGGTAAACAGCCCTCTAAATTAGCTTCCCGCCTTCCAACTCAGTGAGACTCAGTAATATCTTGCAGCTTGTTAATCAGGTTTCTTACATTAATTTCCCATCTACTGTGGTATTGGTTTGAGAACCACTCCATATTTCGGCCCAAAGTTAGGGCACTATCTTGAGACTAGTGAGCCCAAGGCTTAATTCCCTGCTTTGTCACAGACTTCCTGTGTGACCCTGGGAAAGTTGTTTTGACCCAGATTTTTAAAGGTATTTAGGCCTTGCTTTACTCAACACCCGTCAATTTTGATACTGGGACTCGACTGTCTAAGTCATTTAGGGCCAATTTTTTAAAGGTATTGGGGCACCTAAATTCCACTGATTTCAACAGAAGTTAGGCACATCCGTACCTTCAAAAATCTGTCCCTTAGGCCTTGCAATGTGAGCAGAGCAATGTCTAAATATCTTTAAAAATATAGGCCTTAGTCTCTCTCTGACTCAGTTCCCCATCTGTAAAATGGGGATGATAGGGAACGCCTATCTCACAGGGTGCTGTAAGGATAATACATTACAGACTATGAGGCACTTAGACACTATGGTGATGGGGCCAGATAAGTACCTACAATAAATATTTTTCTCTTAAAATAATGCCACCAGTCCTTTATACAGCACCACAACTGTAAATGATGCTTTCTAAAAGAGAGTCAGACATACTCTTTGCCCCAGTTTTGTTCTGTAATTGTTCCTTGGGATGTAATGCTAATGCTGCTTCTTGACAGGGTGCTTAAAAAACAAAAGGTGCACAAAAGTGTGAAAGCACTATATTATTCAGTTAGAATTCATGCACCACAGCACACCACTGGGAAAATGTAGGGCCTGATTCTTCAGATTTGGTCATCTGAGTGGTCATTGTTCATGTAAGTGATTCAATGGAAGTTAATGGTACTACTTGCCTAAGATTTACAGGATTGGGCCCTTACTTGGCACTGTGTAGGGAGATTATATTATTAAACTACAAGCATACATAAACTAACCAGACCCACTACTTATGTTTTATGAACCTATATGTGGAGATTGTCAGCTCTACTGTAAATTTTCCAAGCTGCCATGCTGCCAGATTCAGCCATCATAACAGCAGTGTGCATAGATTCAACAATGGCTGAAGGGAAACCCTAAGAATTGGACTTGACAAAATGTTCTCAAAACAATCTATTTCTCCAGAGATTTAGAAGAGAACTGCCTTCACAATGGCATCAGTGTGAATTTATCAAACTTGTTTTGGTAGCATACAGTATGCATCGTTTAAAAAGTTTTTGGGAAAGCCTGCCTATAGCTGCAATGATATTATAAAATACTCTGGTTTTTTCCTATCCACTTGCTCCTGTGGCCCATAGAAACTTTGTAAACTAATGCAATTGAAATGAGCCCTTAAAACGGGAGCTTTTAAAAAAAATTACATCAAGGTGACAGCATTAGCTGTATGTCGTATAACGTTGATATGAGTTGAAATGCAATTTCTTTTGGAGCAATGTAAATAAATCTCAGAATGTAGTACCTAGAGGAGACTGTTAAGCTTTTATAGTCAACTTAAAAATCTTACTCTAATAAGATTCTATATTCTTAAATTTATCACTACACTATAATGAAATAAGCTCTTCTGGCACATTTTGAATCAACATTTTTATTTGCTGTTCTAAAAAAATTAGACCTAGGGGAGCTTAGAAAAGATACCTAGGAGACAGCTACTTATGCACAGCCCATAACATAAGAAACTACAAACATACACAATAACCTAAGAGATTAAGTGGTTTTAATGGATGCAGTGTCATTAGTTAAGTTTACTATTATCTGAAGTTTTAAAAGAGGCTAGACAGAACCCATATAAGGATAGGGTTCTCAATATCTAATTTAGAAAGGGAACATCTGAAACTTCTACAAATTAACACTGACAGAGTCATTCCCAGCATTCCTCAGATGTGAAGATCACCATAATGTGAGATTTGAAGACAGGAAAGTAAAAGTGGTAGTGGGGAGCTAAAGGACTCTATAGGAGTTGGAAAACACCCTCTCGAGCAGAAAATGGAAAATTCTGAAGCAGCTATTCCCACTGTCTGAAGAGCTTCTGACTTCACATCCTCTGCTATAGGTGTCAAACAATCTCCCCTAGTTTTCATTTGTGAGTGAGTTTAGAACTCCCAAATGTGATTGTGTATTGACTTGAGGTAGATATAGTAGGTCACATTTTGTTCTGACATAATGGAGATTGCACTGAAGGGGGTAGTGGGAGAGAAAATCAGAGCAGAATTTGGCTTAATACACAATCTTTCTCATGTTGTTCAGCCGATGCACTTCTCCAAGTCTGGGTTATTTTGGAGAAGAGGTTGTAAAACATGTCAAATTGGTGATTTCGTAATGTCTTCAAATGAGGGCTAAAACCTCATTTTCTCTTGTGAGATAAGAAAGGCCTGATCTTGGCTTCTAGATTTCTGTATGGTCCTGCACCTAGCCAAAACAGGAAAAGGGGGAGGTTCAGTAGTCCTTGACCTAAGGAGGGAGCTTCGGAGCTAGAATTCTGTCAATGGGAAAGGGCAGGATGAGCTTAATCATCTCTCAACTCTATGGGACATCCTTTCAGAAGTTTTTACAGCCCAAGGCTCAGCAAAACTCCAAATTGTAGAACATACCACCCCGATTTTTTTTAGGAGGATCCTGTATAACATGATGCTTGCAGAAACCCGCCAAAGGCCTCCACTAGTGGTATGCTGACTGAGAGCCAGGGAAGAACTGCAGGAAGCCAGAAGGCATGGGGATTCACATAGATATATCACTGAGCTTCTGCAGATCCCAAGAGGTTCATGGGGCCTGAAGCACTGTGAACCCTTGGCTTATTCCAGGTCTCTCACAACCAGTGATTGATCTTGTGAGCTCTCCTCCTAACCAACGGAAAAATTGAGAATAAACTCATGATGCGACACTCCCATAATTTTTCTCTCCCTCTCTGCCTCCTTGAGAGTTTTTCTGTTAACTTTAACAAGGATATAAGGGAATTCTATTAAGATATTAATCTTGTAATATGCTTATTTGAAAAAAGAAGCTGGAAAGATGAGACAGGAATGGCTATTAAAAGAGAAATATTTGATAGGAAAATATATGAAGCAGGTTTAGATATTTGTCCTGTTCCTCCTCCATTTATTTTTTTAATCCCCATCTCCATTTTTGAAAGAACTCTTCACTTACATACTTTAAAATCTCTTGATATTCATAGGAGGAATGATACTGATTTTGTTTAATTTCTACAGAATAAGGTGGAAATCCAAGTGACGCTGGGCACATGCAAATGTAGGAGAGGCATTAATTTCTCAGAGCCATTAATCTCACACTGCACATGTATGCATTGAGCAGGAGGTGACGGCTAAATTGATTCAATATCTCATCACTACCAGTCTCCTGCTGGCAGCGGACATGGGTGAAGTTATGATGTGGAGAGCAGTCATAAGTGAGCCTTTCAATGTGGCACAGATTCAGAAGTGCCATAACTCTTCATGAACAAAATTTTATGCAGTGTGTATCTTTTCCATTTCTGCTTCAGGCTATTGATGCAAAAGCCTAGGCCAATATATAATTCATGAACAAAAAAGGGAAAAGGAAAACAGGGGTGATATTTTTAAGCTTCTGAAATATAGACTCAAGCATTTTCACCTGCAGTGTGTTGTACTCTACTGCATATCTACTTTGGCATGCTTCTCACAACTGCAGTCCATGGGGGATGCAACCTAAACTCAGCAACTGCTGTCCCTGAACTTTATTTCACATGTGAACCAAAGTTTAATATGCTGCTGTGTAAATATAATGATCTACTAGAGCTAGCTAATCAACATGCAATCTTGAATTCTTTTTTTCAGTGGTATAACTTATTAATATACTTTTCTTCTGATTGAAATTGGGCATTCAAAATAGCCCCGGGAGCAGTCTTTTAACTATACATTTTATTTTAAATCCTATGGGACACTTTTGCTACTTAATTGTGAAAAGAAATGTTTATTAATGGTCAGTAAAATTTTGATTTAAGAAGAAGAAAGATGGCTCTTTGATTAAGGCACAGTGCTGGGACTCAGGAAATCTGGGTTCAATTTCTGATTCATCCACAGATTTCTTGTCTGACCTTGGGCAAGTCACTTAATCTCTGTGCCTCAATTCTCCCTCTGTACAAAGGGGATAACACTCTTTGTCTTGTCTATTTAGATGGTAAACTCTCCAGGAAGGAGCTGTCTCTCTTCCTAATGTATAAGTACAGTGCCTAGCACAACTGGATTTTGAAGTTGCATGCAGCCTCTAAGTGATACTATAATACAAATTATATATGGATGGAAAGACATGCTGCATCACAGTCCATTGAGAGAAATAATTCTAGTCCTGAAAAAAGTATAAATGCATACTCTGAAGCTCTTTCTTGTTTATAGAGTAAAGTTATGGGTTTTGAACATTTCCAAAAATCTATGGTGGTCAACCAGAATGTGCCTATAAAATGTTCCAATCAATGGAGAAAAAAGTCAATTCTTCTTGTTAACATACACACAAGAAAGTGAAAAGGTGTTTCAGAGGTGAAAACCCTAGCAAGGAATAATTCAGGAAGCATTTTACTTTAGATGATGAATTGCACATTTTCTTAACCACATTTGTGTAGGCTGAGAGAACCGGATGATATGCTCTGCAGCTGTTATGACTAAAACCTATCCCTCAGTATCTGGCTTCAGAACTGAGGCAGAAAGGGGGGAGAGGAATCTTCTTCACAAAGGATGTGTGGAGCAGCTGTACAGTTAATTTGCAGCAGCTACTTCAGTCCTAAGGCCTATGCAGGGATACCTATTCCTGCCAGGCAATGACAAGAGGGGAGGGTACAAGAAGAGTCCTACTGCCCTCTTACCCTCACATCCAGCCTTTTCACCCATGCGTAGTTGAACCACACCATTTCTGCAAATACAAGAAGGGACTGAATTTGCCTCTTACAGCCCCAGCATCTTGATGTGATATGGTTGTGTTACTGTACATGTTAGCAGGGCTTAAAACTTCCAGTCACAAACAAAACAATGGCTTTTATTTAATGCATAACAGCAATAGGACATACCCTTGTGCGTTATTTGAGAAATTGACACTTGCTTTTTAATTTCACTCAAGCATGACAGTTCCCATGTTCTATTTCAAAGCTTCCATCCCTAATACGTTGTTCCAGAAATGCATTAAACGCCTTCTATTTAGCATCAGAATATTTATAACCTCCTCCTGCCTGCTGAGCAGGAACTCTTCAGAGACAGACCTTCTAGAACTTCCTCCCAACTGAAAGCCTTAGCCAGAGCAAGTCTTGAAAATTTCAAATCTTTCAGTCTGCCTGGGGCTATTTTCTATCTTGAAACCCACCAACTTTCTCCCTCTCCACCTTGCAAAGGTCAGTACCCATCTTCAAAGGGGTTAATAACAAATCAAATAACAAATCAAAGTGGTCTAATACAATGTATTCTAGTCAATCCAGATTAATCTCAACTCAATTTAGTGTTCATCATATTCATTTTTCTATTAATCATGTAGGACTTATTAAGAAAACTATGCCACTACTTACACTGACTATTCTAACTTCTATGTGCTTCCTCTCCTTTGGCCTTCATTTTTAATGTGTAGTAATTATTTGGCCACTGAGACACTTTAAGAAATAAAGGAGTATTAAATACCACTCAGTAGCATCCAAACATGGTTTTGTTTGGATTTTTTTTTTAATTTTCCTGTGTTGTGATGATTAGGCTAGAGAATGAATTAATTTGTGAAACACTAATTCCTTGCTTTACAGCCATATCAATATTGTAATCACAAAACATTGTTTGATGACTAATAAACTGCTCTGAAGTAACAATAAAAGAGAAAGCTAAAGAGTTAACACAACAATTCATCATGAAAGACAACTTTGCAACAAGCTACAAAAGGCTGTAGGTTTCCTCCAACAATGTACAAGAGTGCACTTTTGGCATTTGCTATTTTCTTTCAGGAGTAGAAGTTTATATATATATATATATATATATATCTTCCTATTTAATCTTAAATGCTTGGGGAGTAACAATGACAAATATTATAACACCCCAAAGATGCATCTGAGGCTGTGATTTCTGCTACATTATAGGATAAAGTAGAGAAGAGAATGGGAAAATAAAGCATGTGAGAACATGCACATTGCCGTGCAGTATAAAAATGAAGACTTGAGGAGATGCCTTGAGCAGTTTCTAAGGATGATACCCTTCATCTTTGAACTCTGTGATAGAGATTTTTAAAGGGCCCTATAGGACTTTGCTGTCCAACTCCCATTGACTTTCAATAGGAATTTGAAAACCTCAGCCATAAACTATTTCTTGGACATGGCATAATGAATTAAAGATCGAGTATGGCTCTGTCTTGCTAGGAAACCTAACATGAAGACTGGTTAGGTATAGATTTCCCTCACCCCCCTTCTGATCCTAATTCTGAATTTTCTTGCTTTTCAGTGACTAGTCAGACTCTTTCATCTTTTGCACCAGGAGTTACATTTGTCTATATGGCATCCATCACTAGCAAAGGGTGCACTGAAATCACCAGTGCCAAGGAAATGATGTTCTTTTAACAGGATTTTTTTTCTGAGTGGTTTATGCTGCTATGGAGCCAATAAGGCCTTATATTCACTAGTGTGTGTTTGGGGACAAACAGATTTTTGGATAATATACAGTCTTGCACTTGTATATGTTGTCTTTTATTCTAATATTGCACAAAAGATTCCAGGGACCGAAACACCATTGTGTTACTCCAGTCTTACGCTAGTGTAACTCCACTGATTCCAATGTAGTTGCTCTGTTCTATAACTGGATAAAGCAGTTGTAAAACAGGCACTCAATATTCTAATAAAATGGAAGGATAAAAGCCTTGCTGTAACCACTGATTTGTGCAATCGGTTTCCCCAGAACATATACGGAGACATTAATGGTACATTTTTAAGGGCTTTTCCTCTTTGACATAACACTGGAAGGAAGGATACTTACCATAGGACCAGGTGGTCCATCCTGACCTGATGCTCCAGGTAGACCTTGTTCTCCCTATGAGACACAGACAATTAAGATTCCTTCAAAGGTGGGTATAGAAGATAGAAAAGAAAAAAATATTGTTATATACTCAGTGAACTCACCACAGGGCCAGGAATGCCCCGGAGACCCTCTGGACCAGGTTTTCCTGAAGGTCCCTGAGGACCAACTGGCCCTGTTTTTCCAGGAGCGCCTTCTGAACCAGGTTCACCCTACAAGGAAGCACAGATCAGATCATTAATGGAGTTGATTATGCATGGCTCTGTATGGGCGAACAAGTGGGACAGAGGGCACAAGGAGCTTTTAACACCTTTTCCCAAGAGATAATCACAGTCTGAATCTGTTTCCTTCAGGGCAGACTTGGACTGACCGATAACTGTGATAGCGTGCACTAAAGGTTATGGTGTGGACATGACCATGTTCCACCATTCTTTTCTGCGCTGGCCAAATTACTTGTCCCTGCATTAGTGAGGAATGCACACAGCAACCTATCAAATGCCTCTAGAAGCTTCCTTGGAAAGGGGTGCCTCTGCACTGCCCCCTGCTGAAGCTATGCTCTAAACAAATGAGTCACAACTACTGTGCAAACATTAAAGCAAAGAAATGTCACTACGGAAATATTAAATGCAGGCTCTTTTAGCAGAGTTGTTTGCAACTTAACTGTGATTACTTTGGTAGATTTAAAACATCACAGAGTGTATGTATAACAAAGAGCTTAGAAAAAACATGATTTAGTTTTTGCAATGGTTTTTGTATTTCACTGTTTGGAACAGAAGGTCTTGTATTTCTTACCTTTGCACCTTTTTCACCTTGTCTGCCCTCAGCACCAGTTGCCCCAGGAGGACCCTGTAAATGTAGGGAAAATATATTAGTTATGAGATAAATACTGGTACATAATTACAGTATATTAAATGTACATTCAAGTGGTGAAAAATCTCTGAAATTTTCTTATAGTTTCCTATGCATCGGTGAATCATAAAATTGGCAAATGTTAATATTGTAAACAAAACATTTCTTGACCATTTTATCAATAAAATGCAAAATCCCACTTAACTCCCATTAAACCTTTTTTATTTTCATTCAATTTATTAAGAGCTTACAACAAATACAGTGAATAGAAAACCAACTGCCCTTTATAAACACAGAGCAAAGAGAATACCACAAATAAATATATAAGATGAAAATTTACACATCAAAAGAAATGGGAAAATTTATAAAAGTAATTGAAAAGGCCAAATAGTATTTTGTACTAAGGGAAGGATTTCAAAACATGCTGAATGGCTGCCTAAATCTGAGCACAATGAAGTCAATGTGACTTCTGCCATTGACTTCAATAAAAATCTAGGCATTTTCATATTAAGCCATTGTAATGAAAATGGCTCATGAAACACACTTCTTCACCCTCTAACTGCTGTATACAGAAATGATATCCAGTTGTCTAAAATGTTTGGTGTTTCTGCATAGGATTTTGCTCAGAGCTGCAGTAGCGGGGTATTGTGGAACAGTGATGAGTTTTAGTTGTCTAGCCACATGGTGGGACTTGGAAGGACATACCAACACTATGCATGGCTACACACACTGCTATCAATTCTCACTTTTTAAAATGAAAAAAACAATGGGATATTTTTCTCCTCCAAAAATATAAAAAAGGTTAATTTTCAATTCAGGGGATTTATAAACACAGTTCCAGTGACTAACAGAAGCTGTGTGTGAAACTTACGTGTATTGTACTAGAAATACTCCCCTTGAATACCCTTAAATCTTTAAGATAAGAGACCACTAAACAAGGCTAGTTTTTAGCTTGAGAATTTTTTTTGTTATAACCAGATATTTCTTGCCTATAGCCATCAGTTGAAAAAATAGGAATCTGAAAAACTTTCTTCCTAAGATTCACATGTCCATCTGTTTTATGAACAGTACAGGATGTAGGAATTGTTTAATTTTAGTTCTTAAAATGTATAAATAAGTGAGTATCTTTAATTGTTAATATCCATAATACAGAAATGTTAAGAAAGGGTTGCAAGGTTCAGTAGCATGGATGAAGCCAGTAATTTCTATTTACATTCTGCCCTTCTATTCAGAATGATCCCAAAGGGTCAAATTCAGGCCTTGAATAGCAAACTCATTCTCAATGTTATGAATGTGTGAATAGTTTTAAAATTAAGCAATACCAAAGTGCTTTGTTGGATCAAGGCCTTGTGACACATATGGCAATCTCCTGCAATACCTGTGGAAGATCCTACTTTATTAAGTGTATGTCTCATAGGATGACAGGGATTTTATGTAACTCCATGGGGGAGATTGACCACAGCCCTACTGCATCTCTGAGCAAAATCTTGCCACCACCAAGAAAGGCTCGCATATATATTTGTTCAAACCGGAATCTCCATAGACTAACAGACAAAGAAGGGTTTACACTACCTCAAGGCCTTCTTTCTTATCCAGCAACCAGATTGAACAAGGGAAGGTGGGGCAATCCTTAATAAAGAAGGGCTGGAAGGACTGACACATACCAGAGTCCGAGGTTGAAGGTGGGGTGATCTCTGATAAAGTTATTAGCATGTGAGTAGAGTCTTTTATTATTTTAATATATTTTTTTCTGTAATGCTTTTACCTTAAGAATAAATGTGGTTTCTTAGAAAGGACAGTGTGGTAATTTATAACTGTGGGCAATTACGCTGTTTATAGCCTCTGGAGAGAAAGCAAAGTGCAGATGTTGGCAATTTAGGCCATCTGTCTTGCTGGGAATAATACAGTGTAGACAAAGAACTGTGCAGCATGGAAAAACCCAGATCAGGAGGGAGAGAGACATGGGTCTCTGTCCAAAAGAAGTGACGGTTGAGGAGCCGTGAGTCTAGAATGTGTACCCTTGCTGGAACACGGAGGGCGAATACAGATGCAGTTGCCTTGAACTATGACAGATTTCACTCCTCAATTTAACTTAAATACAGTCTAGTTATACTATGGCTGAATTTGGCCAGAACTGTTTCAAAGCCTGACATATTATGTTATCCATTATACTGATGCAAATCTAGAGCAACTCCACTGAATTCAATGGAGTTACTCCTGATTTACACTACTGCTACAACTATTTACTTATGAGTACAAAACCATCACTCATTCACTACTGAAATGAAGCCATCTCTGTGGTGGAATACAGCACCCACTATTTTTCAGCAATACTGTACAAAATGTTCTGCTAAAAAGAGGAGTGAAGTAAGCCTTTCCCATTGAAGTTACAGCAACCAGAATTAAATTACCCAAGTTGGAAGTTGGCCACTCACTGTGATTAAAAATATCTGCTCTCAGTGAAAAATGCCATGGGATTTTGTAATGACCATGAATGGTAAGGGACTGGCTCAGTTTTACATAGTAGCAACACCGTGCTTCCTAACAACCTTTCGGTACTGACTCAAAGGAATAGGAGGAATATATAGTGTCCCCACCACCACCACCTGTTAACAACAACATCTGGTTTATATTTAGTTTTTTCAGGTCTCATATCCAACAATGCTTAGCTACCAAGAGCTAAGAAGATCCTAGTTTAAGATGATCATAAGTAAAAATTATTAGCATGAATATAAATGCACTTAGAAACATTTTAAAGGCAGGAGAATTTTCTCTGTTATGAACTAATTTACACATTCATTCTCTTTACCACTTGATAGTCATTTTTGCTTAAGTTCCTAAAAGGGTTAAAACCAACTGTTTTCAGTTTGAGAAGCTGAAAGGAGTTGAATGCAGTAGTACTTATTTGAGAAAAATGTTTCTTGAATAATCTAAGCATGCAGCTGCAACATCAATTAGCGGAGCTAAAAACACTGTGATCGCTAAATTATAAATACAATGAATCATGATTGCTAAACAAAGGGGGTGCATTCATTATCAAACAGTGCTAACGCTGCATCAAGCGCAAAGTGGCTAAATGAACAGCTCTTTCTAACAGACTCTGATTACTGGCATGGAACAGATGGTGCTTCTGCAGAAAAATACTGCTAATTGTTATTTATCTTATTTTCCTATGCTTGAATTGTTGTACTATATGGTAAATTTTAACTGACATAAAAGCTCTCAATAACAATAACTTGAAATTAATGCATGTTTTTTCCTCCTGCTATCACAGTAATGTTTGTGATTTTATGTTATGCTTCGATTTGGACATATTGTCAGTTACATTCCACACATGCCTCTGAAGCAGATAGAAGAAACTTTTCCCCATTTTGATGGTATATTAACACTGTAGGTGGATTTTCTTGTCTGCATTTTTTTTTGCTTCAGAATTTCCTTACAATAATTTAAGAATGCTATTCCCAGTCATCAGTCATCTGACTGAAATGTGCTTCTTAGTGAAGACAGCACCATTAATTATTTTCATGACACATCACCACTGTTCAACAATTTGTTAGGTTCAGAATACATTCTGTGTATTTTTACTCCAGGGGATGAGAGGAACTCAGCTACATTTTCAAGTGCAATGGGCATCCTGCTGAAGCAGCAATATGCTATACTCACAATGGAAAAAAATCCTATTCACAATGGAATTTTTTTTTCAGAATTCTGCATATTTTTGAAAATTACATGTAAAAGGCTCTAACTGATCAAGCAGTTATCTTGCTTTCTGATTTTCAAATGTCAGAACACTACTACCACATACCACCTAAATCTATTATATTATGCAAAGCAGGCTATATGCATTCTAGTTTCAAACAAAAATGTGGCTAAATCTTAAGCTGACTTTCCTACTTTTCTGTAGCTTTTGATCCTTTCATTTTTAGAGTGATGCATGGAGTTTTAGCTGCAAGTTAACTATGCATTTACTTGACAACCATAAAGCTAACATGGCCAGAAGGTCAGATGACATAGGGTTGAAAAAAGCCCCAAAACCTACTCAGTAAAAAGCTGAGAGGAGACTAAGCAAAAAACATCCGCCACTTGAGTGTCCCAGTTCAGTCCATTTCCTTTAATTGCTACTGATCCTAAATTCTACTTTTAAAAGAAATTAACGGAAAGTTAGCATCCCATTATTTAGTGGCATCTCTTCTCCCTTCCTTTTTAAACTTCATCAGACAAAATCAATGAATTCAAATCACATAGTATAGGAAGCGGCTAGTACAACATTGCATAATCCTTATGTGCCCACCAAAGAATTTATTTTGGAATCAACAATACATAGCAATGGTTTAATCACTGATTGATTTTTGGAAATTAATATAAAGGACCAAACCGTATATCTGTCAATTTTTGTGGACTCTCATTTTACCGATGGGGAAACTCAGTGAAATTAAGCATCTTGCCTAAAGCAAAGAGAGACCAATTATCAGAGGCTGTGGGCTGACTCCCATCAGGAGAAACCTTGTCAGAAGCTCCTGGTGGTAGAAAGTCCATGTTTGAGGAGGAGGTGCTGAGAAAAAGTAGTTACAATATCCCCTTCACCAGGGTTAGGTACCATTTGTACAGTAAGTGATGACTGGAGGTGTGTCCAGGGCAGTGATTGGGCACATCCACTGAGCTTCCTCTGCTAAGGGTCTTTTGTGGGCTTGTTCTTATAGATTTAAAAAAAAATAAAGTAAGTTATTGCTTACTGTCTCTTTGAGGCCCTTTTCAAGCAAAGTACTTAACCAGGTGCTTAAATCCATTTCTCTTCAGAAAAACACCTAATCACAAACTTAAGTCCCATAAACTTCAATGTAACTTAAGCACATGTTTAAAGTTTGGCACATTCTTAAACGCTTATTTGAATCAGAGACTGAATCTACTACAAATATTGGTTTCTATTTCAACCACTTAGCATGCATTTCTATTATCAACATGAAATTTACTTCTTAAAAATTCCTTTTATTTGCATCATTTATGCTATGATGACTGACCAGAAAAATGTAATACTCTGAAATATTTTATTTAGGTGCTGCTAAGCTTCTTTCAGTAAGAAAATATGAAACTGCTCTTGGCTTTTTATATAGCTAAAATTACCATTTCAGCATTAAAATTCTATGCTTTAATGGCACAAGTTATCCAATCTCCCCGTACCTTAAGAAATGTACTCTAAAAATATTACAAAGCCATGGAGAATATACATATTGGGCAAATTACAACTTCATTTTCTTTCTACCTTGAATAATAATTCAGTATTCTCCTATTTCTATACCACGGTCATTCTCAACAAATCAATATTCTATTAGCAAAGTACTCTGGGCTTAACTAGGGAAGAGAAGAAAATATATTTGGACACACATCTTTCATTTTGAAAAAATTTCCACTCCTCATTAGAACCTGAGAATTTGAGATTTTTTTAAAAATAGGCATTAAAACTGATTTTCCAGACGTATGTTTGATAATTCTTCCCTAGGTTTTTAATCATAGTCAAATTTCTTAGTGAAACCTATAAACAGGGATGCAATTTACACTGAATAAGATTCAGTTTGTCAGCTAAGTGTCCCTAGATTATAGAAAATAAAGAGGGAGTGTAACAACCATGTTTTACATATTGTGCCAAGTCTCATTGGATGGGACATCCAAAAGGACTCAGCATTGTCCTAAATCATCTCTCATTGGAGTCAACAGGAGTTTTACTATTGAATTCAATAGAAGAAAGTTAAGTCAATACTCAGTCCTCTAGAAAGTCCCACCCATTCAATATATTTCTAATAATCAACTGATATTTTAGGGCAGATATTTGCTTCACTCCTCTGCTGTTGCGCATAATCTTGGCAAACCAGAGAATCTGGCCATTTGTTCATTAACCGTAAAGTTGCTGCAACTACATTTTTTCCTTGCTAGAGCTTATATCTCTAATTTTCTAAACAGTGTGTGCACAAATTCATACCCAATTTGCATGCACAATTGCTGTGATTGCTTGCACAATAACTATTTAAATGTGTGAAACATGAACATACATATATATGATTTGATACCTGCACACACAGTTTTAAAATTAGAGCCCATAAGACATTAAATATGATCTGAATAAATTAAAAAACGACTAATGTTTTCAAGGACATATTTAATCATTTTTACAAACTATGTAGATAACTGCCATAATCAGTGTACCTCCTCAAAATGTAAATTTAGTAAATATAGAGTATATCTATTGTGAAAATAAATCTAATGGTAGTATTTAGTTCTGAAGTTGTACTGCTCTCTCATAAAACCAGCTACTCTAGCTGCAGCTGTTCAAAACTGAATAGTGATATATACCTCTATATCTTGAGTTCAGAAAGGTAACTTTAATGTGCATTTGAATGTATTTTTTGTAACTGCTCTTCCTCCACATTCTACCAAGGCAGATAATCCCCAGGCTGAAATTCATAGCAGCTGGTCCTAAATTTGGAACTCTCTACAACCAGATATCAGGAGCTGAAGTCTTTTGGGGCACAATAGAAAATCCATCTTTTTCCATATGCCACTGCTTCACTGTATCTGCTTCACCAGGTGAGATGTTTAATAGGGGCTGTTCTCAGAGGTGGCAGATGACAAAAGAAGGAGCAATGGTCTCAAGTTGCAGTGGGGGAGATCTAGGTTGGATATTAGGGGAAAAAAATTCACTAGGAGGATGGGGAAGCACTGGAATGGGTTACCTAGGGAGGTGGTGGAATCTCCATCCTTAGAGGTGTTTAAGGCCCAGCTTGTCAAAGCTCTGGCTGGGATGATTTAGTTGGGGTTGGTCCTGCTTTGAGAAGGGGGTTGGACTAGATGACCTCCTGAGGTCCCTTCCCACCCTAATCTTCTATGATTCTATCTCCTAGGGAACCAATTTAGGATCCAGATTTTCCCAAACTCAGAAACCTAGATTCATGAGCAAGATTTATCATGGCTGGACAGAAAACTCAGATTCAGGGAAATCCCTACCCACCAATTTTCTCAGCAGAAAAAAAGAATGTTTCCCCCACAGACCATAGCCATCTTTCCCCCTGTTTTGATTTATTTATTAGAGGACTTGAGAATGACAAAAACTTTTAATAAAACTGAAAGTTCACAAAATCGGGAACAGCAGGCATTTTGGACTAAACAGTTTCATGAAAGTGGAGTGGGGAGTATTTGCATGTTTGTGATCATATCTGACCTCCAGTAATTGATTTTGGAGGAATGGGGAGGCAGTGTTTGATTTACAGGGAGTGGCAGCACCAGCAAAAACCAATGTTGGGGATATGGGTCTATACATGGTTTGGGGGCAGGGACAGAAGTGATTTGGGGAAATAAATGAGGAGAAAAGGCAGGGATGGGATTTGTGTGACTGAAAGAGAAAAGGAGGTGATGAGGAGGCAGAAAGAAAGATTGAGAAGAGGAGAGCGAGATTCTGAGCTAGATCCTGGGCCATATAAGAATGCGGATAGAAGTGAATGAGAAATTGTGAATAAGGAGTAGTTGAGTGGTGAGGGATTGATTGAGAAAGGGAGAATAAAAGAATATAGGGAAAGGAAGGATAAATGAAGATAATGGCTGAGATTGATGAGAATAAATACAAGCTCAGTCTGCTTGTCATTTCACAGAAAGAAAAACAAATTAGAGGGAGCATTGCTTTCCAGTAATATGCTGGTCTTGCCACAGCACTCCACCTTCCCAGACAGCAGCATTACAATTAAAATGGCATTTCCTCCTAATAAGGAAAATAGGATGTTTGCTAGCACTTCCTGATGAAGCAGATTCTACCTTATTACTGATTAAGTTTAGCAAAGGATAGTTGTAGTTTTGTTTTGCTAACAAAAATATGATGCTTTAAATCCTTCATTGTCCCTTTCAAGTGTAACATCAGCATAGCATAGAATTCTCTACCACCATCAAAGTATCACATATTCATGTAATCTAGAATCTACTGCTACAAAGTAATTTCCTTCACAATTCAAGAATGTGATTACTTGGCAAGAGTAATACATAGTTATTTTGTTCTTTGTATGAACACTAAATTGGAGATGTGCAGCACCACAAATTATAGATGAAGTGATTTTGTATTTTTTACTTTGTGTTTTTATCTAAGCACAGTCACCCGGTCTATCTATTTTTGCTGGGAATAAGCTACTGCCTTTCACTATAATAAAACAGGAAGTTGTAATTTGGTGTAGAACAAACATATTAATTGTTAATATTCAATCAAACCAGAATCCAGTTCTAATGATAAGATTGCTAATACTATCGTAAGCATTTGCAGCATAATATATGTGTTGTAAATTGGTGGAGCAAATAGATAAAACTAATTAAGCATGTCAGTTCACTCAAGCCTATTAAATAGACCAATTTAACTCATTTTGTTAAACAGCTTTCAGTTTACATTTAATGATACCATCCTTTTTGTGTGTGTGTGTAAAAAACTGCAACTAATTGCTCTCTGAGGCAGACCTAAAGGTTGATACATCTAGAGCAGTTCTGCAAGTGTAACATTTACAGGTTTCTATTAACAGCATTTGTAAGGCTTCTGAGGCTTCAAAGACCCAGGAATAATGAGATGACTTCATATGTTACAAAAATGCAAGTTTGTTAGTTTGCAAAATGAATACAATGGATTTTAAAGCACAGAAACTTTGCTGAAGTTCTTATTTTATATCAGATGCTAAAAACTTGAGATCTCTTCAATAAACTCTAAGTGTGGAGCTATTTACACACACATTACATTGTAAGAGACATCTTAATGGATCATCCATTGATCCACCTTGTCTAATACTTGCTTCAGAGGGAAGGTCATCTCCCATTTTCCCCACCCTTAAGAATCTGGCACAGTTGTGCACTTTTGTTCTGCCCCCCAGTAAGTGATGGCAGATGCCCTGAAGCGTGATGTCTTGTGTTAATTACCCTTTTAACATAGTCTTTTGGCATTTTTGACATCTGCAATATTTTTCTTTACTCATGGATCATCTACATAGCATGTCTGAGAATACCAGCTGCATAATATTCCATTCCAAATAGGTACTCTGCCTTCGTGTGTTGGCAGAGTTTAACTAATTGTTTATTTGAATGTAGATTTCAAATATGGACATAATGATTAATGTTCTTTTAACATCTAAGAGAAATAAGTAGGTGTTTATGACAGGGTACCATTAATAGCACCCTGGTCCTTGAAGTTGCTGCAGCAATGGGAACTGTGCAGGCTCACTTGAAGCCAATTAATCAATTTCATTTGGGGATTATTGACACTTGGGTAGCAATTGCTGAGCTACTGGGGCAATTGGCTCAGGAATTGGGAGGATATAAAGAGGGGAAGACCAGGAAGCACCATGGAATTCAGAGAGTGAGAATGGGATGAGGCTATGTTGAAGCTTCCTCTTGCTGAAAGCCTATAGTATGCTGTTACACTTTTTGTAAGGAAAAAATAAATACACGTGTGGTGAAAGGGGAATGACCTGGTGTGTGTTTGTGAGTGTGAGACCATATAAACTGGCCAGGCAGTGTGTGGTACACGGCTCAGTGACAGAGGAGCCCTGTGACAGTGTTACTGTACAATATACAGTGGGTTAACTATTCTGTCACAAAAGTAGCATCTAGCATTGATTAAGCATTGGGAAGTTAGCTGAATTCACTGATTTTAGTTTGTAAAATTGTTTCAGCTGAACCTGGACTGATTCTCACTTCTACTTCAGAAAAAATGCTATCTCTGAAAGCTGTTTCTTACTTTGGCAGAAAGTAATACATTTGGGAGTGGAAATGATATAGGAGCTTGACTATCCTGAGTCTATACTCTGCTTGGTATCAGCAAGCAGGGGTCATCAGGTTATGGCTCCCAGAATTTGGCCAGTCTCAGCATGAATTAAAATACCTGGGTGTTGCTTTCACTTACGCCACTGCTGTAAGGTCCCTAATGTTTCAGGGCAATTCAAAAATTGCTTGACTGTCACAAAAATGTGTGACTTTCATGAAAGTGTTAATAATAGTCGAGAAAAAGAAAAGATATTAAACCATCTTCATTTTAGTAACTCTTGTAACATGACGCAGCCTCAGCAGCAGTAGAGGAAGTTTTCAGGTTCCCATTTGTTCTTTCTGGAGAGTTTGCCTTTAGTTTCTGAGCATTTCGGCCATCCTATTTTCGGAAGAAGTAAATTATCTTGCCAGAATTGCAGCAGATTATGCCAGAGTTGAAAGCAAAGTTAATAATACATCGAGAACTAAAACCACAATAGTTTGCTGTGCCGAATACAGAAATGCCTCTTAGCTCTCAGAAAGATGTTACACAAACATTATCTTTTATTCTGGCTGCTTTGCACATTCTGGCCAGACTGTGATGACCCGGGCTGAAGAGTAGGTGTAAGCAGTTTCTCCCTCCATGGTATCAGTCTCTCCCCTTCAGTGCACAGACAGCCCACTACCGCAGCCCCTGCACTTTTCTCAAGTGCAATGATGACTCCCTGCTAATATTCACAGAGAGAGGGGGCAGGGCCCTGGCCCCCATTTCTCCCCCTCTCCACATTGGAAATTGAAGCTTTTCATCTCTGGACAGGATGCACACTATTATGGGCTGTGGCAGTGTTTATGCCCCTCTTTGCTTTGTACCAGGATGCTCCAGGATACACTGTGTCTTCTGAAGTTCCTCTGTAGGGAGGTGGGATTCTTTTCTGCCCCTAATGTGGCTGTGAGGCACCAGCCTGCAATCAAGACCGATCTAAAGAGTTTTTCAGCATCTGATTTTACTTACTTTCTCTCTTGATCATTTTCCACATTTCTGTTGTTGAACAGTGGAAAAAACCCCAATAATTTAAAAGCTGCAAGCAACATATAAAATAGCAATCACACTGATAGCAACTGCTTGAAACCCTTGTATGGGCTGATTAAGAAGACATGATGTCCTGACCAGAGAGATGTACAGAGACAAGGAGAGATGACTTACTCTCTTCCCAGGAGGACCAGGTGGGCCAGCTTCACCTGAAGGACCTGGTGGACCCTGTAATTGTAAATAACCCATATTACTATTTCATGGACTCTTGGGGAATGTCATTTAAGAGCAAAGATTATTGTCTTTCTGAAAAACAACAAACATATTTCGCAATATTATAGTGCCTTTCATTGGACAATCTTAAAGTGCCTTGACAGTAGGTTAAGGTCAGACAAGTGTGTCAAAATGATACCTCCTTACTCAGCAAAGCTCTTTCCAGAGTCTGGGTCCTGTAAAGAGTCTTAGCTGCTCATGTTGCTGAACAAGATAAAATTCTACTAGTTTTTACTCCTGTTAGCAATAGCAATTCCAAGCCAAAAGGTTGCTGTACAAAGACAATATAATAGCATAATATGTTAGCCTACTAAAAATGTGGGTATCCTTTTCAATTGTCTTCACCCATGTACAGGTTTCTACAGTGATGAAGCAGACCAGGTTTTACTGAACTAGGCACCTCTGAGCTATGCCTGTGCAAACAAAGGATAGCTAAAACTGCAGTGATGGGATTACTAGATACACCAGTGATAGAGAGAGAGAACCATAAACACTGAGTATCTTTCTTTGTAAAAAGACTTAAGACCCGATGGGAATTTTCAGTTAACACCCCCCAAAAAAACAAAAAAACCCAAAACAGTTCTTTTAATCTGTAGGGGGTCTGATCTAATTGAAAACAAAGGAAGGACTCCCATAGATGTAAAATTGTACCCTAAAATTGGAATTTACAAAGGTGGTACCTAAAGGAGTTAAGTTCTGAATTCCCATTGAATGTCAATGGAATTTGGGTAACTAACTCACTTAGGATTTCTTGGAAATCATGGCCAAAACACACAATAGCATGAATATTTATTCTAAAAGACAGCTGCATCACTAGGGGGAGAAAATATTTTCTGAGAAATCCAGTCAAACTCTTTTATTTAGATACATGACCTCATTCAGTGCTTGATCCTATGTTCACTGAAGTCAGTGGCAAAGCTCCCTTTGACTTTAATGGTGCAGGATCAGGATCTTAACCAGTACCTACTCAAAATCTAGATACATATTGCATGACCAACTGTGATAAATCTGATGCTCACAAAAGTGGTATTAATTCTTTCAACTTCAGACTACTTGGTGTTCTATGAGTTATAAAGACCACTGCCATTTAAAAAAAAAAGTTTTTTATAAGAACATAAGAATGGCGATACTAGGTCAGACCAATGATCCATCAAGCCCAGTATTCTGTCTTTTGACAGTGACCAAAGTATCTGGCATTGAATAGAACAGGCAATCATTGAGTGATCCATCCCATCTCATCCACTCCCAACTTCTGGCAGTCAGAGGCTAGGGACACCCAGAACAGGGGTTGCATCCCTGGCTAATAACCACTGATGGACATATCCTCCATGAATTTATCCAATTCTTTTTTGAACTCCGTTACAATTTTAGTCTTCACCACATCTCCTGGCAATGAGTTCCCCAGGTTGATCATGTGTTGTATGTTTGTTTGTTTGTTTTAAACCTGCTGCCTATTAATTTCATTGGGTGGTCCTTGATTTTTGTGTTATGTGAAAAAGGAAATAACTTCCTTATTCACTTTTTCCACACCATATATGATTTTATACACCTCTATCATATCCCCCCTTAGTTGTCTCTTTTGCAAGCTGAAAAATCTCAGTCTTTTTTATCTCCCCTCATATGGAAGCTGTTCCATACTTCTAATAATTTTTGTTGTCCTTCTCTGTACCTTTTCCAGTTCTAATACATCTTTTTTGAGATAGGGCAACCAGAACTGCATTCAAGGTGTGGGTGCACCATGGATCTAGATAGTGTCATTATTATATTTATTATCTTATCTATCCCTTTTCTAATGGTTCCTAATATTCTGTTTGCTTTTTTGACTGCTGCTGCATATTGAGAAGATGTTTTCAGAAAACTATCTATAATGACTCCAAGATCTTTTTCTTGAGTGGTAACAGCTAATTTAGATCCCATCAGTTTGTTTATATAGTTGGGATTATGTTTTCCAGTGTGCTTTGCTTTGCATTTATCATCTGCCATTTTGTTGCCCAATCTGTGAGATCCCTTTGTAACTCTTCCCAGTCTGCTTTTGATTTAACTATCTTGAGCAATTTTGAATTGTCTGCAGATTTTGCCACCTCACTGTTTACCTCTTTTTCCAGATCATTGATGAATATGTTGAACAGGACTGGTCTCAGTACAGATCCCCAAGGACACCACTATTTACCTCTCTCCATTCTGAAAACTGACCATTTATTCCTACCCTTTGTTTCCTGTCTTTTGATCTGTTACTGATCCATGAGTGGACATTCCCTCTTATCCCATGACTGCTTACTTTTTCTCAAGAGCTGTTGTTGAGGGACCTTGTCAAAGGCTTCCTGAAAGTTCAAGTACACTGGATCACCCCTGTGCACATGTTTGTTGATCCCCTCAAAGAATTCTAATGGATTGGTGAGGCATGATTTCCCTTTATAAAAGCCATGTTAACTCTTCCCCCAACAAATCATGTTCATCCATATGTCTGATAATTCTGTTCTTTACTATAGTTTCAGCCAATTTGCTGGTACTGAAGTTAAGCTTACCAGCCTGTAATTGCCAGGATCAACTCTGGAGCCTTTTTAAAAAATTGGTGTCACATTAGCTATCCTCCAGACATCTGGTATTGAAGCTGATTTAAATAATAGGTTACATACTACACTTAATAGTTCTGCAATTTCATTTTTGAGTTCCTTCAGAACTCTTGGGTGAATTCTGTCTGTTCCTGGTGACTTATTACTGTTTAATATATCAATTTGTTCCAAAACCTCCCCCTTGACACTTCAATCTGGGACAGTTCCTCAGATTTGTCACCTAAAAAGAATGGCTGAGGTGTGGGAACTTCCCTCACATCATCTGTAGTGAAGATTGATGAAAAAAAATCATTGAGTTCTTCTAGCTCAATTTATAACCACTCTAAGTAGGTGATTACTACCCTCAGATATGTTAACATACAGATTTTTTTTATAATACATGTTGAGACTAATTCATCAGTACAAATGTAGTGTTAATCTAGAAGCAACATTGAGCAGCAACATTCATTAGGAATTTCCCCCATCTGTCCCTTTTCCTGAGTACTCCATTTAGCTTTGTATGCTGACTACTTCTTTTAGGTTCCCATTCGTACTAATGGGAAAACTGCCACATAAATGGCATTTATGTGTATAAATCTCCTATGATCCAATGATCGCTGAATAGACTCACCAAATGGGAGAGCCGTGAAACCTACAGGCTAATGTTCTAGGATTTAAGAGTTTGATAAGCAATTCTGTATAAACAACTAACATTTTTAAAAGTACTTTCTTAGTCTCCTGAGTCAGAAATGTAGATGCAGATTTCCTCAAGTTTGCAAACACCTGCTCCCTCCTCCAGTGCATAACCTAGCTCCATCAATCCATCCCTTCCCTCCAATTAACATTTCCTTTTCTCCATACTGGGCTGGACTATAGTGGGGATTTACTTCTTAGACCATTTTCATGCTGGAAACAAGGCTTTCTTTATGGGAAATTCTAGCTTCTTGCATCACAAGATAAAATTCATGAAGTTGAATATATGCACATCTATAACACAAGAACCTATTTGCTTAGTAAGCCTATAGCCCTGAGGGCACTTAGCTACCACAGTGTTATCCACCTTAGATTCTAAGATTTGTGCTCATTCAGAACACAAACTGTTGAAAGTTATATAGCTATGGCTCCTTCTCATGCTATGACTGTCTCCATTTTTATTGCTTCTTATGTTACCCATGCACAAATGGGGACCACAATCCTATGCAAAGGCCTAATACCATTTGGGTTTTGTATGGAAATTAATTTACAATATTCAATGAACCATAAAGGAGAATTGATTTAGAAAATATTTTTGAAAATGTCCGAGTTTGAAGAAAGCTGACCCTTTCTCCTGAGTTAGCAGAAGCTGCTTTCTTAGCATGCAGGAATACATGGCACAAATAAAATAAAAATGATAAAGACAGTTTACTTACAGGTTGACCAGGATCACCATCTTCTCCTTTCTCCCCACCAATGCCATCTTGACCCTAAAAAAATCAGGGAGAAAGACACAACACTTAAATCAGTTGAATTTTGCAAAATAGTCTCTTTTATGGTCTGCATGTATACTATTCTTCTATAGGACATTTGAAAACTTACTATAAAGTTTTGGTGAAATGGATTAATTTTTAAGATTCTAAAACCAAAAGCAGCCCGAAAAATACCTGTCAAAGGGCAGATCTCTTTCCCATTGAGGTTAAGGGGAGTTTTCCCTCTGACTTCAGTGGGAACCAAGTTTAGGCCCTAAATCTGGTTTGTAAGGATACTTACAGCAGGGCCAGGTTCACCAGGGGGACCAGGATCTCCAGGGAAACCAACAGGGCCCTAGACAAATTGGAAAGAAAGCAAGGCAGAAGTCATCCATCAAAAAGTATGTTAAAAGTCATTACAAAGTATGTCAGTTAGAAAAGCACAATTGTACATACTCCAGAAATGTATATACAGCCTGATAAAAGTGTTAAATAGAATGATGCGCTGTTTGGTGCAACAATGTTTTACACCAGTACCTTTATTTTTAAATTAGTAGGCTCACTTACTGGATTACCCTTAGGTCCATCATCACCTGGAGGTCCTTTGATGCCTGGAGGACCAGCAGCCCCAGGTGGACCAGCCTCACCTTTTTCTCCCCTTTCACCTTTCGGTCCCTGTAAATAATATAAAAATATTAGCCTTTTGGAACTAGCACACCCAGAATATGTAAGAGAAGGAAGATCCACAAGTTAACGAGAGTGAAATATATGCTCTTTAAACTTTTAGAGGTTAATTGTCAAATTTTATCATAAAAACTTGTCTTTGGAATAGAAATGGGGCCCAAATCAATCCCCAGATTGGAACACCCATAGAACTCAGAAAAATTTCAGATCCACATCAGCATCAAGATATTGACACGCATGCCCATTTGTAGTTTGGAATGAACTTTTCCACTAACAAAGAGACACAAATCTAGCTGGAAGAAATGTATTCATTAAAATACATAAACTTAATTGTAAAATACATGATAAATTTGTCAGAAGAAATAAATGTTCTCTCTCACAATTGTAACATTCCTTTTGTCTTCCAGTTGTTATTAGACATGATGTGGGTTATAGCTGAAAGCAATTTGCATTTCACCAACATAGGTTTTTCAGCTAAAATATGAAGAAAACATCTGAGACTCCAGCTGTATGAATAATGTGATTACCTAGATTCTCAAATTACTTTAAAGGAAGTTTTCAGTAGGTACCTTATTTTAGCAGAATACTAGTAATTAAAACAAACTAACAAACAAACAAAACCAGTACTCACGCCTGGGCCAGATTCTCCAGGAGGACCAGGGTTACCAGCTTCCCCAGGCTCACCCTACAAAAAACGAGGGCAAATTACTGTCATACTAACTGACAGTTTTTATCTTCCCTGTATTTACCTGTATTATTATGACCTCTCTTATCGCTTGAAAACTAGGCTCCCAGAACCTGCCAACAGTTATGCATATGAGTATCTTTACCCATGTAAGTAGTTCTATTTCATCCAATGAGATTGCTTAGGTATACTGAATTACTCTCATTTGTTTTTGCAGAATTGGAGCCTTCACTTTTTACAGGGAGATTATCAAAGGCACAAACTCATCTTTCAATGGGAGTTGGACACTAAACTTCCCTACGTCCCTTTAAAAAATTTCCCCTTTAATTTTTTCCTTTTTTTTTTTTGGTCATCTTCCTTTCTAATCAGAGAAAAGCCAAACACATATTTGCATCTTTCTTCCTGCAAGCTAAGTTTTTGTCTAGAAGCAAATCCTTAAGAATTAGCAAATACTAACTGAAAATGAATTTCAATTGATTTTAGACCTTAGCAGTAGAGCTAGTATTATAATAAATAATAAAATAATAAGACACCTAATAAAATTTTCACCAGAGCCCAGAAAGGCGCACACAGTGTTTTATCAGTAATGGAAATTGTTAAGTAAACCAGATGGCTTCTAAGAGAATACCATATGCAAACAACCTTCTCAAACTCAAAGACTGTGAATGTTTAAGTTAATTTATTCTCTTTTTGAGCCAATGCACAGTACTGTACATGTCTGGCATGTTTTTTCAGCCACCCCTTTTAAAGTGTAGTTATGAGTGATTATTTTCTAGCTCAGTGGACTGTTAAATAAACTTCATAGAAAACTAGCTTGTTACTAAAATGTTCTGTTGCTAATAATACCCCAAATATACAACTCTCTGAATGTATAAAAGAGCCTGCTTTCTAATTGTTGGAGAGAGCTCATGTAAGAAATACATATTTTTACTTAAAGGACTTCTCAATTTAACTGTTAATGTAGGGAATTACTGACATTTGTCTCCGCAGAAATTTTTTTTATAAAGTAAAACTAGAAAATTTCTCAATTCTTTTCCAGTAACAAAATGAAAGTTAAAGTTAAGATACTTTCTTTAAAACAACTATGTTCAGTACCTTCTCCTACAGGAGAAAGATTATATTATTTTGTTACCTATTAGAATCAATTAGATCATCTTCAGTTCCTCAGAAATGACTTTAAAAATGCCATTAGTGAACTTGCCTTTAGAAATTGAAGTGTTTCATTATGCTTGTTTACTCTAATTTAGCAATTGTCTAAAATCTTATTACTTTATTAGCAGAAATGATCTTTCTTAGGTATTTAGGATTAAGTAGGTTTCTGAAATACAATATTTATACTACTTTTTTAAAATAAAGTTTTGTGGATAGTTCAGTTTAATGTGCTTGCTTTCAAATGTGTTTTCTAAGGAATTTCATAAACTTGTTCTCTGCAGAGATTTTACACCATCATTATTATTATTTCTCTGTATATGCCTACATCTGTAAGGTTAGATTTATGCAGCTAGGGAGAATGTGAACAAGTCTCTAAGTTAGCAAGTGGACTAACTTTACCTTGGATTATTCAGGCATGTGAAAAATTGATAAATATATATAGAATGTAAAAAGGGCTTCTGTATGACTTTTTACAATATTAAGCTGCCTGCAATCTGAATCACCCATGTGGTAATACCCATGCCACATGGAGACCCACTAACTTCAATAAGACTTGCAGATGTAAGGGACTCCCGGAATGGATCAAATTGCAGGATTGAGTTCTCATTTGGTGAATTGCATAAGGATACTAAGTAAGGGCCCAGTTATGCCTGCCAATCTTCTGATGCAGGCCAGTTCCTCTGGGTTTTCCCATGTGTAATTAGGATGATACGGTTTGCTCTTCTTCTCCTTCCCTCAATGATTTTTTAATCCAGTCTATGAAGAGGAAGGAAGGGAAGGGACTATAAGCCCTCCCTGTCCTCTCTGAGGTATCTTCAGGGACACATGAAGAGCACAAATGCTACACTTTCAAGTGGGCCTTGAAAGGATAAGAAGGCTACTTGTGAGCCCCCCCCTTCCCTCCCCAGTGCATCTGTGTAAGTGCCAGCTGCAATTTGGCCTCGTCAGGACTATATAAACTCATAAACAAGCTCTGAAACAAATATGACCTTTCCACCATCCAATGTTTTGTAGTATGAAATCCAGCCTCTGTATTTTGTCTGATAGTGGATCTCATGTTGCAAAACATAAGACGGTGCGAAAGTTCATATTTGTTTCATACAGCTTTTTGTCAAGATTAGACCATGCTTCTGTGGAGTAAGATGTCCCTAACTGGCCCTAGATATATATTTAGAGAGTGCATATGTATATCATAGATATTAAATAGATGAATAATCAATACACCATCATTTGTTAATGAAAACATTTCTTCTTTACCTTTTGGCTAAGCTCAAGGGTGGTATCAATTCAAGATCTGATTCATCCTCCACATGGGAACTATCTCCTTTTCTTGCTGGGAAAAAGATTTGATGCTCTAATAGGTCTATTCCATCTCTAAGTACTGCAGGCCCTTAATCAATCTTACGCAGACAAAACCTGACACACATCACTGGAAAGATTTTCTTGACAAGATCTCAAGGGGACATTGGCAGTTGTTCCTAAGCTGCAAAGCGTGATATAGTACATGGATGTGTTTAAATCTGGAATCTTACTTCCATGACTCACAGAGACTAATTTGTATTAGACTAGAGGTCTTAATTTTAAGTACTTTTCTTTATAATCAATTGTATAGAATGTTTCTGAAAAATATTGAATAGCAAATGGCTAATGGATAGAAGGCTCCCATCTTTTGGTTATGCTACAGAATATTGCAATTGATTTTGTAAGCATGTGAGAACATTGTAACTTGTATGACAGACGTGCAGGGGTTTTAATCAGAGTTCTTTTTCTCTGTCTTCCTCACAAAGAAGTGTCTGTGTATGAAAAGGTTATGATGCAAATAGAAGTGAGATCAGCTCCAGAGAAGCACATTGCCTCTAAACAAGGTTATATTTATTGAGCTATATTCAGCCCTGAATTACATGGGCTTAAGCGATACACAGGTCCTGTGCTGACCCTCTGCCTGGGAGGTAAATTTGATCCAAAGGGAGCCAAATTGTTCTAACTCTTGGAAATTTTACCTATGTGTGTGGAGAGATCAGTGAATAACACAGAGTTATTAATTAAGGGCCAGATCCTGTGCTGGTATAAATTGTCATAGCTCAATTAATTTCATATAGCAAAATATAATGATTTGTTTCAGTATTTTTAAAAGAACTCCAAATAATAGGCTCCCAAAAATGAATAACAGACATCAGAGATTAGTGATTTCAGGTTTTCTTCAGTTCATGGACAGATGTAATTTGCACCAGTCACTGACTCTGCCTGCTCAACACATTATGACAACACATAATGAATAGAGGGATGGCACAACATTCAGTACATGCACATCCTCTTATTACATTGTTTGTAATGTATTAAATAATCATACGTAGAACTTATGTTACACTTTACAGCTGCTGAGTGAAGTACATAACAGAGTATTTATTTATGAGACCCATGACCACAAGCAATTTCTGGTGAAGAGAATTTTGGATTTTATTTATTTCTCTTTTATTTTTGTGTTGGCGAACTCACAGATTTTCCAACTTCAGGATGACATTAAAAAAAAAAAAGAGTAAGTTTAATTTGGAGCCTGACAAACAGTTAAGAACCAATTTCCAGAACTTCTGAGCATTTCCAACTCCAGTCAGAATCAGTGGGAGTTAGCAGATGTTTCGCACCTCTGAAAATCAGACCTGTAATGTTATTACAGATCCAAAAAAATGATTTGTAAGACTACTTTTGACCTGAGGGCATTGCACTTTTCAGTTAGTATATTGGCAACAAGCTGAATGTATATCTTACATGTGGTTTATCATTCTTTTCCCCTTCAGTACTTTTGGCATACAGCCTCACCATACCAGTTCAAATGTGCTGGTAGGTTTTGTTCTAAGCTAATTATAAGCTGCACAAAGAGAATATGCTTTGGGGAGAAGTTTGTTTTTAAGTGGTTATGCTTGAGTGTAATGGAGAATCTCAGGACTTCTACACCATTCCAGGGAGGTTACAAGCATTAATAATGCAACATTACATTCACATTTGTACTGCAGATGCCTTTGATCATTTAGGCCTATGCTTTGTGTGTATAGCAGAAGAATCAACAGGCTGGTTAAAAATACGTGGCATTAAACATGATAAAAATTGTTTGCTAGTAGATAAAGGGGCCTTTGAAACACTGGTATTAATGACTCAATATCTCCTTCTAGTCCAGTCATGCAAATACTAATGTGATCAAATGCTGTGCTTCACTCCACAATAGTAACAGGGAGGATGCCAAAATGTTCTTCCACGCTGTACAATGAACTGTGAATCACATTATCTAGCATGATGGGTCTACCCTAAAGGGGACTATAAGGCCAAACCATGCTTATGCATTAAACACCGTTGAAAGCAAATATAAAGAAGAAAGGGAAAAGACATGCTTAGATTTGTAGTGTGAACAACCCTACCATTGCTGGAACATCGCCTGAGTGTAAATGATTCACAAAGCACAGACTCCTTTTGACAGAACAGTTCTCTATGATTTCAAAAAACTGGTAGAGCTCATTATGTGGAATTTAAATTAAGAAGAAGGGTGACTTAACTGAAAAATCTGGCATGTATTTAAAACTCGGGAACAGTTAAGCAGAAGACAAGTAATTAGAAGACATAAAAAAACCTAGCAAAATAATGTGCTTGAAAGCATCTGTGTATGAATGTAGAGGATATGGGAAATAAGAGGAAATGAAATGATATCTAGTGATGCAGAGCGTGACTTCATGTTCTTGAATTAAACCTGGAGGGATAGTTCTCACAAGTGAGTTTAAATGGCAGCTCAAAACCATATAGCAGAATCAGAAAGGGAAGAAGAGGAGCAAGGATAGCAATATGTCACCATTTTTACAAAATAACTGGGATATAATTTGGTCATGAGGATATAGTTTAGGTAAAAATACAAAAGGATGAAATCCTTGTTTCATTGAAACCAATGACAAATTCTCATAGACCTCAATGAGGCCAGAATTATACCCAAGGATTTTTTTTTTTTGGAAGAAGCAACAAAAGTCGGATCCCACAAGACCAGAAGACAATGAATATAAAAAAATATATGAACAATTTGATGCCCAGAAGTGAAGGATACTGGCCTATAAGATTTTAGCTCCCCAGTCATCTGTATGATGACAAAAACATATAAACATGGAAGAAAGGGATTCCTACAGTACACAAAGGAAAACTCAGTAGCTCTAGGAACAGAGAATCTATCTTAGGTATAATTCTTAACAGTGCAATTTTCAGCTAGATACTGTGTACAGAAACATGATATTATGGACCAACGTGGTAATAATTTCTCCATACATGTCAGGTCTTTAATGAGACCGAATCTAGACATTTATTTCTGGGATCTCTTTCCAATAAGATGTTACCACATGACAAGGAAATTCAGAGAAGGAAAACCACCATAAGTATTAATGAAATGGAGGAAACAAGGAGTAAGGAAAGATTAACTAGATACAAGCTTTATCAAACAATATTTATGTAGAGATATTATAGTCTTCTACGTGTTTGAAAGGTATAAATATAAAGAAAGGAGAAAAACTATGTAGAAGGTGAAAAAGGCTTATAACTAAGTGTAATGGAATGAAAAGTCTCTCAAGAAAAGTGATGGGAGTCCCATCACTTATTTTAATTTAAAATTGGACTGGCCAAAGCACTGGGAAATGTAATTTAGAAATTATCTTGCTAACAGGTCTCATTATACACAGCGAAAACTATGAGAAAGATGGTATAGATTCTTTATTACACATCCTTTGAAAGTGATAGACAATTGTCCTCTATCTTTTAAATATATAGATTGAACTACAGAGGGGCAATTCAGGACACCCGATCAACCTTCCTTAGCTGCTGAAGCAACAGCTCTTGGTCAGTGTTGCTGAGATGTCCAGCATGACAAAAAAGTCCAAATAACCCTGATCTAAAAGCAAGAAATGATGACTTATGACCTTGTCTGTTATGGTTCTAAATCCAAAGGGAGGATAAGATCTAGATGGGAATCAACTCAGGTTGTTGATAGCCAAGAGCGACTGGTATTGAACAGTTACTGCCTTTTCAACCACTTTTACTCTGTATAGTATAGGGAACAGTCCTGAATTGACAGCAGTGTGGAATTTTTTTTAACAGATCCCTGTTTCTAATTTCTATATTTGAATTTGTAGACAAACAGCCATACTCTCTTCTATATGTCAGAGTTTTTCAAGTATAGATGTTGGAAATAGCTAGTAACCCTGATGAGTCACGGTATAACAAAAGCTAAGATCTATTGAAGCAGAAACATATATGGCACTAAATTGTAATTATGTCCTTTTTAAAGTTTTGCTACAAGTACAATTTCTTTTTTGCCCAGATATACTACAGTAGAAAACCCGAGATTGTGTATCAGAGTAATACTAAGGCTAATGACAACAATAAGATGTTTATGGCCATTATAAGTACTTGTGAAGTAAGGTATGACCCTGTGTAAAGATGGTGGAATCTGACCCTCTGGAACCTGGTGTTGATTAACTAAATGACCAAATGAACCTCACGTTTGTCATTAGCGGTAGTATTACTGATACACACTTTTAGGGGTTGTTCTGCAGTTTACCTAGGGGAATAACATTTTTGTATGCAGCATGATTCAGAAAACACAAGCAGCAATATGCAAGGTATGAAATTAATTGAAATATTATTTTCAAGGTGAATTGGTAAAATAATTAGTAATTACTAAAGGCATTTGAGAAAAATATTATTAGCAAGACATTTGAATATTACCCAACTATACTTTATCTGTATGACTTTTGGCTCCATAATGCTCAGCTACATAATGATTGAATACCTCTGTCCTTCTCTTGACAGCCATCAAAAAGGTAGTTAAACATTACAATGTGCTGGGGGGAATGATCTCCCTTTATTGGAGAAGAAGCAACTGAGAAACCTAATCTCTAAATACCTATTAAATCCAATATGTAAATTTGATATTTTGCCCAATCAACATAAACTGACAACCAGATATATCCTTTTTAAATTAGTGCCAGAAAATCCTAGAATTATCCTACTAAAACTTGAGAGGACCTCCATTGATTCTGTGTACCCAAAATATTTAATTATTCTCAACAGAAAAAGGTTTTCCTTGCAGTGCCTGTTTAAAATCTGTATGATTAGATCCTTCCCCTCCCTCCCCCCCCATCTACCATCTTTAACGGTCAAACATGATTTTGGTCCTCATCCCAGACAGACACAAATCCTGCAGTCCTTTATGTAGGCCAAACTGCCACTGAAGACAGCCTCAGGGAATAATGTAACTGTTTTGGAGATTAAATGGAATATAGAATCATGCAACCATGCAGAAGGGTGTGTTGCTTTGTACGTTTTTTAGCAGTTACTAGTAAAACACACTAGAGATGCAAAAATGCTGGCATTATCAGAAGGTGGGCTGACGCTAAGAGACATATACCAAATATACATCACTAACAAAAGGAAAGCAGTGAAACCATGAGAGGTCCAGACTCAGCAGTAACATGCTATGTCTAAAGCCAAAGTGTAGTGCTTTTATCTGCCTATAATAGTTACCCCATAATCCACTGATCTCAGAAAACAAAAAAGGGACACAAAGTAGGACACATTCTCCATCAAGCCATCATCATTAGTTTTATTGTACATCACTGCAGTACTTTCTCCATCTCCTCCCTGAATACTGGTAAGTGATTTATTTCCTGGGCATGTAGAAAATATGATGAAGCATCTGCAGATTCTATTAAGATGATAGCTTGGACACACTGATAAGAAGCAGTGATTCCTTTTGACATGACCCAAATATAAGAGAAGGGTTGTTTGAAGGAAACTCATTTTAATGAGGAAAAAAAGATGCATAAGCTAGGTTTTATGGGCATGTCAACAATATTGAAATGCATCATAAGAAATATCTTTTTGTTGGCACAGAGAAATGAAAAGCTTGCAAGATATTGTAAGAGGAATTGCAGGTCATGGTGATTTTGTTATTATTTTTACAAATGACCCAAGGTAAGCAGAGGCAGCTTCTTTGTCTTCTGTAAAAGAATAATTCTTGGGACTCAGAGAAACAGAGTTGCATCCTTCTTGAGTGAGATTAAGAAGTAGCCCATAACAAATACAAATTACTTTGATTGACCTGTGATTCCAACCAGTGTCTTGGAATGTATGGTTGTGATAGATTTTCACTGACAGGAATGAGAGCTGTGTACTGTATTGAAAAGAACAGGTGAAAGGCACAAAATTTAGATATGGCATCTGAAGTGCTTGAGCTCATCTGTGATGAGAGAAGGACAAGGGTAGAAAGAAACTTGTGTATCAAGCTATCTGCTGGGTGAGGGAAAAAACCGGCAGAAAATACATTGTCTTCTGAAAGACAATCAGTATCTTTTGCCTGCCTTCCTCTCCCTTTAGCCCCCATCAACCAAAATTTATAAAATACACATTGTTATAAATAAAACATTCCTTCCACAGTTATTGTATGTGGTGTATCTACTCTTTGGCCCCTTGACACCTGAGTTATATGGGTTGCATTTGGTGTTCTGTGGAAATTGTTTAAATATTCAAGAACAATCACATATAATTTCTCAGCAAAATCAATTATAATTGTCCTGGACGTGTTCTTATTTCTGCTCTTTACATCTTTTTTTCCACCTTTAAAAATGCTGAGTGTATAGATTATATTATTTTGGGCAAAAGTCCCTAGAATTCTGAGTATAGTTTTTCCTTCAATTTGCCTCAGTGAATGTGTGTGACCATTATGTAGCTCAGCACAAAGACTCATCATGGAACCTACACTATTAACCATAAAACCTTGAAGTGCTAATGCTACATATTGGGCCAGATCTTCAGCTAGCATAAATCAGCATCACACCTTTGACATCAATGGAGCCCTGCCGATTTACTTAAGTCAAGTACATGGCTCACTGATGCTTGAGGACCACCTTAGCTGACTTCACAGATATGTTTAATGCTGATACCTCATATAATATCTGCTATTCTAACATTTCAGATATTAGGGGGAATGGTGTGCTAAATGCTGGCATAAAGTGAGAGAAACACCAGCGAAGCCAACAGCATTATTTTAGAATTTATGTTGATGTAACTAATGATATATCTACATTGCAATGTAAGCCCAGGTTAGTGGGACTCAAGTCAGCCGACTCACATTAGGGAACCCTGATCTTGAACGTCTATATTGTATTTTAATCCTATGCTGAGGCTTTTCTAATCTGTGCTCAAACCTAAGCCTCTGGCCTCCACACTGCTGTGTGCCCATCCAAGTCAAAGTTATCATATCCCAGAATCCCTGCCCTCGCACCCCCTGAAATGTGGCTGCTCTAGCCCTATGACCATGGTGCACTGTGGAAAACCGTTATTGCCCATCCTGAATGTTACCAGGAAGCAGCTCACTTTGTAAAAGGCTTGATTAGTTCAATCTCCATTGCAAACCCCGGAGGCTCTCTAATTGTGTGCTTGCAGATTGGTGATCACAAGAGAATGCATTAACGCTGACCTGAGATGTTGTCGTTTACAAAGGGCAGGCGTTTTCCATTTTCAGTAGAGTGGATTATAGAATGTTGAGATAGAGAGGACTAAGGAAGTTGTCCCATGGGATTGTGGGATACTTCTGGCTGACTCCTGGGACCTCAGTCAAGCAGGGGTATGTCTATACTGAAAAACAATAGAGCTTGGGCGCTGGATCCTGGTTTAACTTGAGCTCAAACCCTGTACCCCTGCAGGGTCCTGGGACACAGGCTCTGAGCCCTGGGTTACTGCAATTGCAGTGCAGAAAGAAGGAGGGTTAGGCTTGAGTCCAGGCTGAAGCATGGGCTCATGTTGCAGTGCAGACATATGTAAGAGCACAACTTTACCCACCAATCTTGTCCTTGGTTACTAATCTTTTCTCTATGAGCTATTTCTCTTCCTCCGAAGTTCTTATCCATCACTGTTGAACATTTTTGTGGTGTGCAAAAACTAAAAATGGATGGTTTCAGGTCATAATCACACACAAGTCATATATTAGTTATTCATCTACTTGGCTGTTAGTAATTACCAAGGCAACGAATGGTATTTATGATCTCTAATATACCCGGAAAGCATAGAACAGGAAACAAAAAGTATGTCCTCCTCCTTATCCCAGAGAGGTCTCTTTTATGTGTCAATGTTACCAGCTTTCCTACCTTGTCACCAACACCTCCAACAGAGCCAACAGAGCCTGGTGGACCTTGAGGACCCTAGAGTGATAAAGGCATGCAAGTTAGCTAACGTATACTGCTGATTATTGTTTTTAAAAGGAGTGCAATGAACAATACAGAGTGTGTTTCTTACATCAGCTCCATTTGGACCCTGCGGACCTCTTGGACCTGGAGGACCTGGCGGGCCCTGAATCAGAGAGAAAATATGATATGTGAACTCCAGTGTTTATAGTCATAAATATAAGCACAGATGTTTTATGTCAATTAACAACCATATATTCTGCATCCAGAGAGCTTTTCATCTTCGGAGTGCTGCACAAACAGTAAGGGCCAGATTGTAGCTCCCTGCTGCATGAGTCCACATGCTGGTGAGGGTACAAGGAGCCTTACCCCCCTTGTGTTCCTGCAGAGGGGACTGACACGACTATAGTCTCCGGGGATTACTGTTATCATACAACATTGTCTCCAATGCAAGTCTCTCTCTCTCTCTGATAGGCATAAATGGGGTTGCCCTAATTAATCCCCTGTAAGTCAGGTAAACAAGTATTAAACCCCTCCTTTTTAAAGATGGGAAATGGACAATGAAGTGAAGGGAGAGCAGGTGACTGTTACAGGACTAAATTCAAGCTCTCGGCCCTGTGCTCCTAGACCAGAAATGGAACATCAAATTGCAAGCTATAAAGCAAACTTAATAAACAGAATGTTATCTAACGCTTATAATGACGAACAAGAAAAAAATCCTTACCATTGGACCAACATCACCATTCTCACCCTTTTCACCAGGAGGGCCAGGTAGACCCTAGTAATGTGAAAGAGAAAAGGAAATGCTGCTGATAAACTGCTTGAAAGAAATAATGTAAATCACAGCTACCGGTTAAAATTTGAGGACAAAAGCTATTTTAATTAAGCAGAAAATTGAAAAACATAGTTTAAAAACTAGTTTCATATTGTGGCAAAAAAGATTAAGACATCCTGGAATATTTATAAGTATATCTGGTGAGGCAAATAGTTTATGAAAACAGAGATTAATTAAAGAGCTAATATGATGGATTTAAAGACTGCCATGAGTCTACTTGAGTACTGATTCATTTGATTACATACCATATATATTCTCACATAAAAACTTAATTAATTTATACTTACAGTTGCTCAAGTGTATTTTCAGGGAAGGAAATGGGAGGTCATGAGAACACTCACACCCAGCACAATACCAGTCCCCAAGCTTAAACGTACTACCTTCACAACACTCAGCCAAACCTACTCACGCTCCAGTGAAGTGAATAGAGTTGCACTAATTTACACCAAGTTAGAATCAGGCTGTCCATTTTAATTCAACAGTATTGTCACCGTCAGCACATATCAAAGAACTGATAAGTACATCGCAGTGCACAGCCTCTACTCCAATTTTGCTGCAACGCTATATTATTTAATAATTTTAAAGTATAACCTTTGGTTCCAGTATTTCCACACCTCCCAACTCCTGTATGACCTCAACACATCCCCTCCATTGAGGGCCCAAAGGCTCAGGGCTTAGAGCCAGAACACTTGCACTAGAAAGGAGTTCCCTTCGGACGGGGGAGTTCCCTGTTGGCTATCCGGGCTAGCCAGTTTCTGGCTCCTTCACCAGAATAGCATAATGGGCATGGCTCAGATTATAAAATCTGGGTGAAAAGTTACAAAGCTGATCACGTTCTCCAAGTTACATATCAAAATCACAAACAAACCTTTCTTACATTTGGACAATTTGACTGTAAGATTATCCTGGTACTAACAGCTACTTTTATTACAATGGTGGATACCATGTTGACAGTAAAACGCTATAGTACGGAATTAAAAAAAAAAAAAAAAAAAAAAAAGACTGACTTCAGATGTATACAGGACACCTCCTTAAAAAAAGTATGTCAGTACAGTCTGTTACAGATGTGCTAAAATGTGCTAAACTTTAAGAAAATACATGCTTCTTTTCAATATAGTTTTTGGTACAACCTATCTGTTGCAGTTACCTATTTATTATTATCTAATGAGCATAAAAGAGGAAACTTTAACTCATCCTGTGATGCAATTGGTGTCTATATTTTAATCCCTGATTATTTTAAAAGTTAAAAGACTGTGATGCATTAAAATGGAAAGCTATAACTGTTAGTAATATATATATATATATATATATACTAAAATGTATCCATTGATTACAATGCATGCTAAATAGTAGCATCAATGAATTGTTACTAGCTCATGCAGGTTATAATGGCACATGTTTTATTTACAGACATATTAAATGTGTGTTTATTATAAATCCCTATTCTTATAATATATTGATTACATATATTGATATATTTATATATTACATATTATATATATTGTACATATATTGATAATTGATAATTGACAAATGTATATTGATACAATATATCTGTACTCTAAAAACACTTAACAGAACACTTGATTGTACTTAACAAAACATCTGTCCCCATTACTGAATATGCAATTCACTATGTGGTTTCACTATAATGTCCCTGAAGTGTTTGTTACAGCAAGGTTATAGTGTAATTTATCAGAATTAATGTTCCACCATGCTTTTCAAAAATACACTATAATAAAATAATGAGTCATTATCACTTCAAAACCTCACTACATTCTGGCCAGACTATGAAATAATACCTTTTAAAACACAGTGCTAAATAATTTAAAGCAATTCTGCTGTTACAGAATTGGTGAGCAGAGTGATCCTGAACAATAACATGCATACTCAGTGATATTACAGTAAATTCATCAGATATCAAAAAATAGTGGGTTCTTTTTCAATATAGAAAATGCAGGTAAAGGGAGATATGGAATTTACAATCCCATCTTTTAAAAGTATGAAGAAATTTAAACAGGGATTTGGTTCTTTTACTTGCAGGCTTGTTCTCTATAAACAAGTACCATCTTCTCTCATTTCTGATGGATAGGCAATGGGAAATTTGATGTCATTTTGTGTATTCAATAACCATATGTTCAGCTGCTAAATATTCTCCACTTTACAAAATGGGAAAGATTTGGCTTTAAACAATTTCCCACAGATGTCTTCCAGCAGGGTTGTTTGTTCATTTTTTTACTTTTGGAAAGAGATATGATTTACCTTTTATTAAATGAATGATTTTCAAGAAACTAAAAGAATCAGGTTCTGATTACCATTCAGGTGTTTTGACATCCTCTAACTTCTTTCATGGCTTTGCCTTGAATAACTTTGTAATATTTAAGCAAATAATATTTGGAATGACAATAATTTTAGTGGTTCAGTTTTCCATTAATATCAACATCCTTTCCCTCACCGTGAGGAACGCTAAATAACTATTTTGTAGGAGATGACTCTGCTTTTGCTATTGAGTTCCTCATAAGTTTTCTTTTCACAATTTGTAATCCTTAAATTAGTATTGTCTCTTAAAAGTGTTAAACTATCCTCAGAAATCTCACTGTATTTATATAGGTGTGTAGTTTATAATAATTTGGATGTAAAAAAATCACCTTGTGTAAAACTTGGCATGCAAAGTGTTAGGCTCCTGTGCTGAAACTGATTTCACATGGTCAACAAATGAAGTTAATAATACTGAATAACAAATCAGTTCAGGATAACTGTGCTCTGCTCATGGATATTCCTGAAGAAGTGGAGGCTATTTATGTTAGATGAATTATTAGTTGCAAACTATTCATTCAATTCTACTTGCGAGTGTAAAGAAGTTGAGGACCTCTGTGTTACCAAGCTACATGACTCCTCAGTTAGGATTCGTTGGCATGACAGACACTAACAGCTCATTTAGTTGTTAAGATTTATTAAATCATCATTTTTCTTTTTAAATACAAATTTGCATCCCAATCCTGCCAATAATTATGCACATGCTTAAAGTTAAGCACATTGCTATATATTTACAAGGAAAATTTTGAAAGGTATCTAACTCTCATGGAAATTCAACGGGATTTAAGCACTTAGGTGTCACTTTGGACTTTGAAACTCCTCCTCCTCCACCCCCAAGAAACATAGCTTTAGGGAATAGAATATAGGAATAATCATACTGGGTCAGAACAATGGTCCATCTAGCTCAGTATCCTGTGGCCAGTGCCAGATGCTTCAGAGGGAATGAACAGAATAGGGCAATTATTGAGTGATTCATCCTCTGTCATCCAGTCCCAGCTTCAGGCAAAGGTTTAGGGACATCCAGAGCATGTGGTTGTGTTCCTGAACATCTTGGCTAATAGATATTATCCTCCATGAACTTATCTAATTCTATTTGAACCCAGTTATACTTTGGGCCTTCACAACATTCCCTGGCAATGAGTTCCACAGTTTCACAGTGTGTTGTATGAAGAAGTGCTTCCTTATATTTCATAGAATCATAGCAGTATAAGACTGGAAGAGATCTTGGTAGTCCTCTAATCCAGTCCCCTGCACTGAAGTCAGAATTAAGTAATAACCAGACCATACTTGACAGGTGTTTGTCTGACCTGTTCTTAAAAATCTCCAGTGACGGAGATTACACAACTTCCCTAGGCAATTGTTCCAGTGCTTTACTACCCTGACAGTTGGAAGTTTTTCCTAACATCCAACCTAAACCTCCCTTGCTGCAATTGCCCATTGTGTCTTGTCCTATCCTCAGAGGTTATCAAGAACTATTTTTCACCCTCCTCTTGTAACAACCTTTTATGAACCTGAAAACTGTTACCATATTCCCACTCAGTCTTCTCTTCTCCAGACCAAACAATCATTTTTCAATCTTTCCTAATAGGTCATGTTTTCTAGACCTTTAATCATTTTTGTTATTCTCCTCTGGACTTTCTCCAATTTGTTCACATCTTTCCTCAATTTGGTGCCCAGAACTGGACACAATGCTCCCGTTGAGCCCTTATCAGAGTGGAGTAGAGTGGAATAATTACTTCTTGTGTCTTGCTTACAACACTCTTGTTAATGCAGCCCGGAATGGTGATTAGGGGTTTTTTGCAACATTGTTACACTGGGTTACCTAGGGAGGTGGTGGAGATTACCTAGGGAAATGGTGGAATCTCCATCCTTAGAGGTTTTTAAGGTGTGGCTTAACAAAGCCCTGGCTGGGATGATTTAGTTGGGGTTGGGCCAGCTTGGAGCAGGGGGTTGGACTAGATGGCCTCCTGAGGGCCCTGACAGCCCTTATCTTCTATGATTCTATGACTCTCATTTCCCTTGTGATCTACTATAACCCGATGATCCTTTTCTGCAGTACTCTTTCCTAGGCAGTCATTTCCCATTGTGTATGTTTGCAATTGATTGTTCCTTCCTAAATTAAGTACTTTGCATTTGTCCTTATTGAATTTCATCCTATTTATTTCAGACCATTTCTCCAGTTTGTCTAGATGATTTTGAATTATATCCTTTCCTCCAAAGTATATGCGACCCCTCCCAGCTTGGTATCACCTGCAAGCATTGTAAGTGTATTCTCTATGCCATTATCCAAATCACTGATGAAGATATTGAACAGAACTGGACCCAGGACCAATCCCTGAGGAATCCCACTCAATATGCCCTTCCAACTTGACTCTGAACCACTGATAACTAGCCTTTGGGAATGGTTTTTCAATCAGTTATGCACCCGCCCTGACCCACCAATGGAAATTCCAGGCCCGAGGGCACAGCAGACAATGGACCCCCTATAAATGGATGACTGAGGGCTAAGTGGGCTTCTGCCAGAAGTTTTTACTTATTTATTATGCGCCATGAAGGTTCCTGGGTGGCTGAGGTGGTGGTATTTGCTACTCACCTTCCTGGGTCCCTTGGACTCCCCAAGTAGATTACTGATGAACCTGGGAAAATGATTAGCAGATGCCACCTACTCAGCCGCCTGATAACCCGCATGGTGCATAATAAATAAGCTCAGCTCAGGGGAGGGGTGGAGAGTGCGAGCAGCGGGGGTAGGGAGGTGAGGAGGATACATATCTATCCTCCCATCAGCTTGGGCCCTTTTAAATTGCCGGGGCCCTGGGAAATTGCCCTCCCCCTGCCCCCATTAGTGGGCCTGCACTCACCTTATAATAGGGCAATCTAGGCTATATTTCCCTAGTTTGTTTATCAGAAGGTCATGCAAGACACTATGTTCACTATATTTGCAGCCTATTAATTTCATTAAATGTACCCAAGTTCTTATGTTATGTGAAGGGATAAATAACACTTCCCTATTCACTTTCTCCACACTATTTCTGATTTTATAGATTTCTTTCATTTCTCCCCTTCTTGTCTCTTTTCCAAGCTGAATAGAGCCAGTCTTTTTAATCTTTCCTCATACAGCTGTTCCAAAACCCTAATCATTTCTGTTGCCCTTCTCTGCACCTTTTCCAATTGTAATATATCTTTTTTCAGATGGGGCAACCAGAACTACATGCAATATTAAAGGAGTACCATGGATTTGTACAGTGGCATAATGGTATTTACTATCTTATATTCTATATCTTTCCTAATCACTCTTAATATTCTGTTAGCTTTTTTGACAGCCACTGCACATTGAGCAAATGTTTTCAGAGAACTATACATGATGACTCCAAGTTGTCTTTCTTGAGGGACCAGTCTTAAAGATGCATAGGGTGAAATGCTGACACCAAGGAAGTCAATGGAAAAACTCCTATTCACTTCCATGGGTCAAGATTTCACCCTTACCATCAGGCAGAGTATTGTTGCTATGAGGAGTCCTATCAGTTACTCATGGCAGGAAGCACTCGTCATGGTGTTTGCTCTTTCATGTCCCCTTTTGGCAAAGTAAAACTATCATATGCTGACTCTGAGATGACTCTGATATGTAATACATATTTTTTTAACCTTTGCCTTAACTTTCCTTTCTTTCTGTAAGAAACTTTTTTATTTTTAAAGTATTATAATTTAAATTTAAACAACACAGTATAAATTCACATAAAGACTACATTAAAAAGTTTAAGACAGACCTTTAATGTATTTTCCTGTGTGAATGAAAATGGTTTTTAAGATTTAATGCCCACTATCAGCACCATCAGCAGAATTTAATTTCAGCTGGTGAAATTTGATTACCATGAAATACTATAAACAAGAAAGATAAAGTTGTTACTCTCCATGGGTTCACTGTTACCATGAGAACCACATTAGTGAATAAAAAGAGCTCTTGATTTCTCAGTGGTACTTCATTATCATTAGCATATATGTGATCTTGGTCCATGGACCAGCACATTCAAAGGAAAATGAGATTCAAGCAAATATACTTCTTCTATAGAAATCATTTATTTGTTTAAGTCTCAACCTAAGCGATTTCTTACTTTTATGTTTTATTTCACTAACTTAAATTACATGAAAGTGAAGTATATTAATTCTTCCTAATACAGTCTTACTTTAAACAATATTTTAACTCTGGAAATACTTAAAAAAGGTAAGGTCATTTCATTGCCTTCAAAATATTAATATCTGTAAATAAACCATAATATAATCAGCACATCTTGTTTTTAAACTGAGCCTCTGATTCAGAAATGTTAAAAACATCAACAAATACCTTTAAGGTAGAAACATTTTTATGTTAAGTCATACATGGGAGGGAGTTGCACCAAATCTTGTACTGTAGGTTTACAACCCATGTTGCCTGGCAACACACTCTAAATTAGCACAATATGTTGTCCAAGCTGTATTGTATAGTAAAATTCTGGAAGTGGGTTGTTACAGGTTTTGGGGTTAGTGAAATAGCCAGTGCACTGAAACTCGGCAGACAGAAAAAGGGTTATGCTATTTAATAAATGCCTAGACCTGCTGTACAGTTTCAGTATAAAAACATGTAATATGTCATATGATAGCTTAATAAACAGAAAAAAGTTGAAAACACTCCACCTTCTAATATTTATGACTTGGAAAAGAGTCAAAAGTCCTAAACATTTTGTTATTTATTCTCTATTTTGCTATACTTAAGCAAATTAAAAAGTAAAATTTAAACAGCCAGATTTTTAGCTTGTAATTATATGCATGAAATAGTGACATGCAGTACATATTATTGAGCTTAGTGTCTGTGCCTGTCCTGACTACCCTATGCAATAACTGCATTTTGAGAGGAAGAGATTGCTAGATCAAGCCATGCAAGTTATCAACAAAGGCAGCAACATATGCTCAGAATGAAGTTTTTCTAATCTTTTCTGAGTTATGTGATGTCTGTGTTTATATCAGCAAGGAATACAACATGTTACCATTGTTTCCAATAAAACAACATAGGACAAATTACCATGGGATCTAGTAAATTCTTCATCAGTTTGAGTCTTTATATCAAAAGATATGCTCCTGTTCCTGCACAAATCATTTGGCTAGATATATGAATTATTAGGTGAAATTCTATAGCCTGTATTATGCAGGAATTCAGATGTAGATGATCCTAATGGTCCCTTCAAGCCTTAAGATCAATGAATCTGTCTTTAAAATCTATGAACATGGGCTCTCTTATCATGTGTTATTAGTTGATGATATAATGTATTTAATGAAAGGCAATTCTTTATTACTCAGACAAATGATGATGTGGAAATAAGGGTCCCTATTAATTCAGGAGGAAAATAATACATGGTCTTACCTGAAGACCAATGGGGCCTGGAGGACCAGGGAATCCTCGTGGACCTTCATCTCCTTTCTGCCCAAACATTCCTTGCTGACCTCTTGGGCCTGGTTCTCCATCACCTCCCTAACAGACAGGAGCACATGACATGAGCAAAAGGCATAAAGATACCAGGCTTGATTAAGAAGAAGCTCCATTGAAGTCAGTGGACTTGTTTTAAATACATTTGGTATCAAGTTGATTTTTGCAATTGATTATTTTATAAACAGTCAAAAAAATAAACCCTGGTGAAAATGATTGGGCTGATTCACCACTTGCATTACTGCAGTTTTAAGGAGTAAGGTGTAAACCCTTTGGATTGTGAGTGTGCAGGACACGTTGCTACATATATGTTGTGATTTCAAATCTATTCTGTGTGAAGCACACAAATGAGCACATTATAGAGTTTTGTAAACCTAATGAGAATCTGAAAAGGTCTGGGTTTCCTATGCATAAAAAGTGAATTACTTACAGCTATACCAGGGGCACCAACAGGACCTTGAAGACCTGGTGGACCAGGAGGACCCTGCATAAAAAGGAAAAAGACAGCAATTTTGGCATCTGGAATGAGATGAACAGTAGATATAGAGAGAAGAGTATTTGCATGATCAAGGTCTATTAAGCATTTCTATACTCCTCCAGGGAGAACGTAATCTTACTCAAAAGTCTTTTACATTCAGTGCAGTCAAGCATTATTTGTTTAGCTCTCAAAGACTCAGACTTGCATGGCTACAATAAATTTTAAGCTGACATTTTTGAAAGCACTTACATTCATAATGTTTCAGGATATTTAAAAATGGATTTCCATGCAAATATGAATCTAAATGAATACTGGTTTTTCCAAAACTAAAAATATTAGACCTTATAATGAGATTTGTACAGAGGAAAGTCAACCCTTAAAGTGTGTTCTCGCAATCTATCTTCAAACTGAATGCTTATTATTCAAATCACATTGTCTGTACAACTATGCATGGTTTTTGTGATTGCACAGCCCTTGCTTTCCTGTCCTTTACACTAAGTACGTGACTGAGAACTGAGCTTGTCTGAGCTCTATGGGCCACATTCCCTTTCACACTGCCTTAAAGTGGAAGTAAATTGTATTCTGTATTGCTAGAACCATGTAAAGGAGCCTTGTTGTAAATGGGAATCTTGACACTTATAAGACATTATATGTCATGTGTACATAGGATAGAATCATAGAAGATTAGGGTTGGAATGGACTTCAGGAGGTCATCCAGTCCAACCCACTGCTCAAAGCAGGCCCAACCCCAACTAAATCATCCCAGCCAGGGCTTTGTCAAGCCAGGCCTTAAAAACCTGTAAGGATGGAGATCCCACCACCTCCTTAGATAACCCATTCCAGTGCTTCACCACCCTCTTTGTGAAAAAGTTTTTCCTAATATCCAACCTAAACCTCCCCCACTGCAACTTGAGACCATTGCTCCTAGTTCTGCCATCTATTACCACTGTAAACAGCCTAGTTCCATCCTCCCTGGAACCCCCTTTCAGGTAGTTAAAGTCTGAACATTACATCCATCTACATATATGTTATGGGCTTGACTGTGCATCCCTTACTCACTCTGGAGGAACCTTACTCATATGAATAACCCCAATGAAGTTAATAGGACTACTCACATAAGTAAACTGTTACTGAGGGCGTACTGTGTGCAACCTTTATCGTGCATGCAGGATGACTTTACTGATTGAGATTGATTTTCTAGTTCACCTGGAAAGTCCCAAAGGTATAGGTGTGGCCAATGACCATATCACAACTTAACCGGGGGAAGAGGAGGTGTTGTCCGGGCTTGCTGAAGGAGGGGTAGCAGTCCTTTATGGGTGGTGGGCAGAGGTCAGAAGCTGCTGCAAAAAAGTGGCTGGGGGTCAGCATGGTGACACCGACTCATCCCCTGGGAATTAAGTGTGCAGAAGGCTTTTAAAGGGACAAGCCCAGGCATTAGAAGCCCTTTCTCCATGCAACAGGCAAAGGCAGCACCTAACCTCCCTCCCCTTGAGGTGGCAAAAGACCAGGTTTGGTTAGGATCTGCTGTGGGCGTCACCCGAGCTGCTCCTTTTTAGGTAGGACTGGGAAGGAATTGTTCCCTCACCACCAGATTGGCCTAGGTGGAATATTTTCACCTTCCCCACAGTGGATTTCAGGGAGGGCTTTTTATGGTGAGGAGGAAAGGGGGCTAAGCTATATGTCGTAACTCATTTTGTAAGTGTGGGGCAGATGTCCAGTGCAGGTACTCCATAGGGAAGGCATCCAGTGACCGGATAAATGGCTTGGTAAAGGATTTAAAAAGGAGGTGCTGGTTAAAGGAATGGAATGGGGAAAGGGTGTTCTGGGGCCTTTATGATTGGTACGGCAAGGAGCTAACCCCCCTTTCTCATAGTCCACCTTAACTCTCCTATTAGGGGAGGTGGATGGTAAGGTCCCAGCTATTGAATGAACATGGAATTGCCTGCACTGTACACTTTTATCTGCCGGGTAATCCCAGACATCTAACAATAAATTTGTGGCCTGATTAAATCCATATCAAGTGTCTCCTGTCCTTCTTTCAGTATAGCTGGACAATGAAAAGGCTGTAGGAGCGCCAATTTGTGTTGCAAGAAGAAGAGGTATTGCTAAGTGCACACTAAGCTATATTGCAAAATAGTTTCTTGATTGGAGGAAGTGTGACAGGCTACTTTAAATCTTACTACAAATTCTCCAGGCTGACTGGTGCTGCTATTATGCAGCATTGTAGCCGTGTCAGTCCCAGGATATCAGAGAGAAAAGGTGGGTGTGGGGATATCTTTTATAGGACCAACTTCTGTTGAAGCGGGAGACAAGCTTTCAAGCTTACACAGAGCTCTGCTGATATTGTGATGTCTGGTCACTTTAATATAGGCTGCTAGATGCAATAGCATGAAAACACAAAGACCTGGGTTGTGCTAAGAATTTAGCCTGTAGTTATGGCAGAGTGACTCCTGGAGCTCCCTGATTGTACTGGGAAGAGCTCAGTCAGTGGCATCCCTTGAAGGGGTACAGTGCACACCACCCCCTTCCTGTGCAGTAAGGCAGCTCCATTGGGCAATGAGCAGCTAGCTTAGCCAGTCAAGGGCTGCAATTCTGGACCCTTATGCGGGGAACAGGAAGAGGAGAGGAGGAGAGCTGGGTGACATTTTTTTGGATGAATAGTTTATTTGCTGAGAAATGCAGGTTAGGTTGACCTGAAACTATTCATGAATTTGCACTGATTAGTTTTAGTTGGGAAAAAGTTTTTCAAGGCCAGCTTCAGAAAAGTGAGAATGTGGGTATACATGTTCCCCCTTATAACTCTTAGCCCAGGGGTTAGGTAAATTGGATGGGAGAGGGGAGATTCAGATTTTAATCCCCATTCTGGACCACGGATTTGAACTCACATGTCTCCTTGTCACATGGATGCCCTAACCACCAGGCTATAAGATGGCTTGCTTTCCAGCTCTCCTGTTGAAGCTGTTCAACTTTTTATAACTATTAATCAGGCTGAAGAAAGAGTGAGACTGACTCTTTAGCTTGGTAATTAAGACACTCACCAGGATGTGGATGTGGGATGGGAAAATGTGGATTTAAATCCTTCCTCTGAATCTGTCAGAGAGAAGATCAGAATCTATATCTCCTAACTTCCAGGTGAGTGCCTTAATTACCAGGCTAAAGAGTCATTTGCTTGCTCTTTCTGTTTGGTCTTATGAATGTTTATATATTTATACAAAGTGGAAAAGCTTCAACAGGAGCATTTCAACATAGACTCTAGCCTACAGTGGGCAATCGTCTCCTAGGGGAGAATTCTGGGTTAAATTCCCTGTTCCAGAGTGAGGACTCAAATGTGGGTCTCTCACAATCCTGGCAAGTGCCCTACTCACAGTAAAAGTTTTAAAGAACATACTTGACATTTCATTTTGCTAAGGCTGACTAGACTTTTCCAATTTGCTAACAAATTTCGAATATTTTCTGAACCAAATATTTGTTCTGATTTTTCAGTTTGCTGGCAGTACTGAAAAATCAATTATTCCCCCCGCTCTTGCAGGGAGGCTCCTCACTTCCCTCCCCCGCCATACCAGAGACTAAAGAGGATTTGATCCTGCAAATCCTCTGTGCATGGAACTCCCCTAAAACTCAGTCTATCAATGGATTGCAGGATCTGACTCTAAATGCTGTTTCACCACCAACAACAAAAGTTATACAGTATTTTCTTTGTGAAAGTGCATAAGGTGGATGCATTGTACAAAACAAGAAATAAAATAACCAAACGCAATACTATCAGATTGTGAAGGGAGGAATATATCTGAGAGGTACATTACTGGAATTTTTCCATACCCCTGTTACAAAACATGTGCATTATAATTAACATTTGAATGCTGCAATGGGCATAATAGCAAAGAGGTGGTGGTATGGAGAGGTCCATCACAGTCAGTGTGGAAGTCCAGAGGGTTGGTTTGTGATAGGGTTGAGTTGATGATATGTATTAAAATTCTATTGTGAAACAGGTGGAGGGAGTGGATTGGCAGAACCTGTTAGGGGTGGGGCTATGGCAGTATAAACCCTGCTCCATCAATAAGGTGTGCATTTTAAGCTGGGATCTCAGTCTAGGTAGAAATCTGCTTGAGTCCTTCCTTTGGCTTGGCATTCTAATGTAGTTCACAAGCTTGCTTGATTTTTAAGAGCTTATTCTGGTCTAGTAATTTTAGAAAGGCCTATAGTTAGAAGGTTTTCTACTCTTCACAGGAGAGTTTGTAAACGGGTATTTCTTAGCTGTTTGTTGCATTTTATGTATTTATTTATTTATTTGTGTAATTCAAAACATTTTATTTCCTATAGTGTCTTAAATTACAAATGCTTTTTTCTTTATTTCCAGGGTACTCCTGACTTTCTCTTGCTCTTTTTTCCTTCATTGTATGAATGAGTTTATGACCCACCGTACAAACACCCTGGCAGTTGGACAGGCAAACATTTTTAGTCTTTTTAGTGACATATTTTCACATGATATTCCTGCACATGTTCCACTGCAGTTAAGGGAAAGAATTTACATACCTTAACCTAAATAGAAAATGCATCTAAACTCACTTGACTGCACTGAAAATGTCAGCCACTGCTTCTGTGCTCTCAAGATAAATTCATTTCTCTGCAGAAGATCAGCACAAGGCCAACGGAGCTCGTAAATCTCAATGAGCTCTGCCTATAGAGCTCCTGTTTCGTATCACCTGTTAACCACCTTAAAAAGCTGCCCTCAAACAATTGTTCACATATGGGCAGATTCTTTGCTCTATTACTCTAGTGGCACAAAAGGCTAATTGTAATCCCTAGCTGGGTGTTCTCCTGGCATGGTAAAATCTTCAATGGTGCATAGCTAGCAATCAGCTCCTCTATCACATTTCCTGCAATCCTCATTGTAAGGGGTGTGTCAGGTGCAGGGAGGGAGATGAGGAATGCACTATAGCTATCACCAGCTGGCAGATGGTTCCTTGGCAACCATTACCAATATAGGTTTCTTGTTGAACATCCCCTAATCTAAGCCCCAAACCATAAATCCCTTCTGCAGTCCTTGTTTTAGTGGAGGCATGGAAGAAGGCTTAGTGGAGACATAGAAGAAGAGGTCTAGATTCCTATGACCTCTGAAGAAGCCACAGGAAAAAATGTAGGCCTTAAACATCTTCACTGTTCCTAATAGACCCAAGTTCCCCATCTTCACTTTTATCAGGAGACAAGCACTTGAACCTGAGGTCCTTTGAGATGAGAGGCTTAATTGCTTGTCTCATCCCCTCCAGGCTGTCTGACAGGCCAGTTGGCACATTCTACCCCTCTCCTCTAATTCTTATTGTCTTATGGGACGGAAAGCAAGTTTCAAAGAAACACACATTTTGAAGACTGTAGGCAAGATGTAACAGAGGCAGAATCTGACTCAGTGTATCTGAGTTTATTTGTGTGATCTAACATCGAAGTTGCATCACACGTTCAAATAAGAACACTCCAGCAGAAAAACGCTGAAACAAACCAGGATTTCAATGTGAAATAGCCTAAAAATGGGCATACTCATGCAAGCCTCATGCATTGGTATTAAGGATGTGCAGGATACAATTTTCTAACACTTATTTTGCAATTACTTTATTTGTAAGGAAGTCTGCTGAAATATACCAAAAGCACTAGTACTCATTAAGGGTTATGGATTGAATCTTCAGCTCAATGCTCAGCCCAAGTAGCTGGGTGAGTTGGGGTGATGCAGGAAGGGCAAAGTTTTCAGAGATGCATTGACGCAGCCAAGTGCACCTTCAAGGGGAAGAACAGGAAGATTTGTATGCTTTCACACACACAGCCTGAATGGAATTGGGTTCTGAACTGCACAAAGATGTGAACTCCTCAAAACCCACCCTTTTCCTTGTGTAGAGGAGCACCGTGCTTGTGTAACGTAGCTGGAGAGATCCATCATGTAAGTAGTAGCTGGATTTTTCCCTACATCCAGGGAAAGTTTACAACAATGATCATTAATAATAAAGCTGGTTTACATTTCTCTAGGTACCAAATACATGCCTGGAAAATTTAACTCAATTTTAAAAGTTCTCATTTGAGATATAAAAAAATGGCCAAAGGGAATTTTATCACTCACCCAAAAGTTCACCTCTAGGTTGAGAATAAGCATCAGAAATTTCAGTCCAAAGGGGAATTTGTTCAGTAACTTTTATATGTATATTCCCCAGAAAACATGATCTGATAATAGATGTACTTTCTCAACCCCTACCTACAATATGTTCCCTGTGTTAGTAGGGAATTGAAAATATTTTACTACAACATTTATGATTTGATCTGACAAACCAAAATTGTGACAAGTATGCACTTGCTACATGTGGAACTGCAGAAGAAAGGGCCTTTCACATGAATAACTACAGAAGGACGCTCTTGTCTTTGAAAAAAAGAAGCCATCTCCAACCCAAATTTGCTCTCTCTATTTTTCTCTGAAATTATTATAGACAGTATTAATTAGCATACCGTTTGTATTAAACAAGATGCTATTTGATGTGAAGATATATAATCATACATTTGACGGTTGCTAAGAACATTCTGTGTTTATGGTGCGATATGCATAATTAATAATAAAAGATCTTTTCCATGACAGGAATTGGAAATACGCTTAAAGTGACTGAATATGCTACTCTTGCCCCAAGCTCTGCTAACTCACACACTCGAACCGAAATGTAATCAAGAATCTCTCTTCAATGACTTTCCCCCCATTCTGTCTGAAGTTGTTCAGAAAAAATAATAGAAGTGCAAACCTGAACACTGAAGATAGGCTTGAAAATGAATTTTGTTTGGGGTTTGAAATGATTTTAAAATTACTATCAGAAGGATGGGAAGTACTGAAATACTGTGGGGAAGGTTGTTCTTGTGATATATTTGGTCTGACTGGAAAAGGGAAGTATTTGAACTCTGAGAATTTTCATGAAATTTAGACCCTGATCCAGTTCTACTGAAGTTTATGGGAGTCTTAGTGTTGACTTCAGTGGGCCCTTAGGGTATGTCTCCACTGCAGCAGGGAGCAAGCTTTCCAGCCCAAGAAGATGGACTCATGCTAGCAGGGCTTAAACTAGGAATCTAAATATAGCACTGTGGAAATGACTCGGACTAGCTGCATGAGCTCAGTGCCGGGGGGTGGTCTTGAGAGGCGGAGCTACTGCCTGAGCTGCAGTATCAATATTTCTATTTTAAACGTGCTAGCTCAAACTCTGCAAGTGCGAGTCTGTTCACCCAAGCTGGGAGGCTCACGCCCAGGCCCCTAGTGACTTGAAACATTTTTTATGCAAACTTTCAAATATCTCAACTTCTGGGTACTTTTCTTAATTCAACCTCTGAAATCAATTACATTAGCTCACCAGTAATGAAATACATATCAAAAGCTTAGTAAAGAATATGTCTTTAGAATAAAGTACTGAACGTATTTCCATACAGACATTTCATGTTTCTTATCACTATGTATTAGATGCTACAGTAGTAATACATATTTACATATATGCTCTTTGATACTTTTTCTACCTTCTGGTGCATCCATCTAACTCCCAATTGTACCCTAAGCTAACTGAATGTAAGAGAATATTCTCTATTTATGTAGAATATTGTTCACATTTTATTAAAACTGAATTCAAAATATTTTAAAGGTGTAATTAAGTCAATCAAAGCGATAGACAGTTTTCTGTGTTTCTATTGGTTGAAATGTGTGAGTCTATGTGAGACATACGCCTGCATCCTGCTGGCTTAGCGAACGGTCCATTAGATAGAGGAATCAAGTAATTAATTCAAAGGCAATAAAAAAGTGAAGCCAATATATTGGATGAAGTAGTTAGATACTCACATTTTCTCCCTTGTCACCTTTACTGCCTTTCTGACCTGGTTCACCAATTTCACCCTGTAATTGAAAGCCAGAAGTTAAATTTCTTCTTTAGAATGGCCTACCTCCTAACTGCAGTCAATACCACTGTATCTTTAAATGTCACCTTTAACATGATTATGCTGCCTATTTTATGCTGCAGTTTCAAGTGTGAAGGCCTAAGGGGGACAATTTTGCATGGATCAATCACATTGGTATGACAGGTTAATCCAGCTATTGACTGGCATGCTGCAAAATGCAACATGACCTGGCTTTGAAGTATACTACAACTGGGTTATAAATAAAGGAAACTGTTTTTTCTCACGTCTGTTTCAGTATGAACTGATAATGAAAGTACCTTGATTTATAGACTAATCTAATTACACATGACTGAACAACGGCTTCTCATTGTTGTGCATGGTATTTCAAAACCTCAACATGACTCAAATTACCAAGTAACCATCTCAGAAAATTGTATTTGGTTTAGCACAATAATAAAAGACAGTTTGTGTGATTTAACATAATTACTCTCTGTGGGTTCATAGATTCCAAGGCCAGAAGGGACCATTGTGATCATCTAGTCTGACCTTCTGCATAACACAGGCCATAGAACTTCCCCAAGATAATTCCTAGAGCTGGTCATAATTCCTTGTTACATAATAACGCAGCCATGTAGTATAAACATAAACCTCAAAGTCCCTATCCTCTTTGTGTTACTAAATATGTTAAAACTATGATGGGTTTAAATGGATAATACTAGATCAAATCTAAACTGAATCCTGAGAGGTTGAGTACCCTCATCTCCTCTTGGAGTCAGAGGAACCATGGAGAATTATTCACTTTGTTTTTATCCTCTCAACACTTAATTCTGAGGCCCTATCCCACCATCAGCAGGATTAAATGACTATGCATTATTGGGAAGGTTTTAACTTTCTCATTCACTGAGCCAAGTTTTTAAATAGGCAAAAATTAATTTTAACATCATATACCCTGATTTGTTTTACTCTAGTTTTCATCTCATGTTTTTACTGTTATGAATTTTAAATTTTCCACGGTTGCTTGGACACAAATTCTGATCTCCTATGACTCCTGTCTCTTAGACATCTGACTTTTTTTAAAAAGGGCTGTTTAGCCACAGTGCCTAATGTGACGAAAGCTACAGCAAGTCCATTTTGTGTATAAATCATCACATAGACACACAAATGAAAACAATATGGACTGACCTTGTCACCATCTTCTCCGGGAGAGCCACCAGGACCAGCAGGACCTGGAAGACCTACGGGACCCTGTACTCCATCTCGTCCAGCTGGACCTTGAGGACCTTTTTCACCCTGAAGAAAGAAAAGTCATCTGTTTCATCACAGAAGAATAATTAAGAATTTAGTTCAATGAATTCATACCTCATCAACCAATTGTTATACAGCAAAGTGCAAAGATGTTTGCGTGTATGTAGTAAAGGTCACCATATAACAAGAAAGGGATTTCAGTCAATCACATTCAAAAAGATCAAATGAAAACCTCTCACAATCATTGGAAAGACAAGATGGATAAGGTAATATGTGTTATTGGGCCAACTTCTGTGGGTGAGAGAGACAAGCTTTCAAGCTTACGCAGAGCTCTGTTTCAGGTTACTGAAGAAGAGGTCTCTCTATCTCTTGAGTTGGCCCCATAAAATTACCTCACTCACCTTGTCTCTAATATTCTGGGCCCAGCATGGTCACAACAACACTGCATCTCACAAATATAGACATTTTTTATTGGTACCATGTGTCAACTCTATTCCTTCTGTGATTCTAAAAGAGTAATACTGTAGGTCAATTTAGCACTTTTATCCAATTTCTTTTTCACCCAACCTGCCTCAATGAGCAAGAATTAATTGTCTTTACATTTTGTGCTAGAACAATTAACCATGTTTAAAAGCTGCCCTCAAACAATTATTCCCATACAGGGAGATTCTCGGCACCACTACTTTCGCAGATTGGTTGTAACCCCTACTGGGTATTTCCTGGCATGGAGATATCCCCAGTTGGTGTGTAGCTAACAGAGAAAGCTTCGACACCACCTTGCCCCTAATCTCCAGTGCAAGGGGCGTATTGTGTGTAAGGAGACATAAACTGGAGTTAAGGATGGAGATGCATAATGAACTGTAGCTATTCATGGCTGACAGATGGTTCTTTGGCAACCATTGTTATCTGGCACATGTTAGAACAGTTCTCAAGTGGATCTAACCTGCATCTGGGACTTGGCAGAAAATCAAGGAGCCGTAACTGGCTCCCTCACAACCACACTACCGCTGTGCCAAGTGGAAGCTAGATGCAGCAGAGAATCTGGATCCTAAGTTCCTCAGTGCACTCCTGCCCAGTAGAACTTGTAAATAACTAAATTATTAATAGTAGAAATAAGCAGACATCACAATCAGCTTCTTCATAATGTAAGCCCGTAATAAAACAATGGTGTGGAATTTAGCCGTTTAACACCACAGGCATATAGTCAGCCTCTGAGTTGAAATTGGAGGCATTCTGTGCTAAATCAGGACCAGGCAAATATACAAACGTTTGGGTTTAGATCTTAAGATACAGACACACAGTTCCGTGAAGCCTGAATTCAGCATGAAGTTGTTGTTGTAACATCAATTCAGAAAAGTCAGTATTCTCACAGCAAGTTATTGGCAAATGGACTTTTCTGAGCAGTTGTTGGCTTTCTCCTTCACTCTGTATTCTGGGGCACAGTGTCCAGATCCTGGGTCTTTTGGGATAACTTACAGGAAAGCTCCTTTCCAGGCTCTGGAATTGAACCCCAGGGTACTATCTGGCATGGTTAAACCCAAATTGCTGCCAAACTCAACCTGACGTTTTCTGTTTCAGTTTGATAGTCAAACTCGCCATGTTCAGGTGCTCGAGAATTTTTCTCCATAATGCTGGCCAAGCTATGATAAGGACCCATGCATGTAAAACGATAGCACTCACAACTGTACATCATTAATATGTGGTTATGTGATTAAATCTGTTATCATCTGTTTCACATTTTCAAAATGTCTCTTGCGATGTTCAGGTGAAGGAAAAAAAAGGGGGAACAGAAAATAAGAATGGAAATAATACCAAAGGAGCAACAAAAACAAACAATCTTAATAATTCTGGAGAGCAGTGTGCTTTTTGCTCCTAAAATAGAAGTCGAGTGAGAGTCTGAAAAAATGATTGGTCAGGCATTCATAAATGATCACATCAAAGACTAAAATGTACTAGAAAGGCACCAATTGTTGAAAGAGAACATACTAGAAATTAGGAGTGAATGGTAATGAAATTTGATAACAAAATGAGAACTAAATTTGCACTCTAATACACAGAAGCTGGGTAAAAGGTTTGACTACAATTTTACAAAATATTTTATGAATGGTTCCACCACTTTTGTACTAATAATGATTCAGCCTTGTTTAACTACCTTCCTAGGTATTATAAGTGTGCAAAAATATGAATGTCATCATCCAGTTTAATTTAGTTTGTAATTTTCTATATTGTAAATATAAAGGGAGTAGGGAAGAGGTGCTGCACACATATGCAATAGGAAGGTACTGGAGTGTGAAGAGCTAATGTTCTTGAATGAAAAATAATAACTTCTGTACTGTGACAGTCTTATGTACCATCTCCTTGGAATTACTTACAGGCGCACCCTTCTCTCCTGCTGGGCCTGGGGGACCTTGAGGACCTGGACGACCTGGTAGACCAATTGGGCCAGCAGTACCTGCTGATCCACGTTCACCTGGAGAACCCTGGAAGGAAAAAAAAAAGCTCAGTATGCAGAGAATTCTAATGTGGTCCATTTAAACTGCACACTGTTCAGGTTCCAAGCATTGACCCCCATCTTTCAAATGGACTTGATGCAGATGAGTATTCTTAAAGCAAATTTCCCACTAACAGGATTTCATGGATTCAGGACACACATGGAATTTATATCCTAAAGAATGTTTAGATAAGCTTTTGCTGCCTTCCTGAGTGTGCAATAATGCCCAGAGATGCTCACTTGGCACAACCTAGTTCCATCCGGGCTCAAACGTTTGACTGTAATCCTGGAGAAATGGCAACAGCCATTCTGAAGTATGCTGAGCATCATCTGAGTTAGAAATAGTGGAAGTTTGCCTGGCATTGGCATGGTCACTTTGACTTCATCGACACAAATGCCTTAGTGAGGTGCTTGTAATATAGATTAGGAGGCCTAAAGTTGATTTCAGAGAGCTTTCTTTTATGCTGGCTAATAGTAGATTTGCAATAACTGTTGTAACAACCTCAAGATCCAAGGAGAAATGCTCCCAGAAGATACTGCTGCCAGAAAATATCTTGGCATTAATATTTCCAGGAATAAGGTATAGTTAAAATGTAGCATAGGTTCAAGTCATGCTAGCCTTCTAGGAAAAAGGAATGTGGTGATACAATGTGTCATGCTAATAACACTAGGACTCGTGGCAACTAGGATAGCAGTGGAAGCAATGATAGTGTCCACGATGCATGTGGCAGTCATTGCATTGGTAATGGCAACAACAATTATAACCGCCTGCCCTCTTCCCCTCCCCCCCAAAATGTGACTTAACAGAGGATACTGGTTCAAATATTTTGGCTTCAGCTGTTGATCAGATGTGCATAAGTGGATGGACATCAATACTTTCCATCAGAATTTTCCCACTCCTTTTCTCTAGAATCATGGTAGTCACTGCTATTTCTGACTACTTGTTTTCATGGCCATTTAAAATCCAAGAAGTTCAGAATGGACATTGAGCTCCTCCACTATGAAACCGGGCTTTTGTTGTTTTGGTTTATTTTAAATAAAACTCTAACAACAACTTTATCTCACAGCCATTATCCGAAGTGCAAAAGGTAGATTAGCCTTGCTAGTTAGGTTGTATTAAATAAAAATAAAATTTAAATAAAAATTTAAAAGTTGAAAAGTAAATGTCCAAACATATTTTAAATGGTCATTGCCAGGAAGTGCAGAGTCAGTTAAAGACTGCATATTTTTGTCCCCAAAATCAGGTTTTACTTCAGAACTTTTGTCTCTAAATGAAGGATTTACTTTAGGATTTTTTAAATCTCTAAATCTTCTGCCGAACACAAAGGCTGTGCACTGTCATTCAGTGAAATCCCAAATGCTAGATTCAGTGTGTGCAGATGTTGAAAGGTTTAATTCTAAAGTCCACACTCAATTCTTACTCAAGCCAATCTCAGTTGGGTACAAAGTCCCTTTTACAGGTAGTCCTTAGTACATTCTGCTTGAGTTAGTAGCATTTTGGATCAGACTGGGGACTGCAATATGGTTCATAATTTTTTCAGGAAATTGCTTGTTTTTTGATGTCAAGAAACTTATTACCATGATAAAATAATACATACTGCGTAGTAATATAGGGCAGAATCATGAAGACTAAAGATTCAAGGAATTAGCCTACCAATATGAACTAAGGCCTTGGCCATACATTATGTTGTGCGCTGAAGTCAAAGGGCTCTGTGCGAGACAGCAGACTGCCTGCGTGGAATTCAATTAACTCCAAAGTATTACATGAAGTCTCATTGACATCAAAGCATGACACAGTGCAGGATTTGGCTCCATTATTTTAGATAAACACAGAAGTGGATGAAAGTCTATTAGGTTTAAAAAATGCACAGGTGGGACTTGTCAAAAATATATTAATTTTATACAGAAAATAATAATAGCAGAGTTGTTTTTGCTCTGTGCTGAAATACCTCGCTTCTAAGGGTTTAAAAAAACCTGATATTACTGTCTTTTGTGTATACTCTAACACCTTTTAAGCCCAGCCAATCTGAGGCTACTGAAGCATCCGTAAGTTAAAATAATGTTCTTAACATCCCAGTTGACTTTGCACTTTGCAGCAGCACAGGTGCTGTGTAGAGCGTATGGCCTTTCAACAACAGGCTGACCTTTTCTTTAAATATGTCAGCCAGTCAGAGAGCCAAGATTCGTGACCTTTCAGAATTTGAACAGGGCTTGGATCTTTTCTGCTGGATTGAGCTGACTAGACAAAATATAGCATTACTACATATATAAAAAACCTTCACAAAGAGAGAGAGCCTGCTAGGATGGACTAATTGGGACAATTCTGATTTTTCATCAAGTCTATGTTCATTCTAAATGGACGGATGTCAATCAGTCTTGTTCAGGGCTGGAGGGGGAAAGGAGAGGAAGCAGAGAGATCTGGTTCTAATTGGCAGTTTCAAAAGGGAGCAGAAGCGATGAGGAGCATTCAGAGATTGTCAGGATAATATAGATTAGCCAATAGCACAATCCCATCCAAATCAGTTAAATCCTTTATAGCCCAGATTTTGATGTTGGTAGACAACTGTCCAGTAACATGGTTGAAGCCATCAATTAATTTATATATCACTGAACAGTAATGATTGTAAGTTCTTTTGCCAGCTAGGCTGGTTTCAGATCATGACCCACTGGTAAGATTCTCCATATCCCATTACCAAAACAATGACCCAGCCCGTCCCATCAGTTTACAAATTCCTGATGCCTCCTGCGCCACCATAGAGGTAGGTGTCTACAGGAGTCAGGGCCATGGCACTATGCCCACTCCATGCCCCACCAGCTGAGATGGACAGAGAGGCTGGTGTATGCTGCACCTTCTTCAAAGCTGGTACAAGAGTGTGTGGCTGAGAAATTCTAGGAGGAAGGAGGAACTCTGGCTATGCAAGCCTGTATTCCTCTTATGTGCTCCGCTTCTCCTCTGCACTCCTCTCTATGCTCCTAACAGGGCACAGGGCTGAATCTAGCTAAAGGCAAATGAGTGAAGGAAATGATAAGTTCTTCTCTGGAATAGCAGATAGAATACATGGCCAGTGGAAAAGGAACATTTTCCCCAGAGAATCACAATAAGCTTCCATAATTACAGAGCACAGGAAAAAGGAGCGTCTGTGGACTAACAGCCATGGTAACTATATTGTGCTGGTTAAAGTCCCTTTTTAGTGGAATTTATATTAGCTTTGCTGTATTTTTAACAGCATCTGGACATTTGTTCAGCTGCAAAAATTAATTACAATTATTTTGCTTATTAAAGTGTAGGTTCTAGTTTGTAAGAAGTAAATAATCATCCAAATTAAATTATGGGATGTTTAAAACAACATGTTATGTAAACTGAAGGACAATAATTCATACTGTGTGGAACTTGATATGATTTTTTCAATGACCATTTTAAAAAGTTAGACTACAGGTTGTTAAAATGTTATTATTTATATTTTCATTAAAAGATAGGTAAAAGAGTAAGGTTCAGAACATTTTTAAAATTTGCATAATTAATACAAAATGCAGCCTGGGTTAATTGCTCAATATATCTTTTCTGATGCTGCTCTAAGAAATCTGAAGGAAAAACATATCTAGTGGGTTTAATCTGAAGCACAAATAGTTCTGTGAAAAATAATTGAATAATTTAATTTAAAAATTCATCACACACTATTTGTGTCACTCATAAATCATGTCAGGAACACATCTACAATATTCTGCAACTCTTTCATCATGCTGCTTAGTAGTGTGCCTCGTCTGTAGCCTGTTTCCATTTCCTAATTATATTAAATAAGGTCATTCTTTTTATATGTAAGAGGAATGTTTAAAAATAGGAAACAGATAATCATGATATGCAGAAATAAGGTTTTTAAATAGAGTTGTGTGGCCTCTAGCAAGCATTAAAAATAGCTCTTAGAACACTGGGGTCAAGCATATGCATTTATAAAATGATTCCCACATAAGCTCTGATCAGATCCTAGCCTGTATAAGATGCTTCAGTCCAGTCCCCCAAGTATCTCAACTCCTCTTTCAACTCCTGAGCCTGCCTGTATCCCTCTCAGAAAAGCACGTCATTCCCTCAGAGGTATCCTGATCCCTTTTCACCCGATATCAGCAACCATCAGGACCTGCTCTCTCCCCCTCTCTGGAGCGCTGTGAAACATTTTCATTGCTGCTATGCTGCTGGGTGAGCCCCTGATCCTACTTTTTTTCTTTAACTGCCGACTTTGACAAATAGCTCAGTATCCACCTGCATCTGCAGAACTCTCCTGATATGCTACATTAGAAGTGACCTGCTAACTGCTGAAACCCCCTGATAAGAGACTCAACCAATGATCCTCAGTTGCCAACCCTTTTTGGTTGGTCAACCCTTTAAGACAACACGCAGACCTCATTAGATGGAACCGAGTTTCCAGATGTAATTTAGGTCACGGTTTAAGTTTGAGCATCAAAGTGGGCAAAATTCATTCAGTACAAGATCCTCCATTTTACTTAAGGCCTGAAGTAGGGCTGGACTGAGGAACCTCAATGGAAGTGGCACCAAAGAGGTGACTCTGCATATGCTACAGGTAAGACATGTGCATTGTCCAGGTGAAGGTTCACAGGCCAGCCCCGCAGCGGGAGAGTGGGAAACTACAATGAGGAAAAGTCTGCAGAACCATGTTTACATGAATTCATTGTCCCTAGTACCACACACAACTGGTTCAGAGTGGCTGTGGGTTCTATTCCAGCTGATAAACTGTAATGGCAGATGGGGGAAGCTGTACAATAACTCTGCCCCCTGGTCTTGGATTGGGAATGATAAATTTCACTTCTCCAACCCCTTCCACTCACACTCTCAGGCTCTGTGCAGGTGAAATGAATTTCATCCTCTGTGGCTACCTCAAAATGAAGAAAATGCTTTCAGAACCCAGGGCTACGCTATTTAGAAACAGGAGTCTGAAGTGAGGCTCCTACATCCTTATTTGGACACCTAAATCACTGTCCATACCTTCAAAAGTAGTGAGCAACTACCGGCTGCCAGTGAGCAGCCTGGGAGTTCTGGGATACTTAGCTTCACTCCTCAAGCTTAGCCATTTGTAACTGCAATTGAATGGAATTCATTGATCTGTGGTTTGCGGTGTCTAGTAATAGGATATAGAATAATAGGAGCTAACGTTTGTGACTAGGAGTTCTCTCTCTCTCTGATTTTTTTTTCATTTTAAATATTAAAATGAGGTCCTTGTTGAACTCCTACATTGTGAAGTCTGTGCCTTGCTTAAAACACTTTTAGGTAAGATAAATAAGCTGTGTGCTGAAGTTTGTAAATGAAAAAAATATTGATTGAGAATGTGGGCTTACTGGAGACTGAAAAGTTACAGAGCTTTTTTCTGCTTCTAAATTGCTATATCTACACACTTCTACGGGATCTTTATACCCTTCATCTTTTAAATAATTTAGATCTTTCGCTTTAGTTGAGGACTGCTGACCATCTTTTTGCTACAACAGCATCTCTCCTCAGCTTGGCACTTGTGCACTGCTCTATAACACTTTAAAGCAAATGCTATTCTCCCTTCCCCGGTCTAATAAGACTGGAAGTGGCATTGTACATCCTGGAATGAATAAGTTATGAAAACTGCAGCAGGAGGATGCCTTGATGCTCTGAATATGCCTCATCTTTTCTATATTCTAATAATTAAGCATGATTGAGCCTTGCTAGCTCTTAGACTGGTATCCTGGGATTCTAAGTTATTTTCTTCTCTGTCGGCCCAATTCTATTACTCTTACCCATGCTGAACAGTATGCTACTCCAAGAGTATACCCACTGATTTCTCTGGCACTACTCCCAGAAAAAGGTCTATATGGAGAAGGGTGGCAGACCAGGGTGCTGTGATACCAGTGGCTACTTCAAATCTTTTTGCATCTTGTCTTTAATAAGATTTAATTTTGCAAGATTGTTCAGACAGTATTTGTATAGGGACCATACTCATGTGTATCCTGATAAGTGACAAATCATGGTTCTTTGCATGGTTATCCTGGTTACCTGAATGTGATTCCTAGTGCTGCTATTTTGCTCCCTGGAGCTTAAATGAATATAGAAGTAAAAATTCACTAGCCTGCAGGCATACCACTATGGTCTGTGAACTTGTCAGATCTCAGAATTTAAACACGTTTAGGTCTGCTCAATACTAGACTGTGAGACCTATAAGGAAAAAACCATAGTTTTGGGGGGGGTTTACAGCAGATGGCAGCCATTGTGCTGGTATCTACAGAACCTGTCCATGAAATTCTGGTAATTCTTCTACTCTGCCCACCCTGCATCCATCTTTTCCAGTTGTTTTGCTTTTTTTTTTTTTTTTTTTAAACTACTTTTATTAGATTTTCATTTAACAAAAGTCAGTGTATGGATTCTGACAATAAGGAGAGGCAGGTGCCCTAAAGATATTGACTTAATTTCCTCCTCTCACTTTCCTGGGGAAGAAGCTGAGAAGAGACTACTCCACCCTCACCTCAGGCCAGGAAGAGTACCTGAGAGTTAAAGTAAGAAACTGCTTTTGCAGCCCTGATATTATACAGATGGACATTTAGGCCAGATTCAGAAAAGCATTTAGGCATGTGCATAAATCCATCCCTAATCAGCAAACCACTCCATTTATTGTGTAACTTTAAGCACACACTTAAATCCTATTGAGGTCAAATCCTACCTAAGTCAACTGGGACTTAAGCATATGAATAAAAAGGGACAAACTGCTGAATCCGGGCCATAGAGAATTTAATACTATTGCCCATGTGTGATTATGTAATGGAAGGATACAATGAGGCACAAATACAGGTGCTGTGAGAATATAAACTCTGAATTTATTGACTCTTGTATGGTCAATTTACCATGATACTAACCTCATTTCTGCATAGACTATGAGATGTGTGTGACTCATGTGATCCTGTGCATTGTTTTGTTTTTGCAAAACCCCAGCTAAATATAAAAGTTATGCAGAAGATCAGATTAGATTATTGTAATGGTCTCTTTTGGTCTTTATCAAATCTATCAACCTTCTCCTCCTTCAGTTCTCTGTGCTTTCTTCAATCCTCCCTTCCTCATCTTTTCCACTCTTCCCTTCTCTTCTTTCATTTTACTTCCCTATGTAATAGTCTCATTAACCTAGCAAGTACACTTTTCTCCATCTTAATCCCTCTTTGAAACCCATCTCCTTGAGCTCTTTTCTCCTTTAATTTTATCATTAACCATTCTTTGACGTTTTCCTCTATTGAATGGGTGTTTGAGGTTTTGTCTCAGCTTTATCCTACAAACTGTAAACTCATTAATGAATGTGTCTTAATTTGTTTTTTTCTGAAGTGCCAAGTAATAAAAAGCACTGGTATACATATACATGTCATAGTAACGATATTTTTTCTTAATTAGCACATTTCTTAAAAGTGAGCAGCTTCATAACTGAATTTAATATCGGACAGAGGCTGACAGTAGCAATCCTGGCAAGACAGTGTCGCCTATATCTGATTTGTTCAGTGTATGACTTGGACATCCAATACCCAGATGAGCTAATGAGGAATGACTGCCTGAGTTTCCAGAGAGCTTTCGCTCATGAACATTCAGCATGCCTTGCAGCAGCATGAAAGGGGGAGGGGGAACACCACCAATGAGAAGATAAAGAGAGCAGATAGAACAGTGGGGGAAAAAGAAGAAAACATCTTGCTATGGAGTGTTTGTGCATCTCTGTCTTTTTTCCAGTTCACCCTAAGCACAGTAATTAGCATGCAGTGTGTTCTGAAATGGTCATTCACTGTGATGTACTTGTAGCTGTTTACATAGCTGCCAAACATAGTTTATGATTTTGTATTTTCTAGCTATTCTCAGTGTTGGCAGGTGTGGCAGAAACCTCCACAGGGACTAATCCTCTTCCATTTTGTATGATGAGTGAGTATTCCACTTTAACTAATCCTCTCCCTAAAATGATTGACTCTGTGTTTAGCCCCTACTGCCTAAAAATAGATAGGAAATGATTTTAGGACCATATAATGCCGATGATCTGCTCCTGCAACTCCCACAGACAGCAGTGAGTTAAAGCTCTGGGTCTCATTGTGGCCCTGAGATAAATACATGTGATACCATGATATCAGGTGCGTCATTATGTCTTCTGACTACCAGCCAATTCCAAAATATGAAATTCATAATTACAGAGGTACAAAATCAGTCTCATAAAGTTTAGGACTTTCTCTGAGGAATGGGATATCTGTAGGTGGGTTTGATTCCATCTGTGCTTCAAATATTCTCTGCCTTCCAGGGCCAGAGATTACCCATCTGAAAATCTGAGAAAGTAACAGAACCTTTAGCAAAGAGTCCCCTGTTCCTCCACATTCACCATCTCTATTACCTGCCTAGAACAACCGTTACATCATAATGTGTCCAATAGCCATTTCAGATTGCTCAGATTATGGTTGAAAATTTGGTAGTCAAAACTTTGAATTCTTTAAATAGCCTTCCTACGAAGACTGAGTGTATATTAGAAAAGGGTGAAATATTTGCAGTGAAATTATATGGTGTGAATATAACCATGAATTTAAATGTTATTTATTATAACCTAGAGCTGTTGTTGTACAGAGTGAATAGTAAGGTTCCTACTCTGAGGCTTTTATGTTTCAGTTCCCTGGGGAATGTGCTTATATGGCATGGCATGGAGGAAGAAAAGAAGGAACTGAACATATTAGAAGCAAACTAAAAATTAAAGTGCCATCATTCTACTTCTTGATGATTTTCTAAAGTAAAGAATTAGTGGCCAAAAAACATCACTGCAGCTCTTTTCCAAACCCAGGGATCTCCCAAAACCAAGAGTTTTTCAATTAGGAGTTTTTTATATGTTCCATTTTTATGCAGTAAAGCAAATATAAATTGTAGGAATATACCCAAACTTTATCATCAAAAACATATATACTTTCAGTTCCTCTATTTCTTTTTCTCTTGCAGAAATGGTTTGTGTCAATTTACTTTTCCACCTGGACTCACCAAAAGAGAGAGAAACGAATAAGCGGATGGCTGCCAAGAATTGCATGCTGTACATTTGAGCATAAGTGTACCAGCTTTTGCATCTATAGAGTGCTCTTGCATAAAAATGACAGCAGAAAAGTAGGTTATTAAAAAAGTCTGTATTCTATTTTTAATACTTTTTATTTGAAAATTCCCAGGAACTACAATGCAAGATGTGATGGAGAGATCAATAGTAGAAAGTAAAAGCCTAAACATAAAACAAACACTTGGGATATAAAAAACTCTTGACCTTAGACTGGTCTAGCAAAATTCTACAGGCCCACTTACCTGGGGAGAAATTTCTTTCCTTTTGATGAATGAGTAAAATGTCATTACTTTTAAAATCATAAAGGCAGGCAAATCTACTTTGTGCCTAGGTTGGTAATAAGCCTAATGGAGGAATAAAACTTTAGGATAAATACCTAGCTCAGAGTTAGGTACAAACATGGTTTTAGAAAATGATTTTATACTGTTTTACACATTAGTCAGTCAAACAACATTTAACTCTAGATTCACTGTATTTAGGCAAAGTTCTACAAGTTTCAAAGCCCAGTGTAAACAAGGTCTTAATGGTAATGGGGGATTTGGTGATACAACCGTTTAATAATCATTAAATAATTTTACTGAGCATCACTGTTTTATATCAAACAGCTATGAGATGGTTTTTATGTGCTACTCTTCCATTCCTCACGCAATCCAAACATCCCTGGATTTCAGTGGAAAATTTGGAGATACAAGGAAAGCATGAATGGGGTCTGAAATAGGAATTCCATGATGTTTGTTTATTGGCATTTTTATGGCATTCATCATCATTGTTCTCTGAATTTTGTGGGGTCTGTCAAAGGGCAGCTGCCCTTTATGGGCCCAGTTTGCCCATGACTGCCTTATGAAGGCCACAGGTAGATGATTAGTAAACAAGTACCTATACCTAATGAAGGTTACTCAGACTCAGTTAGAGGGGAATTCCAAAGGGATACAGGAAGCTCCTGTGGAGAGCAGTTGCTAGGAAAGCCTGGAAGATGGGCTCTCTAGGGAACCTATGAGAATGGGGAGCCTGTCAGAAGTAATCCTAGAGAGGAGAGCCTTCTAGACACAGAGCTGCAGTCAGTAGGTGTCCAAGAGGGCCTGGTTCTCAGCCAAAGGTCTCCCAGACACTGATTAGAGGCCAGTCCTGACAAGGATCACTCACTGTCCTGGAGAAGAGTCACAGCAGACGGACCTCCCCAGACCTCTGGGTCCAGAGAAAGATCTTACTCTAGTAGGGGCAAGAGGCCTAACACCAGGAGCAGAGACTGGAACCAAGAAAACACCAGAGGAAGAGTCTGGGGAGAGGTGAGAACTGGACACAAATGGGGGACAGCTGGACTAAGAAGGATTTAGTTGCCACCCAGCTGAGATGAAAGTTTTGTTTATGTTCTGTACTGCTTTTTCTGTTGATAAATGATGCCCTCCACAAGGAGGTGTTTTTTAGCATCTAATGGACTATTTGAACTTGTTGATAACCTGGTTGAGGGAAAAAAATCAAGTAAGGGCTCACCTGCAACACCACACCGTCCTACAAGGGGGTGCCCCAGGTCAGCTTGGCATGACGACAGGGTTTTTCTACATTTACCACCCCCCTGCAAATCTAAGCTTCCACTGAAGAAAAGTAAATTTCTTCAATGTAAGCTCAGTTTCTTACATGTGACAGCATTAATGCCTTGGTATATCTGGCAATCTATCACCAATGGTACTTATTTTAAATAATCTCTGGAACAGAGATTAAAATGTGACCTGTTTCTTAAAGCCTGTGATGTAAAGATAACTAGCTGCTGAGTTCTGAAGACGGAGCGAAAAATCTCAACTGATTATGCCAAAATAGTCTTTAGATGTTTCTTATTTCACACAGTAACAAAAAGTTGTACACTAGTTAATTGGAGAAATAAATACACAGTATGTGAAGTATCTCTAGTGTAAAAATGTCAGAAAACATGGGGCTAAGGGAGGAGTTATAATTTTCTAGTATTTGCTGAATGCAATTTTCTCGCAGCCCTATTTAAAACTAAAAAAGAAAAAAAATTCTACTTAACTTGTTAAGATGAATAGAAGTTCACATCTATATTGCTATTATGGTTTAAGTGGGCAGACTGAAAATCAGCAAGAAAGTAATGAATATGATTCACAACAATGGCTTAAAACCTTTTAGCTGCAAACTTGGCTTCTGAATAACAGAGCAAAATCCACTAACGCTAGAGAGGTCAAACTTCTGGTGCACAGGAGTTATGCAAAGGGAACATAACATCAGCCAGACTGGCTGTTACATCCACAATTTGTGGATTTTTCTTTGGTAAGGATTTTTTTATGCTTCTTAAAAACTAGTCTACCTTGTCAATGCTGAGGAGCAAGTCAATTTTGCTTCTCCTGATTGCAGCAGGTTTCAGATATTTCAATACCTATACATTCCTTATGCATATAGGCTCATTGGTACATGCAGTTAGTAGAAAATAACTATTGATTGATGTGAATGACAGAGCTTCCTTACTGTTTTACAATCTGTGTTGATGAAAGCAACACAGCATGTGAAGACTCAGAAAAGGAGGTTATTTGTATAGCCGTAATGTTAATATGGTTACTTACAACTGGGCCAGGCGGGCCTTGTGGGCCTTCTCCTCCTTTCAGACCAGCTGGACCCTGAAAAAAGGAGAACAGCATGTTATTCCACTTGAAAAATTAAACAGCTTTTATTCTGCAAGATATTTAATAGGAAGGATTTTAAAAGCAAGAAGATATTGCTGAATAAATGATCACCAGTGAATGCATAGCCATTGGAATTTAACCCTGCTGGGTGCCCATTTGGTGTTTTCCTATTGCCTTCATTTTCCAAGCACAGTGGAAAACTTCCTGTAATAGAAGGCTTAATTTATTGTTCTCCAGGAAACTATATAAACACTGTATCCACAATCATCTATGCTGGTGTTTATACTGTACCTGAGCTCCTGGAAGGCCTCTTTCTCCTGGGAAACCACGAAGACCTGGTGGTCCATCTTTTCCAGAGATACCTTGAGGGCCTGGGTCACCCTGTGAAAATATGGTGATCAATGCAGAGGTTTCAAAAACTGAAATGTTAATTATCAATAAGTTCACATATAATGAAACAGCAGACTCTGGTTGGATCAATGACAAAAAAGAAAAAAGGATCGTCCATCCATCCATGTACTTTAGGGCCATCATCATCATAGTATGTGAGCACCACAGAATTACACTAAATTTTAAATAATAATATGTTGATCATGGCATATAAACAAAAAATAATTAAAAGCATCATAATTTCTATAAAGATACATTCATGGAGGAAGTTATAACTCTCTTATCTTCAATGAATAACCAATTCATTGACCAATGTAAATGTTTTTTTCTAACTTTTTTTCCTCTTTCACGGACAGAGCAACTGAAATGCTACAATGTGGCCAGTGCCATGCAGCGGTCTGTCCGTCCCTGAGTTCTGCTCCAACTTGACCTGAGCAGGCAGGTTGTCTATGAACAATCTTCCACACTAAACAGGAGGGTCTGTGCAAACTGTGCTCTTAAACAAATGAATGGCTCATCCTTGTTCCCACTGAAATGAATAGCAAAATGATCAGTGTGGAAGTGAAGCCCTTATGCCCTTGGCAAAGCTGCTAAAGAGAGTCTCACTTGGGAAAAACGTGGCTGTCCCTATTTAAAGCTATGCTTTCTATGGTTATGAACAGTCTGCAACTGAAAGCATTTATCTCCTCCATCTCCATGTACCACCTTCCTTCCAAAAGCCATGCCATACCTTAGCACCTTCTTTTCCTGCAGAGCCTGGGAGGCCTTGTTCACCTGGTGGGCCTGGAGGACCAGGGTGACCTCTTTCACCAATTGGGCCAGTCTCACCAGTAGGACCCTAAGAACAAAAATGAAACCTCAGTGCTCCTAACCAATTTAATTTTTATGTGTTTGGTTGGCTGTTCCTAGAATCTGGGATGCCGTCACTGTTCCCATTGGAAAATGTGTAATCTTCACCTGCAGACAACATTTATTTACAAAATATTCTTGTCCTAAAAAAATAAAGCTCAAACCCTCTTCTGCGTGCAGAGACATGTATGCCACTTCCATGGGGTGAAATCTTGGTCCTTCTCCCCAAGTGCTGATGGCCTGGACCCCACAACGTTTCTCATACATGGAGGTGGGTTGGTACCCACTGCCTGCCGTTGAGCACTGTTCTGTTGTTTCTTTGTGGAATAATATGGAAAGGAGGCTTGAGGGGCAGCTAGGCAGGTCCACCGAAACCTCCCATGGAGAGACTGCAAGAGCCACAGAAGGCACATGCAGGGATCAAAGGCCTGTTCCACTTGCTTTTTTGCACTTGTATTTAAGTGTTGATGAGTTACAATACTGTATTTATGACAAGCACTATTGAGAAGAATGGAAATTTGCTAGACATCACCACATAGGTCTTTGGTTTCCTATTGGTGCTCTGTTCCAAAGTGTAAAGAGAATCTCTGTGAATCAGTATTGATTCAAAGATAAGGGTAAGAGTAAGGAGTAATACTTTTCAGAAGGGTTTTATAATTCTGATTGCTAACCATTGCAATTGCCATTTTAATTGATTCACAGTGTCATTTTGGAGTCTTGGATACTTCATGTTAATGCTCCTTGTGGTACAATTTATACCCCAAGAACTTTTCTGCACTTTTCTGTTAGTATGGATTTAAGTGGTGGAAACAGTGGATGCTAACACTTAACCAAATGTGGAAAGATCCATATGGAAACCAAATGCAGGGAGTATCAATCATGGAAATAACAGTGGGCCCAAGGAATCTTTGCTTATGCAAATACTGACTGAATAGTTATCTTTGAAATTAAACAAAAGAACAAAAATCACACTCAGTAAAACACATGCTGTTTTGATTCATTGAAGTTGTGGAACAGAAGAGAATTGTTGCATAAAACAAACTCAGATGCCATCTGAATTAACTAGAAATGGGGATACTTCAAAAAGGTCTGTTTCTAAAAGATTTGGTTAAAGTCACATAGTTTTTACCCTCCCATCCTTTTGTTTCTCTAAAACGAATCCCTAAACACAGTTTACAAAGTAAAAGCATTTTCTACAGAAAGCATTTTGTACAGCATTTATACATTGTCAGTATATGCTGTGAGATGTGTACACATTTGTTCTGGTCAATGAGTAAATGGAGAACAAATGTCACCTGTGGCGGCTATCAGTTATATTCAACAATATATCTATCTAGTCGACCAGTCAATTACTGTGGAGGACCGTAGAAAATACTAATCGATTGATTTTTAATGAATAACAAAGTTAAACATCTGTAATTCCCTGGGTGAATTTAACATTCTTTTTGGAAAATCTTTCTTAAATTGGGCATTGGATTTCTCTTCTGGGGGGGGGAGGGAGGACGGTTCAGTGATACATGGATAATGGATCTCTTGGACCATGATGGAATTGTCTGTGGTAAGAGATATTTAGGCTCTTCTTAATTCGTCCAGCCCCTCTCCAGTTAGTATGCGTTGTTTTTTCAGATTGGCAGTGTCTTTGTTCTATTAACTTTTTCTCCAGTTTTGCCTTTGCTAACCTTGTGTATGGCTGTTGGTAAACAAGATAGGTGGTAAGGGAAAGGGTTGATGTCATGAAGAGCACTTCAAATAAGTAACTATATAAGTATAATCAAATAAGACATGAAGTAAACCTCACCAAAACCCTACAAAATGACCAAAATGCTTCAATCTCTCAATCTAAGAGAATACAACATAGTGTGTTGTTTGCTCTTTCTAAAAAGACTTCAAAGTAAGGCGTCTCATTCTTCATTCTTAACTCCTTCGGAACAACCACTTTGCACTCATTGAAATGACTACCGATGGTGAAATACAGTGGAGAATAAGGCCCTATGTCTTTGTTTTTTGTGGAGTTCGAGTCTTGCTTTAATACATTTTGCTAAATTAGCTGTAAGTAATTGGATACTGCTGGAATTAACGTGTCCATCAATGTGTTTTATATTCTCACAAACAATAGCTCTTTATATTAGTCATAAAACAATATTTAAATAATGTTATCATATAGTTACCGTGTTATCATATAGTTAGATATAACATTTAAAATACTCTACCTGGGGCCCAACGACACCACCAGGGCCTGGGGGACCAGTTTTGCCTTGAAAACCCTGTGAAATGAAACATACAATACGTAGTTATACATGGCAAGCTGTAGATGAGCCAAATTCATATCTGTGTTTAAGAGGGGAGAGAGAAGTTCCATGTCAGGGTTTCATCTTCTGGTATAAATACTGAGATATCTATTATTCCTGTGTATACCTAAATGTGAAATTTTCAAAGCTCTATCCTTTCCAATCATTCTGAGCTGTGCTTCTACAGAGCTATCATAAGAAATGCCAGTCACTTTCACAATTATCTCTCAGTAAAATGTATTAGGTGATTCTGAATGCATGAGTGATACTGCTGAAACCCAGCTAAAAATACATATAGATACATACATTATGAACTCACATAGCCAAGACAGACAAATGACTATGTAAAGAATGGCACAGATGGAAGATTAAGGGGCATGGGGGAAGGTGATGTGAAAGGAACATAAAATTGAATGAAACACAGATCCAGAGAAAATGTGATTTTTTTTTCTATAGAGATGGGACAGGAGGGCTGCATAGGGAAAAAAGGAAATAGTGAAGATTTGAAATGATGAATTAAATGGAAAGGAGAATATAAGGTGAATGTTATTGGGACAGTCGTCCAGAAGATTGCCAAAATCTGCGGTTTCTAGGAAGAAACCATAGATTTCAGTTCAAAGTGAGTCAGCAAATTCTCTGGCATCCCCAATTTACAGTACTGCCTGTCCAAGGGCTCAGTTGTACCTTCAAGAAGTAGTTTAGCATTGGAGGAGGTGTAGACTGGCACATCTGGAGAATGAACTCACTGCTGTATCATAAGAAGTCCAGCATACTACCCCCTGCACACTAGTCTATCTCTGCATTCTTCACCCCTGTGATGGGATGTTCAATCCACACCAGCCCTGAAAAGGTTAAGGTGGCTAAAATAGGGCCAATTAATCTTATTGACAGCACCTGGGAGAGAGCTAGTCTGGCTTTATAAATTACTAATTGCCAACAAAGCCCAGCTGGAGAAGAAGCTGGGTAAGATATAAAGCCAGGAAGTTTGCAGCAGAAAGGGGCTGAGGGGACAGAATGTACAGTTGCTCTCTGATCACAGAGAATTGGAAGGAAGAAATCCAGGCTGATCAAAAGCCCTGGTATCCTGTTCCTGATGGAACAGGATGGGGAAGACAGCCTGTGGAAGGCAGAGTAGTAAGAAACCCAGGGAAAGAGCAGTGAGGGTTGAAACTGTGAACCTTGGCTGTTGATGATAGCATCCCTGGGCTGGAACCCAAATAGTGGGTGGGCCCAGATTCTTTTACCAGCCACTGATAAAGAGACACAGAACAGAATGTTGCCTGGGCCAACACATGGACAAATTGTCTGGTTGGACCTGCCTACCCCAGAAGGAGAAGACTATATAGTTATCTAGCTGGAGGGTTGAGTGATGAAGAAAGAGGATTCCTACAGAGTGAGAAGGGCCATGGGATGAGCAAGCGAAATCTGGCTGAGCTAATCTGGAGACCAGCTATGGGGAGGTGCTAGGCTGTGAACAGAGTTCACTCACTGCTATATCTTCCTTTACCTTCATTGTCTACCTATGTAAAGAACAGGTACAATCTGACCTCATATTAGTTATGGGCTTTGAGCCTTATTCAGCACTCCTTACTCAGGTAAAATTATCACTGATGCCAACAGGAGTTTTCCCTGTGTAAGGAGAGAGAAAGGAATGCTGAATTTGGCCCATATTCAGTGAAAATGTCTTGGGAACATCTATTGATTCCACTTCTGCAGAAGACAGATATGTTTCAGAGCATATTCGGTAATTCTTGATGCTCATGATTCTCTACTTTTTCTCCTGTGATATTAGCAAATCTGCTCTTGCAATCTGATCTGAGAACAAAAAAGTAAAGGATGTTTGTGAAAGAAGTAATGAGCATCAAAGGAGATCATAGCAACAGAGAATACTCATTCAGTATGGCCTGGATGGATAACTCATTTGTGCATTCATCACAAACTCATGACAATAAAGTCCTTATACTACCCAATCATGTCTGTATATAAGCAAGCAGTGCATACCCTCATAATATTCTTGTTGCAGTTCTTATGAAGGATGCTATAAGAAGCTGAGACCACTCTAACATATGAGAGGGAAATTCTGGTTCAGTAAGTAAGCTTTTTGTATTTTTCACATTTGTGGAGGTGAATTAAGAGTTGTGCAGCAATGTCTGCTTAAGCAGCTGATGCATCCTGATTAGTGAAATGCTAAATCAATGATACCTGGACCTAAGGAAGTAATTGTAAATAATTTAGATCAAAATAATATTTTTTTCATTAAATTGCCCAATTTTATTTCTTTACATTTCAGTGGGATTGTAGTTCATAAATCCAACATGTCTAAAGTCCTACCCAAATGTACATGTATCCTTATAGAGATGTTCTTCCAGTAAGGAAACCCAAACAATTCTTGGTTTGTTGTATGAGGTGTGTGAGTGTGATTCTGCTTTTCTAAATTGTTGGCTTTCAAGTTTCCTAGCTGGCTGGCACCAATACTTTGTTCTGCCTTGTTACATGGCTCTCAGTGAGAGAGGCAAATATTATGTTGTTCCCCACACGTCTTCTTCGAAGTTGATAACTGAGTATTATGTTGCTTCACTATTTATTGTAAACTTACAATCAGTTTGATGTTATTTAATGGAGGAACAACCAGAAATAATCTCATCCTTACCACATGAAGACAAAAGCTCTCTGACATCTGACCCAGTGAGTTCTAAAGGATTTTTGCTTTCTATAAACAAAGTTAGGTACCAACAAAAAATCACTTCTCACTTTTTCCTGAAATTTTAGATATAAAGTAGGGAACCATCTTTTAACTGACCCCTTTTTTTAAAGATCACAGTGAACTAAGCAGTGTGCAGCGGCCTGAAACAGTAGAATCAATGTACTTACAGTCTCGCCCCGCTGTCCTGGGTGCCCTGGCAAGCCATCTTTCCCGGGTGGCCCCTGAAAGTGCAAGCAAAATAAATCAAAGGGGTTTCTCAGTCATCTCTAGTTCTTAAAAAGTACAATTAGTCCTGATAATCTCTATGATATTTTCAAGCTTTCAGGCCAGCACTCAGAAAAGTTTTACTGCTTTGATAGCAACTTGATATAATTTTAATATTTCATTTTTCTGCTCACTTCTTAATTCATGTAAAATTATCTGGATGGTGACTTTTATGTGTATATATGTGCATCCATGTTCAAAATGGATATTTAACATTTCAAAATTCAAAGTCCCTACTTTCTGTCCTCTTGTATCCTGTACTTAATCCCTGAATTAATTAAAACAGTTTTAAAGATAAATTTCTGGGGAGTTGTGGTTATGGCATTGTTTAGCATTCAGCAGCATCAAAAAGATTGCAAAAATGATTAAACCAAATACATTGTGATTAAAAATCACAGATCTGATTGTACCATCCTGACTCCCACTGAGCACAGACAGATTCCAAGAGCAGCACTATTGGTCTAGACTGTTTTCCCAAGACCCATGCACAGCGGGCATGAATTTCCTCCTCCTGCACAGTAATGGGTCAGCTGACTTTGTGGCATTTCCACTTCTCCTCGTTCTCGTTGGTTGTGTGTGGGGAGCAGAATCACACTGGGCCTGCAAAAATAATCTAGGAAAGGTAACATGGACTAAGACTGTTTTTTCTACCTTTCTGACAGAACTCCTTCCACTAGGAATAGTCTCAGCCATGGGAGTCCCTTGGAGCCATACTGCCAAGAATCTGTGGGTAGTGGGGTGGGAAAGATTGGGACTTCCCAGTGGGTGTGGAAGCATGGGACCTCTGTGTGGGTCATCCCAGCCTCCTGAGGATCCTCTTGGATCAACGTCTCTCATTCCACAGTGGGGCAATTTCCTGCCCGGCAACAAGAACACAGAAGTGGAAATCTATTTGATCTTTTCTGCTTCTCCTATGGGTTTTACCGGTCTGGCTTATTCATTTCAGTAGGAGTACTCACAGAGTAAGGTACTACAGAACAGAAGTATGAGAACATGGCAAATTGGGCCCCACATTTTTGAAAGACTATAAACTAATGCAGGTCAATCAGGAATACATCCCTAAACCAAAACTGTATTCAGTTTGTGCAATGCACTCCATTTAGTAATAGTTTGCCAGTAACAGACCGTATCGTTTTATATTAATTTGAGCATTTTTAGGCTTAAGGGAAAAGAGAGGGAGAGAGACCTCTAGTGGTGGCCAATCATCTCTACTGAGGGTACAACTAAGAAATGTGGAGGAAAGAAATCGACACATCAACTTCACTCTATACCCATCCTCTTAATATATACAGCATACTAAAGCGTATCAGGATTACTCTGTATAGTGAATATCACACACTCTCTAAAGCTTGTTATTCAGATGAAGAGAAAGGGTGCTGCTACACTGACAACCAAGTACAATAGTAATATAGGAAATGCACTACACTGAAACTAGTGTCCTCTGTATTAATCAGATTGCAGGGTTATGATTTTGCTTTCCCATGATACTACTTTTCAACCTTTTTGTTTATTGTTGTTTTTTATCAGTACTTTGTACTTTATGTTTTATTCTTTTTCATTCAAAATTGCTGGATAATTTCAGCCCCCATTTTGCATTGGCCTTTTACGGGCACCTAATAAAAATGCCAGTAGGATTGTTAACCAGCTAATTCCAACAGGAGAATTTGTCATACCTATCATTCTAAACCAAAGATTCTTTTGATCTCAGAATATCAAAGCCTTTCCACAGATTTTTGGCTGTATACTTAGATAACTTATTCAAAATAAATTCAGTCAGGATCTGGAACAGAAAGTAATAAAGAGAGAAACTGTGTGTATCCTCATTGTAGGTGTGTTTAGGATGAGCTTTGAAGAGCTAATTACGGGAAGTGATTTTATGTAAATGAGTTTTCTTCGCTTCATACCAGTGCTGCGTCCAGTTCATTTGTCTTCTGTGCATACAGTGGAACAGAGATTTTTTTTTTAAACTTTCCATCAAATGAGAATTAAGGCATGGTCTATTGTAAAAGTCTTGGATCACTAACATTTGAAGGTACAGTGCAACCACCTAGTCAAGGTTCCCTTCACTTTTTATAAAAATAAATAAAATGTAAGAAGGACTTAAATGACAGGCCACAACAGCTCCAGAAAGAGCATTGGGTCAGAAATCTGCATTTTTAAACAATATATGTATGAGGTGGATGGATTTACATGACAGACTTCAACAGCTAAAAATATTCTTACTAATTAATGAGTCAATTTACATTGTAACATACCCCTAAATATTTATTTACATATAACAGCATGAAATGCCTATAAATATTTATATGGTAACCCTTAGTGTGCCATATTTCTCAGACATCATAGGTAAGATGTCTTTTCTCCCTTTCCTTTTAAAATCACCTTTTAAAAGAATATTCACATCAGCAAAACATTTACAAACAGAACAGGCTCAGCCTTCACTTTGAATATCTGACTCCTTTGGGTTTATATAACAGGCTTTATGGTAAGGAATTTAGGGAAGGCTTGTAATCCTCATGCATTGAGGGACCAATCTGATTAATTATAATGCAGCCTAACACCTGAGCTGCAAGCCCTAACACACTTGTTCAGACATTGACTTCAAAAAATGTTCCCTGCCAAATCTGCATAATCGTTACATATACCTTCAAAAGATACTTACAGGAGGTCCCTTTGGTCCAGGGAATCCAACAGGTCCTTGAGGCCCTTGTGGTCCCTAATATGAAAATAAGCAAAAAGGTAAACTACTACTCCAGATGCTATAACATTAGAGTGAAGAGTTTGCTTCACTTATGTAACACCAGCTTCATGGATAACAGCTGGACGTGTAGATAAAGCGAGCTATTCCACTGCATGTGAATACAGTCAGCAGTTCAAAGTCCCACTAGAACACCCTTTACCAAATTTGGGGCCACTAATCACTAAGAAACATTTGTAATTTTTCCATGCAACCAGTTCTAATAAGGGATGTGCAATTATTCCTAACTTGACTGCATTGCAGCCTTTTGTTGTTCAGCTCAAAAGTTCATATTAGCCAGTGCTCACACTCAGCCAATGGTTTGTAGGTACTGTCAAAATTACTCAAACTTCTGCTGCATGGGAAGTAACTTAATTTCTGTATATCTGAAGAACAAAATTCTTGCTTGCCAGAAAAATACAAACAGAGACACCATCTCTGGAAAAATTATGCTGCATGAGATTTTTTGTAGAAAGTTTTAAAAGAGTAAAATAAGCAATTAGCCCACATGATGGCTAATTTTAGAAGTTCTCATTGAAAATTAACCAAGACTTTGTCACTCTTACCATAAGCATTTGCTGTTGAAATGCTGAATGGGCCCAGTATCAGTTTATTTGAGGGCTCTGTCTGTGTTAGAGCACACACAATACAAAGAAGTAAAAAAGAGCATTCAGATCCTACTTTCTGTGGTCACATAGCAAAAATGTGTACTCTGGTCATACAGTGCAAGACTTGTCCTGCTGTACCTGGTATATGATGTGTGGTTTTACTACGACATCAGCTGTCAAAATGTTAGAAATTTAAAGCAAAAGTCCCGAAAAGAAAAGATAATTCATACAGGATGGTGATGTTAGCTTTCTGCTCCTGTGATTAAAGCCCTGACTGTCTCAGAGTTCCTTAAACCTCATTCATTGCCGTCTGGGACATCAGGAAATGCAGGCCTTGAGCCAAATTATAGCCGCCTCTCCTGCAGTGGCAGAAGTGTTATGTATATGTGAGGGAAAGGCTTGTTTGTGCAGGGGCAGGCAAGATTTGCCCTTAAGTGAATCTGAGTCCTACTTAAAACTTGATTTTCATTTATTAGTGAATGAGACTCAACCCAATGGTTAAGCAGAAAATGTTCAGCAGAAGAACAAATATATATTTTCTGAGATTTTATAGCATTATCCACATTTTTAGAGCATTATTTATAAACTGTACCTGAACCCCCACCCCACCATTAAGTTTGCTCCATATGCTACATTCCTTGATTCAACTGTCTGCATCACACCAAGGAACAAAAAAGGTAACGAGAGTTGCTTACAAAGCAGAAACTCTTAACAAAAGCAGGGCAACTTTTGAGGAAAAATATTAAAAGTGGCTGACCCACTGTCCAAAACATATTAAATAAATTGCTCCCTCCCTGAAATGGGGTTAGAAGAACAGAACTCAATGGTTTATTTATTGCTAGTAGCACTTTCTTGGCCATAAATCCCTTTTTCCCCTTTGATCCTCAAGCCCTGAGGCTTTCTATTGAAACAAAATTTGCATTTTCTTCATTCATAACATGGGTTGCAAACTTCCGGCCAGTAAGCTGATGAAGATGTGAGAAGAATATTCTAGAATTTTAATATAATACTATTGAATGTTGATTTCCTTTTGTCATTATTTTTTAAAAGTTCTCTGTGGAGGATAGATGTTTAATATTTACACTGCTAGCAGCTGGAATATTTCTAACCAGACAGAAATGTTCCCTTAAAGTTCCTCGTTTTTTAGATTTAATTAATTAATTAATTGTAACAACTCTCCCCTCTGTCATGTGCCTCATTTTAGAGCACATGGTCACTGTACACAAGGGCTACTCTCATATCAAAGGCTTGTTGTGCTCCCATGTCACTTCATACCTTTGATCTAATCCATTTCCTCTCCATTGATGCTTTTCCTGCTTCCCATCAGATCTGCCCATTGTCTTCTACCTTCTCGCCCCCTTCCTGCAACACTGCCTCCTAACTCCACTCTCCCTAACTCCGTCTTCCAGCTCCTTCCCAGAGCTCTGCTTTCCAGCTCCCTGCAGCCTATCTCCAGGCTCCTTGACATGGAGGGATCTACAGCCTGACCTCCCACTCAACATTCACTCCCTACTCCAATTAATCCTCCCTTACCCCCGATTTCCCTCTACCTGCCCCACACAATTCAACCTCACCCACCCCTTCCTTCTGCCTCTCAACTGGGATTCATTCCCCGCCTATCCCTGTTCCACTCAGGTCCCTGCCTTTCACCTCACACCCACCTCCTCCCTGTCTCCTCCATCACCACCATCTACAGGCCTTCAACTGTCGCTTCAAACCACTGCTGCTGCTCTGTTTTACCTCTCCTTCCTAATCCAGTTACCACCCTTCAGTTCCACCAGCATGCAGCTGGACTCCAGGTGACAGTCTATTTCGTGGGATCTTCAGTTAATGAAAAGTCACAGGAAACAGATTGAAGGCTTATTAAATGGACCCTGTATTTTACATGTAGCTGCAATGCATTTTTCTGCATATATTGAGTGATTTTCCACCAGAAGTGTTGGCATCTTTTTTGTGAGCAGAGATTTGATGTTTAACTTTCATAGACATATACAGGCATGCACATTCCATTGTAGGAAGAGATGTTGATTAAAAGCTGACACGCTCTGTTTGCAATTATTAGGGAATATTCACTATATTTGGTTCAATGGTGGTTCCTGCAGACAGTTAAGCTGTGAGAGCTTGAGATTTCTATAAAACAGATTGTAAACAAAACACAATTCCACCATCTCCTAATACCATTTCTATCATACACCCTTGGTCTCCATTCTTTATCTCTGCAGCGTTGTTGGCTATTACTGCTTTTCAGACTTCTCACATATTCCCAGGAAAGTTTGTTAGTTGTCACTCTGCATGTGTTACTGTGTCCAGGTATCCATCCTGAACAGGGAAATACTGTAGCAGATGATGTGGCCTCTCACAACATGGGATGATGCTAGGTTGCTTAAGAAATTACAGTTTGAACACACTGGAATCAAATGTTGTTGAGGTCAAAAGGGAAAAGGAATCCCAGTTGTTTGTTTGTTTTGTTTTTTAAGCTAAAGGTTACAATTCATGTGCTCTATATGGCTGTGTGAAAATAAGGCACAAATACATTCACATGAAGATTGGGATGAAACAAAATGTAGTCATCTGAACTTTAGCCTCTCCAGGTAACCCAGTGAAAGGGCAGATTCACTGATCTGTAGGAGTTAGATTCCTTGCTCTGTAATTACAAATCAATTTTATAAATTTTTCTATGTGCTACTGTATAATAGACAGACTCTATTTGATTGTGTATTGATTAAACTTTAATATAATGCTGTGGAATCTATTTTATCCAGTGGCAGAGTTCTCAAGCATGTGAAACATGTTTACGGGAATTCTTAGCTAATTAGGACAAAAAAATCAGCTGCTGTCAATTTATTAGCTTTTAGAGGCATTGAGTACGTTTTAAAACCCATAGACTAAAAGCAACTCTGCTGAACGGGGCACTTTTATTTAGCAGTGAGAATCTCATAAGGTTCTGAAATGTAATTTTGTTTGGATCTGCACCCAAGAGTCTGGATGGCTATCTCAATCTCATCCCAATTATCCCAAATTCTTAAGTGTGCAAAACTGAGTATCTGAGAGGAAAAATAAATTTTCAAGGCTTCTTGCTTCTAGCTGGGCAGGAAGGACAGCGCTGTAAGAAAGGCTTCCCTTGTGGCACAGTATGACAGTGCATCTGCTTCATATCCCAGCCAGAAAAGTGAAAAGACCTGAGAAGCAGGAAGAAAGAGAGAGGTGCAGAAAATAGTTATCGAAGTGAGGAGGAAAAGCTATTCCAGACCTACCCTTTCACCTGGTGGGCCAGGAGGGCCATCATTGCCTGCAGTGCCCTAGAAAATAAGAACAATTTGTTCAAAGGTAAAGCCTGATTTTCTTTAAGAGAAATACTTGCCGCAAATCATTACATAACATCTGACAATTACCTTAGGGCCTGGTTTTCCCGTGGGACCTCGTGGGCCTCTTGATCCTCGTGGACCCTGTAGATTTGAGACACAGATGCAACTAATGACAGTTATAATACAGAACAGAGTGTCAGAGTCAGCCACGCATTTTTACAGGAGGTGTAAAACATTATTACAGAGGTGGCAGTCACTAAGGGAATGCAAGTAATGATTTTAAACTAGCAAAACAAAGTACATACTGTTGGTCCTCGCTGTCCCCTTGGACCTGGTTTGCCATGTAAACCCTGCCAACGAAAGTTCAAATAAATCAGCTTAGCATGCGGCTTCTTACTGGGAATGAAAGTTCTGTTGTTGAAATGGGGCAACGTGCAACTCTCCTAGGACTAAATGCTATTTTACCTCCTATCTGTTCTGCATTTTAATTTAAATAAACAGATTCGTACTAAAACTGACCATCTTGTGCACGTAGCTTAATTCATTAGCTTCTATCTTAGGGCTAGATTCTGCCCTTGGCACCAGAGCATGTTAATGTGGCTCTGAAGGCGCTGTGCAGCAACTGGAGTTCCTGAGAGGAATTCTGGGTCAGCTAGAATTCCTCCTTGGAACTCCCCGGCAGCAGCTCACTACACCATCCTGGAAGATGCCCTCTGGACAGCTCCACTGGCTAAAAAGGGAAATAGCACTGGCAACCATTACCTCTTTGTAGAAGGGAATGGGGAGCGTACTGCATAGCCCTTGCGTAGAGCCAGACAGAATCTTGGCTCTTAATATGTAGCTCCAATATGTCTTTATTAAGCAGAATCTATAGATTCCCTTCCTGAGGTGGCCTTTACACTAGGATTGTAATGGATTCTAAAGTGAAGAAGCTTTTAATTCAAGAAGCAGTGTTCTCCTGATAGAAAAAAGGAACACAGCGACTTACCTGTTAAAATCTAAGTGGTAAACCAAACAAAATATAAGTGGAAACGGGATCTTCATATGAAGTTCTTTTTTTAAAAAGAATTAAATGTATATTCCTATTATTTTGCCATCATACAAGATAATACTATATTAGTACTGGGACTCTGGCAACAGGGTTGTTTCACTGCTGTGTAGACTTCGGACCCTGTGAGGTGGGAGGGTCCCAGAGCCCAGGCTCCAGCCAAAGCCCAGAAATTTACACAGCAGTGAAACAGCCCTGCAGTCCATGCTCTACAAGTCTAGCTCAGCTGGCATGGACCAGCCATGGGTGTCTAGCTGCTGTGTAGACACACCCTTTGAGGCAGGGACTGTCTTTATTGTGTGTACAAGGGGTTCTTGATCCATGGTTAGACTATCCTACTATTACTACGCCCTGTCACAGATAAAAGCCAGTTACGCTGGCCTCAGTTCAGTAGTCCATGCTTAAATGCCTGGCTACATGGAGGCTTTCCTTGACATCCAATAACTGTATAGGTTTTCATATTTTAAAGTATGCACTTGTCCATGTTACAGCTTCAGGTTTACTGATTTAGCCCCCTGATTGATGGTTCAGAACAATGTTTTTAACACTACTTTATCCAGAAAATAGGGTCTGAATTTTTTTTTAAACATTCCTTGTTGTTGGTCAGAATTAAAAAAAAACAAAAACAAACAACCTGCCTTCAGCTCAACTAAAACCATTCCAAAAAACCAAAAAAAAGCAAACTGAAAATTCACAAATTTCCTATTTAAAGTGGTGAATCTGCACTCTTTTCCCCCTTGCTGCTAAATAAAATTGATTGGTAAGGCACAGTAATGATCTACATTACTTCAATTTGACTTAATGCCACACTGAGTTGGCATCTATGAGTTCCAAGTCAATCTTTCACTTCTGATAATTGTATCAGCTTCCTAATGACATGATCAGCCACATCTTGTTGAGCTTTATAAGCAGCAGTGCAGTGACCTTTTTTTTAATCCGTCTTTTTTTTTTTTTTTTTTTTTTTAAACAGGGGTTGGAGACTCTGCATATTAGCTTCTCCCTCATGCTTCAAATAAACGAAGCAGCAAAATCTGACATTTTACTTCTACTTGATAAGCATGTGTTCTTCATCCTGCTTGCTATAGTCTGATGAATCAGAATACATAGAAAATCCAAGTTAAATTTCCTTACAGGTAAATTGCATGGCACCTGGATAATTCACAATATATGAAAATGGTCCTTGCCAGAGGTCTAGCTAGTCCACTTTCCTGTCCCTGTTAAGTTTGTAATACCTGCTTCAGAAGACAATACAAAACACTCCCTAACGGACAATATTGAATAAGCTACCTGGTAAGAGAACTTCTAGCTAGTCCCAGGCACTGAGTGGCTGGGGTTAGTGCCCTTGAAGCAAGAGGATTTATGTCTCATGCAGTTTGATCCTATTTTATGTAACTGTGGATATTGTTCAATCTTATCCAGATAAAGATCCAATCTCATAATATCTCAGTGATCTCTTGATGCTTCTTGCCTTGATATCTTTTAGCAGACAGGGCCACAGGCTAATTAAGCATTGTGTTTAAAAAAAAAAAGTATATCATACCCTGGCACCTTTCTCTCCATTGGCACCTGGGAATCCTGGGAAACCAGTGGAGCCCTGTATAAGAAATGAATACGAATGTCATAGAATATCTATAACCCCACCACAATACATTACTCTAGAATTGAAGCACCATCACCCAACTGATGCAAAATGTACATTACATCTAATCAATGGAAATAGTTTTTAAAGATGTCAGCTCTGGTGAATATCTGTAAATTAACTTACCATAATGCCTCAAGTCCTGAATGCATTAAAAACATCAACATATATAATGCATTATTTTTCATGAACATCAATAAGAAAATGTTTGACTTATCTTCTCCAATCTTCTCCAACAGTCAGAAAGAAAGGTTCTTTAACCACCACTAGAAATGGCTCTATTCGGTCATAACCAAGAGAATGAATATTGGGAACTTGCCTCTGGTGAATCAGAGTGGCAGAACTAAAATCCTTTTCATAATGCAGTATCAGTGTTCCACCAGAGCACTCTTGTTGGCCTTATTACTCTTCCGGTCACTATTTAAGAGGGCTGATTTGCACTTTTGTTTTGTTTTCAAGTGGCTGTTGCAATGTCACATTTCTTTATTGTAACTGTCACGTTATGACTAACATAAAAACTCCAGTTGTATTTGAGGTTGGTCACTCAATAGAAATCATCTGTTTTAGCAGAATTCTCTTTACAGTGTTCTGTATAACCCAACACTGACGTGGTTGTGCAGTGGGATTGTATAGAGCCCAAAACCTAACTTGGGCTAAGTTTCAGGAAAGAGTCTTGAGTCAGGGATGATATTGTTTGCTAAACTCTACCTGTACCTTTTTTCCCCATCACCCCCTCACAAAGCCCACCATGCCTTCTGACTTCAACAGCAATTGCACATATGTATTTATTTGAAGACTACGTCCTACTCTTTATTATAGACACCTCCTTTCATATATGTTTCCACACACCCACATCTATATTAAAATATATATAATACCCCTGTGAGCTCTCAGATCAGCTTTAAAACCAGAGTGTCTCTGCCAGATTTAGACATTGTGCAGTTTGCAAAAAGCCCTGAGTTTCCTTGTCAGGAGAAATATTTTTCTTGAGATAACCAGTCATGATTGTCACTTACCTGGAGACCATTCCTTTACCCACCCTGATGAGCAGGGATAGTCTTCAAGGAAACAAGAGCTCTGCAAAAGAGCTTTTTGCTAAGTGATGCCCCCCTCTTATCTTTCCAATGAGAACAATATTTATGTCCCAGTGTTATGATCAAAGTTGACAGAGTTGCTCACTTTATTCATAAAAAAGTGACTACTGGACAACCACATGCAATTAATTTACAGAACTGTGTACCATAACAAACTTGGAGGTTATATGCTCTTGTAGTGCATGAAATTTAGGCAAGCCTAATGGATGCTCCCAGTAATTAACCATTAACCCTAGCCACATGAAGCGTTCATTTTGACCTATGAAGGAAGAATCTAATATTCTGTGATTTAGAGAGAATTTAGAGAAAGTGATGATCATCAGGAAAATATCTGTTAAACTTAGCTGATGAGCTATAAATGTCACCATTCCTTCCACCACAACAAAATGGTTACAAGGACAAGGAGAACTGACATGAGCCAATAAATACAGCTGTTTCCAAAAACTATTCCTTTTTGACCCTCTCCCCCCATGTAATCCTTTACCCTTTTCACTTCTGTCATACCATTCAGGAGGATAGTGTTGGTTTGTCAGCTGCCAGTGCACTGATTTGCTATGTGGGTGAGCTGAAGTTAGAAAAGACCTTTGACTTGACACAACTTACTTTCAAGTTACTGGAGATTAAAAATCACAAGCATGTTTGGTTTGGCCTGTCAACAGGGTAGTACTGGCCATATTCTGCTCAGTTCCCTGCTGATAGCTCATCAACGTGTTAGTGTTTTTTATTATTGGTTTAGCAACAAGTAAACATCTAGCTAAAATGTAAATAACCAGAATGTAAGAAAGAACAGCTCCATTCACTTTGTCGCATCAATTAATATTATTTTCTCTGTCTTCCTTTTTAAGTTCTTCTTTAAGGTTTCCTTCTAATATATCTTATTTATGACATGGCATTCTATTTACCCACTAACTGAGCTGTCTTTTTGGAGTCAGACAGCCTCAGTGTCGATGGTTTTAGTGAACAGGGAAAGAAGCAATTTCTTGTTTGAATTTTTTTCACCAGTTGTGATTTAAATTTGTGTAAAACCTGAATGAAGTCTAATTTTGTATGAAGTCCCAAGTGTGCCCTTAAAAATTTGTGTTTATAAGTACAAGAGTGAAAAACGGTTCAGACATTAGCATGAGAGGCTTAGCTATAAATATTTAATACATACAGGTTTCTAAGAACTTCCTGCAATCAAGCTGATGAGGACTAGATTTGAGAAAAATACAGTAAAATTATTTTATAATGGTACCCATGTCTAAGAACTGCACACAGAAGCAAATTCATGCAAGGCGAATTAATGGCAGAAAAAATCACTTTAAATCATCTACTGACTATTGGACAGGACTTCCTATTTTCTTTAGACAACCATTATAGACTGTATGCACCTTTGATTCTGTCATCCTTTTTAATATTGACTTCAACAGGACTATGGGTAGAAAAACACACTATCCAACATGAGGAAGGGTGGCCAAAAGAGGCCCTGCGTGACTTGATGCATTGTAGCAGTTAACACTCTTTCTAATCTGGTTCCTAAACTTCTGGAATAGCCAACAGTGTTCAAAATTAGTTTGAATAAATTTCAGATTGATGAAGATTTAACTTAATGTAATTCCCAGTGACATCTATATTGGAAAAAATCCACCAATTTTCTTTGAAGTGTACTTTTTTATTCTTAATGGTGAATAATGTAAAACCTCTTTGGATCTTAGATATTTCAAAAGAGATTTGAAATAAAGGATTACAAAAATGAAGACTGAAATCTCCGACATTTAGGTTAAAAGGGAAAAGTAAGAAAAAATCTGTTCATCAAGAGTATTCACCTTGAAAAATGCTTTTTCCTTAGACTGCTAGGGTCTATTTAATTAACACAGAGTATTCAGTGAATAAATATTCTTAAGAGAGTTCACTTAAGAGGAATACAGGACCAAAATGTAGGCTATAGACATAAAAACACTTGAGTTAGTTATCCAGAAAGTGTTATCTCTGCCAAAAAATCACCACTTCAGATTTGAAAGTAAAAGCAGATCCCAGAATTTAGACTAGAGGAAAGCTCAATATTTTAGTGAGGTGCCATTCAGTCCTGCTAAAGGCGTAAGATATTTTTCATTTACTTTACTATGCATACCCACTTGTCTCATCTTTGACACCCTTAGAAGGTAAAATGTAGAAAGACATGCATAGACACTAGGAAATGTCCCTGACATTTTTAACGTTCCCATTCCTGCCTAGTGTCAAGAGGAGGTTTGTTTTTTTAATAATAGGTCTGGCTAATGTTTGCTTATTCTACGCAGAGCTTTTCTCTCAGAGATGTATTAAGTTGATCCTTTTTAAAATGTAATTTACAATTATTATGTCTTTATAAATAATTTAGAAACAGAACTAGCTAACACAGATATTTCCTAGTGATGACAGAGCCCAAATAATACTAGAAGGAGGGACAACTACAAAAAGAAACAAACGAAAATGGGAGTTGTGGACAGAAGATGGGGAATTAACCTAGGAGTAAGAACAAAGCTAAGCATTCTGATCATATGAATGTCAAGCAACAGATATCAGTCACCCGTAGCTCTTAACAGAAGCAAAGGAAAATTATGGAGAAAACAGTGAAAGACAATATTGTAGGAGTCCAGCTCCTATCCTTTATGATCTCACACCTGGAAGTGTGTTGGAGATCTTAGACAGCTCTTTCTGTAGCTAGTGGAAGACGGCAGAAACATAGCAGTGAGAGTCTAAAGGCTGTATCTGGATCCTCAGACCACATGAAAATTCCCATGGACATCAGCATGAGTTCTTTGGGCAATATTTGGCTTTTAATCTTAAAGAAGCAGGAGTATCAGCAGTTTGCTCAGTTGGTGTGTATAGTAGTACATTGCTGGGCACAGATTTATAATGCAAGTAAGGTTGGCTGGAACTTAAATGTTGTGTGGCTGGGAGGAAGGTGAAATAGTGGCCCACAGTGAACAATTGTTATGAACCTAACACATTTTAAATGTAAATTAAAACATCAGGGCCAGGAAAGAAAGAGTGAGGAATAACGTGGGGTTTGATGCTCCTGTCCTCCTTTCTTAAATATATAACTAAAAGAACAGCTGCTATTGTGGCTAATTTGTCCACAGCATATCTGCTCTTGAGTGCCATAAACAAAATAGCTTATTTACCTTTGGACCTTGTCTTCCTGGATATCCTGGCAGTCCTGGAACACCAAGTTTACCCTGTAATAAAAAATATATATGTTGTTTCTAATAGCTTTTATGTAGTTTAGGCATAACTTTATGTAGAATTTGTTTTCCTCCATAACATATACAATTAAATATTTTATTAAATTTATCTTCATGCTTCACCTATTTCCCTCCCGAGAACTGGCCAATTGGCTTTGTTCCCAAAACCCTTTGTTTTGTTCATTCAGTTCCAAGAATGAAATCCTTATCTAGCTGAAATGGATGAAATTTTGCCATTGATTTCAATGAACCCAAGATTTTACCCCAATGCTCTTCCAATATTGTAATACAGTGACAATGGTAACAAAACATTAACAAATCCTTTAACACAAGAGGTGATTACCATAGCAGGACAATCAATGCTCTTCATTTTGTACCACATGATGACTACTTTTGTTTCTTTATTTATAGTCTCCATGAAAGACAATGGGCATCTGAAGATCAAGCTCTACAGGTTTTCCTGAAGAGTTCTAAACTATATCAGAAAATGCCATTGAAAATCATACTGCAAAATAATCCAATATCACATAATATATGGCGCGTTTAGAGAAAAATGGCTGTCTTCCCAGCCTGAGACAGGAAAATAGCAGGAGTAGATCTGTCTACTGATGGCTATTGATGTTATTAATTCTGTTGCCTGAAGTTGGGGGGTGGGAACACTGCTGTGTCCACATCTTCTAGTGTAGGTCCCACTCCGTAGTCTTAGGTGATGAAACAAAGAATGTATGCTAATTTGTCACTTTCAAAAATAAGGAAAAGTAGTTTTGGTCTCTATGAACCACAGCCACTAGAGAAGAATATGGGTATTGTAAACATTATACAGCATTCCAGGCCATCATATTTTTGAAGTGGGCTCTATAGAAAAGACATGAGAATGGAACATAATCTGGTACTCCAGCAATAATCTGGGATTCTAGAAAAGAGGTATGGAGGAACTTCTGCATGGAAAGTGGTATTTGACAAAATAAATGTATGCTCTTAAATAAAACAGATGACTAAAGATGCAGAATATAACTCATGTTCGTGGAAACTTGTTTGTGCCTGGCAGGAGACAATATTAAGGAAGAATTCAGCCATTTATAAAATTAATCACCACACTGACAATATTATACCACATCAAAGCCCACTGAATGCATTACAACTATTTAAGGTAGCATCCCTTGAAAGAAAAGTTTCACAAGTCTGACAATGCATCACACCCTGATAAATTCCGTGGGAGTCTTGCTACTGATTTCAGAGGGAGCAGGACCAAGTTGAGTGTTTGGAGTCTTTTTGGTGACAAAGACCATTTATGCCCATTTCCCAACCTTCCTTCAATATGTTCAGTGCTGGAATTATTGGAGCAAATCCAGCCCCCTCTTTCTTGGGTGTGGACGGTTCCCTGGCAGTAGGACCACGTGAAAGTGGGGAATACAGAAGGACCAAAGTAGTCTTCAGGACGTGGGGGAGTTGAACAGGGTTGGGCACTTTCCTACATGGTGTGGACCTCTAAGTGGGTGGCAGAAGGCAGGGCATGGATTGCTGCTGTTACATGGATCTGCCTTTTCTCCCTCGCCCATGTTGTTGTGGGGAGGTGTAAGGGTCACAGAGACTATTCCATCCATTGGACTGCAGAAACCTTCATGGAGCAATTCTCCAGATCATGGAGAGTGAGCACTCTCCCCCAACCCATTGCACATTGGGCCAGCCTCCAGGCTGGACATTTGACTCCAGATTTGGAATATAAGGAGTTAGTAGCTATAAAATGGGAATAATCTGGATAAAAAAATTCAGGGGCTCATCTAAATTAAGCCAACAGTGCTGTTAACTCTTATAATTCTGTCATAAATCTCCTGGTATTTGGTATTTTTCTTAAAGCTCCAGCTCCTGAAATCAAGAGGATTATAGGAGAACCTCAGCTTTCATTGGTGGGCAGGGGGGTGGTGCAAGTAGCTTTCTAGCCTTTGTGGAGTAAAGCTGGAAAAAATGAACCCTTAAAGCTAAAAAACCAGAATGCAAATTAATAGAACCCTAAATGTATTATATTTTAAAATCTTATGATTTAAAATAATTATTTTTACTCATATTTTGAATGTTTGCAGTTGGCTATGTTGCAAATCTCTTTGACATGTACATTCATTTGGAAATTTCATGACAACAATACACTTTCCTGTAGAATCCTAATATTTTAATGTTTTTGCCAGGTCAGATATGGTGTAGGAATAGCCTTTGTCATGGAGCCTTTGTCATGGTGTTTCAGTATTCTCAGTTCTGGCTGAAAACATAAAACGCAGGATTCAAACATTATAAAAGAAGCCAACTAAAGAGTCAATCACAGTTTGGGAAAAAGTTCCTATCAATTCTTGTTTTAATAGAACTTGTTCACTGATCCAGTTAAAATTGAATAGAAAGTGATATTCTGAGCTGAATTGTGCTTCCATTCATCCAGTATAATAGTTCTAGCCTTCTTTTGTTATATGTTCTTTGATTCATGACCTTGTTATCAACTGGCAGGGTATTTTGCAACATTTTGGGGAACATTAATTCATAAATAGTTCCCAATAGTTAAGTAAAGCAGAAAATAACTCTTCTTGGAATAAGTGAACTGACTTTTAAGATATTATTTGAAGACAGCTTATGAATGATTCCAGTATCAAGTCATAAATATAGCATTTCCTGAACTTCTAGTATGCAATGTAAATAAATCATTATGAACAGTAATGTTATGTTTATGACAAGAAGCAACTTATAATGAAAGAGGATTTCTTTCTATCTCTAAAATATACTCCTTCCTTTTTAGTTCCTTCTAGTGAAACTCCGGTACATGATTCTGGTGGTCTCCCCTAATACTGAGCAGCTGTATAGTCCTTTATATGTTTAAATACTGTATAGACTTCAATCTTTAATTATTTTTTATTCGACCTTCTCCTAAAAGATAGAGGAAATGATCACAGAAATGAAATTTAATAATAACTTATATACAAGTGATCATGACGTGATTATTCACTTCCACGTTAAAATGTAAAGTCCACACACACACACACACAGTGCTGTAATAGGGCCAATTTCAAACGTAAAACAATTATGAACCAAATTAGCTGTGATGAAGAATTTAATCAGATAAATGTGAATGATAAATTGTAATAATTTCAGAACACCTTACTATTTTCCCCAAAAGCCACAAACCCACAACAGAGGAAGAAGGCTACGCTGGTTTAAAAAAAAAAAAAACTGACCTGGTTTAGAAGGGAAGTGAAGACTGCTATAACAACAATGGAAGAAAGTGGAAGCTTATATTAATAAATATAAATCAGAAGTTAAAAGTGTAGAAAATTGGTAAGGGGATGAAAAGGGACAAAAGAAGAAATCTATGGGCATCAGAGATAAGGTAAACAAGGCGTTTTTGTTTTTCTTCTTTTAAATATTAGGAACAAAAAGAATCTTGACAATGGCATAGGTCCATTATTAGATGAAAACAGCAGAATTATCAATAATAATGCAGAAAAAATCAGAAGTGTTAATAAATATTTCTGTTCTGTACTTGGAGAAAAACAGATGGTATAGTCTCATCATATGGTGATTATAACACTGTTTTCATCCAGAAGAACTTCTGGAGGATGTTAAACAGCAGTTAATAAAGTTAGACGGTTTTAAATCAGCAAGTCCAGGTAACTTGCATCCAAGAGTTTTAAAAGAGTTGGCTGAGGAGAACCATTATTTTTTATTTTCAATGTCTTGGAGCACTGGGAAAATTCCAGAAGAAAGTAAATGTTGTGCCAACTTTTAAAAAGGGTAAATGGGATGATGTGGGTAATTATAGGACTGTCAACCTGGTATCAGTCATGGGCAAAAAGATCATGAAACAGGTGATATAGGACTGGATTATAAAGAATTAAAGGAGGATAAGGTAATTAACATAAATCAACATGGGTTTATGGAAAATAGATCCTGTCAAACTACATTCATTTTTTATGAGATTACAAGTTTGGTTGATAAAGATAATAGCGTTAATGTAATATACTTAGACTTCTGTAAGGTGTTTGACTTGGTACCACATATTTTGAATGACATCAAATTTACATGGCACACATTAAATGGCTAAGTGATAGATCTCAAAATGTAATTATAAATGGGTAATAGTCATCAAGCTGGTGTGTTTCCAGCAGAGTCCCTCAGGGATCAGTTCTTGGCACTATGCTACTTAATATTTTTATCAATAACCTGGAAAAAACATAAAACCATCACTGATAACAGTGACAGATGATGCAAAAATAGGGGCATGGTGAATAATGAACAGGGCAGGTCACTGACTGAGAGAGATCTGGATCATTTGGTAAAGAATGACAAGCAAACAAAGTTCATTGTAATATATATAAATATAAATGCAAACACCTAGGAACAAAGACTGTAGGCCATACTTCAGGATGTGGGGGGTTCTGTTCTGGGAAGCAGTGATGTTGAAAAAGATTTGAGGATAGTCAGCTGAACATAAGGTCCCAGTGTGACGCTGTGGCCAAAAGAGCTAATGTGATCCTGGGATGCATAAGCAGAGGATTCAGAAGTAGGAGTAGTGAGGTTATTTTACCTCTGTATTGGTGACCACTGCAGAAATACTGTGTCCAGTTCTGGTGCCCACAATTCAAGAAGGATTTTGGTAAATTGGAGAGGTTTTGAAGAAGAACCACGAGAATGATTAAAGGATTAGAAAACGCATTATAATGATAGATGCAAGGAGCTAAATCTATTTAGTTTAAGAAAGAGAAGATTAAAGTGTGATTTGAGTGCAGTCTATAAGTATATATATGGGGAAAAATATTTCATAATTGGCTCTTCAATCCAGCAGAGAAAGGCATAACATGATCCAAGGGCTGGAAGTTAAAGCAATACAAATTCAGACTGGAAATAAGGCACACATTTTCAACCATGAGGGTAATTAACCATTGGAACAATTTACCAAAGGTTGTAGTAGATTCTCCATCACTGACAATTTTTAAGATTGGATGTTTTTTTCTAAAAGATTTGCTCTAGGAATTATTTGGGTAAAGTTCTATGGACAGTGTTATACAGGAAGTCAGACTAGATGATCTCAAAGGCCCCTACTGGCCTTGGAATCTATTAATTTAATCCTCACATCAGACCCATGAAATTGCAGGGTTAAGTACCATTACTTCCATTTTAAAGATGGAGAAACTGAGACAGAATGGTGATATGACTTTCTTAAGGCCTATACTAAGGTAAAGCCAGGATTAAATGTAGAGTGGGTCAGAAAAACTTTGAAACCATTTTCCATCAAAAAATGCAGTTCTGTCAAAATTGAAACACTTTCCAAAATTGTGTTGATTTTGTCAATTTCATTTTGGGAAGAAAATTGTGGGGGAAATAATTATTTAACAATGTTGAAAAGACCCATTTTTATATTTTTAGAACAAAACATTTACATTTTTGTTTTTGAAAGGACTTTTCATTTTGATTTTGCGTGTGTATTAATATAAAATAAAAAGTCAAAATCAAAGCAAATCATTTTGATTTTGTCAAAAGGAAACAATCAATTGGACATAGAATGAATTAAATTAGATTTTTCTTTTGTGGAGAATTTGGAAATGTTGGGGGTTCGTTCCAGTTCAGAATAAAGCCAGTGTTTGAAATCTCACAGTCCTTTTTGAAATAATTTCTGGGCTCTGCAAAGACTAATTAAAACACTGCACCTCTTGATTTCCACATATATTTTCATTCCCCTGCTTCTCTTCTACCAAAAACTCCCTCCTTTTGGTCTCCTATTTATTACCGCCACCCAAAACATTACATCTGAAATCATCTTCCTCTCCTCCAACTCTAACCTTTCACACAGCATTCCTTCAATTCTCTTCTTCAGTTTCCTCTCTCTTTCCATATCAGGTCCAAGATCATTATTCTCACCGCCAAGATTCTACCTAGCATGCCCTCCATATATCTTAGTCTTTGTTTTTTAGTATGTTCCACTGTCCCACGCTTTGTTCAGTCTTCCTTTTTAGTAGCGCTTTTCTCTCCTTCTGCCACTCCTGATTTTGTGTTAATGATACTCCTTATACTTAAAACAACTTTTTTCTTTCCATTCACCAAGCAATTTCTCCTCCTTCAGATCTTCTGTGCAACCTTTAAGTGCCAATCCACTCTCCAGCGCTGTCTCCATCCATCTTGGGGTCAAATTATTTTCTTTGAATAATAGTTGTCTGTGTTAGATTAGACTGTAAACTCCTCAGGACAGGGCTTACTGTCTTATGTGTCAGGAAGTGCTATGCATTTCTATGTATAGCTACAAAATAATAATTTCCATTATTTGCTTAGTGTATGTGATCACCCTAGTGGCTGCCCTCAGCAGCCATAATATCCTACCACTACTATCTATAGCTAAAGGAGTTACTTTCAGTAGTAATGGGCTGTGGTTTTGGAGCTAAAAGTCCTGGTTGGATCCCCATTATGAGGCAATGTTTCTTTCCATTAGCTGTTGGTTACTGACCTTTTCACCAGCCTGACCAGCACCACCTGGGTCCCCTCCTGGACCTGCTCGACCTTTTGGACCTTCAGGGCCATCTTCTCCTCGTGGACCCAGTGGACCAACTTCACCCTAAAATGCAATATAGAATAAATACAGAATCACTGCCTATGTTTATACCAATGTACTGTGTGGACTAGCAGGACATCTTAACACTTATTTTTTAAAAGAAATAGTTATTTGAAAACATATAAATGAAGATTAGGAAAGAAATATTACTGCTAGGGCTCATTATATAAGTGCAGTGACATCCAAATTACACAGCATAATATTTTCACAGGTGTTGTGCATAGACATGAGTCAGGTAACCTGAAGCCCTTAGCAAGGGCTAGATTTAGCCATTTGTATTTATTGTTCTCCCCAAGCACCTTGTAAAGGCAAGTAAATTGGTCCCCTGTGAGAAAACTCTATCTAAATACTTACATGGCCCACCCGTCACTGCAATTATCTCAGTCCATAGGTCATGAGGCATTGTGGAAGACTGATTAGAGTAGGAAAGGATTCTGAACTCTTACAGGGAGTTTAAATACCTTTGTTGAGTGCTTTATTGTAAAAATGAAAAGTAAATGTAAAGAATGTCCTCTCCTCTTAAAGAGCCGAAGACATATCCAACAGGGCTCACTTCAGTAAGGCTATATAAAGGAAGAGAGTACCAATTTCCAACCCTGGGAAAAGCTCCAGACTTCCTGCTAGATATCCTTCTTCCCTAGATTCAGGTCCCAATACCCCACAGCACATCCTTCCTTCTTTTAACTGGAGGAAATATATTAATTCCCCCAAGCCAGCTCTTGGCCTACCCTGGTATCCTGCAAATCCCTGCACTCAAGGTAGGCAATTATTGTCCTTCCCTGAGAACTTCTGGATGAGTTCTATACGCCTTCTCACAAAATACACACACAACCACACTGACTGCAGACACTGATGATTATTTGTGCTAGTAACAGAATTCAAGTTGTGGGCACTGGGCAGGAGTTGTGCATGGGGCTACTTAAACCCAGGATAGGGGTGTGTATTAACACCACTTTTGGAGGACAGGTGTGACCCCCCTGTGAAATATGGTTACACCACTTTCTCTGTACCAGCCAGAATCTGCCCCTGAAGGACTAATCTAATACAGCATACATTGAATGAAATTAGTGTGAAAGATGTCTGGATAAATAATTACTCCGTTGGTAATATTAGCTTAAAACCACAAAGTCTCAGGCCACAGCCATAGCTGGTACAGTCAATGGATTATGCTGATTCCCACCATATGAAAATCTGGCCCCAAATCTACGTGGGTGCAGGTTAAAAATAAGTAAATAAATAAATAAATAACACTGACTTTTTAAAGAAAAAAGTTATAAATCAGTTTGAAGTGATACTCACAGGATAACCACTATAATTTCTAAGTATTATATTTTCCTATATAAATACTTACTCTGTCACCTTTAAGGCCCATGTCACCTTTAAATCCTGGGAAACCATCTTCACCCTAAAGAAAGCACAATTATAGAAAAAATGTGTTCATTAAAAGAGATACTTTTATGAATGGAATGAAAACATGAAGTAATCTGAGTGGATGGTGCACAATATCCAAAAAATATATGTATCTATGCCGCTACACTGACTGATTGCTCATCTTGAGAAAGAATTATGAAAAATGGGGAAGCTGTTTTAGGCAGGATATAAATTTCTGAATTTATTATGAACTCCTTCATGAAAAATAATGATCTTTTGCATTAAATTCCAACCTTATATATTAAACTTTTTATTCTGTTTATACTTTCTATTGATAATATCTTTATCCTTTTTCATAACTGATTGACGGACTGACAATTAAACTAAACCTGTCAGTTCATTGACAGAACCATTTTTATTTTATTTTATTTATCCAATATTTGAAGGAGAATTATTTCAAAGCTATTGTATGTAACAAAAGCGTTTCCAGAGGTAAATGATTGAAGAGAGACGTGTCATGATAAAACAACACTTTAATTTGCTTACAAAACATACAAGTATGGGCAAATCTCATTTCTCAATAGACTGTAAGTTTTTTTGCACAAAGCATGAGATACCGTAGCAGCTCAGGATTCATGGGAAAGAGACCTACTAGGAAAAGGTTTAGGTAACTGACAGGTTGTCTGTGTGATGGGTGATAGTGGTAAAAAGGCCCATGAGGTCATACATAATCCATACATTAAAATTCCTGAGTTACAAATACCTATCGATTAAAATGTAAAGAGAAGTGTTGATCAAATAAAGCATGAGAAACATGAAAAGTTATAAGCTACTCAATTATATCCATAGACAATACTGTTGTCAGAATAAATGAGGACACCTTGCATTCCCTCAAGGATTGAACACTGTGCCTATAACAGATCAAAAAGTTGCCACATGAACTGAAACTCTTCACCTACTGAGAGCTAGAGGTCCAGCATGGAGGAGAGAGTGAATCCATGAACTAATGCTCTAAGATCCTACTCTGCAGGTAACAAAAAACAGAACAGGCCACTGGTCAATATAGAGTCATAACCCCTCTGTCAACTTTGGGACCACATGAGCTCATAATGGTGAGCCACATCGATCAACTGATCTACCTCTGTCTTCTCGTAGCACTGTGCCCTTCACAATAGTATTTGAATGATCTAGATCAAAAATGCCTATATGTAACAGACATATAAGCTCTACTACACCACATGTCCTGGAGTCTAAGGGGTTTCCATGTATGTGGTACATCACTGTCAGTTTTGAGGGGTGCACTAATGTTTTGTGCTTCCATAAAACAATTGTTTGAATCATAGAGGGTGTTAGGAGATCTTTAAAAACCAGGTCCTGACTGCTAGGTTTGGATACTAAAAACCCCATGACATTAAAGTCCTATTCAAAGAACACAATGAATTACAGAGCACTGTTGATTTCTACATCCATTTATTTGTGGAGATACAGCTCTATCATTATTTATCTATATGGAAAAAAGCTGGTATTTATTTATCCTCACTGCATGTTTGCTAGATTTTGAATAATAGCTCATGGTAAGGCTTTGTCACATAGTGAGAAAAGATATTTCTGCGGGATGAATATAATGAACAAAATGTACTGTCACTGCAAAATAGTGAGCAGGATCATCTTCTGCCTACTTAGATTTTATTAGCAGCCCTGAAACAGCCGGCTGGATTAATCAAACTGAAATTTATAAAAGCATGAAACTCCTCTCAGAGGCTTGATCCTGCTGGGAGATCTCCAGCAGTGAAGTCAAAGGCAGTGTGCAAGAGCGAACCCTCTGTCTTGAAAAATAAATGTCTACACAGTGGAAATAGAGCAGTAGGACCAGATTTGCCTGTTCGCACTGCAGTTCTGGGACAGACTGGCTATAAAACTTGTGATCCAGAAGGACAGGCCAGTGCAAGTATTCTCCAGTGGGGCAGAGCTTGCATAGAGGTGCTTATGCCACTCCCCCACTTCCTGCTGTTACAGCACTGAGGAAAGAAGGTTGGGCTAGGAGACCCCATGACAATTCCTGGCTGGGGTTTTGGCCCCAGGGGCCATTAGAAGCCAATGGAGGTTGCAGCAGCCAGTGTGTGCTCTAACTTCATGCAGGGAGACTGGCCCTGCATATAGAAGCAGCACAGGTTGAGGGGAAGGCAAAGGTGAGTTTTAATCATATTTGCACGTACATTCCCTACGTGTGCCATGCACATTTTTGCTATAGCCTGACCTGTTGTCTGCATTTCAGCCACCAGAAAGTTTGGAAGCCTGTGGAGGGTTTGGGTGTATAAAAAATACAGGATCTAGCCCTATAGCATGAATCGCAGTAATTAAAGTAATAATCAACTGTTACAAGAGTCTTGGATGTGACAAGCTTCTAGGAATCCACTATAACATCAGTGAGGGATAGAGGGGAGGCTAATCCTCCACTGCCCTGCACCTTGTGTGTCGTCAGTTACACTTGTGCGAGGTAGGTGCAAAATGCTATTGTTCTGATCTGGCAGCATTTTACATTCATTTTGCACAGATGTAAATAGTTATGCAAGATGCAGGGCAGTGGAGAATCAGGCTTGGTACGTTCCCAGTGGAAGGTGAAAAGAAACCACTGCTGTCTGGGAACAGCGTTGCTTGCAGGAGGAAATAAAAGATGTAGCACTGAAAAAAGGAGACGCTTTTGCTTACCAGAACACAGAAAAACACATTCTATTTTTTTTTTAAATGAAAGCAAGTCCAATTCTATGTTTACCTTTTCGCCTTTGGAGCCCTTGAGACCACGGACACCATCAGCTCCCTGTGGAAAACAATGAGAAAATGCCTCACTGTACATAACCAGAAAGTTTCAAATATTCAGATTTTTTTAAATGAATCATACCTTCACACCACGAGGACCAGGATAGCCAATGGGACCCTGAGGACCTGGAGGCCCCTGAAATACATTGGATTAGAAAAACTCTGTATGTTAGAGAGTTAACAGATTGTTCTCTGAGTGCAATCCATTTACCTTAACTTCACCACAAGTAGTCTAAAGAAAGATATTGGAATAATACTGGGCAGTGCAGGCTTTTCTGGCTGGCTGCCCCTAAAAAAGTTGTGGGCATCGCAAAGCATTTTTCAAATTTTCTGTGGATCTATTTATAGTTGTGCTGTGGATTTATACTTTTGGGAATTTCAAATGAAAGTGGGCTGCTAAAAATATCAACCCACAGCATAAATAATCTGAAATTATGATCATTTTGAAAATATAGGGAAAACACACCAATGTTAATGACATCTCCACAGGGCAGAAGCTGTGTGTTAGCTATAATGACATAAGAGTATATCACTCTACCAACCATTTCTCATCATTTAAAAACAAATTCTCATACATTTACAGTCTGTGACACACTTTACTCTCATACAGGCATCTGCAATTCTCATATATACAGCTATATCAGAATTTGACTGTTTTTCAGTGTTTGTATTTTCCTTAAAGTAATAAATCAATCATGTACTCTTCTAAAAACATTCCCAAAATTAACAGGGTCTGATTAAAAACTTCTCCAAATTTAATTAATACTGACTGGGGATTTTTTGTCATTTATTGTTTCCTGACAATTTTTAAAAAAATATATTTCACTATACCTTTGTAAATATAAAATCAAGAGAGGATAAGCCTTTGTTACTTTAGTAGTACATCCTGTTTAATAATATTCCCGGGCCTTATAGTAAATAAAAAGCCCCAAACCTGTAATAGATCACAGCATAAGGGCCAGATTCTGATACCCTGATTTATACTATTTATATTGTATAGTACTTTACTCCAATGTCTTCAGGAGGAGTTCTTGGGAAGTGGTGCATTATTCAGTATGAGTAAGGGTCTCAAAATCTGTCCCTAACATGGCAGAGAGCTTTATAAACCCTTTAAATGTTTCACTACAATGAAGAAATTATTTTCCATTGACTTGCTGAAGGTGACTGAAAAATCCATTGCATGTGTGTATTTTGATATATCCCCTGAACTGAGCCTCTCAACAGTCCCAGCAGGTAGCATGTACTATAAAACTGCAAACTCAAAGAAGCTGCAAGTTATCTGTCTGAAATATGTGACCGTTTATTATATCCTGAATAAATATCAATTCATAGAGTGCCCTGTTAAAGTAAAACTGCTCGTGGAGTTCACAGACTGGCACTCAATACATCTGTTTGTCAGCACACATCTGCTCTGAATGTGTGATGCATTTTCTATCATTTACATTTCTAATAGCTCTCAAAGCAACAGATTATGTGGTTGACAAATTGACCAAATAAACAAATAAATACAAATTGAACAGATCTATGTTTATGGAAAAGTTTTGAAACATACCAAAGCACCTTTCTCTCCAGACTGACCCTCTTTGCCGGGGTGACCCTGATTACAGAAAAAGAAATATTGGTTGGAAAACACTCACTTTGTGAAAAACAATTCATTATGTAAAGGTCTGAAATGATTGAACATCATCATGACCTCAAACCCAGCCCAGTTCCTGGACTACTGCATGAAAAACAAAACTTTGATTTTTAAGGTGTGTTTTACTGGTTTTTTGGTATAGAACTAATTTACGTAACAAAGAGAAATCTGGACAATAGTTGTGTTGACGTGAATGTATTAAGGAACAGCTTGATCACATCCATTCTTCAGTTAATATTTCAACAGCAAGAGTCTTATAATCTAAGACACACTCAGATATGATTTTTTACAGTATTTTGAAACAACCTACATGAAACAACTTCATGCAGAAATCCCTAAAGCATTTTAAAAAGGCCACAGGAGTTGTGTGAGAAGCCAATAAAAGAGATTGATCTAGTTTCATTTTTAGCATTACTTAAATGCTTTTCCATTAAATCATTATTTACTTTTAAAATAAACTTTTGGGGGATGAAGGCTGCTACTATTTAAATTCTAGATAATTATGGCTATACATATAAACTCCCACCAGAAATGCAGCCCAAGCATTAGAGAGAGAGATCACTCAAAAGATTAATTCCTCACTGCATTTCCTGACACCAAAAATTACACTAAAGCAACAGTAAAAATGTTAATGGCAGATAACAGTATGAGGAAATCAACAAGTAACAGTTTTTTTCTACTTTGTGTAGATCCAGTTTTATTTGAAGGATATAGTAAATCTTTAGTTGTGCCATGCATGTAGCCAATTCTTAAATATTAACTTCTTGAAAGTATTGACTTCCAAAAAGTGTTTCTTGGTGGGATTAACGTCCAAAAAAATGATATCATATTTTAAAATGCCTGCCAAACCTTAAATGATAAACCTCTGATTTTTATATTATTTTGCTAGCTGATAATAGTAATTAAAATACACTAGTATGTATATAGTACTTATCTACCTACACATTCTAGAATAACGATCAGAAGGCTGAATATCAGATACTTATAACCAACTAATTGTCTTGCTCACCTCAAACAGCAATATTAGAATTTTTTTTCAGCTTTCCTAAAATAAATACATCTTGGTTTGAAAATCTGAACTAATCTTCAAGCCGATGATCTTATTGTGTGCAAAGTTATAATTCCTCATCACTCTGCATGGGAAGTCTGTGATTCTAAAATGTTACCTCAGTCAAGGGTGATGCTGATCAAGAGTTTCAGTGGCTTAACTGCCTGCCCTACACTTCAACCAACCAAACACATACACAAGGAAGGGAGATGACTCTCTAGGGAGATGGTGGGGAGCAGGCAGTGATACATACACATGCAAACACATAACTCCTGTGCTTATTCATTCTTCATTGCTTCATTTGTTTCTGATTGTTATGGGTAACAAAATGCAGGTTTTCAAGTAACAGTGATGTTTGAAAGGGCTGAGAGTTTTCAGAAGCCAGAAAAATTTGCACGAGTGGATTAAAGTCTACCTGGGATCTCCAATGTGCATTGCCAACAGTGTGCATGGGTGTGCTACAATAGCAGGTGAAAGGGAGATTGGGGGTCATGAATTCAGTTCTATGTCTGTAATTTGTTCATCTTTCCCATTTAATGCCCCTGGGACAACATCTATAGTTCTTAACCTTGCAAAATTCCTGTTGAGGGCATTGAGAGTTTTGCTTGGAATTTGACCTACAAAAGGGTGGAAGATTATTATATGAGAAAATGGCATAGTGGAGAAAGGACTGAGGGGGCAGTGTGAGTAATTATGCTGCCTACAATTAAGTGGCCCTTATTGGTGGTTAAAACATGATCATTTTGATACAAGAAAGCTCTCTTTCTCTCCTTCATCTGCCATTAGGAGCACTGGTTTTGTTGTTTCTAGGTTTGGGACCTGATTCTGAACAGTAATCTGAGTACATTTATTCATGTGAGTATCTCTGTTGGGTGTTCATTGAGTTTAGTGGAGCTGCTCAGGTGAGTCCAGTAACTTATAGGGGTAAGTGCTTACATGATCAGCCCCTTCAAACTAAGCCGAGTTTCCTAACGTTCATAAGATTCTCATTCTGGCTATGCTCTGCCCCCAGGAAGAACCTGTAAGAGAGGGCCCCCACCCTTGATATGCCCTAATAAGGAGTGGTGAGGGAGGAAAGCATAGTCAGCTTAATGCTAGCTCAGAAAATTCCTAAACCAAGAGATTTACCTGGTGGCCATGGGTGAATACTTTATCCTCCATTTACATTGCCACATTGACATAAATGGGAGAGTGGATCTGATCCATTGAATGTCACTCTGGCTATTGGCTTATCATAGCATGTCACTGCAGATGTTGCAAGTATAATTGATTATCAAAGTATACATTTTTAGAGGGTTTCAGCAAATATTAGCAGCCCCTTAACTTTAATAATGCCTCAAGTTCAAATAATGCAGAGGTGTACACAGGCCTTACAAATCTGTTACCAACGAAGAGTGCTGCTTCTTTTTTTCTTGTAATGCAGTACATTGCATGTGGTTGACCCAGAGCTGCATACAGACATTTAACAGTATTTAGATTTTCAAAGGATAAAATATTATATTACTTACAGGAGGCCCATCAGAACCAGCAAGTCCAGGAAGGCCAGACTTGCCCTGTGGTCCCTAAACACAACAAAAAGGATACATTTTAGGAATAATATTAAACAATAGGTTGCTCAAGCTAAAATTAGTCACAGCAAACAAATTAACTAAAAACAAAAAGAAATATGTTAAAGCATACAAAGTGATGGGAAAAATAAAAGAAAGTGTTCCAAAAGCTAGATTCAGAGGCTTAGATTCTGATCTCAGTTACACTACTGTAAATTGATAACCATTCCATTGACTTCAAAAAAGTTACTCTGAATGCTCATGAGAAAGGAACAGAGGAATTGCCATATGGCATCTGACCCATGATCCATCAGGTCCAATAACCTGTCTATGAAGAAAGAAGGTGCAAAAAACCCCTCAGATACTGGATAATCTATCTCTAATAGTTAGAGACTTAAGACCTGAAGCATAAGGTTTTATCTCCCTTCCAAAATTTGTGTTAGCAATATTATGACTCTGAATATTCTTGTTATCCATATAAACAGCCAATCCTTCTTTGAATTTTGTCAAGTTCTTGGGCTCAGCAACTCTGGCAATGAGTTCTACAAATTACTTATGCACTGTGTGAAAGTATTTCCTTTTGTAGTCACTTCTGGCCCTGACTATTTCAGCTAGATTTAGATGGATACTGAAATACCTGCTCCACTTGAATACCAGCAATACCTCAGAAATACCCATTTGTAATGTTAAACTAACTTGCCTTTTACCTCAGAAAGTGTGAGATGCATAAACCCATGTTAATCATCAGAACAGTACTGTCTGAAGTTAGATCAAGTAGATATTGTCTTGAAAGCAGTAAGCAGCTGCTATCGCAGGAATGAGAAAATTAAACTAAAGTGGGAAGGTAATTAAATAGAAAGGACAGATGACGGAGAAGGAATAACATGTTGTTTCCCAGTTAAGTTGAGGTGATGAAATGGGTAAAAATAACATCAGAATAATAATGTTCTTTTACAGAATTTTATGAAAAACTTCAGCATCAAAGTACATTCAGCATCAGTTTTCAGATTCATCATAATCTTAAACAATTTTTCTTTTTGAAAATGTCTCCAAATAGAATGAATATGCACATTAGAAAGATGTAAATTATGTTTATTAAGGGTGTCAGAGAAAAGATGACTGATTAGAGGAAAGTGGAGGCCATTTGAAAAATGCACTGTTGTTCACAATGTTTCATTGAGCAGATGAGAAATTGAAGGCACAGGGAGGAAAAACAAAGCAAATTTTATATTTCGATATGGACCATAGCAGTTAGAATGGAGAGAATGTACCTACTTGCTCATATGAATTACCCCTAAAATGTATACACAAAAATGTGAAAGGAACAAATGGAGAAATATACTGTAGTGTTCACTCTAAAAAGTAATGAACATAGAAAAAGAAAATGACAAAGGGTGAAATCCTGGTCCCATGGAAGTCAGTAACAACACTCTTTGACTTAAAGGGGCCAGGATATCACCCAGAATCAAGAGGAGGCCAGAGGCAGTGGCATCCAAAGTTGCAAAGCAAGAACAATTTGTATGATGCAAATGAGTCACAGAACCCAGGGATGAGAGCTGGCTGTTTCTTGAACTATTTAAAACACAAAAACAGAACTACATTTGGAAGGTAAGTTGTGTGCTGGCAGGGCAGAATGTGACTTTCGAAAATAAAAGGTGTGCTAATGTTCTTCAAAGAGTCATAGGAGATGTGTGAGGTATTTGGTGTCCGTCAAGCTAAAAACCATATTACGTAACTAGAAATATAATTAGCACAACAAAAAACCAAACAAACCTAGGTTGGGTCTTAGTCTTCAACAACCATGTCTAAGTCTAAACCAAAACATCAAAACAGCAAAACAGCAAAACAAATTGGTAATGTTAATTTTCAAGGGTTTCAAGAATATGTAGCCCAGACAAAATGAAGTGATACTTTAACCGCAAATGCATTATGAAAACCTATGTGAATCACAGAATCAACCCGTAATGAAAATCCACAGACCAAATTAAAATAAATACCATCCAAGCCATCATCACCCAGGGCAATTTACATTAGCTGGATGATGACCAATGCATCCTCTTTTTATTGGATGTTTTTCCCATTCAGTACCATCGTGTCATCACAGCATTCACCGACTGCAACACTTTAACACCTACAAAATCATCACTGTCCTTATGGTCTTTGTCCTGTCCCACGCCCAGTTTGTGGGTGTGCCCACTCTCAATACATAGGCTTACCAAAGAGGAAGCAAGAGATCAAACAGACATTCCTGCATTAGTGCCAGGTACTGAGCTAAGGTTTCTCGGTTTCTAATTAATCATCTGGGTATATTCTGGTACGCTGGAAGCAATATGATTGCTACTATTTTTTACATCCCTCAAACCTTATACCTCTGAGAAACTTTTCTCACATCAGTAGTCCCATTGATTTTACTTGGACTGCTCATGTGAGTAGAGTTACTCATGAGTTTCTTTTCAGGACTGGTCCCTTAAGAATGAGTAATCTTGATGGATTGGCTGTACTGAATATGTTGCATCAAATCAATACAGAACTTTTAAAGAAAATCACCATCTATTAGTGTGAGGTGTGATCCTAAGAGAGATGGCACCTAAAATTTTGTTATGAAATCTTTGTGAAGGAAATCTATATTAGCAGGTATAGATGGGGGAAAGTTTTGATGTGAACAGGTTTGAGCATAGACAAGCAATGAGGTGAATGGATTTGGATGGGGAAAATTTTCGGTGTCATAGGGAAAAATTTCTATCAATATTTTAAATGTCACTGCTCAGTCCTCCATGAGAGATGCCAGTGTGTAACCTACTGGATTCATTTAAATATTTAGATGCAAGCAGGGAAAATTTTAGATGCCAGTATGTTTTAGTAGAGAAAACTTTAGATGTTGGTGAATTTCATGTGGAAAATTTAGAGGTGATTATGGAAAGGGAAGTTGTTCTGTGTAGGCAGGTTTGGGTGGAAAAACTTGCTTTTAACTTTTAACATTTTAATTGTCAATACCTCCTCATATAAAATTGACGTGTAAAATAATTTATAGACAGAAAGGTTTCTATGTGATTAGACTCCTGCAGACACTGCATATGAAAGTTAGTTTCCTGAGTGGCCTGCATTCTTCCTTCTCTCCAAGTGCCGTTCCTCTCTTCTGACACCACCTAGTCCAGTTTTCTTGGTCTGGAATTCCTCCCACTATGCCCAGTTGGGCCTATTATTCTAAAATATTCAGGGACAACTATGGAACTTACAGATATGGTGTTTCTAAGATGGCTTTCAGTCCATGTTGAGTGTTTAAGTACTATACAGACTAGGAGCAACTGAGAGGGAGTGTGATCTCAGGATGTCAGATTTACTTTTGCATAGGGGCAGGTTCCTATGGCACTTGAGAGAGAACATGCACCCTTCAGCTCATTAACTTTATGCTGCACAAGCCAAGATGCCCTGAAGTCTATCTAGCACATAAAGCCTTATGCACGTAAGTGTTTAATTTATTGAAGTCATCTACTTGTACAGACCCGATACAAAGGTCACTCACAGTTGCAATTCTTGTGCTTGGCATTGCTTCCACATGGATAAAAGAGACCATAAAGGGAGTGGGAATGAAGCAGGGCATAGCCCTGTTCCCTCCACTCCTCACCAGCTCACTGAACAGGCCTAGGACCCTGGCTGGAGTATGCTGTATCCCTTCAAGAGTATAGTGGCGAGCAAAGTTATCTTGCATTCTGGGGAGCTCCAGTAGGATTTCTGTCCCCCTATTCCAAATGCAGGACTGTGTCTTTAAGGTATGATTTTTTTTTTTAATTCTTTGACTATAGTTGAAATTTAACACATTCCATACCAACTCAACTCTTGTCTCCATGATGTTTTGGGAGGGTATGTCGCCTATAGAAATGTATACAATTCTGGGTGGGTGCAAGATGGTTTCTGTCCTACAGGGAGAAATTAGCGGGAATAACAATGAAGATTTAAGGTTGGGTTTTTTAATATGAAATGTGACACTTGTCACTGCTACAATACATTTATTTAAGAGACTTTATTAACTTTGGAATATCTACCTTCCCTTTTTTAGTCCATGAATGAACATAATATTTCTACCTAGTAGTACGTTACAATGTAACAAAGTTAACAAGCTGGTTTGTCAGCTCATTTGCTGTAATTTTAAATTTAAACCCAGAAAAGATTACAAGCCAAGAAAACTCAGAAAATAAATGAAAGGATGTATAGATAGGCATATGGATAGGTGGGAAGCAAGCAAACTATTTCACACCTTTTCAACCTATTTATCCTTGTAATCTCTATTCTAATGGCTAGTGAACCATCCCCTTAGTGAATCACTGTTGTGAAAAAGACCATATACAATGTATTTAATTGTGGATGTTACATATACAAAATACAATTACTTTTCACCCCTATCTATCTGATATCGGTGTCAGGGACAAAGTACAAACAACTATGGGGTAAAAGACTTAAAATCAGAGATATTCCAGCTAGATCGGATGAGCAGGCAAGGCCATTTCTAGCAATTCTTACTCATGCAAAACTCCCATTGACCACAGTGGCAGTTTTGCCCAAGTGCAGACTTCAGAATTCTTTCCACAAGAAATATATACAACTCAGGAGAGGGGAAAAAAGTGATTTTACTTCACATTGCTGGCCTGCACTTGGCACTTCAGAAGCAGCAAAATGGTCACATTATATGAAAGATACAAATCAAGATAAAGTGGCAGGGACCATGTCTGATGGCCCCGGACCTCTGACAGCTGAAAGGCATGCTATGCGTTCATGATTGATTGCACAATGAATATGTTGTGGACACAGTCATCTTCCTAGAATAGCATTTTGGGTAGGTAGGAATTATGTGTATTGTTTCCTAAAATCCTGCTCAATCCTTCCCTAGGTACTAGAGCACTAGGAAGATATTAAACTGTGAATGAGAGGGGAAACCAGAGTGGAATCAATCAGCGGTCTAACAAAGAAAGGAGAAAATTACTATGAGTGTGAAATTTGAAACGGACATAATTAGAACTTGCAGCAGAATGTTATTGCCTAGGAAACACAAGGATAAACAAATAGGGCCTTATTCTGAACTAAATTACATCACAATTACTCCAGTGGAACTCCAAAGTTATATTGGTGTAAATGAGAGCAGAATCAGGCCTGCAGTGTAAAGAAAGATGTAGATATTTTAAAAGTATAGGAGATCAGAGAGAACTTTATTTTACAGAAAATACATTTAAATTGAAAAATTGTCATTTTTTGTAGCCCTGCAGTCTGTTTATTTATATTTAAACACGTACAGTTTAGTACTATGGGCCAGATACTGATCATAGTAACATCAGCATGAATCAACAGTCAATTCAGGATGTTAAACGAGTCAAAAAAACTGGTGTAAATGAGAAGAGAGTTAGGCCCACATTGTTCATTAATTTACTTGGTGGTTTTCAGGGGTTCTGCTGTTCGAGATCATAGACGTCCAATATGTAAAAGATAAAGCAAAGCCCTTAACCACTTAACACTTGTTACACAGACACACTTATTATGAAATACCAGAATAACATTATAACTTACTTTTTCACCAGGAGCTCCAATAGGACCTTGTGGACCAGGAAGCCCCTATTAGAAAGAAGCCAGTGTGTGAGAAATCAGGGATAACAATATACATACATTTTCCCTGTTAAAGAGCCCTCAATCTGTTTAAACACAGTGGCAAATATCAATGTGGAGGTTTTTTTTAAACCAGTTAGATAAGGAGCTTTGTGTGAGCCTTTTGCACAGGCTGCTATTCTGGCATCAAGTCTGTAACAGGATCCTATTCAGAACTCTCCCACAGGTGTGGCCATTCCTGCTGGCATTCCAGGAACACTGAATGAGTCATTTTTCTTGCGAATGAAAAAGCTCTCTGCAAGCTTGCTTTAAAATTCTGCTCCCACTACACTATGCACATTTCCAGTACTATTTATAAAATCTTCATGCTTTATCAGTCCTGCATGTGAAAAGCTAACCCTGTGCTAATCTGTATTCATTAAACATTTGTTTAAAGGAATGTGGTATAACCATGTGGGTTATTGAACACTTACTTGTGGACCTGGGATTCCTTGTTGACCAGGAGGTCCTGGTTCCCCTTGAGGACCCTGCCATGCAAAAAATACAGAGGCATTAGGGATAGACTTCTGTTACAAATCTTCAATGCCAGGCCTAAAGTGAAACAAACACATCTCTCTTTTAAGTCTACCATCTAACTCTCTTCAGTCTGATTTTCACCAACATTTTATGAATGTGGGGCTAATTCCACCCATGCTTACACCATGAGAGCTGGAGTCTGAGGGCTACAGGAGGTTAAACAAGGGAAAATTGGGTTTGAAGAGATGGGACACAAGCCTGTTCTCTTCAATAAAACATAGAGAGGAATCTGAATTTTAGATTGAGAAGGGGAGGAAGGATTTTGACAATCCCAAACTTCTGTCTGTCCCTAATTATCTACCTACCAAGTTTCCTTTTGGACCGGGAGGACCATCAACCCCAGCAACACCCTGCAACAAGAAGAAAAATGGAAGCAACACTGAGTGGGATTATTTTTTACTGGAAATTGCAAAGCTAAAATACCTCACTCTTTATGCCATACATACAGGTTGTCCTGGGAGACCAGGTGTGCCCCTTGGGCCCAGTAGTCCTCTTTGACCCTGAGGAGAAGACACAATTCATATTAAATATGTGGATGCAATTCCTCCTTCCAAGTCAGCAGGCAGCAGGACTAGGGGGAAGGGAAGCAGTGCACTTGTACATGGGATATGATCTCTGCCCTGTATCAGGAGCACAATATGAATTGAAGCAGCCTTTTGTTGAGTAGTTCTGTTTCTTATACCAGAGAAAGATAGGAGGGGGAGATTTCACTGCCTTGAATATTGGTGCGGCATCTACCACAGTCACTTGGTCTGTGTGCTCACTATTTATTTATTTATTTATTTATTTATTTATTTAATGAAAACAAGGTCGTTTTGATTATTTCTGTCATGTGCTGTATTGCTGCATAAAGCAGAAAGTGCTACTTTTCTCGGTAGTAAAATCTCTGCTAGATAGCTGAAAAATTATTAATTTGGAGTGTTTTTCTTTAGAATAAACAAATGAAAACTCTTCTACAAGAAGAAAGGCAGATCTGCTCCCACAAGTAATTCCACTGAAGTCAGTGGAACCATTCTTCTGAGTAGGGGGAACAAAATGTGTTCCCTAGTGTTATTTTTGACTTTCCACAGTATAAGTGGATTTTGTTTTTCATTATTTATGTCATCAGACACCATGGCTGAAATAGGTGGGCTTCATTCTCCTCTGCATTTCATCATGTGTAAATGCAAATTACTCAATAGCATTTTACATCCACTTTGTGACTGGAAGGGATACATATCAGATATTTGGGATAAAATCATCCTTCCTGAGACAGGCCCTTCTCTTGCTTGCAGGGCAGATCTCTGTGCAGTGACAACATCTGTGGAATTCCAACCGACACCAATAGAATTCTTGCCCAAGCAATCATTGCAAAATATGTTATAAAGAGAAGAAGTGTGGGCAAGGTAGGAGAATTCGGGTGAAATTTTGCAGCTAAATATTCACAAAAAGAAGACTGTTGTGAAATATCCTTACAAGTGTGCTTCACTTGAAGGGGTTCAACAGGTGTACCTCACTTATGCTGATGTAAATCAGGAGTAAGTCCACTAAAATCAGTTCAGTTACACCAGAGTAAATTATTCTGGAAGTTGTGTATGCTGGGTTGAATTCATAAATGAATAATTCCAGTCACGCTAGCGGAGTTACACCCCAAAAGAATCTGTCCCATTGTTTACTCTTCCTACCGAACTGTCATTTTTTTTTTCCCTCTGGGAACAGCTTAGTAGAAACAAATGAAAATCTTTGAGCTATTTTGTTCTGCAAAACAGTGAGTGTTCATACTAGAAATAGAACAGTAATAAAGCTTTGCTTACAGCTTCACCTGGGAGACCTCTTGGTCCAACCTCTCCATCTTCTCCCTGTCATTTTTAAAAAGAAAGGAGGTTTAGTGTAGAGTATACATCACCAAAATATTCCTCTTGCTTTAGATTTTACTGTATGTATAAGAGAGCTCAAGTTATTAGTAACATACTCTTGCTCCATCTTCACCGGGCGCACCAGGAGGTCCTTGTGGGCCACGATCTCCCTGTAGAATCAAGAAAGTAATATTAAATTAATGCACATTACAACTGTGGCTGGAAACAACAAGAGATAGGAGGGTGAAATACCAACAAATGCCATAGTTGTATAATGATATGTCAGAACATCTTCACTGTAACAGCAAACAGGTATGAATCTATATGTTATGTGGCAGAAGTTTTCATTTACAGGCGGATCCAATGTCTTTTATCAGATTAATTTGAGGAAGGATTAACGTTTCAGAAATGTTGAACAATCATATCATCATTACTGTATGTAAGGCTGGGTTCTGTCACTGTACTTGGCCTCAAAACATGCACATAGTTGTAACACTGACTCACACAGGGGCGTCAGCACCAGGAATCAAATCTGGCACCTCTGGAGCTGAATGCATGAGGCTTTACTGTCTAAGCTAAAAGATACATTTCTCTTAGCTAAGGCTGTAGCAGAATCATCAAGCTCCAGCTGGCCTAGCCACCACTAGAGGGGGACAGAGTGCCATTCCGAGCAAGCAGAGGTCAAATACTGATGCTGCGAAGGCAGTGTAAATGTGTGCCTATATTTTGGCCAGATCCTTGAGACAGATTATTACCATAGGAAAATAAGCAATTTGCACAGATTTTCAGAGGTGAATAGGACAACTGCTGGCTCCTGGGATGTATGCGCTTAAACACATGGACCATGTTCCTTTGACTCTGTTCCAGAATGACCCTCCTACCAGGCTCCAGTCAGAGATATCCATTGGATTGGCTTGTCTGAGGATTTGGAGGGGAGTCAGACTTCCACACTTCCCTGTGAGGCTGGGGCTTTTCAAACATATGTACACAGAGCCCCAGCAGATTTTGGACCGAGGTATTTAGGATTTATTTTTCTTTTCTCATTTTTAAAAGAAGACTAGTGTACTGTGTAGCTCAAACACAAGTGACTGGAGAGGAGATTTTTAGTCAGTGATCTCCTTATTGGACTGAATGAAAATCAAGTGTTTGTGTTGATTCTTCTAGCTTTACCAGTGCCTCCAAGGTGGTGTGAACCCTGGAAGACCTAGATGGACTCACTCTTGAGTGTCTCCATTCTTTTTCTCCTTTGGCGTGCATCTGGGGAGGGTTTAGGTGAACTTCTTTATCACAAGGTGTCTCGTGTATAAGGCATGGCAGGTGTTTATTCTACTGCCCTTCTGTTCAATGTGATTGTGAGGTCAGTAGACAGTTAGCGAGGTTCTGTGAACTGTACTTTTGTTGTCTCAAATCTGAGTTATGCTCTACATGGGGCTATCCCTTAACATTTCTCTAAACCATTCTTCCGACATGTTAAGCAACATTTATTGAAGGCAGAACATGACACTTGTAGTCCATCACTGGCTTCTAATTACTTTCTGGATGCAATTGAATAGATAGGTTTAAATCTATAAATCTTTCAGTTGGTTAGCTCTTGGTTTACCTCAAAGGCAACCTCTTCTCTTTCAATACCATGGCTGTTGAGATCATCTTAGCTGCTTGGATTAACAATGCCTTAGTTTAATCAGGAGGGAGGCCTGAGGCAACTCATTATCAGTAAGCCATCCTCAGTTTTCAAATTCTCTTCTTCCATTGGTCTGCTAACACCTGAATGAACTGATCTATTTTTTCTAAGCTTTTTTTCTGGAAGAACAAGATCTGAAGGATAGGAGGGAGATGATGAAAGTTTTTAATTTGGGAGATCTCTAAGATAGTGTTAGTTTTAGACTATTTATTATTCTGTCACTTTTATATACATTAATGATACACCTTTGGATAGGCACATTCTTATTCAATCTAAATATGTAAATTGCATGCAAAGGGAGTTGCATTCAGAGAGTTAATGTCAGAAGGGACCATTAGATGATATATTCTGGCCTTTTTATAGAACACAGGCCATAGAATTTCATCCAGTTACTCCTATACTAGCTCAATAGTTTGAGGTTGCCTAAAGCATATGTCTTCCAGAGAGACATCCGATCTGGAAATTATAGCATGTGTTCCCAGTTCAAACATAACTAGACATGAAAAGATTCCTAAAAAGAATACCACTAAAGGTCATGGGGATTTTTTAAACAACAACAGATAAAATATAACTACAGAAGAAAAAAGTTTACTTCTCTTTTTCCTCTCTGTGTTTTTATTATTATGGGGAATACAGAGGCAAATGTTTATACCAACAGCTCCTTGCATTATGTCCTCTCACTACACATGAATCTGAAGCTATCTGCTTTGGCTTCGAATGGGACTGCTTTCAAACTTGTCATACTTTCTAAATATTTAGAGGACCTCCCATTTTAATATAAGTACGTAGTGATTCCCAAGTAATGGGATGGAGTACTTGAAAAAGTTTTCTTTATTTCCCTTTATTAATATTTCCAGATTTTTTGTTTAGAAAATATTAATTCAATATCAATATTTCACAGTAAGAACAAAAAAAAAAAAAAAAAAAAAAAAAAAAGAGACTGCTTTCACTGTACAATTAAAGGTCAAAACGTATGCCAGCTCTGCTACGCCAGATTAGAAAGCATATATATATATATATATATATATATATCTTTGGCCTAAGTCAACTTTGGAAGGGTTGCTCAGTCTCCAGAGGACACATGAGAGATGCACAGTGACTAGATCAGGGATAATCAACAGGTGGCCCATGGGCCAATTGTGGCCTGCCAAGGCTTCCTTTGTGGCCTGCCAGCTCATCTTAAAAAATGTTTATAATTAAATTCACGAACAGTGATGCACTGCCTATCATTTGCCTATGATTTACTTAGTAAGTAACTTACTGGCAGGGTTTAATTTGTAATGAAAGAAGTACCAGGGCTCAGCCCAGCAAGCCCTGGAACAAATTAAGCACTGATTGGGCAGCTGGACTGGGCAGAGCTGGCTGCATGGCCAGATCTGAAGGCAGCAGGGCAGAAGTAATGGTGGCATGGCGTGGGGTATTGCCATCCAAACTTCTGTGTTGCTGCTGACAACAGCGCTGCTTTCAGAGCTGGGTGGCCGGAGAGCAATGGTTGTCTCTGCTGATGAACCTTGCCCTTCTGAAGCAAATACAATTCTTGATTCAACTGATGAAGGTGCTTTTCAATTAGAAATTGTAAGTTCAGATGTCTTGAAGGCAAAATTCAGCGAAGTGAGAGTTTGTGATTTCTGGACTCAGTATGCTGAGGCAAAAGCCATCTCTCTTGTAACGATGTTCAAATCAACGTACCTCTGCGAATCTGAGTTTTCTACCCTGAACATTATAATAAAAAACAACCCCACAGTCGCCTGACAGATGAGCATCTTCACCAGTGCATGCACCTTGTCCTGACCTCCTCAAACCATTCTTTACAAAGCTTGCCAGAGATCGTCGATGTGACCTCTCCCATTAGAGATTGCCACAAACACAATGTTGATTTATAAACTTTGTTAAAAGATAGAAACACTAATACTTAGGTTGCAATCAAGGTCTTTATTTATTGGCAGCTGAAGGTTTTGGGGTTTTTTTTGGTTGGGTTTTTTTTTTGTCAGCCTTCTGTGCAAATCATAGAATCATAGGGCTGGAAGGGACCTCGGAAAGTCATCTAGTCCAGTCCCCTGCACTCATGGCAGGACTAAGTAATATCTAAACCATACCGGACGGGTGTTTATCTAAACTGCTCTTAAAAATCTCCAATGATGGAGATTCCACAACCTCCTTAGGCAATTTATTCCAGTGATTAATCATCCTGATAGTTAGGAAGTTTTTCCTAATGTCCAACCTAAACCTTCTTTGCTGCAATTTAAGCCCATTGCTCCTTGTCCTGTCCTCAGAGGTCAAGAAGAACAATTTTTCTTCCTCCTCCTTGTAACAACTTTTCATGTACTTGAAAGCTGTTATCACATGTCCCCTCTCAGTCTTCTCTTCTCCAGGCTAAACAAATCTAGTTCTTTCAGTCTTGCCTCAGAGGTCATGTTTTCTAGATCTTTAATCATTTTTGTTGCTCTTCTCTGGACTTTTCCAATTTGTCCACATCTTTCCTGAAATGTGGCGCCCAGAACTGGACACAATATTCCAGTTCAGGCCTAATCAGTGTGGAGTAGAGTGGAAGAATTACTACTCATGTCTTTCTTACAACATAACTGCTAATACATCCCAGATTCATGTTCACTTTTTTTGCAACAGCATTACACTGTTGACTCATATTTAGCTTGTGGTCCTCTATGACCCTCAGATCCCTTTCTGCAGTACTCCTCCCTAGGCAGTCCTTTCCCATTTAGTACGTGTGCAATTGATTGTTCCTTCCTAAGTGGAGTACTTTGCATTTGTCCTTATTGAATATCATCCTATTTACCTCAGACCAATTCTCCAGTTTGTCCAGATCATTCTGAATTATAATCCTATCCTCCAAAGCACTTGCAACCCCTCCCAGTTTGGTATCATCTGCAAACTTAATAAGTGTCCTCTCTATGCCATTATCTAAATCATTGATGAAAATATTGAACAGAAGCGGATTCAGAATTTATCCCACCTTTTGTCAGAAAATTCTCAAATCAGCCTATGGGTAGATCTAATTGAGTATCACTGGACTAGATCTTAATGTCTAGCACCCTCTACTGGCCACCTACAGATTAACCTAGGTTTCAAATTTGCAAACATAGCTGCTTATTTTATTCTCTAGGAAGAAAAGGATTGATGAAAAATGATTCAGAGAATTGTGAATAGTACTAAAAGTAAGGGTTCTCTCTACACCACGTACAAACAGGACTGAGGAGAACAACTTCAAATATTACAACAAAGCACTACACTGTAGGGCTATGGGAGTATTCAATGCCTCCCTGAGTTCCTTGGAAGTGTGGCTACTGCAAAAGCCAGGCATGTACTCCTGTCCATGGTCTAATAGCTCCACTCTTGAGGAGGGTGAAACCATTATCCTGCCTTCCTCCTGTTCCTTCTATGGTGGCTAACACTTGCATGGGAACTAGCAGGAGATCTGTATTCAGGAGAGCACAGGGAACTGCCGTTGTGGCGTGTGCTTGTATTAGGGATTCATTCCAAGAGGAAGACTTCTTTCATCTCAGCCCCTACACAACTGTACAGGGCCAAACACAACCAAAATTAGCTCTCTGATCTGGTCTTTTTCAAAGTTCTGGAATGTTGGTATCTGAGGTGATTGGACTGAGTCAATCCCGTCAATAAGCAATTAATCTTATCATTGCAGGTATACTTGATTCATACTTTCTTTGAGCAAGCCTTTTTAATGGTATTCAAAATAATTAGACGTCAAGGATGTTGGCACAAACAATTAACATGAACAACCAATTGCAAAACTTTCAGTATTACTCTGTGTTCAGAGCTGTTAAATTCTGTGTATTCTGAGTGCAAGGGGAAAAGGGTAGCCTATTGTTGGGGCACTGGCCTAGCAAATGGGATTCAATTCACTGATGTGCCACAGACTTCTTGTGTGACCTCAGTTCCACATCTGCAAACTGGGGGTCATGAAGAGTAGACACATGCCACTAACATAAAACCTGCCTATCAAAACATCATGGAAATGAGCCCCTATGGCTCTGCTGTATCATGGGATACACACATTCTCAGCGTAGAGAGTATACACTATCTTATTTGTATATTGCAACTTTCTTCTAATAAACAATTTCAATCCATCAGGCAAGAACTTAGCTGAAGTAAATCAGCATATCTCCATTGACTTTAAGGGAGCTACTTCAATTTACACCCATTGAGAATCTGGCCCAAATTCTGGAAATACATTTAAATAAAAAATATGTATGTGGATTGTTAACTATAAATTCATGTTACTAGAATGTTTACATGACATATTTGTAAAATACCATTCTGACTCTGTACTGTAACATTAAATTCTGACATACTCTCTGACTTAACCTGCTCCATAGTTCTATGTTATTTTTTTAAATGAGGCGATGTTATTTTTGATAAGCTATCATATAAACATTCATGTTTATCTTACCCTATGACCTTTATCACCAGGTAGACCAGGAAGACCATCAAACCCTCTATCACCCTAGGAAAGAAGAATTTAGAGTCTTAGTAAATTACTATTATACTTTGTAATATTCTTAGAAAATTACTCCTTCTCACTATGGGCTAAATTCTACCTATGAATACATGGGCACACCTCAGCAAGTCATCTGGAGTTGAGCACATACATTTGAACATCAGCATTTGGTCCTGTGTGCATTAAAGCAGAGGAAGCTGTCACGCACCAGATTTTACACTTCACTGTAATTATGCCATTATAAATTTAACATCAAGACAAAGAGCTTGACTCTAGTCATGCATTACATGGGTATAAATCAGAAGTAACTACTGTAGCTAATACAGTTACACCCCTGTAAACAAAAGCAGGCTAAGTGACATCAGAATAAGGCCCAAAGAATCAAATTGATTATATGTTACACTGATGTCCATTACCATGAATTACCATATTTTAAATGGATGATTCATTCTCAAAACTTGCCTCTTATTTGGTTGTCTGAAGCATCAATATTTTCACTGCAGAACAGATTTCTACATTGTTTTTACATTTGGGGCATGGTGGAGGACAGTTTAATTCCTACTTAAAATCCATTCCATAACTGAACAACAACCTCAGATCTCATACCTTTGAACCAGGTTCTCCTGGCATTCCTCTAGCACCATCAGCTCCCGGCCGACCCTGAAAAAAATACAAACATTTGAAGATTCCAACAACTGACATACAGAGAAATGAGAAAGTTGATTCATTTGGATTTCAATTAATTTTTTCTTTTTTGCCAGATATGTGTTACTCACTCTTTTTCCAGCTTTCCCAGTTGGACCAATGGGACCTTGAATGCCTCGAGGACCCTGAATTTAAACAACACAGTTCTTAAAATCATATTATATGTGGCAGCGAAAAATTAGAATAGTTAGCTAAACAAACTGCCAAACATCCCAGCTAAGCAATGACACAGAAATATGGTGTTAAATACCAAGGTGGTGATTTTTCAAAGCTATCTAAAGAATGTTGAGTGCCCAGTTCCTATTAATTTGTGATGAAAATTGGGCATCTAATCCCTTGAATGTCTTTGAAAATCTCAGTCCCGTGGTTTACAAATCTTGTTTTGGCCATGTTAAAATTAAATTCACCCATATTTAATGAAAACTGAAGGGGTTTTCCTTCACGTTCTGAACTCATATACTACTGTGATTTGTACTGTGAAGGGGCTTAAATAATGTCTTATAATTACACAGCACATTTTATCCAGAGGGATTCCCAAGTATTTCACAGACTGCACATCTAATTCTGCTTTCACACGTGCATGTGATTCTCACTGAAGACAATTCTAGGTGTTTCTAAGGGAGCACTCTTGTCCAAGACCAAAATGCATGTTGGGTGGAAAGGTTAGCTGAAAAAAAGATATCAGAAGCAGTACTTGATAATTTAGGGCATTGTAGCAGGCTGGTTTTACCCTTTAAGGACCTGCATAGCCAAGAAGCTGCAAGCCCTGATCTAAGGAGATGCCCAGCAGGCCCATGTCGCAAACCAACTAAGCTGCAGCAATGACTGGCTCTGATTCCCAATGACTGGCTCTGGAAGAGGAGGCCTATAAGAGACTAACACTTCCCATAGCCTCAACAGAAGGCTGCAATGGAGCAGGCTGGCCATGTGGTCCCCTGAGGCTAAGGATGGGCTGTGAACCTCAAGGTACTGGAGGTGAGAGAGGACCCAGCCATATCAATCCAGGAATGTCTGACTCTCCAAGCTTGTGGAGAGGTCCACCAGACTACAGGAAGAAAAAGGGTGGGAAAAAACAAACAAGGAACCACACTGAAACCACCCTGGGAAATGTAGGCAGGAAAAATGAAAGACTGACCAGCTATATGTAATGTTTTACTTTTGTACTAGTGCCAAGGTGGAATTTAAGATAATCACTGAATACATTGTTAAATATGTGTACCCAAACTGGCATTTGGCCAGGTGACTAGTGTTAACACTCCAGACTCTTAAAAAATGTCATAGTTTCTTTAATGGTCACAAGGGCTTATGAACCTAGGTTGGGGTCTAAGCTTAAAGATTCCAACAGGCCAGTGCCCTCTACCATCTAGCTGGGAGATTGATACAGTAATAGCTAAGAAGGAAAAGTAACATCAACTGAGTCACCAACACCACTTCTTCCAGTGTCAAAGTTTTTCTTGGAAATGTTGCTGTTTAATTACTAGCCAAGTTAAACCCTGCTCAGTTTATGAGATCTGATAAGATCACAGCCCAAGGTCATATGATTGCAGACATTGATACTAATGGTACTCATGAGCATGTACAGAACTGAGCAGAGAAAAGAGCCTGCAGTACCAATTTTAAAACTGGTTTTCAAGAGATGACACTCTACATGTGATAATTGGTCCTCTTAACAGAAAGGCAGCTTGTTACTTTCATATTTTAAAATGAACAATCTTGCTAACTGTTTCATTTGCTGCAGTGTTGTACATGCAAGGTTATTCATCTTTTGTTATCCGTAAAAAGCACGTAATTGATTGCTCTCCAATATATTATGGGAATAATCCTATTATTCTATGCTGCAAAGCATAAAAAGGTAATATACTGAAAAATGAAAGGATGTTATATTGTACCTGGGGACCTGGGTCGCCACCTTCTCCTTTAACACCTGGTGAGCCAGGCCCGCCCTATGCAACAAATACAAAATACAGTGAGTATTCAAAATACAAATACAAAATCCAGCTAAACCTTAACTGGATAAATTGCTAGCTACTTCTAGAAATTAATTACAGAAAAGAAAAGCTTTTTCATTAGCTATTATGAAACCATTCTATGTGACTACAGAACCCGAAAGATCATTTTGTAAAGGTCTGGCAAACTTGGGGCCAAATCCTGGTCCCATCAAAGTAAATGTTAAAACTCCATTGACTTAAATGAGACCAGGCATTGGCCATTGTGTTCTATATTAATGTTTGCCAGGTAAATATCAGCTCAATAAGGACATGAATCTTTAAAACATATGTCCGCTTCCTGCATTAAGGAGGAACCAACAAGACCTGAAAATGAATCTTCGGCACCTTTGTGCAACTATAGAAATATAAAACAATCTGATGGCCTGATTCAATGCTCATTCAAGTCAACAAGAGTGTTTCCAGTGATTACAGCGAGCTTTCGATCTTAGCATGTGATGAATCTGTATAACTATACTTCTACACTGTTATAGCATCAAACAGATAAAGATAAAATTACAGAGTAAATAATAAGCAAGGAATGTATTCTATCTCATAGTATTATTCCGGGGCTTAAAAACAGTACTAGACCAGATCCTCAGGTGGGGTTAAACAGAGTAGTTAGGATCTGGCCCCAAATTTTTCACAATCTGTTTGCCTTTTCCTATAAAATTCATTCCACGGAAAAACATACCAACATAATTAAAAAAAAGTAACCAACTCAGTTAAAAAATAGAATGAAGCCTACTAAGAAATGAAAAGGGATTGCTGCCTTTGCAACCTTCATGGTTGGCACCAAATGCTGTGTACTTAATATTAAACAAACTTTGCAGGGACTGGGGCCTGATTCTCCTCTTACATTCACCAGTATAAATCAGGAGTACAGCCACAAAATGAAGGGAAATTGCTCAAAGATCCTGATCTAGTGCCAACTGAAGTCAGTGGAAAGTCTCCCATTGACTACAAAAGTCAATGGATCAAGTCCTAAGTGAGGCCCCGAGATGTTGCTTCCCATTAGGACAGATGACCAGTTAGCAGGTTTCGCTGTCTCAACCTAGTTTTTAAACAGTATAAATTTGCACAATCAGTGGAAATGACTTTAGATAAAAAAGGATAAATATTTTACTTTAATTAACATTGTGAATGCTAAAACTTCATGTAACTGCAACCCAGCTATGCTAAGAAAGTGCTTTTTTATAATACACTTAATATGATTCTTACTTTATTTAATTGACGCTCTCTCAATTGAATTAGAAAAATACATAACAGATTAAGGCCAAGACTTCCAGAAAGACTAACGATTTTGGGTGCCTTGTTTTTTGATTGCTCAACCTAACAGTCATAAAATGGGCCTGATTTTCCAGAGGACAGGTGCTCAGCAATGTTTGAAAATGAGGCCCTTTTTCAGATATCTCAAGTGAGATATCTAAAAGCTGAGGCAGCCAAAATTACTAGTCACATTTTGCCAGATCAGAAGAGCTGGATTTGTAGAGCCTCCTGGTGGCTTAATGGCAAAATAGCTATTAATGGAGTCCATTCTCTAGCCGTTGCATACAAAGAACCACTAAAGCTTCTAATATGTAAACTGCTGGTGTTACGTAGTCAGGGCTAGCAATAAATAGACCTATACACTAGCAATATTGCATCACTCTTTAAAAATGGTTTCAGTGTTACAACGGCTATGTAATTGTGATGTCAGTATGTACTGACTGCAATCTTCTAAGTCTGTTGATTTACACCAATGGAAATAAGGTAGAAGTTGGTTTGTTACCGTACACCAATTTCTTTCTGATTTATTATGAATGTAATGAACTTTGCCTCATTTTGATCAACCAAGAGTCTGTGGGTCAAGCTGTCTGCTGGCAGACAATAGCAATGCCATTGACTTTGGGAGAGTTATGCCAGTGAAGAATTTGCCTCTGTGTATCTGTTTCAAAGTTACAATTACAGCCCGGTGGTTTTAGGTTTTGGATATTGAGTGAAATTGTTTATTTATTTGTTTATTTTTATTAACAGAGACTCAGCTGAAACCATTCAGTTTTACCTAGATAAACAGAAAATGCCAATCCCTGTGACTTGGTCTTTTAGGGCACAGCATAACTTGGTGGGGCAGGGGTTTTTCACAGCTACATGATACTGGGGCCATAGGGTGCCAAGCCAACCCAAGGTAGGATTTACAGCTGTGGCAGAGTTATACCAGCTGCCAGTAGTCTCTGAGGGCCCATTGCAGAGGTCAAAGATCTCTTTTGTATGAGACAGACCCCCATTCTTCCCATTCACTATGTGCTGGGAATGGAATGACACAGAGCCACTGTGCCATTTTGTGCACCTTGGGATTTTCCCTCTCACTGTAGGAGGGACAGGACAGCCAAAAGGGGAAAGAGGAAGTAGAAAGATGGGGTGTGGGAAGTGACTTAACAATGATGTCACAATGTTACCACTCAACAATGAGTTGTTTCTGAAGCAGCACATAAAAGCAGTGAGGGGCAAAAAAGAAGGAGCGACAATGTTTGTACTTCTAATGTTACAATTACACCACCTCATGGATGTTTCATGGGTACCTGTTCTACATTAATAATTTGCTTTGCTATTAAATAACATTAAGCATGTTTTGCATATATTTCACAACTATTTGTTTGTTTTATGTCATTACAAGAGCTTAACTTTCTCTGTACTACAGTTCACATGTTGTTTTGCAAAGCATAGCACTAAAATACAGCAGTTAGAGCTCATCATACCCACAAAACAGGCAAAATATCTGTCAACCTAACCATGCCAACAAAGCAGATTAAATACAGCTTTCCAAACTAAGTGAATCCTTTCAAATATGGATGCTATACTTACTCTAGAGAAACACCCATTGTCTGCTTCCAAGAGGATAAATATAATCACCTGAGATAATTTTAGAAAAGACTTGTTTTCTACGAAGCCTATAATCTTGGTTGCAGCAGTTATCATTTTATATTTTTGTAGGCATGCTTACATGGCTTTTTGAAAGATGGCAAGTGCTAAATTACAGCATTTTGTGGATTATTTGAGTCTGCCAAGTATCCATTGCCTAAAAGAGGAAATTACAATTGCAAGATTGGTAAGATGATTTGGAAAGTGCAGAGCCTCCTACCTGATTTTCCACTTTTATCACATGTGCTGTACTTTTAAAATGTTGTGTAGATATCACAGTGGCAAAGTTAATAGTGATCTAAAAGCTATTTGATCTGCTTGCTGTTAAAAAGCTGTCATTTTTGTTCCCTGTCTAATGCAGATTGGATCCTGAATTCACAACATTATTATACCCACATGTGCAGTAATATCCTTCACAATCCTTCAATATTAGTCTGTGAGCCAAATTCAGTCCTGAAGTAAATAGACACAATTCACTTAGAAGTCAGTGGGAGCTGTGCCCATTTACAGTAGTGACTTACTTTACCTAAGATAAACAGGTAATGTTATTCTACAGCATCCCCTTTCAGTTCCTAATATTTACCATAGGAAACATCTTGGATACTGAAATATGAGGTTATGTAACTGCAGAGGCTTATTTAGTTATATAAGGCAATCACAAGTTTTAAAGTGTACTCTAGCCATATATACAAAAGATACATGCTATAATTTAAATTAGCTTACAGGCTGAACTTCAGACCCAGCATAAGAATATGGACTCAAATTCTGGCCTTAATTATACCAATGAAGTCCCCATTCAAATCACTTAGATTGCATGGGTGTAAGTCAGGCAGGAATTTGGGCCGTGTACTTTTAATATACATGTATTCAAATATTCATCCTTGTTTTGTTTAACTTACCACAGGACCTGATCTTCCAGTGAGTCCCATGGGGCCAGGTGGCCCTCTCATAGCGATCTGTTAAAAAAAGAAACATATTTCAAGGAAGCTACAAAATTATATCATTTTATTCATTGCATGGCCAGATTATTAGTAATTAATTCATGCGAGTGGCTGATGACTAAGGTGAACTGGGAGTTTATGGGTAGATGTTTATTTTGCTGAGGCAGAGCAACTGGCAACCCATATTAAAAAGTGTGAGAAAAAGATTGTGTGTATTAGGCTGTCACAAGTGTGAAGCATAAAATATATTACTCAGCAACTGTCAGTTACTGTTTACTAAATGAGCCTAGAATAGACTATACATACAAATTTATACTAGGTTTTGTCCTCCACTCTCGGGAAGAACAGACATACGTAAAACCAGTATATTTTCAGTAGGAATAAACCATTGGTAACCCTAAGAACTGGACCTCTGTCTTTGCAATTGAGAAGTGTTCTTCTATTGGATTAAGGAAGAAGCTTTAGTATTTCAAACCAATTAAGCCATTTGGACTATATTGCATGAATGTAGTGTGATGGTGTCACCATAAATATACACATTCCAGAGGTCATATTACACTTTCCAGAATTAATGGTGGTATAGAGGTAAGACATACAATAAACTGATTGAACAGCTCATCAACTTGTCATTCCAAATTCCTCCACACCTCTAGTCAGATGCTCTGCTGCCATGATGAAGTGGCAAGCCTATTAAAATTATTGTCCTCACTTCCTCAGTTCTCATCTTAACATTCATGTGTGAATCAATATCTCGTGAGTTTGTGGTGTGTGTGTATGTGCATGTATAATATTAATGACTTACTGAAATGTTCTTTTTCATTTCTGCTTTTAGTACTTCATTCAAAAGTCTATATCATCTGCATCTATCTCATGTTTTCTTTTCCCATACCCCCTGTATATATTCTAACAAGCAACTTTACACTAGTCTCCCCTGTATTTGCAGATTTACTTTTATTCCAGTTTAACCTTCTTACCCTAGCCTGCTGAAGAATAGCTTGGGCTTGAGCTTCTTGAGCTGAAATTGTTGGGCCCTTCTCACCATCTCCACCAAAGCGGAACTACAAATATCAAACAAAGAGAAAGAATTCACAATTAACCAAGTTAGAAATATATTTGTTGTTCACTGCAACTACAGAAAGTGCTACTTAAGGTATCAGGCCAGATTCTTTACTCCACTTTTAATCTGGTGTCACTCCATTAACTTCAACAAAGTGGAAAAATAAGACCCATTGGTTCTGGTATGAATAGTAAGTTACCGACAACAGAATTTGAGCCCAGCTCTGCTCCCATATATATAAAAGGTAAAATTTCTGTTGATGTCACTGGAATTCTTTTGTTTCATTTATGCAATGGGCCATTAAAATGCCAAATGGGAAACCAGAACGGATTCCTGTTTTATGACAAATTGTACCAACAGTGAAATGTCTCCAAAATCAATTAGTACCAAATGTGAATACAACTTTTATTAGTAGTAGGAGAAATGCAATTCAATTGATGTCAAGCTTTGATATGAAAATGGTTTGATCTCTGTCAGGGAATAGTTTGTGCTCTTTCCTTAGGTCTCAAATTAAATGGATGTACACAATGCTTCCAAATAAGAACTTAAACATTCTCATCAAGATAGATACAATTGATATTGTACATCTCATAACATAGAGAGAATATGTAGAACAGTCTAATCATTCTAATTTGTCTATAGTCGATATAAATCTTTACTTGAAAATAGTTTCTTTCACTGTTCTCAACTCTCCAAATTTAGTGTGTCCTAAATGTGGTGATCAGATGATTTTGTGGTGCCAGAACATGGGACCATATCAATCTCATTTTCTGTCAACTTCTGACTTTCTCCAAATTCAGTTAAAAATTGCTTTCATAACAGAGCCAATTTTAACATTTTTAGCCTGATCATAAAACAATTTTTGCTGCAGCATTTCTCCAGATACAAATGATGTCTCTCCACCACTATCACACCACTATGCAGAGGGAATGGTTTGTGGAAGGGTCAAGCAAGCTGATTCTTTGAGGCACCGATAAAATGAATTGGTCTTTTATTATTATTATTATTTGTTATTTGAAAAGGGAAAAGGATCATCAAGCTTCCGCCCCATTGCCCCACCTTCCTCCTGCAGAAGTGGAGCCCTACTCTTTGTGTTCGGGTTCATGTAGAGTTGTCAACATTTACAATAATAACAATCATTAGGGGCCCATTAGAAGGTCTGTGTGTGTTCTGGTGAATTCAAGCACTATGTAAGATGATGAATACCTACACATCACATAGGCAGTCAACTTCCCATGTTACAGATGGAGAAACTAACACTGAAACATTAAGTGATTTGATTAAGTCCTTGAGACAGTCACTGCCACTGCAAGGATTAGAATGCAAGACTGCCTTGTTCTTCATCCTCTGCTTAACCCATTAGACCAGGATTTTCTCATGCTATTGGGCAGAACAACTATAGCAGGAAGCTACACTGGCTACTTAGCAGTACAGCTGGTGAAGATGCAGGAAGTAGATAAGAAGGAGCTTGTGGCAATGAGGGTATCAGCAATGTCCTGGGCAGCAAAGAGCCTCACAAATGCAAATTTATCTGAGGATCTTCTAAAAACTGAGGGGCACATTTTACGGATCCAAGCACCAGCCCTGGGTGGCTAGTGGGGACCATGCACCACCTGTAATGTTCAGGATAACTGCAGTGACATACTTTCAACTTCCACAGCTGATTTATGCATTCAAAGCCCTCTTTGCAAGGGCAAGGGCTAAAAACATTTTTTTAAATAAAAGCTGAGATTACCCTTAATATTTGGAGGTCCCCTTTACTGTAAGAAGAGGGAGGGGCAAACAAAATGTTATAAAATATATACTCATACTGTAGCTGGCTTTTTTGTTAGGCATTTTGTACAGTGGTAATCTTAAAGAAAACTCCCATTATTGGTGCAGCTTCACTGGTGCTAACAATGGTGAGACCACTGGCAAACAGGCCACCAGCATTTTTATCATGTATGTTCAAAGCAGGGTTAGACAATGCAATGGTAAAACACCAGCAACTAGTCTATACCACTACACCAACAGCTCCTAACCAGGCTGGAGCTACACTCGTGATACAGAAACAGTAAGAGATTTCTCTAAAATCTTTGGTGTAGATACAGTTTATTGAATAAAGCAGTCTAAGCCATGGTTAGGGCACTAGAAGACCTGATTTCAGTTCCTCACTCCACCAGAAACGTTTGGTGTGGCCTTGGCAAGTAACTCAGGGCCAGATTTACACAGACCTAAAGATGCAGCCTAGTAGGATTCACAAAATTGCTTGAGCAGGTTGCCTATAGTTGGTTTACTCCATACTTGCCATTCCTGGTAGAGCAAACTGTTAAAAATATGAAATACCCTCCACTGAAATAATGACTAGACTTGGAAGAATAACTTGTGAATAATATTTCTGGGGAATAATGGCATTTTTATCAAATAATTATTAGTGAATAAATATTTCCATCATTCTACTAGCTCTGGCAATGATATATTAGCAGAACTATACTGCAGGTGCCAGCTCAAAAACACCAGCTCATTATAATAATCTTTCACCGATGGTTCTCCAAATAGAAAATAAACTTTCCACAACTTTCTTTCCTCATTCTTACTGACCAGCAATATAGTTCCCATATATTCAGGAGAATGGCAACTACAACCAATAAACACTTATATAGATTACATCTTACCAACTGTACTTCGCTGTATTCACAGTCTGTTTATTAATTCCTGTGATGGTATCTGCCTACAGAAACAGATCTTGTGCATGCACCTTATAATGATTTACACTGATATTTCACCTTTCACACCAAAAGGCTCCAGCATACTATACTAGCTTTGGACTTGTTCCTGCTCCTCCTGAATCCTGTGGAGTTTTGCTATTAACTTCAATGGGAGCAGGACTGGGTTGAATATGTGCGCACATCAAAGACCAATCTGAGCACACTAAGTCAATGAGACTTGAAGGCAGGCAGCAGGTAGTAGCTTTAGCTCTCAGATGTGCAACACCAAAATAATTTATGACAGATAGTGGAGAATAATATCATTAACAATTGAAAATTATAAGGGTATTTAAGCAAGCACAGCTCAGTCGCCCAGGTTTAAATTTGGCCAGGAAAACCAGGACTAGCACGTTTTTTCTAGTGAAAATGAGTAAGTGATCCTCAAGGCTCCCAAATGGTCAGAACCTCTGTTTTACATCTCATTCTATAAACAGAACCTGCTGTAGGACTGGAGATTTATTTTGTCTTTTTAATTCATTCCCCTTCTTGGAAGCAAAAGCATTATTTAACACAAGTCTGACCACTCTGTAACCCTAAAAGGACTTACCGGTAACATTAACATGGTACCTGGGGGACCAGCTAAACCATCAGCACCTGGAAGGCCAGAACGCCCTGCAGGGCCCTGTGAGATCAAAAGGAAAAGGAGATTAATTAAACACATCTTCTAGTTACAGGGCCACATGTATTCATTCTTTTATGTTGTGAATACATTTCATATGTGTTTAAAAAAAAGAATTTGGTTTTGGGAGGGTCAGTGTGAGTGTCTGAATCACTGTTAGAAGGATGTGTAAATAGATGGGTTTTGATGAGACCTTGGAAAAAAAGGAGAAGAAAGAAATACTTTTTCTTTTTGATTTAGCCATAGATTATATTAATAATAGTTGGCTATAATTAATTAATTATGGAGGCACTGGTCATGACTCCATAGTTTAGTTTGAGTTGAGTTTTGCAATTAAAGCAGTCATTCATCTTCTCTGTTATGCATAGATAATTCAATGTGTCCTCCTCAAAGTTACAGTGCTTACTTTTACTTAGATGGTAAGCACTTTGGAGCAGGAACTTTTTTTTCATTCTGTGTTTATACAGCACCGAGCACAATAGGACTCTGGTCCAGGACTAGGGCTCCTAGGTGCTACAATAATAATAATTAATTACTCTTTGAGTAAAGATTAAGTTTCTGAGACTTTGAGTAAATCCCTTAATTAGTTCTGAGTTTACATTAAGTTTTAAAAGGCTCCTTTAATAAATTTAGCACTGTTGTCAGACCTTATTTTTATTTTGACCCAAAGTGATGTTAATAATAGAAAAACACAATCTTCAAACTTCCCAGATAGTTGGAAAAAAAAATTAAAATCCTGTGTGCAGGCTACATCTGAAGAAATTATGTTGTAATTAAGCCAGGTGTTAGTTATTATTGTATGTAAACTATCTGGGAACCATACACAGTTTTTTAAATTGAACAATTACCTTTGTTTTAATGGTAATTTTCTTAAAACATTGTCTATTGATGAATTTTTATCTGAAATAAAAGTTTTGGGATACAACTAGACCAAACTACTGCAATAGCCAGATTAATAGCAAGAATTAGGCATGTAAAAAACTATCCTAGGTGGCATACACTAAATTTCTAAATGAGTCACTTTGTAATACTAAAGAAGTAGGCTAAAGAAGTCACAGCACCAGGATCTGCTAGTACAAACCTCTGCATTCATAAGCTCTTGTGAACTTATTAGGACTTTACAATGGTAGATCCCAATGCAGAATGATGACGTTGTGTGTCTATTGTGAGAGTTGTTTCATGAAGAATTTTACTGATCACTTACAGCTTTACAAGCAAAGGGAATATCACCCCAAGCAATTTCATTACAATAATGTTAAGTTTCTGTGTTGCTTTATCAGTTTAAATCTGTAAGGGTGTATGGATTTATTGAATCTATAAGAATAAAGATTGAAGAAAAAAATGTTTACACCAGCCCGTTTTCTACATCTGAGTGTTTGTTATGTTATGATTCAGAAATTCTAACAAAAATATCAAATTATGCAGTGAAGAGTTGCTGTATTTTCAGTGCCTCCCAAACACAAATATTTCATGAACATGCTAGACTTTTCAGTAAACTGTCACTCATGAAGCTGAGTGACATTTATTTCATGTCTACTGCAACAGAAAGTTTCCTGAATGCATTTAAACCGTTTTAAAATTATACTCATTACAGAGGTACCAAAAGGCCTGTGGAAACACTGAAGACTTAAGTAATGGCTGCATTAAATACACAAGTTTAAAATGGGTTTTCTTAAACTAACATTTTAATTTTATGCATAACCACACCTGTTCTTTCAAGAGTCATATTATGTAATACTAGCTAATAAACTCAATTGCCCTTGCACCATCAAATATCACAATATGTCCAGCACAGTTCAGATTGACAGTATCCACTGTTTTCATCATTTCATTGAGGATTTTGTTTGTTCGCCTCTTCATTTGAATGGTTTATTGTTCAAACATTTTATTTAAACCTGATTCAAATTTATATAAGAGATTTGTAACTGGATTTTATGATTATTTTATTAAATTTTAAAATCCTTCACACCAAATAAAACAGTGAGATTAGGGTTAGATAGAAACTTTAATCTTAGAAATGCATTACAGAGACTTTGCTTCTTTCTCCTGCGTTTGCATTATGTATTGCTACTTCAAAAGAAATATATGGCCAGATCCTCAGCTGGTGAAAACGAGTGCAGCTCCATGGACTTCACTTGAGCTACATCCATATGCACTAGGTCAGGATCCCCCATTAACTCTTTCAATGGTTACTGCAAGATATACCATTAATAAACTGGATAATCCATATGTTGACTTACCCTCTCACCAGGGTCACCCGGAGGACCAGTGGGACCCTGTAGCCCTGGGGGGCCTGTAAGACCCTATGGAAAAATAGACCAGAAATGATGCTAAATGGCTGTTTGTAGCAGAGTGTTCAGCTATTCTCTACAAAAAGTATGTTCAAGACCCATAAACGATTCACTTTACAAAAAAATCTGCTTTATTTTTTATATCAATAAATAATAATTGGGCCAAAGTTTCAAACAAGTTCTCAGTACCCAGTGTGTTCCCACTGAAAAAACTTGAGCTGAGATCTTTTGTAAATCTTGCCCTATTCTACTGACCTGAATACATTCTACATATGATAAAAGATGTCTCTATTTTTAAATATGTAAATTCATTAGTACAGAAGCACTATGGATACACTGAATGCATTAAAATGAAATTATAATTAAATGATGAAAACCAACCAAAATGAGAAAATATCCACTTACTGGAGGTCCTGCTGGTCCTGCTGGTCCTTCAACAAGCATCCCCTACAGAAAAAATGACACCAGACTGAATATATTTTGGAGAAAGTGTAAAAAGCAAAGAATAAATTACAATCACAATAAAATTAGCAAGGCGTCTTATGACATTATAATCCTTATATTTTCACTTCCATAGCCATCTGTTTGTTGAAGCTCAACAAATCCTCTCTCCCAAACTACTAAGGTTAACATTTTCACTCAAGGACCATAATTTGTACTTTTCAATGCATCCATTGTAGCATATAAAATAATTGCACAGACGTTTCCTAAATTACCCTGGGCAAAGTCACACTTTCTGTGTGACCAATTTTCAAGAAAAACCATTAGCATAATAGACACAATGACAACTCATACATTCTGATTAAACGTTATCCTGGTTTTGTTCCATTTTATGCAGGTATGGATTTGCTGGTGGCTTCCAAGGTCATTTAGTATGATTAGGAAGAAGCTGAACTGTACCTCAGAGCTCTCCGACTTTAAAAGTGGGGAAGACTTGCCGGTCTTGAAGATCTTGCATTACTTGCTTCATGAAGTTGTATGCACGAATACACACACTTAGGATAGCATCCAGGATGTTCTCCTGAAACCATGCTTTTGGTATCAAACAGCTTCTCTGAGGATTTTGCTCCAAGAGGAAATTCAAAATGGAATATTGATGGAGCCCCTATTACTGCAGTAGAAGCTTTAGAAATATTGGATTTGCTTCAGAAGCTTCCTTTTTACACATTGATGTGGGTTTTTTTTAAGAATGTGCTCTTGATACAGCCTTACTCACAATTGATGTTTAAAAGGTACTACTAGAGAATTTATAGATAGCAGTGGAGAATGATAGTAGTTTATAAGAACTGGATATTTTGTGGGCTAATGCAGCCTGAGCTTTTCCATACAACGTTGTCATTGCATTTTATTCTTGACTTGCAACTCATTCTCTGTCACAGTCATGTCTACCTTTTCTGACCAGCGACTTCTAGAAACATTAAGTTCTGTGGTAGTTTTGTGAAGAAACTGCCATTAAAACTTTATTTAAACTTCATTTAAAATTACCACGCTTATTTCCACTCCAGTCAAATACATATTTGGAGAGACTTCCAGAGGATTAAATGACAATAGCACTCAGCTTCTGCTAGCCACTATATAAAACTAAGATAAGATATTACAATATTACTGATGTTTCAAAATCAGGTTTATAATATTTATCCAAACTACAGTGCTACAATATAATTGTGTCTTACTGTAGAAGCCAATTCACTGCCCCCTCAGCTGAGAGGCTGCTGCTCCCTTACCATTGCTAATGTTCACCAATTTGAATAAATAAGTACAGCATCAGTATGTTGCATCGCGATGGTGCTACATGACACTGTGATGCTGTTTTTATGTATTCATGTTACAACATCAGAAGCAAGTATTTAATTAAACAAATATAGGGGTTTTGTTGGTCAGTCTCATGATGTATGGGATAGAAAGATGAAAACTAACTGGGACCAATTCTTCTGAGGCTATTTCTCTCTTGTCCACAAGGAGATTCAGTCTCTCATAGGGACCTCATACCAGCGTGTGGTAGGAAGAGAAGGTCCAACTGTGGTGCTGTTCTTTATCATATGAGTTGTCAGTCCACAGAATAATACTGGTAATAGCACTGGAGGAGATCACAAATCATGTACTGATTTCCTATCCATAGGTGACATGGTTTGGCACTGTAGTAAATGCCTAGAGAGTATAAAAATCCTATGGAACTTCAGAAAAAAAAAATCCACCCATGTACTTACAGGTTCGACCACAGCTGGTTCTCCCTTCTGTCCTTTTTCTCCATAAGCACCATGCCCTGTCACCTTCCCAGTGGAAAAAAATGAAAACATACATTAGGCCTAAGAAGCCTGGGCACTCCAAAAAGCATGGACACTCTGTTATTTAAAACTAAAGCTGGAATGGATTTGTGCCCTGAAAAATGTATCACAAACACAAAGCTTATCAAACAAAAGTATTGAATACTTACAAAACAGGAAATCAATGGAATAATTTTAATTATCTAATCCAGTAGCCTCCAGAGCAGTAAAATTCCAAATGACTTTTTCAGTGGGACTTTGGCTGGCATTAGGACTGCAGGATTAGATCCTACAATATTGGGTGTGCGTATGTGGGGGGAGGATATTATTTTTAATACGCTTATTTTTAGCATGTGACACTACAGGTGATGTGACCCTACAGAGAACGGGAGCTCCAGAAGGTTTTGTAGAGCGGCTGTACAAAAAATCAAATCAAAAATCAAATCAAAATCAAAAAACCTTGGTGATGGTTGACCCACTGTGCCAGGAGGAGGAGGAAAAATGTTTAGGCGCCAAGATTTGCAGATGCAAAGGTGCTAGGGGTATGTGTGTGAAGGCAAGGAGTTTTTGTAAAACAGCCCCTTTTCCCTTGAAGCATCCCCACATGAATCCCTACTGCTCTCTTTGCATCATACTGAGGGAACAGAAAAATTGGGAGTGAATCTAACCGTAAGGCTGCAGTTACTGTCTTGTGGCCCCATGGGTAGTAGAAAAGAGGGAAGGAAGGGGATCAGAAAAGATAGTTACTTATTCTCCCACCTCCCCTGACTGTCATGGAGATAATTTCATTCCACTGGGCCCTACTCCCGCAAATCTATGGATATCCATTGAACATTTTTTTGCAGATTATGGATCAGATGCAAATCTAAAAGGTGGGGAAGCTGTCTACAGCTCATAGCCTTTGAGGATACTTCCCTGCCTTCAAGATCTGGGAGGAGGGGTCGGCCGCCAATCAGCTCTTTGGCTGGGGGCACCAGGAGCCAGTCACAGATCAGCTGTTCAGCAGGGGAGGCCTTGGGAGCTGGCCGCCGATCAGCTATTTAGTGGGGCCCCTGACTGGCAGTGATCAGCTGTGGCACGGCCAGCTGATTGGTGGTGGTGAAGGCAGGGGTTGCCAAACAACTGATTGGTGACCCAGGGCTTTGGGTGCAGTGCAGATGTGGGTAGACATAAAGCAGGGAGTGCGGATTGCAGGTCGTATAGACGTTGATGCTCGCAGACGTGGATCAGATGTGGATCCACATTTTTGGATCCAAGCAGAGCTCTACCTTCTCACAGGCCAACAGCTGCATTTTGTAGTGCTGTTAATGCTCCTTGGGTCATACTGCCAGGCTAGATTTCTCAGGGCTCTCTTGTTACTCAGCCAAGAAGGAACCTGCCTTTCCTCCACTGTGATGTCATTTGCCATGCCACTAATTTCATTTCTTGTTGTTCAAATGCCATATACAGCATCAATTCTAGCAAGAGTCTGTGACTCCATGCCTTACATGTGAAAGGATCTGAGTGGCCATGTAAGTATTATCCAGTTATCTCAAGGGAAGCCAGCTTTTCCTCTGGAACATACGCATTAGCTTCTGTGGTTTCAGAGCTCTTTCCGGGTTCAGCACAACAAAATGTGCTGAGCCCAGGTTTATGTCCTCAGAGCTGGAGAAAGTAAGAGACTGATAGCACAAGCTAATGCCAGAATGCAGTTAGGAACAGCACAAGCTGTAAGCCAGGGACAGAGAACACTGAGTTTTGTACAGTTCATGAGATTAGCGATTCTCCCCTTTTTCACTGCCTCCCTCAGCCCCCCAAATTATCTATTTTTAACTTGAAAGTTTTCCTAATTAGAAGCCTAGCTTTCTGCACTGTACAGGTTTCCAATACAATACTTGTCTTCATCCTTGCTGCTTCTTTTGATAGGCACAGACATCCAAAGATATCAGTTCATATATGATGTTCTTAAGTAATAGTCCATTGCAAACTATGGCTTTCATCTGGTGTTAAATTAAAATGACTCATTTGATTTTAACAGAGTAACTCCAGATTTACACTGATGTAACTGAGAAGAGAATTCGGATATATGTTAAAAATAATAATTTAATTTAACTTGTGATATAAACTACATATGATAAACAGAATTCTCCATTTAATGTGCTCTTACTATTTTATGTTAAATTTTAGTCTTTTACTTTTAGTTATTTATTTCTGCTAGCTAGACCCTTTGAACCTTTTCCAACATCTTACAGATTGAACGTCTCCCTTATGCTCCAGCTCCCTCGATTTTTTCTGACTCTTGCTTATCATCATTCCAACTACAGAGTGCTGGACGTGGCTCTCTAGGTCCGTGAATACTGTCCTGAATTAGCCAAAAGTTTCTCTGTAGAATGAAATGTTGCAGTCTCTTCTCATAGCAACTGACTATGCTGGCTCCACAACATGGGAGTGTAGGTCACTAATGCGTATCTCTGTGGTGCATTACCATGACACCATGATGCTCGTCCAGCCCTGTATCACTTCATGGATAATTTTACTTAAACTGAAATATTTTGGGACAAATTTTCAAAGAGTCAGGTTGTTTGTAAGTGTATATACAGGTACAGGTAGAGATCTGAGTACCGGTGCCTCTAACAAACTGATTGTGGGTACAAATCAGACAGTTAGAGGTAAAAGTACCGAGCTTTGCATCAGCCATTCATGCATATGCCAATAGTACCAGCAAAAATATGAAGGCTGACTCTCAGTTCTTTGGAAACTTTTAGCTTAACCTTTAGCTTAAAAGCTATGAGTCATTTGAAAGACACCAAAACTCTGATATGACAATATGATAGTAAGGCACTTGCCTCCCATTAACTGCTTATGACAGCTGGATGTCTAAATGCTCATTGTACCTTTGAAAATCTCACCCACCACTAATGTTTGAGATTGAGATGCTGTGAGATGGGTTTTGATTTTCGTTAAATGTGTATATTTAGGATTGTAGCAACTTCACCTTTTATAACTTTATTTCTTATTACATTTTACTGAAAGCTAAAAGGGACTAGAAAATAACCATTTTCATAACATATGCTTCTTAGATTAAGTTACTATATAACCATGTGATGCATTTAACTTGGCCAGATTTTAGCAATTGGGTCCTTGTTCTGTATTCATTGTCTTAGGCCTTTAAAAGGACATTTAATGAAATATTAAGCAACTCTCCTGTATTTGTTTTCAAAGAATGAAAAAGTAGATTTTCTCAGTCATTGTTCTTTCACAGAACATTATACAGAAACACCACATACTGTATAATCTCCTGCCTTTGATTTTTGCACAAAACTGCCTTTGATGCAGAATGATTTCAGGGCACGGGCCATCAGCTTCAAAATATCTGTGCCTATATTTTCAAAGTAGGGGGTGTTCCAAGTGTCATGCACTTGTACTTTGAGTACCAATAGAAGCATCAGCATCCATGACTCCAGATGCCTCCAGTACTTGTAGTATCTTCTCATATGTGAACAGGATAAACCATGGAACTGCAGACTGGCACATGTTGAGTTTTAATGAAACACACTATATTTTTGTTGTATTTGATTCAAACATATGGTGTGTTTTTGTTTGTTTTGTTTCATTGGGGTTTTTTTGGAAGGAGAAGGGGGTCTGTATTTGTGTTTTTCCTGGCTGTTTTAATGCTCCAAAGAGCCATTTACATAAAAATTCACATTCTGATCAATCCCTTTAGGATACCAACATTATTTTGGTCCTCAGATAGCTACCCAATATATTAAAAATACTGAGAAAATGTTTGCACAAATACATCTATACATAGAGAGAGCAAGACATAAAAAAAATCAAACACAACTACATGAACTTTAGTTTTGCTTAGAAAATTTTGATTTTAAAAAATAGATGTGAATGGTTTGGCAATTTTTAATACCCTGATTCTGCAAACCTTACTCATGGTAAGAGCACTTATTGATGTCATTATGGCCCCTAAGGCTTATGAGTTTACCTACAAGAATAAGTACTATTCATTGTAAGGAAGGGTTACCGAATCAGGCTCCAAGGTGGTTTTTTTAATTTCTTTTCTGCTAAATAAATACTTTCTTTGAATTTTACTCAGGCTCTGGACCAATATATTTTAAAATAAGATATGGCATAGTAGACCAACAAAATCTAGCAAAAAGTAGGGGTTTGAAGCTTTAGAGAAGAATGACACAATACTGTGTGACATTGAAAATAAAATACTTCGTTTCTCTCTGTGTTTTTACCGCTCTTTCCCCTTCCAACAGGGCAGGAAAGCAGACACACACATATATATATATACAGCTGTTTGGCCACACCTTAGTAACACCGGTTAGACAGGAGACTTCACATTCTTTATCTATGATCCAAAGCCACTTAGCTTGCCCAGCAACCAAGAAGGGAAGCTCTTATATGAATCCTACTCTTCATAAATCTACAGAATAATGTATCATGAACCGTATGGTATCAGTGAAAATGGCTCTATTCTCAGGGTGTATTCTCATTAACATTAGATGGGTTCATATATAGGTACCATTAATGCTTATGGAGGTTAAGAGCAAAAATAATTTGTAACAGCAGGATACATCTCAATTTTGAGAATACAGAAGGGAGAGATTTTTCTCATTTACTTTTAAATTGGTAGTTAAGATGTTACTAGATAGTGGTATTGCTCATGATTTTGGGTGGCTGTGTGCTGAGCCTAGCAATCTGATAACAAAGCTGAGAGTTTTCTAATGAGGCTCTAGCTTGCCATCCTTTGAACACTAATCCCTTTAGGACCCTTTACAAGGGGACAGTGCTAACTCAAGGAGAACAGGGGTTTAAAAAGCCAGCTCCTAAGTAGCCAGAGGAGGTAGCAAACAGGAGCAGCAAATGGAAGTTTTGTGAGGGAGTTCTGCCTCAGTCTGTCACCATGTGTCAGGAGGATGATCAATCCAAACCCATATCACAGAGGCATTGACGATATTTATTTACAAATACAACCACCACTGCATAGTTGAGAGAGGAGCAAAGAAGCAGTGAATGGGACATAAAAACCTGGACCTGAAGGTCTGTAGGGAGAAGCAACTTCATGGCATGCCCCATCATTTCCTAGAGAAGCCCCTATTTGAGTTTAGGTGTGGAATACCAGGAGGAGTGGAGATCAGACACGGTACACAAAATGCTCTCCTCCTACTATGCACAGGGATTTCCCAATCAGAAATCCAAGTGGGAACATTAGTTCCCTTTCCATTTTGTACCCTCCTTAGAGAAATGGGCAGTTTGCTACATTGAAGGGAGAGGGATAGCCAATAGCTACGAGGCAAATGATTCTGATGGGGGGGAGAAGAGGCCCTATGCATCAGCAAAGAGGAGAAGTTCAAGCCTGAGCATGATTCACAGGATCCACAGGATCATCCTGCTTTCCTATTGGATCCTCAGGAAACACAGAGTTGGCAGGCCCTGAACTCAGCAAGGCTATGGCTCCCTTGCTCCCTAGTGAAGCATCAGAGAGCAACACTGCATTCTCCCACAGAGGGTTTGGGCCTTCACTTTCCCCTCCCATGGATTTTTTCACTGATGGATAGCAGATGTCATACATATTTAAACAAATTTTAAGCATAATCAAGTGTATTAGCTCAAAAACACTTATTTCATTATATAAAATTAATTAAACTGATGATAATTTCATGCACTTGTGCTCAGTAAGTAGGACTTCCATTGTTTTCCAGCTTTAGCACACCAAATAATAGTTTTCATTTGTTTCATGAGTTTTCCTTAGCGCATCCCAGATGAGAAACCAAAAGGAGGTTTATTAACGTAAATGATCCAAAGTCCACTGAAGGTGATGTGGGGTATTTCCATTGACTTCAGAGGGCTTTGGATCAGGCTCTCTACTTTCCAATAGCTGACAGAAAATCCAGACAACTATAAAAAGAATCGCTAACGTGAATCAATCTAACATTACCACATTTTGCCTGTAACCAACTTACGCTTGTTTCTGTGATATCAGTCTCAGCTGGAACACCTGGACCAAACTCCTCGTTAGTGGGCTTGGATGGTTTCTCTTCATATTCTTTATATTCATAAAAATCATATTCGCCTAAATCTCCATCTACCAGATGATCAGATTCACTGAGGTCTACTCCTCTGCTTCCATATTCAGTATCCTCAGTATTTTTATGTTCTGAATCATAATCCTCTCCAGTTAGGTATTCTTCAGCAAATACTTCTTCAACAGGATTATGCTATTCATACAAGCAGCAAAGGTTTGGGGAATAGGAGGAATATGTGGGTTACTGTTAGTAAAGCAATGTATGCACTTGGAGATTGACAGTGATGACTTGTCTAAAAGAAGACAGTAGAAAAACAGCGTATTGTCTTTTAATTAGATTCTGAAGAACTGGGAAACCAGCTTTTCAAAGTAATTAAAAGATCATTCTATGCACATGAGTATGTACAATGAAGTAATGCATTCATACACTTTATTGGTGTTTTTTTCAAAACATTGAATCTTACTGGATATACAATACGCTATGTGCATTTGCTTGCTCAATGTTACTTCTATGCTAAATACATCTAAGTTTCCTTGCTTGGATTCACACTTTTAATGTCAAACATTTATGAATCACGTGGAGTACAATTTAACACATGCATCCTAATAAGCTGTGAACTAATTTAGACTTGTTTAAACAATCTCATTCTAATTTGCAATGTGCAGGAAGTACAAGCATTACTTTAATTACGTATAGTATTCTTGACTATCTTGTGTTAATAAAAAACACTGCCAAGCTAAATGTTTCAACTTCTTTTTTCACTTCTAATGATTTTGCAGCATATCTATCAATCACACAAGTCTTGGTTCAGGTCTTCCACAGCAGTTTATATATATTTTTGGCTCAGTCTAGATTCCAACTGCAAAACTCATAGAAGATGAAGTTGAAAATTTCTGAAAGCTAAGTATTGCTTGAAGCTTCCTTCCTCAATTATGAAAACAGTGCAAAACCAAGCAACCAACTTATAAGCACCAAAGCTTTTTAGATAGCATGTTATCTCAGATGTACAAAGCAAATTGGAAAAAAAATATGGATTTCTTTGTACTAGAAGACTCTTGGAAGGAACGTTTTGAAAGGGCCAGGGTCAAAATATTGCACATATCAGCCATATGTCCTGGATCATTATACAGAAGTGAATTGATTTGTCATTAAACAGGACATCTGAAATCATTACAAATATATTGGTCTGATCATGATGTTATGGAAGCAGATGGCAATTGAAACAGAGGGCCAGATTCTGATTTCAAATCAATTTAACACCAGTGTAATTCCACTAAGTACAATATAGTTCTTTCTGATTTATACCAGTGTAGATTAGAATCAGTACCTGATTTTTGGAAATCAAACACTTCTTTGCTTACCTGTGAAGACCTGAATTCAGAGTTCTGGGTCAAATTTTGCCTTTATGTAAAATATGTGCACGCAGCTTGCCTTGAAGAAAGATTTTGGCACACTGAGTGTGTCTTGTTTCAATAATGACATTGCACTATTGTCAAAACCATTGTAATGCAGGGAGTTTATCTACAGCTCCCTCCGCTATCTGATGTTATTGATTTCATCAGCTGTTGCAAGATGATCGTGAAACCCTAGAATTCAGGTTTTGACAGTTAAAAAGTCATGTTGTTCACCTTTAATTTCGAAGATGAAAAGGATGGAAGTCATGAAACCAATTTGCCTCTTTTCTCTTTCTTCATCAAGTTATTATAATCTGTTGGACTGTTGGGCAGCTGTTTTCCAGCTCAAAACTTGGAAAGAAAATGCTGAACAATTTCAGCATTTCTTTCCACATTTGCATTGAATGAGCCATGATTGTAGCTTTAGGAAAAGAGTCGAGTTTTGTACATCTTTTTAAGCACGCCATGTTCATTCTGAAAGGATTATGTAAAAGAAAACTTAAAAAAAAATTCTTTACCATAATTAGCCATCACTTTACTAAATGTTACTTTAAAATAATGAAATAACATTCAGGCTTTTGGCTGTCTAGAAGTATTCATTTTAGCAGAATATTTTATCATCTGACTTTTTTCATACACAGCGCTCAAATATATAATTATTGACAAACAAAAAATAAGTAAGTACTGTTCTGAATGAATATAGCCTTAACAGCATGCAAAGAATTAGTTTGTTCTCCTTTGCAGAGCTGTTAAAGGAAATGATGGCTTTCAACTTGTTTCAATACGTTATTTGCATGAAGGAAAATATTTACTTTAAAAAATTTCAACCAGCTGAATATCAAAATTAGCAGTTTTAAGCAACAGCAAACCAGTGGTTAGTTTCCCTCCTCACTTCTGTTCAGTATTCAAACTGTAAAAGAGAACCTTTGGGGTCCAGTGCATATTTTGCATATAGGGACCGCAGAGCTGCAGAATTCTGAGTACAAAAGTGCGAAGTCAAAAGCGAAGAGCAGGATGAGGAGAACAGGAACCTACTCCAGCTATGAAGAGAGTGATGCTTTGCTACTCCTGCTGGATAACAGGCATAAAGCCCAACAGGGCAGCATGTATCTAAGTGTCTCATTTGTAGTCTGAGGATTTTACGTCCTTTACTTGAGCAAACTAGAGTCAGTAGAAGTAAGAAAAGACTGTGAGTTCTGAGCCTAGATGTGCATTGTTAAGTCCCATCAATGAGAGTTACCCAGAGGCACACAGTGAGAAGATAAGTTTTCTTTTTCTTTTTCTTCCTTTTTTAAAAAACAGATAGTGATTGTGATTTGTTAGATATTAAAACTTGATTTGTAGACTATCCTTGCCTGTACTTTTCCCCAGTGCTTATTACCTCATTAGCTTCAGTTGTTTGCCTGGGAGACTCAGTCTGGGAACCCTCTGAAATCCCATAATCAGTTTCAGCCACGCTATACGCTTCTTGAAATTCATCAACAATATTGGCCTACGTTAAACAGAAAATACATTATTAAAAATGTAGAAAAAGGCAAATATTCAACAGGAATCACTGTTTAATCAAATTATAGTATTAGCCGCAGATGTATTCATCTAGTGGGGTTAGGGCTATTTATGTCTCATGATCAGAGATCTTCCAGTCTTAGCCTGGGAAAGATCTTGATTATTTCTTTGCTACCTTTACCCCTAGTTTGCCTTTTGCTGCTGCTTGGTAACTTTTCTTCTTCTTGGATGCAAAACTTTCAGATTTTTTTGTTGTGACCTTTGTAGGTTTGTCCTTTGAGTTAGCGGCCACTGTCCTCTTCTTCTTTTTGGCTTTGGATTTCTTTTTCTGAAAAATGTGGTGAAAGATGGAATGGGAAAACATAAATAAAATGAAAGAGAAATGCAGAAAGCATGAATGAAGGGAAGGGAAACCAAGGCAAAATGAATGCTGTAAGTCATGATGCCTTCCATTGCTAAGTAAAAACAAGTGTTCTGGATATACAGGAAAGGAGTAAGTGAAAGGAATATGATGAGTTTGATAAACAGATGACAAAATGACAAACCACATGACAGAGGACAGCAGGACACTGCACAACATATGGACCAGATTTTGTTACCTCTGTTTGTGCTATTGTCTCCTCGAATAGCGGGGGTCCCTCTGTTACAGTGTCAGTCTCTTTATAATCTGCTTCCCCATACTCATAGTCATATTCGAATAAATCTTCAGTTGTGTACTACATTTCAAATGGAAAAATATCAGGCATTCCGATGTTAGTGGCAGCAGACTACATTAGCAATATTGGAAAGCATCTTAACCTTTAGTTGGGAGTAAAGTTTAAGGGTATTAAAGCAGCATGAACAATTCAACATAGTTACTCATTGAAAAAGCACTCATTAGCAAGATTTCTTATTTTCTTTTTATAATACAATACAGAAGTAATGGAAAAGCAAGTACTGGGGATGGAAAAATGTATTCCTCTATTGGACTGCACAAATAGTCAGCTATAATTTCGATTATGGGGAGTTCCCACTGTCATCAATGAAACCGTATATTTGTATATTATTTTACATACAAATAACTTGATAGTAAAATCTCCCTCCACATCTCTCTACCTGGTCTCATTTACCTGCATGCCCTCGGCAAAGCAGGAGCACAAAGAGTGATTTCTAGAAATGGTGTTCCATTTCCACTACTGAATTGTCACATCCTGAATAATAACATCTGGAAAGGCTGGGATTCCTGAAATGGTAACTGGAACAGCCAGGGACATAGTGGTGTCACCCCATAAATAAGTAGCCTGAACAGGAAAATAGGTAACTTCCTACTCAGGTCACAGACCTCCACTCCCAAAAATTTCCCAATGCTTGCATGGGTATGCGGTGTTTGAGGGAGGGTACAAAGACGCCTCCTCGACTCCCTGCACATCTGCCAACCGTAGATGCAGTCCCTGTGCTTGTCTGAGGCCAAATTCTATAACTGGATAGTGCCGCTAGCAACACTAGCCACACCAAATAGGACAGTGGAGCGGGTGAAGTAAAATACATTTCACACCTTTAAAGGGAGTATCAATAGCTATGCTCCTCTTGTATGCTGCGGAGCTCTTGGTGGCAACGCAGCTACAGAGTGTTCTCAATGTCAGCCAGTGCCTTAAAGTCACAATTAAATTCAAAGACACAATCTTAACTAGAGTAAATTATTGTAGCTCCAGTGAAGCTACAACAATTTACACTAGCTAAGAATTTGTCCCAAAGTCTTTAAAAGAGAAATTAGGTTTACAATTAGCTTATCTAATGGTGTGTCCATGAACCTAGGAACCAGGAATTCTTTGAGCTCTGGTCCTGGCTCTGCCACTATCTCACTCAGCCAGATCATCAGATATACTAGAGCCCCAGTAGGCACAGCTGAGGAAACAAGGTGGCATCATTAAACTACCTTTGCACTCCCCTCATGCCTGGAGCCACCAGGGATGTGTTTGCCCCATGATGTAATTTAGAGCAGGTTCCAGGCTACTAAAAACCCAGTGAGGTTGTAAAAGATCCTGAGCCCCTACAATTCCCTTTGACTTAGCTTTTGCTATTCCATTACGGTCACAATCCTAACTATTCACTGTTGTTTAAACAAAACGCATGATCTTCTACTATGAGTGCCAATTTTGTTACCAATATCTATACATTTTTAAATCAAAACTAAAACAAATTTGGAGTCTCTTGCTTTTTCATTAAATGACATTATTGTATTGATAGTTTGTGTCAATAAAAAGAAAATAATGATTTTCCTTAATAATTATGCAATTTTTTACTTGATGGAATATATGGCTGTTTCCATACAGGGGAAAAAACCTGTTATATATATTAATAAGTATAATTATGGTATATGTTTGGTTTTTTTAGTCCCACAAAACTATATCTATGAGTAGCACTTTTGAACATACAGCATTGATTTATTTAGGCCATGAATGTAACTTAAAATTGTTATAATCTGGTATAGAATATCCTCTCTGTGGAATGTTTTTGTCTTTGAAATCTGCCAGTTTGTTAATGAGAACTACATGATTTGAGGTAAACCATGCTTTGTCTTTCTCAAGTGAATGCTGCTACTGATGTCACCTATTTGCATAGCTGAGACAATCAGAATTATAGTACAGAACAGGCACCATTTTAGACTAATGCATATAAAATATGTGTACTTATTCTTCCCCAGTTGCCTTTGAGTTAGGGCCCAATCCTATTTCCAGCAAAATAAATGGAAAGATGTTAACTTGCAAGAGAGATGGCAGAGGTCTGCACATCCCAGAGGTCAAACATGATGGCGCTACTTTGGTACAGACAAGGAAGTAATCAAAGGCAGTTGTTTGGGCTCCAGCAGCTCTGGAAACACAGCTAGACACGATGTGTTCCTACTGAAGAACAAAACTGAAAAGGAAATTGTATTTTAAAGTGTCTATGAGGCAATTAACAACCACGTAAAATAAAAAGAAATAAAAACTGCATCAACAGAGCCCTTTAAAATATCAATGGAACATAAATCCATAAAAATGGTTTGTTCATCTCCTGCCAGTGAGCCTGAGAAAACTGTACTGATATGGAAGAAAAAGGTTCTGTCTTCAAGGGAATACAACACCTCAAACTCAGTCAGCCTGACAGGTCAGCCAGAGAAAATCAATCACAGACATTTAAATGTTTCTGCAGCCAAACAAAATGGGTTAAATTCATCCTGATGTAATTTCCACTGAAGTCAATAGAGCTACACCAAGGATGAATTATGTTAAAAGGTATTCATCCAATATCCAGGGGAAGGGGTAAACAAAGATGTTTAGGGAAAGAAATAGTTCATTAATGGGTATTTGAAAGAAAAACAAATACTATTAGGAGTTTGTTCATTTTAATAATTGCCCAATGGAAATATATCAACTCTCTGTAACAAGCACCACAATAAAAAGGAGAAGTAGTAAACAACAGCTCTCACTTCTGTATTCATTTTGGACTTTTAACAATTAAAATATAATTGTTTTGTTTAGTATTATAACGAACTTACAAATGTATTGCTTTTTTGAAGGTAAAGCTACGAAGGCCTGTGCCAACTATATGGTTAATAAAATTACAAGAGCGGGTTGGAGAACGTTCTTCATAAGCCACAAACTCAACAGAAATGTTGACTGGGGAAAAAATAAATCTGTGCCAAGTATGTTAGTATAATAAAAGGAGCATGGTGAGTAAATTGATATTTATGCTAAATTGTGCCAGAGGCACAGTTTGAAAAGTCAGGCATTCATGAATGAGAACTAGAAAACACACACACAAAAGCATGGACATGTGGAGGCTCTATTGCATCATGCACAATCAACTGGAAAATATTTTACTTTTCCAGGATTTTTTATTTCTTTCTACTAATGAAAACAAAATCTTCCTTAAATATGCTCTTCTCTCACAAAAACCGAGGCCCATTTGGACTGCCATTGGCATGCAGGCACACAAACCAGAAAGTACATGGGTAGATGAGAAATGTGGGGTGTAAGTCTTCCTCCCTGGTTCAGGTTACCCTCAAGCCTATGGAGATGCCTGTCTAGACTTTTTGTGATATTATGGCACCTCAGAGGCATTCTGGTGTGGGGTCTACATGTCATGAGATGTGGTTAACATGTAGCACACATTAAACTAGATTGCGGCTGGCTCTTATACAGTTTGGTTGGAGAATTCAGTGACTCCACCCTTCTCACCTTGCACACACTGCTTCCCTGTACAACTCTGGGGATGTACACTACACAACCAGTGGAGGAAAAAATGCCTTCTCCCCCACTACACAGAGCCAGATACACCAAGAGTCACAGACTGAACCATCTTAAAGAGATGGGCCCCATGTTAAAGTGATGCTCCTTGAGGCACAATCCCTCCCTGTGATCCCGCAGGAAAGTGTGTCTCTGCACCACCTCCTACCAAAGATGGATCTTAAAGATATGATCTCCCCAAAGAAAGTCCTTTTCCCAACAATGGAAACTACAAACTCACTTGAATGAGAATTATTCCTTATTCTTGCATGATGGAGCTATAGGTTAGAGAAAGAACTGGCCAGTCAACTCAGGTTTACATTTTCAAAAGTGCCCTAATTTTCAATTTCTGAGTGCTCAGTTTATGATACCTGGGCCCTGATTTTATTTCCAACTAACATCAACAGGAGATGTGGGTATACTGCATGTCTAGAAGATCTGGCACTACATGTCTCAATTTGGACACCAGAAATCAAAGCATACTTAATTAGTGATTACTTTTAAAAATGCAGGCCCAAATCCCCAGAATTTCATATTGCATTATCAGTGAAAACTTAGGCAAAAAGCCTCCAACTCTATTTCAGTGTAGTCAGATTTGTATTTAAATGGGTTTGCAGTGAGAGCAATTTTCAAAGGTTTTTTTCCTGCAATTGCAAATTTCCTTTTGTCACATCTTACAAGTTTCACACTTGGTACATATTGTTCCACCATTCTAGAAAAGCAGAGGTGACCCATACATAGATAGATCAGAGATACAGACATAGCCTTTAGGTAATCTGTGCCTAGGCTGTTCAGGATTTATAGATTGTGATCTGTTCCCTGAATGTCATCTGGATGGTTCTTGGCAGCCACTGCAGAAAGTGAGCCACAGATGTAATATGCTTTTGCTGGCCCAATTTAGTTAGATGGCAGGCACCTGGCTTCTGGACCAACTGGAGCTTCTGTGTGGCTTTTGCAGACAGTCCCAGAGAAAATCTATTGCAAAGGTCAAGCTTGGAGGGAATAAAGGTATGGATGACAAAAATGAAGATTGTACATGAAAAGAAGGATCATAATTTTCTTTGCCAGCTATTCAGAAAGAAAGATATTTCTGGCCAATGATGCAATTAAAGAGTTTAGAAGCATTAATGAATATTGAAGATTGTGATTGTGGGTCACTTTGACAATGGTCAAGCAGATGACCTCGATTTATGAAGTGGTTATAAACTTTCCCAGGTACAAAAATACCCACCACTGCTGAGCAGCTCACTTCAGTCTTGTCCAGATTGAGCTTTATCAAATAGCTTTCATCTAGGTCCCAACTCTGGGAAAACCTGTCCAGGCTATATATGGGTCCGATGAAAAAGAGCCATACAGACGAGTTTCCTCAGCGCACCAGCAACCATGAAGTTTATTCAGTCTCATATTAATTATTATCATTATCTTCCCCAGTGACTTCACGTGGATACCGAAGAGAGGGTGGTAGTGGTGATGTCTGAAGTGCAACTAGGATCTCCAAATGGGACAACAGATTGAGCTCTGTACAGGGTTTCAGATAATAGTAATAGACATTCCAAGCGTAATGCAATTTTATTTTCTTCTTTTCTCTTGCATTGTAAGACCACCAATACTTACAGCAGAGCTATCCTTGTGATATTATTGTAATAATGACTATTGCATATGCGTGTTTTGATACAAGTCCAGTGAAGAATAAAACCTGCTGTTCCTTGATGGGACAAAATCTTTCCACTATGATCTCATGCTTTCTTTACCAGGGCAAGCAGTGTGATTATGTTACACTAGCAGATCGTCATGCAGTTTCAGTTAAAGAGTTGCACTGTTTTCTTCATCGATAGAATTTAAGGGGAACCACAACAACAGCATGCAAGACACATTCTGATTGTAGGAATGGTTTGAATATTCTGAGGTGAACCTTACTTTAAAAATGGATTATTCTGCTGTCAGTTCAGAAATTACTTGGAAGTTTAAATTCTTTTCAATCAACTGTAAATATGAGCAACTTTTATTTGTGAAAAAATTACAACTAGTGACAGGGAACAATTAATACGATCACTGCAAATAAGGCAGGAGCCAAGCAAAAAATGAGAGAGAGGAATTCATATCATAGAACAAAGCATTGTGATAATGTCAAATTGACATATCCCTAGAGAGTCACTTAACCCACCTGCCTAACTAAAGAGGACCAAAGATCTCTCTGAACAATTCAAGGAATATTAGCAATTTATAAAATTAAATAAAATAGTGAAAAGACGCCAAGCAAAATGAGAAAGAATTTTTAAAACTCCAACAGACACAAACACAGATGGCAGCAGCTGTCACCACTAAAACAGATGGGAAAGTTCTAAACAGTGAAGTACCTAAAAAACAGTTTTTGCATCACATTGTCTAGCAATGTGCATGGAGGAGACAAAGGTTCCATAAATAAGCAGATAACCATCAATGGCTACCAAATACTTACAATTTTTGTTGTCAGTTGTGTTGAAAAAAGACTCCAATTTTTTTGAATTAGTAAGCTAGTTATCTCTACCGCCTGCTAATTCAGTTAACTGTAGTTCTCCAAGTATGGATGAAAACCCTATATTAGACATGAAAATTTGCCTCATGCTATTCCATGGAAAACCAGATCTTCTAATCAGCAAAGTAACTGAAAGAAGGTAGGCTAACTAACACAGTCAAAAAGGGTGCTTGAAGTCTTCAAGACAGCATGCATAGGTACCATTTGCATCTTTGCTTCCATATACATATCATTAAAAGCATACATTTCATTTCTTCAAAAAAAAAATCCATGAATTTGGGACAAGTCCAAAACAAACAAAGCAGAGTTCCCTTTTGGGAGCAATTTCTACAGCACAAGTCAGACAGTAAGATTTATTAGGCTGTGGAATAATCCTCCAAGGAAAGACATGAAACCCTCATAGCTGAGACCATTGAAGACTAGCCTGGACAATACACTAGGAAATATACTACAGGGACTAACGCAACATTGAGGAAGATGGAATAGATGGCAAAACATGTCTTTTTCTTCTCTAATTTCTGTGAGGTGGCCATGGCAAGTGTAATGTGATTTAGCTGGAATTGAGTTTAATGCATTTTCATTTAGGGCTTAGAGAAGATTTTGGCAAAATACAGAAGATAAAATTTTCAAAACTGTTTATAAGGAAGTTGGGTGCCCAACTCACACTGAATTTCCAGAGGTCTGGGTGCCTAACTACCTTAGGCCCCCTTGAAAATACCAGGCAGATATTTTTTTTCTGGCCCTTTGACATAATCTGATCCTAATATTGAATCCCTTCCTACTGAAGTACAGTGTTAGTATAAAGGAAATTCTCTCAGCAAACAGTAAAGTCATTCAGTTATGTGTGAAGTTTGCAGCACTAATATAGCATATGTCCTAGTTTGCTTGGTATCCTAAAGAAATGAGATCTTCTTGGAAATTCTCACTAAGGAGACTGGTGTTATTTGGAATTTACTGCTAGAGTATAACACAATATAGGACTAAAACATGAAATCATAACCAGCAGGTTTCAGTGAAATGAAAAACTTAAAATAACCCATCTACACCACAGGATGAGTTTTTAGTATAAATAGCTAATTTTTCATAGATATCTCCACAAACACCCTTGTAATATCTCTGAATAGATTGGGCCAGTAGCCCCATAGTGTCTGACCATACTGTACAATTCAAGTGTTCTACTGATACTACATAATCATTAAGCTCCCTTAGAAGGAGTGTAATGTTTATTAGGCTTCTAAAGTACAAAGAGCTCCCCTCTCTTTTCCATTCCACCCTCACCTCATACAGAAGTGCTTTCCTCTCTTTCTTTGCTTTTCTCCCTTATTTTGTCCGCTCTCAATATGTAAGGATCCCTAGGCCCTCCTACACGCCCCAGTGAAAGCCAGAAGGGAGGTCCCACATAGTGAGCTGACAGTCTCATGGCCCACCTCTATTCCAACACATTGTATGCCCATTCACTAAGCTGTCTAGAAACGGCTTAGAAAACACAGTATCGGCTTCACTTACTTTTTCCCAAAAAAGAACCCTTACCTCATGTCATAAAATATGCTGTGAATGCTCCAAAGCCCATCTTTCACCATCAAATATGGGCAGACAACACAATAAGTGTATCTCATGACAGAAGAATAAGGATACCTTCTGGTGGATATCAACAGTCCCAATAGTTTTATTAATGATGGGCGTGTAGCAACCTGATTTACTGTTTCAAATGAAATCTAGTGACTCTCTTTTGTTTAGAACTTCTAAGAACCAAAGCAGGAACTATGCACCTGTCCCATACACTTAGTTTTCAGTTGGTATGGTCCATCTGGGAGATGCTCTGGCAGACCCCCTTCATTTTGCAAAATCAGAAACTTTTTCTGTCAGAGGGAAAAATAGTTTGTGCACAGTTAGGGAAATTAACTTCTGAGTATACTTTATTGGCTTTATGACAACAGGCCATCATTCAATACCCATCAAGACTAAAAGTAAAAGATCACTAATCTGCCTAATAACTAATCTGCTATTAGTTAATCAACAATTACAGTAATGTTTCCCCATATAGGAACAGCAAATTTCAGTTTGTATGACATATAGTTTAGATAATTTAGAACAAAACAAGAACAAGTAAAATCAAAGTTTCCATAAAACAGCACATTGTATGTATCTTTCCTCCAAAACAGTCTACCCTAAACAGCACACAGAAAGGTAGCCAGCCTCTGTGAACAGCAAAGTTCAAGAGATTTCAAGAGATTTCAGATGCACAGAAAAATAGCCACAACTGTTACACACTTAAATATACCATATTTACTAAGGGTTATTTAGACACTGCAATTATTTTCTGGACTAAGCGTAGAGAAAACTGGTGATACCTTGGATACTGCTGTGCAGTAACCATTGGCCAATGAAGATGTTTTAATGGTGACCCCTGTATAATGAAACTTCAGCTGTCACTAGCTAGAAAAGAAACATTTTCCAAATTATGAAGAAAATAAATTGGGAAATTCACTATCCCTTTTTCAGAACAAAAACACTATGCAAGAACTGTGTGCAAAGATTCCAAAAGGTCAAGAAACTGATGAAAAAGACAACTTCAGACCCCAATTTTCATTTGCTTAGAGCATTAGTGCTGTTCCCTTCTCTACTTTAAAACAGCATTAAAAAAATCTTTACTGAAACAGTCATTCAGAATCAGCAACCAATAAATCTACAGATCAGAGTAGAATCAAGCTCTCAGCTTAGTCCATCTGAGACAAATTCAAAACTGATGTTCCAAATCACCAGTTGTAAAAGAACAAGTGGTTCTTATGCTGCAGTGATCATATAGTTAGTGGTCACAAGTAAATTCTCAGGGTCCCTTGAGGCCTACATCATCTTAAGAGATATGTACCTTTCAGATGTTTCTTCCAGTGATCTACAAATTCATCTGTATTCCCAGATTAAGTCTTCCTTTTTATGGACAACCCAAAAGGTTTCAGAGAAGTGTTAGTGAAGAAATGTGTGGTATCAACATGAAAGAGCTTTTATTTTCTAGGCAACAGCACAAACTTCATTTACCCTATCCCCATTTCACCTTCTCTTTCACAGAATACAGACACTTCCTCTGGTCATAGTAGCTGATACTGGGGACACATATTAAAGTACTCTGCAAGTGGACATTTTGATCTATTTCTGCTCTGGTCAAAGCATCAGTTCCTGTAAGGATGTCCTGAAACATACACCTGATAAATTCAATCAGATCTGTTTCTTCTGTATCTTCTGACAGTTCATATATTAGTTTGGTTTGGTCAGTTTTCTTAATCTAAATTTGCTAGGACTGAGGCCATGCTGGAACTGTCAGTATGGAAGTCATTCGTTTTCCATTAATCTCAACAACAGTATAGTATTGCTGACTTTCTATGATTATTTCAGAGGCCCCACAATACATTTTAAAGGAATCCATTGACTTCATTGTCACTTTCCATGTGAGCAAAGCTGCGTGTCTGAGCTCTTGGTTGTCAGCTGGATGACCATATGACCTTTTTAGTCACCAGCAGGACTTCAGCAGTAAATGGGCAGCCAGAAGTGAAAACTTTCTTTGATTTATTTTTAAAGTTTCTGTGCCTTGAATTCACTTTAAAATTTCATGTTACCAGTTTTATTTTATGGAAGTTACATTTTTCTTTTTAGACACCTCCACGTACCCAGGAATGTGTGTTTATATTTATTTATTTTTAATTACTAAAGTGTGAATGAGAGGCCTTAACAAAAGCAAATGAACAAGACTCCAAACTCTGAGGGCGTGATACAAGGCCTGCTGAAGTTACTGAAAGAACTCTCACTGACTTCAGCCTTAGATTGGGTCATAAATACTGCACTAAGTGTTGAAGAACTTTAAAGGTCTCCACTCCGTGTTCAAGCAGAATAGTGCAAAATCATTTTAAATTGTATGATCCTTTCTCAAACTATTGGATTATGTTTCTCAATCAAAGGATATACTAAATACGTATCTACAGTGTATGATTATAGATGTAACTAAATAAGTGTGCAGTCATGTAGATATTACAGTTATAATAAAAGGATTTATACCTCTCTTAATCTACAAGTGAATACTACCTCCCAACAGCTGTTGCTGCTCTCGACAGCCTCAAACTTTTAGCTATGGTATAGTATAAACATAATATTATGACTGCAGGCAGTTAAAACAATACATTTATATTCATTCATGATGGAAAGCATGTACACACTACCCGGGGCACTGCTTCACACAGCAGATGTTACATCCCTTAGAAATGATGTTTTATAATCTAATAATTCAGCAGCAGCTGCCACAAGCAGTAGGTGTTCACACTCTAGATTTAGGCCTTGATTATACGTGTGACTTCAACAGGGCTCTTGTGAGTGAGAGGTACATGCATGACACATGGCTGCACCGCAGACCTCGTTTCAACCTGTAGTAGCCCGAACAAGCGAAAAATAAAACAACAACTTTGTGGGCCATATTAGCCTTAGTAAGGAGAAGATTTTGCTTTGGACGTCAGTGTGGTGGGAGGAAAAGGAAAAGGAAAATTCTGATCTACCACAGAAGCCCCCTCTAATAACTTTTTTAAAAAAAAAAGACTATCTCCAACCCTGCAAGGGGGGGGGGGAGGGGGACACTTGTAAATGAGCTTCCTGCTTTCTAGTGGCTCCTACAGTTCTTCCTTCTCAGGAATGGGTTATTTCTTGGCATGGAGAGGGAGTGGTCATGTTGTTTTGCACATACCTGGCTTTATTTTTAAGTTCAAAACACAATTCCAAGCTGCAAACACCCTGAGGATTTGGAGGCCCCAAACTGTAATAGGGTGTGTGACTTCTGATGACTCTTGGGGGAAAGGGTTGTGTTGTCTAATTGTGTTTTTAAATATGAATATCTTAATTAATTTAGTCTCAGAATGTATACAGCTACACTACATCTGATAGAAACCACCGGGGGACCTGCGTTGTCAATACTTTTAAAAACGTTTAGGAGTGAGAATGCAGGCAACTGCAGTGGCTGCCCCAAGAGGGCGACTCATTCAAGTGATACTTCTCAGTTACATACCCAGCTGTAAGGACATCACAGCACTACCTCATTAGTCTATAAGGGTACGCAATGCCTACAGAGACCTAATGAACCAGAGTTTCAGCTGATGTAGCTCCACTGAAGCCCTGAAGTCCAGGGAGCTATTTGGATTTACACCAGCAGAGGATCTGGGCCTTCATTTTAAATTTCCTTGTGGCCTACTCCTAGAAAGCCTACAGTGCGGAGAGCTAATGTAGATTTTTCACCAGGCCAGGAAAGTGAAGCTGATTCACTGATGACATCTATGAAGTTCTGGTGAAAAATCTTCCCCCTCACACACATACCACATTTTTCATTTCTATTGGCAATCCACCTTAAACAGCATCAGCACCTTTCACAAAACTGTTTCAGAGGGGTAGCCATATTAGTCTGTATACAGCAAAAACAATGAGAGTTCTGTGGCACTTTAAAGACTAACAAATTTAAATTCAGCAGGCATAAGCTTTCATGAACCTCAGCTCACTTCCTCAGTACTGCATCTTTTTTCTTCTGCTACAATGTTAGTTTCAAGGGAAAAACATTTTCACTTTACAACTCCTGGCTATAATGGAGAGCTTTCTAGACAAATCCTGAGACATATATTCAGAATGTATGCATACTCAAAGAGTCAGTTTAAACTTCTGTTGAATATGCTTAAATATCATAGTGATAAGCACCTTAGAAATGCAAGAGATAAACAGGCATTTAGTAGTCCCGCATGCATCCCCTGTAACCTCCTCCCTTGCATTTTGTCTTTCTTCCTGTATCTCCAGGACAATGAATGGTCGTTAGCTGTAATTAAATGCTTCCCAGGTAATATGTATCCAGGACAACTACTAATGGGCAATAAATCTAGTAATATATGAGTGATTACTCACCTCATCAACTTGAGGTTCTTGAGCTTGAGCAGCATTGGGCACAGGGGAATCACAGTCGGGGCTATAATGCTCACAATAGTCATATGCCGCTCTGGGATCAGCTAAAATCAACAGCTGCTGGATATCACCCTGCAGATCAGCATAAATAGATTAAATTAATAAAAACAAATATCATCATTACAGATCACAGAGTAAAACAGGAAGTGTAAAGCATATATCAGATGTTTCATTATATGCTTCACATAACAGTTAAGTAATTTATAAACGACTACATTTCTATTTATATTTGCTTAAAAATGGTTTCTCAGTGGTCATGTCATACACAAATTATTTTATATGTTTATATTAGAATGCACAAAACCTTCACTACAAAGGCCAAATCCTGAAGTTCTCATACAGAGGTTGCTTGAGTAAGGAGTGAGTGAAAAATGAGTAAAAACTCAGGGATTTGGCTCAAACCAGGAATTCCTGGTTTTAAAAATAACAATAACTACTTAGTTATCCATTCTTGACCTCACTGTAAACATTTTGGTTCAAATATGCCTTATAATGTTTCGATGCTTATCTCAGGTGTTTTGTCTTGAATACTTTTTAAGGACTAAAAGAATCAACTAAAGTTTTATCAATAAATGAAAACAAATAAACAAACAAAAGGCTAAAGGACAAATCCTGATTGCTCACTGAAAACTGAAGCCAAAAGAAGTTGTAAGGCTTTTTGAATCTTAAGTTCTTGGCCTCAACAACTTCCTGTGGTGTTGTAAAGTCCCACATTTAATTACAAGTTGCATGAAAAAGTATTTCCTTTTATTGGTTCTTAACCCACATTTTAATTTCATTGACTGTCCTTGTTCTAATGTTATGAGACAGGGAGAACAGAAATTTCCAATCTACTGTCTCTCGACCATCCATTATTTATTAGACTTTTACCATAGCTCCTCTCATGTGTCTCCTTTCTAAGGTAAACAATCCCAGTATTTTCAATCCTGATACAGATCTGCATTTTTCCAGGTTCTTAATCATTCTTGTTGCACTTCTCTGAATCCTATCTAATTCTGCAACATCTTTCCTGAGATGGGGTGATCAGTACTATACATAGTATACAGATGAGGCTGCACTATTGATTTATATAAGTATCATTATGATATTCTTCATATATTTACACATCCTGTGCCTTATACAACCTAACATCTTGTTTCCTTTTCTGACTGAAGCTGAGTGAGCTCTCTTCAATGACACCCACATCCCTCACTTGAGTTACTACAGTTAATTTTGAATATTTCAAGAGAACACCATGCTACAGAGAATGACAACTGAAGCAACATCTACTATATTCTCAGGGAAAAATGCCACAAGATCTTGAATGACCTTTGTTTTTAAGGTCTTAATTAGAAAATGGGGAGAGGAAGGATCATTAATTTTTTTTTTGGGGGGGGTGGAAGTTTCCTTTGATGGAAAATCTCCAACACCTCATTCTAACATAGTGGACTGTATGATATTCAGCTTCCTAAGAAGGATGAAGAGTTGATTCAGTCCATCCAAGGTTTCCATTTGCGGTTTCAGGCATTACTAAAGCTTTGTATTAACACTTTCACTGCTACTGGGATGCTTTTATGTCCCAGCTACAAAAAATATATAGAACATCCATTCAGCTGAATGGGACATATATATTACAATTAAACAAATACTGAAAAAAATGAATTAACAAGTATTCATCTAAATATAAATCATGAATTTATTTCAACAGTGTCAATAACACTTTCTTTCTTTGTGTACAATTTTATGAGTTACATAAAATTCACATGAATGTTCATGGAAAGTGATACTCCTGTGAATATGTATGGTAACAAAAGTTAGAGGTGAAATCCTTTTTTTGCATTTACTTCAATGAAGCTAGGTTTGCATTCTAGAATTTTTTGAACAGCCATTTTGAATTTTTTTTTCCTCCTGTTTATTAATGTTTTGCTTACCCAGTCAGGGAGCAAAAACCTGTAATCTAGGTGAAAGTCACAGACCACTGATGGTAAAATTATCAAGGGAAATCATTTGTGAATAAACGATATAATGAAATATATTTACATTTAATCCACTTACTGTATCAATCAATAATTTACTGTCAACATAACACAATTTTTTTGTAACTCCAAATTTAAGGACATGTTCTTAAAGTCTAGTTTGCCATCAGTAAACACATACAACTACCATAAATGTTAATGGGACTTATCAATGCACTTCAAAGGCAGAATATAATTCCTATAATATCAGTAAAATAATTAAGAAATACATTTTCAACTTATTAGGAATTGTTCCACCTGTAATACTATAGTAAATTGAGCAAATAAAGATCTTTAATGTTTTAATCTTATTTTTTTACACTTTATTTCACAGTTGGTCCTGCCACCTCTCCCTATTAGTTTTAATAGTCCAATAAGCTCCCAGAGACAACATGTAGACAGTAGTTATTCATGCTTAAGATTTCTCGACTTAAGTACATTTATTTATATGTATTACTTATGCTATTCTGAATGATAGCTTTACCAAATATTGTTGGTCAGACTGAAGAGCCACATAAATTTACATCCACTGCACTAGCTGCAAATCTCTGCTTGAACATTTTATCTCTTTGGAAGTGAGGGGGCTGGGAAGATACAATTCCTGAGCTATCATTTTCATGCAGTTTGCATACTTAGTCAGTAGTCAGGGAACCACTAGTCTAAATTCCTAGGATTTAATTCGGGGCACTTCCTACTGCCAGCATGAAGCTCAGCATGCAAGTTATCAGCTCTGTAATTCCAAGAGTTTGCATCACAACTGTACTGCAAAGGGGAGAGGAAAAAAAGGGCTAAAACAGAGGCATATTAGTTAAAATCAAACCCAATCATGGTCTCTTTTAATGAAATATGGAACTACAATAAGTGATGTGTGAAAATACAATATGGAATGTATCAAAACAAACGTTCTACCAATTATTTTCTTATCTATCGCTGTGTATAATGTGTAAAACAATATCATACCAGAAAAGACCCACTATTCTGGATAGTAAAAATAGCACTGCTGAGAACCCCTGTAAGAATCATACATTGATCATTTTTATGGCAAGCTTTCTGGTTTCCTATTTTATTTCCTAATCTAGCGACACCATTTAAACTACTTAACAGAAAATCTGCCAACATTTCCATTATAAAGTCCTACTTTTAAGGGTTTATTATTCAGGCATAAATATAAACTTGCTGAAACTTAGCATATGTACTAGGTCAAATCTCATAAGGATACATTTTTCCTTTAAATGGAATTTGGGGAGGGGTGTTATTTTTGGGGCTTCTATTACTTGATATTTTTAAACATGTACATTAACAACATCACTTTATTCTGTTTTTACAAAAATGAAAAAGAATCCCATTTCCAGTTTGCTTTTTTCAAGCTTTGTCACTAAATAAGGAAAAAATAATAAATAATGCAAAGCAAAATTTGCAAAAGAGCTGTGAAAATTCACAATTATCTCAAAAATTCCAGTGACTGTAAACCTTTCAATAGTTATTTTTTTTAAAAAGTAACAGAAATAGTTGAAATTTTTCCATGTACATATTTTTGAGAAATTAACAACATTCTGCAATATTATTTCCTTATAAAAGACAAAGTTACAGAAAGCAAAATCCCCCTCATCCTCCAGCTCTGCTTATAACTAAAAAAACCTCAAACCATTAGTTTTCTTCAATATTTGCCAAATTAAATATTTGCCAAATTGTTTAATATATTATCTGAGCTGGTGCATTTAGTTAATTTGCGGTAAACTGAGTATGCACTTCAAATCTACATACCTGTTAATGCAAAAAAGTTTCATTCAGTGAAACTATAACAGCCTC